>NC_062572.1:10401378-12801378 GCF_022837055.1 Prionailurus viverrinus
GACGAGGACATAGAAGCCACCCTCCCGGTGGTGACGTTCTCATGGGAACCAGGCCTTGTAGGGGGCCGGAGGCAGTAATTCTACCTGGGGTGCGAGCAGGCTGCCGAGACGAGGCAGGAAAGCCCAACTGGGCTGGACAGCCGGTTCCAGGTGATGAGGATTTTGAAGAGCGGCTCCGGTGTCTGTCCCTCGGGAAGGTAGCTTTCCACGGACCGAGGACCTCCGTGCTACGGTGGTGTTTACCCTCTGGGGTCTCGGAGGGGGTGCCGAGTGCTCTGTCGGCCTGCAGACGCCTCATTCCCCATCATCCTTCCCGAGATCCTGGTTTGTACCTTAATTAGAGGCGGTGGCAGGATCTTGTCCTTCACATGTCATGGAAGAACCTTCTAGTTCTACAGTTCCTACTCACAAGAAGAATCCCCAAGAAAATGTGTGGATTGAAGATGAAGCAGGTGTGTTCCCACAACAAATCAATTGTGGACTGAGAACTAAGGGTTTATTTGACTCTGTCGTCTTGTCAGTGGAAAGGACCTACTTACTGGATCACATTACACGTATGCTTTGCATCCAGCCACTTGCTTTAGCTCTGCGAGAAGCAAAAGGGATGGCCGTGAGCTCAAGGGAATGGGTTTATGGAGGTGTTGTTTTCTCCCCGTTAGGAACTAGTTAGGCTTCCAAATACTGAATTGGCCAAATGATAATGAGCCAGAAGTAGAGATTTGCCGTTTTATCAATAGCAGCCGTTACCAACGAGCTGATATTCATGTCATTTGAGGTCAGACGATCTAAATCCCCAAGTGACATCATGATGTAACATATTGCTACTAAAATAAGGGTTGCAACAAAGTGACACTGCCCTGCAGAACCTGTTGGCCCCTCAGGGACAGAGGGCTTGCGGGTTCTACTCGGATTTGAAGTGAGGTAGCTGATGAGACCGTAGTTATACTGGACTGGAAAGAATTTGGGGTTCAAATTCACTTCCATTCAGCAAAGATGAAATCCTCCTTCAGGGGCTAGGCACTGAGGAATGGGTGAACCAAAAAACTGTTCTTGCTTTTGAGGAGCGTGGTGCAGTCGTGGAGGCAGATAGTTACAATCTGACTGGAGTAGACAGTCTTCAGTCTAAAGCGATAGTTACACAGAGGGGAGTTAGAATTCAGCGGTGGGGGTCGCTTGAGCTCATTATTTCTTGACCGCTTGGGAACGTGTGTGTGTGTATCTGGATCTCTTTCTAAAAATGAACGTGTAAGGCAAATACCTGTTTCTCTGTTCAACTAATTCATCTCCATCACTGAACATAGGAGAATCATTCTCTTTATCATGATCTATACTGGATGGCCTTAATAGCACTTTTTGGATGCCCTTTGCAACAAAATAGAATGTGTATTTTAGTATTTCCACTTTGCGTATTCATCTATTGCATTTTTGACTGTTGAGTTCTTGCTGAAATATATTGACTAAATTCACTGTTTTGGGTAATCTAGGCCAGTTTTTCTTAGGACTTCCTAGTATAATTTAGAGTGTACATTATGCCTTGGGATGAGCCATTTCATTCTGAATGCAATCTTCACCAAGGTCACGTTTAATTTTTTAAAGTTTATTTGTTTTGAGAGAGACAGAGCGAGTGGGGGAGGGGCGGAGAAAGGGAGAGAGAATCCCAAGCAGGCTTTGAACTGTCAGCACAGAGTCCAGTGTAGGGCTCGAACTCCTGAGCCGCAAGATCAGGACCTGAACTGAAACCAAGCGTCAGACGCTTAACCAACGGAGCCACCCAGGTGCCCCAAGATCACATTTTTAAAAATATTTGTTTGTTGGTTGGTTCGTTGGTTTTTGAGAGAGATTGAGAGAGAGAAAGAGAGAGTAGGGGAGGGACAGAGAGGGAGGGAGACAGAGGATCCCAAGCAGGCTCCGTGCTGTTAGCACAGAGCCTGACACGGGGCTCCGTCCTGCAAACTGTGATTTTATGACCTGAGCCGAAATTGAGTTGGACGCTTTACGGTCTGAGCCACGGAGGCACCCCGCCAAGATCACATTTTTTTTTTTAAGGCAAAAATCAATTTCACATAGCAGGGCAAAGGATTTTTTTTCCCTGCATCGTGTTTTCATAGAAATTCACAACATAAAGTTAAATTGCAATTTGCTTTTACAATGAATAAAGTTTATTTATTAAGAACGATAACATTATACACAATCAGGACTATCCAGAGAGAATTCAGGTAGTCTCAGCCCCTGAGTTCGCGCAGTGTGGCAGTCTTCTGAACGATGGCATTTGAATGTGGCCTCGCGATTCAGTCTCGTGTGCTTGTTTCGTTTTCAAACTATTTCTATTGTAGTTAAACACACAAAACATAGCATTGACCATTATTACCACTTTAAAAAAATTATTTTAACGTTTATTTATTTTTGAGAGAGAGAGACAGCACACACAGGGGAGGGGCAGAGAGAGAGGGAGACACAGAATCCGAAGCGGGCTCCAGGCTCCGAGCTGTCCGCCCAGAGCCCGACGCGGGGCTCGAACTCATGAACCGCGAGATCGTGACCTGAGCTGAAGTTGGATGCTCAACCTACTGAGCCACCCAGGTGCCCACACATTTTTTTTTTAATTTATTTTTTATTTTTTTATTTTCACTTATTTTTGAGACAGAGAGAGAGCATGAGCAGGGGAGGGGCAAAGAGAGGAGACGCAGAATCCGAAGCGGGCTCCAGACTCCCAGCTGTCAGCACAGAGCCCGACGCGGGGCTTGAACTCACAAGCCGCGAGATCGTGACCTGAGCCGAAGTCGACGCTTCACCGACTGAGCCCCCCAGCAGACGGCGCAGCAGCATCGAGTGCGCTGACGTTGTTGTGTGGCCGTCACCACCGTCCATCTCCAGAACCACGTCTTCATCACCACCGACACTTGGTGCCCATTCACCAACGTGGCTTTGCTTTGAAAGGCTTCTTCCCCCTTAGGCTTAAAGTTCTTCTGAGTTTTGGAATTTTGTGTCTTTTTCTGAAAATACTCAGAACAAAATGCAAAAGGTTCAGAAGAGCACCCAGGGAAAACTCTGTCCACACCTTTCCTTCCACGGACAGTTTCCCATCATACCCCGAGGACCACGAGCAACTTTGAACTTGTGTCACGCCATACAAGGGCCGGCTCCGAGGGTTTTCCAGTTCTTCCTAGGATGAGTCGTGCTGACCTGTCCCCCGGTGAGGCTGACCCCGCTGACCCCGCGGTGTCCCCAGCAGCCTGTCTCCCCGCACTTTCGTCACATCAGCATGTAGTCAAACCCGCCCCCTTGTCCGTCGTTAGGTGAAAAATGATAATGCGATGTGACTAAGTTTGCCTTTCTCTAAAAAGTGGGGCTGGGCAGTTTTCAAGTGCTTTTGTATGCCTTTCTGTGAACTCGTCAAGTCGCTTGACTGTTTCGCGTTTTGTTTTCTCTACTGAGCTCTGGATCTGTCTTGTCTTGAGTTTAGGAATAAAGATATGTGATCCCCTGCGACTGGCTGATGGGACCGGAATGACGCAGTTCCCAGGATCAGTGTGAAATATTCGTCTGTGGGTGCCTGTAGGGTTGGGACGGAAGATGGACAACTATGTAGGGCCGTGTTGTGGTTCTGGCCTTGCTGTGATAATTCTCGGTGGGAGCAAGAGCAGCCTGGGAAATGCATCCTCGGGGCCAGCAGCTCTACACCAGCCGCCACATGAGACCGGTCTTCATTCTCCCGGCAACTGGGTTGACGGCGACTTCAGATTTTCTTTCGGATTCAAAAGTGCCAAACAGCACGCGTGCACGCACGCGTCCATCCAGTCGCTTATTAATGAATACGCTGAGTCAGGCATCGGGCTACGCGCTGTGGGGAACACAAGACACGTGTCTGTCTTTTTTTTTTTTTAATTTTTTTTTTTAACGTTTATTTATTTTTGAGACAGAGAGAGACAGAGCATGAACGGGGGAGGGGCAGAGAGAGAGGGAGACACAGCATCGGAAGCAGGCTCCAGGCTCCGAGCCATCAGCCCAGAGCCCGACGCGGGGCTCGAACTCACGCGAGATCACGCGAGATCACGCGAGATCACGCGAGATCTCGCGAGATCGTGACCCGGCTGAAGTCGGACGCTTAACCGACTGAGCCACCCACGCGCCCCAAGACAGGTGTCTGTCTTAATCCATGCCTTAAAGGACTCTATGGCCCGTGTAGGGAAAGGGGACACACAGGCTGAATAAAAAGATGGGAAATGAAACCGCTGGGGGTGAGGCCTGGAGGAAGACTAAGGCTTGGGGTAGAAAGGAATGACGGCAATGCCCCTCATGCACCAAGTGACGGTGATGCGTCAGATCAGACCTACTGGAAGGTTTGTGCAGACTTTTACCTGTAAGGAAGCTACCCCCCCCCCCCCCCGTGCCTTTCGCTCACCGCCGTGCGTCCAGTGCACGTTGCCTGCGCGGCTGATGCTCGGGGCTTGTAGGATGAGCAGCCGATCTCCATGTGACAGGTGACTACACTGAGGTTCGGGGACACCAAGTGACTTATCGAAGGTCCCACTCACCTGCCAAATGGAGGAGCTGGGACGTGAGCGCAGGTGGCTCTCCCTCCAAGGGCCGCATCCCTCTCTCCACCGCACCGAACCCTGCGGAACCCTGGGAGAGAGACAGGAGCCCCCAGTGCGGACCTCACACTGGGCTGGGGACAGGGGTGTGAGGACCAGCGGGAGACCCAGGAGAGTGTCCCCGGAGGGCACAAAGGCGGACGGTTTGGGGGGATCGGGCTGGGGGGAGTTCGCTGTGCCCGGTGCAAAGGGAACCAGAAGGCAGGAAGGAAACGGGGCTGGAAAAGGGAGGCGGGGCCATGACCAAGGAGGATGGCCTTTTTCTTTTTTCGTTTGGGACGGATCTGGACGACTCTTTTTTTAAAAAAACAACTTTACGGGGCGCCTGGGTGGCGCAGTCGGTTAAGCGTCGGACTTCAGCCAGGTCGCGATCTCGTGGTCTGTGAGTTCCAGCCCCGCGTCGGGCTCTGGGCTGATGGCTCAGAGCCTGGAGCCTGTTTCCGATTCTGTGTCTCCCTCTCTCTCTGCCCCTCCCCCATTCATGCTCTGTCTCTCTCTCTGTCCCAAAACTAAATAAACGTTGAAAAAAAAATTAAAAAAAAACAACTTTATTGAGATGTAATTCATGTCCCATACAATTCACCAATTTATCGTGCAGTGGTTTTCAGTATATTCCCAGGCATATACAACTATCCTCAACTGTCAACTTTAGAACATTCTCATCGGCCCACAAAGAAACCACATATATATATAGACATACCTGTAATTTTTTTAGGTAAAAATGTCTCATTAAATACTGCGATTATAAAGAGACTTTGCCCAGAAGATGACAGGGCGGACAGGTTCCCTGGAAGTGGAGCCTGCGATGGGGACCCCCGTGCAAGTGGTTCTCAGAAGGAAGGGCCTCGGAAGAAGCAGGAAGGGGCAGGGAGAAAGCTAAGTGCCGTGGGACGGACAGACAGGTGGACGGTCATGGTCTCGGACGGAGGCAGCTTCAACCTGACCCCCTGGGCGGCTGTGAGCCGTGAGCCGTCCCTCCCAGTGCCGGGGGTCCTCAACATCGGGCGGGCACTCGGCCCCCACTCACCGTTGCAGGAAATGGCACCACCCCCACCCAGCTGCTGCTGAGGCCGGGAACTCGGGGCTCGTTCTCCACTCCTCTCCGTGCCTCTCTCCCACCCTCGGCCTGTCCCACCCGTTGGCCAGTTCTGTCCTTCCAAGATACAATAGCCCGTCGCTCCTCCCTGTCTCTCCTACCGCCGCCCTAGTCTGGCCACAGTTATTTGTGAAGGTCAAGCCCATATTCCTTACTGGGCTTCTTTAGTGGACAGAACCTCGCCGCGTGGGACTCTCCGCCTTATTTTATTTTATTTTTTTAAATGTATTTTTTTTAATGCTTATTTATTCTGAGAGAGAGAGAGAGAGAGAGAAAATGAGCACTAGCAGGGGAGGGGAGGGGTGGAGAGAGACAGAGAGACAGAGAGAGAGAGAGAGAGAGAGAGAATCTCAAGCAGGCTCTGTGTTGTCAGCACAGAGCCCGATGCCAGGCTCGATCTCACTAACCGTGAGATGGTGACCTGAGCTGAAATCGAGAGTCGGATGCTCCTGGCTGCCCCTCTCCTCCATGTTTTAGAGTACTTTGCGTCTCTGATCCCTACCTGGTAAATGTCAATGGTGCCCATAGTCACTATGACAACCACAAGCACCCCAGTCCTTACCAAATTCCCCTAGAAGGGGTTAGTACCTCCCCTGGCTGAGAAGCTCTGCATGATTCTCTGGCCTCTGTCCATGCCGGGACCTCCCCTACAGTCATTCATTCACAACATATGCCAAACGTTTTCCCAGGCACTGCTTTCCTCCCTCACCACCCTTCCCCCACCCCTTTCTAGTCCTCAAATATGCCAAGTGGATTCAGCAACAGGACATTTGCACATGCCGATCTTCTTTGCTGACATGCTCTCCCTCCAGATCCTCACATGGCTGACTTCTTCTTGTCATTTATATTTCAATTCAAGTGTCATCTTCCCAAAGATACCCTTCTGAACCACCCTAAGCAAAGTGGAGACCTCCCAAGGCACTCTCTATTCTGTCACCCTATCCTGTGTTCGTCACAGCACATGCCATACTTCAAAATACCTGCTCTGTTTGTTGGTTGATTGTCTTCTCCACTGGAATTTTCCTCTCCGAGGGAACAGGGACTTTGTCATGTTATTCACTGAATCCCCTGTTGTTGCGTTTACAATAAAAACATAGTGGCTTAAAACGACACAAAGTTGGGGGGAGGGTCTGGCTGGCTCAGTCAGTAGAGTGTGCAACTCTTGATCTTGGGGTTGTGAGTTCAAGCCCCATGTTGGGTGTAGAGATTATTTAAAAATAAAATCTTAGGGGCGCCTGGGGGCTCAGTCGGTTGAGTGTCTGACTTCACCTCAGGTCAGGATCTTACAGTCTGTGAGTTTGAGCCCCACGTCGGGCTCTGTGCTGACGGCTCAGAACCTGGAGCCTGCTTCAGATTCTGTGTCTCCCTCTCTCTCTGCCCCTCCCCCGCTCATGTTCTGTCTCTGTCAAAAATAAATAAACATTAAAAAATAAAAATAAAAAAAATCTTAAAAAAAACCCCACATCTTATGGTTCTGGAGGTCAGAAATCCAAAATGGATTTCACTAGAGTAAAGTCGAGGTGTTAGGAGGAACGCATTCCTTCTGGAGAACTTAGGGGAGAATTCAGTCCCTTGCCTTTTTACCTTCTAGAGGCTTCCCCCTGTGTTTGCCTCCTGGCCCCTTCCTCCATCTTCAAAGCCAGGAACGGCTGGTCATGTCTGACGTGACATTCCTCTGACAGCATTCTAATTTCACTTATAAGGACCCTGATTATATCAGGCCCACCAAGATAATCCAGGATAATCTCCCCATCTCAGGATCCTTGATTTAATCATGCCCACAAAGTCCTCTTTGCCATGTGAGGGACTATATTCACAGGTTGCAGGGATTAGGAGGGAGACATTTTGGGGGGCCGCTTATTCTGCCGTCCACCACACCCTTAGGTCTCAAGGACACAGGGAGGCAGGACAGTGTTCCTGGGCGCTGGTGGGGACCGGAGCCGTGGAGAAGTCCCCGGCAGGTTGCTGCAGGCGAAGAAGAGCTCAGTCGGGGAGGAAGAAATCCCCTGACCATTCTCTCCTCCGGCACTCTCATCTCCGGCTGATGCTCCCCATTGGCCCAACCGTGGACCCAGCCTCCCATTGGCCCAACCCCGATCTGCAAGCCGGAGGGCCAAGGTGTCCGGTGTCGTCCACGGGGCAGGGGATGGATCTAGGGTGCGGTTAGGGGGTAAGTGGAGAATAACAAGCCCCCTGGAGCTTTGCCACCCAAGGTGCAGTCTGCCGGCAGCACCAACCATCAGCATCACCGGGGGCTGGCCAATGGAGACCCTCAGGCCCCACTTCAGCCCTACTGAGTCAGAATCCGCATTTTTTTACAAGATCACCAGGGCATGTCGGGGCACATGTGTGATTTGAAACGTGATGCACTGTGAGATTTCTATAAGGAGATAAAGCCCGCACCGGAAATGATACCCCGGCGTGGGTCAGTTCGCGTCCACAGACATGGATCTGAGAATCCCCTGACGTCACAAGAGTAGCCACGAAGACTAAGAAAAATCCAGAGACTGGATTTCAAAGAACAAGACAAGCGTCATCCTGCAGTGACTTGGAAACGGCTTCAGATATTCTTAGACATCACACCTACCAGGACCGAGTTTGTGAAATCCCAAGCATATGTGAAACCCATCTAGCTATGGGGAGAGAAGGGGAAAACATTCTAAAGGAAGCGAACTCTAAAATGAAAGTCTGTTCAGGAGGTGACAGATGCCTGGGTCCTGATAGATTTCTAGACTTGTAAAAGCAATCTTTTCCCCCGTCTTCATTCATACATGTTTGATTGTTGCTTTTCATATTACCATTTTCCCCCGTCACGTTAAAATCAATTTCCTTCTTTCTAAAGGGTTGCTTCCCCCAAGTGTCACTTTGTATGAAGTCTTTAGAAAATGTCTAACAAAGGTTTGGCTTATGGACACAGAAGCAACCCCTGAACTTCAGCCACACAAATGATCCTCTAACCGTGCCCTATTGTGAATTGATTTGTCGTGTTTAATAGCTTTTCCGCCTTTGAAAATAGACAAGAATCTTTGCCAGGGACCATATAATTCTTATCTTTATTTTTTAGGATAAACCCTCAGGGGAAGTCAGAATGAATGTTTCGGTTTAAGATATTAAATACATTTGAATTTTAGGGTCCAGGCAGAGATGGAACATTCTGTCCTAGGTGTGTTGATCTCCTTGGAAAACAGGGCTTTGGGACCCCACAGGCTTGTGTTTGTTTCCTGGTTTTGCCATTTACTAGCCGCAAATGTTGGACAAGTCAGTTGAGGCTTTGATCCTGATTCCTCTTTAGGAAAATAGAGATAATGGTACCTTTTGTAGACTGTTGAGAAGTTTAACGGGGGTAAACGCTCGAGGGCGTAGCGCGTGCCCAATAAGTATCTATATGTTCTTCCCGTAGGGCAGGCCCTCGACATAACCTGCTCCTGTGTTATACAAATTTACCAGTTGGTTCCCTGCACATAGCAGGGAAGATGTGAACAAAATTCATGCTTTGCATTAGGGTTTCCACAGCCCGTCAAAGAGGTAATTGCTGAGCAAAAATCTTGAACTCTTATCACAGTCAGTTAGTTTTGCAAATCCTCAACGAGCCTTCTTCCCTGGCATGGAATGCAAAACTGGATTCAGACACACCTTGGAGGTGCCAACATGCTCTTGTTTTTCCCTAATGGCTTCTACTCTTGGGAACAGAAACGGGTTGATCATTTCCTCTGCTTTGGAAAAGTGGAAATTGCTTCAGTCTGAGAAGGGGGTGACTTGAAAGAAGAGAGACTGGGGGAAGGCTGAGATTACAGACCCAGTCACGAGTCTTGCCTGTGCGACTTCGGCAAGAGACTTCAGTTTTCAGAGCCTCACTGAGAAAGGGGCTGACCGTCACAGTGCACTGCCTGTGCAACTGTGCGGAATCAGTGAGCGAGCAGCCATTTGTTTGTAGGAGTAAGGCCGTGAAAGATGCCCCAAATCCCCCCTCTGAGGACGAATGGGTTCAGGGTGGGTGAACCATACGAAGCAAGAAGCAAGCGCATCCTGGAAGAAAATGAACAGAATGCGACCCTTTATTTTGCATATTCAGCCACACGCAAAGCAGTAATGCAAGGTGTGGAGGGAAAAATCATTTGTAGTAAAACTGTAAAGGAAGTGTGGGAATGACAGCCCCATTTTCTGGGTAGTTGTTGCTTTGGCCCGAGCAAGGGAGGAAGATAATGGGATCAGAGAGGGGCCAAGTGGGGTGCCAGTGGCATCAGGAATGCCCATTTCCGCTAAATGTTTCTGTGCTATTAACTTTTATAACTTATCACAGAAGATAACATGTTTACAAGATTATATGTTCCATGTGTTCTGTTGAATGTTTGAAATACGTCAATATGAAACATTAAACAGATTAACTGAGACCATAAATGTGACAATCACCCTGTCCACAGAAAGTGAGCTGTTGAAGTCAGCTGCATAACAGCCAGTCCTTACCGTTTATTGAGTGATTACTACATGCAAGGTACTGTGCTAAGTGCTCAACATACATTTTCTTTTTTTTTTTTAATTTTTTAAATTTCATTTTAATGTGTAAATTTTTTATGTTTTTATTTTTGAGAGCGAGACAGAGCATGAGCGGGAGAGGGGCAGAGAGAGTGGGAGACACAGAATCTGAAGCAGGCTCCGGGCTCCGAGCCGTCAGCCCAGAGCCCGACGTGGGGCTCGGACCCACGAGCCGTGAGATCATGACCTGAGCCGAAGTTGGACTCTTAACTAACTGAGCCACCCGGGTGCGCCTAAATTTTATTTTAGAGAGAGAGAGTGAGCGCGTGAGCAGGGGAGAGGGGCAAACGAGTCTTAAGCAGCCTCCATACTCGGCGTGGAGCCCGACACGGGGCTCGATCCCATGACCCCGGGATCACGACCTGAGCCGAAATCAAGAGTTGGACGCTCAACCGACTGACCCACCCAGGCGCCCCGACACGCATTTTCTTGTTACATCCACACAACCAGGGGGTGCCGTTATTATTTTCATTTTACAGGAGAGTGAATTGAGGCGGACGGCCAACGCACGTCAACCGAGCACTTGCTAAGTGCCGGGCACCACACTTGCGTTATCTTATTTCACCCTCCAGGAACCCCGGGCGCTACACCAAAAACACAGCTTTCCAGCAAGGGTTGGCAAACTTTTTCTGGAGAGGGCCCAATAGTAAATATCTTGTGCCGTGACGTCTCTCATAACTGTTCAATTGTGCTGTTGGAACAAGACAGCAGCCAGAGACGAGGCATGAACGAATAGCACGGTGTGTCAATAAAACTTTATTGGTGGACACTGAGGCTTGAATTTCATTTACTTTTCCCATGTCACAAGACTACGTTTTCCTTTTGATTGTTCCCAACCATTTAAAAATATAATAATAATGATAACAATATATATATATATATATATATATATATATATATTTTTTTTTTTTTTTAGTTCACAGGTTATGAAAAAACAGGCTGGATCTGGCCTGTGGATTATAGTTGGCAAAGCATGACTTTAGGTGGTCAGTTCCACGAGGGCAGGAACCTTCTTGACTTAACTCGGCCTTGTACACTCAGCTGCTAGCACACCATTAGCGACTCAGTGCACGCCTGATGAATGAACGAAGAGTAGCCGGTAACAGCACAAGTCAGAGGATGATGACGTTTCTCTCTCCACCTTTGGCAACCGCCCTTGACCGAAGTCGGGTGAGCACTTTTTCAGGGGACACTATTAACAATGTCTGTCCAGGCAGCCCAGGATGCCTGGTTATCCCAACGTTCCCCACTGGAGACACGAATCTTCTTCACGGTGACAGCAGATTATTGGCCTCTGTCTGTATTTGCACACATGCGTGCGTGGATATTAAACAGTTACTGACTTTTCCCTACAAGTGTTTTTAAAGTTTATTTACTTATTTTGAGGAGAGAGAGAGCGTGCGTGTGTGAGTTGGGAGGGGCAGAGAGAGAGGGGGAGAGAGAATCCCAAGCAGGCTCTGCACTGTCAGCGTGGAGCCCGATGTGGGGCTTGAACTCACGAACCACGAGATCATGACCTGAGCCGAAATCAAGAGTCGGACGCCTAACTGATTGAGCCACCCAGGCGCCCCTCCCCACAATTTTGAATTTGAAATAATTCGAAACCTGCAAAAGCCTTGCAAGAATAATAGATTAGTACAATAACCATATATTTCTCACCCTGATGGAGCCAGGATTATACTGTGTATCTCTCTTCTCATCTATTATCTATCAATCATCATCATCTACCTATCACCTATCATCGTTTTTCTAAGAACCAGGAGCAGACAGCACGACACTTTACTTTCGATACTGCCGTGCGCAAATCCTAAGGGCATGAGCGTTCCCTTTTCACGTCCACCATACAATGTTCACGTTCAGGAAATAGAACATCGATGCGGCACTACTGTTTAACAAACAGTCAATATTTTAATTTCCCCAATTGTCCCCAGTTTACAGTGTTTTTTTGAACCAGGATCCAATCAAAGATCATGCTTGGTATTTAGTCGTCCTTTTTATCCAATCTCTTGGAATTCAGAACATTTCCTTTGCCTCTTTTTATCTTTCATGGCGTTGGTATTTGAAAACCACAGGCCATTTGATTTGCACAAAGCCCGTCAATTCAGATTTGTTTGATTGCTTCTTATGATTAGTTTCAGGTTAAACATTTTTGGCAAAAATGCCATGTGGGTGATGCTGTGTCCCCTGTGGGTCCCAACAGGCAGTGCAATGTGCCATTTGTCCCATTTTTTTTTTTAATTACTTTTTTTGAGAGAGAGAGAGAGTGAGAGAGGGGGCAGGGGAAGGGCAGAGAGAGGGAGGGAGAGAATCCCAAGAGGGCTCTGCACTGTGAGCAGGAGCCCCAACATGGGGCTCGATCTCACGAATCATGAGATGTTGACCTGAGCTGAGATCAAGAGTTGGATGCTTAACTGACTGAGCCACCCAGGCGCCCCTCATTTGTCCCATTCGTGATGATGTTAACATGGTTCATGTGGTTAAGGTACTATATCTGATCTCTCCCCTGTAAAGGAATCTTTTTCCCTTCACCATTAACATCTGCCATTTTTTAACTCAGAGGAAATGCCATTCAGGAGAAGAAACCATCGGAGGGTGTAAGCAGGAAAAGACAAACAGGTACCCGGGGCCTGTCTGACAGATGCAGTTGGCCTGCTTCCAGGTTCTTACGAGCTTCAGGGTGACTGAATTCAAGCGGTGAAATAGCTCATGGCTCCTTGCTTTGTGGCAATATGTATGCAGAGCAGTGCTCTCACTCAGCAACTGTAGATTTATTGATTGTGTTAACTCTCCACGATTCGGTGGTTCAGGCGGGCGGCTGGGTGCGGCAAAGCTTCCTTGGGGGTTGCATTAGTTTTCAAATCGTGTAGCTACAAAGCCAGGATGTGGCCAGCCTCCCCTCCTCCACGTGGTCTTTCAAAGGGCAGCAATGCGGACGCCATTTCTGTCACCGGACGATTACAATAGTCCCTTAATGGTCCCTGCGACATCTGTCCTGCTCGCTTTCTTACCCCAGTCCATTCTCCTTCAAGCAGCCCCAGTGCACTTTAGAAATTCAAATCAGATTACTAACCCTCTCCTTCTTGAAACTTTACCTATTGTTTTTAGGATAAAAAAATCCTTAGAATTATATGTACCCCGGATGGTCTGGCCCTTATCCTTCTCTTAGACCTCATTTTCTTCCACTCTTGCCGGTCATAAGTCTCTGAATCCCAGCCACAATGGCGCTCTTTTTGTTGGACAAAAATGCTTCTGCCTCAGGGCCTTTGCATATTCTCCACTTGCTTTTTTTTTTAATGTTTATTTTTGAGAGAGAGCACAAGGCGGGTAGGGGCAGAGAGGGGGGGGGGGGGGGGGGACAGAGGATCCAAAGCAGGATCCTGTGCTGACAACAGAGAGCCCGGTGTGGGGCTCGAACTCACTAACCGTGAGATCATGATCTGAGTTGAAGCTGGGCGTGGGAGCGACAGAGCCACCCAGGTGCCTCTCCACTATTTTTGTACCTGAAACGTTCTTCCTTCATTCTCCTACTAAGGTAACTACTTGTGTAATATGCTCACTAAAGACGGTGCTAATTTCAGGTACGGCTACATCCAGAAGCTCCAAAAAAAGGGATTTTTCTCTGGAGTCAGTGGGGTCTTTATTTAGGCTCTTTCTTTATTCATGGTAGCAAGATGGCTGCCAGTATCTCCAGGCCGAACTCCTACCCGCGCCCAGCAACTTCCATGAAAAGAGAGTACTTATAAAAATTACGGGATTGGCTTCCATTAGATCACCGCCGGTCACAAGCCCATTGCGGAGCCCATCCTCATTGGCCAGGAGACCGGAATAGGCTCATTGGGCAGGCCTGGGTCATGTGACTGCTCCTTGGGAGGGGGTGTGCCTTGGCTTTTCCCAAGTCTCGGAGACTGAGAGTTGTGGGGGGTGGTTCCCCAAAGGAAACAGGGTGCTGTTATCATAAGAAGAGGAGTGGGTGCTGGGCAGCAAACAAAACAAAACAAAAAAAAAATCCAATTACTGAGGTTGTAAGGATTTACGGAGATAATGCTTGCAAGACTCTTAACCCATTTTCCCCCCTGGACAATAATAAACGTTGTATAAATAAAAGCAAGAGGAGGGGCGCCTGGATGGCTCAGTCGGTTAAGCGTCCGACTTCGGCTCAGGTCATGATCTCACAGTTCGTGAGTTCAAGCCCCGCGTGGGGCTCTGTGCTGACGGCTCGGAGCCTGGAGCTTGCTTCGGTTTCTGTGTCTCCCTCTCTCTCTGCCCCTCCCCTGCTCATGCTCTGTCTCTCTCTGTCTCAAAAATAAATAAACATTAAAAAAAATTAAAAAAAAAAAAAGCAAGAGGAAATAACAGAATGCGAGTCAGCAAGATTTGGCGTGATACTTGGGTGTGTGTGACGAAGGAGATGAGAAGCCTGGGGGTCTCAAGTCTGGAGTCTGGGTTGCGGGGATGGCCTACCCTGGGCTCCGAGTGGGAGGGAGGAGCGGGTAGTTTGTCTCGCTAGACCTCGTGTGTGCGTGCGCGCGCGCGCACGTGTGTGCATGTGCGTGGGCGTGCGCGTGCACACGTGCGTAAATGCACTGTGCGTGTGCGCACGTGCGCGCACACGCGTGTGAGTGCCTGTATGTGCGCGGCGTGTGTGCGTGCACACACGTGAATGCATGTATGTGTGTGTGTGCACGTGTGCGCACGTGTGTGTAGGAGACGCAGGGGGCAGGTGCGCTGAGACCATCAGCTCCAGGTCCCCGTTGTTTCCCGTGAGGAACCCGGACCCTGAAAGAGGGAGAGTAATCCGCCCACCCTCTCGCAGTGACAACCCCTATCCCCTGGCTTCTCGGGCCCCAGCCTGGCGTTTCAATTTATTTTATGTTATTTGTTACTTTTTCTTTGTCTGGAGGAAGGCGCATTTGAATTAATTTGGAAAACCAAAGGAGAATATCGCAGGCGTTTGTAGAGGCAAAGAAAATGGAGTTTCCTGAAGCTAAGAGCGACACTGATTGCGATGGACCAGTGTTCGTGGCCCCTGGGACGTTGCTGACGTCTTCCCTTTAATGGCTCTTTTTCAAAAAGGCAGTTTGGGGAGGATGAAAATATTCGAGGCTTCTGCAAATAATTTTGTGTAATGGGCACTGACTGCTTCTCAAGTTTTCATGGAATTTTTATGTAAGCCTTCCTTCACACGGCAGGGCTTTTTATGAGAGCCGCCTAAACATAGGAACCCATTTAACAGAGCTGGACTGAGGTTCTCGGTGATTCACGCTGAAGATTCCAGGAAACCCTCCGTCCTAGCATCTCCAGCGGTGCTGAGAATGACATCTGGATTTGTTTTGGGCTGGTCTCAGCCTATCCACAGAGGTGTCATTGCTAGGAACGTCCGGGGGCACTCATCTGCGCCCCGGGGAGCTTCCCACAGACGTTTCCCCTTTCCAAACCAAGGTTGTGACTGGACCCATCCTGATGAGTCTTACTACGATCGTAAGATGCCCTTCAGCAGTAAGCATTAGGAAATTTTAAAGGAAAAAAGAGTTTATTGCTTACAAGCCCTGAGCACACAAGGCATGCCAGGGGCCACAAAGTGAGGTGAGGGGGTGGGCAAAGGGAGGAGAGGTTTGGAGAACCAGAGAGAGAGAGAGAGAGAGAGAGAGAGCAGGGGAGAGGGCAGAGGAATAAAGAGAATCCCAAGCAGGCTGCTTGATCCCACAACACTGGGATCATGCCCTGAGCCGAAATCAAGTCGGACGTTCAATCGACTGGAGCCACCCAGGTGCCCCTGCATCAATGTCTTAAGAGATTATTTCCACTTTTTAGACGAAAAAAAAAAAAAACCCACAAATCATAGAGAGGCAAAAGCACGTGCCCAAGGTCACACAGCTACCAAGTACCAGAGGCAGGATTTGAACCCAGAAAATCTGCTTCCAGAGTCTGTGGCTTAACCATTTTACTTTACTGAGGCATGAAATAATGTTTCCTTTTAAAATGTATTCGGGGGCGCCTGGGGGGCTCAGTTGGTTGAGCAGCTGACTTCGTCTCGGGTCATGATCTCATCGTTCATGGGTTCGAGCCCCACGTCAGGCTCTGTGCTGACAGCTCAGAGCCAGGAACCTGCTTCAGATTCTGTGTCTCTCTCTCTCTCTGCCCCTCCCCCGCTCGTGCTCGGTCTGTCTCTCTCAAAAGTAAACATTAAAAACGTATTCAAGACACTCCCGGGTGGCTCAGTGGGTTAAACATTTGACTCTCGGTTTTGGCTCAGGTCATGATCTCAAGGTTCGTGGGTTCTAGCCCTGCGTCCAGCTTTGTGTGGACAGTGCAGAGCCCGCTTGGGATTCTCTCTCTCTGCGCCTCTCCCCCACTTGCCCTCGCTCTCTCTCAAAAATAAACTTAAAAAAAAAAAAGGATTCAAGAAAAAGGGGGGTGCCGGGTGAGCGTCGAGTTGAAGGAAAACATTAAATAAACGATAAAGCACGTATGACGGGGATATGGCGAAATCGTGACCATGGTTTTGAGCAACCGCCCCATGGGAAACACTGACTCTGTAGAAATCTGGAATTCTGGGGGCGCCTGGGTGGCTCGGTCGGTTGAGCGTCCGACTTCAGCTCAGGTCATGATCTCACGGTCCATGAGTTTGAGCCCCGCGTCGGGCTCTGTGCTGACAGCTCGGAGCCTGGAGCCTGCTTCCGATTCTGTGTCTCCCTCTCTCTCTGCTCCTCCCCTGTTCATGCTCTGTCTCTGTCTGTCTCAAAAATAAATAACGTTAAAGAAAAATTAATTAAAGAAATCTGGAATTCTGTAGTGAGGGACATGCCTGCCTTAGGCACAGGAGGAAGCCAGATGGGAGCTCCTGAGTATATTCTGAGCGGCAGCGCTGGTGGCTTACAGAGCTGCTCGTGTGTGACGAGAAACGTCTTCCTCTCACGGCCACAGAGCCGGTGACTCCCCTTCAGGCTGCCTGGCACGCCGGACTCCTTCGATCCGACCTTGATCGAGGCTGAGGTCGGCTGTCCTCTCGTCCGGGTGCCGGCTGCATCCTGAAGGTGGTTCTGACCCCCCGTCTGTGGAGGGAGCGTGGGGCGGGCGGCCGACCTTCGGCCAAAGTAATTAACGGGCCTTTTGCACAGTACGGTCACCTCCCGTCCCCTTGGGCGGCGCAGACGACACGGGGGAGTCTTCACGCGGCAGCGGAGACAGCTGTGGGCAGCTCCCCTCCCCTCCCACGTCATCCCACCTCCCTCTGCTTGGCAAACGAACCCTGCCTCGGACCGTCCCCGGACTCCTACCTTAACCCTGACCCCCCGCCCCAAGCTCGCCTTACCCGCAACTCCTCACCTAACGCTGACGCTCATCCTCAGCTGAGTCCCCTATTTCTCCCCTCAGTCCACCCGCCCATCCGCTCATCCCCCCTCCCCCGCTTTATTGACACACGCCTGACACATAAAAATGGCCCATATTGAAGGTGTGCATTGTGGTCCTTCGACATATGTACATACTGTGAAATGGTGGCCACAGCCAGCGATTAACATACCTGTCACCTCACGTTACCCTTTCCATCCACTCATTCACTGCCTGTTTTCACCTGTATTTATTGAGCATCTATCATGTCCGCGAGGGTTCCAGCAGGAAAGAGAAGGCACACTTTAACCGGGCAGTTGGGAGAGTTTAGCACGAAGGCTGCTTTTAATGATGTGGGTGCAGTGAAGAGACCTGAGGGGTATGTCGAGGCAGGGAGGGGGTAGCACGGCAAGGAGCCGTTCCCACCACTGGGGTGAAGGGAGGGAGGGGAGTTGGGGACCACTGGGGCCAGTTTGGACCACGGGGGCTAATGGAGGTGGGGAGTGGTGGGGGGGAGGGGGGGGCGTGGCCCCGGGGCAGAGGGGCCACCGTTGGGAGCTCCCGATAAGGTCAGGAGGTATGCGGTGGTTGTCAGAGCAGGGAGGGGCCTCTTCCTCTCCTGCCTTCCCGGCTCTTCCTAGATGGCTCCTTATTGCCTCTGAAGCATGGGGATCAAATGGCCCCAGCTGCCCTGCATCAGCACGTACCTGCCGTCACAGCAAAGAGGAAAGTGAAATGTGTATTTTCCCTAATGCCCCTTCGGAAGAGGAAGAACCAAACCCGAGAGGGCTTTGTCTCCGAGGCAGATAAAGAATAAACATTTTTCTTTGTGGAAATAATGGTCTTTCTAGAGGTTTAGTGTGGCTGGGACAAAAGAGTACGATCTAACACATCGCTCAGACGCAAACCCATTTTCCTGTAAATCAGTAAACTGACTTTGCTGTATATCAGGTTTGGCTTCAGTAAGGCAGAACTCACTGTACTTATAACTCTCCTTACTCTCACCGAGGCCCAGAGAGGGCAGCTGGTTTGCTCAAGGACACACAGCATGTTTGCCAATGCAGAGCTGGGGCTGGAACCCAGGCCTCCTGCTTCCTCACTGTGTGCACTTGTTCCCTTTTGTCATCATCTGTGAAACTGTCTTCAATCGCTCCCTCTCTCTGGGGACAAGCCGAGTCCTCACAGTCCCTGGGAGAAAGTGCAGTGTTGTTCTTTAATCTCCCCGGCTGCATCTCATCTTTTCCAAGTGTTAAGGGCACTTCCCGTCATGCAATGCTCCAAACAAATGCTGGGTTATCTTCCTGGCCCTCTGCCGTCTCCGAGAACTCACAACATGATGGCTTCGTCATCTTCCCCTGCATGCAAATTTTCTTTCCAGCCACCCCTGCCACAGGCAGCTTGGTCAGATCTGAACCTGCCATCCCTCCTCCCTCCTGTGGCTCCGCGTCCCAACCCTCTCATTTGTCAGGGATGACGTCACATACTCAGGCTCCCAGGCTGTCAAACCTTGGGTTGATGCGTCTCTGAATCGCCTCTCTTTTATGCCCTCTGTCCAGTAGTTATGGACTCCCTCGCATTTGGCTTTTTACCAAGCAGGGTAGACTAGTGGTTAAAAGCAAAAGTGCAGGGGGTGGGGTATGCTGGCACCAGACAGACCTGGGTTCAGATCCGGACTCTGCTCCTTTCCATCTATGAGACGTGTGACAAGCTTCCCGGCCTCAAGCCTCAGGTCCGTGTGTCAGCCTGATCTCCCTTCACCAGAGGGCGCCCCAGCTGCCGGGGGTGTGACAGGCTCACTGTTCACCCCTTCAGTGATCCCGCAGCTGCAGAGTCACTTGGCTCTTTTCCCCTTCCGGGCCAGCCCGCCGCTCAAGACTCCTCAAGGAGGAGCACGAAGGCCCGGCCATCTGGGCCCACCGGGAGCATCACCGAATTAGTATCACGACTCCCTGTGGGGTAGGTTTGAGGGTGTGGCCGGGGCTGTCTCATACTCCGCTTCCCCTCTGCCCACTGCTGCTGCTTTTCCCGATCTTCCACAGGGCTTGATCCCAAGGGTTCTCTTCAATAAGTAGCCGGCATGCTAAACTCTGTCTCCGAGTAGGTTTTCCGGGGATTCCAACTTAGGACGGTGCATGGTCGTCACACCTCCTCCCACCTAACTGGCCCTGGGACCTTGGCCTCTTCTCTTTGTCCTGTGTGTGAACTGGGGACAATAATGCCTACTTCGCACCGTGGCTATGAGGGTCACGTGCGATCACGTGCGTGAAGGGCCTGGGACACAGAACCTCCTTCTCCTCCTTGGGCGAGTGACTGTTCCTATTTGGAACTATTTGGGCCTCAGTTTCCCAATCTGTCAAACGAAGGGGTGGGATTGGATCAGTGGTTCCCACAGTTGGCCACACTTCAGGACCACCTAGGGAACAATGCCAGCACAGAACAGAGAATCTATCAGATCTTGACTAAAGAATGCATGAATGAATGAATGCTTCTTAAGTACTGAGGGCCTCTGAAAACACTTCGTTCTCTAAAACATTTCCAATCTTATTTACAAATACGAATCCGCCCTCTGGCTGAAGGAAAGGTTTACCTTTCTCAGTGGAACTTGAACTGATGAAGTGGGAGTCAGGGACCCGGGGGTGTGGCCTGCAGAAGGGACCCTGGCCTCTGAATCGATCAGAAGACCCGTGTTTTCCCCTCTGCTCACGTTCGTGTGGGCGAGTCTGGGCCTCAGATGTCTATCTGCAAAATGGGAAGAATTAATATCTGCCTGGCTGGTCTCATAGCTTTGTTTCAGGGGTCAGGAGAATGGCAAAAGTTATTTGGAAACCACAGAAAACCCTGCCAACGAATTGATTATTAATAAACAAGCTAATGCATTGTTTATTACCTGTTTACTATGCACCGGGTATTGTGCAAAGTGCTGGAAATTTGGCTGTGAGCAAGAAAGCCCCTGTCCCTGCCTGGTAGGAGTTTTTAACTTGGTGGTTGGGCAGACAGAAAAATAAGCAAAGACACATAAGTATAAAAGTGTATTTTGTGAAAGACAAAATGGTGGAGGCTGGGAAGAGGAGGTGGGTGTGTCCACCAGTGAACGTTTAGAGAATATTTAAGGGGCCTTGGGTGGAGGTCAGGAAGGGGGTCTCTCTAAGGGGGTACCTTTAGGACAAAGCCTGGAGCAAGAGAAAGAAGCAGCCAGTCAGAGAGCCGGGTGAAGAGCATCGCTGGCAGAGGAAGCAGCACAGACAAAGGTCCTGGGGTAGGAAGGGGTTGTGTGTATTGGAGGAGTTAATACAAAGTATTATACAGTGTGGCTGCCGGAGGGGAGGGAGGAGACCAGGAGCCTAGGAAGACCCTGGGGGAGAGAAAGGAGTTCAGTCATGACTGGGATATAGGCCTCAGAATGATGTGTGTGCGAAAGCCACTCAAAGTCTTTAAGCAGGTAAACATTGCGATCCGACTTTCTTTTTTAAGAAAATTTTTTTTCAACGTTTTTTATTCATTTGGGGACAGAGAGAGACAGAGCATGAACGGAGGAGGGGCAGAGAGAGAGGGAGACACAGAATCGGAAACAGGCTCCAGGCTCCGAGCCATCAGCCCAGAGCCCGACGCGGGGCTCGAACTCACGGACCGCGAGATCGTGACCTGGCTGAAGTCGGACGCTTAACCGACTGCGCCACCCAGGCGCCCCTATTGCGATCCGACTTTCTTAAAAAACAAAAACAGACACAAAACTGGCAAAGGACTGGAGTTCTCAGTGGTATCAGCATCCACAGTAATAATAATGGATGTTGGTCTCTGTTGTAGCGAACGTTCTATTCTTTCTCTGTTTCCCTTGAAAGCTAACTTGTTTTTCAGGTTGTCTCATCTTTACGTGACACCCTGCTGGGAGAGGGATTCCAGCCTTCCCAGGCTTTGGGAATATTTGCGGCTGCCGTTCAAGTCATTTTGATATACAGCCACAACATCCGGGGGGTTCATTTCCTGTGATTTTCAAGGGGCATGACGCAGCCATTTGCACACCCTAACTGAAGAGGGATGCACAGACGAGCAGTGTATGAGGACCCTTCCCACAGTGGACCGTCCCCAGGTTCGAGTGACCCTCTGGCCACTCAGCTTAGTGTCTAGCTTCTCTCTCTGCCCACCTCCTGCCTTCCCACAAAGAGTGCTCTGCCCCAAGCTGGAGCCTGGAGCAAGTTCAGCCAGTTGAGAGGATGAAGTTTGCATAATTTGAATAATAATTTGGCATAATAGAGGCTCTCATTTAAATGATGTAAATTTCCTCCGTCCTCTCTCCAGATTAGTATTCATCCATTCAGCGAGATCACTTTTAGGGGATGAGATAGAAATATTTACAAAAGATGGAGAGTCAAGTGTGGAGGCTTTGAAGGTTTTCTAGTGAAAATAAAACAAATTTTTTTTGTTGTGGTTTCGTTTGATACGTTTGAGGGTAGAGGCTGGAGCTGAAGGCACAACCTTTTTATGCAACTCAGTGGATTTTTTTTTTTTAATTTTTTTTTTTTCAACGTTTATTTATTTTTGGGACAGAGAGAGACAGAGCATGAACGGGGGAGGGGCAGAGAGAGAGGGAGACACAGAATCGGAAACAGGCTCCAGGCTCTGAGCCATCAGCCCAGAGCCCCACGCGGGGCTCGAACTCACGGACCGCGAGATCGTGACCTGGCTGAAGTCGGACGCTCAACCGACTGCGCCACCCAGGCGCCCCGCAACTCAGTGGATTTTAATGCACAATCTCCCTGAGTGAGTTGGGGTGGGAGGAAGAGGGGATGGGGGTTGGGGGATGGGGGCTGGGGGCTAAGAGTGAGGTCCAAGGGGAGGGACAAAGGAGGACATCAAGAAGCAGTGGGTCCAACTCAGTCTGGATTCCTCCTGTGAGATGTACCTGAGGAGGCCCTCCTGCCCTCCCCTTCCTCCCTCTCCAAGCCCTCTCTCTTTTGTGGTTGCAGGTCTGGTGTGTATTTTCCTCCTTGTCTAACGGGAGAAACAGTGGACTTGGGGCTGAGCAGACCTGTGTATCTGTCAGGATTCTTTGGTTGTAAGCAACAGAAACCAGCTCAGGCTCCCTTAAGTCAAAGGCATCCCCAGAAGTCTCAGCCTGCGGGGAAGGGGCATCCAATCAGCCCAGCTTGGGTCATGCCTACTTTTTAGCTTGCGGGGGGAGTGGGGCTACCTTGCAGACCCACTCCTAACATTTGCGGCCCCCAAGGCAAGACTGCAAAGGGAGGCCCATATACCATTTGTTTATATATTTGAAAATTTTGAGTCATGCAAATAAACTTCAATCAAACATGATCTGCCCTCCTGCTTTGGCACAAATACCTGAAGAAGGACCAGGAAACCCAGGTTGGAGTTTAGAATCTCGGGTGCCTCAGAGTTACAGGCAGGAGTTGTGGCGTTTAGTGGAGGGCTGTGGTCAGCTCTTAGCGACCTCCTAGGGAGGGAGCCAGTGATGTAAATAATCCAACAGCACACTCTTCCCTCTGATCTCCCACGGGCCTAACCGAACTGAGATCCAGAGGGCCTTGGAACCCGTTGGTGCTGTCCACAGGGTCATTCTGGTTTGGCCCGGATGGGGAATAGGGACAAACAGACTCATGGGGTCTGGGGAAACATCTCCCTACTTGTGAGGCAAACAACAACCCAGGCATGACGGGAGATGCTGATGGGTGCCTGTTCGTAGTGTTGGGCGGCGAATGGGGAGAAGTATAACGTAGGACAAAGAGGGGCATGAGATTCCTTCTAAAGACGGAAGCTGAACCTTGCCCTGGCCAGTTCCTGCTGTGCAGGCTGCTGTTGCCAGGTGCTCTGGGTTTTGAAGGGCAGTGGGTCACCCAGATTTTGCAAATACGAAACTTCAAGATTTAAACACATGGGCAGCTAATTAAAAAAACAAGACGATTCTTGAGCACAATGCAGGTCTAATAAGCCCCATTCACAAAGTAGATTTGGTGCCGAGGCTGCTCTTAAACTAGGGGCGCCTGGGTGGCTGAGTTGGCTAAGCGTCTGACTCCGGCTCAGGTCATGATGTCATGGTTCATGAGATCAAGCTCCCCCCATCAGGCTCTGTGCCGTCACCACAGAGCCTGCTTCCCATCCTCTGTCACCCTCTCTCTGCCCGTCCCCCGCATTCTTTCTCTCTCTCTCTCAGAAATAAACATTAAAAAAATTCATGAAAAACAAAACCCAAGAAACCAGTTTGAGGCTTTTGTGTCCGCTCCACACTCCAGGCGGGGAGCCCCTGTTTGACCTATTTGGGTTCGGTTGTCCCTCCCTGGTCCAATCGGTCAGGCTGGGACTGAGGCCACACCCCTGCTGCCCACCGAGCTAGGGACAGGATGGCCTGTCTGCGAGCTGTGCTTGTCTCCTTGGGGGGCAGCAGTGACCCTATCGCAAGCACTTCCTGGGGGCTGGTCGTGAGGCACCTCTTAGTTTCCCACCGCGGCTGTAACAAACGACCACGTACTTAGTGGCTTAAAACACAAATTCATTATCTCACGGTGCTGGGGGTCCGCAGTCCAAAATGGACCCAAACGAAGTTTCCAGTAGGGACGCATTCCTTTCTGGAGCTCTCGGGGGTGGGCGGGGGGGGAGAACCCGTTTCCTTGGCGTTTTCCAGCTTCCTGGAGGACAACCGCACTCCTCGGCTCGTGGGTCCTTCCTCCGTTTTCCCAACCAGCAACGACCGGCTGAGCCCTTCCTCATGTTGCGTCTGTGACACTGACCTGCCTTCTTCTTCCACGTGTAAAGGGGCCTGTGATTACACCGGGCCCAGCCCGGTGACCCGGGACAATCGCTTCATTTTAAGGTCGGCTGCTTAGCCCCCTTAGGGCTAATCCCCTGCTTGGGGATTGGGACGAGGACATTGTATGGGGGGGGAGGGTGGTGGTGGCATTTTTCTGCCTGCCTCGATGCGGTTTCTGAGCTTTGCTGCCCGTCTGTAGAATGGGGATAATTGTGCCTTCTTCACGGTTGCTAAAGGGTTCAGGTGAGAGCTTAGTAGGCGATACATCTGGCCCAGTCCGTGCCATGCCGTTGGCACCCCCATGAGTCCCTTTCTTTCCCTTCTTTGAGTTATTTGCTTCGCTGCGGGCGAGCCTCCGTTCACTCATCTGTCAAATGGCAAAGATACACCAGTGCTGCCTACCTCAAAGGGCTCTTCCCTCATCCATCCATCCATTCATTCACTCATTCAATATTTATTGAGGGCCTACTGTGTGCCAGACGCTGAACGAGGCGCTGGGACAAAACAACAAATAGGGAAGACATGAGGTTTCTTTCCAGGTTGGGGAGGAAATAGCAAATATGAAAATAGATTAATAATCATAATTTTCTATAGCAATAGACAAAGGACCAAACGGTGATGGAGGTGGAGGGTAGCGGGTTAGCGGGATGCTATTCTAGGATAGAGAGGTCAGGAAAAGCAGGTCTGAGTGACATGTGAAATGACAGGGAATGTTTGTTGATTGACTTAATGATGTTACACTGATTCCCAGCTTGATTGTGGCAGGCATGGATAAGCTGATTGTCGGTAATCAGTATGAATTACATAAGATTTCATCCACAAACATTTGAAGGTTTTCTGACTTCCTTTGCGTTGAATTTTACCATTTTTAAAAGAAGTGACCCCACAGGCAGATTCATCCATCCTTTTAGAACAGGATGGACATTCTTCTGAATTAGCTCATATTCCTCCTGGGGGCCTCCGAGGGTGCAGGAACAGAGACCCTGCCAGCCCTGTCCCCCGCTCCGTCTGTGACCTCCTGCAATGTTCAGCTGCTGGAAGCCTCAGCGGTCTCATTAATGTTGGAAAAGCACTTTGGGTCCCCAGCTGAAAGATACCAGGAAAGGCAGGGCGTAATTATTTTGTTTTTCCCACATCTTCTGTGTGCAGAAAGGCCATCAGAGGCAGCCCGAACCTTCTCCGTCGAGAACAAGAGGCTGCAGTTAATGGAGGGAGGAGAGGGGATGGGCAGAGGCAGACAGAGAGGGAAGGAGAGAGTTCTTCTGGCCTCTGGCTGAGGACAGCTCATGTGCCGGTCAGACCCCTCTTGTGCCTGTGACCCATCATGCTTCTGTGCTGCCGGTGACCTCAGCATCTAGGCTCCACTCTGGTCAGCCCCATTTCCTTTTTCCGTATCGGAGACATGGCTCTGTGACCCCAGGAGCTCCCGTGAGGCTCTCCGGGTGGTCAGCAGAGCCGCAAGAAGAGGGACACTGGCTGGTGCAGGTGATGATAATAATAGCCTTGATTTGCTATGCACAGCCCTAAGTAGAATGATTATCCCCATTTTACAGATGAGGAATCCGAGGCTCAGAGAGGGTAAGTGATATGCTCAAGAAAGTGGATGAGCTGGGATTGAACTCAGCCCCACCCGGATCTAATCTAACGAGTTTCTGCTTTCAAAATACATTTAAACCTTCGCACTTTTCCCCCAGTCCCACTGCTGTCACTGTGTCCAGCCCCAGTTACATCTCACCTGGACCATTGCAGTAGCCTCTTCCCTGGCCTCCCTGATTATGTCCTCGCCACCACCCTCCACCCTACGGTCCGTTCTCAGCCCGGCAGTCCCAGGGATGCTAAGTGCTTCCTCTGCTCAAAGCTCTTCCGTGGCTCCCATCATACCCCCTGTAAAAGCCCAAATCCTCAGCCTGGCACACAAGCCCCTTAGGTTCCCTCGTCTCCTGTCATTTGTCCCTTTGCCCTCTTCACTTCAGTCACACGGGCCTCCTTGCTACTCCTTAATCGTACCAGGCATGCTTCTACCTCAGGGCCTTTGCGCTGGCTGTTCCCTCTGCCTGGGGTACTCTTCCTCAATATCCACATAGACCTGTTTCAAGTCTTTGCTCAGATGTCCCCTCATTCATCCATCTCTGACAGTTTTTTTTTAAATTGCAATTCTTTCCTGCTACCTCCAATCGCCTCCTCTTTTTTGAGAATTTTCTCCCGAGCACTTCTCATTATATAACATCCCGTATTACTTCCTTCCTTTGTTTGTTTGCCACCCTTCTCCACTAGAACGTCAGCTCCGCGAAAGCAGGGTGTTTTGTCCACCATGCTCTATGGCTTGAGCATCAAGAACAGTACCTGGCACGTAGTATGTGCTCGATAAATATTTGCCGAGTGGATGACTTCAAAGCTATTGTTCTGTCCACCACAGATACGATCTTGCTGGATTGGCTTCTTGCCTATAAGAAGTCCACATCCTTGCCAACACTTGCTAAAGTTAGACATTTCCATTTCTCCAATATGCAATATCCACTAAGAGAGTACCTCATGGTGATTTTCAAATGTGTCTTGATATGCATGGGCACCCAGGTGTGGTCACGTCTGAAGAACGGTGGTCTCCCTCTCCAGAGCTCCCGAGAAGACCATCCCTTGGCATTGCTTGAGAAAATGGGAAATGGGTCTTTTGTTTCGGGTTATAATAAGACGAGCAACTCATGTAAAACAAAGTTAGCATCTGCTCTGCACACCGGGTTTAGTATTTAGGGATAATTCAAAGCCAAGGAAAAGGCAGAGTTATTAATAAGCAGTTAAGGGGAAGTGTGAAGAGAGAGTATGAAAATCTTCAATTGAAACAGCAACAGTAGTTAGCATCCAAAATAAGACCCTGCTTAGCATTCTGTTCTGCTCATTTGCAAATTAAGAGACGTATTGTTTTAAAAATAATTAAGTCTAATTTTGCATGTTTGGGAGACGGCTCTCCGCTGGCTTAAAAAACCTTTATTTATTTTCAATGCTCTGAATACAGATTAATCTCCATTGCTAAGCCAAGTGTTTGTGGTTTCCGAATACTCAAAATGGTCACCGACGCAAAGCTGGTGCCTCTGGAGAAGTGATGTCTGGGGTTCTTGGGAGTTCTATTTGGAGACGTTTGCAGACCCCAGCATTCCTTCAGAGCAGAGATCTTGGCCGCTATTGAGTCTAGTTTTCTTCATTTTACAGGTCTGAAAACAGAGGCCCAGAGAGGTGAAGGACTTGTCGAAGGTCACACAGCAAGTCAGCGGCAGGACTGGGATTAGAACATAAGCCTGCTCCAGACTCAGCCATCGTATTTTCCACCAAAACTGTGTGTCCCTAATTTCAGTCATGCTTTTAACATATCCCGGTGCCACTGTACTTTTGTTTACTTAAAGGTTTCCTCCTCGAAATCAATTCACTTAAAAAGCGTGAAGATGTTTAAGAGGAAAAAAAATCACAGATATAAATGGAAAATCCTATGACTCACCGAAATAGAAAGCAAATGAACATTAATACAAGGCAAACAGAACAATGATAGTAGGTTCTAGCAAGGCCTCTACAACAAAGTGATCGGTGAAGACAGCAACTCATGTAAAGCAAAATTTAGCGTCTGCTTTGCACACCGGGTTTAATATTGAGAGGGATTTAGGACGACTTAGAGCTTAGGGCTGAGACTCGCTCTCCTTTTATTAAAGGGAGACAATAGCAGGTGCTCAGTACCTGTAGGACCGACCTGAGACTTTGTGCTTGTCGTTTTCAGGATTGGAAGGGAATGGAAAGGGGATCATTTTCTCCCAAGACGATTATGTATGATCTAAAATTATTTCTCAAGAACCACTTCAGGTCCTCACTTTAGATGAATCTGGACAGTGAGAACTTCTCTCTTTCTTTTTTTCCCCTCCCTCCTTTGCAGCCAAGGGAGGCCTTATACTAGATAATATATAAGGGGGGGGGGGTGTTAAATGGTAGCTTTCAGAAATATTCTTTAAAAGGCAGCTGTTTGGGCCCTTTGCTTTTATTTCTTCATCTTTTCTTTTTCCTGTTGATTGGAATTTGGATGCGATGGCTGGAATCAGGCAGCCATGCTGGATAATGAGGTGACCATAAGAATGGGGTCTGCATACAGTGGAGCAACAAAATAGAAGAAGCCTGGTTCCCTGAGCCTCTGGATTTTTTTTTTTTTTTTTGTGAAAGAGAAATAAACTTCATCTCGTTACAGTTTCTATTACATTGGGTCTCTGCTGTTCACAGTCAAATTTTGTTCTAATACAAAAGGATACCTTGTTCTAATACGAAAGAATAAGCGAACTCTGGATTAGGAATGAGAAGATCCGAGTTCTAGTCCCATTTCTCCAATTCATACTCACATCCATGTGAGTCTGAGGGTGAAGAAAGAAATAGTCCTTGCTTGGCACTCCCCAGCACCTATTTTAAGCTTGCAGTGAGGTTCGCCCCTTGGGAACTCTCAGTTCTGCTCAGAGCTCTGCGCGTTTCTATTCCCAGGCAGTGGTGGGAGCAGGGTGCCCAGGGAGGGAGCAGGGTGGGGGCTGGTTTCTGCCTGAGTGTATCTCAGGTATTACCCTGTTGAGTAGGCAATCCAGGTACAAATGCGACCCGGAGGTGTGAAAGGGTTCAGTATGAGAGGGATAGCGGTCCTTCATAACTGCTAAATAGTATCACACGTAGACCCTGTCTGTCCTTAAGCTGCCTTATCTCCTTCCTGCCAAACCACGCCAAGCGTATCCATAAAAGTGCAAACAACTCATTCCTCTCTTCCCCTCAGAACATCTTCAGCAGCTGCACAGTTGTTATGTATTTTAAATAAAGCGTTTAAAACCTCTCAAAATTTAGCAACAATCACCATGGATACTCATCACTGAAATCCTTTGTTCCCATGGCAACATTCTACCCTTCGCCACCCCCCCACCTCAGCACCCCCCCTCCCCGGCCCCCATCTTGCCTGTTTACCCTGAAACTGACACATTGGTTATGGTGAATGATGGGAAAAGATTTGAGTGGAACTTCCAAGGGCATAGAAGCATGAAATGTCTTGCCAGAAAATAGGTATTTTTCCATTATTGTAATAAGTACTATGTTTCACTCTCCAGATGACTATTATTACAGGGGAGAGAGAGGAAGATCAATGACAAATTAGAGCAAAAACGATCCCTTTTGTCGCATCCTGTAGGTGATTTTTAATAGCTGTTCTTGCTGCATTCAAAATGTGGTGAGCACCGATCACAGAGTATTAAAACGTGGGTGCCATTTGACCCACTTTCTTGCAGTTTTTCAAACACACTCCGGGAAAACCCTTTAGAAGCAACGAACAGATCTGTGCAAAGGTCTTCACAGCAACCTTTATGGAATGGCGAGGAACGAGAAACTACCGTGGGGCTGACGTGAAGACAGTGGTTGGGCGAAGTGAACAGAATGTGACACGGTGCAGTCTTCTGTAGCATTTACAAACGACAAGGAGGACATGGCTGTGCATTTGCTACTTCAGAGAAATAATGTGAAGCAAATCAAGCAAAATACAGTTGATCCCAGTGCTTATAGGTATGTGCTCTGAAAAGGTTTGCACGTAACTTAAGCGAGACTAGAGGGAATCGGGAGACTGTGAACTCTTTTTTGGTCAATGACGTTTTTAAGAATCCAAGAGTGCCTTGGACCGTCTCCCCAGAAAAATCCCCAGACATACACGCTTTTTCATGTAATTCTAGAAGATTCGTTGGTCCCTCGATGTCCATTCAAGGACGAGGCCCCCCACAAGGGCCCGCTGACTCCGGGTTTAAGGCATTTACTTCAATCTTCGTCATTAAGTTGTCTACTTCCATTCAAAAAAGCCAAACCCAAACTAAAACATGTTCAGGGATTTTGGATGTACTATTTGTTTGCTGTTTTTTTTCCCCCTACTAGAATGTGAGCTCTGTGAGGTCAGGGGCTTAAAAAATTTTTTTTAATGTTTATTTATTTTTGACAGAGAGAGAGCAGCGAGAGGGCGTGCACACACACACACACACACACACACACACAAGCGAGGGAGGGAGGGGCAGAAAGAAATGGAGACACAGAATCCGAAGCAGGCTCCAGGCTCTGAGCTGTCAGCTTAAAGACTGATGCGGGGCTTAAACTCACAAACCGTGAGATCATGACCTGAGCCGAAGGCAGACACTTAACCGACTGAGCCACCCAGGTGCCCCAGGGCAAGGAGTTTTAATCGTCTTGCTTACTGTCTGTGTCTCCGGCATCTAGAACAGTGTTTGTTCTAGTGGTAACCGCTCCGTTATTTCCTGAAAGAATTAGTTAACAGCATGTCCAAAGGCAAAGTATGATTATCAGACTTGCGATTTTGTGCAGGAAATCATCCATGTTCTAAACCATTTATTCACCTTGCTGTACAGGGCATATTGTGAATCTACCACACTGTATCTATAGCTAATGTGAACATACCACAATGTATCCATCCACTCTACTGTTGGTAGGCATTCGGGTTGTTTTCGGTTTCTTTGTTTTGTTTTGACTTTTTGGCTCTTATGAATAAGACCACCTGGAACGTTCTGGCGCATGTCTTTTAGTGAACAGATGAATGCATTTCTCTTTGGGATATGTCCGGAATTGCCGGATTATAGTGTCTATGCATGATTAGTTCTAGAAGACATTGCTAGACAGTTTTCTAAGGCGGTCATATCAATTTGTACTGCTGTTCAGGTGATTTTGCACATCTCTGTCTTCCAACCTACTATGTCATTCCAGGCCCTGTATTCTCTGTAAAGCCACTTGTGGACATAATCATCCCATTCTCATACCTCAGTGCAGTTTCTTTCTTAGTGAACCGTTCACCTCTGCCTGTGCGATTTACCTCCTTAAGGAAGTTCCCTTTCTAGGGAGCCTGGGTGTCTCATTCGGTTACGTGACCGACTTCGGCTCAGGTCACGATTTCGCAGTTTATGGGTTCGAGCCCCACAGTGGTCCCACACCCAGCTCAGCGCGGACAGTGGGGGCCTGCTTGGGATTCTCCCTCTCCCTGCCCCTCCCCCACTCCCACGCACGTCTGTTCTCTCAAAATAAATGAATAAACTTAAAAAAAAAAAGGAGAAAGCTCCCCTCTTCCACCAGTTACCTCGAAACATTAGATGCTAATGTTTGTTGAATACGTGAGTGACTAATTCAGATGTTCTGGAACAAATCCCGAGCATTTGCTGTCCTGTTTTTTTTTGGGGGGGGGAGGGGGCATGTGTTAAGGGAACAACTCGGAGCCATTGAAACTTCCTGAATTAAAAGCATGTCACCAGCTGAAAAGGACTACTCTAATGCTCAGTTTATGCCACAGTCGCCACCAGCCAGGAAAAGATTTTGCCCCTGGTGTAGCAGGACCAAAGGTAATTTCTGGATTTGCCTCCAGCATTGGGTTCGGATGCCACACCGAGTTGCAGTAACCCGTCAGGGTGGGTAGGCAAGGCTTGTTTCTACTACTGTGTGTTATTTCCCAGAGATTAAATGTTGCAAACTCATTTATCATGTGCCCTAGAGGCTTAAAAAAAATTCTTTTTAATGTTTATTTTCGAGACAGAGAGCCCATGAGTGAGGTGGGGGTTGGGGGGGGGGGCGGTTGGAGAGGCAGAGAGAGAGGGAAACACAGAATCTGAACAGACTCCAGGCTCTGAGCTGTCAGCACGGACCCCAATGTGGGGCCCAAACTCACAAACTGTGAGATCATGACCTGAGCCAAAGTCAGATGCTTAACTGTAAACTGAGCCACCCAGGTGCTTCGTCAGAGGCTTTAATCTTGTCTTCCAGAACCACGGGGATGGACGGAAAAACAGAACTACACGGCGTGCCTGGATTCGGGTAGTTGCCTACAAGAACTCATTTAATTCCCTTGAATTCCTCAATACTACCAGCACCCTCCTCTCCAGACCCCCCTTCTCAGGCAACAGCAACTTCACTCACAGAGCCAGCGGCTACCCTTGCCGGCCCTCTTGCCCCCATCCCATGTCCGCTCCACGGCCAAGCCCTGCAGTTCCTACTTCCAGACCTATCTCGAACCTTCCCACTTCTGTCCGCCCCCACTGCCACCATCCTGGCCCAAACTATGACTGTCCCCTCCTGAACCCCTGCCAGCAGGCTCCGAGCCGGACGTGGGGCTACCACTCCCGTTGCCTACGGCCTATCCTCCACCCAAAGACCAGAGTGAGTTTGAAAATCTCTCGGCTTCAAACCCTTCTCTGACTCCCTGTAGCAGATGTGGTGAGCACCCTGCTTACAGCCCCCTGGCAAGCCCCATTTCTGGGCATGCAGAGCGGATGGCCTCCAACAGTAGCACCTGTTTATGGGGCAGGCTACAGGTGCCAGGAGTGAGCACCTCTCCCTCCTCCTCCACCTGCCTCAATGATGACAGGTGATAGCCGGTGGATAAATATTGCAGATCCTTTACCCCGCGGCTGGGGATTACGTTGAGTGGGGATTTGGGCCCTGTTGCCCCAGGGGTAATCTGCTTAGTGTTCTGCTCTGTATTTGCCTCCCTCGTCTGCCTTGCCCTCTCCTCTATCAGTGTTTCCTGAGGCCAGTTCCCCCAAGTACATTATTTGCACTCACATCTCTGTCCCGGGGTCCCCTGTTGGAGGAGGTCATCAAGACGTGACTGCCGGCTGACCCTCCAGCTGGATCTGGGCAACTGGAGGCTTCTCCCAACCTCCCCTGTCCTTGGGATGTGCCTTCTGGTGTTATCACAGGGGGATCCATTTTCATGGACGCAGCCCCGAGACAGCGAGGTGGTGTTGAGATGGTCTGGACACTGTGTGACTGAGCCTATCTTTGTTCCTTCCATTGGCCTGGAGGACATCGTTCCTAAGATCACCCTACGAGACTTAAATCACAGCCTGCAAATCCTGTCCCCCTGAATGCCAAAATGCCTCTAATGAGAAAAGCTGTCTTGGGGCACCCAGCTGGCCTGGATAGAGCATGCAACAATTGATCTCGGGGTTATAAGTTCAAGCCCCATGTTGGGTATAGAGATAACTTACAAACAATCTTAAAAAAAAAAAAAGGCACCTGGGTGGCTCAGTTGGTTAAGCATCCGACTCTTGATTTCAGCTCAAGCCATGATCTCAAGGTTTGTGAGTTCGAGCCCGCATCAGGCTCTGAGCTGACAGTGTGGAGCCTGCTTGGGATTCTCTCTCTCCCTCTCTGTCTGCCCCTCCCTCGTGCTTGCTCTCTGTCTCTCTCTCAAAATAAATACATAAACTTAAAAGAAAAAAGAAAAGGCTGTCCGGAAATAGGCTCTGCCTTGCAAAGAGGCATGTGTGTTATTATCCAAACAGAATGTTTTGAGTTCAGACCTCATTAACTCACAGGAAGACACTTATGAATTCCCAGAGTGATCTGACCCCCAGCCTCGGGGCGGGGAAATACATAAGTGGTTCAGATCGTGGGGCTCTTGATGAAAAAAATATTGCTTCTCATTTTGGAAATCACGATCATGATCTGTGTCTTCCAAGTGTGGATATCGGTCGCGGTGGTTTCTGCCTCCAGTGCCACCAGAGAGCCACGGAACGCGCCACGTGCATGCCAGCGAAAGCTCTTGCTGACGGCTCCGGACACGCTGCTCACTGCAGAAGGGGTGGCGGGGGAGACGGTCAGAGCCGGTCGGGGTCATGAGGGGTGGAGTGTGGCTGGAGGTCACAGAGGGGACGCGACCCCAGCTTGAGCCTTGAGCCACCACGTGATCTGAGGCTCCTCACCCCTCCCCTGCCCTTGAAATGTGAGCTCCGCCCACCGTTCCCGCAGTGGGAGCCATTTTCAAGGAGCTCTCCTCGAGGGAGTCAGGTGCGCTTGAGACCAAGGTGACCGAACCCCCGTTAAGAGCTCAGGGTAAACGTTTAAGGTTCTGGCCGCAGTGCGGAGACCTCCTGCCCCTGTGGCTGCCAAGACAAGCTTGGTAAGTCCCCTGCTTATGAACAGCGCCGCGCGCTCTGGAAGGTCTGCCTCTTGGGTCTGTCCCTGCCCCCGTGTGCGCAGAGGCGGGGGCAGGTTAGGAACCAACATTTGCTTCTGGGGAAAGCGGAACTCAGACACTCCCCCTAGCTTGTAAGGTAATATCCAAATGTCGCATCTGGTCTACAGTGGAGTTGTGACCTGGTGCCAGGCCACTGCCTCCTTCCGTCTCTTCCGCAGGCACACTGAGGCTCTGTGGCCCCAGGGCCTTTTCACGGGCTCTTCTGCCCTTCTGGTTTCATTTATGGGTCATTTCCCCAAAAGAGCCTTCACTCACTTCTCAATTTAAATTCAATGCCCCTGGGGCGCCTGGCTGGCCCAGTCAGTGGAGCGGGTGACTCTTGATCTCAGGGTTGTGGGTTTGGGCCCCACCTTGGGTACAGAGATTACTTAAAAATAAAAATAAAATAAGAAAAAATAAAAATAAAAGACAGTAAGTGAATTCAGCACCCCATGTTATCCCCTCTGGTAGCTCCCTGCTCTTTTCCTTCCTAGCATGCATCGCCATTTGTAATGATACATGTATTTGCTTATTTGTTTAATGTCTACGTTCCTTCCCAAACTGTGACCCTATTTGAGGACAGCCGTATCTGTCTCATTCACCACTGCATGCCCACCGCCCGGTTACAGAGGCGCTCGATAAATATTGACTGAATGAATGAACTATTACTGTTATCTCCATTTCACAGATGAGTAAGTCGACTCCCAGGGTGGCCGCGTCATTGGCTCAAGAGCCCGCATCTGGAAAGTGAAACAGGCCTGCATTCAAACCCAGCACTTCCTCTTCAGCACGTGTCTCAGAGGGGAATTGCTGAGTCATATGGTAAGTGTATCTTTAACTTTATGAGGGCCTGCTAACTGTTTTCCAAAGCTCCTGTACCATTTTACATCCCCACGAGAAACTGGCTGGAAGCATGAGTGGGTGTCAGAGAGGGCCAGAGGAGGTGCTATTTAAGGATTGGATGTTGTGTCCTCCTAAAATTCCACTGATGAAAGCCTAACCCCAATGTGATGGGATTTGGAGGTGGAGCCTTTTGGAGGTGATTAGGTTAGATTAGGTGATGAGAGGGGCGGCCCTCCTGGTCCTTGTAAAAAGGGGAAGAGACACGGGACCTCTCTGTGTGCACGCATCAGGGAAAGGCCCTGTGAAGACATAACCAGCAGGAGGGCCCCCATCAGGAACCCTACCATGCGGGCACCCCATCTCAGACTTCCAGCCCCCAGAACTGTGAGCAGTAACGTTTGTTGTTGAGGCTGCTTAGGCTACGGTGTTCTGTTAGAGCATCAGGGGTCTGTGGACAGTTCAGAAGCCATGGACCCGTCCTTCAAGGAACTCCCAGGCCTGCTGCCTTCCTAGGACTGAGATAAGAGGCTGTCGGAGGAACTGTAAACACACAATTGCCCATCACCTTACGAGTTGATCAAGAAAAGTGACATACAGGGGCGCCTGGGTGGCTCAGTCATTTGAGAGCCCGACTTTGGCTCAGGTCCTGATCTGGAAGTTCTGGGTTCAAGCCCCACATGAGGGTCTGTGCTGACAGCTCAGAGCCTGGAGCCTGCTTCGGATTCTGTGTCTCCCTCTGTGCCCCTCCTTCACATGCTCTCTCTCTCTCTCTCTCTCTCTCTCTCTCTCAAAAATAAATAAACATTACCAAAAAAAAGAAAAGGAAAGAAAAGTGACATATATCCCTACAGGAGAGTATGGATCCATGCTGCAACATGGATGACCATGGGGAAACACCACACTCAGTGAAACAGGCCGGTCACAAAAGACCACATATTGTATAATCCCATTTATATGAAACATCCAGAACAGGCAAATCCGTAGAGACAGAGAGGAGATTGGTGGTTGCCAGGAGCCCAGGGGAGGGAGGAAGGGGAGTGACCGCTTAATGGGTACAAGGTCTCTTTTCTGGGGCGGTGGAAGTGCGCCGGCACTAGATAGAGGTGACGGTTGCACAAGGTTGCGAACGCGCTTAACGTCCCCGAGTCCAACACTCTAAAATGGTTAATTTTATGCTATGTGAATTTCACCAGCATAAGAAAAGTGCCTCTAAACAGAATTGGTTCCTAGTGGGGATTAGTCAAGCTAACGCCAGAGACCCTCGCCGTTCTGGGCCTCGCGTGGGGCTGCCGCTCTGCTCAGGTCCCAGGTCTCCATCCCGGTAGTGTTCATTCTCCCCGAGAGGCGCCCCCTAGAGGCGAGGGACGTGCAGCTCTGCTTTCGCCCTCAGGCGCGGATCCGGCTTGCTGGAATGTCCGTGGCTTTCTTCTCTTTTCAGAAAGGCTCAGGAACCAGGGAACGTGGCCTTGATGGTCCAGACTCCAATTAGGAAAGCAGTGTTGGAGGCTGGGACGCAGGTGCCTGCAGGTGGCTGGTGAGAGTCCCCAGACGGCCCCGAGAGGGGCCCCTGTGTTCCCTGCAGGATCTCCATCCCAGAGTCGTCTGCTGGTTCCAGGGGCAGAGTGAGGAGTGTTTGGTAATTGCACTGAGCTGGAGACGCTCGCTTGCCAATTACTGGACTTTTGAAGTTATTTGATGTGGGAAAAACCTCTGCACTGCTGACCTGCATGTAAGCTGCAGCAGGAATCAGAGAGCCCAGGCTCGGCACCAAGGTAGACTGAATGCCAGAGACGCCTGTCGCTTCTGGTGTCCGTGGTTCCCTCCTGGGCACAGCTAGGCCAGGACAGGCACTTAAAAATAATCACATCTCTTGAAGTGCCATTTACGGGCAGTAAGGCTAAGAACAATCCTCTCAATGGCGGTACGATTTACGTGCAGCCATGCACCCATTTTAAATGGACAGTTGGATGCGTTTTGACAGATTTATACACCCGTGTAACCGCCACTCCAGTAAAGATACAGAATATTTCCATTACCCCAGAAACTTTCCTCATATCTCTTTGCCATTAATCACCATCCCCTCAACGCCGGACAGCCACTGACTGATTGGCTTCCTATCAGTGTAGATCCCTACAGTTCCATATAAATGGAACGATACAATGTGTAATATTTCCTGTCTGGCTTCTTTTGCCCCGCGTGTTTTTGATATTCATCCATGGTATTGCCTGCGTCAGATGCTAACTAGTATTCCATTCCATGGATATGCACAATTCGTTTCTCTGTGCACACATCGATGGACATTTGGGTCACTTCCAGTTTTGGGCTTTAGTGAATAAAGCCACTATGTGCAAGTCTTTGTGTGGGCATAGGTTTTCATTTCTCTTGGGTAAATGCCTAGGAATGGAATTGCGGTGATCAGGGTATATCTAGCTTTATAAGAAATTGCCAAATGCCTGTCCAAAGTCGTACAGTTTTGCATTCCCACCAGCAACGAATGAGAGTTCCAGCTGCTGCACCCCCTTCACAAACACTCGATATTGTCGGTCTTATTAGTATCAGCCATTCTGGTAGGTGCATAGTGGTGTCTCATCGAGTTTCAGTTTGTACTTTCCCGATGATTAATGCTGTTGAACACCTTTTCAGGTGCTTATTGGCCACTTCTGTGCCTTCTTTTGTGAACTGTCTGTTCTGATATTTGGCCCACATATTATTGGGTTAGTTGCTGATTGTTGAATTGTAAGATGATGTTCCAAAGGCAAGGAAAGAAGTTATTCAAAATTCTCAGTGTGGTAGGAGAGGCTCCTAGCCTTCCCCTCTCTCTCTCTCTCTCTCTCTCTCTCTCTCTCTCTCTCTCTCTCGGGTCTGGCCAGGATAACAGAGGGGGCGTGGGGCTTTGGTAATCGAACTGAAGGTGGAGGGACAGAGATTAGTGTAAAAGCACTGAGGGGGAGGTTAACCCCAAACTTTAGTAGCCATGAAGGTCACTTGGAGGACTAAAGCATAGTTTCCCTTGGAGTCCTGCCCCAGAAGGTCTGACAGGTAGGTCTGGGGTGGGGCCCGAGAATCTGCGTTTCTAACAAGTTCCCAGTTGCCGCCGATGCTGCTGGCTTAGGGACCACACGTTGAGTAGCCCCTGAGAGATGACTGAGGCTAAGTGAGACCACAGTGAAGAGCTCTTACTCCCTCTTCTTCTCCTCCAGTGTGTATTCTCTGAAGCCCCTCCCTTCCTCTGCCCACCCACCCTGCTTGCAGAGTGGTTATCTACGGGATAGAATGGCTGAGAACCCACACTGTCAACATGGAGAGGCTCAAAGGGATCCAGGGGCCCCAGGGACCAAGGAGGAGAGGGAAAAGCACCAAGGCGGAGCTCTTTGCCCACTGACTTCAAAGGGGTAGACACAGCAGTCACCCTGAAAGTTGAGAACAGAAGTCATGAACTTGTTGCACCTGGCCTCCCGGATTTGTCTCTCTCTCTTTTTGTGGTGGTGGTGGTGAGGAGTTGTTGCCACCGTGTTCAAAATTCTTTCGAATGAGTTGTCAACATTTATAAATCGACAGTAATGTAGGATCCTATTTATGGCTAATGGTTGCAACCAAGGTGTTCTAAAACTTCACAACAAGGATGCCATCAGTGATTCTGGCATTTGGGTTGAAGATCTATGGAAACATTTTGGGACACTGAGACTTGGAGAGACACCAAGAATCTATTACAAGTGGGGGTGTGTATAAGGTGTTTTTTTTTTTTAATTTTTTTTTTTTAACGTTTATTTATTTTTGAGACAGAGAGAGAGAGAGAGCATGAACGGGGGAGGGTCAGAGAGAGAGGGAGACACAGAATCTGAAACAGGCTCCAGGCTCTGAGCGGTCAGCACAGAGCCCGACGCGGGGCTTGAACTCAGGCCGTGAGATCATGACCTGAGCCGAAGTCGGCCGCTTAACCGACTGAGCCACCCAGGCGCCCCAGGTTTTTTTTTTTTTTAATGTTTATTTATTTTATTTTATTTATTTTATTTATTTTTTTAATGTTTATTTATTTTTGAGACAGAGAGAGACACAGCATGAACGGGGGAGGGGCAGAGAGAGAGGGAGACAAAGAATCGGAAGCAGCCTCCAGGCTCTGAGCCATCACCCCAGAGCCCGAGGCAGGGCTTGAACTCGCAGACCGCGAGATCGTGACCTGAGCTGAAGTCAGACGCTTAACCGACTGAGCCACCCAGGCGCCCCAATGTTTATTTATTTTAGACAGAGAGCGAGAAGGACAGGGAGACACAGAATCTGAAGCAGGCTCCAGGCTCCGAGCTGTCGGCACAGAGCCCGATGTGGGTCTCAAACTCACGAACCACGAGATCATGACCTGAGCCGAAGTCGGATGCTTAACCGACTGAGCCACCCAGGCGCCCTGGGATGTAGGTGTGTATGTGCACACATTTTTTCCTCATATATGTGTTTATTGGGTTACAAGACGGTGCAACCCTAATCAGAAACTTAACAGTAAAGACATTTTGATTTTGCAAGCAGCTGGTAAGAGGGAATTTACAAACTACCAAGAGTAAAATATAAATAAGGAAGCTACAAAAAAAAAAAAAAAAAGAAAGAAATGGAAAGGAAAGAACACCTACGTTTGCCAGTAACTGGAGATGGATGAAATAAGAAACATTTTCGATTTTAGTTAAACCTTTAGAATTTTTCAGAGCGCTTAAATGAGAAAAATAAGGAGGTGGAGACAGTGTGGGAGAGAGCACTGCCAATTTAGATGAAGCTAAAAATTTAAGTTCTTGCTCACCAATCCCAACAAATTGGCATTCAAAGTGTGCTATTAATAAAAATGCTCCTTTCAAAAGGATGGCTTGGTGTAAACCCCTTGCCATGCTAAGGCGCTCAGGGCATAAAGACTGGGTTCCAGCTTCACTTTTGCTGTATATTAACTGTGTGACCTTGGGCAATTTACTCGACCTTTCTGAGCCTCACTTTCCTTTTCTGCAAAATGGGGATAATGAAAGCTACTTCTTGGGGAAACTGGACAAAATTCAGCATTAGGCCTTAGGCCAACCTCAAAAGGTCTGCAGGGGCCAAGAAGATCTTTTAAAGGAGCGAGGGAGCCTAGCGGACTAATCAGAGGCAACCCCTCTTTAAAGAGCCCCCTGCTTGTGAGCTCCTGCTTCCGGAAAAGTAGGCTCGGTTTGGCCCAAACTTTCTATCTTTTCAAAGAACGACTGAAAATCCCCTTGTTTATGTGATCTTCCGGTTTTTAAGTTTTGGCAATCGGTTCACATGTTTCTAAAACACCAGCTAAACCACACAGAACAGATTCTGCAGGGCAGACTTGGCCCCAGTCTTCTGGTTTTTGCATCACTTGCCTTAAAGAGGAAGAGAATGAGATGGTTTCCATGCTGGAAAGATGTGTTGTTCCCTTTCGGCTTTGGTGACAGGCCGTCCTGCCCAACTCCAGCCGACAGGAATAACCGCTAACGCTGTTGAGTGCCTACTACGTGCCAGACTCTCTCTAAGGACTTTACCTGAAACGTTTCCTGTGATGCTTCCAGTTATGACTCTTACTTCATTTGGGTCACAAAGGGGTTAAAAAACCTGGTGGAAAGTCCATGTTCAGCCCCGTTTAAGTCACGGATGTTCCTTCAGAGACTAGAGATGAAGGCGGGCTCCGCGGGCCCGACCCCACGCCCTTCGGTTTTCCTTTGAGGACCCTTAGGAGAGGGCAGAGGGTTCCTGTGTGCAAGCACACGTCCCTGTCTGTTGGGGATCAGCAAAGGGAGTGAATGACTGTCTGAATGGGGTTGGAGGAACGTGCGAATGGGTTCTGCCGGCTGAGCCACCCACCTGCAGAGACAACTAACTTTTCTGGGCGGAGGAGGCAGAGGGGGTGGTGGTCTTCCTGAGCCTTAGGCTTGGCTCGCGAACCCTTTATGACTCCCCCCGGGGCCACTGCTCCCACATCTAAGGGCAGAGCGCGCGCGCGCATGTGTGTGTATGTGTGCGTGGTGTGTGTGTGTGGGGGGGGGACTTGGTGATCGAGGGTCACGCGCAGGTGGCTTTGCCGCTGCGGTGGCGGCGGTCGCAGAGGCGACACCGCTGGAGGCAGAGGAGGACGGACAGCCGGCCCACCATCGCTGCGGGCGGGTAAGGTGGGCAGGGCGGGAGCTGCGGGGAAGGGAAGGGGGCCGGCCGCCGCGGGTCTGGCCTCCCCGAGCGGCAGCCTGCGCCGCGTAGGGGGTCGTGGGGGAGCCACCTGGGGCGGGGAGGGGACGCAGGACGCCGTCCGCGGGAATGGGACTGCTGGAGCTGGAGGATGCGCTAGAACTGGGGGTGGGGCGACGACGGAATTGGACGGCGAGGCGAAGGCACAGGACCCGCGGATCCCCTGGGTTTTGGGGGGCGGGTCCCTGCGAGTGGCTGCATCCGCGCGCGGAAAACAGGTGGTCGCCGGGTGCGAGCAGTCCCTCGGGGCGCAGCGGCCTGGCACCGACCGCGGCAGTGTCCCTCTTTCCCTCTTCCCCAGGCTGGCAGCGGGTTAACACCTCGCCAGGGTAGCCACAGGGTGTTGGATGTGCGCCTAACCCGCGGTCCCAGGGGTTGCCGATCGCTGTGCGGTGCTGAGCCGAGCGGATGGACCGCGGGCCCGACTGGAGCCCCACCGGGGAGACTCAAGGTTGCTGTAGGCAGGCTTGTGCGCGCGGTGTGGCCAGAACCGCCAAATTCTCGGGAAGCCAGAAGGCGAGACATTTATGTAAAATCACCTATAGGTTTTGGCAATTAAACTTAAACTTAAAAACACTTTTTATAATGAAAAGTTTGGAACATACAGAAAAATAGGGAAACTAGTATAGTAAAACAATTTTCATTTTTAAAATACTGTATGAGTCCAATAAAACATGTTCAATGGCCATCTCTGGCTGCTCACTGCCCTGGTCCAAGCCCTGGCTACCCAAAGTGTGGCCCTGGACCCCAGCAGCGTCAGCACCGCTTGGGAGATGGTTAGAAACGCTGAATCTCAACCCCCCACTCCAGACCTACTGAATTAGACTCTGGATTTCAATGAGATCCCCAGTTGATCTATATACATGTTAAGGTTTGAGAGGCACTGCTCTAGGCCTTTTTGCCTGGACAAATTTTATCATCCTCCTCCCTCATTGGTCTTCCTGCCTCCAGGGTCACACTTTTTTTTTTTTTTTTTTTAATTGATTGTAGTCGGAGTTCTTAATAACCTAAGGCTCAGATCTCCAGACAGTTCGGTGGAGGGGAGAATATTGTTTAGGAAAGGCTGGTTGTATTCCATAGTAAAACTCATGGTGTTCACACTCGTCTTACCTTCTTCAGGGCCCTGCCAGAGCTCCTTCTCTCTTATAAATCTTACAGGATTGTTTTGAAGATGAAAGGAGGTAATATAAGTAAGAGCATTTGTGTATATTTGTATTAGTCAGGACTCTTTCAGTGAAAAGAGATAACCTAAACCAGCTTAGACTAAATAAATAAATCAATAAATAAGTAAGTAAATGACTTTATAGTTTCAAGACTTGGAAAAGACTAAGGGAGGATTACAGGTATGGCTGGATCCAGAGGCTCAGATACTTGGAACTTGGACAATGGGGGCTGGACCAAAACCTGGACCAAAAAGGTTGACATTGGGAGCATGGTGGCTTCCAAAAAGAAAAAAAAAAAAGTGGGAAATAAATTGTTGGTGTGGAAGGATCAGATGTCCTTACTTAGTCAGAAACCATATTTGTTATCATTCTTTGTGGTTTTGTCTGATCTCCCCGAGTAGATTTCAAGTTCCTTGAGAGCCGTGGCTCTGTCTTCCTCCTCTTTGCATTCCCACATGTCAGATGTGGTGCATTTCACATAATGATGCTCAGGAAGTACTGAATCAAATGTAATTGACTCAAGTAGATTGAGTCTCTGAGACACCAGCCTCAGGCAAGCAATCTCTCTCCCCCTCTGAGTTACAGAGCAAGTCACTGTTCTCAAGCTTGTGGTATAAAGAACATCACAGACTCTGACATCGGATGCCTTTGTTTCTCTCACCACCACCGCTCAATTCAAAGTCAGTTTGTCTAGGAAAATGGGCCCAGCATGAGTCCATTTCATACTGCGCAGCATTTTGTTATGCAAAGGTAACAGGGTTTTTCTCAGCGTGACCCCAGCGATAGTGCCTGTCTATGATTGTTACCTCAGAGTCAGGAAGGAAAACAGAAGCTTTCAATAGTATGTGTCAATCAGAGGGAGGTGCTGATTCCCTATTTTGTTAGGGGCCAAGATTCTTTTAAGAGGCAAAACTGTAAGAAAACAAAACATAACAAAAAAGCCCCTCAAATCACCAACCCCCCTCAAAACAACAAAAAAACCCAACCAGAAACAACCTTCCCATATCCAAAAACAAAAGCAAAACAATACAACCCCAAATCAAACAAAACCCAACCAAACCAACCAACCAAACAAACAATAGAATGCAGAGAATTCTAGGAAGGTCTCCAGAAGATTAGAAGTCTCTTAGAGGTACAATGCCTGGAATGGATTTCTGTTCTTTTGGTCCAACCTGAATGGGAGAGACAGTAGGGAGTGTAAACATGACCTGAGAGGGATTCAAAATTATTTGTCCTATGAATTCCATCATTAGAGATCTTTTTGTTTTCTCCATCATTAGAGATCTTAGTGGGTTAAACTCCTAGGTAAAAAAACAAAAACAAAAACAAAAGGCAAATGTATCAGCCACTCACATGTCTGTCTGAACTACTCACTTGTTGATAGCTAAGAGTTGTAAACTCAACGGTTTACATGGTCCAGGCATCACATGTCAACCAGTGAACCAGGAAAATACAAGAATGGTGGGGATAGGATGAGTTGGAGAACACGTGCCCTGTCCACAGGGAGCGGCTGCAACTCAGCTCTGGGCAATCATTACCATGAGAAATTACAGGCTCAGTGTTACCATATTTTTTGGAACAGAAGATGGAAATCTAAATAATTTTTACATGAAATCTTCCAAAAATTAAGAAAAAAATTACCTGCTTTATCTACTAGTCCTTAACCTTTGCTCATCACAGTTTCCCTTGATAATCTGATCAAAGCTATAGAGCCCGGGAAATTTGTTTTGTACACAATTTCATAGAGGGCCTCCTTCAATTCCACTATGTGTCTGTACGTCAGAACCAACGCCTCCTCTGCCATTTATACTTCCCAAGAGAGGATCTGATTGGTGGATTTGCCGTCATGAACCGTGCAGTACTTGTTTTTTATCTATCTATCTATCTATCTATCTATCTATCTATCTATCTATCAGAGAGAGATGGAGAGTACAATAGGGGGAGAAGGGGGGGGAGAGAGAGAGAGAGAGAGAGAGAGAGAGAGAGAGAGAGAGAGAGAAAGAGAGAGAATCCTAAACAGGCTCCATGTGGGGCTAGGTCCAACAACCCTGGCATCATGCCCCAAGCCAAAATCAAGAGTCTGATGCTTGGGGTGCCTGGGTGGTTCAGGTTGAGCGTCCGACTTGAGCTCAGGTCATGATCTCATGGCTTGTGAGTTTGAGCCCCACTTCAGGCCGTCTGCTCACAGCTCAGAGCCTGGAACCTGCTTCTGATTCTGTGTCTCCTTCTCTCTCTGCCCCTCCCCAACTTGTGCTCTGTCTCTCTCTGTCTCTCAAAATAAATAAATGTAAAAAAAAAAAAAAAAAAGTTCCAACAAAGCAGTCCAAAAAAAAAAAAAAAAGAAGAACTTGTAAAAAAAAAAAAAAGAGTCTGATGCTCAACCCACTGAGTCACTGTACGTGCCCCAGATGTGCAGCACTTCTATTGGATAGAATTTCATTCATGGTCTCCTTCTCATGTTGTGATTGGTTGCCATTAGCTTGGGCACTGATTCTGCGTCCAATCAGGTGTGGCCAGTGGCTGCAGGGCTGGCTGTTCAGAGCAAAGTATCTCACGGGTTACTTTTCTCAGACGCAGACATGGGCACCCAGATCCTTTGCACTTCATGGCTTGTTCTCCAGGATGTCTCCTCGCTGACACACCTCCATCCCCCCATTCTCTTTCCGTTTGGAAAACCCCCTCCTTCCACCCTTTCATCTTTTTATATTAAAAAAAATCTGGTAAAGTAGTTAATTTCAGTTTTTCACAGTCTCAGTTAAAAAATTAGTCTATCAAAGTAATGAAAGTACACATTTAAAAAGATTATAACATTTACATCAAAATATTAGTTTCCTGTTCCTGTCCTGGTCCATCCCTAGACACAACTATTTTCAACTCCCTTAGCTATCTCTTAGGGAATTTACCCGTGTTCATATTTCTGTTCTTGAGTTTGGCATATATTTCTAGTTATTTCATTCACTCAATCGTTAATCAGTTAATTAATTAAACATATATACAGAAAGCACCTACAATGGGCTAGGGGCCCACACCGTGATGGATAGAGGGATGAGCAAAACCAGAGGCTGATCTGTGATTAATCAAAGAATCACACGATTATATCTAAGATGGCAAGTGTTGTAAGTAAACCCAGGAAAGGTATGTTGCACCATGAGAGATCATAAAGGGGAATTTGATCTGGTCAAGGGAATCAGTGAAGGCTTCCCTGAAGAAAGTTGACTGAACTGAGATCTAAAAAGTGAGCAGTCGTTAAAAGCCCTGGGAGAGAGGGAAGAGGGGAAAGGAAAAGCATTTCAGGTAGAGGGAACAGCGCATGCAAAATCTGTGGAGAGAAGGGGTATGGTGGATATCAGAAACCATTTTTCTGCCCACCTGGGACTGCAGTCTCTAACTAAATGAACCTTCATAGGGGACACTTGGAAGAGAGGCATTGTGGTTAAGATGTGGGTCACAGTTTCAAATCTTGTCTCCCCAATGCATTAGCTGTTTGCTCTCAGACAAGACACCTAAATTCTGAGTCTCAGTTTTCTTACCTAAAATGCTGTTTCTAAAAGGGAGAGGGTTCTGTGATGAGCATGAAATGATACAATTCTTGTAAATTTTGCTCAGTGCCTGTCATACAAGAAGTGGTCAAAAAATACTCATTGATATTATTACTACATCATTTTTGTTCTCTAAATGTCAGCAGATGGGGCAAATCTAGGCTGAATCCTGAGGTTGAGGGCTAGCAGAGTCTGGAGGGCAAACAAAGCTTTGGTTTGAGCTGGTGACCACGTCTGATGTTTTCAGATCGCGGCAGAAAGAGAGAGAGAGAGAGAGAGTGCATGGATTTTGAAAGTCACCCTGAGCTTGGGGTTTTCCTGGTCTGCAGCCATCAGCCCTGATTATAGGAAGTGCTTCAGAGCTGTGTGGAATCTCTCACTCCCTGTTAGGACTGTCTGGGCAGGAGGCAGAAAATGGATGCTTTGGGGTCAGACATGCCTAGAGTGCATCACAAGACTCTGGTGCCACGTCCAAGGCTCAGAATCTGAGAGTCCAGCCTTTAGGCCAGACAGTTGTGCTGGTCATTCTCTGTCTTGTCTGGGATTCCAAAAACCCACTTTATTTTGACCTTGCCCCTGACCTTTATTGGGCACCGTGGTGGGTGGGCACCCTGAACCCAGGTGGGCACCCTGAACCCAGGTCACGGGTTGTCTGTGGTTTGTTACAACGATGATGATGTGGGCATTAAAGCTGCAGGAAGACTAGCATTTCTCCGTCACTCCCTCTCTCTTTCTCCCTACCTCTGTGCCTCTCTCCCTCTCTGTCCCTCACTCTATCTCTGCTAGTTTGTCTTCCCATCTGTCTCTGCCTCTGTCTTCCTCTCGGTCTCCATCATCATCATCGTCATTATTACCATGATTATTATCATTATCTCTTTGTCTTTCTGTCTGTCTCTTTGCTGTCCGGGTCTCAGTCTTTTGTCTCTGTTTCTCTCTGCTCATCTCTCCATTTTTCTCCAGGCTTAACATTAAGTTCTCTCTCTTTATCTCTTGGTCTCTTTCTATCTCCCCTGCCCGCCCCACGCATCTCTCCCATCTCCCAAGCCCTTCTTTTTTAAAATTTTTTTTATTTTTTTAAATTCTTTATATTTGAGAGAGAGACAGGGAGACAGAGTGCGAGTGGGGGAGGGGCAGAGAGAGAGGGAGACACGGAATCCGAAGCAGGCTCCAGGCTCCGAGCTGTCATCACAGAGCCCGACACGGGGCTTGAACCCACGAACCGCGAGATCGTGACCTGAGCCAAAATTGGACGCTCAACCGACTGAGCCCCCCGGGCGCCCCCTCAAGCCCTGCTCTAACATTCTATGATTTTATGAAAATAGTCCAGCCCCCTCAACAAGACCACTTGTAACCAAGGACTTGGCCAACATCATTTTTGTATTTTGTATTGAGGGCAGTGGGGGAAGTTAGCTGCTGTGGATTTTGATATAGTTTAGCCAAGACAGCCTTTTTATTAGCAAATGCGTGTGGATTGGTTCACCAGATGTAAGATGTGACTAAAATCTTAAATTCCTACACTGCCAAAGCACTAATGGATTCGGAAAGTAAGTTATAGAAGCGTGTTCTCCCACAGGAATTCTGACATTTAAAATTAATTTTTTCTTAATTCTGTGTCCACCGCATTACACACTGGTTTTGAGGAGGAACATTCAAATCCAAGTTCTTGATGAGCACCCTAATAGAGGAGAACAGTAGTAATTAAATTAGAAGTGTAAAAATTGTTCTTCGGTTCCTTCCTGCAAGTTTTCTTACCTCGGGGAGCATGAACAAGAGGAAATGTTCTGCAGAGTCTTGACAAAATTAAGATTATCAGCTTTTATGGAAATGAGCAGATCCACAGATAAAATGGTTGGGGGGGAAAAACCCCACCTATACAAAGCTTGGGACGAGTTTTAAGATTTTTCCTCCCTCCCTCCATCTCTTCCTCCGTTTCTTCTCCCTTTCTTTCCTTTTTCTTTTCCTTTCTGTGTAGTATTCCTCCCATCTATATGATGCCTGGGTCGGTAGCCTGTGGTGCTTGAAACTGAACTGACATTCAAGACACCTGGCTTCGACCCCCAGTCTTGTTGCTTACCAGCTGTGTGACCTTGGGAAAGTTACTCAGCTTCCCTGGGCTTCAGTGTCCTCTTGTGCCGAGCAAGAAGCTTCTGGGGGAGATGACCACTAGTATTTTTTTCAGGTCTAAAATTCCTTGAAGCACACCCCAACACATGTTTACTGAAAAAAATTTTTTTTGAATGTTTGCTTATTTATTTTGAGAGGGAGTGCAAGCAGGGGAGGAGGAGAGAGAGGGAGAGAGAGAATCCCAAGCAGGCTCCAAACTGTCAGCGCAGAGCCCGATGTGGAGCTCGAACCCACGAACCGTGAGATCATGACCTGAGTCCAAATCGAGTCAGATGCTTCACTGACTGAGCCATCCAGGCTCGCCAATATTTAATTTTTTTAATCTGCAGTTTTGCCCTTGTTATGAAGAGGACATATTCATTAAACAATTAAAACAAACAAATGGAAACTATCTATATTCCTATCACCCAAGGAGCACTGTGAACATTTTGATGCATTCCCTTTCAGGTTTTTTTTTCATACATAATTTCAATACGTGGGTTGTTTATATTGTGTGTAACTCTTGGGTGTTCTCTTCTTTTCAGTTAGAATTTTCTCCTTGGGCATGTCTCCCAGTCCTTCTGTCTTATGAATATTTTTAATGGGTACATAATATTTCATCCAGCACCTGTATGTACATAACCATTCCCTGTTGACATCAGCTTTTCTCGTTTTCTGGCTACTTCAGCTGGGGAGACTCAGATTTGTCTAAGGCCCCTCTGCACTGTTTTAGAGCTTTAACAGACAACTGGGGTCCAGCTGCACGAATCTGGATGGCAGATACATTTCGTTCAAACTAAAGAGGGTTTTTAATAATTAATTAATTTTAGGGGTGCCTGGGTGGTTCTGTCGGTTAAGCATCAGCTCAGGTCATGATTTCACAGTTCGTGAGTTCGAGCCCCGCCCTGGGCTCTGCGCTGACAGCTTGGAGCCTGGAGCCTGCTTCGATTCTCTCCCTCTCTCTCTCTCTCTCTGTCCCTCCCCCACTTGCGTGCTCTCTCTCAAAAGTAAAGAAATAAAACATCAAAAAATTAATTTTATTTAATTCCCACATTAAAAAAAAACAAAAACAAACTAAGATCGCACACACAAAAATCCAGATTTCCAATGTCTCTTAGAAATGTAAAAATAAGCCCCAGTAGCCATACGCAGGTGGTGTCGAGGGGCAATTGTCCCTTTCACTGGGCACTGTCTCCTTGTTTGTCCCCTGAGACCACCTCCTCTCATTTAGTGGTCCCTGTGGGCATTTGAGTTAGAGACCTCTGGGCGAGTTTATTGTGTATGAGCTGAAGCCTGCTACCAGTTAGGCACAGGCTGTGATGTGCTGAACTTTTCAGCCTCCGAACGTGATCCAGTAAATACATTCTGGGCACTGTGCCACTCAGGCTGTTTTTACAGGTGCTGTGGGGATTGTGGGGCTGAATTTCTGTGCTCTGCATTGTTTTTGGTGGCTTGTGCTTAGAAATGAAATCATTGCCAGAATGCAGGGACGGACAACTCGGCAAGACTCCTAACCTCGTCTTGAGAATTCAGGACTATGATAGACCATCATTTATTTCTTTTTACCTGTGGTTTTATGTGTGTGGCCGGCTGTATTTTGAAGCCTTTAAAAATAATTTTTTTTTAAACTTTTATTTATTTTTGAGACAGAGAGAGACAGAGCATGAATGGGGGAGGGTCAGAGAGAGAGGGAGACACAGAATCCGAAACAGGCTCCAGGCTCTGAGCGGTCAGCAGAGAGCCCAACGCGGGGCTCCAACTCACGGACCACGAGATCATGACCTGAGCTGAAGTCGGACGCTTAACCGACTGAGCCACCCAAGCGCCCCATCTGAAGTCTTAATTTAGGAGCTTTGGCCAGGCCATCTGCAACCAGACCCTTCCTGGAACATGCTGCAATTGTAACTATATCCTTATTTGTGAGCTTATTCCTACGTGTCTCCGCTGTGGCAGAGATAGTAATGCTCATCAGACATTCCATATGCTCTGCCGCCTTCCTCGCCCCCTTGTGGTGAAGTGGGGCCATGTGATCAGTGCTGGCCAATGAGCTCTGAGCACAGGGGTGTGGTCACTTCCTGGTCTAAGCATAGGAAAGGCTGTGAGTTCTCACTGTGTCTCTCTATGCCGTGTGGAATGTGAGGGCCTCATGATCAAAATGTGAGATCAGAGTATCATTTCAGCCTGGATTCCTGAATTACCTGGACCCGCGGCAGACTGTGACAGAAGAGTAAACTTTTGTTGTGTTAAGACACTGAGATTTTGAAGTGCTTGTTACTGCAGCATACCCTAGCTTAAGCTGACTGATACATCCTCTTAGAATTGATGAGTAGCGATTATACATTCATGTCTACAAAAGCTTTTGGCAGATAGCCAGGGTTGAATAAATGTTATAAAATGGATAAACGAACACACGTGGTGTTTTTAGACTATACATACACCCAACTCTTTTTCCCTCCCGGGATGGCAGTTAGATTAGAAGGACACCCTCCTGGGGCAGAAAAGGAGAACACACATTTATTGAGCACCATCTATTTTGGCAGTTATTATCTACACTTAAAGAAGAGGAAAAAGAGGCCCAGGCCGATTAGGCAGTTTGCTGAGGGTCATAGAGCTGTTTCATACATCGTTTTGCTTAAATGTCTCCAATCCATCTTTTCAGTTGTCTTTAGGTTTTAACTTTAATGCCTTCCCTGATCACCAGGCTAGATTACTTTTCACTGTTATACGTTCTCCTAACTCCTGGAGCTTCCCCATATAACAATATCATTTCTAATTAGATTTTCGGTGTTCTGAGGGTAGGTCCTGTGTCTGTCTTGCCCAGTGCTGGATCTCTAGCCCCTAGTATACTGCCTGGAAAATTGGAAGTGCTAAATAGATGTTTGTTGAATGAATAAAAGAGGGTCAGAAAACCTGGACTTTTTTTTTCCTGGTACTACCACTAATCAACTGTGTCACCTTCGACAAGTGATTTTGCCTCTGTGAATTCCAGTGCTCCCATTTGTACAAGGAAGGTGTTTGACTCTGGTGTTCCATAAATATTTCATTCACAAATTACCCTCTTGTGCCTCCTCAGGGTCTTGTTTTGGGTTACTTTGTCATCCTTTTAATTCCATTTCTATTCCTGGAATAAATGAGAGAGCTGGGATTTGAACCCAGGCAGTCTAACTAAACAGTCCATGACAGGGGCACTTGGCTGGCTCAGTCAGTAGAGCGTGCGACTCTTGATCTCAGGGTTGTGAGTTCAAGTCCCATGTTGGGTGTAGAGATTACTTAAAAATAAAATCTTTTGGTTTTTTTTTTTTTTTCAACGTTTATTTATTTTTGGGACAGAGAGAGACAGAGCATGAACGGGGGAGGGTCAGAGAGAGAGGGAGACACAGAATCGGAAACAGGCTCCAGGCTCCGAGCCATCAGCCCAGAGCCTGACGCGGGGCTCGAACTCACGGACCGCGAGATCGTGACCTGGCTGAAGTCGGCCGCTTAACCGACTGCGCCACCCAGGCGCCCCTAAAAATAAAATCTTAAAAAAAAACCCAAAAAGTGCATGATTTTAACTACTTATTCTACCCATCGATTCCCCCACCTGTCCTTCTGTTTGATCATTATTCATCTATCCACTCATATGGTCATTCATCCACCCATATATCTTACTATCTATCCAAACATCCACCCAAATATCCTTTCCTCCATGCACACGTGCATGTATCCATTTATTCATCAGGTATCTTCTGTCCAAATACCCATATATTTTTTGACAAGTGCTTTTAGAATGAATACTCTATTCCAGTTCCTGTGCCGGGCTACTGGGTTCCAACAGGAACAAACGGACTCAGTTCCTACCCTCCTGGAGTCTCAATCTCATGGGTATAGAGAGGTTTCTCCTGTGCTGCTATTAATATGGGACATTGAAATAATGCCCAGTGTGCGAGCTGGAGCTCTTCAGTCGATTTTATTGTATTGATTTTTGTATCCTCATGGATAATATAATGCTGTATTGTTATTATTATATGTAAGTACATTAGTTAACTCACCAATGTTTATTGAGCACTTACTATATGCCAGGCACTGTGTTAGGTACACATAAGACCCATCTTGTTCTATAGCTCTAGAAGGCATCACTCACATTGTGTTCTGTTTGATCCTGGAGTTGTACAGGATAGTGGGACCGTGCATTTGTCACTGTTTTAAAGGAGTCCACAGCCTAGCATAACGATTAAGAGCTTGGGTTCTGGATCTGGACAGCCTGGCCTTGAGTCCCGTTTCTGCCACCTATCGGCTATGCGATTTTGTCAAATCACTTCACCTCTCTGTGCTTCAATTTCCTCACCTATGAAATAGGGATAACAATTGTCACTTCATAGATTGTTATATGGCAAAGGGCTAATCAATGCAGAAGCTCTTAGAATAGTACATAGCATATAGTAAGTGTTCAATTAAGGACTAGTGAGCAGCTTAGATATATATGCACTTGGTGGTTTTCTTTAATAATTTTTCAGATGGGGAGGGAAACTGAGTCAGGAGCATAACCTAGCCAAACTTGACATGCTCAGCTAAACCCAGAGTCTGTGATAAATTGATTAGCAACTATTCATTGATCTAGAGGGTATATGGTTCATGTAGCAAGGTACTGACTGACCCAAGCTGACATAAACCAATTATAATAAAGTGTGACTTCATTTTGATGTTTGACTACCAACAGCTCTCAAACTGTCTCCCTTTCCCTTTTCCCTTTGCTTCATACCTGGGCAAGCCAGTAAGGAATCCCACGTGCTGTCTCCTGTGGCGCCACATATGTGGGAACCTTCACCCAGCTCTATTCCCTAACCACAATAATATGAGAGCCTCATTCCTCTCTTTGGTCAAGATGTTCCAGACCAGCTTGAGTGCCTGCCTTAATCTCCCCAGAAAAATTTCATGATATGAGTAACAAATCTTTATGTACTCTCTTGGTGCATGTGTGGCCTCATCAATCTTGACTCCAAACCAGCTTTGGGTAGGGTATTGATTCTACGTTCCATGGGGCAACCACAAAACACTAATGTTAACTGAGGGTGAACTTGGAGAAACCACATATAATGGAGATACTAACTGATCTGAAGGAAACGACCTAGAAATCCCACTTCTCGGACACTACTGGAGAATGTACATACACCTGTGTGAGAGGAATAGCTCGATAAACCATGGTACATCCTGGCATGGGCTACTTGTAGCCATTAAAAAAAATTAAGCAGGGTAATGATGTACAGAAAATGGTAGATTCTCTGAACGTATCGCTGAGTGAGAAAAGCAAGATGAAGGATATGTTAAGTGTGTCTGTGTTCTTTTTAGATTCAGTTTTGTGTATGGTGTGAGGTAGGGAATCAAGGTGTTTTTTTTTTTTTTTCCCCATATGGATATGCAGTTGATCTAGGACCATCTATTCAAATGATCCTTTTGGACAATAACAATGCCTTTATTGTAACTCAGATGACTGTTTACGTGTGGTTCTGCTTCAGAACTTTATTTTGTGCATGGGTCTATTTGTCCATCATGTGCCAACACCACAAAACCTTAATAATTAAAGCTTTAAATAAGACTTGAAATCTGGTGGTGTGAGCTTTTCCTTCCTCCTTGTCTTTCTTCTATATTGCTTGGTTTTTATTAGGTTCTTTGCATTTCCATATAAATTTTAGAATCAGCTAGTAAATTTCAATTTAAAAGGCCTAGTAGATTTTGATTGGGATTCTGCTGAATCCATAGATCATTTTGGGGAGAACTAAAATCTTAAGGGTCTATTGACATGGGACATTTCTCTATTTATGTGAATATTCTTTAATTTCTGTCTGTAGTATCTGTAGTTCTCAATGTAGAAATCTTCCTCATCTTTTGTTAAATTTGTTACCAGGTTTAAAATATTTTTTGATTCTGTGGTAAATGATATTGCACTTTATTATTTATTTATGTAAGTAAGCCCTGCATGCAACATGGGGCTTGAACTCACGACCCTGAGATCAAGAGTCATGTGCTCCACTGCCTGAGTCAGCCAGGTGTCCCAATGTTATTGCATTAAAATTTTTTTAAATGTTTATTTATTTTTGAGAGAGAGAGACAGACAGAACGTGAGCAGAGAGACAGGGAGACACAGAATCCGAAGCAGGTTCCAGGCTCTGAGCTGTGACCACAGAGCCGGATGTGGGGCTGGAACCCACAAACCGTGAGGATGATATTGCATTTTAAATTTCCTTTTTCTGTTCTTTGTTGCTGGTGTAGCGTGTGTACAATAGGATGCCATTTATGTTAACCTCCCCCTACCCAAACCTTTTCTGTGACTTAGTCTGTGTGTAAATTCATAGGAAAAAGCCCAGAACTGTACCACAGAGGTAACTTCTGTGGGGCGAGGAGGAGACAGGGACTTGGATTCTTAGGGAAAGGTGGTGTTCAACAGGGACATTAGCCTTATCTGTCATGTTTCAATTCTTATATAAAATGGAATTTTTTAATGTGTTACTTGCGTAACTAGAAATCTATTGAAAGAAAAGAAAAAACAAACGGTCCCCTTGCCCAAGCCTGGTTGGGAGCCTGTGTGATTGATGAATTGGAGGAGCCCGGGGACTCCCTCCCACCCATGTCAGGAAGGCACCTGGATGGAAATTGTGATTAAAAGCACACAAGTCTGATCAACTGGGTTGTCCTCTGCACAGAGACGGAGCCGACTGAGCATCTGTAGAAGCGGGTCCAAGGAGGCCAGACTGATCAGTGTGTGTGTCTAGACCTGTTCAGAAAAGAGAGTTGCTAGACCTACAAGCAAGAGAACCTGCCTGTGCATCAGATCAATTCCTAGGATGGAGGGGCTCAGTATTATGACCGCCCAACTGACTCTGTGATTGCACGACAGTCTATAATGTCTTTGTTCAGCTGGGTCCCCCCCAGCTGCAGACCAGAGACACGGGTTTGAGTACAAGGATTCCGTTTGGCACATGGTTCTAAAGTGCTAGCTGGGGAGGGAGGTGAGCCAGAGAAGGGCGGTCAGCTGTGGGGTTTCGCTGAGGGCCAGCTGGGCTCCCTCTCGCTCAGGGCCCTGGGAGACTGACGCACATGCTTCCAAGCTGCTCATGGTGCACAAAGTTGTGTGGATGAGGAAACACTTATTCCTCAACTCACACCAGTCATCAGTTGAAGCTTCTCCTGGGGGCATTGTCTCGGTGACACTTCAGCCTCCACGATGGATTGACCTGTTTTGGGAACCGGAGAAAGTCTTGGCAAAGAATCACAGGTGTTTATAGAAGTTACCACCTCGGTGAGCAAGGGGCGGTGAAGGGGACACTTAACAGTGGACGCAATGGCTTCCTGTACAGGTTTGTAACAGAAGAAACGTGCTTGGTAGCGGAGATGAGTTTGTGTCCCCTGAGCACTTCTGCCTCTCAACAGTAGTCAATCAATTGGCAGTCTGATTTACGCGTTGCTCTCTTGTGAGCTAGGCCGCCCGTAGGAGTCAAGAGAGACGGCTCCTTTTTGCAGGTACGTGGCAACATTGAACTTCTTAAGACCAAGTTCGGAAGCTGACAAGTGAAAAGTTGCAGCAGGCAGGGACCATGAGTGTGTGAAGCGGGCAGGAGGAGGGGGATCATGCTGAGGAAGTGCTTACATGGTGCCTCGCATGTAGTAAATGCTCAATAAAAGTAACATACAGGACAGCAGTCAGCAGCAACTATTTCAAGGGACGGTTTTAAGGAGAAAGCGGAACTGAGTGTAACTTAGGGAAAAGATGCCAGAAAATTTAGGAAACTCATCAGGAGGAGGTTATAAAAGAAGTTTCCATGCCTAACACTGGCCTCTTGTATAGACCTTGTAATTAGGATGACAGTCACTTTCTATTAATTGTGGCCATGGCAGTTTCGTAGAGGTGAGGTTAATTGGTAATATGGGTGTGTGACGTCTTCCCTCAGATAAGTTAGGTGCCAGTAATTAACCTCTTTGTTCCAGGGGGCAGCCATTCGTTGTTTGTCTTCTTGGCCTTCCGCTCTCAGCTCTTTCCATGTCGCCTGCCGCATTGGCTTTGACACATTAGCAGGGCTGATGTAAGAAATACAAAAGTGAGTCATAGGGTCCATTCAGCAAGACGTAGAGAACCTTCTGTTTATGTGGCCCGGATGAGAGCTGCTTTATCCAGTGGTCCAGTGGACCATGAGGTCCAGTGCCGGGTGCATATGAATCTCACAAGGGCCTATGGGAATGTGTGTACCCTAAAAAGAAGTGTGGCCTCTGAAATATGAAAAGAAAACCATACAATAAAAAAATTTATTTTTCATTATTTTTACTAAAAAAAGATTTTTAAAAATGTTTTTTATTTATTTTTGAGAGAAAGAGAGACAGAGCGTGAGCAGGGTAGGGTCAGAGAGAGAGAGAGAGGGAGACACAGAATCTGAAGCAGGTTCCAGTCTCTGAGCTGTTGGTATAGAGCCCGACGTGGGGCTTGAACCTGTGAACCGCGAGATTGTGACCTGAGCCGAGGTCAGATACTTCACTTAATGAGCCACCTGGGTGCCCTCAATTAAAAAATTTTGCAATTTTATTTATTTTTTTCCAGATTTACTGAGGTATGATTGACAAGTGAAAATTGTATATATTTAGGTTGTACAACATGATTTTTCTTAATGTGTACAATGTGATGATTTAACATGTGCATACATTTGACATGATTACCATAATCAAGTTAATTAGCACATCTATGACCTCATATAGTTACCATTCGTGTGTGTGTGTGTGTGTGTGTGTGTGTGTGTGGTGAGAACAGTTAAGATGTACTCTCTTAGCAGATTTCAAGCAGACAATACAGAATTATTAACTATAACCACCATGCTGTTCATTACATCTTCAGAAGCAATTGATTTTTCTGACACTTTATATCCTTTGACCCATATCTCCTCATTTCCCCCATCCCTGAGTCCCTGACAATCACCTTTCTACTCTCTGGTTCTGAGTTTGATTTCATACAATTGAGACTGATACATGTCTCATTTCACGAAGCACTGTATACATAATGTATGTCGATTAGTCAGTGGCAGCTCAACTTATGGTTCTCTATGTATTTTACATAGTTATGTTTTAATATTTTTATATTTGAGGGGTGCCTGGGTGGCTCAGTCGGTTAAGTGTCCAACTTCGGCTCAGGTCATAATCTTGCGGTTCTGATCTTGTGGTTCGTGGGTTTGAGCCCCATGTCGGGCTCTGTGCCGACAGCTCGGAGCCTGGATCCTGCTTTGGATTCTGTGTCTCCCACTCTCTCTGCCCTTCCCTTGCTCGCACTCTGTCTCTCTCAAAAATAAATAAACATTAAAAACATTTTTATATTTGAGATGAGGGTGTCTGTTGTCAAGCTGTGCAGGGTTTCAGCTTGCTGATCAGAATTTGATTTGTAGGAATTCAATTTACAAATGAATGGGTTATTTAGAGTTTGGGATATTATGGCCTTTTGCAACTTGCTCATCTGATATTTTGGATGTTCTTTAGAATTTCATGTTTTAATTGCAAAAGTGAATTTATTTTTGTTGGAATAGCATAACAAATACAATCAGGCATAAAGAAAAATCATTAGTGGTGTCCCATCACCCTTTCCCCTCCTGATACGTTTTAAAAATTTAAATGCAGTGTTTCCAAACTTTCCTAGGGGTTGGGAGATTTGGCATTTACTTGCCTTGCTCCTGTCCCCTGCTGAGTGATCACCAGTCAGACATACTGTGTCTGCCTCTAAAAGGGAAAACTTGTTCCCTCTACTCACACTTCTGACACCAAATGTGTGGATTTCCCCTTTACATCAAACAATTCTCCAACTCTCTGGACACCAACTAGGTGTCAGCAATTCAGTTCTGACACTAATTAGGACAGACCCCACAGGTTAAGGGCTCAGTCCCACAAGACTGCCCCTTCCTTCGATCCAGATACCAATTGCAAATTCCAGGTCGTGACCTGTGCTTCTGATCAACTGACTATAAATTGGGGTTTCCCACAATAACCTCTTTGGGTTAGGGGCACCTGGGTGGCTCAAGCGGTTAAGCGCCCGACTTCGGCTCAGGTCATGATCTCGCGGTTCCTGGGTTTGAGCCCTGTGTCGGGCTCTGTGCTGACAGCTCAAGAGCCTGGAGCCTACTTCGGATTCTGTCTCCTTTTCTCTGCCCTTACCCTGCTCGTGCTCTCTCTCTGTCTCTCAAAAATAAATAAACGTTAAAAAATTAAATTAAAAAAATAACCTCTTTGGGTTTGATAGTTTGCTACAGTGGTTCACAGAACTCAGGGAAACTCAGGGAAATGCTTTACTTATGTTTACTGGTTTATTATAAAGGATATTGTAAAAGATATGGGTGAACAGCCACATCAAGAGGTACCTATGGTGCGATATCTAAGTGCAGAGCTTCTGTCTGTGTGGAGTTGGGGGGTACTACCTTCCTGGCAAATGGGTATGTCACCAACCCATAAGCTCTCTGAACCTTGCTGTTTAGGGGTTTTATGGAGATTCCATTACATAGGTACGATTGATGGAATCGTTGGCCGTTGCAGTTAGCTCAGTCTTTAGCACTCCTCCTCCCTGGAGGTTGGAATGAGGTCGGGACTGGAAGTTCCAAACTTCTGATCATGCGTTGGTGGTCTTTCTGGTGAGCAGCCTCCATCCTGAAGCTAGGTAGTCACCCCCCTCACCTTAATCTCATTAGCATACGAAAAGACACTCATCACTGTAAGGATTTAAAGGGTCTTAGAAGCTCCTGGAACAGGGGACTGAGACCAAATATTACAAAAGATGCTCCTAGCATCCCATCACTCAGGAAATCATGAGAGTTTTAGGAGCTCGTTGTCAGGAACTATTTCTTATTATGTCACAGTCACCAACTAGCCCAGTGATTTTAGATAAGTAGCGGGAACCCCCTCAGCATCAGCATCTGGTGTATATCATGGGATGACAACAGTCCCTGCTTCTTTGCTGTGAGGACTGAGTGAGTTACTATGCACGGAGGATTCAGCACTATATATCGTGCCTGGTGTAGGGTCTGAGGCCCCAAGATGAGCTCCTTTGGTATGAACGTTATTTTGAGTTAAAAGCAATCAAAACCCACCAGATTCGGGGAAATCGCTTTACCTTTGCTCAACTGCCTTCGATTAACCGAGAAGAGAGCTACTGACCGAGATTCCTCTTTACCTAAGAAACTTGCTTGCATCACAGGGCAGCCTTTGTTTTCCAAATAGCTGCTTTCACCTTCCTTACAATGATCCTTCTCCCCTTTGGATCCTCAGATTCCTGCCCCTCTCCTGAGCTCATAGAAGCCTCACCATGCCTCACCTACTTTGGAGTTTCCATGTCTGTGTGGATTCTTCACATGCACACTCTTAACTTTGGTTTTCTTCTGCTAATCTGTCTCACGTCAATTTGATTCTTACTTTAGCTAGAAGGACCTTGAAGGGCAGAGAAAATTCTTTCTCCCCAACACTGGTATGGCACATATACTCAGATAAGTGCACTATTTCCTAACCCCGAACCCTCAGTCTGGTGAAACAAGATTGTATAACGGATATTCTGAATCATGGTAGTGCAAATTTTGCAGTGTTTGTGCATTGAAGGCACTCCCTGGGGTTAGAATTAGAGTCAGATTTGAGGAAAGGTTGATTCGCTCAGTCGTCTATATTTTTCCTCTTAATTTAAATACAGACTCTAGTGCGACTCACTCCCCAGGCGAGCGGAACACTTAATGCCAGCTCTGGACAATGCTGCCTGGCTTCAGAATGGTTCTCAATAGAGAACGACTGATGGCAACGACTACCGTTTACTGAGTGCGCCTTCTGTGCCTGACTCTGCCCCGAGTCCTTTTCTAGCTTAGGATCTAGAGTTAGGTGTTCTCAGGGACTCTGAGTCTCTCACTCTTGCCTCCTTCAAGCAATGTGTCTTCAGGCAAGTCCCTTCCCTTTTCTCTGGGAGCGGGACAAGATTAGTTGCATGCTCAACAGGTTTGTGTTGAAGATTCAGTGCACAATAAATGTGAAGTCTAAGCCTGAAGCCGGGCAGGCCACAAGCACTTGATAAACGTTAGTTTTATTATCATCATGTTCCTTAATCCTTATGGCGACCCTTTGAGGTAGATATGAAAAATATATGGCTCATTTCATATGGCAAAGCTCTAAAAACAGGCACCTTCAATATTTCATTGCATTTCCCTTTATAATATGTTTCACAGTGTATTCGGTGGTGGGAATATAAACTAGGAGTTTATACTCCTAGTTTCCTATAAACTAGGAGTATAAACTCAACAGGAGTGTGGATATATACACTAGATTCATGCCACTGAAAAAGAATGAGCCGGGTAGGACTCTGCGAATCAACAGGGGTGAGTCCTCCAAAAAACATGATGTCAAGAGCAACAGAAGAAAGTTGCATACGGGCACCTGGGTGGCTCAGTCGATTGAGCATCCAGCTTTGACTCAGGTCATGATCTCGTGGTTCGTGAGCTCAAGCCCTGCATCGGGCTCTGTGCTGACAGCTCGGAGCCTGGAGCCTGCTTCGGGTTCTCTCTCTCCCTCTCTCTGTAACTCTCTGCTGCTTGTGCTCTCTCTCTCTCTCTTTCAATAATAAATAATAAACATTAGATTTTTTTAATTAAAAAACAAAAGTTGCACAAAATGCACATGAAATATTATTTACATAAAGTTTAAAAATATGCAAAGCAATTCTATGAGGTTAGGGATACACATTACACAGATAGGTAGCAGAAATACACAGATGTGCCTGGGATGGCAAACTCCAAGTTCAGAGCAGGGTTTCTCTCTGGAGGCAGTGGTGGGTATGGTTGCTGAGGGGCACGTGAGAGTCTTCTGATATACTGGGGATGTTTATTTCTTAATCTGCTGCTGAGGGCATTTATTCTTTATGCCTTTCAAAATACGCCTCAAGTAGGTGATGATAATTAAAAAAATTGCACCCCAGCCATGGGGAGAGGGTACGGGGGGCTCCCTCTGTATTCTTGAGACCTCCTGTCCCAAACCAGGTTCTTTAACCTTCCTGAACCCACACTTTCTCTGTAACCACCTCCATTTCTTCCGGGTGCCTCGCTAACAAAGCCCCAGTCCACCTGGCTCCAACCAGGGTTTCCAGGCAGCCAGGGTCTCAGTTTGCATGTTAGAGGAGCTCAGCTTTCTCCAGCAGTGTTTTTTTTTTTAATTTTTTTATAATGCTTATTATTTATTTTTGAGAGAGAGAGACAGAGTGTGAGTGAGGGAGGGGCAGAGAGAGAGAGAGGGAGACACAGAATCCGAAGCGGGCTCCAGGCTCAGAGCTGTCAGCACAGGGCTCGACACAGGGCTCGAACTCATGAACCCGTTAGATCATGACCTGAGCTGAAGTCAAGGCTTAACCGACTGAGCCTCCCAGGCACCCCTCTCCACCAGTGTTTTAATTTACCCTTTACCTGGCTTCCTCCTGCCCACCTCCACCCAACACTTCCAGACACCCAAATAGCTCTTTTGTGCCACTTGAGGGGGAGAGGGGAGGATGGGAGGAGAGAGGCAATCTCATTACCACAGAAACAGGCCAACCTTAGTAGGGGGAGGGCTTGGACAAGTCACAGTATATGATGGGCTCCCCTACTCCAATTCCAATTGATTAAAATGAGTAGAAAAGCATTTTTTGAAGGGAAAGGGGAAATTACATAGGCCTCCCACCAATCCCCAGCATGCTGCCTAGTAGTGTGTGTGTGTGTGTGTGTGTGTGTGTTGGTTTGTGGGAGATAGGATGAACCACATTTTCCAGAAAGTCAGCTCTGGCCTTCTCGCAACAGCTGACCCTTTTATCTGGAACCCCAAGATAGGAGGAGTTCTAAATAAGTGTGTTTTCCAGGTGACTGAAACATACTTCCCTGAGGGCATCTATATTTATATGCAGAACCCGAGGCTCAGAGAGGTTAAGTAATTTTCCCAAGCGTGCACAGCTGATAAAGTGGCAGAGCTGATAACCTGGAACCTAGATCTGTCTGAAGTCAAGGATTGTGTTCTTCAGTATTTGCTAGCGTGTTGATAAAACTTCTGTTTTACTGAGGGTGATTTCATTGGCAATCATTCTAAGAATCACCCCCTTTAAAAATTGTTTTGCTTTATAAAAGAGGAAACAGAAACCATTGAACATTTCTCCGTGTGGTGAAAGTCAGCTCTGCACCCATTCTGCACATACGCTGTCACGTGTAATTGAGGGGAAGGTGGGAAAGGAAACTGACATATTTGACCACCAAGTGCCAGACATCTCCAAGACATCTTATGTATTCTTATTTATGCTCCCTTTTCTATGTTATTATTCCCATTTTACAGATGGAGAAACTGTGGCTTGGTGTGTTAGTTACCTACTGCTGTGTAACAGATTAACCCAAAATGTAGTGCTGTGAAACCACAAACTTTAACCATCATTCATGGTTTCTGAGGGTCAGTCTTTCAGGAGCCGCTTAGCTGGGTGGTTCTGGCTGAGGATCTCTCATGAGGTTGCAGTCAGAACGGGGCAGGGGCTGTCATCATCCGAAGGCTTGACCGTGGCCGGAAATTTCCCTCTCAAGATGGCACACTCAGATGGTTGTTGGCTAGAGGCCTCAGTTCTGTGCTTCATGATCCTTTCCATCGAGCTGCCTATGTGACCTCACGTCGTAGCAGCTGGTCTCCCCTAGAGTGAATAATCAGGGGAGACAAAGATGGAAGTCTCAGTGCCTTTTTTGACCTGGTCTCCGAAGCTGCACACTGTTGATTCTGCTTTATTCTGTTTGTTAGATGGGGAGGGAAAAAAGCTCCTACCTCTTCAAAAGGGGAATGTCAGTGAATCTATAGACATATTTTTAAAACCAGCACCCTCAGAGAGGCATGGTGACCTACCAAAGTGCATATAGCTTGTAAATGGTGGAGGTAAGATTCAACCACAAGCCTACGTGGCCCCACACACTTCTCTTTTCACTGTACTGTAATTTCTCCTCATAACTTTTAGTGTGAATTGTGTATAAACCAAGGATTAGTAGGCTCTGAGTGCATTTGGGTTTTCTCCCTTTAACAGGTAGCTTTTATAACATTTTAGAGTGCTCAAAGAGCTTTCTTATTCTCTTCCTGATTCTTCGTGATCTCTCAGATTTTTGAGATTGTTGGGTAACTTTTGGATGAAATCATAATGATGATAAAGGTCTGTTTATTGATTCTTTGTAGAATTCTTCAGTTTTCAAAGCTAATTTATATGCAGCGTATCACTTACTTCTCCCCAAAACCCTGTTAATAATGTAGGGCAAGTGATAGAATCTTCTGGACGAGCTGGGTGTTGAGTCATCACTTATTTATGTATCTTCCTTCTTTCAGCATTCGTTTAGCACGGGCTCCATCTCCCCCACTGGCCGCTTCTCTGTCTTCCTACTCAGTCCTACAGTGGATAGAGCCATGAGAGCTCGTGTTCTTGGAGCTACAGGGGAGAAAAATCTTTTCCTCCACCCTCTTATATTCTATCCCTGAGGCCTGTGAATTAAACTGACAAAAGACAGATTCACAGGAGAAAAGACATACACATTTTATTTATATTAATATTTTTATGTGCACAGGGCTTCATAGAAAGGAGTGAAAACCCAGGGGCACCTGGGTGGCTCAGTAGGTTGAATGTCCAACTTCAGCTCAGGTCATGGTCTCACAGTTTGTGAGTTCGAGCCCCGCATCGGGCTCTGTGCTGATAGCTCAGAGTCTGGAGCCCGCTTTGGATTCTGTGTCGCCCTCTCTCTCTCTCTCTGCCCCCTCCACCACTCGTGTGCTCTCTCTCTCTCTATCCCAAAAGTAAATAAACATTAAAAAAAACAGTGGAAACCCAAAGAAGAGATTGGATTGGGGACTCATTTTAATAAAGGGTGGTAAATTGCAGAGAAGTGACTGGACAAAGGAAATGGGGGTTTGGGCTCCTAGGGGTGGTACATTGTGGAAAGGTGATGAGGCAGCGTGTAACGGAGAAGGGTTGCTTGGTAAGGTCTGTTATGCAGACTCAAGTTATCTCCGGAGATCTCCTTTCCCTGGCCTGGGGGAGGGCGCACTTTACAAATGGAAACGTAAGTCACCCTTACAAAGGGCAGTTTCTGACGTGCTTCTAGGCAGAAAGGGGGAGGGCAGAGAGCTCTTCCTGTGTCTGTTATTTTCTCAGTTGCCTTCAGTTCAAAATAACCCTTAGGCCAGAGTGGGATATTTAAGGTGCCCGTATGCAGGTCTCCTTCAGAGTTAATATCCTAATTTGCGTATCCTCTTGTGAATGGAGCGTAAGTTTGTATTCGATTTGGCTTCAACTTCTAGCTGCAGCGTGTACAGCATATACTCCAGGCAAGTTTCCTGTTTCGCATCTTGGTTTTTCTCATCTGTATAATGGGGATAAAGACTATCCATCTCATTGGAATGGTACACAGATTAGATAAGACCGTACATAAGAAGTGCTCAGCTTAGTGAGTGGCAGTCAACGTTCAGAGGCACCTTTTCTTTAAAAAAATTTTTTTAATGTTTTATTTATTTTTGAGAGAGAGAGAGACAGAGCGCGAGTGGGGGAGGGGCAGAGAGAGAGGGACATAGAATCTGAAGCAGGCTCCAGGCTCTGATCTGTCAGCACAGAGCCCAGTGTGGAGCTTGAACCAATGAACCATGAGATCATGACCTGAGCCAAAGCTGGATGCTACCCAGGCACCCCTTTTATAATTAAAAAAAAATCTTTTTAATGTTTATTTATTTTGGAGAGAGAGAGAGCATGAGTGAGGGAGGGGCACAGAGAGAGGGAGACACAGAATCCGAAGCAGGCTCCAGGCTCCGAGCTGTCAGCACAGAGCCCGATGCGGGGCTCGAACTCACAAATGGTGAGATCATGACCTGAGCCGAAGACGGATGCTCAACCCACTGAGCCACCCAGGCACCCCACTTGCATAATTTCTGAGGTTCTTTTCAGCTCTAACAATCCACCACCCTCAGACTGCCTTTATAGCATTCTATTCATTAAAAAAAAATGTATTCATTATTTCCTGCTTGCCTTTGCTTGCTGTAATAATTTTTAGATAATAGTTGCGCAGAATTAACAGAAGCCAGAGGAATTGGTCAGAATTTTTTTTTTTTTAATGCAGGCGTGTGGAGCAGTATACTGATGTACATAATCACCCCCCCCCCCCTTTTCCCTTTGCAGTCTAACAAGGCTTAGTGAAAAGCAACCAGTGATTTCTCTCCTCTCCCAATTGGCTCCAGGAACGGGCTAATGCAGTTTGATGTTGAAGACAAACCAAATGGCATAAAGAGAAGGAGAAGCACTTTGTTGCAAAAAGTGCTTTTTAGGGGCGCCTGCGTGGCTCAGTCGGTTAAGCGTAAAACTTCGGCTCAGGTCATGATCTCACAGCTCATGAGTTCGAGCCCCGTGTTGGGCTCTGTGCCCACAGCTCAGAGCCTGGAGCCTGCTTGGGATTCTTTGTCTCCCCCTCTCTCTGCCCCTGCCCCGCTCATGCTCTGTCTCTCTCTCAAAAATAAATAAAACATTTTTAGAAAAGTGCTTTTGAATCATCTACCTGAAGTTGAGTGTCTGAGGCGTTTGAAGGCAAGTCTGGCACCCCCTGTGGAAATGCTTTTCCCGTCTTCAGGGTAGTTGAGGAACAGAGGGTTCCCTGAGAGGGGCTCTTGGTGAATGGTGCTGTTCATGGGTTCTCTCTCCATTTTCACCTGCCTCCCCAAATGCCTAGCTGTGGTTCTGGTCTGGTCTCTTGTGTGTTAAATGCATTGTTCTCCACTCAGCACACTGTTCATTTTATGGCTAAGCAGAAAGACAGTTTGCTGTTAGCTTACTTTCCTGCCCTAAAACCTTTAGGGCCTCCCTGTGCATTGAACACGGACCCTTCAGCCCCGAATCTGGTCTCAACTTGCTGGGGAAGCCAAATTGGGTGGCTCCATTCATCTGCATGTGCCCTGGGACCTTAAACTTAACCTGTGCATGCTGAGATTCAATCAGTTCCCTCCATTTTCTGTGCCTCTCCTTCCTTTCTCTCTTTCTTTCTTTCTTTCTTTCTTTCTTTCTTTCTTTCTTTCTTTCTTTCTACCTATCAGCATCAAACTTGTTAAAAAAAAATTCAACCCGGTATATTTGAAGATCTAATTGCCCTTATTAAATTCATATTAAGTGATTAATAATTGTTTAATTATTAAATGGACAGCATCCTACCCAGCAAGTACAGGGGAGCTCCAAAGGGCTGCAGAGAGGGGAAGGGATGATAAAGGCAGGACAAGGAAGTCATAAACAAAAAAAAGGATTATTTCAGGGGAGGTCACCTTCGTTTGGGGACATAAAGGTCTTAGTAGGTGGATTACTTCATCTTCCTTTGGGGGATGGAGAGGGCCTGTGTGACAGATCACCTTACTGGTGCCAACCAGAAAATTCCTGACATTTCTGGGGGAGGTTGAAAGTGCAGTTAGGTTAGGTATTTAAGTTCCAGTTTGGTGAGTTGGCCTAAGTGACACCATTTTGGACCTGTGGTTTTCTTTTTAACAAACTCAGGCTTCTGGGACCCAAAGAAAAAGAGTTTCATTTCTAAGAAGACTTTTTTTTTTTTTTAATGTTTATTTTTGAGAGGGAGAGAGAGAGACAGAGACAGAGCATGAGCCAGGGAGGGGTAGAGAGAGGTGGGGAGACATAGAATCGGAAGCAGGACCCAGGCTCCCAGCTGTCAGCACAGTGGGGCTTGAACTCACAAACCGTGAGATCATGACGTGAGCTGAAGTCTGCCGCTTAACCAATTGAGCCACCCAGGCGCCCCTCTTTTCCAAGATCGTGACCTGAACTGAAGTCAGACGCTTAACCAACTGAGCCACCCAGGCGCCCCTCTTTTCCAGGAAGACTTTCAATTCCTTCTCTCTCCTGTTACATTTCAATTTTGGGAACTCAGTGAATTACTGTTACATTTAATTTTGGGAACTCAGCATCTAGTTAAGAGGTCAAGAGCGCAAGCTTTGTAGTTAGATCTGGGATTGAATGTTTACTGTGTGATCTTAACAAAGCCACTGACTCTCTCTGATCTTCAGATTTAACATCTATCTGTTTCATTTTCTTGTGGGAAGTAAATGAAATGATGCATATGAAACCACATGCTGCCTGGCTCATGTTTAATTTCCGCAGTGGAAGTCCAATGTAATATTTTGTACATGTGTTTATTAGTGTTTCTTTGTTGCACGTACCACGACCAGTGCCCGTCTTTTCCATCCAACCAGAACGGAAGCTCCTTGCACACTCTTTACATCACTGTGTGCTACGCTGTATCACTGACTTGAATTCTTTGTCCTTCCTTATAGCCACGCCCTTGGTCGTGTGACCTCGCAGTGACTTGTGTCGGTCAACGTTTGGCATCTTCAATCACAGGGATTTAAACCAAAAATTAGAAGTTTGTCCTCAAAGTTACAATACTAAACAAGCGTAAAAGACCGTAAAAGAAATTTTCAAGTGATGTGTTTTGTAAGTTGGTAGCATTTATACTTTCAAAGTGGTTGAAACTTAAACCTGCGCTAAAACCTTTGGGACACCCCGTATTTCCTCACCCCTGGGCGTTGGGTTCAGCCACATGTCTTGCTTTGGCACAAAGAGTGAGGGGGAAGTCATGACCACTGGTCCAGAGGGGATGAGAGCACTTTGGTGTGAGCCGCCCCTGCTGAGCCTAACCCTCATCAGCAGACCAGTTTGTGCCTGAGAAGTAAGTGGTTGCTGGCTGAGACCCGGGATGGTTCGTTACCTAGCAACGGTTAACGGATACACAGTGTTAACTGGTGTCCTGCCCGTGGTAGTTTCTTAGTTGTGTTAAATTAGCAAATTCACGTATTGGGCTTTGGGAAACACTTTTGTTCTCGGGGTTAATGATTCGTTTCATTAATTAAGGACTTCTGCTTTGGAGTGAGATGTTCCGTTCATTCGGATATTTGGGGAAACTGGCATCTGAGCTACTACAACTGACACAGCAGATTCACCTAACTCAGCCTGGAACACACTTAAAATTTTTCCAGTGGCCAAATCGAATTTTGCAATTAAAATGAAAGAAAATGGGAAACTCATGTCTTTAGTCATTTAATCTTTAGCCACGCTTCTTTTCCTTTTTTTATTAAAAAAATTTTTTTTAACGTTTTTTCATTTTTTGATAGAGACAGGGCATGAGTGGGGGAGGGGAGAGAGAGAGGAGGAGACCCAGAATCCGAAGCAGCCTCCAGGCTCCGAGCTGTCAGCACAGAGCCGGACGCGGGGCGTGAACTCACCAACCGTGAGATCATGACCTGGGCCGAAGTTGGACGCTTAACCGACTGAGCCACCCAGGCACCCCCAGTCTTTAGCCACATTTCAAGTGTGGCTTGTAGGTATCATATTGGACATTACAGGTCTGGGTGATTCATCTTCCCCAGCCCTTCAAAGATGGTTTCTTCTCCAATGGCGCCACAATTAATCTGTGAAATTCAAGGGGTATCCTTGACCCCACCTCTCCCCATCCTAGCATCCCACTGGTCGGGAGTTCTATTGGATCGGCCTCGTCTGTGGCTCACTAATCCATTATTCTCTCCCATGCGCAGGGTCACTTCTTTGGACGGGGCTCCTCACCTGTCTCTCACCTGATGACCACGCCAGCCTCGTCACTGGAGTCCCCGCCTCCTGTCTTCTTCACCCCACCCACTGCCAGTCTCTTCTCTACCTGCTCGATCTTTCTAACATGCACATCTGATTGTCCACTCCCTCCTTCTCCTGCAGCTTCTTTTCCATGGCTCCCTACGATCCCTGGGATAAATTCCAAGTCCCTCGATGAGATTTACGAGGCCCTGCTGACCACCGTACCCTCACGTTCTCTGATCCAGTCAAGTTGTAATGCTGTCTCCTCGGTTTCCCCTGTGACCTCTGGGCCCTTGCACGTGCTGTTCTGTCTAGAATGCCGTTTCTTCTCTCCTTCTGCCCTCTGCCTATCCTTTCATTTACCTCCTCTGAGAAGCCTCTCCAGATTTCCTCAGGTCTGCATTAGGTCGTCCTCATTGATGCTTTCACATCTTGGGTACTTCTCCTCCCCTGCCACCTTTCTGGCATTGACGACAGGGCTCCATGTGGGGACACACTGCATTGCTTTCTGCACTGTTGTACCCCCAGTGCAAGAATAGGTGCCTGATGATATATCTTGAGTGAATTACAGACCATGCGCCCCGAACCAACCTGCCATTTGCATCCTCTTGTTTGGAAGTATCCCAGTGACGGGAAGCAGATTCAACCTTTCTGGAAAATTAATCCCCAGGGCAAGTCTGAGACATAGTGGGCCAATGGCCCTGGTGTCTGTGTTGACAGAATGGCTAGCATACCTCCCAAAGTGTCCCTCGAGCCAGTGGAGTAATTGTCACCCTTTTGTGTGCTTGTTTGAAACTTACCAGTGGCTTCCCATTGCATTTAGAATAAAACTCGGGCTGTCTCTATAGCCTGAAAGCTATAAGTGATCTGACCCTGCCCACCTCTCCCATCTCATTTCCCCCCTCTCCCCTTCTTCATCCATTACCTTCCCTTGGCTCATTTGGCTCCAGCCACACTATACCAATCTCCTCTGTTTCTACCCCAGGACCTTTGCACTTGCTGTTCCTTCTGGCTGGCCTCTCCCGTCCTTCTGGTTTCAGTTCAAACAGCTCTTCCTTTGAGAAGCTTCCCCTGGTCTATCGAAAGGAGCTCCTCATCCAGTTCCTCCACGTTGTATTATCTTATTTTATTGCCTTTGTAACACGTAGACTTGTCTGAGACTGTCTTATGATGTATGTGTATACTTCCTTATTTACACTTTGTCTCTCCCCAGTTGAAAGTCAGTTACTTGAGGACAAGGATTTTGTCATCTCATTCATTGCCGTTTTCCCTCTGCCTAGTGGGAACGTAGTAGGTGATCAATAAATACTTGTTCGATGCACACTTAGAGAAATAAGCTTTTCAGGGAGCAGAGATACTCCCCGGGACCAGTTTAGGCAGATCCCAAGCATTCTTTCTTTCTTATGTTCCAGTTTGTTAATCAGTTTTATTTATCAGTTGTAATTATGTGCTTTCATTTTAATACGGTAGAGCTGGTTCACGGTCCCATAGTTTTAGGAGTTTAGACGACTAAATGCAGTCATGTAACCACTACAATCAGATACAGTCAGCTGAACATTCTTTTTATTACTAGAAGAATTCTGCTCCAGGAAAGTCATTTCTGCCACCCTTCTGGGACTGTTTTAGCCCCGACGAGATCCTTTCTCATCCCGTCCAGAGCATCTTGGAGAGAAATCACCGTCATTATTTCTTACTTACTGTTTAACTCCAGCAAATAGAAATACTCTTATATAACTGGCATTGTTCTGCCCAGGAAGGAGACAAGAAGGAAAAATAATTAGAGTCCCCTCAATGGAATTAGCAGCCTGCAGTAGGGTAACCGTCCCTCCTACTCCTTCATTTAAATGGATGTGCATATGGCTAGTGGCTGAAGCCTTTGTCAAATATAGGTGCATCCGCCAGAATCTTAGCTGCTGCAACCACATTTCCCCGGCTCTGCAGTGTGGCATTCTTGGAACTGTAATGAAATCCAGACTATAAAGACTCCAGTGAAGAAATAAAGTGGAAACAAAACAACTTCTTGCCCACCCACGCTCTGCTTTATAAGGAGCAATGTCACTTGAATAATTCAGCCCCGCCTGTCAAAATATTTTTTTTTTTTTTGGTGGGGGTGGGCTATTCATCTGGAAATACCCCAGGGGCCTCTGAATCACAGCCTTTAGTGCCTTCCCAGGGCGGAAACGAGTCCGTGTGCTTCCTGTTTTATTTTCCACATCACCTATCTGGCTTTGGAAGGGCTGTTGGTGTGGTCAAGGTTACATGTGCTGGTACCCTGGTTCTCAGAATGCACACCCCCTTAATGGGGCTGGGAATCAGGGTGGAAGCCTTGTCGTTGGTTTCCTCTCAGGAAGTTGTTAGCACTTCACATTTCTTGTGTTAAACTTTTCACCCGCGACCGGGGCTCTCTTGCCTGTCCTTGGGGTTCCCCGAGGAGGGTCTGGGCCTAGGGTGTATCCTGGGGGGGAATCTGGCCCCGGGAGAGAGTTTGACTTTTGAATTTCTTTCTTTTTAAAAAATATTTGTTGATATTTGAGAGACAGAGAGAAAGCGCAGGCAGGGGAGGGGCAGAGAGAGAGAGAGGGGGAGAGAGAATCCCAAGCAGGCTCTGTGCTGTCGGCACAGAGCCCGATGCGGGACTCCATCCCGTGAATCCATGAGATCGTGACCTGAGCCGAAAACAAGAGTTGGATGCTCAACCACCTGAGCCACCCGGGAGCCCCTGCTTTTTTAATTTCTAAGATCTTTAGGGTGAAATTCAAACCTGCACAGCAGCCCAGGGAGGTGGGTCTAATTATGCCCACGTTGCAGACGGAGACACTGAGACTCAGAGAGGGCAGAGAGCGTGCTCAAGGTCACAGAGCCGGTAGAGGTCAATGTGGAGACTGAAGCCCAGCACCGCCCTCCCCCCCCCCCCCCCCCACCACACCGCCTGACTCCAAAGCCCACGGTCTTCCTCATCCTGCTAAACGCATGCTCCAGACTGATGCAGGAGGGTGCCAATCTGGGAATTCGACCTCCAGGCTGAGTTTTAAACCTTTAGGGCCTGGCCGTCAGAGCGCACAGGCATTCCCCAGCCCGGGACCGAGGAGTGAGGGATGCTCTCGCTCGCCTGGTCGTTCACAGAATGGACACTGTGGTCGGCCCTGGGAGGCTTGGATCCTGGCTCTGCAGCACCAGCTGTGGTGCTGAGTAATGGATGGCCCCCAAATGTGCCCACGTCTTGATCCTGGAACTCATGAGTGTTACCCGATATGGCACCCAGTAAGGGACTCGGCAGATATGATTCAGTTAAGGATCTGAACAGGGCGACTCTCTTGGATTATCTGGTGGGCCCACTGCCATCGCACAGATCCTTGGAAGAGGGAGACACGAGGGAGGGTCCGAGTGAAAAGGAGAGTGACGGCTGTGTCCATCCTTTCCTGCTGGCGACGTCCTGGTTCATAGACCCTCATCTTCTTGCCGTGTGCTCCCATGGTGGAAGGGGAGAGGGACCCTCTGGGGTCTTTTAAAAAAAAATTTTTTTTTAATGTTTATTTTTGAGACAGAGACAGAGCATGAACGGGGGAGGGTCAGAGATAGAGGGAGACACAGAATCCGAAGCAGGCTCCAGGCTCCGAGCTGTCAGCACAGAGCCCGATGCGGGGCTCGAACTCACGGACCATGAGATCATGACCTGAGCTGAAGTCGGACGCTCAACCGACTGAGCCACCCAGGCGCCCCTGGGGTCTCTTTTATAAGGACGTTAATCCCACTCATGAGACTACCTTGCGAAGGCCCCGCCTCCAAAGACCCTCACACTGGGGATCATGTTTTCACACATGGACTTTGCAGTGTGTGTGTGTGTGTGTGTGCGGGGGGATGACACAAAATTGCAGTCTGTGGTGACAATGGGAGCAGAGAATGGACAGGAAGAGGGAGGTGCCCTAAGCCCAGAAAGGTAGGCAACCACAAGAAGCCAGAAAAGGCAAGGGAAGGCATTCTCCCCTCAGAGCCTCTAGAAGGAACCAGCCTTTCTGACACCATGACTTTAGCCCTGGGAGACTAATCTTGGACTTCGGACCTCCAGAACTGTAAGAGAATAACACCTGCATTGTTGCAAGCCCCTGCGTTCATGGTCATTTGTTACAGTGGCAATACGAACAGAATACACCAGATGTGTGTCTTTGGGCTGAAGACTGAACCTCTCTGAGCTTCAATTCATTATCTACGGAAGGGGGATAATAATAATGCCCACATCCTCGCCCCATAGTGAAGATGGAAGGAGTCCATCATAGGGTCCTTCATAGTTGGCACATAGTATGTGCTGATTAAATGTCAGCTCTTAACCACCACTGACACTGATATTTATTAGTATTAGTGCTAATATGCAAATAAGCATGACGGGTAAAGAACCCCCAAATAACAGCCAACCCTGGGAACAACTTCTCATTGGGCCAATCCATATCCTCTCTACTGGGGGTTCTTAGACTGTTCGATTTGGGGGGACTCATTCTATAATGGGGAATCACGGATGAGTTTCAGAGGACCTGTGCATTCCTTCTGTTCCATCTTGCATGGGATCTGGCACACAGTAGGTGCTGCACAAATGGCTAAGGCGTGACTAGGGACAGGAAAATGTGTTTCTGCGCTTTTGGTTGTTGTTTTTCTCGGTAGCTTTGTGGAGAGTCTGGCAGACCCTGGCATCGCTGGGGACCTGCCTTATGGAGATGGGCTGGCCCCCTGCCCCCAGCCATCTGGCAAACCCTGGCACCACCTCCCCGGGGCCCCCAGCGCTCGCTCCCCAGACCCGGTGCCAGCCCTTTCCCTCAGCCTCCTGCCACCAGCCCCAGCTCCCTGCTCTGGTCACTGGAGACTGGTCTCCATGGTAACAGTTTTGGGAGCATTGGGCCACCTGGAGCCAGAGGGAGCAGAGGAGGGAAGGGTGTCCGTGCCAGCCAGCCCTTCTCGGGGCCCCGCTCCTGCCAGGATGCTGTGTCTCCGTTGAGACCCCCAGCTGCAGGTGGTGGCGGCTGGGCCTGTGGTTTTGTGACTTCTTTGCATGCTCGCTCCCTGCTTTTGTCGTGTCCCATGTTCCCTCACTCCGTCCGAGGACCCCAGGGGCCTCTGGAGAACCGTCCCTAATCCGCTGTTGCCAACTGAAGACTCCGGACTTTCAAGCTGACTCCCCCACCGTGTACCTACTGGTGTTGTGACCTTGAGTAAGTTACTTAACCTTTTCGGGCCTCGTTTTTATCATCTGTAGATGGGGTTTCTGTAAACGTGAAAGACAACCTGTGATATCCTTAGCATGATGCCTGGAAGCTCGTAGGCACTTAATCGAGTTGACTCTATGTCGTCTGTTGTTTGAGATGGGGAAACCGAGGGCTGGATGCTGTCCCCAGGACCCTCGGGCATCAACCTTATTCTCCTTTCCTCTGGGATCAACTTCTTTGGGCTTCTTCCTCTTTTTTTTTTCTCCCCCAATCTTACCTGTCTACTGTCTCTGGCCATCAGGACCCTACTAAACTGGTTGTTTTTCTCTGGTACATGGATCCATTCTCACATGTTGAAGGCTGAGTTGGAGACATTTTAAAGGGATCTTAGAAGAGGATTCTCGATGATGATGATGCCTTAATTCCAAGACAAAAGTTTGGGAGGGTAAAAGTTTCTGGGCACCAGGCCTTGGGAGGATTAAAAAAAAAAAAAAGATAGTGGCACTGAAGCTCAGAGAAGTTAATCAATTTGTTCGAGGCTACACAGCCACTTCGCACAGTGGTAAAGCTGGGATTTGAACCTGGTTCTGCTTTTCTGTTGATCTCCTACAACGTTCTCTTTTCCCCTCCCACTTGATCTCTTAATTAGTCACCCAGAGTGGTGCATGGGGGGCATCATCAGTCAGATGCTGATCCAGTAGGCAAAATCCAGGAGGTTGGTGGAGACAGATATGGCTTCGGTCCCTCTCAGCTCAGCCGGGAGAATAGACCTTATCAAAAACATCCCATCTTCCTTGCGGGAGGGGGCGTGTGGTGCGGAGGACGGGTGCTTAGAGAGGCGTTTGTAATGCAGATCTGACTCCGGGCAAACACCCAGCTCCCCACCATCACCGCTGGCTGAGCCATTTCCCAAAAATACAAGAAGACATTCTCCCCCTCGGGAGCCCTGACGTCTGAGGCCAAGTGGAGGTGCCCCCTGCAGCCGAGTCCTGTCTCCCTCCCTGTTTGAAACACATTTCTGCCCCACCTTTGTCCCTTGCTTTCCTTAGGGAGCTGGAGGTGTCGGAAGGAGAAGACAGAGGGGGCAGAGAATAACACGGGAGACTCTGGTGTCTGGGTTTGGGAGCGTGCGCCCCCCTGCATGTAATTAAACCTCGCAAGTCCGAGCCCGGGAGGTGTTGAGGCAGCCAGCGTAATTAATCTCAGGCACCTGCAGGGGGTGTGCCCAGCGTCCCCAAATGGCCACTCTTGTCATTCAGCCGGCTCCGTGGGACGAGCTTGGGCAAAGGCTGGTGGGACCCAGTGTTGCTGGTGGGCATAGCTGTGCTCATTCATTCACTCACTCACTCAGCACCCATTCATTCATTCATTCCCCAGATAGCATTACTGGGTGCCTTTGATAGGCTCAGTATCAGGGAGACAAAACGAGCAACCTCTGCTCTCCGGGGCAACCAGAACAGTCAATTTCCCTCAAGTGGCACCGAAACAGCAGAAGAAGCAGCTTTATTGCAATTATCTGCCTCTGAGGCTTCCTGGAGGAGGTGGCATTTGAGTTGCCCTTTTTTTTTTTTTTTTTTTTTTTTACCTTTGCAGAAGGACAGAATAGTTCATGTTCGTTGCGACAAGTTCAAACAAGACGGAAGTATGTAACAGGAACAAATCAAAGTCCCCGTGCCCCTTGCTGTCAGTCCTACCTCCAGAGGAAACCACTATGACCCGTGTGGGACTTTCTCCTCCCTGAGTTTTTTCAATACTTGCCTCTATGTGTATCCCTGATGTCAGCTCCCAGATCTTGGGGTGATTTGTGGTTGTCCCCAGGCCAAGTGTGCAACCTAGCACATCTTTGAGTTCTTACAGAAGAATCTCTCCACGTGCACAAAAGCTCTAGTGACTTAACTGGGACCCTCTTAGAGGAGCCACAGGCAGGGATTATGTTGCAAAGGGTTGGGGAGGACACAGAATCTTTTCCTTCTTCCCTTCTCGGTTCGCAGCCGGGGCTCTGGAACGGGAGACAGATTAACGCGAGAAAAACAAACACGTTTATTAACACGGGCACCGTGCATGTAGCACGTGGCCATGCTCAGTTAGAGCTGGGCTGAGAGACCATCTTCGGCTCAAGGAAAAGGGGCTAGTTTGGGGCTTTTTTGAGGGGGAGGCCAGTTGGGGAAGGTGAGCAGGTGAAGTATGGCCAACAAGGGTTGTTGAGTAAGGGTCGTTTTGCGGATTTAAGGGTGCCTTCATCACTGGCCAGAGTTAAGGGGAGGGAGCCATCTCTACGAATGGAAATTTCCTTTGCAAAGAGAAAACATGTGCCCTGGGTTTAGAGCTTTTCCTGTGTCTGCTTGTTCTTAATGGCCTGTGGCTCAAAATCATTGAAAAAGGCATATTTTGAGGGTGGCGCATTCTAGTATCCCTCAAAGGCATACCCCAGCCAGCATCGAGCCCTGCCCTTGGCCCTGTCACTGCTGGGGCTGCTGCTTCTCTGTCTGTTCCCTCCAGCAATGCCCAGGCTCACCTCCTCCTCCACATCCCCCCTGAATCCCCAAGTCCCCTTCCTTCTACTGCGCACAGCATCCCCACAGAGCACCAGACCCCGTGTTCATTCCAGGCTGCCCCTCGCAAGGGACCCTCCAGTTAACAGGACCCACCCCCTTAGGTGGCAGCTTAGGGACCACATCTTGCTATTTGGGCACGCCTTGGGCTCCTACCCTCCGTAAGTCACTTGCTGACATGTTTCTTCCTCGCAGATCCACTGCTCATCTCAAGAGGAATTCTGTGCAACTAAATGGCACAGTCTCTTGTAACACAGAGACTCAGACTTGTAGTTCGTTTGCCGTTTATCAGATTTAGTTATTAGCAACGTGAGATTCTGCTACACACATTGTTCCACAATTTGCTTTTTTTTTTTTTAATTTTTTATTTTTGAGACAGAGAGAGACAGAGCATGAACGGGGGTGGGGCAGAGAGAGAGGGAGACACAGAATGGGAAGCAGGCTCCAGGCTCTGAGCCATCAGCCCAGAGCCCGACGCGGGGCTCGAACCCACGGACCGCGAGATCGTGACCTGAGCTGAAGTCGGACGCTTAACCGACTGAGCCACCCAGGCGCCCCCACAGTTTGCTTTTTTAAAGAGCAGCTTCATTGAGACATAAGCCGCGTAACCCTACAATTCACCCATTTAAAGTGTACAATGTTTTTAGTATATTCACAGGGTTATGTAACTCTCATCTAAACCAACACAATCTAAACTTACAACATTTTCATCCTCTCTGAAAGAAACCAGTGCTCATGGGCAGTCACTCCCCATTTCCCCTCACCCTTCCCCAGCCCCTGGTAAACCCCTGATTTATCTTCTCTTTCCATCGATTCGCCTTGTTTAGACATTTCGTATAAATGGAATCATACGATATATGATCTCTTGCGTCTGGCTGATTTCACTGAGAGTCTTGTCTTCGAGGTTCATCCGTGTTGTAGCAGATGTCCACACTTCCTTCTTTTCTGTGGCAGAATAACATTCCATTGTGCAGATAGACCACGTTCGATTTATCTGTTTATCAGACGATGAACATTTGGGTTGTTTTCACTTTTTGGCGATTATGAATAATGCTAACACTATTTTTTAAATTTTTATCTGTTTTTTAATGTTCGTTTATTTGTGAAAGAGAGACAGACAGACACACACACACACACACAGAGTGATAGCAGGGGAGGGGCAGAGAGAGAGGGAGACACAGAATCTGAAGCAGGCTCCAGGCTCGGAACTGTCAGCACAGAGCCCGATGTGGGACTCGAACCCACGAACCGTGAGATCATGACCTGAGCTAAAGTCATGACCTGAGCTTAACCCACTGAGCCACCTAGGCGCCCCTAATGCTGCTAACACTATTACTGAACATTTGTGTACAGGTCGTTGTGTGGGCACATGTTTTCTTTTTTTTAGGTTTGTTTATTTATTTTGAGAGAGAGACAGAGGGAGCACATGAATGAGCGGGGGGAGGGGCAGAGAGAGAGGGAGAGTGAGAGAACCCAAAGCAGTCTCCGCATTGTCCGTGCAGAGTCCGACGCGGGGCTCGAACCCACTAACCATGAAATTATGACTTGAACTGAAATCAAGAGTCGGATGCTTAACCGACGGAGCCACCCAGGCATCCCGTGGGCATATGTTTTCAGTCCCCTTGGACATATGCCTAGGTGTGGAATTGCTGGGTCTTATGGTAATTTCTATCTTTGATAGAAGATAGAAACTGGGGAACTGCTAAATTGTTTTTCGAAGGCTGTATCAGCACTGTGTAAGAGTTCCAGTTTCTCCACATCCTCCCTAACAATTATTACTGTTTATCTTTTTGATTATAGCAAGCATAGTGGGAGTGAAGTATAATTTGCTTTTTTTTCTTACTAATGATGATGGACATATTTCCAGGCCAGTAAGTATAGATTTACCTAATAATATTCTATAGGATGGGTACATCCTAATGATCTTGTCCATTCCCTTGCTGAATTAGTCAGAATTATTTTTTCTGGGGCGCCTGGATAGCTCAGTCAGTTAAGCGTCTGACATTGGTTCAGGTCATGATCTCATGGTTCTTGAGTTTGAGCCCTGCACTGGGCTCTGCACTGACAGCAAGGAGCCTACTTCAGACTCTCTGCCTCCCTCCCTCTCTCTGCCCCTTCCCAGCTTGTGGGTGCTCTCTTTGTCTCAAAAATAAAGAAACATTAAAAAAAATAATTATTTCATTCAAGTTACAAAAACAATCCAACCAAACTGGCATAAACCAAAAAGGTCATACAACTCAAAAGTCTAGGCTTCAGGTGCGGCTTGATCCAGGTTCCAGTGACGTTACCAGGATCCACTTTCTCCACCTCCAGACTCTATTTTCTTTGTGTGGGCTTCATTCACAGATAAGCTGCCCTCATGGTGGTAAGGTGGTTGCTTCCCTACAAATCTCAAATCCTGCTGAAAATCATGTCCCAATTGCTTCTGCAGAAGTCCTGAGACGCAGTCTGATTAATTTGGCTGAAGTCCCATGCTCGTCGCTAAGCCAGTTGCCGGCCAGTGAAATGCAGCATTTTTACTTGGCCAGCTGTGGGTCATGATCCTCTGTGCTCAGAGCTGGGAGTAGAGCCCCACCTAGATCAGGTGGTCGGAGTAAGGAAGGAGTAGTTCTCCTAGCGAGAGAGGCAATTTCTGAAGGAAGGGGGATGGATGCTGAGGAGGCAAGTTACAAATACCCATTACACTTGCCAAGTTTTCAGTTGGCGTGAGGACAGCACATCCTCCTGGCTTTCCTTCTGCCTCCCTGGCTGCTCCTTCTCAGGCTCCTTAGCTGGTTCCTCTACCTCTAAGCAGTGTGCCATCCCAGGATTCGGTCCTCCCTTCGACTCTTGTTCTTCTCCACCTAAATCTGACTTAAAGTACCATTCAGCGTGTGACTTCGAAATGTGTGTCTCCAGCCTGAGTGGAGTCTGCTCAACTCTAGACGTACACAGCCTCTGCCCCTTCCTCCGGCGTGTCCGGTAGGAACCACAAACCTAATTTTGTTCAGAATCAGACAGTCTCCAAACCAACCCCTGCTCCATCCACAGTCTTCCCCACATTAGATGGCAACTCCCTGCTTCCAGCTTCCCTGGCTCCACACGTGGAGTCACCTTGATTCCCCTCCTCCTCCCCACATCCCCCATCCAGTCCACCCGCCAGTCCTGTCTGCTCCACACGGAAGCCATTTCTAGGATCTGATCACTTTTGCCACACGCGCTATCGCCCGGGGCCAACCCACTCGCCCTCCGCCAGCCCGCTCTCCACACAGCAGCCATAGGGATACTGTGAGAGCCCATGTCAGCTTGTCATTTCTGTTTATATTCCACAGGCCCGAGCAGGTTCATGGTCGCTCCCAGCATCCAAGGGGGAGGGAAACACACTCCTTCGATGGGGGTAGGGGCCGGGAGGGAGTGAATATTTGCTGAATTTATTCTACCCTAGGGCATTTGAAGTTTCAGGATATGTTCGCCGAAATCTTACTCTGGGTCTAGGCGCCATAAGAAAACGTGAGGGACAAATCATGTAGCTTGGTCTCTGATCTCAGAACAAAACCACCCGCATTTATCGAGTTCTACTGGGTAGAGGCAGGCATGATTAATACACACAGAGTGATCAGAGAAGTGATGAAGTGTTAAATTGGACATGATCGCGTGCCAGCTTGCCTGGCAGACAGGGCAAGTGCGGCCTCCGTTAGCCAAGGGAATTGTCGCGGAGGCTGGGATAATGAGACAAGTGTCTCAGACGACTTGTGTACTTGAACTGGGGCTAGAGGGACAGCCGGACTAGGATTTGGACATGTGGGCAGAGAGAGCTTTCCGGGCAAGGAGACTGGCACTAACACAGACCTGGGGGGGCGGGGAGGAGGGGCGCGGGGTGCTGGCGGGGAGTTGGTGGGGCTGGGGCGGGAGGGAAAGGAGGCTCAGTGCTCTCAAGAGTTGTTCTGGGCATGAATTTCCACAATTAATGGATTCCTTCCGTGAATATTTACTAAGCAGCTACTTTTCAATAGTACTACTTATATACTATATATTTATATTATCTTGAAATTATATATTGCTACTGTAGGTGATATATTTTATTTTTAACTTACTTGAATTTTAGATAATATATTTTATATATTATTATGTATTGCATGCGTTACTATGTATTATGTATTGTTGTGGGCTGATGTTTATGTGCCCCCTGAATTCGTGTGTTGAAATTCTAACGCTCGGGGCGCCTGGGTGGCGCAGTCGGTTAAGCGTCCGACTTCAGCCAGGTCACGATCTCGCGGTCCGTGAGTTCGAGCCCCGCGTCAGGCTCTGGGCTGATGGCTCGGAGCCTGGAGCCTGTTTCCGATTCTGTGTCTCCCTCTCTCTCTGCCCCTCCCCCGTTCATGCTCTGTCTCTCTCTGTCCCAAAAATAAATAAACGTTGAAAAAAAAAAAAAGAAATTCTAACGCTCAGGTGATGCTATTAAGAGGTGGGGCCTTTGGGAGGTGACTAGGCCATAAGGGTGGAGCCCTCATGAATGCGATTAGTGTCCTTACAAAACAGGTCCCAGAGAGCTCCTGTGTCCCTTCTGCCATTTGAGGACACAGGGAGAAGATGGGCATCTCTGAGCCAGGAGGGGGGTCCTTACCAGACATAGAATCTGCCATGATCCTGAACTTCCCAGCCGCCAGAACTGTGAAAAATAAAATTTTATTAAACTCCCCAGTGTGTGATATTTTTGTTATAGCTGGCCAAACTAAGACACATATATGTGACATGTTCTGATATGAACATATTGTGTACCATGTATATATGTTATAATTGTGATGCATAATTATAAATGCATACATTATAACTTAAATATATATGCATTTATGTATGTTAAATATTATACTGATACTATTTATATTTAGAGTACGTATTATGTTTAGTCTACTATTTATTGTGCCACACACTCTTCTAGGTGCTGGGGTTATAACAGGGAATAAAATACAGAGATTCCTGTTCACATGGTGCTGACCTTTTGGTGGGGCAGATACTCATATTGAATGGGCGGGGATTAAGAAGGTGCTGGGGTGGGGGAAGTTGAACTGAGAAAAGAGAAATAGGGAGTGTGGAGGAGCAGTGGGTGTGTCTTCCATTTAGGGAAGTCAGGGGAGTCTTTACTGACAAGGTGTCTGTCGTTAAGGCAGAGATTTGAAGTGGGAAGATGAGGGGTACCTGGGTGGCTCAGTCAGTTAAGCATCTCACTTGGGCTCAGGTCACGATCTCACAGTTCATGAGTCGGAGCCTCGCGTCGGGCTCTGTGCTGACAGCTCGGAGCCTGGAGCCTGCTTCAGATTCTGTGTCTCCCTCTCTCTCTGCCCCTCCCCTGCTCGTGCTCTGTCTCCCGCTTTCTCAAAAAGAAATAAACATTAAAAAAAATAATAAAAAAAAAGAAGTGGGAAGATGAGGCATGTTAGTAACTGGGGAAGAGCATCCCAGGCAGAGGGAACAGCAAGTGCAAAGGCCCTGAGGTTTGAAGTATACCTGGAATATTTAGGCAAAAGCAAAGAAACCAATCTGGTTGGAGGTAGAGCAAGCAAGGGGGAGAGTGACAAGAGGCAAAGTCAGGGAGGTGGTGGGGGACAGATTGGGTAGGACCTTGCGGCCACTGTAGGACTTGGGCCATTAACTCTGATTAAGATGGGGAGCCACAGGAGGCTTTAGAGCAGAGGAGTGACAGCATCAGACTTTACAGCTTAACGTTTAGGATTCCTGAGGCTTCTGTGACGGGTATCTACTGCAGTGGGGTGAGGGAGGAAGCAGAGAGACGAGGGAGGAGGCTCCTGATGGTGGCTTGGACCCTGGTGTAGCAGTAGGGGTGGGTCGAAGAGAGAAACAGTGTGCCATTTATTTTTGCTTGCCGTCAAGGCTTGGTGCAATGCCTCGTACTTTCAGAACTTTCTATGCTGTTAATTCCTGACACTTAGGGATTTTGTGAAAACTTTACCCCATCAGTATGAAGCAAATCATAAATAATGAAAACAACTCATCACAACCTAAGAGGGACCTGGAGATGCTTATCGACCGGCTCTAGATGAAAAGGCCAGGGTGTTAAAATTCTCCTTGATAAACGCTTCCCTGGAGGTCTCAGGCTCATCGAGCTCATAGAGGGTATCTCCCGGTGATGAGATTATTACTTTCTTTCCCCAAGAAATCAACCTGGTTTTCTCTGTTGGGTTTCATTTTATCACAACAAGGAAAAGCTCGCTTCCTTGAGCTTAATCTCTCCCTTTTGAACAATTAGCTACTGATGATTTTTTTTTTTTTTTAAACCGGAGTTAGCTTGTTTGACTATTTTGTGATGCAATAGGGGAAGGCACTTTGTATTTGACTCTCAGTTGGGTCCATAGTAATAATAAAAATGATGGGGGGGTCCGTCTGGGTGGCTCAGTCAGTTAAGTGTCTGACTTTGGCTCAGGTCATGATCTTGCAGTTCGGTTTGTGAGTTCGAGCCCCACATCAGGCTCTATGTTGACAGCTCAGCTCAGAGCCTGGAGCCTGCTTCGGATTCTCTCTCTCTCTCTCTCTCTCTCTCTCATTCTCTCTCTGCCCCTCCCCTGCTTGTTCTCTCTCTCTCTCTCACTCACTCAAAATATAAATAAACATTAGGAAAAAAAAAAAAAGGATTCAGGGCGCCTGGGTGGCTCAATCAGTTAAGTGTCCAACTCCGGCTAGGTCACGATCTATGCGGTTCATGGGTTTGAGCCCCGTGTCGGGCTCTGTGCTGACAGCTTGGAGCCGGGAGCCTGCTTCAGATTCTGTCTCCCTCTCCCTCTGCCCCTCCTTTACTCATGCTCTGACTCTCTCTCAAAAATAAATAGACGTTAAAAAGGTGAAAAAAGTTGATGGTAGTAATACCAGATGCTGTCTATGAAGGGCTTACTATGTGCCAGGCACTGTGCTGAGAGCTTTACAGATACATTAAATCACTGGCTTATTACAACAACCCTATGAAATGGGTATCATGTTACAGATGCACAAACTGAGGCTCAGAGATGTATTGTAATTTGCCCAGGTTCACACAGCTAGAGAAAGATTCAGACCCGGTTTCTCTGATGGTCTTTTACCACTTCCTTAGGTATGAAGTCAGTATGCTGGTTTTTTGCCCTCATAGGGTAATGGATCCTCCTGTCTGTCCATCCATCCAGTCATCTCACAAATCTTTAAGGAGCCCGTATGTGCTAGGCAGAATGGGAGCGATACCATGATGCTTTGTCCAGACTTCCTCTCCTTTTCTAATGCCACAATGATTTATTCCCATTTTGGGATTCTCTAAGGTGGGGATTCTTGTTCAAGTGATTTTTTTTTTTTTTGAGGGAATAGTTCTCAGAAGAAAGGGAGTGTGAAAAGCTAGGGAAAGCAGGAAGAAAAAAAAAGCCCAGGAGGAGAGCTCTTCAGCCTGATCCGTGCGGGGAGCTCTGGAGCATAAATTGCCCTCCAGAGTTGGTGCGTCTTGAGACAGGGGGCCAGCCTTCTGGACCACCACGTCAGCCAGCTGTTGGCTGCAGGCTGCCAGGGTGGCTTAGGGTGTGGCCTCTTGGGCGAGCTCCCATTTGGAGCACAATTCTTTGGAGAAGGGTGCGGCCGTAAGCCCTTGGCAGCCGGGGGATGGCGTACCCACCTGGCAAAGAGCTTCTGGGGTTCTAGGAGGTTTTAGGACACCAACGGCATCTGCTTCCTCTCCGTATCTCCTGTTGTTCTGGCTAGTGGGGCGTGCAGTGCTGAACAGTTTTCGACGGCTCCCTCGGGGCCAGGTAGGCAGAGGAGCTACAGGGGTGAACAGACAGACACAGTCCTTGTCACCATTCTCTCTCAGTTGGCAGCGGGGGAGGGGAGACAGACATGCGACAGGTTATTATGACATGGTGCACCCAGTTCCTGGGGTGGGGAGTGATGGCTAAGCAGACACCCGGCTGGCCTGACAGACTGGCAGGGTGGACAGGTGTGGCGGGTGGGGGGATATTCCGGGGAGGAAACAGGGCGATGTGGGAGCTGCCTTGCCCCCAGCCTGCCTCTGTCTGTAGAATTTCTACCGCGGCTCAGAGGGCAACTCCGATAACCACCGCCCCCTTGTCCTCTGGCCTCTGCCTCTGCTCGTGTTGTTTCTGTTTTAAGTTCGTGGCAGCTTAGACACAAAACATGGTGTCTCTTCAGGGTCCCCGAGGGAAACCCGTCACACGAAAGCATTACTGAGCGGTGCGGACTTTGCTGGAGATTTCGTTGCGACACAGAGGCCGCCTTGCAAAACACAAACCTGTATTGACACCTCAAAGAAAAAGTCCTCGTCGGACATTTCCGTTTTTCTCTTTGCAACGACCTGCCATTGAGTTTCCCTTCCCACTGGGGTGAGGGGTCCAGCCTCTGACTCCTCCAACTCTTTCTTGAAACGCCCCATCCAGTCCCTCTTCCTTTCTCACACACGCAAAGCCAGCCCGCCCCAGCCTGGGCGCGAGCCTGTGTGCCCCAAATCTGTCACAGTGAATAAAGCCCAAGGGGTCCTCCAAGTGATAGAACCCCCCCCCCCCCTCCTTGGAGGGCTGAACATGTTTAGAATGCCTCTCTTAGAGGCATTCGAGATCAGCTTTTATATACACACACACACACACACACACACACACACACACACACAAGGTACAACAGAGGGTGTCATTGGTCTCCTTCCCCTCCAGGGCACATTGGGCCATGCCTGGAGACAGTTTTGATGGTCCTAATTGAGGGAGCTGGTGCTGGTGGCATCTAGCAGGTAGAGGCCAAGGGCGCCGCTAAGACCCCTGGAGCCACAGGACAGCCCCCTATGACTGTTGGCCAGTGCGGCCGGAGCATGGGGACTAGGGGAGGGGAGAGGCGAAGTCTGCGAGAGGGACAGGGCTGAATCGCGTGGGCCTTTAGGCCATTTGAAGGAGCTGATATTTAAACACTTGATCTTCGTGAATCATCTTTCAAAACAGTGATTGTTGGGACGCCTGGGTGGCTCAGTGGTTAAGCGTCCGTCTTCGGCTCAGGTCATGATCTCACGGTTCGTGAGTTCAAGCCCGTCAGTCTCTGGGCTGTTAGCAGAGGGCCCGCTTCAGATCCTCTTTCCCCCTTTCTCTCTGCCCTTCCTCCACTCGCTCTCTCTCTCTCAAAATGAATAGATAAAACTTAACAACAACAAAAAAACCCAAACGCCTAAAATAGCAATTGTGAGTCATGTTATCTTTGTTTTCATGAGGACTCATGTTTTTCGTTGAGAGACAACAAATCTTTGCTGATGACTTTGAGCTTAGAGACTACATGTTTCTCGAAGCTGAGAATTTATGAATGTCTCAAAACCTGGGGTGGGGTCCATCCACATCTCCGTTCAGCCAGGTGACCCTCAGCGAGTTATCTGGATCTCTCTTGACTTCCCTCCCCCGCCCAGACTCACCCTGCTTGAACTTCTCTGCTCCCTGATTTTCCGTCTGAAAGACGGTCTCCACGTTCCAAGTCCAGCAGGAAGGAAGTGCCGTCTGCCCAAAGGACAGGATTCTCAGGGCTGGCGGTGATGGTCGTGTTCAGTGCCAATTTAAAAAATAAACGGGTCGCCGGTTTGAGTGGGTGACATCCATGTCTGTCTCTGTTTCCTTGGCGACTCATACGATGAATTTGTGGAGTGTCTCCCCCGATGTGGGATGTGTGCCCCCCGCACGTGTTACGTGAGATGGCCGGCGTTACAGAGCCCCAGGCATCGCGTAGAGAACACTGTTCTCTTTTCAAATCACATTCAGTCCTCCAGGCGAGGCCACGGAGAGAGGGTCTTTGCTGGGTGTTTGCGGGTCTCTAAAGCTCGCTCCAGTTCTCCAGTGCTCTGCTGAGACCAGTACATGCCTTGTGCTTTTTAAATTTTTAACGTTTATTTATTTTTGAGACAGAGAGAGACAGAGCATGAATGGGGGAGGGGCAGAGAGAGAGGGAGACACAGAATGGGAAGCAGGCTCCAGGCTCTGAGCCATCAGCCCAGAGCCCGACGCGGGGCTCAAACCCACAGACCGCGAGATCGTGACCTGAGCTGAAGTCGGACGCTCAACCGACTGAGCCACCCAGTCGCCCCCTGGGGACAGAGTTTTTCATGGTCTGTTCCAGAGGTCCACCGGGTTCTCCCACATCCTTTGGCTTATCGGCATGTCGCGATATACATAGTAAGTACCTGCCGGTGGCATCATAATATTCCGGATGGATCTATTGGCCGTAAGTGTGCTACATAAACCCATGCACATCGTATCCCCATGGCCAGATCCACACACGCTAATTAGATACCCCCCCCAGGTTAATTAAATCCTACATAACAAGCAAGGTGATGGCCTCTACCTCCGATCGACCCCTTATCTAGTATTTGTCAAAATGTTCTACAGAACCTGGTTTTACAGGGAACTTGATAAATGACAACCTGAAAAGGGTTTTATAGTGGGGAAAAAAAAAAAAAACCTGGAAAGCACTGGGTTAAACAGAGTTGTTTCCACAGGATTTCTTAGACCCTTTTATGCTTTAATGTCTTCATGGTGTTGTAAGGCCCCAAGAGGGGGTTAGCAAGTCCAGAACTGTCCCAACTGGTTTTACTCCCGGAACTGTTACTATTTTTTTTTTTTAATACCAACATCTCATGGGATCGTTGTTTTGGGGAATGGGTCTCCGGAAGTGCTCCCTTAATCACCTATTCAAGTACCTTAAGATGGGGATTGCAGAGGATTACCACCTTGCCCTGTGTTGGGATGAGGAGACTCGAGATGTTAGAGGAAATGCAACGTGTCCTCCGTGGAACGGGGAGGAGGAGATGGCCGAGGTCGGCAGTGTGTTCCGTTTAACGTGGGTACTTAGGAGAACCTCTGATCGGTGCTACCCTCCCTCAACCCGGACATGTCATTAGTTTTAGGGAGAGATGGCAAGTGATCACAGCCTTTAGGGAATGAGACGGGTCTAGTTCAGAGCTGCCCTTATTTATAATAGCTGTGTGTCCCTGGGCAATTGCCTCAGCCTCTCTGAGCCTCTCTGTTAAGACGCTGATCCCGAGGCAAGGATTCCTGTGCAAGTGGTTTATTTGGGAGGTGCTACAAGAGTGTGAGTGGTAAAGGGAGGGAGGGTGGAAAAACAGGGGATGCATTAGGCCCACCTCCAGAGTGGGCCAAGGGGTAAAGTAAAGGTTCCCTCCCGGGTGGGGGTGCGGCTAACGCCTGGCGCTGCTCGCTCTGCTTACACAGCCAGAGAGGTTTCTGTGCTGCTACAAAGAGCCCCGCAAAGATGCAGATGCTGGCAGCTGGAGGACACCGAAGGGCTGAGGCCCCAGGGTAAGCTCCAGATCCACGACCTGTCCACACACATTGCACTGACACCTGTACCGTGAGCTTAGGTTTATCTCCATCTTACAAAGAAGGCAGCGGAAGCTCACAGAGGTCTGGTGACCCATCAGGAGTCACACAGCTGGGGAACAGTGGGGCCGGGGTTCAAGATCGAGATCGGGCTCTGGCTGAAGGCTGTGACCTTAACCACTGCACGACACAGCCTCGTGACACATCACACAGATGCTCGTTAACTGTCCCTCCTCTTCCCTTCCCTTCCCTGCCCTCTTCCCTCTTCCCCCTTTCTCCCCCCCAACCCCCATCTCTTCCTTTTCTCCCTTCTCTCATTTCCTCTCAGGACAGTAATCGTGGGACACTCGATGCCCAATAAATATTGTTTGAATTGAATAGCATCCCAGTTTGGAGCAGTCGATGCTTAGTTCACCAAATTTCGATTGAATCAACTGTCCAACAAATCTGAGGCTGTGCAGGCTCTGCGGAGACAGGGGATGGTGGCCACGAAATTTAATACCCTTGGCAAATCTCCGTCACTTTTGGAAATTCTCAGAGGAGCCTGAAGAACGATGAACGTGACAAGCGGGAATCCTTCAGTCTCTGATGGCTCCCTCTTAACACTCTAGATTTTTCCTTCCCTTTTCTGTGCCAGTTTCTTGCTCTCTCCGCTGATGTACCTTCCCTCCCCCCAGCTCCTCAGCATTGATGTGGAAACAAGTAGCAGCCGTGTAGATGCAGTCATTCTTAATGGGACATTTGTGTATCTGGGGCATGGCAAGTGACTGGTCACATTGAGCCATGAAATATAAGCAGCTTGGTTAAGAAAGGGGGCTGGGTACAGTTACATGAGGGCATGTTTCTGTTTTCTGTGTGTTTAGAATTGTCTGACTATAAATCTACTAATCAGACATGATAAATGTCTGGTTGCAGCCACGGGCTAACATTTGCATCGGAGAAAGCAAATTTTGAAAAGGTCACCATTTAATTTTTGCCTGTTGCAGCCAGCCCGCATCTCTCGGCCCTGTTAAATTCAAAGCTGCGCAGTAAAATCACTGCTTGCTTACTTTAGTCTGGTGAGTGTATCCCCGGACTCTAGCTGAGGCTTGGAATAGGATGCTGTAACCCTGTGGGATCAGAGAGGGATAGTAAATGCGGTTGAATGTGGAGCCCAGGCTCTTCATCTCAGACAAGTGCTGGGAATTGTGGAGATCGGTGGCTGTATTGTTAGAAGAAAGATAAGTGGAGTCTTGTGTGGCTTGAGATGTGGTAAAGATACAGCTGCCTTCGTTCATTCCACACAGAGAAAAACAGAATCGTGACCTGGGAAGAGACCGAGCCCTCATCATATCATTTGAGTGCCTGGATTCAGCTGTACCTGAAGCCCTTGAACATTTTATTTACCTGAAACAATACACTCTCATTTTAAAGAAACTTACAGGGGCGCCTGGGTGGCTCTGTCGGTTAAGCGTCTGACTTCGGCTCGGGTCATGATCTCGCGGCTTATGAGTTCAAGCCCCGCGTCGGGCTCTGTGCTGACAGCTCAGAGCCTGGAGTCTATTTCAGATTCTGTGTCTCCCTCTCTCTCTCTGACCCTCCCCTGTTCATGCTCTCTCTCTGTCTCAAAAATAAATAAACATTAAAAAAAATTTTTAAAGAAACTTATAAAGTGGGGTTTTGTTCAGATATAACATAAAGCGTTCTGACTGATAAATTAAATAAGCAGATAACTGAGAGAGTTGCAGAAATGAAGCTGACAAGGTCCGGAATTTGAACTGATAGTTATTAGATCAAACCACCAGGCATTATCCATTTTAATGTCACCCTTGATTCTTTTGACCCCACAATGAATGGTCATAGTGTCTGATGTCAGTATGTGTGTTTCTGCCTTGTTTGAAGTTAGTACACATAGTTTCATTAAAAAAATTTTTTTTTGATGTTTTAATTTTATTTTTGAGAGAGAGAGGCAGAGTGTAAGTGGGGGAGGGGCAGAGAAAGAGAGGGAGACACAGAATCCGAAGCAGGCTCCAGGCTCTGAGCTGTCCGCACAGAGCCTGACACGGGGCTCGAACCCACGAACCGTGAGATCATGACCTGAGCTGAAGTCGGACACTTACCCGACTGAACCACCCAGGCATCCCTCATTTTTTTTCATGTGTTTTATTTATTCTTGAGAGAGAGAGAGAGCATGAGTGGGGGAGGAGTAGAGCAAGAGAGGGACACAGAATCCGAAGCAGGCTCCAGGCTCTGAGCCCAGCACAGAGCCCAACTCACAAGCCGTGAGTTCATGACCTGAGCTGAAGTCGGATGCTCAACCGACTGAGCCACCCAGGTGCCCCAATGCACATGGTTTCATTAAACGTCTGCTGGTTTCTTTGCTTTTGTCAGATGATATTCTTATCTCTGTGGCTTTTTCTAGATTCTCTGGGTATAGATCATCCAAGCACTTTATGGATCTGCTCCGTTTACTGCCAGGAAGATTTGTTGTTTTTCTGAAAGGTGTGCTTTAAACACTTGAGCAAAGCACTCGATCTGTGTTTTTAAGATTGTTATCACAACCAAAAAAAATTCTGTAAGCAGTACTCAATCTACATTGGAATCTCACTTTTGAGGAGGCAGGTGTAGGGTGTTTCAAAGTGGAGAGAGCTCTCCTCGGCAACCCCCATCTTTCCAGCTGGAACCGCCGTGCTCGGTGGTAAATCACATCTGGTTTGGATTTTATAGTGTGGCCCTTAAGTATCTTCATAGAATTGTTTGAAGATTGCAATTGCTTCTAGTAGATCTGATTCATGGCTGCAACAGCTGCTGTCTGAATCAACTTGCAAATAGGAGTGGGGTTCTGAATGGAGGGGGCGGGGGGGGGGGCAGAGAGCCAGTGGACAACAGTCCCTGAGGCAGCTTTAGAGGAGAGTGATGAATTACACGGGCTTCCACCCCAGGTTCAAATCCCAGCTCTCCCCCTTGCGGCGGAAACCTGAGCAGTGTTCGTGTGGTCTCTGATTTTCAGTTTTCTCTCTATACGATGAGGCTAATAGCTGTACCTGCCTTGAGGGTTTGCTGTGAGGATTAAATCTGATAAACGTACCATGCTGGGCTCAGTGGCAGAGTTGTGGTGCTATGTGCTGTGGGCACGTAGTAATAGCTCAGTAAACGGTAGCTGTTTGTATCAACAAGGATGCTTTTATTGTGACAAAAATCTCATGCAACTGGCTTAAGCACCAAGGGAAATTTATTATCTCAGGTCGCAGTGACTCCAGGATTAATTCAGTGCCTTGATAACATCACCAGGGACCAACGTACATCTCTTATTTCTCCTCTGCTGCCTTAACGTCCGCAACCCTAATGGTCACAAGATGCTCTCCTCATTCTGGATGTCATTTTCAGGTGCAGTTTAATGTCCAGTCACGAAAGAAATTCCATTTCCTTCTGTGTGTCTCTTTTTAAGAGCAAATATACCCTCTTCTGAAGACCTCAGTAACTCACAATTCACTGGCTAAAACCACATCACAAGCCTCAGCCAGTCACAGGGGATGGAGCCAGAATGATGACCACAGGAATGGGCCACGGGGATGACCACGGGGGATGGGCCACAGGGATGACCACAGGAATGGGCTACGGAGATGACCATGGGGGATGGGCCACGGGGATGACCATGGGGGATGGGCCACGGGGATGACCACAGGAATGGGCCACGGAGATGACCATGGGGGATGGGCCACAGGGATGACCACGGGGGATGGGCCACGGAGATGACCATGGGGGATGGGCCACGGGGATGACCATGGGGGATGGGCCACGGGGATGACCACGGGGGATGGGCCACGGGGATGACCACGGGGGATGGGCCACGGGGATGGGCCACCCCGGAACCTTGTGGTGGATTGCACGCTCCCTTCTAATGTGATCTTGGTACTCTTTCCATTAAGTGGCAGTGTCTGTGCCCTCTCCCCTTGAGTCTGAGCAAGCTTGTGACCATGGTGATGTGAAACCATGTGGCTTCTGAGACGAGATTATATAAACCCAGCATAGCTTCAATCTTGTTTTCTTGGAACCCAGCTGCCATGCTGTGAGAAGCCCAAACAGCTTATGGAGAGTTCCATTTTGGAGCAGCCAAGGCTCCCAGCCCACAGTCATGGCTGAGCTCTACCCAACAGCCAGTACCCTCTGGCCAGCCGTGTGAGTGAGCCATCTTGAAAGTGAGTCCCACCTCTGGTCAGGCCCCCCACATTGTATGGAGCAAGGATGAGCTATCCTCACTGAGATCTGTCCAAGCTGCAGATTTCTGAGCAAAATAAATGGTGGTTAACATTTTATTTTTTAAAGCGTATTTATTTTGAAAGAGAGCAAGCAGGGAGAAGGGCAGAGAGAGAGAGAGAGAGAGAGACAGAGGGAGAGGGAGAGAGAGAATCCCAAGCAGGCCCCACGCTGTCATCATAGAGCCCGATGTGGGGCATGATCCCATAAACCATGAGATCAGGACCTGAGCTGAAATCAAGAGTCAGACCTTAACCGACTGAGCCACCCAGGCGCCCCAGTTGTTGTCATTTTAAACCACTAAGTTTGGGGTGCCTGGGTGGCTTAGTCGGTTAGGCATCGAACTCTTGATTTTGGCTCAGGTCATGATCTCATGGTTTGTGAGTTTGAGCCCCGCGTCGAGCTCTGTGCTCACAGCACAGAGCCTGCTTAGGATTCTCTCTCTCTCTCTCTCTCTCTCTCTCTCTCTCTCTCTCTCTCTCTCTCTCCCCCTCTTTCTCCGGCCCTGCTTGTTCTGTGCTCACAGCACAGAGCCTGCTTAGGATTCTCTCTCTCTCTCTCTCTCTCTCTCTCTCTCTCTCTCCCCCTCTTTCTCCGGCCCTGCTTGTTCTCTCTCTCTCAAAATAAATAAACTTTGAGAAAAGAAACCCCACAAAGTTGTGGAGTGGTTTCTTATACAGCAGAAGATAACCATAACTAAGGTGAGCAGACCCCTGGGCAAAAGTGCAGTTTTAACAGAGAGAAGGAAGGAAGACAATATTGGGAAGGACAACCACTTGCATTTGCTACACAGTTAAAGAGAACGATGCTCATTGTAACAACAGACTGGAGCTTAGTAAGTTGCACTTCTAGCACTGGTGGGTAGATAGGTTCTCGTCTGTGTGCCCAACAGACCAGGGCTTGCAACAAAGGGAGGCAGGTCTGGCCGAGCTTTTAGGAAAGGATTCAAATGGAGACTTCTGATGCTCTCTCCACATTAGGTTATACATGCAGTCACATGTATGGCTGGAAATCACCACTTTATTAAGTGTCCACATGCAAACTATCCCACAGTTTCTGTTCCTCTCTTTTGGCCTTTCTGCATTATTTATCAGTGTACCAAGAGCACTGAAATGTGAAAATGGTTTCGATTTCTCTCCGTTGCTGAGAGTTCTGGCTGATGGATATGTTTTCCTTTTGATCAATTCTTGCTTGTTAAAACATGGAATTTCTGGACCATCCTGGATCTTTGTTCAATTGACAGCTAACTGATTTAAAAAAAAATGCTTATTTATTTATTTTTGAGAGAGAGAGAGAGAGCAAGAGCAAGCAGGGGGAGGGGCAGAGAGAAAGGGGGAGAGAGCATCCTGAGTGGGCTTTGTACTGCCAGTGGGGCTCGAACTCATGATCCATGAGATCGTGACCTGGGCCAAAGTCAAGAGTCGGACGCTCAACTGACTGAGCCACCCAGGTGCCCCCCGCCTTTTTTGAGAGCTAACTCATTTCGTTCATTCACTCATGTTTGAGGCTTGCCTCAACTAGCCTTCTGATTTCTTCTTAATCCTGTGTCTTCACTTGCTCTGGCTCCAGAACTAAGCGGAACACCAGCCTCTAGTGAGTGACCCTCACAGGACTGTCTGCAGACCAGCAGCGTTAGATGCGGCTCAGACTCCAGATGCTCCCCAGATTGTCTGACTTTCCAGAACAGCCCTCGGCCGTGAGGCTTAGCAGTCTGCCCTTTCACAAGCATCCCCGTGGTTCTCGTGCCCACGGAAGTTTGAGAACGACTGACCAGTTTCTCAACATGTACCTCAAGGTGCTGTGTCGAAAAGGGTTCTGAGGTCAGGTCTTGGAAACTGCATTGTTTAGGATTCCTCTTATGGATTCACAACGCAAACTTGCCTAATCAAGGTTCTGAGAAGTCCTGCCAGGAAGAAAGTACAATTACCCAGTGTTTCCCAAACATTTGTGCGTGTGGCATTTTTTTTTTCCTCTCATGTCGTATCTATTAACATTCTGGAAATTAAAGCATGACACGCGCTTTGGGAAATGCTGGCGTCCTGAGGCTAATTTACATTCACTGGGGAATATGTGTTCTGTTTAAGAAAGAAAGAATTTTATTTTGAAAGTTCGGTGTTGTAAAGACAGTGTGAATAGAGAAATAATCCCAGGCACCGTGACCGGACACATGTGGGTCCAAGTCCTGCTCTACCATTTCTTAGCTAGGAATTGTCAAGTGATGTCCTCAGGCTTCTTGAGCCTCAGTTGTGTCATCCATAAAATGGGAAGAAAAAATACCTACGTGGCCGAGCGGTCATGAGTGTTAAATGTGAGAGCTTCTCCTCAGGGGCTCCCAGGAGGCTCCCAGCATGTGCTAGATTCCTTTCCACTGTGGGAATAAGCTTCAAGTGTCTGGCAAATTCACAGATTTGGAACACTTAATTCCTGAATGAGAGCGGGTAAACGTCGTATAGTTCACTGTCCAGGGACGCACCTTGAAAGGAGATGGAAAGGAGAAAGGCTCACCAATTGCTGAAGGGCATTTTTTTTTAAATTTTTTTTTCAACGTTTATTTATTTTTGAGACAGAGAGACAGAGCATGAACGGGGGAGGGGCAGAGAGAGGGAGACACAGAATGGGAAACAGGCTCCAGGTTCCGAGCCATCAACCCAGAGCCTGACGCGGGGCTCGAACTCACGGGCCGCGAGATCGTGACCTGGCTGAAGTCGGACGCTTAACCGACTGCGCCACCCAGGCGCCCCGCTGAAGGGCATTTTTAAATGTTTTTATTGTATCTATTGTTGAAGGAGAGAGAGCATGAGTGGGGGAGAGAGAGGGAGACACAGAATCCAAAGCACGGTCCAGGCTCTGAGCTGTCAGCACAGAGCCCGATGAGGGGCTCGAGCCCACGGAAGCGAGACCATGACCTGAGCCAAAGTCAGACGCTCAATCGACTGAGCCACCCACCCAGGCACCCCTGAAGGGCATTTGAAAAAAATTGTGATAAAATGCACATGAAATGTACCCCTTGAACCATTTTTCAGTGTGTGGTTCAGTCGGGTCAAGTACATTCCCAGTGGGACTGAAGCTCTGCGCCCATACCTGGCATTTCCTGTTGAGGCTTCCCCACTGATGTCGTCATTCACGCCAGGCTTCCCCTCTGGACAGCGGACGGGCTCTGTCTTGGGCACTACGTGTTCCCGTCACTCAGCATGAAGTCAGGCACACAGTAGGCGCTCAGCAAATGCCTGCTGAAGGGATGAACGAACGCTTGAGCAGGAGAGGGAGGGCTGGGAGCTCAGCTCTCTCAGAAGCCTAGCTGAGAAGTCTAGCTGAGAGGAGTAAAAAGAGCCTGCTGTCGCCGAATTGGCGGGGAGGGTGTGAAGCCGGGGACGGACGAGACTCTCGGCAACGTCAGGGGCTGGATCTCACGTGCTCTGTGCCTGGTCAAAACGCCTTGGGGGGAGCGAGGAGGGAGGGTCTGGGGGGGATATGAATCTTCCCTCCTCCTCCCCAAGCAGACTCCTGAAATTTTTCAACAGGTGCAGGGAGCCGGCACCCCCGGGGACCTCAGCAGGGTTTCAAAATTAAATTTACTTTTTACTTGGTGCTTTGGAGTTGGAAGGATCCAAAACACGAATAGTTACTATCTTCCCTGAAAAAGCAGAGAAGAGGACGTGAGTTAAGCACGTGGGGCTCCTGAGTATAGTGACCGAGGGCACCCACCTCCGGAGCCGGACACAAGTGGGGTAAAATCGGGTGGCGTACTGGCAGTGTGGCTCCGCCAGTCATGTCACCTCCCTGAGCCTTTGTTTCCTCATCTTTAAAATGGGCGCAATTATCCGACCTTAGAGAGTAGGTGTGATGGTGGTTCTCATGGCACCAGTGGGTACTCAGTGTTCTATCATCATTAGCAGCTTTTAATAATAAAGCCATTGGTTGTCTCTGTGGGTGCCGACAACTGCCTCACTGAGTTCCCACGGCATCCTGGGAGCAGGTGCTATTCTCATCTCCTCTGACCCATGAAGAAACTCCAGTGCACAGAGAGGTGAAGTAACTAGCTGAAAGTCACACAGCTAGCCCAGTGATGGAGCAGGACTGGAGCCTTGGAGGCCTGGTTCCAAAGCTTGGGCTCTATGCTGCACCACCAAAGTTTTACAGAGAAGGAAAAGAAGCCAGCTGCTTTTTTTTTTTTTTTAAGAAAAATATTGAAGGCAGATGGGAAATTTCATGAGTGCAAGAACCATGTCTATCTTATTCTCTGATGCATATTTAGTATCTAGGACAGAGGTCAACAGACTATGACCTGTGGCCCAGCGGCTTGACTTTGTAAATAAAGTTGTTTTTTTTTTTTGAGAGAGCAAGTGAGCGTGGGAGGGGGAGAGAGGGGCTGACTCGGGCTCAATCCCACGACCCTGGGATCATGACCTGAGCCGAAATCAAGAGTCAGACGCTCAACCGACTGAGCCACCCGGGCGCCCCTGTAAATGAAGTTTTATTAGAACACAGCCACACTCATTCATTTATGTGCGTAGCTGTTTTCTCTCTATGATGGCAGATTTGAGTGGTGACGGAGACCATACGTGCTGCAAAGCCTAAAATAGTTACCATCTGGCCCTTTCCAAAAGTTTGCTGTCCCCTGCTCTAGGACAACACCTCGGTGACTGTCCACATAAATATTTGTGCAATGGGTCAATTAAAATTAAAAAACAAATGCAGGTTCCAGAAGCCTGTTTTCTTCTTGGAGGAGTGCTGGTTAGTCCCGTCATGAATCGTCGCCCATTTCCTGAGCCCTCCTCGGGCCGGTCGCTCTGTTAGCCCCTCCGTGACCTCACACGTCTAGAGAACCCCTAGAAGTAGGCCTGACCAGCCCCGTGATTCTGGAGTCTGGGAAAGGAATGGTGGCTCAGGCTGCTGGGTGACTCACTCAAGGTCCCACAGCTGATAAACGGTGGCAGAGCTGGGGTTTGAAATCCAGACTGGCCTCTGACCTTGACAGTGGCAGTGTGAGCACATGTGTCTCTCTGGGGGCCCAACTGCCTCAAAGCACCCAAGAACAAGTCAATTAAAAAAAATTTTTTTAAATGTTTTTATTTATTTTTGAGACAGAGACAGAGCATAGGGAGAGGCAGAGAGAGAGGGAGACACAGAATGCAAAGCAGGCTCCGGGCTCCCAGCTGTCAGCACAGAGCCCGACGCGGGGCTCAAACTCACGAACTGGGAGGTCATGACCTGAGCTGAAGTCGGACGCTCAACCGGCTGAGCCACCCAGGCGCCCCCAAGACCAAGTCAATTTGAGCAGTGTCCTCCAGCCAGCCAAGGGCATGTGTGAACGTCCGAGATGGATTTCTGTTTGCTGTTCCCGCAGCAGCGTCCCTGAAATATGATGTCTTTAGGATAAAGCTGGAGTGTCTTGAGTGTAACATTTTCTCCGTGTGATGATCTAGCTACTCCCCGCTTTTACTTCATTACTGTATTCGTTTACTGCTCCAGCAGGGGTGCCTGGGTGGCTCAGTCCATTAAGCGTCTGACTTCAGCTCAGGTCATGATCTCGCGGTTCGTGAGTTCGAGCCCTGCATCGGGCTCTGTGGTGACAGCTCAGAGCCTGGAGCCGTGTCTCACTTTCTCTCTGCCCCTCCCTGGCGCTCTCTCTCTCTCTCTCTCTCTCAAAAATAAATCAACATTAAGAAAATTAAAAACGCCTGCAGTTTTCTTCTACAGGCTCCGTGGAAGAATCCATCATTTGCCTCTGCCAGGCGCTAGAGGGCGCTCACGGCCCCTTCCTCCATCTCTGAAGCCAGCAGTGTAACTTCTCTCTCTCTCTCTCTCTCTCTCTCTCTCTCTCTCTCTCTGACCCACCTCCCTCTTACAAGGGCCTTTGTAATTACACTGGGTTCACCTAGAAAATCCAGGTAGATTTTCTTCCCTTGCTCAAGATCCCTGACTTAGTCACATCTGCAAAGTCCTTTCACCATATAAGGTGACATATCCGTAGGTTCCATGGATTAGGGCATAGTCGTCTTTGTGGGGAGACGCTGTTCACCCTTCTGTGATCACCCAGAATCCTTTGAAAGCCTATTGGATGAATCGGGTTTGTATCTGAGAATCCGTCTGTGCCAGTTCAGATGTCAGGAGAGAATTATGGGGGTGAGTGTCTGTGCAGGATGAGGAGGAGGGGGAACAGGAACAGAGTGTGATGGGGGGTTGAGAGCTGTGGAAAGGAAGGGGCAGGAAGGAGGGCTGAGTGGGAAGGTCTCGGTCAGGCTGATCGAGAGCCCCAGAGTGAGGACTGCCCTTCAAGGAATCCTGTGTCCACTATGAGTGGCCAGTGGTGTCACTCATGCCGTGCTCAGTCACTGGGTGGGAGCAGCCCCGGGAAAGTGGGTCTTGGGAGGTCTCTGGAAGGTGTAGTAGCTGGAGGCTGTCAGCCAGTCCCAGTCCTGGCAGCCGGGAGATCTGAACTGTGCCCGTCATGGCCCTCAGGGCGGTGCCCCCAAAGGTTTGCGGAATTCCCTTCCTCTCCACCTTAAAATCATCAAGTGTGCCGTGAGGTCTGTCTGGCAGTTTGAATTGCCCTTGTCCTGCAGGAGAAACAACACTCCCCGGGGAGCCGGAATCAAAGGAACTGGCTGCCCGTGAGTGATGAGTGACTTTGGAAAAGTGGTGTCCTTTCTGAGCTCCCGTTGTCTCATCTCTAGTATTCGTTCCACGTTTGATATTCGTTGTTGGCTGATTGCCTGCCGGATGCCCCTTGAGGGGCCTGGGACTCAGCAGCGAACAAGGCACACTGTCCTCCTGTTGCTGGCGGCTGGCCACAACAGCTTGCAGGTGGGTCCTGAAGGTAAATGCAGACGTCACTTTGTGAATGGGCGCTTTGCTGACACTGCAGGGTACACATCCCCTAATTTGGGGAACTGCTAATTGTTTCAGGCCCCGGCGTGCTCTGAAGTGCGGGTTTAGCCAGAGATGAGCCTTGATTCTTCCTGAGCCCAGAATATGCCAAGAATCAAGGAGTCCGTGTGCAATGCCCTTGCACAAACCAGTTTTGTTTTTTCTGTCTCAAAGGCCCAAATTTTATGCTTAATGAATGGAAGTTATGCTTCCCTTGGCCTGTCTTTCCTGATGATATCTCTGTAAAATCTGTTCCATTTCATCAATACTTTAAGTGTCGTAACTCCACCCCACCCCAAGCCATTTCATGGTTAAGAATGTAGGTTCTGGGGGGCGGGGCACCTGGGCGGCTCCGTCGGTGGAGGGTCCAACTCTTGATTTTGGCTCAGGTTGTGACCCCAGGGTCTTGGGATTGAGCCTCGTGTGGGGTTCTGCACTAAGCATGGAGGCTGCTTGGGATTCTCTCTCTCTCTCTCTCTCTCTCTCTCTCTCTCTCTCTCTCCCTCCCCCCCCCCCCTGCCCCACTCCCCTGCTGTCTCTTTCTCTCTCTCCCAAATTAAAAAACAAAAGAATGTAGGTTCTGGCACCAGACCGTCTGCATCTGGACCACAGCGCTGCCACTTACTGGCCCTATGACCTTGAACACGTAGCTTAGAACTTGTGTCTCAGTTTTGTAATCTGTAAAATGGGAATAATAAAGGTTCCTACCTCATAGGATTGCTGTTTGTATTCACTTTTTACTGTCCATCTATGTGATAGGTGTGTTATTCTCGGTGCTGGAGATAGCAGTGAGTAAAACAGACAGATGTGCTAATGGGCAGGGGATGACAGACGGGCAGTAAGCAAACTACATTATATGACAGGCAGAATAAGTACCACGTAGAAAAACCAGAATAATGGGGCTAGAGAGGAAGAGTGTATACTGTGCCAGCTGGTAGGCGACATTTGAGCAGACCTGGAGAAAGTGAGCCGTGTGGATGTACGTCTCGGGTCAGAGCATTCCAGGCAAAAGGAACTGTAAGTGCAAAGGCCCTGAGGCAGCAAAGAGTTTGAAGAACAGCAAGGAGGGTAGTGCAGGTGGAACAGAGTGAGCGAGCAGAGGTTTCAGTGGGTTAATAGAAGTCAGGTGCTTAGAGGAGTAGCCTGACTCAATTGCCAGTGCTTCATAAATGTGCCTGATCATCGCCATGATTATTGCTATCAGTCTTCAGGATACAAGACTCATTTGGTGAGGGGAGGGAAACCTGGACTATGCATCTTCACGATATTATTCAACATATTAAAAAAGAAATTCACTTTTCTCTTATGTTGAAAGGAATAGGTCTATGATCGTTGTAGGCAATTTGGAACATCCAGATGGAGACAGATGGAGACAACCACCGTTAATGTTTAGTGTGTTTCCTGCTGGTATTTTTATGCGCTTAGTTTTTAATCCATTACAACTGCACTCACTACAGTGTATGGGTGCAATTCTATTTGCTATTTTTTTTTTTTTACTTCACCCGATGACATAACTATTTCCCATAATATAAATGTATCGCAAACACGACTTGTTATGGCTGAAGAATGCTCTGCTGAGTGCGACACGCGAGCCCATTCCTCCGTTCACAGACATTTAGGTTTTCATTTTTCTCTATACGTATCATGTGCCCAGTGTTTTTCCCCCGCCTTGTACTTAGTGTTGCTTTCTTAGTTGACATTCTCAAATACAAAATTACTGATTCAAAATTCAAGGTGGTTGGTTGTTCACTCATAGAAATTTAAAACCAGCGATGTTTATTTGGGTGGCTCTTTGATGAGGGGTATATCAGCTCTCTTGGTGGCCCTCAGGTAGGGCTACCTTCCATTTTATTCCATTTTAGAGTCGGGAAAGTTCATGTCCACTCATCTCTGAGAGTAATGAGATTTCCTATTTGGTGCTCCTGGCGCTTTTCATTAAAAAAAAAAATTAAAAAAAATTTCTTTAATGTTTATTGATTTTTGGAGGAGAGAGAGAGAGAGAGAGAGAGAGAGCGAGCAAGTAGGGGAGGTTCAGAGAAAGAGGGAGACACAGAACTCTAAGCAGGCTCAAGGCTCTGAGCTGTCTGCCCAGAGCTTGACGTGGGGCTCGAACTCATGGACCACGAGATCATGACCTGAGCTAAAGTCAGCCACTTAACCGACTGAGCCACCGAGGCGCTCCATGGCACTTTTCATTTTAAATTATTAAAGAAACTGTCTCCATCCACTGCCTCGGTAAGGCTTTCTGACTCTTGGTAATACTGGCTAGAAGGTGAAGCAGGTTGCAGGAGTGATGGGGTAAAATCACTGTGACCTGAGGTGGCCCCACCCTCTCTGGGGGCCTCAGTTTCCCCATGTGTCATAAAGAGTGCAGAACGGCTGTGTTCAGAGCATGTGCTTTATTTGCATTCACGGACACAGGTTCTTCTTCTTCTTCTTTTTTTTTTTTAATTTTTTTTTTCAACGTTTATTTATTTTTGGGACAGAGAGAGAGACAGAGCATGAACGGGGGAGGGGCAGAGAGAGAGGGAGACACAGAATCAGAAACAGGCTCCAGGCTCCGAGCCATCAGCCCAGAGCCCGACGCGGGGCTCGAACTCACGGACCGCGAGATCGTGACCTGGCTGAAGTCGGACGCTTAACCGACTGCGCCACCCAGGCGCCCCGACACAGGTTCTTCTAGCAACCGCACACCTGCTGTTTGATGGATATTGCATCGGATTATAAGCTCCATAAGGTCAGATATCTTGTCTGCATTCCATGAATGAAAGTTCACGAAGGTTTAGAATTTTCTAGAAATCTCTTCTTTGTTGAACAAAGATTTTCTTATCAGACTGGGGAAGAGGAAGCCAAGGAGAAATATTTGCACAGTGAGGAATGATTTGGAGGGTCCAAAAGTGGAGTCTTCTCATCCCCCTTTATGCATCTTTTTTTTTTTTTTACATTTTATTTATTTATTTATTTATTTATTTATTTATTTATTTAAAACATAATTTATTGTCAAGTTGGCTGACATAGAGTGTATACGGTGTGCTCTTGGTTTTGGGGGTAGATTCCCACCCCTTTTGTATGTCTTTTTACAAAAAATAGCCTTTAAGTTAGAGCGGTAACATATGTTCATGGTACAAGAATTCAAATGTACAGAAAGGCAAAAAAGGGGGAAAAAGACCTCTCTTTTCTCACCCCCAGAGGCAACACTGTTGACAAGAATGCCAACTACATGGGAGCTTGGAGTTTTGACGGTTTCTCAGTGCTGTATGTTAGTGCCTAGTATCGTGCCTGGCACACAGAAGGCTTAACATCTGAAGGCACTCTCTCTCTCTCTCTCTCGAATAAATATTAAAAGCATTCCATAAATATACTGAGTGACTTAAAGAATATATGTTCATCTTTAATTTTTAAAAATACAAATGAGTTCAAGGCATCTGGGTGGCTCAGTGGGTTAAGCGTCTGACCTCAGCTCAGGTCATGATCTCGAGGTTTGTGAGTTCAAGCCCCGCAACGGGCTCTGTGCTGTTAGCTCAGAGCTTGGATCCTGCTTCAGATTCTGTGTCTCCCTCTCTCTCTGCCTCTCCCCCTCTCATGCTATCTCTCTCTCTCTCTCTCTCTCTCTCTCTCAAAAATAAACATTAAAATTAAAAACAAATACAAATGGGTTCATAGTATAAATACCGCTTGAATTTAAAAAAAAAAACTTCATCATATCTTGGTATTTCTGCATGTTAGTGCTGTAGAACCACCTTTCCCTTAATACCAGAGATGCTGACTACAGGCAATCGGGCACATGAACCTTCATTTCTTCGTTGTAGTAAAATATTCGTAACATAAAAATTTACCATTAAAATTAAAAAAAATTTTTAATGTGTATTTATTTTTGAGAGTGAGTGAGCGAGAACGAGAGTGAGCAGGGAGGGGCAGAGAGAGAGGGAGACAGATGATCCGAAGTGGGCTCTGTGCTGACAGTAGAGAGTCTGTCATGGGGCTTACACTCACAGACCGCGAGATCATGACCTGACCTGAAGTGGGACACTCAACCCGCTGAGCTCCCCCAGGAGCCCCCCATTCTAAACACTTTTAAGTGTACAGTTGAGTGGCATTAAGTATCTTCACAATGTTGTGCAACCATCACCACTATGCAATTCCAGAACTTTCTCGTCATCCCAAACAGCAACTCTCTCCCAAACAAACCATAACTCCTCATTCTCCTCTTCCCCCAGCTTCTGGGAACCACTGTTCCACTCTCTCCTTCTATGAACGTGCCTATTCTAGGCACTTCAATTAAGTGGAATCATACAATGTTTGTCCTTTTGTGTCTGGCTTATTTTACTTCGCATAATGTTTTTGAGGTTCACCCACGTGGTAGCATATATTAGAATTTAATTCCTCTTCAGGGGCGCCTGCGAGGCTCAGTCAATTAAGCATTAGACTCTTGATTTTGGCTCAAGTCACGATCCCAGGGTCATGGGCTTGGGACCTCTGTTGGGCTCTGTGCTCAGCATGGAGCCTGCTTAAGATTCTCTCTCTCTCTCTCTCTCTCTCTCTCTCTCTCTCTCTCTCTCTCTCTCTTCTTCTCTGCCCCTCTTCCCCACTTGTTCTCTCTCTCTCTCTCTCTGAAATATAACAAATAAAAACAATTTAAAAAAGAATTTTATTCCTCTTGAAAGGCTGAGATAACATTCCATTGTATGTGTGAAGCACGCATTGTCCATCCATCCATCCATCAATGGACTCGGGTTGTTTCCACCATTTGGCTGTTGTGCATAGCTCTGCCATTAACATGGGTGTGCAAATATTTGAGTTCCTGCTTCCAGTTTTTTTGGGTATATAGTGAGAAGTGGAATTACTGGATTGTATGGCAATTCTTTTTGAGGAACAACCAGACTGGAACCTTCATTTGAAACACCAGTCGCTCCCTGTGTTTGTGTCCATAACCACAAGGTCCCAGTGGGTGGGCGGGTTGGCGGGCTGATGAGGGACCCGAGAGAGAACATGAAGCTCTGGCCTTGGAGGGCACCCCTGACTTGCGGTGGCTTCCATGCCCATTTGTTCTTTCTTTCCTCTGCCTCATCCAAAGGCACTCATTAATTAATTAATTAATTAATTAATTCATTCATTCATTCTTCACACATGTATCTTGATTACTTTTGCCGTATTTCAGGCATTGTGTTCGGTGCTGGGATATTTGGTGAAAATAAGCAGCCAATACTTCTGCCCTCAAAGAGCTAATGTTATGATAATTGTAAACAGTGCAACCAATAAAATGTGTAAATCATACAGAGATTTTAGAAGGTGAAGATGGTCAGGGAAAAATGACATGGGCGAAAGGGACAAAGGTGTGGTTTTAAACTGGGGGTGGGGGGGGTCAGATGCCTAGAAGGTGACTTTTGAGCAAAGACCTGAAGAGGGGGAGGGAGTTGGCTGTGTGGATTAAGGGGAATGGCATTTCAGACAGAGGGAACAGTCAGTACAGAGGCCCTGAGGTAGGAGCCTCCCTGGCGTGCTCTGGGAATAGCGTGGCTGGGGTAAAGTGAACAGGAGGAAGGATGGGAGGAGGTGAAGCTGGTGAGATCCTGGGGCGGACTGCGTAGGGCCTTGCGGACCACAGCAAAGTCAGTGACTTCCTGTCTGAGCCGAAGTAGGGCATCTCCAGAAAATTTTGACCCGAGGAATAATGGGATCTGATTTTCTTTTTCCTTTTAAAAGCAGGATTTATACCACCTGCTGTGTTGAGAGTAGACTGCGAGGCATATCAGGGTAAAGTCAGGGGCATCAGTTAGGTGGCGGGGACGGGATCCAGGGTGTTAGCCACGGAGGGATGAGAAGCGTTTGGGTTCTGGATATGTGCTGGCGGCTGAGCCGACAGAATTTGCTGATGGATTGTGTGACTTGTTTGCCAGTAAAATGCTCTAAAGGAAACAAATGTTTTGCTGCTTCTGTAGGAGTGGCTGCTAAGTATTTGGTATATTGGGGCAAGATCAATTTGTTAATAGATAATGTTGCTGCTGGGCTGGTGCCTGGATGGCCAGATTAATTGACTTTTACCTGCGGGTGCCTCATGGTCTCTCTACTCAGGTTCAGAGGAGGAAGAAGATACTGATAAGGAGAACAGCTAGTCTTAGAATTTACTGTATGTCAGGCACTGTTCTTAGCACTCACATCTTATACAGTAGATAAATGTTCTTTGTTACATAAATAGAAAACTTTTTTTTGAAATAATCACACGCTTACAGAGAAATTGGGAGTATGGTACCAAAAAATGTTTTTCCCATGGAATCATCTGACTGCAAGTTGCTTCACCTAGCCTTTTGGTGCCTCAGTTTCCTCTAGTATAAAATGGTCAGGAATGAGAGACTTCAAGTCAGATAGACCCAAGTTCCAATCTTGGATCTACCACTGATTTGGTGGATGGCCTTGGGCAAGGCAGAGCAGGTCTCTAAGCCTTAGTTTCTGCATCTGAAAAAGGGAATGGTGACAGCACCTGCTTTCTCAGGTGGACATGTGGATTTTGCTGGCCAATGTATGTAGAGCACCCAGCAGAGAACCTAGTCCATGGTAAGTCAGGGGTAAATGTGCTTCTGGGATTGCTTAGGTCTCAGAAAACATTGTGTTTCTTTCAAGTGGGGGGAGTATTAATTAGAGACACCATTCGGCCTCTGCCTGTGGGAGAGATCGTCACAGAAGTGAAGAGTTGTCTTCCCATTGTACAAGCGAGGCAACTGAGTCCCAGAAAGAGTAAGAGGCTCTTGATAGGAAGCAGATGTGGCATTTAAAGTTTTGTCTCTTGTTCAGTCTTCAGAATGTTCCATTAAAAGTGGATGTGCTACCTTCTGTGAGCAATTAAGGAAGAGTTATTCTGGAAGCACTTCTGATTAAAATGAAAACGCTCTGTTTCCCCAGTAGCTTTGAACAAACCCCCCTCCCTCATCAAAATAAGCAACCCACTGCATTCTGGGTTAGTAGCTACCTGCAGCTGTACCCAAAAATCATGAGGTGTTTGAACATCAAAGCAGGACCTTCCTTTCCTGTCTTCACAATGGGGAAAAATTGCATTCTTCTGATTGAGACATAATTGCTTCAGGATCTCAGCAGGGAGGAGGCAGGACAAAATGCTGAAAGTCAGTCTGTACCTTTACAAAGTTATTTACTCTGTTTTCATTCAGTGGGGCAGCTTTGCTTTCTTTGGATTTCCATTAACTTTTTTCTTTTCTTGTCTACCATGTATTGAGTGCTTACTGTGTCGTGACCCTGTATTAAGCTCTTTATTTTTTGTAGAGGAGCATTTTCCTGGCATGTCTCCCATTCCACTTGTTCCAGATTAACCATTTCCCCAATTAAACTTAACTCCAAAGGAATGCAATGTTGGACAAATAAGTTTTAGTAGGAGGTCCTTTGCTTGCATGAATGCACACATCCAGCCATCCATCTACCTCTCCATCCTGTGGAGAAGGTATTGCTGTTTCCAACATATTGGTAAGGGCCCCTCAGCTCAGAGGCTGTGATATGCCTAAGGTTACACAGCCAGTAAGAAGGGCTGGAGTTTGCTTTAAGCAAGAAGGGGAACTCAAACCTCCCATCATCTATGACAGGGGTCAGCAAACATTTTCTGTGAAGGACCAGAGAGTAGTTATTTTAGGTTTTGAAGGCCACACAGTTCTTTTCATAACTACTGACCTCTGTTATCATAGCATGAAAGCAACTGTAGACAATATGCAAATGAGTGAGTGTATTCCAATAAACCTTTGTTTAAAAAAGCAGGAGGCAGACCGGATTTGACCCCTGGGCCATAGTCTTCCAACTCCTGCTCTATGGTCCTGAGGGTTATGAATCATGGTGACCCATTCTTCCTGAACCCCAAGCTATAGAGGTGGGCACATGACCAAGATGGGCCAATCAGAGTCTTCTCTAGGATTGCTAAAATGATGATAAAAGAGAGGAAGTATGCTTTTCATTGTTGGTAAGCTAGTAGAATGAGTGTGTGGGGTGGAGGTGGCCATATCATGTAGAGTGAAGTCAAGCAGAGGCAAGAAATGGCCAAGCAGTTGGTAGGAGGTGTGTGTGTGTGTGTGTGTGTGTGTGTGTGTGTGTGTGAGAGAGAGAGAGAGAGAGAGAGAGAGATCATTGGTTAAGCTGCTGAATTCCACCACGCCTGAGCTGAGTTGAATATATACTCCTAGATTCCCCAATAATGTGAGCCCATAAACTTCCTTTTTACTTGCTTAAATATGTTTGAATTGGGTTTCTGTCACTTGAAACCAAGTGTCCAGACTAATAGCCCCAGTGTATTGGCCTAGTTTCAGAATACAGGCTCAGTGTTCCCATGTGGTTAGAAGCATCGCTTCAGACAGCTGTAGAGTCACATCTCTCTAACATCGTAACTCAGAAAAAGAGGTTGTCTTCCTCACTAGTTTTAACAGAAAATCCCAAGGAAGACCTCGGATTGTGAATGTTGGGTAACTTGTCCATTCCTAGATTCCATTTTGTTCAGAAGGACGGAAGACTCTGGTTGACTGATAGGCTAGGGATGGGGAAAGAAGTTTGTGGGCGTGTTCTGAGAAGCCAAAGCCAGCAGTTTCCAAATGGGATAATTCTTGGGTTGGATCTTGAAGGACGTACATGGAAAGGTCAAAATATTTCAGGCATAAGGAACAGCAGGTGTAAAGACAAGTATAAGGGAAATGCTGGGATTTCAAGTGGTTTACAGGTAAAAGGATAAAGTACATATGGAGAGATGTGAGGAAATGAAGTTGGAGATAAGAGAGGACAGAGGTCAGATCAGGAAGGAAGAAGGAAGGACAATGTAAGTCAGACCATGTCACCTAAGGCAGTGGGGATGTATTTGGGGGATTTCCAAACAACATGGCTGATCAGATTATCTCTCCAGAAAACAGCCTTTAGTGGTAGGTTGAAAAATGGGACAGACTAGATACAGGGAAGCCAGTAAGGCTTATTTATAGTTACCCAGATATGTGGAAGTGGATCCCAGGTGTGATAGTTGGAAAAAACACCACTTCTTTGTATAATTTATTAGAGGTCTGGAGGAGCCACACAGGTATTGCTGCTGGATTGACTCACTGAGGGTTTGAGTTCTAGTGAATTGTTCTTGTCTTCATCACATGGAAGAAAAGCCCAAGGAAGGCCTCTGATTACTAAGCTTGGGTCACATGTCCATACCTAAAAACTCGTTTTGTTCAGAAGGGAACCTAGAGAGGAGGGCAACTTTCAGTTCTGGATCAATGGCAGCAAGACATGTAGCCCACCAGTCACTGTAGGAGAGGAGTTTGGTGCTCAACACTACACCCACTCTGTGTACCTGATTTCAGCACCTCAGTGGCGGACAGCTCCACACCCCAAGCACATAACTGCATGATCTCTACGCTTTTGTGCTTCAAAGCTCTTTTCCATAGTGAGAAGGCCACTAAACCCATGCACGGGCTGGTGGGGCCGGGGCATTAATATTCCCAGGAGTAGTCTTCAGTTAGTGGGAGACAAGAGCCAATGGATCAATTCTGCATTCTACATAGTTCCTTGGAGGCTCCCCAGCAAAATTGAACCCTACTTACACACAGAGATAACCAGTTCCCTAGCACACCTTTAATGGCTTTTCTTTCTTCATCATATCACTGTCTTACTCCCTCATCCTTCTTCCTGTGGTCACCACCCAAATAAACTCTGCATCCAAGTCCCCATCTCAGGTTTTACTTTTGAAGGAGTCTGAAAAGTAGGATGGCCGTCCTTAAGATCCAGGAACAGGGGTGTCTGGGGGGCTCAGTTGGTTGAGCATCCGTCTTTGGCTCAGATCATGATCTCATGGTTGGTGAGTTCGAGCCCCACGTTGGGCTCTGTGTTGACAGCTCAGAGCCTGGAGCCTGCTTCAGATTCTGCGTCTCCCTCTCTCTCTGCCCCTTCCCCGCTCATGCTCTGTCTCTGTCTCTCTCTTTCAAAGTAAATAAACATTACAAAAATAAAGAAAATCCAAGAACAAATGCTTGTGTGAAACAGGGATATGGCTCCTATGACTTGTACCCACAGGGAATATCAGCAAGGAAAGTGGTGTCAGAAACTATTTGATCCTGTCTGAACTCTTGAATCTTCTGTGTCAGGGGGCCATATTTTCCCACTGACTTACAGGATTCAATACATCCAGGTTTAAATCCTATCTGCTGTATTTATTAGAAGTGGAGGGGCGCCTGGGTGGCTCAGTCAGTTGAGCGTCCGACTTCGGCTCAGGTCACGATCTCACGGTCCGTGAGTTCGAGCCCCGCGTCAGGCTCTGGGCCGATGGCTCAGAGCCTGGAGCCTGCTTCCGATTCTGTGTCTCCCTCTCTCTCTGACCCTCCCTCGTTCATGCTCTGTCTCTGTCTCAAAGATAAACGTTAAAAAAAAAAAAAGAAGTGGACATATCACTTAACAGCCTGTGCCTCACCTTCCTCATCTGTAGAATGGGGATAATACATGTCCCTATCTCAGAGGTTAAAAATGTTGTAAAGACTAAATGAATAAATACAAATAAAGGGCTTGGAACAGTGCCTGGATAAGGTTAGATATTCTACAAGATTTTATTAGTAGTAGTAATATTACTGTTTGCCTGCATTTAAATGTTTGCTTGATTTGGGCTATTAGCAGTCTTTTTTCAGATTTCTTTTATCCTCTGAGTTTATGGTCTATAAACAAAAGCTTAATTGTGTAAGGAGATTACACTTATTTATCGGAACCCAGTTGTGAATTCATTTGAGAAAGAAGCGTCATCATCTTGTAATGCAAACGATCACCCTTAACTGTTTTTGTAAACACAGATTTAAAAAAAAAAATGGAGATTCCCGGAAAGCTACTATGCTATTGTAAAGCCTTCTTGGGCTATATGTGACCTTTGTGTGGTCACAGTAAAGGCACAAAGCATGTTCTGGTCAGGTGACTCTAAGTGAATCTAGAGTCCAAAGCATCAGGTTCAAGGCTAGCAGAGCAGCCCCCTTTCAGCTCACTTGGAACAAGCACTGGTACATCAGAGGATTCTGATGTCTTGCATTTACCTGAGCTGGGAGTCAGGTTCTGCAGATTCAGCCATGGCTGCAGTCACAATGTAGGTCACTGACAGGAAATTATCTTGCTGCCGTTTCAGAAAGAAACGGAACCTAATAGCTTGTGTCTTTTTTTCTCTGCTGTGTGGTGCCAGGGCATTTTAATGATTCAGGGACCGTGGAGGGTATGTCTGAAAGCCTTGCCTCTTAGGGGTCTGTTCATCCCACTAGATTGGTGACCATATTCTGAATTTCCTTCCCTGGACAGTCTTTGGCCCTCATTGCCATCAACTTTCCCTGACTTTGGAACCAGCTCATGCCTCCCAGGTCTGACACCTATAGTTGGTACGGGCCTTACCCCCAAACCTCTCATGTTTCACTGCTGCAGTCTAGCCAGGCAGTTGAGGGTGTCAAAATCAGGCTGTGATAGTTTCCCTCTTCGTAGTTGAGATTTGGGAGAATCAGAGGCAGAAGGGCTCCATGCCCCCTCCTCCGCCAAATTCAAGATTCTTTCTGGTCTAAGTGAACTGAGTGAGAAAGCAGTGGCTAGCATGGCAAAGAGATGCCTGTCAGGGAGCTTGGTGGAGGAAGGAATCACCTTGCTTTGCCCTCTCAGAAATCCATATGCCTTTTATTCTCTTGGGTTTGGAGCAAAATACCAACATGGATTCGTGTGCAGACATTTGTCTTCTCAGTAGGCTCATGAGCAATGAAAAATGAGTAAGAATGTTTCTTCTACTGTCTATTTCAAATTCCCTACTTCATCCAAATCCCCAAAGGCAGCAATGCATCACTGCTAACCAGAGTTAGTGGGTATGGTTTTGCAGGATGCTTACTATTCAAGATGAGAGGTTGTGAGTGGGGGTTGAAGTCCAGCCCATACTCTGCTTACCACCTGGATGGAGTCAGAAAAGGGGCTCCTTTTCTTAACTTGGACAGGCTAGATGAACTAGCAGCGACTCTGAAAATAATAATTAAACACAAAGCTGGCTTGTGGTAAAAAAAAAAAAAAAGTGATGGTGAAAAAGCCTTAGAAGTCCATTGCCACCAGCTCATTGTGACCATTGATGCTTAAAAGTTTTACCAGTGATTATTTTTTTCAATTACAAAGATAATACCCATTTTTAAAATAAATAGATCCAAATCACAAAGAAATAGAATAAAAAGTGACACCCCACCCTCAATCCCCTTAAACTGCACAAAGCCAGTCACTATTAAATGCTTGCTTGGTCTGCTTCCAGATTTTTAAAATACTTGTGATTGGCTGGAGGGGAGATGAAGAGGAATGTCTTGGGTGGAATGAATATCTGCTTTACCTAATGTCTGACCCTCTATTCCAGCCTTGTTCTCAGGCTGACAGCACAGAAGAACCCAAAGTCTTCTGAAACATTGGCTTGGAATTGGCATGCTATCACTTCTGCTACGTGCTAATGGCCAAGACAAAGCCAGCCTAGATTTAAGGGCTGGGAAAGCAGACCACCTCTTGAGGGATACTGGGAAGTCATTAACTGAGACCACGAATGCAATTAATCAACCGTTAGGGGAGATGTATGAGTTTGGTTGTGAAAAAAATCCCGGCATTGGGGCGCCTTGGTGGCTCAGTTGGTTGAGCGTCTGACTCTTGGTTTCGGGTCAGGTCATGCTCGCGCAGTTTGTGAATTCGAGCTTTGTGTCAGGCTCTGCACTGGCAGTGCGGAGCCTGCTTGGGATTCTGTCTCCCTCCCTTTCTCTCTGCCTCTCCTCGCCACAAGATAAATAAATAAACTTAAAAAAAATCTTGGCATTAAGACATTGATCTGACTTCTGAGCCACCAACCATGAGTCATTTATTTTTATGATTAACAGATTAAAAAGGTAGTGGGCGGTTGTGTTTGACTTTGAAAAGTGGGCATAGAAGCAATTGGCAGAGGCCAATTCCTACTTGGACTCTTTATATTAGTTAAGATGCAGCTTCGGCTGCTGTGAAAAAGAGATGTAAAAATGAGAGATAAATGTTTATTTCTTTATTCAGGGAAAGTCTGGGAATACAGTCAGGATTGATGTGATTGTTTCCCAGTAGTAGAGTCCTAAGCAGGCATTTAAAAATTTTGTTTGCTCTGCTATCCTCAAATTCACGGTTATCATTACATGGCTTAAAATGGCTGCTCCAGTTCCTGCCATTACATCTACATTCCAGTGGTAAGGAGGAAAGAGCAGGTGGGGGCATGCCGCTTCCCTTTAAAGGAACTGGTCTAAAGTCACACATACCGCTTCTGCTCACATCTCATTAGCTCCGACTTCTCATGGCCACAGCTAGCTGTAAGGGAAGGGTAGTCTTTAGTGTCGGTGGCTATGTGCCTAGTTAAAATTGAAGGACTCTCTTACTAAAGGAAGAAGGGAAGGATGGATATTGAAGAACAAGACCTGTGTTCCCTTGTGCGTTTTCCCCAGGCAAGCTGGAGGTTTATGAAGAAGTATCAGTTGATAAACTAAAGACCATATCTGTAGTGTGGAAATTAGAGGCACTTCAAAGAGTGGCAGAATACAAGAGCCCAGTCTTTGGAGGCCAACAGACGGGGGCTTTGTATTAGAGTTCTCCAGAAAAATAGAACCAGTAAGAATCAATCTCTCTCTCTCTTTCTCTCTCTCTGTTTCAAGTCTCCTGAGTTATACCAGCCCTCCCAGGCTACCTTCCTATGACCATCTGGAGGTAGAGAATGTGTAGAATTGTTATCTCTGACCCTGTCCAGGAATCCATCAAGATATCAGAATCAGAGTTGCATCCTGAGGATCCAGCTATCGGAGTGTTTATGTAGGAAGCTCCTGTAAAAGAGTTACAGAAGCAGCGGTATAATCCCTTATCTGATGGGCAGTAGAAAGTTTTAAGCGGGGTTTATTTGGAAAAAAATCAAGACCCAGTCAACATTCTCACTCGGGGGCTTTCCTTCCTTGGTTTATTTTAAACATCATAAGAGAAAGTCAGGGCCGGCTTTTCAGTTCTGTCACAACAACCAGAGACTAAAGAATTCTGAGCAGTAAGGTCCCACGGGGCAGCTTCCAAACCTGTAAAACAGTGGTGATCTCTCCCCAGCTCTAAGGGGGACGGCATTTTGCAGAAGCATCTTAGCTGAGTCTCTTTCTTTCATCTCTGTCAAAGTTAAAACCACACTGGGCAGGTTTTATGTGTCGAAAGTTTTATGATTTGGCAGAACTTGCTACTTACCTGTTAAAAGAAATAACTTTTAGAGTTATTTAGAGTTATTTAGAGTTAGAGATAAGCGTATCTCTAGGCTTATCTCCAGAATTTTTTCAGGAGGCACCGTGGCTTTTCCAAGGGGCTGAGGGCACCCGTTCATGTTTCTTGAAGGTCCTCAGAGGACCAGAAATGTTAGAAAGAGTGTCAGAGGCAGCTTGCTACCCCCAGAATGTGTTTGTTTTGACTGTAAACTTTTCTCAGGTCAAAAGAACCAACATTTGCCTAACAATTAACTCCACGTCAGGAACTGTGCTCTCTAAATTTTTAAAACAACTTTATAAAGCACAGATATTATTTTCCCCCTCTTACAGGTGAGAAAGCAGGCTCAGGAGGCTTAAATGACCTGTTTAAGGTCCTTCAGCTAGTAAATGCAGAGCTGAGGGTTCAAACCCAAGTTGGCTTGATTCAAAAATCCATTCTTTTTGTTTTCACCGTATTACCCCAAAGAAGGGAAAAGTTTGGTTGGAAAGTGTGTGTGTGTGTGTGTGTGTGTGTGTGTGTGTGTGTGTGTGTGTAAGGGAGAGATAGAGCAAGAGAGAGAGAGAAAGAGAATACTTGGCCTTGGGAGGTCTTGTTTTTCAGCTCTGTGTATACCTGTAGAGTTAAATTATTGGCACAAGTATTCTTTGTTTTCTGTGCAAAATTGCATTCCTAAATCTTATATTATTAGTATCAGTGGTTTTATGAGTTATGGTCCTAATAGAAAAATAGAAATTAGGGGCGCCTGGGTGTCTCCGTCGGTTGGGCGTCCGAGTTCAGCTCAGGTCATGATCTCACGATTTGTGAGTTCGAGCCCCGCATCGGGCTCTGTGCTGACAGCTCAGATCCTGGAGCCTGCTTCCGATTCTGTGTCTCCCTCTCTCTCTGCCCCTCCCCCGCTCACACTCTGTCTCTCTCTCAAAAATAAATAAAACGTTATAAAAAAGAAAAAAAAACAGAAAAACAGAAATTATTCTGAGTATTTAAAAGAGAATTGGGGTGCCTGGGTGGCGCAGTCGGTTAAGCGTCCGACTTCAGCCAGGTCACGATCTCGCGGTCCGGGAGTTCGAGCCCCGCGTCAGGCTCTGGGCTGATGGCTCAGAGCCTGGAGCCTGTTTCCGATTCTGTGTCTCCCTCTCTCTCTGCCCCTCCCCCGTTCATGCTCTGTCTCTCTCTGTCCCAAAAATAAATAAACGTTAAAAAAAATTAAAAAAAAAATAAATAAAAGAGAATTAAGTTCAGGTATTGGTTAAACAGGTGGTGGTGAGGGAATCAGATTAACCCTACAGGAAGCTGCTGCCATCACTACAACTAGAGGGACAGAGTGGGTATCAATAGAGTCCAGGAGCCGAGAGCCTGTGGTGGGAGCTGGAGCCAGGGCAGGCCTACCTAGCCCGTGCTGAAGTTGTGGAGGAGATGCAACTCCTTCCAGAGAAGCCGCTTGAAGCAGAGAGGAAGGGAGAAATGCCCTGACTTTTCCTTTCCTCCCGTCCTCTGATCTCCTCCAGGGGCTCTCATTGGCTGACCCAACCTGGAGACAGCAAGGGAGTCTGGGAAATGTAGTCCATGTGACACAGAGCAGAGTGGGGGAAGGATCGCTCTGAGGGCAAATGGGTCCAAGGCCGGCACAGATGCCAGCTGAATGTTTATAAATCGAACTCGCTTTCCCACCGACTGGTCTCACAACATCATCCAGGCTGCGTGTTCATTTCCGGCTTTTCCCAAAGAGCCATCAACACTTGGTGCAAGAGTGTTCAGCTGCGTCCGTTCGTTAGAGCCGCCCTGGGCTTTCTCGCCAACTTGCTCTCTTGCTTCTCTCTCCAGCAGGCTTAAATTCACAAATTGAACCATAACTTTGCTGTGAATTTATTTGATCTCCAAATTGGATTCTGGCCCCCAGATAATAACTTTAGATGCCAATAAGAACCAGCCTGAGCCTTCCTTTCAAAGGCCGCTCCATTCCTTCCTGTCTGTGACAGGAGCTCTTTAGAGGAAATCTGAAGGTGTGGGAGGAAATTGTGCTGGGGAAGGGCCCTTTTTCTGGGAGTAGTAAATTATTCAGGTGCTCTAATGGCTTGGAGAAGACCAGGCCTGTCTCTTTCTTAGAGCATTCCGCTGGAGTGTTAATAACAGCTCGGAAAAATGAACTGCTCTGTGCAAATGTTGGGAGAGACATCCTGATGTTGTGGCGAGCTGTTCTAAGAGACTGGGGTGGACAGAAAGGGGGCAGATGGAAAAGACGAAATGACAGTATTAGGGAGGGAGGGAGAGGGGGAACAAGAGGAGAAGGTAGCAATAACTTCTCTGCCCTGTTAAAAGCAGAATGCGTCCCAGCCAGCCTGGGATTTTTGGATTCTTCTCACATGGGGTTCTCTAGTTCAGCAATTATTGCTGGTTGCGGTGGGGTTTGGTTTTCTGTGATGGAACTTCTTTATGGCCTCAGAAAAAGAAGGTTCCAGTCTGGTGAAGACCCCGCAAAATCAGGCAACTGGAAAAAGAACTCCGTCTAGAAAGTAACCCCGTGGTTTCCAGAGGCTGACCTGTGAGAGCCCTTTTGTGAGGTCAGGTCTTGTTTGCAGGTGAAGGAGGGATCTGACCCAGCTCTTGTCAAGGGTAACAAAACAAAAACAAAGCAAGCGTCATGGGGCCTGGTGTTGAACTTGGGAGTTGGCATCACATAGACATGAGTCTGCCATTTTCTCCCTGAGGGACCTTGCTCAGCCTGTTCATCCCTCCAAGCCTCAGTTTCCTCTTCTGTAAAATGGGAATAAAACAACCCCTGGTTCATGGAGCCCTGGCTTCAGTGCGATGTGGGGCTTGCAAGGCACACAGCACAGGGCCTGGCACACCACCACTTAGCCACCCAGGCAACCATTATTATAGTCATTAATTAAAGAAACCCAAGAATAAATTTTTCTGTCCAGGCGATCAAGCCTGTTCTTTGGTTTTTCCTACAATTCAGAACCCAGAACCAGAAATTCGAAATGCAAGTGTGGCCTCGAGGGCAAGGGGAAAAAGGATATTTGGAGCTTGATCTGCCTTGGTTATCTAAGATCTCACTCTGCCTTTAATGCAGAGATAACAAAATAAATGCGGTCTGCGACAACAAAATCAATGCTACAGAGGGTTTTCTATCAGGAAAAACACCTTTATTCCTTCCCCGTTTGGACTGATCTCCTGTTAAAATCTTTAAGGGTCTGGACGTCGCTAGTAGGTTTTCACCTGTTTTGCAGAACAGGCTGGAAGCGGGGAGGGAGCAAGAGGCAGGATTTCACAGCCTTTCCACAAGTGATGATTGGCTGCCGACTCCACATCAGGCGTGTGTTCAGACCGAGGAAATGGAGGGAACCAGCATTGTCACAGCGTCTTCACGTCTCCGCCTTCATCGCTGACAGTCTGGTCTGGGAAGCAGACCAGAAACCAGAGGGCCGCGGTTCTGCGTGCCAGACGCGACAGGGCCCCGCAGCCCGTGGTAAAGGGTCCGCATCCTGGGGCTCTGCGACTCCGCTCTGGGGCTGCGAGCCACCCTGCTTCCTTTTTTCTCTTTCTTGCAAACGTCGGAATGCCCACTTAATTTCCACGGAGAAGGCTGCCTCTCCTGCGGGCTGGAGCACACTCGTCCGGGTGTGATGGGTCCCACTCTCTCTTGGTGGGAAGCCACTCTAAGTCGGCGAGATCCTGGAGTGAGTCAGACACTCCTTCCCGTATCAAACGCTCAGTGAGGTCCTGCTGTGCCAGATGCCTGGCATTCAAGGGTGGAGGCCAGTCCGACATGTTTGTGCGCCCCTGAGGCCCACAGTCCAGTGAGGGTGGGGAGATGGACAGAAGCCGTGTCACGAACACGTGTGGAATGCCAAGTGTACCAAGTGTGGAGAAGGAAGCAAAGCGTCTGATACAGGCGACAGGGGGCAGCCAGCTTTGGAGTGGGTCGCAGGGAAGCCTGGGATGGGACGGTTCAGCCGAGACGTGCGGCACAGGGGAAACCAGATGCCGGAAGGACAGGGGAAGGGTGTTCCGGGTGGAGGGCACGGAAGGGGCAGAGACCTGAGGCAGGACGTCAAAGAATGGGGAAAAGGTGCTTCTGGGCTGAAGTGATGTGAATGAGGGGGAGAGCAGTGGGAAGTGAGGCTGGAGGGCGGGGGGCTTAGTTTCAGAAAGATCACTGTGGGTGGAAAAATTCCTCCTGCAGAGTTTAGGCCATTGGGGGAAAAAATGTTCCTCTGCTATTAACAGAGCCCTGGCGGCAGCCCCATGATCTGCTTCCTGGATATTCCTTGAGCACTTACTGTGTCCCAGCCACCCCAGGAAGTAGGCACATTATTTATTTGTTTTAAAATGTAACCCCTTTATTGACAAGTGATTCGCATGCAAAAAGCTGTAGGTACTCAATCTATACAACTTGATGTTAAAACTTTGGTAGACATTCCATATTGTTTTCCCAAAACATTGTTCTAATTAGACTTCCACCAACAATACAGGAGCGTGTCCATTTCTAATGACCGTCACCAATTCTGCAGAAGATCATTCTCTTGCTAATCTGATGAAAAAATTTGTATTTATTTGGTTTTTAGGGAAGCTGAGTATCTATTCCTAAGTTGGTGCTCCTTTTTCCATTTTCTTGTTGTTTTTGTTGTTGATTTTCAGTTCTTTATGTATTATGGATGTTAATCCACTTTCTTTTGTAATGTTTATTTATTTTTGAGAGAGAGAGAGAGAGAGAGAGAGAGAGAGAGAGAGAGAGAGAGAATAAGACAGAACAAGAGGTGGAGGGGCAGAGAGAGAGAGGGAGACACACAGTGTGAAGCCGGCTCCAGGCTTTGAGCTGTCAACACAGAGCCCGATGTGGGGTTTGAACCCACAAACCATGGTATCGTGACCTGAGCCGAAGTCGGATGCTCAACCAACGGAGCCACGCAGGCACCCCAAACCATTTTCTATCCTATACATCACACCTATCTTCTTCTGATTTCGTGTTTGTCTTTTACTTTGTTTTTTGATGTCCAACTTGTACAGAAAGAAACTTGTGTTCAAATCTAGAAAGATTTTTCTTTATGAGTCCTGGCTTAAAGCCAGCGCTGTTCCAGCACTGTTTTCGCTGGAAGAGTACTCAGAAGAGCCCTCATTTGAACCCCACTTAGCTACTATCACTAACAAATGCCATATTGCCAGGGCAAATGAGAGAAATAGGGGGAGGAAGCCAGGAGGTGACCTCTGGCTGGAAATGAAAGTGAAGAGAAGATTTATTTGTAGGGGCAACACTTACAAAGAGGACCCTTTAGATGTTCTGGTGCAGCATCTCGGGTCAGAAGGCGAAGCGGGAAAGGGCCATCAGGGCGACCTGTCTGCACTAGGACAGGAAGGACGCTCTGGCTGGTAGGGGAAGGACAGCAGGCTCCGTCTGGGCTGGGATCTGGGCATCTGGGGAATCTAGCCGGTAGCTAGCTCTGAGGCACTGAGGTTAAGTCAAGTTGTAACTGAACCAGTGTGAGTTTGCTCCTTGGGGAGTCACAGATGCACTAAGGAGAGCTGTCGCAGAAAGTAAACTTTATCTGCAGCAAACAAGGTGAGCTCACAGAATCTGGGTGTTTTGGGCTGGCGGGGGGTCTTGTAAGGGCAGTCGCCATCACCTGAGCGGCAGTTTTGGGTTTCATTTGCCTGAGTTAAAAGGTGAGCTGGAAAGAAGAGCTTAAGGCCAAATGTAAGACAGAGGGTAGTGAGTAATAAGCAGCTGGGCAGTCAAGGTCAGGCCTTGGGGTCTGGTTGGTCCCAAAGTCAGTCAGCGTGGGTTCCATTTTCACTCAGCCTCTGACTAGCTGTGTGCCCTTGTGCCTGTAGACCTCCGGGAGCACCAGTGGGGGTGGCTATTGGGCTTAGTAAGTCCCGGTCACTGTTGCTCTTGTCCCGTTTTCCCACTGCTGGGAAGAAAGGGAGGTGACAGGGTTCCTACTTCCCGCTTCTCTCAGGGGGATGGTGTGCAGCTCATTGGTCCACATGGGGATGGAACTTTTGAGGACAGCTTGGTCCCCGGTACCAGTTAGCATCACGTTGACCTGCATGTAACTAGAAAACCCAAACTGGTAGCTTACACTGGAAAGCGGGGTGCCAGTTACTTGCGCTGTTCACCTTGGCTCTCTGCCTTCAACACCCATGGTGGAGTCAGTCCTCCCTACCCACTTGGCAGTCGAGTATGGCCATGTGACTCTCTTCAGCCAATGGAACGTTAGTAGAAGGGCTGTATGCAAATGCTCTAAGAACCAGTGCGTGATCTGCCACGTCCTCTCCTTCCCTCCCACGTGGTGACTGGCAGTGGCCACTTATTTTAAGCCACCGAGATTTGGGGGGCTCTTTGTTTCATCGTAAACCAGCTTCTTCTGTCTGATACAAGAAGTTTATTCTGTTTCTCCCAGACAGCAGCAAAAACAGCAGAAGAGCTAAGTCAGCAGCACAAATTTGGTACCCCAGACTCCTCCCGGTTTTCTTCTCTAACACTCACAACAGGTGGCTTTGAGTGGCGACGGTGGGGGGCTCAAATTTGCCTCCTCATCCAAGATGGCAGTTCGAGCTCCAGCGTCTGGCTAGTCTATCAGGGAGGGAGAAGCAGGAAAGGAGTGGAGTGGAAAAAGGTTCTACTTCCCCTCTTTAGGAGATTTTTCGGGAAGTCTTTCCCGTTCCTAGCTGCAAGGGAGGCTGGGAAACATTTTAGTCAGGCACACTGACTTCTGGAAGGAAATCAGAATTCTGTAACTAAGGAAAAAGGGTATTAGACAGGGAATCCCTTTAGAAATTCTTGTATGTCCTCGGCTGAGGGGCACGTAGCCTATAACAAGCATCTGTCTATTATCGCCCAATCCAGTGAGCAGCGTCCTCCCCTCTATTCTGAATCCTGTTGTCCCTCCTTTCTGTCCTGTGATCTTAGACTTGGTTTTCTTCGTTTTGCTTCTCCAGACTGACCCTTCTGTTTGTTGAGGATCTGCTTGGCTGTACAGGGTGGCTTCCAAGTCTGGAAACACAACATAAATGGTTTGTTGATACTCCATTGTGATAGATGATAACACTATGAATAGACAATTAGAATGTTACAGACAAAGATTCTACCTCTGCTTATGGACATTCTCGTTGTTTCCTCCTGGAAACAAATTATCATTATTTTGTTACTTAAACTTTTTTAATGTTTATTTATTTTTGAGAGAGATAGAGAGCAAGCAGGGGAGGGACAGAGAAAGGGAGACACAGAATCTGAAACAGGCTCCAGGCTCTGAGCTGTCATTACAGAGCCCGATGCGGGGCTCGAACCCACAAACCGTGAGATCATGACCTGAGCCGAAGTTGGACGCTTAACCAACTGCAACTGAGCCACCCAGGTGCCCCTGTTTTGTTACTTTTAAAAGTATGTTATGAAGTCTGACCTGCCACCCCCAGCCTCACAGATCTGTGATGACAATGAGATCACACCTTTTCTGTACACATTATTATTGAATGAATTACTGATTAATTGCCAGGAATCAGTGTCTTTAGAAGGATCCTCTAGCCTCGTCTGGTGTTACCCAGAGCAGGTCTAGAACATGTCTACCAGATCTTCCTAGGCTTTGAGCCGGCTGCTGACCCTCATGGAATGGCCCTTCTCTGGGACACAGTTGTTCATGATAGAAATTGCTGTGGCTTATCTTGAACTGATCTCTTTTACATTGGAGGGGTTTCTCAGATGGCTGGTGATTTGTGACTACCTCCCCACACTTGAGAGAGAGAGAGAGAGAGAGAGAGAGAGAGAGAGAGATATCTGAGTTGTGAGTTGTGGCCAACTGGCACATTTTGTTTGGGGTGTTTGGATGGGGAGTCTGCTGTCCCCAAATTCAGAGCATAGAAGATTTTCCCAGAGGCCACTCTACTCCAGAGAAGAAACCTAGAATCTCCTGTCCGAGCTCTGTGAGTCTAGGTGGGGGGAGTGACTGTGGGCAGGGGAATCAGACATCCAATGATGTCTTGCTTTTCATAGTTCCAAGCCTTTCTGGGGTTTTGTGGGTCGCCAACCTGCTCTTAATTCCTTAGTTCGCTCCCTCTATGACTACTACAGATTGGCTTCTTCTGACTGTGATATCAGTGTCTTCTACTTTCCATCTTCCAGAATTTGGTTGAAATTTGTTCAGACGATGGTCCCTTCCTTCTCTGTATCACATGTGTGGTAGATCATAAACCACAGCCCAAATTATCCCCTCTCGGTATCCATGCCCTTGCAGAACCTTACACGGCCCCCTAAGATCTGAAGTCTGTTTATTCACCCTTTGAATCAGAGTGGTCCATGTGATTTGCTTTGGCTGATGGGGACTTAGCAACCATGATATAAGCAGAGGCTTGAAAAGTGCGTATGCGGGGTGCCTGGGTGGCTCAGTTGGTTGAGCGTCCGACTTCGGCTCAGGTCATGATCTTGCAGTTTGTGGGTTCGAGCCCCGCGTCGGGCTCTGTGCTGACAGCTCAGAGCCTGGAGCCTGCTTCGGATTCTCTGTCTCCCCCTCTCTCTGCCCCTCCCCTGCTCATGCTCTGTGTCTCTCTGTCTTTCAATAATAAATGAACGTTAAAAAAAAAAGTGGGTATGCATTGGGGCTTGACCTCTCTCTCTGCTCTTGGAATGTTGCTGCCATGTGAGTAAGCCCGGGCTAGCCTGGGGGGTGATGAGAGGAACATGGCCTAGGCATCCCCCCAGCTGACATTCACTTACCTTCCTGACATGTGAGTGAGGCCATCCAGGACCAACCAGCCCCCAGCCAACCTTCCAGCCTTCAGATGTGTGAGAGAGCCTGGCTGAAATAATTGAAGCCTGATCCTGCAGAATTGTGAGCTAAACTAATGGTTGTTGCTTTAAGCCACTAAGTTTTGGGAGTGATTTCCTCTGCGGCAATAGATAACTGGCAGGCCGTGAATATCTCTTCAGTTTCAACCCCTTCATCGAATCCTAAAAGAATGCATTTGGCTGCAAGTAACAGAAAACCTGACAGAGGCTGCGATAAATAGGGTTTAGTTTTTCTCACACAAAATGACGTCAGGAGATGGGCAGTTGCTGGTGTTTGTTTGGCTTTTCAGTGGGAATATCAAGGACCCAGGCACTTTCTATCTCTCTTTTCTGGCCTCCTTAGCATGTCTATTTTTCATCTTTACGCTAGTCACTTCGTGTTCCCAAGATGAACTCCTCACCTCTGGGCCCCATGTTCACATTCAAAGCAGGAAGGAAGAAAAGGGCTGTTGTGGCCATGTGAGTCCCTGTTATCGGGAAGTCAGAGATTTTCCCAAAGGCCCTCATTGGCCAGGACAGAATCACATGGGCATTTGGGCTGCAGAGGCTGGGAGAGGGAGGTCCTGGCACAGGTGGTGAGGGAGGAGAAGATTTGGAATGGCTACTGGGCCACCAGTGAGTATTATCTGCCTCTCACGCTATCGTCGAAGGAGAGAAGGGAATACATGTGCATAATTAATTTTCCATCCCCGACCCCGGACCGATGGCCTGCTTCCTTTCACCGCTCTTGCTGCCCTGATGGGCTGCTACTGCTTCAGAAGCAAATGTGTGGGGTTGCTATTTGCCCCAGCCCCACCTGCTCACCTCTGATGGACACTAGGTGATGCCTGGCTCTTCTTTCACGTATTGGCATCTGGGCCAGTGTCCTTTAGACCAGATATAGAAAGAGATTCTTTCCTTCCCTGGTACCAAGGCCCACCTCATTTCCTTGCTTATCCAAAACTTTTTGCCAAGATAATTGCTAGTGGGAATTCAACTCCTGAACATTCCAGCCTAAACAGTCACACTGTGGTCTAGCCCCAGGGTGCAAGGGGAGAGTCGCAGAATAGTTTAATATTTCTCAAAGTCTCATTCAGTGTTATTTATGAACACTTTGATACAAAATCATGTAGTGGGATATAAATGCATAGTTATACCCTCAAGTCATTTGCATGGAAAATGTTGTGAACCTCGGGTATCGCTGAAAGGACACAACATCTGGGGCACCTGGGTGGCTCAGTTGGTTGAGCTCTGGGTTTTGGCTCAGACTGTGATCTCATGGTTCAAGAGACTGAGCTCCGCGTCGGGCTCTGCACTGACAGTGTGGAGCCTGCTGGGGATTGTCTCTCTCCCTCTCTCTCTGCCCCTCCCCTCCCATGCGCGCTTTCTCTCTCTCTCTCTCTCTCTCTCTCTCTCTCTCTCTCTCTCTCTTAAAAATAAATAAACCTAAAAAAAAAAGAAAGGACACGACATCTAGAATTGAAGGACAGACCCTTACACTTACAGATTGGGGGGTCCTGACTTGAGATACATGAACTGTCAGTCTGCGGGGTTTCAGAAGTAGAAGATCGCCCAGTACCCCCAGAATTAAGTCAAAATGGTGGGGGGGGGCAGGTGTGTATTATTTTGGGGAGAAGTTCCAAGCTTTGAGATGCTGTGATCCAAAAGAGGTCAGAATCACTGACTTAGAGGAACTCCTGGAGGCTGGGATAATCAGAAGTGGTTGGAATCTGTCATTGATGGGGACCTTAGGGACTGTGGTTTTCAGTGGTTGCCCATTCTTCAAAGGATAGTCCACCATGTTCTTGCTCTTTAGTGTCTATCTCTGGATAATGAGGCCGCTGAACACACATGCCTGTTAAAGCGCTTAGGTTTCATCCTCTATTTGAAAGTACGAATACTGATAAAAACCAGCAGCGACAAACTTTAACTCAGCACCTACTAGCTCAGCCCTGTACAGTGGGTTTTGTTTGCATCTACTCATTGGATCATTGCTGCAGCGAGGTAGGTTTTCTTATTCCCATTTGATCAATGGAGAAACACGAGGCCCAGCAAGTTGGTCACAGTCACTGGTAAGTGACCAGGTGGAATGCGGTTGCTAGTCTGAGACCAAAGTCTTCCCTCTTAGCCAATATGTGAGCTTGTTAATGGTAATCGTCTAGGTCATTATGCTCATATAAGCCCGGTTCTACCCGATAGTAGGGCATTTGCATATGATCCGTCCCCCACTCTCGCCAAAGCCGAGATGGATTTATGGTCAGTGCCAATCCCTTACTATACAGCTCTCTGGTTAGTGCCACCAAGGACATCACTAGCTCACATGGCTTGATCACGGGAACTGGAAAAAGGTGCCCCTTCCCTGGGTGGATGTAGCCTTTGCAAGGGTAGTATGCCCTGGATCTCACCCCCTAGTGGGCAACCTATACAAGCCCACGTGGCAGTCCTGTGTGCCACTGGGTGTTTATGTTCTTCCCTGGCTCCTGGATTTTCCATCCAAGTCCTGGTTACTTCTTTTTGCCCCTACCTGCCAGGGAGCAGAGTTCTGATAAAACTAGGGAAACCATGCTCCCTTCTGTCTGGTGCCCTAACGCAGGGACTCAAGACCGGGTTAGAGCCACACAGGCTTTACATTCTTTAGACCTGCCTTGCCCACTGGGGTTCTGCCTACTCTTCCTCTCATACAACTCAGAGCCTCAACCAGGGCTTTCAACGAAACAACAGGATCCCACGTAGTAAGTAGACAGAGTAGTGGCAACATAGTTTTCATTTCCTTTGAGGTTATTAATAACAAAGCCTTGAATTTACAACGGATTTAAAATTTTCCAAAACCTGTTCCCACGTAGCATCAACTTGATCATGTCCAGAGTCCTGGGAGGTAATAATAGTCCTGGCCATGTAATGAGTAGCTACTTTGCATATGTATACCCTTTATATACATTATCTCTAATCCTCACCAACGCCAGCACTGGGAGGCATATCAAAGAATTGCAGGCATGCTTTAAAGTTGATCTGATGCATAAGCCGTCCTCCGCTCCCTCCGCAGCACAGCGCCTTGAAAATAGGGAATGCTCACTAAGCATTTGTTAAATGAGAATTTACAAGCAGAGAAGCTGAGTCATAGAGAGACAATGTGTCTATCCAGGGGCTTCCCGCTAGTCTTTTTATATTTTTCTCATTCTCTACCATCCCCTCTACACAATGTTTTTGTTCTTATGCAACTTAAAGCACAGATACAATTTTGAAATACAAAGGAAACAATGAAACAACATCTCTGATTTGGTTCTATTTGACTCAGATGACAAATTGCAAACTCAGGTATCTACAGAGGCCTGGCAGGTAACCTGGACAAGTAAAGTAAATGATCCAGATTTAAGAAGATAAATGACAGTTGAAACTTGGTCCTGGAATTGGCAGACAGCAGGGAGTGGTGGGGATTTTGGTAAACAGGAGAGCCCATGCCTTGTTATTTAGCTCTAAGCTGGGCTTGCCAAGTGGCTGTATGAACCCACAGGATTGTTCCATCCTCAGATTTTTCAAGAGAAACTGGGAATCCAGACTGGGGAGTAAAATCTCCCAATTTGTAAATATTGATAACAAATTCCAACTGAAAGCACTATTCAGGCTATATATATTAGGCGCTAAATAAAACACACGTGGCAGCCAAATTTAACCACTGAGACTGCTGGTTTGTAAGCTCTGAGTTTTGGCTTCTCGGTGAGAAATTTGATATATGATGATTTCCAATTACAAGATGGAAACCTGCATTAATTTCAGTCAGACAATTGTCAAGTTCATTTTTTTTTTAATTTTTTTTTTAATGTTTATTTATTTTTGAGACAGAGAGACAGAGCATGAATGGGGGAGGGGCAGAGAGAGAGGGAGATACAGAATCTGAAACAGGCTCCAGGCTCTGAGCTGTCAGCACAGAGCCTGACGCGGGGCTCGAACTCACGAACCGTGAGATCGCGACCTGAGCTGAAGTCGGACGCTCAACCGACGGAGCCACCCAGGCGCCCCTTCATTTTTTTTTTAACCACCATTTGAAATTGGTCAGGAGAAAGATGAGAAAAGAAAATAGTTCTTTGGGGGCACCTGGGAGGCTCAGTCAGTTAAGCATCTGACTTCGGCTCAGGTCAGGATCTCACAGTTTGTGAGTTCGGGCCCTGCATCGGGCTCTGTGCTGACCTCTCAGACCCTGGAGCCTGCTTCAGATTCTGTGCCTCCTTTCTCTCTGCCCCTCCTTCACTCACGCTCTCTCTTTCTCAAAAACAAACATTAAAGAAAATTTAGGAAATAGTCCTTTGAACACAAGCACAGACACTGCCGTAACAGGGAAGCACATCTACCATTACTGACCGCTGGTTTTTGTCCTGGGCCTTTCAAAGGCACTTCGGGACTGGGAGGAGGCGGACAGGGAAAGATGAGGGAGAATCAATCACCCGTGTTGCTGAAAATAAACATCTTTACAACAGAGCTGTAAAAGCAAATAAGGTAATAAAACACAAAGCTCAAAGGTCAGGTTTTTGGGGGATAAGGTTATGTTCTGTGAATATTACATCCTGGAGAAATGCGGATCTTAACTTGTTGGGTACCATGCATTCCGTAAAAGAGGAGCTCGTACCTTTTTGAAACATAGAGAGGGAACGTTTTCCTTAAGAATATTTTAGTTTTTTGGGGCGCCTGGGTGGCGCAGTCGGTTAAGCGTCCGACTTCAACCAGGTCACGATCTCGCGGTCCGTGAGTTCGAGCCCCGCGTCAGGCTCTGGGCTGATGGCTCAGAGCCTGGAGCCTGTTTCCGATTCTGTGTCTCCCTCTCTCTCTGCCCCTCCCCCGTTCATGCTCTGTCTCTCTCTGTCCCAAAAATAAATAAACGTTGAAAAAAAAATTAAAAAAAGAATATTGAATTATTTAAAAAAAAAGAATATTGAGATGAGATCATTCTGGATTTGAGGTGGGCCCTAAACCCAATGACTGGTGTTCTCTCAGAAGACTGGGAGATTCAAATCATACACACAGAGACACAAGGGAATGGCCATGTGAAGACAGAAGCAGAGATTGGACTGATAGGTCTACAAGCCAAGGGATGCCAAGAATTGCCAACAGCCAGCAAAAGCTAGGAGAAAAGTGTGGGATGGATTCTCCCTCCGAGCCTGTGGAAGGAAACAACCTTGTCCACACCTTGGTGCATCTCTCTTGTTTTAAGCCACTGAGTTTGTGGTTATTTGTATGGCAACCCGAGGAAACAGATGCAGCCCCTGGATCAGAAACACCTGTCCGGAACTCTTCCTATGCTCATATATGCTCAAAAGGCGAACCTATTTTGCCCTTCCTCCTGTTCTCACCCCCTGCAGTCTGGCTCCCGTCCCATCCCTCTGTGGTAGTCACATTCTCCAGACTCACCCCAATCTTCCAACAGTCAAGTAGGTTGGACATTTTGCATGTGCTCTTTGGACGGACCTCACGTCACATCTGACACGAGGTTGGTCACACCCCTCCCCTACTCTCTCCGCCTCTGGCTTTGATTTTACTAAATCCTTTCGGTTGCCTTTGTACCTTTCCCATCTCTGTATCATCCTGTGCTTATTTCTTAGACGTTGAGGTTCCCCCAAATGCCATCCTTGGGTCTCTGATGTTCTCACTCTTTACATCTACTTTGGGCACTCTTATCCCACCTCATGTCCCAAGAACCTCTCTGCACCGATGATTCCCTAATCCCCGTGCCCAGACCTCTCTCTCAAGGCTTCCGCATCTTAATGTCCAGCCACCTGCTACACGTCTCCACTTGGATGTCCCCAGGTGCCTCAAACTTAGTCTGGCCCCACCCCGACCTTATCGTCTCCCTCCCAGCCTGCTCCTCTCTTCTCTGTTGTCACTGATGGCTTCACCATTGAATCAGTCCCCCAAGCTATAAACTTCGGGTGTGAACCTTTCCTCTTTTTAAGTCGATTCCCAGTCCAGTTCAATCACTAAGGTGACAGAGAGGGCAGGAGGAGAAGGTGAGAACAGGTGGAAAGGTTGCTTTGAACAGAACGGGAGGCAGTCGTACTCCTTAGACGTAAGGAAAGGGCATGGGCGTAATGGTGGATGGCGATGGGGACCGGGTAGAGGGTGAGAAGCCGAAAAAGATCAAGCCTGATGGCCTATAATTTCTCAGCAAGGAGGTGATAGTTGCCTTTATATGTCCCCAGGAGAGTCATAGGGGAGAGACGGAATGAAGTTTGAGGGGCTTTTGTGACCAGAATCAGGGTATAGGGATCTTTGGTCGAAGCCAAGGAAGGTGTGGTCTAAAGATCGCCTACAACAGACCATTCTGCCTCGAGATTTAGCGAGTTCCCTGTCACCGGAGGTATTTCAGCAGAGCGTGGGAGAATACTTGCCCAGAGTGTGGTGGGTTTATGTCAGCTTTGGGCTGGGGAGTGATAGAGTGGGCACAATGTCCCCGTTTAGCTGAATGAGTCCTAATGCCCGTTCCAATCCCCAGGACTGACTGACCAGGGGCTGCAGGGCGCAGGACAAGGACACGATAATGAAACACAGCAACGAGGCGATGTGGTGTTAGGAGCAGAGAGAACCTGGATGCAATGGTCCATCCTTACATTTCCTCTACCTTCAGCGTCCACCCAGACACCCACATCGGGGCCCACGTTCCTGTAATTACAACGTCACCTAATCTGGGCTCTGAGTACGTTAGCCGCAGAGAGTTCTATATGCTGTTCACCAGAAACGAGCTCCCCTCCCTCCACTCCCCTAGTTTTTGGGGATTAAGAACAAAGCGGGGGGGGGGGGGGTGGTGGTTAGGGAACTCCACTTGGGATAAAGGCTGGATGGCTTCAGCAAGCACCGCCACCACCTGAATACCAACTAAGCTGCCTGTGCGTCTGGAAAAGTTTGGAGGACAAAAGTTACCGTTGGATGCAGACGAGCTGGCTTAGTTTCAGCGTTTCTTGTGTTTGCTTCCCTTTCCATTTTACAGACAGGAGCCACGCCAAGACTGTCTTAGGTTTCAGGATATTCCAGGGACCGTCCCCCGTGTCCCCACTCCCCACGTCTTCGGGCAAACGACGAGGGAAACAGCATCCCCTTCCCACCCTTTGTCAAGGTCAAAGAAAATGGCCAGACTGTCAGACTTGCACAAGTTCTCTTTGAGTTAACTCTAGGCAGAGTGTGGTATTAGGAGCCGGGCTAAGAGGAGCACCTCGAAAGATTTGCCCAGGAGGTCAGGAATTATTATGGCCTCACAAACATGTTTAGGTGGTCTAATGTGGCCACAGCCAGAGAGATGATGGCAGGGGTAATTGTCCGTTTTATAACGGAGACGTTGAAGCTCAGAGAAATGGAAGGTCCTGACCAAGATCACACAGCTGGCAGGGAGCAGCTCTCTAGCCTTCACACTGTTTCCCTTGCCCTTGGCCCTATTAAAGGGCTGACCGTAACTGGCCGGGTTGAAAAGCAGGGAGAATAGCTGAGCCAGAGATGGACGTACACTTCTCACGGGAGCCTTTGCCAAGCTTTCTGCGAGGAGGCTGAAAAAAACATTCTGACAATCCAGCGTGGCACACGTCAGCCCCTGGAGATCTGAACGTGCTTCTCGGCACATCCAAGGACCTGGCGAGTCCTAAGCTACCACTCCCTTGCCCGTCTGCTTTTACGGTCTTGTACTCTGACTCTGCACCTGGCCATGTGACCCACTTCAGCCAATAGAGCAAGGCAGAGGCAACAATGTGCCTGTTCGGAGTCTGTTTCTCTGGGTGTGTTCCCTCGTGTTCTCTTGTGCCTCTGCCGTCGCCCTTCTTGGGTTGGTTGTTGGTTCGAGAAAGATGAGAGACAGGTGGTGTTGAACCTACCTCGGATTGGTCAACCCTCGGCAGACTCCAGATGCGTGAGCAGCCAATGTTGGTGGTGGTTGTCGCAAGCATTTTTATGGCAATAGATGGCATCGTATCTCTTGTGATAGCTAGGAAGTTATCTGAAATTAGAGTGGTTATTAATTATTAAAAGCAGCGGCCATTTTCAAACAGTGTTCCTTGGCACCCGAAGTGTTCATTTGGGCGTCCTTCAGAGTAGGACTGTATAGGAGGCGGGATGCAAATGCTCAGAGTTGTGAGATGTTCGAAGAGAATCTTCTGGTGCTAAAAGTTGTTTGGAAATGAACTAAACCTGGCTCTGAGCCCCATATTTGTCACGGGTTAGCTGTGTGGCCTTAGGTAAGTTAAGTAGCCTCTCTGAATTGATTTATCTTCCTCCGCTTCTTTGTTTTTAATCACCGTCATGAACACCATTGCCTAAACATTGACTGCGATCGTGGATTTAGATACATTTTGTCATTGACTCCTCACACCAAGCCTCTTAGGTATTTTTAACCCCCACTTTACAGGTGAGAAAATTGGAGTCTAGGAAAATTGTATCCAAGGACACCCAATAGGCCGCAGAACTGGGATCTAAATAGGCCCAGATCTGACTTCAAAGCTGTGTTTGTGACCACTAACAGAGTGCTTGTCAGGATAAATGAGGATATATGTATATTGCTTAGCTCTGTTCCTGGCATATATATTGTAGCAATTACGATACTCACCTTGGTCACATCGCGGGGTATTTGCAACCCCAAGATACGGCTAGGTCTTTGGGGACATTCACATAGCAGAGAGAGGTTTTATATACCCAAGAAGTGCAGCTAATCTTAATTTCACTGACTTTTCTCTCCCAGGAGCAGTCGTGGTGTTCACAGGACAGTCTTCCGGGGCCAGGAGGAAAAAAGCGGCATGGAGTTGTCCGGTGGACAGCTGCATCTGTAGGGCTCTTGAGAAGGAAAGGAGGGCCAGCCCTGGAACTGGCTTCAAAGGTGGCTGGTTGGTCATGAATGAGATTCAGAAGGGGGCATCGAAGGGATCTGCCCAGTCACTAAGCATTTGTGGAGAGCCCACACGGTGCTCAGTACAGTGTTAGGCCCAGTGGGAGGGAAGGACGTACAGGGAGGCAAAACAGTGTAGTTGTGGGTCCATTTGCTTGCCAAAGGGACGTCATGTGATGGCCTTCTGTAGTGACCGGCAGGGTGGGACCCCTCGGCTCTAGGGGGCTGCCTTGTGCCTAAAACCCTTTGTTGTTGGGGGGTGCGTGGCGCCTGGGTGGCTTAGCTGTTTAGGCCTTGGACTTTGGCTCAGGTCATGATCTCTCCTGGCAGCTCAGAGCCTGGAGCCTGCTTCAGATTCTGTGTCTCCCTCTCTCTCTGCCCCTCCCCTGCTTGTGCTCTGTCTCTCTCGCTCAAAAATAAGTAAACATTTAAAAAAATAGACTTTATTGGTAGGTGAGCTTCTAAGTATCTAATCTTCATGACCTCAAGGAATTATCAAACAGTCCAGGGGGGCAAGACCCTCATGTGGAAACAGAATTACCTAAACCCGCCCGGCGGAAGGGACAGTCAGGAAACCTCACAGACACGTTTGTTCCCCTTTGTTTCTTGTTTTCTTTCCCTCCCAGACCTAGTCCTATAAAGAACTGTATAGATATGAAGATAAACAAAAGCTCTGTTACAGCTGTGATGTTCACTGTCATTTACTGGAGTCGAGTTATACATAATGCAGAGAATTCAAGTAAACAGCAATTAGGTGAGGTTTTTGTCAAACAGCTTCCTTTAATTTTATGGCACCCCACCACCCCCAGACAAACCCGAACAACAAAAGGCAACTGAACCCTTAATCTCTTAAGCTGCAGCCCACTTGGATGGGTGTGTGTGGCCAACATGACATCAGAGGTTTCATTTAAAATTTTAAAAACAGGGGCGCCTGTGTGGCTCAGTCGGTTAAGCGTCCGACTTCAGCTCAGGTCGTGATCTCTCAGTTCGTGAGTTCGAGCCCTGCGTCGGGCTCTGTGCTGACGGCTCGGAGCCTGGAGCCTGTTTCGGATTCTGTGTCTCCCTCTCTCTCTGTCCCTCCCGCACTCGCACTCTGTCTCTCTCTCAGAAATAAATAAACATAAACAAAAATAAATAAAACAAGATAAAAATTTTAAAACCAGACTTCGGAGAATGTCTGCCACACTAGGTATTTAAGAAGACTGCTGGGTAGGTGCTTAATCATTAGTTTCAATAATAATAGTAATGTAATAAGAAGGTTGCTAGCTGTGCTCTGTGTCAGATGCTGGGCTATGCATTGCTCATTCATTCCACGGATATTTATTAAGCACCTGCAATGTCCCTGTGCTCATGGCTGGCTGTCTTTCTCATCCTTTAATTGGCACCTTGGGAGCGGGGGTTAGGTGGGGTGTCCGACTTGTTCCGGTTTTCCTGGGACTTCCGTCAACGTTCCATGTCCCCCGAGCCCCACCATTCCTGGATAAACAGGGACTGTCGGTCATCCTAGGACCGAATGTTTAGCTGAGATCAAGCGAAGAGGCCCGCGAGGGGGCAGTTCTAAGCTCACAGGCGAAGGCGAATCCGGCTGTTTCCTATGCCCCGTGAAGTCCCCAGGCGGTCATTACATGTTCCAAGACCTCAGTGCCTGGCCTCTGCAGTTCCCTTTCGGGACCAATCATGTTTGCCGCGCTGTGACATAGCCTCAAGGCCCCCAAAGCTAGAAGCAACAATTTCCCCAGTAACAAATGAGATGGTTTTGCCTGGAGCTTATCGTCCGGAAGAGAAAGTAAAAAGGACCTAGGTACATTCAGCAGAAAGATATGTAAAGTAGTCATTTTAAATTATGTACTGTGTCTCCACAGTAGGCTGCCTGGTGATGTAAAAAAGTTAAAAAAAAATCCTTCCCTTTTTCGCTGATCTGTAGTTTCTTTTTTCTTTTTCTTTCTTTTTTTTTTAATGCTTCACGCCCCCCCCCCCCCCCCCGTTTATCATGAACATGGGTCTCTTGCTGTAACATAGCACCTGGCACATAGTAGGTGCTCAAAAATATTTGTGGAGCAGGTAATTGAAGGAAATAAGTGAATGAACAAGCGATTACATAACTCTGCAGCTGGAATGCGTTAGTTCAGAATGCTTTCTCAAGCTCAGAGGGAGCTCCAAGCAGACGGCAGCTCTACCCTTTCCTTGATCAAGAAGGATGTTTGGGGGAACACAGGTCAGTTTTAGGGTGGCCAGACCCTCCTACCACGTTTCTCTTCTGGCGAGGTCTCTATAAACATCCCGCCTCTGAATCACCCTGGATGTTTCTTACACTGCACAGTTCTTGGGCTCCTGGCTGGGCCTATTGAATCAGAACCTGGGCAGGGGCACGAATTTGCATTTCTAATAAGCTCCCGGAGTGTTTCTTGTGTGCACTCCAGTTTTAAAACCCCAATTGCCCTATATAAGCACGGTTTGTTTCACTTTGATCATTTGTACTGCAATCTTGGGTCTCCCTCCCGCTCTCTGTTAAAACTTGTTTTCTTTCTTCTCCCTCTTTTTTTTTTTCCTTAAAGCTTTGAGGGAAAAAAAAAAGCACATCACTTTGGGGACAGCTCTCAATTGGAGAGAACTGAGAAGTGGGTGAAATGATAGCCATGCGATACAGATTTCTCATTATTCCTCCGTTCTTGGAATAAGTTCCATTACTTAACATAAATAGATTTGGGGAGGGGGATAAGATAATGACAGTCTACTCAAGCACCTTAGAAATGAGTGGCCTATTTTAGAATTCTAATAAAGCCTTCCTCATGATTTTAATGGCCAAGGGTTTGCCTCCCTGGACTTCAGGATGCTGAGAAATGACAAAGCACGGTGGTTCAGGGCCGTTCGCTCGGTGGGTTCTGTTGACCAGTGCAAGCAAGAGGAATGACGGTGTATCCACGCTGATTGCTGGTGCAAGTGCTCCATTGGTCTGCTCTTTGCTAAGATCTCTTTCCTATTCTCTGCACATTTTCGCTCTGAGATTAATTTCAGTTCTGTCCCCTGAAAACTGGCATTAACTGGAGTTCAGGAGCGTGTGCGCACGTGCGCACACACACACACACACACACACACCACCACCACCACCACCCAGACTGCTATTTTCTATTCTTAATTATTCTTAACGGAGATTTATTGGAAAGGCTGAGCTTGGATGAACTGGTGCATTGCAGATCTGCGTTGTGTGATGAACATATGAAATTGCCCGTTGGTAGGTTAAAATGGTCTTCCAGCAGCAATCTCTTTCTTATGGGTCCACCCAGTAGAAACCGTGTAACTTATCTAGGTGTCTATTTTGAAGCTGTCATTTCATTTATTTATTTATTAAATGTTTATTTACTTTCGAGAGAGACAGAGCATGAGTCGGGGAGGGACAGAGAGACACACACACACACACACACACACAGAATCCGAAGCAGGCTCCAAACTCTCAGCTGTCAGCACAGAGCCCAATGCGGGGCTTGAACCCACAAACCACGGGTTCATGATCTGAGCTGAAGTCGGACACTTACCCAACTGAGCCACCCCGGCACCCCTGAAGCTGTCATTTTAAATGTGTAAAATATTCGGGCCTACAAAAAAAAAAAAAAAAAAATTATATATATATATATATATTCGGGCTACTGAATGCAGCATTCAGTTTAAGGAATAATACGCTACCAAAACAATTGGAGTCCCCACCCCAGTCTTTCCTCCCTCGTGTCCCCACCAGAGGTACCCCACATCTTGAATTTGGTGCTTTTAATTCTCATACGCGTGTTTATGCTTTGTTCTTATGTGTGCATCCCACAACAAAACACATTGTATTATTTTGCACATTGCCTGTTTGAAATGACAACAAAGTACACAGATGCTTCTATGTAACTAGCTTTTCTTAATGTCATGGCTGAGCTCCATTTGTGTTGGTCTGTGTGGCTCTAGTTTAATGTTGTTTTCAAAAATCAAGTAGCTGAGAGGATTTGCAGTAAAACCAACAATGCATGGAAAAGGAAGCATATTTTGTTTTTACTGTCTTTTCCCCAGACATCAACCCAAGCTTGTTTCAGCCCAAGTTTTTGGAAAATATTTGTGTTGAGGAGGATTCCGTAAGAGGTGCAGAGAACAGTGTAGCCTAACGATAAATATTGGAGCCATGTTGCCATTTTTGACAATCATGCTTTTGCAAGAGTGAAAGAATTATCTGCTACAAAGTCACAAGAGTCCCACCAGCTGGCCGTGCCTAGCATATGGTCGATGTTTAATAAATATTTGTTGCATGAATAAATTGAAGGGGAGAGGCACCCGATTTGAAAGGACTCAAGTAATGGCAGAAGGTAGCTCTGAGTTGAAATTAGTTTTTCTCTTTGTTTTGAGTGAAGTTGTGTTACAGGATGGGGGTAGGAAGTGTGGAGGAGAACTAAGAGAAACTGAATACATTGGGGAATTGAAATAAGAGAATTGAATTAGTGAAGGGGGGGCAGCTGTATTCAGGTGCTGAGTTCTGGGTTCAATTCCTGGCATTTTCTCAGGTGACAGTGGGCAAGCTGCCTAACCTCCCTGTGTGCCTTAACTTTTTTTGTTTGTTTCTATTTATTTTGAGAGAGAGAGAGAGAGAGAGAGAGAGAGAGAGAGAGAGGGAGAGGGGCAGAGAGAGAGGGAGAGAGAGAATCCCAAGCAGGCTCTGTACTGTGAGCGCAGAGCCTGATGCAGGGCTCGAACCCATGGACCGTGAGATAATGACCTCAGCTGAAGTCAAGAGTCGGACGCTTAACCGACTGAGCCACCCTGGGGACCCTGTGTGCCTTATCGTATTTACAGTTTCCTAATCTGTAAAAGGGATGATAAGAGCATCTCATGGGGTTAATATGAGGATTAGGGGAGGCTGGCATGGGAAGTGTTTGGCATAGATTCTGGCCTCTAGAAAATGCCCGACCAAGGTCATTAGCATGAAGGATCTGGCCCAGCGTGCCCATCCCCGAGGGTTGAACCCCACAGGACGGATGGCGCACAAGCAGTCTCCTAGGGGCTCCAGACCCCGGAAGGGCGCCTGTGGCTGGGATTGGATCATGTAGTCACGATGGTGCATCTCGAGGCAAGACCTCACGTGTTAGAGGGTATCATTTAGAACATGATCCATGAGGCAAAGAGCAGACTCCTATAAGAGGTGAGGAGCCGCGAGGGCTAGGGGGAAGGACCCCAGCTTCACTCCAGGCAGACAGATTCAGCCTGCACGATCATCCTCAATCTGCCAGCGGGAGAGCAGGAGGGACAAAGCCTTATTTATTTCAGTTTCAGGTCTGGGTCTCTGTGCTGTGCAGGACTCAGGGGAACGCTCCATTTGCGTGTTGCTGAATGAGAGGCTCTGGACGGAGCTGTTTGCAAGAAAGTGTGAAAGTCCAATTATGTTATTTTCAAGGGTGGGACTTTCTCCTTCTGCCTTTCTTGGTCAGTGAAGGGAGCCTTTAAATCCATTCGAGGCTGACTCAGTTCTTGCCTCATATGCCACTTGGATTGATTGGAACGGATGGAGTGATGGGTGAGGGTTCTGTAAGTGCTGTGGTTGATTAGCCATGTCTGCCGTGGACAAGGAAATGGCCAATTGAGGAGGGCATGCTTTCTTTATAGATCTCAAGCATATCAGGTTTGTTTCTGCCCCAGGACCCTTGAATCGGCTGTGCCCTCTACCTATAACACCCGTTCCCAGATTTTCACATGGCTAGCTCCTTCTCATCATTAGGGTCTCAACTTAAATGCCACCTCCTGGGGCAACCTTCCCTGACCACTCTGTATATATTAACCCTCAAGTCCCTCTCTGTCGGCATATATTGTTTTATTCGTATCCAGGCACTTACTGCTACTCGAACATTTTCTCGTTGATGTACTTGCTTATTGTCTCGTCTCCTCCTCTCTCCTCACTTGAATGTCAGCACTAAAAGAGCAGAGACTCTGACTTTATTTCCCTTATGATGTTCTTAGTATCTAAAACAGTGCCCAGCACTTAGAAGGCATTCAGATAATAGCGAATGAAGGTCACTTGCATTATTTCAAGACTTAATTTCTGTATTGTTTTAAAACCTTTTTGGGGGGCGCCTCGGTGGCTCAGTCAGTTGAGCGTCCGACTTCGGTTCAGGTCATGATCTCACGGTTCGTGGGTTCGAGCCCCGCATCAGGCTCTGTGCTGACAGCTCAGAGCCTGGAGCTCCCTTCCGATTCTGTCTCTCTCTCTCTCTGCCCCTCCCCTGCTCACTCTCTGTCTCTCAAAAATAAATAAATGTTAAAAAATTAAAACAAAAAAACCACTTTTTTTGGCTGGAGGGTTTTCCCCTTCCCAACTATACTATGAGGTCACAATGGTCAAAGACCAGGCATAGACCTCTTTTCACCCTCCCCCCCCCAAGAGCAGCCGGCAACAATGAAACATCCTTGAACAACTGGATGAAGGAACAGTATGCACAGTGGACATCCATTTGTGTGAGTTAGGGTACTCATTTGCCTGCCTTAACATTGACTTTAGGAAAAGAACAATACATTTCTCACTCTTGCCATAGTCTGTTGATATAGGGGATGGACACTTCTGCCATCCTCATTTGTCACTTCTATCTCTGGGACCAAGGCAATGGCTCTGGTCCTGCCTCTCCAGCCAGCATCACCCTCGTCCCTTTAAGGGCACAAATGGGAAGGGTGCATCTCACTTTCATTCACACCCCATTGGCTACACCATGTCACATGCCCATACCTAGCTGCAGTGAGTCTGGGAAATGTAGTCTTTAGCTAGGCAGCCATGTTTCCAGCTAAAACTCTATGATGAAATTGAGGAGAATGGATGCTGGGGGACAGTTATCAGTCTCTTCCCACAACATTTCCATTTGGCAGAAACTTATGGATCATTTTGCCGGTGTGAAGTATGAGAATGGGCACCGTGGTGTGCACAGGTATATGTCTGCCACATTCCCTGACCAGTAGAAGTCTATATAACCCAGTGAACGACACAGACAAGTAAACTTAGAAACTGGAGCCTTGCCCAGGTTAAGGGTTGGTTAAATGAATAATAATAAACACCAATTTAAAAAAATTAATATTTATTTTTGAGAGAGAGAGAGAGAGAGAGAGAGAGAATGTGAGCGGGGGAGGGACAGAGAGAGAGGGAGACACAGAATCCGAAACAGGCTCCAGGCTCTGAGCCGTCAGCACAGAGCCCGACACAGGGCTCGAACTCACAAACCGTGAGATCATGACCTGAGCCGAAGTCGGTCGCTCAACCGACTGAGCCACCCAGACACCCCTAATAAACACCAATTATTGAGGCATATTGAATTCTTGGTCCCACTTATTCCTCTTAAGAGCCTACGAAGTAACCCTGTTTTTCAGCTGAGGCTCAGAGAAACGTCCTAAAACATTCTGGATTTGTAGATGGTGCAGTCAGATGAGAGGCTACTCTCAATTTGTTTTGTTTTCATTCATTTTTAAATTTATGTCCAGTGAAATTCCCTTTTAAGGTACACAGTTCTATGAGTTTTGCCAAATACACGGTCATGTGACCACTGCCTTAGTCAAGATACAGGAGCCACTACCCTTCCCCAAACTCCTTCGTATTGCTGCTTTGTGGTTAAAATCCTCCCCCCACCCTCCACTTCTTAAAACCACTGATCTGCACTTTATTCCTGCACTTCTGCTTCTCCTGAATGTCATATAAGTGGCATAATGCACTATATATCTGTCTTTTTTAATCTGACACCTTTCCTTAGCATAACGCATTTGAGATTCATCCGTGTTGCTGTGCGAATCTGTGGTTCATTCCTTTCTGTTGCCCGGTAGTATTCCATGCTGTGGTTGGATGGCCCGCAGGTTCTTTGTCCATTCTCCAGCTGAGGGATGTTCTGGCTGTTTACAGTTGTTTTTTTTTTTTTTTAATTTTTTTTAACGTTTATTTATTTTTGAGACAGAGACAGAGCATGAACAGGGGAGGGGCAGAGAGAGGGAGACACAGAATCGGAAACAGGCTTTAGGCTCTGAGCTGTCAGCACAGAGCCCGACGCGGGGCTTGAACTCATGGACCGCGAGATCATGACCTGAGCCGAAGTCGGCCGCTTAACCGACTGAGCCACCCAGGTGCCCCTATTTCCAGTTTTTAAAGCCCTCATAAACTTTTGTACGTGGGTTTTTGTGTGAGCGTGTGGTTTTCATCTCATTCGGATACGTACCTAGGAGCGGGCTCTCTGGTTTGAACGGGACTCTATGCTTAACTTTGTAAGAAATTGGGAAACGGTTTTCCAGGGTGGCGGTATTCCTTGTGTTTCTCGTATTTCTCCCCAGCCACGTGTGAGAGTTCCGGTTTGCTCTGGAGTCTCGCTAGCCCTTGGGATCGTCATTTTGTTGCCATTGTACACACTCTAATAGTGTGTAGACGTGCAATATAGTTAGAAGGCATTTTGGCTCCGCTTGGAAACTCGAATTCTCTCCTTCAGACAAAAGTCATTCTCTGTAATTTTGCAGCAGCTTAGGTTCTCATTAACAGTTGAGCCTGTCCTCCCGTGTCATCTCGACAGGTCACAGGGGAGGGCGATTTTTTTTTTTCCCTTTTAACTGTACTTGGCAAATATAGCTCTTAGTTTTTCCCAGGAAGGAGTGCCATGAGGGAGAAATTTATTCTAGCCCAGAGGTTGAGAAAGATCTGCTTTCAATTAGCCAACCGTATACGTTGACCTATTCAAACTAAAAAGTCATAACTCACGTTGCATTAAGTTAAAAACATGTTTGAATCCATATTTGGATTATTAGAGAAAATTGACTATATCAAGGGCTCCGTGCATATGTAATATTCTCGTGGTCTCGTAGAGGACAAACGTAGAGAAGGGAAGAAATTTTTTCTCCCTGAGGAATCACGTCTACAGTCTCTAGCAGTGACTCCCGACTGGGAGATAGGGTGCCAAGGCTATGGGGATGAGAGTGGGGGTGGGGTTCATTACATGCACACACCCCATCCTTTCCCAGAACGTGGACTTTTCCATAGGGGAGTGTACATTTCCTCCTTCAGATGAGAATCATTGCCATTGCATTGCTGAGGAGGGAGTTGCATCTGTTGGCTGTGTTGGGGGAGATAGAAGGTGGAGACCCCTCTCTAAGAGTGTAATTCAATGCAGGGGTGGCAAGGGAAGCAACAGGACAAAAGTACATGTGATTCTCCTACACCGACTTCAATCAATTGGCACTGGCTGCCTTCAGAGCTGCACAGGGAAAGCTAGAGGTCTCTTCAGGCTTAGAAGGAAGGAGAACAGTAGTTGATTGGTGATGTCTGCCGTGGGCATAAGCCAGGTGATTTTCAGGTCTGCACCATGGATTTTCTCTCCTTGAAATAACCTTCCAGAGGTGTTTGATGTCATTTTTACAGAATTTATGGCTGTGCTTGATGTTGGTAGGGTTTCATCTTGGTGATGGTTTCCCGGGATAGAGACGCATTTATAACTCTCTGTCCTAGTGGTTCTCGCCTGGAGGCAGTCTTGTCCCCCAGGGGTCATTTAGCAATGTCATTTTTGGTTGTCATAGCTGGGAAGGTGCTACTGGCAGCTGGTGGGTGAAGGGATGTTACTCAATATCCTACGACGCACGAGGCTTCCCCCCACAACAAAGAATTATTATCCCCAAATGTCGAGAGTGTCAAAATTAAGAAACCTTGCTTCATGTTCCTTCTTATATCCAGTCCTTGTTTCTAGGGTAGGGGATTTCCTGCTTAGAGGGCTGGGAGCAGCCTGGTGGGGGTCTTTGGATTGTAATAAAGTAAGCCATTCTCTTAGACTCATGACACGGGTTCAGTAACATTATATGGGGGCCATGGAATGACTGTGTGGGATAAAGGACTTTTCTAAGAAAAGAGTAGTCACACGAAGGTGAGGGGATATGCTATCCTTGGCATCCCCAACCGCTTAAAATCCGTTCTTCTCTGTAGGCACGGAGTAAAGAGAAGGACAAAAACAGGGCTCTGGATACACTGAGCACTTCCAGAGAAGACATCGCGATTTAACAGTCCTCAGGTTCAAATCTCCGGTTGTACTTGGCTGTGAAGCAAATAACCTAGGGGTGGTTTTCCCAGCACCTTTTCCACCACCACTCATCTCACTACCTTGATTTCCTCAAACCTGCCTCCACTCTGCCCTTCTCTGGTCTGTTCTCCACGTGGCCGCCACATGAGCACATGACCTTCTCCACCGTCCAGCCCCACTTGAAACCTTTACGTGGCTTCCCATTGCCTTTAGAATAAAGCTCAAATTTTTGATACTATGAGAGGTGGTAGGGAAGTGGTTAGGAGCCCAGACTTGAGTCCCAGCTCTGCCACTCTTCTGCTGTGTAGTTTGGGCAAGATACCTAACCTCTCTGTACCTCACTTTTTTTTTCATATATAAACTGGAGGTGCTTGTGCCTTGCCTAGAACCCCCTACCCCTTCTCAGTTCAGTGCACACTGGCCCAGCTTCCAACTGCCCGTTCAAGGCCACCTGTGCTCACTTTCCCACAGCAGCTGGTGCGAGGGAATTAATGCCACCTGGAAGCAGCCTTCAAGGAATGATTGTGTGGGAGTTGGTGTATACATACCCCAGCTCCCTCACCCCACAGAGAAGATCATCGGGGCATGTGTTCTACACCGACTCCTAGGTCTTCCTGGCAGAAATAGGCTCTGGTGGATGACTTGGCAATGGGCCCTTGATGGAGTGTCCTCCTTTTCGTGTCTCAGTTCCCCATTTCTCCACCAGGGTTTCCTGGGATTGCCTCTTAAATAAATATCTCAGGGTCTGCTTCTGGACGAACCCAGCCTAAGACACCTCCTGCCTCTTGAGTTCCATTTGTTCCCCGATAAGAGCACACATCACATGTTATGTAATAGCCTGTCTAATTTCTCTTCCACTAGATTGAAAACTCTGTAAGGGCAGGGCCATCTCTGTCTTGTTCACATCTGCCTTGTTTACCATCGCAGCTCCAGCAAGGAGCAGGCATTCAATAAAGATTTGTGGAACGAATGGATGGCTAGCAGCCGCCTTGGGATCAGCTGGTCTGCATGCAAGAGTGGAGTGCAATAAATTAGGGCAGTTGACCAATACTTTATGACTACTGGGTAGGATGTTAAAACAGAGAAGATGAGAGTAGCTGACCGGTCTGAGTTCTTGTGTTTGATGGAGGGATTGCCCGTCTTTTCATACTGATAGGAACCACAGTAGATGCTACTCCAGCACTCCATGGAAACTGCAGCCTTGACTTCTGTGGAACTTGAATCGAGCCAGTGGAATAGGGGACGTTTTAGCATCCTGTTGGCTGAATCTGACCACTCTTTTGTTTTTATTTTTGTTAGTTTCTTCCTCATGTATCACCTGCTTCCTGCCCCTTTCTCTTTGAGCCTGCAGCGTTTCCCCTTTCTTCCTTCTTACTGCACCAAAAGACTTTCTGAAGAAAAGAGATGTCAGAATTACTGTCTTCACAGTATATTTCAGGCTTACTCTGCCCTCAAGTAGTTTCTTGAATTTCTTTGCAGTGACAGAGAAGCAGACTGAGGTTTAAGACTGTCAACTGTCTCCCTGATTGATAGGGAGACCCGTGTGTGTGTGTGTGTGTGTGTGTGTGTGTGTGTGTGTGTGTGTGTCTGTCTTTGGAGATTTCTGGAAGAATTGATTAAATCCTGCAAAGTTCAATGTCAGACTCGAAGGTTTCATGTGAGCTAATCATGCCCAGGCATCTGAACATAATGATGAATGACATGGGCCCAACACATCTTAGGCTATCAGATTGTGGTGGGCAGGTGCTATCTTCCATATGTTGGTGGCTATATAATTTCTTTGTCCTATAATATCAGTGACCATCACTGAATTAAGAGAATAGAATTTTCCTCCCTGTTGTGATGAAGATCTATGATACTCAAGACACAGTAAACTATGGTTTTGTATCAGTTAGCTATTGCTGTATAACAAACAAGCCCGAAATCTTAGTGGCATACAGCAAACATTTAATTTTGGCTCACAAGTTTGCAGGTTGGCTGTTCTATGTGTCTCTTATTCTCCTTTTGGGATCAGTGGGCCAGCCAAGACATATTCTTTTCTCAGTATTGGCAGAATCTCAAGAGGGCAAGCCCAGCCGTGCAACACATTTCGAGTCTATGCTTGTGTAATATCCGCACATATCACATTGGCCAGATCAAGCAACATGGCCAAGCTCAAAGTCAAGGGAAACTCTTTTCTGTGGGAGGAACTGCAGAGTTACCTGTCCGAGGGCACGCATCTAGGAAAGGGTGAGGAGTTATGACAACAGTCCCCTCTATCACAGTATGTAGGGCTGGAGTTACAGAGTCAGGCACACATGGATTTAAACCCCAGCTTCACCACTGACTGCTAAGACTTGAATAATAACTTAGCCCCTTTGAGCTCTGGTTTCTCATCCATCTGACAAATGAGTATAATAAGGTATCCATACCTTGGTGCTATGAGGATTAAGTGAACTGATACACATAAGCCACTTATCAGAGGTCTGGCTTATTGGCAAATGCCCAATAAATTGTAGGTGAAAACAAAAGCTCTAAATAGTAGAATAAATTCCTCCAGGGGTGTGGATAGGCACTAGACATCTACTCCTGACGTTAGCCACCGTGAAAATTACTCCTTTGTTGTTTTTCCTGGCACTTCAGTGGCCCGAAGGGGTCTATGAATCTCCAGATGTGCCTCACCTGGGTCACAACGGATGCTCTTAACAGATCTGACCCTTGGAATAGGAAGCGTGTTAAGCTTTAAATTGATCAGCAAGAAAACAAACAACAGCTCAGGGTAGCAATATTTCAGGGAAGCCAACAGATGGAGGGGCCAGATTGTGACTCCAAGGAATATATTAGAAAACATTAATGTATTTGTTCAAGTCAAATATTTTAGATTTGTTGGGCTAACAATTGTAAGCAAAATAAGATCCTTTTATTAGAAAAATGAAGGTAGGCTGCTGTACTTAAATGGCTCTTTGCAGTATAAATGAGTAATAAGATTAGATAATGATTTTTTTTTTCTAGCGGTCGTCTACTTTATTTAGATATTCAAACTCACTGGCAAGAACTGTGAGTCTCAGTAATGCATACTTATGGAACCCACCATAGCAACGGTAATTGCATTCAAGATATGGCCACATTAGCTATTGTAATCCCAAGCTACATATGACCCAGTGAAATGATGATAAGGCAGCTGGGAAATGGAACTTTTAACGTGTGTGTGTGTGTGTGTGTGTGTGTGTGTGTGTGTTTTAATCCAAGAGTTTAGGTCTCCAATTTTCATGCATTTCCAAGTTCCATTAACAAAAGAAAAAAAAAAGCTCTTACTAAGTCGAGTTGAAACGGATTTTTTAAAAATAGAGAATCTTTTTTTCTCCAAGCGGTTTTGAGATCAAATCTGGCTGCACCTGTGGTGATCTGATGACTGACTATATAAAAGTGCTATAGAATGACCGAGCTGGAAGGGGCCAGAGGAATCTGCCATCGCCCTGTCCCTCACTTACAGATGAGAAGACTCCTCGCCCTGGACGTGGAGTTGAGGCTGGTTGGGAGAGCTTTTGCTCCTTAGGCCTGGATCTTGCTGGCAGGTCTCCTTGGGTCTGAGAGATGTGAAATCGGTCATTGAAATCATCTCCTTTGGAAAGGAATGAGTGGCTCGTCAGAGACAGCATCCTCATCGGGTTCTGTAGGCAGATCTGGGACTAAATGTGCCCAGACCCAAAAGAAATTCTCACTTAGGAGTAAATAATGCAGGCTATGAAAAAGCTTTGCAAAGAAGTGGTTTAATAAAGTGAAAATATGGTTTCTGGCATTTGTACTTTCTAAGGAATGCTAAGGAATACTCTACTATAAATTATCTAAATTCCATACCCATTTTCCACTTTGTAATCAGCAATAGATCCTGACAGTGTTTGGACATCAGTATTATTATACATCAGCATAATTTGAAAAATTACATTCCCCGCCTTCACTTGTGAACAGCAACGGCCAGTGAAATATAAGTGGAAGTGTTGGGTGGCACTTCTGGGAAAATTCTTTAAAGGAGGCTGAGACTTTTCTTTTTTTTCTTTTCTTTTCTTTTCTTTTCTTTTCTTTTCTTTTCTTTCTTTTTTTTTGAGTCTGAGCCATTTTGAGAGATAGGAGCCCTTTGGCCATTTCCTTTTCTTCAGTTCTTCCTGCCTAGAATGTGGATGTTATGGCTGGGGCTCCAGCAGACATTTTGTGACCATGAAGCAACCTTAAAGGTGAAAGCCACACGCTAAAGGTGGCAGAGAAGAAAGATGGAAGGAGCCTGCGTTGTTAGTGACTTTGTAAGGGCTGTCACGATAGCCCTGGACTCTCGATCTCTGGAATCATTTTACACAGAAGATGAATAACCTCCATCTTGTTTGAGCCTTAATTATTATTATTATTATTATTATTATTATTATTATTATTATTTGGTTTCTATTGACATTCAGCTAAATCTAAACTTAACTGATGTAAACTTATCAGTTAAATAATAGTAAGTAAATCTAAAATAAAAATATATAACAATCAAATAAAAAAATAGAAGTTATTTAAATAATAAAGAAGTGTCAAGGGGGAGCACTTATTAGATACCAGGAGAGGGACTCTAAGAATCAATGAGGAGGAAGGGGAGACAGAGAAGGAGAAATAATGACAACTTTACTATTTATTGAAATCTTTTATATCTACTGTCTCTTGTCTGGTAACCCTAATGTCTATATCTATCTATCTATATCTATATCTATATCTATATCTATATCTCTATATATCATCTATTTCTGTATTTCATCTATCAATAGATATACATATCAATAAATCTAAATCTATTATTATGTTGCTATTCCCATTTTACAGATGAGGAAACCAAGCCTTGGAGATATTAAGTACTTGTTTAAAGTACCAACTGTGTTATTGTTCACTGCCGCGCCCCCCCTGCCCGGCACAGTGCCTGCCTCACAGTAGAGAAGCAATAAATATGTTTTGGCGACTCACTGCATCTTCAGCTTTCAAGGGCGGCTCTCCATGACCTCATTGTACCGCTTTCCCCACTTCTTAGGAAGGTGATGGGGAGACGGGAGAAAAGAAAGGAGCTTTATGATGCCGGGTGGTAACAAGGGACCTCCATCACTTTCTCAGGGCCACAGCCCATGCTGGTGGAGGTGGTGGGAGGAGGTAAGACACCTGTGGTTTTGCATCCCTTTCTCTAGGAAAAAGCCCTGGATTCACTTCCTGAAGATGCTTCAGGTGATACTGGCTCCGTCCTTGGCTCAGGGGCAGGAAACCAGCTCAGGTGTGACCAATCCAAGGCATGCGTTCCACGGGCCACCCCGATTGGCTACAGGAGGGGCATGTGACAATATCAGAGCTTCTGAGGTGCAGGACTCTTGGAATACATCTTTATTATAAAAACTTGGAAGTCAGCACAAAGTAGAAATAATAGTATAGGGAACCCGTTCATACTCATCACCCAGAGTCAGGAATTATACAAGTTTGGCCACCGTTGCTTTATCTTTCCCTTACTTTTGTATTTTTGCTGTGGTTTCTTAAGGGTAATTCCAAATGTTTGTCATTTTACCCCTAAGTATTTTTGTTTGCTTCTCTAAAATATAAAAGCATTTTCTTACATGACTATTGCAATGAGACTTTTTTTGAACCAAATGAGAAAACTTATATCAGGGTTCTTTTCCCATGGACTTGAACTTGGAGGGTTGGGACCCTAAAAACTTTGGAAGCATTGCATGGAGTCGAAGAATAAAATCAAGTAGCAAAGTTGGAGTCTACAGGTTAGAAAGAAGACAGTACTGATGATGTGATCAAACCTTACCTGAAGACCACATCAGGACAGTAAATGAAACAACAAATTCTGTTTTTCTTGAGCCAGTTAGAGTAGGGGTTTTTGCAACAACAAAAAGTCTCCACTAACTTTTCTCCTGAGATGATGATTTCTTTTCTCCCTCTTCCTCTTCCTCATCTTCTCCTTCTCCTTCTTTTGCCTCATACTTTTATTATCTCTCTTCCTACCCTCTCTGGATTTCTGGGCAAACTTGGATTTACTTTCCTTTATAGTACATTACATTTTCTAGAACTTTATATGATTGGACTCATAAAGTATTTAATACTCTTTTTTTTCTGGTTTCATATATGCTGCATAATTTTTTAAAATCTTCTTAAAAGTTTTAATTTTTTTTTTTAATTTTTTTTTCAACGTTTATTTATTTATTTTTCGGGACAGAGAGAGACAGAGCATGAACGGGGGAGGGGCAGAGAGAGAGGGAGACACAGAATCGGAAACAGGCTCCAGGCTCTGAGCCATCAGCCCAGAGCCTGACGCGGGGCTCGAACTCACGGACCGCGAGATCGTGACCTGGCTGAAGTCGGACGCTTAACCGACTGTGCCACCCAGGCGCCCCTAAAAGTTTTAATTTTAAATCCAGTTAGTTAACATACACTGTTATATTAGTTTCGGGTGTACAACATAGTGATTCAGCAATTCCATACATCACCCTGTGCTCATCCCAACAAGTGCACCTGTTAATCCCCATCACCAAGTTCACCCATCCCCCCCCACTTCTGGTAACCATCAGTTCTCTATAATTAAGAGTCTGTTTCTTGATTTCTCTCTCTCTTTGCTCATTTTTTTTTTTTTTTTTGGTTTCCTAAATTCCACATAGGAATGAAATCATATGGTACTTGTCTTTTCTCTGACTGGCTTATTTCTCTTAGCATTATACTCTTTAGCTCTATCCATGTCATTGCAAATGGCCAGATTTTGTTCTTTTTATGGCTGGATAATATTCCATTGTATACATATACTACCTCTTCTTTTTCAGCTCAATCGACAGACACTTAGGCTGCTCCCATATCTTGGCTATTGTAAATAATGTGGCTATAAACATAGGAGTGCATGTATCCCTTCGATTTAGTGTTTTTGTATTCTTTGGGTAAATCTCCAGTAGTGTGATTACTGGATCACAGGGTAGTCCTCTATTTTTAACTTTTGGAGGAACCTCCATACGGTTTTCCACAGTGGCCGCACCAGTTTGCGTTCCCACCAATGGTGCACGAGGGTTCCTTTTTCTCCACATCCTTGCTGACACCTGTTGTTCCTTGTGTTGTTGATTTTAGCCATCCTGACAGGTGCGAGGTGATATTTCATTGTAGTTTTGATTTGGATTTCCCTGATGAGAGTGATGATGAACGTCTTTTCATGTGTCTGTTAGCCATCTGGATGTCTTCTTTGGAGAAATGTCTGTTCTTGTCTTCTGCCCATTTCTAATTGGATGATTTGTTTTGCAGGTGTTGACTTTTATAAGTCCTTTACTTATTTTGGATACTAACCCTTGGGATGATGATTTCTTCTCTTACCTAGTTTATCTTGAAGCCAGACCTTAGCCCAACAGTTCAATAAATAAAAATTGAGGAAGAGGAAAACCAAAGTATTCATTTTTCTCCTGCCAGCTCATCCTCTAAGAGGGAAACCTTGACGTGGCTTTATTTTCAAATGCAAGTTAAGAGCCCCTCAAGGTTGGGATCCTGTGTGTGGATTTCCTTCTCTTATAGAAGTAGAGTTTTCCTTCCCTGCTGGTGACACCAGGCTCGAAGTGACAAATCATGAAAGTAGGACTTTCACCTGTTCCCAGGTAACTAGACTCATGAAAGACACTGTCCCCAGATCTGTGGGACAAAGTGGGAAGATCCCAGCTTTTAACTTCTCTTTCATATTTTCATAGCTTCTTGCACACTCTTTTCAGCTTCTATTTTTTCCCCTCAAGCTGGTGATCTAGATGGACATTCTGAATGCCCTGAACTTCTATGCAAAAAAATTTTTGTGCATATTCATATATTGCACATAAAATTCATATAAATTTATATATGTATTTTCCCAGCAGTCATAGCTTTTACTAGGGAACCAAAATGTCCTGGAAGCCATAAAACTCAAGACCCAGTGTCTTCTAGGTGGTTGGTAATTATTAGACTGTTCCCAGTATTTAACCTTGAAAGAATTCCCCACCCACCTTGGGTGGCGCCGAGGAACCCACTGACTCCTGGGTGCTGACTGGTTGCATTACTAGAGTGAAGGATATCAAGCTGCTCAGCTCCTGATACAGCGTGGAATCCAGCGGGCTGTGTCATCTAATATGATCTTGACCATGGCACCATCAGAAGTCGAACGATCTTTGAATGGCGGTTCTGCTGCTCACATCTGTGTGAGTGCAGGCATGCTATTTACCCTTTTTGTGTGTATTTACCGCCCCCCCCCCCCATAGATTGAAACCTTAGCCCTCGGTACCTCAGAATATGACCTTCTTTGGAAATAGGGTCATTGCAGACATAATTAGTTGAGATGAGGTCCTAGTCGAGTAGGTAGGCCCCTTACCCAGTAGGTCTGGTGTCCTTGTAGAAAAGAAGGCAGAAATTTGGACACAGACACACACAGGGATGAGGAGAAGGCAGCAGAAGCCAAGGAACATCAAAGATCCCAGCAAACCAGCAGAAGCTAGGAGAGAGGCCCGGAACAGACTCTCACGGCCCTAGCTGACACCTTGATCTTGGGTGCCCAGCCTCCTGAACTATGGGATAGTGCATTGTTGTGGGTTAAGCCCCTCTTCTGTGGTGCTGGGTACGGCAGCCCCAGGAGGCTAATGCGCTGGATGGGCGAGGCAGACGCGGGGTGCATGGCTGGGCTTCCCACCCGGCTGCGGGGAGCGGGCTTCTGGCCTTCAACCCGTCAAGGGTCAGCCTCAGCTGCAGAGAGCCACCTTGTCTGAGGTCTTGCCTTTCCTGGAAGCTCAGAGCCTGGCCATTCAGCCTCACGTGGGACGACCCCCACGGACGGTATTGGCTCCAGAGCTCCTGGGTAGGTGGCTGACGCTTTGCTGGGCCAGCATCGCAGGCTGCCGTCTATCGCTCTCTGCCCCTTCCTGCGTCCTCCCTCTTCCTTTGACAAGCGTTGATCCCTGGTGAACATCTTGCACCCCCAAACTCCATTTTAGTGCCTGCTCTTGGAGACCCCAATTTGTGACATGGGTTTCAGTTTTCTCATCCGCGACCCTGGAAACACCTGGCATGGCCCTTGGCACGTGGAGCTCAGGGTTAGCCAGTGTCTGTAGAAGTTGAGTTTCTGACCGTTCCTTTCCCCGTGCCACCGAAGAAGGAGGTGAGAACCACGAAAGGGCTTCCCACGTGAGGGAAGAACATGACGGGGCGTGCAGTGGCCGTTCGTTTAAGGGCTGGTTTATGGGGCCTCCGGTGGCCGTGGCGGGGGCAGGGGGGAGCGGTGACAGAGATGAACAGGCAGGGCCGGTTCTGCATCACTATGGAAGCCTCTGCAATTTCCTACAAGGGAGGAGTCGAGCAGGGTTCCAGAGCGATCCTGGCCTGTCCGTAATCCCCTGTACGAGTTCCGTGTTGGAGCGGCTGTAGTTTGAGGTGCTAAATATGGAAGATGGGGCAGTAATGGAGTGGTTTTCATTTGAGGGGGGAAGGGAAGTTCTAATCTCTGTAGTTCATTTCATTCTGTGGTACGTGTGTGTATATGAGAGAGAGAGAGAGAGAGAGAGAGAGAGAGAGAGAGATTTCAAAGGAGGGTGAGAGAGAGAGGGAGGGAGACAGAGGGAGAAATTTCGAGGAGAGAGAAATATGTCAGTAAATACACGCAGTAGGTTTCCATCACTGTCTTTTTGCAGAGTCAGTGCCTGCCCTAGGCAGTCAGAGAGTCAGATAGTAACAGTCATTTGACCCCCTCCCCCCACCGCATGCTAAAAAATGCCCATCAAGCATGAAATAAATGACCTATTATGCAGCCTCTGAGCTTCAATAAGTGTCCAGCTCTGTATTTCTACTAAGCATAAAGGAAATGCCTAATCACCTGTGGATGCATTTTAGAGACCTCGGAACAAATGGTGAGTCGGGAAAAGATGCCCCCCCCCTTCCTTGCTCCCCACCTCTGCTCTGTTGGGGACTCTCCTCAGCCTCCTGCTTTCTACCCCTAGCTTCTAATTTAGCAATCTCAGATGGTCCTATAGTGGCATAGCTGTGGGGGGGATTTCTCCCTTGAAGGCTTTCTAATTAAGTCTTCTAGAAAAATGGCATTTAATTATGGAGAGAGGCTTTCTTTTGGTCCCAAAGACAACAAATATTTCAATCAAATTGGTGCAATCCTTGTCCTTTTTTTTCTCTCTCCCATTTTCTTGCCCAATGAGACAGTGAAAAAAAAAACCCATAAAGAAGCTACATATCTTGTGTGTTTGCTTGATTATTTTGACAGGCTTCCAGCAGGCTGTGGAAAGTCTCAAGCTCATTTCTCACGTTCAGGCTTCAATCAGATAAATAGATTTGATTAAACATCTTTTCGAACTCATTATCAACTCAGCAATGATGCCTTTCAGAATGACCTTTAGCATTACCTGGTTGGCATTTCTGGTTTGTGGCAGGTTCCACTGGGGCTCCCAGGGTGATGTTCAAGGGCTGCGCTGGGCTATTTGTGAAAGCCGGGGTGTGCGGGTGAAGGGTGGCAACATTCATTTCCGAAGATTTAAAATCTCCGACTGGGGAGGCTCGAGCACACTTGCCCTCTGCTTGCTAGCCGTGTGACCGTTCTGAGCCTCAGATTTCTCCTCTGCAACGTGGGATCAGTGACTCCTAGCTCTGGGGTGCTGGAGAGAATGCAATGAATTTATGAGCACGAATGCTCTTAGCATAGTTAACCCTCGTCCAGGGTCCCCGGGAAACAGACTCTGAGCTGGAGATTGCCGGCAGGATGTTTATTAGGGAGGGCTCCTGAGATCAACACCAGTGGAAGGGAGAGAACCCGAGGGGGAGAGAGCAGAGGGAGGAGTTGAAGCTTCAGTGGAGGCCCAATGGTTGCTTCAGCCGAGCCCCCAGGGAGCTCTGGAGCGGGGATGGCCAAGATGGCCGGGTCCCTGGGCTCCACATCAATCAATGCTGATGACCTTGGACGAATGGCTCTACAGCTGGGGAGGCATGTCTTTCCTTGAAGGCGGATCTGGGTGGCACATCTCTGCGTCCAGCACAACCCTTAACAGACGCTGGCTGCTGTTGTTACTGGATCTAGGCTAAAAAGGAAATTTGACTCTCGGAATGCTTTTCATTTCTGTAAGATGCAGAGCACCGCCCTTGCAGTAAAGCCATCAGTTTAGACGTTCATTTAACAAATACGTATCGAGCTGCTCCTGCAATGCACGGGGCACCATTTTGGGTGCTGGCACACTTCCCTTTTTTCTCTTGGATCTCCCACTTTACATGAGGATCTTGTGATCCACAAGCCTAATTCATACAGTGGGTAGCCCAGGATAATTCTATGCTACCAGAAAGAAACAAGCTTGGGACACACACACACACACACACACACACACACACCCCATCAAGTGTTGTGAGGTGCATCAGTTGTGTCCTCCAAGAAGACACTGATAGAATTGTGGGTGCAAGGGGTTTATTGGGAATTAACACCTGTGAAAAATCAAGGGGGGCGGAGGAAGCAGGACTGGCCAAGGAGAGCCTATAGGCCATAATGCAGACAGGACCAAGCCCTGGTCAACCCAGTGGGGGCTCTGGAGGAAGGATTGCCCATTGGAGGAACCCTGGGTAGGACAGGAATGGCCCGGCCCTGGCACCCCTGCCGTGCTCAGTCATTGGCTGCTGGCTGCCTGGGAAGACAGAGGCTTTGGCTTGAACGCTGTCACAGATCTGGAAGATTCTGAGTTGAAGGAAATTCCTTCCTGAAGGTCTCAGCGGTCTCTACAGCTGCCATGAGGGGATGGAAGGAAGACACGTATACACAGCAGCTACGGCAGATGCATAGAAGGACTTTGGCAATTTTTCCTCCCTTTCCACCTTTTTCTATTGTGCATTCAGAATTTTTAGCAAGGAATAGAAGAATGTGAAAAGCCGTGCAGCATTAGGTGACTTTGTTAACAACGATATTGATTTATTGAGTGTTTATTGCACGCCGACCACCACACTAAGCAACCTGCGTGCTCGATCTCCACGAATCCTGGCAATAGTCTTTAAATTAGAGGCCTTATAGTTCCCATTATACAGATGGGGGAAATGAGGCCCACAGTGGGAGTTCATTTGCCCAAGTCATACAGCGAATGACTCCAGGCTCCCGAATTAGAAAGTCGGCTCTGCCACTTGCAGCCCTGTCTGTCACAGAGCAGACATAGAGGGCTGAGGAAAACTCCCCAGGAGGAGACTAGATCTGAGAGTGCAGTATCGATTATCTGGGCTGATGGCAGAAATGGCCAGTGGCCTGATTTACCAGAGGGAGGGTCTCGGTGATATCTTGGGAGGCTGTAAGGTTAGTGAGTTCCACTAGGACCCTCAAACCACCTACAGGCGAAGTCAATAGTAATGAAGGGGAAAAGGCAGGCAGAGGTGTTGGGGACATACCCTTAGAAACGTGTGGATGTGTATGTGTGAGCCTCTAATGAGAGCTCAAATTAGACTCTGTCTTACCTCCTTAGTTAAACTGAGCAGGAAAAAGTCTGTTTTAGATGAAAATGGCTGGAAATGCCCCCAGGCAGGGGTTTGGAAATCTGCTTCTCTTTCCTGTCAAAATCAGGATTTCACAGGGACGGCAGGTCTTTGTCACCGCCGTGTCAGCAGAGGCTAATTGCCTTTTGAATCCGTGCCTGGCAGAGTCTGGGGTGGAGAAAGACACTTTGCAGTTGGGCCTGCCAGAGATTCGGCACTCAGAATTTGGGATTAATTAGAGGCTGGGGGCAGAGATGGTATGCGGAACTAGCCCGACTTCATGGCCTCCCGTCCCCGGTCTTGCCTTTCCTCCCTTAATTCTTCCTGCAAGATTATCTCTCACTTCTGACCTGCCTGTTGTCAGTACTTGGCTCAAATACTTGGAATGGCTCCCCATAGGGGCGCCTGGGTGGCTCAGTCGGTTAAGGCTCAGGTCATGATCTCACAGCTCGTGAGGTCGAGCCCCACGTCGGGCTCTGGGCTGACGGCTCAGAGCCTGGAGCCTGCTTTGGATTCTGTGTCTCCCTCTCTCTGCCCGTCCCCTGCTCACACTCTATGTCTCTCTCTCTCTCTCTCTCAAAAATAAATAAACATTAAAAAAAATAGCTCCCCCTTGCTTACAGGATGAAATTCAAACTACGTAGTGAGCACCCTGGGATCCAGCCCTACCCTACTTGATGGCTCATACTTAACTGTTCCTATTCCTTAAACACGCCTCATCCTTTACTTTCTTCCTTGCCTTTGCATAAGCGATTCCCTCTGCTTGGGCTGCTTTTCCCAATCTTCTCTACCTGAGAAACTCCTACACTTCCATCAAAGCCCATCTCAAATTCTCAAATTCACCTTGACTTTGACTCTCAAATTCACCTTGACTTTGACTCCCTTAGCCTAGGGTTTCTCAACCTTGGTGCATTTTGTTGCTTTTTTAATTAAAAAAAAAAAAACTTAAATGATCTCTGCACCCAACACTGGGCTCAGACTCACAACCCCAATGTCAAGAGTCACATGTTCCACCGACTGAGCCAGCTAGGCACCCCAGCCTCGGCACATTTTTGGACTGGATGTTTCTTTGTCGTGGGAGCTGTCCTGGGCAGTGCAGGACTTTGAACAGCAGCCCCCTTTACTCACCAGATGCCAGTAGCACCCACCACTGCGGGTGGGACAATTAAAAATACCTCCATACTTTCCCCAGTGTCCTCTGGGGGCGAAATCACCCCTGGTTGAGAATATTGCTTAGCCAGTGTTAGCAGCTGCTTCTTTGTTTATCTGGCATCTTGTCTGGGTATCTTGTATCACTCTGCTTAATTATTTGCTGATCTGTCTATCCCCTCACCAGACTGACTGTCTCATTCACCTTGGTGGCCTCAGCAACTTGTACTGGGCTTGGCACACAGTAGGTGCTCCGTGAATATTCGTTGAGCACATGAAGAGCTGTGATACGGATTTGGGGGACAGCAGCTGTCTGGAAATGTGTTTCCCTATAAAAACCACAGGTGGTTACCTGTGGGGTCGTAAACATGACCACCTCATGAACTTGTGCAGATTGAATAACTTAAAAGATTTGAAGCTCTAGGGTCGCCTGGGGGGCTCAGTCAGTTAAGCGTCCAACTTCAGCCCGGGTCACGATCTCACAGTTAGCGAGTTCGAGCCCCACATTGGGCTCTGTGCTGACAGCTCAGAGCCTGGAGCCTGCTTCAGATTCTGGGTCTCCCTCTCTCTCTGCCCCTTCCCTGCTCTCACTCTGTCTCTCTCTCCTTCAAAAATAAATAAGTGTTAAAAAATTTAAAAAACAGAATCACTATGCCTTAAGTATCCCTAGGAATCTTGATTAACTACTAAGTTGTGGGGGGAAGGGAGAAGGTACATTAGACCATGGCGTTAATGATACGAAGAATAGTTTCCTTAGACCTCAGGGTTGAACTTGCTCCCGCCCCTCCTCCTGCTATTGTACCTAGTGTGTATTGTCACCCCCAAACTCCCAAACGTCAGTGCCAGGCCCTAGGGAAGCCAGCCATGACAAACTCCCTTGGGGAGTCCAACCACTGGAGAAAGATGGGGCCAAATCCACATTCACTGTGCCTTTGACCAGCACTACTCAAAGTGTGGCCCACGCACCTAGGCTGGTCCATAAACTTCCTGGTCTAATCCGTGTGACCTCATCTTAACCAATTACACCTGTGAAGATTCTATTTTCAAATAAGGTCACATTCTGAAGTTCCAGGTGGACCTGCATTTAGGCAGACAGGGACACTATTCAACCCGGTACAGAGAATAAGCATTTTCTGCTTTTATTTTTTGACACTTTTGTTTTTCTTTAAAGTTTAGTTATTTATTTTGAGAGAGAAAGATCGAGCATGCGCTCACGCAGAGGAGGGGTAGAGAGAGAGAAGGAGAGAGAGAATCCCAAGCAGGCTCTGCCCCGTCAGCGCAGAGCCCGACGCGGGACTTGAACTCATGAACTGTGAGATCACGACCTGAGCCAAAATCAAGAGTCGGATGCTTAACTGCCAGAGCCACCCAGGCGCCCCGAGAGTAGAGCATTTTTTAGACCACACTTTGAGTAGCCCTTGGATGTCTCAGATGATTCCATCATTCCTCCACCTCACCTGCATGGGTGTAGAGGGGTCGACGAGGGTCCCCCTACAAGGCGAGTGGGGGCATCATTTGGCGAGCCGCAGTACCTCCAGCCCAATCAGAAAGAGTACGTGACTCATGGCTGGTCTCATGCTCAACTAATAAAACCCTTCCCACCCCAGCAAAGCAGTTCAGCCAGCCTCGCGCTCAATTTGTGCCGGCCTCACGCATTTCATCATCCTTGTGTTTCCCCCCCGGAGGCCTTCTAAACCCAAGGCTCTAACAGGTCTGCCGGTTCTGCGAGTTGGGTTTGTTTGCTTAGGTGTTTGGCTTTCTCTTCCTTTCCTAACGAATAATTTTCTAAGGAAAGCAAGGTAGGGTCACAGCGTGAGGCAAGTACACTCATTAAAGACAAGAAGAATTAAACAGAATTTGGGGCATCCCTAGGTATTCTTTCCCGGGAGCTGTTCGTGAACTTGAATAAGTTTGGTTGACAGCACTGGGGTCTCTGAAGAGAATGCCTGGGACAGCTCTGTAGACGTGACTGAGAAATTCACTTTTCTTCTCTGCCAGCCCTGTCTCCTCTCATGAGAGCATCCAGCCTGTAAGTAAAATGATAATTCTGTGAGCAGGTTACATAATGTTGTTGATGATGGTGGTAGTAATTAGCTCTGTTGTTTTGAGCACCTGCTGTGAACCAGGTGCTCTGTAAATTTTAAATCCACTTTGTGAGGTGTGTGTTTCTATCGCCCATTTTCCAGAGGAGTTAACTTGAGGCTCAGAGAAGTGAAGTTGTTGGTTCAACGTCATACAAAGAGCTCTCACATGAGCCAGGGTTCAGACTCATGCCTCTGTGTGACCCCCGCCCCCTTGTGTTTACAGGGAGTGTTGCCTGGAAGCCTCTGAGCATCCCCTGTGGAAACAAGGGATTACAGGTGCCATTCTGGAGAAATTTGAAGCTGGCTGCTGTGTTCTTCCATGAAGGGAGCTGTGGTTTACTGGGCTGGATCAGACCTGGGTTCAAATTCTGGCTAAGCCACTTGTTAGCTGTCCTGGTCCTGGGGGCTCATCCCAACAGGATGCGTTTCTCAGATTTCCATCCGGGGTATTTGTCCCCCTCCCTCTCTGCTTCTGGCAGCTTTGCTAAACTCCTTCAAGTTTCCAGCCTCCAACAGGTGACCCTGGCCCCAGGGTTCTGGGACAACACCTCCTCCCTCCATCCCAGCAGCCAGGGGTAGAGCATCTTTCTGCTATAGCTAATCTCTGGATGGTCTTTGCATCTCTGCTCCCATGTAAGCAATCCCCTGCATTAAATTCTCTCTGTTCTAAATCCTTGAAATGATTCCTAACCCTTTGATTAGAATCCTGCCCGAGACAGCCAGCTGAGCAACTTCACCTCCTGGAGCCTTGGTGTCCCTATCTGTACAATGGGGATAATGGTGGTACCTACCGCCTATTTGTGAGGATTAAATGAGATCATTTTAGTTAAACCCTTGGCTCAGTTTCTGGCACATAATAAGACTGGTTTTCCCTATCAGAGACCCAAGGCATGACTTTTCAGCAATTTAAGCAATATCATTAATTCCATAGTTAGCCAGAGAGCTGTATTTTGTTTTACTTTTCTGAAAAGCATTGGTTCTGGGCATGCATATGAATGAATATCACCGGAAAAACACATTCCAGTGACTAAGACCAGGGGCTCAATGCAACTGCTTCAGCCCATCTCTTTTCTTCCCCTCTTCCACCTCAAGGAGTGGGCAAGCCAACATCTCTCCTCCCCACTCACAGCCAGGTGGATGCAGAGAAAATGCTGAACCTTCAGAATCTCCTGGGGCTCCTGAGAGCCCCACGAAACATAAGCTCATCTTATAAATCTGTCTTTCATAGAAGCTTCAGTTACTGATGCCAGGTGTCAACATATCAGATTGTTGGCTAATTTTAGCCTTCTCTCTGACTGTCTTGCAGGCATGTAATTAATACCCCAATTCAGCAGGGATCCAAGGACAGCTCTGTTTTGCATTCTGGTTGGGAGACCTTGACCATTAGACTCATGTTCAAAGTCTGAAAGTGCTACTCGCATGGGCTATTTCGATGTATCCCCTTCGTCCATGGGGACACCTTTCACTTTAAAATCAAAATCAGGGGGCGCCTGAGTGGCTCAGTCGTTTAAGCATCCAACTTCAGCTCAGGTCATGATCTCATGGTCCATGAGTTCGAGCCCCACATCGGGCTCTGTGCTGACAGCTCAGAGCCTGGAGCCTGCTTCGGATTCTGTGTCTCCCTCTCTCTCTGCCCCTCCCCTGCTCATGCTCTGTCTCTCTTCCTCTCAAAAATAAATAAACATTAACAAAATAAAAAAAAAAAAATCAAAATCAGAATGGTCCAAGCTCCCATCCTTTGTATTGTGGGAATTCCGACCTTCCTGAATATATCTGAGAATTCTTGGAGGGCTCCTGTACTCTCGGTCATTTCTTGTTTGGAATTCCAGGCGGCTTCATGTGCCGTCTTGCTTCCTGAAGCTGTTGTCTTTTCTCTGCCTTGCTTTGAACACAGTGCCTCTCCTGGACGCCTCAAAGAATTATCGAAGTAGACAATTTGTGTGAGTTATGTGCAGCAGACCTTCATGGAAGTTTTGGGATGGCCGAGCTGGATCACAGCTCAAGCCAGACAAAGAAACAGGTTAACATTTGATGTTCAACATTGTAAGTTTCCGTAGCCATCCCCACGACAGGGACTTTCTCATCAGTTGTCTTCCTTCTTGGGCTCCCGCCTGCTGCCATATTGCTAGGGTTCCTTGCTCCTTGATCTCTCTCTTCCCACCTTCTCTCGGTTTGGTCTGCTTCTCAGCCTCCAAGCTCCAAACTTGTGCTACATTGGCATTGAGGGGTAAGATGCATTTTCTCCCCGCACGGAATTCCTCATAGGCACAGAGATTGCTTTGATGAGTGTTTGCGGGAGGGGATGAGCTTTCTGCCTGCACATCCTAGGACTCTCTCCAAAGCTTTGAGGACGGTGCAGGGAAGAAGAGACGGGAGACAGAGAAGAGATGCCTGAGCAAGCTGGAGGGAAGCACGGGGCAGTTGAAGACCCAAGTGAAAGCCTAATAAATCTTTTAGGATTGGTGATGTCCACAGCGACCACTAATCAGTGTTTATGTTGCTGTGATACCCACCTCTTCTTTGTGCCCCCTGTGGAATATTCAGTTAGAGATCACATAGTGAAGAAATTCTTGCTATCGGTAGATTCTTCCGGGGCTTTGAAGGGGTGACCAGGCTGCCAGTCCTGTATATAAAGCTCGTGTATCTGATGAGGAAGCATCTGTGGCACCCGGCTCGAGGATGCTGAGGGGGCCACGAGGAAACCAACCTCTGGGATGTGCAGAAATCAAGGGACAGGAATGTTCTGGAAGGTGCCGGAATATGCAGAAGTCTAGGGATGAACCTTTGGATTTCCCCAGGCAGTGGGATTAATGAGAGTCCGTCAGGGAGGGTCTTGGCAGGAAACAGCTGGCATTCTCAGCCTGGGTTAGTTGAGGGACTGTTTTAATGTGGCGCTATTTCCAAAACCGTGAGCAGGTTTGGGGGAACCAACAGGAAATGGCGCTTTATCCTGGGCTCCTATCGGTGCGATCATTGTCCCTCCAGGTCTGAAGAAGAAAGACAAGTTCTTTGCCGGGTAAATGCGACTCCTGACCTCACAGTCCCATGGGGACCAAAGAGCTGTGGAATGAAGCCACAAATGTTAGTTTCTACAGCTGTTGTAACAGAGCGCCGCAAATTTAGTGGCTTAACACAACACAGATTTGTTATTCATTTTTTAAAAAGTTTTTTAATGTTTATTTATTTTTGAGAGAGAGAGGGAGAGAGTTTGAGCGGGGGAGGGGCGGAGAGAGAGAGAGAGGGAGACAAAGAATCCAAAGCAGGCTCTAGGCTCTGAGTTGTCAGCACACAGCCTGACGTGGGGCTTGAACTCACAAACGGTGAGATCATGACCTGAACCGAAAGTTGGACGCTTAACTGACTGAGCCCCACGGATTTATTATTTCGCAGTCATGGAGGTCAGAGGTCCAAAAATGGGGTAAAATCAAGGTGTTGGCAATAGTTCCACAAGACTTCATTTCCTGGTCTTTTCCACCTTCTCGCCATATTCCTTGCCTCATAGTCCACGGCCACCATATTGCTCCAGCCTCCTGTTCCTGTCTTCTCATTCCTGGTTCCTCTTCTGAAGTCAAAGCTCCCTCTGTCATCCTCTTATAAGCACCCCTGGGTTATATCCAGGGCTCCCCCACCCCGGTAATCCAAGAGAACTCCCCCATCTTGAGATCTTGCAGACCACATCTCACAAAGTCCCTTTGACCATGGAGGGTTCTGGGGATTAAGCTGTGGACATATGGGGGGGGGGTGGTGTTCTGCCCGGCACAGCATGAAACATCAGCCTCCCCCCTCCCCCGCCATTTATGCTGGCTCCCTCCAGGCAGCCCACACCACAGCATGTTTGATGTGAGTATTGACAACATGTGCTACCATGAGTCAGGCGTCCTCGTGTGACATTAGTGTCGTGAGTGAGACGCAGGGCTTTCTCCGTGGATCACACCTGCGGAAAACTGCAGATTGTTTCCACAGTGTTGCTGACTGTATTTTAAAGCAGGTCTGCCTCTCCTTTGAGGTGCAAGTTGCCAACAGTAAAGGCAACGAGGCAAACTTTGTATCCTCCTGGTACCCTCACAGGGACTCGTGCACACACAGTACGTGCTCAATAAATTTCCTGGCTTGACTGTCAACCTACTCACAGGGCTGTTCTGAGTAGTTGGGCTGAAGTACGCCCTGAAAAGGAGTTTGGGGTTTATTCTGATGGCAGTAGGGAGCCACTGAAGGTGTTAAAATAAGAGCATGACAAAATTTGGAGAGAGAAATGGGGAAGGGTTTGACATTCCAGTATGACAAGGCTTTGAGTAAAGACCGAGAGATGGGCATTTTAAAGATGCCTATTTGGGGACTGGTGAGGTTTCACGGGGAGATGCGGGCAAGATTTCCTTCCAGTTTGTCTTCGTCAGCACTTTATAATAATTGTACACCTACACTTTTACACTTTTAGTCTTTGAGCCTGATTATCTTTGAAACTCCCACGGTATCTAGCACTGGGCTGGAACATAGTAGGTGTTAATTAAAATTTTGGTGACTCAGACTGAACCTGGTAAGCTACCTGACCTTGAAGGTTCTAGGCTTCAGATTCGCCTTTTGTGAAACCAGCGGTTAGACTGAGGCATTTACCGCCCTGTCTCAGTGGTATTTAGAATCCTGCTTCTTTGCTTGGAGGGCATTTCCTGGTGAGACCCATATTTGAAAGGGAAATTGGACCAGAAGACTTTGAGGGTCTCACCCATCTCTGTACTTGTAGCTTCACAGCTGCTAACGTTCATCAAGCATCTGTACACGCCAGAGGCTGTTCTTGGGCCTCATCAAATCTTCTCAATAATCCCATGAAGAAAGGCCCCATGAGTAGCCCCACTTTACAGACGAGGAAACTGAGGCTCAGAACGTCAGGTGGCTTGCCCAAGGTCACATAGCCAGGATATGGTAGATCTCAGATTGGAACTCAGGTCCCTGAACTCCAGAAACCATCCCTGATGCTTTGATGCTCAGATCCTTCTGGTTTTCTTAACCCCTAAATACCTCAGTGTCTGTATTCCGGGGGAAAAAAGCACATTCTCTTACATAACCGCAATTCAGTTTCAAAATCAGGAAATGTAACATCTCTCTATAACATTATTGTCTCATCCACAGTCTGTTTTAAAATTTCGTCGACTGTCCCAGTAATATCCTTTTATTCTCTTTCCAGAATCCAATCCAGGATTCTGCATCACATTCGGTTGCCGTCTCTCTGTTAGCTTCCTTTATTCTAGAACGGCTTCTCGGCCCTTCGCTGTTCCGCGACCTATACATCTTCAAAGTGTTCAGGCCTGTTATTTTGTTGTTATTTTGTCGAACACCCCTCAATCAGCCTCCCCGATGACCATGATTAGAGATTCAGGCTCTATACTTTTGCCAGTAACAGCGCAGAGATGATGCTGAAATTTTTCCTCGGTGCCTCCTATCAGCTGTTGGTTTGTCCTGTTTGTCATGAGGCTCACTAGATGGCTCGGTTAGCATGGTCAACAGGTTTCTCCACTGTAAGGTTACTGTTTCCCCTTTTATAGTAAGTAAGCTCTGGAGGAGAGGCTTTGAGACTATGTAAATATCTTGCTGCTCATCAAAATTGCACCCATTAGTTTTAGCAGCTATTGAAGATTTTTTTTCCACTTTTAAAATTTATTTTTGAGAGGCAGAGGGAGCACGAGCAGGGAGGGGCAGAGAGAGAAGGAGACACCGATTCTGAAGCAGACTTCAAGTTCTGAGCTGTCAGCGCAGAGCCCGACGCGGGGCTTGAACTCACAGACCGCGAGATCATGACCTGAGCTGAAGTCAGACGCTTAACTGACTGAGCCACCCAGGATTTTCTAACTCTTTTTTTTATTTTTTATTTTTTATTTTCATTTATTATTTTTTTTAATTTTAATGATTTATTTATTTTTGAGACACAGAGAGACAGAGCATGAGCAGGGGAGGGACAGAAAGAGAGGGAGACACAGAATCCGAAGCAGGCTCCAGGCTCCGAGCGGTCAGCACAGAGCCCGACGCGGGGCTCGAACTCACGAACCATGAGATCATGACCTGAGCCGAAGTCGGATGCCTAACCGACCGAGCCACTCAGGCGCCCCCTAACTCTTTTTTCTAAAGAACATTTCTTTGTTGGTCCTCCTGTAAGGAGGACCTTCTCTTTCTCCCGTTTACTCATTTTCTCATGTTTACTTAGACTGACTTGGGCCCATGGATCGTCAGCATCTTTGTGCATTTGGATCCCCACCCCGTCTTTTGCTACACGAGCTGTCACTTCCTCATGTGGTCCGGTGTGAATTCAGCACCTCTTCTGCCCTTTGAAACTCGGAGGCCTCCACTGTCTGGAAAATACTCAGTTTTAGCTAGAAAGGAGCCAATTCTAGACTCCTGCCCTAAGAAGGAGGAGGGAGAGGAATGGACGCTTAGGGATTTTTCGGGAATCATCGCCAAGCCCCAAGGAAGCTTGGGCTCCAAAGTCTCGGGGAGCCAGGATCCTCATGCTGCCCTGTTAGCAGTTATCCCTCAGTGCGCACTGCGGGGCATGGCGGTGGGCACGCAGCACTGTGGTTTCCTGGGGGTGGCCACCTCTCTACGCCAGTCTCCATCCGCTCACGGTTGCCGAGCTGTGAATGCCCGTACTAGAGGCACAAATGTTTACGAGCTTCCTGGGGAAACACAGAGAGGCCATTTCAGACCCATCCTGCTGGCTTTCTCTTCCTTAAGTCCAGGGAGGGCCATTCCCTTAGAGCCTGTTCTTCCTTTCTTCCTGGCCGGAGAACTCATGACATGTTTAACATCCCTCCCCCGCCTCTCCTTTCCTCCCCTTCCTCCCTCCCTTTCTCTCTCCCTCCCTCCCTCCTTTCCTTTCTCTCTCCCTCCCCCCCCTCCCCTGTCTCCCCTCCCTCCCTCTAACAAACCAGGGCTCTCAAACACCTACCCGGTGCCTGTCTGTGAACAAGACAGACACAACCTGTTCTCAAGCTCTCCTACGCGAGACATCCATGAAACAATTTCAGAATTAAATATCGGATCACAGACCGTGATACAGAAAGTCAGGGTGGGAAAGTGCCCACTCGTTCTGCCCAGTGAAGAAACTGAGGCACAGACCCCACCACCACCCAGAGTCAGGGAGGGTCTAGAGCTGGCGTCTCCCGATGCCCACTCCCTGCCCTCCGTCGCTCAACCCAAGCCCCAGGTGGGGCGATGACGGGCCTGAAGGCCGGCTCTGCCCCAGCCAAGCGTGGGGCTTGCTCTCAGGCTAATTAAATATGCCCTCCTTGTGTAGGAGAAACCGCTGGGCATTGTGAGAGATCAAATATTTACCTTCTCGACAAAGCGAAGTAAACTTAAAATGCAGACATCTGTCTTCTGTGTAACAATAAGGCCACGAGGTTGGGGATGGGGAGGAGGTGGCTCTGTGGTGGCTGTCTCATTGTCCCCGTCTCATTGTCCCTGTCAGATCTTTCCACTCTGCTGTTTCTCTGGTTCTTTGTCCGTTTCAGTCTCTGACAGTTGCTCTGCCTTGCTCCCTCTCTGTCTCCGTTTCTGCCAGTTTCTGTCTTTTTCTGTCTCCTGGACGTCTCTCGTCCTCGGTCTTTCTCCGTTTCTGCCTCACCCTTCCTGTCCTAGCGGGGCCCCATTACTGGACGCTCCCCAAAGTGCCCCCTTCTTTCACCCCCCCAGCTAGTGCCCCTTTCCAGGAGCACTGTGTCTGTGCCCCCTCCCCAGATTCCTGCCTGCTTTATTCAGCCTTCAGGTCTGCATTTCAGTGTTGACTTGGACTTTGAGGAGCCTTAACTCCACGAGGACAGAGGGTTTTGAGTCTTTCCTTCACTGCTGTGGCTGTCAGAAAGTGTAATGGGATCTGTATGACAAATAAATGATTTGCCGATTTCACTCATTGCATCTAGAACAGTGCCTGGTGCATAGCAGGTGCTCAGTAAATATTTGTTGAATGCATGAGTACGTGAATATGTAGGAGGCTTTCTGTGATGTTCCCAACCTGTGTCTGTGTCCCCACGGCATCTGGTACTGTGGCTGTTGTAGTCTTTCTGTTAGAGTGGCTTAGTGTATTGCTTAGCTAAGATCTCAACAATAATTCAGGGGTGACGGCTAGGTCAGTAAGTGGTTCTCAGTCATCCGTGGACCCATCGACCTGGGCTGACAGTGACTCTGCCATACCTCAACCTATGGCGGCAGGAACGAAAGACAGAGAGGTGCAGACCCGGGGGGGTTTCATGGGCCAGCCCTGGAAGTGACGTGGCTTCTGCTCACATCGTGTTGGCCAAAATTCAGACCTGTGGCTACATCTAACTGCAAAAGAGGCTGGGAAACTTAGACCCCCCGCGTGCCCTGGAAGAGGCGGAGATCAGGTCTGGTGACAGCCAGCAGCCTTGGCCACATATGCTTACCTGTCTGAGTCCCTCACTTGGGTTTAAGCCCTGGGAGGGTGGGGAGTATGTCTGTCCTCGTCATTCTTGTGTCCCTGGGGGCCAACTAACCCACAGCCTGGCTCATTGTAGAATAGCAGCTTCCCAAACTTGGCTGCACGTTGGAATCATCCAGGGGTATTTAAAACATCCTGATCGCTGGCTCCCACCCTCGAACATTCTGGTGTAATTGCTATGACGTGTGACCTGGGCATTGAGATTTTTAAGCTTCCTAGGTGATTCTAATGTGTTGAAAGATGTCAGGACCACTGCGATCAACCTCGAATGAGTGAATGTTTGAATAAATGAATGACCACGTTTGCCGTCCAGTGTCGATACTGTGTACCAGCAGTTATAAAATCACATCTTCGGAGATGGCACATTGTGTTTGGCTTATAGGCGGCTTAAACCTTGCTCTTGTTAAAATTATGCCAATTGCCAAGATTCATTTATTTATTTTTATTTTTAAATTTTTATTTTTTAAAGTTTATTTATTTTGGGAGAGAGAGACAGAGAGAGAGAGCACGTGCGCTGGGGAGGGACAGAGAGAGAGGGAGAGGGAAAGAATCTCAAGCAGGCTGCATGCTGCCAGCGCAGAGCCCCACACAGGGCTTGAACCCACCAACTGTGAGATCATGACCTGAGCGGAAATCAAGAGTCAGATGCTCAACGAACTGAGCCACCTGGGCGCCCCCCGATTTACCAAGACTTAAAAGCTGGAAGATATCCTGTAATATTTTTCTCACATAACATTTCGCATAACATTTGGCCTCTCTTAAAAAATGGAAGCGATTTGTTAGCAGGGAGATCCTTGAGGTGGGCACGTATTGCCATGTCTGCCGCAGTCCCCACCACTCCCTTATGTTTGCCTACCACCTCCTTCACCCGTTTGCTGCGTGCATAGAGCTTAAAGGCATTTGTATTGGATTCTCTTGGTCTAAGTAACCTTCTGCAACTTAGCTCAAGAATTCCTGTTTATCCCAGACTCAGTCTCCTTAGAGAGAGAGAGAGAGAGAGATGTGCTCTCAAGAGCATTCTGGGCCAGGCATTTTTCCCGGCTCTGCCTTCAACTCATTTGAGCCAACAGCTCACATTCTCTCCTCCTGGGAACACATTTTGTCTGTTTCATCAGCACCCTGGGGTGTGGGCAGAGGGCTTAGTGGGACAAGCAGAGAGCTGGGAGGCAGTCCGCCTGGGCGCTTTGCACTAATTCACTCGGTAATCTTAGAGACAGGCCATTTCTCTTTCCTGGCTCCAGCTTGCTCGTTTATAAAAGGGAGCAGTCGAACTCAGTGAGCTTTCGGTTCCCCTCCTCGTCTCGGACTCAGGGAATCAGGCCCCATTTTAAAGAATTTAGAGGATTTTCCCTCTGAAAAGGATCATTTCCGAGCTAGAAATCTGCTTAGTTTAGGGCTTGTCCCTGAGACAAAGCAGCTCACGCTCCCTTTCCTGATAGAAATCAGCCCCTGGCCAGTGCTGCATCCAGCCATGCAAAGCTATGTGGCAATTAATTAAGTCAGTAAATAAATTATTGTCCTACAAATTCCATTAACTTGCACCAAAGGGGAGATGGCATCTTTGAGGAGCGAGCTTAAAAATTAATGTGTGGGATATTTTGAGGAAGGGCATCTTCTTTCTTTTTCTTTTCTTTTCTTTCTTTTTTTTTTTTTTTTTTAATCTCTCAACCAGACCAATAGTGCATTTGTAGCAAATGCTCCCAGGAAGAGAAATATTAAAAACCCCGATTTACCAAGGGCTGAGTCAGGTGTTTAGAGTTCTCTCTCTTTTTCCTAAAGGAATCTCAGCACGGAGTCCAGATGTCTGTATACACGGGACAGTCTCACGATGGGGCGCTTAGTAAAGCATTCTCGTCTGGTCACTGTTGAGGCACTTGTGCATGCAAAGTGGCTTCTGAAGGAAGGCAGCCTCCTTTCTCCTTCACACTGAAGGTGAAGGACGTCGCTTAGTGGTAGATGTTGTCCTTTCGGCAGACTGGAGAGCCGCCTCAGGGACGTCTATCATCTCAGCCTCAGGATGCTGCGACTTTGTCTTTTTAGAATGTGCCTAAACTAGACAGGGGCCAAAACCAACACGTGATGGACTTTGCACTGTGTTACTGTTTAGTTCGTGTCCCCTAGATGTACACCCCAGGTCAGGGAGTCGAGTGTAAGTGGTTTACCGGGAGGTGGTCCTAGGAGACACTGGTGGGGGCGGGTGTGGGGGGGGGCACGTGGAACTTGACACGCGAGAAGAGGAGGAAGCCCAAACAGGGTGAACGAGTTATTACTGTGGGCGACAGGAGCTCAGTCCCCCCGGAGAACTCTGGGAGCTATTGTGACCCACCTAAGGGTTGAGGGAGCTGGGTATTTATGTACCTAGTCTCTCCCATCCAAGTACTAACCAGGCCTGACCCTGCTCAGCTTCTGAGATGAGATGAGCTCGGGCACATTCAGGGTGGTATGGCCACAGGTGACACGCCTACTCTCTCATCGTGGGTCGAAAGTTGCTCCCTGGGGATGTTAATCCCCCGCCAGGAGCAAGGGTCGAGTGGCACGGAGGGTCCCCCTACAAGGGTAAGGCCCAAGAGGAGAAGGGTGGGGCCCGAGCGTGTATGCTCCAATAGCCAATGTCCAGTCTCCTTTCTTCTCTTGACAAGCGTCCTGAATTTCATTCCTCACCTTTTCTATTATAGCCCTTGGAGGAAGCTAAATTTCCCTTCCCTCTGGGATGGGGAATGGGCATAGGCAGCTCAGGCTTAAACTCAGCACCATAACCCTGCCTCCTGGCCACAGCACTGGTTCAGGATGAACACGCGGGGCAGTTCAGGCCACTGAGGAGCTGAGGGATGCTGGGAAAGTCGCCCACGCTCCTGAGAGGGCTTACAACGCCAGCCTTCTCTCCTGTCTGGCCTCGGGGAAGAAGGCACGCGGCCTTGGGAGCTGTCGGGAACCATCTTCAGACCGTGGAGGAGAGTCAGATGGAGGTTGAAGCCGGCCCCGTAGAAGACAAGGGGGCAAAAAGCGAGACCTCCACGCCGGTGCCACGACTGTGCTGCTCAGTCAAGGCGTCCTTGACACTTAGCCTCCCTCAGACCTCTGGGTATTTGAGCCGATGAATCACTTTATTAGTTAAGTCAGTTTGAACTGAGTTTTTCTGGTGTTTGCAACCGCACACGCCTTACGTGGTTCAGATGAGAAACGGTTTGGGTGCGTTGGCATCCCCAAGCACTGTAGGTTGGATGAACGAAATAATAGGACTGTTCTGGAAGCCGTGTTATTAGCAGGCAGCACAGTGCTATGAGTGTGAGCTTGCCTTTTGAAGGCAGACAGACCTGGGTTTATTCCTGGCTTTGCTAGTTTTTAGCTGTGCGACAGTGAGAGGTTCTAAACCCCTCGGAGCCTCCGTCTCCCCATCTGTAGAATGAGGTATAATAACAACACCAGCCTCATGGGTTTGCTCAAAAGGTAAAGGAAGACAAGGCCTGGCATGAACTTCACGTTCAGCCGTTGCTAATGCTAATGATTATTCTCGTTATGATAAAATATGTGGTCACAAGGATCAGACGCCTTCAGAATGTACAAACTCCTTGATTCAGCAATAAAGGACTTCTGGGAATGTATCCTCAGTGGATAATCAGATAAGGGCCTAAAGATGTATGTATGAGAATCTTCTTTGTACCATGATTTCAATTGTATCTCTAACGCCTCGCTCTGCACCGAGACTGAGTGCATTCCGAATCCACGAGAAGTTTCTGCAGGGCACTTAGAAGGAAGTGCCACGTTGACTCCCACAGGGCACGGTGAAGGCCAGCGAGAAGGGATGCCATTTCATTACTGCTTCCCTGTAAGAGGAGAGCTGGTTTACGCCTGCTGGGCCCGTGAGCCAGAGAACATCTGTGGGAGAGTCAACGAGAGACTAGGTCGTGTGTTTTCCCCTCCTGCAATGGTGTCTTCAGAGATGAGCTCGGAAGGAGCATCTTGAAACTCTCTCTACTGTGCTTAAAATTTCATTGAACTATTTCAGCTGTATTAAAAAGACCTAGAGGGGCGCCTGGGTGGCTCAGTCCGTTAAGCATCCGACTTCGGCTCAGGTCACGATCTCGCGGTCCGTGAGTTCGAGCCCCGCGTCGGGCTCTGTGCTGACAGCTCAGAGCCTGGAATCTGCTTTGGATTCTGTGTCTCCCTCTCTCTCTGCCCCTCCCCCGTTCATGCTCTGTCTCTCTCTGTCTCAAAAATAAATAAACATTAAAAAAAAATTAAAAACAAAAACACAAATGAGGTTCAATTCTCTTGATCTGTTACATTGTCAGGTGCCCCTTTGATGCCCTGCATTTCCCACCCCCCCCCAAATTCACAGTGGGTTTGCACTATTTCCCACAAAAGGTCACGGAAAGAGTTTTCCTCAACCTTAGTTTGTTTCTCACGACTAAAGTAATTTGTGTTGCTAGTACAAAGTTCTTACACCTTCCGTTCTCCATTGTTTCACTCCTAAATTCAAAATGGGTATATTTTTAGCTTTTCTATGCATATGCTAATCTTATGTTTACTTTCTATGGATATGCAAATATATCTCTTGCATTTCTTCTTTTGTGAACCACCCCCAATGGTAAGCTACCCTTTGACTTAGTAGCCTTTTAGCAAAACATAAAATGCTACATTATATAAGAAGGCAAGTCTTAATTTCAAAAATAACTTGAAAAAGTTTGCTTCTCAAAGATCAAAGAAGTAGAATGCATGTATATATTGGTTTTTCTTTATTGAGTTATAATTTACATACAGTAAAATGTACAGATCTTTTTTTAATGTTTATTTTTCAGAGAGAGAGAGAGAGAGAGACAGAGGACATAGAATCATACTTTATATACTTTCCTGCAACTTGCTTTTTTCACTCAGCACTGCATCTTGGACATTTCCCCCCATCTATGTCATTCTTATAATGGCTGCCTAGCATTCTATCATTGAGACTATACGATCATTCATTTCCCTCAACCCCTATTGATGGACATTTGGGTTGTGTCCAATTTTTTTGCTGTTACAAACAATGCAGTGAGTATCCTTGGACATCTATCTTTGTGCCCTTGTGGGAGAATTTTTCATAGGTGGATTTTATTGATGTCTGAGCACGATCGATTCGGAATGCTTCATGTAGAATGTTCAAGAGATGTAATCTCTGTTCTCAGAAGGGCACAGCTAGGCAAACACCATCTGGCTCATGTTTCCCCCCATTACGGTCCTGACCAGGGACCTCAGCTTTCACATTAACCCTTCCCAGAGGTGGGGGACAGGGGGCGGAGCCCACTCAGCCTCCTCTCTTACCCTCAAGTTTTGTACCCAGGTGAAATCCTGTCCACGGAATCAAGGCGACTTTGGGGTTTGCATTCATCAGTGGAATGCTAATTTTCTACTCAGTTCTTTAGGCTCTGGGATACTATGGTGAGTGTGAATGTCACCCCACTGTCCTGGGGCTGACATTCTAGTGGAGGAGGCAACAAAAGAAACAGATGAATAATGCAGAAAAGCCACTTTTAACCACATCGTGAAGCCTCACCTGCCTAACAGCAGAGAATACTGGGAGACTGTTCCTTAGGTGTCCTACCTTACGAACAGCTTGACCAGCCCCAACTGCAACAGGGAAGTGTCTCTTCGGTAGAGCCAGTATTTCTCCTGTGTCTCGTCCAATCTGTGGAGAAGTGTATTTCACTCTCTTCATGGACCCAGAAGGGCCCTGGGATCCGTGATTTCACAGAAATAAAGCCCGGATTTTGTGGATGCCGCAAAGTATTGCGGAAGACCACATAATTAGAGGTTAGAGAAGTCTGGGGTTTGAATCCAAGCCATGGTTAGCTAAGTAATGGTCCCAAACATTTCTGGAGCCTGGGAATATATGCCCTTGCATGGCAAAAGGGAGTTTGCAGATGCCATTAAGTTAAGGATTTTGAGGTGGGAAGATTAATCCTGGGTTTTCTGGGGTGAAGGAGGGATGTCATCACAAGGGAGGCAGGAAGGTCAGACTGAGTAGTCGGCTGACAAAAGGAGCAGAGGCGGGAGTGAGGTGGAGTCCTGAGCCCAGGAAGGCACGTAGCCTCTAGAAGCTGGAAAAGGCAGGAGAAGATCGTCCCCGAGCCTCCAGAATGAATGGAGCCCTGATCACCCTTTTGGACGCCCGACCTTCAGAACTGTAAGATAAATCTGTGTCGTCTTAAGTTATTAAGTTTGTGGTCATTTGTTAGCAGCAGTAGAAAACCAACAGAGCAGCCCTGCCACGTAAGTGTGTGACTCCAGACAAGCGGTTGATCTCTCTGAGTCTCAGTTTGCCATCTGTAAAATGAACTTAATGATCCTTCTCCTGTGGGGTTTTTTTTTTTTTTTTGAACGATTGGAGATAAAACATTTAAAGTGCCTACCTTAGCACTTGGAGCACAATAGGTGCCAAACAAGTAAACACAAGGCACTATATTGTTGTTGTTGTTGTTGATGATTTCGTTCCTCCACATTATAAAAAATTTGAGACACCTTATAGGAACACAAACCGTGAACCAACGACAAAATAGAAATAGAGATACAAGATCCATAATAAATAAATCTTTATTTATTTACAAGATCCATAATAAATAAATCTTTATTTATTTAAAGAAATAAATAAGGAAGGGCAGAAATTCTGTTCAGACAAAAGACTACACATGTGTAGACATTATGGCTTTAGGGAGCTGCTCCAGTTGAACTTCAGACTTGGTGCTGAGCTTCCTGGCTGCCAAAGAGAAAAGGGAGATGTACCAAATCTTACACTTTTACATAACAGGAGAAAATTTGGTTATTCAAGGAAAGCAAAGCCCTTCTTCGTACTCTAAGAAATCTATATATTTTTCCTGTGGTCTGTTCAATGAGGCCAACTAATTATTTGATTATCTATTTTAATCTGTTTCCCTTTACTGGACTAGTTATTTTTATTTTTATTTATTTATTTATTTTTTTGGACTAGTTCTTTTTAACCCTAGCTTCATACTAAGATCACCTTGGACCTTGAAAAAATACATATGCCTTCTTCCACACCGCACTAATTACAGTCTGACTCTCTGGGAGTGAGGCTGGACCTCAGTATTTTTCTAGAACCTCCCTGAGTCACCTGTACTTACAGCTTTATCCTCAGCACCTGGCCCAGAGCCTGGCACTTGCTGTGCATTTTTAATTTTTTTTTTTTTTTTTTTGTACAGGTAAACCTTTCACCTGATTAAAAAAAAAAGTCAAAAGCTATATACAGTGGCATATCTTCTTTCTTGCCCGTCCTCTGTCCACCCGGTTCTCCCCAGCCCCCTAGTCCAGGATATCATTGTTAATGCTTTTTTCTTTTTGCCAGGATGTCTTTAGGCGAAAATAAGTAAAATTAGGGGCTCCTGGGTGGCTCAGTCGGTGAAGCGTCTGACTTCGGCTCAGGTCATGATCTCATGGTCATGAGATCGAGCCCTACATCAGGCTCTGCGCTGACAGCGTGGAGCCTGCTTGGGATTCTCTCTCTCCCTCTCTCTGCCCCTCCCCTGCTCACTTGCTCTCTCTCAAAATAAATACATAAACTTAAAAAATATTTTAAAAAGGAAGCAAAATTGAATATCATTTGTGTGTGTGTGTATTTACGGACCGTTAGTTGAATTGTTGGTTCCGTTCTCCACTCTCCTCTGGTGGTGACATGTGCCCACTCCCCTGCCATGACCTCATTGTGGGGAGAGTGTTCTTCTTCACCCCTTGACTTTGGACTTGGCCATGTGACTTATTCTGGCCAATGGGATGCTAGCTGATAAGGCCTGAGAATCTCGGAAAGTTTTTGTGTCGTTACTTTTCCTCTCTTGTGCTCCGTGATCCACCATGGAGGTTAACTGTTATCCCCTTGAGCCTGGCCCTTGAATGAGGAACGTTGAACGGGCTCAGCAGAACCTGGAGCTTGAAGCCTGAAGCAGAGCTGCCCTGCTGAGCCCAGTTGAGATCAACAGAACCCCCGATCTGAGAGCGTGAGAGTGATGGATTACTCTTTTAAGTTTTAGCGTGGCTTATTAAGCAGTGTTAGCGTGGGCATGCTATGTGCCTTATTATCTGCCACTGTATCATGGAGGTCTTTCTATATCAGTGAATAGAGAGAGATCTCACTTTTTAAAATGTTTTATTTATTTTTGAGACAGAGAGAGACAGAGCAAGAGTGGGGAAGGGGCAGAGAGAGGCAGACACAGAATCCGAAGCAGGCTCCAGGCTCCGAGCTGTCAGCACAGAGCCCGGGCGGGGCTCGAACCCAAGAACCATGAACTCATGACCTGAGCTGAAGTCGGATGCTTAACCGACTGAGCCACCCAGGTGCCCCATGAGACATATCTCATTCTTTTAAAACAAAATCTACACAGCATGTCATTGCTTGGATATATTCTTATATTACATATATATATTATACTACATATATATTACATTACATATATTTATTATAGTCTTAATATATATCTAATATAATTTAATAATAGATTTATTATAGTTTTCTGTTCAAAGGCATCTGGATTGTTCCCAGTCTTTTGCTCTTACAAGTCTGCAGTGAACAATCTTGTATATACATCATTTTGCATAAGTCCTAACATCTCTGTAGGATACGTTCCCAGAAGGGAAATAGCTGTGTCAAAGAATATCTGCTTTCATAATTCTGATAGATGTCGTCAAATTACGCACCATAGGAGCACTCCTACCAGAAGTGCTTGAGAATACCTGTTTCCCCACAACCTTGGCAACACAATGTGTTATTAACTTTTTGGGTTTTTGCCAATCTGATGGGGAAAATGGTATCTGCATGTGGCTTCCATTTGCATTTCTCTTTTGTTTTTTTGAGTGAAAGTGAGCATCTTTCCAAATGCTTAAGAGTCATTTGTGTTTTATTTCTACAAACTGCCTATTTATTACCCTTTAATCATTTTTGCAATTAGATTGTCTTTTTTTTCGTACTGATTCCCTCAGTACGTATTTGCTGAATAAATGAATGAATAAAACACGAGGCATTTAAATAGGGGGCACTGAATGCCATGGCTCAGCATCCCAAATAAAACCCAGCCGAAGCAAGAATAGATTTGGCACGGCTGTGGTTGTTCGTCGTGTCCTTTGATAAGAAGCCCAGGATCTCACATTTAAATGCCACTCCCGATGGACAGCTCTCCAAGAGGCTGGAGGTAAGGAGGTCCGAGTAAGCAGCCTTTTGGAGCAAAGAGTTGAGAATATCCAGAGGGCTGTGTCAGTCCTCAGTGGGACCTTCCGTGGGAGTGGATGCTCCCCAGGACCTTATTCATTCTCTGAGATGGGTAGTCGGGAGAGGAGCTATACACGTTAGACATTAGACAAGCAGGTGGCAGGTTGACATCCTCGTGTGACTATAAGGGGGGCACATCTGGGCTCTCACCTGGATGAAAGTCGCAGCAGTCCGAGCCTATGTGCCTTCCATGGACTATGCCCCTGCCTGTTTTTTCTGGCCAGAGTGGGCTTCACGACAGTTGGCGATGTTCTCATGGTCTGAGAGACAATGGCTGTTGCCACCATCCTTGCTATTGTCATTCTTGCTATGACAGCTGCTCTGGTCCCTTATATCCACTGAGACATGAGGATTGTGAAGTCTAGTTGGTACCCCCTCTGAAATCAAAGAGTGGCGGGGAGGGGGGTGGGGGGCGTTGACACCCCATGAGAGCTGGTGGATAAATGATTTCTGGCCCCTTCCGAGGTGCAGCCTCTCAAGACCTTCTGTGATCCTGAGCAGCCAACCTGTCCACAGCTTCATCACTCATGCCATTCGCTCGTGTCCCTTCCTGCTTCCCTGGGATCGCGTGCCCCAGAACGCATACACTTCTGCCCCACGCTCTGCTTTCCAGGGAACCCTGGATAAGACAGAAAGTACTCTCATCCCCGTGCAGACGTTGCGGGTTTTCTAAAGGGTATATGGAACACCTAGGTCCTAAAAGCAAAATGGCTTGTGGTGTAATTAAGGAAAGTTTAAAAGAAAAATGCTACTACCCGTGGAGCACATAGTAGGTGCTATGCTCTGTGCTCAAAAGTTTCACATACTTAATTCCCACAAGATCCCTGTGAAGTATTATGGTTGCCGTTTTCCCAGTAATGGAACCGAGGCTTTGGATGTTTACAGTTGTGGATGATGGAGCTGGGCCTTCAGCCCCATTCTGCTCTGCCCTAAACGTACAGTACCCGTGAAATTCAGGTCACGCAAAATGCTGGGAAGCCTTTGAAAAGAAAAATGCCTTCAAAGAGAAAGTCCCAGAAATTTATCCAGCTGACCCTTTATAGACTCGTTCTCCTCTTTCAGAGAAGTTCTTAACGACCGTGGGCACCCCTTTGTGCTCTCCAAGCTCTTCTGCATTTGATCTTCCTCCCCAGCCACGGGCGAACGCCGCTGTTTATCAGCAGCCGGAGCCAAAGCTCAAAGAGGCTGGGGACTTGTGCACAACACCCAGCTTGTGGCCCCTGGAAACAGTCCGTGTCTTTGGCCTACCTGTTTATCTAGGGCTTACCTTGCTCTCTGTGGAGCATGGATGTGCGATTCTTGTTGCCGACTTGGAAGCTATTTCGGAAACATGCGATAATGAAAAAAATTTTTTTTTAAAGCATAGAGTAAAAGATAAGTTAAAGACTTATTTTTGTCTCCTTAAATTTTTTTTTTTTTACAAAACTTAAGTCTTCTCCATTCACCAGAATGTGTGTGTGTGTGTGTGTGTGTGTGTGTGTGTGTTCTTTTAGAGTTAGTCTATGAATATTCTGGTGTACGTGTCTATATAGGACACCACATAAAATACTCAGGTGGCAGCTCACTGCCACACCTTGCCCAGACATGGTTTCATCTCGGCGCCTGTCAGTTACGTGTCCATGGTGTGGACAGACTGTAAGTCGTTTGGCCGTCCTCCACTGAGAGCAGTTGGGTTCTCTTCTGCCTCCTGTCTCACGTTTGTAATTAGACAGTATGCTTGACAGAGGAGAAGATAGGAAAGTGAAGGACTTGTCCAAGGTCAGCAAAGCTGAGATTTGAACCTAGGTCTCCTGACCAGGGTCCACCTTGTTGATGGTTCCTCCATAAAGTTGCAGGGGCTTTGGAGGAAAGGAGGGGCGTGGCACTAAACCCTTACAGACCGGTTTGGGGGGATGGGTGCAGACAACCCCCCCCTCCCTGCTTCTGGATGTTGTCTCACCTGGTCATTCTCTTAACTCTCTGGCAGGGTCACAGCCACCAACGACCTTCCTCCACTGCCCCTTATGTCCCTCTGCTTCACCCCAGCACAGCAGCTTAACAAGCCCCAGGCTGCTGCCCTCCAATGACAGGTAAGGCATTGATCAGCCCCGAGAACCAGCTGAGAGCAGGATCTATTTAAAGAAGCACATGTTTCCAGGTGCTGAGTCACGTTGGTCTGGCCCAGCAGGCTCATGTCCAGGCAGCGTGGACGTTCATGTCACGGCGGCCACTGCAGCCTGGCTCAGACTTTGGCAGTCACCCCGTGAAGCCTGAGCTGACGTGCCACACTTAATGAGCTAAAACACGACACCTCCAGCATCCACCTCACCAGTTTCCAGATTTTAAAGGTAGGTATTCTCACTGCTTCCCCACTGACCATTACTCTATTATCATGGTGATCGGTCAGCCAAAATTGCTGTCACAGAGACTCAGATTTAAATATTACCTCTGCTGCTTACTAGCTGTGTGACCTTGGGCAAGCTGAATAGCCTCTCTAAACCTCGGTGTCATCATCTGTGAAATAGGATTAATAGCTGTGTTGCAGGGTACAGATGGGGGATAAATAGAGCAATATATGGGAAGCCAATACCATGTAGTAAGCATTCAACCAGTGATAGCAAATTAAATTAAGTTAAATTAAATTAAATTAAATTAAATTAAAATTTGAATTCAGCACCTTGCTAGGCATGGTAGGAAAATACCAAACACATGCAATATGATGTTGGATATCATGAAAGTTGTTTAAAGATACAAACTAGTTGGGGCACCTGGGTGGCTCAGTCAGTTGAGCGTCCGACTTCAGCTCAGGTCATGATCTCATGGTTCGCGAGTTTGAGCCCTGCCTGGGGCTCTGTGCTGACAGCTCAGAGCCTGGAGCCTGCTTCGGATTCTGTGGCTCCCTCTCTCTTTATCCCTCCCCCACTGATGCTCTGTCTCTCTCAAAAATAAACATTAAAAAATTTTTAAAAAGATATAAACTAGGGAAGTTATAATTACATAAACAGGTCTGAAATTCGCAACATTCACAGAGTCATTGCAAATCTGCTTGGTTCAGGCAAGGCACCGACTGAGGCTCTGCGGACGCACAAATGACAGGGACCTCATGCAATTCACTATCTAACAGGAGAGACGTGCAAACAGACGGTTACATCACAATGGGAAAGGCACTCGAATACATGGGAATCCATGTCACGGAGCAGCTGATTCTGCCTGGAACACGTGGGAGAGGCTTCTGACAGGAAAAGAAGGTGGCAAATGCCTGGCGTGTATGATGTCACTGTCCATTCTTGTGTCCATGGTAGACGTCAGTCATCAGCCTTGGCCCCAGTCACGAAGTGATGGTCCTCTGTATCCTTCTCAACACGATGCTCTGGACGGCTGTTCCCAGTCAGTCAACACCGACATGATAAATGCCACCTGCCATCCACCAGTTAAAAGGTGTTTCAAGGCACCAAAAAGTATCCAGCCACGGGATACAGAAGATCAGAGCTCTGGATCTCATGGAAGAGAGCCTGTCTGGGGAGAAGCATGAGGCACTTGGGAGTCTGGTTGTGGCTTTTGACACTTCTGTGCCATGTGGTCTCTTTGAACCTGGTTTCCTCCAAGTGAGTCTGGTTCTTGGAGTTCTGAGACGAGAGGGGGTTCCGGTTTGGGTGCTCGAGGAAGGCTTACCACAGGAGGCGGGATTTCAGGGGGCTTTGAAGGATGGGCATAATTTGCATCAACGGGGGCAGTGTGTGTGTGTGTGTGTGTGCATGTGAGCCAGCACACGCATGCACATTCTGAGTGTGAGGGACTGTGGCGGGTAAGCAATGAGTGGCCTTCAGAATCTACTCCCGTCTACTTTCTCCAAAATAAAAAGCAAACACACCCTGGGCAGCCTACTCTGGGGTGGGAGGTCTGCAGTGGGAGGTCAAGTTGCAGTACCTGCCAGGAGGCAGTCATGGCCATGGAAAAAGGGGTACCATCCAGGGGAGACGGGATTACGTGACAGGTGGGGTCAATGGCAGCCTGCTGCTGCTTCTCCTTGCATTTCAAGCTCCGTGTCCTTCAACAAGGGTTCCACTTGTGTCGTCAGCAGGGCCGTGTGGCCCCCGAGCCCACGAGGATGCCCACTGGTGGGTACAAAGGCTGTTTGCCACACAGACCCGTGACCCACAGCCGTGCCCTCGCTGGGGCTGTCTTCCAAGATGAGACCTGGGGCAGAGCCATTTACAGCTCAGTTATAGACTCTCGATCTTGACCTCCTTTCCAGTTTTTCTCATTCCATCTGCAAGTCAGTTGACTGCTCGGCAAAGTGGTTCTAGAACGTGGGCTCTGTAGTTACACTGCTTTGGGTTCCGATTCTAGCTCTACTCCCAAACTGTGTGACCTCAGTCCGGTGACTCAACCTCTCAGAGCCTTAGTTTCATCATCAATAAAATATGGCATGGCACCGACTTCACGGAGGGGCGTGTGGGTTCCATGAAGAAGTCTACGTAGACACAGTGCGTATCTGGCACATCGTAAATACCCAATAAATATCCATGTAGTTACATCATCAGTGATAGTTTCTCCCTTTTGCCTCATCGTCCCCCAGCTGGATGGTAAGCCCCTGAGGGAAGGTACCTTCTGTGTTTTACTCACCACGAGACTGGACATAACCTGAGGTACTTAGAACTCCTGCTGATTATTTGAGATAGAAGTAGAAAGTTGTAGAAGCTCTGGGCTCTGGGGAGGAAGTTCAGGGTCCTCCACTGAGGCTTCAAGGCTCTTTAGGTCCATATTCACCTTCTCAGACACACCTTCTGCCCCATTCTTTTTTTTTTTCTTTTCATTTTTTTAAATGTTTATTTATTTTGAAAGAGAGAGAGCACAAGCTGGGGACAAAGTGTGAGTGGGGGAGGGGCAGAGAGCGAGGGAGACACAGAGTCCAAAGCATGTTCAAGGGTCTGAGCTGCCAGCACGGAGCCCAATGCGGGGCTTGAACTCACCAACCCCGAGATCGTGACCCACACAGAGATCATGACGCTTAACCGCCTGAGCCACCCAGGCGCCCCTGTTTTTAGAAATTTCTAGCCTCCGGGCACACCCAACTATCTGTGGTTCCTTGAATACACCACCCCCTCCTGCTTCTCCTCACAAGCCCTACTTCCTCTGCCTTTTCTCATCTTGCCAGTCAAGGCCTTTTTAATTACAAGTGACAGAAACCCAATATAAAAGGGCTGAAGCAGAAAGCCACTTTCTTTTCTTCAAATAACTGCATAATTATTGGCTTCAGGAATGGCTGGATCCCAGGACTCAAAAGATACCATCAGGACTTTCTCTTTCAGATCATTTTCCTTCATGTTGGCTTCATCCTTCGTCCTTCGGTATGTTGATTCTTGCTAGTGACGAGATTTCCACCCACATTCCAGGCTCACCTCCATGCATTGCAACAACACCAGGAGACACAGGGCTCCGTGTCACATAAGGATCTTGGGAGAGGCCAGGATTGCCGCTCATTGGGTCAGTTCGGTCAGGTGTCCATGCCCCATCCAACTGTTGTGGCCAGGAAAATCGAATGTGCTGATTGGCCAGATTTGGGTCATGTGCTCATCCCGTGGGAAACCACGGGCACTGGGGGTAGATTAAAGGTCATCCCCCAAAGAATATTGGCTACTGAGCAGACGAAAACAACAGGTGCCCTCCACACATGGCAGATCCTTCTCATCCTTCGAGATGAAGCTTAAATGTCATCTCGGCAAAGGGACTCCAGATCCAAGGCTCCTCCCAGGTTGAGTCGTACGTCATCTCCACTATGAGCTCACCATTAATACAATTATAAATAACTCTCTGTCAAGGTAGGGGCTGAGTATCATTAGTGTTGTAGGTTCTGGAGACCTGACTTAGTGCCTCGGACAGTGTGGGCGTTTAAGAAATGTTCACTGAGTGAATGAATGCGCTTGTAAAGCCAGACTGTGGTGGTTCTGGGCCTGTGTGTCCTCAGATTCATTGCTGTTCTTTCCCTGTTCTGTTAACATGGGCGGGGGGTGCTTTGGGCAGCATTTCTTAGGGTCCCTACTTTTGCCTGGGGGCAGCCAGTGGGAGACTTTGGCTATTGGAGGGTAGGAGGAAGAGAGAATCTGGGGTATTCCTTCCCTACCTCTCTCTACTTTGAGAGTCTTTTGTTTGTCTTTTGTAATGTCTGTATCTCCTACAGTTCCAGCTTTTGCCTTGTGACCCTGGTTCCTCAGCTCTAGTAATAACCTCCTCCTCCCTCTGTCTGTCTAGACCTAGGGACAATTGTGGCTCTTTGCTATGGCCAATCTCTGGGTGGTCTTGCCATCCCCTGTCAGCTTCTGACCTTTTCCATCCCCCATATAACCAATTTCCTGCATTAAATTTCATCTGAAATAGAGTGGTGTCTGTTTTCCTGGTTGTTGTCTGACTGATACCAACCTGTTAGAGGGTTTTATTTCGAACTGTCAAACATTGGGAGCATGCTCGCTCTGTGGAATTGTCTGATGCACAAAGGGACTTTGGTTTGCTCTAAGAGGAATTTTTCGGCTGCTGGTGTGAGAGAGACAAGTCAGCTCTCTCTGAAGGCTCTGTATTCACTGAAAGTTCTCCATTCATCAAACATCCCTGCTGCTTGTCTGCATGGTCCCAGCCAGTCAGGGAGAGGCTTATCTGTGGGAAGTCAAAGGATAATTCAACATGGAAGTGGTAAGGAGGCGGGTGTAATGTTTTAACTGTATGTGTTATTACTCTTGTATGCTATGCCCCAATTCCAGTTTTTCAGAAGAAAGGCCAGCTTCCCCCAATTTTGGCTCTGAGAAGTTAGGCGTGGCTTGTGAGACTATTTCCGCTCAGCACAAGGGTAGAATTGGGCGAGTGAAGGCCCCACAGCCCTACTTTGCCTCACCTAGCAGAGCATGAACACACAACGTGGGGAAGCTTAGCACTTCAGACTGTGGCGCACAGAGCCTGTCACACCTAAGCTGAAGGGCTAGTTTTGCCCCTTAACACTATCATCTTGGGTAAAGGACTTAACATCGGAGGTCTTCATTTCCTTGTCTATAGAATGGAGCTCATTATAGCATCTGCCCCCTAGAAGGCATGTTTTGAGAATTTGAGAAACTAAGCAGAAGACCATGGGGGAAGGGAAGGGGAAAAATAGTTTCAGACAGGGAGGCAAACCATAAGAAACTCTTAAATACAGAGAACAAACTGAGGGTTGATGGCGGGGGGCAGGGGAGAGGGGAGAATGGGTGATGGGCATTGAGGAGGGCACTTGTTGGGATGAGCACTGGGTGTTATATGTAAGCGGTGAATCATTGGAATCTACTCCTGCAGCCAAGAGCACACTGTATACACTATTAGCTAACTTGACAATAAATTCTATGCAAAAAATATTAAACAAATTAAAAAAAAAGAACGCATGTAAAGAGCTCCGTGGAATGCGTGATGTAACCTACCATATAAACCTATAAATATTATCTCAAGAAACGAAAACAAAAACCACCCAGGGATGCCTGGGTGGCTCAGTCGGTTAAGCATCTGACTATTGTTTTCTGCTCAGGTCTTGATCTCATGATTCATGAGATCAAGCCCCACATCAGGCTCTGTGCTGACGGTGCAGAGCCTGCTTGGGATTCTCTCTCTCCCTCTCTCTCTGCCTCTCCCCTGCTTGTGCGCTCTCTCTCTCTCTCTCACAAAATAAATAAACATAAAAAAAAGATTGATTAAAAAAACCAAACAAACCCAATCCGAGATCCTCGCACTGAAGCCGACCGTAGGCCTTTGCAAGGGTGGGAACCACACCATGTCTTACTACCCACGGTGCCTGGATATAGGACTTAATTCAGGAATTAATATAGGAATATAGGAATTAACTCAGTTCCAAGGAACAGAAATTCATCCAAGGCAGCTCAGATAAAAACAAAGGGGGTTGTAGGGAATCGGGCAAGTCTTTTAGAACTCAGGGGCAAGAACGTGGCTGGGCTTCATTGCCGCCAAAGACTCACGATGCCTTCTGGCACGTTCCTCTTGCCCTTCTTCCCCCAATGCTTTTCCCAGTTTTGTTTTTCTCTCTATACCTAGATGCCACCTTGCCTGTGGCGCCTGGCCTCCCAAGTGGCAGCTTTGTTCCCCAAGCCCACCCAAAGGGCAGCGGATCGTAGAGCGGTCAAGAGCCCAGGCTTGGAACAGACGGGGTTCAAATCGTCGCTCGGCCATCACTCACTGTGCAGCCACCACTCCCTGCGACTCGTTTTCCTCATCTGCAAAGGGGGTGTCGTAATAGCACCTGCCTCTTAGTTGTGCTGTAAACGAGTTCATACAGGTGAAGTGCTTGTAATAACTGACTTCTTGGTGCCTAGTAAGTGTTCGGTTAACATCGGTGACGGTGATTATCGCGTAACTTTCCAGCTCACCTCCTGGCCTGGTGGCTCCCAAAAGCAGACCTGAGACCAGGATTCACGTGAAAGGCTTCATCGGGAAGTGTTCTCGGGGAGACTGGGAAGAGGATGGGGTGACAGGGAAGGCCAAAGGCGGAGAGCAAGGTTAATAAGAGAGAGCCAAGGGGGAGGAGTGGCATTCTGAGTACGTAGATGCTTGCCAGCAAATGTCTGTTGGAGGAAAGCTGTGTGCCCAGCGCCGTGCCAGGTTCCTAGTAATGCAAAGGGGGCCCAGACAGGAACGCACAACCTCTTCTTTGAGGTAGCACTGGCATAGCGGTTTCCCCAACTGCCGTGTGAACTTCTTAAGGGCGGGGACCACATCATGTTGTCACCTCTGTTCACACAGATTCTCGCGCACAGTAGGAGCTTAATAAATGCTTGTTGAGCGGCACCGATGTTTGTGACTTGGGCCGTGGGGGAAGGCAGCCCTGTTGGTGTTCCCCTCCCGCCCCCCCATCCCCACCTCCAGGGTCTCCCCTCTGCCAGGTCCACTCTCCCTATCTTACCTGACTCCACCCAGAATGAGAGGGTCCCACCGGTGCCACAAGGACATGCCGAAGTGGGCCCCGGCTGAACAGGAAGTCATGGCACCTGAGCTTCAGTCACAGCTTTGCTCAGACTCTATGACATCAGGGCCTCCGTGTCCCCCGTCTAATGAGGAGCCTGACTGAGGTCCACCATTCGTTCGGAAAGGCGGTTGACAAAGTGGTCAGGTGGGCGAGTCTCAGAGCCAGACTTCTGAGGTCAGCGATGGATCGTCCCCTCTGCTGGCTGCCCTTGTACAGCTTACTGGACCTCTCTGGGCTGCACCTTCCCTGTCTGAAGAGTGGGCGTGATGATGATGGTACCGTCCTCGTAGGGCTTTTGTGGGGGATTTAATAACATCCTGTAATATTCTTCAGCCCTAGAAAGGAATGCACAGAGGAGCCTTGAAAACGTGTTGCTCGGTGGAAAAAGCCAGAGATGACAGACCACATGTTGTGTGATCCCGTTTCTATGAAAGGTCCAAAGTCAGCAAATCCGTAGGGACGGAAAGTAGATCAGTGGTTGCCAGAGGTAGGGGTGGGGGAGGAGGAATGGGGGGTGACTCCTAATGGGCACAGGGTTGTTTCTGGGTTGATGAAAATGCTCGGGAATTAGAGAGTGTTGATGGTTGCACAACTGAATATGTCTGTGAATGTGTTAAAAAAAACAACTGAATTGTACACTTGAAGATGATGAATTTTGTGGCATGTGCATTATAGCTCAATGAAGACATATCAAACCGGAAGATACGGTCTGTGAAGTCCCCAGCTCACAGAAAATACTCCTCGAACCATTTCTCCCTGCATTACTACAGTGGCCTCCTAACTGGTCTTTCCACCTCTTCCCTCGCTCCCCATCCAACTACCCAGTACTGTGTGAGCGCATGTCATGTTTGCTCTCTAAACTCTTCTGTGGCTCCCATCTCTCTTGGTAAAAGCCCAGGTCATTACAACGGCCTATGGTGCCCCACACCAGCTGACTCCTGGCTTCCTCTCTCATCTTGCCTCCTGAGATTTGCCCCTTGCTCTCTCTGCTTCAGCCATATTAGCCTTCTGCTGCTCCTTAAGCATATACCAGCTATGTCCCTACCTCAGGACCTTTGCATTTGCCGCTCCCTCTGCCTGGAACAAACTACCCTCAGATATCTGCTGGGCTCGCTCTTTTGCCTCTTTCAGGTGTTTGCTCCAATGTCACCTTCTCAGTGAGACCCTCCCCCCCCCGCCTGAACTAACCACTCTGTATTTCACATCAAAACCTCCTGCCCTGATACTCCCTATTCACCTGCCCAGATTATTGTAACACTTAGGTTTATTGCTAGGACATCCGTTCCACGAAGGCAGGATTTTTGTGCATCTAGTTTACTGCTGTCTCCCCAGTGCCTAGAACAGAGCTTGGTCCAGTCAGTACTCAGTTATTTTTTGACTGAATAAATAATTGCTAGCCCTTGCTATAATTTATACTAAAGTTGCTGGGACTTTTAATCTTTTTTTTTTCTTTCATAAATGTCTCTTGCAGATTTCAAGCTCACATTTCTTTGAGGCTTCTTTCCTCCTTCTATCTTATCCCTACTGGGTGTTGGGTTTCGAGGTAAATATTGTCTTTGTGGGATAATTATAAAGTTGCTCTAGAAAATAGTTTCCTCTCACTTTGAAGTTTCATCTCACTTTTTAAAAAGGCATCAGAACTCCCTTCTGAATTCTTCATTGTAATGAAATTAGTTTCCCAAAGCTGATGCGGAAGCTAATTTGTGTATTGCTGTCAGTGGTAAAGCTTTGAAATTAATTGTCTTAGCTAACCTTGTTGAGATCTAACCATGTTACGTTTAGTGCATAAAAACATTATCTCCTCATCGGTGTCTGGTGGGATGCGAGTCTTGCCCTATTCTCTCTTGAGCAGAATGTAATTTTTGCTGGTTTCAAAATTAAGACGGAGAGCTTAACAGTGGAGCGAAAACTCTCAGGTTGCCAGGCAGATTTTACAACTTGGATTCTAGAATTAGCCCTGGAGTTGACTGACTGTGTGGCCTGCGGTTAGGCCATCCTCTCTGAACACTCGGAAGGGGTATGTTCCGAAATAGTTTTTAATTACGCAAGTACTACAGAAATAGCTTTTTATAAAAAATAAGAATTGACAAAGCTAATATCCCCTTTGACCGTGACTCCTCTGTGGTCCTGAAGCATCCCGTCATTTGTTAGACGTTTACGTCTCCAGATAATTTTCTGTGCATTTGTGTACTGTATTACATATATTATTATACGAATGTGTGTTTCACATAAATGTATGATCCTATAACATCATAAACACAACTTGCTTTTTCCACCCGAAGATGTCTAAGAGTTCTTTCCGAGTCGGTACATAAATGTTTCTTATATTTAAAAACAATTTTTAAATGTTTATTTATTTTAGAGAGAGAGCGAGAGAGAACACGAGCATGAGTGGGGGCGGTGGGGAGGATGGCAGAGAGAGAGGGAGACACAGAATCCGAAGCAGGCTCCAGGCTCTGAGCTGTCAGCACAGAGCCCGACGCGGGGCTTGAGCTCACGGACTGCAAAATCATGACCTGAGCTGAAGTCAAATGCTTAACCGGCTGAGCCACCCAGGTGCCCTAATTCTTACATTTTTAAATAGCTTCATGCTATTTCTATGAGTCAGCTTGAGTTTCCATCACAAAATGCCCATAGACTGGGTAGCTTAAATAGCAGGCATTTATATCTCACAGTTCTGGAGACTAGGAAGGCCAAGATCAAGGTGCCAGCTGTTTTGGTTCTGGGTGAGGCCCTCTTTCTGACTTCTCTCTGTGTCCTCACAGTGGGGGTAGGGGTGGGGGGAAGGAAGAGAGAGGGGAAGAAAGGGAAAATGAGAATGGAGAACAAAGAAAGAAAGAACACTCTTACAAAGCCACTGATCCCAGCATGGGGGCCCTCATGACCTCATCGAAACCTAATTACCTCCCTTAGCCTTTGTCCTAATACCATCACATTGGGGGTCAGGCCTCCAGACTGTGAATTTGGTAGGGTTAGAGGGGTGGGGGTGGGGAGGACACAAACATTCAGTCCATAAGCGTATTCCATGATACAGATGTGTCATTACCCAGCCATTTTCTTATTGATGAGCATCTAGGCTGTTTTTAGTTTTTCCCTGTTATAAACCGTGCTGGGATGAAGACCCCAGTTCAGGCCCCTTCTCTCAGGTAGACACTGAGAAATGGGATGGCTGTATCGTCAACTGGCATTCTGACAGTGAGGGAACCGAACAAGTTAAACTTGAAATCATTTCCGGTTATAATCTGGGTGTAATCAGGGTCCCCTGTGGACCCATCTTTTCTCCGAATCAATTCAAGGAAACAACACTTGGGTGGAAACACTTGGGTTCCATTTTTGAGCCGTCTGCTCAGGAAACCCCCAGAGGTCGTGATGCGGTGGGGAGTAGTGGGGGGCGGGGGGTCAGGGTTAGGAATACGAGCTGCGTCGTGAATTAGCCTGTTTGATTTTCAGATGAAATCCTGGATTATTTTGGGTTCAGGTAGCATGGTGTTTATCCTTGTTGAGGTTAGTAAATCAGTTTTATTTTTGTCTTCTTTTTACTTACACAGACACACATAGATAAAAGGTACCTGTGGCTATAAAGTAAAAGAGTAGAATGCATATAAGGCTAAAAATCTCCTCCCACATCTATTCCCTAGGTCTCTTTCCAGAGACTCGTGCTGCCTCCGGTCTCTTGTGGATCCTCCTGTCTGTTAAAGCAAATGGGCTTAAACACAAACGGTAGCAGTCTGAACATAGTCTGGGCACTTGTCTTTTTTACCTTTTTAACCATGGCAAAATTCAAACATATACAGAAGTAGAGAGAAGAGTACAGTAAATCCCTCTGTACCCATCACTCAGCTCAACAATTATCAGCCTATAGCCCTTGCTTTTTCAGCTCTGTGCTACATCTTGGACCTTCTTCCATTGTAGTTCATCCACACCTGCCTCATGTATTTTCATGGTTGCTTAGAATTCCGTAAGGATGTCCCAGAAGTCACTGTATCAGTGTCCTATTGGACGTTTATGTTTGCCACCTGATGTCACTACAAACAACGGTGCAGCGAGCACATCCATCTTTGGGCACATGTGTGAATAAATATGTAAGAAGTTCCTGGAAGTGAAATTGCTGCATCAGAGGCCTGTTCATTTAAAATATTGATAAGGACTGCCAAACGGCCCACTGTTGGAATTGCATAAATTCTTGCTTCCACTAATAGCATATGAAAGTGCTCATTTCCCCACATGCTCATCAGCATAATGTGTTATCACATTTTTTATCTTTAAAATACTCTCGTAATTACAGGGGCGCCTGGGTGGCTCGGTCAGTTGAGCATCCAACTTCCGCTCCGGTCATGATCTCGCGGTTCATGAGTTCAAGCCCCACGTTGGGCTCACTGCTGTCTGTGCAGAACCTGCTTGGAATCCTCTGTCCCCCTCTCTCTGCCCCTCCCTCGCTTGCGCTCTCCCCAGAATAAATTAAAAAAAAAAAAAAAACTCGTAATGACAGAGAACAAACCGGTGGTTGCCAGAGGGGAGGAGGTGGCAGAATGGGCAAAATAGGTGAAGGGAGGAGACGCAGGCTTCTAGGCATGGAAGGAAAAAGTCCCGGGGATGAAAGGCCAGCGTAGGGAATATAGTCAACGGTATAGTAATAGCTGTCTGTCAACAGGTGAGCAGAGCATGACGTATGGAGTCGTCACATGACTATGTCGCACACCTGAAACTAATGTAACGCTGCGTGTCAACTCTACTTTGATAAAAATAAAGAAAAAGAATAAAAATAAGTAATAAGAGTAAAAAACAGTACTCTCTCCTGGTTGTGTCTTCAGTATTGTTTTTCACACCAAGAAGTGAGATCTGTTTAGGGAGTGTTCCGGCCAAGTTAGCGGGTAGAAATCAGCACAGAATAGGACAGAACCACACCGATGGCTAAGAGCGTTTCAACTTTTGCTTCACTCGCACATCTGTGTGCCTGCGTGGATGAGAACCGGGTTGGGATGTAAAACGTAGTTCTCACGGTGGGTCTTGGCTTAAAGTCTGAAAAGCACTGTTCTGCCAAGTGATTTCTTTTTAAGTTTAGTTATTTTGAGAAAGAGAGAGCATGAGCAGGGAAGGGTAAGAGAGAGGGAGCGAGAGAATCCCAGTGTGGGACTCGAACTCACGAACCACGAGACCGTGGCCCGAGCCGAAATCAGGAATTGGACGCTTAACCGACTGAGCCATGGCAGCTACTTTCTAGAATGATCTTCTCTGGCTCTGAAATTTAAAAGAAGAAAATCTCCTCTCTTGCCCCCACCCAGTCCTCCTTGCTTGCAGCTGCCCTTTTCCTTCTGTCTCTGCTGCTGTCCCCTGAGAGAAGCGGGAGGCAAACCCCCTTCAGCCCTTCTCCCTCCCATCTCCCAGGCTCGCGTCACCTCCTGTCAGACGCGGGCTGGTGTAGACGGACTTCTCGGAGGGCCGCGGAGGGCTGGTGTAGCTGCTGACTTCACTTCACCGGAGGGAGCTGCTCCCGCTCAGGGCCGAGCAGTCCTCACGGTGAGGGGCTGTCCTGCCCCTTCGGGCCACTCAGAAGCCTTGACACAGCACTTCCCTGCTTTTCTGAGCCCCCCTCCCCTCACAGCGGTACCCCCCCCCCCCCAATCCGAAATGCCCACCACCTTTGCCGTCCTTCCCACCTCTGCGCCTTCCAGAGCACGGTTTCCCCTGGAACGCTACGCTCCCAACGCACACACCTGCCGCGTGGCCGTGGCCTCTCCCTGTTCGGGTTTAAGTGTGGCTCATCTTCCGAGGCCTCTCGGTCAGAAGCCCTTCCCCCCTCTCACCGTCCACAGCCACAGTACCATTCTGTTTCTCGTTTACTCTGGGTTGGACCTGAATCTCCCTGTGACGTTTGCACTTCCTCCAGGAAGGACCCTGGTTGTCCCACCCATAGGTGTATCCCCCCGGGTAGTGTCTAATATCTAGAAGGCACTCCATAGATAGTTCTAGAAAGAGCGACTTGGAGGTTTTCATTCCGACTTGGGAGAGGTACCGATGGACCCATGGCCATTTTGTACGGGTACTAAATAATCCTTCTCCCTCTGGTGACTGATGGTCTTTGCCATCCGTGAAGTGATGGTCTGAGGAAACTCTGATGAACTCTCCTCGGCGGGCGAATCAGCCAGGGGCCTGGCAGGAACAGAGGAGCACTCAACCCGGAGGGTCTGCAGAGTAGGAAAGGCCTGTTTACAAGGACGGAGGCAGGGTTCAGGGAATGTGCCACATTGCACATCAGGCCAGGAGCTTGAACCAGCAGGAGTATTTTGAAGGGGGTGAGGGGAGAGAAAAGTTCTCTGGACCTTGAGATAGCAAGTTGTGCAGATGGCCACCTGACAAGGGCTGTGTGGCATTTGGCCAAGGGGATTGACCGGCTGGTGGTGACCCTGCAGGGAGGGGGCGTGGGAGTAAAGACCCCAACGTCTCTTTTTCCCTCATCCTCTGATCTCCTGTCAGAACCTTCCACCGGTGAACCCAGTGCACAAGGGAGCCCAGAGTTGCGATGTGCACACATCAGTTCCTATGTGCCCGGGTCTACTGAGCAGGGTGGATGAGGAGCAGCAGGACGCCTCGGACAGTGAGTTATCTCAAGGGACAGTAGTGGTACGGCCATGAGAGGCCGTGGAGTGCCAGAGCCAGAGTGCTTGGGTTTAAATCCTGCCTCTTCCACCCCTTAGGTAGGTCGCCTCTCTGTGCCTCAGTGTCCTCATCTGGAAAGTGGGAATACTAGAGGTGCCCCCTGCATAGACTCATAGGGCATCGAGCGGGTTATATAACATGTCAGATCCTTAGATTAGCGGGTGACACGTGGTAAGTGCTCGATCACTGTTAGCTCTTGCTGTCATTTAGGACACCGTTCTCCTAGGCTTGTACAGAAATCTAACGGGGAGGAGATAATGAGTAAGACCTTTTGTTGAGGGACGGGGCTTTGCCGAAGCAAAAGGAAGTAAAATATAATGACAGTGGAATTGGTTCCCTGGTGTGAAAACGAGCTCCCTCTCCTTTTCCATTATGAGACCTGACCCCAGCTTTGAAATTTTGACTGCTAGCACAAATTGAGTTTATTTATTTTTTTCTCACATTCAGCACTGTCTTTTTTTTTCTTTTAATAATCTATAGGCTGATGGAACATACTTGAACGGAGAGATTAAATGAGTTTTCATTCACTACTTTGAAGTGTTTCAATCCCCTGAAGAGAAAGATTAAAGCTCTTTACAGCAGGTAGATAGGGTGGGTTTTTTTGTTTTGGTTTGGTTTTTTTTTTTTTTTTTTTTTTTTTTTTTTTAAATTAAAGTTGATATTCAGCATCCCACAGAATCCCCCTTCATTTCCTGGCACCAGTGGATGGAAACATTTCATTGTCCACATCACCACCGGGTCACAGTGAAAGGAGAGGTGGGGTGGGGGCGGGGGGGGGGGGGGCGGGAATGGCTGAGGCTGCTGGGAAGGAAAATCAAGGAACACATCGGCTTTGAAAGAAAGGCACCAGGAAGGGCAAGGCTGCAGAGATATATATGGAATGGAGTGCCTGAGAAAGGGAACAGACAAGCTGTGAAAAAAATCTGTCTTGATAGATACAAGAGATTTAGAGATATAGATAAATAGATATTTTGTATTAAAAAAATTTAAGGGCAAAGAGTTTGGAACTAACAGAGAACTCTCTCGGGCATGAGAGACAAGTTTGCAGACTGTCACTGGCATAAAAATTGTTACAATGATTATATGTGCACAAAATATTTGTGGAGAGGGAACACTAAATCTGGTTCAGCTGCCAATGTCCTGGAGACTTCTGAGAGCACTGAGCTGAGAGTCTGGAGAACTGGCTTCCCCCTCTAGGGCTCCCTCTCTCTGGCTTGTTACCCTTCTAAGACACTGAGCTTCTCAGCCTTGTATCCTGATCATAATATTTCCACTGATTACCTCGCTGAGTTTGGGTTGATGAGAGTGAAAATCCTTTGAAGAATGTAGAGTTGAATGAGAAATATAGTATATATTTATTTTTTTTAATTAATGTATTTATTTTTGAGAGACAGAGAGAGACAGTGTGAACAGGGGAGGGTCAGAGAAAGAGGGAGACACAGAATCTGAAGCAGGCTCCAGGCTCTGAGCTGTCAGCACAGAGCCCATGTGGGGCTCGAACCCATGAACCATGAGATCATGACCTGAGCTGAAGTTGGAGGCTTAACCAACTGAGCCACCTGGGTGCCCCGGGAATATAGCGTATGTATAAGGGGTAAGAACAAGTAAATGATAAGTATCTATTTGTAGAGTGTGCCAGGTGCCGGGTTCTGGGGATACAGTGACTACTTCGAGGGACAGAGAAAAAACAGTGCAAGGTGTGTAAGGCAGTAGGCAGGGGTTAAAATGAAACTGTTTTAAGATATTACCTTGGAGGAGGGTAGAGAAGTGGATTCATTTTAGATGAAGTCACATATGCATGTTAGAAAAGTGGAAGACAAACACTGAAAGAATAGGAAGAAAATACAGCTTTGTACAAGTGCTGACTCCCTCCATCTTGTTCATGTTAGCTTGATGACCTCTCTTGGGACTACGTGTTCCAGGCACCTTGGAGGTTAATACCTGAGAAATGCCCACCAAGGCTGGGATTGGAGGAGACTTGTTTTGGCCTCCCATGAATCTCTTGGAGACAGCAGCCTTGCCCCTTCCTGATGCACAGGTGGCACCACAAGATGTAAGTAAAGGTTAGCTGCCAGTTGGGTGCATGCGAACCCTCTGATCTGACTACAAGGCCCTTCTGCATGTCCCCTCACTCTATAAATCTGTGGACTAAGGTCCAGACTTTGCAGAGAATAGCTATGCAGCTGCTGTGGATCATTCGCCAACCTGTCCCTTCTGTCAGCAAGTTACCTTGAATAAACCTCTGTAAACTATATGGCATCACCTCCTTCATTTTCCAGTCTGAAAGTGCCTTCTTAGTTTAGCGGATACTTTACTGTTTCCCCCTGACCTTCTAACAGACCTCCCTACTAGCATTGGGGGAAATAGAATACCAGGAAAGGCAGAGTGAGAACCATGCAAAAAGCAGGGTAAACAAAGAGTGCAAAATAAGATGATAGAGTGAAATTCAAATAGATCAGTAATCACAATAAATATAAATGGTTTAAACTTGCCAATTAAAAGATAGAGATTAAACACGGGCATGTGGGCAGAACCCAGCTATATCGAACATATACGAACAGAGAAGCGTTCAACAGAAATCTATTCATTTTCCAGGAATGAATTATAATTGTGTCAAACACATTTTTTTTTTCAGTTACTGCATTTCCTCTTCTCTATGGACTTTCTAATAGGGCAGGGAATGAGTTAAATTGGTTGGGGAGAAATCAAGGGTGGCAGAGAAAAGAAAGGAAAGGGTCATTTATCGAGCCAGGTACTGTGTTGGGTGATTCTGAAAGAGAGCACACCTAGGATAGAAATGTACATTCTGGTCTAGCCTATTAGTCAAATTCTCACACTGTCCTGTCGGACAGACCTAGACTTTGTTTCTAACTCATTTATTCACTTATTTGCTCATTCAGCTAATATTTGGTGAATACCTACTATGAGATAAGAAATTTGCTAGGAAGTCACTTTATTTTTTTAAAGTTTGTTTTGATAGAGAGAGAGAGAGAGAGAGAGAGAGAGAATGAGTGGGGGAGGGGCAGAGAGAGAGAGGGAGATAGAGAGTCCCAAGCAGGCTCCGCACTGTCAGCATGGAGGCCCATGCAGGGCTCGATCCCACAAACTGTGAGAAATGGAGTCGATGCTTAGCTGACTGAGCCACCCAAGCACCCCTAGGAAGTCACTTTAATCTCTCCATGACTTCATTTCCTTGTTGTATCAGTCTGTTTTTACAGTAATGATATTTAAGAAACAACCGCAAAACCTCAGTGCCACATAACAATAAACATTTATTACTGTGCACTAGTCTGTGGGATGCCTGGGTGGAAATGCCAAGTTGGACAGAGCCTGATTAATCTTTCTGGGCTTGCTTAGGGGCTGTGGGTCTCTGGGAGCTGGCTGGGTAAAGAGAGCCTGTCTCATGAAGCGTCTCATCTTCCAGCAGGCTAGTTTGGGCTTGTTACTGGGCAGGAGTTCAAGAGAGGAGGTAGAAGTTGCAAGGTCCCCTTGAAGTCCAGAATCTTGGCATCCTGTTGGCCAAAGCAAGACACAGGCAGGCCTGATTTCAGGAGCAGAGAAATGGACTTCATCTCTTGAAGGACAGAGCTGCAGAATCACCTTGCATTGTGAAGTCACATTGCAAAAGCTGTGGGTACAGGGGAAGGAGGAATTAGGGCCACTTTGGCAACCAATCGGCTGCAGTTGTGTTGCTATGCAGAGTAACATTAGCACCCACTTCTTAGAGTTAATTACGAGAATTCGGCGAAATTATGCGTATAAAATGGTGACTTTGAGCCAGGCTTGCAGAAGGTGTTCAGTAAATAATAGCCATTACCACTGCTGCTGTTGCTATGATCATTAAGGCTGTTATTATTATTGATTTCAGTCCTCTTCATCCCTGGGCATCTGCTCAGTGCAGCTCAGAGGTTCAAATCCCCTAGTAAGCATTGCTTCTGCATGCCTGATTGCTTTTCCTCTGAATAAAGGAGCGAGTCAGTTGATGGAAAACTTCCTTGATTTGGCGAACACAGATGCCACAGTGTGTTAGCATCCTTTGGCCATTAGCTGTCAAGGCAGCCAGGGCAGAAATCTATTTAAAGAAAATGTAGGTGCCTTTGCCTTTTTGTCATCAAAACCATGCTGTGGACGGAGACGCATCTGAAACAGGGGCAGAAGGGTCCTGATAGGAGACAGAATTTCTTTCCATTTGCCATTTGCATTTACTCAGCAAAGGGGAATTAATTGCATAGTCAGGCTTGGGCTCCTCATGTTAATTAATGGTGCCTGCAGTTAAACATTAATGGTTTATTATGTATTTTTATTTCCAAAGGAGAGAGACTGAGCCTTGAATTAGAAATGCCTCACAGGCCACAGTTTTGCTAAATTCTGTAGCTCTGCTCACAGTCCCTCTGCTGGGTGAGTGCTCTTATGTTTAGCTAAGAGAAAAAGGATTCTTGAGTCTTGGTTTTGTTAGGGTTCTTGTCTCTTGCCAAGCAAACGGTTGGCCAAGAGGTTTTTCACTATGTAGGATCAGCCTCAACAGTGGTTGATATTATGGGCCTGATATCAGCCTTCCCTCCAAATTGGAGCATTTGCAAAAAAAAAAATAATAATCCGTTTAGGGAGAAGAGCAGAACGAATTTATTGATAGAAATCCCCACAAATTTTAATGTTTTAAAAGAAGGGAAACACCTTCTTCTGAGTTTTATTCCCAAACAGAAGAAGAACCAGAGATGAAATGTGTTTGTGATTCATCAGAAAACAGATTTTATTTCTCTTATTTTTAGAAGTAGCTGTCTAGGTACTGGGTTCTGTCGAACGAGAGAGGGATTATATTTGGAAATCCTAATTGTGGAGAGGCTTTCTTTAAAAAGCAGCCTAAAGCCAAACTGGCTCCCACTGATGCTTCTTTGGTTGTTTCTTTTTTCTCTTTAATCCTTCCGACACTCTGAAAGTAGTTCACACATTGAATTAAAAGAATCCATTTTGTCCATCCTTGATGTTTACTTGACTTTGTAGTTCTTCTCCCAAAGACACAATCTCTGCCCCTCACTGTGAAGAATCATGTCAGGAAAATTATGGATTTAATTTTTTTAGTTGGAACACTCAACTCAAATAGGCTAAAAGAAAAAAAAAGGGGGAATGTACTGACATACATTATGGATAAGTGTAAGAGCTTCAGGCATGGCTGGATCCAGGTGCTAAGATAATGGTATCAGGAACCAGTTTCTCACATCCCTCTCTCTTTGGCATACATAGATTTTCAGTCTCAGGCTGGAGGGGGGGCACAGATGCTCTTCAGCAGCTCCAGACTTACATTCTACCAGCTTAGCAGCCCCGTTGGAAAAGATACACCTCCTTCCTAAAAGCAGTAGCAAAGTTTCTAATAGGGATCCAATAGCTTGCGTCGAGTCACATGCCCTTCCCTGCACCAAACACTGGGCTTGTGGCCAATCCAATAGAAGGATTGGTCAGGCTTGGGCATATACAAGCCCCTGGAGTAGTGGGAGGCATCAGCTCCACTCAGACCTCACAGATCAACTATGGGGGTGAGTGTGTGATTTACTCAAAGGGTAATCAGGAGCAGGCATAAATGTACTGATTGGGCAAAGGCGACCGATGATTTCTGGGATGATGTACTGGTTCGGGTCCTCCCAACAGGCGTCTGGGATTAAATGTGCAAGGATTTAATTAGGGGAAACACCTATGGGAGAAAATAGGAAGGGCACCAGGAAGCCTTGGAGAGCCATCAGACCCTGAGTGAAGAAGAGAGGAAGGGAAGGTTGGGTGGGCGTGTCTTAGACCGCCTCCCCACCGCCCTGCAGTCTCAAGAAGCTCCAGCAAGGTGCCAGGAGTCCTCCTGCTGCCAGAGGAGGGCCTTGTTCCCCCCGGATCAGACCTCGTTTAGTGTCCCTGCTGCACTCAGTCATTGGCTGGGAGCGACCCATGGGAAGTGTGGCCTCGTTTGCACGGATGGATGTGAGAGTGATGCAGCTGGGGCCCTTGGTTCATTAAGCTTCCTGTAGCTGGAGGCCTGCAAGGCATTCTCACGGCTTCCACTGACAATACCTCGTAGTTACGTAGTTACAAAGTACGTGATAGATTAAAAGGTGCTGTAATAGTTCTCAGCTTAGTTGATCCCTGTTCCGCAAACAATATTATCACCACCTTCTCCTATTTTACAGATGGGGAAAGTAAGGAAGGAGAGGTGAGGATTTGTCCAAGGCTGCTCCTCTCCACTAGTCAGCGAAGAGCTCGGACTCAGAGCCTGACCGTTGCCTCCCAATCTATCGTACCCGCTCTGCGCTGGGTTGACTAGCTTCCCCCCCAACCCCCCAGTTCGTGCCCACGTGGAGCCTCAGAACATAACCTTATTTAGAAATAGGGTCTTTGCAGATATAATTAGCTAGGTTAAGATGAGGTCATACTGGGTTAGGGTGGGTGGGCCCTAAATCCAATATGCTGGTGTTCTTACTGGAGGAAGAGAGGAAGATACAGAGGCAGAAGAGATAGGGGGAGGCCATGTGATGTCGGGAACGGTGCACCCGGCCAGGGTTACCAAGGTGTGTCGGCAGGCACCAGAAGCTAGAAACGAGGCATGGAGCAGACTCTTCCCTCTGGCCTTCAAGAGAGAGCATGGCCCTCTCACGACACCTTGATTTCGGACTTCCAGCCTTCAGAGCCGTGGGGGAGTCGATCTGTTGTTCGGGCCATCCAGTTGGTGGTAATTTGTCACAGCGGCTGTAGGAAACCAACACCCCCCCGCAAAAGAACCTGCTGCCCCTCTGTTTCTCTCTGTTTGTCTGGTGTGACCCTGCCCCCCACCCAGGGGCACTGATGAGCCGATGAATCCAGAGTGACGAAGCCTGTGCTCAGATGGTAGAGGGACAGCCATGCTGGCCAGAAAGACTCAGATCATTGCAAATCTGAAGAATGTGGCTGGAAAAGAGACATAGTCACGTTGACATTATGGACTCCCTCCCCATCCCCCCCCCCCACCCCATCGATGGGAGGTGATGAGAAGGGCATTCACCTCCATGGGAGTCTTCCCCCCAAATCCACAACTCCAGCCTAATCCTGAGAATCATCAGACAAGCCCAAACTGGGGGGGTGGGGGGCATTCCACAAAATACCTGACCAGTACTCCTCAAAAGTGTCAAGGTCATGAAACGAGGAAAGACTGAGGAACTGTCACAGATTGGAGGACACTAAGAGATGTGATGGCTGAAGGCAACGTCAGAGCCTAGAGCAACCAAAAAAGCTATTAGCGAAATCCAAAGGAAGTCAGTTAACAGTATTGTACCAACGCTAATTTCTTAGTTTCGACAAAGGTACCATGGTAATGTAAGATGTTAACATTAGGAGAAGATGGACAAAGGGTATGGGGGACTCAGCTTTTCTGTAAATCTGAAATCATTACAAAATAAAAAGGGTCTTAAAATTTTTTAATGCTTATTTTTGAGAAAGAGAGACAGAGACAGAGAGAGTGCGAGTAGGGGAGGGGCAGAGAGAGAGGGAGACACAGAATCTGAAGCAGGCTCCAGGCTCCGAGCCATCAGCCCAGAGCCCGACGCGGGGCTCGAACTCACAGACCGTGAGATCGTGACCTGAGCTGAAGTCGGATGCTTAACCGACTGAGCCACCCAGGCGCCCCTTTTTTAAGTTTTTAAAAAATTTATTTATTTTGAGAGAGCGAGGGAGGGGCAGAGAGAGAGGAAGAGAAAGAATATCACTGCCAGCGCAGAGCCTGACACGGGGCTCGAACCCACGAACCGAGAGGTCATGCCCTGAGCCAAAGTCGGACACTTAGCCGACTGAGCCATCCAGCAGCCCCCTTTCATATGTTTCAATCCCCTTTCATCCTTATAAACATTTTACAGGAGGATAGGGAGGCTGAGAACCTCTGCTTCCTTTTCCTGCAATGAATTAGGGGACTATCAGGGTACGTCAATGAGGAGAAACGATCTTGTTTTGCTGCCCCTCAAGGTTAGCTTGAGAATGGCATACAAATGCTTATGAAAAGTACCCTCTGGAACTTATCTGGTTTCCCGGAAAAACCAGTAGGCATTTTCAAATGCAGCCAGACTTGTGTCCCCTGAGGCTTTTTCTCTCTTTGGTTCCTGTGCTCGAGAGGGCTGGCGCGAGGTTCCTGGGTTTGCTGTCTGAGTGAGCAGGAGCGTTCCATGGGGCTGCAGCTTTAGAAGCATCAGCTCGGGCAGGGGATGTGCAGCCTTCACTCCTCATCTCCTTCTCCAAGACTCCTCTTCCATGTGGTTGGGGCCACAAGAGGGGCCGTTGAGTGCACGGGTGGCCTGAATATCTGCCCAAATTCTTTGCAGTTTCCTGGGTGTGGTAATGATGGTATAAAGCTCAGCGAACTGTAGGCATCCAGCCCAGAGGAAGAACCTTTCATCCAGGAGATAAATGGCTGGCAAAAATGGTGCCCCTTTTCATTCATTCATTCATTCATTCATTCATTCATTCATGTAGCCACTTTTTATTTGGTATTTATCCTGTGCCAGACCCTGTGTGAGGGACATAAGAGACAGATGGGGTGCCCTGTCCTTAGGAACTGTTAGGCTGTAGCTAGCAATTCTGACACTCATCTTCTGGAATGATGGTCTAGTCTATGTCCTTCTAACCTTGTGCATGGATAGCACTATCCAGAAGGCATGGGGCTCCTTAGAGAATCCCATTTGCTACTGGCACGAACCATTTATGGTAACTAGACGTGCACTTTAGGATGGTCAGAGGTCTCCCCCTCTCCACACTGGGGATCATGGTAAGAGACAGGCTGTTACGGTGACTGAATTATGTGCACTGGGGGCAGAGAAGAGGAGGGTCCAGCTGTGTCGGGAGGAGTCAGAAAAGGGTCTTGGGAGCACGGACAGGTGCTCTGTGCCAGCCCCAAGCAAGTCCTTAAGTGTTTGGCACAAACACGGCGCTTAATTAAGGGCGTAGGGTCTGGTGTCGGACAGGCGTGGGTTGAGTCCCTGCTTGGTCATGTGGTGATGTGTGAGTCTGAACAAGTATTTTATTCTGTCTGAGCCTCAGTTTTCTCATCTGGGAAATGGAGATAAATCCTAGGATTTACTCTCCAGGGATGCTGTAAGTATGAGACAATATCCTGCATGTAAGGAAGTTAACTGATGTCTTGGGAAATTGCTGCTATCATCCTTCATAAGTTCTAGGGGGACTACCAGGGATCAAGAAAGAGGAACCTCAGTCTGGACTGGTATAATCAGAGAGATCTCCCTGAAGGACGTGAACTTGGCCAAAGAAGGGATGATATCACATTTGCGTCCTGTATCCCTAGCATGTGGCATGTAAGGCCGTCCTTAGCTTATGTTTGTTGAGTGACTAAATGAATGACTTTGAAGGAGGGATAGGAGGTGCATGCAGAAGGGTCTTTCCTGCATTTCTGTCTTCCCAGGGACCCTGTGTACTAGTGGGCTCAAACTACATATACAATTTTGTAGGTTTTTTTTAAATACGGAGACAGGGTTACATCAAGACTCTGACAGCGTGGGGCTGTTTCACTTCTGCTAATACGGACTGTGTCACAGTTTATTTAAATGACCCTCCTCTTCCTGGGCATTCACGTTGTTTCCAGTCTATTACTATTATAAGTGACGCCGTGATGTCAGTCTTTGTCTACACATGTAATTATTTCCTTCGGTTAAATTCCTCAAGAGAGTCTAATGGGTCAGATGGTTAAGTGTATATAATTGTTAAGGTTTTGGCCATGTAGGACTACGTCACCCTCCGGGTAGGCTGTGACAGTTTACTTCTACCCGCCAGCTAATCTGACCACTAGTCCGCTGCCTGCAAGCTGGTCCCCCGCCATTTCTATGCCACTTTTCACTGCCTTGCCTGCTTAGCCAAATGAGATTCATGGGGAGAGCTAGCCTCTCTTTTTTCAAGCCTGCTGGATATCTGTCGTGTCATGTTAGGATTACGTAAGTGTGATGTTGAGAAATCTCCTTGGAGGAAAGATGGTCCCCAGATGTTGGAGCAAGGGCTGGAGTAGGGAGGGAGAAACACTCGGGGCACTGAGAGGTTGGGCACGCGGCGTGCCCCCTGCCACCCGCCACCCACCCACTTCCCGAGGTCTCCCTCTACCTCCCTCAGAGGTAGCCTTGTTCCTCCTCTCCACACCGCACTTGCATCGCAAATATATGTGTCTTCCCCATGGCATGCTTCTCGTGGCTCTCTTATAGTGGTCGCCACTCTCTTTTATCATTTGGGGGTCTCTTTCTTCTCCCTCCCATTGGCCTGTGTGGAGGGGTGGAGTCTTACTCATTTCAGAGTATCCCCAGCATCTGGCAGACGGTAATGATAAAAAACGAATGAATGATGATAATGATGATGACTAATAATAATAAAGTAATAGGGATGCCTGGGTGGCTCAGTCGGTTGAGTGTCTGACTCTTGGTTTCAGCTCAGGTCACGATCTCGCGTTTTGTGGGTTCAAGCCCCGCATCGGGCTCCACGCTGACAGTTTGGAGCCTGCTTGGGATTCTCTCTCTCTCTCTCTCTCTCTCTCTCTCTCTCTCTCTCTCTGCCCCTCTCTCACTTGCACTCTCTCTCTCAAAATGAATAAATAAACTTAAAAAATAATAATAAAGTAACAATAGCAACTGATGTGTTGAGCACTTACTATGTGCCAGGCACTTTAAAGACTATATCAAGCCTTTTACATGTTTTATCTCATTGAATGATCCCATAAACTAATGATGTCGGTATTACTCTTATCCCATTTTACAGACGAGGATGATAAGGCTCAGAGAGGTGTAGTGACTTGCCCAAGGTCACACAGCCAGTGAGTAGAAGAGGTGAGGCTCAAAGCCAACTCCCTTTCAACCATTCTGCTAGGAGCTTGGTGAGTAGCTCAGCCACTAAATGAGGGGCCAGCTCTCACTCTGCTCCCTCCCACCACTAGCCGATGATCAGGAGATGTTGACAGAAGGGCAACCGAATTGAAGAATCTGGTTTGTTCATTGCGGGGAAAAGCCGGAGGGTCTTCTTGGAGGAGTGCTTTGAAAGACCTAACAGGAAATAGCTCTGCGTCTCCTGACCTCACCTCCTCCAGTCACGTGCCTACCACCCCCTCATTCTGGACTCATTCCTTTTTCGTCACAGCTTTTAAAGCTACGTTTGGAAATGTAGGTTCTCCCATCAAACGTTAGCCTCCTCCATCCTTAATGCCTTGACGGGTGTCCGGATGCCCAAGCTTTTTTCTCAAGCAGATTTTCCTCTCTCTACTCCTTTCCCCACTTGCCCAAATGCGACCAGCTCAAATCTTACCCAGGCAGGTTTCCCAGCCTCTCCCAGCTTGCTCAGCTCTCTCCCTGTGGCCAGCAACTCTGGAGCTAATCATCTGGGATGATGACCTGGCCCAGGTCTTCGTAAAGTTGTTCGTTTCGAAGACACGGGACTCCTTGTGGGATCCCGTGAACCGCTGACATAGTCCGTTCGTAACTACGCACGCGGTTTCGGCTGGTCACAGTCCCCCTGCCCGAGATTACAGTAAGGTGAGAGAAATAGGCATCAATAGTTCTGGTGATTTACTTATTCAGCATTGATCAGACATCAAGTCGGTTCTGGGCCCCGAGAGCTCAGAGATGCACAAGGCTGAGCCGGTTCTCGGAATATCCAGTGTGATGGGAGGGCCGGTTACGTGGGCTGGACCCAGGGAGAGGGTTAGGTGTATTGCAGGAGCTCAGGTGAGGGACACACATACGGTCGCCCTTCAGCAACTGTTAGTTATTTCTTCTTTATAGACCAGAAGCAGATTCTGGAGGGGACCTGGGAAAGGGAAGATAGTAAATTCTTCCCTTATTTTCTTGGCATAAGACTTTGCTTCTGGATTTATTGGAATAACTACAGCTGCCCCCTGAGAGATGCAGTCACTAAGGGGAGGGGAGGCAGGTGAACCCAGCACACCTAGAGGGCTGATTTCCGGGCAGATAATGCCATCAACATGCTGGAAAGAAAAGAGAAAAGCCAACTTAGTTTTGCCCTGTGCTATATCAACTTAAGTACATTTGTTTACCAGAAAACATTATGTTGGGGCACCTTGGGTGGCTCAGTCGGTTAAGCGGCCGACTTCGGCTCAGGTCATGATCTCGCGGTCTGTGAGTTCGAGCCCCGCGTCGGGCTCTGGGCTGACAGCTCGGAGCCTGGAGCCTGTTTCAGATTCTGTGTCTCCCTCTCTCTCTGACCCTCCCCTGTTCACACTCTGTCTCTGTCTCAAAAATAAATAAACATTAAAAAAAAATTAAAAAAAAAAGAAAACATTATGTTGCTACTGGAAATGGAAATATAATATTTTTCTAATGCACCTTAAAATACATATGTAACAGGGCACCTGGGTGGCTCAGTCGGTTAAGCATCCAACTCTTTTTTTTTTTTTAAGTTTATTTATTTATTTTGAGAGAGAGAGAGAGAGAAAGAGAGAGAGAGAGAGAATGAGCAGGGGAGGGGCAGAGAGAGGGGGGCAGAGGATCCAAAGCAGGCTCTGTGCTGGCAGGACAGCAGTGAGCCCCCTGTGGGGCTCGAATTCACATACTGTGAGATCATGACCTGAGCCAAAGTCGGACACTTAACCGACTGAGCCACCCAGCCGCCCCATGCTCAGGCCATGATCTTGTGGTTCATGAGTTCAAACCCTGCATTGGGCTCTATGCTGACAGCATGGAGCCTGCTTGAGATTCTCTCTCTCTCCCTCTCTCTCTGCCCCTCCCCTGCTCTCTCTCTCTCTCAAAATATAAAATAAGTAGACTTAAAAAAAATAAAAAACGTAACATTCAAACCTTAAAAAAATACGTATCCTCATATCACCTAACATCATCTTTTGCATTTCGGTCCAACGTGTATCACCCTTTGGAAAATGCATCTCATCAATAATTATCACCCAATAATGAAAGTAATAAATAAAAATGATACACATAGGGCTTCCCATATCCCAGGCGCCATTCTAAGTGCTTCTACGTATATTTTCTCATGGGATCCCAATGACAACCATGTGAGGAGGTACAGTTATGATCCCCCACTTTACAGATAGGGACACTGAGGCACAGAGAGGTTTAGCAATTTCCTCCAGGCCACAGTGTGTGTGTAGTGGAGCCAGCCTGGAAGCTAGGCAGCCTCACCCTTGTAACCGTTCGATCATTCTGTCTCTGCCAATGCCCTTTCTCCAGCACCTATGGTAATTCCGGGCTGGATGCTTAACTAGACTCGTTGAGGAAGAAAGGGACACTCGTTTGTGTCCATTAGCTCAACGAAACGTCCTGCCCATGCTGGCAAGTGGGTGAGGAAGGTATTATAGTTCCATCTTACCGTTGAGGAAACTGAGGCACAGAGCGTGCAGCCGACGTGCCCAAGGGCACACAGCCGGTGAGTGGGAGAGCCAAGAATCAAGCTCAGAGCACCGGAAGGCAAGCCCAGGCTTCTTTCACCCCCCGCGGTACCTTGCTGGTGACACCGAACTGACTGATTAATAAGTAATACTTGTTGACTTGTCATAAAAACTTGCCTGGCCAAGTCCTGCAGTATCGTCTCCGTAATTACCCTATTTTCTCCTAAGGGGGCTAATGCACTTCCCCAAGACTTGCCTCTTTTCTCGGTGGGAAGGGATCTGTCGGGGAACGTAGGCTGGTCTCAGGGACCCAGCAATTCTCTCTCTCACTTTTTCTTGCTCTCCTGTCTCTCTGTTCCATTCACTTGTTTTGTCTTTGACTGATCCCTGGTGGTGAGTTGTGCTCCTGGAAAGCTGCCCTGTGACATTTCTTCCCTTTTGTGTTCCTGGTGATGGCATTTCCCCAGGGGCTCACAAAGAGAAGGAGGGAGTGAATAAAGCGCCGCGTGCCCCGGTAGTGCCATCCGGCGACAGGGCCTGGCGGTCGGGCTGGCGCCCTGAGGTCGAGTCCTTTCTGTTGTAGGGCCTTCATCCGTGTGCACGTGTGTGCAGATGCGTGTGCACACGCAGACACACACACATACATGCGCGCACACCGTATTGTTTAGAACGGCTGTGTTATGAGTGAAGCACTGGGTCCTCTGGCCCAGTCGTGATGCCTACGGCTGCTTGCTGTGGACTTCTCATCATAGGTCCCTCTGGGAGACAGGCCTTATTGGTTCCCTGTGGCTGCTGTAAAGGTGGCAACAAACCAAGTGGCTTAAAACAACACAGAGTTATTATCTTATAGCTCCGGATGTCAGAAGTCCTGAAATCAACGTGTGGGAAGGGCTGTGCTCTTTTTGGAGGCTCGGGTGGGGCGGGACGGGGCGTGGATCTGTTTCCTTGCCTTTTCCAGCTTGTAGAGGCTGTTCTCATTCCTTGGCTTGTGGCCCCTTCCTCCAACGTCAAGGCCAGCATTTTACCACCTTCATCTCTCTCTCTCTCTCTCTCCCTCTCTCTCTCAATCCTACACTCCAATATCACCCCCGCCCTCCTCCTCCCTTTTTACCTTATGAGGATTCTTGTGATCACATTGTATCCACCCAGATGACCCGGGATAATCTCTCCATCTCAAGATCCTTAACTTAATCGTACCTGTAGAGTCTCGTTTGCCTCATAAGGCAACATACTCACCACTTGTGAGGATTAGGACGTGGACATCTTTGGGGGCTGTTATTCTGCCCCACTTGCCTAGTAAAATGGGAGCATTGGCTGCCCGCCCGCTCAGTACCCGTCTTGCTGGGAGACAGTACATCACACTGGGGCCTGAAAGTACTTAGATTCACACCCTGAGCCTCCCCCTCTTCCTAGCTGTGTTACCTCGGGCAGGTCACCTGACCTCTCTGTGTCTAATTTCCTCATCTCTAAGATGGGTAAAACTTCACCGTACTAAGTGATGGATAGTGTTGGAGTGATAAAGCATGTCGCTGGGTGAATAATAAACACCAAAAATAAATGGGAGAGATCATTATAATTAGGGATGCCATGTAGCATAATAGTTATAAACTCCAAGGGCCTCTGTTCAAATCCCAATTCCACTTCTGAAGGAAGTGGCCTCAAGCTAGTTGCTTTAGGCATCCAAATCTTAGTGTTCTCACTTGTCAAATGGAAATAAAACTATAACCACCCTAACCCCTAGGCTTGTCGTGAGCATGAACAACCTGGGCGGTGCCCATGAATCTGCCAAAACATAGTGGGTAGCTTTTGTGGTTATAGTTGTCACCATCACCATCATTGCCCATCCCCCCTGGGGGTGACTGAGAGGCTTGGTGGGCTGCCTCTGGCCCCAGCAGAGCAAGGACAGGACGGGACAGCTTGCTCAATCTGGGACCCTGAGAAATCGCATGGCAGTGCTCCATTCGTGAGAGGATCAGAGCCTGGCTGGGCTGAGCCTTGAGCTGTCTGGTTTCGAGGTACCTCCCTGCTGCAGATCTGTCGGAACTTACAGCAGCAGCTGGTTCTTTGAACTAAGAGCTCTCCAGGAGCTCCCAGAACAGAATAAGGGTTTAGAGATGGTGACCAGCGCAGCGTGGAGGCTGGGGCAAAATCCCCAGAGAAGGTGGGGCTAGTTCCTAGATGGCGTGGTCATCAGGAAAGGTGCAGAGCTCTGGTTTCAACCATATTATCGTTTTTAAAATTTGCTGCAAAGCCCTGTGTTTCAGTGAAGGCTTGGGCAGGTGCCCAGTATGCAAAATACTTAAAAGCACAGCTGCTCTAGTTGAAACCAGGATGTATGTGGGGGGCAACTCAGGCCTCCTTTTCACTCCATCAGGGGCCTCCAGGGGGCCCAGTTTGAGGAAAAAAAACTAACAGGGTGGCACAAACACAGGCCTTGAAGTCAGACAGACCTAGGATTGCAACCCTGCCTCTGCCACTGTCTAACTGTGAGCTTTCGGGTTTCATTCCACCTGCTTGAGCCTCAGTCTTTTCATCTTAAAATGGATAATAAATAAATAGCACTCACCTCACGCACTTGTGTAGCTGGAGTGTAAAGTGTAAAGTGCTTAGCATAGTGCACAGTAGGTGTCTAAGAATTTAAGCAGGTGGTAGCTATTTTCATTTCCTCAGGGAGATCCGAATTAGAGACAGACCCTTCAGAATATGTACCTAATCCCCAAGGAAGCTGTGAGGTAGGGTAGACTATTCCTTGGAACCAGGAGCCAAAAGACCTGGGAAATATTGGGTCCTGATTCTGCCACCAGTGTCCTGTGTGACTTTAACCCCCATCTTTTTGAATCACTCTTCAGATGTTTATTGAGGGCCTACAATGTGCCGGGCGCTGTCCTAGGTGCTGGAACATAGGCCCTGGTAACCTGAAAGGCCTAAGTTCCAGACCCATCTCTGCAACTTCCTAGCTCTTTGTGTCTGAGCAACTCCCTGCCTCTCCCTGGTCCTCACTTTCCCCATGTGTAAAGTGAGGGGATTGAACTTGTGTCATCGGGTCTTCCCAGCAAAGATTCAGTGAGATCCTGCCAAAAAAAACCATAGAATGTATTTGAACTTGACTGTGAGAGAGTCATTTTGTAGCATGGGCTTTGGAATCATACAACCCTGGGTTTGGATTCTGTGTCTGCCACTTAAACTGTGTAACCTTATGCAAGGGACTTGATTTCTTGAGGCTCAGTTTCCTCATCTTTAAAATGGGAGTAATAATACCCTCAAAGGGGTCATGGTGAGGATTGAAGGAGATGATACCTGTGAACTTTGTAGCAGAATGACTGGTGCATGGTCCGTTCTTAATAAATGATAACTGCCGTTGCTACCGCTGCCACTGTAATCATCACCACCATCATCATCATCACCATCATCACTATCATCACCATCAAGGTCACCACCACCACCATCATCATCATCACCATCATTGTGATCATTATGATCATGATCATCTATAAAGTGAAGCTCTAAATGATCTCTAAAACTCTGACATTTTAAGCCTTACTTTTCAAGGGGAGAATTAAGTGACAAATGTGGTAGTTCAGTCTGGGCCATCTGAGTGGGACACTTTAGAAGGGTCCCCAGTAGAGAGGGTTCTTCTTCACTTCGCTGTTCTAAACAGCGAAGGCTATCTGCTTGAGATAGCCTTTCCTTTTCCCGTAGTAAGCAGGAATAGGGCCCTTGAGATCTGGAACACTGGAAGCTATGGGAATAAATTTTTCTCTGTATATTTCTCCTTTTTAATATAATTTTTTCTGTGTTTATTTATTTTGAGAGGGAGAGCAGGGAAGATGCAGAGAGAGAAAGAATCCCAAGTAGGCTCTGAGCTGTCAGTACAGAGCCTGATGTGGGGCTCGAGGTCATGATCCGAGTTGAAATCAAGAGTCGCAAACTCAACCGACTGAGCCACCCAGGTGCCCCTGTGTTTCTCCTTCTAATGATTTTATTTTCTTGTTTCTGGATTTCGCTTCAGATCTGTTGTGGATGGGTCTTTGGGGGAGGCTCAGTTGCACGATTTAGACCTCCTATGATCTCCCAAGTTCATCCCGCTCACACCACATGCTGAAAGGTGAGGCTTGGCGCATCCTGGGCACATCCTTTCTCCCTCTGTCAAGACATTTGAGTTGTAGGACAGTTTATGGATTATGGGATCCTAGCAGCCCCCCAGGGTTGTATGGGGGCTAGAACTGGTTCCCAGAAATCTGTCAAATGCATTTTCAACTAACCCCCTTAGAAATGTACGTTTGCTAAGCCTTTCATGCTCTGAATTCTGAGGCATTCAAGATGCAGGTCAGAAATCCGAAGTAATGTGGGTGAGGACAGGTCAGCTGGGCTGAGTTTTTGGGGGGTAAAAACCACGTGGAGGCTCCCACACTGGGGTCAAACTCTTTCCGGCAGAGAGGAGCAATGAAGGTCTGGGGGCGTGTGTGGTGATGTCGAGAAGTCCCGTCCTCCCGCCTCCCACTACTCCCCCTTCTCTGCTCTAACCATCCAATAACTTAACTTCGCCGCCGGAGGGTTCGCTTCCCGCCCATCCCTCCGCCGCCCGCCGCATCTTAGCGCTGTCCGCGGTGCTGATCGCCAATCTCCTGATTGCCGGTTCGACCAGCGGGGATCTCTGGTGCGCCCAACCTCTCCTCCTGGCTTCCCACCTTTCTTTCTCCAGGCACCCCACACATAAATCACGGGTGGGAGGGCGGCTCGGTTCCCCCTGCGCCGGGAAGCTTCTGCCCCCTCCTTCGCTCACACAGGGTTTTGCAGCAGTGGTGGCAGCTGCCACTGATTCAGGCACTGGAGAAGCAATTGATTCGTCTACTGCCAGCAGCCCGGAGTTGCCTACGCGGACGCGGACGACAGAGAGAAAGGGAAATAGAGAGGAAGAGGGGTGGGGGGGGAGAGGGCTCGGAGCGAAAAACCTTCATCCATGTGGAGGGCAGTCTGAGGGAGCCACTGTCTTTGCCTTGTCCACTGACTGGTCTGAGTTTTCTCTTCTTCTGGCAGTGGTATTTCTTTTCGTCTTGGTCCTGCATGATTTAGGGGTCGTTGGTGTGTGTGTGTGTGTGTGTGTGTGTGTGTGTGTGTGTGTTGGTGCTTTGATTTTCTTTTGGGAAGAGTAGGGGAATCAAATGAACAATTTTCTTTCAGGCACCTCCGCTGAGCTTTCAAATCAAGTCATCGGGAGTTAGCATCTTCCCACCCGGCAGGGAAGGGAGGAGTTGGCAAGAATTTGGCTCACCCATTCCCTCTGCAATCCTCTGGTGTGGTGGTAAGTGCTATTCTTCTCAATTGTGTAAACGGGCTAGGGGGTATCGGGATCCCAGTGGGGATGAGGAGTGTACATGAGCTGGTGGGATAGAGGGTGGATGGGGGGGAGAGGAGTGTTGAGAAATGACCACATTTATTTGCCCACATTCTGCAGTGTTTGATCACCTAAGCGGCACCCCAAAGCTAAATGAGATTTTGGCTCGGTGCCCAGGGAGGGGGTAAAATGCGCTCCTGTTTTAGGCAATGCGATCAAAATTGTGGCTTCTGCCCAATTTTTACCCTCTCCCTTGCAGCAGAAGCTATTGAAAGTAGCCAGCAGGTCTCTGGGTGGATTAACCCTTCATGGGATGGCTAGCCTGTATGGAGGGTCTCTGAGTGTTCTGATCCAGTGGGTGGGCACCTTGGCCCTGGAGGGGAAAGGCTCACCTGAGGCTGAAAGGTTAACCCTTGCTGAGGGTCACCTAGGCACACGAGGTGAGGCTTGTGCAGGACAGAGCCCAGAAGCTACCGTCTTCCAGGTACAGCTGAATAATTCAACTGTAGTGATTTTTGCAAGCTTGGCTGTTCTAAGCTTCCTGAGATGGGCGATCTGGGAGCCATGAAAGGACTACATTTTGCTTGGAATTGAGCGGTCAGGCAGGCCAGAGGAGGGCAGCCAGCAGCCTGCTGAGCAGACGATGTTTTATTTTCACAGGTGGTGTAACCTGTAAGTGATTGTGTGGGGGGTGCGTCCTGGCACCAGCCCGGGGGACTCCATCCTGAGCTTGTCTCAGAGTAGGCAAAGAAGGGAAGAGGGTTTGTTCAGGTTCTGGGGAAAGACTCCAGTTTCCGGCTTGGGATCTGTTCCAGAGCAGACCAAACCCCGATCTAGTTTCTTTATCTGAGATCCTGATGGGATAAGCCTGCGCCAACCTGTTAGTGAGTGGGAAGTTGAGGTTTCTTGTAACTGAATCCAGAAACTCACATTTAATTTTAAAATGCCTTTGCTGCTGATCTGTGGCCCATCAAAAGATTTCTCTTTGCTTTCTGCTTTGATTACATCTACCTTTCTGGAAGTGAATGTCCTTATTTTTAGCATCTTCACTATTATCCCAGGGGCCACTTCAGTCTTCTGTACCCCCAAGGATTTCTCTGTAGGTTCTTGTTCTCGGTGGTGGGAGGAATAAAACATCAGCCCCGGAGATTGGCAAGCCTGAAATGGAGGCAGGGCCCACTCAGTGATTATCTCCAGCCCCAGAGCCAAGTGGGGACGCCAGAATCCTGGGACCTGTGCCTGCTCAGGTAGAGCGTATGAGGCAGCGGGGGTGGCCATTCAGTGGTTAGTGTCAAAGACTCGGTCCGCCAAATCCCACGCTTCTGAGGAGGAAGTTGCCTTAGCTTCCTCCCCAGGAAGCCTCAAGTGTGATGATTGACGTGAAGAAATTTGGTTCAGATGAGGAGCCGCAGGGTCTGGCCACGGGTGAAATTTAAAATATTGAACTTCGGCAATCACTGGGCAAACTGGGCAATGGCTGGGGCCCTGGAGTGGGGGTTCCCAAGTGTGCTGAGTGTTAACCCTTTAATTGCTGGATTATGGAGAGGTTTGGGGGGAACTGGGAGAGTATCAGGGGAGCCACAGGGGCCTTAGTGCAACATCACCATCTAGTATAGGAGTATTTCAGTGTTTTAACAACCGGTTCAGCCAGGCAGAACATGGATGCTAGCCCAGCTGAGGTAGCTGGGACTGGGTTTTTTTAACATGTGGGTGCTTTGAAAACATCTCCTTGCTGCTTCTCAGCCTTATTTCCTTGGGGGTGGCTAACATCCAAAAGGCTGCCCTCCCTCCTCCCCCATCACATTTGAAATGGTGCATTGTGGTGCACCAGGGAAAGGGAGACAGAAGCTTCTGGAAAGAGGCTTGGACTTGGACCAGGAGACCTGGGTTCCAGCCCCAGCTCTGCCTCCCCTTTCTGGGCCTCAGTTTCCCCGTATGTGCAATGAGGCACCTGGTCTAGGTGACTCCAGAGCTCCTTCCAGCTCCTTCCAGCTCTGTGGCTGTGTATTAGGAGTGTATGTGCAGGCTGGCTTCTAGGAAGGGTTTGTGCTGTGTTTGAGAATTTATCACATGTGTCAAGGAGGTCCTGTTTGGGGTGAGCTGGGATGGGGGTCTCTTGTGGAACTTTACTAGGTTCCTAGAATCTTGTGCTCAGCTGGAGAGGAGTCTGCTTTATTTGTGGCCTCAGATATGTAGTTGTACAGATATTGCAGCATTTGAAGGCTCTGTAGAGACTTATTCCAGGGGTGGCAGCCAGGACCCCTTTGAGAGCCTCCACTCAGAAAAGATGCAGATTCCCACAAACACACAACACCCGGGGATCCGTGGAGCCTCCCTAATGCCCGCTTGAGCACCTCAGGTTTGGAATCTCTGATCTAGTCTAACCCCTTCAAGGGGGCCCAGAGAGGGAAAGTGGCTTGTCTAAGACCACACAGGAAATCACGGCAGAGCAACATAGAAATCGACCATCATGAAGACAAGACATCATCCCTTTACTCCCAGCTCTGGCAGCCCCTGCTCACCTCGCCTGGTTGGATGTGGAGGGAGGACGTTCTGTGGTGCCTCTCTAGGCACTAGCCTGTGCAGGTGATTGGGAAGCAGAGCTGTGGAGACAAACGCAGACATTGCCTTTCTCGCTGGGGGGGGGGGGGGGGGGGAGGCAGCAGCTAGAGATTCTGCAATTCCAAAACGTGGCCCAGGAAGTCACTCTCCCCAGCTTGCTCTGCCTGGAAAGGTATACCGCTCATATACATCCTGGCTACCTGTCCGAGGCTGTGAGTTCTTGACAGGTTGGCTGCTCTGGGCGTTTACGTGTAAGATGTGGTATTTACTCTTTATTTACCGCCCCCCTCCCCGCCATTGCTGGTCATAGAGAGTTTGTGACTTTCTAATAAAAACCACAATGACATATGGTCCTGTCTTCTGCTCTTTATCCCCTTTGAGTGGGGAGCTGGTCATAAATGCAGACGAATCAGGAGTTGATGTGAAGGCAATGAGAAACAAACAGCGTGGTAGATTTCTGTTAAGTGCTGTGGCTGTAACCTGGGATAAAAATAAATCCAGGACCCAGTCGTGGTAGGCTGGAGCCAACGAGCTTAAATGATTCAGCTGCCACCCAGGATGGAGAGCCCTGCTGTGCTGGGACTGTGAAGGAAGCACCACAGAAATAGGCCCCTCTCCTTCCTGTTCCCCACCCCGCTCTGCCTCCTTAACTAGCTGTCTGAGGGGCTGCAGGGTGGGACTCTGGGAGGAGCCACGACCTGAGTTCGAATTCTGACTCCCAGTGCTTCCTTGCTGTGTGACTTCAGGCAAGACCCTTAACCTCTCTGAGCCTCGGTTTCCCCAGTTAGGTATGTTAAGGTTGCACAGCATGGTGGCTAAGAGTGTGGGCTCTGAAAATAGGTCCCTTGGGTTTTGATCCTTCTAGTTGGGTCACTACACTTCCCCGAGGCTCAGTTTTCCACTTGTAAAGTGAGGATACTTAAGGAAATGTAAAACTGTAGAAAGTTCATGCTTGCAAAGTACTTAGTACTGAGCCTGGGAGGAGTAAGTAAGTAGGCAACATACGTTAGCAACAGGGGTGATGGTGGTGAAGTCACCTCTGACTGAAACAGGATGGGGGTGAGATGGAGGAAGGTGAATCCTGTGGGCCAGTTGTGCAGCTCTGGGGCCCTGGGGGAGTGAAGACAGGGCTTGGAAACAGGATGCTTCCAGTCCCGCTTATTCCCTGTGTGGTTTTTGTGCAGTTTCCGGTGGCTCCCGGGACCTCAGTTTCTTCATCTGTGAAATGGGCATAATGACCTCCTTTCCTTAAAGCCTGTGAAGTCCTGAGGAAAGAGGCCCTGTGAGTGTGGTGGTCGGGCCCCGGAGGAGAGGGTCTGGGAGGAGAATACACATACTGACTACTCTGTCTTTTGTTTCTTCAAATCCTCGGGAGGTTTTTGCTGAATCATTCCAACTCACCAGCTCAGAGCCCGTGAATCTTTCCTAGGAGAACTGAGCTTCCCCTTGCTTCCCTGCCATGGTGCTCCTGCATAGGGCTCCAGAGGCACCACCGGCCAAATCCCTAAGGGCCAAGGCTGTGCAGCATCTCAGCGTTTAAAGTCAAGGTTAGCATACAGCAGCTGTTCAGCAGTGACTTGCACAGAGGCATGCATGCATGAATAAATGAATGAAACCTTAGTTGGATGACTAGGGGACAGATCAATTTGAGGAGGTATCTTTGGCCCACGGTCCAGGCCAGAGGTCCGCATACAGTAGGCACTTAGTGTGTGCTGATTATGATGAGTCATTGGTGCAGAGTGTAGACTTTGGCTTTCATCTCAGATCGGCTACAGGCAAAGGACGGGCCTCTCTGTCTCCTCCTGACGGAGTATCATCGACACTTACTCTAGTGCTGTCCACTTATTGAGTGCTTACAGTATGCCTGGCACCATGGTGGGTATTGGGAATAAAATGGTAACAGAGACACAATGTCTTTTGGGACTTAGATTAAGTAAGTGGCTGCCTACAAAATGTAAACTTGGTGGGGAGTGGTACAGAGAGAGGGCTTCCTTAGTCACCCTTTTTGGGGTGTTTCCACTCAGCTAAATGACATCCGAAATTCCATCATTTAAGTTTCTGGGTTTTTTGTTTCTTTTTTGTCTCAGGCCTTTGCTCTTAGACAAAAAGCAGATGCCTGGGATGGAATAACACATCCAGCCTTCTTCGTCATGTATACTTTACTGAAGATGAGTTGGAAATATCCCTTCCAAAAAGTGAGGGGGGAGCTTTTTTGGGGTGGGGAGTGGAGCCTGCACATACTAAGCCTGCGGGTAAAAGAAGGGGGTAAAAGGCAGGAAAGGCAAATGTTGCTGGATTCACCTTCTGCTGGGGTTAGCAAGCTCTTGATGCCCAAGAGAAGCCAAGGGAGATTCCCGGGGGGCACCTTGGACCCGCTCCATCAGAAACTCGGAGGGCAGGGCCTTGAGACGTGTGTTTGCACAAGCCTCCACCTGCTATAGATAAAGGGGTGGTTTTGAAATGCGCAACACTGTTACAGGTGGGAGTTACAACAGTTCTGGGGTGTTGCAAGCCTCAGGCTTTCTCCCAAGGCCCCCTCCCCAACACTGCTCACCATCCCCCAGGGGGCTGAACAGGGTGCTATTCAGGCCTCTTGTCTCCCCAGCACCCACCGTGTCCTTTCTGCCACTGAATCCCTGTTGCCCACAGAAGCACGAGCCTGATCTCGCCGTGTTGACCCCATTCCCTGCTAACCTCTGAGCACCCCAGTGGGGGCAGTTCTTTCTCAGGCAGGAAGGACCCAGGGGGGCTTAGGTTATCAGATGGCTTAGTGGCAAGGTAGCAGCGACCAGCCAGCCTGCTAGCCTGGCCAGGCCTTTGGGGTTTGAGAGAACAGAGTTGGTTCTTAGCCCAACTGGCCTTCCGTTTGGGCCAGGGAAGTGTGGGGGATGCAGCTGCACCAAGGCACCAGGCTGCCGTATGCGATGGCACCGTGGTTTCCTCGAAGTAATTGTCTTGCTGTCATTAGTTTTAATGACATAACGCATGCTTAAATCTCATTGTAATGGAGCCGTGTCAGCCCCCGGCTCAGTAATCCGGTTAGGGAGCACGATGACATATGCCCCCGGAAGCTGGGGTTTTGCCCACCCCTCTGCTATTAATCAACGAGAGGAAAACCATCCGGCAGCATGATGTGGAGGGTTTATTTGGAGAGCAGAGGGGGAGAGTCTCCTCGTCTCTCAATATAATCTGAGTGAGTTCATTCAGTTGCCTATTTCTTTCTTTTTTTTTTTCTTCCTTTTTTTTCCCTCTTTAATGCACCTACACAGTGACAGGCAGCGACTTGTGAATGGAAGCAGCTTTCAGTAGAGAACAGATTATGTAAGCGGGTTCTGGTGCCAGCCATCGATGGCGGGGCGGCATGCCGGGGCTGCTGAGAGGAGAAATGATTTCTCCAAGTTTATCGGGAGGCCTTCCACGCGACATGCTGCCGACGAAGCATCTGTGTGGTGCATTCTGTCCCTCCACCTGCCCCTTGTCCCCGGCCCCCTCTACCTGTTAGCTTTTTCCTCCGTCACTGTAGCGTCTCCATGTCCCCAAGTGCCTCTCTGTCTAGATTTCTCTCCCCTTTTCACCGCCCCTGTCCCCTCGCCCATCTGTTCCACCCTTTTAAAATCCTCTTTCCTTGTCCCATCTCTCCGGTCTCCCTGCCTGTCTCTCTCCCTCTTCTCCCCACTCTCTTGCTCTCTTCCTCTCCTCATTCCTGCCCTGCCCCACCCCATCTGTACAGATATATCAAGTGGCTTGGGAAGGGAAAGCATTTGTGAGTCCCCAAGGCCCCAGGTAGGGTGACCAGCCATCGAGTTTGCCTGGCACAGAGAGGATTCTGGGCATGCCAGACTCTCTGTGTGTTCAAACTGGAAGAGGCTCGGGCAAACCAGGACAAGTAGGTCCTTTTACCTCTATGTCAAATGCTTGGAATCTTGTAGAACTCTCCAAGACCAGAGACGTGGCTTTCAGGGGGGGAGGGGCCACGGGAGGGGCAGTCACCTGCTCTCCTGCTCGGGGGGAGGGACACCGTGGTTTCTGTAGCCCTCCCCAGCCTTGACATTCACTGCGTGGCTCTGGGGCATGAAGGTGACCTGGGTCTGCAGAGCCAATGGTCAGTCAAGGGCAGGGGGCTGGCTCCCTCCTCCCTCCCCTCCTCTCCCCTTCCCCTGGCAAGACTGACCACCCAGCCAGTTATTTGCTCATTTGCCACAAGAGGGGATCCAGTGAGAGATTGTAGATGGTTCTATGCCAGATGCTCTCCCTCTTGAGCCTATGTCAGAATCCCCTGAAGGACTATTAAGGCAGTTTCTGATTCTACTGGGGCCAGTACGGGGCCCAAGAATTTGCGTGCCTAACACATCATTTCCAACGACGTGGTTGCTGCTGCTCCAGGAACCCCACTTTGAGAACCGCTGGTTTCTACCAATTCAGTCCCAAATACCATGTGCCAGGCAGTGCTGTAGGCCCTGAGGATTCAGCAGTGAGTGAGACATAATTCTCTGCCCTGCTGGAGCTTACGGTCTAGTTGGGGGACAAAGCCAATAAATACATCAACAAGATGATTTCAGGAAACAGTATGACAAGGTACAGAAACACAAGTGGTGGGTAGGGGGAAGAAAGTTAATTTTGTTATTAAAAAAGGATGGCCAGGGGAAACTTCTAGAGATGGTAACATTTGGATTGAAAGTTGAGTTTCCAGAAGGAGCCAGAACGATTCAGGCCAGGGGAACAGAAGTGCAGAGGCAGAGACAATTGTGGTGGAAAGTGAGGGGACGAGGTGGGCCGGGGGCCAGGGGGCCGGGGGACCGGGGGGCTGGGGAGCCGGGTCATGCAGGACCTGCCCGTGTAGGCAAGGAGTCTGGATTTGATTTTCTCTGGGGGGAGGATTCTAATCAGGAAAGTGCCATGATCTAATTTATAACCTTGGTAATGATTGCTTTGGTTTCTTAGTGGAGAAGGGACTGCAGGAGGCAGGGGTGGAAGACAGGAGACCAGGGCGGGGACCAGTGACAGGGCCGCAGACCACGTGGTGGCAGGGAAGGAGGTGGTCAGATTCTAGTGTGTTTATTTTGCAGTAGCACAGACAGGTCTTACTTACGGATCACATGTGGGTTGAGGGAGGAGCCAGGGCCCACTCCTGGGGACACAGGACCTGTTCTTGGCATTGGTGCAGCCATTGAGATTCTGGGGACGAGGAGAGGGGCCTTGGCTGCCACCAGGGGCCAGTGGATTAAGAAGCAAGACTGACAGCGTGTGCTAAGTGACGGGGGCCTTTCAGGGAGATCGCAAAAGCTCATTCCGTGCTTGCTAAAATGCACCACCCCTCTCTCCCCAGAGGAAAAGGCAGCATTTTTTTTTTTTCTTCCACAAGCGGTGGCTCGATTAATCTGCCAGGGCTAAGCAACGTATTGGGACTTGGCAAAGGTGATACAGCCCCCGAAAGTGGCTGCTGCTGCCGTGTCCGGCAGGGATGTCTGGCCAAGTACTTCTCCCAAAGGTCTGAGGGGCGGGGAGGGGGGGGGGGGCTTGTGGGAAGGGCTGCTGGGTAGGAAGGAAGACAAGAGCTCTTGGCATCTGATCATCAGATGTCCTGTTGTTCACCAGGGCTGGCCGGCCCTGGCCAGAGGGAGTCATCAGCACTGGCTTGTCCCAGAAGCCAAAAACAAGACGATTCAGCCCTGAAGGGAACATTCAGACCGATGACAGGCCTCCTGTGCCTCTCAGAAAGAGACCTGCTGCTGTTTCTTTAGATTTGTTTTTTTTCCCTTGGGAGGGTTTATCTGGCTCGGGCAGGCCTACGTATTATTGGTGTCTTACCTGCAGAGGGGTCTGGACGCGTGTCCACTTCCGGACAGCACGTGCCTCTTTGGAGAACAATCCCCAGGGAAAAATAAGTAGTGCTCACGTGCTGGTGACCGGGAGGGGGCTTTGCTTCTGATTATAGTGAGAGGAGAGCTGGCCTCATTTGTAGCCTCTCAGTTTTCCACAGAGAACTCATCTGCTTTGTAGATTAGCAGGGAATTTTTGTTGTAGCCCAGGCGCTGAGAATCGAGTTCTTTTTCTCTCTCATTTCCTAGCACATGACCACTGTTGATCCCTAAAGGTTTCTGTCTCAGTTTTTCATTACTTATTCTCTTCGTCCTCATATGCCATCCCCCCGCCCCCCCCCCCCCCCGCATCACAGGCAGCCCTTCTATTCCATTTAATGGACTTCTCTTTTGTTTGTATGTGCACCTTCCAAATACGCATTAATTTTTTTTTAATGTTTATTTGTTTTTGAGAGAAAGGGAGCATGAGCAGGGGAGGGGCAGAGAGAGACAGGGAGACACAGAACTTGAAGCAGGCTCCAGGCTCCATGCTGTCAGCACAGAGCCGGACGCAGGGCTCGAACCCATGAGCTGTGAGATCATGACCTGAGCTGAAGTCAGACGCTTAACTTACTGAGTCGCCCAGGTGCCCCAAAATATGCATCTTTAACTTATATAAATGGTATGGTTCTATAAATTTCATTGTTGCCCACTTTTTTTTCACTTAGCACTGTGTTTTTAGGATCCTTCCATGTTGCAAAACGTGCATCTAATCCTTTGCTTCTAATTGTTACATGCTCCAAAGCATAAATACCCCACATCTTACCCATTCTCTTAACGTATGTTAATTCCAGTTAACCTGGAATGTTTCTGGGACTTTCCTGCGCTAACCATCTGGGATTCAGGACACAGAGACTTATTTTAATAGAGATGTAATAGTCATTTCGGAGGTGTAGGGAGATGCTTCACTGTTTAGTTTTTGATTGTTTGCTCAACAAACACTGAGCACCCACTCATGGTGCCCGTGGGTATGGAGAGCGAGACAGTGGTCAAGTTGGTGGGGTTTGGAGGCAGGCAGATCTGGGTCTGAATCAGACCATGATACCCACCAATGGCTGTGTGCCCTTTGGCAAAGTGACTTTGCCTCTCTGAACCTCAGTTTCTTCTGTAAAATGGGGAGAATGATGGTATTCATTTTATAAGGTTATTGAAAGTGAAGTAGATGATAATATGTCATCGCTTTGTGTAATAAAACTTTTTAATGTGAGAGAGAGAGAGACAGAGTGTGAGCATGGGTGGGGCAGACAGAGAGGGAGACACAGAATCTGAAGCAGGCTTCAGGCTCCGAGCCGTCAGCACAGAGCCTGATACGGGGCTCGAGCTCACGAACTGTGATATCATGACCTGAGCCGAAGCCGGACGCTTAACTGACTATGCCACCCAGGTCCCCCTGTGTAATAAAACTTTTTAACATGGCACCTTGTGAGGGGAGCTGCATAAGTAGATGTTTATATCCTTTCCATGTTCTGCTGGATCTGTGTCAGTGTGTGTGTGTGTGTGTGTGTGTGTGTGTGTGTGTGTGTGTGTTTTGGGGCGTGGTTTCCTGGCTGAGGCCAAGACAGTGTCTGCCCTGTGGAACAGTTATTTCCCCCTCTATGGGGAGAGACCCTGATCCCTTCTAGGGTCAGCCACACGAGCCGCCTCTGTGCATTCCCCAGGACTGGGGTTTCTACTCGAACACTGACATGGCCTCTGGAAGCAGACTGGTGGCAGCAGAAAGGCTCATGTTGGTCCTGAGCACGCTCAGAGGCTAAAACACCCTAGAAACCGGTAGTGAGAGTCTTCAAGTGGCTGGAGAGGTCCCCGGAAGACTCCAAGGCCCTGGGACCGAGTAGCCTCCAGCTCTGGGACTTTCTCCCTCTGGTCGTCATGGCAGCAAGTCTGGGATGGAACCCTTCATCCCAGTGGGGCACCACAAGGCTGTCATTTCTTGTTGACAGACTGCACGGTGGCCTCAGGTCTCTACCGCAGGGTGGTCTCTGTTGCCCTGGGGAGGCTCCCCACCTGCTTTTAACATTCCGTCATCCTCTTGCTAAAAAGACCCGTGAGCTAAGAGTACCCAGCTAGGTTCGAATCCCAGCTCTGCCACATAGTGGTTGTAGCCCAGAGCTGCATGGTCATACGGGAAGCGAATGAATTGGAGCCTCGTCCACCAAGTCACAGAGCAGTCACGGGGGGCTCGACCTTGCGATCTGCCCTTACATAAGTGATCGCCCGTAACCCACAGAGGGCTTGCGAAGGAGGCATTGTTACCATGCCCATTTTGCAGACCAGAACTCCGAGGCTACAGGGGACAGAGAGTTCTCAGTTCCCCCAAATTTATGCTGCCCGTCAAGAGTAGATTCAGGGATTCCAACCCTGATCTTTTGGACACCAAAGTCGAATACTGAATTTTCATAGCCAGGAAGTGAGCCTCCCAGGGCCTCGTTCTTCTGTTCTGCAAAATAAGATAATAACCAATCACCACTTATTGTTTGGAGTTGTGAAGTTCGAGCAGCTTGGAACTTCCTTCTTTGATGTGAAGCTCTGCAGATGTGGATTCTCTAGTCTTCAGATCCTCCTGTCTTGGATCTTGGATGTTAAGTAGGAAGGTCCTTCTGCTGAAGGATGGGGGGGCGGGGGTGGGCGACTCTGATCAGCAGGGGGCAGTATTCAGTGATTAGGAGCACAGCCGTCGCCTCCAGAATTCCTTGCAATTAGGTCTGTGCTACTCGGCAGCCTGTGACCTCGGGCAAGTTATTCGGCCTCCCTGGCCTCAGTTTACCCACCCGTGAGACGGAAATAATGCGCCTCCCTCACAGGGACGCTGTGAGGATTCTATCAGGTAATTCATATACATGCTCCACTGCATAGACGTCCCCTGCTTATTATTACATGGAACTTTAAAAAAATGTTTATTTGTTTTTGAGAGAGAGACAGAATGCGAGCAGGGGAGGGGCAGAGAGAGAGGGAGACACAGGATCCGAAGCAGGCTCCAGGCTCCCAGCTGTCAGCACAGAGCCTGACGCGGGGCTCGAACTCACGAACTGCGAGATCATGACCCGAGCCGAAGTCAGACGCTCAACCAACTGAGCCATCCCCGCACCCCTGGAACTTTTTTTTTTTAAGTTACTTCTAGAGTCAAGGTTTATTATATAAAATTATATATGGTTTTATATGTTTATTATATAAAATTGTCTAAAAATGTTTATTATATCAAATAATCAATTAACCCGTAAAAATGTTTTTTCTGCTGCTGATACATAGTTAGAAAATAATTAACAAACCAAACAAATAGACAAAGTTTTGTGACTTCAGCAAAACTCATCTACTGCAAATACTTTTTGTTGAAGAACAGGAAAAGGGAGAGATACCATTTGGAGTTGCCTTGGTGGATGAAAAGTTTAGGAAGAATTTACCTGAACTATTTTGTTATGCAAAATAAAACAATTGAGGGAGAGAGAATGAGAGACACCTGCCAGTGTGAAAAACAGGTTGGATAGAAGGTGAATTTCTGAGGCCTATTGGTTGGGAGGAACCCTTACCTTCTATTTGGTCTCGTAACCAAACACTGGAAAGCATTTGCCAGGCACTGTACTCAGTGCTAGAATAGAGTAGAAAACAGTTTTGATTTGGTCCTTTCTCTTGAGGAGGTAGACATGAATCAGTAATCATGCATATGGAGATACATTATCTATATATAATATAGATATATTATTATAGATATATATTATATAGATATATAAAATATATAGATATATATTATATAATATATTATATAGATATATAAAATATATAGATATATAATAATATAGATATGTTATTATATATAGATGATATATATACTATTATATATAGATATAACATATATGTTTTTATGTTTATTATATAAAATTATATTAAAATGCTTATCATAAAAAATTTAATTATATATCATTAAAACCCGAGACAAGGGATTCCAAAGAGGGGAGAACACATTTATGAGAGAGTCTCACAAAGAAATCTGACCTAAGCTGGGAGGGCTTCCCTGAGGTAGTGACATTTGCCGTGAGAGCAGCTAAAGGGTCAGTAGGAGTTAACTGAGTGAAGAAAAGAGAACAGAACAGTTGTGGCGTGAGAACAGCATGTGGAAAGGCCCTGAGGTGACATTCAAGGATCTGAAAGAAAGCCAGCGTGGTCGGAGCACAAGGTTGAGGGGAGCCCAGTGTGAGATGAAGTCAGTGGTACCTGCAGGGCCGTGGTGTGGCCACTTGTCTTTATTCTGAGAGCAGTTCTGAGGGAAGTTCTGTTTTCACAGGCAGGTGACCTGATCTGATCGGTTTTGTAGAGACCTCCCTAGCGGCCGTGTGGGATTCACATCCAGGGGAGGACTTGGGGCGATTTGACAGACTCTAAACTGACAACAGAGAGCCTCGCTATTGGCCGAGCCCCCTGTGCCCCACCCTCTTCACAGCACCTACTTCCTGGAAGCGGGGAGGGCAGTGTGACCCCAACCAGGGAGAGGTTTTGTTCTGCAGTGAATCATGGTGATTTTCTCCTGAAAATCTGGAGAGACGAGCTAGGGACAGTTGGCAATCCACCTGGGTTTAAATCCCAGCTCCGCTGCTGTGTGACTTTAGCGAGTTACTAAAAAAAAAAAAAAAAAAAAAAAATCTCCCCGTGCCTCAGTTTTCTTATCTGGAAGATGGGGACAGCAATAACTCGACCTCACTGGATTTTCTTGGGGCTTTAACAGGTCAATATGTACATAGTCTTTGTTTGGAACAGGCGTAGCATAGGAGGGACGCTCAATAAACATTAGTACCATTTTTATGTTGATGATCAAGGTGATGATAATGAAATCTCAGCGCTCAACATTCTAGAAGGGATCCTGTTAATCCTTTCCACCCTCTGCCCATTGCTTCACCTTCTACGGGTCTTTTCTTCAGACATCACCTTCTCAGAGAGGCCTTTTCTGCTCATCTTATTTAAAAGTGCACCCCCACGCCAGAATCCTACTTCCTCCTTGTCTGTTTCATATTTCTAGCACTTAGTATCATATGACACACTATCTTACTATATTACTTACTAATTTTGTTTTTTTTAATTTTTTTTTTAATTTTTTTTTTTCAACGTTCATTCATCTTTGGGACAGAGAGAGACAGAGCATGAACGGGGTAGGGGCAGAGAGAGAGGGAGACACAGAATCGGAAACAGGCTCCAGGCTCTGAGCCATCAGCCCAGAGCCCGACGTGGGGCTCGAACTCCCGGACCGCGAGATCGTGACCTGGCTGAAGTCGGACGCTTAACCGACTGCGCCACCCAGGCGCCCCTAATTTTGTTTTTTTTTTAAGTTCATATATTTATTTTGAGAGAGAGAGCTCAGAAGGGGCAGAGAGAGAGAGAGAGAGAGAGAAGGAGAGAGAGAGAATCCCAAGCAGACTTCGCACTGCCAGCACAGAGCCTGATGTGGGGCCTGAACCCATGAACCATGAGAGCATGACCTGAGTCAAAACCAAGAATCAGATGCTTAACCGACCGAGCCACCCAGGAAGCCTTTTTGTTTCTTTTTTTTTTTAAGTTTATTTATACATAAATTACTTATTTATTTTGTCGTTGTCTATCTCCCCACTGGAACACCAGCTCCAACAGAATAGGAATGTTTGACTGTTTTAGTTACCACTCTGTGCTCAGGGTACTGTATCCCACAGCATCGGGCACACAGTAGGTGCTCAGTAAGTATTTGCTGGGTAAATGAAGGCTGACAGTGTCCATCTAATGCTCCCTGCTCTTGTGCAAAACCTGACCCACTCCCCAGGCTGCTCTAACTCACCTAACGGTTCACTGAACAGCAAAAGCAGCAGCAGCAGCAAAAAAAAAAAAAAAATCCCAAGCCCTAGAAGGGGTGGGGGGGGCAGACAGGGAAGGTGTTGAGGCACCAGAGATTTTTGTGACAGGGAAAAAAGTGAAGGTCTTTTATAAAACCAGCTCTGCAGCCTGCTCTTTTTAACCTGATTAATCGCATTAAGACTTTGTCAATATCCACATTCCCTCAGCCCTGGCCGCGGCAGCTGATGGAAGCAGCCTTATTCAATATTTAAGAAGACCTGCATTGTAGGCAAAGGGTCTGGGCTGCATGTGGAAGGACAGCCAGCAAATGCTCAGGGACAGTCTGTTAAGTGGTGGATTGTTTCTAAAAGGAGAGAAACGAGAGAAGGAAGAGCCCTAACACCCTCAGTCTCTCCCTGGCCTTCCCAGATTTCTGATAACATTGACCAGCACACCCCAGCGTCGTTTGCTCTGACCCAGGGCAAGAGAGTGTTACCCGTGGAAAGAAAACCACAAACCAGGGAGCTTGGTCTCGTGGGTCCCCCTTTTGCTAACGCTGCATAAAGTGGTGGTTTTCAGAGTGTGGTCTCCAGACCAGCAGCATCAGTGGCGCCTGGAACTTACTAGAAATGCAAATTCTCGGGCTCTGTCCCAGACCTCCTGAAACAGAAACTCTGGGGCTGGCAAGTGAGCATGAGTCCACTTTCAGGAGCCCCCCCGAGGTGACTGATGCACGACCAAGTTTAAGATGCCCTGGCAGGAGAGACAGGGACCTGAAGACAGTATGGAGTGGGGCACATGGTTCTAAGCTCTTGGTTCTCTGTCCTGGCTGCACATTATAATCACCAGGAGGACTTTCAAAAGTATGATGTGGGTACCCACCACAAGTTTCTTCTAAAGGTGGTTTCGTTGGGATTCTGGAATTTAGCATTTTTTTAACGTTTATTTATTTTGGGGCACCTGGGTGGCTCAGTCAGTTGAGCGTCCAACTTCGGCTCAGGTCATGATCTCACAGCTCATGAGTTCAAGCCCCGCGTCAGGCTCTGTGCTGACAGCTCAGAGCCTGGAGCCTGCTTCGGATTCTGTCTCCCGCTCTCTGTGCCCCTCCCCCGCTTGCTCTCTGTCTCTCAAATATAAGTAAAAGCATTAGGAAATTTTTAAAAAATAAAGTTTATTTATTAACAGTCTTTTTTTTTTTTAATCTTTACTTTTGAGAGAGAGACAGAGTGCAATCAGGGGAGGAACAGAAAGAGAGGGAGACACAGAATCCAAAGCAGGCTCCAGGCTCCAAGCTGTCAGCACAGAGCCCGATGCGGGGCTCGAACTCACAACCCGTGAGATCATGACCTGAGCTGTAGTCAGACACTCAACTGACTGAGCCACCCAGGCGCCCCAAGTTTATTTATTTTGAGAGACAGAGACAGAGAGCAAGCAGAGGAGGGGCAGAGAGAGGGACAGACAGAATCCCAAGCAGGCTCTGCACTGTCAGCACAAAGCCCAGCATGGGGCTCGAACCCACAAACCATGAGATCATGAGCTGAGCCGAGATCAAGAGTCAGATGCTTAACTGACTGAGCCTCTCAGGTGCCTGTTGTTTGTTTTTAAGTTTATATACTCTGAATACTATAATTCCAGTATACTGGAACTAGTATTTTTACTGCCCCCCAAATCCCTGATTCTAGGGTGCAGCGAGGGACATTCTAAGGCAGCCCACCTGTTCCCTACCATTGTGCCTTTGATGAGTCATCTCACCTCGTGTGTCCTTGTTTCTGGCACCCGTGAAGCGGGCCCTTACCCTCCCATGTTCTGTGACTTGCAAGGAAATTGTGAAGCTTGGGAGAGATGCTGGTGTGAAATCTTTGCAGGGCTCCAAGCGCTGTGCCAATGGCAGAGCTGATGAGGGTCTCCGGGGGCGTGTCTTCTTGCCCATTTCTGCCCGGCTGCCCCAGCCACCCCGCTCAGCATCCTGGGGCCCCGGGGCCGGCTCTGTGCTGGGAACTGTACGTGCCTCATTCCACCCGACGCTTCCATCAGCCCTGCGAAGAAGGAACATCTGTAGCCCCCACTCTCCAAACAAAGGAAGTGAGGTGCAGACAGGAACGTGCCCAAGGCTGGTAAGGGGCTGAGCCAGGATGGCACCGGTGAAGTGTCTGGATTTAGCCACTTCCTGCCTCATGGGTCCCTACGCTGAACACAGGCTGGCTTTCTAGGAGGGGTGATTGTTGAAGAGAGGTCCTGAAAATGTCTCCGGAAGCGCCAGGTCAAGTGGCCGTTCATGGGCTGAGCGTCACCACCTCCCTGTGTCTCTAGATTCAGACCCCGGCTTTGGTTCTGCGTCATGGGGGCTTGGTTTTCTACTCAAGGCTTCTGCATCTCCCACTACACCAGGTCCCATGAAGGCTTGTTGGGGACACTTTTGTTTCCTTTCTTGGTTTTCATACGGGCAGCCTGGCCGTTCAAAGCCAGACTGAAAACTCACAGATCGCCACAAAGCCTCCACCCGTCTTTCAGGGAGAAATGACCTTTACCTTTTCCTTGCTTTCCTCAAGTCTCCTCTCTCAAGAAGAGCTGAAAATCAGGGCCAAGGGGACTCAGTCCTCAAGCCGCGAAAGATGAGGACCCTCCTGCTCCCCCAGATCTCCCCTCATGAGTGACCCGGTTTATTGCAGAAACAGAGCTGGTTTGAGAGGACCCATCGGCAGCCACCGTAGGCCCCGCAAACCTTTCCCCTCTGAGCGTGTATCGTGGATGCCAGAGATGGCAAAGACACTTAGAAACCCATTTGCTCCCAGTCCCGGGTCATTATCTGGTCGGACTCCAGAAGAGCCATGTGCTAGACGATTCCTGTAAGTTTTCCGTCCCTGGTGAATCCCCAAACCAATGTGCTCTCTCCTGGCTGGTTTCCATTCTCCCAGTTCACCCCGTTCTGCTCCGGAAGGGGGGTGGTTGGGGGAACGGGGTCTGAAACGCACCTTGGGCATCTTGTGGGAGAAGCTGGCCAGGAAACAAGCCACGATGACGGGACTTTGCCTGGTGCTTTTTCCTCCCAAATTGCCTCTTGACATCCATTATCTTATTATCTGCCCCTCGCCCCAACCACAATCTGAAAACAGAAAACAGACCAAACTACTAAGCGTTTGTCCCACTTAATAGTCCCCATTGTAAAAGGGAAAGTAGAAAGCTAGGAGCACTGGCCAATTCGCCTAGTATGTTGCATATATATGTCTAATGTATACATATATTATATATATATATATGTATATATATATATATATACATCTGCATATGCACAGGATATATAATATATCATTGCATATGGTGCATGTAATATACTGTTGATTTTACATGTATACACATATAGGTATGTATGAAAGAGAGAGAGAAAGAGGGAGGTAATTTCATTATTTGGAGTAATCACGTTGTGCAAGGTTACCGTGATCACCGAATCAGCAAATACTGAATCATTGCTCCTGAGGGAAATACAGGGTTAGTTCCTACAAGCCTTTTGTCACACTTCATCAACCAGTCCATGCACATCCTTGTTTTATGTGTGTTTCTGTGTAAAGACATCTGGTTCAATAGATGTCTTATTTGGCCGGGTGGTTTCTAAGCAATGAAAGTTTATTTATTTATTTTTATTTGTTTATTTTGAGAGAGAGAGAGAGAGAGAGAGAGAGAGAGAATCCCAAGCAGGCTCCACATTGACAGTGCAGAGCCTGACGCAGGGCCTGAACTCGTGAACCATGAGATCATGATCTGAGCCAAAATCAAGAGTTGGACGCTCAACCGACTGAGCCACCCAGGTGCCCCCAGAAATTTATTTTTCACTGTTCTGGAGGCTGCAAGTCTGCGGCCAGGGTGCCGGCGGCATCGGATTCTGGTGAGGATCCTCGTCTGGTCTGCGGACTGCTGACCCCTCGCTGTGTCTTCACGTGGCAGAGGGCAGAGACAGCAAGACGGCTCTCTCGTGACTCTTAGATGGGTACCGATCCTATCAGGAGGGTCCCACCCCCTGACCACCTCCCACGGTCCCACCTACACATACCATCACGTTGTGGGGGTAGAGTCTCAACACCTGAATGTCGAGGGGACACAAACGTCGAGTCTGTAACAGTATACCATATTGTTAATTTTTTAAAAATGTTTATTTATCTTTGAGAGAGAGAGTGTGTGAGCAGGGGAGGGGCAGAGAGGGAAGGAGCCACAGAATCTGAAACAGACTCCAGGCTCCAAGCTGTCAGCACAGAGCCTGACGCGGGGCTTGAACTCAGGAACCACGAGATCGTGACCTGAGCCGAAGTCAGACGCTTAACCGACTGAGCCACCCAGGCACCCCAGTATATCGTATTGTTGATTATAAACGTTGAACTCAGGGCCAACAGCAGTATACCTCATGGCATATGAACTCACCTGACAAACATATTTTCTCTCTGAGACACATCGCAGCCTTGTTGCACTGAGGAGCACCGGCCAGACCTCAGCACTGTGCTCGGGGGCCGTTTTTAAACAGTGCGATCGCCGACAATAATGCAAACAGCGTTGCCCTAAACGAGACCTTGAAAAAGAGACTTGTGTATGGTTTGAGAGCTGGAGCTCATTTGCCGGTGGACTTGAGCTGGTAACATGCGTGTCGGGCAACTCCGTTTTTTCTGGCCACTGTGTGTATGTGTGTGTGTGTGTGTGTGTGTGTGTGTGTGCGTGCATGCATGCATGCTCACAAGTATTGCTACCGGTGAAAAACGAAAGTGCCACAAGTATTGATTTTGGGGTTGCAAACAGATTTTAATGAGTAGGCAAATTCACAAATACGGAATCTGCAAATACGTGAATGGATTCTGGGCGTGAGTATGTGTGTGTCCATCAGAACTACATTTATGGTAAACCTAACTCCGTCTAGTTCGAGTGATACAGGGGGACGTTTCTTGGCTACGAGGCATGACTGTACTCAGTGGCTCAAAAATAGCACTCAGACTGATTTCCGATCACCCAGCTCTGCTCTCTTCTGGGTTGGCCTCTCCCTCAGGCGGGCTTTCTCCACCTGGGAGAACCACCTGACCCATGTGCTGTGAACTCAGAAGCTCAGGGCCCAGCCTCCCGTGGTTCACAGAGATCGTTCTCCACAAGACTGACGGTTCCACGGGGGTTGAAGAGTGGACTTCTCTCCCTCCTCTTCTTGATGTCAAATCAGTGCACGGCACTCTAATGGGGCTGACCTCAACCCTGCTTGTGTCCTATTCACTGATCTCCCATGGGCCACAGAAAGCCACGTGCTAAGTCCAGAGCGAGTGTGGAAGGAACCACACCAGGTGGGAGGCGTGTCCGTTGAAGGACACCAATTGAACAGTCTCCCCTGCTTGACCCAGGACAAACTGGACCGTGACCTGCGTTCCGCATTTTTCTTTGCCGTTGGCTTCATGTACTTTTGAGAACGCCTGTAAGTCCCTGGAAATCTCGATGTTGACAAGGTAAGTCTGTGTCTGCCGGTAACGCAATAAAATGCTTCGTCTGCCGGTAACGCAATAAAAGCGAGTAGCTTTGCAAAGAAGAGAAACTAGACCAGCTTCAGATGTAGTTTTAATGTCCTGTGTTTCCAGAAATTCTTCGAGTCAGAGGATGGACGGTGGCTTATCGGATGTAACTCGAAGGTATTGTTGTGTGCCTGTGTGTGTGTTTGTGCGTGTGTGTGGCGTGTATAAAAATGGACTCTCACCTCTGGGGTTTGGATCCTGCCTCTGCTGGACACTTTGGGCCAGTACCTAAACTCGCCTTGCTTCGGCTTCCTGGTATAAAATGGGGCTAAAGGTTGAGTTGAGGATTAATTTAGATACGGCTGCGCTGAGCACCAACATGTGTGGAGAACTTGGCAGTGAAACAGAATCAATGCTCTCTATTTATTTAGGGGTCCAACGAAGGGGGATGGGGAGGAGGAAGGCGATGGTAGGTGGGTATTTAGAATTGAGCTGTACTTGACTCCCAGCCCTGTGCCTTTCTGGCTCCAATTCGGTCTAGGGCGAAAGTTAGTTAACCCTTATCAATCTCAGTTTTTCTACTTGTGAGATGAGCTCAATGGTGTCTATGCAAGCATTATATGAGGCAGAGTATGTAAGTCACTGAGCGCGGCCGCTGGTACCCGGTAGATGATAAATACCATCACGGCTGTTATTATCAGCCTTTTCACCCCGAAGGCGTGGCAAAGCTAACTTGCTGCACTTTATTTAGTGCTAGCCACGTTCCAGACGCTGTTCTAAGCACTTGAAAGTATCAGCCCATTGAGTCTTTTAACGCCCCTCTGAGGGAGGTACTGTTATCACTGTTACTCTCACCTCTGGTTTTCGTATGAGGAAACTGAGGCACAGGGAGGTTAAGTGACTAGCCCAACATACAGATAGAAAGAGGCAGAGCTGAACCCTGTTGGCTGGGCCCCTCTCTGCATTCTTTTGCCTCCAGTGATGAGGGTCTAATGCCCGCCTGCCTGGGGGATTGTGAAGGCGAAGGCCTTTGTAAATTACGGAGGACTGCATCCGTACTCGGTGTTCTGATGGCTGTTTCCATGGGGACACGGGAGAGGGACAGGAACTTTGTGGTTCATTCATATTCTCCAGCCAACACCAACCGAGATTTCCTTTCTCTGTTACTTTCTCCCACTTGGCGCCACGAAGGTCTGGGCGGGGCAGGGACTGGAGGGAGGCAGGTCTTGAAGATCTATTATTCATTGCAACTAAAAGGAGCTTTTTGTTCTTTCTGAAGCGGCCTCAGATTTCTTAGGATCCACGCCCCGGGGAAGCGGCTGTAGCCAGATGGTGCAAGGCAAGAGGTATCCTTCCTGGCCAGAGACTCTAACTCGTGTTATTTTTTGGGGTGTTGAAGGTTCTGGAAGAACACCTGAGTAGCACCTGTGCCCACCCTGGGCTAGGTAACCTTTATTACTCTGTTTTCCACTCCCACCTCTTACCAGCCCAATGAAGTGGGTGCTATTACAGCCCCCATTTTCCAGATGAGCCAGCTGAGACTCCGAGAAGTTAAATAGTTTGCCCAGAGTTTGGGCAGACTATTTGCCCAAATAGTTTGCTAGGGTGACCATGGGACTCCAAAAGCCCAAGCCCTTGATAGAAAATTCTATCATGAAATTTGTACCATGGGTGAAAATGAGACGGACGCGTGTGTGTGTGTGTGTGTGTGTGTGTGTGTGTGTGTGTTGTGCTGAGGCAAGAAAACAAGTTAGAGCCCTTCCTGGGACCTTGATTGCCTCTGCTTCACAAGGAGGAAGTGAAAATATGCATTTTCCCAGGGCAGGGAGCGTCTGAGGCCAGAGGACTTAATCTTGCTGTCTGAAGGGACTAGTTCTGCCTGCTTGGTAGGAGAGTCCGGGGTGCCTGGGTGGCTCAGTCGGTTAAGCATCTGACTTGAGCTCAGGTCATGATCTCACGATCCGTGGGTTCAAGCCCCGCGTTGGGCTCTGTGCTGACAGCTCAGAGCCTGGAGCCTGCTTCAGATTCTGTGTTTCCCTCTCTCTCTGCTCCTCCCCCACTCGTGCGCTCGCTCTCTCTCTCTCTCTCTCTCTCTCTCTCTCTCTGTCTCTGTCTCAAAAAGGAATAAACATTAAAAGAGAGTCAGGCCAAGCTAGGGAGTTAGCGTAAGGAGTTTTGCCTGCACATGACCGGGGAGAGTCTGTGAGCTTGAGCTGTTCTTTCCCAAATGCAGAAAGGAGAGGCCGTTTCAGAAAAGCACCTCACCATCTTTACAGCAGCCCCAACAGGCAGTTTTGCTGTTTGTGTGGATGACGTCTGGTGTGACCGCTCATCACCTCTCAAAGCAGCACATCCTCCTTTTGGGACCTCTGATGGTTAGAAAGCCATTCTTTACCTAAGCCAGTCTCCCAGCCGCCAGGCGGCCACGTTCTAGGAGGTGTTGTCCAGAGTCGCGGTCAAGAGTGTTGGCATTAAAGGGAGACAAACCGGGGTTTGTAAGCTGGCTGGCTCCAGCACTCCTGGCTGGTGACCTTGGGCAATTAACGCACCCCTCTGAGCCCCAGGCACAGGAGTAACGTCAGGGCCTGCCTCACAGGATGGTATTGAAGACAGAAGGAGGTGGTACTTGGAAATTGCCCATCAGAAGGCTGGTGCTGTTCGTTTCTGTGCCAACCTACCTTTGCTAAGGACAGACCCTCAGGGCAGGTTGGTGAGCTGGTCAAATGCACAGGCTCCGGAGCCACACTACAGGGATTCCAAATGTGTCCCCGTCATCTCCTAGCTGTGTGATCTGGAAGAGGTCACCTGACCTCTCTGTGCTCCAGGTGCCTCCCCCATGAAAGGGGAATGATCATCGTTCACTGGGTCGCCGTGAAGATTAGGTGAGCTAAGTTCCCCGAACAGTGCCTGGCAAGTAGCAGAAACTGGTTGCACGCCCAGTTTAAGGACCGAGGTGAGTTTAACGAAGAGATATTTAGAGTCACGTGAACACTCCAGCAGGCCCATCTCTCGGCCTGGAGGGGCAGGAAGGGAACAGCTGTGGATCCAGAAGAGAAAGGGTTGTACGGAGGGGTCCTCCTGACAGGAGCCGGGACCCCCAACAGCCAACCCAGGGTGACCAGCAGGGGATAAATGCCCCAGCCTCTCTCTTCCCTCCCTCCAGCCATCTGCTGGTGCCTCCCATTAGACAAACCCGACGAGGAGCCGGAGGGCAAGGGGGCCACTGATGTCACCCACACAGGTCATTCTCCCAGGGCACAGAGCCAGGTGGAGGGTGACTGTGTCTTCAGGGGTGAAGGGAAAATACCCAGCAAAGCTATTTTTATTATTGAGTTAGACCATACAATACTGCCACTATGCAACCATATTTGCCATATAAAAACAGCAAATTAATATGCTTAGCCAAATGTCCTGTTATTTGCATCAGTAGTCAATGAAGCAGGGTAGTTAGAAGGCTCATTTATACAAGACCCTGGTCTGCATCCCTGGATATTACACCTGCTGCCAGTGTGACCTTGACAAAGTGGGGCCTCAGTCTCCTCGTCTGTAAAATGGGAGTGCCATGTCTCTCGTCTGTGAGTTGCAAACATGCTCTTCAGGTTTGAGGATGAGGCCTGCTGCCATCTTTTTAATGGATAAATGCTCCTCTCTGCTCTCTTTTGTACCCGGGGTAGAGGCGGGGCCAGGATGGCACTTGCGGTCTCTGTGGCGTGATGAGAGTTAGGGCTGCAGATAAGTCAGTTGTGGCTGGGTTTTAATCAGAATGAGTTTCATTGCAGTTTAGGCCTGAGTGGCAGCCAGGGCCCATTAAGCTAAATGACTCGTTTTAATACGCAGACCTAGCTCATCGCATCTTCCTGTTTGGGGCCCCCTGTGTCTGGGCATGCATGTGCAAACGCAGAAATCTGTCCCGAACCTTTCCTCTTTCCCTCGCACACCACAGCCTAGCTGGAGCAGAGATAAGCTTGGTTAACAACACAGCAAAGGCCAAGTTTCCACTTTATCAAAGAATCGGGTAATTGGCTGAGCTGTGCAGGGAGCCCTGGAGAGTCTTCCGTAACAGTGTCTGCTCTTTGTGTAGTGCAGTGTTTGGGATTGTAGACTCAGGGTGCAGAGAGATTCATACCTCAGGGAAGGAAGGAAAGGTTTGGGGTACCCCTGCCCAGCGGGAGACATTCTCCCCCAGGAAGATCAACTCTGGATGATCCTTCCTGCCTTTCGTGTGTGAATGCACACCCTGCTGTGATTTACTGGCTGCGTGTCCTTGGGCAAAGAGCTTGACCTCTCTGGGCTTCAGTTTCCTGATCTGTAAAGCTGGGTAATAGAAGATCGTGTTTCCTAGGATTGTTATGGAGCTCAAACGAGGGGTTGCATGGGAAATACTTCGTGCAGTTCCTGGCCGGTAGGACGCACGGACAGGGCGGATTAGGCTGTTGTTGCAGTAACAAACAGTCCCCAAGGTTTCACTGGCTGAAGCAACAGAGATTTCTTTCTCAGTCATGGTTTCTGGGAATGGTGGGTTGATAGGTGTCTGCTCTGCCTTTGACCTGCCCCAGGGACCCAGGCTGAGGGGGGTTCCATCATCCATCCGCGATTGTGAAGACAGGAAAAGGGGAATGTGGTGATGGATGCGCCGGCTTCAGTTTCCATCTGGGGATGTTTATTGGCCCGAACGGATCATGTGGCCTCTCCCGGCTTCCCAGGGAGAGGGAAGGACCATCCTATCACACGGTGGAAAACCAGAAACGCAGTCATTGCACTGACGACAACCCTTGCTTTAGTATAGTTACACTGTTACCATCCCCTGATAGCATCACATGTATTGTGGTTATTTCTAGTACTCATCATTAGCATGCTCCCTGTACTTACTCTGGCTTACTCTGGCTTATTCTGGCTTCAAAAAGCCTGAGATATTTCCTCCTAGTGCCAAAGCGGGGCTCCCATCTCTTTAGGAAAATGTAACTGAGATAATTGTCGTTAATAATGACATAAATTCATGATAGCTCCCACTCGACGAGCGGGTGTTTCGTGCCGGGTCCTCAACCAGGGATTTCCCATACATCGTCTCATTTAAGCCTCATGATAATTATGATCTGAGATCTAATGCTACAGATGAGGAACCTCCCTGAAGTTCAGGGATGGGGATATGCTTATCAGGCTGGTAGATGGCTGGATGGGCTTGGCCCCCAAGCCCGTACCCTGAATCACCCTGCTGAACTGTCTGCTAAGAGCATGTGGTCTTAGCCTCTGGAAATACATATTTTTTAATTTTTAAATGTTTATTTATTTTGGGGAAAGACAGAATGTGAGTGGGGGAGGGACAGAGAGAGAGGGAGACACAGAATCCGAGGCAGGCTCCAGGCTCTGAGCTGTCAGCACAGAGCCCGACATGGGGCTCGAACCCACAGACTGTGAGATCATGACTTGAGCCGAAGTTGGATGCTTAACCGATTGAGCCACCGAGGCACCCCTGCGTCTTTAAATGCAAGCAGGGTTGTCTGGGTGGACATTGCTTTGGGTGACAGGGGTGAATCACGGCCCCATCCTCTCTTTTCAGTCCTGTTTCCCCGCCTCCCCCCTGCCCTCCCATCACCCAAGGCTCCATTCCCATGAATTCCTCATTCGCCAAACATTCCATGTCTGTTGAAGCTTCTGAGTCTTTGCTCACCCGCATCCCCATCCTTGCCTCTGCCTTTTAAGTCTTGCACCCCCTGCTGATCCTTCAAGGCCCAGCCCAAAGGTCCCCCATTCCAGGAAGACCCTCATCACCCCAGCCCCCAGGCAGAACAAATACCAGAGCCTGCCTGTTCCCATGGCATTTCTTTAGCACATTAACAGAGCTAAACATTTTCTAGACACACACAGACACAGCCTTTTCAGAGGAGGGAAGAGATTAGTCTTTGTTTTTAATTAATGCCAGCTCTCTCATCCTGGCTTTTAATACTGCCACCTCATTTGTCTTATTAAGTACTTAGTTTTGCTTTTAATTAGTGCTGTTTGTTGTCACTGAATTTTAATTGTCAGTGCAGGGTCTCAGCAGGCCTTGGTGAGGGTGCTTTACAAACGTTTCCTGTCCTCCTGCAAGGCCTGAGCTCGGGTGGCAGTGCTTCCGAAGGGGGGGGGGGGGGAAGGGGGGCTCCAGGGGGTTGTTGAAGGCTGGTGTATTTCTCTCCAGGCCTTGGCCAATTCAGGCTGCCTTTGAGGTCCCCTTTTGCTCCAAGGTGGCTGGTCTGTGAAGACACATACTGCTCAGGAGGGTTGTAGTGGCAAAAACTCAATTCAAATTGACTTGAGAAATGAAAAAAGGAGAAACATATTGGTTCATGGTGGCTAAAAAGGCCAGGAGGATACATTCAGGTGTGGCTGGATCCAGCATTCCAGTGCATCATCAGGAATCAACCTCTTTCCATCTCTCAGCTCTACTTTATGCTTTGGCGGGCCTTTCCCACATGGTGGCAAAAGTGACCAGTGGCAGCTCCAAGCTTCTCTTCCACCAGCTGAGCAATCCCAATGGAAAGAGAATGCTTCTTTCCATATGGTTCCAGCAAAAGTTTAAGGGCAGGTCTTCATTGGTCCAGACTGGGTCATGTGCCTATCCCTGGACCAATCACGGTAGCCCGTGGGGTGTAATACGCTGATTGGCCAGGCAAGGGAAATTGGCCCACTTCTAGGGACCAGAATGGATGAGCTCCTCTTAAGCGACACAGATTGATCGTGAAAGAGGGAGGGTTTCCCAAGGGAAAGTTGCCGTTTCCCCCCACCAAAGAGAGAGAAGTGCCAAACAGGCAAAAATAAGACGTCTCGATCCCAGATATCCACTGCAGTGTCTCACTCAAGCCTAAACAAACATCTGGAATTTACGTCTTCGTTCCGCTCCCCAGCCGTACCCTCCGATGACATTAGCAGTGACCTCCTTGCCTCATACTTGAAAAGGAGTTTGGATTACGAGGTCCCCGCACACGTGTTCACTCATGAGCCCTCCCCAACAACACTGCAAGGCAAACATGACAAAGGTGGGCATTTTTATGTCTTCATTTTACAGATGCAAAAACTGAGGCCCAGAATGACTAAACAGAAAGTAAAACGAACAGGGGTGCTAAGGTTGGATTCCCAGACTCCGGGCCCAAGGCCGGCTGTTGCACCGTAACGATAGGCCGCTCTATCTATCGGTCAGCTTTTGGTGCATAACCAAGCCCCCCACAGTTGAGTGCCTTAGAACAACAGCCATTCATTTATCTCACGATTGTTTAGGTCAGCGATTGGGTTGAGTTCAGCTGGGTGGTTCCTCTGGTCTAGACCAGACTTGGACGACCCTTGTCTGGGCTGGCTCACATCTGTGGCCAGCGTGCAGGTCGGGCTGGGAGTGGCTGCTTTACGACGGGGCGGCTGCAGCAGCGAGGATGACCGGGACCCTCACAACGGTGAGGGATGGACTCTCTGCCTGCCTTAAAGCTCTCTAACAGGGGGACTGTCCCGTGGGCCTCTTCGAAGGCTCATGACAGGAATCATCCGTTATTGCTGTGTGGTTGTGGGAGAAGCATGCGGAGGTGATGGTGAGTTTCGTTTGTTTCAAGGCCAGGAGCACAAACGTGCCTGCGTCCCGAGTGTTCCTCTGGCCCGTCTCTGTCCTTGTTTTAGGCACCAGCAGGCTCTGCAGGGAAGGAGCCAAGCAAGGCCTTACCGTTCCAGGCCTATGGCCAGGTTCTGGGGAGCCTGGGGATGTCCCAGCTGGCTTCGGGAGCAAAGAGAAGCCGACAGCAGCCTGTAGGCGCTGGATGTAGCTGGCCGCATGGGGGACGCTGTAGCTCTGAGACACGGGGCTGGTGTGGCAAGGCCGGTGGGCAAGCGGAGCGGTGCCTGGCTCGATCAAGGGTGGTTGATGGCATCTTTCCCCTTGCTGGCCCATGTCCTTGCCTCGGCGGGGATGTGTCGGAACCCTAAGACCCTGGCAAATAGTCAACGCTGGATGCGTGGTTGGGGCACAGTAGAAATATTCAGCTCATTTCTCAAGAGCTTTTCTTTGGCTTCCCCATCATTCAGAGTGGAAGCCCAAATGGTCCTCATGATCTGACGTGCCCCCCTCCCTGCCCCCACTACTGCTCCGACCTCTGCCCCCACCTATCTTCCTCTTGCTCAGTCGACTCCAGCCACTATGCGCTCCTTGTCATTTCTCCACATTACCGGCGTATGCCCACCCCAGGGCCTTTGCACTTGCTTTCCCCTCTGTTTGGAATGCTCTGCCTCCAATATTCACATGGCTCAGTCCATTACCCCCTTCAAGTCTTTGCTCAAATAACATATCTCACTGAAGCCTCCTCTGACTACTTATTAAAACTCACCCTTCCCTCTCAATCACCAGTCCCCCTTCTTGGTCTTGTTTTTCTAAAGTGCTCATCACTAGCTGATGCCTTTTACATTTGAATTACTGCTTGGTTATCCTCTGGATTCCCCACTAAAAGTTAAGCTCCATGGGGGCAGTGATTTCCCTCTTTTTTGTTGGTTTGCTTTGATGTTGTATCCCCGGTGCCTAGAACAGTATCTGGCACACAGTAATAGATGTTCTGTAAGTATTTTTCTGATCCTTCCTATTTCTTAACAGAAGCCGGCAATCTGTATTTTTAATTAAATCCCATGCTTTTAGAATATTGGCTTGATTTAACTTTTTCAAAAACACTGCATGGGCCAAACAAAACATATTTTCAGCCTGGACCCTGTTCCTGGAACCTCCCATTCGCCCCCCCCCCAGTCTCCCCCCCCCACCCATTTAAGGCCCTTGGTGTAAGTTGCATTTCCCACACCATCACATAGTCTGCGCGGTTTTTCTAGATTTCTAACTAAGCAGTGATAGGCCTGACTCAGGGAAAGAAGGGCGAGACAGGAAAAGACAGAGAGAGAGAACTGGTGGGGGCTGTCCAAGCTGGTGGCTGCGGGCTCTGCTGTGAAGCATCTGGCTTAATTCCAAGACTGGGGGGCTGGGGGGCTGACCGTGGCATTGAATTCCGCGCACACAGCTGTAGCTCACGTCAGTTCCCTGCTGTGCCCTGAAGGGCCTGTACAGCTCCCCTGCCAGCCTGGCCCAGCCCGAGGAGTCATGCGTAGACACTTGCGGCTAAATGGGCTTTGAGAGTTCCTTTCTCAGCTCATCGGAAACCGACGGAAGACCTGGAGATTTGGTGGTTCGAGGCACAGCTCCTGAGCAAACGGTGCTGACAGGAGCCAAGGAGAAGTAGGCAGAAACAAAATGCAAAGGGGGAGAGAGGCAAGGTTCTGGAATCTGGCCTCTCTGGGCTTGGGACAGAGTCTTCTGGTAGTTTCAGAAGCAAGGAGGCATACGGGTTAGTACCAAGCTGTGTGGGTGGGCAGATCTGGAACAGGCCTGGCTCTGCCGCTTACATGCAGGTTTATGGAGTGCCTACTGCACTCACTGAGCTTAGGTGAGGATTTATTTATTGAGCACCTACTGTATACCGCGTTCAGGACTGGCTGCAGAGCGAAAATGCAGGGCCCCCTGATCAACTATTGTTAAGAATCTCAAGATAGTGACAGCAGAGCATTAAGGCAAATTCTGGACCCTTCTAGGCCTGGAGCGCTGGGCAGCTGCCTAGGTTGTGGGCCCGTGAAGCTGGCCCTGCATGCATTGGACATACAATTATCGAACAAAGTTGGACCCAGGCCCTGCTCTCATGGATCTTACAGAATAGGTGAAGAGACACACAGTAGATACAGAAAAAATGATAATTGCAAATCATTATAAGTATTATAAATGAAACAAACAGTGACAGCAAGCAATGGGGTGAAAGGAGGTAACTTAGTGTAGTCAAGGAATGCTTCCTGAAGGAGGTGACACTTGAGCAGACACCAGGGGAGCCTGAGAAGGAATTAGCCACATGAGAGGAAGAGGAAGGTGTTATAAAGGCAGAGAGAACAGCAGAGGCAAAGGCCTGGTAGCTGGAAAAGCCAGCGTGACCAGAGGGTGGTCAGAGATACGGGGAGGGTAGCAGGCAGAGGGTCATCACATTTCTTTGAAGTTACAGCGGAGGTCTTAACTCTTCTGATGGACAGCCATTGGAGCACTTTATTATTTTAAAATTACGTTAAAAAAATAAATGCTCAGGGGCGCCTGGGTGACTCAGTCAGTTAAGCGTCCGACTTTGGCTCAGGTCATGATCTCCCGGTTCATGGGTTCAAGCCCTGCATTGGGCTCTTCTCTAGCAGCTCGGAGACTGGAGCCTGTGTTTCCCTCTCTCTCTGCCCCTTCCCCGCTTGTACGCTAGCTCTCTCTCTTCCTCTCTCTCAAAAATAAAAAAATAAACATGAAAAAAATAAACGTTCATTTGTTTTTCCATAGCTAACATATCTACACGGTTGCAAATACGAAGGGGCATGTTGTGAAAATTCTCCTTCCCAGCTCAGCTTCAGCGACGGTCCCCCTCCCTGGAGGCAAGCAATGTTGTGCTAGTTTCCTGCTAGTTCTTTACAGAGACACATGTATCTTACGCATGGATAACCACAAGTCACACGTGTGCGCGTATCCTGCTTTGCCTTGTGCACACAAATGGTGCTCTTCGAGAACATCATCCTACGTCCTGGTCTTTACGACTAGGCAGTTTATCTCAGTGATGCATCCACGTCCATCATAAATAATCTCCTTATTCTTTCCCGCTGTGCAGTATTCCACTATCCAGAGGCACACCACGGGCTAGCCAGCGCTAAGTACCGGGCGTTTAGATTGCTTTGTTGAAACACTTTAAGCAGGACCTTGGGAAGCCCGCTTAAATGCATCGTGACTCAGTTGCTCCTCTGTAAAATGGGATAAGAAGAACATCTATCTTGAAGGCTATTGTGAGGGCTGAGCAAGATAAAACTTGAAAGGCACTTAGCGCATAGTAAGCCCTTGATATGTGAACAGCTGTTGTTGTTGTTGCTTTTATTATTGAAAGCAGACTGTTCCTTGGAGTTTGCACCAGGACTGGGGAGTGGGGAGGTGGGGGGGATCACCTGTGCCCAGGAAAAAGACTTGGAGCCTCTGGCTTCTGGGGAGGCAATTATTTTCTGCTTTCTGAACTTGCAGCTGCAGGACTGGATCTAAGCCATGACTTTGGCCTTGACTGAGCCAAAGCGTGTGATCTCTCAGCATCTCTAGGTAGGGGGCTGGTGGGGGAGGGCCTCAGCTTGTTTCTGGGGCTGAGAGGTGGGCATACAGCCAGGAGCTGTCAGAATCCAATAATCTAAAGCCCAGGGAGGAATGTTCTGTAGGTGTGAACAGAGTAGTGATTAGCACATGGGTTTTGGAGAGAGTTCAAACCCTGAGTCTGCTTGTTGGTAGCTGTGTGATTTTAAACAGGTGGCTTAACCACTCTGAACCTCAGTTTCTTACCTGTAAAATGTCACTTACCTGACAGTAGGATTGTAAGGATTAAAGCAAATGACGAAGGTATGGAATTTTGCACATAGTAGGTGCTCAAGAAATGTTGGTCATCGTTGTTACATAAGCTATAGTCTAGGGGAAGTAGGAAGGGGGGATTATCTTTCTGCCAGTGCTCACTGTGTGTCAGGGACTGTTGTAGATGCTGAAACTCATCAGCTCGGTGACGCTGAGGTTCTGCGGGTCCTAGGGCAGAATCCTATGTAATTTATCTGACACAGGCATCTCTGTTTTTGCTCCTGGAGCCAATGGTTGGTTTCCCTCTGGGGCTTCTCCCTGGAGCTGCAGGCCTCCTGTCCACTGTGGTGATGGTTTCTCTGTAGTGTGCAATAGGAGAGGCAGGGGTCATCTGAAAACGTCAGAGGCTTTCTCCACTTCTGTTAACTCGCCCTCAAACCCGACATCGTGGCTGGACTTCCTGGGGCAGCATCTGCAGGCAGGTAGGAGAGTGTCTTAGGCTCGCCTTTTATCAGGTTAGAAGATGGCTAAGTGACATGATGAGCTTGGGGATCGGAACCCCGATTTCCTAAAATTCTACTCCCGCGTGAGGTCAAGTACTCTAGAAGCAGAACCTGCAATGGGATTTTCTGGTACCAGTGATGACTCCGGGAAGCAGTGAGGGATGCCAGGCGAGGACGGGGCTTCAGCTGGAGTCTGGCCTCAGCCTGATCCCATGGGGAGCTCTGGAGCATGCTGGCACACGCTTGTCCCGCCTCGAGACAAAAAGTCTGTGCTTTTACATTGCCCCCTGCCCGTTATTCATTGGCTTTGGGCTGCACTCGGGGTGTCTCTGGGCAAGGCAGCTGCTTTTGTTGGCTGAGGGCAGTTCTCTGGAAAACGGTGCTGCCATGAGCCCTTAGCTGCTAACACTCCCAGAGGCTGGGTGGGGGTGGACGCCCCTCCTGTCCAGGACATCGGCAATGTGTGCTGTGCCCCCTCCCCTCCACCTGCATCTGTCCCCCCATCCCCCCAGCCACGGTCTGCCTGTGGACACGTGACCTCCTTTCTCTGGATGGCAAAGCTGAAATAACCAGTAGGGTCCAGGGTAGCTTCTGGCCTGGAGGACCGAGCTGGGTGCTTTCCATGAATGATCTTGGACTTTGCAGGCAGACTTTTAACAGGAAATGAGCTCCTAGTGTGCATGACTGAATGCAGGCGAGGATGGGCCGCCAGGTTCCGCCTGGAGAGCAACAGCATTTGGAGATTAGAGTTCGTGGGCAGAGACCGTGTAACCCCTGTCCCAGCCCTCCCTGCTTCCTGGGGTCCCCCGAGGGCAGCACCACATCTCTGCTGCAAAGCAGGAGGCAAGGCATTCGAATGAATGTTTGGAGTCCCCGTCCGGGAGCAGCCGAGGAAGCCCAAAACCTGGGCCCGAGCAGGGGCCAGGGGTCCCGGGGACCCAGGATGGCCTCGCTCAGCAACTGACACAGACAATAACGAGACAAGTTTCTTTTCAGCAGATTCCCTTTGCACCAGGAGATGTCCCTTCTTTCTTCCTGCTTTCCAAGTGGAAACGGTGAAATGGTCATATTAATCTGAGAAGATTATGTCGATCACAGGGGAACAGACGAAATGGCTTTTCTGTAAGAGGCTTGCCTCCCATGTGTCCAGCCCTCGGCCCCCCTCTGGCTTCACTCACTCAAAGATTTAATAACTCCAGGGGCTGCAGGATAGGAGAGAGAGTGCTTCCCCTGTTCATCTCCCGACTTCCCAGCATCCCAGAAACCGTGTGGTGCCAAGACCTTCAGGGAAATCGGGACCCACGGGACACAGTGACCCACGTTCCGAAGTTTTTGTTTTTTAATTAATTAAATGTAATCTCCGTGGCCTCTCCCGCTTTGCCCTTTGGCCAGACCTGCGGGAGGGGGGCGGGGAGCCTCACAGAGGACATGAGCCTGGCTCAGTTCAGCTGGACTGCCTTGGTGTTAAAGGAGACTCACGCATGCATTCAACAAATGTTTATTAAATGCCTTCTATGCGCCAGGCGCTCTGTGAAGTGTTGGAGATTAAGAGAGAACAGAACAGAGGAAGTCCTGCAAGGGGCTTACGTTTTAGACATAAGAGAGGCAAACTCTAAGCAAATAAATAAGACATCCGATAAATTCGGGAAGGGATACGAGCTGTGAAGAAAAGGAAATCAGAGTAAAGGAAACCAGAGTGGAAGACATGGGGGAGGAGCTGTTTGAAATGGAGCAGTCGGGGAGGGCCCTTTGGGGGGATGACATTTGGGAACATACCTAAAGAAACGGCAGTGAGCCTGGCACATGGGCCTGGAGTTCCGGGCAGAGGGGAGAGCAAGGAAGTGAAGGTTCGAAGAAGGGCAGAGAGGCCTGGGGGAGAGGGCGGGGGGGGGGGGGGGCTGCGTAGGGAGCAAGAGGAGAGTGGGGGGTAGAGTTAGAGAAGGAGGTCACAAGGAGCCAAGGTCATGCCAAGGAGTTTAGATTTTATTCTGGGAGCAATAGGGAGCCATTGAAGACTTCTGAGCAAAAGAGTGACATGGGCTGATTTACTGTATTTGAGGTAGGGAGGGAAGGGACATAAAGTGCAGACACGGCTTTTGCAGGTGTATGTACCTGTTTAATGGCCACCCAGATCAAGATACAGAACATTTTCATCCTACAGAGGCCCCTCCCCAGCTGCCTCTCCCCGGCCCCAAAGTTAGCAATGGATTTGCTCTGATTTCTACAATCATCAAATAACTTTGTCTCTTCTTCACTTCCATGAAACCCACCGTCATATAGCGTGTTCTCTTTTGCTGCTGGCCTCCTTCATAAAATATAGTGTCTGTGAGATGTGTCCCTATCGCTACATACATCAGGGGTTTGTCTTTTATTGCAGACCAGCATCCCACTGCGTGGACAGACCACACGGATCTATCTACTCTCCTGTTGATGGGCATTTGGATTGTTTCTAGGTTTTAGCTGTTGTGAATCAGGAAGCTGTGAACATTCTTGTACATGCTTAGAACGTGAGCATTTTCTCCTTGGGTGTAATCCTAAGAGTCGCACTCGTGAACTGTAGGGGAGATGAACGTCCATAGCTTTAATGGGCCTGCCAGCTTCCCAAAGTGATGGTCCCACCCTCCCCCCACTTCACTGAGATACATTTCACATATCATAACAATTCACCCTTTACAATGAATTTTAGAACATTCTCATTGCCCCCCCCCAAAGAAGCCCCGTGCCCCAAAGCCATCACCTCCTAGTCCCCCCACCCTCCCCAGCCCCTGGCAACCAAAATCTATTTTCCACCTCTGTAGGTTTGGATGTTTCTTACAAATGGAATCACACAATGTGGCCTTTTGTGTCTGGCGTCTTTCACTCAGCACCCTGTTTTCAAGGTTCATCCGCGTGGCGCATGTCAGAACCTCTTTCCTTTTTACGGCTACATAACCTTCCATCGCCTAGACCACACCACATCTTGTTTGTAGGCTCATCAGTTGGTGAATACGGAGTCATTCCCACTCTTTGGCTGTTACGAATGATGCTGCTATGAGCATCCGCGTACACGTTTTTGGGTGAACATATGTTTTTGATTCCCCTGGGCGGGTCGGTACTTAGGTGTGGAATTGCTGGATCCCACAGTATCTCTGTGTTTCGCCGTGGGGTGCTGTTTTTACAAGCTGTGAGTTGTGTTTGTAAAGATCTCCCTGGCCACTGTGTGGAGCGTGGACTGAAGAAAGCCAAGGGTATGGAAGCAGGGGGGCTGCGGAAGAGGCCACCACAGTAAGCCGGGCGGAGATGGCGGTGTCTTGGATCAGCACAGCGGTGAGCCAGGCAGAGAGCAGTGGACAGATTCTGGATCCACTGTGAAGATCAAACCAACGTCATTTTCGGATGGGTCGGGTGTTAAAAGTTTTTTTTTTTTTAAAGCCAGGATTGACTTCAGGGATTTGGACCTCAAAGCTGGCCAAGGCCAAGGTGACTGGCAAATGAGTCAGATGAAACCCTCTGGTAGAAAGACCCTGGATTGGAATCAAGAACTCTGACCCTAGCCCTGCTGGACACGTGGCCTTGAGTTAGTGAAGAAGGAGGATGTGGGTTTTAGGAAGAAGGCTCTTGGCTCCGATCCATTTCTGCCTCTAGGGAGCTGTGACTTCCAGAAGGAACTTTCCCTCTTGGGGCCTGGGTTTCTCCATCTGGGAAGTGGAGAAGCTGGGTGACATGCTGGTCTTCTCTGCATCTCCCGGAGTGCTTGGCATAGAGTAGGGACTTAAGAAAGAGCGGCTGGATAACTGGGTGATGTCCGGGTTAATGTTTTCCAGGAGCACCGGACTTCTGCCATGACTGACACCGTGTTCAGCAACAGCTCTAGCCGTTGGATGTGTCCCAGTGACCGACCCCTTCAATCGGAGTAAGTCCCTGCGTCTTCCTGGGAGTGGCTTGTGTGGGGTCAGCGAGGTCCTGATAGTCCTACACTTGAAGGAAGAGAGGAAAAGCAAGGAAAGAAACAGAATTTCCTTCCGTGGGGTGAGGGGGGAAAAACACCCGGTGGGGGTATTGTCATGGAAACTTCTTCACCCATTTTACTGCTTCGCAAGGTTGGAAGAACAAGATGAAATTTTGGGGCGCCTGGGGGGCTCAGTCAGTTAAGCGTCCGACTTCAGCTCAGGTCATGATCTCGTGGTTTGTGAGTTCGAACCCCGCATCAGGCTCTGTGCTGACAGCTTAGAGCCTGGAGCCTGCTTTGGATTCTGTGTCTCCCGCTCTCTGCCTTGTCTCTGCTTGTACTCTCTCTCTCTCTCTCTCTCAAAAATAAATAAACGTTAAAAAAAAAAAAAAAAAACAAGGTGAAATTTTGAACTCCATACCACATATTAGAGGTGGCACGGTGGAGTGGTGAGAGCACTGATCCAACAGTTAAAATCAGACTTGGTTCTGCTTCTAGATCTGAGCTCATTTACTGTGTGATCATAGGCAAATCTCTTCCCCTCTCTGGGCCTCAGTTTCCTCATCAGTCAAATGAGGAAGTTGGACTAGATCACAGGTTGCAAACGGGCAGGCCACCAGCTGACTGTGACTTCCAACCGTGTTTTTTTGTTTGTTTGTTTTTACTATCTGGTTTTGGCCTGATAATTTAAAAATTGGGAAATTTTACATAAAAGTAACGTCATATTCTGTATCCAGTAATTATTATATCTGAATAAGGGATGTATTAGATCTGTGCCATACTGACTCATGAGAGCTGATAAATTTTGGGGCATTTGGCAAGCCTGTTATTAAACACAGTCATTAAAAATTAAGTTTATAACGTTATCATTGAATTATGTTAAACACAAAGGATATAAATACTCAAAATTAATCACTTAATTATTTTACTATATTTTGTTATTCTCTGTGTTATGTTACATATGTTTTATTTTGAGAGAGAGAGAGAGAGAATGCAAGTGGGGGAGGGGCAGAGAGAGAGAGGGAGAGAGAGAATCCCAAGCAGGCTCCACACTGTCAGTGTAGAGATCATGACCTGGGCCAAAGTCAGATGCTTAACTGAATGAGCCACCCAGGCGTCCCTATTAAACCTGTGTATCTAATGCTATGCTCCTGCATATTTCTTCCCAATTTTGCATCAGTGGGGCTTTTTCTCCACCGTTAAATTGTCTGGGAAGGGTTCACCAGCACACCACTGCCTGTAGTGCCTGACCACCTAAGTCTGTTGTTTATCATTCCTGTAGGTTTTCACTCAAAATGGCTTCTTTGAATGCTTGGTAGTTTTTTACTGTGAGTTCAATCTGTGAGAATCCTGGGGATCGACTTCGGGGATATTTTTCTTCAGAAGGATTAACATTCTTGCTTCTGCCAGGATTCAGGGGAGTCACTCCCCCAGGATGGCGTTAGCTCCCTCGGAGGGTCCTGGCTCAACGTCCTCCTGGGTCTCAGATTGAGCTTCTCCGCCTGTTAGGGGCGTAAGGTCAGACTCTGGAACACAGTGCTGGTATTTGCATCGGCTTACTGCTCACAGCTCGCTGTCCTAGATTCAGTTTGCTTTGTTTTTTTTCTCTTTTTTTTAAAAAAAAATTGCCTTCTAGAGTATGAATATGTACCTTCAACAGTACACATTTGAAGTCCAGTTTGACCATTGGAAGAACGTGAAGGTATCACATGCAGTCGTGTGGTAATGAACAAATCCCTACTTCCCCAGTGTTTCCTTGTGCCTCTTCCTCCCCCCACCCCAACCCCCACATCTCCAGGTAATTACTAAGCTTTCTGTAAATATAACATGAGTTTATGTTTTCTAGAATTTCACGCAAGTGGAATCATACAGTGCGAACTCTTTTTTGGGAGATGTCTCTCTTCTTTTTCATGATCCATTCGTCTTGTTCCAAAACACCCATATTGTTGTGCGGGTCAATAGTTTGTTCCTTTTTATTACTGAATTCTATCTCATTGTGTGGCGATACCACAATTTGTTTATCCGTTTGGCTCCTGATGGACTCTGGGCTGTTTCCAGTCTGGGACTGGGACACATAAAGCCTCGTACAGAGATGCTTTCGTCTCGCTTGGGTCATCACCTAGGAGCAGGCTCCCGTACTCGCGTGATAGGTATGCGCCGAACTTCTTACAAAGCTGCCGGACTGTTTTCCAAGTTGGCTGCACCATTTTACATTTCCACCAGAAGGTGTATGAGAATTCTAGCTTCTGTGCCTTCTCCTCACAGCCCTTGACGTGGCCAGTCTTTCCAACGTTAATCATTCTAGTGTGTGCACAGTGGCATTTCCTTGTGCTTTTCACTTGCATTTCCCTACCGACTAATGATGCCGAACCCCCTCTTACGTAACGCTTACCTTTCACATAACCTCTTTGTTGAAGTGTCTGTTCAAATCTTTTTTTCCATTTTAAAATCAGGGCATTTACCTTCTTACTAAATTTTACAAGCTTTTTTCTCCATATGCTATAGATAAGAGTCCTGTTTTTGGATACACATTGTTGCAAGTATTTTCTCTTGGCTCTGACTTGCCTTTTCTTTTTCATAACAGAAGCGTTTAAGTTTTCATTTTGACCAAGTCTGTTGTGTTTATTTGTGTTGCAAGGGGAGGTGGTGTTGGAGAATTCCCCTAACTTTATAGCAATCCCAGAACTGCATTAAAAAAAAGGGGGGAGTCTGCTCTAATTTGTCTAGGACCTAATTATGCATTGATGAAGGGTCTGAGTATTTAGTCCACCCATATTCTCTGAAGCAAAAGCCCCCGTCTGCTTACTTCTGTCCAAAACCTCCAGTTCTGTGAGTTTTACAGTTTTGCCGACACCATGGAACTTTTCCAAAGGAAACGTCTATTCTGCCAAGCCCTTCCCATGGTGTTCTCTTGGAGCCAAAGTTACTTTGCAGAGAACATTCCATCGGCCAAAAAATTGTGTTTCTGTAAGATAAACAGTTGCCGGAGGGTGGATGAGGGTAAAATATTTATTTTATTTAGGAAATGTCAGTTAATTAAAATACCATCCATCAGAGTTTACTTTTCGTCAATATGAAGCCAGACAATTTGCCCTACAATTAAATTAAAATTATTCCAAACAGTCTGGATGCAGTTTTCTTAAAGTGCTCCTGGGCTCTTCTGTGAAACATCTTGGCATTCTGCATGCATCCGGCTGCCTTGATTGCTTCTACGTTTCCTTCAGATATTAAAATTATTTTTCAAATAAATACTAACGGGTGAATTATAGACATCACACTTGCTACTTAGTTTGCTGCAGCTAATGCAGATGTTTCTAAGGTCTTTCTCTGGGAAATTAAGAAATCCAGTCTTGATTCACTTCTGGCTAGCCAGAAACACTTACTATTTTTGTGATTTTCAAACGCTTTTGTGATTTTCAAATGCCTCCCTCTCTCAGCCTCCTTGAACCTAATGACAATGTTTGAGGCACAATTGTGATTGTGGTTGAAAGATGGGAACACATCTGCTTCTTGCTTGGGTACGTTCAGCTCTCCACACGTGGGGACAAATGCTGGTGTCCCAACGTTCTATTTCTCTGTAGTTTTCAAGTCTGCAAGGCAGAGAGTACCAGAGATCAGAGGTGGAAACTGAGGCACCAGGGGAGGCTACGACATGCCTACAATTGCTCGCCTAGTAAATAGAGATGCTGGTCTTCTTTCTAGAGTGGAAGAACTGGCTGACCCACGGAGCGTTCAGGGCTCACTGCCCTACCTCAATGCGCTCTCTGTCCCCCAGGATGACGTTGGCCATGCTGTCATTAGGCGATTTCTCTTTAGTACCAAAAATCCATTGTTCAATTACATAAATGGTCGGCTCAGTTAATAAGCTGAACTGATTAGTCATTTTCATCAAAGCGAAGGATTTTACAACCCTTCTTTGCAGCAACCTTTTTCAGATGTGCTGAAATAAGGTAATAATGACTAGAAGTGTTTTTGGAAAATGTTTTGGAAACCAAAACCAAACAGAAGTAGGTCATTGCAATTTAAACTCTGTGGTTGTTGTTGGGGCACCTGGATGGTTCAGTCAGGTAAGCATCTGACTCTTGGTAACAGCTCAGGGCCTGATCTCACAGTCGTGAGTTCGAGCCCCACATCAGGCTAGCTCAGAGCCTACTTGGGATTCTCTCTGCCACTCTCCCGCTCACACACACACTCTCTCTCTCGAAATAAAGTAATAAACATTTAAAAAGACACTTTATCTAAAAAAGTCAACTCTGTAGTGGTTGCATCCAGTGTTGGTATTTTATGAGATTTGTTTCCTTAACTTTATTCATTTTTTCTCTCTCTCCTTTCTTTGCCTTCCCTCAGTGATAAAGAACAGTGAGTATTTTGATACTTTAATTTTTCCACAGATTGAATTTTATCTCTTCTCTGTTCAAATTAGCTGACCCCCAAAGAGAGCTGGTTAAAAAAGGAACTAGCAAGTTTTACATGTCTTAAAAAAAAAAATCCGAGTTTCTGGAGAAAAAAATTAGGAAATTACAAAAAACTGTCTTGGTAAAGGATAGAAAGCATTCCTTAGGAGAGCCCTCACTGTCATTCTTCTTAGTGACCTGTGGGATTCCAGCCAGCTTACTGACCCCTCTGTGCCCGTTTCTGCAGCCTTTGCCTGGGAACAACGTTCTCAGATAAAGACAATGGTCACTCACATAACTGCTATCACTAATAAAAGGTGACGAGGAGCAGAACAGAGCCTTTGGGAAGTTACGTGCCACACATGTGGTCTCTGTCACCTCATGGGAGGTCAGTCTGGGTTCCCAGTGAGGCGCCTTTGACGCGGAGGTCCTATCTCTGCTTACGTCTGTGTTTTAAATTGGATTCATTTCCTCAATATGCATGACAGATTGAACACCGAGTCCAATAAATGAACAGTCAGGCCACAAAGCAGACTGGGCTTCGGTTGTGTGTGCACGTTGAGAAGCTCTGGAAGGCTGTTGCTACCCTCCCTGAGATGGGGACGCAATTACAGAACCAGCAGCAGAGCATCAGGTCTGGTACCAGAAAACCCAGGTCTGAGTCCTGGTCTGGTGCTCAGTTTCAGGGTGGCCTTGAGTGATGCCCTTCACTTCCTTGAATCCTGGCTCCCTCCTTTGTGAAATAGGAATGATCACCCTGCCCTTCCTTCCTCTTCGTGTGGTGGTAGGATCGAATGAGATGTACAGGAAAGCTTTGTAAACTGTAAGGCACCAAGCAAAATCAGAGGCATGTGTGAATTACAACCTTGCCTTACCTTCGTGTGTATATATATATATATATATATATATATATATATATATATACACACTGTGTTTATGTGCGGGGTGTATATGCATTGTACAGCTTTTTTGGACCTAAATGACCATATCATCATACCCAGAATCCTTAAAAGTTTTCTTAACACTAATAAACACTTAACTAGATGACCTGGGGAAATTCTTTCCTGCTTTCCTGACCCTGACCCACCCCCCTATCTGTCAAATGGGGACTTTGAACAAGCTGATCACTAAAGACCATTTGAATGTCCTACAGTCTGATGTTGGCTGATAAGACTCTGGCCAGACAAAATCTGCTTTTGATGAATATCACGAGTATATTATTCAGACATGTAGGGAGAGATGCTGAGATGTTGTCAGAGCGTAAATATGAACATCACAAGAGAGGTTCATGACTCCAGAGGGTACTCCTCTGAGTGCTGCAAGTCGAAAGGTAGGGTATGTGTTCATTCTCTCTCCCTCGTTCCTTCACCCCTTCCCTCCTCCCTTCCTCCCCTTCTCCCTTGCTCCCTTCTTCTCTTCCTTCCTTCATTAACAAATCCTCACCAAGTTCCCACCACATGTCAAACACTGTGCTTAGTACTAGGGATACAGGCATAGCCAAAGTATGAGTTTGGATCCAGGGGGGGTCTACAAACAAATAAATAGCCAGTCAGCAACAAATACCCAAGCGTGCAAGGAACTGTCATAGCAGAATCACAGTGAGCCTTGGGAATGCAAGGAGAGGCACATAACCCAGACTTGGTGATCCTGATAGGGGAGTTCCTGGAAGAGGTGATGTGGAGACTGAGACCGGGTGACGGAGGAGCAAGATGGAGAAGAGACAGAGGAGTTCCAGGCAGAGGAACAGCATGTGCAAAGTCCAAATGTGAGAGGCGGCATGGAAATTTAGAAGAACTGAGTAGAACTCAGTCTGACTTAAAAGATTAGCGGGAACTTGAGATTCCCTTAGCAGTCTAAAGGGGGTAGGAGGAACCCGAGCATCCTTTCTGTACCCCCTTTAGTCTAGTAGGGGTGAATTTCATCCAGAAGCGCCTTTAGGCCAGCAAGGCCTATGTAAAACATTCCATGGCATTCCATGGTGTAGCCGCCCCTCCTTCCCCATCCTTTCCTCCAGGATTCATTAAAACCTCATTCACTGAGCTGTAAAGAGACTTCCTGCCAACACCTGCCTGTGTTGGCATCCTGGGGGACAGGGGGGTGGAGAAGAAGTAAGAAAGGAAAGAAAAAGGATTAATTTTCTGCACACCGCTGCTATTTAATGTTTCGGAGCCTTCGTGCCCCGACAGCACTTGCCTCGTCCTACTCCTTTTGGGAATTATAATTTATTAATAGAGACATCTGGTGGGTATTTATTATGTGATTATTGTGTGCATGAAATGAAGAATCAAGGTGGGAGGCCAAAAGGAGGTGGGAGTCTGGATTTTGCAGTATTTCAGGGAGCGACATGTGCGAAGGGCTTCTACCAGCAGTCAGGACGGATCTCCTCTGTGTTGGGGGCCCTGGGTGTTGGCTGTGGCGGGAGGGCTCCTTCTGTCCCTGTCCAGACACCCCTGAGCAGGTAGGCTCAGGTAGCAGCCGAAGCACGATCCGGATGCCGGTTTCTTGAGTCTCTGCCTCATATGCATGTTTCTCAGCAATTCCCTCCCCTCTCCTGCGTGTCAGGCATCTGGACAAATTGCGGGCCAGCCGCGGTGATCTTTAAGCTTTTTGTCAACAGCGAAACGCTTTGAATGAATTTAATTCAGAAGCTGGATATGTAAGGCAGATCAGAGGAGAGCTGGATAAAGACCTTTAGTGGCTACAAGCCTTCAACATCTTATAGGGAAGTTGATGCCGCTGGTCATTTCCAATAATACCAAACTGTAAAATAAACGTAGACGCCCTAATGGGCTTCACCTATCTGTGTGGTCGCCACAGCGGGCACTGTATCAGTTTGCTTTTGCTGTGTGACGAGCCAGCTTAAAACTCAGTGGCATGGAATGCCAGTCGCTTACTCTCAGGGGTCTGGGCCTGCCTGGGCTTGCTTATGCATCAGCGGGGCTGGCTGATCTAGGAGCCATGGCTGCAACGGCTCAGCTCTGCTCCACATGCGTCTCATCCTCCAGCCCCCTGTCCTGGGCTTGTTGTCCCGGTCACCGCAGGGGCGCGAGAGAGTGAGCACAAACACGCAAGACTTTTGCAGGCTCAGCCTCGGGGGTGGCACGACATCGCTCCCCCGCATTTCATTGGCCAGGGCAAGTCAGAAGTCTGGGAAGGATGCACGTGTAGAGAGATAGACTGACTCTTGGGTGAGAGCGATTTCAAATTCACACGGCAGAGAGCGTGGATACTTGGAAGGGTGAAGTATGGAGGTCGTCAACGCAGTAAACCAAATTTCATGCTTTTTTCAAGTACTACGTTCTTTCCGTTTTTTTCTCTTTGTTTTCTATACTGGTATCCGTCTTCTGCTAGTGCTGAGAACCCAGCTGAGTGGGGACGGTGGGCGGCCTGGTTGCCTACCTATCCCGTCCTTCTATCCCCCACCCCCCTGCAGCCCTTGAGATCCCTCCAGGGAACTGCTGAGCCCAGTTTGGTGACGGGGTGAGGGAATAGGAGGCAGGCATCCTTTGCTGTTTGTCTTAAGTGTGTGGATAAGAGTGGAGACAGGCTAGGCAATTCGCCCTTACCTGTCTCAGCCGGCAAGCCAGGGGTCTCTCTACATGCAGCCTCCGAGGGCCCCAGCAGGAAACAGAAATGAAACCATTCCCATTTAACAGATCCAGAAACTGATACTTAGAGCGGAGCAGAGCCCGCTGCTTACACGCGGCAGACCCAGGATTACAATCTTGAACTCCGCCAGGTCAGGGAGGGCTCACGTTGCCATGCAGTAGGCCGTCCGGGTATTTTCTGGCTTGGATGCAATGCTGTGAGTAACTTGAGTACTTTGGCCTTTGATGAGTTCCCCACACTGGACCCTGGTCTTAGGGCTGCAGAGCTGGGATCCTGGGCTCAGAGGGCCTTGGCAAAGGAGCCACTGTCCTGTCTTAGGAGTTCTCGAGGGTTCCGTGCTGACAGTGCTCCCCAGCATATCACGGGGAGGCCCAGACAGGCCCAGTCTCTCTCTTGAGAGCAGAGGCTCTGGTCTGAAACACTATCTCGCTTCTCTCTGTTTGCTTTCGGAATTAAAACACGAAAATCCACAGGAGGCTTGTGAGTCCCCACTGAGGCCAGTCGGTGACATTTTCAAACACTGGATGAGCTGTTTGTCAACTGCGTGTTTTGGAGCCGAGAATGGGGGAGGGGTTGGAGAGGGGCTGGCAACCCCTGGCACGCCTTCTGCCTGTCTGCAGATGGAGGCAATTATGTCAGGCGGGCCCTCTCAGGGACCCCCCCGTCCCTGCTTATGTTTCTGGAGCCACACGTGTTCAGCAGCACCCATTTCCTGCACACACGGACCCCGGTGAGTTGTGTGATGGGGTGAGAGGCATTGGTTTTGTGTCTGGCCCGTGACTGACCCTGCCCACGACCAGATGGTGAGCTCCAGGAACACGTCCTTGAAGGGGTCTCCACTGGGAACATGGCCCGGCATCTCACCCGTGCTCTGTTTTTGGTCACTAGGCTGCTTTGTAAAGGCAGGACATAAATGGAGAGGGATCAGAAGAGGTAGAAGGAAGAAAAGTGAGGACAAAGGAGGGAAGAATAGGGCCAGTTGGGACGTCCATTTCTAGGGAAAGCCAGAGGGACCTGGGGGAGGGGTGGCTGAATTAGGTTATGACGCAGGCTCTTTTGGGAAGGGTGGGTGATCTTCATTATGCTGGAGTCCAGTGCATCCTTTAAAAATAATTGAAGAAACGTCAGGCTCAGGGATATTAGCACACTGTAAGGAAGATCTTTCCAATACAACATCACAGGCTCCCTGAGAAAGTGAGGTCTCCGTTGTGGGGAGCATTCAAGCAAGGCTGGAAAGACCCCTGCTAGGGAGGCCGTGGCAGACAGACAATGTTCTGGTGTTCATGCCTTTGTGTAATCAAGGTCCCCTCGAGGTGAGGGCACCTGAGGGTGGGTGGGACCCGGGACCTGTTTCTAACCTATAGGATACAGCAAAGGGACGGGACGTCACTCTCGTGATTACATTATGTTGTATAAGACTCTTTCTCAGCTGACAGGAGCCAGGTCCCCCTGGCGTACTTGATGAAGCGAGCAGCTCCCAGGATGAAGTTGGAGAAGCCCACTTGGTTAGGAATTGCCGATTGCCCCCAGGACCCCAGGGGTAGCCTCTTGCCAACTGCTAACAAAAAGCCAGGCCCTCAGTTACGCAGCTGCAAGGAAATGAATCTTTCCAGCAACCCAAATTTGCCTGGAAGCTGATTTTTCCCCCCTCCCCGGTCAAGCGTCCAGATGAGAACACAGCGCAGCCAACACCTGACTGCGTCCTCATGAGATGGCAAGCGGAGGAGCCGGCTTAGCCGGGCCTGGATGGACACAGACACTGTGAGATCACAAATGTGTGCTGTTTTAAGCCCCTAAATATGTAGTAACTCGTGATGCAGCAATAGAGAATGTAGAAAGTGTATACAGACCCTGTAGATGGGGCTTTTTCCGCTCTGTCTCTACCCTCCAGCCGAGTTTTTCCAGTACCTGCAGGACACATCGCTTCAACCTTGGTGGCTGCAAACAATGAAACCTTTATCACATCTCCCGGTTTCTGTTGGTGGGAATTTGAGGGTGGCAGGTGCTTCCCCCACAGGGTTACTCGTGCAGTTGGTGTCCTCCCAGGGCTTGCTGGGGGCTGGAGGACCGCGGAGCAGTCAAGAGGGCACTGGCTGTGGCTGGGGGCCTCCCTTCCCCTGCACATGGGGCTTTTCCACGGGGATGTTAGCATGTCCTCATGACGTGGCGTCCGGCTTCCCCCAGGGCAAACGATCCAAGGCCACAAGGCAGAGGCTGCGATGGCTTTTACGACCCAGCCTTGGAAGTCACGCACTGCCACTCCCACTGTATTTCTTGGTCACACGGGACCGGCCGGAAGTCAGCGTGAATACCAGGAGGCAGGGGTCCTAGGGGACCACCCTGCAGGCTGGCTGCCACGTTGATCTTCACCTCCTCCGGCACTCTGCCCGCTCTCTCAACTCCAAGCCTTTGCAAAGACCGTTTACTCCCTTCGCCAGGCCCGGTCTCTTTCTCTGCTGTCCCCTCCCGGGTTTCAGCTTACCCTTGCGGTCCGCGCAAGGGCCCTAGTGCTGCTCTGGGGCCTGAAGCTTACATAATTTGGGGGGCCCTCTTTACCTTGCTTTTACAAAATTTTCAGCTCACAGGACCATTGCTAATGCCCCTCCTGGGGTCTGGGAAGGTGCCTGTGCGAACAAACAGTCCCAAACGTAAGCTTTGCTTGTATCACAGCAGATCTCTGTCTGGGTCTTAACATGGCTGTCACTTCCCCAGGGAGCTGTCCTTGGTCCTTTAGACTAACCAAGTTCCACTGCTTAGGTCACCCTTAGGATTAGACATTTAACATCCCTTTGGGCCACAAGGGACTGTGTCTTAATTCAATAACTTTCTGTGCTCACTCTCACACACTATTCTAAATACGATTGACACAGTAGTGACCCAGACCCAGACAAGGCCCCTGCCCTCCTGAAACCAACATTCTGGTGCAGGGGTAGGGGGCGTTGCGTGTAGAGAGATGCAGTAAACAGGTAACAAAATTTTTTTAGAAAGATAGTTTGAATTAGTGATAGGTGCCATGAAGAAAATAAATCTGGGCAATGGGGGATCAAGGAAGGCCTCTCTGAGCAGCTGGTATCTGAGCTGAGGCCTGAATAATGAGTGTTCCTGGTGGGAGACACAGCAAGTGCAAAGGCCCTGAGGCAGAAACAAGGTTTTGGAGTTTGGGACTGAGCAGGGAGGCCAGTGCAGCTGACTATAGGGATAAGGGAGAGCTGGAGGCCACGAGGATGGAGACACAGGTTAAGGACAGACCGGGTAGGATTTTGCACGTGGGCCAAAAGAGCAGGTCCTATTTTATTTAGGTAAAGTTCACACGATAATATAACATGAACCATTTTAAAGCGTACAGGTCATTGGCACTTATATTCCTGATGGTGTTCGCCCACTGCCTGTATGTAGTCATGGGTGTTATTCTAAACCAGTGCAAAGCCATTGGAGGGGTTTGAGCAGAGTGGGCCAAGTGCGTTGATCAGGTGTTCATCCCCAGAGGCCCCTGCTGCAAGGCAAGGTACGTTTCCATCAGCATTTCCCCAGGCCACACCCCTCCCTTCCCTTTCTCAACGTCAGGCTTGCCCAAGACATCTGCTTCTCTTCGCTTCCAGACTCTTCCTTCTCCGCTCTTCAGACCAAACCAGCTAAGGGTGGGAGAATGGAAGAGAAGCCGGGGGAGGGAGGGAGATGGGGCTTTTAATTTGCAACTTTGAGCATCAAAAGGCAATTTCATGCCTGCTGATGTGATTAGAGCAGTGGAAATAATAGAAGCAGACAGCTAATGGGGTGCTGGGGCCGGAGGATTCCTACTCTACCGACTTTTTTCCCTAGCAGGGACAAGGATTTCCAGCAGTATTTAACCTTGCTTTCCACTCGGGGGGGCACCTCAGCGCCGTGGGGGCGTGGACCATCTTATTAGCAGAGATCATGACAACAGCACTAGCTCTCCACCTGGCCTCCTTTGACCCTCTGCACCATCACCAGGGCTGTGGGGCTGGCCTTCCATTCCCTCTGTGTCGTGGAGGTTAAGTGTGCATCCTGCCCAGCTCTGGATTCCACCTCTGCCACCTCCCAGCCATGTGACTTTGGACAGGTGGTCTCACTGCTCCGTATTGGGGTCTCCTCACCAGTAAGCAGATAATAACAGCCCCTGCCCTGTAGGGACGGCGTGAGGAGGCAGCGGGATCATGTGGGCACCCGGGAGGTGCTGTGTCAGTGCTGACTTGAAGAGAAAAGAAAAGAAAAGAAAACAAAAGAAAACAAAAGAAAAGAAAAAAGAAAGAAGGAAGGAAAGAAAGAAAGGAGGGAGGGAGGGAGGGAGGAAGGGAGGAAGGAAGGAAGGAAGGAAGGAAGGAAGGAAGGAAGGAAGAAAAAAAGCCAAAAAAAGCACAAGATGGAATGCAAAACGCTACGGGAGCTTCTGAGGCTGGAAATCTGGATGTTTTTGTGAAATTACGAGCTTTTTGTAAACCCTGTTGGCAATTCTTTCCAACTTATAAAGGAAATAATCTGCTGCACAAACAGAACATATGTGCAGGCAGGAGCTGGGTCAGCCTCAGACCCCCTCCTCCCAGAATGGTTTCCCCTCCGGCTGTGGAGTCTACTGTTCTGGGTTCTTCTCCCGAGAACACCCTTACTCTCTGGGTTCTCCTGAACTTCCTACAAATGCTGCTCACAGAATATGCCTACCATGTGCTAAGTACTCGGTAGACAGAAACTCATGAGAACCCTATGGGGGAGGAACGTGTCCCATTGTACAGATGAGCAAACTGAGGCTCATCTCCTAGCTGGAGAGTTTCCCAGCAGGAATTTGAACTGAAGACACCAGGGACCAGAACCTAACCACAGTCTGCTTCCTGCTGCACAGCCTCACGCCTTCCCATGTTACCTTTCAGGCTCCAGGCAGGCTGGCCCGTCCATCCCAGCGGTCCGCCCGACAGACAGAGGAAGCAGGAAGAGCTGACAGATGAGGAGAAGGAAATCATCAACAGGGTGATCGCTCGAGCCGAGAAAATGGAAGAGATGGAGCAGGAGCGAATTGGGTGAGGCCTGACACCTGCCGTCTGTCCGGAGAGCCCCCGGGGCCCGAGGGCCGGCAGGCTGTGCCGCCCAGGGGTGTGCTGGGGTGGCGGGGCTTCCCTGAGGGTTTGCCGTCCGTGACCTGCCAGACCCCTGACCCTGCAGAACTGGTATCCTTGTGGCATTAGGTGGGAGAGCTCAGGGAGGAGCAGAGAGAATGGGCTGGGGGCTCGCTAGGGAGGGGACTTGGAGGCTAGGGGTGCCATACAGAGGGGGAGCTCTGGTAGGATGGTAGGAGATTGTCACTGGAGCCTGGGGGCCAGTGATTGTGAGCGCATGGCGTCTTGGCCAATTTCAGCTTCATAGAAATGTGCTCTGGAGACACCATTGACCAGAGTATACAGCCGAGGAGAGCTAAGGAGAAGAGTGTCTGTCTAGGGGCGGTATGCCAAATAGCGCATTTGAAATGAACTTAGAATTGCAGAAATGGAGCTTGAAAGAGGAAGACAGCACGAGAGGGAGGCAGCAGAGGTTAACCTGACGGGTCTGGACTTGAAGAACCCCAGGGTTTTGTCCCAGTTCCCTGCTTGCCTGCTGTGGGTCCCTGGCATGATGCCTCACCTCTCTGAGCCTCCGTTTGCTCACTTGTCGAGTGGGGGGCACGACAGTACTTATCCCACAGGACTGTTGCAAGCAGCAGATGAGATGATGCATGTAAGCTCCTTGGCCCAGACCCTGGTGACACTCAGTGTTTCATAAATGGTAAGAAGAAGGGAAAGGAGGAGTTTGGAGAGCAGATAGTTTTAAAATGTATGGGGAGAGGAGCAAGGGCTAGAAGGAGGCTGTGTAACAGGTGCGTCAGAGAGTGACAAAATCAGTGAGCAAGGCCAGTGCTAGAGAGTGAGGGAGCAGTGTGTGGGTGGTCTCGCGAAGGGAGGAGTGGAGAAAGCGGGGGTGACCATGGGGTCGGGGAGGTAGGAGGCAGGCAGGGACCTAGGACAGTATGTGTGTATGGGGGCTCTTGGTACAGGTGGAAGACCGGCTGTCGGGATGCCGGGCCGCTGGAGGGTCCTCCAGGACCAGGGTCTCAAATGGACTTGCTCCTTCCCAGCCCCCTTCCCAGTCCCCCTTCTGCCAGGGGCGGCCCTTGCCAATTGCTTACAACGGACGCAGGCACCGAGGTGCCATTTATGTCCCTACCCACACACTCAGCTAAGGGTTAAAGAGGTTCTTGGATGGAGACTGGAAGTTGGCGCCTTTGGTTTGAGTCTCTGCAGACGATTTTACTCAGGGTGGATGGGGAGCACTGCTGACAAATGACAGGCGCCTGCCACGTACTTCCTGGGTCCGCCTCATGGGTCGCCCTCCGTCTGTGTACCCCAGAGGCTGCCGAAGGGAGAGATCTCAAGGGGCCTGCTTATAGGATCGAATCCTTAATTTTGCTTTCTGTTATTTTTTTTTAAGTTTATTTCTTTTGAGAGAGAGTAGGGGTGGGGAGGGGCAGAGAGAGAGAGGGAGAAGGAAAATCCCAAGCAGGTTCTGCACTGTGCGTGCAGAGCCCGATGCGGGGCTTGAACCCACGGAACCGTGAGATCATGACCTGAGCCAAAACCGGGAGTCGGATGCTTAATCAACTGAGCCAGCCAGGCTCCCCTTAATTTTGCTTTATAAAAGACCTATCAAGGGTGGGAAGTCGTCCAGGCAGGAGGTCTGTGAGTGTGTGTGTGTGTGTGTGTGTGCCTATGTGTGTGTTCACTTCCCCCAACAATGGGCCTCAGCCTTTTGGAAGTGAGGGATATGGGTTTTAAGAGTAGACACTTACCAGCAAAACTCCTCTAAGCCATTTTCTGGCATAGTGCTTACAATCAGGTAACATATTTTATATGTTATATATTTATTTTGACTCTTGTACATCTCTCCCCTGTTAGGTTGTGAGAATCCTATAGGTAGAGATGTTTGCCTGTTTCGTTCACCAGTGAATTCTCAGAGCCTGGCTCATAGTAGGTGTGCAGTAAAATATTTGCTGAGTAAGTGAGTGAACGTGGCAGACCATATTGCCCCAAATTTCTGTAGATATCCCCTGTGGCCAAGATGATGGAGAATTTAGAATCTTGGAGCCGAGGGTCCAATTTCCCAGGGAAGGCACTCTGATTGGCTGGCTTATGTCAGGGGCTCTCATCCAATCAGCTGTGGCCAGGGGTGCCAGCCATGTTCAAATGTATCAGGTGGGCTGCCTCTGAGGGTGAAGTTAAGGAGGTCTCTGTGGCCCAAGCAGATTGCAGCATGAACATTCTGGAACATTCTAGAACAGGATAGATGGGTCCCCTGCTTCGTCCTCCATGTCCTGTCATATTGCCTTAACTAACTTGGTGACGTGGTAGAATAGCACCGTGGTTAACAACTGGGGACCCAGAGTCAGAGATACCTGGGTTCAAATTCCAGCTCTACCACTTACCCTCTGTGTGACCTTAGGTACACCACGTTAGCCTCTCTGTGCCTCAGTTTCCTCCTCTGTAAAATAGGGACAACATCAGTGCATAATTCTTGGTGAGTGTTTAGTTAGGAGGCACAGGATTATCGTAGTGCCAGGAACAGAGCACACGCTCCATAAATGGTGGCAGTCGTTTAGAGAGGAATTTGCTTAGGAAGCTCAGTTTTTGACCCCGGCCAGGGCTTCCGTTCTAGAATTATGCCCTGAGACGCCTGTTTGGCAAGCCCTGGAATTCCAGCAGCCCTGGCTTCCCCTAAAGGAGATTTGAGAGGCTTCCAGGGAGGCCGGGGCCAAGCTCTTGATGACAGAGTGTCCCTTTGCTGAGATGTGCTTTCTGCCAGAGTGGGGGAGGACAGTCCCACAGGATTCTGGCCGTGGCTGTCTCCCTGCCCTGTTCCAGCAGCCAGTTCTTGCTGGTAGCATTGCCAGAGGCAAACCCGTCGCTATTTGTGTCTTACGATCTCAAACCTGCCCTCATTCCTGTTCTATCCATGCTTCCCTGGGAGGGGATCAGAGCAGAGTCAGAAGAAAGCAAGATGATACATCAGACATGAAACGAAGCAAGTCTGAAAACAGGGTGCCAACGGGGGTCCCATTTCAGAACCCGAGGTTCTCTGTTAATGAGGCTTTGGGGCCTCAGTTCTCCCACCCATCTAATGAGGCAGGTCAGTTTGATTCTCGGGGTCCTTCCTGCTCACACTCTATAGCATTTGGCCGTGTCTGATGGAGGACCCCAGACCATGCTGATGGCTGCCCCTCTCAGAGCAAATGAGCTCCTTCTAACTATTAAATTGCAGATGTATGTGAGACCCCTTCTGGGTTCACACCAGCTCTATGGTGTGGAGTCTTTTAGGAAGTGGTTTGAAATCATCATACTGGGCACCATTTATTGAGCACTTACTATGTGCCAAGCATTGAATCTGAAACTTCCTGGAGATTAACTCCTTAACTGCTTCTCTCAACCCTGTCAAGTAGGTGCTATTATTTAACCCCCTTTTGCAGGTGAGGAAACAGGCTTAGAGAAGCGATTTGCCCAAGGTCGCTTGCCCAAGGTCACATGGAGCCAAGATGTACGTCTCTGTCTGGCTAGCTTTCAGAATTCTGCTTTTAGCTCTCAGCTGACTTGGGTGTCTTTCCTGAAGGCCTGGCCCCAAATTCTTAGACTCCAAAGGACATGGAGATTTTTAAAGCCCAGATTTGGAGGGGACCTTGTGGAGCTAGAAGCTGGAACCCATTCTGTGCTGGTCTAATAGTTCCTTTCCAGTTTCTCTTCACCTGTTTGTATCTCCAAAGCTACCAACATTGGTCTGCGCACTCCTGTGGCTCTGAGAGATACAGAGAAGAATCTTCCTCAGGCCTCCCAGGAGGCGCTGCCTCCCTAGGCCAGTTTGGCTGGAGCTGACCACCCCAGGGATTCCCAGGCAAGCAGCAGACAGGACCCGCTTCTCTCCCTGGAGAGTGGGGGGAGGAGTGCCTAAACCTTGGCTCACCACTCGGCCCACAGCCCAGCTCTGCTTTCTTCAGCATCCCTGGAGGAAGAGATAGTAGCCAGAAAGGAAATTCATCGAACAGCCTCATTTTGCCCCCACATTCCTTATTGAAGCACTAAGTGGGATGTCAGAGGTTATTCGACGTGCCCAGACTAACTACTGGCAGGAAAGGAAATTAATTCCGGGGAGACTGCTTGAGTCATCTGTTACTGCTGCGTAACAGCCACCCACAACTTAGTGACTGAAAGAAACCACGGTCGTTGTGTTTCGCGATCCTGTGGGTTGAGAACTCAGGCAGGGCTCTGCTGGATGGGTTTTCAACTCCATGGGGCACAGGCTGGGGTCACTCCCTCAGCTGCATTCAGCTGGTGGCGGGGCGGCACTGAGAGCTGCAATCCCAAGTCCGTGCTCCCGTGTTCTCTTTGTGGCTTGCTCTCTCCATGGGATCTCTCCTTTTTCGATAGTCTGGCCTGAGCTGCTCTCCATGGCAGCCAGATCCCAAGGGAGCAAAGATGGACGTTCGTCGGTCTGGAACTGGTAGGGCATCACCCCTCCATGTTCTACTGGAGAGGGGAAATAGGTCCCTTCTCCTTATGGAAGAATGACTTGGGCCACCAGGGAAGGAAGGCACTGATGGCGGCCATCTTTGGAGGCTTCACCTTCTGCAAAACGGGGAGTTTAACATAAGGATTTGGAGAGATCTCAAGGGATCCGAGGGCAGGAACACAGCCTGGCCTCAGGAAAGTTTTGCTTCTCATCTGACGTATTAGAAACCATACCGATACTATACCTCCTGGATTTTTATCGCTCTTTTTAGCCCTAATTCCAGAATCCCAGGGAAGGAACCCTGACTGGCCCAGCTCACCCTGAGCACCCACCTCTCCTCCAGCCAGCTGTGGCCAGGGGTCGCCGGGCTACAGATGCGGCTGCTGAGTGTGAAAAGAACCTTCGTGCATTGGACAGACACCCATAGGGTGTCCCCCAAAGTGTTGCATGTATTAACTCTGGAGTTAAACCTTTGCCTAGGAAACCCTGTCGGCGGTTTTCATTTTGTTTTTACCCTCTGGTTAGACAGATCCCTCCACATCCTCATTACATTTCTTTCTGTCCAGAGCCTCTCAAAGGCATTGGCTCACATGTCCTGCCTGCCAAGGGATGGGCAGCCGGGTGGCTTCCATTTGAGGTCAATTTCCCTAAACAGATGGGCCCACAAAAGTAATTAGGAATTGTCATTAACCTTGGCGTCCAGACGCTGTGATGGAAGAGGAAGGCAGAGAGACACAGGGAGACCTGTTGTTGACAGAATCTGTTGGGTTCTGTCACCTCCCCATCTCGGTTCCATCATCCCTCATATTTTTGGCACAGAATCTTTCCAAAATGTGGACAGAGGGAGAAGTGAGTAATAATACCTATAATTTGCAACATTGAATTGGGTAGACATCTTTCCTGTGATTTGTAAGGGGATCATACTCTCCCCTTTCCAAAGGAGGACCACTTACAACCACCTTCTTCTTTTTCTTCTTTTTTTTCTTTTTTGACCTGGAGTCCTAAATGTTCTGTGGATAAGATTCAGGGGTCTGGAGGCATTTATGCATGCGTCTGTATTTTTTTGAGAAGGAATATTGATAGATTTCAGCATACTCTGGAAGAGGGCAGGGGGACTCTGAACCCTCCTATGTTAAGAACCACTGAGTAGTATCTTAGATTCCCCAGGTATTGGACCAGTGGTTTCTTTCTTTCTTTCTTTCTTTCTTTCTTTCTTTCTTTCTTTTCTTTCTTTCTTTCATTTTTTTGTGGATCAATGGTTTCTAATGCCCGATCGCGTTAATACTTTATAGAACCTGTTTGTACAAGATGAACATAGAAGTCTTCTTAATTCGCTAAGTAGCCCAGTGTCTGGCATAAAAGAGAGAACAAATAAATACTCGTTAGATGAATAGCATATGATGAATGAAGCCTAACCCGTAAGCCTCTCATGGAATCACTTTGACCTCACTGCCTCCTGGACCTCATCTGTAAAATGGGGAGTTGGCCCATGTCGTCTCCCAAGTCTTTCCAGGCTGGAGTTTTTCAACCTTCGTACTGAGTACCCTTGGGGACAGATCATTCTTTTGTGGTGTGCGCTGTCCCGTGCATTGCGGGATCTTTTTTTTTTTATGCAGCATTCCTGGCCTCCCCTGCTAGATGCCTGTAGTGATGCCTCACCCAGCTATGACAGCCCCAGATGTCTCCAGCCATTGCCACACGCTCCCTGCTGAATGAACCACAGCGCTCGCCCTTTCGGTCCGGTGGTTCACAAAAGGGAGAAGAGACAAACTCGAAAATTTTCCTGCAACCATGCTCAGCGTCTGGAGAAATAAAACGGTAGCTTGCTCTCCTTACAAAGCACCACATGCCAGCTCTGTGCTCAAAGCGTTATATGGGTTCCTTTATGTAACTTTCACGACATGCCTACGCATTCGGCCACATTATTATCATTCCCATTTTACAGATCAGGAAACGAGGCACAGAGAGGTGAAGCACCTTGCCCAGGGTCACATGGTTAATAAAGGCTGGAACCGGGGTTACATACTGAGGCAGACTGGCTCCAGGACTAGAGTCTTAGTCTGCTATTCTATAGAGAAGCAAATATTTATTGCCGAGCGCTGTGTGAGGGACTGTCCGATATGTTATATTTCCTTTCGTTTTCTTAATGTCCTTGTTGAGAGACAGACTGTTGTCCCTGCCATACCGCCGAGGAAAGAAGCTCAGTGAGGTTAAGATACTTGCCCAGAGGCACACAGCCTTTGCGTGGCCAAACCAGACTTGGAACTTGAATCTGTCTTTCCACTTCATCCTATGGCCTTTTGGGGTGCAGGGAGGGAAGGCAGCTGACAAATGAGTTGAGGGGTGTAGGGAAGTCCAGAATTTACAGGGGATCTCAGATCCTCACTCAGGGTAACTGGTTCCAGCTCACACACTTCTTCCTTCAGTGGGACAGTTCATGTCTCTCCACCGCAGTGACCCTCGTCCCCTCCTCCAGGCCAGGCCGAGGAAGGGGTTAGAAAGAGCTCTAACCGTAAGCAGTGAAGGGAAACTAAAGCAGGCACCAGTATGTGGGCAGCTAGACCTAGCCTCCAGCGCCATTTTTCCTTCTTACAGGCTCTGTGTGCCTCAGTTGCCCATCTGTAAAATGGGGGTGAATCCTAGAGCTGCTCTCACGGGTTGAAGGTGGCCCAAGGAAAACAATGCATATAGAGTACTTAGCACAGCTCCTGGTAACCATGACAATTATTGGGTTTCTAATGACCCAGCACCTTACCCGGCATTGACTACCTTAGCTCGGCTGAACCCTCCAGCTGTCTTTTTCTCTTGGCTCCCTCGTCTCCAACTCTGAGCCGAGGTGACCCCCCTCCCCGAAGAGCTGAGGCCCAGGCAGGAATCCCGTTCACCAATCCATCAAGGAGAGAAATTAGGATCCACGGCTCCCCAGGTGTCGCCAGTAATAAACAACAGTGAGAATTAATGAGTCTGAGATACTCGCCCCTGCATGCCAGCCGAATGGCTTCGTGATAGGGCAGCTCATTCACTTAAGGACAGGTTTCTGCGAGACCTTGGCAGTGGAGTCTCAGGCCAGTCGTCGTCAGAGCAGCCATGTCCCCATTCACAGCAAATGATCTGATCTTGATTTAAGAAAACGCCAAGTTTAATAAACTTAACGGTAATATCCACCCCACCCCCACCCCCAGCTGGGAAATTAGGGTGAGGGAAAAACAGCATGACTCTGGAATTGACGAAACAGAGACAGGGAGACAACATGACATCCACCCTCCCCTTTTGCTGTGTTTTTATGAATCGTGCGTAATCCAACCTACCGCTGCTCTAAAGGCAGCCGCCCCGACCCAGCCCCGGCTTTACGCCATCTCCCTCCCCGATTGAGGAATCGCCCACAAAGCCATCACGCCTCCCAGGCAGGGTGCCCCAGCCCCGCAGCATGCCACATTAAGCCTACTTCCCGGTGTAATTGTCCACCCATTAGCCTTCTCCTCAACATTCATCCGTAGCCCTGCAGCAATACGCATTTGAAAGCTCAGAAGTAGTCGCCTGAATGCTTCCGAAGCCAGTTTGGACTTTTTGAGGGAGGCTGAGCTTTACAAACAGGCGGTGTCGGTTCAGTCCTTGACTTGGTTTCTGTGCTTGTCTGCAGAAGGCAGCCAGATGGGGCTGGGCTCTCGGCGAGGGTGGTGGAGGGATAGCCGTATGTGTGAAGATGTGTTCTGCCCGGAGGTACGATCACGCGCGTGTGTGCGAGCGTGTGTGTGCTCACAGGTGCACGTGGCCATGTGCCTCTCCAGGTGTGCCTGTGGGCATATGTGTTCACCTGTGGGTACGTGTGCTCTCCGTGTCAGTTTCTAATCACTGCAGCTCCTTCTAAAGCTTTCAAAAGACAGGTTCCGTGGGCAGATGATAGCATCCTCATTACACAGAAGAAGTGTGAGACCGGGGAGCCATAGGAGCCACAAATTTCTAGAAGAAACAATTAACAGCAACCATTACTCAGTAGTTACCGTGTTCTGGGGATTTTTACAAACACTCTCACTGCATCTTTGCAACAGTCCTGGGAGGTAAGGATTTTGTTTTCCCTAATTTACAGACGAAAAACAGAGGCTCAGAAGGGTTAAGTAACTTTCTTGGGGTCACAGAGCGAGGAAGTGCAGGGCCAAATGTAGACCCAGGCAAACTCACCCCCAAACTGGCACCCCAATCCTTGTGTCCCTGCCTATGTCTAAATTCTGCAAGTGTGCGCATGTGTACCCACAAGTAGGGAACCTGCATTTTCCTGGAGTTGAGCGTGAGCGCCAGGAGAAGGTGATTGGGATCCTGCAGAGTCCCAGGCTTGGCTTGTCTGACATCCACAGCCAGGCAGGGAGATATTGCCCCAACCTTGCTGTGGAGAGGACGGCTGAAGTCTGATTCTGATGTGAATCAGTCGGAAATATGACCCGGGTGGCGATTATCTGGTGGACCCCATGTAATCACGTGGGTCCTTATAAGAGGGAGGCAGGAGGGTCAGAGTCACAGCAAGGTTGGAAATTGCCACACCGCTGGCTTTGAAGACGGAGGAAAGGGTCATGAGTCAAGGACTGTAGGCAGTTTCTGGAAACTGGGAAAGGCAAGGAAACAGGTTTGTCCCTGGAGGCTCCAGGAAGAACGCAGCCTTCCCAGCACCTTAACTTCAGCCAGTGAAACCTGTGTCAGACATCTGGTCTCCAGAACTGTGAAGGTAATATATATATATGTTGTTTTAAGCCATTAAGTTGGCAGTGATTTGTTATGGCAGCAATAGGAAACTAACACAGAGCAGATCCTCAAAGTCTGGTCTCAGGCAATGGGAATTCTAGGTCCTCTTGTGAGTGTACTCTTAGCCATACTGAGTTAGACCCACAGGGGACAATCTAGTAGTTTCAAGAGACCTGGTCCAGCCCCATGGGTAGACAAAGACTGGGGACCCACCTGCCTCATTCTGCCTGGACCCACTACAGCTCTGAAGTCCTCACTGCTGTGATCCTCTCATGGACTCCGTTCTTACGTCCACGTGTTGTCTCAAAACGGGGGAGATTGAGTCTCCTCTACCTAAAACCTGGTAATGGTATCCTATTAAGATATGGCACGGAGCAGCCCCTGCCCACCCTTCCAGCCTCATCTTCCACCATCCAGCCCACTGGCCATACTGAACATCTCTCAAGTACTTTGCACATGCTGTTCCCTCTTGTTCCTAGTACTTTTCCTCAGCCCTCTTTACTGGTCCAGTTCCTCCTTATCCTCATGTCTCAGCTCTACGGTCACTTCCTCCGAGGCCCCTTCCTCACTGTTCACGTCCCTCTCTTACACGTTCTCCTAGCTGCCCATAACTGCCCTTCAGAGAACTTTACTATAGCATGATTATGATGATTTCGATAATGCCCGAGTCTCTCGCTATAATGTCAGGTCCGTGCAAACAGGGACTCACCTGTTTGGCTCCCAGGTGGGTCCTCACATAGCAGGTGCTCCGTAAATAATTGAATGAATGAGTAGCCCATCTGCATCCATTCGGATAGCAAGGTCAGACCAAGCTGGGAACCCCTTCCCGCCAGCCCCAGGGATTGTCCGCTGATGCCTAAAGGAAGAGATGCACCTTTCTGGTACCTCTGGGAGCATCCTGGGAAAGGGGACGTGCCCACTTGGCTTCGCTGAGTAACCAACGGCTCCCCTTAAGTGTCCAGGCTGGTGATGGATGTGTTTCCTGGATGCAAGGCGTGAGTTGTAGTCATAAAATTAATCGGGCATGTAAAGACATAACTAGAGAGTGACAGCCATGTACGGTGTCCAGCTAATTGGGCACTTAATGTGGAGGCATTAGACAGGCAAACACCAGGCTGCTGACACAGAGCGGTCCTTCTCTTAGTCCTTGAGGGATCTTCTATTTCAAAACACCAGGGAAATCTGGATGTTTCAGCCTCAGGATCTGAGACTCCCCGAAAGCTGCCCATGGGAGGAAACTTGAGGTGCACCTCATCTAACCCCTCACATTAACGTCTGGGGGAAAGGGCACCCAGAGAATAGAGGGTTTTCAAGGTCATTGACTGGAGAAAAGGTAGGATTCAAACCCATGGCTTTTGACCCTGCCTTATCTGTTCCCTATCTTCAGAAATGCACTTTTTCTTCTAATATAAGGGCAACACGTGGGGCGCCTAGATGGCTCAGTCGGTTAAGCATCCCACTCTTGATTTTGGCTCAAGTCATGATCTCACGGTTTGTGGGGTTGAGCCCCGCATCAGGTTCTGCACTGACAGCGAGTACCCCGCTTGGGATTCTCCCTCTGTCTCTGTCCCTCCCCCACTCTCTCCTTCACTCTCTCTCTCTCTCTCGAAATAAATAAATAAACATTTTGAGAGAAAAGGCAACACATGTTCACTTTGGAAAATTAAAGAAGCAGAGGGAGTCCAGACAATTGAGTGCTTGAGGAGGGTGGGTGATGGAGACATTAAAGAAGGAAATAAAGCTTCCTTATAATCCCACCACCCAGTGATTATCACTGTGACTCTTTGGGTGTTTCCTTTCTCATTTTTTTTTCTTTTTTGCCCAGTGCACACCATGCAGGGATTCAGATGAGCATGTTCCAAACCCAAGTTCACACCCTGACTCTACATCCTGGGTTTTGGGAGTTTTCATCCCTTTAACATAAGGAGAGCATTTCCCCGTGCAGTTTGCCCGACTGCTTCCTTCCTTACTACAGTGCTTACCAGAGTGTGGCCCGGAATCCCCCAGCCTCAGGATCACAGAGGGAGCCGCTTCAATATTCAGATTCCCAGGCCCCACCGCAATCCCAGAGAATCATCGTATGTGTGTCGAACACTCTCCCCAGGTGCTCTAGAGGCGCCGTAAGTTTTGAGAACGTCCCCCCATGCAGTGGTTCTCAACAGGGCCGCATGCTGAAATACTGGAAACCAGGCTTAAGCAGATCCATAGCTGAGAAGGTTTAGAGTCGGGGGCCCACGGGTTGGTATTCTTTTTGAACGCTGTCTGGGTGATTGACATGCATGGAAGGTTGCAGACATCTTTCATGATGCATATAGGGTTTTCCCGCCGAGACGAGACAACAAACATTCCTTCAGGGGTAAAAACACTGAAATATTTTATCACCGGGATAAAGACCCACTTGTCTTCATGGTTTTTCGTGACATATTTTGACCTAGCTTCCTGCACAGTTTCATTTCTGAGTTTATACTCTTTGGCTGTCGGAGCCCTCCACGTTGAGGCCCCGGCATTTGGGGCTACAGAGAGGATGTCAAAATGAGTAGGCTGCGGGAAACCCCCTGCTCAACCGATCTGGGAGCAGAGAAGGAAGGTCTGTGCCTCCCACCCACATGCTTCTCTCTTTACTGGTCTCTACTGAATTCACAAATAACAAGAGTCCCTGAGCTGAGACATCTGAATAATGATCTTAAATCTGTTGTTTTTCCACGCCATTTGCTGCACTGAGAGAAGCTAATGAGACACTCCCCATACAAGACCCATTAATGGCGCCTTTCGGCATTTAGGAGTGAACTGTGGGAGGAACAGGCATCTTGGTGGAGGCTCTCGTGTGGGTTTTGCAAGTGGTGAGTGAATCCACGGCCTTGATTTTACAAGAGGAGGCAGGAAAGCCTCTTAAGTTTCCTAAGCAAAGCGCACTGCCGTTTGGAATTGGGTCACCTGTCCCGTGCTGTCTTCCTGGGGCTTGACTTGAGGCAGGAAGCCGGGAGGGCTTCATGGAAAGCAAAGATGATTTGCTGACACAGAGAACTAGATTCTAGCCCTGGCGGAGCGACCCCAGGCAAGCCTCTCACCTTCTCTGTGCTTTGGGACCCGCGCTGATAGAGAGAGGAGAACAAAATCTAACCGTTTTCTGGCTAGGGCAGTGCACGCTGGAGGCAACCCACGAAAGAGGGTGTGGACAAGAAAAATGTCTCCATGCGTTTACCATCCCCTGCCTCCCATCAGCTTGCCTCATCGTCTCATAACATGTTATAATTCTGCAGCATTGCAAGGCATCCTGAAGTTTATCTGCTCTAGACAACTTCAGGCTGTTTCTTCAAACTGTGGCTTTCCAAAGGAAATCTAATTCCAAACAAACAAACAAACAGAATGGATAAATGCAGACATGCTGTGGATGAAGTGCAGTTTTCTGGCCCCTCAGAATCACCCCACCACTACAGTGCACGGCCCCTCAACTGGCTCTAAGGGGCTCTGGGGTGCCGTAAAGCACAGCTTGACGACCCAACTCCTTCTGTTTTACAGATGAGGAAACTGAAGCCCAGAGAGTCCAACTCCAAGGCTAACCCCCAGCTTTCTCAATCCTCTGTTAAGGGCTTTTCCGGGAAACAAAATGATGGGGCAGCTGTTGGGTGTCTTGTCCCAAGCTCGGGGAAGTGAGATGGACAGAACCAGCTAGGGTAACTGGGTGCGTGTGAGTTGGTACCTACCTACCAATCATTGAGGGTCCCTTGGTGTAGGGCCTGCAGGAGGATCCAGCAGGGTGGAGATCAGACTGTTCCAGAAGACCCCCGTGGCTCTGCTTGGCACATAACAGCAGGGTGTATTGCAGTTAAGAACAGAGATTCAGGGGGCACCTGGATGACCCGGTCAGTTAAGCGTCCAGCTTCGGCTCAGGACATGATCTCACAGTTCGTGGGTTTGAGCCCCACATCAGGCTCCATCCTGACTGTGTGGAGCCTTCTTGGGATTCTCTCTCTCCGCTTCTTCCCCGCTTGTGCTTTTTCTCTCTCTCAAAATAAAATAATAATAATAATAATAATAATAATAATAATAAAAAGAATAGGAACTAGGAACTCAGGACAAACTGCCTGGGTCTGGATCCCAGCTTTCTCCACTTCCCAACTGTGCGACTTGAGTAAATCACTTAACCTCTCCGTGCCTCAGTTTTCCCATTTGGAAAATGGGGACAAGAATAGTGCTCAGCGTATAGTACTACTGGAAGGAGTCCTTAAGAAAATCGATGTGGAGTGCTTATCTCTGTACCTGGCACGTACTAAGTGCTCAGTACACATCGGCTACTGTTATTCTAGGCCATCTGAGACCGTGGACTGGGGGGCTTGCTCCTGGTTACCGCCCCACCCATCATCCTGTAAAAACAATTTCTAGGAAAAACACAGGGAGAGGGGGAAGGGAAGATGAGGGGGAGGAAAGGAGGAGTGTGCTGCCTCTGGCTCTGTGCACCCTGCCTGCCGAAGCAGCTCCGTCCAATCTGGGTCACAGCAGAGGCTCTGGAGCCCGCAGGCTGCTCCTGGCTCTTCCCTGGACAGAGTGGCTCTCTGTTGAATGAAACACAAAGGGAGAAGTTGCTATTTTTAACACTGCAAATCCGAGCACTTTGAGGGGATGGCAGGAGCGAGGAGGCTTATGGGGAGAGTCAGCATCAGGTGGCTCCCAGGGTCCTTCTAGAACCTCTGATCCCCAAGTTGTATCCCGGTGGTTCTCATGCCCGTGGTGCCCCCAGCGGGAACCCGGTCCTTGGAGGGGTGGGCCGGGTCCAGCTCCCTCCTGAGAATGGGAGCAGATGTGCTAGGGACGGGGTTGGAGAACAGCCAAGATGAGGAGCAGCTGAAACTAAACTTTGAGATGGCAACGGAGACATCCGAGTGAAGACGTCACGTCGACAATTAGATAAAGGGATCTGGAGCCCAGAAGGCAGTTTTCTCTGGAGGAGGTGATGTGAGATAGTAAGCCTAGAGAAGGTGTTTGATCTGAAGTCAATAGAGGAGGTGGGAGATCTGGGATATGGGTCTGTGGTGTTCTGAAAACGTATCAGAATTTCATGCACACGTGCCTTTTTCGGGGGAAGGGTCCAAGAGTCCTCATCAGACACCCAAGAGTCCATGACTCAGAGAAGGTCAAGACCATCAGCCTGATACTAGGAGATGCCGGTGGTCCCCGGTCCTATGAGGCCCTCATTACTCTGTGTCTGCTTCCAGGCGCCTGGTGGACCGTCTGGAGAACATGAGGAAGAACGTGGCTGGGGACGGGGTGAACCGCTGCATACTGTGTGGAGAACAGCTGGGGATGTTGGGCTCCACCTGTGTGGTGTGTGAGGACTGTAAAAAGGTACTATCATCCTCCTCCTCCCTGCTGCCCTTCTCATCACATGCAGGGAGCTAAGCCTGGGCTCGAGCCTTGGGGGACCCTGGGTCTTGGGGACGGAGCTTGGATTCTGAACGGTAGTTGCCAGAATATGATTCCTTTGGGGATGCTCCCATGCCCAGCTATCTTCTAGGCAACCCTGAACCCTGGTTCGTCTTCTGGAAGATGTTCTGACCCCTCTGTCCCCTTGGATCTCAGCTCCATCTAGGATGAACATGGGAACCTGAGACAGGATGTAGGCTATGGTTGAGCCTGCAGGTATCCTGGTCGTAGCTTAGCAGGCTAAAGAACATGCTGGGCAGGTGTCTACACCTGTGTGAACATGGAAGGTTTACCCAGCATCCTCTTACCCTGGCTTAGAAAGCCCCTCTCCAGCCCAGTTAGGGCCATTGGGCTTCTTGAGTATTTAAGGGAGTCTCCCTCCACCCTGCACCCTCTCCTCGAGCTGTCTGCACGTGACAGTTCCAGGACGCAGATATACCTGTCCTTGGGTCTGCCTGAATTCCCCGGAAAGGAATTCAGGGGAACATGTGAGCTGGGGACATCCAGAATGTCACTTGGCATCTCCTGCTTGGGGTCCCACTTAGCATTTAGAATGCGGTATTGGGGAAAGTTTATGCCCCAAAACTTGTCTTCTGCAGTCAGCCACATAGTAAAAATTCCATGACCTATTCAGTTTTCCATTTTGTCTTGACTGCCAGGAAACTCAGCCTAAAGTATAATGTTCCATCACAGTCATGGCATTTGCACAGGTAACTTCCTCCTCTTCAAGGAGCTGAACCTGCAGCCATAATCTAGGTGATGTCAGATTCATGTGGGAAGGAAGGAAGGAAGGAAGGAAGGAAGGAAGGAAGGAAGGAAGGAAGGAAAGGGAAGGAGAGAGAGAGAGAGAAAGAGAGAGAGAGAGAGAGAGAGAAAGAGAGAGAGAGAGAGAGAGAGAGAGAGAGAGAGAGAGAAAGAGAGAAAGAAAAAAAACAAAAGGGAAAGAGAGAAAAAATAAGTATGTGGCTTTCCTCTTTAAAAATCATGTCAGTGATCTCCCCCATATGGATGCCAAAAATTCAGACCCCACAGGGACTCTTGGAAAATTCCAGAGAATATACTCATCCAGTGCTGGAGGATGACTCCAGTTCTCATTATTGGAAATCGAAACTCAAATTGGAACTTTAATCCTAGCTGGCCTTGGTCATGAGAGGGAGGTGAGAAATGGGGAGTTCCAGCTCTTTCTATCCACCAAGAGAGAGAGGGGCTCTGTTGCCTCCCAGCCCCTTGGCCCCGATCACTGACAGCTCGGAGCCTGGCGTATGTGAGTGTGCACTGGGCTATGTTTTGTCCCCAGAACGTCTGCACTAAGTGTGGGGTGGAGACCTCCAATAATCGCCTGCATTCCGTGTGGCTCTGTAAAATCTGCATCGAGCAGAGAGAGGTGAGTGGACCGGTCACCATCCCTATTTGTCCATTCCCCCCCTCCTCACTGCCAGGCGGGAAGCAGGGTGGCCATTGAGGGCTGGGGAGCCTGGTTAGCTGTAGGTCTTACGGGATTGGTAACAAGGAACCAGCTCAGCTGTGAACACTGGCAGGACTGTTCAGTGAGTGTTTGAATGAAGTTCTTTTCTCATCTCCCGCTTCTGTGACTTGACTCTTCCTCGACATAGGGGGCTCACCGCGTGTAAGAGGTGGCAGGTGCTGTGTGACCTTATACTAGTTCATCACCTTTCTGATCCTCAAATTTCCCCATCCAGGAGATGGGTGTACTCAGGCCCTGTCTACGGAGTGTTTGGGGTTGTTGTGTGAATCAAAGAGGAGTTGTGACAGGCTATGTGGTGTGTCGGTGTGCTGAGTGCAGGGAGCAAAGGTAAAAACTGGCACTCATGAAGGCAGGGCTGATAGTGCATGGTTGCCATGTCTTCATCCTCTCCCTGTCCTCCCCCAGGTGTGGAAGCGTTCTGGAGCGTGGTTCTTCAAGGGATTCCCCAAACAGGTCCTCCCACAGCCTATGCCTATAAGGAAGACCAAGCCCCAGGAGCCTGTCAGTGAGCCTGCTGTCCCTGAGCAGGTCACTCCTGAGCCCAAGCATGCTGCCCGGGCTCCAACCCGAGGTACAACGAAACAGCTTCTCCTTTCAGGACCACGGACAGGTCTTGGCTAACTGGTGTACCTAGAGGATGTCCTGACATCATGACTGTGTTTCCACCCAGTTGGTGAACAGCCAGCCTCTGGATTTAGGACCCCTATGTCCACTGCACAACTCACCATGAACCTTTGTCAAGAGGGTAGCATAGCGAGCCCGTGTAGAAAACCGTATGGAGTGTCCTCAAAATTTAAAAATAGAACTACCCTGTGATTCAGCAGTGGCGCTACTGGGTATTTACCCAAAGAATACAAAAACACTAATTCAAAGGGATACATTCACCCCTGTGTTTATAGTAGCACTATTTACAATAAGCAAGATATGAAAGCAGCCCAAGTGTCCATAGATTGATGATGGATAAAGAAGATGTGAGATACACACACACACACACACACACACACACACACACACACACAGGGATATTACCCAGCCATAAAAAAGAATGAAATCTTTCCATTTGTAACGACACGGACGGAGCTGGAGAGTATAATGCAGAACTAAATAAGTCAGTCAGAGAAAGGCAAGTGTCATATGATTTCACTCATATGTGGAGTTTAAGAAACAGAACAAATGAGCAAAGGGAGAGAGAGAGAAACCAAGAAACAGACTCCTAATTATAGAGAACAAACTGATGGTTACCAGAGGAGAGAGGGTGGGGGGATGGGCGAAAGAAGCGATGGGGATTAAGGAGAGCATTTGTCATGACGCACAGTGGGTGTTGTATGGAAGTGTTGACTCACTATCGTACACCTAAAACTAATGTGACACTGTATCGTGTAGTGTTACACAGTAATACTATTGTATAATAGTGGAATTTAAAATGGTTTTTAAAAAGAGGGTAGAACAGGGAAGTCTCCAGCAATGTCAGGCTGCCAAAAGCTTTCGCTGTCATCCCTGATGGAGTGTTTAGAGGTACAACAGAGGTGGGAATTAAAACTAGAAGCTGAGAGACTTCTGTCACCAAAATGCACACTGGAGCCCGAGGGGGATTTGCTGAGAAGGCCTTCCTTGTCCCTGATACTTCTGCTATCAACCATCAGCATATCTGAAATTGTACTAATTAAAAGTGAAAGTTGAGCAAAAGGGGAATTCATAAAAGAAAATTACCATGACTGTGGATATTATCCCTATTACCCAAGTATTATGATTAATTAGTAAAATGATGATGATAAAAGGGAGAGGCAAAAAAAAAAAGTTAAAGGAAAAGAAGCCACTGCTATCAAAACATATCATAATTGAGGGAGACCATTAGGTCCGACCAGATGAGGCCCCTGTAATAATTTCAGCTAACACTAAATGATAAAATCTGGTCTGACTGACGGTTCTGGAGTTGAGCGCAGGCAGTGTTTCTGAAAGGAAAGTTATAGTTGAAGGTCTCAAAAGTTCAAATGTCCAACTATGCCTCCTGTAAGATGACTTCTCAAGGTGCCCAGGGTCGTGCCTGGCACCCACATGGCATTCACCAAATGTTTTCCTCCTGACATGGCATGAGCAATTTCTGCTCCTTGGCAGAGAAATACCAAATTCTCAATATACAGCGCATCCCCGAGGAGCCCCCACACTCACCCCCAAGACTTCCTTCTTCCTGGTTAAGCACTATTCCCTGTAGGCTGAGAAGACTACATGGCATAACTGTCAAGATCTGGGACATCTGAGGCCAGGAGGACCTGAATCTCATTTCTCTGCTACTTACCAGCTGCGTGAGCTTGGGCAAGTTGCCTGGCCCTCTGAGACTCTTTCCTCACCTATGAAATGGGCTGAATAACTCACCGGGTTATTTTGAAGGTTATATGAGATACTACATGGGAAGTGCTTTGCACGATGTAGCGCTTAGTAAATGTTGGCCAATGTTATATCACGTTAATCACGTAGACAGACACATACGCACATAAATAGTATGAATTAGCTTATCACATAAACTCTGGACAAAGCATTAACTCCAAGACTACGGTTGATGTGACACCCACTCACGTCGCTAGAAAGAAGTAACATCACCAGCGTTGCACAGTGCCACCTAAAAAATTATTGGTAATAACATCCAGTGCTGATGAATGTGGCGGAAATGAATACCCTATAAACTACTGGTAGGACTATAAGTCACCTCCAGCCTTCTGGAAAGTATTATGGCAGAATTTATTAAAATTTGAAGTGTATATACCATTTGATCCAGCAATCCCTATCTGGGAATATATTTAACAGCAATAAAAGGACCAATATAGGGGCGCCTGAGTGGCTCAGTCGGTTACGCATCTGAATTCGGCTCAGGTCATGACCTCACTGTTTGTGAGTTCGAGCCCCACGCCCAGCTCTATGCCGACAGCTCTGGGCCTGGAGCCTGCTTCAGATTCTGTGTCTCTTTTTCTCTCTGCCCCTCCCCAGCTTGTGCTCTGTCTCTCTCTCTCAAAAACAAATAAATATTAAAAAAGGTTTAAAAGGACCAATATAAAAAGATCTATGTGTAAGTATATTCATTGTATCACTTTCTATGTGCCATTTTCTATCGCAGCACCACTGGAGAAACCCAAATGTTCATTAATGGGATTGTCTAATGGATTATGATCTAACCATACCATGCTATGTTAGGCGTCTTTTAGAATCCAATGATGTAAATGTGTATGATAGATTTTGAATTATGCCCATGATAGGAGCTTACAGTATTCTTTTAACAAATATTTACTGAATGCCCAACGAGTTCCAGGCTCTGTTCTGTGCCCTAGGAACACAGTGATAAATGGAACAAACTCCTTGTCCTCGCACAGCTAAAATTCTACTGGGGGAAACAGATACTCGACAGACAGCATATGCAAATATAATAGAATATCAGTGGTGATGACAGCCAGAGGCAAAATGAAGCGGGTGAGGGGGACAGACGTGGCAGGAGGGTCTGTGTTGGATGGAGTGGCCACAGAAGGGCTGTCTACGGAGACGGTGTTTGGAGAGAAGCGTAGAGAGGGCTCATGGAACGTTTGAGAATGTGATGTGCAAAAGGACTTGAGGTTGGAGCATGCTCGGTGAGTGAGTCCTGGGGAAGATCAAATCAACTGAGCACATTCTAGAACATTTTGTGTGATCATCGACCGAGGATCCCAGTTTGCTCTTTTGGAAGCCTGTGTGTGCTCACATGTGCGTGTGCATGCCAAGGAAATCATGTGAGATTGTAAACGGGAGCTACGCCACAGGGGAAGAAAGGAGAAGGGACTTTCAGTTCACTTTTTAAAAGTTCCTAGGGGTGGCGATGGGCCCCTTTGTGTGTTCCTTAAGTGGCAGCTCTCCAGAAACCATAAAACAAGTTCTCTTCATCTCTCTCTCTCCAGGTGACACGGAAGACCGGAGGGGCCCAGGTCAGAAGACAGGTACGTCCTGCCCACTCTGTCTTCTACTTTATCCCATCCCTCTCTTGTCCTTTCTCCATTTAATACATGCTTTTCCCTCCAGGTCCTGACCTGGCCTCTGCCCCCGGGCGAGGAAGCTATGGGCCTCCTGTGCGCAGGGCCTCCGAGGCACGCATGAGCTCATCCAGCCGGGACTCAGAGAGCTGGGACCATGGCCACGGTGGGGCTGCCGCTGACTCCAGCCGGAGCCCAGCAGGTAGGAGACATGGGCAAATCTAGATGGGCTTCCTGGAGGAGGAGAATCAAAAGGAGTTGGGGGGGGGGGGCGGGGAGGACAATGTTTTAATTCATTCATTCGTTCAGTATCTGTTGAGTATCTACTGTGTGCCATGCTCTGTTCTAGATGCTGGTTCTAGTCTATGGTAGAGGAAAGACAGAGCTCAGAAACAATTCTTACCCTGCACATCCATACTTTGGGTTATATCCCTTTCCTGCTCTAACGCCAAATGTAAGGAAAATGTGGGTTTTTTGCCCTCCTCCCTGGAAGCCCTGAGGAAAATGCAACGTACTTTTGAGTACAGTAGGGAAGCTTCCCTCTCACAGACCCACCCAAGTTCTTTCTTCTCTTGGCCGGCATCCTCTGCTGTCCACGAGGATGGGGTAGGTCAGCACGGCCAGGACGCTTCTCATCTCATTGGGTCCCAGCACCTCCAGCTGCACTCAGAGTGGATTTATTTGGCGACAGTGCATGATGGTGGGAATCCTTGATTCCTGGACTTGGACTTTTGGACCAGGTCCCAAGTTAGATGGGCTGAATATTTAGGTCCCATGTTGACCTCTGGCTTCTCTTCCTGAATAGTGGGTGTATAGCTTAGGCCCTTAGTCCCTCTTCTTCTTGGCAGGAGAGCCGGGCACATACCTTGTGCTTAATCCACTGTGCACACCCCCTAGTGAACCTATGGTTCAGATTCACAGAAAAAGAAGAATTTCTCAGGTCTACAACCTCATGGAATATTTGTTGAGTGCTTACCATGTGCCAGACATTGTCCCGAGCTCTTCACATACATCATCTCATTCGATCCCTGTCATACCCCCAAATCCTTTTGCGAAGATTCCTATTATTCCCATTTAACAGATGGAGAAACTGGGCTCAGAAAATTGATGCCATTTGCCCTAAGTCACACAGCTGTCAGTTGGTTCAGATGGAAATGAAACCCGTGTCTGTCCGACATTAAGGCCTGGGCTTCTTGTTTTTCCCCTTCCAGAGGTGAAGTTTTTATTGACGATGCTTTTAAAAAAATATTTTTTAATGGTGGTAAAAAATATACACTAATATTAAATTTGCCGTTTCAAGTACTTCGAAGTATATAGTTCAGGGGCCCCAAGTACATTCCCTTTGTCATGCAACCATCACCACTAACCATCTCCAGAACGATTTCACCATCTCAAACAAACCTTGTACCCACTAAACGCTAATTCCCCATTCCATCTTCCCCGCCCCCAGCCCCTGGAATCCACTGACCACTATGGATCTGCTTATTCTTGACATTTCACATAAATGGAATTACACAGTATGTGGCCTTTTGTGGGTAGACATTTTGTTTATCCATTCATCCGTTGATGGACATTTGGGCTGTTTCCACCTTTTGGCTGTTGTGCATAATGAACATTGGTGTACAAGTATCAATTTGAGTTCCTGCTCTTAATTTGGGGGTGTATATATATATATATATATATATATATATATAGGTGTGTGTGTGTGTGGAATAGATAGATCATATGGTAAATTTATGCCTAAATCTTTTAGGAACCACCATACTGTGTTCTACAGTGGCCTCACCATTTTTACAGTCTTACCAGAAATATACAAGGGTTCCAGTTAATCCACGTCTTCACCAACGCTTATATATACATACATGTGTGTCTGTATATGTAGGATATATACGTGTATGTGTGTATACATACATATATATATATATATGTATACACACACGTATATATATAGTATGTGTGTGTATCCGTCCTAATGCGTGTGAAGCAGTATCTCATGTTTCTGATTCGTGACATTGAGCATCTTTGCATGTGCTCATTGGCTGTTCATATATTTTCTTTGGAGAAATGTCTCTTCCAGTCCTTTGCCCACTTTTCATTTGGGATGTTGGTTTTATTATTGTTGAGTTACGGGAGTTCTTTATATATTCTGGATATTAATCCCTTGTCAGATCTATGATCCGCAGATATTTTCTCCCATTCTGTGGGTTGCCTTTTCACCCCATTGATAAGGTCCTTTGATGCAGAGAAGTTTTTAATTTCGACGAAGTCCAATTTTTCTCATTTTCTTTTGTTCTCTGGGCTTTGCGTGCCATATTCAAACAGTCGCTCCAAAGCCAATGTCGTGACATTTTCCCTGAATGTGCTCTTTTAAGACTTCTGTGGTTTTAGCTTTAGCTCTTACAGTTAGGTCTTTGATCTATTTTTAGTTAACTTTTGTATATTGAAGACTGCGCTTTTAGCCCGTGTATTATGTTGCCTGTTGAGGGAAAAGGCAGTCACACAGTATTCCTGAGCCAGATTTGGATCCCCTGTCCCTCGAGTCACTGTAATGTCCCCTCGTCTGTGAAACTTGTAGCATCCGCCCTGCTTCACCTTGAGAAGAGTTCATTGCTCCCTCCTCTGAGTCCCCAGAGTTCTGACACACAGCTCTACTCAGTGCTTGTCACCATCTAAAGCGTGTTGTAGCCAGAATCCCTCTCCCTGAGAGAGCAGCAGAAGACAGGCGGTCGGCAGATCCAGGCACCTTACGTGAGTGTTAAAAACACTGGTTCCTCTGCCGCGTTTCAGACCTACGAAATCAGAATTTCTGGGACCGGGATCCAGACGCTGCACTTCTTAAGCAAACTCTTCATGTGATTTCAGTGAATGCTGAAGTTTGAGAACCATTGTTTGAGAGCCTGAAAAGTCAGATAAAAGAGTTTGGACTTTTTCCCGAGGGTGTCAGGGAGCCGCAGAAGGATCCTGAGCAGAGGAAGGGCCAACGCCTTGCAATTTTTATATTATCCACACATCTCATAGCTATGGCAATGCAAATCCTACCTAGTGGCACTGAGGTCGGTCAGAGGGGTCTGCTGCTCCAAAACACAGACATGTCTGTGCCACCCTTTTTGTGCCATCAGAGGAAGGGGTGGTTGCGACCATTCCTGATCTGTAGCCCAGCTGCCCTTGCTGTGTAAGAAAAGGTTCCGTCATGCCGGGAGCCCTCAATGACGAGCCTAAGCCCCAGAGGGGGTCCCACCAGGAACGCTGAGAACAACTTGCCACTCGGGCCCCAGATCCTTGACAAGAATCAGCTGACCTCCGCATCTTCCATTCAGTAATCCCGATGCCTCCCAGGGCCCCTTTCTCTCCAGATCTGGGACCTGGAGTTAATGCCATGGAATAAACCAGAGTTATCCTGACTTTGCTTTATGCTACAGAGGTCACCTGTGCATCGACAACCTCCGTTTGGGTTGGAAAAACCCAAACTCCAAATCCAAAGGCCACCTTCACTGTGAAGCGTCCCCATCCCCCCAGCCAGAGGTCACCCCTCACCTCCATCCCCCCGTGACGTTACTTCTTTACCTGTATGGCCATTTCAGTTCAATGTCAAGTGCACAAATACCAGATCAAAGACCGTGTGGGGTCAGATCCCAGCTCGACCACTTACCAGCTGGGTGTTCCCATTTTACAGATGGGGGCACCGGGCTTTCCTTTATTATCAAATGGAAATGATAATGGTGATCATTCTTATCTCGGGTTGCTCTAAAGGATTAAGTAAACTAAAACCTCAGATCTCAGAACAGAGCCTGACCTGCCGTGAGGGCCGGTGTGCATTATTACTCACGGGATTCTGGAGCCGGGTGAACCTGGTCGGAGGTCCGAGCCACTTCCTACATACGTGACCTTGGGCACACTTAGCTTCCCTTTTCTTGACCGCAAACGGGGACCATAACGCTACGCATGGCGTCAAGTTGTGAGGGTTCCCTGAGGCGAGGCTCACGGCCTGGCACATTTGAAGCGCTCAGTGGATGTTCACTGTTATCGCTGTTTTATCAACTCATTATTTCAGTGTCTGCCTCCCTCCTCTGACTGGGCCATCTGCTCCTGGAGGAATTAAGGTGATTTTTGTCCATCAGGATGGGCAGTTCGTAGACAATGAACACTTGTTGAATGAGTGAGTGAATGGATGAAGGAATGAACAAGGACCCAGATGAACAAAAGCACAGTGCTACTACAGGACTCGGGGACAAGACAGAGGGACTGGTCAGCCCCCAGCCAGCGGTGGCAAAGCACCTTCTGTCATTAGCATTCAAGCATCTCTCCAGTGACACAGGGCTGAGGTCAGGAAAGGCGGGATCCAGCCCAGAGAAGTGAGAAAGGACTTTCTTCCAGGAATGTCATGCCTTCTGGATGTCAGGACCTGCTGTGTACATTATCCCATTTGATCCTCCAGTAGCTCTGGAGGAGACAGTAGCACCTCCTGGTCTCAGGCAGACTCCGGAGACCAAATGCCTGAGTTCAAATCCTGGCTTTGCCATTAACCCGGCAAGAGAGGTTAGCCCTCCGTGCCTAGCTTCCCCATTTGTAAAATGGAGGTAAATCAGCGCCCACCTCATGGGGTATAGAGATTAAACAACCTCTTATATGTGAAGTCCCTGGAACATGGTAAGCATTAAATATATGACAACTCATTATCATCAGTAGGTAGAGCTCCGAGATGCAGAGAGGGTGAATGACCATCCTAAAGTCACACAGCTTATACAAGAAACTGGGATGCAGAGCTAGGCCCATGTGAAGATAGAGACCAGATTCAATAATTATAATAATAATATTCGGTGTTTACTCCGTGCCAAGTGCTGTTCTGAGCACGTTGCCTGTATCGCATCGCAGCATCTCCACCACAACCCTAAAAAGTAGGTACTCTTATCCCCATTTCGCAGGCGAGGAGACCGAGGCCCGGAGAGGATAGGTCGCTTGTGCCAGGTCACACAGGTGGAGGTGACATCCTTCCCTTTTCAACACCCGTGTCGTTGTTGTGACCTGGTTCAGGGCATCTGAGTGTTGCAAAGAGAGAAGGCACCGGAGGGGGAGGAGAGGGTCTGGAGGAGCAGAGAGCATCGGAGCCTGCACTCAGTTCAAAGCCGGAAGGCATTACCTCGTGCCACCTGACCAGACCCAAGGTTCCTCCCGTGTCCACTGTGTGTGTGTGTGTGTGTGTGTGTGTGTGTGTGTGTGTGTGTGACTTGACGGGCTGTCTCCTTTCCTTACCCCTGCAGGTTTGCGACGGACAAACTCAGTCCAGGCCTCCAGACCGGCCCCCGCCTCCGTGCAGAGCCCAGCCCCTCCACAGCCCGGGCAGCCAGGTACCTGCCGCCCCAACCCCACCTGTCACCCAGCTGTGACCCTGGGACCTCCCGTCCTTGCTTGCAGAGCCCCCCGGCTTCGTGCAAAGCCACAGCCACCGCCAAACCCTCAGAATGAGTAACCCTCCGGGCGGGCAGGTGGAGCAGGGGCCGGACAGAAGCAGCCTACCTGCGTGAAGTGCCTCGGCCTCTGCCCCCTTCCCTCCTCGTTGTCGGGTCACTCTCCGTCACCGTCCTTACCTCATACATCTGCCTCCTGCTCTCTCATTTCTTCGCATCTTTCCTCAAATTGGTTCGCTTGAAAAATGCAACTGAGAGAACTCGCTATCTCCAAACTCCTCTCTCAAGGGAATGTTGGGGGCACATGGTTCCCAGAACAGTAGTGTGAGATTCAGGAAAAATTGGTGGCCAAAGAGACGAGTCATATGGGAAAATCTAAACAAATGCGGATTGCATGAAACAATAGGAGCGATGCCTCGTTGGTGCTGTTAACATTTTGCTCCATTTTTTTTTTAACGTTTATTCATTTCTGAGAGACAGAGACAGAGCGTGATCTTAACTTGATCATCGGCAAAGAAACCTCCTTCCAAATAAGGCCACGTTCCCAGGGACTGGGGGCTAGAACCTCAACATCCTTTGGGGGAATACGATTCAACCCATTGCAGAAGGTAGTTCTAAAAGTCAATGTCATGAAAATTAAACAACGCAGTGAGGTTCTCAGTACGCTGGCCTGAGGAAGGTTCTGAGTCCGAGCTCTGTCCTTTTTTTGCTCAGACGGGAAATTCACAAAAGTTAGGGACAAAGTGGCCCCTGAATGAGACGTTTCCACGATGGTATTGAAGGGCAGTGGAAACTGACGCGACTCTCTCCCTGTGTGGTTGAATGATCTTTCATGCCCCCTCGGCTCTCCCCCCACCCCATCCCAGGCTTTGGGAAACGTAGTTGTAAAAATTCCGCTGGACCAGTAATGGCCCTGTAGCAGTGGGGGACTCCGGGTATAAACTTGCTCGTCCCCTCACAAGCAATCCTTACTCCATTCGTCCATCAACCTCATAACAGCCCGTGAAACATGACAAGCAGGTACAGGCACTCTCATTGTGTAGACCCAGGAAGGAAGTATTGGGGCTTGAACCCAGGCCTTTCTGACCCCAGAGTCCCCAGTGGGGCCATTCCTGCAGCCCTGGAGGCTCCTTCTCATCGCCTGCTGCCCCCAGGCCTGTGTCCACACCCCCGACATGAGGGGGGAGAGGGAAGAACAGGGAAATCATGCCACCTGTGCTCCACCCCTCTCTCTTTTCCCCATTCAGGGCCTCCAGGAGGCGGCAAAGCCAGCCCTGGGCCAGCAGGACGCTTTCCAGATCACAGACCAGGCAAGTGTTCCCCCTCCTCCCATACCTGTCCAGTGGCCATGCCCTCCCACCTCCTGTGAGAGAGCCGGGCTGCCAGGCCTTCCCCAGCTGTGCCCAGAGACCCATCGGATGAGCTCTAAGGGACCCCCTGATTCCAAAACTCTAGATACTCCTTACCAAGATTAAATAGAAAAGGACAGAGCATACAGTGGTTAAGAGCACGGACTAACCTGAATTCAAATCCCGGCTCCTTCACTTCCCAGCTACGTGACGCTGGGCAAGTCACTTAACTTCCTTCCCTGGGCCTCAATTTCCTTATCTCTAAAATGGGAGGGATGCCTGGGTGGCTTAGTGGGCTAAGTGCCTGACTTCAGCTCAGGTCATGATCTCATGGTTCGTGGGTTCGAGCCCCGCATCAGGCTCTGTGCTGACAGCTCAGAGCCTGGAGCCTGCTTCAGATTCTGTGGTTCCCTCTCTCTCTGCCCCTCCCCTGCTCGCTCTGTCTCTTTCTCTTTCTCTCTCTTAAAAACAAATAGAGAGTTGGGGCGCCTGGGTGGCTCAGTCGGTTGAGCGTCCAACTTCGGCTCAGGTCATGATCTCATGGTTCATGGGTTCGAGCCCCGCGTCAGGCTCTGTGCTGACAGCTCAGAGCCTGGAGCCTGCTTCAGATTCTGTGTCTCCCTCTCTCTCTCTGCCCCTCCCCCCCCCACCCTCTGTCTCTTTCCCTCTCGAAAATAAGTAAACAAAAAATAAAATGGGAATAATACAAGGATTTACCTCACAGAATTGATGGGAGGATTAGACAAACGAATACACATAAAACTCTAGCACGTGGCCTGGAGTGGATTAAGGTCATGCTAAGTGACCGTGATTCTTGCATATGATGTTATGCATCATCTTCGGTTACCATGGCTACAGCTTAATCATTGCTTCCTAACTCACCAGGTACTGTGTTAAGTAGTATACATGTAGTAGGTTATATATTTTTGTAAGTTTATTTATTTATTTTGAAAGAGAAAGCGTGCATGCCTGAGCAAGGAAGGGGAAGAGAGGGAGAGAGAGAGAGAAGGCTCCATTCTCTCAGTGAAGAGCCCGATGCAGGACCTGATCTCACGAGCTGTGAGATCATGACCTGAGCCACCCAGGTACCCCTATCATGTAGTAGATAATTTTTAAAATATTAGCCGATACTCTTTGAGTGCCTGCAGTGTCATAATTCCCACTTTACAGACGAGGAAACTGAGGCTCAAAGACTTTAAGTAACTTGCCCCAGGTCACACAGCAGAGATTCAAACCCAGGCTGTCTGGCTGCAGAACCACACCGCTGATCAGTGCCCCCCTGAGGTCTGTTCTGCCCACATCTGAATCAGCTCCTGGGACTTGTTATGAGACATAGACTCCCGGGCCCCATTGCACTGCCTACTCAGTCTGGGTGGGGCCCGGGAACCTGCATTTTTGCAAGCTTCCCTAGGTGGTTTTGACAAAGGCAACATTCTGAGAATTGGTGAATGACATCGTGAGCCACCCCCCTTCACCCCATCCCCGTCGACTGGATATGGTGATCCTCTGTGGCCGGGCCGGGGTAGTTCTGGTGCAAGGCTTGCCAAGCTCCCAGTGTACAGTAGTCGTTCATCACTAACGGTAATGCTGCCACAGTGGCTCAGACACAGACACAGAGGCTCAGCTGCCTCTTTCCTGCCCTCTCCCCATCTCCTCTGCAGAGGTGGCTCCCGGTGAGCCCAGCTACGCAGGGGCCACCGCCCCAGCCCGGGAGGACAGAACAGGGGGAGCTGGGGGCTACTCAGCAGCTGGAGCCAGGGAGGACCGAGGGGGCCACCCACCGGGCCCCTATTCCCAAGCGGCTGCTGCGGCTCCCCAGCCCGCCGTGGCCCCTGCCCGCCAGCCCCCGCCCCCGGAGGACGAGGAGGAAGAAGCCAACAGCTACGATTCGGATGAAGCAAGTAGGTGGCACTTAGGGGAGGAGTGTTTGGGGAAAGTCACTTCGGGGTGTCGTCCCCGGGGACATCAGAATAGCCCCCCCAATATGCCAAGCCTAATAAGCTGTATCAATCAAGTTATAAAGATACAAGTTTATGTTGCTGAATTCAAAAAATGACCTCCGCTTTCTAAAGAGAAGGTGCTGTATGTTTTTTATTGTGATGAAAAGTTGTGATCAAAGTTGCCATGTAAATCACTTTTATATATATATATATATACATAACTTATGTAAATCACATATATATATATACACATAATTTATTGTCAAGTTAGTTAACATACAGCGTATACAGTGTGCTCTTGGTTTTGAGGGTAGATTCCCATGATTCATCGCTTACATATGACGCCCAGTGCTCATCCCAGCAAGTGCCCTCCTCAGTGCCCATCACCCATTTCCCCCCCTCCCCAGCCACCCCCATCAACCCTCAGTTTGTTCTCCTCATTCGAGTCTCTTATGTTTTGCCTCCCTCTCTGTTTGAAACTTCATTTTTTCATTTAAATCACTTTAAAGAGTACAATTCAGCTACATCGACAATGCTCAGATGTTCAGTGTTTGGTAGGTCCACAAGTCAAGCAGAATTATACCACCCAGCATCTCACTTCTACATTTATGTGTGTGTTTGTGTGTGTGTGTGTGTGTGTGTGTGTGTGTGTGTGTGTGTTTTACTAGTTTCCAAAACTCTTTATTGTGTGTCTTCTCAAAGTAATTTTTTAACCATAATTCAAATATTTCTAGACATTTCCTCTTGCATCCATTCCTTCAGTGATTTATATAATGCCTGCTGTGTCCCTCTCCCACTCGGACCCGAAGTCCTAGGGACACACACACACACACACACACACACACACACACGCAGTGGCACTTATCCTGGGTGTGTGTGGAGCAGCAGAGGAGAGCTGGGGTGGCCGTTGTGAGCTGGAGGGAGGCGTGGAAGGACACGTGTCTGGATCTAACATGTGTTGTGGGGTTGGGGGCGTCCCAGGGGCTCCGAGTCAGGGGGACAGACCGCACCCACTCAGAAGAAGTGGACGAACAGCCGTGATCAGTGGCGTGGCTTGGCCCCCCCGTGTCACCACTCCTTGTTGTAAAGTGGGAAGCAAATACTGCCTCCCGCACGGAGCTGAGGGGATGGTAAACTGAGGTACCCCCTGGGAGATAAAACAGGCAGTCGTTATCATTATGTAGTCCTAAACACACAGGAGGAATTATTATTTATGTGGTATGCACATCAGAAGTAATACTAGTCCATACTTGCTTATTTTATGCCGGGCGCTTTTCTACGTGTGTTCCGTGCACGTGCTCATTGAGTCTTCTGCTCGGCCTGGGAGTAGTTGCTTCTACTCTTCCTATTTCGCAGATAGTGAAACTGAGGCTCTGAGAGCTTCAGGGACCCGTCCAACCTCACAGGGCCAGTGAGTGGAGGGGCTGATGGTCGCATTGCTGTAGCAGATCAGCTGGGTGAAATAGATCAGGATGAAATATCAGCTGTCCCCTCTGTCCCCTGTGCTCTGTCATGGGTCTGCGGTCTCGGGAAAGGAGCGTAGGAAGGTCCACCGCCTTGTGAGCGACGAACTGTTTCCTGCCTCGGAAATGCACACTGTGTCCGGCCCACCTTTCTGCCTTTCTGCACACTGGCACTTGTGCCCAGAACAGTATCCACTGCTCCTTCCTTCGGCCTTAAGTGTCTCCTCACTGACCTGCCGAGCCTAGATGATCCCTCCCAGCTTGTATCTGTCCCTCTTACGAGCTGACCCCAGTGATTTATAACAATCCTATACTGTATTTGGCTGTATATACCGCTCACTCACTCATTCACTCATCTTTATAACCAATAAGTACTTATCAAGTACATACTATGTGCCCCAAACTATTCTAGGTGCTAGAGACACCATGGCCAAAAAAAAAAAAAAAAAAAAAAAAAGGCAGCCGAGATGGCTAATCTAACGGAACTACCATTCTAGTGGAGAGAAACAGTTAACATACAAATGAGTTCATTTCAAATAGAGATAGCACAGCAGGAAGGAAATAAAGGCAATGGCCACAGGGGTGGCTGCTTTAGATGGAGTGGTCAGTGAGGGCTTCCCTGAGGAGGTGACGTTTAAGCCGAGATGTGGATGATGAGAAGATGGCAGCCACGTGAGGATCTAGAGGGAGAGTATTCCAAGCAGAGGTAACGGCAAATGCCCAGGTTCATTTATTCCTTTAGCAAGTAAGTGAGCACCGACTGTGTTTCCTGCACTGTGCCCAGTGGGGGCCCAGCAGTGAACAGGACGGTCACAGCCCTTGCCCTCGTGGGGCTCTCAATCTAGCAGGATGGGAAGTCGTTAACTTGGCAATTGCACACCCGATTCACTGATCACAGGTGTGCTGAGGGCTCCAAAGTAGAGGAGGGTCTACCAGGATGGCGAGTCCAGAGCAGGGACCGAGTCTTCCTCTCTGTAGGCTCAATGCCTGGACCAGACTGGGCACCTAGTAATTGCTCAGGAAATGTTTGTTGAGTGACTGAATGAATGTTCTCTCGGTTCCTGCCTCTGCCCCCTTCAGCCACCCTGGGTGCCCTGGAGTTCAGTCTTCTCTACGACCAGGACAACAGCTCCCTGCACTGCACCATCATAAAAGCCAAGGTAGGTGAGAGGCCCAGCTGGGGACCGCTTAGGATGCCCTGGCATTTCTAGGGGACTCGGGGTTGGCGTGGGTTACCAGGCCTGTTGATCTGTGACTGTGACGGTAATGAGAAAGGGGCAGGAATTAACCGTGGCCACTTCCTTTGGAGGACTTTCTTCAGGGGTGGTCTCTGGTGGGGGGGAGGGGCTCACTGATCTGTAGCTCCCGGGAGCAGAGGCAGCCAGGCTTCAAGGGCAGAACTGGAATCTGCCCAAGAGGCGCCACCCGGGGAAGCGGTGACAGCCTGACCTGACAGCTGACATGCCCACCGAGGGCTCCTTCTGTTGATGTGACTGTCGGGCTGGAGCAGCAGCTGGAGTGGGGGCAGGGGAACCATTGTTGCAGATGCAAGGACATCTCCCTGCTGCGGGCCCCTGGGGGAGTGAGCGGACTCAACCCCAGACCCCAAGGAAAGCTGGAGATGCCAGTGCAGATCCCAGAAAGTAACTGACCAGAGTTTCCCCCACTGCAAGCCTGGTCCACGTGGAAGAACAAACAAGAAACAAGGCTCAGGAAGCAGACTGCCGGGTTCAAATACCAGCTCCATTGCTTCCTGGCTGTGTGATTTGGGGAAAGTTACTTCGCCTCTCTGTGCCTCAGTGTGCCATTTGTAAATAGGGGATAATAATGTGTCTCTCCCGTAAGGATGACTGAGTACTTTTTTTTTTATTCTGAGAAAGAGAGTGTGTGAGTGTGGGGGACGGAGAGGGGGAGGGAGAATCCCAAGCAGGCTCCACGCTGTCAGCGCAGAGCCCGATGCAGGGCTTGATGTCACGAATTGTGAGATCATAAGCTGAGCCGAAGTCAAAAGCCAGACGCCCAACCAACTGAGCCAGCGAGGCGTCCCAAGGATGACTGAGTATTAAGAAGAAGGTGGCCACATATTCCCGTCTGCCCAGGACAGTCCCTGGCCACGCCTGTGATGCTGTAATGATTAAAAGCCCCCCTTTTCACTTGCCTAACGCCCCAGTTTGGGATATAAACGAGGCTCAGCAGTGCCTGGCACCACTCCTGGGTCAACACACCCAGGTCGCGTCTTCGGAAGAGGCATTGAGCGTGTATTTTGTATCCGTCACCGTAGCAAGCACGTGCTTGCACCCACCCCCGGCCTCCAGTAGCACCGTGAGGTAAGCACATTCATGATCTCATTATATCTTCCTGGGAACCTCCGAGGTGGGGATCATTATTAGCCCCATTGTACAGATGGGGAAACTGAGTCCTAGAAAGGTTAAAGCCTGAGGTCGCCCGGCAGGTAGGGATAGAGCTAGATTTGAGTCTGGCTCAATGCCCAGGCATTCAGTCCCCTCTTTCAGCTCCAGAAATGGGGGAATGCCACACCATGCCAGCCCCCTGGAGACAGGGCCACAGAAAACTCACACGCTCTCGGGCCGGGCTGGTAACGGAGGTGAGGAAGGTGCGTGAGATGTTCGGCTGTGATGGTGACTGTGGTCAACTGGACTGAGCAGGCCCCAAACAGAGACGTTCAAATTCAGAGTTTAAAGGCACAGCGTCTGCCAGTTTGCAGCGTTGGAACCCCAATAGTCATTCCAGAAACGTCTGCTAAATACCTCCTCTGTACCAGGCACTGTCCCGAATGCTGGCAATCCCAGAGTGAACAAGGGCTGGCCCTGCTTTGGGGCTCACTTTGGGGAAACAGCCAAGAAACTGTGGCCGTAGCATTTCCTGAGGATCACACACCCTCCGGGGCTTTCCACAGATTACTGTGTTCCCCTTCACCTTCACAGCAACCTGTGAGGAAGGGTCTATCATCATCATCCCCATTTTATAGACGGACACACTAAGGCACAGAGGGATTAGGGACCTGCCCAGATCACGTAGCCAGGAAGTGACAGAGCTGGGATTTGAACCAGTGTAGTCCAGCTCAGGAGCCTGCGTTCTTACCCACGATGCTGCTCTGCGAGCTCTCCCCCTTGCACCCCAATTTGTGTTACCGTCTCCACATTGTCCGCACTCGCTAGTACGGGGCCCAGAGCTCGCCCTTCGTAGGAGAGGTCTTCATCTCCTAAGAACATGAACAGATAGGGAAACAGGTGCACAAAGATGCATGACTTTGGGATTAGGGCTGTGAGAAGGGACAGTGGGAGCCCAGAGGAGAGACGTCTGCCCAGCCCGGGCCTAGGAAGTTGACAGAATGTGTCTGGGCCCTGGGAATTTGGGGTTGCTCATATAAACAAGCCCAGTGTAATCCCTGCCCCAAACTCCCTTCCCCCACAGTGTCTCCCTTGAGCCTCATTCCAGCCCTGTGAGGGGGGCCAGGCAGACATGGTGATCCCCTTTTTATGGGTGAAGAAACTGAGGTCTCAGAAATGAGTACAGGGGACAGGGCCAGAACTCAAGCCCTCTTTCCCCAGCTTCTCCACCTCTCCCATCTTCCCTGTTCTGGAACATCGCCTCCCATCTCAGAAATAACAGTCCAGCCTTGGGGCGCCTGGATGGCTCAGTCGGTTGAGCGTCCGACTTCGGCTCAGGTCATGATCTCACGGGTTTGTGAGTTCAAGCCCCGCCTTGGGCTCTGTGCCGACAGCTCAGAGCCTGGAGCCTGCTTCGGATTGATTGTGTGTCTCCTTCTCTCTCTGCCCCGCCCATGCTCATTCTCTGTCTCTCAATAATAAATAAGCATTAAGAAAAAAAATTTTTTTTAAAAAAAGAAGAAGAGGGGCGCCTGGGTGGCGCAGTCGGTTAAGCGTCCGACTTCAGCCAGGTCACGATCTCGCGGTCCGGGAGTTCGAGCCCCGTGTCGGGCTCTGGGCTGACGGCTCGGAGCCTGGAGCCTGTTTCTGATTCTGTGTCTCCCTCTCTCTCTGCCCCTCCCCCGTTCATGCTCTGTCTCTCTCTGTCCCCAAAATAAATAAACGTTGAAAAAAAAGAAGAGGAAATAACAGTCCAGCCTTAACGCAGCAGTTACCGTGGGCCAGGCTCTGTGCCCAGCACTTTACAGGTATAACTGTGTTGAAGTCATACCGCTCCATGAAACAGATACTGTCATCCCATTTGACAGATGTGGAAAATGAGGCTCAGGGAGGCTAAGGAACGTGCCCAAACTCACACAGCTGGGAAGGCGTCACACATGGCCAGGCTTCAAATCCTGTCTGCCTGATTCCGGCGTTCTTTCCAAGAGACTTCACTTCCCTTCTCTCTCTTTGGAAGAGGAAGCACACGGGTGGACCGATGGGCAGGACAGATGTCAGGGGCTGTGTCCATTGCCTATGACGGTTGAGTGCCAGGCCCTCCCGAGGCCCTCATGCTGTTGCCTGTTCTCTTGCAGGGACTGAAGCCCATGGATTCCAACGGCTTGGCTGATCCTTACGTTAAGCTGCATCTCCTGCCGGGAGCCAGCAAGGTACCATATGGCCCGGGCCTCTCGGCAGGCTGGGCACATGGGCCCTGGCAGGCACCCAAGGTTCCCAGCCCGGAGCCTAAAATAGCCTTATCTGGCCCCAGCGCCCCTCCTCCCTGAGCGGCAAAGTCCTTGCAAGGGGTAAGGGACAGACAGGAGTCGTTCTTCCCCAAGGGGCAGGTGCTCCGCCCATTTCTCCAGCCCAGGAACCTGGGATCCAAGGAGCTGCCCAAGGCCAGCGGGGAGCAGAAGCCCTGATTATGCGGTCCACCTGCTCAGATACCTTCAGTGGCTCCCCAGTGCTGACCGTGGCTCACTTCCCCCACTCACTACGTCCCAACCAAAGACTTCTCAGCTCTTAACAGAAATGAATAACTCTCGCCAGGCTGTGGGGCTAAGCATTTGAGAAAATGTTCTGTTACTGAGTGAAAGTCAGTATATCGCGACCTTGCCCTGGGAAGGGAAAATGGAGTTAACTCTCCTCCCTTTGGATTGACCCACTCAGAAGACAAGGCTAGAAAGGAAAGGGTGCTTTCTTGAGTTTTGTTTTCTGGTTTGTTGGCTTAATTTGATATGGATGTCCTAAAAACAAGGGCGACCGCACACTCGCTTATGTGGTCTTGGGAAACTGCCTGTTAAAAATCTCTGCAAATAAGAAATGCCACATCACACAAAAAGAGGACACACGTGCGTGCATTCACATGCATGTTCTCTCTCTTACCCTTTCTTTGTTTGGATCAAGGAGAGTCCCTCACCTGGCTGTGGCCAAACTTTGAAGTGTTTGGCTACTACTCATTCTAACTCCCCAGTGACATTCGATTCTCCTTGAGACTCTTTGCTCTGTCCTCAATCCAAACTTGTTTTGCCAAAGCACCCAGTGAGTCATTTACATGTTAGTATGAATTAGATTTGTCACCAGGCCACCTCTTCTGGACATAGTGCGTTTTTAGCCTTCTCTCTTAGAACAAAATGAAAACGTTGTCCCTTAAGGAATTCAGGCATGGAGGAAGACAGAAGGAACAATTTTAATATCCCCAGAAATTGTTTCTTTACTGCCTAGAAACGGGGGACTCTTATTTCTGCCTTTCTGGCCTATAAATCATATTTTTTTTCCTCAGAGGAAGGTGTCTCTGCTTTCTAATCTTAGTGGAAAGTTCAAAGAGAGGGACCAGTGCATGGAGGGAGGGGTGGCCCAATGTCCAGCATTGGTGATGGCTGTAGCCATCACCCTACAGGATGCCCCTCACTCACCGAACACATGCATTTGGGAACATCTGAGCCCCTGGATACTCGTAAGGGGAGAGGACTCCTACATCACCCGCCCACCCCCCACCCCCAATCAACCCAAAGGATAGGGCCACAGGGCTGGCTCCCCACCGAGGCAGGTGTCTGTCCATCTCTCTGGGCTCTAGTCCAACAAGCTTCGTACAAAAACCCTGCGGAACACCCGGAACCCCGTGTGGAACGAGACACTTGTCTATCACGGCATCACAGACGAGGACATGCAGAGGAGGACGCTCAGGTACCTGGCAGGAGGGTGGGCGGACAGGACATGGAGGCCGGGTAGATGGACACGTCTGTAGCTGCCAGGGGCCGCTCTGGAAAATGTATCTGCTTACTTTTTCCTTTCTTTTCCACTTCTACAAAAACAGTATATTGCTGGTAGAAACTTTTGAAAACAGTGATAAACAAAACTCTTAACATCTTGGTGTCTGGACATTCGGGTTTGTGTGTGTGTGTGTGTGTGTGTGTGTGTGTGTGTGTGTGTGTATGCGTGTGACCTTGCGTGTGTGTGCAAACAGTTCTTCTAAAATTAAGTGTTTATATGGGGCACCTGGGTGACTGGGCTGAGCGTCTGACTTCGGCTCAGGTCATGATTTCGTGGTCTATGAGTTTGAGCCCTGCATTGGGCTCTGTGGTGACAGCTCGGAGCCTGGAGCCCGCTTTGGATTCTGTGTCTCCCTCACTCTCTGCCCCTCCCCTGCTCACGCTCTGTCTCTCTCAGTAATAAATAAACGTTAAAAAAAATTAAAATTAAGTGTTTATAAAAATGGACCATCCTATTAACTAATTAGCCTCTCTTACTTAACAATATATTGGTGCCATTTTATATTCTTCAGTGTTTTATTAAACTGCATTTGTAATTATAGAAGTCATAAATGAATACACGTTCTTTGTTATACAAAAAAAAATTACAGAGAAGGCAAAGCTCCTTTTCAATGTTAACCCCCTCTGCCAGCCCAGGCCTGCTTCCTCCCTTTGTGGGTGAACACATATTCATACCGCTGTTCAGAACCTATAAAGTATCATGTTGCATAGATCTGGAACTTTCCTTTTTTTCTTAACAATGTATCTTGGCGTTATAGCCAGGAGAAGACATTTAGATCTGCCTAATATTTGACTGCTTCGGAGAGTTGTACAGAACGGCTTATCACACGTTTTTGAAAACGTTTTATAATTTAAATATTACAAAGACACAGAAGAGTGTAGAACGTAATAAAACAAACACCGACAAACTCAATACTCGGTCTTTTAGAAAATCGCACTCTTCCGCTGTATGTGCTGCTTTTTAAATTATTATTATCTTCAAGAAATAAAGCGCCACAGAAGCAGGTCGAAGCTTTTCTTCTATGCCCTTTCCTTCTCTTCGTTCCCTCGCAGGGCTAAACACCATGCTGAATTTTATGGGTATCATTCCCCAGCATGCCTTAGGCTTTAGCTGCATAACTAGCATCTATACACCGTGGTGGTATTATCTGGCATGTTTTTAAATTTTATGTAAATGTTTGCCAGTTTATTCAGCCATCGCCCTGTGGACGGACATTTAGGTTGTTTCCAGCTTCTATTACCAACAAAGTTGCAACGAGTATCCTTTATGCTTCCGTGTATACACACTGGTGTTTCCTTAGGATAGAAACCAAGTGAGCAGGCATTTGCTGCTTCATAGTATCCGCCGTTGTGGGGTTTGTTTTATTTTACAAATCGCACAAACGGCGTTTCAAATTTGGCTGTTCCACGTACATTCCCCCCAGCTACACTATTAGGTTAAGTAAACATTTCTATTGCAGGGTAACGTCCACTTAGAAAAATGCACACATAAAAAAAAAACTGCACAGATTGATGGATTTTTACCACGTGAACACATCAGGATCCAAGAAGAGGATATTCCCAAGACCACAGACTCCCTGCCCCACCAGCACCGACCCCGTAGTGAGGACCCCTCCCTCGGGGCATTCACTGTCCTGACTTCCGACAGGACAAATGAACTCAGTCTGGTTTTGTACTTTACATAAACGGGATGGCACAACATGACCCTTTGTGTCTGTCTCCTTTCACTTAATACTATGTTTGTGACACACACCCAAGTTGTTGCTTGTGGCTGTAGATCGTTGATGCTTGTCGCTATTTAGTATCCCCTGGGGTGATGATGCCACAGTTTTATGTGTCCGTTCTACTGCTGAGGGGCATTTGGTTGGTTTTCATTGGGGGGCTATTACAATAGTACGGCTGGGAACATTCGAGTCACATATTGTGCATGCTTTTCTTCCTAGGAGAGTAAGGGTTGATTTGTAGTGTATGTGCACGTTCAGCTTTAACAGAAAACTGCCAGTTTCCCAAAGAGATTGTACCAGTTGCCACTCTTAACAGCAGTGCACGAGAGTCCTGGGTCCTCCCCATCCTCATCAACACATTTCCATTTTGGCCATTCTGGTGGCTGTGCCGTGGTGTCGCAATTCTGGCTTTGCATTTCCCCGATGATTAATTACAACACTGTTTTCTCTTGCCTTTTTTTATGTTTCTTCCTTTTTGAGAGTGAGGGAGACAGAGTGCCAGCAGGGAAGGGGCCGAGAGAGGGGGAGACACGGAATCCGAAGCAGGCCCCAGGCTCCGAGCTGTCAGCACAGAGCCCGACGCGGGGCTCAAATCCACGAACCGCGAGATCGTGACCTGAGCTGAAACCAAGAGTCGGATGCTTAAAGACTGAGTCACCCAGGCCACCCCCCTTTAGAAAAAAAAAAAAAGAAAAAAGTTGATTGCAGCAGCTTTCTTCATAATAGCTCAAAACTAGAAATGGATCGGGGCGCCTGGGTGGCGCAGTCGGTTAAGCGTCCGACTTCAGCCAGGTCACGATCTCGCGGTCCGTGAGTTCGAGCCCCGCGTCAGGCTCTGGGCTGATGGCTCGGAGCCTGGAGCCTGTTTCCGATTCTGTGTCTCCCTCTCTCTCTGCCCCTCCCCCGTTCGTGCTCTGTCTCTCTCTGTCCCAAAAATAAATAAACGTTGAAAAAAAAATTTAAAAAAAAAAACTAGAAATGGATCAAAAGCAAGTACCCATCAGTAGCACAAGTATTATGGTATAGTTTCACAGTGGAATACTATACAGCAGGGAAAATGACAAATGCCTGTAGATGTAGATGAAGCTTATCTTTGAGGGAGGTCATGACAAGGAGGGACCTTGAGGATCCTCCAGGAGCCAGAACATTCTATATCTTGAGGTGGGTGGTGGTTACATCAGTGTATACCCATGCAAAAATTCAGCAAGTTATAAATTTAAGATTTGTACACAGTACTGCTTGTAAGTTACACGGTAATAAGGAAGAAACAAAGTACCTGGCCCAGTGCTCAAAAAATAGGAAACTGAAATTTTCCTATGCACACGACACATTCCTTGTCAGTATCAATCACAGCTCTTAGTACATAGTAGGTGCTCAATATAGGCCCTTCTTTCTCTCCCCACCCCTTCCTTATGTTGATCGCAGGATCTCTGTCTGTGACGAGGACAAATTTGGCCATAACGAGTTTATCGGTGAGACCAGATTCTCACTCAAGAAACTGAAGCCTAACCAGAGGAAGAACTTCAACATCTGCCTGGAGCGGGTGATCCCGGTGAGCGCCTTTGCCTCGAGGGTGCGATGGGGGAGAAGAGTTTGGGGGCTGAGGCCTTCCTCTGGGGCCTGCAAAGGGGGTGATAGATCTGCAGGGTGCCCGACAGTGGAGGTGGGAGGGGGATTTCAGGTCACAACATCGGGATGGCATCCTGGCTCTTCAACCCTGTACCAACATCACTTCTCTGACGTCCGCGTCCTCCTTGGTGACATTGAGAAGGGCAGTGTGGTGCAGCAGTGTGGCCTGTCTGGGTTCAAAGCCTGGCTCTGCCATTTCCCTGGTCCCTGGCCTTGGCCAAGGGTCTGAACTATTCTGAGCCTCCGATTTTCTAGTCTACAACATGGGCATCCTAACAGGACTTTCGCCATAGGACGGTTGTGTGATACATACAATCAGAACAGAACCTAGGGTCTAATAGCCACTTGTAAATTAACTGTTGCTATTGTAGAAAATAATACTGCCTCACCCCCTTGTCGGTCACGAATTCACGAAGCACCACGCAGATCAGCGGGCGACAGGGTAGCATAGTGCTTAAGACATGGGCTCTGGAGCCAGACTCAGGCTCTGGCACTTCTAGTATAATCTGAGCCAAATGATTTGACCTCTCTAGGCCTCAATTTTCTCATCTGTGAAATGGACTAATGTAGCAGGTACCAACTTCATAAGGTCTTTGAAGGCTTAATCTGAGACTACCTATAGAGCATTGGAGCTGTTACTGCTATGTGCTGCTTGCCTTTTGGGAAAAAAACAGGAACCAAACCAAGGCGCTCCAATTGGAGATTGGAAAATACCAATCTATACCTCGGAATCAACTGGGGATTTTTATTTTTTTCAATTTTTTCTATAGTTCAGTGTACTTTAGTAGCAAACTTACAGGAACAGCACAGAGGACCGACGACATTAAAAAACAGATAGGACTTGTAGGACAACTCAGAATGGTGAATGGAGGGAATCTATCGTGTGATTTAAAAAAAAAAAAAAAAGGCCACAAACACCGTTTAGCTGCCGTCAATAAGAAATTTCCTTGTTTAAAAAAAAAAAATCCAAATGCTGGCATTGTCCAGAAAAATGTAACTGGTTTATTTAAAATCGTTATAAAGTTGAAGCTGCTGAATCGTGTTCATTGAAACATGTTCACTTGCATTAATGCTTTAGGTCTCTGCATTTGTATTAAAAATTCACACACACATGAAAATGGAGAAACTGTTAATACCTGATTTCTGTCCCCTGTTTTTTCCCTTGCAATCATATACTCAGGTAACTTTTGATTCCCATGGGGAAAAAAAAAAAGTACCTAACGTTCAGAGCCACCAATAACAGGAAGAAAAAAAAAATTCTGTAATGTTTAGATAGTTTTGAGAGAGAGAGCACACACGAGTATGAGCAGGGGAGGGACAGAGAGAGAGAAACGCAAAGCAGAATCGGCACAGTCAACTCACCAACCTTGAGATCATGATCCAGAATCAAGAGTCAGGTGCTTAACCGACGGAGCCACCGAGGCACCTCCAAATGTTATCTATCATAGTGGATTCTTAAGCACTTTCTCCGTGTGTGTGGTGCACTAGCTGGATGTCTTTTGCCACAATGTTGCACGTTTGGCATGGAGCGTCTTCAAAGAGGCCGGCGGGATAGGCCTCACTGCCTCCTGCAAAGTCCAATGGCTGCACTCCGGAAGCGCAGATCTGTTTTGAAGTCCTGAGCAATTTCTCGCGCCAGATTGCGGAAAGGAAGTTTGCGGATCAGAAGTTCAGTGGACTTCTGATAATGTCTAATTTCACCCAAGGCCACAGGGCCAGGCCTGTGACGATGAGGTTTCTTCACCCTCCAGTAGAGGGCGCACTCTTGCCAGCAGCTTTTGTAACCTGTGGCTTCCTTGAGGCTTCCCACCCCCCCCACCCCCACCCCCCTCCGTCCATTTTCAAGCAGTCTGCTTTGTATGCGCCCTGGCACGGAGACCTCCCTACTTGCCCGCCTTCTCCTTAGGCTGGAGCACAGCTGGAGGTGTTGAGCGATGCTGGCACAGCGGAGGCTGCGAACACAGTTCTCAACTGGAGATTTTTAAACCGGAGTTTCTTTTTTTTTTTTTTTTTTTTAATATGAAATGTATTGTCAAATTGTAAACCGGAGTTTAAACCACATGTTAAACCAGAGCTTAAACTATGATTCATGGGGATCTCCCTGGAGATCCTGACTTAGTGAGGTGGGGTGGGACCCAGCACTCTGTATTTTTAGAGACAAAACAACCTGCCCATTTTACATATGGGCCACCTTGGGCCCACAGAGGGGAGCGAGCTGCCAAGGTTATGCCACAAGTCAGTGGCTGTGCTCTCGCGCACCGGCCAGAGCCTAGCTCTCCTGCAGCCACCAGTGTGACTCTTCCCCCTGGGCAGCGGCCAGCTCCCCACAAGGACTCCGTGGGGGGCGGGAGGGGAAGTCCTACAGCATCCTCCCACCAGATGGCCAGCCCGAGGATGGAATATCCCATGTGCCGCACCATGTTTCTATAGCATAGGCAGAAGAACAAGACCGAGCAAGGAAAATTGCAAGAAGCAATTTGCCCCAAATGCCAGGCTCCAAATAAATCATTAAAGACAATCCTAAGAGTGAAGAATTGGCTCTGGCTCTTTTCCTAGAAACAGCTGGTTCTTCAGGCCTCCTCCTCCATCCCTCACTCAGTGACTCCAGCTGGTCAGGACAGTGGCCCGGCCCCCACCTGGCTTATCTGCTCCCGAGCCTGCCCATCTTGCTGTGAGGGGTGCAGCCAGCCCCAGAGGCACAGAGGTGGCGGGGACAGGCAGGGGCCTGGAGCCGCCACAGGACATCTTTTGCTCTTTGTCCTTAACCTTCCCACCGCCAGCTACCCCCACATGCCCCACAAAGAGCAGGGGCCTCGCAAGTGCTGTCCCTTCCCCCCACCCCCGCCCCGGACCTCCGTTTTCCTCATCTCTATAGTGGGGAGGTTGGATTTAGGCAGTGGTTTCCACATTGTGTTCCCCAGAGTCCTAGAATCCCACAAAAGGACCTTAGGAACCAAGGGGGGAGAAGTACCTGGTGGTTCAGACCCCAAGCCCCCTGTGTCAATTCTGCCAAAGCAGATGAAATCTTACCTGTTTTATGAGTGGGGTGCCCTGCCACTTCTTGGCTATGTCACCTCGGGCAAGTGGCTTAACCACGCTGACCCTCAGGGTCCTCATCTGTCAAATGGGATAGGAATACAACCTACATCATAGGCTATTGTGCATTAACGTGGTCTGCCAAATGGTTAACATTACATAAATTTTATCTAAAAGAAAGGGAGCTGGAGGGCCACAGAAGTTTGGAGAACTCACCCTCGTGGCTCTGGCTGCTAATGGAAGAATGTGGGTTTCCGATCCTTCCCATGTAAGGAGATGAGCCTCATAGACTCATGTTATCTTTCCTTTCTGTTTCTTTCCTCTAAGATGAAGCGTGCTGGAACCACCGGGTCAGCCCGAGGCATGGCCCTTTATGAGGAGGAGGTGAGCACTCAGTGGGTATTGAAGCCGCAGTCAGGATCTGCCAATTCTCTTTTCTCTCCCTCCCAGCCCCTTCCTTATTCTTTCCCCCAAAACCACTTGCCTGTCGGTGTACCATGAGAGAGGTACCCCTTCCCATTAGAACATGAGACCAAATGGATGCTCCTCCCGTCTGGAGCCCCCAAGGCCAAGAAAGCCCACCCTCTCACACCCGGGGCACACCCTTGAGTTCCCCTGCCTTGTTGGCAGAAGCTCTGCTGAAAAATTCTGCAGGACTAAAGCAATGCCACTCTCCCTCCATGGGGACCTAGGACAGGCTGGCTGGGGCTGGAGTTGGGCTACATATCTGTGCCCTCTGCCCAGGTCCCTCATGGGACCCCAGGGACTACAGTGGTGAGAAAACTGTTTTACTCAGGCAAATCTGAGTTCAGAGTCAGACTGGAACCAGGGTCCAGCCCCACCTCCAATCACTCAGGGCTCTGTCCTTGTCTAAGTCAGAGTAAAGCCCCAGGCCCCCAGGTGCCTCCATGGCTAGCCCGACTTTCTGGTCTCTGGAGACTGGGGAGCATCTGCTGTCCGTGGTGCTGACCGTGCTGGGGCGGGCCAGCGCCTCCTACTTTCCACAGGCTCCTCCCTCCTGCCAGTCATCCGTCCAGTTGCCTGGCCCCCTCCCCTTCCTAGACCCATATGCCCTCTTCTTCTACAGCAGGTGGAACGAATTGGTGACATAGAGGAACGCGGCAAGATCCTGGTGTCCCTCATGTACAGCACACAGCAGGGAGGCCTCATCGTGGGCATCATACGCTGCGTGCACCTGGCCGCCATGGATGCCAATGGCTACTCAGATCCATTTGTCAAGCTGTGAGTCATTGGGACTGTGAATGGACCCCAGACGGGGTCCTAGATCATTGCAAAGGGAGAACCTAGAGAGTTTCCCCAAGATCATTGAACGTTGAGGCTCAGAGAAGGGAATGAGTGTGCCCAGGGTCACACAATGAGGTGATGTCCAGAACTGGCTAGAGTGTGAGTCTGGGGTCTCAGACAGTCAGACCGCTGTGTCACTTGCCCATATGAGAAGTTTTGTGACTCTGTACTCTCCAGTGGGAGAGAGGCAGTCGTCAAGTTGCAGTAACCCCATTTGGAGCCCCCCTGGAATCAGCAACACATCCCTCCAGCAGTCCAGAGCCTCACCACCGAAGAAGCAATTCCAGCTTTTCCCAGGTGCAGTCTGGAAATGCTCTAAGGCCTTAGAATTGGGTTATTCCAGTAATCGCCACCATGGGGAGTAAGAGAGACGTGTTATCTGTGTTAGTCCAGGTCCTCTGGAATGATGCCAAGATGGGATTCGACAGACAAAGGTTCACTAGGAGAAATGCCTGAGTGAGGGGAAAGCAGGGAGGGAGTGGGAGAGGCCACCGTGTGTGCGAGAGCGGAGAGGGGAGGTGGGAGCCAGTGGAAGCATACTAGAAGCAAGTTCAGCGAGACTGTCCGAGTCCTCAAGGCCCAAATCAGCCGCCAGACGAGTCCCATGTGTCCTAGGAGTGGGCCCTGCCACCTTCAGTCATCAGCTGGGAGCAGGGTCTTGGCACGAACGTGGCTGGATTTCCAAGTGCAGCAGCTGGGGCCTGGGTCAGTTATGCTGTCAGTTATGCTGAGAACGGCGCGTTCTCGTGGCCACCACTGAATCAGACGTGGGGTTCCTCTCCCATCTCTGCCAGCTCCTAGCTGTGTAACTATAAGCAAGTTGTGTTTCTGTCGATATGGTGGAAAGCCTGGGTTCTGGGTCCAGACTGCCTGGGTTTGAATCTTAGAGCCAGTAGTCTTCAGTGTTCTCCAGCTGTGTGACCTTTGGCGAGTGCCTTCACATCTCTGGCCCTCGATGTCCTCATCTGTAAAACAGGAAGAGTAACATTGGCCATGAGGTTCTCTCCTCCAAGGAGCAGACACCAAGACTAAGTGAGGTGTGCAAGAGATCTATTGGGGAACAGGCCTGTGAAGAAGATTTGAGAGGGAGTGAGAGGAGGGTCAGAGGAAAACAGGTGGGGAGGAGGGGGGACGGTTGGGCAGGGAAAGTCGAAGATTGAAGTGCAGTTCTGAGGAAGTTTTGACGCAGGCTGTGGGGAATCCTGGAGTGCAAAGTCACTCGGAGGAGCCCTGCACCTCCCAGAAATGGGGCTGCCTCCTGTCCCTGCCGGCCCAGGTACGGGAGCTGCCCAGGGCAAGCGCAGCCACAGTGGGAACATCGGGGTGAAATCAGAGTCCAGCAGCTTGTCAGCCAATTTTGCCCCCTGCGGTTGGAGATCTGAGAGATGTGTTTTCGTGGGGTCCGGTACGTAGTAAGTGCTCCATAAATATGTGCCATTATGGTTATAAATCACCACCACCACTATTCCTACTCACGGCAAAGGGTCCTCATTGTTCCCTCCGGCCTGGGAGACGCTCCCTCCCACTGACTACCTTCCCTAATCGAAAGCAATGCTTCCCTTCAGGTCATGGCTAAAACTCAGTGTGGACTTTGCTTCAGATTTTCTTCGAATGAGGAGTTAGTGAACAAAAGAACCCACGTGTCAGGGATGAGTTTGATTTCTGGGAGTCATTGGCATTTATTTTCTCATACGGTCCAATAGAGAAAACTGGCTCATGGACTACTGTCCTGCCCTCCGTTACATCCCAGCCACGTGCAAATTGTTTTTCTTAAATAATTCTCCCTACCACCCCTTCTCTCGTCTGCCCGATCTCTGCAGAAGAAGGAGCCTTGCTGAGGTCACCAGTAAAACGGCTGCCCTGGTGGCCATTGTGGGAAAGCTAAAAGGAGGCCATTAATCCGTTTAAGACCAAATAAAGATTTTTAAAATCAGAATTGATTTTATCTCTTAAAAATTTTTTTTAATGTTTCTTTTTGAGAGAGAGAGTGTGTGTGAGTGGGGGAGGGACAGAGAGAGAGAGAGAGATACAGAATCGGAAACAGGCTCCAGGCTCTGAGCCGTCAGCCCAGAGCCCGACGCGGGGCTCGAACTCACGGACCGTGAGATCATGACCTGAGCCGAAGTCGGACGCTCAACCAACTGGGCCACCCAGGCGCCCCAATCTTATCTTTATCGTTGCTCAGCACCTCATACTTTCAGTACCAACTTTGTGTCTCTTCTTGAAAAGTATCCCCGGGGCGCCTGGGTGGCTCAGTTGGTCCTGTTTCAGATTCTGTGTCTCCCTCTCTCTCTCTCCCTGCCCCTCCCCCACTTGTGCTGTATGTCTCTCTCCCTCAAAAATAAATAAACATTACAAAGTAAAATTCACAGATGAATAAAATTATCCTCACGGGCTGTGGGAGGTACAGTCTTCCAGTCATGGAATGGATGAGTCGCAGGGATCACAGGTACGGCGTATGGAATGGAGTCGATGGTGTTGCAATCGTGTCGTATGGTGACAGGTTTGGTGAGCACGGTAGAAGCAGAGACTTGTCCAGTCGCTGTGTCATACCCCTGAAACTAATGGGACATTATACGTCAACTATACTTCAATAGAAATAAATAAATAAAATAAATTGTCCTCCAAAACCCTTCTGTCAGTAAGAAAAAAAAAAAAAAAAACGTTTGCCCTCTTTAGAGATTGGGCAACTGGGGTATGCCAGAGCTACAGTCAGGTTCAAAGTTGCACAGCGAGTGATAGCTTTAATCCGAATCCAAATATCCCCACTCCCAAGAGTTGTTGGCCTATTTTATATATTTTCCCAGAAGAAATTAGTTGAGCACCGACTATGTGCCAGGCATTGTGCCTACACTGGGGAAGAGCCTTCTAGGCAGAGGTAATGGTATGTGCAAAGGCCCCGGGGTGGAAAGGACAGTGAATGGGGAGTGGAGTGAAGAGCATGGCACAAGACCAGGCTGGGCTGGGGCACGGACCCGATCATACGGCGCCTTAAAGGCCACATCAAGGATTTTGAACTTTACCCTGAGGTCGAAGGGGGAGCCACCGACCAGTTTTGAGCAGGATTTACTATAATCAGATTTGCTTCTTCTCCTTTCTGTCTACACAGTCACCGTCTCCCCAGGACTTGGGGGCAGTCTAAGGGGTAATAGTGAGACTCCAGTCACCACCGTCTAGGCTTTCAATCTGATCCCTTGGGAGAAAGTACTGGCTAAGAGCGTGGACTCCATAGGCAACAGCTGGGTCAAGTCCCCAGCTGTGTGACCGGAGGCACGTGTCTCAACTCTGGATGCTCAATTTCCTTGTGTGTAAAACAGGTGACCGTAACTCCACCGTCTAGGGTTTGTTGAGAGTTAAATGTACCTACGGTCCTTAGCACAGTCCCCGGTAGATGCTCCAGTGCACGTTGGCCATTGTTAATGTTGATTCGCTTTCTGATTTGTTCATTTACTCTCCTGACGCTGGACGGCACCTTTGGGGTCATCAAGAGTCTGCTCTTACTCGTTAAACGTCATCCACAATAGCATTTCTGTCTCCTCTCAGCTGGCTGAAACCGGACATGGGAAAGAAAGCCAAACACAAGACTCAAATAAAGAAGAAAACCTTGAATCCTGAATTTAATGAGGTGAGGCTGCCCCATTTTTTGTCATGCTCTGAGAGATTTCCTAGATGCGAGAGAGGAGCACGCTCCCTACTAGGACGTTGTAAAGCACGTCAAGAAAACTTTTTCTCACAGATCGACTTGAATTAGCTAAAGGATAGGTAATGAGTTCCTGGTCACCAGAGGGAATCAAGCCTAAGACAAAAGCCTATGGATTAGGAATGCCATAGGAAGAAGCTGCATTCGGAGAGAGATTGAAAGGAAATCACCTCCAATGTCTTTACCAATTCTAATAGTTTGTGGTGCTGAAATTTGAGGAAATAAATGGGGGTAGTGATGCCCTTTACCATCCACCCAGCTGGCGCTCCCTTCCCTCTTCTCCCTCACCCACCATGTCCATCCTGGGCATCAAGTCCCCGCAAGGCCACTGTCTACATACCCTCTGAATGTGCTCCTTCCTGTTGTCTCAGTGTTACTTGTCTGGCATTTTCTGTCTGGACTGTTGCAGTAGACTCTTGCCTCACTCCCTTGTGTTTGGCCCACCTAAACATGAGCTTTCTAAAGAATGGATCCGGATTTGTCATCCCTGTTGCTTCACCCAGCAGTGGCCCCCCCACCTCTTAGGGTGACAGTCAAACCCTTTCGAACTCACGTCCCACCCCTGCCCTATCTTGACTCCCCTTCTCAGGTCACAGTAACCTCACACGGGTCCTTGGTACGTCTCGTAGCCTTTGCCCTCGCTGCTCCCTTTTTCTGGCCTTCCATCTCTCTCTTTTCCTTTCTGGCAAACTCCTTCTCATCCCTCAGGAGTTGGGGTGGTAACCCCTGCAGGTACGCTCTCCTCTGTGTTTCCAGGCTTTACCTGCCCCCGCGTCTTACCCTGTCCCTCTGCATCATTTGTTGACAGTTTTGTCAGATGGTAGGCGTCCGGAAATATACGTTGAATATAATGATCTGATGTTGGGTCAGAGCCTGCGAGTATGGATTTTCACCAAATGTCGGAAAGTAGGGAAAGAAAACTACAGTACAGGTGTTCTGTGTTGTTTTGTTCTTAAAAATGCATGTGCCTGTATGGGCGTGCGTGGAGAATGTTCTGTGTAAACAGAGCTCAGAGCATCCCTGGCCAGTAGTTCAGCCCACCCCGTTCCCAGGTCCCTCTTTCAGCTGGACCCCAACTCAGACTCAGGAATTTTGAGTCAGGAACCAACTGGCAACTGTTGCCGACCTGCCCTACCCTCTCCTGGAGTCTGAACAAGTCACTGAAGAAGAAATGCAGACAACCAATAAGCCTCATTAACAATAAAGTATGAAACAAGGCCAGACACCATACTCGTCACAAACTGGCATAAAAATACCGTAAAATGTTGATACGGGTGTTGGTGAGCCTGTGGGGAAAGGTACACGCCATGCGCACGAGAACAAACCACTCTGACTTCCCAAGGGATGTTTGTGAAACTACTCCAAAAGCCTTACAGTTTTTAAGTTTAAATTCCATTTATTCGGGGAACAGGTAATATAGTCGCATATTTGAAAATTCCTAAAGGACCCAAGGTATCCAGTCAAAATCCTCCTCCTTTCCCAGCCTCTATCAACTACTTGTCTTCTTCCAAAGTAACTGTATATTATCCGTTTCCAGAATTTATAAGTATACAAAACAAATACGTATGTGGCTTGCTTTCTTTTTTTTTCTTTTTTTTTTTTAATTTTTTTTTAACGTTTATTTTTGAGACAGAGAGAGAGACAGAGCATGAACGGGGGAGGGTCAGAGAGAGAGGGAGACACAGAGTCTGAAACAGGCTCCAGGCTCCGAGCTGTCAGCACACAGCCTGACGTGGGGCTCGAACTCACGGACCGCGAGATCATGACCTGAGCCAAAGTTGGACGCTCAACCGACTGAGCCACCCAGGCGCCCCTGTGGCTTGCTTTCTTATTGATCACAGATGACATCACAGAATACGCCCACTGCTCTCTATCTTAAAATTTTACAAACTCAGAAAGACATTTCTCGGAATTTATCTTAAGTAAGCTGTCATAGATGTACGCAATGACTTAGTTGCTGTTTGCCTTTTCTCATATCATTAACGGCGTGGAAAGTTGGAAACAACCTAAATACTCAACTGTTGGGCATTAGGTTAAGGAACAGCCACACAACCATTAAATGAAGCCATTAAAATGGTGATGCAGAAAAAGATTTGCTAACATGCTAAGCTGTTTTTTTTCTTTTAATTTTTTTTTAATGTTTATTTATTTTTGAGACAGAGAGAGACACAGCATGAGCAGGGAAGGGGCAGAGAGAGAGGGAGACACAGAATGTGAAGCAGGCTCCAGGCTCTGAGCTGTCAGCACAGAGCCCGACACGGGGCTCGAACTCACGAACTGTGAGATCATGACCTGAGCTGAAGTCGGATGCTTAACCGACTGAGCCACCCGGGCGCCCCGCTAAGCTGGTTTTTATCATATGTTACAAAATGGGAAAAGAAGGCCATAGTGCAGTATATTTATTTTATATTTCATAGAATATTCAAATGTTTCATATAATACTCAAATGAATATTCATATTAACTTTTAAAAACATACTTTAATGTGGTCACACACAGGGAATGTTGACAGTGGCTATTCTTGGGTGGTTAGACTGCAAGTTTTGGTGTTTAGGTTTTATTTTATTTTAGCTTCCTTGTTTGTTTTAATGGTGAATGTGAATGAATTTTATAGTTAGGCAGAAACGTTATATAAAAGTCAGATTATCTGGAAACCTAAGCACCTGTCCCTCACGTTAGCCTCAGGGCCCTCGACTATCCTTAATCTCTAAATGATGGAGTGAAAGGAAAACCCACTTCAGAAGCTACCAGAATGGAAGGACTGATTTCATGGGCCATCTGCCTTCAAGTAAACTTGGCCAGGAGCAACTCTCTTAGAAAAGCCCCATCAGCCTTCCTGTTTCAAACAGAGTCATTGAGGGCTTGAGGGACTTCGTTATACAGAGTGTTTGTTGAAAGGGGATTGTCAGGCCTGGGGTAAAGGCTCGAGCAGGAGGGCCCCCTTGCTCCCAGATGCCCAGTTCTAGGGCCTCCCGTTGGTCCACGAACCCTTAGGGCTCAGCCTCTTAGCTTCTGATTCTAAGGGCTCAGGACCCTCTCACTCACCTGTCTTCCCTCTGCTGCAACCAGGAGTTCTTCTATGACATCAAACATAGTGACCTGGCGAAGAAGTCCCTGGACATCTCGGTCTGGGACTACGACATTGGAAAATCCAACGATTACATCGGTGAGTGCTCCCAGCTCCCAGAGAAAAGCCCATCCTCCGGGGAGAGAAGAGCCTTACCCAGGCTTCTCTGGGGGGGGGGGGGGGAGGGGGGGGTGGCGGGGGGAGGGGCGGGTCAGGGCATTCTTTGTCTTTTGTGGCTACATTGCCCAAACACCAAGTCAGGACCCATGGTACTGGTTTGGGTCCAACGTGGGGATGCTTTCACAGGAAAGGGCTTACAGAGCTGGGCGATTGGGTCACGATTGGTTATGTGCTGCACAAATCATCTTTAGTGCATAATCGAATCACAGAGGAGAGTGGGGTCTGTGGCCTCAGAAAACAGGGCGCAAAGGAAGTCTCCTTGATCTGTTTGCAAGTCGTGGAGGAAAGTTCTAATTTTCCCAGCATCCCTTCAAATGATGAGGAAGAACAACCGGTAAACACGGGGCAAGGGAGGGGGCCCCGGGCAAAGGCCGCAGCATAGGCCACGGTGTGGAGTACCCAGAAGGAGTGGGGAGAAGTTTCGCCGGGCGGGGTGGTCACTCACAGAAGGTCTTTAAAGATGAGGCCGCGAAGCTATGACCTGATGCTACAATAGGAAGCCATGGCAGGATCCTGAGGAGCTGGTGCACAGGCAGAGAAGGCCAGCAGTAACCACAGCGTCATTACGACAGCCCCCCACAGAGAAGGATCCCAGGTTGCTGGAGGGGTCACTTCTTGGTGGCAGTTTTTCCCCAGATAGACACTTGGGTCCAGAGTGAGAGTCCCACGCATCTCTCCGCTCTGACCGCCTGCTCCTGTCTCCCTATCTCGTCCTCCAGGAGGCTGCCAGCTGGGGATCTCAGCCAAGGGAGAGCGCTTAAAACACTGGTACGAGTGTCTGAAAAACAAGGACAAGAAGATTGAGCGTTGGCACCAGCTACAGAATGAGAACCACGTGTCGAGCGATTAGGATGCCCCCCGCCAGGTCCCCAGCTCCACGCCCCACCCCCATGCCAGCTCACCCACCCGCCTACCCCAGCTGCCCTTTGCACTCTGGTCCCTCTTCTCTCCGCCTCCTCCGCCCCTCCCCTCCCTGCACCTGCCTTTGAGGTGCCCCCCCCCGCCGCCTTGGGCACCACTGCCAAAGACCTTCTCCCTCCCTCTGCGATGCTGTGGTGCAGGCCCTGAGTGCAGCCCCTCTCTGGTCCTTCTAGGATGGGGCAGCAGGGAGAGGGATGGGGCGATTTTGACAAGGAGGCTGGAATTTAATGACCTCTCTGGGTAAACGGCAAAGGTTCCTCGTCATTTAGAACTGTTTTTAGACTCTCCTAGCCTTGAACACACACACACACACACACACACACACACACACACACAACACTTGCGTTTCCTGTGTCGTGTCTGCGTATATCCTCAGTTGTCAGTAGACCCGGACAAGGCTGTGAGGACCAGCACTGGGGCAGAAACAGAGCATCCAGGCCAGGCTGCCCCTCACAGCATTACCCCCCGCCCCCCGCAGATGGCCAGGAAAACAGACCACTGGGTTTAAACTCCCCGGTGACTAGGAACACGGCCTCCTGGCTCCAGATGCATCAAGAAATGGGCGCACGGAACACCCAACGGGATCTGGTAGCCTCCTCTTTCAGGATGCCCCCCCCACTTGCTTCCTAGCAAAACCCAACACCCTTTCTCTAGCGCCCCCACCCTGTCCCTCGACCTCCCTTACCCTCTCCTGGGCCCTACACCCCACCAAACTCTCTCACCTCCTCACGCTCCTCTCTCCCTGTCCATCTCTCTCCCCTCCTCCTTTCTCTCTCTCCAAGGGCTTCACCCAGCCTCGCCCCTCACCAGCTTGACCCAAACTGGCGCAGCCTGGAAGTCCCAGTTGGGCCGTGCTTCTCAAAACTTCCACTCCTGCCGGCAGGGCCAGGTGTCCTTGGGCTGGGCCAGCAGCTGGCGACGTCCCGGGAGCTGTGTAGACCTCCTGTAGAGGGCTTCCTCGGCCCCTGGGCTCCCCAAATAGGTGCCAAAGGCATTTAGAAACCAGAGCTCTGGGGGCAGGGGGCCTCTCCAAAGCCCCCAGCCTTCCTCCCCCCTGTGCCGTCAGTTAAAGGAACACACGACTGCGTCCTTAGCACTCGCTGACTCTCTGCATCTCTGGGATCCTGTCTCTCACTCAGAATCACCTTGAATCTCTCTGTCTGTGGCTCTGTCTCAGTCTCTGTGTCTCTTGCCCTTTCTTCACCAAGTTTGTCAGGGGAAGAAAACACCATCATGAATGGAAAGCTTTCGACAGTGACAGATCCTGATGCCAAAGGCCATTGTCCCATCATGAATCGGTCGGTCTCCCCACCCCAAAAAAATAATAATAATAATAATGGAAAGGAGGAAAAAAGCAGTGAGAATGAACGCTATAAATTTGAGGCTGGGGTCAGGCAGTCTTCATTGCCCCACGAGAAAGGCTTGTGTTTTTCCCCCCCGTCTCCATTGTCTACCCCTGTGGAAATCACCTCCTTCGGTCTAACCGCCCACCATCATCTATAGACATCACCAGATGGACACTAACGCTCTCCCTTTCTCCAGACGCACCTTTGAACCTCTCCATTCAATCCCTCCACCCCCAGCTCCCTGCACAAAGTCATCGGAAGACTCTGGTTTCTCGCCTCAAATAACCATTTTCTAAACATCGAGATGGCTCTTCCCCTTCCCCAAGATGGCCAACAGCTTCCTCGCTGCCATCTTGCCCCCTGACCCTGTCTCTCTGTCAGCCCCCGTGGCACCCACTCTCAGCCCACTTCCTTCCCACGGTTGCCCTTAGGAGAAAGCATGCTGGCTGTGTTGCTCAAGCCCGACGCTGGTGTGGGCGCTGGAATCAGCATGCAGCGAGCTCACGGTGTCCCCGGTCTGGGTGCACGCTGTCCCTGACAAATGTAACCACCTCCCTGCCTAGAATCCACACACACCCTCCAGTGCATGCAGAACCTCCCACTGCCTTTCTTAGTGATGATGTAGCCAAAAAATAAAGTAGGAATATCCAGGAAAGCTGGCTGGCCTGGGGTTTTCCTTTCTGGCTTCTGGAAGTGCTTCCTCTCCGTCAGGACCCATGATGCTATTGGGAGAGTCAGTATTTAGTGAGTATCTGCTACGTTCCAGCCCTTGGGGACACAGATGTGGTTTCTGGCCGTGATGGCTGAATGCTGTTCCCTGGTACCCAAACCCTCCTCTTCTCTCTTCTAGCCCAACCTTGGGAAAATTCCAAGGTCACGTGGAATCAGATCATGCCCAAAGAGATGACAGAGTTGGGCCAGGGCCTAGTCCAATCAACTCACTTATCTCACAGAGGAATTACCCAAAGCCTGGGAAAGGGAATAACACACCCAACGGCTCACGACAGCAGTGCCAGGAAAGAACCTGTTTCATGGGACTCCCGGCACAGTGTCCTTAACACAGTGGCTAATACTATCACCGATCATCAAACGCCTCCTTTGTGTTCTAGAACCTTCCATCCTACAAGGAGCCTTCACAGATAGCCTTCGGTGGTCCTAAAAGTGAGCTGAGGAGGTAACTAACTCCCCAGAAGGATGATTAATCTCCCTATGATCTATCCCGAAAGTGTTGAAGCAATTTATCGGGAATGTTGGTTACTTCCCAGAAGGAGTCATCCAGTTCCATCCAGGCCATGTTAGAAGTTTTTTCTTCCCCCCCCAAAAGGGGGGTTCTCAATCCTGGGGAAGAAGTAGGCATGTTAGAATCACCTGGGGAGATTTTCTTTTCAAACTACCCATGCTCTCCCTGCCACCCCACCCCCAGACTCTCCTGCGCCCTGGGGACAAGGTGTACATTCCAACATACTTCCTGGTTGACGCCTTATGGCCTTCCGCTTCCCACGCCCATGGTGACTTTGCAAACCGCTGCCCTAACGTCCATCTGTTTTTCCTACAAATCAGCCAGCTGCCCCCAGATGGAAAGAGGTACCAGCTAAGGCCATACCGCACCCCCAAAAGTGGCAGGGGGCACTGTTGCCCTGTGCTCAATGCAGACATTGCTAACCTTGCCCCGTGCTCATGGCAAACATTGCTAATCAATATGGCGTCTTTCTCGCACAGCCGGCTAGCAGCAACCAAAAGAATTCAGGATGCAGCCCGGTTTTATAGGCAAACAACCAACACTCAAAGATGATCAGCCAGAACCAGAATCTAACATCCACGGTGTTACTGAAACATAATCTTTTTCTCTAAAGTCACCCTCATTCCTATTAAAGATAGCCAAATTAATACTAATATGTTTGTAAAGTAAGTCCAGGTTTAATTATTTACATAAGCACAGCAAGAATAGTGATTGACCCTATGGGTTGTTTTTTTTTTCCTTTTAATCTGCTCTGCTGAACTTTTTATAAAGAAATTCAGATTGAGCCTTTAACAACGTTAAGGCCAAGAGCCGAACCAAATATTTGCCGTCTGATTCACCTGTAACACCGGTAGATTTAGGTGAATTCCTCTCTTCATGAGGTCCTCCAAAATTTCCTGAGGTTCCTGTATCCACCAGGAAGTGAGGAAGTGACATCCTTTACGCACCTGGTAAGGCTGTTGACAACTCTGGAAGCAAGGTATGAGGCTAACATTTCCAAGGGGCTCCATTGGCTCCAAGTGAACCGTTGTTCCTTAAAACCGTCTGGCCATTTCTGAGTCTGTGCACATCTCTCTCAAATAGGACATTCCAGTCAAAGCCTCATGCTTGTCATGGAAGAAAGAACACTCGTTGAGAGTTTCCGACTTCTGGAAGGTTCGGGCAGGGAGAAAAGATAAATGTTTCCATTTCTTTACAAAAGAATATTTTGTCAAATTTCTGGAAGTCATGGCTATCTTAAGAGAAAAGGTTTCCTTAAATCTGGAAGTGCAAATGAATAGGGGAAAAGGTCAACATTAGGCAGGGCGAGATCAGGGACCCCCTGGGCGGCAGGCTGCAGGGTTTGGGGGAAGAAAAAAAAAAAAAAAAAGGATAAACGTATTCCGGACCCGCCTGGGCTAGATGCCATGAGTGGAGTCTCACAAACTTTCTGATAAGGTCCCAGTAAAAAGTCAGGGGCAGAAATCCTCAGTGGCTACCCCGTCGGGACCTTCCGCACTCTTGAGAGCTTCATACTTTCTCTCAAACTCCATCGCTGTACTCACTCTCTGTTGTGCTCGAGATTCATTCTTCCACTCCGTGAGACAAGGACCAGCGTCTCGCCCACCCTCCCGTGACACAAACATTAGAGAACCAGCAACGTTTCAAACAAGAATCGTAAGAAGCTCTAGTCCTCTACCTCCATGCAGTCAGTCCCGTGTTGTTCATTCTTGTTCTGAGTGGAGCTTTTCTATTAGTTCTAGAAATGCTTAGTTTAGTTCTCTGACCTTAAGGATATCGGACACCTGTATGTGTTAAAAGTTGTGTTCGTGAAATTTCCTTGAAGCTGAAACATAGTTTGCAAGAGCATCAGAACAATAACTGTAAATGGCAGGAGACTCAAAAAATGGCCCTGGTTATGTGGTAGGGCCCCCTCCCCAAGGAAAGGGGAAAATTAAAAACAAAACAAAACCAGCCTCAAGGTAACCTGGCTATGCGTGAACGTGACAACATCCCTCATGACCTTGCAACGTGAGACCACTTAATCAGACTACGTGTTTCTGTGTTATCCTATATGGGAGACAAGGAAGCAGAAAATATACTTTAAAAACTACCCCACGTGGCATCCGGGGCTCAGTTCTCTGGGCACGAACCCAACCGAGCAGGGCCGGCAAGAACAAAGCCGCTTCCTGGAAAGAAAAGCCTCGGTGTCACAACTCCGTGTGCGAGAATCCTGCTACAGTTAAAAATCTGATGAGAGTTTATTCTGATGCAGTTGACAAGGAAATTTGGTTCTTTTTGTGACACACAACACTTTCATAATTAGAACTCTAAGTGGTGACATCATGCCAGGGCATATTAAAATTTTAGGAATTTTGGGGCACCTGGGTGGCTCAGTCGGTTGAGCGTCCGACTTCAGCTCAGGTCAGGATCTCGCGGTCCATGAGTTCGAGCCCCACGTCGGGCTCTGTGCTGACAGCTCGGAGCCTGGAGCCTGTTTCGGATTCTGTGTCTCCCTCTCTCTCTTCCCCTCCCCTGCTCGTGCTTTGTCTCTCTCTGTCTCAAAAGCAAAGAAACATTAAAAAAAAAAAATTTTTTTTAATTTTAGGAATTTTATCTAATTTCTGGAACAGTCATGGCTTTTGCCCATGTAATGTAACCAAAAAGGTTTACCAGTGTTTGTTTGACATTGCTTCCCATGTGCCTCACAAATCCAATGAACAACCCTAATTAGTTAAAAAGACTTTATTTAGAACTTGAATTTGGGGGAAATTTGTTACAAATATCAAAAGGTTTGAAAGCACGGGCCTAAGTAGGATTACAGACTACTATAAAACTTAATATTTAAATATTTATTTAACCAAGGCGGCAACGAGAGATTTGAAAGGCAAATAACAAGGGTATATAGTTGTGGGCAAAACTTAGCTCCTTTAATATTGATAAGATTCAGTTTTATTAAGTAATCAAGGGCTCAGTAGAAACAAATACAGAAACCTTGTTTTTCTGGGAAGATTAAAAAAAAAAAGCTTTAGAGTTTCTCACCAAGGGCAGACCAACAATTCAAAAAAATCCTGTATTTTTATCAGAGAGAGAAAAACCAAAATTTAATTTTAGACCAGTGTATTTTTAAAGCTAATTTTGTCCAGTCTTAGTGTGAGTGGGGGAGGGGGCAGAGAGAGAGGGAGACGGGGAGAATCCCAAGCAGGCTCCTCACTGTCAGCTCAGAGCTGGACATCAGGCTCCATCCCCTGAACCATGAGATCATGACCTGAGCCGAAGTCAGACGCTCAACCGACTGAGCCACCCAGGCACCCCTGGACCCAAGTACCTTTAGTTCCCCTACAGTAAGAGGCTAAAAGCAGAAAAACCGACATTCAGTAATTAATGTTTCGGTCTTTTATCTTATCTGGAAAAGACTTAGATATCCAGTGAATTCAATCCAATTTATCATTTTTTAGAAAACTTTTTTTTTAACGTTTATTTATTATCGAGAGACAGAGAGAGACAGAGCATGAGCAGGGGAGGGGCAGAGAGAGGGGGAGACACAGAATCTGAAACAGGCTCCAGGCTCCGAGCTGTCAGCACAGAGCCCGACGCGGGGCTCAAACCCACAAACCGCGAGATCATGACCTTAGTTGAAGTCGGTCGCTCAACCGACTGAGCCCCCCGGTACCCCAATCCAATTTACCATTTACCCTGGCAAAACTGTAAAGTTTTAGATAGATAAAAGTTTATAGATAGGGGCCCCTGGCTGGCTCAGTAGATGGAACATGTGACTCTTGATCTCAGGGCTACGAGTTTGAGTCCCAAGTTGGGGGTAGAGATTACTTAAAAACAAAATCTCTTTTAAAAAATGTTTAGCGGGGCGCCTGGGTGGCGCAGTCAGTTGAGCGTCCGACTTCAGCCAGGTCACGATCTTGCGGTCCGTGAGTTCGAGCCCCGCGTCGGGCTCTGAGCTGATGGCTCGGAGCCTGTAGCCTATTTCCGATTCTGTGTCTCCCTCTCTCTCTGCCCCTCCCCCGTTCATGCTCTGTCTCTCTCTCTGTCCCAAAAATAAATAAACGTTGGAAAAAAAAATTAAAAAAAAAAATGTTTAGCTATAAACTCTTTTTTAAAACTTTGTTTATGGGGCGTTGGGGTGGCTCATCCGGTTAAGCGTCCTTGACTCTTGATTTCGGCTCAGGTTATGATCTCACAGTCTTGGGACCAAGCCCCTTGATGGGCTCTGTGCTGAGTGTGGAGCCTACTTGGGATTTTCTCTCTGCCCCTCCCCTGCTTGTGTTCTCTCTCTCTCTCTCTCTGCCCCTCCCTTGTTTATGTTCTCTCTCTCTCTCTGCCCCTCCCTTGCTTATGTTCTCTCTCTGTCTCTCTGTCTCTGCCCCTCCCCTGCTTGTGTTCTCTCTCTCTCTCTGCCCCTCCCCTGCTTGTGTTCTCTCTCTCTCTCAAAATAAATAAGTAAACATTAAAAAAAACCTTAATGTACTTGTTCTTAATTCCCCGGGAAAACTTCCCGAGACAGACAAAAATCATCCTTTTAAGTCCTTTTTGCTGGTAAGTTGTAACAGAATCAACATGAATTTAACTAATAAATTCAGGTCGAATAAAAGCTGATTATCTGAATTATATTTGATGCCGATACCTCCAAAAACATGTCTGTTTTAATTAAACCAACAACCTTGAATTAGCTCTGATACCTAATATGTTGCACCTGTGTCCGCTCAAAAGCCCATCCACGGACTCCTGTCAGTTTCCCCGGGGCCCCTTGTGGGCTAATCTGAGGTTGGAGCTTTAAGTCCAGGGGAGCCCTAGGCCCGCTAAAGCTGATCTGGGAGGTGCTTCAGTTTGAGCCTCATAAGGAGGTGGCCCAGCAGCGTGGGGTGCTTTTTCCTCCCAGATAGTGAGGGGTCCCGCTGGGTCGGCTGGCCACCAGCAGCTGGCTCCGACTGTGACAGCCACCAGCTCAGGAAACGCACAAGTGGGCCTCCGGCTCGTCTCGGGGAGTCCCCGGGGGGGCTGGAGAGTCAGACACACAGCTCCTGGCTGTTCGCCGCAATCTGTTACTGGACAGAGAATGGGTTTCGCACTCGGGTTCGGCGGCTCATTGCTCAAAAGTCGATACTCAGGAGACCCATCATGGGGGGAAAGGGAGGGTTGTGTTATTCAGGGAGCCGGCAACCCGGGAAGGTGGTAGACTGATGTCTCAAAGACCATCTTCCCTGTCCAGGCCAAGCCAGAGGGTTTTAAAGGGGAAGGCAGGGGAAGAGGGAGGGGGGCTGTGGGCAGGAGAAGTAGGTGTCCGGGCGGTGACTTGTACTCCGACACGCCCCTGAGCAGAACGGCTGGCGTGCGCGACAGCTGTTTTTGGTCAGCCTCATGCCTGGGCAAGTTCTGTCCTTCTCTCCTCGAGCCTGGTGGTCTGCAAGTTTCAGGGAAACTGAGTTCTGCCACAGACCAAGGGACTCAGGTCAGCAACCGAGGAGCGCAGAAGCTTGAAGAAGCAAGTTGTCCCTTAAGGCCGGTCGGAGCGCTGTTACAGGAGCTTTTTCTGCTCAACTTTTCTGTAAACCTGAAACCACTGCAAGAAATTCAGCCTATTAGTCCAAAGGAAAAATGTATATAGCGTGATGCCTTAAAAAAAAAAAGAGTTTGGGGGGGGGGGCATCCGGGTGGCTCAGTCAGTTAAGCCTCCGACTTCTGGCTCAGGTCATGATCTCACAGTTCATGAGTTTGAGACCTATTTCTGGCTCTGTGCTGATAGCTCAGAACCTGGAGCCTGCCTCCCATTCCGTGTCTCCCTCTCTCCCTGCCCCTCCCCCATTCGTTCTCTCTCCCTCTCTCTCTCTCTCTCTCTCTCTAATATCTCTCTCTCTCTCTCCGTCTCAAAAATAAACATTTTAAAAAAAGACAGAACTGTAACTGTGTGTGTGTGTGTGTGTGTGTGAACCTAGAAAAATCTCTGAAAAGATCTATGCCAAAGCCTTTATAGTGGACATTTTTCAGTTTTAGGGTCCCGGATGGTCTGTATGCTTCCTGATTTCTCTGACTTCTTTTCCATTTTATAACGTGCATATACTGCCGTGAAGCTCACGAGAGACTATAAAACAATTTTGTCAGCAACCAAAAAAGACGAAGCAGGAAACCACACATCAGTTTTTTAATTATGATTTATCCCAGGCGAGGTATGAGTGTGGGTTGAAGTGCAGGAGTTTAACAGCACAGTCTGAAGACGTCCTTAAAGGTCTGACGTCCTTAAAGGACCAGAGGGTAGGTTTCCCGGTGGGAGGCGGGTTCGCTAGGCTAAGCCCCTCCCTTCCCAGGAAACGAAACTGACTCAGACAGCGGGCCGGACAGAGGTTAGCAGCTTCGAGAAGCCAGCTCCAAGAAGCCAGCTCCACCGCCACAGGCTCTGCTGTGCCTGCCCTGAGTATCATGTCGGGGTGGAACCTCAAAGACATCCCTGCCGGGAATCTGGACAAGTTCATCGAAGACTATCTCTTACCAGACACACGTTTTCGCAGGCAGGTCAGACAAGCCGTCCACATCATCTCCACTTTCCTGAAGGAGAGGTGTTTCCAAGATGCACCACACCCCGTGCGGGTGTCCAAAGTGGTCAAGGTGAGCCCAAGCCTGCTGGCCTGGGGAAGGGGTGGCTGAGTGGGCCAGAGTTCCCACAGAGACAGAGAGAGAGCAAAAGGTTCGGGTCTTCAGGGCAGGTGGTTTCTGACTTAGCCATAGCGAGCACATATGACCATAGCCTGTCAGAATAGGTTCTGGGGTGAGACCCTCCATCTGTGATTTTTTTTAATGCTTATTTTTAAAAGAGCACAGCGCGGGAGGGGCAGAGAAGGGGAGGGGACAGAGGATCTGAGGCAGGCTCTGCGCTGACGGCCGCGAACCCGATGCGGGGCTCGAACCCATGAAGCCGTGAGATCGTGACCTAAGCCGAAGCCAAGAGTCAGGTGCTCAACTGCCTGAGCCACCCAGGCGCCCCACTCCACCTGTAGCTTTTATTTTTTTTTTTAATTTTTTTTTCAACGTTTATTTATTTTTGGGACAGAGAGAGACAGAGCATGAACGGGGGAGGGGCAGAGAGAGAGGGAGACACAGAATCGGAAACAGGCTCCAGGCTCTGAGCCATCAGCCCAGAGCCCGACGCGCGGCTCGAACCCACGGACCGCGAGATCGTGACCTGGCTGAAGTCGGACGCTTAACCGACTGCGCCACCCAGGCGCCCCTCCACCTGTAGCTTTTAAACAAATGCCCTGACTGAAGCTTAGGAACCCTCATCCTCGGCCGCGTCCATTTCAGAGATAGGGAAACTGAGGCCCAGCTCTAGTAAACAATTTGCTGATTAGTGGCCAGGCCGGGGACTCACCATTTCTGCATTGTGTTTGTTTGTTTTTTCCTGACAAAATGACTTCCAGAGCCCCTCTCCAGCCAACAACAGCTAAATGTTCCGATGACTCTGTGTGGCTGAAAAGTTGTTGGTATTGCCCCCTGTAAAGTGTATACTCTGCAAAAACAGAGCTGGACAGCGCTCTGGGGTCCATAAAGGGGGTCCAGGCACCAGCTGTCTCCCCAGATGCTCAGCTTTTCAACGTCTGTGATAAACTAGCATTCTTTTTTTTTTTTAATTTTTTTAAGTTTATTTATTCTTTTTTTTTTAAGTTTTTTTTTTTTAACGTTTATTTATTTTTGAGACAGAGAGAGGCAGAGCATGAACGGGGGAGGGTCAGAGAGAGAGAGGGAGACACAGAATCTGAAACAGGCTCCAGGCTCCGAGCTGTCAGCACAGAGCCCGACGCGGGGCTTGAACTCACGGACCGTGAGATCATGACCTGAGCCGAAGTCGGCCGCTTAACCGACGGAGCCACCCAGGCGTCCCTAAGTTTATTTATTCTTGAGAGGGAGAGACAGAGCATGAGCAGGGGAGGGTCAGAGAGAGAGAGGGAGACACAGAATCTGAAACAGGCTCCAGGCTCTGAGCGGTCAGCACAGAACCCGACGCAGGGCTCGAACTCACAAACCGTGAGATGATGATCTGAGCCGAAGCCGGACGCTCAACAGACTGAGCCACCCAGGCACCCCCGCCCCGGGCCTTTTTTTTTTTTTTTTAATTTTTTAAAAATTAATTTATTCTTTTTGCTTGTTTTATTTTTTACATTCCACATGAGTGAATTCATACGGCATCTGTCTTTCTCCATCTGATGTATTTCACTTAGCATAATAATACCCTCTGGGTCCATCCTTGTTGCAAATAGCAAGATTTCATTCTTTTTTTATGGCTGAGTAACAGTCCTGTGTGTGTGTGTGTGTGTGTGTGTGTGTGTGTGTATACACATCTTCTTTATCCATTCGCCTGTGGATGGACCCTCGGGTTGCCTCCATAATTTGGCTATTGTAAATAATGCTGCAGTAAACATAAGACTGCATGTATCTTTTCAAATTAGTGTGTTCGTTTTCTTTGGGCAAAATACCCAATAGGGGGATTACTGGATACTATGGTATTTCTATTTTTAATGTTTTGAGAAACCTCCACAGCGTCTTCCACAGTGGCGGCGCTAATCTACATTCCCACCAACAGTGTGGGAGGGTTCCCTTTTCCCCCCATCCGCAATGGGGACTCACCATTTCTACAGTATCGTGAGCTGGTTAAGAGTATGAGTTTTGAGGGGCGCCCGGGTGGCTCAGTCGGCTGAGCATCTGACTCTCGATTTCGGCTCAGATCATGATCTCGGGCCCCGCATCGGGCTCTGCACTGACACCACGGAGCCTGCTTGGGATTCTCTCTCTCCCTCTCTCTCTCTCTCTCTCTCTCTCTCTCTCTGCCTCTCCCCAGCTTGCACACGTGTGCACACAGGTGCGTGCACTCTCTCAAAATAAATAAATAAACTTAAAAAAAAGAGAGAGTATAAATTTTGAAAGCAGATAGCACCTACTGGCTTTGAGCAAGTCATTTCACCTCTCTGTGCCTCAGTTTCCTCATCCATCATGCCCAGTGCCCTATCGGGCTGTATACAGATTAAGTAAAATAATGCATGTAGACCACCCAGCAAGGGCTGGTCTGCAGTCTGTAATAAGATAGTAAAGGACAGGGTGTAAAGAACACAGACTGGAGAAGGAGACAGCCGGGGTTTGAATTGTATCTGTGCCACCTACAAGCTGTGCCCCCCGGGCCGCTGCGTCACCTCTCTGAGCACCTGTTTCCCCATCTGTAAAGTGGGAGCTGGTAACAAGAGTGTGTAGGTCAGCCATAAGGCTGAGGGCATTATGGGAGTTAAGACCGGCGATCCCGGGGCGCCTGGGTGGCGCAGTCGGTTGACTTCAGCCAGGTCACGATCTCGCGGTCCGTGAGTTCGAGCCCCGCGTCAGGCTCTGGGCTGATGGCTCGGAGCCTGGAGCCTGTTTCCGATTCTGTGTCTCCCTCTCTCTCTGCCCCTCCCCCGTTCATGCTCTGTCTCTCTCTGTCCCAAAAATAAATAAACGCTGAAAAAAAAAAATTTAAGACTGGCGATGCCCTCAGATCAGTGGCTAATGCTCTAGAATGTTAGTGGCCGCTCTCATCATCTTCGTTCGGGAGGCCCTCCCTTCTCGGTAAATGTCCGTTCTCGTTCTCCTCATCTGTCGTAGGGTGGCTCTTCGGGCAAAGGCACGACCCTCAGAGGCCGATCCGACGCCGACCTCGTGGTCTTTCTGAGTAACCTCACAAGTTTTCAGGAGCAGCTTGACCACCGGGGAACGTTCATCCGGGAAATTAAGAGGCAGCTGGAAGCCTGTCAAGAAGAGGAAACGTTTGCAGTGCAGTTTGAAGTACAGAGTCTGCACTGGGAGAGGCCCCGGGCCCTGAGCTTTGTGCTCAGGTCCCCCCAGCTCCAGGAGGGGGTGGAGTTTGATGTCCTGCCTGCCTTTGACGTCCTGGGTGAGCGCTCACAGACGCAAGGGCTTTCCCCTCTGTCCCACCACAGGGCTGCTTTCTTTTTTCATATTTCAGAGCAGAACTTTCCCACAGTCGGAGAGTCTTACCGAGACGGGGCATCCCTTCGAAGGGGGTGGGTCGAGATCTTAGAACGGATCAGGTCACGACCGGCCACAGGAGCGACATTAAGTAGCAAATTGGCGCAATTTGGGGGCAAGACGTCCCTTACGGAACACCTTCTGGGCTGGCCGGCTCTACTTGTGGCAAAGTGTGTAAATTTTAGCTTTCTGAAAGGGAGGCAGTGTAGATCCAGCCTGCGGTCCGTACGTGAATTTCATCTATCACCCCAAACAGGAGGAAACCCTGCCAGACTTGTGCTGAGGGCTGGAGTCTATATCGACGACCCACAGCCGCGTTTGGACAGGAAGCAGAACCTCTCAGGGGCTCAGTTTCTGCATTCGGAAAGCTGGCAAAACCGTGCCACCTATGTCCTACTCTTAAGTATTGAGCGAGCATCCGCATTCAGCTGTCACACGGGGCCTGGCGCATAGTAGGTGTTCAAGAGTGTGAGTTCCCCAACCGTAGGCCGAGGCACCCCAGGACGCCACAGTGAAAACACTCACGGGGAGCACACGGAGTAGGTTAGATTTTAAGTTTTTGAGGGACACACAATGCCGTCTGGGGGACACCGCACGGACCACCACTGTTCAGTTGTAGACTGAGCCCCGTGCATGGAACTCCTCTTGGGCAGAGGGGACCCTTGGGGAAAATACTGAAACTCTAAAGGCACCGGGAAATGAGAAAGTTTGGGAATCTCTCCTTGTTGCCACGTCCGGTGTTGGGCGCAGGCATACGATGGTTACAAAAGAGATAAGAGGGGGAGAGAGAAGGGGAGGAAGGACGTGCCCGGCAGAGGGAACAGCACAAGCAAAGGACTGGAGATGAGAAAAGGGGAGGATGTGTGGGGGGAACTGGTGGACACTGAAGAGAGTGAGGGGAGGGAGGGAAGGGGGGAGGGAGGGAGTGGGGAGGGCGTGGAGGGCAGGGAAGGAGGGGGAGGGCAGAGAGGGAGTAGGGAGGGTGTGGAGGGCAGGGAAGGAGGGGGGAGGCAGGGAGGGAGTGGGGAGGGTGTGGAGGGCAGGGAAGGAGGGGGGAGGATGGGGGGCAGGGAGGGAGTGGGGAGGGTAGAGGGGGCAGGGGGGGAGTGGAGAGGGCAGGGAAGGAGTGAGCGGGAACTGAGCCAGGAGAGCTGATCCTGCGGAAACCTGCCTCCTTGGTCAAGGGTTTCTTCTGAACACAACAGAACAGCTGTGGGAGGGTTTCAAGTAGGGGAGTAACCTGGTCAGATTTGTGTTTTAGAAACCTAGTCCAACGGTAGCGTGGAGAATAGATGGGAAGAGAGGCACGACCGGAGTTTGGGAGACATTCAGTCAACAAGGATAAACACAGATTATCCATTGAGTGCCTACTGTGTACCAGGCACTGCTCCCTGGCCACGAATGAGCCAGACAAGGAACCTCTATCCTGGAGCCTGACATTAAGTATAGAAGCAAGATAAATGGAATGATGCCTGCAGAGTGATACGATGGAGAGCGACCGGGAGGTGGCAGGGGGAGGGCTTTTTGATGAGGGAGGGTTTCTGAGGAGGTGACGTCGTCGTCGTCGGAGCTGAGGGATGAGAAGGAGCCAACCATGGGAAGATCCAGGAAGAAGAAACAGCAAGTGCAAAGGTCCCGAGACAGGAGTGAGCTTGGCAGGTTTGAGGAAGAGAAAAAAGGCCCCAGGTAGGAGCGGCAGGGGAGCAAGGTAGGAGGTGAGATCCCACAAATTTCCTAGGCCACGGTGGAGATACTGGGTTTTATTCTAGATGTGGGAAGCAGGAAGCGGTGTGACCTGGTTTTGAAAGTCCTCTCTGGGTCGAGAGTGGGCTGTGGAGGAACCAGTGAGGAGGCTCACCTCGGGGTGAGGTGGGTTGGCAGAAGAGATGGGAGAAGGGAAGGCTGGGGACGGGCTTCGGGCCCCCTGGCTCGGCCCGTCGCCCTTTCTGCCGCACCCCACGGCCAGTGAGCCCCAGAGTGGCCGGACGAACATCAGAGATGCTAACATCTTAGAGTTACGTATGGCTTTGTCCCTAACAGGGCAGTGGACCAATACCTACAGACCTGACCCCAGAGTCTACATCAAGCTAATCCAAGAGTGCCAGGACCTGGACCTAGAGGGAGAGTTCTCCACCTGCTTCACAGAGCTGCAGCGAGACTTCCTGAGGCAGCGTCCGACCAAGGTGAAGAGCCTCATCCGCCTAGTGAAGCACTGGTACCAACTGGTAAGTTCCTTCTGTCTGGGGAGCTGAGGAGGAGGAGGAGGGAGAGAAGGAAGGGGGGCATGGAATAGAGGGAGGGGTGGAGGAGAGAGAGATGTGGGGAGGGGAGAAGGAGGAGGACCAGGAGAGGGAGGGGGGGTGGGGAGGGAGGGGAGAGGGGGAAGGGAGGGGGGGAGGAGGGAGAGAAGGAAGGGGGGCATGGAATAGAGGGAAGGGTGGAGGAGAGAGAGGTGTGGGGAGCGGAGAAGAGGGAGGAGATGAGGGAGAGAGGGGAGGGAGGAGAGGAGGGGGGAAGGGGAGGTGTCTCAGATCAGGAATCTGGAGCTCTCTCTTGTCCAGCGAGAGAGCAGACACAGAAATGAAGACGAGAGAGGCTAATTAATGTCTGGGGAGAGACGAGGGCCCCGAGCAGGGATTTCGTGTCCGTGTTTGTTGAGCGCTCAAGATCATACACACGTGGTGAATGTGCAGAAAACAATCAGATAGTAAAGCATGAACTTGTGTGTGTAAGAAGCAAAGAGTCTGGGGGGCGAGGGGCGTTCGAAGTTGTGGTCAGAGCACACTAGTGTGTCGGCGGCAGATGGAGAGTAGCTTCCTGTAGCAAGTTACTCGTGACCCTGTGACAATATCTCGCTAACTAACCTCGGGCGCTTTCACCCTGTGGCGCCGGCTTTCTGCCCTCAGCTTCGTTAGGTAAGTGTAAGGAATCCTTGAACCTATTTCCCACAGGGAGGGAGGGATGGGGCGAGGGAGAGGCGGGGATGTGTGGGGAAGGAGAGAAGGAGGAGGACGGGTTGGGTAGGAAGGGGGGAGACAGGTGCCAGGGGACCCAGGGTGTCACACTCCTCCCAGTCTTTCCCATCCCAACACGTGACAGCCCCATTCTGCCAGTTACTCTGGCCTGAACCGTACATCTACCTTGACCTCTTCACATGCACACCTCCATCCAACCAGTCAACAAATGGTGTTGGTCCTATTTTTAAAATATACCCGCAATTCATTTATTGTCAGCACTTCCATCGCTGTCGCCTGGGTCCCAGGCACCTTGCGAGGCTCCCGGGATCTGCCCTTGACCTCGCTGAACCCCCATGTCTGCCCTTCAGGCCATGCCGCCTCCCTTGTCGTTCCTCCAACAGCAAGACTCTGCTCCAGCCTTTGGACCTTTGCAGTTGCTTATGTGTTTGTTTAGTGTCTGTCTCTCCCGCTAAAAATGTACACGAAGGAAGGGGTTTGTGCGTTTTATTGAGTGCTGCGTCTCCGGAACCTAGAACAGCGCCTGGCACATAATAGGTGCTCAGTAAGTAATTGTTGAATAAATTAATGAATGCTATCACCACACATACACACACACACACACACACTTCTGTCTGCTCCCTGGCTGTCTGACCTTGAGCCATCAACTTAACCTCTCTGTGCTTCTTATTTTCTCATTTGCAAAGGGCAACGTGGCCTAACGTGACACGGTGCCTGGCACAGCCGATCCTCATGGATGTGGTTCCTTTGAGCCACTGCAAGAGCGCACATAATAAAAGTTAGCATGTAGTATGTGTTCATCTTGTCCAGGCTCATCATATTTAATCTTTTGTGGATGTGATACGCATTTCCATTTACTTTAAGACATCCTATATCTCACTTAATCTTCATGGTCATTCTGTGAGCTGAGCGAGGGGAGGTATCATTATCAAGCCTGTATTACCGGAGGAGTAAGAGTCAGATCGCTCTTTCAGCTAATAAGGAGCAGAACGAAGCCTTGAACTTGGGTCTTCCGACTGAAGACTTTGCCTGATAAGTAATATACATCTTATAATACACGTGTATATTCTTGGATGAGCAATTGGGTGAAAGAAAGCAATTAAGGATAACCTTCCTACTTGAAAAATTATCTTCAAGGCAAAGCAAGAAATCACGTATTTGCTAGACACCTGAAGTTTGCCGATCTAGGAAATTTGATCATGGAGCCTGAGCATTTTAGAACTTACAAAAGTGGTTCTCGACAAGTGTTAACACTGGCCCCAAGGACATTGAAAGTTCATGAGGATGCCTTTTGGTAACCATGGTGATCGGGGGCAAGGATGCTACTGACAATTAGTGGGAAGAAGCCAGGGATACTAACTGTTCTACGATGAACGAGATGGTCCTGCAAAAAATTGTCTCTTCCTCCCTCCCTCTCCTTTCCTGGAAAGCAATACAGGAAACTGGCCGTCCTTTAACCCCACTTACCACCACCATCACCATCTCCAACCCACATGCTACTTGTGTTGTATATTTCAAGTCTCTATATTTTCAAGGGCCGCAAAGCATTACTATTATTTTACAACATCAGTGCTCATTTTATCTATCCACATATTTACTACGCTCTTCACTGTCAGCTCTTTCCTACGTCTCTAACTGTCCCCCGGGGATCACGTTCCTTCTTCCTGAAGTATGTCCCCTTGGAGATTTTTTTGGTGACTGTCTTGTGATAATGAACTCTTAGTTTTTGTTTGCTTGAAAATGTCTTGATTCTACCTTCGTTGTCGATGGGTATTTTTGCCATATATTTGGCGGTCATTTCAGTACATGGAATACGTCACTCCTCCGTCTTCTGGTGTCACTAGTGACGAGTCAGTTGTCAGCCTAACCGTGGCCCCTTTGTAGGTAAACTGTCTGATTCCTCCGGCTGCATGTATATTTTTCTCTTTGTCTTCGATTTCGTTTCATTTCAACCTGAGGTGTCTTCATGATGATTCCTTTTTCACTTGTCCTGTTTGGAGTTCACTGGGATTCCTGAATCTGCCGATGGATCTCTTTCATCAGGTTTGGAAACTCTCAGCCATTCTCCTAAAATACTGTTTCTCTCTCTTCCTTGCCTCCTGGAACTCCAGTTAATGAATGTTAGACCTCATTCTGTCTTCCGTATCTTTATACTGTCTTCCATATTTTACATCTTTCTGTCTCTCCGTGCTTTTTTCCGGATAGTTCATTCTAATATACACTCCAACTCACTAATTTTCCCCAAACTGTGTCTAATTTGCTGTTGACTTATTAATTACAGTTATTATCGTTTTTTATACTATGATTTCTATTTTATTTATTTTCAAATATGCCATGCCACTTGTTACGGCTTCTAATTTTCTCTATTTCAAGCTCTTCATTTCTTTAAACACAATATTCCTAGTTATTTCAAAGTCTCTATCTGATCCTTCAATATTTACAGTTCTGTGGACTGGGACACCTGGGTGGCTCAGTCGGTTAAGTGTCCAACTCTCATTTTCGGCTCGGGTCGCGATCTCACAGTTTTGTGAGTTCGAGCCTCACATCGGGCTCTGCGCTGGCAGTGCAGATCCTGCTTGGGATTCTCTCTCCCTCTCTCCCTCTCTCTCTGCCCCTCCCCTGCTCACACTGTCTCTGTCTCTCTCAAAATAAATAAATGACCTTAGGGGCGCCTGGGTGGCGCAGTCGGTTAAGCGTCCGACTTCAGCCAGGTCACGATCTCGCGGTCCCGGAGTTCGAGCCCCGCATCAGGCTCTGGGCTGATGGCTCGAAGCCTGAAGCCTGTTTCCAATTCTGTGTCTCCCTCTCTCTCTGCCCCTCCCCCATTCATGCTCTGTCTCTCTCTGTCCCAAAAATAAATAAACGTTGAAAAAAAATTTAAAAAAAAAAAAAAAAAAAAAAAAAAATAAATGACCTTAAAAAAATTTTTTTGTAACTACTTTCCCTAAAAAAAAAAAAAAAAAAGTTCTGTGGACTTATTACTATTTTCCTCTTTCTTCTGCTGGTTATTACTCTTGGTTTCTCGTTTCCTCGTGTACCTGGTCATTTACGTGCAGGTCATGATACTTATAAATTCTTTGTGAAATCATTTGACGCTCTGGGTTAGCGATCTGACTCCAAAGGGACTTTTGTTTGGCTCTTAGGAACACTTCAAGTTCTTCCTCTCAGTTAATTGTCACAGTATCCGTTCGGGGTCGGTGGTGTTATTCCCCCTCACCTGGCAGGTAAGAATAACGAGGCTCCAAGGGTCTGAGTTGTCTTCTCGGAATCGGACACTGGTGGATCCCGGACTCGAACCCGCCTCACGCATAATCCAGAGCTCAAGCTCTTAACCAGGAGTCAGTAAAACTTTTCCAAATGCCTTAGGTAGTGACCATTTCAGACTCTGGGGGCTACGGACGTGGTCTCTGCCTCAACCAGCCAGCTACACACAGATGAATGGGCGTGGCTTTGGCTTCAAGGAAATGTTATTGACAAAAGCAGACGGCAGGCCGGATTTGGCCCTTGGGAGATGTGCTTTGTGCCACGACGACGGGACAAGCGCATGTTTCTGATGGTCTTTTCCCCCTCCTCAGTGCAAGGAGAAGCTTGGGAAGCCACTCCCACCCCAGTACGCCCTGGAGCTCCTGACCGTCTACGCCTGGGAGCGTGGGAACAAGCAGACAGATTTCAGCACCGCTCGGGGGTTCCAGACCGTCTTGGTATTGGTCCTGAACTACCGGGAGCTTTGCATCTACTGGACAAATTATTACGACTTTGAAAACCCTATCATTAAACAGTACCTGAGGAGACAGCTCAATAAATCCAGGTACCCTACACCTCCACGTGGGTCGGCTCCCCACAGAAAGGAACCCCTGGTGCCCTGTGGCACCTTGGAAGTGGGGGCGAGGGGGAGGGCTCCGTGCTCACGGATCATCTTCTCTGGCTCGTGCTGAGCATTTTGCGACTGCCCATCTGATTGAACCTACAGCCTCCCGCCCTGTGAGGCAGGCAGTATGTAGCCACTTTACAGGTGGGCAAACTGAGGTTCTGAGAAGTCAGGAGCTTGCCTGAACCTTAACAAAAACACGAGTAAAATTTCAACAGCTACAGCAACAATGCTCGTTGCCCCGAGGGATTAAGAGTTTGCGGCAAGACGAACGCATTCTGATATAGTAAGCAAAAAATTACGGTCCTTACGGCTAACGTGTACTGAACTCTTACTACGTTCCGAGTCCTGTGCGGAACATTCCCCACGTTCTGTCTCCACCCTCACATCATGTCCTATGAGACAGGTGTCCTCTGCTCTCCCCATTTCACAGATGAGGAAATCGGCTTAAAGAGGTCAACTGACCTGCCCAAGAGCAAACGACTAATAAAGGGCAGAAGGGAGATTCAAACCCAGGCCTGTCAGACCCAAGGGCCAGGCTTTTTCTCCCCTTGCCCACCACCCGCCACGGGGGGGGGGGGGGGGGGGGGCAGGACAGTCAGGACACGCCCCCAGGGGAACAGCGCCCCCCCACTCCCACCCTGAGTCCCAGCCTGGGCCAGGAGGCTCTCATCCCCCAGACACAGCCCTAACTCCTCACCTGTCCCTCTCTCACTGTTACTCTCCAGGCCTGTGATTCTGGACCCGGCTGACCCTACAGGAAACGTGGCCGGTAAAGACCGGTACAGCTGGCAGCGGCTGGCAGAAGAGGCCAGAGTCTGGCTGGGTTACCCATGCTTTACCAACAGGGATGGGTCTCCGGTGGTCTCGTGGAACGTGCAGGTGATTTGCGGCTTCCCCTCTGCTGTCCTTCCCTGCCCCCCACCTCCTCCACACCGTGTGGCGCATGCTGCTGGAGAACGTTCTCTCCAAAGAAGTGGCCTCTTGCTACCAGGGTCCCCTAGTCATACAGTTTCAGGATACGCTCCATTTTCTCCGTCATCTTAGCCCCGTTTCGCTGGGCTCCTGGGATTTGCATATCCCTTGTCCAGAGTTCATTCTTTTTTTTTTTTTTTTTTTTTTTACGTTTATTTATTTTTGAGACAGAGAGAGACAGAGCATGAACGGGGGAGGGTCAGAGAGAGAGGGAGACACAGAATCTGAAACAGGCTCCAGGCTCCGAGCTGTCAGCACAGAGCCCGACGCGGGGCTCGAACTCACGGACCGTGAGATCATGACCTGAGCCGAAGTTGGCCGCTTAACCGACTGAGCCACCCAGGCGCCCCCAGAGTTCATTCTTTAGTTACCACTACCCTGGCCGGAGGCAACTCTTCCAACAGCCCCCGTGGGCTCCTTCCTCTGCGAATAATAATAAACAATAACAGCCACCGTTTAGTGAATATTTGCTCTGGGCTCAGGTTCTGTCCCAAACGGATGGCTACATTATTTCATGAAAACAACACCCTTTGAGGCGTGTTTCCTACTCCCATCTTACCTATGAGAAGAGGGGCTCAGAGAGTCACCTGCTCAAGGACATTTAGCGCGGGAGCTCCCGCGGTGGAGCGGAGATCCAAAGTTGGTGGCTTCCAGTGCCAGGGCTCAGCCCGCCGTGCTCTGAGCGTCCCCACGCGTATCATCCCACACACGGGAGACTCCGCACTGCTGAGGGACGTGGGCGTGCCACACAGCCGGGAAGAGGCAGAAGTGCCTGAACTTGGATCTCTGCCCCACCCCCCACACCAGGGCCGTAGTCTTTCGCACAGCAGGTGACGTTGATGACCTTGTAGGTGGGTTCCCCGGGGAAGGAGTGTTTTAGGGGAGAACCATCGGAGCCAACAGGTGTGGAAAGGAGGGGGAGGAAGCAGGTGTGGGCGCAGGGAGAAGTCCAGCTGGGGGTGTGCCCCTATGTGAGTCTCGGCCAGCCCCTCCGTGGGGGAGTCCTGGGGCTCCGTGGCCTTCAGAGTTGCCCTGCCGCAGTCTGGGGTGGTCAGCCCTTTAGACCCCCCATGGACCAGTCCCTGAATGTGGGCAACTCAGGAATGGGCATCACCTTGGACACGGGGCTTTCTGCAGCCGAGGCGGCCCTGAAGGCCAGGAGTCTGTCTGCTGCCCACCTCCCCAGCAGCTGGGACTTGTTTGTCCGTCCTCCAGGGGGATCCGGGTGGCCTGTGACACTGTCAATGCTCACTGAGACCCAGTGCCAAGGGGCGAAGGATCAGCTCTGCAATGTGATCACGTGCTTTACCCTTTTAGCCTGAAGAAGACTATCCAAACGATTGGTTTACCTGTGAACACAGGACATATCAGTACCATGATTATGGATGGCGTCCTGCACCCTCTGAGAACCTCAGCACGGGCCTGGCAGCATCCATTCCCCAGAAGAAAGATGACTGGACGTGTGCCATCCTCTGAATGCCAGCCCATCTTCGGGGGAAGGGCTCCAGAATCATCCAGACCAGCCCCCTCATTTTGGAGGTGGGGGGAGTCCCTTGATCCAGATAGCAGAAGGCAGCCCCCAAAGCAGCGGTGAATGGGTGTCAGACTTCAGATCGGAATCCAGGTCTCCCGGCCCCCACTCTTCTCTCATTCGGTGGTCTTTCAACCCATCATAGATGACGTTCCCTGCAGCCCCACCCTACCCCAGCCTGACCTCTGACAATGTTCTCTGAGAGACAACCAGAGAGCCTTAACTGTATTCTGTCTTCCTAGTGGGAGAGTTCTAGTCCAATTTCTCGTCAATAACAATAAAAAGAACAGCAAATACCGTGTGTTGGATGTTTAGTCACTGCAAATCACACCATCGAGAAGTGTATCCGCGTATTATATGTGTGTATACATGAACCGATTCAACCGGAAACGTGTATTGGGTGCCTGCTGTGTGCCAAGCATTGTTCTGGATGCTGGGAACACGGCAATGAACAGAGCAGACGAAAAATCCCTGCCTCATAGACCGACGTTTGCATGGAACCTTGTAATAATTGGATCACTTTGGGTCCTTCTAATTTTCAATTACAAATAATCCTAGGACCAGCAGCTTTGATTCAGCCTCTGTCTACACTTCTGGTCATCTAGGAAAGTTTTTAGAACTGCCCTGTCTGATGCGGTAGCTTCCAGACACATGTGGCTGTTATGCCCTTGAACCGCAGCCGGTCCAAATCGAGGTATGCTGCGAGTGAGTAATTCACATACCTGGTCTCAGAGACTTAGTACACACACACGAACAGAAGAATGTCACATGCCTGACAACTGATAATTTTTAAAATTTGTTTAAATGTTTATTTATTTTGAGAGAGAGAGAGAGAGAGAGAGAGCATGAGTGAGGGAGGGCAGAGAGAGAGGGAGACACAGAATATGAAGCAGGCTCCAGGCTCCAAGCTGTCAGCACAGAACCCAATGTGGGGCTTGAACCCACAAACGTCATTTCTTTTTCATGACATTATTTGGTTATTGTCTTTAACATTAGCAAAGTAAAGAAATCATTAGAACGAAGGGAAGGAAGGGAGGGAAGAAAGGAGGGAGGGAAGGGGGAAGGAAGAAAGAAAGAAAGAAAAACACTCCACGGTCCCTTCCGCCAACCTGTGAACACTTGGGACCTGTCTCTTCAGCCTTGTCTCTGACTCTCCCTGTCTCCCTGTGTATGTGGTGTTTTTATAAAAATGGGATTCTACTCCCTACCTGGTTTTGTTACCTGCTTTGTCACATGTATCCTAATTATCACTATGCTGAGTAGGAAATTTGGGCTATCACATATAATGGCTGCATTGCACTATACCATAATTAAGTGGATAATCCACTCGTGTCATCTTTTTCTTTTTTTGGAGAGAAAAAAGTAAAACTGTCTTTATGCACAGACTGTGTGATTGCTTATGTAGAGAGCTGGTGGAATCTTCAGAAAGCTACTAAAATTAACAAATGAACTCCGCGAGGTTGCAAGATACAAGCCAACGTACAAAATTATTTGATCGGGTTTTTACATACTGGCAAAAAGATCGGAAATTGGACATATGTAAATTAGGGATAAAGTTGACAAAAGTGTGCATGATCTATACCCTGAAAAGTACACAAGATTTCCACAATAAATTGAAGAAGACCTAAATAAATGGAGAGATAAACTGTATGATGGAATGCAAGACTTAATATGGCTCAGATGTCAACTCTTTCCAAATTGATCTATAGATTCAAAGCAATCCTTATCAGAATCCTAGGAGGCTTTTTTTTTTTTTTGCTGATTCTTTTTTAAAAAATTTTTTTCTTTTGGGGCGCCTGGGTGGCGCAGTCGGTTAAGCGTCCGACTTCAGCCAGGTCACGATCTCGCGGTCCGGGAGTTCGAGCCCCGCGTCAGCCTCTGGGCTGATGGCTCGGAGCCTGGAGCCTGTTTCCGATTCTGTGTCTCCCTCTCTCTCTGCCCCTCCCCCGTTCATGCTCTGTCTCTCTCTGTCCCAAAAATAAATAAACGTTGAAAAAAAATTTTTTTTTAATTTTTTTTTATTTACTTTTTAATTTTATTTTTTATTTTTTAAAATTTACATCCAAATTAGTTAGCATGTAGTGCAACAATGATTTCAGGAGTAGATTCCTTAGTGCCCCTTCCCCATTTAGCCCACCTCCCCTCCCCCAACCCCTCCAGTAACCCTCAGTTTGTTCTCCATGTTTATGAGTCTCTTCTGTTTTGTCCCCCTCCCTCTTTTTATATGATTTTTGTTTCCCTTCCCTTATGTTCATCTGTTTTGTCTCTTTAAGTCCTCATATGAGTGAAGTCATAGGATTTTTTGTCTTTCTCTAATTTCACTTAGTATGATACCCCCCAGTTCCATCCACGTAGTTGCAAATGGCAGGATTTCATTCTTTTTGATTGTCGAGTAATACTCCATTTTGTGTGTGTGTGTGTGTGTGTGTGTGTGTGTGTGTGTCTGCCCCATCTTTATCCATTCATCCATCGATGGACATTTGGGCTCTTTCCATCCTTTGGCTCTTGTCGATTGTGCTGCTATAAACATGGGGGTGCACGTGTCCCTTCGAAACAGCACACCTGTATCCCGTGGATAAATGCCTAGTAGTGCAATGGCTGGGTCGCGGGGGTAGTTCTATCTTTAGTTTTTTTGAGGAACCTCCATACTGTTTTCCAGAGTGGCTGCACCAGTCTGCATTCCCAACTTGTGTCATCTTCTCAGTGTTTCATGATTATAAACAATGTTACAGTCATCAGTAGATTAAGTGAAAAGCCACATCAATCATACAGTAGTACTATTTTTTTTATTTATTTTAATGTTTATTTCTGAGAGAGAGAGAGAGAGAGAGAGAGCATGAGGAGGGGAGGGGCAGAGACAGAGGGAGACAGAGGATCTGAAGCAGGCTCTGCACTGTCAGCACGGAGCCCCGACGCAGGGCTCGAACCCACGAACTGTGAGATCGTGACCTGAGCTGGAGGCAGGTCCATCTGGATTTCCTACCAACAGTGCACAAAGGCTCCGTGTTCTCCACCTCCTCACCAACACTCGTGTCTCGTTTGTTCGGGAATAGCCATTCTAATTGGTGTGAAGTCATAGCTTTACGGTTTTGATTTACAATTCCCTGGTGATTAGCGATGGTGAGCATCTTTTCATACACCTGTTGGCCATTTGTGGTCTTCTTCGGAAAAAAGTCCACTCGAGTCCTTGGCCCGTTTTTAAATTGGGCTATTAGTGTCTTTGCTACTGACTGGTAGGAGCACCTTATGATTTTGCAGATGAACCCCTTATCAGATTCACGGTTTGCTAATATTTTCTCCTTTTCCATAGGTTGCATTATTCCCCCGTTGACTGTTTCATTTGCTGCACAGAAGCTTTTCAGTTTGATGTCGTCCCTCTTGTCCAGTTTTGTTTGTCTTGCCTGTACCTCACATATAGTCAGCTGACCTGCAGCAATTTGCCAAGAATACACAATGGGGAAAGGCTAAGCCTTCAACAAACGGCAATGGGAAAGTGGGATACCCACACGCAAAAGAATGACCTAGAGCCTTATCTTACACTATACGCGAAAAGCCACTCAACATGGATTAAAGACTAAATCTTATATTACAGGAGGGGCACCTGGATGCCTCAGTCGGGTAAGCGTCTGACTTTGGCTCAGGTCACGATCTCGCGGTCCGTGAGTTCGAGCCCCGCGTCGGGCTCTGGGCTGACAGCTCAGAGCCTGGAGCCGGCTTCGGATTCTGCGTCTCCCTCTCTCTCTGCCCCTCCCCGCTCACGCTCTGACTCCGTCTCTCTCAAAAATAAACATTTGTTAAAAAATCTTATATTAGGGGGGAAACCCACAAAAGCCTTCTCCTGACCTTTTCTATGTTAATTTTATACTCACTGTGTGAAGTCCCACCCAAAATATGGGGAGGCATCTGATTGGAATTACATAAATTAGTTTAGGAAGAAAGACGCTGTTGTTCTATTGAGAATCCCCATCCATGAACTTGGAGTGTCTCCTTATTAATTTTAATCATCTTTTTTATTTTAATCGTCTTTAATGATGCTGTAACCATTGTAATATGCCACTGCATGGGTCTTTCACATCCTCTGTCATATTATTCCTACATATTTGTTTCTATTTTTCTGTCCTCAGTATGTTCTCTTTAATTGCATTTTGTAGCATTTGGTTCCTGGAAGACCTAAATGTTGCAGAGAGTGTATTTCACTACAACATTTCAAGCGATCTTTATACTCTTCTGAATTTTCTGACTTTATCAATTCTTTTTGCAATAAACTGATTGATGCTGGATTGATGCTCAGAATTGATGCTGAGGCCCACCCCCTATGCTCCCAGCCCCTCCCACTCCACCCCTGGCTCAAAAGAAGGTGATTTGGTTGGGGGCGGCGGGGGGGACAGGGCACCTGAGTGGCTCAGTTGGTTGAGCGTCTGACTTCAGCTCAGGTCGTGATCGCAACAGTTCATGAGTTCGAGCTCCGTGTCGGGCTCTGTGCTGACAGCTAGGAGCCTGGAGCCTGCTTCGGATTCTCTCTCTTCTCTCTCTCAAAAATAAATAAACGTAAAAAAAATTTTTTTAATTTAAAAAATTTGAAAAAAGGAAGGTGAATTTTAACCTAATGCCGCCTTTGAAGCCCCGAGTGAACGCTCCCAAATACCCCTCCCCGCCACGAAGCCCTCCCTGCACACCCCTGTGTCTGTGACGTCAGGGCCCCTCCCCCGAGCTGCTCAGAGCCCTTCCTGCCCTGCAGAAGCACTTTCTCCCTCCCGTGTTTCAGGCCAACATGGCCTACTTCCTCCAGCCCCACATCTGTCTCGGGCGTCCCACAGACCCCAGTTCGCCCGCGGGGCCTCTACTTAGCATCCGGCAGCATGATCCAATGTGTTCCCCTCTTCCCTGTGATTTCTAGAGCCTAGGGCGGCAGTTGACAGCTTGTGTACGTGATCGGTCCCCCGTCTTCATCCAGTCTTGACCCTTCCCTTTCTCCCTCCTCAACATACCTCAGCTGTCCTGGTCCCTTGACGGTGATCTTTCTTGATTTCCCACCTGTTGAGTTGCAGGACACTTTTAACATATCTTTGCTGTCATTTTGGTGGGATCTCGAATGTGCGTTCAGCATACTATCTCAAATGGAGGATTTCTTTCTTTTTTAAGTGAATGTTTATTTATTTATTTATTTATTGAGAGAGAGAGAGAGAGAGAGAGAGAGAGAGAGCACGCACAGGGAAGGGGCAGAGGGAGAGGGAGACACAGAATCCGAAGCAGGCTCCAGGCTCTGAGCTGTCAGCACAGAGCCCGACGCGGGGCTCGAACCCACGAATCGTGAGATCATGACCTGAGCTGAAGTCGGACACTCAACCGACTGAGCCACTCAGGCGCCCTGACAAATGGAGGATTTCTAAAGTGACCTGTGAGTCAGGGAGAAGACTGATTAATAGGAGAGCTTGAAAGCATGACCTGATGGCTGAGGGCACCCGGCTTGAATCCCCTCCACAATATCAAACCTACAAAATGGGCGTCTTCCTACAACTGAACACCTCCCAGGGATGTGGCGCTCGCTACCCGAAGTAGAAAACCAGGTGTCCACCCCAGTAGCCTGCCCTCTCTTCCTCTGGTTCGCTATGAGCTCTGCAGTTCACCCTCCGACCCCATCTATTTCCTAGAGCTTAAGGCAGACTTCAGAAGGTCCTTGTTCACATTCATTGCTACCCAAGACAGAGTGACTGCTGGATCCCTGAGCGTATGGGACAGAGGACTAAAGAATTTTTGAGTGGGATAGGGAGGAGGGGTTGGACGGCGGCATGGGCGGAGCCTGGGAAAGAGCTCACCTTCTGGTCCTCTGGGTAGAGGAGCCACAGCGAACCCGCCAGAAAGGTCGAGGACAGGTGTGAAGATAGAAACCCCTGGTAGCTTCAGGTCTCCACTCTGCTGCTTACTCTCCGCCTAGTTTTGCGCCGGTCCCAAAGGGACCTAACTCTGGCTGCTTTATAACACCTTGCTATGTAACGTTGCGTGAGATGCCATGGTATACTCATCTTCCTTCCCCGTTTCTCCTTTTTAAAAGAATTCTTCTTCCAGGCAGGACTTCAGAGTATGTCTGAAGTTTTAAAAACTGGGATTCTAAACATTTTGGAATTGCATTAAACGTGTAAATTATTTTTATACTCCTGTAAGAACAGGCGCTCCTGTAAGAACACGGCGCAGTACTGAGAGCGTGGGCTGGGTTCGAATCCAGTCTGACAATTTTCCGGCTACGTATGTGACCTTGGCCGAGGTGCCTAGATTCTCTGTACCTTAACTCCGTCCATCAAACGGGTGTGGTAATAATAGCGCCTGGCTGTCGGGAGGATGGAACGCGATGGTTGGACGTGTAAAGCAGCGAGGGACAAGCGTTGCGCAAAGGGTCCTCCATTACTAGCGGTGTTCAGAACGCCCCCTTCAGGCGGAGAGCTCGCGGGGTGCTCTCTGGGTGAACCTCCTCCAGGCCACCAGGCGTGACCGTGTCCTCGCGTGTAAATCCTGCACGTTTCTTCAATGCTTCCAGGGTACGTGACGGTGCTCTGTGGACCCGCTGCTGCCGAGGCTTTTTGTTCAGGTGTGTTCAGTGCATCGGAGCTGGGTGGGGGCGGGAGGCTGCAGGGAAGGCGGACCCAGTGCTGGGAGCCGAGAGGCCGAAAAACGAAACTCGGCTGGGAAGGGAACCCGGAAACGGGTGCGAGAGCCCAGAGCTGCTGGAGAGAAACGAAACCGAAACCGAAAGCGGGAGAGGGGCGGAATGCCTGCGAGGCTGGGGAGCAGGGACGCGGGGCGCGGCGGCGGGGCGGCTGGGGCGGCAGCCCCACCCCCTGCCCTCCCGCCGGGCGCAGAGCCCAGGTCGGGGCGCCGCGGGCAGCGGGGAGCGCGCGCGGACGGCGCGGGAGGGCAGCCGGCCGTGGACATGGACGTGTACCGCACCCCCGCCGCCGCGCTGGACAACCTGGTGGCCCGCAGACTGCAGCCGTCCGCCGAATTCGTGGGGGCTGCGCGGCGCGCCCTGGGCGCCCTGGGGACCTTCCTGCGGGAGCGCGGGGGCCGCGCCGCTGCCCAGCCTTGGAGGGTGCTGAAAATCGCCAAGGTAGGCGCCGCGCAGGGGGCAGGGGCAGGGGCTGGGGTAGGGGCGGGGGCGGGGGTGGGGGGAGAGCTCACCTGTAAACAGGAACAACCCATTGCCGCGGGCGATGTGGCCCCGGACGGTTTGTATCAGCTCTTTCCATTCATTTCTTTGACACTTTGGAGGCACGCTTGCGGTGCGCCAGCGCTGGTCTAAGTGCCCTGAAAATACACTGCACACCACAGCCCGGCCAAGTGGGTACTATTAACCGCACCCGACGCATGGGAAACTGAGGCACGGAGCGACGAAATGATGTGTCCAAAGCTTGTAAGAGGCCCGGCAAGATTCAAAGCCAGGTCGTCCGATTCTTGCATCTGTGCTCTTACAGGCTGCCTCTATTCAGTTCACTCGCTCACTCACTCAGTCGTTTACCCAGTCCAAACAGACTCCAGTCCTCACACCATGCCTGACCCTAAAGATGCTGAAACCCTAGTATTTCTCCAGTAGCCACGGAGCCTAATTTACTGCGAAACCGCCCAATAACAATGAACATTGTCTCATTAAATGAGTCATCCCGCAGAATCCTCACATTCAAGGAGGTAGGGATTATTACCCCTGTTTTATGACTGGGGAAAGGTGGGTGAGCCACTGCCCCCGGCCACGTTTTGTCATTTACATGCCTTCCTGCTGCTGTGACCTCAGGATGCCCACAGGCTCAGGCAGGAGACAGGCATCAGCCTCTGTGTCCTCAGCACAAACTCAGGGGCTCTAGGGCTGCAACGAAGGAACTTGGCTGGGGTAGAGGGGACTTGGAGCTTCTCAGGGAAGGGATGGAGACACAGGGCAAGGGACGGCCCCAGAGCAGCTGGTGGTTTCCTGGGGCTGAGTCTTAGCTTGGGAGGTGGGAAAGAAGGAGAGGCTTGCAGCCTGGGAAACGTGGAGGCAGATTTCTGCCTTTGAGGTGGAAAGGACGAATTTCTTTGGAGCAATAGTTTAAGAGTCTCTAAAGCTCTGGCAGTCCTCAGCTTTCTTGGAAAGCCTGGGACAGTTCTTATGGTTGACTTTAGCTTATGGCCTTCGGATCATTCAAAGCTTTGAAGGAGGCAGTGGTAAGGTGGGTATAGGGCCATGAGCTACCTTTCCAGTCTTCCGATGCTGCTCCCTGCGGAAAAGACTCCTTGGAGAATGGCCAGTTCCAGGGCTGGAATAATGTGCAAGATGAGCCTGGGGCTTCTAGTTGGACCAGAACGCAAAGAAGGGGTGGCTGACCTCTGTAGTCCTGTCAGAAGGACCGCCCTCTCCCTTCTCCACCCCTGCCCAGAGCCAACAGGAAGGGGCTCTCCTGCCCCAGCTGTGACCACCAAAAATGTCTCCCGGTGGCGTGGCCAAAGGCTGAAATTGCTTTAAAAATCCCAGAAGGAGATGGGGCGGCCTGGGTGGCTCTGGTTAAGTGTCTCAGGTCATGATCTCACAGTTTGTGGGTTCAAGTCCCGCATCGGGCTCCGTGCTGACAGCTCAGAGCCTGGAGCCTGCTTTGGATCCTGTGTCTTCCTCTCTCGCTGCCCCTCCCCTGCTCATGCTCTCTCTCTCTCTCTCTCAAAAATAAGTAAACATCCAAAAATTTTCTAAAATAAAAACATACATGAAGCACATGTGGCAACAGACTTCCTTAAAAACCCGCTCTTCTTTTGTGTAGGTTTAGAAACGTGCACAATAAAATAAGTATTTTTAAGGGAATTCATCGATGGGGAGGGGTGCAGGAAGAATGTAGGCTTGGAGCCCAGTCTTCTGAGCTGACCTCCCAGGTTCCAAGTACGGTGCCTTCTCTGAGTCAGGTGTCGGTGAGCAACTTCTCTGCGCTTTCGTTTCCTCATCTCGTTTGTAAAGTGAGAGCGGTAACAGTACCTTCCTCTCAGGCTTGTTAGAGAGCTTCCGTGAGATGATCAAGCGCAAAACAGGCAGGAAATGCTCGGTTTACAATATTCCTCCGTGCTCTGCCCTGTTCCCCCTTTGTTGGCACCCCCCCCCCCCGCCATGTGAGGAGCTGGCAGTAAAAAAAAAAAAACCTGGGATGCCATTGGGATAATTCACCATCCCAGCTCGGTGGGGGAGATGCCCTCTGGAAGGCTAATCTGGTTCTTGGCTTTTCCAGGCTGTGTTAACTCACTTCACAGCCCCGAGGCTCATGTAACCGCGTGTAACCACATCACAGGGACTGTCTGGAAGTGAGATTACAGGTGTCAGACATTTGACAGAGCTCCAGGCACAGGGTAGAGACTCTCATCATGGGAGTTTCCTTCGCAGGTCCTTCGCTGACAGCTTTGCAGAAAGAAACACCCGTCAGAAAGGTCCCGGACATTCAGCAAGTCATATCATGGTTTTGAACTGATCCCAGGCAAAAGCCGAGAACATGTGTTCTGCAAAGCAGAATTTGTTTCACCAGCATTTTGAATTAAAGCTTTTGTTCAATGTTTGCTTATGTTTGAGAGGGAAAGAGAGGGGCGGAGGGGCAGAGAGAGAGGGAGACGGGGGATCCGAAGCAGGTTCTGTGCTGACAGCGGAGAGCCTGATGCGGGGCTTGAACCCACAAACCGTGAGATCATGACCTGAGCTGAAGTCGGACACTTAACCTACTGAACCACCTAGGCGCCCCTAAAAAAACTTTTTTTTTTTTTAAATTATAAATTAACAAAAGCTTTTTGAAGTTAGTGGCCAACACTTAGAGATATATGGATTTACAAATAAAACATGCCTTTCTTGAAAACTCAGGCCTGGCTTTCCTCGGCCTGCATTTCTGCATGGCTTCACATGCCAGGGGCTGTGTGCCCACCGTCTCCCCCCACAGCCCGCGTGGTTCGCTCAGGTTGCCTACCAGCCCACTCGGTCACCAGAATCGAAGAGTGCAGAATTCTGAATTGTTTTTTGCTTCACAGGGAGGCTCCTCTGGCCGGGGCACAGCTCTGAGGGGTGGCTGTGATTCCGAACTTGTCCTCTTCCTCAACTGCTTCAAGAACTACGAGGACCTGGGCGTTCGCCGTGCAGAGATCCTCAACGAGATGCGGGTCCTGCTAGAATCCTGGTGGCAGAAACCCATCCCCGGTCTGAGCTTTGAGTTTCCCGAGCAGGACGCGGCCAGGGTCCTACGGTTCCGACTGGCATCCACGGACCTCGAAAACTGGATGGATGTCAGCCTGGTGCCCGCCTTCGACGCTCTGGGTGAGGGGTGCCTGACCCATTCCAGGGTCGGGGGCAAGATCCTTAGGAGTAGGACCGGGCTTCCAGTCCTAACCCTGCCACCAGCCTGCTGTGTGGCCTGGGCATCCCTCTCTGGGCTCTCGTTCCCTGACTACACGCATTGAGTGTGGGCCAAGAAAGCCCGGTTCCTCCTGGATCTGCGGTCCTGGCATCTAGAAGCTTGGCCCTCCCTCAAGCAGCTGGGGAGACGTTCCTTCAGCCACTGCCGAGAACAGTGCTGCTCGGCCCTTCCAGAAATACCCCAGGGGGAAGGCACAGCCACCTGGCCTCAGGGGGCTTGGGGACAAGGCCAGCATTCTGCAAAATCTTGTATTTCATCTTAAAGGCATTAATATGATTTTTGCGCTCCCCTTGATAGTATATCCATGCTTGATTTATAATATAGTATATATAATGTGCCCCTGTGCCCACATCTGTAAAATGAAGTTAATAATAATGGGACCGTAGCAATCCATCTTGCAGAGTGTTTGGAAAGACCATGTGCGTGAATACCTGTGATGAACTTGACACATGATGGGGCTGTACGAGTGCTTGCTGTCCTTCTTTCTATTATTATTATTATTATTATTACTATTTCTATTACTATCATTATTATTATTATCAGTGTTCTTCTTATTAACCATGATGTCCTGGGAGACAGCTCTCTTGAACTTATCCAGGTTACAACGTCCTGACGGACAGCCACACTCTCCCACGCTCGGTACACGTATATCAATCACAATAGCTACTGCTTACTCAGTGCTCGACTCCAACAAGCACTTGACCTATTTCATCTCATTAATTCCTCAGAACAAACCTATGAGGTCTGTACTGTCTTGTCTTCCCTTTTCCTAAGAGGGGCACTGAGGCACAGAGATGGACGGTAACTCACCCAAAGCCGCACAGCAAGTAAGCGATGTCGGGGGAGCCCGGGAAATTATGGAGCGCGTTTCCTTTTCCCAGGCCAGGCCCACAGGAAGCGGTGGCGGGAAAGGCCCACGCCGCAAAGGCAGCCAGCTTTAACTTCCAGTCCTGTGTCCGTCACTTGCCAGCTCTGTGACCGGGGGCACAGCCCTGAATTTCTCTGTGCCTCAGTGTCCGCAGCTGTAAGATGAAGTGAAGGCAAGTTGCCCGGTGGGGTTTTGGTGGGGAGACGCGGCACTCGGTGTGAAACTTTAGTGTCGCAAGCATAAAAAAATATTATCACTGCCAAGGGCTCGGAATCCTTTGCCTTACGGTTTCCCCAGCACCGTGCCTTTCCCCTCTGGCACCAATTAAAGGTATGTGCAGTGTTCTGCCTGAGGGAACCGCAGGGAGGGAAGAACTACCAGGTTCTAGGTACTCCTGATTCAGCTGGAAGCGTCCTTCCTTTGGAGCCGGCTTGGAATGCAGCCGGGCCCTGGGGGCTGCCTGGCCATTTGGAAGGAAGGGGCTCTTCCTTCTGGTCTAGAGCTTTCCTCCCTGCCCCCTGAGAAGCTCCAGGCTCTCTTCCTCATCCTCCAGCCCCCATGCTCGTGGATACCCGCCTCCACCGAACTGCCCTCCTCCCCGCCCCCGGCTCTCCATCCTGTGCCTCGGAACCCTTCCTGACGCACAGCACTTCACTCCCGCAGGACAGCTCAGTTCCGATGTCAAACTCAAGCCCCAGATCTACTCCCGCCTCCTCGACAGCGGCTGCCAGGGAGGCGAGCACGCGGCCTGCTTCACGGAGCTGCGGAGGAACTTTGTGAACGTTCGCCCGGCCAAGCTGAAGAACCTGATCCTGCTGGTGAAGCACTGGTTCCGCCAGGTAAGGTGGCTTCGGAGGGTCCTCGCCCCAGGCATAGGACTGTTGGAATTTGTGATTTCGCGATGGCGAGAATATTTTCTTATGTTCCGTGGCCACTCGTGTTTCTCTTTAGGGAGATATGCCTGTTCATATCATTGGTTTATTATTTTCTTCTGGGCTAGCTGTTTTCTCCTTGTTGGTTTGTTGGAGCTCTTTACATATTCTGGGTGCTAATTCTTACTGAGTTAACATAATGCAATCTGTTCTCCCAGGACGAGGCTGGGACTTCCGTTTTGTTCTTAGGTCTTTTGTCACGGAAAATGTCACGATTTTAATGTAATCAGGTGTGTTCATCTTTTTCGTATGTGATTTGTACTTGGTGCATCTTGTGTAAGTAGGCTTTGCCTATCCTGACTTTTTTCTTAATTTTTTTTAATGTTTATTTATTTTTGAGAGAGACAGAGACAGAGCTTGAGCGGGGGAGGGGCAGAGAGAGAGAGGGAGACACAGAATCTGAAATAGGCTCCAGGCTCTGAGCTGTCAGCACAGAGCCCGACGTGGGGCTCAAACCCACGAACCGCGAGATCGTGACCTGAGCCGAAGTCGGGCGCTTCACCGACTGAGCCACCCAGGCGCCCCTATCCTTTCTAAAATTCTTCTCCCATATTTCCTCCCAGAAGGTTCTAAAGTTTTCTTTTCGTGTGGGTTCAGGGCTTTGAACTCTCTGGAATATTTTATCTATGGTATGAAGTAACGCGGAGTTTGTACGCTTCCCGCCTCAGCCTCAGGAATGACCCCCACCCCCGAAACATTCATGTTTGTCGACAGACTGTTGTGTATTGAAGAAGGGGTGCCCAGCCTGTGCCTGGAGATGAGGGAACAGGCCCCCTCCCCCCCAAGATCTTTGGGCACACGGCTTGGTCTTTCTGGTGGACCACTCATCATAAAGCAAGTCTGGGGGGAGGAGATCCTGAATTCCGGATCTCGTTCAGCCAACGACTCGCTGTGTGGCCCTGGAAAGTTCTGCCATCCGCTCATCTGGAGGATGAGCAGCAGCCTCGCACTGCCCACCCGCCGGCCTCTCTCTGACTGCTCCCCAATCCCAGAGGCTCGCGTCGCATACGCCCGAGGCTTGGCCGAAGCCCCAGGAGCGAGGGCAGATGAGACTCGGCAGGTTGTTCCTGGAACGCGGCATCTCGTCTCAGGCTTCGCCTGCGTCCCGGTGGGCGGGCTCTGCACCCCCTAGACTGAGAGCTCCGGGGAAGTTCTCCAGGGAGCGCTCTCTTCCCCTCCCCTTCCCCTCTAACAGGTGTGCCAGGGGGAGGTGAGGAGGGAGGAGCTGCCTCCAGCCTATGCCCTGGAGCTGCTGACCATCTTCGCCTGGGAGCAGGGCTGTGGGAAGGAGGCCTTCAGCCTGGCCCAAGGCCTCCGCACCGTCCTGGGCCTGATCTGTCAGTATCAGCACCTGTGTGTTTTCTGGACCCTCAACTACGGCTTCGAGGACCCTGCGGTCAGGTGGTTCTTGCGGTACCAGCTCGAGAGACCCAGGTACCTCCCATCACCCCCCTGTCCGCACTCTCCGGGGCTTGGGCCGCAGGAGATAATTAACAATGGTCAATGATCCAACAGGTCTCCTCTCCCGGAGGCCTGCGCGGGGGCCAAAGCCACACGCTGTGCGCTTACTAATTCAGTGGATTCAGCCCCAGAGGGAAATGACAGTCACTAGGGGGCATTTTTTTTTAATTTTTTTTTTTTTAACGTTTTATTTATTTTTGAGACAGAGAGAGACAGAGCATGAACAGGGGAGGGTCAGCGAGAGGGAGACACAGAATCTGAAACAGGCTCCGGGCTCTGAGCTGTCAGCACAGAGCCCGACGCGGGGATCGAACTCACGGACCGTGAGATCGTGACCTGAGCCGAAGTCGGCCGCTTAACCGACTGAGCCACCCAGGCACCCCACTAGGGGGCATTTTTAAAAAGATTTTTCTAGGGGCACCTGGGTGGCTCAGTCCGTTAAGCGACACCGTCGGCTCAGGTCATGATCTCTCCGTTCGTGAGCTGGAAACCCATGTCGCGGGCTCTGTGTGGACAGCTCAGACGGAGCCTGGAGCCTGCTTGGGATTCTGTGTCTCCCCCTCTCCCTCTGCCCCTCCCCCTGCTAGCGCTCCCCCCCCACCGCCCTCTCTCTCTCTCTCTCAAAAATAAGTAAACCTTTAAAAAAAAAAAAGATTTTTGCGTGAACGTATTTTACACGTGAACATTTTATGCGACACGTAGCATACAAGTACCAAGGGCACAATTTGATGCCTTTCTATAAAGTGAACCCACCTGTGAAAAGACCACCAACGGTGGTGCGTTCTTACTGTTGCTTATTGCGTTCTGTTGCCGAGCAGAGTACTTGCATCGTGTGCATTTATCACAATATGCTTTCCGTCCTGTTCCTCATGGACGGTTTGGTGGTTTCCACTCCGGTTACCATGAGGCTGTTCTAAACAGCCTTGCACGCACATTTCGGTGTGCCCGCACCATTAGAGAGACACATGGGAATGAAACTGCTTGGTCTCGGGGGTAACTCTGAGTCCCTGGGGGTGGATCCTCCTGTCTGATGATTCTAATGTGCAGAGTGGAGGATCATGACTCTGATGTAATCTCCACGGCAGCCCCCCCCTGCCCAAGGTAACTGAGGCTCAGAGAAGGTAAGTCATCCGCCCTAGGTCACACAGCTGGAAAGGAGAAGAGCTGGAGTTGGAGCCAGGCCTGCTTGACCTCAGAGCCCCTGATCCTGACCGTCTCACTAACCAGAACCTTCTTGTCCCTCTGGATTTGCAGGCCCGTGATCCTGGACCCAGCTGACCCCACGTGGGACGTGGGGAACGGAGCAGCGTGGCACTGGGATCTACTGGCCCGAGAGGCAGAGTCTTGCTATGAGCACCCGTGTTTTCTGCAGGCGGCGGGGGGCGCTGTGCAGCCCTGGGAGGGGCCCGTGAGTGAGGGGCTCCCAGGATCCTTGTTACGCACCCAATTCGTGTACTCGGTGTTTCCTGAGCATCTGCTGTGTGCTGGGGCCCTGGGATGTGGGCCAGGCTTGAAAAGTGGGGGCTGCAGGCATGTAACACAACCTGATCACCAAGCTGAGCCTGCTTGGAGGAACCTTTCCGGTGGCGTTGTTATCATCTGCTTACCTCGCTGTGTCCGCCCGGCACCGGGGACCTTTTTATAATTTATCCCGTCTGGAAGGGCGCCTCTATCTAATCTGCACGAAGGCGCCTTAGGGGCTAGCGGTGACCCTCTCGCTTTCTCTCTCTGAGTCTCAGTCACCCTGACCGTACAATGGGAGGGGGCTGGCGAGAGAAGGGATGGAGAAGCCTCTTCGCTTGTAAGACAGCTCCTTCAACAAACTTCCAGGGCCTTCCACGTCCTGGGTGCTCAGGTTTGGACCACCCCATCCAGCGAGACTCTGCCCAGAGGGCCCCGGAGGAGAGCAGCAGTCTCGACACCATGGACCCAAGTGCAGGGAGCAGGCAGCCCTCACGCCCAGCTCCTGGCCCCTCAGGGACAGCCAGCACCACCCCCTGTACTCTGGGGACGGCCTTGGATCTGTCTCGCATCAGCACCAAGGACCTGGACCGCTTCATCCAGGACCACCTGAAACCGAACCCCCAGTTCCAGAAGCAGGTCAACAAGGCCATCGATGTCATCTTGCATTGCCTCTGCGAGAAGCGTTTCTACAGGGCGTCCACAGTCAGCAAGGTAAGTCGGTGGGTGGGGACACCGATGGGACCCTCCTGGGGCACCACAGCGAGGAGGGGGAGGAGCCACAGCACGGGCTGGGCAAGGCGGGCATCTGTGGAGGGGTATGGCAAGGCTGGGCAAGCGCGGGCTGCTGAGGGCGGGCAGGGCAAGTGGGCATCCGTGGAGGGGTAGCTTGCTGGCCGGAGGTGTGTATCTAAGTACCAGCTTTTTGGGGGGATCTTTTTTAATGATAGTTTTTTAAACCGCTAACAGAGCACGTCTCCTCTCTGCTCAAAACCCTCCCCGGGTTCACAGAGCACAGTGGCTTCGAGGCCCATAGAATCTGGCCCTGGTCTTTCTCGGAACTTCACTTACTCCACACTGGCCTCCTGGCTGCTTCTTGAACTCACCGGCCAGAGTCCACACTGGCTGGTTTCTCTTTCTGGAATCCCTCACCACCCCACCCCCCCGCCCCATCCACTTGGCTTCCCCCACTCTCCTTTAAGTCTAGGGTCCCAACCCTCTAGAGTCTCACGGAGGCCTGATTGCTCAGTTCACAACTGCAACCTCCCTTCCACAGCCCCACCCCATCCCCTTACTGCCTTATTTGCCTGCACACAGCCCTTAGCGCTTCTGGGAGCTGTTGTTTGCTGACTGTCCCTCCCTCCTCTCCCCCTGCTAGAATGTAAGTTCCAGGAGAACAGGTAACTTTTATGTACTCCCATACCTTGCCGCATGTGAGTGCCCAATAAACGGATGGATGGATGGAAGCAGGCCAGCAGAGCACATCCACAGGCCCCATTTGGCCCCGGGACCTCAACGTGCCATGTGTGGTCCAGATGGGCAGTCAATAGGTGCTGCGGATATTCGGCTAAAATCATTAATCCCTGCCCCCTTCACCGCACCCCCCCCCCGTTTTCTGTTGCTACATGTTGGTCTGACTTTGCGCAGGCCCCGAGGGTCAGAAGGCAGGTGCAGGCGGACATAATCTGACTCTGCCAGGCTTCTCAGAGTCAGAGGTCGCGGGGCTTGTGCAGCCCGCCTCTGTCACGGTGTCCCCAGACCCGACACCAGCGACAGAGTAGTGTTGGGACTGCAGTGGGGGTACAGCGGGTGGGGTCATAGTCTGACTCCTGAGCTCAGGGACAGTCACGGGTCTCAGATGGCCCATCCTCTGCAGGGGGGCTCATTTGGCCGGGGCACAGACCTGAGGGGCTACGGTGATGCCGAACTCGTCATCTTCCTCAACTGCTTCGAGGACTACGGGGACCAAAGGGCCCGCCGCCTGGAGATCCTTGATGAGATGCGGGCACAGTTGGAATCCTGGTGGCAAGACCCAGTCCCCGGCCTGAGCCTCCGTTTTCCTGAGCAGACCGTGCCCGAGGCTTTACAGTTCCAGCTGGTGTCCCGGGCCCCAGGAAACTGGATGGACGTGAGCCTGCTGCCCGTCTTTGATGCCGTGGGTGAGGGCTGCCTCCAGCCTGTGCCCTGGAGACCAATTCTCTCGCCCGCTATGCTACACAGCTTGCCTAGGATCGAGATCACCCACCTTGCGGAGTTATTGGGTGGATGAGCGAAAATTACTGAAAAGCACCCAGCACGTATTTGGTGCTTAAAAAAAAAAAAAAAAAAAGTTCTGATTGCTATTCCATGTCGTAGACTGTGTATTATGGGTTGCAGTGCTATGCTATGTAATTAACGTTAAAATATTAACAAAGGCTGGGGAGTGGCTGGGTGGGGACATGCTGCTGTCTTCGTTAGAGCTAGGCACTCAGAGTACTTCACATTTCGCAGGGCAGCTCTGTGCGGGCGCCAGACCTGAGCCCCAGATCTACTCCCGCCTCCTCGACAGCGGCTGCCAGGGGGGCGAGCACGTGGCCTGCTTCACAGAGCTGAGGAGGAACTTCGTGAACACTCGGCCACCCAAGCTGAAGAACCTGATCCTGCTCGTGAAGCACTGGTATTACCAGGTGAGGCCTCCATACCCGCCTCCCTCCTCCCAGGAAGTAGCTGCTGTCATGGCAACTGCCTCAGCCAATCATCGCCTCCCCCAGGCAGCCGTCTCCCTTCCTTCACTTCTTATTGGCCATCCCAAGTAGAAGGTCCACCTCCTCCATCCTCCATTTCCGGTACAGACCGGAAGTCCCTGGCTGAAAGAAAATCTCTTTGTCCGTCAAGCTCCGAATGCCCGTTTCTTGCAGTTGGGGTTCACCATCCACCTCTAGCTCATCTGTTTCCCTTCACTCCCCACGCTGCTAATGGGTTCCCTGTTCTTGCCCACCCCCAAGCCCTAGCTTATGCTGTTCCGCCATCACTGTCTTGTGTGCAAAGTGTACTAAATAAACCCCGAGCTTCCTCCAGACCTCCCTCACCAAAAACACTCATGTGAATGCACTCGCATTCGTGTACTCATTCAACAAACATCTACTGAGCACCCACTGCCACTAACGTCACGATTGTGCCAGATGTTGGGATACCAAGCTGAATATATCGCAGCCCCCATTCCTGTACAACCGTCCCGTACACCCTTGATGGAGAGACTCTGGGCAAAGATCAAGTCTGAGATCCTTAGCCTCGCTGTGTGACCTTGGACAAGTCACTACCCACGCCCGTTCCCAGACCTCTGTGTGTCCACCTGGGAAATAAAAAGGGTTCCATTTTGTTCCGTGAAATGCAAAGGGCTTTATTTTTTATATTCCCCTCCCTCTCCAAGTACATAGGGCCATGCTTGGCACATCTTGGGTGCTCAACTCCACTCATTCTTTGATTGGCCTTGGGTGACCTAGGTCGCAGCTCGGAACAGAGGACGGCAGCCAGCCTGTGCCTCCCTGCCCCCAGTCTATGCCCTGGAGCTCCTGACCATCTTCGCCTGGGAGCAGGGCTGCAGGAACGATTCTTTCAACACGGCTGAAGGCCTCAAGACGGTCCTAGGGCTCGTCCAGCAGCACCAGCAGCTTTGTGTCTACTGGACGGTCAACTACAGCTTTGAGGACCCAGCTATCAGAACATACCTTCTTGGCCAGCTTCAGAAACCCAGGTGCAGACCCACGATGCACTGCATCATCCTTTCTCCTCCCCCCCCCCCCCCCCCCCCGCCGGAGTCACTGCATCCAGGAGGGATCCAGGCTGGGATCTGGGTGCCCCAACCCCACTCCTCGCTCTGGACTCTTTGCTGAAGAAGCATGGACACAGGGAGCCCCCAAAGAAGCCAGAGCCAGGTTCATTAACACAATAAAATATCATTTCTGAAATGAAGGGCTCACCCAATACCTGACTGAGGCAGCCAGGTGGGAAGCCTACTGTGCGTGGGACAGACTGGGCCAGCCCTAAGGTCCTGACACTCTTCTCCTTCTCCCCAGCCCCCACACCCTTTCCCGGTCCCTCCCACCCCCCTGCTCTTCACTGATTCCCACCTTCCCCACCTGCCTGCCCATCCACTCTGCCCCCCCAGGCCCCTGCTCCTGGATCCTGCTGACCCCACCTGGAATGTGGGCCAGGGCAGCTGGGAGCTGTTGGCCCAAGAAGCAGCAGCCCTGGAGACACAGGCCTGCCTTAGGAATAGACAGGGGATGTCTGTGCAGCCCTGGGATGTGATGGTAAGAGGGGTCCAGACTCCCTTTCCCTGCCGGTGCGCGCATTCCCCAGCTGCCAGGAGTGTGTGTTTCTGCCAGCTTACAGCTGAGACATTTGCTGTTCTGTCCCAGCCAGCGCTTCAGTGACACGGGGGACAAAAAGCCCACCCTCGTTTTTTTAAGGCGAGACCGGCTCTGTGATGCAATTCCGAGTCCAGAGTTCCCCGTGGGATCGAGAGAAAGCTTTCTCGAGCTGGAGCCTTGCTTAGCTCCTCCTCCTGCTTCCCTCACTCCCCTTTTCCTGCAAGCACTGCCCCCCGTCAATCCACGCACGAGAACCCCCATCGCAGGCTCTGCTTCTAGGGGACCCCCGCTTAAGGCGATAGCCAGCCCCCGAAGGGATATGAGTTTATTGCCCTTGCTTTTGTCAGCCGGCTCTCGTAACCAGGGCTTGATACTCACGACAATCCAGTGAGGCACGGGCGTTGTTATTGCCACCATTTAAAGATGGTGAAACCAAGGCTGCGTGTTGGCGGTGGAACCAGAACGTGAACTCGGGTCCTTCTGATGCTCCCACACAGACCTGCCAACCAGCTGAGAAAGAAAAGGGCTGTGGGAGGTAGCGGGAGCCTCATCCTCATAGACTGGCAAGAGGCAGGGCCTGCGCGCTCCTAGGGAATCCTGGCTCGAGCCGGCGCTACCTGGATTCTTTCTGTAGCCTGCTCTCCTTTACCAAACACCAGCTGGGGACCTTGACAAGTTCATCAGTGAATTTCTCCAGCCCAGCCGCCAGTTCTTGGCTCAGGTGAACAAGGCCGTCAACGCCATCTGCTCATTCCTGAGGGAAAACTGCTTCCGGAATTCTCCCATCAAAGTGCTCAAGGTGGTCAAGGTAAGTCCCCAGAGGGCCGTGGGCAAGGACGGCCCTGCAGGCTGGGGATCTCTCCCAGGCCAGGGCCAGGCCTGACCCACCTCTGTGGTCCTTACAACAATCGGCACAAGGCCAAACACAGAAGGGAAACCAGAACGCCGTCGTTGTAGGTGGGTGGCGGCGGGAGGGCTCAGAGGTGTCCAACAAATCTCTTCTGGCCGCTTGTGACAGCCAACTCAAAAGGAGGAACGAAGGGAGTATGTTGGCTGATGTAAATGGAAAGCCCTGGAGTAGATCTGCCATCAGGTACAGCTAGATCCAGGAGCCCATGCGGGGTCACCAGGACTCAGCTTTTCATCCCAGCTCTTGGCTCTGCTGTCTTCTGTGTCGGACAAGCCCTTTCCATGTGATGGTTCTTAGCATCTCTAAGCTTCCAGAAAGGGGGAATCTTTTTTCTCAAAATTCAAATAAGTCTTGGAATTGAGTCTTACTGTCCTGACTCGGGTTATGTACCCCTCCCCAAACTCATCACTGGGGCTAGGGAGACACCATGCTCTGACTGGCCAAGCCTGGTTCATATTATTGAGTCAGTCCCACGTGGACCTGAATTGTGGGGGAGGAGCGATTCCCCCAAAGAAAACCAGGGTGCTGGTCATCGAAGTAGAAGGGATGCTGGGGGTGTATAAAAAGTCACATTATCCACTGCACCAGATACAACCTGGGTCCACAACTGAAGTCACAAGTGAGACCCAGGTTAGCTCTGGAAGATTATCAGCATAGAATCAGCCAATGAAAAGTCCCAGGCCTGATGATTTGCTGTGTGGCCCCAGGCAAATACCTTCCCCTCTCTGATCCTTACCTTCTTTGTCCATAACACTTAAAGATGATAACCTGGCTCACTGGTTGCCAACCGTGGCTTCACTTAGAATCACGAGGTGACTTTTAAAAATTAGACTGATGCCCTGTCCCCCTCCCAGGCCAATTAAATCACAGTCACAGGGGCATAGGAGCCATACGTACATCAGTCAGTTTTTAAAGCTCTCCTGGTACAAGCAGGCTTGAGAACCACAGGTCAAAAAAAATAAACAAATAAATCTCCCAAATCCCTCCCGGCCCCCAAACTTGATGGAATGAGAACGTTTGCATTTGTTGAAGGGTTTAAACTTAACATCTTGCACATTTCTTTTTCTTGCAACCATACTACGTCTTAACCGCATATTAAAGAGGTAAGACAGAGAGGTTAGGTGACTTGCCCAAGGTCACACAGCAAGTTCCTGACCCACAGGCTCCAGCAGGAGGACGTCGTGCAGTCCTGCAAGGGTCAAGCCGCCTCCGTGTCCTCCCCAGGGTGGCTCTTTAGCCAAAGGCACAGCTCTGCGAGGCCGCTCAGATGCTGATATAGTGGTGTTCCTCAGCTGCTTCAGCCAGTTCACCGAACAAGGGAACAAGCGGGCTGAGATCATCTCAGAGATCCGAGCCCAGCTGGAGGCATGTCAGCAGGAGATGCAGTTCGAGGTGAAGTTCGAGATCCCCAAGTGGGAGAATCCCCGCGTTTTGAGCTTCTCTCTGATGTCCCAGACGATGCTGGATCAGAGCGTGGACTTTGACGTGCTGCCAGCCTTTAACGCCTTAGGTGAGGTACCCAAGCATACTCCTGAGAAGGGGAGAAGCAGAGGCAGGGCTGCCAGGGACAGCAGTCGAGGTTGTGCACTGCACAACCAGACCACACATGTTCACAGGGCAGGCATTGTACACATGTGTGTTTCTCACCACTTTCCTGCGAGGTGTCTGGAGAAAAGGACACGTTTTTCCAATTCATACAACAGTTCTATGCGATCTAACAGTGGCCCTGGGCTGGGCCCTAGTCTCAGCATGACAGATGACCTTGAGCAAGGGAATTCCCTGCCTTGAGCCGCAGTGTCTTCCCCTGACACTGTATTCGAGTGTCTCCGTGCACTCCCAGCTTCGAGGATTTGTGTGCTGCCTTCTCCACCTTCCACAGACCCGGAGGATCCGTTCGTTCAACACACGCAGCGAGTATGTGTCCAGCATTCTCCGTGGCACCAAGGGTACATCCCTGCACAAAACAAACACAAATCCTTTCCATCTATTCAGTTCTGAGCTTGCACTGGAAAGTTCGCAGAGCGAGGACGTCCCGTGTATTGGAAAGTACTTGGCTCCTGAGGTTTGGGAATCGAGTAACAAGGGAGGGACTCATCCAGAAATGTGTCTGAGTCTACGCAGTTCCTCAGTTCGGAAAGCAGGAACGCTTGAATGTCAAGGAGTGCCTTTAAGGGCGGTGATACGGTCCTGTTCCTTACAGGAGGCTCTAAGACCGAGGCTCTGCCTTTGTTAGAGAGGGCTGAACGAGTGTCCAGGAGCCGCTAAAGATGTGTCAGCTCCCAGCTGAGACTTGAAAGGGGGCAGGAAGGGCCGCGAGATTCTCGCCGGGGATCTAAGGCTGGGTCACGCCACGTCTGTGTTCCGTCTAAGATCCCCTGTGCCCCCTCCCCGCCGCCGTGGGTCCAGACCCCCGGCGAGGGAGGTGCCCAAGTAGGAGATCCTGGAAGGCCTGTCTCAGTTGGCCCCAGGGGGGTTCTGGGAAACGAGCCGACGGTGGCCTCCTCCCTGTCTCCAGGCCAGCTGAGCTCCGGCAGGAGGCCCACGTCTCAAGTCTACGTCGACCTCATCCACAGCTATAACAACGCGGGCGAGTACTCCACCTGCTTCACGGAGCTGCAGAGGGACTTCATCGTCTCTCGCCCCACCAAGCTGAAGAGTCTGATCCGACTGGTCAAGCACTGGTACCGGCAGGTTCGGCCCGAGGACGGGGCCATCCCCCCGCCCCCCGCCCGGGCCCCGGAGCGCTGTCCTGGGAGGAGGCGGGGCACGACCCTGGGTTGGCCGAGCGGCCGGAGAGAGATTTCGTAGCTGTGGGACCTTGGTTTGCTTATCGGTGAACTGGGGCTGGTGTCGCCACATCGCAGCATTTGAGGGCACAGTGCGTGGCCGGGCATCTGACGCATGGAAGTGCCCGGTAAAGGTTTGGGGTGGTCTTGCCAGCTCTGGAAGGGTCCCTCCTGTGCCTCTTCGTTGCCAGTGTCAACCCACACTTTCCCTTTATTCCCCAGTGCAACAAGATGCCCAAGGGGAAAGGCTCCCTGCCCCCCCAGCACGGGCTAGAGCTCCTGACGGTGCATGCCTGGGAGCAGGGCGGCCGGGACCCCCAGTTCAACATGGCGCAAGGCTTCCGCACCGTCCTGGAGCTGGTCAGCCGGTACCGTGAGCTCTGTGTCTACTGGACCGTCAACTACGACAACCGAGACGAGACTGTCAGGGACTTCCTGAGCCAGCAGCTTCAGAAGCCCAGGTTCTGGCCCACCCTCAGTGTTGCAGTGTCTCAGATCTGGGGTCCCTCGCCCTTCCCACTTCTGCAGGGCACAGAGCAGGGACAGCAAACTCCTCTTCCTGGAACGGAGCTCCTTTCTAACAGGGACAGCCTTAGCACCTGAGGGACAGGCACTCCGTTTCCTGGTCCCCTGGTGGCCAGGTGAAATGTAAGACTCCAAGTCAAGTTTGAATTTCAGAAAAAGAATGAGTGACTTTTTAGTATGTGTGTGCCCCACGCGGTCCTTGGGACATACTGACGGTTTTCCAGAGCTCAAATGTCACTGGGCATCCTCTGTTTATATTTGTTAAATGCGCCAACCCTACCTGGGAACCCACCAGGTAACAGGAGCAGGTCTGCTTCTTTGGGATTTTGCCTCCCTCTGAAATGGTGCAAAGATAACAGAGACGCTTGCACAAATTCACGATGCATCTCCAGTCAGTGGGTGATGGCAACTTACAACAATGTGTTGAAAAAGACTCTGACGTGGTGACATCTGCCACAGATGTAGGAAGGGAGAGTGGTAGAACCAGTCCCGAGATTAATTAACAATGCCCGCTACATGCTGAAGGGGTAAGAGTGGCCCAAACGAACATGGTGGTTGATTAGTAATGTCTGCCCGGGACACAGAAGGGAGAAGTGGCCCATGCAGAGTGTTGGGTGATGGAGGAGAATAGTCCAACCAGTCCCACAGAAGGGCACCCAGATGTTGCCAGGGGTCGGACTGACCCTGATGGGAATTGCAGGCCCATCATCCTGGATCCAGCTGACCCGACGGGCAACCTGGGCCACAATGCCCGCTGGGACCTGCTGGCCGAGGAAGCTGTGGCCTGCATGTCTGCCCCGTGCTGCATGGGCAGGGACGGCACCCCCATCCAGCCATGGCCAGCGAAGGTAGGAGAGCTGTATGGCGCAGCAGGGCGCACCCTTCCCTGGGGACAGTGTGCTCGGGGGAGGGGCCTGACTCCTGCCAAAGGGGCCCCCTTGCCTCCACGTCCCGGCTGTCCCTTGGTCTCTGCCAACAGAGAACCAACTTCTTCTGTCACCTTCCGCCAGGCTGCCGTGTGAAGGCCGGAATTTGTACCAGATGGAGGGATGGACGCCAGCCGTTGGCGTGGAGAGACTTCGGGTCACCTACCAGACGTGTGTGTGCGTGTGTGTGTGTGCTTGTGAGAGACAGAGAGACCTCGATTCAGTGAATCTACTCCTCCTCTGTCCAGCCTCCCGACTCCTATCCCTGCCTTCCCACTCTCTGCCCTCCTCCTGCTCTGCGTACCCAGCCCAGCCGAGTTTTATCAAATACCCCCTTGCGTCAGACAGGTACTGGCCACCACAAGGCTTCCCTGCTCCCCTGCCTCCTGCGGCCGCGCACCAGACTCGGTGGGCTGGCAGCGGCCTGTCGCCGCCATGACTCCACTCTCAGCCAGCCACTGTCGCGTACCACACTGCGTCCCGCCCCTGCCGAGAACGTCCTCCTCCTTCCTGCCTTCTCTGCCCATCCGCGCCGGTTCACATCTTCCACTGAGGCCCATCCCTGTCCGCCCAGTGGCCTCTCCTCCTTCCCCAGCCCAGCGGCTTTCGCCGAGATGGCAGTCTTCGTGCCATTTGTCAGCCACAGGCCATTGGCAGCGGCCGCCTGGAGTCCTGGGTTCTGGAGGATTCTAAAGAACGGATGCATACCTGGGAAGAGTGATGTAATCAACTAGTGATGTCTGCCATGGATGCGGTAGGGGAACGTGGCTGGCCCCGAGGCAGGAATATGGGCTCACAGGCTAACGGTGTTATTGAGGAGCTCTCTGAGCTCGGCCACCGGCAGGAAGAGCCTGCCCGGATGGGCCGGTCTTGTCTGCCACAGACGGAAGGCGTGGGGACGTGTGTACCATGCAGTCCCTCTCATGGGACCCCTGACTGAATGCCTTTTCGCTGGAGCCTTGTTTTCTACCTCCTTCGCACATCTTGAGACCACGGCCTGTTTGCCTTCTTGAATTTTTTTCTGGGCTCCTGTCTTCTCTCCTGATGTGCTGGAACATCGCCGGTGGGATTCTCCATCCCAGAGCGAGCCAGTGCCCAAACAACAGTGCTCGGCCTGCTTCCCTCCGCCCTCCAGGGCAAATCCACCGTGTGATTTGCAGGCGGGGCTCCTGCCCTCCAGGCCGACAGCTGTGTCCCTCTTAGTCAAGGCTCAGCACAGACAACAGGAAGTAGTCCAGGAATCGTTAGCAGGAAGGGATCCCATCCAAAGTCCCTGGACAGTCGGGAGGAGCGGAAGGCAAGGACCGTGGTGGGACTGGTGGTCTCAAGGTTAGACCCCCGTGGCTGAATCAGAGGTCAGGAAGCTGCCCCTGCCTGTCACCAGGCCACTGCCTCACACCCACCTAGCCGGGGCCAGGCCCGGGATATGGGCTCCAGCAGCCACGGGTGTCGCTCGGGACTTGCCAGCCACCAGCTCTTCAGGAAGATGCCTTCTGTCTCCCTCCTGGAGCACAGTCGAAATTACGGCCAGAAGTCTGGCGACAGGGCCATCGGAAGCGAATGGTTCACCTCCCACTCCTTACAGCGCAGGGAAGGAGGGATGCCCAGCGCTGACCGCCCACGTCCGGGTCGGCATCCCCAGCAGATGCGCTGTGAACTGCGAATGTCTGTTGGGCGGGTGAGGGGGTGGGCCGTCCCAGAGGGAGGACCAGGAGGAGACAGAGGGGAAGGAGCCACCAGGCATCCCCTCCCTGCCCCCCCTGAGTGTCTCAGATGGCCTGACTCTCCGTGGCCCACTGCTGGGTACTGCCGCTCGGGCGCTGAGTCCGTTCGGGCTCCTGTAACGAAGCACCACAGACCGGGTGGCTCATCAACAACGGCAGTGTATTTCCGGCAGCTCTGGAGGCTGGAAGTCAGCACGGTCGGGTTCTGGGAAGAGCCCCTTCCAGGCTGCAAACCTCTTGTGTCCTCACATGGCAGAGAGCCGGCCAGCTCTCCGGACTCTTCTAACAAGGGCACTGATCCCATTCGTGGGGGCCCCCCCTCGAGACCTCACCACCTCCCACAGACCGCCACCTTCTCATACCATCCCATCGGGATTGGGGTTTCAACATAGGGACCGGGGGGGACATACACCATGGCGGGGATGCAGACCGGGGCTGGGGAAGAGCCTTCCCCTGTCCATGCCATTCTTAGAAAGTGCCAGAGAGCAGGCCTTCTGCTCCGCCTGGGGCCACAGCGGCCGAGGCTCGGGGGCGGAGCCCCCGGATTCCGGGGCCGCGTGGGTGCCCCCCTTCCCTCTGCCACTCGCTCTGGCAGCTGGACTGCTACTGAGGGCACGCGGTGTTGATAAAGCCTTCTTAAACTCACTTCACTGACTGTGAAGCCGGGGCTGGGGTTCGCAGGACCCCAAGGTACACCTTTTGCGTTGGTGCGGTTCCAGGGGCTCAGAGCTGACACCGGTGGGCAACAGAGACCCGTCCCACCACGTGTCCAGCAGCAGGTGGGGACCTGGGCGTGGCAAGCTGGTGGTTCTTGGCCCAGGTCGGGCCAGCAGCAGGGTCTCAATTCGATAACTCCCATCGTCATGACGCAGACTCTATGCGCCCCACACCCCCCAAAATGGCTCTTGAATTAGGATAATTGTGAGATGGTGAGAAATGGGGTAGCTGCCGTAGGTTGGAGGTGAGAAGGACCTGTCACCTGGTCCGGGCTGACCTGACGGGGGGGGGGGAGGGGGGGGGCAGATTTATTCTATTCTGGCTCCTGAGTCCTTGACAACGGCCACTCTGGTATTGGCCTCATAGCCCCGCTGTCCCGTTTGAGGGCTTCCTGATCTAGCCACACCCTTAGATTGGTGGCGATTTTAAGTTGATTTCGTACATGTAGTGACCCTAAGGATGTAAGGGTTAAATTGTGGTGTAGGGCTAACCTACAGCTTGAGAAAGAACAGCTTTGTTTTGATCTGAAGGTTAAGAGAGAGCAGCCTTGCTTTACTCTTGTAAATCAGGCCTCACCAGTTAAGGGAACAAAAGTTCAAAGAAAAGTCGCATCAGAGGCAGGGTCAAGGAGATCCACTGGACTTCACGGCAGAAAGTCTAGAATAATCACCCCATCCGGGAACTGTTTCCACCTCATCTGGGAACTATTTCTTTGTTCTGTTCCCAGGTGACGATAAAACGACGTGGTCGGCTATAAAAACTCTGTACCCCGCCTGTTCGAGGCCGCACTCTGATCAAAAGTGTTGGTCCCGATCGGTCGGCCTCGCCTCTCGTTGCAAGAAACCTTGTGGGGACTGTCACTGGTGCCCGTCGCGTTCTGTTTCAGGAGTCGTGTGGATGCAACAAGGATAACCACAAAAATGTCCACATGCACTTTTCTCTGGAAGAGACAAATTGATACTAAAGTCCTAAGGACACACACGTGTGCAAGAAAAGCTTGGAAAATGCAGAAAAAAAGAGCTCGGAGGAGGGTTTAGCCCCAACCAACATTAGAACTTACTAGGATGGGACGCCTGGCTGGCGCAGTCAGTTAAGCATCTGACTTCAGCTCAGGTCATGACCTCACAGGTTCCTGAGTTCCAGCCCTGCTGGGCTGTCGGCTGTCTGTCGCAATGAGCCCGCTTCTGAGCCTCTGTCCCCCTCTCTCTCTGCCCCTCCCCCACTGTCATGCTCTCAGAAATAAACATGAAAAAAACAAACAAACAAACTTACTAGGAAACCACAGCCTAAGGGGATGAAAATAACAAAAAGCTAAGTGTGATCAGTCAGCAATTAAAAGCTAAACCGAGAGCCAGAGGGCCTCCTGGGTAACACCCAAAGGGGTTCCATCTCCTGGAGGCAGAGGAAGATGAGGACCCAGTCAAGAAATGGGCCCCATCCAATGTAGGAGTCCAAAGAAAGTGGGGGGGGGGGGCGGGCTATATTTTCAATTTAACTTAACTTTTTAAAGTTGAAAATATGAGATATAATTCACATGCCATGAATTATAACTTTTAAAGTGTATAATTCAGGGGCGTCTGGGTGGCTCAGTTGGTTAAGTGTCCAACTTCGGCTCAGGTCAGGATCTCCCGGTTCATGGGTTCGAGCCCCGCATCGGGCTCTGTGCTGACAGCTCGGAGCCTGGAGCCTGCTTTGGATTCTGTGTCTCCCTCTCTCTCTGCCCCTCCCCCGCTCATGCTCTGTCTTTCAAAATAAATAAACGTTAAAAAAAAATTTTAAAATCTGAATATAAGAATCTATTCATTATATGTGCTATAAGAAATGATAGCATTATATCAATGTGAAAATTCTAAATCACGTTATTGCTCTGTGTTTATGTAACAAGACATCCGTGTTCTTAGAGGATACATATTGGAGTATTTAAGAGGAAAGGGGTCTGGGTGATTAGGTCATGTCCACGTAGGATCATCAGTTCTAACAAATGCTCCAGTCTTGGAGGCAGGGGTGGGGGAGGGGAATGTTGCTAGTGGGGGAGGCTGTGCATGGGAGGGCAGGGGGTATCTGGGAAATCTCTGGGCTTTTTGCTTAATTCTGCTTTAAAATATAAAGTCTATTTAAAAAAAAAAAAAGGAGTAAAGGGGACTAATGTCTTCAACATGACCTCAAATGGCAATACCGTACTAATTATACGATGGGATGCCCATGCAGAGAATAAAGAACCAATGTGGTAAAATACTCTGGGGGAAGGGTATGGGGATTCTTTTGTATTCATCTCGCACATTTTCTCCGAGTTATTGCAAATGCAAAGTGTTCCGAGTTATTGCAAAATGCAATGTTTTTAAAACAATCATAAAGCAGGGACTTTGGAATCAGGTCATTCGGAGGTAGAACCTATCCAGACAAACTACGAGCTGTGTGAACCTTCCCACTGAGCCTTCGTGTTCTCATCTAGAGAAGGAGCCTTCTGACCCCTGGGCAGCCTACCTCGAGATGTGGTAGGAACAGTCATAAGGACGAGGAAAGACCCTTATTGGGCAGGTGTAGTAGTTAAGATTCTCCAGAGAAACAGAACCCATGGGATAGATAGATCCAAGTAGGGAATTGGCTCATGCTATTTGTGGAGGCTAGCAGGTCCAAAGTCTGTAGGGTAAGCTGAGAGGCTGGAGACCCAGAAAAAAAAGTTGACATTGGAGCTTGAGTCTGAAGGCCATCTGCTGGTGGTATTCTTTCTTCCTAAGGAAAGGTCGGCCTTTTTTCCTATTAAGACCTTCAACTGGTTGGATGAGGCCCACCCATGCTAGGAAGAGTATTCTGCTTTATTGAAAGTCTACTAAAAAAAAAAAAAAGCCTTCACAGAAAGATCTAGAATAACATTTGACCGAATATCTGTGTACCATGGCCCAGCCAGGTTGACCTACGAAGCTAATCATCACAGCAGAGAAGGGCCCTGTTCTTTCCCCATCTCAGGGACTTTTTTTTTTTTTTTTTTTGCCTTCTGGCTTATTTATTATTGCTAGACAGAGGCAGCCAGTGGGAGCCCTCTGGGGTTTTCATTTTGCACAGCTCTGGACGGAGTTGCGCGTCTGTCTTCCCCCTGGCCTGTGCACTCCTGGGCCGGTGTCCCATCCTTGCTCGGCCGGGGAGGTACCTGCTGAGGACCTACAGGTATCCACATGCATATGCCTGCTGAACACGCTGGCACGTGTATGTGCCCAGTGGTAGAACTAAAACCTGACTCTGGCTCAGCCCTTGCCTTGCTGTGTGTCCCTGAGCAAATAAATCCCCTCTCTGGGTCTCTTTCTCCTGGCTGCCCTCGTTGACTCTGACTTCCCAGGCCATGGAGATAACAGCTTCTCAAACATCATTTGCCAAGTGTCTGCCCATTCTAACACGAACCCTACCGGAGAGGTACCGTTGTCATCGCCATTTCACAGGTGGGGAAACTGAGGCACAAATAGGGCAGACGACGTAGCACGTGTCAGTCTGCCTGTTTGACCACAGGGTTGCCTCCCGAGGAGCCGGCTGGCCGACGTCCACGCTGCGGGGGTGGGCAGAAATCTGGATTGAGGAAGTCAGCTGGAAACTCACCCTGTGAGTTTCGGTTTCTAGACTCTCTTCCTGTGATTTGCCGTTTCCTGGATCTGGGCAAGGGAGTGGCGCATTCTCCTCTCTGCTGATCTGAGATCTACGGTTAGCAGCCGGCAGGAGCGGCAGGAGCGATGGGCATCTGGGGGTCGCATCTGTACTCCGTGCAGCCGGAGAAGCTGGAGGAGTTGATTCAGAACTCCCTGAGGCCCTATGGAGAATGTCAGAAGCAGATCGATGACACGGTGAACGCCATCTGTGCCTTCCTGGAGGAAACCAGGCAGCTCCCCCAAGTGATATGTGTGGCTAAAGTGAGTGGAAGGCTGGGGTCAGGGCTTCTGGGAGCCAGGAGGTGCCATGGCCACCGGAAGGAAGAGAGACGTGGGGCTGAGCACCTTCTGGGTGACAGGCCTTGGGTGAGGCTGGCTTCGCCTTGTCCTCTGCGCCCTCGAGTGGGTGATGGATATGGTGTGGAGCCTAGGGGCACAGCTTTACGGTCCAGCTCTGCCTTTACTCCTGTGCGCCCCGCAGCAGGTTGCTTAACCTCTCTGTTTCAGTCTCTGAATCTGTAAAATGGGAGAGGAATAATACGCACCTCAAACCGCAATGAGGCTTAAGTATATAATGTTCTTAGTACAGGGTCTGGTACATAGTTGGTGGCCAATAAATGAGCTGTGATTACCCACTGTTATTGTTTCTATCCTCCCCATGTTACAGAGGAGTAAACTGAGGCCGGTTGAGTTCGGTAAAACTACCCGAAGGTGGCTCTGTGGTTTCTCAAGGGCAACAGGGGGCGTCTCTCAGCGGGTAGAAATGTTTGGTGCTGTGGGCGTAAATCCCAGGGCTGAGGCTGGAGATTCCGGGCCTCTGGGGAGGAAAAGGTGCTGGGAAGGTGCTGGGACCCTAGGGTGGGAGGGAGTTAGAGATCCCCCAGCAACCTCCTCATGCTCACTGGCCCTGGAGCCCCGCTTCTCTTCAGTCACAGGGATTTCTGGCCTCTGCCTTATGCATGCCCAACAGCCCCAGCAGGAAAGATACCTGGACACTCGGTGTCCTTTCGCCCTGGCCCAGATGAGGAAACTGAGGCACGAGGAAGTTATTTACCAGCTGGAGGCAAAGCTGGACTTTAAGCCCAGATAGTGATGGGCTGAGTGCCCAGTCCGGTGGATTGCCACAAACAACATAACCTGTGTAACCTACACCTACCCCCCGACCCTCCTCTGTATCAGGTTGCCTGATATAAATGAAATCACGCATGGTGAGGCTTTAGCGTGTGGCTTCTTTGACCCATCCTGCTTACAAAATTGATGTTGTATGTAGGCATGTGTTTATCATTTCGTTGCTGAACAGTATTCCAAGGTGCGAATACATCACATTTGTTCGTTCTGTCGTCAATGGCCGTTTGAATGGCCTCCAGTCAGAGGCTCGTGTGAAATGTGCTGCCGTGAGCATCCTATTCAGGTCTTCGGGTGGTCAGATGGTGGCCAGCCACTCAATTTTAGGACTACGGTGACATTCGTGGCTTTTGCTTGATTGGAGAAGTGTTATCGCCTACGGGGGCGCCCTGTGACGCCAAAGGGTCCAGATTCTCACGTCTGCTTCTCCATCGTTGACAGGGTGGCTCCTATGGCAGGAAAACGGTGTTGAGGGGCAACTCTGATGGTACGATTGTCATCTTTGTGAGTGACCTTGAGCGGTTTCAGGATCAGAAAAAAAGCCAAGATGAAATCCTCAGCAAGATCTGGCAGGGGCTGAAAACCTGTCAGCTCACAATGAAGCTGGAGGCCAGAATGGAGATCCGGAAGCTCCATGGTAGGCTCATCTTCCAGCTGTCCACCAAATGGCAGAGCATCACTTTTGAGGTGCTCCCTGCTTACAACGCTCTGGGTGAGTGCTCCTGGGTGTGGAGGGCACTGGTCGGGAGGGGTGTGTTGAGAAAGCAAAGCCAAAGAAAGGGGTGGCAGACAGCCATGTGGGTCCTCCAGGCTGGGGATGAGATAGATATCACTGGTATGCTCCAAAGTGGGGGACCACATACCTTCAAGAGAGGAGGTCCCTCCTGCCCTAGGCTTCCTCTCTTCTCTAGAACGTCTCCCCCGCCCCCATCTCCTAATTGAGTTTGGAGAGAATGTCCTAGACTCTAGAATCTAGAGCAGAGTTTCTCAAACTGTGACAAGCACACAAATCAGCAGGGAACCTTGTGAAAAATGGTTCAGGAGATTGGGGCAGGACCCAGGATTCTGTATTTCTAACCAGGGCCATGCTGCTGGTCTGCACAACCATGCTTGGGGATTTGGGTGGAGTAAATGTTTGTTGGTTAGAGGAGAGGACGGGGCAAACATCTGGGAAAAGTTCAGCTGGGGCAGCATTTGGAGTCTGCTTTCTGACCAGGTCAACATCAAGGCAAAGGCAACTGGTTGGATGAATGGATGGTTGGTTGGTTGGTTGGTTGGATGGATGGATGGGTGAATAGATGTACAGGCATATGGATGGATGGATGGATGAATGGATGAACAGATGGATGGACGGATGGACGGATGATAGATTGGATGGATGGATGGATGGATGGATGAACAGATGGACGGACGGATGGACGGATGATAGATTGGATGGATGGATGGATGGATGGGTGAATAGATGTACAGGCATATGGACAGATGGACAGACCGATGGATGGATGATAGATGGGATGGATGGATGGATGGATATATGGATAGATGTACAGACAGATGGACGGATGGATGGACAGATGGACAAATGGATGGATGATAGATTGGATGGATGAATGGAAGGAATGACGGGAAAGAAGGAAGGAAAGAAAAAGCTCAGCATGGTTCCCACTGAGTCTCAAGCACAGGTACATAGAATCACAAACTTAAATGCCACAGCTGAAATTAAACCCTCTTTAAGCAAATAGGAAAACTGAAGGAAAGGAATGCCCCAGGGACACACAGTCAGTTACCGACAGAACTAGAATAAACTCCCGGATCTTCTAAACCCCAAGCCAGGATGCTTTTAGGATGGACACACACACACACACACACACACACGCTTCGGTGACTCATATTCACAGAAAGGCAACCAAGTTAGAGAAAAATATTTGGAAGGTAGGCAGCTCTCAGTTCCTATCCAGGTCCCACCCCTTACCCATTTTTGCCAACTATAAGATCAGACTAGAAGTGGCTAGTTTACGGGGCCTTTATAGGATGGCAAGAGTTGAGAGGACGTGCCTACCTCAAACAAGGGCTGCAGTCGTGAAGAGACCGAGTGTAACTCAGAATTCTTAGGAAATCCTCTGCTCTCCTCTTGTTCAGAGCATGGTGGCTGGGGACTGGGCCAGAGCGCCCTCTGCTGGGTTCACCCCAACCTGCAAGGATGGTGTGAAAACGAGAAATACGCTCTTCCTTGCATGTGGTATCCAGAGGCTGCCACCAGATGGCGCTAGACTTACATCTTGCACACCGAGATCCTTTTGGGAAAGGAAACCATGATTGCTTTCTGAGAAAAGTAACTTAGGGGTGAATTCTTAAATTCCTTTCTTTGCTAAATAGTTGCCCAACTAACGTGGCCTGTTCTCCACACCAGCTCCAGGCCAACTTCCACTGCTGTCCGGCTCCACTGCTGTCTCCCCAGGGTTTCAAACCCAAAGGCGAACTCTTCCTCTTATGTGACTTCTTAGTGTTTGCGTTTCCTCACCTGTTAAGTTAGTGGTTAATCGCGCCAACCACGTGGACTTTTGTGGCCCTGGCCTATTTCCCGCTACCTGAAAGGGCTTAAACTGTGTCTGGCATAGAGTAGGCGCTCAGCGAGTGTTAGCTACATTGTTGCCATCATCGAGGAGCGTAGAATGCTCTCTCCCTTGACCTCCTCGGGTGCCAAGAGCCCCGAACCATGTGTGGCTAAAAGTAGGAAGTCAGTAACTGTCAGGGCGAATGAAAGGAACAAGCTGGCTACTGGCTCCCTTTGTTCACGTGTTTGTAAAAAGTGCTTGTCAACAGTAGGGCTCGATGTAGCAAGAGTGGAGACCCTGAGGAAATCCTGGGACCTACTGACATGCCCCTCCCACTGCATTTGCGTCCTCACCCCACACCAAGTGGTTCTCAAACTTCAGCGGGTGTCAGAATCACCTGAAACTTAGTTAAAAACAAAACACACACACACACAAAAACCAGAGTCCCCAGCTGTCTCTACTGCAGACCTCCCGCAGAGCTAATTGGGGCTCGAGAGACCCGTATTCGTTGACTCGGGAGGCTCCTGGGCCCTATTCCAGAGAAGCTGGGCAGAATTCCCGCTGGTTTGAGAGCCACTCTCTGGCATCATGGGATCTGCTTCTGAGGGGAGTGTGCCTGCCTGTTGGCCTCTGACCCCAGCCTCCAGTAGCCTGCCTTCACCTCGCCTGCCTCCTCAGAGTCCCCGCACGCTTGACTCTCTGAAACAGAACATTCCCTGGCTGGGCTCAACAGCGGAATATATTGTCTGCGATACAGGAACCCTCTTTTCTTCCAGGTGAATGCCAGCCGCTCCAAGAGCATTTGTTAAAGAAGCCGTCGTTCCCCGCTAGTTTGGAATTCTCCCTTCCTCATTTATAACCGTGCTTTCGATCCCCCTGTTTCTGCTGACCTTGTCTTGGGCCAGCGGTTTTCACGACCGTGAATGCTAGACCACGTTTTGTTACCTAGCAAGGCAAGCCGTCCCTCACCTTTTGGGGGGAATACACCAGTTCCCTTACAGATGAGGCGACGGACGTGTGCTGTCGAGGCACGACAGACCCCCCGCTGTTGGCTCCCCGAACACCGGAAGGTCTGTGCTTCTCTGTCGCTCCAGGCTTAAGTGAGAAGCCCAGCCCCCAGATCTACCGAGAGCTCAAAAGAGCCCTGGATATGACAAAAGCCCTCCCCGGCGAATTCTCCGTCTGCTTCACAGAACTCCAGCAGAAGTTTTTTCACAACCGTCCCAGCAAACTGACAGACTTGATCCTCTTGGTAAAGTACTGGTACCAACAGGTAACTTTCCAATTATGTCATCTACTGCTGGCATCCGTTTCCTTTCAAGCGAGAGCACTCCGGTCCAGCGAAGTAGGACCCCCAGGTATACAGCCCACTGCGTCTTTATGTCCCCGTAAGCAGCATCCAGATCGACATAGGACGCGTTCCCTGCGTCCCAGCAGCCGCTTGAAGCCGTCTCCCGGTGAATGCCCCCCCCCCCCCCCCCGCCACGGCCACCGTCCTGACGTCCGTCCCCACAAATCAGTTCGGCTCTTTTTTGAGCTTGATATCAATGAAATGGCACCACAGGCGCTCTGTGTCTGCCACTTTGGGGCCGACGTGATGCCCGAGACGTTCGTCTCCGCGGTTGCCTATACTCGCGCTCGCTCGCCGTCTCGTGGGATTCTGTTCTCTTGGTCCACCGGGCTTGTATCCGCCCTGCTAGTGGGCGTTTGGGCCGCGTCCACATCGGGGCTATTGCGAATCAGGTTGCCACGGATGGTCCCTCGCACGTCTTTTCGTGAGTTTCAGCACTCATTTCTGTTGAATAAATACACAGGGTATGAGCTATATGGATACGTATGTGTAGATAGATACACGTACACACGACGTATTTGTAGATGTACGTGTGTATATAATAAACACATACGTAGGCTATAGTATATATTATTACATAGTATATAAAACACATAGCATTACATAAGTATATCATATGCAATACGTAACGTTATATAATATTAAATACATATGTAATAACGTATACATTTCACTTTAGTAAGTATGGCCAACGTGAGTTTTCCCAAATGGCTGTACCTAATGATACCCCATCGGCAACGTATGACAGCTTGAGGTGTCCCTTATCCTTGCCAGGATGTGACACTCTCACTCCACCACATTTTAGGCATGGTGTCATGTTCGTCACCGGGGGGGGGGGGGAGATGGCGACTTCCCATAGACGTCCGACTCCTTGATTTCGGGCCCCCGGCATGGGGGGCCTGGATCCCCAGATGAGCCACTGCCCCCTCTCTTCTCCCACAGTGCCAGGCAAAGCTGAAAGGGTCACCCCCGCTGCCCATGTATGCTCTGGAGTTGCTGACAGTCTACGCCTGGGAACAGGGGTGCGGAGCAGAAAACTTTGACATCGTGGAAGGCCTCAGGACCGTCCTGGGGCTAATCAAACAGCAGGAGCAGCTGTGTGTCTACTGGATGGTCAACTACAACTTTGAGAATGAGACGGTCCGGAACATTCTGCTGAGCCAGCTCCGGTCATCAAGGTACCAAACGTGCCTCCACCCTCTCTCTCTACCCGTTGCTCTGCACGTCAGGCTGTGCCCTTTAGAGTGAGGGCTCAGCCCCGTTCTTCCCAGCGGGGTCTGTCCGAAAGGGGGAGCCTGACCAATGTTTTTTCGCATTCCAAACCATCGTCCTATTTTGTCTTGTCCCCAAAACACTCAAGAGGGGGTTCTCGTATAGAAGGAAGGGACTAACCACTTTATTATGTTATTTTTTTAAGTTTATTTGTTTATTGAGAGACGGTGTGTGTGTGTGGGCATGAGCAGGGGAGGGGCAGAGAGAGGGAGAGAGAGAATCCCAAGCAGGCTCCCTCGCTGCCGGCACAGAGCCCAACACGGGGCTCGATCTCACGAACCGTGAGATCGATCGTGACCTGAGCTGAAGTTGAGAGTCGGACGCTTAACGGACTGAGCCGCCCAGGCGCCCCTGTTTTACTATGTTATTCGTAGAACATCTCTGCCAAGCAGAGACGGCAGGAGCTGAGGGTCGAAACTCTCAGACGAAGCACCTCAGGAAATGAGAGGAAGCTTGAATACTTGAGTCCAGGTTCCCGGACGCCCCGTCCAGGCCTCGTTCCCCAACACGGGTTTCTTCTTCCGCGTGCAGCCCAACTGATTTTTTTTTTTTTTCATCTAACGGAATTCCTAGGCCGGTCATCTTGGACCCAGCCGACCCGACCAACAACGTGGGCAAAGATAAGGCGTGCTGGCAAATGCTGCAGCAGGAAGCTCACATCTGGTTGTCATGTCTCAGCCCGAACGAGCCACCTGGGCCGTCGTGGAATGTTCTGGTGAGGGGGCTTCGCAAAGGCAGCTCGCGTCGTGCTGCAGGGAGGGCGGCCCGACACCCAGACTGGAGTCGGACCCCGAGAGCACCGCATGTGGATGTCCTCGTGCTGCTGTGGCAAAGGGGCTTACAGCGGCAGAAATTCATTCTCTCACAGATCTGGAGGCTAGAAGTCCAAGGTCGAGGTGGGGGCAGGGCTGTGCTCCCTCCGAAGGCTCCAGAGGAGGGTCCTTCCTTGCCTCTTCCAGCTCCTGGTGGCTGCTGGTGCTCCTGGGCCTGTGGCCCTGTGCCTCCCGTCCCCGCCTTCATTTTCACACGGCCTCCTCTGCTGTGTCTTCACAGCCTGTCTCTGCGTCTCCCTCCTTGTCTTCTTCTTTTTTCTTTGATGTTTATTCACTTTTGAGAGAGAGAGAGACAGAGCGCGAGCCAGGGAGGGGCAGAGAGAGACACAGACACAGAATCCAAAGCAGACACAGAATCCGAGCGGTCAGCACAGAGCCCGACGTGGGGCTCGAACTCACGAACCGTGAGATCGTGACCCGAGCCGAAGTCAGATGCTTAACCAACTGAGCCCCCCTGGGTCCCCCTGCAGGTTAGAGATCTCAATCGATGGCTGCAGGCGAGAGAGCAGGTGGTTAGGTCGTTTAGGACGTAACGGAGCGGAGCCCCAGGCAGATATACGGCAGCCGTCCCTGCAGAAACTGGAGAGCTGGTCAAGCGGCCGACTGTGGGGCAGACACAATGGCTTCCCCTCCCATCCCCCAAAGGGAAGCACATCTACCAACAGGGGATGCCCCTGCGCTCTCAGAGCTCGTCGGAGAAGGACAGTCCAACGAGAACGTTGTCAGTCTAGGCCACGGAATCCACTCGGTTTTCTGGGGGTCACGGGGTGCCCGTGAGGCCGGATAGAGGCCAACCAAATTCCACGTTTCACAGACGCGGGACTGATTGACATCCAAAGTCCGGTGGGCATGAATCTACCACTCCGTTTGGCTCAGGAAGTGGAGAGCCAACTGAGCAAGGAAGTGGGATATAAGTGAGATTCCCAAATTCCAGGGCCCCTGGACAGGAAGGACCCCGCGGACGGGATCCAGAAGGGATGTCGTACGGCCACTCCTTGTCCCGACGTTCACCGGACTCTGGTCTTTGCTCTCTGACCTCGATTTTCCCGGCTTCCTAAAACAGCTTTTAAAAAACTATCCCGCCCTCCCGGCTTTTATTCTGAAAACTTTCAAACGTATAGAAAGTTGCAGAAATGGTTCAGGGAACCCCTGTCTATGTAGACGCCCAAATGTTTAACTTTCTACCCCTTTAGCTACGTCCCAGTGGTCCCCATCATCGGTGTCGTATTTGTTGTTTCCACCGAGCCCTCTGAGTTTGCTTCCAGAGAAGGACGTGCTCTTAGCTCACCGCACGCAGCTCCCGGGGGGCTGGGGGCTGGCTGCCACCCCAAACTCTCCAGAACGTTCTTGGGGTGTGTGGATGCAAGCGCTGAGCGTTCTTCCCCCTTCCCAGCCAGCGCCACTGTATGCGACACCGGGCCACCTTCTGGATAAGTTCATCAAGGACTTTCTCCAGCCCGACAGAAATTTCCTGGGCCAGATTGCGACAGCTGTTGACATCATCTGTAGATTCCTTCAAAAAAATTGCTTTCCACATTCAGCTACAAGAGTTCAGAAAACTGTCAAGGTGAGTACTGGCCTCTTTCCCACGGGGTCTGACCGGCAGGGAGCGAAGCGGTTCCCGGAGCCCGGCAGGCCCGCCCTGCCAGCGGCTGGAGGGCAAGGGACGCGGGGAGGCGAGCCGGGGAGGTGGGCACCTAGGACCCTGGCTGTCAGTAGGGGGCGCCCGTGCGCTGCGTGCGTCATTAACAGCACGCCGTTGGGCTTCCTGGGCCGCCCCTGCTCTTGGGTACCTGCCCCTCTCCGGCCCCTGCCTCCCCATCACCTTCTCCGTGGGTCTCCTCTTCTGTCACGTTCTCACCTTCCCAGCACAGGGGCTACAATTCAAACCCCGGCAGGCCCCAAACTCCATATACGCTGAACCAAAGAGTGACCTCTTTCTTGCCTTGACCACCGGAGTCTGATTCGTCCTGTCAACTGAGCTAGAGATTCAGCAGACTGGGTCGTTCTTGTCCATGGCTCGAAGGCCACGGGCTAACACGCTTCCCTCCGTCTGTGCGCCAGCGACCAGATAACCAACCGAGCCACCCAGGCGCCCCCTCCGTCCCACCCGAAGGGAGCGGGGAAGCGCCCATACGCTGCCAGACAGACCTGGGTGCTTGCTGCCCCGAGACAGGTCCAATATCCCATAAGCCAAACGTGGAGTCAGATGTCTCACAGAGGCTCATCGGGGTGAAAACAGGCCGAGTTCATGGGCAACGTTAGAATTGTCAAGGCCTGTTCTTCCCTTCCTTCCCGAGATCCCCATTAACACAATGGTAGAAAGTAAGAAAAGGTACGATGGCACATTGAAGGAGAAGAAAATAGGAGGGCGCCCGGGTGGCTCGGTCGGTTAAGCGTCCGACTGCAGCTCAGGTCACGATCTCGTGGTTTGTGAGTGCGAGCCCCGCGTCGGGCTCTGCGCTGACGGCTCGGAGCCTGCAGCCTGCTTCGGATTCTGTGTCTACCCCTCTCTCTGCCCCTCCCCTGCATGCACTCTGTCTCTCTGTCTCCCTGTCTCTCAAAAATAAACTTTAAAAAAGAAGAAGAGAGAACCACGGGCACACAGGAAGGTGCTTTCTTTCTTCCTGAAGTTGGTTGCGAGCTGGGAAGTGTTGTCTGCTGGGTGACAGGGAAGGAAGGTGTCACCTGGAGAAGGTGAGGAGGGGGCTGTGACCCGGGAGAGGCCGGCCAAGGCCAACACCTGCAGACCAGCTGCGTGAATGAAGCAGGCTCGAGCATCTGATACGGGAAAGCGAACACCCTCCCCTCACCCCTAACCCGCTGCCGAGCATTTACTAATCGTGGGTAAAACAAACGTTTTCCCTGCAAATGTCGGGTGAACTTTCTGGGGCAACCAGGGCAGCAAGTGTGGAGGTTGGTGCCCTGAGCAGACCCCACCACACGTGCACTGAGATGGTTCTCCGTGAGGCAGCTGGCTTCTCTCCAACTCGCCCTCAAAGACGCCGATAAGCTAAAGAGCTGTGCCTACAGGCTGAGCCCCTCCAAATAGACAGGCTGAGCCGGCATACTGCCTAGGCTGCCTCGTGCAGGGGTGGCCAAACCAGGGCCAGGGAGCTAAAAAATGAACTGGCAGTTTTACAGAGTTGTTAGAGTAGAAAGGGAAGGAGGAAGAGGAGGAGGGGGAGGGAGGGAGGGAGGGAGGGAGAAGGAGTGAGGAGGAGGGAGGAGGAGGAAGGGAGAGGAGGGAGGGGGGAAGGAGGAGGAAGAAAAAGAGGAGGAAGGAGGAGGAGGAAGGAGGGAGGAAGAAGAGGAGGGAGGGGAGGAGGGAGAGGAGGAGGAGGAGGAAGGAGGGGAAGGAGGAAGAAGGAAAAGAGGAGGGAGGAGGAGGAAAGAGGGAGGAAGAAGAGGAGGGAGGGGAGGAGGGAGAGGAGGAGGAGGGAGGAGGAGGGAGGAGGAGGAAGGGAGAGGAGGGAGGGGGGAAGGAGGAGGAAGAAAAGAGGAGGGAGGAGGAGGAGGAGGAAAGAGGGAGGAAGAACAGGAGGGAGGGGAGGAGGGAGAGGAGGAGGAGGGAGGAGGAGGGAGGAGGAGGAAGGGAGAGGAGGGAGGGGGGAAGGAGGAGGAAGAAAGAGAGGAGGGAGGAGGAGGAGAAAGGAGGGAGGAAGAGGAGGAGGAGGGAGGAGGAGGAAGGAGGGAGGAAGAAGAGGAGGGAGGGGAGGAGGAAGAGGAGGAGGAGGAGGAAGGGGGAAGGAGGAGGAAGAAAAGAGGAGGGAGGAGGAGGAGGAGGAAAGAGGGAGGAAGAAGAGGAGGGAGGGGAGGAGGGAGAGGAGGAGGAGGGAGGAGGAGGGAGGAGGAGGAAGGGAGAGGAGGGAGGGGGGAAGGAGGAGGAAGAAAAGAGGAGGGAGGAGGAGGAGGAGGAAAGAGGGAGGAAGAACAGGAGGGAGGGGAGGAGGGAGAGGAGGAGGAGGGAGGAGGAGGGAGGAGGAGGAAGGGAGAGGAGGGAGGGGGGAAGGAGGAGGAAGAAAGAGAGGAGGGAGGAGGAGGAGAAAGGAGGGAGGAAGAGGAGGAGGAGGGAGGAGGAGGAAGGAGGGAGGAAGAAGAGGAGGGAGGGGAGGAGGAAGAGGAGGAGGAGGAGGAAGGGGGAAGGAGGAGGAAGAAAAGAGGAGGGAGGAGGAGGAGGAGGAAAGAGGGAGGAAGAAGAGGAGGGAGGGGAGGAGGAAGAGGAGGAGGAGGGAGGAGGAGGAAGGGGGGGAAGGAGGAGGAAGGAGGAGGAAGAAAAAGAGGAGGAAGGAGGGAGGAAGAGGAGGAGGGAGGGGAGGAGGAGGAGGAGGGAGGAGGAAGTGGAGAAGCCTGTGTGGCAGGGACATACATACCCCACACTTAACTATCTGACCCCATACAGAAAGTTTGCAGACCCTTGTACCTAAATCATGAATATTCATCCCGGAATCCCCAGATCCCCAGAGGAAACACGAATGAGAGAACAAACGAGAACTTTTAGCGTACTGATTGCATCCAGTTTGATTTCTCTCAGGTGACAGGAATCCAGACAAAGCTAAATGCCGTTTAGGAGGCATCTCTAGAAAGTTGACTTGAGCAGCAGGTAATTTGTACCTAGCCCATCTGTTGTTTGTGTGCAAATAAGCATATCGAAGGGCATGAGAAAACCTTTGGAGCCAAACTATCCCAGGAAAAGGTGAACATCCTGCTTTGAACTCAGCCCTGACTGGACCCTAACCTGGAACTACCCCCTCGGCAACCTCACTGGCACCGGCCCACGGGGGCAAGGGGCTCAGGGTCTAGAAAATGCTCTAACTCAGCTTGCCTTTCTTCGCTAGGGAGGGTCGACCGGCAAAGGCACGGCTCTGAAGACGGGCTCCGATGCCGACCTCGTGGTGTTCCCAGACTCGCTTAAAAGCTACACCTCCCAAAAAAGTGAGAGGTGCAGTATCATCAAGGAAATCCGTAAACAGCTAGAAGCCTGTCAGCAGCAGAAAAAGCTCGAAGTGAAGTTTGAGATTTCAAAATGGAAGGCTCCCAGGGTGCTGAGCTTCTCTCTAAAATCCAGAGTGCTCAACGAAAGGGTTGACTTTGATGTGCTGCCTGCATTTAATGCGCTAGGTGAGACCCCCCAGACCTTAGCTTCTGGAGGAGGAAAGATAGGGTCTGGGGTGATGGGGCCAGGCGGGTGGAGGGAAAGCCACGTGACTTAGTGATGATGACTCACGGGTCTAGTGCCCCCAGCAGGTGGCAGGAGTCATAGCAACAACACCTTACCCCTGTGGACATCTTTTTTCTTTTCTTTTCTTTTAAAAAAAAATTTTTAATGTTTATTTTGAGGGAGAAAGAGAGAGAGCACAGGCTCCAGGCTCTGAGCTGTCAGCACAGAGCCCGACGCGGGGCCCGAACCCACAAACTGTGAGATTGTGACCTGAGCCGAAGTTGGACACTTAACTGACTGAGCCACTCAAGCACTCCCCTCCCCACCATGGACATTTTCATTCTCCTTGGTCACTTAAGTATCCCGACGATGTCCAGCACCCACATCTTATATGGGTCCTGCGGTATGACTCATAATACCTATCAAAGAATGGGGTACAGAGGCGTTCTGTACACATTTATAGATAAAACGCTTCAGGTATTAGTGAAGGAAATTAACAAACAGACTGTGGGAAGAATTCTGAAGCAAAGACAAGAAATCTGAGTGCCGTCAATCTTAGGAAAAAAATCTACTTTGGAAATCCAATTCATGAATGACAGATACATCATTTTGTATTAACAGAAACCAAGGTGAGGCACCTGGGTTGAACATCCAACTTCGGCTCAGGTCACGATCTCACAGTTCGCGAGTTTGAGCTCCACATCGGGCTCGCTGTTGTCAGCATAGAGCCTGCTTTGGATCCTCTGTCCCCCTCTCTCTGCCCCTCTCCAGCTTGCATATGCTCTCTCTCTCTCAAAAATAAATAAATCTCAAAAAAAGTGTTTTAAGAAAAAAAAAGAAAGCAGGCTATTTCAGACATTCTTCAAATCAGAATCAAGAAGACTCTGGTACCTTCCCTCCGAATGGTTCTTAGTGTCTCTAGGGAGGAAATAACAGTATAGATTAGGGTTTGGCTAAATTTTTTTTTTTTTTTTAGTAAAAGCAAGGTGGCAAGTATTTTCAGCTTTGAGGACCATACAGTATCTGTCACAATTACTCAACTCTGCCACTATACCCTGAGAGCAGCCAGGGACAATACATAGCAGTATTGTCAGCCATGGGCAGTGCATGGCAGCGTTCCAATAAAACTTTATTTGCAAAAACAAGAAGTGGGCCAGATTTGGCCTACAGGCCATAGTTAGCAAACTGCCCATCGGCTCAGTCTAGATCTTTCTGTGTGATGAGAATGTTATATACCTACTGAGAGCTTGAAATGTGGCCAGTAGGACTGAGGAACTAAATTTTTAGTTTTGTTTCCCCTTAATTAATTTGGATGCATATAACCACAATGGACAGTGCAATTCTAGATAATACTTTAGTAATAGCACCTGCATTCATATAGACTGTATAATTTTTAAAAATATCTCATTACTCTGGAGATGCTCCCAGTATCTTCGACATCAGTCATTCAAATATACTAATAGAGTTCCAAGTCATTTCCCAGGTTTCATTGTATTTGTGAAAAATGTTTGAAAATGGTTCCTTTTTAAAATTTAAATTCAAGTTAGTTAACATACAGTATAGTCTTGGCTTCAGGAATAGAACCCACTGATTCATCTCTTACAAAGGACTCCTGGTGCTCATCCCAAAAAGTGTCCTCCTTAATGCCCGTCACCCATTTAACCCACTCCCCCACTCTACCCCCCTCCAGCAACCCTCAGTTTGTTCTCTGTATTTAAGAGTCTCTTATGGTTTGCCTCCCTCTCTGTCTTTATCTTATTTTTCCTTCCCTTCCCCTATGTTCTTCTGTTAAGTTTCTCACGTTCCACATAGGAGTGAAATCATAGGATATCTGTCTTTCTTTGACTCATTTCACTCAGCATAATACCCTCCAGTTCCATCCATGTTGTGGCAAATGGCAAGATTTCATTCTTGTTCATGGCCGAGTAGAACATATATATCCTATCTTCTTTATCCATTCATCAGTCGATGGGTATTTGGGCTCTTTCCATACTTTGGCTATTGTCGATAGGACTTCGATAAACATGGGGGTGCATGCGTCCCTTCGAAACAGCACACCTGTATCCCTTGGATAAATTCCTACTCGTGCAATTGCTGGGTCGTAGGGGAGTTCTATTTTTTAACTTTTTGAGGACCCTCCCCACTGTTTTCCAGAGCGGCTGCACCCGTTTGCACTCCCACCCGCCGTGCATAAGCGTTGCCCCTTTCTCCGCATCCTCGCCAACATCTGTCGTTTCCTGAGTTAATTTTAGCCATCGCACAGGTGTGAGGTGGTATCTCATTGTGGTTCTGATTTGTGTTTCCCTGATGACGAGTGATGCTGTGCATCCACATGGGAAGGCACAATCTAAATATCTCCCCCGTGCTAGGTCAGCTGAACTCCGGCTCTACACCCAGCCCCAAGGTCTACGCGGAGCTCATTGACCTGTATAAATCCTCAGACGCCGAGGGGGGAGAATTTTCCACCTGTTTCACGGAGCTGCAGTGCAACTTCGTGGCCTTCCGACCCATCAAGCTGAAGGATTTAATTCGTCTGGTGAAGCATTGGTACAAACAGGTACGACTGCTCGTATTCCAGCGATCCGGTTATCGTTTTCATCATGCTCTGTGACCTTCACGTCAGTACGTAACCAGTGCTCCGTGTGCCCACGCTCTCCCACGCTGGGGGTGCTGAGCCACTTTCGGGAATCTGTCCACTGATCCTGACTGTCTCTGTGCGTCCCGTCACCAACCCCCATTAAGTGGGGCGAGGTAGGGAGGACCCCCTCCCATCAACACTGCCGCGGGTGGTTTATTTTACCTTTGCTTTGACACCCAGAGAACTCCGCAGGAACCCAGGTTACTCTGCGTACAAAGGGCGGATGAAGTTGGGATTTGCGTGCCTACAGGTCAGTGGCACGGCTGACCTTCTGCTCCGCGCCCGTAAGAGGCACAGATGCCATCCTTGGAAGACAGGCGGGACCAGGGGCTGCATTTTCTCTAACCGTTAGCCTGCCTTCGCTTCCGTCACCTGTCTCGCACACAAGGGAGTGTCCGAGAATTTCCATGACAGCAGACCTCCGGCACAGTGCCGGCTCTTTCCTGAGACGCCTCCTGCCAGCGTCCAGCTCCCTGAAGCCTGAGGCGGACACTGGGCCCCGTGGTTTCCATCCCAGAAGCTCAGAGAAATGGCCACACCCCCAGCCCCGGGGTGCTCAGAGGGCTTGAGGCTGCGCTGTGACCTTGAGCAAGTCCCTTCCCCTCCCTAACCTGCTTGTCTTCATCAGAAACGTCCATCTGTGCCTGCTTGGTGGGGTGGCCAGAGGGTTAGGGATGACCCGTAGAATGTCCGGCCCCACAGCCAGCACACGGCAGGGGTTTTCTCAACGGTAGCTGTATTACAGCTCCAGGGAGTGCTAGATGGTCGGAGCACAAGGCGGAAACCTGCGTGTGCTGCTGAGGGAGCCCCTGCAAAGCTACCCTGCTCAGACCTGCCCCAGACCATCCCATGGGCCCTGCGGCTCCTGGCCCAGTTGCCCTGCTGGGGCCCCAGCGGTCATCAGCGTGCGGTCTCCGGCAGGCTGGCTGAGCTCACTGCACCTCCCTGCTCTCGCCGGTATCGTCTGACATCCCCCTCTTCCCTCAGTGTGAAAGGAAACTGAAGCAAAAGGGGTCTCTGCCCCCGAAGTACGCCTTGGAGCTGCTCACCATCTACGCCTGGGAGCAGGGGAGCGGGGCAGAGAATTTCGACACCGCCGAGGGATTCCGGACGGTCCTGGAGTTGGTCACAAAATACCAGCAGCTCTGTGTCTTCTGGACGGTCAATTACAACTTTGAGGATGAGACCGTGAGGAACTTCCTACTGAGCCAGATCCAGAGAACCAGGTGCTCCAAACCCTGCCCCTTCCTTTTTTTTTTTTAAATCTTTATTTTTGAGAGAAAGAGAGAGAGAGAGACAAAGCATGAGCAGGGGAGGGGAAGAGAGAGAGGGAGGCACAGAATCCGAAGCAGGCTCCAGGCTCTGTGCTGTCAGCACAGAACCTGACGCGGGGCTCGAACTCACAAACCGTGAGATCATGACCTGAGCCGAAGTCGGTCGCTCAACTAAGCCACCCAGGCGCCCCCTGCCCCTTCCTTTTCTTAACCTGACTCCCTCCAATGCTATTTCAGCGACCCGGATTCTCCTCCCTGGGGTCATGATTCGTGATTCCCCATGTTTGAAGCAGAAGAGGGAGTTTGGTGGGGGTGGAAAGGTGCCGGCCAACAGAACTTGCCATAGTCTCTGGGGAGAAACTCCTCGGGGCTTGGGGATGGGAGAAAATGTCATCCAGGAGGAACAGAGAAGGAAGGACCAAGGTACCAGGAGCCTGGGATGCGTCCATCTTTCCAGGCCGAAGGGAAAGTGTGGATTCGTTAGCAGATCTTAGAGGTGTGGAAGTAGAAATGTGTCCCTGAGAAATAATGCTGTCATTCCTTCATGGCCGATTCATCCTACCAGAGGGAGTTTTATTACATCGGATTCTACCTCCCCTTTCGGATCTGTACCCCACAAGACCGCTACCCTTCAAGAATAGGGGGGAACCTTAGTGTATCCACTCAGTGCCCCCAGCAGAGCACAAAAACAGAGGATGCAAAAAGAAAGAAAATTAAAAAAAGCTTTGAGAAGGAATAGAGGGGAAGAAGGAGAGAGCAAAATACCATGGGCTGCCTCCTGTGGGTGTGGCCCACATGACATTACAATTGATTCAATTCTGCGTCATTTTTCTTTTTTTTTTTCTTTTTTTTCAACGTTTTTATTTATTTTTGGGACAGAGAGAGACAGAGCATGAACGGGGGAGGGGCAGAGAGAGAGGGAGACACAGAATCGGAAACAGGCTCCAGGCTCTGAGCCATCAGCCCAGAGCCCGACGCGGGGCTCGAACTCACGGACCGCGAGATCGTGACCTGGCTGAAGTCGGACGCTTAACCGACTGCGCCACCCAGGCGCCCCCCGCGTCATTTTTCAACTGCCCTAACGTGAAGGAAATGTGTATATTACGCCATCCTGTGTATACTGAGTGACACCTTTCAAAACACTTCCAACAAATGTAATTGAATTCTAGAAAATTGCTTTGAGCTATATCAGAATATTTGAGTTCCTGGCGTCTAAAACATAGGACACATTATTTTACGGCTAAGAGTAGAATGGGGCCCCCGTTCTGAGGCCACTGGTTTAAAAACATTTTTTAAATATTTATTTAGTTCTGGGGCGCCTGGGTGGCGCGGTCGGTTAAGCGTCCGACTTCAGCCAGGTCACGATCTCGCGGTCCGTGAGTTCGAGCCCCGCGTCAGGCTCTGGGCCGATGGCTCGGAGCCTGGGGCCTGTTTCCGATTCTGTGTCTCCCTCTCTCTCCCCCTCCCCCGTTCATGCTCTGTCTCTCTCTGTCCCAAAAATAAATAAACGTTGGAAAAAAAAATTTTTTTTTAATAAAAAAAAAATAAATATTTATTTAGTTTTGAGAGAGAGAGAGAGAGAGAAAGAGGGCAAGCAGGAGAGGGGCAGTGAGAGAGGGAGACCCAGAATCCCAAGCAGGCTCCAGGCTCTGAGCTGCCAACACAGAGCCTGACGCGGGGCTTGAACTCATGAACCGTGAGATAACGTCCTGAGCCAAAGTCAGACGCTTGGGCCACTGACCCACCCAGGCGCCCCTGAGGCCACTGGTTTTACAGAGTATGCGTGTAATGCTCCTGCGTCTTCTTCAGGCCCGTGATCTTGGACCCGGCTGACCCCACTGGTGACGTAGGTGGAGGGGACCGATGGTGCTGGCATCTTCTGGCAAAAGAAGCTACCGAGTGGCTGTCCTCTTTCTGCTTCAAAGATGGGACTGGATATCCTGTACGATCGTGGAAAGTGCCAGTAAGAATAATCTAAAGGGAACGTCATCCGGAGGATTACCCGGTGACAAGCTTAAACCAAAGAGCTTCTCCTGCCATAGCAACCTGGAATTCATTCGGCCACAAGTAACAGAGAGCCCGACACAGGAGCTGACACAGTTTGGCTTTTTCCTTCCTGTTACAAGAAATCCTAAGGCAGGGCAGCCAGGGCTCATGCAGCAGCCCCACGGTGCTTTCCTACCAGCGGGTCTCCTCCCCACGGCACTGTTGGCATTTAAGGGTCCGACGGTTCTTGGCACCGGGACTTGTCCTGGGCTGTGTCAGGTGCTGAGCAGAATTCCTGATCTCCACCCACTCGAGGCCACAATTAAAAATGTCTCTGGACATTTGCCTCATGCCGTGCGGGGAGCACCATGCCCACCCCCCCCCCCCCCCGCCCCGGGTGAGAACCCAGCTTTAGAAGCTAACTCTGGAGTTTGCTTCAGTGATCAAGATCCCCACTGCGGCCAGTCCGCAAAAATTGTCCCTGGGCATCCTCACCTTCTCAGATACACTTCCTTCTTTTTTTTTCTGACTCTTTTAACCAACGCTTTTAACTGCTTAGCCTATGTGTTATTCTCGCACGTGTATTTCTTTCTTTCTAGACAGTGCAGACTCCAGGAAGTTGCGGATGTTCTCATTCAGAAGTCATAGGATCCTGGAGCCCTAATGCTAGAAGAAACTTCTAGAGGTCATCTGGCAGCTGCTTTTCAAAGAACCAGTTCGCTGCGTAGAATCGCAGTCCCTTGGCAATCTCTACCACTCCGTCTCTCGCCTCTTCGGCTCCTCTTGAAATCAAGACCACTAAGTCCTTCATAGCGTCACCCTGCTGAACTCTTGCTCTGTAAGTGACCCGCCTTAACAAAAATACCTGCTCTCATCCAGCTTCGTGGGCGCCATATTTCTCTCAGCCATTGTGTTTCATGGGCGCCATATTTCTGTCAACCGTTGTGTGTTTTCCAAGTTGCTCCTTCCTTTTCCTTCAAGCCTTAGCACGGGGATCTCTCCGTGTTCCCAAACGGAAGCCCTTCACCGGCCGCTCGGTTCCTATAATTCCATGACCTTGCTCTCACGCTCCTCCACATTGCCTGCCTCTTGTCTGTTTCCCTCCACCCCTGCTGCACCTGCTGAATTGAAGGTCTCCCCAGCCAGTAGTGAGCCAATGTCTTTTTTAGCCCTTTAAACCCTCCAAAGGCTTGGATTATAACTGTTGCATTACATATATAATAGCTTATTGTCTTTTCCTTCTGAGCCTACATTTCCCCCCATCCATGAGTGCCTTCTTGCCAAATCTAAAGGCTTTATGCTCTGGCTTTAGCTTCAGAGATACTTGAATGTCTAAGTGTTTTAACCTCATTCATCCGCTTAAAGTTTTATTAACACCACATACGCTGTCATATAATAAGGAATGTATCTAGTCTTTGTCCCCAGATCCTGGCACAGAGCTTCAGAACCCCTTGGAATTATCTGATAGGAGAGTCTTTTCCATTCATAAGGAGCCCCTTCCAACCATCCCTGAGTTTATGCTAACTAGGTTTGGGCCCTTAGGTAACAGCTTCATGGGAAGGACTGGCCATGCCCCAGAAATGCCAGGCATGTGATTAGAGTGTTGCAACCCCCAGCCGCGTCCCCCCCCCCCAACCTCCCAAGAGGAGAGGGGGCTGGAGATTGAGTTCAAGCACACGGCGAACGATTTAATTAATCGTGGCTCTGTAATGAAACTTCCAGTCCAGACTCTGGACAACAAGGCTTGGAAAGCTTCCTGGTGGGCGAACATATCAGGGTGTGGTGACGGTGCATCCTGACTCCATGGGGAAGGGAGTTTCTGCACTTGGGACCCTTCGAGCCCTCACTTCCTGTGGCTGTTTGTCTGTATCCTTTATAATAAGATGGTGATTTAAGTCTGGCGTTCCCCCTGAGTCCTGTGAGTCATTCTAGCAGGTTATTGAACCTACAGGGGGTCATGGGAAAGCCCTGAATTTGTGGCCAAGTCCGACAGGAGTGCCAGTAGTCTGAGGACGCCTCTTGCAGCTGGCATCTGAGGAGGGGGCGGTCTTGCCGGGACCTTGCCCCCTACCCCATGGGGTCTGCACCAGCTCCAGGTAACGTCAGAGTTGGACTGACCTGCAGGACGGTCATGCCAGTGAGCCAGTGTTGGGATATACCACCATTCTTGTCCCAGGACAGGGGCGAAGGAACGAGCGATGACCGAGGTTGAAGAAAGAATGACCGCTGAGTTCCCACCTACGCAGTCTACAGCTAGTTACCAGACCCTTCTAGACGCCTAAACTTGCACTTCAGACATAGGAGACCATAAGACCCTGCTGCATCCTCACAGAGCTTACGACGTCGCTAGAGGTGCATCACCTAAATCCCTCAAATAGAGATGAAGAACTATTGACAACCTCGGGCTAAGCGGTCGGCGTGGAGTGGATTAAGGCCTGTAACCATAAAGCAAGCGACTCACAGAGTCCCAAAGGAAGGAACCACCCTGGTCCTTTTCTGCCAATGTCTTCTCGGCATTCAACAGACATTTAAGTTCATTAAGAGCAAAGAGAGCATTCATTCGTCACCATCAAGAAACCGACGGTCATGGGTCAGCCCTGGGAGGAACGAGGGCACCAACTCTTTTTTCAGAAATTGGCAACTCACGGGAGCGCCCGGGTGGCTCAGTCGGTGAAGCGTCCGACTTCGGCACAGGTCACGATCTCGCGGTTCGTGAGTTCGAGCCCTGCGTCAGGGGCTCTGGGCTGACGGCTCAGAGCCTGGAACCCGCTTCGAATTCTGTGTCTCCCTCTCTCCCTGCCCCTCCCCCGCTCGTGCTCTGTCTCTCTGTCTCTGTCTCTCTCTCTCTCTTAAAAAATAAACATTAAAAATTAAAAAAAAAGCAAGTGAAAGGGAAATGAGCCAAGAACATAGCCAGAATCCAGTTAGGCACAGCGCAAGGTCAAGATCCCAGGCCCGTCATCCGCTCTCAGCTTCCCTGGCAACGAGGCCCCCCACTCACCCCAAAGGAAGTAAGCGATGTTGACAAGCAGGGCAAACGGCCAAAGGCCCAGGAAGCGTTTGGGAAGAGTGTGAAAGGCAGACCACAAGTCAGGCCACCAATGGGGAGAATTTGCGGATGAAAGGACTGTCCGGGGCCTTGTCTGCCGGAGGGTTTCAGCTGCTCTGAGCCGAGGCTTCAGCTGCTCTGAACCGAGCTGCTCTGACCAAGGCTAAGCTTGGTCGGGTCGGAGTAGGTAAAACTTATCACTCTCGTTCTGTTTCTTGATATCAGTGCCTGCGGTGAATCTCATACAAGGAGAAGATGAAGAAGACTTACTCTCTGTCTTTGCTGGGGCTGCCTTGGGGGAGCTGGCCTAGATCCACCCAGAGTGGGGTGTAGACCCGTGAGAGCTAGCCTGGGTCCGCCCAGAGTGGGGTGTAGACCCGGAGAGAAGCACTGGGAGCAGAATAGGAGGACTCCAGTAACCCAACCCGGCACGCGTGCCTCGGAGGGAGTTCCTCAGAGATGTGCTGGATCCGAGGCCTCTCTCTTCCCTTTCCCTTTGCCGTGGGACCGGGATGGGGCTTCCAGGGGAGAACCTCTCGTGTTCTGAGGGACAAGGCTCCAGCTGCCAGAGCAGGAAGTCACGGCCAGGAGGAGGCGAAGGGCTCAGTTGTTGTGACAGCGTATGCGGGCTGGGGGTGGCGGGGTCAGCCAAGGGGACCCTTCCCCAAGGCCTGGCCACGGCGATGGCCAGAATAATGGGAGAGCCAGCGGGGGCCACTGTGAGCTCTGACAGAGGGAAGAGCAGACCCCACCCAAACCACGGAGGCCTGGGAAAGCCAGCATGCGTGTGGCAGGCAGAATACGAGCCCCCCAAAGATGTCCGCACCCTCCTTCCTGGAGCCTGTGAATACATAACCTGGCCTGCCAAAAGGGCCCCCGCAGATGTGACTGAGTAAAGGGTCTTGAGAGGAGGAGAGGTTTCTGAGTGCTCAGGTGGGCCCAGTCTCATCACCGGAGCCCCTACAAGCAGAGCCTTGAGGCGCCCGTAGTGTCTGACTCTTGATTTCCGTCCAGGTCATGATCTCACGGTTCGCGGGTTCGAGCCTCGGGTCAGGCTTGCACTGAGAGCACGGAGCCTGCTTGGGATTCTCTCTCTCCCTGCCCTTCCCCTGCCCATTCTCTGTCTCTCTCTCAAAATCAAAAGATAAAAGGCAGAGCACCTTTCCCACCCAAGTTGGAGCGATTCAGCTAAAGCAGCAGCAGCAGCAGGACGGGAGTGAGTGTGGCCGGTTTGGAGATGCAGAATCATGAGTCCGCGAAGGCGGATGGCCTCTAGATGCCTCCAGTGAGCCCCGCTGACAGCCGGCAAGGAAACGGGGACCTCAGTCCTGCAAGCAGGCAACCTGAGGGCGTCTGGAAGCGGGTTCTCCGGCAGGTAGGGACACGGCCTTAGGAGACCCAGGCCTGCTGGCCTTCTGACCTACAGACGGTGAGATAATGAACTCGCATGGCTTTAAGCCACTGAATCTGCGGGGATTTGTTTTGGTCGAAGCCATCTCAGGTGGCGGACAGGTAAGCAGCCGGGGACTGGGCGCCGTGGGGTCAGCCTGTACCTGCCCAGCCTGCAGCCCCGGAAGGCAGGTCACGTGGGAGAGGCACCCCTCTGGTTTCCTCCTCCGCCCTCCACACCAGATGTGGGGGAGCTCCCGCACCAGGGCGGGGAGGGAGAGCGGCTTGCTATGTGCGCCTCATTTCTTCTTGCTCCCTCCGCTCCCTCCGTTCCCCCTGCGAAAGGAAAATACTGGTTTTCTTACAGTTGTCTGTGTGATCTCACTTGGAGCGTGTCAACCCACTTGCACGCGGCGGTTTCACGCTCCCGGTCAATATCGCAGGCCTGCAGGGTGTGGGACTCGGGGCAGGGGCGGGGGACGGGGGGCGCCATCCGCCCTGAGCGGCGTCCGTCCCGCTCACACCCTCACCCCTCCTTCTCCTTCCTCCCGCGCCTTTTCTTTCGCGGCTCCCGCACCCTTTGCTCTTTGCTGCCATCGTGTGGTGATCGGGAGAATTAACCTCGCGCGGGCGGGAAGCAGGAAAGTCCCAGGAACCGGTTAGGTGTGCTTTACGCTAATGCAAAGTGCCTGGGGAGGGAGGTTCGTTTTGAACCGCGATCCAGGCAATAAGGCCTCTTTAAACAATGTTATTTCCGCATCCCGTTCGTTAACTACTCACTAGGAGCAGAGAAGGGAAAGGCGACCAATGGCTCCGAAACAAGCCTGGGGACACTGGACGGACGCTACTGAATTAATCCGCTGAGGTATTTCTGCAATCATTCTGTGCAGTACATTTCGAGCGAGAAACAGGCCTTTCCCATTGACCTCGAGTGTGACCAACAGGGATGCAAGTCTTTGAGGCTGGTCAGCTTTCCCACTTTTAAGAATGCCCTATTAAAAGGTGAATGCAGGAGATCCTAAAACACTGCTGGAACTGTATTCATGGATTGGGAGGCTGAATGCTGTTCAGATGACAGGGGCGCCTGGGTGGTGCCATCAGTTAAGCATCCAACTCGATTTTGGCTCAGGTCAGGATCTCGCAGTTTACGAGTTTGGGCCTGGTATGGGGGGGGCTCTGTGTTGACAGCGTGGAGCCTGCATGGGATTCTCTCCCTCTCTCTCTGCCCCTCCCCCATTCATGCACACACACTCTCTCTCTCTCTCTCTGTCTGTCTCCGTCTCTCTGTCCCTCCCTTGCTCACACTCTCTCTCTCTCAAAAAATAGACAGGGGAGCCTGGGTGGCTCAGTCGGTTAAGCATCCTACTTTGGCTCAGGTCATGATCTCACAGTCTGTGGGTTCGAGCCCCCCATCGGGCTCTCTGCTATCGGCACAGAGCCTGCTTTGGATCCTCTGTCCCCACCCACCTCTCTCTGCTCCTCCCCTGTTTGTGCTCTCTCGCCGTCTCTCTCAAAAATAAATAAATAAACTTAGAAAAAAAAAAGACAGGGCACTTTTTAAAATATATATACATTGTTCAGATGACAATACTACCCGAGGCAGTATACAGATTCAAAGCAATCTCTATCAAAATCCTCATGGTACATTTTCCAGAGATGCGAAAAACTCATCCTAAGCTTCACATGGGCATTTCAAGGGACCCAGAATAGCCCAAACAATCTTTAAAAATAAGAACAAAGTTGGAGGATTCGTATTTCCCGATTTCAAAACTTGACACAAAGCCACGGTAATCAGAAGTGTGGTATTTGCCTAAGAATAGACATTCAGACCAATAGAATAGAATTGAGAGCCCAGAAATAACCCCTCAGGTCCCTGGTCCAGTGGTTTCAACAAGGGTGCCAAGGTCATTCTGTGGAAGTCGGTCCCTTCAGCACAGGGTGCTGAGCAAACCAGAGGTATGCATACCACGAGGAAGCTGGGCCCTTATGCCATCGACGAAAATTAACAGAACTGGTCCAAGACCCAGATTTTAGGAGCTAAAACTATAAAGCTGTCAGATGAAAGCATGCACGATCTCGTATTTTGCAATGGTTTTCTTTAAATGTGACACCCAAACAGAGGCGACCGAAGAAAAAATAGATACGTCGGGCTTCAGTACGTTTAAAAATTTTCGTGCATCAAAGGACGCTATCAGAGAGTGGAAGTGCCGCCCACAGAACGGAAGCAAACATTCGCAAATGCTATCAGTGAGGGTTTCATACCCACAATATATAAAGAACTTCAACCACTCAACAACAAAAGACAAAAACCCAATTTCATGTTTTCAATTTATTTTTATTAAAAGTTTCGTTTATTTTTGAGAGAGAGAGAGAGAGAGAGAGAGAGACAAAGCACGGGTGGGGGAGGGGCAGAGGGAGACAGAGACGCAGCATCCGAAGCCAGCTCCAGGCTCAGCGCAGAGTCAGACGTGGGGCTTGAACCTATGCACTGTGAGATCATGACCCCAGCCGAAGTTGGACGTTCAACCGACGGAGCCACCGAGGCGCCCCCGCAAAAAACAATTTTAAGACAAAAAAAACCAAAAAACACCAAAAACCAAAACAAACAAAACAAAAAAACCCCAAGGAAACAAATAACACACGTGTAGGGGAGGATGTGGAGAACCGGAAACCATGCACCGGCTGGCAGGATTGTAACGTGGCCCAGCCGCTGGGGAAACCGTTTGACACGTTCTCCAGAAAGCGACACACAGAATCACCCCATGACCCAGCGATTCCGCCCCTCGGCATACACCCCAAAGGATCGGCAACGGGCATTCAGACAGATGCTTCACGCACAGAAATATCCCCAGCAGCGTGGTTCCCGGCAGCCCAAAGGTAGAAACGCGCCACGTGTCCACCAACAGACAAACGGATGAGCGCACCGTGGGCTCGCCATGCAGAGGAATCGTTGTCAGCCGGAGGAGGAAGGAGGCGCGCAGCCGTGCGACAGCCGTGCGACATCGGCAGGCGGACCTCAAAAACAGTCCACCAGGTCGGCGAAGCCAGAATAGGCCAGAAGGCAGGGCGCGGTTTCACTTACGCGCAATACCTACAAAAGGCAAGTTCGGAGACAGGAAGTAGATACGGGGTTGGCAGGAGCTGGGAGGAAGCCACAGATGAGGGTTATAACTGGAGGGGGCCAGAGCGTACGTCTGGGACCACGAGAACGTTTTGGAAATCAAGGCGATGGTTGCAGAGGTTGGTGTGAGCCGCGACGAGTAGCTGTGCCCTTGAAAGCAGCCGAAATGTCTGTTTTACCGCACTGAGAAAATAATGAATAGATGCAAACACAACTGGGAAAAAGACTGTTTCGACGGAGCCACTCGAAACAAGAACCCAAACTCTCGTACTGAATGGGGAGGAGAGGTCAGGCTTGATTGTGAGGCTCTCTTGAAAAACAAGAATGAAGACGAGCTTACGTGACATTTAATGCGCCCCACGTTGTGTCCCAGTTCGTCACTAACTCTTAAAGAGAGGCAGGATCAAGTGTTCTTTCCTCCATGTTCCCAATAAAATTCTATCTCCCGCTTAGAGACAGGTAAGCCTGGGGGCGCCCGGGTGGCTCTGTCGGTTAAGCGTCCGACTTCGGCTCAGGTCATGATCTTACGGTCCGTGAGTTCCAGCCCCGCGTTGGGCTCTGTGCTGACAGCTCAGAGCCTGGAGCCTGCTTCGGATTCTGTGTCTCTCTCTCTCTGCCCCTCTCCCACTTGCCCCCCCCCCCCCCCCCGCCGCCCCGCGTCTCTCAAAAATGAATAAACATTTTAAAAAATGATAAAAAAAAAAAAAAAAGAGAGAGAAACATGTAAGCCTGAACACACGGATACATCCTAGTGTTAGGCCTGGGGGCATATTTGAATACAGACTAATTCCTTAAGACTCCAGTCACTGGTGAATGCTCTTCCATCTAGAAACTTCTGCTCCGATAAGATCGTAAATACACGGAGAGCGATAGAAGCTGTGGACTCAAAGGTCACCTTAGCTCTGCTCGTGGTGAGCAGTCACCTTAGCCTCACCTTAGCCTCATGATCTGCAGAGGCCAGCGCAAAATAAAAATGCAAGACCCCTTGCCCAAAACACATGAAGAGTTTCAAGACTTCATGAAGTCTTCAAGACTAGGACATCAGAGCATTGAACCACGTACAGTTCCGAGCGAGGGGCCCCCGCAGCCAGCCCCGTCTGTAGCTGGGACCTAGCAGGTGGCAAACAGCTGCTGAGAATCTCGGGTTGCGGCCGGAGGTACAGAAGAGAGAAGACGCAGGTGGGTGGCCCCCAGGTGCCAGCGGGGGCGGCCTAGCCAAGGCAGGCCAAATGGACCAAACATACCGCGCCGCACCCCCGTCCCCAGTCTGCATTCGGCCGAGGCCACGCGGGGCTCAGCTCTGTGCATCCTGTCTGCTAAGGAAGCTGCCCAGCGTTCCTGTGTTCTGTGTGCCTGGCACGGAGCTCTTCCTTGGCCATTTCATTGGACTCTTGCCTACTTCCCCTCCGTCCGACAGAGGGGGAAACCGAGGCTCAGAACCGCTCTCTTGCCGGAGGCCCCCGCCCAGGTCGTGGCCAGGAGGCATTCTCAGGCTCACACCCAGGGCCCCACGGGTGGGGACTCTATACTCCCGGAGCCCTGCTGTCCTCCCCTTGCCTTTGCGGGGCTCCTGAAGGCAACAGAAGGCTCCACGTCCTTCTCCCCGCTCCCTGCTCGCATCCTCCAGGCGTCCTGCAGTAAACAGCCCAGAAAAGGCCCAGTGCCCAAGCAGAAACGCCATCGGCAAACCCCGCTATCTCAAAGCTGCTCCGAGCCAAAATGTCCCTGCTGATGGGCCAGGCTCGCTTCACCGCTCAGCTTGATTTAGGAGCCTGGAGAAGGAGGCTCCGTTGCTGCAGTATGAAGCCTGAGCAAAGAGGGCAGGAGGGGAAGGGACCCTGCTGCTGTCTCTGTCTGGCCCCCGGGGGAAAGGACATTCTCAACCACCGGCCACCATGTACCGAGCACCGCTCCCCTCGGGCCAAGAAATGAGGTAAGCGCCTTGTCACCCTAAGGCCTCAGCACTGCCTTCTGGGCTGGATACCGCGGTTCCCATCTTACAAATAAGGAAACTGAGGCCCGGGGCGCCTGGGTGGCTCAGTCGGCTGAGCGTCCGGCTTCGGCTCAGGTCATGATCTCACGGTTTGGGAGTTCGAGCCCCGCGTCTTGGCTCTGTGCTGACAGCTCGGAGCCCGGAGCCTGTTTCAGATTCTGTGTCTCTCTCTCTGCTCCTCCCCTGCTCATGCTCTGTCTCTGTCTCTCAAAATAAATAAATAAACATTAAAAAAATTAAAAAATAAAATAAAATAAAACAAGGAAACTGAGGCCCGGGGAAGTCACTTCCCTGGCCCAAGGGCCTACAGCCAGTAGGTGGGCTGGTGGGATGTTACCCCGGGGCCGGTCTGCCTCCAGATGTTAAGCTTTTAGCCCCTTGACCGCATGAACTCCTGAAAACCCCGCTTTGGGGGGCTAACGAACCACTGTGGATCTCCACTCGCACAGAGCAAAGGTTCCAACGGCCACGGGTGATCAAAAGCCAAAGATTCTCCTCGAGTGGTAACAAACTCACTTCCCAGCTGAGCTTTCAACCCAGGCTGCAGCTCCCACTTGACCTGGGCCAGGTGCCCACCGCCCCCCCCCCCCCCCTCCGCAGCTACAATGACCCAGGTCCCGGGGAAAGACGCCCACCCACAGGGGTCACCAATGCCGCCCAAGAGCCCGGCAGATTCCCTCAGCTGCAGCTCCCAGGGCCCCCCGCCGATTCACCCCACCATCGGGCGTTGTTGGCTAAAGTGAAGATTCTAGCCTCATGACTCTCATGATTTGAACGTAGTGATGAGTAAACGCGGTATTTTTTTGACGTGGCTCCGACCGGCGAAATGTGATATAAACCATCTGCGATCTCCCCTGATGCCACAGTCTTAACCCGCAACAGTCACGTCTGTGCTATGTCGCCCGTAGCGGACAGAAACGCCACACTGCAGTTAGCGGTAAATGAGAGTAAAGATGTGTTTTCCGATCCAAGTTCAAGGGGTCAGTGGACCCGGTCGCCAGGGTCTCCAGGTCGACCAAACCTCAACGAATCGCCCCACTTGTGCCCCATCCTTCTTTCTCCAGACGAAACCTCGATTCCATATCCCAGCCTGAAAGTTGAAGAAACCTGGGCACCCTGCAAGGTTTCTCCCTGGCCACGCCCGGGATCATCACAGACGCGTCTCTGTCCAAGGCTGCGGTTGCTAGTCCCCTCCTCCCTGAAGCCTCCTGTCCCCTCGGGCTGCATCAGGTGCCTCCTCTGTCCCTCCCCAGGCTCCACCCCCCCGCCACGTGTCACTTCCAAGATGAGAGCCGGTCACGATGGAGGAAAGCTGTCCGGTGTCTCTCTTCCCCGCACCGCGCCCAGCACGGAGGACGCGTGCTGTCCACGGAGGGAGGAGGGGTGTGCGCCCTCAGCAGCCTTCAGGTGAGCGAGAGGCAAGCCGTGAGTGTCTTCAGCCCCCGTGATTCCAGATTTGTCTGTTGTGGCAGCTGGGGTTGAATACCCTGACACTTGCCCACCCCAGAGGTAGACGGGGAGCGACAGGAGGTCATGCTTTCGTGACTGAATGAGTAAGTGCCCGCGTACATAAAGCTGGCCAACACCTACGGCAGTTACTATGAACCAGACATTGTCCCGAGAACCCTACATTCATTCAGCCACCTGGTCCTCACGCGCCACACCGATGGGACAGGTGTTTTCACTTTACGGGTGAGAAAACAGAGGCACAGAGAGGTGCAGTAACTTGCCCCGGGTCACACAGCGAGGAAGGGTGGAAGCCAGGACTTCAACGCAGACCCCAGACTGTGAGACCCGCGGGCCCATCCCTTCCCTAAAGCGCGGGATCCACGGACACGCTGCCGCTGGCGTGAGCAAGGCCACGTGGGATCCGTCAGTGACGGAAACTGCGGTGGCCCTGCTGGGAAGGAAAAGGGGGCAGCGTGGGGGCTCAGAGGTCTCAGCCACTCCTCACTGGGTGACGGTGATAGGCTGAATAGTGGGGCCAAGTTGTCCGCATCCCGATCCCCACGATCTATGAATATGCAACCTTGCACGGTGGAAGGGACCCTGTGATGCGGTCAGGGCTCTTGAGAAGGGGCGGGGGGGGGGGGGGGGCGGGGAGACCTAAAGGAAAGTGTCCTGTCAATGAGAATCGGATTTTTCACCCCATTTCGGTGTATCCTCGACCTCTCTCTCTCTGGCTGGTAGCTTTGGGGTCAAAAGCCCCTTCTCCTCTCCCCTTCCACCCCCGCTTCGTGCTGGGAAAGTCTCCCGATATGTCTTCCGTGGTCTCCCCCTGCAGACTCAGCTTCTAGATGAATAGCAGGTGGCCGGCCAGGTGCCAGTGGGTTGGCCAGAGCCCAGGCGGGGCGGCCGTGGGTCAGAGTCAGATTGTCACGCCAGAGAGGACGACAGCCAGTGGCGGCCACTTCCTCGTCTGCAGCTGGGCCGCCCCGCCTCCCCGACCAGGTGGAGACCTCCAGATATCCTGGTAACCACCAAGGGCACTGGGCAAGCCAGGAAAACTAATCCCGCTGAGGAGACCCAAGCCAGCCCTCTCCATGCTTGTCTTCCTCTGTGGGACCCTTGCCTCTACCAAGTTCAGCCATCATCCGTTGTTCGCCCCCCACGTACGTGATGAAGTTCACAGCAGTAAGTACCCGCCGACACTGTTGGTTGACCACCCGGCAGTCAGTTCCCCCTTCTTCCTTGCTCCCCAAACCATCCACCCAGTCCCAGGGGATGCGTCTTGATTGGTCTAAGCCAGTGCCCTCTTGCCAGTGATTGGTCTAGAGGTGGGCATGTGACCCAGGCTTGGCCAATTAAACAGCAAGGGAAGTCTGCTAAGGGACTCTGGGAAGACTGTCTTCCTCTTATTAAGAGAGAGACAGGCCAGGGAAAGAGTTTTTTAATCTTCTTTCTCCCCTCCTGCCCTGGACACTGTTGTCTGAGGTTGTGATTTCTGGAGCTACGGTGCCCAGATGTTTGGATCCCCCAGTCTAGATGTGGCTGTGAAGGCGTTTTTAGATGTGATTAGCATTGACATAAGTAGACTGATTAAGCAGATTGCCCTCCATAATGAGGGTGGGCCTGATCCAATCAGCTGAAGGTGGGGGGGGAGAGAGGGGGGGAAGGCAAATATGGTAAAAATGTTAACGTGAAGAATCTGGGTGAAGGGTATACAAGAATGTATTACATCCTTCACAATTTCTCTGTATGCCCCAAATGAATTTAAAATAAAAAGTTAAACCCCCCCAAAAAGGGGGGGGGGGTAGGCAGACAGGTTCAAATTTGGTTTCTCTCATGTAATGCCTGGGCTTTCCTTGGGAACCCAGGACCAGAGTACCAGCTCCTGGAAGCCCAGAAGCCACCTCGGGTCAGTTACAGTCCCTCTCGAACTCAACATCGGAGCCTCCCTCGTGTTTCCTTCGGGAAAATCTGGATTTTCGTAGGTGAGACTCGCGAAGCTCGGTGCACTCATGTCACCGCAAGAGGGGCCACTAGATTCAAACCCCGGCTGTACCAGTTAGTGGCCATGTGGCCCTGAGGCAGCCCTTGAGTTTTCTGCGCCTCAGTTTCCTTATCTGGAAGACGAGGATAATGATAGCACCTCTCTCGGAGGAATGTCTGTGAGGAGCAGAGGGCGGTGCCCACACAGGGATGATGCTCTGTGACCGCCAGCTGTCCTCGTGACCCTGGGCTGGAGAGTCACACGGGCCCAAGTTCGAACCGTCGACGTGCCTAGCATTTGCTGGCTGATAGCGCTCAGTCACTTGTCCCTTCCAACCGCGGTGTCCTCATCCGTAAATGTGGACAAGCGCTGACGCTTTCACCAGCGGGGTCCGGTGAGGATTGGATCGTGACAGGGATGATGTAGGCACTTAGCCCGGTGCTGGGCACACAGTAAGCCCTCACTGAAGGGTCAGGAGAAACAACTCCCTGGAACACCCACCAGGATGGCTACTATCAAAAAAAAAAAAAAACCCTGGGACGCCTGGGTGGCTCAGTCGGTTAAGCGTCCGACTCTTGATTTCGGCTCAGGTCATGATCTCGCAGTTGGTGGGTTCCAGCCCCACATCAGGCTCGGTGCTGACCGCAGGGAGCCTGCTTGGGATTCTCTCTCTCTCTCTCGCTCCCTCTCTCTCTCTCTGCCCCTCCCCTGTTCTCTCTCTCCATAAATAAATAAGCATTTTTACAAAGTTATTTTTTTAAAAAGGAAAAAACCGAAAGACAGAAAATGGCAAGTGTTTTTGGCGAGAGTGCCGAGAAATGGGAACGTTTGTGCTCTGTTGGTGGGGATGTAAGACGGGTGTAGCTGCAGCTCCCCGAAAAATTAAAGACAGAACCCCCATATTGTATCGGTCAGCCCAGGCCGCCAGAAGAAAATGCCACAGGCTGGGTGGTTTAAAGGACAGACGTTGATCTCGCCATCCTGGAGACTGGAAGTCTGAGACCGGGGTGCCGGCGTGGCCGGGTCCTGGCGAGGGGTCTCCCCCTGGCTTGTAGATGGCCCCCTTCTCGCGGGGTACGCTCGTGTTCTTTCTTCCACTTGAAGGCAGGGGAGGAAACAGAACCCCGTTTCTTCCTCTGTTTTGGAATGTTCTTATTTATTTTTGAGAAAGAGAGAGAGACAGAGCGTGAGCAGGGGAGGGGCAGAGAGAGAGGGAGACACAGAATCCAAAGCAGGCTCCAGGCTCCGAGCTGTCAGCACAGAGCCTGACGCGGGGCTCGAACCCGCAAACCGTGAGGTCAGGACCTGAGGCGGTCTTGACGACTAACCGACTGAGCCTCCCCAGGCGCCCCTGTTTCTTCCTCTTTTTCTATAAACGTCCACCAGTCCTGTCTGATGAGGATCCCACCCCCATGGCCCCATTTAACCTTGAGTACCCCCTTTTTAGGTATGCCACGTCTCAAATACGTTCTCCTTGGGGGTGAGAGATTCACCCCCCTGGGAGGGGGGTGAGCACAGTTCAGTCATAGCACAAATGATCCAGCAAGTTCACTTTGGGTGTATATTGGAAAGAACTGAAAGCAGGTCTCAGGGATAGTGGCTCACCTGCCCTCGGGGCAGCTTTATTCACAACGGCCCAGAGGTAGAAGCTGCCCCAGGATTCCTCCACGGCCCAACCGATACATCAAAGGTGACGATACATCAAAGGTGACGTATACACACAATGGAATCTTCTTCCGCCCTGAGAGGGAAGGGAGCTTGACATAGGCTACCGCGGGGATGAACCTTGAGGACCTCATGCCAAGTGATAAAAAGCCAGTCTTGAAAGGACAAATAGACTAGAACAGTCACAATCGTGGAGACAGGAAGTACAGTGGGGGTTGCCAGGGCCCGAACCGACTTCGGTTCAGGTCATGATCTCGGGGTTCATGGGTTCAAGCCCCACGTCCGGCTCTGTGCTGACAGCTGGGAGCCTGGAGCCTGCTTCGGATTCTGTATCTCCCTCTCTCTCTCTCTCTCTCTCTCTGCCCCTCTCCCGCTCATGCTTGCTCTCTCTCTCTCCCTCAGAAATAAACATTTAAAAAATTTAGAAATGATTGATTATAAATGTTATGGTGTGCATTTTTACCGCAATAATAATACATTAAAAACAGGTAAAATGAATTCCCTGGGAGTCCTTCCAGCAGGAGAGCAACGGCCCAAAACGGGCCACCAGGGGGCGCTGTGTAGCCATTCCCCTTCTCTCCTCCACAGAAGGAGCTGGCGGTTTCTAGAGGGGTAAAAAAACCAAAAAACCAAGAACACTAGAGTCTTGGAGAAAGTTAGAACTCTTTCTTCCCTGCTCCCTTCCCCGATGGACCAGCCCCAGAGCTGCACCGCCCTCCCACCACAAACCGCTCACCCTTGACTCTGACCTTGTTCTTCCTCTGGGTCCCTTCCTTCTGTGCTGGGGACACAGTGACTGGTGGATGGAGTGTGCCCGCCCTGCCTCCAGACTGCCCAGGGGCTGGAGAAGAGGGAAAGGTGGCCAGGAGTCACCTGCCCCAGGTTATCCAAAGACGAGAGGACACCACAACGGAAATGGGTCGAGACCCCTTATCCCAGACGCAACGGCCTCAAGGTCAACCAGACCTGGGCTTTCTCTGGCTCAGCTGCTCACTGTGTGTGTGGTATCACCCGAGGGAGACTGAAGTGTTTCACGAAATCCAAGAAGACTTCGTAACCCACTCTCATCAGCTTTTAATGATCCTTTTTAACAATGCAACAAACACCCATGAACTCACCACCCAAAACAAAAACTGGAATCTCGATGGCGACCCACATCTGACCACACGTCCCCCATCCCAGCGTCCTACCCCGCCGCCCAAATCCTCACCCTGAATCCCATATTTATTCTTCCCGCGTTTCCTTCATAATGTAGTATTGCAAACACGCGTGGAGAACTTGAGTTGCTTTTAACCTTATGAAAAGGAAACCACGTTTATGTGATGGGACATTTTTCACCGGCTGTTCTGTTTCAGAGATCCGTTCATATCGTGCTGTGGGGCGATGGTCCCTCCGTTTTGACTGCCGTGTGATAGTGCATTGTGAGAATTTATTCGTCTGCTCTCCCATACACGGGCGCTTGGAGGTTTCTCCGTTTGGGCCACCGTGAACAGAGGCCTTAGAAATATTCTGCCGTGTTGTCCCCGGGGTGCATACTTCGCGGGAGGAGGCTGGGTCCTAATTATGATTTGCACACGCTCAGCTCTGAAAGATAAAAGCAGACTGCTTTCACGCTCACTCACATCCCCACCAGCGGTGTGAAGAGGGGTCTCTCTTTCCCCATAGTAGTTACACTTCATGATATACTATGTATTTTACTTGTGTGTTTGTTTCCTAGCTCTCTCCACCTGCACCCCCATGTCAGCAGGGATCTTTGTCTCTTTTTTCACTATTCTTTCCCCAGTGCCTAGAACCATGTCGGGCACATAGAAGGTGCTCAATAAATATTTTCTGATTGAACAAGTGGATGGCCCAAAACAAGATCTGAGGACTAATATTAGGTATTATTGGAATATTATTATTATTATTAATAATTAATTATTAATAATTAATTGTTATTGTTAATTATTATTAGTTAATATTAATATAATTATTATTTATTAATAATAATAATAATTATTATTATTAATTTCCCGGAGAAAGGCTGATTCATCTCTCTGCTTCAATTCCCTGAGTCCAGGGAAACGACCATTGGCCAAAACTACTGATGCCTGGGCCCCCAGGCCACCTAAGTCAGAGCTTCTGAGGGTGGGACTTCCCCTCCCATAATTCCCCATGCTGGGGCTTACAAGGCCCTCCATCATGGCCCTGCCACTTCCTCTTGCTCACCCTTGTTGGTCTAAAATAACATCGCAACCCACCCACACTAAGCTCTTTCTAACCTCTGGGCCTTTGCACAGCCGTGTCCCCTCTGCTCCCCCTCCCACCCCACTTAACCACACTAAGACTCTGAATCTTTCAGGGAGTAGCTGAAAATGTCACCTCCTTTGAGAAGCCCTCCCTGGCTCCTGAGACCTGGTAGAACCCCTGTGAGAGACCCTCATGATATCCTGAACTTGTCCTTCATGGCTCTTGCAAAATTTTGTGATCACACTTTGTGTGATTCTCTGCTTCATGTCTCAGTCTTGCCCTAGACTCCGAGATGCAGGAGAGCAGGAACCAATTCTGTTTTGGTTATTCCCGTGTCTTAGCACATAGCCCAGTGTCTGCCCCATAGGCAGGGGCGAATATTTTTGGACAGATGGATGGACAGATAGATGAGTGGATAGATGGATGGAGTTACAGGTGGATAGGAGGAAGGAAGGAAGGAAGGAAGGAAGGAAGGAAGGAAGGGAGGAAAGAAGGAAGGAAGGGAGGGAGGGAGGGAGGAAGGAAGGAAGGAAGGGAGGAAAGAAAGATGGAAGGAAGGAAGGAAGGGAGGGAGGAAGGAAAAGAAGAAAGAGAAAGAAAGAAAGAAAGAAAGAAAGAAAGAAAGAAAGAAAGAGGAAGGAAGAGAAGGAAGGAAGGAAGGAAGGGAGGAGGGAAGGAAAGAAAGATGGGAGGAAGGAAGGAAGACTTGCAGGGATGAATGTATAAATGATGGATGAATAGGACGCATGGAGGGATAGATAAGTAGATAGATGATAGAGTGATGGGTGAATGGATGAACAGATGACGGAGAGAACAAAAACTGAGTTCAACTCCAGCTGCCATCCTCCCGTGGCACCATAATGGCGCGCAAGAACATCCTGGATGGTGCTCTCAAGAGCACCAACAAGGCGAAGAAGAAAGGCAAAGCACAATCCTGCCTGCCATGCTCCAGAGTCATCGTCTGGCTCCTAACCGCGAGGGTGAAGCATGGTTGTGTCGGAGAACTTGAAATCCTAGTTATCACAGAAGGAGGAAATCGTGGTGAACCTCGTGCGCAGGTTAAACCAAGTGCGATTGGCCTGAAACTTGATGTACAACTCGGAGATCTAGAAAAGTGGCAGAGTAATGTCCTCCAACTCATCAGTTTGATCTCATTGTGCGACCTCGGCTAGGATCGTGGCCGTGAGCACGCAAGACAAACACACGCAGAAGAGAAAACCCTGGAATGCTTTTTCGAGGGATGTAATACATACATACAAATTTTTTTTTTTCCTGAAAGAGCTTGTGATTAATTGCTTTTGTCCTATTGGCTTCTCCACTGGTGTCTGAGCCACCTCCCCAGTGGATGGTGGCTCCCGGAAGGCCAAATTCCTTTCCCCTCCTTGAAATCCCTTTCTCCCAGGGTTCCCTGGGAGCAGGGCTTTTGCACTTTCGGATTTTCCACAGCCCAGGGGAGAGGAGCCAGTAGGGCCGTGCCGCACCGGATCCTTAGCGGGATGCCGTTCATTAGTCACTCAACAAACACAGAGGCAGCGCGGTGCTGTGGGAGTTGCAAAAGGATTTGGGGTTCAAACCCCAGCTCTGCCACTTCTTCCCTGTGGGAACCCGGGCAGATCACTTAACCTCTTTGAGCTTCAGGAGGTGTTTTTTTTCCCCATCTGTAACAGGAGGACAATATTCCCTACCTTGTGGGGCAATTATGAAGACTAGCATTATGTAAGTGCTAGACATATAATAGGCACCCAATAAATGCTAACCATTATGTAATGGGCACCAGCCACACCACACACGACGAATCAGACACGGCCCCTGATCTCATGGATGTCTCCGTGTAGCAGGGACAGCACTGAAGTGGCTAATTGCGATAGAGACTGGTCACATCAAGGTAGGGGCAAAGGAACACAGAAGGAGACAGGATGAGTTCAGGAGAGGCTTCCCGGAGGATGCGGCATTCAATCAGATCTTAAAGAGCATTGTACAGTCCCAGAGTCATGCGACTGACTTGCTGCTAAATTTCCATATGACCTTGAATTAGCTGCTTCCCCACCCTGGGGTCCCCAGATCCCCTTCTGTAACAGAAAGGTTGTTGAGCACTAGCTCGGAATCTTTTGGGTCACAGTCTCTTTTGAGAAAACTCTCTGAAAGCCAGAGCCCTGCTTCCCAGAAAAAGGCACGGACACATCAGTCGGTCTGTGACCGGGGAGGGGGGCCCTCATGGACCCCCATAAAGCCACCCTAGACTAAATCCCAGAGTCCAGTGATCCTCCTGGATCATCAGCACCTCACAGAGAGCTTTTTCCCTTTAGTCTATGGCAGGCCCAAGCAGACAGTCACTGACTGGATCTGGGAAAGTCCGTAGACACTGGGCTGCAGGACAGAGCAGGGGCCTGGGGAGGGGAGGTCACTCCAGCTGGCTGGGGAACCGGCCTTTGATTCTGGGAAAGCGCCCCTGAGCAGCCGGCCCCTGACCTCACCTAGTTTATCGCCATCAGCCCTGGGGAGGAAGAGGAGTGTGGGCCGCTCCGGGCAGGCTCCCAAACAGGCCGCTGACCCCCGGTCTGCCGCCCCCCCGCTGGAGTTCCCGGACACATCCTTTATCTTCCCTAATCTAAACACCCACAGGCCACAGGGGTGGTCCACCCCCTTCGCCGCTAGTGCGCGTCCTCAGCTGCATCCAGCCGGCCAGAGGAAGGAGAGCTGGCCTTCCTTTCCAGCCAGCCAACCTTCACCCAGCATTTATGAAGCACCTATTGTTTGCAGACATCTGCGAAGGAGATGGTGGAGGGCCTCATCTTACCTCCCTCCAAGGTCTCTGCCTCCCGGCCTGGGGCCCCTAAACCCCCCTTGGGGGCAAGATGCTGTTGCTATCCCACTCACCCGGAGCAGGTGGGTGTTTTGGGGAAGTGAGCTCCGAACCGGCTAATGCGGTGTGGAAAGAAGAGTCAGTTCCGGGTTGGTGTCTGGGCACCGCCTGAACCCGCTGTGTGATCCTGGCCGTGTCCTTGTCCTCTCTGGCCCTCAGTCTTCCCGTATCTACACTTCCCATTCCACAAAGATTCCATTCGGCTCTGAAATGGGCCTTGTTGGCCCTCCCCGCTCCCCTCCCCCAGAATAACGGAAGGAGAAGAGAAAGCTATGCCCTAGAATGTGCAAAGATCTTCCTTCAGGCAGATCGCATTCATTAATTCAAGCATTTATGGAGCACCTACTGGGTGCCAGGCCCTGGACTGGGCAGTTGGAACGTGAAGGCGACTAGGATTCAAGCAGGCGACCCACAGACACCTCCCTCTCCCAGCCTGGCTTCGCGCCTGGGGTCAGGAGACCCCCTGGAGTCCCAAAGTGAGGGGGGGGCTAGCCAAGGATCCCCTCCCCGGGTTGCGCTTGTCGGCGCCCGCGGCGCTTCGGGCCCGGCCTGTCTCCTCCCCTTCCTCCTTCTCCGCCCCCTCCCCGCCCCTCCCCGGAGCTCCGCCGCGGCCACCTCCCACCCGCGGGATCCCGGCGTCCAGAGCCGGCGCGTGCGTCCGTCGGTCGGCCGGGTAGTCTGTCCGCGCGGAAAGCCCAGCGCCCCGGCGTGCGGCGGCTGCGGGGCCTGGGAGGGAAAGGGCGCGGAGGCGGGACCGCGGCTCCCTCCCACTCCGGGGGGAGCCCAGGAGGCGGCGGTGCTGAAGCGCCAGCGGAGAAGGAGGCAGCACAGCGGAGAGGCGGTGAGAGCGCGGGGCGCTTATGGACCCCACCCCCGGCTCCTGCGGGGGGCCGGCCGCGCGCTCGGGGGAGGGCTGGGCTGGGGAAGGGGGGCGCTGGTACCCCCAGGGCGGGAAGCCGCGGCCATCGGGCTCCCGGCTTCGCCTACGAGGCGACGCGACCCCCGAGGGGCCCTGGGCCGCGCCTGCATCCCCGCGCATCCCCGCGCGCCCTGCATCCCGGCCCCGGCGCGGGCCCCGGGGGAGGGGCGCGCTCGGGGAGCTGAGGAGGGGGCGCCGCAGGCGTGGAGCCTCGGAAAATCGCGCCCGCGGCCCGTGCCCTCCCTTCGGGCCGACCCCGAGGGAACGCGGGCGGTGACCCCTCAAGCCCCCCCTTGCCAGCCCCCCCATCGGTTCCCCATTGTTCTCAGCCGATCGCTCTCCCGGGAAGGGGGAGGGGGTGCTGCGCTCTCCTCTTAAAGGGCCCTCTCCCCTTCTTGTCTCCCGGCAGGTCGCGAGCACGAGTGGGGTGGGGCGTGCCCACGGGCCCCCGCCCCCCTCGTCCCCCCCGCCCAGCTCCGGAGCCGCAGCCGGGCCGGCGGGCCAGGGGTCCGCGGCGCACCCTCTCCGGTGCGTTCTTCAGCCAGCCAGGCCTACCAGGACGCCGTGTGAAGCAGGAACAGGGGGGACAGGGACGCCCCCTTCGGCAGGAGCCGTCGGAGGGGCGGACCCGAGACCAGGCGAGCAGCCCCGCAGGAGCCAGGCTCAGGGTCTGGGACGCAGTCGGGAGCGCAGAGGGCCGGCTGGGCGCCGCAGAGCCAGCAGGCTGGCCCGGGCCTCCTGGGTGACAGGCCCTGCGTGGCCGGCTGGGAAGAAGTGACTGGAGACCTGCAGGAAAGAGACTGGACCTAGAGGAGGGGCGGCTGCCTCGCTGTCTTTGCTGAGCCCCGGGGGACGAGGAATTTAGAGCAGCGTTTCCCCATCCTGAAAAAGACGATTGCTGTCCAGAGCAGCACCCTTTATCTGCGACAGCGCTGGGGGCGGGGGTCCTTGGGGCCTGGAACCCCACCCCACACTCCTTCAACTGGGGCCTCTGGGCCTCACAGAGGACCCCGGGTTCGCAAGGAGGCCTTCGGGGTCCTGGCCCCTGCGGCTGCAGCAGTGGCCATGTCAAGGCCAGGCCAGGGTGTGATGATGCCCGTGAACGGGCTGGGCTTCCCACCGCAGAATGTGGCCCGGGTGGTGGTGTGGGAGTGGCTAAATGAGCACAGCCGCTGGCGGCCTTACACGGCCACCGTGTGCCACCACATCGAGAACGTGCTCAAGGAGGACGCCCGTGGTTCTGTGGTCCTGGGGCAGGTGGACACCCAGCTGGTGCCCTACATCATCGACCTACAGTCCATGCACCAGTTTCGGCAGGACACAGGTGAGCGACCCCACCCCGCCCCGCCCCACCCACCCGGCCGGCCAGGCCGAGACGGACAGGGTCGCCATCACTGTGACGAAACACACCGCCTTTCGTGGTGGGATGCTAAAATCCCCGCGGCATCCCCGAGGAGGGAGCCTGGGAGACTGCTCTGCTGACCCAGCCTTGCTCACCTCCCCCCAAAAAAGGGATAGCCTCGCCTAGTCCAGCTCAAGACTTGGGTTCCAGTCCGGCCTCTTCTATGCGTGGTAGGGCCTTGGCTGAGCTCCAGCTCCTCTCTTAGCCTCGGTTTCCTCGCCTGTGAAATTCGTGGGTCAGTGTCTCCCACCGCTGTGTGAGGATCGAGTAAAATCGCGCTCACTGAGCCCAGAACCTAGAAAAGGTTAGCACTCTGGGAAAGGGCTTTCCATGCACTTCCTCATTGGATTCTCTCCCAACAATCACAGATCCTAATACTACTGAATTATTATTATTATTATTATTATTATTATTATTATTATTGTTAGGAGTCCCATTTTACAGATGAAGAAACTGAGTCTCACAGAAACCAAGTGGTTTAAAAATTTAGAGCGGAGATTTAAGCCCAGGCAATTGAGTTCCAGAGCCAACACTCTTGGCTGGTTTCCTGTACTGGCTCCAGGTGTTGGTGGTGTTGGGAGGGGTGTGAGGGCGGTTGGTAACGGTGGAGGGAGGGGGTGAGGTGGCCGTGATGGAGACAGTGTCGGTGGCGATGTCAATGATAGTATTGACTGTGGACTTGGTGGTTGTCTTGGGGGGGGGGGGGGTAGCGTGATGGGGCAATAATGATGGGGAGAATGAGGTCGGTGGCCGTCTTTGGTGGTCGTGTGATAGGTAATGATAGTGACAAAAATGGTGAGGTCCACGCTCAGCATTCGTGTTCTGGAAGCATGCCATCCCTGTGGAGGTCTCTGGGGGTCGTCGCTTGCTGGTCTCCGACAAGCTTGGTGGGCAGTGGGGGGTGGTGAGTGCCTGCCTCAAGGAAGCTGCCAGAGAATCCTTGGCACCTTTGACCCCAGGGGCCGGCTGAGGGAGGTTTGGGGGAGTTCCTGCGAATCCCTGCTCGACAGAACCGCACGTAACAGCCGTGGAGATAGTAGGACACTTCCCTGCTCTCCAGAGCTGTTCAAGACGGTAGCCGCTAACTACATGCAGCTATTTAAATATATGCTAATTAAAATTAAACTTTAAAATTCAGTTCCTCAGTCCCACCAGCCGCATCTCAAGTGCTCCATGGCCACGTGCGTCTCAGAGCTACCATATTGGACAGACAGCATAGGTCCAGAACACCGTCATTATCACAGAAAGTTCTAGTGGGTAGCTACACACGAGAACATCGCTTGGTGCTAACCGAGTGTGGAGACGCAGATGAATTCCTAATATGTGGTTTCGGCACGTCTGCGATTCCACAGCTCCAGGCATTGAGTGTGGTCACTGGTGGTGCCAGGCATTCATTCATGCTGTCATACAATCACTTATTGATCTCGCTGGGCGTCAGACCCTGTGCTAAGCACTAGAAAAACGCATGGACCAAGACAGACCGGGTCCTGGGCAGAGGTTCACTGGAAGACCTACACTGGAGGTCCCAGGGAGCAAGCAGTCACGTAACGCACAGATAACCGGTTGCAGGTCTGAGAACATGAGATGAACCCGGTGTATGGGGGGTGACAGAAGATTAACCTCAGGAAGTGATGTTTGAACGGAAATATGAAGAATGAGTGAGTGGGGCAGTGTTCCAGGCAGAGGGAGCCGTGCGTGCAAAGGCCCTGTGGCAGGAAGGAGCTGAGTACATTCAAGTCCGCTGTGTTAAGAGTGCAGTAAGTGAGGGAGAAGTGGTGCAAGCCGAGGTTGGAGCAGAGCCTGGACAGCCGTGAAAAGGGCTTTGAATTTTCTCCTGACGGTGGGGAAAATCACCAGTAACCCTCATGCCCATTCTTCCAGAGAGGCGCTGAGCCCCAGATGGAGAAGTGAGAAATGCTAGGCGTTCCCTGCCCTATTCATCTGGTTTATCCTCTAACCTTCTCTGCTGGAGGGCAGGGGTCTGACATCAGGAGGAAGTGGGTTTTCTCCTTGGCTTGGTGTTTGGCTTTCTGCAGGTTCAGAGCCAGCTCTGGGTGTGGAAATTTTCCAGGGCCTGGCTGGGGGTGGGGAGGGGCACTTGGAGGCAGGGATAACCCCACCCAAGGCTGCCACGTTGGCCCCCTGGTCCTTGGCCCGCTGTTTCAGGCCCCTTTCCTTTCCTAATCCCAGCACCCCCACTTGGGCCCCTAGCTCCCCAAACTCCCTCCATTCCCCCTTTCAGCAGGCCCCTTAGTCTCAATGGCAGCCCGTTTATGGTTCAGCTTTGCTGAATCCCCCAGAAGTTCAGTTTCAGCTACTTCCCTACGCCTCCTCCCCAGGGCTGTTCACCCACACCTACCCCCTGTTTGCCGGAAAAGGGAAAAAACCACTCATCCCTCAGCAGGCTCCTGGGAGCCTGCCAAGACCCCCCAGTAAGGGAGGAAGGCCTGGAAACCGTGGGGTGGAGGGGGGCACCTTGGTTGTGGAAAGCCGCTGGAGGGAGGGGCAAAATGCCTCCCCACCAGACACATTATTCTGTGTTCCCCACTTCTCCCAGAAGTAACACAGGTCAAGAGAGGACATCTTGTCCTCACTGTTGATGGCCCAGGAAAGAGCCCCAAGCAGGTGTCCTCAGCTCTCTAGGCCTCACTTTCCATCTGTGAAATGAGTGAGAGCATCACTCACTTGGGTTGATGGAGAGAACGAAGCCTATTTTTTTATCCCACAAACGTTGACTAATCCCCCGCCATGTGCCTCGCGTGTACTAGATACGATAGATGCACAAGAAGTGGGTAGGAGGTCCTAAATCTTGGAAAAGATTATGATTCTTTCTCCCTCGCATGCACTTTCTCCCTCTCTCTCTCTCTCTGTCTCTCTCTCTTCCCCACCCCACTCCCACCATCACACACGCGCAAAACACTATAAAGCTATAAAACCCAAAGCTCACATACATGTACTGAAATGAACACGGCTTCTATCTAGATTTTCTAATCGTAAAATTCGTGATAAGCTCCCTGAAGCCGAACTTTAATTTTGGGGGGAGGGAAGGGGCAGTGTGCCTCAGCTTTGCCAGTGCCCTAACACTGGAGCCGATGGGCTTTCTGACAAGGTCAGGCAGTAAATATCTTAGCCTTTGCGGGCCATACTGTCTGTGTTGTAAGCGCCACCCTCTCCCTTGGCGATAGAAAAGCAGTCACAGACAGTCAGCAAATGAACAACTGTGGCCGCGTTCTAACGAAACTCGTTAGGCACCCTAACACTGGAATTTGTATAATGTTCACAAGTCATGAAATATTCTTTCGTCCCCCCCCCCCCCCCCAACTATTGAAAAGTGTAGAAACCACTCTTAGCTCTCGAGCTGTGCAAACGCAGGCGATGGGCAGATTTGGCCCACAGCCTACCGTTCACCAACCCTACCAACCCCTGCCCTGTTGTGCTCTCAACCTGCCCATGGGGTAACACAGCCCTGCCACACCTGTCAGAGCCTCTACTGAAATACACGCCTCGCGGTGTGGGCCAAGGTGCGTATGCGTGGGCACACCCACGCACATGGCACCGACCTACTTGTATACCACCGACGCCCAAACTCCCTGTCTCTGTGCCTGTCGCGCAGCCAGCGGAAGGAAGCCCAGGTGTGAGGCTTGGACCACAGGAGAGAGGCCAGGCCCGGTCCCGTAGGGGCTGCTGTTTGTTCAGCCGGTGCCCCCTCACCTCTTTCCTGCCGGGCTGTTTTCATCACTCCCCGCGGGAGGTGAGGTTCCCTTTGAAGCCCTGCAGGTCCAAGCCCACGTATGGGGGGGAATGCTGTGACCCTGGGCCACGTGATGTTCGAGCACTCACCGTGGCGTCCCAGGCACAAGGCTGGAAGGGAGAGCCAGAGTCAGGCAAAGCACAAGGCGGGCGCCCTCTTCATAGGCGTGTGCTCCGCAATATGTTGACCTTCTTGCTGTATCGTGTGCTGTGTCCCCCAGCTTTCCTCATCTTCCTCTGTGTTGAGCTGCCCCCTGCCACAGGCAAACCAGGAGTTCACAAATGCGAAGCCAAGGTCAGTGGGCTCGCCCAGGTGGTTGCAGCATCCGGTGGCAGAGCTGGACCCGGGAGCCATCCGGGGTCGGCTCCCGCCAGCAGCCGGGAGATAATTCGGGAACCGCTTGCTGCCCCCCTGGCAAGGCCACAGCTTCCCTGAAGGTTCGTTGGCCCCCATCCTGCTGTCAGGGTGACAGCTCACCCAGACCCCAGAGTTTCCACCCAGTCCCCACACCTGGACAGAGATATGACTTAGCCACTTCCCATCTAACTTCCAGATTCCTCCCTGGACCTCCATGGCAGGGGATAGAGGGACGGGCCAGCTTTCTGGCTGATTGGTACCAAGCCCACATCATTCCTTCTCTGGGTAGCTTGGGCTCCATTCAGCCCTGGTCACTGCCCTCATGTGGATATCCTATCTGAGGACATTCTTAGGCTGTGGGAAACCAGTGGGGCTGCCCAGAGAGGGAAGCAGCCATCACCAGGGCAAGCACCGCCAGAAATCAGACTCTTAGGCAGGCTATTGTCAATGGAGAGACTGAGGCCCAGAGAAGGCGGGCCCGAGGTCACACAGCCAGCCAGCCCCAGCGTGGAACCCAGGCCTCTCGGACAGGTCTCAGGGATGGAGAACAAGGTGACCTTCGGTGCCGGGCTGACAGAGTCCCCTCCCCCTTCTCCCTCCAGAGCTCTGCTGGGGCTTGTTGTCGGGAACGGCCTGTGGAACCCCAGAGGCCTCCAGCACCAGCTCCCTAGTCACAGGACCCCTGGGGACCCTCTCCCAGCCAATATGTGTGTGTGTGTGGGGGGGGGGGGGGCTCCTGCGGCTGGGCCTGACAGCAGAGGCCAGAAGGATGATGTATGTTTGGGCGGGGGGGGGGGGTCCATTCCATGGCAGCAGCAGGTCCAACTAATCTGTTCATGGGTGTCTGTCACACTGCCCACATTCACACAGCTACGGACCCACCCCCTGGCCCCTGGCTGCTTTTCTGGCTTCAGGAGCTGCTGATTCTTTTTTTTTCTTTTTAAGTTTATTTCTTTATTTCGAGAGAGAGCATGCACACAAATGCACGTGAGTGAGCAGGAGAGGGGCAAAGAGAGAGAGAGAGAGAGAGAGAGACAGGACCCTTGCCAGAGTGGTTTCAGAGCTTTGCGAAGGCAGAGGCAGACACATAGCATGGGAATAGCGGTCGAACCCTCGGACTCGGATATATAGAGCTGAACTGCAGGCTGGCCCCTTGCTAGCTTGGTGACCCTGGGCAAACCTCTTAACCTCTGGGAGCCTCAGTTCCCTCCTCTGTAAGGGGGGGAGTAACGATAGTGCCTACCTGAGAGGGCTGGTGTGAGGATTAAATGAGATAATATAGGTAAGAGCAGGAAGAATATTACTTTGGACGTAGTTATCACTCAAGTAGGACAGAGAGTTACATGCTTCATAGGAGAGGTGCGGGTTGCCTTGGGCCAGTGACGCGGGCAGCGTGTGCCTGGGGGCTCTGAGAGCGAGGACTTCCTCGAGGAGGAGTCCTCCAAGAGTCTGTATTGTTTGAGGAGCACTTCCAGGTGGAGGGAGCTGCATCAGGAAGGTCCTGGAGGAAGCCTCAGGCCTGGGGGGAGGAGGGAGGCTGTGCTGGAAGAGGGGAGGGGTAAAGGAGGCCTCTTGGGTCCCACTGGGCATCGCCAGGCTGCCAGCTGCTGCCCTTTAGCGGGCGGGCCCCAGGGGACCCAGAGCCATGCTGAAGGACCAGCCTCGTTAATCATGGGCCCTTGGAGGCCAGAGCTGAAGCATGCTGGGGCCGGGGCGGGGAGGGTGGCTGATGCAAGCATATCCTTGCAGTCCATCGGGCTCCCTCCACCCAGCCAGGGGGCGTCACCCCATTTTACACACAGCAAAGCTGAGGCTCAGAGGGTGGGGAGCCTCCTGCCAGAGCTCGGAAGAGACGGAGGGTCATTCAGATCCAGGCCTGCGGCGCCCACCCCATGCGAGGCCGGGCGGCCCTAGCACCTTGGACAGCGCCACCAGCGCCTTGCCCAGGCCTGTGGGGGGTTGTCCCCGGGATCCTGGGTCGGATCCCGCTCACAGCCAGCCCCCTTCTCTCTCTTCTCCTGTCCCCGGCTCCTCCTTCACCCCTCTCCATCCTTCCCTGCTTTCTCCCAACCCCCCAGCCTCCTCTTTCCAAGGGAGCTGTGGAGTCTAACCCAGAGGTGAGGGAGGTGATGAGCGCTGTGGCGGGGGAGGGGATGAGACCGATTGGCGCTATTCTATTACCAGTAAGGTGGGGCGGGGCTTTGATAAAGCCCTCAGGGAGGGTAACAGTGGGTGGGGATGACAGGGGCTCCGTCGGCCGTGATGGAGGGTGGGAAGAAGCTGATAAGCAGTGAGGGGGGAGGCATGGGAGTTCTAGTGGGGAGGTGATAGAACACGCGATTGGAAGGTAATAAGGAAAGGTCAGGGTGGGGAGGTGATGGGGTAGGACTGGTCACAGCAGTGGTGCCCACTCAGGCCATGGACGGTGGGGTCCCTAGTTCCCCTCCCCAGGGTGGAGTTCTCAGGGTGTGGAGTGTGCCCGGGGCCCTCCCAGCCTCCCCTCCCCCAAAGTCTGTGTCTCCCAGGGCCTCCCCTCCCACTACTCCCGATCACACCCCAGGTAGCCCCTCCCAGGACAGCCTCCAGCCCCACGCGGCCTCCTGATTGACACAGATACCCCCACCAGCCCCTGGCTGCCCCTGGCTGATGCCGGCTGAGGACGTGGGGCCCCAAACCTGGAACTGGCTGCCTCAGGGAGCCTTGCGGGTGAGGCCCGGGCTCCAGGTTCCCTTCCCAGCAGCTCTCTGATATTGGGAGTGGGGGTGGGGTGCAGGCTTGTGACTTTGGGTAAGCTGCACTTTCTCCCTGAGCCTCCCTTTCTCCTCTGGAATGTGGGCCCCGACACCAGTACCTATCACATGGGATTGCGGTCAGTATTAATTCCTTCATTCATGCAGTAGGAATGTCATGAGCACCTACTATGTGCCAGGCACTGTGCTAGGCCCTAAGGATGCAGCAGTAAACAGGACAGACAAACCCTCTTCCTCAAGGCCCTTCTCTGTCTGGTGTGACGCAGGAGGCCAGGCACCAAGGAGGTCCCAGGATGTGGGGCTGTTCCTGACCTTGGGGCCCCAGGAGCTACCAGGCTGGGGGCTCAGTCTCCTCTGGATCCTTTGTGGCTGTGTCCTTGCTCTGCTCCCCTGGCCAAGCTCCTCTCCCTCTCTGGGCTCTGGAGTGGCTCCAGGCTGCCACCTCCACCTGCCCAGGCAGTAATAGCAGGCCGATGACGGGGTATGGGAGGGAGTCTGGCACCCGGCCCCGGAGCTGAGTGCCCTGAAATGCAGAACAAAGGACAAGGCAATCAAAGGAGGCAGCGCTGGCGGCCAGGACAGTCCTGCCAGCAGCTGCAGCACGGCCACCTCTTCTCCCGGTGACAGGCCTTTGTCCCCTCTCCCTCCAGCTGCAAGCAGGACACGCCAGAGGAAGCATACGGCTTACCTGGAACCACACCATTATGGGGCCCTCCTAGGCGCCTCTGTTCTAGGGAACGAAGGTTCATTCATGCCAACGCGTGAGTCACCCGGTACCGTGGAAGTAAGAGAAGGGTCTGGGCTCTGATTTCTAGGTGATATGGGCCAAGTCCCTGTCTCTCTCTGGGACCCAGTTCCCCCTTCTTGACAGTGGCTGAAAATTCAGATGCTTACAGAGTCCAGGCAGCTAGTAAAAGTGTGTGCAGTGGCTGGGAAGGCAAAGGTTTCCAACCGCTGTTCTCTAGTGCTTGGTACACAGTAGGTGTTCAATAAATACTACAAAGCACGAATACGGAGACCGTGACTCAGTTTCTGCTAACGGTTGCCAAGGAGGCCAGTCCCTCTGGCCACATCTTTGGATATTTTGGGATGTTTGAAACCCAGACTTGAGTGAGTCTACCCCAGTTTTCAAAGGCGGGTCATTTTTGTCTTTCTTTTTTTTTTCAATGTAAATAGCATGCCGACCACAACAAACACATCCACCACTAACTTGCAATCTTCAGGCTAGTCGTTTCTAGCATTCAGTTAGGTTCACTCGTGTGTATTTATTCGGTCCTCCCTTCCTTCCCTCAGCTAGCATTTTCCAAGGGCCTATGCGTGTGTTCCCGGCTATCAGGGGATGCTAAGGTGGCTGAAAGCCAGCCCAGCTTCTGAGAGGCGCCCAGGCTGGAGGGAACGCACTCTCAATATTTCAGCGAGCTACGTGCTTTAATGGGGGTACTGCAGTTGCAAGGTGCCGTGGGAGCCCCACGAGGGGTGTGATTCTCCCTCAGTGTGGCAGGGAAGATCCCAGGAGGACAGTGCTTGCGCTGAACCGGCAGGGACGAAAATGGGCTGGGGGAATCGAAGGACATTCCAGACAGAGGAAATGGCACGTGCAAATACTCGGAGGCACAGCCACGCACAACGTGTTCAGAAAAGAACTAGAAGTTGGGTGTGGCGAGAGCGTGAGACGGCACAGACAGCTTGCGATGGGTCAGAGATGAGCTGAAGAGCTTAGACTGATTCCTAAGGGCACTAGGGAGCTATTGATGGGTACTGAGCGGAAGAGTGATGCGGTCAGACTTGAGTTTGGCTCTGGCTGCCACGTGAGAATGCGTCGCAGGGTGCAGAGGGTGCAAGCTGGGACACGGGGCAGAGGTTACTGCCGTAGTAACCTCTACGAGGTTAGGAAGGAGACGAGGAAGGAGAGCCTCAGAGCAGTCCGGTCAGTCCCCCGGGGCCACACAGCCGTCCGGGAGATGGGGACTGCTCCTTCCCTTCCCTGTCCCCTCGTTTCCCCGCATGCAGCTCTTGCTGCTGTATCAGGGGGTCTGAACCCCAGTGTGTTAGAAGCCGGGTGACCGAGAGGCCCCGCACGCGGCCCATAACGTGGGCACATCCAGCTGCCAGCAGCCTCTGGGACGAGGGCCTTTCGAAATCGATTCGCAGGCAGTAGCCTGAGTGCCACGCGGCCCCTCAGCCTTCCTCACCCCTCCCCTCTCCTCTCCATTGCCCTGGCCTGGCTGCCGGCCCACCCTGGGGAGCCTGGGCCAGCTTCAAACGTGCCGAAACCGCTAATGGGCCACGGCTGAGCCTGACGAGTCCCCTGGGAGAGTTTGAAGGGAAACAGAACACGGCGGGATTATCGATCACAGCGTGGGAGGGGAGGGGCGGGGCGCCCTGGGGCCCCTGCCTGCCGGGGGTTCAAATCCCAGCCAGGCCTGTGCCCTAGCCACGCCTCCTCGTCTTCCCAGGGAGCCTGAGTCTCCCCATCTTCCAAGGGGGGACTAATCGGAGCGCTCGAAAGCCCTAGGGCTGCCGTGGAGACGGGGTGTGCACGGAAACCGCCAGCACAGGAGCTGGATAAATCGGGCCGCCTGTAGCTGCTGTTCTTGCTGCTCCCTGTCAGAGGGAGTTGGCCAGCCGTGCGGACCGTCGGGGAGGGCCCAGGGAGAGGACCTCTATCCTGGAAGGTCAAACGGCAGGCTGGAGCCTCCGCCCCGTGCCGTGCCCAGCCTCCGTGCGTCAGTCTCCTCCTCTGGAAAATGGGCTGGTGGGAGCAGGGCAGTAAAGGCGGCAGCGATGGGAGTCAGGGTGCGGGTCTGGCTAGACCACTCGCTTGCATGGAATATCGGGCATGTTCCTAAACCACTGGGTGCCTCTGCTTCCTCACCCCTAACGTGGGATAATAAAATCCCTACCCCATGGGGCCGTCATGAGGATTACCCAAGTTGACGTCAACCTGGGCCATGCGACTGTGTTCTCTGACTGGATCCTAGGGGTGTTAGGATTACTTCTGGGTTGGTGGAGGGGTCAGTAAAGTCCCTCACTGGGGCCTGGCAGCCAGTGGGTGCTCAACTCAGCTCAACCCGCTGCCCAACTCCTGATCTCAGGCCTCAGCCTGGGGCAGGACTCCCTCCGCCCGACAGGAAGTTGCATGGCTACCTCCCTCTCCCACCGAGCCCTCCTTCCCGTGGGGGTCTGGGTGCCCCCACCCTGAGATCACTTCCCTCCGGGAAGCCACCTCCAACCCCTCCCCCTGGCCCCCGCCCCAGGGAGGGTTCCCTGCTGGGCCTTGGGGCTGGCCCAGTCCAGGGAGGAACCCTCTGGAGTCTGAGAGGCAGGCAGGAGGGCATGGGGCCCTCCCTTCTCTCCACAGAGTCAGCTGCCTCTTAATGCCAAACGCGGGGTGCTGAGATGCCCACACGGCCCACCTCCAAGAAGGGGGTCAGATCAGTACCACGTTCTTGGGGCAGAAACCTCGCACAGCTAAACACAGTGAGTGAAGCTGAGGTAAGGTAGTGAGTTCCCCATCGCGGGAGGTATCCTAGGCCGGGGCTGAGTTGAACCCCTGAGAACCGGCGCAACCTGGCCATTCTATTACTTCACGAATGGAACCTCAGTCCCGGCCCTCCAGAGGTTTCACTGCTCTGGGCCTCCGTTGCCTCATCTGTAAAACAGGAATAATTCTGGTCCCTCCCTGGAAGGAGGGATAAAATGAGTTAGTGAAGGAAAGTGCTGGGCACGGCATCCGGCATACAGTGGGTGCTCAATAAATGCTAGCTCTGTCGTTCTGGCTGTAGCTACCGTCTGCCCCCATGCTCTCTGCTCCCTGCTCTCCCCTGTCTCTTGTCTCCCCTGACTCTCCCTGACTGTCTCAGTGTCTAGGTTTGGGGTTTTGTTTCTTTACGCCTCTCACCCTCGGCCTCCCTCTCTGCCCCCACCCCCGGCTTCTCGCCGCCTCAGCATTTCCCGTTTCGATCTTGGTCTCCCTACGGCAGTCTCTCTGGGCATGTGTCTCTCTCTCTCTCTCTCTGTCTCTCTGTGTCTCTTTCCCCCTTGTCTCTCGCTCTGCTCTGTGTTTCCATCTCTTTCGTGGCCTCTGTCCCAGGCATGAGCTGCTTATGGGCCGCAGTGGCCGTGGCCGCCCCCACGCCCGGTCTCAGTGCGTTTAGCTCCCACAATCCTCCAGCTGACACTTGGCCAAGGCCCCTTTCCCCTCACTTCAGCTGGAACAAGACTGCAATTTTTCAACCAGACATTCTTTTTTTAATTTCTTTTTTTAATGTTTATTCATTTTTTTTTTGAGAGAGAGAGAGAGACAGATAGAGCGTGAGCAGGGGAGGGGCAGAGAGAGAGAGACACAGAATCCGAAGCAGGCTCCAGGCTCTGAGCCGTCAGCACAGAGCCCGAAGCCAGGCTCAAACCCACGGATGCGAGATCATGACCTGAGCCGAAATCGGACGCTCAACCGACTGAGCCCCCCAGGCGCCCCTTAATCGAACATTCTTAAGAAACAAAGCGGGGTTTGGGGGACAGGTAACCAAAGCAGACACACAGAAACAGGCCTAGAAATGGTCCAAGCTTGACACAGTTTCCTAAACTGCCACGGGGGCACAGACCCTTGTGGCCGGCACAGCTGGGTGCCCTGGAGACCCAAGAGGGGAGCGGTCTGCTCGAGAAGGCCCAGCTATGCCTCCAGGCCCCCGGTTTCCCAGGCTGAAGAACCTCGGGCCCCATCTTAGACCCATGGTTCTGGCCAAAAATCTAGGCCAAAGCCGCCGGGCAGGAGAAGTGCTCCGGCTCCCTTGGAAATCTGAAGATCGCGGCCCAGACGGGTCACTGGGGAACCAGCCGGCCCCCCTCGGCCTGGTCCACGGCCAGCTGGAGCCCGAGGTGGACGGATGGGCGGGCGGGCTGCAGCGGGTGCCGCAGGGTGCAGGGCCCGGCGGGGAGGACAGCAGCTGCCCTAATTACTCCCGCTCTCCAGGTTCCAATCTCGTTTGAAAAGGACTCCAGGGACGCAGCCTTTAATAACTACCAGTAAACAGGCAGGAAAATCGATACCTGGTAAATAGAGCCCTGGAGAGAGGGACGCCTGGGCTGGCTGGTCCTGACCTGCTGGGAGGGGCCGTCGGAGTCCTTTGTTGCAGAGCTGGCCGACACTGGCCTCTGGAACCCTGTCCCCCCCCCCTTCCCCGGGGACCCCGGGTGCGCTTTGGCTCCTGAAGCCTCCGCTCCCCCTCCATTAAAACCAGCCTCTCTCCTCCTCTTTCCCTGACTCGTGCCAAGTAGGTTGCCTGTTTCTGTTGCAGACGCCTCCTTTGCACCAGGCTTTGTGCCTGGCGCTGGGAACACAGGCGTGGGTCCGACCCGGTTCTTGTCCTCCTGAGGGTCATCAACCGGCGAGGGAGATTAAGCACAAAAACGAATTAATGACAGCGCAAGGACAGGTGTGCAATGTACAGCTGCACGTGCCAGTCGCAGCGGCAGAAACACAAAAGCGCTTCCGGGAGGAGGTAGACGCGTGGAGGGTTTTGTTGGATGAATAGGAGTTCACCGAGGGAACAAGGGCCGGGAGAGGGGGAATGGGGGTGATGTGTGATGTAATAATAACAGCCGTCTCGGTTAACGTTCACCGAGCACTTACTGTGGCCGAGCACTCTGCTGAGCCCCTATGACAGGCATTGTCTTGTTCTGTCCCACGGTAATTCTTTGGCGCATGTCTTAATACGCCCATTTCACAGATGAGGACACTGAGGCTATGTGTGGAGCCAGGATCTGCAATGGCCTGTGAGACCTCTGAGTTGTTTCTCTCAACCACTTAATTCGACACCTCCCACCTCTGCCCCTACCCTGCCCCGCTCAAGTCACGATGCACAGGGGCGGTTAAATAAAGCAAGTTCCCATCCTTTCCTTTACCATCCCAGGGGTTACAGCGCGGTGCCTCAACCCTCCCAGGAGGCTAACGGTGGTGCCTCAGGCCCATCAGACCCGAAGATCGTCTGTCGTGAGCCCTCACTCAGGAGCAGAGCAGGAGCAGGATCCGGAAAGGTTTCCTACAACCCCTCTCAGGCCTGTCCTAGAGGAACACCATTGTCCGGGGGGAAAAAAATCAATATGCACGCACTCGATTAAGAAGATAAATCAGGCATCAGAATGAGGCAGCCCGAGAGGCCCCGGGGGGGAGGTTTTCCTATGATTGGCTTGACCAATACAGGCGTCCAGGGACCTCACCCTCACGTCAATGCCTACAGCTCTGTGCCTCGATTTCCCCAGCTCTCAGGGTCTGACCGGGCAGGGGTAGTCCATAGCCCTTGGGTTCTGATAGAGGATCCCTCGGACAGCTCAGGAGAGGGAAGCCTGAACAAGGCAGGGGGACGTGGGGGTCCTCAGGAAGGTCCACGGGGGATCCCCACCCATCTGGTTGTAGATCCCTGGGCCAGGCACCTTGGAATTGCGCCCGTTAACGGTGGAAATGCCCCCCGTGTTGTGAGGGCCTACTGCCTGCCAGGCTCAGTGCTCGCCAGGGATACAGCAGTGAGCAAAGCAGTCGACTAAGATCCCTGACCTCTTGGGCTGACAGCCTAGTGGGAAGACACAAGGAAAAAAGAAAGTGTGCAGATTAACCTATCATATCAGGCAGTGCCGAGTACTAGGAAGAAAAGGTGGTCTGGGAAAGCCTTCCTGAAGAGGTGACATCCGAGCAGAGACCTGAAGGGAAGGAAACTATGAGAACATCTGGGACCCACTGAGTCAGATTCCAGGTGGAGGGAACAGCAGACACAAAGCCCCGAGGCTGGTTAGTGCTTGGGGCGCTGGGGGAATGACAAGGAGGCCAGGGTAGGTGGAGTGGAGTGAGAGAGAGGGAGGTGGTAGGTGATACGTCAGAGAGGAAGACGGGACGTTGTGGCCTCACGGGGCTTGGTAGGAGCTTTGTAGACAACGTGGGACTTTGCGGGTCATGGCGACGACTTTGGCTTTTACTCCAAGCGAGGGGGGAGCCCTGAGAGGATTTTGAGCAGGAGAGAGATGTAATCCGATTTGCATTGAACAAGATCCCGCTGGCTGCCATGTGGGGAACAGACTGCAGATGGCAAAGGGAGAAGCAGAGACCAGTCGTGAGTCTACTGCACCAGTCCAGGCAGGAGAGACCCAACGGTCTAGACCTGGTAGAAGCAAAGCAGGGAGGAGAAGTGGCCGGGTGTGGGGTTTGTCTGAAGGCGGAGGAGGTGACTGGCTTTACTGGATGTGAGGTGTGAGCTAAGTCAGGGATGAGTCCGCGTTTGGGGGCAGCCGGGAGCACAGCGCGGTCAGCAACTGCCAGGAGGAGCACTTCGTGGGGAGCAGATGCAGGGCGGGGAGGGATCAGAGCCCTGCTGTAGCAGAGCTGAGTTTGAGATGCCTGTTGGACCGCCACAGGAAGGGGCCAAGGAATCAGCTGGGCTTTGCTGGTGCCCATTTTGGAGATGAGAAAGCCGAAGCCAGGGCTGTTGAGCCACCTGGCCACAGTCACAGAGCTGGCAAGCTGGGCAGCTGGGCCTTGAAATGAAGTCTGTCTGCCTCCCGGCCCTGGAGCCCAACCCAGACCCTGGGCTCTGTGGCTATTCTCGCCGAATCCTCCCTGCAGCTCTGTGTGAGGGGGCGGGTGGGTCATGGGTTAGCGGCACCTTCGTTTTCGAGATGGGGCCCCCCCGGGACGTAGGGAGGCTGAAGGGACCTGCCCCCAGTTGAGGAGCCGTCGAGCGCACAGCCTTCCCACAGGTGTGCCAAGTGAACCCAGCAAAACGATCCCTCCACTGTAGTCCCGAGGCGCAGAGCAGGCTAAAGCCTCTGAGAAGTCCTGCAGCCCGGACCTTGCCTTCTCTGTTTCACGCGGGGTCCCGTGGAGCCTGGCTCTCGGGGATCGCCTAGAGCTTTGGGAGACATGAAGCAGTGACTGGGAGCAAAACCTCAGTGCCCTCCTTTTTAAGATGGGGGCACGAATGCTCACCTGGCTGGGGTTATCACGTGGGTATGTGCATTCTGAATGAGCACTCAGTGTGGAGCCCTCGAAAGCGCACTGGGCCAATGCGCGTTAAGGGAAGGCACAAATGAACAAACAGATGAGTGGAAACCAAAAGGATCGGTGGGCGAAGGGATGGACCGATGCAGGAATTAGCAAAAGGCGTGGAGGAATGCGAGGGGGAGTAACCAACCCCCAAACGGACCGGTGTCTGGACCAGTGAATGCGCTCATGCGTCCGGCAGATATCTGCCGAGTACCTACTGTGCGCAGGCGCCGAGGATACAGCAGGGAGTAAAACCGAGTCCCTGCCTTGGTGACATTCTAGCGAGAGGAGACAGAAGACAAGATAAATAGGTAAAATATAACTTATGCCAGATGGAGACAGCCAAGCGGGGCTGGAGAGAGAGAAAAGGAAGGATGTGGAGGGGTGGCACGTTTTTAAATAGGGTGGCGGTAAATGAGGGGATGACTGAATGCTTGAATTACATTACCGAGTGGGGGAAAAAAAAAAAGTATCAATGAGGAGCATCCGGGATGGCTGCAGGCATGGGAGAAGGATCTAGCGGAAGAAGGAGCCAGTGAACGAGCCCAGGAGGGTAGGAGTGCAGGAACTAAGGCATGAATGAATGAAGGAGCCAATGGAAGAATGATTGAGGAGAGGAATTAGCGCTGGCATTCAAGCACCCGTGAGGGGGATGGGTGAAGGCAGCCTGGGATGGGTGAGCCCGCGGAGGCCCGGGGGCCCGGCACGCCCCCCACTGGCCCGAACAGTCCCCACCCCACCCCCACCGCCCCCTGGCCCTGCCCGGCCCGTCCCGTCGCGCCCGCCCGGCCCGGCCCCCCCCCGCTCTGACCGCCCCTCCCCCTTGTGAGCGCAGGCACCATGCGGCCGGTGCGGCGCAACTTCTACGACCCGTCGTCCGCGCCGGGCAAGGGCATCGTGTGGGAGTGGGAGAACGACGGCGGCGCGTGGACGGCCTACGACATGGACATCTGCATCACCATCCAGAACGCCTACGAGAAGCAGCACCCGTGGCTCGACCTCTCGTCGCTCGGCTTCTGCTACCTCATCTACTTCAACAGCATGTCGCAGATGAACCGCCAGACGCGCCGGCGCCGCCGCCTGCGCCGCCGCCTGGACCTGGCCTACCCGCTCACCGTGGGCTCCATCCCCAAGTCGCAGTCGTGGCCCGTGGGCGCCAGCTCGGGCCAGCCCTGCTCGTGCCAGCAGTGCCTGCTGGTCAACAGCACGCGCGCCGCCTCCAACGCCATCCTGGCCTCGCAGCGCCGCAAGGCGCCCCCCGCGGCCCCGCCGCCGCCGCCGCCGCCTCCCGGAGGGCCGCCCGGCGCGCTCGCCGTGCGCCCCAGCGCCACCTTCGCGGGCGCCGCGCTCTGGGCCGCGCCCGCCGCCGGCCCCGCCGAGCCCGCGCAGCCCCCCGGGGCGTCCCCGCGGAGCCCGAGCGCCCCCGGCGGCGGCGGCGGCGGCGGCGGCGGCGCGCCCACCCCGGGGCAGAACAACCTCAACCGGCCCGGGCCCCAGCGCGCCACCGGCGTGAGCGCACGCGCCTCCATCCCGCCCGGGTAAGACGGGCCCCGGGCGCAGGGTGGCTGCCCTCCGGGGCTAGGAGCGCACGGTCACAGTCCTTAGAACAGTCGTAAGCGATTTCTAGCGTCTAGTGAATAATTCGCTTGGTGCCAGGCAGTGATTAAAGCACCTTAGCGCGTTCCCGCTGGTGTACGTCCACGCGCAGGGGCGCTACGTACGAGGTAGGTACCGCCATCAGTCTCGATTCGCAGCCGAGGAAACCGAAGCGCAGGGAGGGCTCGTAACAACCCCCCCCCCCCCCCGCCCCCAGATCACCCAGTTCACGAGCCCTGGGGCTGCAGCAGCAATAGCGGTGTGCGTTCCTTGTGCATCGCTTGCTAACCTGTCTGCCTCGCCTCGTCTGTCACCCCCAGACAACTCCACCAGGCCCGTGTTGCAGCTGGGGAGGCTGAGGCTGGGAGCGGTCTGCTCCCTTCTGACGGTCCCCCAGCTGGAGAGCGGGGCGTGGAATTCAGAGCCAGAGGATTCCAGAGTCTGTGTCGTGTTGTCTTGGAGTTTTTAGAGGGTTTCAGCCCCTCCCCTAGACTAGGCCCATCTCGCCCCGAGGCCCCAGCAAGCACTATGGCTCAGAATATCTTCCCCGTAGGCCGCGCCTGAAATGGCACCGTTGACTTTGGGCGAATGTGGTGTTTCGCAGCTCAGGAGAGGCCCAGGTGACCCGGGGCGGTGGTGGCAGGGGGGGTGGCGGATCCGGGAGAAGTCAGGGGCACCAGAGCCAGCCTCTCTGGTCTTGTTTCAGCCAGTGCAACCCTTTTTGGAATCTGCTGGCTTTCCCAGCAGGATTTCACTGAGGAAAGGAACCCCCGTCATACCAAATATGGAAACCCTCCGGGGAAGGCAGCCCAGGCCCCCAGACCCAGCGGGTCAGCTCCCGGCCCCCCGGAGCCCCGTCTCCATCAGCCTGAGAGAGTGGGGATGAGAAGGAAGAGTAAAGACCAGACCAGAAGGCCAGGTTGGGGTGTGGGTCGTGGTGCCCCAGACGTGCCAGCTCTGCTTAGATCCCTGTGGGGTGGCCCAGGCAAGACCAGCCAGCCAAGGTCGGATCTGGACACGACCTTTGAGGTCACCACATCCGGGCTTCCTTTTTCACCAGGGGAAACTGAGGCCTGGAGCAGGGAAGAGACCCCAAAGCTGGCTGCCTTGTCCGCCTTCTGTCCCTTTGAAGGTGACTGCTCACGTTCAGACCCCCTGTCAGCCCCTTCCGAGTTGTGAGGTCTGGGGCGTGCCCTTCACGGAGACTCAGCCTCCCCATCTGGCAAATGCGAACGGAATCTCCACTGCGTGGGGACACGCTGTACCTGGACACAGCGCCTGCTCATCGCAGTGGTGTGGCAATGGCAGTTAGGACCCTGGTCATCCAGGGAGCGGGTCGGTGCGGGGGCCAGAGGAGCCGAGAATGCCTCCTGATTCTTCAGGCAGACTGCAGCAGCGGCCGCCTGCCTCCCTGCCCCCTCCGCTCGGGTCATGCCTCTGGGGGGAGGGCGTGAGCCATGGGGACAGGCAGAGGGGCACCCTGTGCGGCCCCAGCCTCAGGCAGGCCCGGTGCCAACAGGGAGGAGCCCCGAGGAGGTCAAGAAGTCCTCTTGGGGAGGCATTGCAGGGGGGACTCACCCACCAGGGGTCGTGGGACTGGAGCGTTCCTTGTGGCTCTGTTATGAGAAGGGAGGGGCAGGACCAGGAAGGTTCAGGGACCTCTGCAGCAAGAATTTGAGAACCTTCTCTTGGGGGCTGTATTGTCATAACCCAGTAGTGGGTTATGAAATCGAAAGGCTGTAACCAGAATTGTCTTGCGATGGGATGGAATGGAATGGAATAGGATAGGATAGGATAAAAAGAAAAGAAAAGAAAATAGTGGCACGTGTCCTACACAGTGACCACAAGAACTGCTCCGGGAACCCTGTGCAACTCTCCTACACGTGTTCAGCGGGTTTCCAGGGGAAGTGAACGTCTTAGCCGCTGATGAAATTCGTACCATCCACGGTTCCAGAGCAGGCTGGGAATCGCTCAGCTTTTAGGGCCCGATATTAATTCTCCAAATATGTACCGAGGGTGTGTGTTCACAGAACTGAGCAAGACACATGGGGCCCAGACTGGTGGGGAGACAGGCCTATGCAGCAAGCAAATATATGAGTAAATGAACACAGTGGCTGGAGAGAGAGGGAAGTGCCGGGGAGATAGCGGGACAGGGCGGTAGGGTGGGGAGGGAATGGGGCGGCGGGGGGGGGTGGTCAGGGAAGACCCCTCTGAGGAGGGAGCCAGATCCGAGGAAGGCTATTCCAGGTAGAGGGAACAGCATAGGCGATTTCGGCGGGGCTTGGAGAACATGGCACATGCCGGGGAGGGCTGGAGGTGCGAGGGGCCGGTCAGAAGGAGCAGGACATCTCAGGCAGATGCAGGTGCAAAGGAGTGGAGGTGGGAATGAATCCAGCAGGTTCTGGAGACCATACAAGGATGGGGGTTTCCTGCTGGAACAGTAGGGGGTGAGATGTTTCCCAAGTGGGGGGGGGGGTACAGAGCCAGATTGTGGGGGCCTTAGGGGAGCCCGGGCTTGGTGCTGCCTAAGTGGGGAGCTATAGAGTGTGCTTGAGCTCAAGAGGGCTGTGGGGACAAGAAGAATTTCTCCCTGGGGGTGTTGTGCTGATCATTAAACGTGTCCTCCGGTCTCCCCAGCCACGCGCCCCCCTCCTCCTCCCCCTGGGAATGGTCGTTACCCTCTCTGAGAACAGACATTGGCTGAGAAAACGGGGGGGGGTGTACGAACTGTCGAGGGGTTTCTCATCTGTCCCCAGCCACACAGACCCTGCCCAGCCAGACAAGCCTGTGTCAAGGCCCCCAGGCCTCCTCTCCGAGGAACCCCAGCTAAAAATACTCTGGCTCCGAGTGGAGTCTGCCTGGGAATGAGGGGGAACAAGGGGCGTGTGAACAGGGGAGCAGAGCCTGGCTCCCCCAGGCTGAGGCCTCCGTTGCCGGGGCAAGAGAGGCCCAGGCATAGCCTACGAGGGGAGAGATGGGGGTCTCCGAGGAGCCAGGCAGCCAGCCCCCCCCCAGCCCCGCCCTGGCCCCCCCCACCCCAGAGCCCTCAGGGCCCTCTGCACGATCCCTCTGCCTCTGGGTTTATGTGTCCGGTTTCCTCTTTGTGAGGACACCAGTCCATGGTTAGGGTCCACCCTAACGTTGTTGGACCTCGTTCTTGTCCCCTCTCCAAGGACCCCGTCTCCAAAGTGTCTGAGGGCCTGGGGGGGGTGGGTATCAACATAGATGTTCTAGGAGGACACGGTTCAACTGGTAACAGTGTTTCTGTGGCTCCCTGTGTCTCTGCGTCCATCTGTCTGTCTGTCGTTCCTTCTCCCTGCCTTTCTTGTTCCTCTCCGCTCTCTCCTCTGCACCTCCGTCTGTCCCTCAGGACTGAGACGAACCCAGAGTCTAGTCCTTTCCCAGTTGGGTGACCTTGGGGGCATGGCTTCCCTCCCCTAGCCTCAGTTTTCCCATCTGACAAACGGAGCTAAAACTGCCACCCCTCATGCGTGCTGACTGGCTCCGGAGGGCCCGTGACACGCAAAGCTTTAAAGTCGCCCACCCCGTAGGATCATTTCACACCCGCATCTCAGCCCTGGGTGGGGAACAGGGCAAGAGGCCCAGAGAGGGGCACCGACTTGCCCAGTGGGGCCAGAGTGTCGCTCTGGCCTGGGTATTTTTCCACTGCCCCTGTGACGGGGCGGGGAGCCAGCTGGCAGCCTGGGCCTGGGGGACACGCAGGGGTGGGGACGATCTGCCCTGTCTCCTGAGAGGGCAGCGTCCAGCACTTTGGAACACAGCTGTGGGGCAGACTCAGAGTTTCCACCCCACGTGGTGGAGGGGAGAGGGGACAGCTGCAGGCCTGTTTCCATTTACTGGGCACTTGCTTTGTCCCAGGGCTCATTTCTCGCCTTTGACACACAGGCATTGCCTGTCTTAATGCCCACAGAAACCCAACCTGGCAAGTCCGATTTCCCCCGTTCTTCGGGTGAGGAAACGAGGCTCCAAAAGGCTGACACTCGCTCCGGGTCCCCCAGTCAGGACGGTGATTCAAAATCCCCAGTTGGCCAGGGTATCGGGGTGCCTGACCCCTCCCCGTCTGCCCACCCCAGAACTCCTGCCAGGGCCCCAGAGACCCGGTCCTGATTCCACAGGGTGTCGGGGAACCCCGGGGTTCAGACGGGCCCGGCTTCGGCACCTCCTCTCCCTGTGGGACCCCGGGGGGACTCACTGTCCCCTCTGGTCCTCAAGCGTCTGCACCTGTGAAGCAGGGCCGGCAACCCAGGCCGCTGTCCAGCATGAGGCCGGGTGTCAAAGTGCGTGCGTTTTCAAGTCTCCTCCGTCTACACCACCCGCTAGTGGTGGGGAGCCGTGCCGCTCCCTTCCAGGCCTGTCAGACTTGTACATCACGTCAACGTGAGCTGTGCCACAGAGATGCCACCTGAGTGGCATTTTCCTACCTTTGGTTCTCGGTAAGCCTGAGAACCTCTCCCTGTTTTCTGGCCACCAGTGGCTCCTTTTGCCAATTACGTGTGTATTCCCTTTGCTTCACCTCCTCTTGGGCTATTTGCTGCTTCCTTATTGACTTGCACACGCTCCTTCTGCATGAAGCCGATGAACCCTTTATCCGTCATGTTTTTACCTGTCACACTTTGCTGTTTCTTTTTACCTTCCTTATACCCTACGTTCATCTGTTTGTTTGGGTTTTTTTTAATGAATTAACCCCTATGTATTGAACAACTCCTGTGTGCCAGGCATTGTTTGGGGCCCTGGGGAGGCAAGGGTGAATAAGGCAGATAATCCCGACCCTCCCGGAACCACAGTCTAGTGACTGGCAAACAATACACTAAGTAAATAAATTCTAGAACATGGTCCAGGGAGAAGTAACTGCTGCAGAGGAAAAATAGCGGAAGACACATAAGCACGGATGACAGGGATATAATTTTAAATAAAGAGGTCAGAAGAGGCCTCACTGAGAATGTCCCATTTGAGCAAAGACCAAAGGAGGTTAAAAAGCAAGCCACGCGGACAACTGGGGGAAGAGCATTCCAGACAGAGAAGCAGCTTGTACAAAGGCCCTGAGGCAGGAGCGGGCCCCGTATGTTTGAGGAGGTCAGTGTGGCTAGAGACGCTGCAGAGGGCGAGTGGTGAGGAAGAGGTCAGAGATGAAAATGGGGCCAGTCCTATAGGGCCCTGAGGCCGGGGCGGGGGGGTAGGGGGGGGAACTTTGGCTTTTATTCTGTGTGAAATGGAAGCCAGCAGGCTGTGACTTTGTTGTAACAGGTTTCCTCTGGATGTTGGGAATATGGTATAGGCGGGACCAACGCAGGTGACAGGAGACGGTCTGGACGATATACGTGTATTTGGGTGTTTTCCTCCTGTTTTTTTTTTTAATTTTTTTTAACGTTTTATTTATTTTTGACACAGAGAGAGACAGAATGTAAGCGGGGGCGGGGGCAGAGAGCGAGGGAGACACAGAATCCGAAGCAGGCTCCCGGCTCCGGCTCCGAGTGGTCAGCCCGGAGCCCGACGCGGGGCTCGAACTCCGGGACCGTGAGCTCATGACCTGAGCCGAAGTCCGATGCTTACTGAGCCATCCAGGCGCCCCTACGTTTTCATTTTAAAGAATTCGTATTTCGTTCTCTGGTTTTTTCATAGGCATTACATTTCGGTGCTTCAAAAACACCAAAGGACTGAAAGATACAACATGAAAAAGTCTCACCCTCACCGCGTCCCCGTGTCCCCGTTAGGCCTCTGGCCTGCCCACCCTCCCCCCTTTCCTGGCCTCGCTGGTGTGCAGTCTCCCCTCCCTCCCTCCCGGAGGGCGGGAGCCTCACCACAAGGTCAAACCCAACACCCCCAAGCCCCAGACCTGAAGCACTTCCTGCCCCGCTCCCTGGGAGGCCAAACCACATGCTCCTGTCTGCAAGCGGCAGCCCCAGGCCGTGGGAACCGCCAGCCCTCCCCTCCCCGTCCCCCTCCCCCTGCCTGGGTTCCCCTGACAGAGCACTGCTCTGGGGGCCTGAGGGGACCCGGGGTTTGAAGGAGGATGGTGCTGAGCCCCCAGGCCCCTGGATAAATCTGGCCCTAAATGGTGGCCACCCCTCATAAGGTCTCTCTAGGGGACTTCTGCACCGTTTTCTCCCCTAGGAGTGGACACGGGCAGGGATGAGAGGTCCCATTTGACAGAGGGGAAACTGAGGCCCATAGAAGCTCAGAGGCTTGTCCAGGCAGAAAGGGGAAGTGAGCAAGGCCTCCACACAGCAGCCGTTGATGGCCTGTGGGTTTTGCTGGGCCCATGGGGCCCCCGGAGCTCACTGTGATGTCCTCGATGTCTGAAGCCCTGCAGAGGGGGTGAGAGTGGGGACGTGGCTGGCCCCAGGACTGTGGGCGTCAGGGGGTCGGGTGCAGGTGGAGTGGGCCACTGAATGGGGGCGGGCGAGGGGAGCAGGCCCAAGGAACGTGGGCGATCCCCAGGTGCTGCTCAACTTCCCTCTCCCGTGACATGGCACTCTCACTTCTGCCCCCTCGTCACCCACTTGGACCCGAATGACTGAGGCTGGAGCCTCCCAAGGGACTCCAGGGCAAGTGCCAGGTGTCCTGAGGGCACCTGAGGCCAGTCATGGGACCTGGAAACCATCATCAGAGAATGTGACGTGCCTGGGGCCTGCCCTGGCCATGGGGGCAGGGGGAGGACAGGAGCCAGATGTGGGCAGAGAGATGGAAACTCGGCTGCGCTAAAGGGCGTGTCCATGTGGTTTCCTGCCTCCCGGGGGTCCTGAGCCCCTTTATTCCTGGGACAGGGAGGAGTGGCCAGAGCAAGCAGATGGGTCCACTTGTGCAGCTGATGTAGCCTCCCTGGGCCTGAGCCAGCTCCAGGGCCATGGTCAAAAACTTCAACCCGCCTGTAGGGCACAGTGGGCTCAGAAAGCCCACTCAACTCCAGATGGCCCCGCAGATCAGCCCGGAGGGGTCTGCCCCGGCCGCTGACTCAGAAATTCCAGGAACTGGTGCCAGGTGCACCACTAACCAGCTGGGTGACCTTAGTGAAGTCACTTCCCCTCTCTTGGCCTCAGTCCCTCAAAACAGATGACAAACAGATTTCATCTCCTGCACCATCTCCGCTTGAATGGTAACTAACGTCTTCCTGGAGCACTCCTGAGGAGGAGTCTGGAGTTGCGTTTTGGTTCAGTGGAAGGGAGTGCCGGGATTGATTGGTGATGCCTGCCGTGGGTGCGGAAGTGTAGCACTCACCTCATGCATTTGCCACCCCTGTGTCCACCTTGTGTCCGGGGGGACATTTGGTGTTAGAACTGCTGTTTCTAAGGGCACCAGCGCGCCCCCCCCCCCCGCACCGAAGGGGCCACAGAGCTAGTAGACCAATTTCTTCCTCTATTCAGTACTTCCTGAGAACCCACGTACGTGGAGTTTCATCTGCCATCCCAGGGTCACAGGGCCGGTTCAGACACATTTCTAGAAGCTCACAATCTGGCGGAGGAGGTAGGCGTGGAACCACACAACTAGAAAGCGAGATAGAAAATGTCTGTATCCTTAAAGAAAAGAAAAAAAGATCAACATCATCCATGGGCTCTAGGGAATTAAAAGAAGGGGTAGCTAGGAATCCACTTGAGGTAGATCAAAAAAAGCCTCATGAAGAAAGACAGTGGCCTTTGGGCCTGTCTTCAAAGGACAGATGTGAATTGGGAATAGACAGTATGGACAGGCAGGAGGAACAGTGTGGCAGAGGTACCCAGGCAGGAAAAGGGCAGGGAACAGTGTGAGGAACAGTGTGAGCAGCTAGGAAAATGTCACATTATCTCATCCTGTCTTTGAACATCGCCTCCCAGCCAGTGCAGATATGAAGCATCTCTGCTTGTCCTTTCTTGGCAAGGAGGAAAGCCACGTCCTCCATCCCTTGTATCTCAGGCGAATTCTGGTTGTTTCTTTTTTTTCTTTTCTTTTCTTTTCTTTTTTCTTTCCTTCCCTTCCCTTCCCTTTTTCTTCTTTTTCCTCTTTTTTCTTTTCTTTTCTTTTTTCTTTTCTTTTCTTTTTTTCTTTTTCCTCTTTTCTTCTTTTCTCTTTTCTTTTCTCTTCTTTTGTTTTCTTTCTCAGACAGAGCCTCCAACTTAGGCCCCTGGCATGGCTAAGAGCACAGACCCTGGAGTCTGACAGCCTGGGCTGGAATCCTGGTCCCACCCCTGACAAGTTACTTCACCTCTCTGTGCCTCAGTTTCCCTCTCTCTAGATGGGACGTCACAGACGTTGGGGGACGATTAGATGAGGAAGTGAAGTGTGACAATGATGCCGGGCACATAGTGAGTACCTGGAATTCTTGACCATGGAGAACATCCCCCCCGCCCGCCTGTCCGTGGCACATTCAGGAAGACGGTTCCGTGTAATGCCCGGCTTCCCCGGAACCGTGCCAGGGAACCTCTGCCCTCGGGTGGGATGCGGAGCATTTCTGGGACTCTGTCGGTTTGCTTGTGCTGTCGTGCAGGGTGCCCACTGAGCACGCTCACTCTAAAAGGAGCGCTGGCAGAGAGCCTCCAGGGGACTGGAGGCCACAGAGGGTGTCTCTCTGGGACATGTGCTTCCAGGCTCACTTCACCCGTGGGCACAGAACACACAGGGAGAAGGTGCCTGAGCGCGTACACGTGCGTCGTCCGCACAGGACATTCCCACAGAATTCAGCCCGCCCTCCTCCCTTCATGCAACAGGGCTCTCTGGAGCATCTGCTATGTGCCGTATCCTGGGGTTGAAGTCAGGTGGCCTAGGAAGGTCTCTCTCGTGAGGTGGCATTGCGGCAGGGACCTAGGTGAGCCATTCGGCATCGGGGGGGGGGGGGGGACATTTGGGCAGACAGCACAGCAAGTGCCAAGGCCTTGACAGAGCCTCAGACTATGTTAGAGTCACGGCAGATGTGTCCGGGGGAGAGAGATGGAGGGGGTAGGAGACGAGGTCACAGAGGCAGGGAAGGCCTGGTCAGACCAGACTTTATAATCAGGTCATGGTTAGCGCTAAATCAATCAGTCAATAAGGTAATGGCCGAGACAGAGGTTTCTCTGGAGTAAAATGGGAGGGCAGGTCTCTGACAAGGTGACATCCGAGCAGAAACCTGTGTCAAGTGAGGGATCAAGGCTCGAGGACATCCAGGGAAGAGCATTCTGGGAGAGAGAGCTCAGCAGGTGCAAAGGCCCTGGGGTGGGAATATGGCTGGCGTGTTCGAGGAACAGCAGGGAGACCAGGGGGGCTGGGGGAGAAGGGGCGAGGGGTGAGCCCAGGGCAAAGGGCTAGGTACCGGCTATCTCACATAGGGTAAGGGGGTCGGATTCTTCTCTGAGCAAGGTAGGAGCCAAACGAGGTTGAGGGCAGAGGAGGAACAGGCCTTGAGGCAGAGGTAGGTGCGACAGCAGGGAAACCAGCGTGGCAGCGGGACCCTTCTCCACACGGGGGTGGCCAGGCCTGGCTCCTGGTCAGAGCAGATCTCAAGGGGGTGCTGACGGCTTCCTCCTACCCTTTGCCAGGCTGGGCCCCGAGAGGGTGGAGCGCAGCGTGCGGGCCGACCCCCCTTCCGGGAGGCCTGCGGGCAGCAGACTCTTGTCCAGGACAGAAGGATGTTCTTGCTGACTGGGAGGAAACAGCGCATCCCACATCAAAAGGAGGCCCCGGGTGGCTCCCACGCTCGGGCATCGTGGGAACCCTGCTACCCTGGGTTCTCTCAGGGGGGCCTGCACGTCAAGAGAGGCTGGGGGCTGCCTTGAGACTGTTCCCCAGCTCTTGATGAGTAAATAAAAAAAACAGCCCCCCCCCCCCCCCCGTCACAGCCTACTCACAACCTTCTTCTTGGGAAGAAGTCTCATTTTTGTAAATCGAGCCCTGTGGTTTTTAAGGGGTGTCAGGAATTGTAGGGCAGCTGAGATTTTTAAAACCTTCCCTTTCTGAGCACTCCCCCCTGCCCCCCGCTCCCTAACTCCCAGGCCAAAGACTCAGCAAGACCAGGGGCATGAGCTGGACCAGACATTGGGCTTGAGGTAAACCTCGGGTAGCGAACTGTCCTCACTGATCGGTAGGGGCCGTCCTGACCTGAAGGATTCTGCTCAGCTTGAGAGCGTGCAGTGATGGATTAGTGATGTCTGCCGCAGGTGGGCCATAAGGAGTAGTGCTTTGCACGCTACATATTGTCCGTGCCCCCCGTCTTACGGATAGCCCTGGAGAAAAGGATTTTTTTCCATGAGATGGAAGGGGAAGGAAGGAGGTCGGGGAGACGTAAATATATCGAGGAACTCTTTTGAAGGACAGGGCAGGGAAGAGGAGAAGCTTGAGGTATGTGCCTCTTTGCTTTCCTGGAAGAGTATGGGGAGGCGTAAGATTAGGTGATACCCTTTAGGCAGGTCCTGGAGGATTATGACAGACCCCGAGAGGGTCGGATGGAAACTCAGCCCCATCTCTGGGCTCCCAGCAGGCTGCTAGAAGGAGAGAGTCGTCCTCCACTCACAGCCCTGCCCCCAAACTATGAGCTTTGCGTGTTTTACCTCACTGGACCCTCACAAGGCTTTATGCCCATTACAGGTGGGGAAACGGAGGCACAGCACCTTTCCCCACACACACCTCGATTGGCCAGGCGCTGGGGGTCCCGCGGTGCCCGCCCACCAGTAGCACCCGTGCAGGAGCGGTGTTCGGTGGCCTTGGGTCACCATAGTGTTCGAGGACCCTGACATCTGCTCCCCACGCCTGTGTTCCCTGGCGTGTGGATGTGTCCCTGTGCTTGTGTGTCTGCGTGGAGGTGTGTGTGTGCATGCCTCTGGGGTGGTCTGTGTGTGTGTGTGTGTGTATGTGTGTGCGTTTCTGGATCCACTGTGGCTGCACCCAAGCCTGCCAAGCATACCATTTGCTAAAAGATGCTTCCCAGCCAGCTCCCTAGTATCCTCTGTGCCTGCCAGGGGCAGGTGACCAGGCAGCCCCGGCCAGGCTCAGACCTGAGCAGCCAGGCAGAGGGGGTTGTCGCAGCAATTTCCCAGCTGTCGCGGCCCCCGTCCCTTCCCGGCACACCCCCCAGGCCCCTCTGGCGTCCCGGCCTTTGAGAACACTCCTGTCCATCAAGACATCCATCCAGCGTTTTGTGCCCGTCGACGGCAAGACAGTAGTTCACCTGCGTGTCCAAGCACTGAAGTCACGAAGACGCAGGCAGGCACACGGTCCAGGTCACCGCGGATCTTCTCAGGCAGCCCTCCCAACAGCCCTGGGGGTGAGGTATCGTTATCCCCATGTTACAGGTAGGGAGACCAAGGGCCACAGAGGTGAAGTGACTCGCCCAGGCTCGTCACTGCCACACTTGCACGGCTTCCTCTCCCAGATGAAGAGAAGACACTCCGTGACTCAGTGGGCCGAGGTGCGGGGAGGTGGAACTCTTCAGCCAGGCCTGCACGTCCACGGGGCGATGGTGGTGGTTAACGCCATTAGACTCTTTATTAGGTGCCAGGAATTCTCCTGGACCCTTGACAGGCAGAATGTCATTGACTCCTCAGGGCAAACACGAGGTGCTGCTTTATAGATGGGAAACGGGCTTCTGAGAGGTGCCTGATGGGCTGCGTGTCAGCCAGACGGTTAGTGCTTATTAAGCTGAGATATGAGAGCAGCTCTGGCTGATTTCAAAAGCCAGAGAGCTCTTTGGTGAGGGAAGGCGAAGAGGGGAGGCAGGCTATGTTTTCTTGGGGACTTTTCATCTGAGGAGGGGACAGTGCCTTAGTTACAGGAACTGTCATCAGTAGATCTTCGAGAGGGGGGACGAAAGTGTTCCGTGTGAAATGTCTTTGGAAAACCTGGATTCATCATTGCTAATCATAGTTCCTTATGCAGGACTTATCAGAGCCTTTAAGATGCTCATATATGTTGTGAATTTCCAAGGAGGCAGTGAAGTGTTTCATAACTCATTTGCTCCCTGAATCCTTCTTTCCCAGAACCTTTTATAGGCACTAGTGCTCCATATAGGAAACCTGGAGAAATGCTAGAATGGCTACGTCACTCGGAGTTGGGTTTCAGGCACAGCGGCCAGTGGAAGGGAACTGTTGGCCCCCAAGCTCTCACAAGGGAGTAGGGAAGAGTCAGTACTCATTCCACTGTAACTGGGGCAGAGGTCCCAATGACACCCCGCCCCATAAGAGAAGGATGTCTATGTCCCTGGCGGTCATATTCTAAATGACACAGAGGTGCAGGTATGTCCGGAAGCCAAACCAGAGCCCTCGGATCTTCCGGTGTGGGGGGCTGAAGTCCAGCTGCGGCCTCTTTTCTCCCCTCAGGGTCCCCGCGCTCCCGGTGAAGAACTTGAATGGTACGGGGCCCGTCCATCCGGCCCTGGCAGGTGAGATGCCGCCCCGGAGGGGCAGAAGGGCGGGGCGCACGAGGAGGCAGCCCCACCTGTCTGCCCTGTGGCCCCGCCCCTTGGCGAGGCTGGTGGGCGGGGCCCAGAGGAAACGCCCCCTACCGTTGGACCCCGACGCCGGGGTAGGCGGGGCCCGCAGAAGGCGCTCCACTCGGCTTCCAGCTGGGGTGGGGCCCAGGGCCACCCCGCCCGCCCACCCGGGCGCCCCCACGTTCGGGGGCGGGGGGCGGGGCGGAGCAGGTGGGCGGGGCCTGGGGGAAGGCCTGCGGCGTCCTCCCGCCGGCGGGAGGGCTGGGTGGGCGGGGCCGGGAGAGCGCTCCGCCCCCTGACCGCCCCGGCCGCGTCCCCAGGGATGACCGGGATCCTGCTGTGTGCCGCCGGCCTGCCCGTGTGCCTGACGCGGGCCCCCAAGCCCATCCTGCACCCGCCGCCCGTGAGCAAGAGCGACGTCAAGCCCGTGCCCGGCGTGCCCGGGGTGTGCCGCAAGACCAAGAAGAAGCACCTCAAGAAGAGTACGCCTTCCGCGCCGACCCTGGCCCCACTAACTAACCCTTGACCCTGACCCCTCAGCTCCCATCTGTTCTTAGGACTTAGGCCTCCACCTCCGTCTCCTGATCTCCGCTCCCTGGCCCCTGACCCCCTCCACCACCAACTCTGATTACATCAGCCGCTGGCATGTGACTCCTGCCACCCCCTCTGTGCGCCCCCGCCCGAGCCAAGCCCTCAGGGCGGAGACCCTGGGCACCCTCCAGCCCGCCCGCTGTGTCCTTGCAGGTAAGAACCCCGAGGATGTGGTTCGAAGGTACATGCAGAAGGTGAAGAACCCGCCCGATGAGGTGAGCCCCCAGCGGAGGGTACTGGCCTGGGCAGACCGAGGGCCCAGCCCCTGACCTCCCTTCTCCTCCCGTGGCCCCGTGTGTTACAGTCTCTCCCCCCAGTTCGGGCTTGGCCTTCTCCCTTTTTCACAGTGTCTTCTGATGGACAGAAACGCTTAGGTTTAATAGAATCGCATTTACCGATCTTTGGATGGTTGACGGCTTTCGAACCTTATTGGCACCCATATTTTCCACCCAACGTTCTAAGTTTTGCCTTAATCCCCCTGAAGAGGGGTGGAAGGTCATCTCTACCTCTGCCATGTGTCGCTAGTGTATGGGGGTGTCCTCTCTCTCCCTCCCTTTGACAAGGGGGCACCGGAGAGGGGGCCGTCCGCCACCCTTGGTGGCCTGGGGCCTGGCTCCCGCCAAGGGGCAGCGCTGACCCGAGGGTGTCGTGCCCTGGCCCGTCGTCAGTGTCCCCTCTGCGCCCCCTCCGTCAGGACTGCACCATCTGCATGGAGCGGCTGGTCACAGCATCCGGCTACGAAGGCGTGCTTCGGCACAAGGGCGTGCGACCCGAGCTCGTGGGCCGCCTGGGCCGCTGCGGCCACATGTACCACCTGCTGTGCCTCGTGGCCATGTACTCCAATGGCAACAAGGTGGGCGGCGCGGGGGCAGGGGGCGGGGCCGGGACGCCGCGGGGTGGGGCCTCACCGCCGGCCTCCCCTGCCCCAGGACGGCAGCCTGCAGTGCCCCACGTGCAAGGCCATCTACGGAGAGAAGACGGGCACCCAGCCGCCCGGGAAGATGCAGTTCCACCTCATCCCGCACTCTCTGCCTGGCTTCGCCGACACCCAGACCATCCGCATCGTCTACGACATCCCCACAGGCATCCAGGTGAGGCCCCCGTGCCCCTGGCCCCCGCCCCTCGGAACCCTGCATGGGTCCCCCACACCTGTCTGTGGCTCAAGCCTCTGCTGCCCGCTCCCCACAGGGCCCTGAGCACCCCAACCCAGGCAAGAAGTTCACCGCAAGAGGCTTCCCGCGTCACTGCTACCTGCCCAACAACGAGAAGGGCCGGAAGGTGGGTGCTGGGAGGGTGCGGGGGTGTGGGAGCAGGCCGGGGACGCCCCTCACCCCCAATCCCTGTTTCCTGCCCGCACCGACAGTGACCATCACCTCCTAGTGCGTGTCCAGCCCCGCCAGGTGGCTTCACACACCTGGGCTCATTTCCAGCTTGAGGAGGTCAAGGTCTTGACCCCATTTTACAGATAAAGAAACTTAGCCTCAGAGAGGTCAAGTAACTTGCCCAAGATCACACAGCTGGTACACTACGGATCGTCTGCCTCCCTTGTTTTTCAAGAGAAGCAAGAAATTCTGATTTTCACGTGAAATCCCCAGGCCTTTGAATATTGCCAAAGAAGTCACAAGATGGCTGTGTAGTCAAGTGAACACAGCCGAGGGCCTTCAGGTGGAGACCCAGATGAAACGGGCAGATAGCCTGGAAAGAGCTCTCACTGCGGGCGGGAGGGGGGGGGGGTCCCTCTAGGGAAGGAAGCGGCCAGGCTGGGCGCCCGCGGGAATGCCGCAGGGCTTAGCAGGTAGTGAGAGGGCCACAGCTCGGCCAAGGAAGGAGGGAGGCTGGGCGGGAGGGACTCCAGCCACAGGGGCGGGGCTGCCCGCCCCCTCCGCTCACCCCCCCTCCTGTCCCCACTCCTGTCCCCCAGGTGTTGAGGCTGCTCATCACCGCCTGGGAGCGGAGACTCATCTTCACCATCGGCACGTCCAACACCACAGGCGAGTCGGACACCGTGGTGTGGAACGAGATCCACCACAAGACCGAGTTTGGATCCAACCTCACGGGCCACGGCTACCCGGACGCTAGCTACCTAGACAATGTGCTGGCCGAGCTCACAGCCCAGGGCGTGTCCGAGGCTGCAGCCAAGGCCTGAGGCCCCGGGGGGGGGCCCACCTTCCCTCCTGCTTTGCCCCTGGTCCGGCACTTGCCTCCCTCTGCCAGGCGCGTCCTGGTGGCCCGGGTTCAGGGCTGGGGAGGAGCCCGCGGAAGGAGCCAGAAGCGTCCTGGGGATTTGGCTGATGGCGGTTGGAATGATGGGAGGAGGATGGCAGGCCAGCCGGCTCCGACCCGTAGCTCCCTGAGAGGGTGGCGGAGAGAACACCGGAACCACAGTAACCTCCCTACGGAAGAGACAGAGCCCCACCCCCTCGCGCAAACACACGTGTCCTGGTGAACACACGCACGCACACCCACGTGCCTCTACTTACCCCCAGGCTGGGGGGAAAGAGACAGAAGACCCCTGTGATACTCCATGTGGACTCCCACCCGCGTCTCTATCACATCTGTGTAGGCTTGTCTGCAGGCGGGATTCAGCTCAAGCGCCTGGGGGAAAGGGGCCCCCCTCTGCTACCCACTGATGGGCACTTGTGGGCCCAGGGGGCAGAACCCCAGGTTAGTCAGCAGTTTTGCAAAGGGGCAGGCCAGAGAGAGGAGGACTAGAGGGACCTTGTTTTGTGCTTGTGTCTCTTCATCCTTCTGGGACTCTCACCTCATCCTTCTGGGACTCTCACCTCCTTCTTCTCCCCTCCCGTCCCCAGGCCTTATGTCTGTCCCAGATAAAGGCACTGTTCTCCTTTCCTCCCCATCCTGTCCTCTCCGCCAAATCGCTCCCAACGCCGAGATCCAAAGGCTGGATGAGGCCGAGCTTAGGCCAGCGGGTCTAGAAAAGCAGACCGGACAGCAACGGGTCCATTTCCCTTTCTTGGGAGTGGGCAGTGGGGTGGCTGATGGTCTTGGCCAACCAGGGGCCTGTTGCCCAGGCAACTCACCAGCTCCGCCTCTGTTGGTTGGCTGCCGCGGTGGAAGTCAGCCAAGATTTAAAGGGACGCCAGCGATTGCTCTTTGGAAAACCTACCCGTCCCACTGTGGGTGGAGAAATAAATGGTCTTTCTCCTCCTCACTCAGTTTTCTTTCCTGCCGAGACGGGGGCTGGGTGGGTGGCTCTGTTCCTGGGGGGCCTCTGGCCCACCCTCCCGGGGAGCTTGCAACAAAACGATGACCCCAGGACCACTGCCTCTCTCGGTCTTGGGCAGCTGGGGTTGGAGGGTCTCCATAATTCTCTTGTCCCCGGGTACGCAGCGGGTGTGAAGGTGGCCGAGGCAGAGGGTACCCAAGAGGACAGGGCGGAACGTGCTCTTCTCTCGAGCACAGCCCAAGGCAATGCACACAGCAGCTCCCGGGTACAATACTAGGAATGAGGGACTTGGGCTGGGGGGCTGAGAGCCTCGGAGAAAACACGGAGGAGCTGGGCGACATCGTGATCGGCTCCTGGAGCCCCAGCCCCTGCCCTAAGGGAGGAGGGCCCGGTTCTGTCTAGAGACAGAGCCCGGGATCTGCAACACAGCTTCCAATCAGCCTCAGCAACGTCCCAGAATGCTGGGTGGCTGTGGCGGCTGCTGCGGCTCCAGGCGACACCTGCTGGCCACTCTCGGGATAGCGCTGCATCTTTCCCGGTCCCCCTTATCCCTAGATACATACTTTGGTTTCTGTCCCACCCTCTAGTCACACAAAACCAGAAATGAGTCCTTGGAAGCCTTTCCGGTTTTCCCAGAGTGGGTGTTCTCATTTTACCCTCTGTGATTCATTCTCAAGATCTCACTTCAAACCCTAATATGCAAAATCTCCCGGCCCCATGATCTTCGAATCTTGCGTTCATCCGTATCACCCGGGAAACTTGTTAAAAATCCTGATCCCTGCACCCACACTCCCTCAGATTCTCATTCAGCAGATGCTGGTGGGGTCCAAGCATCTGCATCGCTAGCAGACAACCTAGGGGCTGAGCTTTGGACCACAGTCTGAGAAACCCCTCCCTGGCTCCCGAGCCACCTCCGTGGAACCCAGTTTGACAGCCACACATCTAGACACTCCCTTCTTATTTTATACAGCATGAACTGAGGCTCAAAGAGGGGACAAGAGCCTAGCCCAAGGTATCCCAGGCTCCAGGGGTCTGAGTCTGGCGCACTGGGCTCCCAGCCCCCATTATTCCTAAGGGAACCCGATTCTGGAAGCTTGCGGTTAGGACTCTCGGCCAAGGCAGGGCTCAGGAGGATCAGTGAGGTGACGCAGATCGGCAGACGTGAAAACAGGAAGGGCTGAGCCTCTTTCGTGCCTGTCTGGGCAACAAGGCCACGTGGGCATCAGGGATTCACGTCCGGCTGTATCCAGCAGCTCGGGGCCATGGCCTTGTCGGTGTGAGTAGAGGCCGGTCCGGTTTAGCAGAGACTTTCAGCCGAACCGGATGAGTCAGGCTCCTTCTCTCCCGTCCACTCCCAGCTGCCTCAGCCCAGAGACTGAGACTCATTCAGTACAAGGCCAGCCCCCTGCCAGAGGGCTTCCGTGCCTGGGGTTCTGGACTTGGGGCACAGAGACTGGGAGATCTCCAGAAGCATCCGCGCCACAGCATCGACGAGGTACAGGGCAGCCGAGAGGGGCCGGGGTGCCCTGAGAGGGGCCCGATGGCTCCTTCCTCCTCCTTCCAGGCTGGCTCTGGCATCTCCTCAGTGCCCCAGGGGACCCAGGGCCGCTTTCTGCTGCTCCCGCTGCTGGAGCTCCTCGTGGGCTCTGTCCAGATCTGCCAGCACCTCCAGAAGGCGGCCAGCTGCCTCTCTCTGCCGGGCCAGGGCTTCAGGACAGGCCCCTGGGAGGGAGACAAGGGGCCACGGGGGCTCAGCCGGGCCAGGGCAGGCTCCCGGAGCCCAGTCCCCGTGGCTTTTCAGGCTCCAGACCGGCCTTGTGCCCCCAAGAACCCACACACTCCATCCTCCCCACTCACCGCACCTGCTGGTGGACCGGAAAAGGGGGAGTCGGTGGGGGGCGGGGGGAGGAAATAGGGGCGTGCTTGACAAGTTGTAGGAGGCGGCCGAGAAGGCAAAGAAAAGGGAGCCCCTTGACCCCTTACCTTCCTTGGCCCCCGAGGCCCTCATTGTATCCGCCTCCGGGCTTGTATCTATGTTGAAATCCTCCTGGAATTTCATCCTGGAAGTTGCAAGAGAGAAAAGACAAGGTTGGTCCCTGATCCCCAATCTCGTTCTCTACCCCAGAGGTTCTCTGCTGGTTGCAGGAGGCGTTAAGGATTCCCGGTCGTCACCACCACCGCGACCATTGTCGTCATCACAGCAAAGACAGAGTGCAGACGCTACTCTAAGCCCTTCCCGTGTATTAACTCACCTCGTGATCCCAACAAATGTATCTGAGGTAGGTACTTACTATTGGCTCCATTATACAGTCCACTGAGACACAGAGAGGCCAAGCACTCGCCTAAGGCTGCACAGCATAGTAACTGTTACCATTTACCGAAAGCTAACTGCGACCAGGCATCGACAAAAAGACTTCACCTGTATTAGCTCATTTGACCCTCGGGACAAGTCCAAGAGGCAGGCGCTGTGACTGTCCCTATCTCCCAGATGAAAAGACACAAGTACAGAGAGGGTAAGCAACGGGCCCAAGATCACACAGCCAGTAAGCGACTGGCTCAGACTTTGAACCCAGGTCAGGCCAGCTTCAGAACCCGCTCTCTAAGGACTTGGAGCAGATCTCTGCCACTGACCGGTGGTGATGCCAACCAGGGGGGAAAAGGAGCACATCCACGGTCTGGGCCGGGTCCCAGGAGCCCAGGATGGTAAAAGATCCCGGACCCACTTCTGCACTAGGGCCAGCCTGAGGACGCCTCCCCGCCTCGCCTGGGGCCCGCATGCCCTGCCCGGCCAGGAAGTCAGCTGATGCACAGGGAAAGAATGAATAAATGAGCCGGGGAGGCCATGGGAGGGTTGGGGGGGGGGGGGCGCGGAGCTGGCCTGGCTGGTCACCGCGGGGGAAGCGGAATGGGTGGGGGCGCCCACCTGAGCTGGTCCCGCCCCAGGAGCAGCTGCCGGTACACCATCTGGATCTCAGCGTCGGGATCCAGCGGGTCACTCCAGTCCCCCAGGGTGACGGCCGAGTGCGTGCGGCTGCAGCCGGCAGCTGAGGGGAACGCGGTGCCGTCAGCACTGCCTCCCGCCGCCCCTCCGGGAGCCCCCGTGGCAGAGGGTCGCCAAGCGCAGACCCTTCTGCGTCTAAAATCACTCTTCCCGCCTCCTACTGCCTTCAAGCCCCACTGCCTCCCCCCCCCCCCCCCCCACCGCCCTGGCTCAGCAGAGCAGGAGCGTCCCCTCCCTCCAGACTCCTCCCACAGGCCCGGCTCCAGCCACACAGGCCCTTCTCGACCCTTCAGCCCTCCCCGCGCCCCCTCCAGGCCTTTGCTCGGGCGCTTTGCCCTGCCTACGACCCTTCCTGACCCCATCCCAGTCTCTCCACCCTCACTGCTTATCGCCTACTCTTCTCAGGTCATGTCTCAACAGCACCTCCTCCAGGAAGCCCTCCTTGATCTCCAACCCTGCGGCCGGCTCAGAGGCAGTCTCTGGAGCCTCAAAAGCCTCATTTTGGTACTTATAAGACCGTGGGACACTTGTCTGGTTATCCACCGGTCTTCATTGAGAGCGAGCCTCGACCACCGGATGCTGGGCCCATAGAAGGTGCTTTACAAAATCTCTCACACGCAATGCGCCCTAGGTGCCGGTGGGCGTTCTAAGTGCTGAGAACACACACTCAGTCCGCACAACAACCCTAGGAGGCAGGCACTGTTCCCCGCGGGAGGAGAGCCAGGCGCACAGAAAGGTTAAGTAACCCGCCGGGGAGGGTGCGGGGCACCTGCTGATTGACAGCTGGGGAGGGCGGAACCTGAGCCCGCCCCGCCCCCTCACCTGAGCGCTCGGCCTGCAGGCAGCAGGTCCAGCGCGAGCTGCGGAAGGCACCCGGGTGGCAGGCGGCCAGCTTGTCCGGGTTGGGGGCGCTGGCCTTGCGCAGGGCCGACAGCCACTGGTTGAGCTCGTTCACATTCTGCAGGGAGTCGGGGCGGGGGGGGGGGGCGGTCAGGGGTGGAGGGGGGCCCAAGGGACGCCCTCCGTCCCCATCCTTGCGGTGCCTCACCTTGCACTGGAGGTAGGTGGTCCGCAGTGCCCCGGCGCCGTCCTGCGCCATCACCTGCATCACGTGCGGCAGCTGAAAGGCGCCCTCGTCCACGCGCTCCACGGCGCGGATGTGCGACACCGGGATGGAGAAGCGCATCTGGGAGACAGGGCTGTGGCTGCAGGGTGGGCCGGGGTGCGGGGGGCCCAGGGGCAGCTTTCCTTTGGGCGCGTGCATCAGGGAATGGGGACGGGGACGGGGGGGGGGGGGGGGGGGACACACTCAAGCCTGCGTCTCTGTGATCTGCGATCTGTGCCTGTGTGTCCGCGCTCTTGTGCCGTGAGTCCCCCCCAGCCCTGCCCCATCACTCTCTAGGTAAGCCACCACCTCGCCGGGCATCAGTTCCCATCATCACCAGACGTCAGAGCAACCACCCGCACAGCAGCTGGGGCGTGCCTCCCGCACTCCAGCCTGTCAACTGCCACCAATGTCTGAGGCTGAGCCTGTGTGCAGATGAGGTCACTTGGCCCTCCCGAGGTCACTTGGCCCTCCCGAGGCCACTCAGCCAGTGGAGGCAGAATTGGGAACCAGGCATTTGAACTCTGGAATCCATGCTTTGCGGACAAAGTAGGAAGGATACGCTTGCGCACCCTCTCCAGCGTTCGCCATCATTTATGGGCGTGCGGACAAGAAACGCGTCCCAGCACGGGCTCCAGCTGGTGCTGGACTTGAATGGCAACCCCGTGAGACCAGGGACGTTGGGCCTTGGGTACTGCTGTACTTCAGTGCCTGGAACGCTGTGTGGTATACAGTAGGCGCTCAGTAAATGTTTGATGAGTGGCTGAGTGAACGAATGTCGGCCCGTGCGTGCCTAACACGGCCAGGCATGTGCCTCTGGGCGGGAACATCTCAGGGCGGTTAAGCATGGTCCGGGTCCCGTGCGTGTCCACGTCTGATGGGGAGCGTGTGCAGGTACAGGGCCTGTGCCTGTCCTGGGCCCACGCTGGCCCAAAGGCGTGAGCAGAGCCTGGCCCGAGAGCTTGACTTGCTAAGTCTTTGCCCCGTTCCTGGGCCTCAGTTTCCCCCTGCCTGCAAAGAGGCAGCTGTGTGAGGGAGACCCCTCCACTGTGGGCTGGGGCCCCACCTGCCACTCAGGACTCCTGGAGTAGGAGAGAGTCTCCCCGCTGAGCCAGAAGTAACGTTTCTTGAAGGCAAAGCGTGGGGCCAGGCTGGCAGGCTCCTCCTTGCGCTTCAGCAGGTAACCTTCACGAACAATCACCGAGGGGGCCACCAGGGCCCTGGCTGGGCCCCCAGCCTCTGGGAAACGGGGAGGGGGGACAGTGAACCCCTCATATCCTGCCCTGCCAGTGCGCCCAGGAGCAGGATTCTCTGCTCCCCCCGGGAGGCGGGGGGATGAACGGGAGGAAGGGTGTCACTGAAGGTGGGGCGGGGAGCCCAAAGTCGACCTGGAGAAGCCCTCCCCTGGAGCCCCACAGACAGTGGGGGTGGGGGTGGGGGTGGGGTGGGAGGGTGGGGGGCATATCTTACGAAGTCAGTCCAGGGAGGGCCCAGGATCTAGCCGCCTGGGGAGCCCAGACACAAGAACCCTGCTATGTCACAACCAGGGCTCCGCCTTCTGACACGGTGCACCTGTGTGACTCACACCCAACTGTCTCTTGACGTGGGCCCCACGTTGTGATACGGACTTAACCCCAACTCTTGTGCCGAAACGTGTCCCATGCCCCATTTCACCCCACATCGAGGCCCAAATCCTTCTAGCTGCTTCTGAAGCTACACACAATCCACCCCCCCAGCTCTCCTTTGCTCCCCCTCGTTCATTCCTCTACATTGGCTCCTCACTGTTGCTCTCTGTCCCCCACCTCAGGGCCTTTGCACATGCGGTTCCCAGCCTGGAATACTCTTCCCGGGGATCTTCATGGCTTGCCCTCGGTCTTCCTTCGGGTCTTTGCTCTAATAGTACCCTAGTGGGGCCACTTCTGGTCATCCTACCTAAAAGTTCACCCCGCCACCCCCCACCCCAACATTTCCTTCCCTCCTTTGTCTTTTCTACTTACTCCCCAACACACTATGTTATTTGCTAACTCAAATTCTGTGGTCCCCGTTAGAATAAAACTTCCACGAGAGCAGGAATTTCTTGTCTCGTTCACTGCCGTTTCTCCGGCACCTGGAACGGCGTCCAGTAAGAGCTTAATAGATTTTTTTTTGGTTGCGCGACACCACGTGATGGTGTCCACCCACCACACTGGCCGCGGTGGCCTGGAGGACGGGGCCTGAGCTCTGTTCATCTCTGGGACCTGGCACAGAATGGGCCAGGGAGTGTTAGCTGACTGACGAGCTGACCCACCGGTCCACAGTCTCAGTGCCGGGGCGGGCAGGGGTCGAGCAAGGGCGGGTCCCAAGGGCCAAGTAGAGTGACAGGCCAGATGTGGCAGAAACACAGGGACTCACCCTCCCCGTCCACATCCACCAGCTGGTCCAGGAAGTCTCTCACACGTGAGATGCTCTGCAGCAGGAAGGGGTGCAGGGGGGCCATCCATAATTCCTTGCCCTGGCCCAGCTGCTGGCCCAGGTTTCCGATGCTCTGCACAGCCTGGCACAAAGAAGCAGGGGACCCCAGGGCCAAGGTCACTTCAGGGGGAAGGGCCTTCCGTGGCCCCAGAACGGAGCGCCCAAGTCCTAACTCCCAAATCAGTGCTCAGTGAAAGGAGACTCATAGCAGCACCTGCTTTGAGTCAGATCTACCCCTCCCTGGGGACAGATACGCACGCCCAGCACCCTTACACTGTTCCCTCCGGAGCTCAGTTCCCCCGCCCAGGACCGCCTGACCCCTATCATGCACACTTTGGAGCCCATCAGAACCTCAAAATCTGGGGCTCCTGGCTCGCTCAGTCAGAAAAGCGTGAGATCAAGCCCTGCATCAGGCTCTGCACGGGGCGTGGAGACTGTTTGAGATTCTCTCTCTCCCTTTCCCTTTGCCCCTCCCCCACTCGTGCTTTCTCCCTCTCTCTCTAAGGACAAAAAAAAGGGCACGACTCTTCATCTTGGGGTTGTGAGTTCGAGCCCCCTGTTGGCTGTGGAGCTTGCTTAAATGAATAAGAGCTTTCAAAAAACCCAAAAAGGAAAAGAACTTCAAAACATGGCCACTTCGCGAATGATGGCCTAATTCATACTAAGGTGCATAGGACGACTAGCCTGCTTCCCACTTTCCTCCTGAGAGGGCAGAATTTCCGTTCCAAGAGAAGAAGTTGGATAATGGAATGAACGCCTTCACACTCAGGATGGAAGGCTAATGGGTGTTTCAGACAGGTTTCTCTGGGTCTCAAGCCATTTCAGCAGGTTTGGCCTTCCGGCTCCGTTCCTGTGCTTTGGGACTCCCTTTCCAGCACCTTGGCAAGAAGTAGCAGGGAGCGGCTGGTCTGGGGATCCGCATGCTGGTCCCGGAGGTCAAACAGCTTCGGGGTAAGGATTGCAGGGGCGAAGAATCGCAGGAAGAGAAAGCCACTTATGGCCAGGTACTTCGCATCCTGCCAAGAGGAGCCGCAGGTGAGAAGAGCCCCCCCCAAACCCACATCCCAGATGGGGAAACCGAGGCAAGGGAAAGTGGGACGGGAGATGGGCCGGGAGATCACACTGGTCCGCCAAGACGGCTTTTTCTCTCTGGACCTCAGCTTCCTCCCCTGGAAAGCAGAGGAACAGTACCGATCCTCCACTGCAAGCCCCGTGCTAAGGGCCCAGCCCCGGGAAGGAAGCACCCTCATCATTCCCCGCTCACGGATGAGGAAGCAGACGTTCAGAGACTCCAAGTGACTTGCCCAAGGCCACACAGCTGGGAGTGGCAGGGCCGAGATTTGAACCCAGGCAGCATCTGAACACGCAGCTCTCCATCACGCCCTCCGGCATTCGACCCCCGGTACTGTGCTGAGTGTCAGGACTAACCTGAACGACCGACAGTCCTAGGGGGTAGGTGCTATTATCCCCATTTTCTGGATGAGGAAGCGGAGGCTCAGGAGAGAACCCGGTCTGGCTGGCCCCTCTGTGTGAGTCCCAGGCCTGGCCCACCCGCAGACAAGGCTGGTTCCTCCAGCTCCAGCGGAGGGAACGCAGAGAGAGGGCGTGCCTTTATCCTGGGTGCCTCTGGCTCTCCCCAGATCACTCCCCACCCACCTTTCACACTTGCCCAGCTGTATTTAGCCCAAAAATGCGCTCCGGTATTTATTTAGGGGTTGTATTCACACATGAGACAATACTCTCCCCGTCTCCTCTGCGCTGACGGTGAACCCTGCCTAAAGCTGGATGCCTGACCCTGCCCGGAAGGGGGGTCTCTGCCCCGAGCCCCGCGCCTCTGGACCCCTGAGCTGCCCCCGAGGCCACCACCCCCTCAACTGCCATATTCCAGGGTAAGTTTAGTCTTCGAGATCAGCTCTTTGACTTCCTCCTTTCTTAAGGTGGAACGGGTGTCAGGGTGGCAGAGAAAGGGGTTCCCCTGGGTTTCCATGACCCCATCCACCCTCATGGGCCTGAGGAAGTCCCTGCTCCGTGCCATGGCCTCCGCCCCTCCGTGGGAGCTAAGGACCGGGGGACACTTGGGTGTCACCGATACTGGGTTCCCCACAAGGGCCAGGCTGTCTGGCCTCCCGCTCCCCTTCCCTCCCCCCGTCACAGCTTTGTCCCACTTAGCACCTCCAGTCCAGGCGACAGCCTGGCAAAGTGGGGCGTAAATCAAGCGACGTCCCAGTTTGGAGGCCGAGAGCTCACTCCTCAGCGGAGGCTGAGGGGAGAAGGAAGGGACCCCCGCTGGGAGACCAGAGGCCTAACTTTGAGTCCACCACCCTTGGCCAGGGCTCTTTAACCTTTCTGGGCCTCAGTTTCCCCATCTGTAAGCAGAGAGTGGGGAGAAGTATGGCATAATCAAGGGCTCTTAACTCAAGCTCTAGGGACTGGGCCGTTACCTCTGCAACATTTAGCAGGTCTTAGATTATTCGGCAGAGTGAACCCCCCCGCCCCGCCCACATTTCCGGTACATCAGCGCTCCATTAAGAGCTGGCCTGATTTGATGTCATTTGTAAGTGAGGCCAACAGCCACCTTGGGAGGCACGCTGACCATTAAACCAGGGGAGCTCAAACTGGTAACCCACAGGCCAGGCCAGCTGCCAACGCGTAGTAACTGGCTCAAAGTTTTGTCATGTTGTTCTTGTTTTTAGGTGAACTGGAGTCAACGTTTTATTTTGGGGGGGGGGGTATCTTTGTATTTAATTTTTTTAATGTTTATTTATTTTTGAGACAGGGAGAGACAGAGCATGAACGGGGGAGGGTCAGAGAGAGGGAGACACAGAATTGGAAGCAGGCTTCAGGCTCCGAGCTGTCAGCCCAGAGCCCGATGCGGGGCTCGATCTCATGGACCTCGAGATCATGACCTGAGCCGAAGTCGGCCGCCCAACCGGCTGAGCCACCCAGGTGCCCCAGAGTCAACGTTTTAAAAATGAGCGACCTCACATAAAATCCAGAATGTTGGCTTTAGAAAATAACCCCTGAGGCGCCTGGGTGGCTCAGTCGGTTGAGCGCTCACTTTGGCTCAGGTCACGATCTCACAATCCAGGGGTTCGAGGCCCGCATCGGGCTCTGGGCTGACAGCTCGGAGCCTGGAGCCTGCTTTGGATCCTGGGTCTCCCTCTCGCTCTCTGCCCCTCCCCTGCTCGTGCTCTGTCTCTCTCTGTCTCAAAAATAAGATAAACATTTAAAAAAGAAAAAAGGAAAGAAAGCAAACTCTGAAGGGCTGGCCATGCCGGGTCCCCATTCCCTCCTGGCAATAAGGGATTGAATTCTGCAGCTGCCCCCTGAAGACAAGCTGTGGGGGCTCCAGTTTGCCACAGTCCCTACGACGCCCTAGTGCCTGCCCCACACCTTGACTGCTTCGTTCATTGATCTCACCTTCCTGAGGCCTGCAGCGCTCGCAACTTTCATATTAACATTGGCAAAGCACTAGCACATCCAGGGATTTATCTCTAGACCACTTGGGGCGTCTGCTACAAAGCACCTACTGTGTGCCGACATGCCCCCTCTCTCTCTCTCTCCCTCTGACAGCTGAAGTTAAGAAGCACTTACTTTGTGCCAGATTCTATTATTTGGTGGCTTCGAGCAGATTCAGCAGCCAGATGCCTAGATGGGTGTCTATCCCAGCAACACCCCTTCCTAGCCATTTGACTTAATCTCTCTGGGCCTCTGTTTCCTCCTCTGCAAAATGGGAGAATACTGGTACCCACCCCATAGGGTGGATGGGAAGGCGAGGTAAGGTAATGCGAGAGGAAGAGGAGGTCCCACCCAGGGTAAGGACTAGATATAGCATTCGCTGCTGCCATTATTATTATTATTATTATTATTATCATTATCATTATCATTTTCATTATTACTGCCCCTGGATCCCAGACCCACAGACCCAGATCCTGTCCCCCCTCTGCCCCGCCTCTCTGTACGCCCCTGGACAAGCTACTGCCCCTCGCCAGCCTCAGTCTCCCCATCTGCTCCCTGGGAACGTGTGGCCCACCTCGTGCTCCGCCTGGGGGAAGCGCTTTTGCACGCGCTGGTGCAGCTGCTTGAAAGCGAGGCGCATGGCAGGCGGGCAGCGCCCCACGGAGCCCACAATGGCATCCACGATGGGCCCCAGGTAGCCCGTCAGCAGCCCTAGGCTGGCCTCCCTCACGTGCTCCTCGGAGGGTGCGCCCTTGAAGGAGATTCTCCTGGGGAAACAGAGTGGCCGTGCCTCAGAGCCCCGCATCTGTCCGCTCAAAACCCTCCGCCAGCCCCCACCGAGCTCAGAGCACCCTCCTTCCCCTCCCACCCCCATAACCTCCCCTCCCACCATTCGCACCCGGGTTCTTGTTGCTGCTTAAAAAACACGCTGAGCTCATTCCTGCCTCGGAGGCTTTGTACCTGCTGTTCCCTCTGCCTGGGACACTCTTGTGCACACGTTTAGCTTCAGCGTGCCCGCCTCAAAGAGGCCATCCCTTCCCCGTCACACGTCATCACACACCCCGGTTCGGTGCCTTGTCAGCGTGGACATGCCGGACACACGCTCCCACCTCAGGGCCTTTGCACGTGCTGTTCCCCCTGCCCGGGATACTCCCCTTCCGGATCTGTGCACGCCTCCCTCCCTCACCTCCTGCCAGTCTTTGCTGAAACGTCCCCTTGTCTGTGAGGCTTTCCCTGTGACCACCCTAGGGAATATTGCAAGCCTCTCCCCTGCTCCCGGCACTTCCCACGACACTCCCCTGCTCTGTCTTCCTCCATTCCACCGATCACCTTCAATAACCTTCTTTAGTTGATTATGCACCTCCCCCTAGAAGACGGACTTGCATCCACTTCCCCGCGGGGCATCAGCATTCAGCCAGGGTCTGGCGCCTAGTAGGTTCTCAGCAGCTGTTTTTGCCGAGGGGGTGACGGGACAGCACTTATCCCCTTCCTTCTCGTCCCCACACAGGTGTAGGGTCCGTCTCGCCCACCTCAGAGCCGGGATCTGAACCCGGGGGCTCAGCTTCGGAGGCCCGCCCGCGACCACTACCCCTTCCGGCCGGAGGAGCTCGGTGCTCACGGCTGAGGCTCTCGGCCCGAATGCAGGGCTCCCCAGCGGCCGGGCCAGAGGGAGGGGGAGCACAGACCCAGGCGGACAAGGGGGCTGTCAGAGGGTCGCGGTTCACCCCTCGGGCTTCGCTCACCTGGTGCGACCCAGGTCTATCTTGCAAGGGTCCAGCTCGATGTATCTCTTCTCCTCGAAGACGCGGTTAATCACGGGCTTCAAGACCTCGTGCAGGTAAGGCATGCCCACGAGCTGAGGGCAGGGGGCGCCGCGTGGGGCAGGGGCTGAGGATGAGGCTAAGCCGTGCCCATGAGCCAGGGGCGGGGGGCAGCACGCGGGGAGAGGCTCAGAGGGAGACTGAAGCAGGCCCAAGAGCGCGGGTGGGGGGCGCTCTCCAGGTGAGACTCAGGGCAGAGCCAGGCACCAGCCACCAGCACCCCAGCTCAGCCAGCCCAGCTCCGGGGTCCCGGGAAGCACTGGAAAAGGAGTCCCCTCGAAGGAGCCGCCTCTGGGCCCCGCCAGGCCTCTTGCTCACCTTCATAAACTGTTCCATTGACTTGGATGCCAGGGAGTTGGAGCGGAAGAGGGTGTTGGGGTCGGCTGGGAGGGCAGAGGGAAGTGTCTGCTGGGATCGGGGGCTGGATCCACCCCACCCCACCCACCCAAGGAGGGAGTCATGACATTCCCGCCTCAGGAACCAAGGAGAGCTGTAATATCAACTCCATGCACAGTAGAGGAGCCCAGAGTGGTTAGATGAGCTGCCTAAGGTCACACAGCTCAAGAGCGGCAAAACCGGGGCCGGAACCACTGGCTGGCGGTGCACAGTGTAGGGACCCCCCCATCCACACACATAGGAGCCCGTGACCTCGGCCTGAGGCTCCCCGTCTCTCCCTCAGAGACCTTGCACCGGGCCCTTCCTTGAGGAGTGACGTCTGGGGCTCATGCAGGCAACTCACTGGTCCGGGTCACCTCGCGCCGAGTGAGATAGTCCAGAAAGGGCCCGGCCAGGCCCTGGCCAAGAAAGAGCTTCACCAGGTTGGTGGCAAGGTCCTGGCGGCAGTCCCCTGAGGTCAGCTCCTCCAGCACGGCCAGGGGACTAGCGGCATCCTCCTGGGCAGGGACAGGAGGCAGGAGAGGTGGCCCAGGGCCCCGAGGGCAAAAGAGCCCAGGTAGGGATCTCCGAAGCAGGGAGAGGCCTTGGTGCCAGGCCCCGGGGGGACTGAGGCACCCACCTCTGCCGGCCCCCGCACAGCCTCCGTGAGCAGCTCCGTGAGCGGCCGGTAGTTGTGGGAGGGCAGGATGCGGTCCTCGATGAGGCGCACTTTCAGCCGCAGGGCACCCAGCTGCTCCCTAACCGGGGTCAGGCCACAGGGGTAAGAGCATCGGGCGGGTGTGCACAGGGGCAGATGGCCAGGATAGGCAGGGGTGAACACAGATATAAGGAGCATGGACGTTAGCCAAACAAGGCAGATGTGGGCAGGTGCGAACCGATACTGACACGGAAAGACAGGAAGGGACGGGTACAGTCACGGGCGCCTGGTGGCTCAGTGGGTTGAGCACCTGACCCTTGCGTTCGGCTCAGGTCATGAGCTCACGGGTTCGTGAGTTTGGACCAGCCCCACCCCCTTTCAGGCTCTGCGCTGACCAGCCTGCTTGGGACTCTCCCTCTCCCCCTGCCCCTCCTCCCCCCGCCTCCCCGCCTCAAAATAAATAAATACACTTAAAAATTTTTTAAATAAATGCAAATAAAAACAGCGTGGCCAGTCCACGGTGTACAAGAACAGAAGATGTGGACAGGTGTGGAGGGACCCAGGGTTCCGAGTGCACATCGACTGGTGGGGACTGACACGTTCACACGCAAACACGTGGATGGGTATACGGTGAACCCATCTGCACATACGGAACACGCATTGCGAGACAGACACTTGTTAAATGGGTGAACGAAGGGACGTGGTGGCAGCTTGTGGGCTGGCCGGGGCACCCGTGAGGACGTGCCCGCAAGCTGAAGACAGCACTCAACACGAGCTCAGCCTACATTTACCCAGAATCCTCCTCGGCTCTGGGGAAGGGCAGGAGACGGAACCAGCCACGGGGAGGGTTCTGCTGCAGGACCGGTGGGGGAAACTCCACCTGCAGGGGGGACACACAGACCTTCAGCTGAGCCCTGCCCGCCGAGGCCCAGGCCCCACCCAGCCCTAGAAGGGCTCGGGCTGCCCACCCAAGGAGGGGAGGCGCAGCCTGGCAGGGGCCACCTCCTCTCCCCCACCATACCCTATCAGCGCAAGGGCAGCCACACTCCCTCCCCCAGTCCCAAATCATCAGCTCCTGCCAGGACCCTGAGGGCTTCCACGGGACACTTAATTTACAGTTGGGGAAACTGAGGCTTGGAGAGACGGGGCGACTCGCCCGAGGTCACACAGCTGCCGGAGGCAACATATCTGGACAGAGAGCCTTTTCCACTCTGTCTGGGGACACAAATCACATCTGCCAAGAGGCTTAAAGACAGCCCGGGAGGCCCCCCGAGCCCCACCTCCTCTCTCTTAAAATATTATAAAGATGTAATTTGTATCCCATACAAGTTTTCGGTCCACTCACGGAGCTGTGCAACCATCACCACTAATTTCAGAACATTTTCTATCAGCCCCCCCCCCCCCACCGAAAGCCTGTACCCATAGGCTTAGATGTCCCTCCCCAGCTCCCACCCCAGCCCCGGCTCCTGTAACCACTGATCTACTTTCTGTCTTTACACTGTCTCCTCCTCCGGACGGCTCACAGAAATGAAATCATAGAATTCTGTGGGTTTATTGGCCTGGCTTCTTCCCCTTAGCATGTTTTCAAGATTCATCCACGAGGTCGCAGGGGCCAGTGTGCCCTTCCTTTTTATGGCTGAGCCCTAGTCCCTCGTAAGATACACCACGTTTGATTTATTCATTCACCTGGGGATGGACATTTGGGTTTTGCTTCCACACCTGGTTGTCATTAGCAAGCTTTTGTGTGGACAAATGCGTGCATTTCCCTTTGGTGCGTACCTAGAAGTGGAACCGCCGGGGCATGTGACAACTGTCTTTAACCGTTTGAGGAACGGCCAGACTCTTTTCCAAAGCAGCTGCACCGTTGACATTCCCCCCTCCAAGGCTGTGTGCAACCAAGCCTCCCTGTAACTTGCTCTAATCTCGTCTCCTTTGAAAAACTGTCAGCCCGGACTGTATCCACACTGCCACCGAGAGGCAGGGACAATCGTACTCATTTTATAGATGGGCAAACTGAGGCTCCAAGAGAAAGACCTTGAGCCCAGGGCGTCCAGGGGTAGGGGTTAAGGGCTGAGAGTGTGGTGTCAGAGAAACCTGAACTCAGGTCCCGGCTCTGCCATTTCTTAGTCATATGGCCTGGGGAAAGCCACTCAACTTCTCCGAATGACCCCCGGTTTCCCCATCTATGAAATGGAGACAATAGTCCCCACCTCATAGGGTGGCTGCTACCGGTACGGAAATTAGATTATGCTGGGGAAGTACTTACTTAGCACGCAGTCATGCTGGGTACTCTCACCCTAGAATGAGAATCTGGGCCTGCCCCGTGACCTTGGGCAGGTTCCCGCCCCTCGGAGAGCCTCAGTCTCCTCACCTGTACGATGGGGAGCTGGGACTCCATCGCTCAGGCCTGGCCAAGGAGCCAGTCGAGACAGCTTTCACATCTATCCTTCCAGATCCCAGGATGCGCGGCCCCCTCCCCTCCCCTTCCCTCTTGGAGGCAGAGGGAAGCCAGGGTGTCGGGGGGTGGGGGGGGTTGCTTACCATGCCCAAGAAGTCGTTCTTGCCCACCATGTCCCAGTCCCAGAGTTCCACCCGCAGCGGGGCCGGGGCACCTGGCATCTCCTGAAGTTCCAGCACCTCATCCCAGTGTGGGAAGCGGGTCTTCTTAATGGTCTGGGGGAGGGGGAGTGAGGGAGGGCTGAGGAGGGCCCATCTTGAGGCCCGCCCCTCCCCGGACCCACACCACCACTCACTGAAGTCTCCAAGCTCTGACTGCCCCAGAACACACGTGCAAACGGGTCAGAGGTGCCGGTGATATCTCGGGGGGCCAGGTCCCTGGAGACAGATGAGGAAAGGGGTGAGGGCCGCAGGACCCTCAAGGACAAACACCCAGGCCGGACCTTGGAAAAGGGGCTCAGGGTAGACCATTCAAATGCCTCTGGCTTGCAAGGCGATGAACTGCTCCCTTGTAGGGACCCAGCAAGGAACACCCCCCCATCCTGCCCTTCCAAACCCTTCCTGTTGACCACGGCTACCCTGCGCCCCTATTCTCCAGATGAGGAAACGGAGGCACCAAAAGGCCGCGTCCTGAACCACAAAGCCCAGGAGGTGAAGACGTCGTGGGAAGTGGGAAGGGAGCCTCAGTTTCCCTGGAGCCCCCGGATAGGAGACTGGATGCCAGGGTTCAAAGCCTGGCTCCGCCATTCATCTAGAAAATGGAAATAATGATAGACCAACCTCAGAGGGCCAAGGTCTAAATGACCTGAGTATACAAAAGGCTTAGCATAGCAGCTGGCAGGACGTGAGTGCTCAGCCCATTCATTCACTCATTCATTCATTCATTCATTCAACAAATACTCATACCCACGCCTTGCCTACGACCCAAGAAAAGGCATGGGGCAAGGATCGCCAGTCTCTGGTTGCCATGACAACCCCAAAGTCGCACCTCCGTCAGCTGCCCCATCCCCTCCTTACTGAGGTCCCCCAAATCCAGTGACAGCCCCCACCAGGGGCTGCTTGTTTCTTCCTGCTGCTCCTTTCCCACCCCTGCTTGGCATCCAGAGCCTTCCTTGGTCTCCTAGGAGCCGGCCCAGTTGCTAAGCGACAGCAATCAGTCCCTCTCCTGCTCGCAAGGATCCTGCACAGCCTTGTGGCTGGGGAGGAGGCCACTAGCACAAAGCAGATGAGGAGCCCCTGTCCCATGTCCAGCCCTCTTGTCCGTCCTCTGCCACCCCGGTACTCCATCCAGACCCAGGGAGCCCCAGCTGGAGACAGAAATCTGGAGGCGGTGGGAGAGGCACAGAGAGGGCAAGAAGAGGCTTCAAGGTCACACAGCGAACTAGAAATAGAGATCGTCCCCGACCTGAGCGAGGAGCGGTCCAAGAGGGAGGGTTGTGGGAGTAAGATGTGAAAACAAGGCAGAAAGGCAAGAGGGGAGATGAGAGGAGAAAGGGGATGGTAGTATTTAAGGAAGCAAATGATGGGGAGCTGAGGGAGAGAGAAGGGGATTGCAGGGTGACAAACAGGCAGGAGGGAGGATGGACATCCCATGAGCTGGTGCCCCTGGACAGGCATCTGTGGGTTTCGCCGGTCCCGCATCCGTCTTCTTTCTCCTGTTTCTTTGCGACAGGACCTCCCCTCTCTCGCTCCCAGCTCACGTCAGTTAGGTAGGCTGACCCCTCCACTCCAGGGATGGGTGCGGGACTCAGGCCTGACCAGTCAGAGTCCATGCCCTTGGTTCAGAGATAGGTACGTGCCCCAGATTTGGGCCAATAAAAATCAGTCCCAGGACATCGGCTGGAAATGACAGGAGAAAGTCAGTTGGACCTGCCACACTGGTAGGAGGCCCTGGGACTTGCTGGCATCATCTTTGCTCGCCCACACCTGGAGAGAGACTCCCTGAGAACAAAGCTAACACAAAAGATAGCCGAGAAATCGCTGTCCGTGGATTCCTGTTGTCACTGTTTGAGCACCTGGATCCAGACATGCCTGAAGCCGCGCGTCATTAATATAAACCAACCTGCTTAAGCTGGTATGAATTGGGTATGTATCACTTACAATCCTATTAACGCACACCCTGGCCAGCCTGAGTACCCGGCCTTTGGTTGCGAGTCGCTGGGGACCCAGCAAGGATTTTGCTTGTGCTCTGACCCCAGGAACTTGCCAACCTGGCGACCCTGGGGCTGTCTGCCCACAAGGGATCCTGGTCGTGAGCCCAGAAGTACCCCAGGAGTGAGGTGGTCTCAAAAGCCAAGACGGCTGGGGGGGGAATCTCCGGCAAATTCTTGCTCATTCTCAGACCAGTCCCACCCCATCCCCTATCACGACCGTACCTGGCCTGAAGCACGTGACATCGAAGACAACGGCCCCGCGCGTTCTCCAGCATCTGCACATCCAAGCAGACCTCACCCTGCACCTCTGCGTCCGGGTCCACACGGCTCAGGTTGATCCAGCTGTCAATTCCTGGAGGGCACAGGCGCTAACATTTATTAAGCACCTGCCAGGTTCTGGCATTGTATTAACTTAAAAATTCAATTAACATGAAACATAGGGGCGCCTGGGTGGCTCAGTCGGTTAAGCGTCCGACTTTGGTTCAGGTCATGATCTCGCGGTTCATGAGTTCGAGTCCCACACTGGGCTCTGTGCTGACGACTCGGAGCCTGGAGCCTGCTTTGCATTCTGTGTCTCCCTCTCTCTCTCTGTTGCCCCCCATCTTGCTCTCTGTCTCTGTCTCTCAAAAATAAACATTAAAAAAAAAACCTCATGAAATATATATTAAGCCATGGGCTTCTCATGTTCGCCTTCTGATGTAGGTACTGTAATTATCCACACTTCCAGAGAAGGAAAGTGAGGCACAGCGAACGAAGAGCTTTGCCCATGATCTCACAACTGGTAAGGGACAGAGCTAGGATTTGAATGCGAGCAGTAAAGTTCAATGCCATTAACCATGTACTATCACACTCTTCACCCTGGTATACGAAAGCCTCTGTCATTTAATCCCAACATACTCTCCCCTCCAAAAAATCTTGGGCATTCCTACCTCTCAGCCCCCATCCAGGCAACTCCCTGCCGGAATCAGTCAAGTCAGTTTCAACCTCCCTCCCTGTCTCTCTTTTCTCTCAACGCTTTGAAGAGATCAGCTACCGACTTCTAGCTTCCCTTGTAGTTACTGGGAAGTCATTTCAGCCTGACAACTGATCTTGTGTAAATGGGCTACCTTTTCTCTTTAGTTTTAAGGACTATGTATTTGATGGTCTGCAATTTCACCACATATGTAGGTAAGGATGGTTTTGTGTGTGTGTGTGTGTGTGTGTGTGTGTGTGTGTGTTGTTGTTGTTTTTCGTCCTGCTTAGTGCAGGTCATGCTATTGCTACTTACAGAATCATGTCCTTCCTTGCATTCTGGAAAATTCCAAGTCATCATTTTCTTTTAATCGCTTCCGCTCCCCAACTTTTTCCATGCTTTCCTCATAGGACTTCAATTAAAATGGACGTTAGAACTTGTCCACAATTTTCTAGGTCTCTGAACTTCTCTTTTGTATTTTCCTTCTTGTTTCCCTGGGATAAAGTCTCAATCATTTCTTCAGATCTCTCTTCCAGCTCACTAATTCTCTCTTCAGCTCTGGCTCTGTGGTTGAACTCGGCCACTCAGTTTTAAATTTCAATGACTACTCCTTATCTCCAAAACTTTGATCTAGTCCTTTTCCAATCAATTTTTTTAAATGTTTATTTTATTTATTTTGAGAGAGAGAGCACAAGCAGGCAAGGGGCAGAGAGAGAGAGAGAATGAGAATCCCAAGCAGGCTCTGCAGAAGCAGCACAGAGCCCAACGTGGGGCTTAATCTCACAAACAGCGAGATCGTGACCTGAGCCAAAATCAAGAGCCAGACACTCACCGACTGAGCCACCCAGGTGTCCCTATCTTTTTAATGTATTGCTTTCACTTATTATGATTATTGCTGGCCCTTTCTGGTGATTGCCTTTTTTATTTAAACATTTTATTCCTTTTCGTTGTTGCTATTATGTTATTATTTTATTTTAGAGTGAAAGAGAGAGAACCAGTGGGGGAGAAGGACAGAGAGAGAGAGAGAGAGAAAGAGAGAGAGAGAGAGTCCCAAGCAAGCTGCACACTCAGCTTGGAGCTTAACACAGGACTCAGTCCCACAACCCTGGGATCATGACCTGAGCAGAAATCCAGAGTTGGACATTCAACCAGCCGAGGCACCCAGGTGTCCCTAAATATCTTATTCCTTTAAAAATTCTGTGTATCCTAATTGCAAAATCTAAAGCCCTTGTGGGTTCAAATCTGGTAGTTACTGTTTCTGCTGACACTTGCTCATGGTGGCCCACTGCCTTGTGTGTGTGGTGACCTCTGACTGCAAAGTCATGTCTGTCTGAGCTCACTCTGGGACACTTTAAGGGCCTCAATCAAATGGGAACATTTCAGGGTCGGCCACATCTGCCGCATCCCTGGTCCAAGATTCAGCCTCTCTGTTGACTCTAGATGTGATGCCGACATTCACTTCCAGAGAAATCTTTCCTTACCACCTCCTGCTTGTTGTTCCCCACTCCCTGTCAGGTTTTAGCTCCTGGTTGGGGTGGGGGAGAGTGGAGAATAGTGAGACTTTTTCCTTCTTTCAGGACGTCCCTATTATGCTGCAGGAGGATCCAGTGCCCCATGCTGCTAGAAATAAAAGTTCCACCGCACCTCTCTCTATCTTCACTGCTACCCCCAAATGCAGGATGCCATCAACTTCCTCTCGCTGGAGTACCGCAACAGACTCCTAATTGATCTCCCACATGTACTCCTGTCCCACTGGGATCCAATATCCACAAAGCAGCACAGAGATCTTGTGAAAATGTATCTAATCTCTCCCGTCACTCCACCCTCTGATAATATGGCTCCAGTCTCTTCACTGTCTTGCTCAAGGACCATCCGTGGCTCCCCAGTGCCCCCAGAAGAAAGTCTAGACTCTGGCCTGGCACCTTCAACCCCCTCCAATCAAGACCCACCAAGTACTCCATCTGGGCCGGCCCCAGGAGAGAATCTATAGACACACCTTAGTGCCTTTGCCAAAGCACCTTTAAGAAATAACTCATTCCCGGGGTGCCTGGGTGGCTCAGTTGGTTAAATGTGTGACTTCGGCTCAGGTCGTGATCTCACAGTTCATGGGTTCCAGCCCCGTGTGGGGCTCTGTGCTGACAGCTGGGAGCCTGCTTCGGATTCTGTGTCTCCCTCTCTCTCTGCTCCTCCCCCACTCGTGCTCTGTCTCTCTCTCGAAAATAAATAAACATTAAAAACAAGAAATAACTCATTCCCCTTCATCCAGGAAAGCTTCCTTGAGTACACTAGGCTTCACTGCCCTCTTATCCTCATCCACGGTCAAGCCGGTGATACTCCACATGCCTCCACCCCTACATTTCTGTCTTGTTTAAAAAAAAAATTCTGTCCTGTTTAAAAAGCACCCACATTCAGACGCATGGCCCGTTTCCCTTGCGTTTCTCGCCCCTTGTTCTGTGTGAGTGTGTTTTGTGTTTCTATCTGGCCCATAAGCTCCTTGAAGCTTGGCCTTGTACTTCAATCATCTAACACCACCCTCTTGGGTGGATGTTTGGGGCACAGTGGGTACAGCTCAGCAGACAGGTTGAAAACACAGACTTTGGAAGCAGGCACAGCCTGAACTCAACTCCCACCGCTGCAACTTCTAGCAGGGGCAAGGGCCCTCCTCACCTCTCCAAACCTAATTTCCCAGCAGCCATATATTCGAGATCATTCTAGTGCACACTTCACTTGGTATTGTGAGGACTAAATACAATGTTCTTAGCATCATGCCTGGCACATAGTACACCCTCAATTAATAGGAGCCGTGATTATGATGATTAGCACATAGGTTTTCAACGAATCCCCACTGATGAGAAAAAGACATTATTCAATTATTGATATTGAGACAATTAGTAGTCGCCTAGATAAAAAGTAATAAAGCTCAATCCCTCTCCATACCTTGAATCTGGGTAAGTTCCAAATAGATCAAAGACTTGAATGTAAAAAAGGAAAACAAATTGCTGCTAGAAGGGATCGTGTAAAAAATATTATCTAACCTTAGATTTGGGAAGGCCTTTTTAGGGGTCACAGAAAATCAAGGGCCAAAAAAAAAAAAAAAAGACGAAGTTAACTAGAGAAAAAGAAACACATTTTATAGATAGATAGAAATGATAAGCAAAAAGATAAGTGACAAAGGGAGAAAAACATGTTTGCAGCTACTATGGCAAAGAGTTAAATTTGCCTCATATGTAAAGAGCTCCTACACATCAATAAGAAAAACCAAACAACCCAGTGTGGGGCAGGGGGGACATGCACATACAATATAAATAAATGACAAACAAAAAAGGAAATAAAGTGACTCTTAAATATGTAAAGAGGCTTTCAGTCTCAATCATAGAGAACTACAAAATAACCTACATGAAGAGGAAATTTTTTCACCTATCAGATACAAGACCAGAAGTTTGGTAATCGTTGGCCAAGGTACAGGGTGGGCAACTTGTTACCTCCTCCGTAGAAGGTAACTTAGCAATAACTCTCAGATGTGCTCATGGGGGTACTCTAGGACCCAGCAAATGCACTTCTAGGAGTTTATCAGACTGATTGACACAACTCGCGCGTGGGTGAAGTTGTCTTTGTACAAGGCTGCTCGTGGCGGCATCGTTTGAACTGGGGAGAGATACTGAACAACCCAAGTGCCAACCAACAAGGAACCAGCCAAAGAAATGATGGTGCGTCCACACAACAGAGTGCCGTGAAGTCAAAGACCAAAGAATGTGGAAGCTCTTAGGGCACCGATACGGAAAGATCTCCCAGGTACGTGGTGAATGAAAGGCAAAATACGGTACAGTGAAAATAACAGGAGACCACTCCTGTGAGCAGAGAACAAAACACACACAGTGCGGGCTCAGGAGCCCAAGACTGGCCAATCTCGGCTCAAATCCTGGACGTCCCACTGAATAACTCTGTGATCCTGGGCAAGCCCCATAACCAATCCCCTGTGCCTCAGTAGTCCACCTACGGAGTGGGCACAAGAAGAATACCTACCTCACGGGGTTATTGCAATAATTAAATGAGCTGATTCCTGTAAGAGCGCTTGGAAAGTGTTCAGCACACAGCACTCAATAAATAAACTAAATTAAATTAAAAAAAAATCATCAACCGAGATAACTTTCCACTGAAGGCCCCGTGCCTCCCTGCGCCTCTGGCTACGCGCTTGCAAATACCCCCCCACCCCCGCCCCGCCAAGGCACGACCACCCCGAGGCCCTCCGCCCGGCTGAAGCCCGCTGCCCTCGCCCACCTCGGGGGTCAGCCGCAATCGTGTCCCTGCTCAGCGAGATCTTGCCGATGACGTCATCATGCCTGTGGCGAGGTAGGCAAGGTGAGGGTCCGCGCCTTCAGGTCGCGGGCCCAGGCATCGAGGGCTGGCGGGTGGGTACGTTGCTTCGGGGCGGCCCACCCTCCCTCCGGTACCCGAGCCGCGGTCCCCAGCACACACACCCCACCGTGTCCTCGTCCAGCACGTAGAAGGCCAGATGGTGGAAATCCATGGGCAGGTGGATGGTGTATTCCTCTCCCCAGAAGGGGCTCAGGCTCCTCCACACGGTCGCTGTCCTGCAACAGAGGGCACAGGGGCTGGGGACCTGTGGGCCACATGGGTGGCAGACGCCTGGGGACCCAAACACACACACACACACACACACAAGGGTACACACTAAAAGAGATACTCACACATCACCAAGGAAGCCTGAGACACATCCCCACATACACAGATACACAGGTGCATCCTCAAGATTTTCTAGAAAGACACATCTTTGTGTTCCTACATACAGACACATGCAGATACACACGCAGGAACGCAGACACGTTCACACAGATGCCCAGACACACACTCACACGCGGGCGGTGAGAGAGGGCAGAGACACGCACGCGGAACCCCACAAACGCGACGACACGCGCAATTCCACTCATTCACTCGTGCGTTCGCTCCACAAACACCCTGTGTGTCAAGCCTCGGGGGCTGCGGAGAATCAGAGGGAGAGGTGTCAAGGTTCCTGCCCCCGCAGAGCCCCCTTCAGTGGACGGGTGCTCTCTCCTGAGCTCTTATGACACAGTGAGAGAAGTCCCGTGATCGGGGTTGGCTCAGGGGCGCCTGGCTGGGTCTGGGGGGTGTGGACACAAGAGTCAGAAAAGGCTTCCTGCAGGAGCTAGTCAGGCAAAAAGGGGGAAGAGAAGAGGAGGACAAGATGGCTGAGACAGCACGTGCAAAAGCCCTGAGGCAGGAATGAGCTCGGTGAGACCGAGGAACAGGAAGGTGCTGGACGGGAAACGGGGAAGAGTGAGGGGCCAAGAGACCACGAAGTCAGCAGGGGCCAGAGCACTCAGGGAGCAAGAGGGGAGCCCCAGGAGGGTTAGGGACCAAGACAAGCCCGGAAACAGACACGCACATGGAGCATCTTGACCCTGACCCCCCTGCAGAAGCACTTCCCTTTACCCAGCAGGGAACAGAGAGCCTACTTTGCCCAGTGAAGACACATCCGAATCGACGGCTGCAAGAGTTGGTCGCACGCCTGCCGCTCCTTCCTTCCCTTTCCCCACACCCTTCCCCAGCAAAGAGTGTGAACACGCACACACGCACGCACACGCAGATGCACGCTCTGCCCTCGGCTCCAGGCCAGGGCACCACCATCAGAGGGACCCTTCTTCCCAAACACCCTCGTCCCCCTGCCCGGGCCTTTTCCCGGCTGGAAGTCCCTCTTCAGAGCCCAGGGACGGGGAGACGGCAGCCTGGGGTCACACAGAAAATCTGCGTGTGGGTCTGGGGGCAGCATCACAGCATGTGGTGAGGGGGCAGCACGAGCAGAGAGAGAACAATGGGGGGAGGTCAGCTGGGGTGCCGCAGGCTGACCCTCCTCCGCGCGGGCTCCCCGCCCCCAGCTCCCAGCCCATCTGGACCGGAACTGACACCAGAAGCATCCTGAATCCTGCCGTCTCCATAGGAACCCCGGCCTCAGCCACCCACCCGGGCCTGCAGGGGCTGAGAGATGTCCCTCGGCCTGTGGGGGTGGGAGCCAACCATGGCCCAGCCCCCATGTCCCTCCACCCGCACCCAAAACTCACCTGCATCCGACACCCTCACATCCTCACAAATGTTCACAACGGTGCCCGTGTACCCAAACAGACGGGCACCGGTGCTCACGGGTATATGCAGGGCAGCCCCCAACCCCCCCACACCCCCAGGGACATGTACGTGTGGCCACAGGCATTTATGTCCAGCCCTCCAACACCCCCATGCACACTCACAAGCAGGCCCAGCTGGGCATGCACACACACACACACACACACACACACACACACACTGGTGCCCGCAGCACCCAGCAGGCCTGGAACCAGCCAGCCCGGCCAAGCGTGAGATGCCCGCCTCCGGGGAGGCCACAATGGGAGGCACAGGCCGCCAGCCGCTGAGTCAGCCCCGGGACACCGGCATGGACATCGTCAGGTCCAGGGGGAAGGTGTCGGCCCGTCGGTGGGGCAGGACGGGGAGGGGAGCTGTCTGTCCCCAGAGGGGCCCAAGCACAAAGCATCCTCCGTCAGCCCCGCGTGTCCACCCTCGGGGTAAGCACTGCCCTCCCCCAGCTCCTGTTCAACGTGACCTCTTGTGCCTGGACTCCCCAGGTCTAGAAGGAGTTCCTCCTCCGTCCCCTGCCCTGTGGCTCCCTCCCCGGGTCTGGCCCCTCCACTCCTCACCTGGCCACCACCTCGTCATCCACCTTCACGAGGCAGTAGGGGTCACTGCTCCCAGACCTGCAGGAGAAGGGGGTTCGGGAAGGAGGTTGAGAGGGCAGCCACGAGCGGGGGTCCCGATCCACCTTCATTATACATACAGAGGGCAGCAACTGCCGGCCAGAGAGGGGAGGGGACTGGCCCAGGGTTACACGGCAGGTCCAGCTAAGAAGGCAGGGGCCCGGCAGGCGATGTCCTGGGTGCACAGCCTACCCGCTGCATGCCTGAGTCACCATGCACGGGCTCTCTGGGCTTCCACTCACAGAAATAGAACACTGAGGCATGAGGCCAGAAAGTTCCCAGCGCTGATCTCAGGAGGCCCGGAGCTGTGGCTGGGCTGGTGGGGGGGGGGGGGGGGAGGGGGGGGGAGGGGTGTGCATCCGGGCTTTACCACCCGCTAGCTGTGGAACCCCATGGGTGCTGCTTTTTCCACTCTCTAATGTTAACACACACCTCCTGGGGCAGTTGGAGGGACTAAAGGAGATAATGCGCGGTGAGATGCATCACGGGCTGACCCCAGAGCTCTCCCCCAGGAGCCTTAACGCCACCCTCTGGGGGAGGCACTGCCCTCCCCAGCTTTTCATTTCCACGAGGCTTACGCTGGGGAGAGGACTCCCAACACTCAGCCTTCAGTGGGGATGGACCTCTGCTGGCATAGACCAGGGCACCCAGATCTCAAAGCTCAACCGATAGCACAGATATGCTGCAGCCCCTTGAGTTGCCATGAGCCAACCAACACCCGCTCTATCCCCCCTTCATAATAAGAGTTACCAGCCACATCCCAAGCTGTCCACTAGGGCCCTCATCTCCCCTCTGTCTCATTGCACAGGCCTCCTTTGCCTTCTTCCACCAAGCTCAGTCTGACCTCAGGGCCTTTGCACTTGCTGTTGATGTCTGCTTAAGACACTCTGTCCCCGATCTGGTCATGGCTGGCTCTGTCCTGTCATTCAAACCTCCACCCCAAAGTCCCTGATCACCTCTGTCCTTTGTAAAATTGATCTCCGATCCCTCTGAGCCCCTGAAGGCATCTTGCTCCCCCGTTTCTCTATTTAGTATCTGCCCCCCGCCAAACTTCTGAACTGTGAGCTCTTTGGAGGAGGACCTGTATCCTCTTTCCCCCTGAATCCTCCACCTGAGTCAGGATTCAAACCCGGGTCGATGGGGCTCAGCACACATGCTCTTAACCGATGTCACCTCCACCCCACCTCACAATCCTTTCCCCAGGTGGCCCCCTCTCTTGATGTCCCAGCCCCCACCCTCTCTCCCTGCCACCCCCAACCAGCTCAGCACGTCGCTAATCACAAATACCACAGGGTTTCAGAGAAGGGGATGTTGGCCACCAGGAGCCAACCTGAGCCTTATCTGCTGGATGAATCCTTCCCTGTGCCTCAGTTTCCTCTCTGGACTCCTTCTCTTAACTCCCTCTGTGTGGGTGCTCCAGTGCCTCCATTTCCCTATCTGGCCTCTATCCCTGAACACCTCAGACTGGGTGGTGGCCTGTGTCCCGGCATTCTTTTCTGGGTTCTACTTCCGAACCCCCTTCTGAGCAGCGCCCCAGGCCTCAGTCTCCCCTTATGAATCTATCTCAAAGGCACTGGGTTCGAGCCTCAGTTTCCCGACCTGGTTCTACCGCCCTGGATGCCTGTGGCTGGGTTAACCCCTGTATCTGAGTTCTCTCCCTGGGTTCTCTATCCTCGAGCTTCTTTTAAGTGGAGTCCCCTTCCTCAGTTTCCCCAACCGCAGACTCGGAGGAAGATTGGCTGGGATCCCGGGAGCAAAGAGCTGGGAGACACGCCCCCTTCTGTCAACGAGACATGACCCTGGGGCCCCTCCTGGGAGCCAGGCTAGCACGTCAGCTCCACAGCTCTGACGCACAAGGGCCTTATCAGGCTCCCATCAGGTAGGAGGCGGCAGTGGCAGGAGGCTGCCCCTCGACCCTCAATCTCTCCAGACCCTTGACCTCTCCCGTGGCCCCTGCCCCGACCCAAGTGTGGGAAAGAAGTCCTCTCAGCCGTTGCCTGCCCAGTTTGGTTTATACGTGGGAGCGGTCAGGGCTCAGATCCTAGCTGTGTGACCTTGGGCAAGAGACTTTGCCTCTCTGGACCTCAGTTTCCCCATTTATAAATGTAATTGCTAACAGGACCTACAGAAAATGTTAAGTGCAGGACCTGGCCCGGAGGAAGCCTTATAGTTGCTATCACTAATAATAGTAACACCCAAGGGTGCCTCGCGGCTCAGTCCGTTGGGCGGTTAAGCATCCGATTTCGGCTCAGGTCACCATCTCGCAGTTCGTGGGTTCGAGCCCCGCGTCGGGATCTGTGCTGACAGCTCAGAGCCGGGAGCCCGCTTCGGATTCTGTGTCTCCCTCTCCCTCTGCCCCTCCCCCACTTGTGCTCGCTGTCTCTCTCAAAACTAAGTAAACTTAAAAAAATAATAGTAGGGGCGCCTGGGTGGCTCAGTCGGTTGGGCGGCCAACTTCGGCTCGGGTCATGATCTCGCGGTCCATGGGTTCGAGCCCCGCGTCAGGCTCTGTGCTGACAGCTCAGAGCCTGGAGCCTGTTTCAGATTCTGTGTCTCCCTCTCTCTGACCCTCCCCCGTTCATGCTCTGTCTCTCTCTGTCTCAAAAATAAATAAAAAACGTTAAAAGAAAATTAAAAAAAAAAAAAGAAAAGACAAGAGAGGCAGGAAGGCTAGGTTAAAAAAAAAATAATAATAGTAATACTCAAGAATTTTCAGTTGAGAACTCTCCAGAGTCAGGTTGCACACTGCCCTCAAACTTGACGAGGCTTCAGGAAGAGTCTGGGCCCTTTCTCTTAGAGACGAGAGAGAACACATCCCACCTGAGTCTCCATGGGCTTGGAGATCCCAGCATGCTCTGAAGAGAGCCTCTCTGATGAAGGGAGTCAACGGCCAGGGAAACTGAGGCAGGGTGGCTGGATCCCCAATGAGAGCTTAGTGACTCCTTTCCCCCCTTGCTCTGGGGCTCACCTTGGCCCGGGAACTTGGGGAAGGAGGCGTGGCCGAGAGATGTAGGAACCAGGTATGAGTCAACTTCCTCCGCAGGAAAGGCAGAAGGAGCCCCACGAGGCACGTCCAGGGGCCAGGGCGGTGCCCCCCACTCCCTCATGGCCCTCGTTCAGGACTGTGAGATGGACGCCTGGTTTCTGGAGGGGCCCCCCTCAGCCCTCCAGCAGTTTCTAGGCCCCCACTCTAGCCCCGCTGCCCCCACAGTTCCAGAATCTCATTCTCAGAGGCTCTGAGAGGGTGTCCCAGAAAGAGGGAAGCCGGGGCTTGTCCAGATGCTGCGTTCACACAGCATGCGCTCTGCTTCTATGTCAGGTGCATGTTTATTTGGGGTGGCTGATGAGGATGAGGGGAAGTTACAACTGTTCTAAGCAGCCCAGTGTTGGGGAGGGGCGAGGTTCGCGGAATCAAAGGCAGGATACTCCTCACTGGGGACCCACAGCTGGGGGAGTCAGGGCATAGCTAAGCCCCAACCTCAACTTGGGCAAAGCCTCGGAATCCAGATCTCGGCTCACCTTGGCCACGGGAGACATCCTAACAGGTCCCCCACCCCCACGGCTGCATGGGGCTGGGCGCCTCCTGGCCAGAGCTCCTATGCCCTGGTGGGAAATGGAGACCCAACAGGAACAAGGTTCAAGGTCACACAGTTGATATCCTGCCAAGGATCCCACACCTGTCCAGGTGCTGACACCTCAGAGCCCCTTCTGGGCTCCAGGCCAAGCAGGAGGGGGACCCCTCCTGCCGTTCTGCTGATTTGGCAACTGCTGACTCAGCCCTGGGGGAAGCATAGCCAAGGACCGGTACTAAGGGGAGCCCAAGGGTCTTCCTGCCCCATCACACCTGGCTGGGGAGGGGGCTCCCGGGAGAGGGTGCCCCCTCCAGCAGCTCAGCATCCAGGGAACTCTTAGCTGGGGAGCTCAGGGCTCTGGGTTAAGAGGACCCCAGCTTCCCTCGGGCCTGATTGATGGGCCACCTGGTAACACCAGATGCGAATGCTGAGGCCACCCAGCCCTCTGGGCCTCCTTCCCAGGTTTCTTTTGATAGGCACCCACCCAGGCCTGGAGAAGCCCCACCTCCCGCACCTGCCGCCACTAAGGAAGAGACCCCCCCCTCCCTCGCTCCAATCCCAGCTCCAACAGAATCCGACCGTCCAGTCCCCTTTTAGCACATCCCAGGAACAAAGACATCCCTCTTCCTGGGGGCAGGGTGGGGCGTCTGCTAAGTCTGGGCACCCCCTCCCACTAGGACAGCGATGGCCATGGGGCCTCTCGCCCCGTGAAGGCGGATCTGCCCCAACACTGTGTCTTACACAAGAAGCCCCTGCCCACGTCACCGACCCTCCCTGGCATGCGGAACGGGTGCCCCCCCGCCCCATCCCATGTCCGGTGCGCCCCTCACCCGCGACCCGCCCCAGGGTACTCACACGTCCTTGGCAGGCAGCGCCCGGCCCTCCACCACGCGGACGTTCAGGGAGCTGCTCTTGGCCATGGCGCCCAGCCCCAAACTTTACGGGCAGAAGGGTGCCCAGGCGCCGAGGCTGGACCGCGGAGGGGGCGTCTACATGTCACCAGCTGCGAGCCTGGCGCCCTGTCTCGGGGTCCCAGCGCCGCCCGTCCGAGACGCGGGTAGCTGGGGGGGAGGTTTCCGAGGGAGAAGAATAGGTGTCCGGGGAGGGGGCGCCCCTCGGACTCTACAGGTAGGAGCTGTGCGCGGAGGAGACAGAGCGCGCAGGGGCCACCGGCGGCTGGAGCTCCGGGAGGGCGGGCAGGGGGCGGAGGGGCAGCCCAGGGCCCTCCCCCCAATCCCGCCTCCCGCGTGTCCCCCGCCCGTCCCCGGGACCCCTCGCGCGCCCTCTGCCGGAGCCCCAGCCAAGCGCGCCTGAGCGCACCGGCGGCGGAGACCAGGGCGCGCGGAGGCTGGGACCGCCAGGTGGGGGGCGGCCCACGGCCACGGCGGGCGTGGCCGCTGGCTCGCGGTGAGTTGGCCTGGGGCTCAGAAGACACAGTAGGTCCCCTGCCTGCCCTCCCTCCGACACACTCGCATCTCCCTGGCCCTTCCTTGCCGACCATCCCGGCGCCACCTCCTGGATCGCACCTCCGTGTCCTGTCCGGGAGCAGTACCCGCGGTCGGCGGGAGGCGTCGCTAGAGAGGGAGTCGCACATTCCCGGGGGGGGGGGGGGGGGGTCCGTTCAGAGTCTAGGGAGGGGCCTCGAACATCCCCTTCCCTGTCGTTTAGTTTCCAATTAAACCCAGACTGTGCGAGCGGCAGCTCCCACGTCACGGGCTGGCACTGCGGGGGAGGCAGCCGCGGCCGGAGGGGGAGGGGAGGCCTGAAGATAACAACCACGACAGCGGTGACAAGTCGTCCCCAATCGTTGGAACACTTACTGTGCGCCAGGCGCTGTTCTAAGCGGTTTGCAGGCAGTCTGTCGTCGTCGTCCGTGTCCATGATGATTCCACGCGCTAAGTACCGTTGCCCCGTTGCCCCATTTTATGGATAAAGAAACAGGTTCGGGGGGATGAGACGGCTCATGAAGGCGTCGGTCAGTAATTGGTTTGCCTTCCTGGGTTTGAAGCCTGACTCAACCACTTGGTAGCTGTGACACTGAGCAAGTCACTTAGCCTCCCTGCGCGTCGGTCTGGTTTCCTCGTATGCTCCGTGGGAATCACATAGAACTTTGCTCCCAGAGCCTTGCGAGAATTAGGTGGGATAAAGCACCTGTGGAAGCAGCAGACACAGGTCTCAAAACAGTAGGGGGGGTGGATCCGGAAGGGGCTTGCTGTCCTTATTCTTGTCCTCCTAGGCATGACTCAAACATCAGCCCTCCTAGGAAGACTTCCAAGATGCCTACCACCCCAGACACAGGCTTTCTTCTTTTCTCCGCTCCTCAGCTCCAGGTTGGGACATTTTTCAAGTCTTAAAACTTGCAGTTTGAAAAGCACATTTGAAACAATGGGACAGGAAGAGCCTGTCCCGGGGCAGCGCCTGACACACAGGGTTTCTCACCCCCCCCCCCCAATTCTCCCCCCCCCCCCCGCCTCCCCCCGCCACGAGTTTGTTGTTTACCCGCCTAAGGGTTCTTGGAAGAGCTGGCACCAGGCCTGACTCACTTGGGTCAGCCCAGGGCTGGGCACCAATGGGAAGGCCCCCACGGAATGACTGCAGCAGCCAACGCCCAGACCGGCGGGACCAGGGGAGCCCTGCCCGGCCACCGGAGTAGCCATCAGCCTCCCAAGCTCCCTCCTTGACTTCCCACCCAACGACTCCAGCCGGGCTGGTAAGGGATTCAGATCCCTGGAGTTCTCCCCCCCAGCTGGCCACGATCTGTTGAGTCCTGCAACCTCCAAAGACAGGTCCTCAGTTACCCCATCTGGGGTGTGGGTCTAGCCGGGCTTAGAAGTATTGCAACATCCTACAGCGGGGTACGAGAGGTGATCCAGGGTTGAATCCGGAGCAGTAGTAGCCCCAGGGGAGTGTTAAACACCCACCCTCCCCACTCTTGAGCCTTACCAGTCACCCCTGATCCTCACCGGGGGAAACCGGTACGTGCTTCGTGAGAGCTACTTCAAGACGGGCTCTTTTCCCACCCCCACCTAGGGGGGAGTTTTTGGCTAACGCTTTTTCTTCTGAGACCCTGCAGAGATCTCAAACAGGCTATCCGGCCCCCAGGGACCCCTGGTGGAACCTGAGGGACCTAGTCCTGGGCCACCTGGGATGCCAGCCAAACCGCCACCAGCCATCTCGGCCAGCCTTCCGGAGCCGAGCAGGAAGTCACATTCCCGAACACCCTTCCCCAGGCCCCCAGGGGGGTTATGAAGGTTACGGACTGTGCCAGCCAGGCCGCCAGGGAGCTAACTCTGTCACCTGTCCAGTATCCGGCATTGGACCCTGAAATGCGCCTGGGGCTGTGGCCACAGACCTCAAACGTTCCGAATGGCTTGGCCACTTCCTGTTGTTGTGAGAAGCTTTGACTTGAAACTGGCATAGGGTTTGGGGTCTCCCAGGGCAGCTCCTATCAAGGGGCCAACGGGTGACGGTGGCCGAGAGGAGTGTGGGACCTACTGGTGGCTACCCAGCTAGGAGAGGGGAGCGTGGGTCATGAGCACCCAAGCCTGGGCTGTCATGTGGGAAGGGGCTCACGTTTCTCACGGGCTGTTGTAAGAGGTAATCAAGAGGCAGTGGAGGGCACCTGGCATCATTCCTGGCACATAGTAGGTGCTTGAGAAGTGGTTAGCCTCCTCCCCTTCCCCTTTCCGCTAAGCCCATGATCATCTCCTTGCTCACTGTCTACATGGTCTAGCACCCATGGGGTGCACGCAACAAGGGCTCCCTAAACCCATAAGCGGGAAGAAATGCTGAGCTCAGGAGTTAAGAGCAGAGGTGTTAGCATCCAGCCAAGCCAACCCGGGACTGCGTCCTGGCACCTACACTTCTGAGCTGGGTGTTCTTGGTGGGTTACCCTTTGGGGGCCTCAGTTTCCTCATCTGTAAAGTGGGGCTAATAATGGCACCCACCTGATAGCCTGGGTGTGAGGACTGGATGGAAAAAACATCAGGTGTTTAGCATAGCCTGGCATACAGCAAGGGCTCAGTAAGTGCCCATGGGACCTCCTGACCCCCTGCTGTGCCTGACATTGAGCCCCACTGGGTGGCTGAGTTCTGAGGCTGGATCTTGAGGATGTGGCCCGTGGAGCACCAGGCCCCACCCCGAATTCCAGGGAGGGATGGAACAGCCACACTTGCGGGCGGCTGCAGGTTGCTGAGCAGGGGGAATCTGGAAGTTTGCATCTCAGCGGAGAAAATCTGATAAGCGAAGTCCCAAGGTCAGGTTCTTGTACCCTGATGGGCCCCACCGCCCAGAACTGGCTGAGTCCCCCCCCCCCTCCGCCCCCCACTGCATCCGAAAGGCTGAGCCTGGGGCCCAGGGAGAGCTCATAAACACCACAGAGAGAGCTTCTCATGTCAGAGGAGGGACCGGGCCTGGGCACTGGTGACCGCTCCTGAGGGCTGGCTGTGCCCATGGCTTTCCGACTCCTTGTTCAGCCATGCCACATTGGGAACTTGAGATCGTCCACGGTGGGAGAATTTACACCATGCAGGTTGGCAAATGCTAAAATGGGGGGGGGGGGGGGAGGGGTCAGTTTAACAACACACCACTCCCGAACTCAACACTCTTAAGATTTCAGTCACGTCCCCTCACCCCACCCCACACTGCCCCTGCCCTGTCTGTTCCTTCCACCAAGAAAGCCCTTTCACTCCCTTTTCTACCTGTTTCCTTGTTTATGTCCTACTGATTCAACTGAATCAAGATTAAGGGGGGGGGGCAGTGAACAAAGGATAGACAATGTCATGTCAATGTCATAGACTACTACAAAGCTGTTAAAACGGATGTTCTCAGAGGCGGGAAAAAGGCTGAAAAAGAAAACGTAGGTAATGGGGAAAACACAGTACACATGACCAGCTATACAGCATGATTCTGATGCCACAAAATATTATATGTATATATATATAATATTCTTTTTACTCCACGGATCCGTATCAAGTGCCTGCCGTGTCTCAGGCAGTGGGGATACAGTGAGGTATAAAACAGCCCAGCCCTGCTCTCCTGGGGCTCTCGGGTGGAGTGGGGAACTGACAGAAGTAGCAGGCAGCTAACGAAATCGCTCCTGGGAGGAGGTAGGAAGTGATACGCAGATGATAAAGCGGGCATCGGAGTGGGGCAGGAGCTCCAGGGCTTTCCTAGGCATGATGACATGCGCTGCTTTCATAATCAGAAAAATAATGCGTGCGCCCTCCAGTTTCTGAAGGCACTGCTGGCCTTTGAGGCTGGCGCACGGCCTCCGGGGAGCCCTGGAAGACAGCTGGGAAGACAGCCACGACCACCCCCCTCCACTCCCCTCACCCCTGCCTGTTGGCACCGTTCTGTGACCTTGGTCTCTTGTTCGCTTGTTTTGTGGTATTTTACACACTCGTCTTATCTCTTAAATGTCAGGGACAATGTCTGATTCATGCCGCGCCTCCCACACCGCGTGGCACATTAAGAAAGACTCAGAACGCACTCGCTGGGTTAAACAGAATTCTGTTCCCCTCCAGGGCTGGAATCTGGCCTCTCTCGTCGTGACAATAGTCATATTATTTTTTTACTTCCTTTCTCCCCGCGGCGCCCAGGGTGGCAGCTTAATCAGTGCTGACTTACCCCCTCTCCGCTACACCTCCGCCCCCAAACCGGGGACAGACCCCTCCTCTGGCTCCACAGACCTGTCTGCCCCTCCAGACCTCAGTTTCCCCTCCTGGAAGTGGCACCATCCCTTCTGAGGCCAAGGCCGGGGGCAAGGCGGACAAACCCGGGCCCAGGTTGGGGGTGAGGAGTGCGTTCTTTGTCTCGGGAGCACAAAGCCCCATTTGTGATCGCGGGGCACGATTCTGGGCAGAGAGCCACGTGGGACAGGAGGCGGCGGTGGGAGGAGTGGGCAGGATTCCCAAGCCCCTCCTGTGGGCTGGCTGCCGAGGAAGCAGTAGGTCCCCTCCCCCCACAGCCTGAAACACCGTGTCCGGCTGCCAGTCTGACGCCCTGCTTCCTCCTTCCTCGGCCCTTCTCCCTAAGGTGGCCTCCCCACCCCTGCCTTGGAATGGAGAAGTAGGCAGGGGGAGGCCACCCAGGCATGAGATCTGGGGGCGGGGAGAGTGGATATTTCCAGAGCTACGGGTTGTGGCCAAGGGCAAGGCCAGCCTAGAAGTTGTGTCCTGCTGTCACTCAGCAGCCCGACCCAAACCGTCTCCCAGGCCAAGGGGACAGAGAGGTGGGGGGAGGGGGGCTGGGACCTCTGCCTCAGCAGCGTGGCAGGGGAGCCCCAAGAGGACCTGGAAGCAAGGCCCCATTTAAAGCAGAAATGCAAAGGCCTGGGGCATGGAGGGATGTAGCCTGACCCATCCCATCATCCCTGAATTCTGCACACCGACAGACAGACCTTTGTTCTCTTGTAGGAAGAAGCCACATCCTCCTGCCTCGGGGCCTTTGCACATGCTGTTCTGTCTCCTTGGAATACTTTTCCTTTCTTCTTCTCACCCCTCTTTATCCTTCAGGTCTGGGTTCACATGATACTTTCTCAGAGAGGCTTCCCTCCCTGCTTCTTACACCCTGGGCTTCTTCCCCTAGGCCTTCCAGAGCATAATGACATATTTGTAGTCATTTGAGGCCTCTGACCTCCCCATCAGCCTGTATGTCCCATGTGGGCAGGATTTGCCTTAACCACTGTTGTATCCTCACACGGTGCCTGCTACAGTGTAAGTGCTCAATAAACATCTGCCCTCCCGCCCGCCCCCCCACACCCAAACAAACCACCTCTAAGGGAATAGAGATTAAAAAGGGAAGGACGCCTAGCAGCTTCAAGATGAGGACACCCTCCGAGCAGGAAAGGAAGGGAATGGAGCCTGAGGAGGGAGAGATCCAAGACGGGCTCAAGGGTATCTGAAGTGCTGTAGTTGAGAAGGTGGGCTCCACGACCAGATGGCCGAGTTCAAGTCCCGCCTTGGGCTTGGCACATCGCATGAAGGAAAAAGCAGCAAATCGGACCGTCAACGTTTAAAACTGTTCTTTGCGAGAGACCACGTGAAGAGAATGAAAAGACAAGCTACAGCCTGGGAGAAAATACCCAACAGAGGTCTATCTGGAACATCCAGACGTGTATCTAGAATATATAAAGAGGTTCCCCAAACCCAACGGCTAAAAACAATTCATTAGAACACAGGCGACAGATGCGGAACTGATATTTGGCCGAAGCGGAGACACAGATGGCAAAGAAGTACGCAAAAAGATGTTCCTCGTCATTACAGCCAGTAGAGAAGCGCAAAGACCACGAGGAGACATCACTGCACCTATCAGAATGGCTAAAACAAAAGTGGTGAGAATAGCGAGGATGAAGAAAAAACAGAACAAAACACCGGATCACTCGTGCATTGTCGGTGGGAATATGGTACCGCCACTCTGGAAAAGACTATGGCAGTTTCCTTAACGGTTATGCTCACGGGCATCGATCCCAGAGGAGTGAGAGCTTACGTTCACACAAAAACCAGGACGTGAATCCTCACGGCGGCTTTATTCAAGAGAGCCCCAAACTGCAAATAACCCAAACGCCCTTCTACCTGAATGGTTACACTGTGGCCATCCATCCCACGGCTCGCTACTCAGCGATCAAAAAGAATAAACACTGATGCATGTAGCAAGTAGGGTGGGTCTCCAGAGAACAAAGCGGAGTGCAAAAGCCAGCCTCAAAGGTTACATACTGTACAATTCCACTTAGGTAACATCCTTGACGTGACAAAACTATGCAGATGGAGAACAGATAAATAGTCTCCAGGGGTTAGGGAGGCAGGAGGGAGGGAAGGGGTCCTGGCTAGCAAAGGGCGGCATGAAGGATCCCAGCCAGGAACGTTCTGCAGCTTGACGGTGACCGTCACAGGGGTCCACATGTGATAACTTTGCATAGGACTAAATACACACACACATGAGTGCATGTAAAGCTGTGAAACCTGATTAAGGCTGGCGGATTGTATCGATGTCAATTTCTTGGTTGTGATACTGTGGGGTCAGGTGCAACATGGAACCATCGGGGAAACCGGGTGGAGGGATATGGGATCTTTCTGTATTTCTTCTTAAAGTTTTTTTTCAATTTTTTATTTAATTTTTTTTTTATTTTTGAGAGACAGAGAGGGAGAGAGAGAGAGAGAGAGAGAGAGAGAGAGAGACGGAGCGTGAGCTGGGAAGGGGCAGAAAGAGGGAGACACAGAATCCAAAGCAGGCTCCAGGATCTGAGCTGTTGTCAGCACAGAGCCCGGATGCGGGGCTCACACCCATGAACTGTGAGATCCTGACCTGAGCTGAAGTCTGGCTCTCAACCGACTCAGCCACCCAGGCGCCCCTATATTACTTCTTAAATTGCATGCATGTCTACACGGCTCTCTAAATAAAAGAGTCATCTGGGGGTTACACATCTATTAGAATGACCTGAAAAACACCCAACAATACCGGCTGCTGGCGAGGATACGGAGTAATCAGACCTCTCATGCATTGTTGGTGTCTATGTACAAATGGTAGAGCCATGGGCACCTGGGTGGCTCAGTCGGTTAAACGTCTGACTCTTGGTTTCAGCATAGGTCATGAATTCACGGTTCGGGAGTTCGAGCCCTGTGTCAGGCTCTGTACTACCAGTGAGGAACTTGCTTGGGATTCCTTCTCTCTCTGCCCCTCCCCTGCTCTCTCTCTCTCTCTCTCAAAATAAATGAATACACTTTATTTTATGTTATTTTAATTTTTTTAATGTTTATTTATTTCTGAGACAGAGAGAGACATGAGCATGAGTGAGGGAGGGGCAGAGAGAGAGGGAGACACAGAATCCGAAGCAGGCTCCAGGCTCTGAGCTGTCAGCACAGAGCCCGATGTGGGGCTTGAACTCAGAAACCGTGAGATCATGACCTGAGCCGAAGTCGGTCTCTCAACCAACTGAGCCACCCAGGCACCCCCAAATAAATACACTTTTAAAAAAAGCAACTTATTTTTTTTAAAAATGGTACAGCCACTTTGAAAAAAGTTTGCAGTTTTTCATACAGTTAGACACATACTTACCATATGACTCAGCAATCCTGCTCCTACATATTTATACAGAGCAGAATGAAAGCTTATGTTCACACAAAAATCTGTCCATGAATACACAGGCTCTATTTGTCATTGCCCAGAACCAGAAATGACCCAGCGGGAGGCTGAGTAAACAAACCATGGTATACCATCAAATAGTACTCGGCAATGAAGAAGAAGAAATTATGGATACACCCATCAACAGGAATGAATTTCAAATGAACACTTCTGTGTTAAAGAATCCAGACTCAAAAGGCTACAAAGTATAGAATTCCATTTCTGATATTCTGGCAAAGGCAAGACTATCAGGACAGAGAGCAGGTCAGCGGTTGCCAGGGGCTAGGGTGGGGACAAGGGTTAATTATGAAGAAGCATGGGGACTTTTGGGGGTGATGGAAACATTTTGTACCTTGACTGTAGTGGTGATGACCCATGACTTTCTGCATTTGCCAAACCCATAGAACTGTACGTGAAAAAAAAATGAATTTTACATTATGTAAATTATACCTCAATATTTTTAAACCAAGAAAAAAATTAGGTCGTGTAGCTTATAACTTCACGTCAATGTGTGCAGAAAGATATATGTGCAATTGAATGCAAAACGACCCAAGAGAAAATGTACATTATTTTAGCTCCTTTCTAAAAATATGCCCTCAGGGGCGCCTGGGTGGCTCAGACGGTTAAACGTCCGACTCCGGCTCAGGTCATGATCCCGCTGTTTGTGAGTTCGAGCCCCGTGTGGGGCTCTGTGCTGACAGCTCAGAGCCTGGAGCCTGCTTCCAATTCTGTGTCCCCCAGTCATGCTCTGTCTCTATCTCAAATATAGATAAACATTCAAATAAACAATAAATAAATAAATTAATTAATTAGTGCTCTGACAAAATGCTTAGGAGTTGCTTTAAGCAATGTAGGCATTATAAGCATGGTTTTTCCTAACAGTGTTATTCTGCAATAAGAAAATATATTTCTTTACATGAAAAAAATTACTTAAAACAGAAAAATAAAACGATCGAAAGCACAGACGATGAGATGCTAGCGTGTATTATTTCTGGGTGGAGGACCCATGGGTATCTGCAGTTTTGGTCTGGGCGCTTTTCTCTAATACCGTCCCCTAGAGTGCCATTTTTAGGAATTAACTTAGACATTGCATAGAAAGCGCTTAGCACAGTGCCTGAACAACAGTAATCGCTCAAGGTATGTCAGCTCCTCCCCATCCCCCAAATCTGGGGCTCCTCCAACCCGGCCTCCCCTGGGTGGTGCTGATCTCTCTTAACCACACTGGGGGCTCCATGAGACTGGGCCAGGGTAGCCCCATCCCCAGCAAAAGGTGTTGACCCTCGGAGGGATGGAACGTAGTAGGCCCTCAGCACTTTGCCAGGGAGTGAATAGCCCTGCCCAGGACCTGGCAAACAGTGGGTGCCCAATAATTACTCTTTGAACAGACAACTAACCGTTACAACCATGACAGCCGTCCCGTCCCATCCCACCCGGCCACGGAGAGGCTTGACCAGCATGCGGCACCAAATGGGTAAATTTTTGGCTGAAGGACCCACCTCCTCTCCACTGCACCCCAGTTTAGATAGGGACTTAAAGCCATCTCTGAAATAGGCAGAGTCTGCTCCCCGCCCTACCCCCCTTGGGCGGCCCCCTGCCCTCTCCCCTCCCAGGATGGACTCCCGAGGCCTCAGGCCGGCTGTGGAATGTTGTGTGGTTGGTTGCCCCGGCAACCAAGGCCTGCTAGGTGGCCGCCTTGCGGAGCACAGAGCCCGCTGCCACACTGCCCTCCATCAGAACATCAGAAACCCCCAGGGCCCCCTGGGCTGGTGCAAAACTCCATCCGTGGAAAGAAAGCCCGGGTGAATGCCGGCACAATGGCAGTGCCCTGGGAGGAATATTTCCGACTGGCCTTGCAAGAGAAACTGCCTGCGTGAGTGTCTTGGAATGGCAGGGAGGGCTGGAAGGAGGGCAGAAGCGGGCGGGATGACCCGTGCCTTCCTCTCGCCCACCCGTGGCGTCTGGCTTCCTTGGGCAACTCCTGCTGGGGTATTACTGTCCCCACTTCACAGAGGAAGAAACTGAGGCTCAGAGGAAACCGGTCTCTGGGCTAGTCAGGGCAGAGCTGGGTTAACAGCCTCTGCTCCGGATCCCCACCCCTGGCTGCCATCCGGCGGCTGCGATTAGATCCTTTGCACTGAGATGGGAATCCCTGCAAAGCTCTGCGCTTTCAAGGAGGAGTAGAGGAAGCTTGTCGGGTGCCTGCTTTGTGCTCAGCAGTGACCGAGGGGCCCAAGCTCAGTGTCGGTCTGGACCGGACCGGTGCCGGGAAGGCCCTCCCGCTCATTCTGTTGGAGCCTCCCTTCTGCTCTCTACACAGCACCATGGAGGGCTGTGTGCAGCACTGCGCCCCCGCCCCCCCACCCCCACCCCAGAGCATGCCTCCAGATCCCAGCCTCCTTCTGGAGCCCTCCCAGGGACGTCTGAGGGAGGCCGAACAGCCTTCCCAACGCAGCCTGGCCGCAGCAAGGAGCTGGTCTCCCCTGCGCCCCATCCAGACTTCCACCAGCCCCGGCCTTCCGGCTCTGAGTTCATCCTTCTCTCCTTTCCCCCCACCCCCAATCGCAGCAGCAGCTGTAGCTGGAACCTGCCCTCCTCACCTCTCCCCTACAACCACCTGACCAGCACCACACTATCTCTGTGTTATCCCGGAACCCCGTCACCGGTCTCCCGGCGGCTGCCCTGCCTCTCTGACGGCCCTTGCCCCCAACAGCAGCCTCCAGCTCTTCCACAAACCAAGGTCCTTCCCTCAGGGCCGTCGCACTGGCTGTTCCCTGCAAGTGTCCACATGCTCACTCCCCCTTGCCCTTCGCGTCTCTGCCCAGACGACCTCAGAGTCTCCTCTGAGAGACTTTTTCATCTCCCTGTCGAAAGATTTCCTTTTGGGGCGCTTAGATGGCTCAGTCGGTTAAGGCTCCTACTCTTGATTTTCACTCAGGGTCGTGATATTGAGCCCCGTGTCAGGCTCTGCGCTGATAGCCTGGAGCCTACCTCGGATTCTCCCCCTCTCTCTACCCATCCCCAATTCGTATGCGCGCGCGCTCTCTCTCTCTCTCAAAATAAGTAAATAAACTTAAAAAAAAAAAATTCTTCCTCCCTCCTGCTGCCCCTCCGCTTGTGTGCACACTTTCTCTCTTTCAAAAGGGGCGCCTGGGTGGCGCAGTCAGTTAAGCGTCCGACTTCAGCCAGGTCACGATCTCGCGGTCCGTGAGTTCGAGCCCCGCGTCAGGCTCTGGGCTGATGGCTCAGAGCCTGGAGCCTGTTTCCGATTCTGTGTCTCCCTCTCTCTCTGCCCCTCCCCCGTTCATGCTCTGTCTCTCTCTGTCCCAAAAATAAATAAAAACGTTGAAAAAAAAATTAAAAAAAAAAGGGGGGGCACCTGGGTGGCTCAGGTGCTTAAGTGACTGCCTTCGGCTCAGGTTATGATCTCACGGTTTGTGGGTTCGGGCCCCGCGTCAGGCTCTCTGCTGTCAGCTCGGAGCCCGCTTCTGATCCTCTGTCTCCCTCTCTCTCTCTGCCCCTCCCCTGCTCATTTTCTCTCCCTGTCTCTCTATCTCAAAAATTAACACATAATAAAAATAAAATAAAGATAAGTTAATAAATTTTTAAAAAGGAAAAGATTTCCTTTTGTCTGCTTAATTTTTCCTCTGAGCACCTACCACGGCCTAGCCTTATTCATTGTTAGGTTTGTTTTCTGTGTGCTCTGCCCCCCCAGCAGCCTGGTGGCTTCTGGAAGGTGGGGATTTTGTCTGCCTTGTGCACACCTGCACCCCTCAGTGCCTGGAAAGATGCCTGGCACAGAGTAGGTGCTCGGTACAATTTATTGAACGAATTCAATAAATTCAGCAGCTAGCGTGGGGCTAATGGGGGTATTTCAGGCACTAGTGGGGGGGGTTTGGGGGCCCCACCTTCTGCCTCCTTCATCCCTGCCTCCTCCTGGAGCTCCTCCAGGAAGATCCCGGAGCAAAGTGTGGACCACTTCCCGCCAGTGCTGCGTCTCCTGGAGAAGAGGCAGGAGCTGATAGACGCAGACCGAGGCCTGCAGGCCCAGAAGGAGGTGAGCCTCCACTGCGGTCCCTGAGACGTTTTGGGACCCCAGAGCAAAAAAACCACAAGTGTCCAGGTGGGGAAGCACTGAGAAGACGCTGCGGGAGCCCAGAGGAAGCCTCTATCTCCACGAAGGGGTGGTCAAGGAGGGCTTCCTGGAGGAAGTAATGTCTTGGGGATTGGGAAAGGGCAAGCAAGTCGGCTTAGCCAGTAAAGGAGGGTGGGGTGAGGAAGGAGAAGCGGGCAGAGGGAACAGCACATACAAAACTGGAAGGCAAGGACAAAACACAGGTGGATGAACGTCTGGAAGGCAGAGTGTCAGAGGAAGCGGGTGAGATGAGGCCAGAAGGACGCACAGGGAAGCTGGCTGCAGGGGGTGGGGGGCATTTGGGCTTCATCGGGGGTGGTGGGAGCCATGGGCGGGTTTGAGCAGGGGCGTGCGGACAAGCTCAGGAGCAACAGATAAGTAGGATCCTGAAAGTACTGGATAACTTGGACCCCCAAACACACAGACACCCACTCCTCACCTCCCCCAGGTGTTCCAGACCACGAGAGCAGCGCTGAAAGAGCGCTGGGAACAGTTGGAACAGAAGGAGCAGGAGCTAAAGGGGTCCTTTGTGCGCTTTGACAAGTTCCTGCAGGTAGGTGGAGACTGCTGGGGGGAGGCAGGTCAGCGGGTCACGGAGTCTCGGAGTCTCTATCCTGCAGGGTCAGCCTCGCTCGGGAATTTTAAAAGTGTGCTGACTAGTACAAGAGGTTGTAGAGTAGGAAATACACACGCACCGCCTGTCGTATTCGAGTTTTCAAAAAGCGTGGGGGAGAGGAGAGGGACCAAAATCAGAGCTACTGCTCACTCTGCCCACGGGCCACCTGTCTGCTACCACGGCTGGGCGCGCCAAGAGTTGGGGCGGTGGAAGCAGCGAGCCCCGCGGGCTCCCGGGTCCCGAGGACGGTCGCCTCCGCTCTGTCCGCCTCCCCAGGACACGGAGGCCCGGCGCAGCCGCGCCCTGCGGAGGGCGGCCCAGGAGCGGCTCCAGGCGGACCGCCGGGAGGCGGAGGCCCTACGGCTTCGGGCCCAGGTCGAGGAGCTGCAGCGGGAGCGCGCGCGGCTGCGGTGCCGGCTGGAGCGCCTGGAGCCCTGCGCGCGCCTGCTGGGGCGAGTGCTGGAGCAGCTGCCGGAGGTGAGTACCCTGCGGAGGCTTTGGGGCTCGGCGCCCCCATGCAGCCGGGCTACCAGGTCGGGTGGCCTCTGGAAAGGCTTTGGGTGTGCACTACTGGAGCGCTGACTGTATGCCAGGAATCACCACTTATTGAGCACTGACTGTATGCCAGGGACAAGGTTTGCTCTGAATTCTCCCCAACGCCCGGTGATGTAAGTCCTGTTCTTGTCAACCGCATGGGGGAAACCCGGGTCCCCCCCCCATTTTAACAAACGGGGAAACTGAGGCTCAGAATGGTAACTCTCACTCAGGGACACACAGGAGAAGGAGGGGGTGTGCCCAGGCACTCAATAGATACCAGTTGAACAATACATGAACACTACATGAATATTAATCACAGGCAGTGAAGTTGGCTAGGCTTTATGCTGGGGTGGGGAGGGGCGAGAGCAGTCCTCGTTTCTGGGGTAGGGGCCGTGCGATACCCTCATTTTGCACGTGGGCTAACCGAGGAGGCGCCGGGGGGCCGGATGGCGGGGGGAGGGGAGGGGGCTGCGGGCCGGCTGAGTCCCCATCTTGACCGCACCCTAGTTCCAAGAGGTCCCCGAGCTGGTGGCGCGCTTCGACGGCCTGGTCGATATGCAGGCGGCGCTGAGGCTCACGGAGCGCCAGCGGCTGGCCGAGCTGGAGGAGGCGCGTGCTCGGCTGCAGCGGCTGCGGGACGCGGGGCAGAGCGAGCTGCTCGGGCAGGGCCAGCGGCGAGTGCAGCTGCTGGAGCGCCTGGAGGCCGCGAGGGAGCGCACGCTGCGCTGGGTACGGCCGGGAGGGAGGAGGTGGGCACCCGGGACCCCAGCCTCCCACCTCCGGAGAGGAGTGCCACGAGTGCTAAGAGCAGAAGGCAGTGGTTACCCCAGAGGGGAGCAGCGCTAACGGGCGGATTCCAGCATCTGAACGCGCTTCCGGACACAGGAGGCCAGTCCTAGCCCAACCTGACGCCCAATTCCTGCACTCCTCTCCCGGAGGCGCCCCGGCGCGCCAGACTGGAGGGAAGGGAGGGGGCTCCCCCCACCCTCCTCAGCAGGCCCAAACCTTGATCGGGGAAGGGGGCGGGGTGTTCTGCAGGAATCCAAGTGGATTCAGATCCAGAACACGGGGGCGGAGAAGACCCTTCTCCTGGGACGCACTAGGATGGCAGCGCTCAACCTGTTCCAGCTAGTGTGCCGGCACAAGACGCACCCGCCTGCCCTGGACATCGAGGACACTGAGGGGCAGCTGGAGCAGGTGAGCTCCCTCCTTACGTGCCCTCCAACCCCCAGATTCAGAGCTTCACAGTGCCTGAAGTCTCCGGGTTCAGTATGACCCTCTGTGATCAGGGTACACACTTCCAGCCCCCCCCCCCCCCCACGGGGTGGGGGGGATGTGGGCTCTGTGGCCACCTGGGAACCCTGCCTAGGCGGCTGGGTTGGTCTTGGCTCTGCGGGGCATCTGGTCTGTGGCCAGAAGCAAGCCGCCAGGCCCCTCTCTGAGTCCCAGGCCTCTCACTTGCGCCCAAGGGCCGAGGTGTGTGACGATATTGTACTTTAGGCCAAGAGTCTGTCTTTCGTCCCAGGGTCAGACAGCATTACAAGTGTGACATCAATAAGAAACCAGGTTGAGACTCACCCTTGCTCCTGGCAGGGACAGGCCTCTGCTTCCCCAGGGAGAGGGAGGGCGGGGCCGTGCCCTCGTCTTTCTGCACAAGGGCACCACCAATGGCACTGTGGCCCAAGTCGTTCAGGTTTGCAAGGTTGCAGAATATGTGACATGGTTTACAGAGGGAGGGGGTTTCGGACCCCTCTGTTGTTCCTAATGGGGACCCAGAGCATGGTTCCTTTAAGCGGAAGAAACACAAAAGGAGGCACCCCAGCCCCTGCCACTCCTGTCCTGCGCCCAGCACCCTCGACCCCAACCAAACGCCAGGAACTGGGGCCCCGGGAGCCTACCTTTGTTCCACACCCGGAGAGGGATGGATGTCTCCAGTTCTCCCAAGTGTGGCCCAGCACCCTGCGGTGCACGACTCCAGGAGGGACAGAGGCGCAGTTATGACGTAGCAGGCGAATGCCCGTCCCTTTTCAACCAACCCCGATTCTACCAAAGAGAAAGGCTCATTGTGGGGCAACTCTACCTTTAACCCCTGTAGTGCTCTCTGGTCTCTGGGCCTGGGCCTCACACCCCGTGGAGGCGACAGCGGCCAACCAGAAGGCAGAGACTGGGTTTTGCATTCATTGTAGCATTTTCCCACTTGTCCTCCACTTACGACAAGGGGTAACCTAACTCTCTCCAATTTTTGTTAGAAATATAGTTTCCCTCTCTGTGACAAACGCTAAGGGAGAACCCAAAGATGAGTTCGTTCAAGTTCTAGCTCTTGGCAGTGGACCCATGGGCGTTCATGAAGTTCGTATCAATAAATAAGTTTAATTAGGACAAAATCTGGGAGTGTTCGGAGAGGGGAGCAGACCAGACACAGGTGAATATGCCCGATCTGTTTAAAAAGGGGGAAACGAATCGTCGCAAATAAAAATACTTTTAATTGTAACGCAAGTGATAGCCAGCTAGGAAACTATGAGGGTACCTGCCGACAACCACAAACCATTTGGGGGGTTGGGACGGAGACCCAAAGAACCGAGAACAGCTTAGGGCAGGTTCGCCGGCTGCTGGTAACCAGCACGTTGCTGGCTTTTAATAGGGGTCTCCACCCCCAAACCCTGCGTTGCAGCATCCTGGGGTGGAGGGTGGGGACGGGACCCTCGGGGGCTGGGATGGGACTCTGGCTGTGCTGGGGACCCCCAGGTGAAGCTGTTCATTCTGGACCTCTCTGCCATGCTGGCCAGTCTTGGGCAGGCCAAGCCCACACCTGCCTGTTAGCCCTGACCCAGGTAAGCAGGGGGACAGGGGGGCCCCCTGGAAAGGAAGTGCACACTTCCTGTGGGGTATGTGCTGAGTGGCTCTCACCGGAAAGATGGGACGGCCGTGCCCCCTGGGGCTGCCGTGGGAAGTGCATGAGAGGTATACAGCAAGAACTAAATAAATGTGGGCTAGCTGGGGGGCACCAGTCCCTCATCCACCACATGGCCTGGCACCGGGTCCTGCCTCCCAGGACAGTCACGGCATTAAACAAGCTGATGTCTGTCAGGTGTCTGGAACGAAGCCTGGTGCAAATTCTGGCAAATTCTAGGCGGGTGTTTGGTGAGTAAAACAGCGTCGGCAAGAGAGCCACACAGCAAACACCCGTTTGCGGGGCGCCTGCTCACGAAGGCTCTCTTGTGGATGGGCACAGTTGAGAACCCAGCTGCCGGAGGCTGCCTTGACCGTCCCAGGACCCCAAGGCTTGGAGGGCAGAGGCCAGGACAGCTTCTGACCTCTGTGGTGCGGTGGGGACGTGTTAACTCCTTCACAGCTGGAGGGGAACAGCTGAGCCCTCTGCTCCCCACCCCACTTCCCCTCCCCTCCCCCAGCCCATGCCCTCGCAGCTCTTCAGGGCCCTGTCCCTTCCAGCTCCTTGGGCCGACTGTGCTCCTGCTCCACGGGGGGTGCTTGATAAAGGTTTATTACATTAAAAATACATCACCGGGCCTTAGGCACTCAGGGCTCGGCCCCGTGTGGCCGCCACCTCCGGGCTCAGGAACCACCCAGAACGCGGGGAAGCGGCAGCGGCGGGGTCGCCAACTCGGGCTTTGGCCGTCCCGACCTCGCTGGCAAACTCCCGTGCGCCCTCAAAGACCGTTTAAATGTCTCGTCTTGGGCAGAGGCTGCTGGCGCTCCGTGGCCGCACGACACTCCTCACGGATGACGGCGCCCGCGGGGAGCTCCGCCAGCGCCCGGCACGGGCCAGGCGCGCGGTGTAGACAGGGGACGTCTGCCGATGTCCGCGCTTGGGCCCGGCGAGGGGCCGGGCCACCTTCCTTACATGCTCTTCCTCACCTTGCCCTTCTTGGAGCGCGCGCCCCGGCCGAAGGCGCCCTGCTGCAGCTCCTGGGCGTGGCGCCGGTTGCGGGCGGAGAGCTGCTTGAGGCCCCCACGCTGCAGGAAGCGCAACTTCTGGGCTCGGCGCCGCTGCTTCAGAATCTGCTGCTTGGTCTTGAGCTCTGAGCGCACACGGCCTGCAGGGCCAGCCGGGGTGCGGGGCTGGGACGCGCCTGCCAGGACAGGGATCCAAGGAGCTCAGCCTCCGGGATGGCTCCCGGCTCCTCCCCTTCCGGGGGCCTCCAGACCGCCCCTCGGGGGACCCCACTCCCGTGCTGTGCTCACTGCTGTGGCCCCAGGGTCTGGCACGTCTTAGGTGCTCAATAAAGCTTACACAGTCTGCTGCTGTGGTCAATAGCACAGAACCGCAAGCCAACCCTGCCAGGGTTCAAATCCCAGCTGGGACCTCTTGGACCTCGGGCAAGTCACTTAACTTCTCTGAGCCTCAGTTCCCCACTCTAAATGACAGATAATAGCACCTGCCTACTGGGTCCCAATGAGGAGCAGACGAGTTACTATGTGGACAGTGCTCAGAACAAGGCCTAGCCCAGAGGAAGACCCTCCTGAGGTTAATTATCACGATTACAGATCATCCAACAAAGATTTCTTGAGCATGTGCTCTATGGCGGGCACTGGGGACCCAGCAATGGTGGACAAAGACTCGAATCCTTGTCTCCCTGGATTGCATGCCTTAGGCTTGTTAGCTTAACCTTCCTTTGGTAGCAGAGCAGTCACAGAAGGCCAGAGAGGGGAAGGGACTTGCCCAAGGTCACACAGCAAAGTGGCAGCAGCCCAGGTCAATGGCCTCACCCGGGCTGCTTTCCCAGGTCTCCAGAAGGGCACTTAGCCCCTGCCTCCTGGCTCCCCACGAAGCTCTGGGTCCCCCTCCTCTACCATGTTCCCTCTCCCTGCCTGGCTCCTCCCTTCCCACGAGAGTGACCTTTTCAGGGCTCCCACACAGATGATCATTAAGGCGGCCCCAGATGTCTCCACTGGGGCCGGGGCGCCTGACAGGGGCCCGTCACCTCCTATGGGGACAAAGCTTGGAGGGAGAACAGCTGCTCCTTCCCAAGGCCCCCAGGCCATCCTCCCCTCCCCACAAGCCGCCCGCCCGCAAGCCCAGAACAGCCGTCTGCTCCATCCCAGGTGGGCAGGGGCTGGGCAGCGAGGGTTGAGAGAGCCCAGCGGAGGCAGGGCCACATCACAGAGGCGCAGGGCGATGGAGACACAGACAGAGGCACGGAGAGGGAAGAGACATAGAGACACAGGGAGGGGGAGAGACCAGCACTGGGAGATGTGTGTGTAGAGAGAGGAACAGAAACAATGAGGGAGACAGCACGAGACAGAGAGGACAGAGAACAACCGAGAGATGCAAAGAAAGAAGACAGAGAAAGAATGAAGAGAGACAGGAGCAGGGACAGGGATCTAGAGTCACAGACGGAAAGACAGAAACTGAGACCCAGAGAGAGGACGCTTCTGAGAAAACCACGGACAGACGGAGAGGGACGGACAGGGGAGGCCCAGCCCAGGAGGAAGAGTGCCCACAGAGAGGGAGCACAGCCTCCAGGAGGCCCAGAGTGAGGATGGGAACGAGTCTAGCAGCTGGGACATGGAACAGGGCCCGGATGCAGAGGCACCCAAGAGGCAGTGACCAGCCCCGCGGGGTTGCGGGGAGGTCTTGGATGGGAGCACCCAGGCCGGGTCGCTGCCCTCGCCTAGAAGACGTTGTATCTTCTCGCCCCCAGGTTACATGTGGCGTGCCCAGCATACAGGCCGTTCCCCCAGAGCAAGGGGGAGCCCTCTGACAGCAAGCTCACTCCCAGAGGTGGGGGCAGCACGGGGGCCGTCGCCCCTCAGGCCATGACAGGGGTCCTGAGTGCTGCTACCAGGTGGCCTTTCTGCCCCACAGGGCCGACCCAGCCCTGGCGTGCAGGGCAGCTGACCACGCTGTGCCTGGGGAGCGCAGGCCCTGCCGACACAGCCCGTTCAAATCCCACTGCAGCCTGGCGCTGGCCCAAGGGCTCAGGCCCCGATCAAAGGGAATCAAATGCCCAGATGATCCAATGGGCCATTTGCCACTCTGTTCTGAGGACCGTCCTACCTTGGCCTCTGCCCCGTTTCCCCCCTCTTCGCTCTGGACCTCGCTGCTGGGATGCCCCTTCGTCCTCTGAGTCACGATCATCGACTTTCTGCTTCTGTTTCCACTTCCGGTAGCTGGGAAACGGTGTTAAGGAGGCTGCGTGCTGGACCCTGGTGCCCTAGACACCTACGTAGCAGGTCCTGCCCGGCTGGCAGACACAGGTCCCACCTCTGGGGGGTGGGGGCAGCAGGAGCCGCTTGGCCCCACCCCCTGGGCCCCACCCCCGACCCAGCTCCCACCTCCAGGGGACGCTAGATAGAAGCCGCTTGGCCCCACCCCCCGGATACAGGTCCCGTTTGTAGGAGCTGCTGATGTAGTGGCCACTCTCCGTCTTGATCTTCTTCTTGTCTTCCTGGCCTGACTGTCCCACAAAGCGCTTCTTCTTACGGTCCCTGCGGGAGAGGGGCTTGGGAGGACTGCCATGAAGGGAGGGGGCCGGGGCGGCCCGCTTGCCCTCGGTGCCTGTTTCCACCCCAGCCCTCTCACTACGTGGCTGAGAGGACTCAAGGGAGGCAGCGTGCCTGTGCCTAGCACGCAGCAAGTGCTCAGTAAAGGCCTGTTCCCTGCCCCTCCTCGTCTCTTCCTGGCAGCCCAGGTGTGGGGTCACCGGGAACTGGGGGGCCTGGAACAGTGTTAGGGGCCCCTCTGGGAGGGTTCCCAATCCTACTCTGCCACCTCCTGGCTCTGCGACCCTGGGTGGGGTCCTATCACTCCTCTGGAACCAGAGTCCAAATGGGAGAAATGGGTCACGAGCTCGGTCTAGAAAGATGAGCTGGCAAAAAGGACAGATGGGTCAAGATGGGTCATACCCTGTTGTGTATGATGAAATTCAGGGGGTGAGAGGTGGGGGTGGGGGTGGGGGTGGGGTCACTGTCCTCGCCGTGTGTGATCACGTGGGACAACACGGGGGGGGGTCACCATCTAGGCTGTGCACAATCAAATGGGGGGGGGATTTCCCGCTCTAGAGGATCAAACAGGAGTCAGAATGGGCAGGTGGCCACGTGCCTGTTGCGTGGGACCACGTGGCAGGCGGGGGCACAGAGGGCGCTCGCTCGCTCGCTTACCACTTGAGCTGCTGCCGTCCCCTGGTCAGGTTCTGGGCTTCATCCCCCATCAGGTCCAGGACAGCACCAGCCACCTGCTGCTCGAATGCCCCCGCAGCCCCACTGATGCTCAGGCTGCAGGGGGCCGGAGGGGGGGGTAACAGGTCACAGGGTCAACGGCGAGCCCATCAGGCCCGACCTGCCGCACCCCAGGACCAGCCAGCCACTGACCCCCGCTCGCTGTCAAAATCCTTGGGCCGGTAGTGGATATAGAACTCCCGGTCCCGGTGCCGGGCCTCCTCCCTCCGCCTCTTGGCTCCCCGCTCAGGTCCCGGCTGCTGCCGCTTCCGGCCTATGACCTCTGTGAAGACATCCTGGCGGACAGAGGCCCCGGTCACACCGGCAGCCCCCGGGGAGCCCAGCTGGCCTCTCCACCCTCCAGTCCAGCCGGAGTCGAGAGCCAGGGGCTAAAAGTTTGGTATTGCCAGTTCCGCCCTCAGTTTCCTCGTCCGCGTTCCGGCACCGCCTCAGCACCGGCAGAGCAGACCGGGTGGGGGAGAGGGGGGGCTGTGGTGCCAAGCGGGGCAAGACCCACCTTCCAGACCCAGGCTGGTCCCTCAGACTGCGTGACCAAGGCAAGGCCCTGCCCGTCTCTGGGCCTGGCCTGGTTCTACACAGTATGGACTAGTCCCAGGGTTTTCACCTGTAGTTTCTGGCTGCTGAGCTCTCTGTCCAAATCAAATAGAAGAGGGACATCCTGGTGGACGAGCAGATCCAGGACCTCGCCCACCAGGCGGACAGGCTGTCCGTGTCCCCCCAGCCTGCCTTCCGGCACGAAGGTCCCACGTCTGAAGCTGCCTGTGTCATGCCCCACTGCTCCCAAGAGTCCCCTCTGCCCCTTTCCTCCTGTCCCGGGCCTCAGGCTGAGATGGTCACAGTGACGATGACAATGATACGGCCGGCACTAGGGACCCTTGGGTGCTGCCGTGAATCTGCCCTGCGGGCCCAAGACCAGGGACCGTTGTCAACTGGCTGCTGTGCCCTGGTCCACGAGGTTCTGAAAATGAGCTTCCCTGAAATGCACTTGGTGGCAAAGGCCGAGCTGAGCCACCAAGAGGCTGCCTGTCACCTCGGCGTGGGGGCCGCACGTCACGTCCTGTTGCAGGACCTCCGATGCCTCTGACAGCAGTGACCCCCCAGACCTCCGTGGGGTGTTAGGTCTACACAGGGCACCCACCCTGAAGATCCTGGATCCTGAGACGCCTCCGGCACCGGGCTTTTGGGTGAGGCACAGGGACCACTCAGCGACGGGGAGGCTGAGGCTCCGAGTTACCGATTTGCACGTGTCAGGGGTGGGGCCCGGCATCCACCCTCAGCGACTGCTCAGAGCCCTGAGAACAGCCCCACCTCTGCCCCTACCCCCCCCAGGCCCAGAATCTAGGGTCCCCAGGGTGGAGCCCATACCTCCAAACTCTCTCCCGCTGCCTCTTCCTCCTCCTCAGGCCTCTCTTCCCGGGGTGCCGGGCAGCCTGGGCCTGGGCCAGCTGGGCCCTCCTGCTGCCCCTGCCGCCCCTGCCGCCCCTGCTGGAAGGTGGCGATGGCCTTGCGGTCCTTCTGCCGCTTGGCGCGCATCACCTGGCTGCTGAGGTCCCGGCTGGAGGCGTTGATCTCAAAGATGGTCTGCGGAGGGGACACAGGAGTCCTTCAGCCACGGGCCGCCTCCTCCCCGGCCCTGCCTTCACCAGTCTGGGGGGCTCCCTATGGCATTTCTCTCCAAGCCCTTTCAACGAGGTGGTTATTCTCATTACCTGCGTTTCACCATTAGAAACGGGAGGCCCAGAGAGGGCAAGTAACCAACCCAAGGTCACACAGCTGAGACAAGCCAGCGTGGGATTTTAAGCCCAGTTCACGTGGCTCTGAAACCAGTGCTCGTAACCATGACACTCTCCAGCTCTCCTTCCCTGATACTGGCTGCCTGGCTTGCCCACTCCCGGGAAGGTCTCTCTGCGTTTCCACACGTGCCCCACACAGGCACCAGGTGGGGTGCTCAGGGGGCGTCAAGAGGGGATGAGAGGCTACTGAAAGCCAGCTCCGGGCCTCTGACATGTCACTCCCCTCTGTGAGCCTCAGTCCACCCCTCTGGAAGTGGCAGGGGATGGCTACCACATGGTGAACCTACTGCAGACCAGCTGGGATGGTTCTAGCACGGGAGGAGTCTCTAGAGATACCGATGAACCAGAGCTGAGAACAAAGAACCTGCAAACTCCCAAGGAAAGCCCCGCCGGGGTCCCGCTGGGGGCGGGGGGCTCGGCCAGAGTCCCGGCTCCACGGCGGCCGCCGCGTGACCCCAGGCCGCAGAGGGCCTCACCCCGCCCCCCGTGTGCTCTCACCCCCTTACTCACCGCCCGCGAGCGGTAGCGCTTGATGGTGTCCACCATCCTCAGCCGCTGCAGCTCCTCCTCCTCGAAGCGCGAGCCTGGTGGGCGTGGGGAGGAGGTGTGAGGCCAGGGGCAGGCTCAGCGGGGCCCACCCACTGCCCCCCGTCCCGTGCCCCAAGCAGGGACTCACTGAAGAGGGGGTGGAGGCCCAGCCCCGCGACGTCCAGCTCCTTGGCCCTCTTGATGGACTCGGGCGAGGGCGCGGGCCGGGAGCGCACGAACTGCTGCTGGGCGTTGTCGGCCACCCGGCCCAGGCCCCGCAGCTCCAGCGACGCTGACAGGGCGCTCCGGAGGCCGCCCTCCTCGTCGTCCACCACGCTCTGCGGCACCCGGCCCAGCACCCCGTCCTCACCGACCGCACCTGCCAGCACACACGCAGAGCCCGTCCGGCCCGGCCCCGGCCTGCGGCCGGCCCTCCCCTCACCGGCCCCAGAATCACGAAATGAGACGCAGGTACGGAGCAGCTCCCACCGCCAGCCGCGCGGATGTGCTCAACCGGGTGCCCACGGTTACGGCCCCAGGGCCGCCGCCTGCATTTACGAATATAGTTCTACTGGAACTCGGCCCCATCAATCCGTTTTCTCACTGCCCCTGGCTAACTTGTGCTCCAAGGGCAGGGTTGAGCAGGTGCCACGGACCGTATGACCTGCAAAGCCCGAGCTGTTGGCTACTGGCCTTCTGCCGACTCGCCCACAAGGCTACCGAATCGCCACGACACTCCCTTACGGAGGAGGAAACTGAGGCTCAGCAGGGGTCGGGAGTCTTGCCCAGCAGCTCTTCAGCCCCCACGCTGAGTCAGGAGCCTGCCGGCCGGCCTTCCTTCCTCTGCACGAAGTCGGCCCCGGGCCAGGCCACCCACCCAGGCTGGCGCTCAGGCAGACGCAGGATGGTCTCCACTGAAAGCCAACCACTCTGTGGGTGACATTTGCTGGGACGCTGCTGTGGGGGCTCCTTCCCTCTCCCTGCCCCTCCTACCCCCGCCGCCCGGTGTCGATCCGGGTCTGCCACAGGCTCCAGAATGGCATTTGGGTGCCGGGCCCAGGGGCTCGGCCGCAGGGGCTCCTGACGCTCCGAGGCACAGAGGCGGCGCACGGTGGGTGCCCGGCGAGCACGTGCAGGGCCGTATGCCGTGTCCAGGCCCCGAGCACAGGGTCCGTTTACACCGGGCCTCCCGCCTCCCTGCGCGGTAACAAGGAACGCGGGGTGCGTGGCTTGGCCTCACAAGTTCTCCGACGAACGCACGAGAACGTGTGCGTTGAGGGCTCGACGGGTGGCAGGCCCATAGGTGGAGGCTGCCATGACCACCGTTTCCTGCCCTACGTGATCCCACCCCACAGAGAGCGAAGGAAAGTTCTGTGAGCTCGGCCTAAACCCGAGTCTCCCTCTACCTGCCTGAGACTGCCCCAGAAACTCAGTTAAGTGCAGGGTCTCAAACATATCCCTCCAGCGGCCGGGCACACAAAAGAAGTGGGGGGTGAAGGCTGCAGTGAACCGGGGGCGGGGGGGGGAGAGGAAGAGGGGCATCTATCCAGGCATGTGGCCTAGCACCGCCTGCACAGCAACCCCAGGAAAAGGCAGACTCAGCACAGCCAGACCTGTTTTCCAAAAGACATCAGAAACCTGGACTTTTATGTGAAATCCTGAATTTAAAATACGGGGATCTCGCCCCGGGGCCAAATCGAGCCCTACCTCCTCCCCAAGCCAGGACAGCGTCACCCCGGGCTGCACCAGCAACCCACAGGGGACCCACAGGAACTCCTGTCCCGGTGCCCCGGCCTCTGCTCACCTGAGGGCCCTTCATGGGGGCGGGCAAGGGTGAGGGCACGGCCGAGGAACAGGTGCAGGTCCAGCAGATAGGGGACCTCGTCTGGAGCCACTAAAGAGTAGGCTGTGCCACTTCGGCCCGCCCGGGCCACGCGGCCTGTGGGAAGAAAAGGTCAAGTTGAAGCAAAGACAAGGGACTCCACGGCCCAGCATGAGTCCCACTGGCCCCACTCTAAAGCAGCAAGCCAGGCCAAGGCCGCACCTCACCGAGCCGCTGTCCCCAACTACAAAAGGAGAAGGGGCACCAACGATCACCGGGGTTCCCTGCACGAGCGCACGAGCCAACGCCGCGCTCTGGGAAGTCGGCAGAAACAAAGATAAGGCACCTTGCTCGTCGTCAGCATCAGAAGTGTGCAGTGTCCCGACTTTGGGAGATCTTCCCCCAAAGACCTGACAGAGAACTGGCTAAATGAACGAGCTGGAAACCCCAGGGTGGGACTTATACAGGCGAGGAAAGGGGCCAGCACACTGTGGCCGGTGACCAAAGCCGGACCCCTATTTGTGTAAATAAAGTTTCACAGGCACACAGCCTCGCTCCTTCATTTACGTATTTTCAAGGGCTGCTTTCACGCTACAACGGCAGAGATCACGGACACTATAAGCCCCCAGAGCCTCAAATCTTTACTTTCTGGTCCTTTACAAACACAACTTGCCCACCCGTCATAGAATGATGCTTAATGGTGAGCGAAAAACACGCACGACGTACACTGATGGAAGAAACAGGTTACAGGAAGGAATATCCGGCGACTCTCGGTCTGTGTTAAGCGAACCCCAGGGTGACCCTCCTTTGGGCTTGTTTCTGCCTCTCGTAAAAACAAAGTGTCTCCATATTCAGGAGGTTCATTTGGGGTGGTCTGACTCACACTTGGTCACAGAGCACAGGAGAAAGTCCCCTGGGGGGGTTCTGTGGACCCCACAAGGAACCTGCAAGGCACCCCTCCCCAGAGCCATGGGAACCAGGGCACCACAAGCAGCAACCAAAGGGAGACCAGGCCCCCTGACCCGCAGCAGGGGACCCAGATGGCGCCTCCCACACACCCCGACTGGAGGTGGAGGCGGTTCTCCCGGGGCCCACCACGGGTGGCCACCGTTTACTCATTCAATGACGTTGAATACACGGAACCTGCCGGCCAGATTCTTCTCTCACGGACGCGTGGTTACCTTACCGGCATTTACAAATGCAACACGCACCTTCGTGAGTGAAGAGGAGGCAAAGAAAGCAGAATGGTGGTGGCCAGGGCTGGGGGAGCGAGGATGGGGAGCTTGTGTTTCATGGGAACGGAACTTCAGTTTGGAAAGAAGGAAAGGTTCTGGACGTGGCTGGTGGCGATGGGTGCACAGCCATACGAACGTACTCACTGCCCCTGACCTCACCCCTAAAAACGGTAACTGTGTGTTATGTACGCTTTACCGCTGTTCTTAAAAAGACAGCAGTGACGAGGGACACAGCAAAGTGACAGCCATGTCACCAGGGAGGCAAGAAGGGATGGCGGTGAAGAAGGGGTTCCAGCCCCAGCTGCCCCACTTTGCTACCTGTATGACCCCCGGCCAGTTATTAACCTCCCTGGCCTCAGCTTCCTCATCTGTGAAGCAGAGCTGATGCCGCTGACACCCGCTACACAGGGCTGTCACAAAGACAAAAAGAGTGAGTAAAACATTGGCACCTGGCCCCGCAGGAGCGCTGGGGGACCATCGAGTGGCCATCACATCACTAACGAGAGGCACGCGACTCACTGCCTTCCATCGCTCTGTTTCATTTTGTAGTTTTCCTGCTATGTGCGTGCCTTACTTTTATCACTGGAGATTAAAGAGTACTTGGCCCGGGAGGGCTGAGAGGAAGGGGGGCCCCACGCGCAGACTCGACAAAGTCAGGAGCTCCTGTCCACCGTGGGTGAACAGGAGGCAGAGGGGTCTGCGGGTGTTTAAACTGTGTGAGGGTTTAAAGGAGACGAGCTGACCAGACAAAGTGACAGAGTTACAGGGAGAGGGCTGTGAGGAGGAGGGGCTCAGGGGATGTGTCATCGGGCACCATGACAGCAAAGGGAGGCAGCGAGCCTAGGACGGGGAGTCAAAGTGGGAAGATCGGCGCTCAGAGCCGTGGGGATCGTGCCCGCGCCGTGCCCCGGAGATGCGAACGCATGGGCCCTTCCCCATGGGCCCTCGAGTTCTCCAGCTGTGGCTCCAAGCCCCGCGGTCGCGGCCCCCCACCCGGGGCCCAGATCCAGCTCCCGACTCCTCACCCACGCGGTGCAGGAAAAGCTTGCCCTTGGCAGGAAAGCTGTAGTTGATGACGTTGTCCAGCAGCGGGATGTCCAGGCCGCGGGCCGCCAGGTCCGTCACGATGAGGGTGGAGCACTTGCCGTGGGTGAACTTGGCGAGGTTGATCTTGCGGGCCGTCTGGTCCAGGGCGCTGTAGATGTGCGCACAACTCACCCCCTGGGTCGTCAGCAGCTGCGCGGAGTGAAGACGAGAGGGAGGGAGAGGGGTAAGGAGGCTGGCGGGAGGCGGGAGAGGAGGCCAGGCCATGGCGGGGGTGCCACGGTGTGGTGGTAGGACCAAGGGTTCTGGGGTCGGGTCCCTGTGGTCTCAGTCCCAGCTCTGGGGGTAGGTCCAGCCTGGTGTCTTCATCAGCACAAAGGGGACTTCACCCCACGTCTCTGCAGGGCTGTTTTGAGTACCAAAGCAGAGGACAGGTGCTGAGGTCTCCCCTAGAGAAGTACCGGCCCAGGACACAAACTCTGCCGCTAAGAAGCTGTGTGACCTTGGGCAAGTTACCTAACCTCTCTGTGCTTTTACTCTCCTTATCTGTAGGATAAGGAGACTGAGAGTTCCCTCTTTGTAGCCTTGCTGTGAAGATTACATGAGCAAATATGCACACAGGGCTGAGCGCGGGGCCTGGAACGCAAGAAGGGCCGTGACGGTGTGAACTGCTCTTCAAAAACTACTACTTTGGTTTTACTCATCAGTGATTCCAGCAGCTGCACGGAGGAACCACCGTTAAAAGCGCATCAGCCAAGTGAAACCCAGTGAGCTGCGTCCTCAGAACACAGACCCCAGGTGGGGCCAACCCGGGGTAGGTGGTGACGACTGGCAAGGGGCCCCAGCAGCCTCCGGGGCACGCGGACTGCCCCACGCCAAGGATCACAGGTATATATGTATGGAAAAACTCATTAGGCTGCTCCCGTAACGGGTGTCCAGGTGGCTCAGATGGTTAAACATCCGACTTCGGCTCAGGTCATGATCTCATGCTCCGTGGGTTTGAGTCCCGCGTCGGGCCCTGTGCTGACGGCTCGGAGCCTGGAGCCTGCTTCGGATCCTGTGTCTCCCTCTGTCTTTGCCCCTCCCCTGCTTGCTCTCTGTCTCTTGTTTCTCTCTCTCTCAAAAATAAACACTAAAAAAAAAAAAGCTGCTCTCGTGAGCTTAGGACGCCTTCCTTACACAGCTTTCAGCTTGCAGGGTACCTCTCCACTTTAAAATGTGAGATCTGGGGGACACTGAAAACCTACAAGAAACGGTAGGATTGTGGGGGATGTACTTCCAAATAACCTGGATGCGGGGGAGGATCAGAGAACTCAAGAGCGGCTGCGAGCTGATACCCGAGTACTTGGGAGTCAGTCACGCCATCTGCCGATGTTAGTGTGCGTTCAGAATTCTTCACAACAAAAAGTTAAAGAACAAAAGGGCTCCGGCCCTGGCCTGCATCCAGCTCTGGTGCTGCCCTCTGGTGGCCGCACACGGAGCTGCAGCTCCGGGAAGGGGGGGGCCTCGGAGGAGGCGCTGGCCCCCGGGAGGGCGGCCCTGGGCAACCCCGTCCCGGCTCCCTCAGGGCCCCTCTCACCTCGCTGAGGTACTCCGCGTGGTGCTTGGTGGCCACAAACACCACCGTCTGGTCCTGGGGCCGCATGACGGTACGCAGCAGGTGGAGCAGCACGGCGGCCTTGGTGTCCTCGCGCACAAGGAAGAAGGAGGTCTGCGGGGAGAGGGGCGGCCGAAGGTGGGCTCCCGCGGCCTCGGCCGCGGGCCCAGGAAGGGGCACGGGCGGAGCCTCACCTTGAGCTGCTCGTTGAGTTTGGCATCCACGTCGAGCCGGATGAGCACGGGCTCCGTGAGGCCTGCGGTCGGTCGGCACAGGGAAGGGTGGGTGGGAGGAGGGAGTCACAAAACCAAGCCCCGCCCCCCCCACCCCCCACCCCCCGCCTGGCCCCCACCCCCAGCGGCGGCCCGGCTCACTCACCGGCCCGGGCGAACTCCACCAGCAGCCTGGGCAGCGTGGCAGAGAACAGGACCGTCTGGTGGCCCCCGGGGAGGCGGCAGAGGATTTCCTGCAGCTGCTCGGCAAACCCCATCTCGAAGAGCCTGGGGGACAGAGGGCGGGGGTCAGGAGAGGCGCTTCCGTTCCCGCGAGCCCCCGACCCGCGCCCCGGCCTCCACCGCACTCTGCCACGCGGACTGGCGTGCGGCCCACGTGCTCCACTCGCTCTCCGGCTCCCCTTTTCTCCACGTGACCTCCTCAGCCCCAGCAGCACCGACCTAAAAACTGTGTCTGTTCTCAGGAATGCGCAGGGTCACGCTGAAGCCAGTGCGGGCAGCCCCCGCCCCCGTCTCGTATCCTCGGGTACCGACTCTCCCAGCACCTGCCCGCACAGGCCGCTGGGTCCCCAGCCCGTGGATGAGCCCGCCAAGGCCCACGGACCCTCAGATTCACCCGAATTCACAGGGCTGCTATGTGATCCCACCCCTATCTGTGCTCCCAGCCGTGTGCTCCTGTCTAGTTCTCTGACACCGCCTGTTGGTTGTTTTGCTGTTGTCTTTGGTGCCCCTAAAAGGGAATACCGGAGGCAAACGCAAAATAAAAACCAGAAGGCCGTGTCAGCTCCGGTGCCGCCTCGGGTCTGTGGCCCACGTTTGGGAAAGCACTGCTCTGGGCAGGCCACGCAGGTCTCTCCCGGCAAAGTCCTTCCTCCCGGCCCTGGAGCCAGCCTTGACGCGGGTGCACGGCGGGGCACCCGCGGCCTCACCTGTCTGCCTCATCGAACACCACGTACTCCACGCTCTGCAGCTTCAGGTTCATCTCCACAGCCACGTGCACCAAGCGCCCGGGGGTGGCAATGATTCTGGAAGGGGGGGTGCGGGCTGGGTCACCCGGGGCCAGGGCCGCCGGCAGAGCCCTCCCCGCACTCCCCAGCAGTCGGCCATCGGGGAAGGGGCCCCAGACCGCCATCCCCAACCCAAACTCACACGTCGGGATTTTCGTGCAGGGCTGCAAACTGGTCTTCTATCCTAGGGGGGAGAGGAGGTGAGAGCGAGACGGAACGGGTCACTTTAGTCCCTCTCCATAACCAGACACCCAGGCGAGGCCCACACCCCAACCCGAGGCTCAGACGCGGGGAAAGGCTATTGCTGTCGTACTAGGCAGAGGCACTGCCCTGACAAGACTTACAAGTTCAAACATACAGAAGGACTGATACCACAAAGAACTCCCACTGGGTTCCCGTCCTTGCCCTCGGACCCCTGGGCACACAGCCCTAACTTGAGTCCTCCTCTGACACATCCTCGGGACCCCTGGGGGAGCCAGAATTTTGAGTGCGGCCTAGCACAGCCCAGGGAGGCGTTTCTGGCGATCACAAGCCCCCACTTCCCCAGGGTGCTCATCTGTGGGACAAGTGTGCTGACTGCACATACGCACACGCGCGCACACACACACACACACACACACACGCCAGAAGGTGGTACCAGCACACTTTCTCAACTGGGGCGATTACAGACCTCCCTGATGTCTGGGCAACAGCTCACAAGTATGTGCACGTATTAAAACACATACAACCGAGCTACCCATTTAGTTGACCCTGCGCACTGGTGGCTCCCTCAGGAGCCCCGGATCCTCGGTCCAAGTTCCAGAACTTCGGTCGGAGTTGTGTGGGAAATTCCTGGTGTTTTACTGCACGTTTCCCTCCTTTGAGGAGTGTGCAGGGACACTGTTCGTGAGCAACCCAGGCTCAATCTGATACCCTGGAGACACGGGGTATGCTTTCATGGTGGTGACCATGGCACGGGGCAAGGGCACACTTACTTGTCCCCGCCCAGGATCAGGGCGGTCCTGAGGCCTGTGAACTTGCCCAACTGGAGAGAGAGAGAGAGAGAGAGAGAGAGAGAGAGACAGATGACTCAGCCCGTGCAGGCCTCCCTGACCGGCCCCAGCTCAGCCCAGCGGCCCCGGCGCCAACACACCTCCTTGGTGAACTTCATGGTCTGCAGGGCCAGCTCGCGGGTGGGCGAGAGGATGAGGGCACGGGCCCCAGTCTGGGCGCTGCGGGTCTTGAGCCGCTCAAACATGGGGATGAGGAAGCAGGCCGTCTTGCCGCTCCCCGTCCGGGCCATGGCCACCACATCCTTGCCATCCAGGATCATCGGGATGGTCTGGAGAGGCATGAGCAGGGGAAGGGTAGGGTCAGCTCCACGCGATCCAGAGTGTCGAGTCCCCCGGGGTGTGGGCGAACTGGGGTTCTTGTTAAGTGGGAAGGGGCTTGTTGCCCAGTCCTGAGCCCATTCCTGCCAAGGCTTATTTGTACACTTGCAGGGAGAGGCAGCTCACTACCCCCACCTCTTTCCGTGGCTGAAACACCGTTCTTTAGGTCAAGCCAGACTCTACCTCCCTGTCTCATCATCCTCCTCCTCCTTGGGACCCCAGAGAATCGTTGTCTACATCTTGGCTAAATGTCTGAGGACAACACCCACAAGCAGGGGGTGACAATGGGGTGCCTGTGAGCTGCCCGGGAGGGGGCCCAGCGGTAGGCAGCCAGGGGGAGGCTCGAATGGCAAAGAGGCCCGACTTTCTCCACCTGTGAAACGGACCAGCTGTGTGGGGCTTCAGCCAGACTAAGAGGGGATCATCGTGACAGCCGGGACAAGGGGTGGGTGTCAAGAGGCTGGACAGGAGGACCAAGTCGGTCATCCCCTCCTCCCCAACTCCATTAACTTGCCCCATCTCGTACCTTCCTCTGGATGGGTGTTGGCACCTTGTAGCCCTTCTTCATGATGCCCTTGAACACTGGGTAGCTCAAGCCTGGGAAAGACACAGGGATGGTCAGGGGGAGGGGAGACCCTAGGGCCCATTACAGAAAACTACACGGGACAAATGACTGTGTCATCAACAAATTAACAGCAGAAGAAAAGAAAAGCGACAGAATAAAACTGAGAGAGACTCGGGAGATGCACCTGCTGACTGGGGGGGGGGGACATGAACCTCCTGGGGATTGCTTTGAACACACTTAGTGCCACCACACAACTGGGGTCTGAGAGTGGCGGGGGCTCGCAGGGTGCTGGGGAGCTGTGCCTGTTCAGGCATGGTAAGCTCCTGTGTCTCCTGGAGGCATGTGGGAATTATTCAGGGATACCAGAGCGGATGTCTGCGATTCGCTTCAGAATCCTCCGGGAAGACGGGGACAGAGGACACAGGACTAACTGTTGAAACTGGCAATGGGTACCGGGAGCTCACTGTTTTCTAGTTTTTGATACATTTCAAATTTTCTATAGATAAGAGAAAGGGTGGTAAGTTGCCAGGGCCCGTGATGGGCACGGGCGAGGGTGCTGACAAACGAAGCATGTGGTCCCGCGTGGGGGAGGTGGCCTTTAGAGACTGAATGGGACGGGCCTTGCGGCAATGGGACGGCAAAAGGAGGCCTGGGGACAGGGAAGTACCGTGGTTGTAGCTGGTTTTTGGTCAATCCTTCATTTTTACAATGCAGGAAGGCAGAAAGTAGCCACGTGTAAATGTTTTTATTTGCTTTTTCTCTAATTATTGATGAAATTTAGCACAGTTTTAGTACGTGAACCTGCTGTCTAAATTCCTTTTGCGAGCCGACTATTCATTTCCTTCACCCAATTTTCTATCAGGGTATCTTTTTCTTATTGATTCGTAAAAGCTCTTTGTATATCAAGGATATCAACCTTGTATCTGTCCGAAAGGCTGCAAGTATATCCCTGAGACAGCATTTACTTTAACTCAGTTTACAGCGTTTTTTGCCATACGTATGTCTGATTGAAAACAAGTCAAATTGGACGATGTTCAGATCATGCTCACAAAGGGCTTCTTTTTTTTAGAATTACAAAAATATTCACCTTGACATTTAAATCTTTGTGCCGGGTGCTACTGATTTGTAAAGAGCAAGAAAGAGGGTTTAGCGTTATTTCCAGCGAGCCAGGTGTCCCAGTCCCACCCAGCTATTCCACCTTCCCTCCCTCTGCTCTGAAACGCATTCTGTCATGCAGTAAATCCCCGAATGTCCTGGCCCGTTCTGTCGCCAGCACTGCTTTAATCGCTCTCTCGCTGGGCCAGGCCTCAGTGCACCGAACGGATGCCACAGTGCTGGGCCCAGAGCAGACATCAGTCGCGGACCGCAGAGGGCATGACGAGCCCCTGCCCCTACTGCCCCACTGTCCCCGGATGCCTGGCGTGATCACCCACCCATGGACTGGAAGCCTCCGGATTTCTTCTTCTTCTTGTTCTGGGCTCGTACCATGTCCCGGGTGTCGGGCTCCACATCTGAGGTGCATTCCGAGGTGGGGAAGGTGGGCAGGGGTCTGCCAGGTCCCAGCTGGGAGGGAGGAACGGAGAGTCGGTATCACTCCAGGCACAAACAGACCACGGGGGACAGGGAATGTCTTGCTGCGGACGTCCCCCCCACATTCAGGCCGATGTCGCCCCTGCCAGATCACGTGACTTCTCTGCGAAAGGGCTCTCCTACAACCGGGCCAGGGCAGGGCAGGGGGTCAGAGAGTGGGCTGTGTAGACGGACTGCCTAGCTTTCAATCCCAACTGTCACTTACCAGTTGTGAGACCTCAGACCAGAGACTTTATCTCCCTGAGTCTGTGTTTCCCCAACTGGGAAACGTGGAAGACGGACCATGGCACACGCCTCCCTCGGTGTTGTAAAGACTAAATGGGTTAAGTAGAAAGCCTAGAACAGCACCCAACACATGCCTGGGGTGTCACCATCATTGTCATTCTGGCCTGTCATTCAAAGCCCGAATGAAAAACTCTAGGGGCACCTGGGTGGCTCCGTCGGTTAAGCGTCCGACTTTGACTCAGGTTGTGATCTCGTGACTCATGGGTTCGAGTTCTGTATCGGGCTCTGTGCTGACGGCTCAGAGCCTGGAGCCCGCTTCAGATTCTGTGTCTCCCTCTCTCTGCCCCTCCCTTGCTCATGCTGTTTCTCTCTGTCTCAAAAATAAATAAAACATTAAAAAAAAAAAATCAAAAACTCTAGAGGGTCAATCAAAGCATGCAGTGTATGTGTGGTACTAGACTTTCCAAGCTGCCCTGTTCTGGTCCATCACTTGTCCCCACTCTGCTCTCTCTCTCCTCTTGGCCTCCTTCCCCTTATCCAGAACCTTCTCACTTGTCCTGGCACAGCTATACTGAACCCAGACACCTCCTCTGGGGAGCCTTCTCAGACCACAGGACTGTCCCCCTGGCTCTCAGAAATAACATTTCTGGGGGCGCCTGTGTGGCTCAGTCGGTTAGGCGTCCGACTTCAGCTCAGGTCACGATCTCACGGTTCGTGAGTTCGAGCCCCACATCGGGCTCTGTGCTGACAGCTCAGAGCCTGGAGCCTGGAGCCTGCTTCCGATTCTGTGTCTCCCTCTCTCTCTGCTCCTCCCCTGCTCATGCTCTATCTCTCTCTCCTTCAAAAATAAATAAAAAGCCTTAAAAAAATTTAAAAGAAATTAAAAAAAACAACATTTCTGGAGCACTAATTCATGATAATGGTTAAAATTTCCATGGTGCTCTCTCTAAGCCAGGTGCTGCTCTGAGCATTCATATAAATTAGCTCACTTAATTCTCACAGCGACTCTGGGAAGTAGGTACTATTAGTCTGTCCATTTTAGAGAGAAAGAAACTGAGGCACGGAGCCATGAAGTGACCTGCCCAGGCTCACACGGTCAGCAGGGATTTGAACCCTGGCTTCAGAGTCTATGTTCTTTCCTCTGTGACCCTCTATCGTCCCTACAACTGTCTGGGCCAGAGCTGTGAGCTAAGAATGGATTTTACACATTTAAAAGGTTAAAAAAAAAAAAAATCGGGGCGCTGGGTGGCGCAGTCGGTTGAGCGTCCGACTTCAGCCGGGTCACCATCTCGCGGTCCGGGAGTTCGAGCCCCGCGTCGGGCTCTGGGCTGATGGCTCAGAGCCTGGAGCCTGTTTCCGATTCTGTGTCTCCCTCTCTCTCTGCCCCTCCCCCGTTCATGCTCTGTCTCTCTCTGTCTCAAAAATAAATAAACGTTGAAAAAAAAAATTAAAAAAAAAAAAATCAAACAAAGCAGACAGTGCCCTTACGTGGCCCCATGAAGCCTAAAATATTTACCATCTGGCCCTGAATAGGAAAAGTTTGTCGCCCTGTGAAAACAAAGTGCTTGGAACACACTGGGGCCCCCGAAATGTTTACTGAATGAGCAGAATGCACGAACACTGTAATTTCACCCTTGCAACAGTCTTTGGGCAGCATATAATCATCTGCTTCCTATGCATGTGGAAACTTCTGCCCTCTACAGATGTGGCACAGAGCGGTTAAGCAATGTCTCTGAAGTTCCACAGCCAGTACAGGGTTGGGCCACATTTGAACACAGGGCGAAGCTCTTTGTCTGAACCAGATCCGTGGGCTCTTCTTTGGCACCTGCGCTCTGTGCCCTCCTGTGCTTTAGTAATTTCTCCACATTTATAGAGCACCTACTGTATGCCAAGCACTGGGTTCACTGGGGTGAGGCAACACAGTAAGATCCTGTCTGGTCCCTGACCTGGAGGAGCATAGATCCCTCTCTTCATGTAAACATGCACTCTTTCATCTACTTATCCAGACCCTGCTCTGTGTCAGACACCGTCTGGTCACACGGCTGTGGGAAATAATGGGCTTTAGCTCTTTCGCATTAGTGGTGCTCACCCCCCCCCCCCACCATTTGCATACAGTTGGCACTCAGTAGCGGAAACAGTACAAGCCCTGGAACCGGAGGTCTGAATCCTGACTCTCCTGCTCACAAGCTGCGAAGTCTTGGTCAAGCTCCTGAACCCCTCTAGGCCTCAGGGTCCGCCTCTGGAAAATGGGGAAGGCCGCACTCAGCTCAAGGGGCTGGGGTGCGGATTAAATAAATAAGGCATGTAAAGTTCTCAGCAAGGAGCCCGGCACATGGAGCCTGGCCAGCAAACGCATGTTTAATTCACTATTGGTTACCCAGGGCGGCGTCAATGCCTCAAACCACGCGGCCCAGCCTCCCCTTAATTTAACCTCACAAGAATCCCGCAAACTCTCCAAGTCGGAGTTTCGGCACCCGCACTTTTCATTGGACCAAAAGGAGCGAGGACCCGCCCCCTGGGCGAGAAGTAGCCAATGAGGCGCGCGCGACCAAACGCCGGCCAGGAAGGCCCGCAGGCCCCGGACCCCGGAACGCAGAGACTCTGGGCCATCGGGAGCCGCGGCGTGACGGGCACGGACGCACGTGCTCACGCCGGCGGCCCTGCCCCCGACCCCCGGCCAGCCGACCTCTCCCCACCCTCAGCTGTGACCACTTCCCCAGCTGGGGAAACCCAAGCGCGGGGCGATGCGGGGGGCTGGGGCTCGGGCTCCAAAGTGTGTCCCGGCCCCGCGCTCCTACCTTCTGGGCCCGGGCGTCATCTTCCGCCTGAATCTCAAACTCGCCGTCCTCTGAGTCGCTGCTGCGAGCTTGGGAGGCCGCGCCTCGGCGCTTCCGCAGCCCCTTCTTTTTCCTCCACTGGGCCATGGCAGCACGGGACCGAGGTCCGGCCGCCGGGCGCGTGCCGGCCGCCATGCGGGCCCCGGCGCAGGGAACCGGGGAAGGGGGCGGGGCCCGCGGGGACGTACCAACGGCGCGGCCGAGGAGGGGGCGCCGCGTCAACGTGCCCCCGCCTGCGCTGCCTCCCCTTTTGCAGTACCGGGAGGCTTGGGGCGCACACACGGACCCACCCCTGACTGGCGTGAGAGGTCCCTCTCTAGGCTTTGGAGAACTCCGGGGGCGTCATAAACGGGGTGCCTCACCCCCGGTGCTAATGGTTCCGGCCGCGCCGCGCCGCCCCGCCCCTCTCTGGTTGCCGCGGGTTGCGCGCGCCGAGCCCACGTCGCTAGGGCCTGGCTGCGGCGGCGCGTCCGTTCGCGCTGTGCCCGGGGCTGCCCGAGCAGCTTTGGGGTCCCGGGGTCCAGGCCGCAGATAAATTGGGGTGTCGGAAGCGCCCGCGGAGGAATCCACACCAGGTGGGGAAGAAGCATGAGGTTGCAGCCGACGTCCGCGAGCCGAGATGCTCAGGTAGGAAAACAAGAATGCAGGGATCTCTGACATCAACTGGGACACTGACTTGGGGATCGGGGCATATGGTGTAGTTGGAGGGGTGGGTATGATCTGTCAGTAGTATAATGGTTAAATGCATAAGCTCTGGGTTCTTATTAGGTTCAAATTTCTCTTCCACTGCTTTAGCTTTATTTATTAGGTGTGGCTTACATATGTGACTTCAGCTTTTGAAGCTTCAGTCTTGGCATCTGTAGAATGGACATCACCGAAGCCACTTCGCAGGACTGTTAAGAGGATTAAATGAAACAATGTTTGTAAAGCTCTTTGCACAAGGTAAGCATGAGATGACATTATATCCACCCCGTAAATATTTACAGCATGTAAAGACCGACCCTGTCTCCCCCGTCCCATCATGCCAAGTTTTCTTCTTGGTGCCAAAATAGACACAGACCCCATCTCTTTTCATCCCTCTAGCATTCTATATTGAGCACTGTATGCTGAGAATGCATATTTATTCATTAAATATTTTCCAGGAGCACCTCTCTCCCTATTGTGATATAGCCAAAAGACAGTTGAACGAATTTCTGAAATGTCTCCTGGGGTTGGAAGCTCCGTTTGAGGAGGACTGGTTGAGGGAGGACCTGGTCCTTGGGATGGGAACTTAAGAGACGGCCCATCTTCCCCTGCTGGCACTGCCCGTGACAGGGGTGCCTGCCTGATCCCCTTTCACAGGGATTCCTGGAGGCAGGGCCTGGCGGGCAGAGCATGCCCGGTATCACTGGGGACCATGGGCAGCATGAAAACCCCCGTGGAGCTGGCCGTCAGTGGGATGCAGACCCTCCACCTTCAGCACCGTTGCCGGGGTGGCTATCGGGTCAAGGCCAGGGCGTCCTATGTGGATGAGACTTTGTTTGGCAGCCCTGCGGGTACCCGGCCCACACCACCAGACTTTGACCCACCTTGGGTGGAGAAGGCCAACAGAACCAGTCGAGTGGGCACAGGGACATCACAGGCCTTGGGGGCCAACGGGAGCTGTGAGAACACCTCCTCCAGGGTCAGCACCCCGACTCTCACACCGAGGAAGAAGAACAAATACAGGTAACCGAATGGGGAGGTGCATTCCTGTACTCGTGAAGCCACTTGGGTTCCTGTTAGAGCCCTTCTGTTCACATGCTGTGTGACCTTGGGTAAGCACCTTGACCTCTCAGAGCTGCAGTTTCCATATGTGGAAGATGAGACCAAGCGGGATTATTGAGAGTAAATGAAGTGAGGTGTGTACAGTGTGACAGTGGTGACGGTGGAACACCTGTTCCCAAATGCCACAGACCAGGCAAGTGAGACCCAGAAGGGTCCGGTGATTTGCACAGAGTCACAGAGCAATTTGCGTGTGGTTGATCCGCGAAATGACAAGTCATTTGGAAATGGTTCTTGCTTGAACAAGTTAGAAAAACAGGAGTTGATGCTAACATTGTTGTAAGTTAGTTAGACGTTTATTATTGTAAATTGATTAGACTATAACTAGATTGTTTGGATTATTTCAGGTTAATATCAGCCTGGAGGGAGGTGTCTCGTGGTAGGCCACAGGGCTCTATCTTGTTTATTTTATCACGGGTTTGGACAAAAACAGAGAAGAGACTGGCATAGTAGTCGTTTACTGCTGCCATAACAAAATACCATAGACCGGGGAGCTTAAACAACAAATTAATTTGAGTGCTGGAGGCTCAGAGTCCAAGATCAAGACTGCCACCTTCTTGCCATGTTCTCACATGGCCTTATCTCTGTGAGCATGTACATTCGCGGAGTCTCCCCACTTTTTATGAAGGCACTAGTCCTATTCGATCAGAGCCCACCCTTATGATCTTATTTAAGCCTAATCATCTCTTTAAAATTCCGTGTGAAATTTTAGGAGGGCATAGTTCAATCCGTAACAACTAGCCAATCATATTTAAGGGTCCATTCTGAGCCAGGAGGACACAGGTTGGTGGAAAGACGTGAAAATGGGAATAGTGCCTATTTAAGGAGATAAGATTCAGTGAGATAGAACCAAGATTCATTATTATTATTATTATTATTATTATTATTATTATGCCGGGTTGAGCGCCATGCATCTGACATAGGAGCCTTAAGGTAGGGTCGGGTGACATTAGCCGCACTGACACCTATAACATAGCTGAAAACGCTGATGTAAATGTAGGCCACATTAACAGAGGTATGGTGTCCAGGACAGGGGAGGTCAACCCCACGCTCTCCTGGAGGATAGAATTTTGTTCAGGATGCTGACAAGTAGAGGGTGTCAGGTGAAAAGGTGCCTAAGAGCGAGAGATGCTATTGAGTAAAACCTTTGACACTGGACAGACAGAGGCAACAAGCAGATATGGTTTGAGCAATGAACTCAGGCAGCAAAAAGTTGCCTGGCCAAAAACCATGGAGCTGCCACCTGATAGGTGTGTCATGAATATTTGTGAGACTAATAATAAAAAAAGGAAATTGCTAAGTGAATCCAATTAAAGCTGAGAAGTCACTTATATTTGATATACTGATCCCAGAGCTTGGCCCTTGAGCCGGGCTGGATGTGAACCTTGTCTCTACCCTCCTCCTTGCTCTGGGGCCTTACCCTCCCTAGCCTCCGTTTTCTTGTTTGTAAAATGATCACATCTCCCTCCTGTGGCTGTTTGTGAGAAATAATGGGTTAATGCACATGACTTGCCGCGTCCTGGGCCTGCACGGTGAAAAGCCCTCAGTAAACATCCAACATTTTAAAAAGTGTCTCTTTGTAACAGTGTAGCTTTATAACAGAAGTTCAGACTGAGCGCCCCTCTGTCTGCCAGGCACTGGGCTGTGTCACTTCAAATACAGTGGGACGGGCCACAGGGCTGCAGAGGGCTCAGCTGACAAGGCCACTAAGAAAAAGGAGAGTGGGGGGGGGGGGGAAGCAAAAAGGTCATATTAACTGGGACTCTTTTGGATACAAGTGACAAAACTTAACACAAACTGGTTTCAGCAGAAAAGTAATGCTTGGGGCTTGTTTATCAGGGGCTCGGACTCTTGTTGGATTCCGTCTCTATCTTAGCGCACCTTTCCCCCCATGTTCCAGCTGAGCCAGCGACCGGCTGCTTGGCCCTTTCGTCCTGCGGGCCTATCAGGTTGGCAGACAAACATCCTTCCCAGTAGTTTCAACAAGGGTCCTACGGCAGCTCTGGTTGGATAGGATGGGTCATGTGGCCAATCCCAAGCCAATCAGTGTGGCGGGGAAGATGGAATATGCAAATTGGCCGGGCCTGGGAAGGCTGGGGTCAGGATTCTCGGCAGGGGAAAAGACAGAGATGTGAGTGGTGGGACATGAGAGGGCTGTGGCCTCCCTGTGGGTGCCAGGCTGGGAGGCAGGGACTTCGACATCTACAGGCAGCCCTCTGTGCTACTGCAGGTGTCCAGCAGGGGGGGTAGGGGCTTACGGGTTTTAGGCTTTGTTCACTCCCCCAGCTCACTGCATTTCTCTCCCCTCTGCCAGACTGATCAGCCACACTCCTTCTTACTGCGATGAGTCGCTGTTTGGCTCCCGACCCGAGGGCACCAGCTGGGAGGGCCCGTGGATGGCAAAGGGGGATGCTGCAAAACTCCATGCCCTCTTCTGGACACCCCCAGCCACCCCCAGGGGCGGCCAGTCGCCCCGCCCCAGGGACACCCCACTGCGAGCCGTTCACCCAGCTGGTCCCTCGAAGCCAGAGCCCAAGGTGGTGGCAGATACCCGGAAGTTGTCCGTGGACGGGTTAGACGCTCCACGCCCTCCGAGGCGAGAACGTTCCCATTCCCTCACACACCTGACCGTCCCCGGCACGGGTCGCCCACACACCAGTGCCTCCCACGCCAATGGGCCTCGGGATCCCAGGCCTTCCCCGTCGGGGGTGACCTTCCAGAGCCCCCTCGTGACTCCCAGGGCTCGCTCAGTCCGTGTTTCAGTGCCAGCCGCCCCTCAGCGAGGTGGGGCCACCCAGAAACCAAAGCCCCCTTGGAAATGAGTTTCTTGGTTCTCAGGTTTGCTCGTGGGTCACAGTGAGGGGCACGGTTTCAGAGGAGGGCACCGATTGGGGGCGCCTCTGGAGAACCAGGGTCTCCTAGGTAACCACGAGGCGTCGGAGAAGCGCTCGTGGGGGCAGACGCAGCGAGGGCGGGCCGTGCCTCTGTGCTGACAATCGCCAGTTCCTACCTTTTACCCCGTCGTGTGGATTTGACGGCCGCCCCTTAAGATTCCTGTACTGGTGTTGCCATGGCCACAGGCCGTATGAGTGCCAACCCAGGGGTGCCCCTGGGAGGGGCCCGCCGCTCCCCCATCACTCCCACAACGTCTTGCCACCAAGTGTGACTAAGTAGCACCATCGCCAACCTGGAAGGTCCCTTCTTCTTCAAGCCAAGCTTCCTGCTCAGGATGAGTTTCCAGCTGAGTCTGGAGTTTTCCCAGGCACAGTGTGTGGACCGTGGGAAACAGGATCTGGGTGACATGCGGGTGGGCATTTTTTAACTTTAATAATCATGTATTTGTTTCTATGTATTAAATATATCAGTAGCGTATCAAAGCCACGACTTTGACTAATTTGATTTTCCTTAGGGGAAAGGCCACCACAGGCCCGGGTTGCATTAAATAACAAAGTCAAATAATATAACAAGGAAGTGGCAGAAATCACGACAGTGGCGAGTTGGCCACTTGAAGTTTGGGAACCTGGGCCTCATGCGTTTTCCACATTTGCCGAAAGAACAGTGACGAGGACCTTGCCGAGTAGAGGGGTCCAGGAAGGCCAGAAAGTTAGACGTGCGACTGGAGAGCACTCGGGACAGAGAGGCGGAAGCCGGCCGGGAGCCCCTTCCTCTCCGGCCCTGCTGCTTGTCATTGGCCACCCTGGGCCGGAGCACTGATGAGAAACGGTAAAGCCTTTGCTCGATGGAGTTGCACCCGGAATCCCAGGATCCTGCCGGATTGGGGTGGGGGCTGGGCTCTGGCCTCTCTGTGGCCTCTCCTCCCGGCTGCACTGAAGACGGTGACCGCCCATGTGGGAGGATACTGGGCAGCCGACAGCGAGGCCGTGTGTCTGGAGGGCAGCTGGGAGTGGCGGGGATGGGGCAGCCTGCGTGCGGTGTCTGCCATCTCAAAGGTGCCGCTGCTCAGCTCGGAGGACGGGTGGCCCCAGGCTATCCGGATGAGATTTTTCCAGAAAAAGCCAGATTTCTCTATGATAGCCCCTGATTTTTTAAATGCCAGTAGTGAATAAAAATACATACGAATATTCGACTACCTGGGCACCAAATAAAGCCGGCATAAGGCTGGAGGCCCTTGAGCTTTCACGGCGCTGGATGAGGGAGAAATTGGGGGCAAATGGATAGCCCCAGGGCGGGGTCTCAGGGCAGCCTGAAACCCTGATCCTCCCGGAGCCAGGGTCCGGCTTGCCGCTGAGGCTAAAGGAAGGAATGGTTGTGTGCTGGCCCCCAGCGCGTGTGCCCTCCCCACGCAAAGGGCATCTACGAGCATGACACAGACGCGGCCAGCAGCCCCGGGCAAAGCGACGTTTATTCGTAGGATGGGACTTGAGATGGTTTTTAACTTCGAAAAATCCCTCCAGCCGGGAATGGCCGGGCTCCCCCTCCTCGTGGCCCCCTGGCCTGCTCTCCGAGAAGCGAGGAGCGCGGCGACACGGGTGGGGAGTGGGGCGCCCAGGGGGAGACTCACTTCCTGCCCTTGCCCTTGCCCTTGCCCTTGCCCTTCTTGCCCCTCCCTTTGCTCTTGCTTCGCTTTTTCCTGGACCTGAGCACGGAACGGACCAGGTAGCCCTTCCACACGGCCTGGATGAGCGTGGCGGCCCGCACCATGCGCAGCATCTCCTGCTCGGCCTCCGTTTTCTTCTTGGCATTGACCTCCCGCTCGGCCCGGATCTGGGCGAACTCCTCCACGAGCACCTTGTACCTCTGCCTCAGCTCCTCCAGCTGGACCTTCTCCTCCTTGTGGATGATGTCGAGCTCCTCGTACTCGTCCTGGGGTGGGGGGGGCAGGGGGCGGGGGTCACCGAGCACGGGGCGCCGCCTGCCACCCTCCCCTGCGTGCACCCCCGCCCTTCCCGAAGGGGCTTCCGCCCCGGCAGTGCCGCCTACGGTCCCAGAGCTGTGGGGAGGTGGGCCTGAGGACACCCTGTTTTCTAGGTCTCCGTTCGCTAAGCGCTTCCTCCAGGCCACGTCCTGCGCCGGGTGCTAGCATTTGTGACCGTGGTGCCTCACTGTATCCCCTTTGTGGTCCCGGCACGGGGATGACTGTCGATCACATGCAGAGTCAGGCTCAGAAAGGTCAAGCCCCTTGCTTCCGGTCACACAGCAGGTCAGGGACGCTGGAGTAGAAGCTCCAAATGATAACAGGGACCAGCTTCACCGCGCTGTCACAGCAGGCGGCACATCTCAGGCCCTCAGGAGAAACTTGGGCGCCACTGAGGGAAGCGGGGGAGGCAAGCCCGTGCCTGAGTCTGCCCAGGAGGAGCCCTGGCTCATGAGGCTGCTGGCAGGAGCCGCGTGCGGAAGGGACAGAGAGTATGGGATGTGGACACTAGATGGAGCCAAGATCGTTGGGCCCAGTGACAAGCGCTTAGTGGCTTCCGGCTTCCGGCTCCTTCCTCTCCCACCTCTCCCCACACTGTGCGAGGCCAGAGAAACCCTTGAGCCTAAGGTGAGGGGCAGGGAAGCCTGTCTGGGGAGGCCCAGAGCTTGGCACAGACCATGGGCCTTTCCTAGAGGACCACGGGAAACGCACTCGAGAGACTACAGCACAAATACCTGCTTCTCGCCCATCTCCATGTCGTATTTCTGGATCCAGTTCTCGATTTCCGTCTCCACTTTGTATTTCTTCTAAAAAAAAGTCAACGAGTCATTGTTTGATGGATTCATAGGAACAACAAACCGTGCCGAGCTCACTCTGCAACAAGCTTTAACGTGCCTTGCCCACAAGGTAGTTTCTCCATTTCACAGATGAGGAAACTGAAGATCAGACGTGCTAACTCACTTGCCCAAGATCACAGAGTGAATGAGAGGTAGAGCCTGAATTTGAAGCCACAGGTGTCTGACTCCAGAACACTCTAGGCAGAGGGAGCAGCCAGTGCAAAGGCCCTGAGGTAAGAACAGGCTTGCGGTGTTTAAGAGCAGAAATTGAGCCAGTGTGGCCGGAAATGGAGTGGCTGAGGAGAAGCGGGGTCCCAGGGAGGTCAGAGTCAGAAGCTGCATCACTGAAGGGAGTGTCAGCAGTGGAAGCAATTTGGATCCTAGCGTAAAGGAGACGGAAAGCCATTGGGTGGATTTTGATGCAGGAGAGGGACATAATCTGTTTTTTAAAGATCAGCTCCCCTACCTACAATGGAATATTATTCAGCCATAAAAAGGAACGAAGTATTGACAAATGCTACATGGATGAACCTTGAAAATGTGAGCTAAGGGAAAGAAGCCAGACACAAAAGGCCACATATTCTATGATTCCATTTATATGAAGTGTCTAGAACAGGCAAATCCATAGAAACAGAAAGCAGATTAGTGGTTGCCAGGGGCTGGAGGGAAGGGGGAATGGGGAGTGACTGCTTAACGGGTACGGGGTTTTATTAGGGGGGATGGAAACGTTCTGGAACTAGATAGAGGTGGTTGTACAACACTGTGAATGTACTAAATGCCACCGAACTGTTCACTTTAAAATGGTTAAGTTTAGGGGCGCCTGGGTGGCTCAGTCGGTTGGGCGTCCGACTTCAGCTCAGGTCACGATCTCACGGTTCGTGGGTTCAATCCCCACGTCGGGCTCTGTGCTGACAGCTCAGAGCCTGGGGCCTGCTTCGGATTCTGTCTCCCTCTCTCTCTCTCTGCCCCTCCCAGGCTCACACTCTGTCTCTCTGTCTCTCTCAAAAATAAACATTAAAAATTTCTTCTGGTGGTTAAGTTTATGTTATGTGAATTTCAGTGAAGAACAAATAAACCAACTCCCTAATCCTACAGGGCAAGAGCTCTTGACTTGGGCACCACGGACGGGCTGGCTGCAGAGGGCCTGTGCCCCCCCAGAACCGCCCCCCGGACGTGCAGGTGTATCTGTGCCTTCCTACGGAGGAGAGGCCCATGGCTTCCATCAGATGCTCAAGAGTCATGACACTAAGATGAAAACAGGGAACAAGTATTAGAGAATTCCTTTACGAGGAAAGAGGTCCGGAAGCAAGCTGGGTGTGTGCAGGCCCAGGGCCCAGAGGAGATGCTGGAGAAGGCAAGAGAAGTGACGCGTCCTGAGCAGTTAATGCACTCACTTTCCACCTACCGTCTCATTCGATCCTCCTAATGACCCATTAGACCGATCTGCTCACTTTTGTTTTAAAGATGGCAACACGGGCTGGAGGGAATTACGAAATTCGCCTGAGGTTTAGGAGCTCCTTCAGGTCCTTTGCACGACAAGGTGGGTGTTATCATCCCTCTGGGGCCCAGAGTAGTTAAGGCACTCGCCCCAGGTCACACAGCCAGCGTGCAGGAGGATAGGACCAGTGTCTCCGCCCCAGCCCCCAGGCCCATGTGTAGCACAGGGGGTGGGGGGTAGACACTGGCTCCTTCCTGCACTTCCCCTGTTCCCAAGCCCTCCTCCTCAGGGGAGCTGTTCCCTGGCTGGCTGGGGGAGTCCTACCCTGCCCCGCCCTCCCGCTACACCACCCCTCCCCTGTCCCCGGGGCCTCCGTTGTCCCCTCCCTGCTGTCCCTCGTACCTTCCTCAGCGCCTGCTCTGCTTCCCGGTTTTCCACGACCAGGTTGTGGTGTTGTGACCTCAGCAGCAGTATCTCCTGCTGGATCTTGGCCACCCGGGCCTGCGAGGCCCGGAAGTCTGCCTTCTGCTGCTTCTCGGCCTCCTGCTTGGTGCGAAGGAGGTTGTTCTCGGAGAGCCTGAGCACCTGGTGCAGGTGGTTTTTCAGTTCTTGGATCACGAAGTTCTCTTTCTCCACCTGGGCCAGGAAGACGAGAGGCTCCATCATTACCTACGTGATGCCCGATAGTCGCACGAGAACTGGTACCACACGCTCCCTTGCGGGGGGGAGCCGGCAACCTGCGCTGTTACCTGGCGGAACCCTGCCCCCAGTGCCCAAGGGGGACGGAGACCGCCTGATCACAGCCAAGGCAATTGAGGCTCAAGGGCATCGACTCATCTGTCTGGGGCTGTACAGCTGAGCCGGGGAGGGGTGGGAGTACTTGAAGCCAGGTCTGTCTGATCCAGACCCCATGTGCTTGGCCACCCCCTCTGTCTCCTGGCTTGAGTGATGGGCACAGGCAAGCTGGGGCGAGGCCTCTGGGCAGGTCTGGACGGTGGCACAGAACAGGAGTATTCCGTTGGCAGAGACGCTAGGAGTGTTTCATGAGAGCACGAGACACGCGTACCGTGGGGATTGCCCCCCGCTAATGCTTGAGGGACCAAACCGCCCTCCGAAGGTTCTAGAACAGGAATGGGGGTGGAGGATGGGGCCATTTTGTAAATAAGCTCCAAAGGCTGGTCACAAGCCCCGGAGTCTCCCTGTGAGCACAGCAGTGCTGTGACTGGCTCCCGCCAGCAGCCTGGGGGGCTGGGGTCAACTGGCAGGGGGGACCCCTGGGGGTCTGAGCTTCTCTTGACCCCGCGGCAGCCCGAGGGTGTCACCCTCTCATTTCACGCTGAGATCCAAGTGACACGATAACACTTGTCAACCCGGAGAAATGGAATTTGAGCCCAGATCTGTCCAACTTGGAAGCCCAAGCCGTCTCCACCACCCGAATGGGACCCACTAAGCCGTTTGGGGCCCCTCTCCCTGTCCCTCGCTGGCGCTCTTCCAACCTGTGCGTGGTCTCCCCTGACCGAGCGCCCCGGGCCGAAAGAGACAAGGCCCCCGTCCTCTTATGGGGTGCCAGACCCGAATCAAATCACCAGATAAATAATCGCATAAACATTCCTCAACAAACTCTGCTTTCAAGGACAAATTCAGTGAGAACCTAAGGAGGTTCAGCCTGAGCTAGGGCGTGGGGGAGGCCGGGCGGCAAACAGTTTCGCAGGGCCTCGCGCTCTGTGTATCACAGGGGGCTGGAAATGGCAGTGCCAAGGCTGTGGAGCAGAATACTCCTGGGAAACATGGCCCCAGGCACGGACGACCCTTCCCAGCAAAGCCAGCCACAGGGTGTGGCTAAGATCCGTGACCCTGGGCTACTTCCAGGTTGCATCCCCAAAGGGCCAGGGTCAAGGCCCTCCTCCCCTTTCTGCCTCCTGTTGGCTGGACCAGCGGTGACATGATGGGGGGTCTTCTGGGTCCACGGTTAGAAGCCCTGTGTATGGGGGGGGGGGTGGGGTGGGAGGGAAGGGTTGGGGGAGGAGCAGCAGAAAGGCCGGACGGAAGGAGCCTGGAGCCCTGACGAATTTACAAGGCAGAGCTTCTGTGACTGCTCCAGCTTTCCCACTAGAGAGAAACACATTTCCACCTTGACTAAGCCGCTGTCATCTTGGGTCTCTCCGTCTTGGGAGCCAAACCTATACTTAGATACCACCTCACGGGGACTCTGTAAGGCTCTAGTGAGCAAACGTATGCACAGCATAATACATAGGTGTGCATCCCGGATGGTTATTAGGTTGGAATCATGTTATCGTTCCCCCTTCTTCAAAGTCCTTCTAGAGCTTCCACCTGTGCCGTCTGCCCCTCGCCCTCCGAACAGAGGTCACATTCGTTGATGAGGCCTCAAAGGTACTGTGTGGCCTTCTGGCAAAGCCTAAAGTACGTACTCCCCAGCCCTTTGTAGAAAGAGCTCGCCTGTTGCTGGCCTGGCCTGTTCCTCCTCCCTCTCTTGCCTGGTTCACTCCCTTTTGTTCTTCAGGTGTTGGCTCTGATGTCTCTGACCCTCGTCTCTGTCGTATTTCTCAAAACCGTAACGAAATCAGGTCTTTAAGACCTACCTTCCCCCAAACTGCATGAGGCAGGGACAATGTGGACTCATTTATGAGACCTGGCACCTAGTAAGTGCTCCTAGCAGTACGCGTGGGGTGAGTGAATGACAGCAGGCGTTTAAGTCACCGAGGCAAAGACCCGACCGCCGAAAGGGTTCGCTTCTCCGTGCGGCCCCTTCCACGGTCTGACCGATACCTCTGCGTCCCTGTTCTTCATGCTCGCCGCCAACTCATTCTCCAGCGCATCAATGATGTCCTGGTTCCTCCTGTTCTGTCTACTGACATCCTGTATGAACTGAGTCTTCTCTCTGGCTTCCATGGGGCTGGTGAGTAGCTTCTCGAACAGGAAGCCCCGCAGTTCCATCAGGCAGTCAATAAAACCCTGGGCTTCTGCGCTTCTGCCCAGCGCGTGCGTCTCCGAGAGCTTTGCCGCCTGCGGGTTATCGAGCAAGAGTCTCAGGACGTCCTTGGTGGACTCTCTGATGTGCTCCATGAGCGGCAGTAGGTTGGACTTCTGCAGCTGCACGGAGAGGAGGCGGTCTCTGAGCCATCCCTCGTCCTCAGACTCTTCCTCCTCCTGCAGCCGCCTCTCCTTATCCTGCAGGTAAGCGACACTGTCCAGGAAGCTGCGACACAGGTCCTCGTGCTCTCTCACCGCCCTCCTGACGTCCCCTCCCAGAATCCCCTCCAGAGCCTCGTCCTTGGAAGCCAAGTGTGAGAGCAGGGTCACCAGCTCCACCTTGTGGATGGTCTCATCCAATACGGACATGACCCTCTTGGTCTCGATGGTGGTGAGTTTGGACTTCGAGGGGACCAAGGGTTTTAGCGGGGAGGCCGGCTTTTTGGACAGCTCTGCCGTCAGCCTCATTCTGTTGATGTCAGGGCCCTGGTAGAGAGGGGCCACGGCGAGGACATCGAGAGCCATTTTCCGAGCGGTCTCCCTTGCCCCTGTGCGCCCTGGGAGGCGCAGACGTTGGCAGACTACGTAGGTCTCCTGCCGTTAGTGGCTCTGGCGACCCTGCGAAGGAAGGAGTAAGCGGTTAGTGGCGCGGTGCTGCACGAAGGTGGCTGCTGTGGCCGCAGCGGCCACCGACCGTTAACGCCGAGAGCTCGTCCCGGGTGCCCCACAGCTTTTACGCAGAACCTCTCACTGAGAGCAGTTTCTAGCGTTGTGATGGCATCGGACACGAGGGAAGGAGGACCAAGCGTAGAGGTGGGTCTCAGGCACAGATGTCAGGCAGGGCACAGCCCGGAGTGCAGACACCATTCTGTGGAAGCAACTTAACTAGGTAGGATATTAAGCGTCCCCGGAAATGGGTTTGTTCAGCCATTTACATTAATGAGCATTTAATCGCAACAGACATCGTTTCGGGTGACTTAACATGAATGAATAAAAGTCAATGCTGTTGAATTTTTTTTTTGAAAGCATCTAAATATAGAAAGCCAGTTACACGGGTGATGGAAAGAGTTGAGAGGCTAACCAGGGAAGGGGAAGCCACCCAGCCACTGTCAACAGCAGGAGGCCACCACAGAAGGAGCTGGTGGTGAGCTTGGAGGACGAGGGTCACCCAGGGGAAGCTGGAACCGCACCCATTTCCTGTCCAGGCGGGGCTATCACCCCCACCCCCCCAGGAGCTGTGGCCACTGCTGGAAACGCAGCCCAAAGCAGAGAGAAGAGGAAATACCGTGGTTTCTTCTTCCTCCCACCCTCCAATCCGACACCAGCGCCTCCCGTTGGCCAAACCCCGGGGGAAGCCAGAGGACAAGACGAGTGGGCACAGCAGCCTGCAGGTGTCAGCAGCCCGAGACAGAGCAGCACAGGGACAGAGGGAACAATGCGGCTGCGAGCAAATGGGACTGGGACCACCAGCACAGCACACCTGCGCTGGTTTTTAAGTATGGATTTTAAAAGTCAGGGGGGGCGCGAACAGTGACTTTGAAACACAGTCTTTCGAACCTGCTTCGCTACGTGCGATGTTGTATCTCGGACTGGATCCTGGAAGGGGAAATGGACATTAGTAGGAAAATGTAAAATCCAAACCAAGCCGATGGTGTCGTTAACAGCATTGTACCAACGTTAGTTTCTTGGTTTTGACGGACAGACCCATCACGGTTATTGAAGATATTAACGTTGGGAGAGCTGAGTACAGGGCATTTGGGAAGCCTGAACTATCTTTGCAACTTTTCCGTAAATCTACGGTCATTATGAAATAAAAAGTTGAAAAGACTCTCTGAGAAATTTGTGGCAGCGATCAGAAATCGATCGTGGATGTTGTCTACCTGACACAATGGCTGAGTACTAGCTTCGCAGTAGCCCCACTTGGGTTTAGACCCTTGCTGGGGGGACCCTGGGCTACTTGTCCAATCCTCCTAAGCCGGGGCTTCCTCAGCCATAAAACAGAGATCTTAAGATCCGGTGAGAAGTTGCTGGCACAGGGCCTGTACATGATAAGTGCTCAATAAATAATAACTAGCATTATTAACCCAGGGAACCCCGATCCCAGGTCCAGGACTGTGGTGATTTCCTGGTCTGAGTGTCTGGGCTTGGCCAGAGATCCAGATGTACCATCGGACTTGCCTCCTGCCTCCTGCCTCCTGCCTCCTGCCCAGGATTGGCTGGGCCTCCCAAAGTACCATGTCTAAGAGGGACCTCACCGCGTCCCCAGCCCTTACCCTGCTCCTTCCTTATCCTTTGTCCTGGCGATTGGCAATTCTGCCATCCTACTTGCTCGAGCTGGAAACCTGAGTGCCACCCCACACTCTCCTCCCCCCCCCCCCATCCCAGTCTCTTCGTTCTTTCTCTGACAGCGCCCCCTCCTTTCCTTTCCTTCTGGGCAGCCTCTGTGCCACCGAGTGAGGGCCTTATCATCTCTCACTCGGATGATTAAAGAGCTTCTTAACTGGTCTGCTTACGTCTGCTCCTGCTCCCTGCAGTAAGGGTCATCTATCTGGGTATTTATTGAGCTCCTGGGGATATAAAAGAGATTCAAGGAATGGTTCCTGTCCTGCCAGAGTTTATAACCTAGTTTGGAATATGAAACACGCACGCGTGAAAGTTCAACAACTCTAGGAGGAAGGGCATAAAGCTGTAATCACAGAATAGGTTGAGATCATGCCCAGCTTTCAACATAGAGTGGGGACTTTGGAGTTTATCTTGTAGGAGGTTGGGATCCATTTTGATTTTGGGAAACAGGTAACAGGATCAACTCAGATTTTCGAGAAAGATTGGTCGTAATGGATGATTTATAGGGAAAGGGTTGTGGCAAGTAGAGAGCTTGGGGTATTATAAACCTTCCACCTCAGGGCCCTTGCACATGCTCTTTCCGTCTTCTTGAAACATTCTTCTCCCTCCTTATTACTAAGTTAATTATTTGCACTCAGATCTCAGTTCACGTGTCACTTCTTCAGGGAAGACTTGCCTGGGCTTCCAGGCTGGGTCGAATTCTTGTAGTTGATTCTTATAAGGCCAGCCTCTTTGTGGCAGCCACCATCCCCATCCCAACCTCCTTCCTTCTTGCTTGCCTGTAATATAGTGGCTGGAAATATTCAATGCTCAACTTCTCAACCTCCTTTACAGTTCTGAGTGGCTATAGACACTGTTATAGCCAATAAAATAGAGGAGTTTTCTAGGGGCTTCTAGGAAACCTTTTACCTTCCCCATACAAAAGAAAGACATTGTTGGCTTCACCTCCGTTCCTTGAACTTGGGCTTTAATGCTGGAGCAGTGGCAGCCACTTTGTGAATGAGAAGGAAACTGCAGGAATGCTATTCCTGATGTCATTCAGCCACTGGACCTTCCAAGGGTCCATCATCTCTTACCCAGATGACTGTGAGAACCTCTTCACTGGTAACCCTGCTTCCGCCCACGTCCTCCATGGTCTCATCACAGCAGCCAGAGGGAGCCTTTTAAAACGTCAGATTCTTTTACTCCTCTGTTCAAAATCCAGCTCACGAGGACCGGTTATTAAAATTTCAGGGTATTTGTGAGGTTCCTGTTAAGCCATTGGTAACTTGACTCTTTTTTTTTTTAAGTTTGTTTCATTTATTTTGAGGGAAAGAGAGAGAGAGGTAGAGAGAGGGAACCTCAAGCAGACTCCGCACTGTCCGTGCAGTGCCCGATGTGGGGCTCGAACTCAGGAACCGTGAGATCGGTGACCTGAGCCAAAACCAAGAGTCAGGTGCTCAACCAACTGAGCCACCCAGGTGCCCCAAGCCATCAGTAGTTTGAAATCAGCCATGGTGGGAGTATTTACACACGGAAATTGGCAAATACTACAGATCAGTGCCCCCTCCCACCAAACTGGTTGTTGGACATTTACCAGAACCCCCCCGCTACCAACAGCTCCCCATCTCACTCGGGATAAAAGCCAAAGTCCTTACAACGACCTAAAAGGCCCTCCGTAATCTGGCTGCTGCGACCACTTGCAGACGCTCTGCGCTCAGACCGACCCTTTTGCTGTTCCCTGAACATGTCAAATGTGCTCCAGCCTCTGACAGGGCCTTTGCACTTGCTGTCTGTGCACCACGACCCCTGCCCCCCCCCCCAAGCCCCAGGGCTGGAGCATTCATCTAAATATCTGCAAAGCTCGTTCCCACACTTCCTCCTCTGCTCAAATCTTGGTGTAGTAGTGAGTGCTCTGCGGATTTTCTTCATAAAACGTAAACCCTCTCCTCCTCCCTGCCCTCCCTGCCCTCCCTTTCCCCCTATCCTGTTTGCTTTTCTCCCGGCTAGGTTCTCACCGTCTGACATCTGTATATGGGCCTGTTTGTTTATTGTCTGTCTTTCCCCCTCCCCTAAAAGGTGAGCTCCAATGAAGGCAGGGGCTTTATCTATTTTGATCACGGCTACATACCCGGCACTGAAGAAAACACCTCAACATCGTCTTGGGGCGAGGGCTGGGCCTGCCACCTCCAGGTTCCCTGTGCCCTTCTCCTTGTCATATGCTGTGGATGCGAGAAATGTTTTGAAGACGGAGTCATCAAGGGGCGCCTGGGTGGCTCCGTCGGTTAAGCGGCCGACTTCGGCTCAGGTCATGATCTCGCGGTCTGTGAGTTCGAGCCCCCCGTCGGGCTCTGTGCTGACAGCTCAGAGCCTGGAGCCTGTTTCAGATTCTGTGTCTCCCTCTCTCTGACCCTCCCCCGTTCATGGTCTATCTCTCTCTCAAAAATAAATAAACGTTAAAAAAAAATTTTTTTAAATAAAAAAAATAAATAAACGTTAAAAAAAAAAAAAGGAGTCATCAGGACTTGATGAGTGAGACCGGTTTGCATTTGGGGGACTGGGAGAGAAAGATTGGGCCCTTTTGAGGGACTAGACAAATTGGGGGGAAGGAGGTGTGGAAGGGAGGACAATGAGCTTGGTTTTTTTTTTAATATATTTTTAAGATTTATTCATTTTTCAGAGACAGAGAGTGGGCGGGGGAGGGGCAGAGCGAGAGGGAGACACAGAATCCAAAACAGGCTTCAGGCTCCGAGTTGTCAGCACAGAGCCCGTTGTGGGGCCCGAACTCACAGACGGTGAGATCACGACCTGAGCTGAAGTCGGTCGCCCAATGGACTGAGCCACCCGGGCGCCCCTCGGTTTTATTTTTTTTGTGTGGTTTTTTTAAAGTCTATTTATTTTTGAGAGCAAGAGAGAGTGTGCTTAGCCACAGTCGGTGTCTGTTGCTTACAATCAAAGAAGCCTAGCTGAGCATGCTCTAGGCATCTCACAACACACATCCAGGGGGTCCTGGGAGGCCTTGGGGACAGAGACATAAATGCAGAGGGAGGAGTCGCGGATGCTTGAGGCCCCAAGAGATATTCAGTTCCCCAAACCGGAGTACACGAACAGAAGAGCGGGAATCAGAGGAACATCTCGAGTGACCATGAGCAAGGAAGAAAGGCAGCCAGATGAGATGCTAAGGACGGCCAGGCTTCCTCGGCCAGGCAAAATGGGTCCCAAAGTCAGAAGGCTCTGGGAGCTGACCGAGTAGAGGCGAGGAGGGCCCTACCTTGCATCTCTTTGTCCCCCCACTTTCTGCTCCCCCCGTCAATCTCGTGAATCCCCTTAAGGCTCCCCCTCCCCCGCGAAGATCATGTTTTAGGGACAGCCAGGGAGCTTCCTCGGCCCCTCTGAAGATCTTTGCTCCGTGGCCACGGGATGAACGTGAACAAAGTGCTTCACGAAGCTCTCCCATTGTCCCCCAAAGCTCCCAGGCATAAATCAAAAAACGCCTGAACTCTTCAGAGATTGCAGCTGGAAATGCAACGTTCTATGAAATGTTTCCAATTTGCTTTCAGCCAAATTACCTCTTTTGCTTTAAAGGGCAAACTTGTTTTCTTTGATTATGATGACGCCCATCAGTGTTTGACAGCTCATTTGGGTGAACACGGAGAAGCCAGCGGAACGACGATCGGGGGGAAATGCATCTCGCTCTGATGACAAAAATCACTGGAGAATCTCTTTCCCTTGAATCCTAATATGATCATTTCATGTCCTTTTTAATGCCACCAACCTTAATACTTAAATCATTTCCAACTTAAGCCTCTCCTTTTAAAATTCCTGCCCTGAGAGTGAAGCAAGGTTGTTAATGGATGGGGAACTTTAATTGGGTCTTCCCTTTATTTGTCATTAATTCTGCTGATGAACTTTATAAATGGAAATAGATCTTTATCATGCAAATTATACCTCGGCTTCATTCAAATGGGCTTGTTGGATATTTTATTACTTTTCACTCTCAGAACATTTTGAGAAAAGAAAAAAAGGGTTTGAGCGAAATGACATTTTCTTCCCCTTGGGGAGAAAAAGAGGAAGAAAACCCGACCCTCGCAACTACCCTGCACATCTCACAATGGTACGTGGAGGCAGAGGGGGTTAAACAAAACTGGAGTGTGGTGGGGGGGGGAGGAGGCGGGGGGGGGGGGGAATCTCATTGCAAAGAACGACATTTTGATATTAGCTAACTCTTGACAACTGATTCCGTACCCAACACTGTTCTAAATGCCTTGGGTGTATTAACTCCTTCATTCCTTACAACAACCTTACGAGGTAGGTGCTTTCATTAGCTCTACTCACAGACAGGGAAAGGGAGGCAGAGAGGGAGGCGAGATGTTTCCATGAGTTTATAGCTACTAAGCGGCCACGCTGGGGTCTCAGCCCAGGCAACCTTTCTGGAGAGCCTGCCCCCCGCTGTGACTCCAACTGTCCGGTCTGACCATTTTCAGATCGACTTTTCTAGTGGCCCAAGCACAGTGATACTTTGCCGGCCCAGTTTCAGTGGATCCCGTCAAGCAGAGACCCAGTGGACAGACGGGCCCCAGATCCGGTTCCCACAGCATTCAATCTACTTAGCAGCTACAATATGAATGCTCATATTTGTCGTTATAGGTATATGTACACGTCCCACCAGCAGTGTTCTTGCTGGTGTCGCATTCCCGTGGGCACACCTGGGATCAGACACAGTTTGCGACAACAGAGCTGTCGCCCCACCGCGCTCTCCCCGCTCGAGAGAGCGCATCAGGAGGCTAATGAGTGAGTGGCTGAATTATTTTAGGGTGAGCTTTGAATCATCTCTCATTGACTTTTATGTTTTTGAGTCAATCATTCACCTACTTTGGAGCTTAGTATAAACTAATTACCGAGACACCCGTCGTAACTGATCACGACACAGGACGGTCGAGCAGCATGAGGCCGTCGTGTGGGAAGCAGAACGTGGGGTCTGGGTCGGGAAAGCAGCCTTCGTGAGGGTTAGTTCTGGTTCAGGGTTGTCCAAATCTCTCTCACTAACATTCCACCTTTGTGATTTCTGCCAAGTCTATAGACCGGAGCGTACTATTACCGACTCAACTTTTTTTTTTTTTCCTGAAGTGTAAGTATACTCTCATTCTTAAGTACTTTCATGAAAAAGGAAGCTTTCTAACTAGAAAATCTGTATCACTGTCCTCACAGAGAAGACAAGAATGTCTACATCCTGATATCAATTCACTCTAGCTGGATGCTATTGCTCAGGGACGATGAGCATGAGCCCAGATCTCTGTTGTTAAAAAGCGAGATTAGCAACCGGCAGGGAGATGTTACAGACATACGAAAAAAGAGAGAAGAGATAAATTACAAATGTCAGGAAGGAAAGAGAGGCCATCACTACTGATCCCATGGATGTTAAAATGATAATAAAGGAATGTAATGAACTCCTCTATGGCCATAAATTTGATAACCTAGATGAAATGGACCAATTCCTTGAAGATACAATCACAAAAACTCTCACGAGGAGAAATAGATAATCTCAATGGGCCTTTATATATTAAAGAAATTGATCAATAATTAATAACTTTCCCAAACAGAAAACTCCTAGATGATTTCACCGGTGAATTCTACCAACTATTTGAGGAAGAAATTATACCAGTTCTTCAACATTTCTTCCAGAAAACGGAAGCAGAAAGAATATTTCCTAACAGGTTCTATGAGGCTAGCATTATTCTAATGCCAAAACAGACAAATACCCTATAATAAAAGAAAGCTACAGACCAATATCTCTCACAAACATAGATGCAACAACCCTTGACAAAATATTCACAAATTGAATCCAACAAAGTATAAAAAGAATTATATCCCACAACCAAGTGGGCTTTCTCCTGTGCCTGCAAGGTCCATTCAACATTCAAACATCGATTCACGTAATCCATCACATCAACAGAAAGGAAAACCATGTCAATAGATGCAAAAAAGCATTTGACAAAACCCCACACAATTCAACAAACGATGACACTAAACTTCTCAGCAAATGAGGAATATCATGGAATTACCACAACTGGATGTAGAACATCTACAAAAGCCCTACAGCTAGCGTCATACTTGATTGTGGGGAACTAGAAGTTTTTTCCCCCTAAGATTAGGAACAAGGCAAGAATATCCCCCCTTACGCTCCCTGTTTAACACCATATTGGAAGTCCCGGCTAATGCTGTAAGACAAGAAAAGGAATTAAGTGTATACAGATTGGGAAGGAAGAAATAAAGCCATCTTTGTTTGCAAATAACATGATTACTTATGTAGAAAATCCCAAAGAATCTCTATACACGCTCCTGGAATCGCACAATTACAGCCAAGTTGCCGGATGTAAGGCTAACATACAACAGACTTATTAACACCAAACTCAGATTGTCTCATTGATGTAATTAGAATTAAAGTAGACCTGGAAAGGATCTTCAGCATAGGCTTCTCACCATGAGAATCGATGTAAGTGGTGTTAGTGCCACGTGTATACATCTCTTCCAAAAAATATCGTTGAACCAACAAAATGAACTGAATGGACCCTCTCTTACAGTACCAGCCTACTGTTTAAAATTCCTAGTACAGGGGCGCCTGGGTGGCACAGTCGGTTAAGCGTCCGACTTCAGCCAGGTCACGATCTCGCGGTCCGGGAGTTTGAGCCCCGCGTCGGGCTCTGGGCTGATGGCTCAGAGCCTGGAGCCTGTTTCCGATTCTGTGTCTCCCTCTCTCTCTGCCCCTCCCCCGTTCATGCTCTGTCTCTCTCTGTCCCAAAAATAAATAAACGTTGAAAAAAAATTTTTTTAATTCCTAGTACATGTATTCCTAGACAACTATTTCCTCAGTGATTCGTAGCTTTGACTGAGATTTTTTTTTTTTTTGCTTTCCTGGCTCCAGTCTTGCTACTTCCCATGACTAGACAAAAAAGGTTGCTTGTGGTTTAGATGGGAGAGGGCTAAGGAGGAACGGTTTGGGGTGGGAAATATGGTTGGAGGTGGAGATGACAAAGAGAAGTTTTCACAAGAGATGCTATTTGTTTTTACTTCCTACCCTAGTGGGGAATTTGCAGTTCCTGCCCAATTTCAGGTCGAATAAAACCATGTTGTGGATTTCACAATTTGTGTAGTTGATTTCAAGTACTTAAAAAAAATTTTTTTTTTTTAATGTTTATTTTTGAGTGAGAGTGAGAGTGAGCCGCGGAGGGGCAGAGAGAGAGGGAGACACAGAATCTGAAGCGGGTTCCAGGCTCTGAGCTGTTAGGAGAGCCTGATGTGTGTGTCGAACTCACGGACCACGAGTTCGTGACCTGAGCTAACGTTAGAAGCTTAACCAACTGAGCCATCCAGGCGCCCCTGATTTCATGTGCTTTTGACAGCTCTGTCCCGTTTCTGACTTTTACAATTGCCACCCACCCCAGGCCCTTAGGACCTAACACTCCCTGCTTCATTCTTAACCTGAGCTCCTTCTTGGGATTCAAAGAAATCTTTGATGGCTAAGGGATTCCTGGCCACTTAGTTCGGATTTCACCACCTACTTGCTGGGTTAATAGGCAGAGGTTTTGTCTTTGAAACAGCAGGAATTTCCCTTTTCGTCTCAGGAGATCCCACTGGTCTGGCAACCATGCAAATAGCTTTCTTCAGAACTCTGTATGCTTTATCTGAGCCTTCTAAGTCTAGAGCGGAGAGAGTGAGCGGCTGGAAAGGGGTAGAGAATCCATGACGGAGACTGCTGTCCCAAGCCAAGATCGCGTAGTGGACACTCAACAAATCACTGTGGAATAAGTGAAGAGACGGCAAATCCAGCCCATTTCCTCACAAGGAGATGTTGGCATCATATGATAATGGTACTTCACGAAATACGTTATGTCCTGAATTAGAACCAGAAGATAGCGTCATATTTTAATAATGAAACCTGTGGGCCAGCATTTGGCCTATTTGTTCCCCATCCCTGTACTCGGGGCTTGGAATTTTAAAATAAAAAGATTTACATCCAATTTGTTTTTTTCTTTTTCGTAGTTTTTTTTTTTTTTTTCCTATCACCACTTTTGAAATATTACCCAATCCTCTCATGTCCTTTCAGAGAACCTGTGTTTTGTGGGTTATATTTGGTTTGCAAAAGATTCCCAGGCTGGAGCTGTTAGCAGTGAATGCTGGAGGTATTAACAGATAACAGACGGAATCTCATCTGCCGTGATGACTTCATGGCTGTGGGCTCCGACGTTACCCTGTGCTTTGGAGACAGAGGGCACAGAGTGGTGACGGAGGCTGGGAGGCAATGCGCTCCTGGGGACAGATTTCTAAACTGTTGGTTCTAATGAATGCTCTCTACTGGACACTGGCCATAGCCACAGCCCTGGGCAAGTTCACTTGACCTTCTGGGCCCTTATCTCCTCACTGGTGAAGGAGAAAAGAAAAACATGAGCCTACCACACACAGTGATTAAGGTTGTGGGTTCTAGATCCTTGCTGTGTGGCTTTAGGCAGGTCGATCAAACCCTCTAAGCTTTGGCTTCCTCATCTGTAAAATGGAGACAGTAAGGGAACCCATACTCAATAGAACTGTCATGAGTACGACATGAAATCCTGGCTCCATAACGTTTAGCTTGGGCGCCCGGGGGGCTCAATCGGTTAAGTGTCCGACTTCGGCTCAGGTCATGATCTCACGGTTCATGGGTTCAAGCCCTGTGTCTGGCTCTGGGCTGACAGCTCGGAGACTGGAGCCTGCTTTGGATTCTGTGTCTCCCTCTCTCTCTCTCTCTCTCTCTCTCTCTCTCGCTGCCCCATCCCTGCTTGTGCGCGCTCTCTCTCTGTGTTTCTCAAAAATAAATAAACATTAAAAAAATAATGTCTAGCTTTTATTACTTTTATCATGATTTCAAAAATAATATAATTTAGTATTTTTTAATGTTTATTTATTTTTTTGAGAAAGGGAGAGAAGCCGAGCAGGGGAAGGGCAGAGAGAGAGGGAGACACAGAATCGGAAGCAGGCTCCAGGCTCTGAGCTGTCAGCATAAAGTCTGACATGTGGCTTGAACTCACAAACTGTGAGATCATGACCTGAACCGAAGTCACATGCTTAACCAGCTGAGCCACCCAGGCGCCCCTATGGTTTAGTATTAATATTTGAATACTTCTTAAAAAAATTTTTTTTTCAACGTTTATTTATTTTTGGGACAGAGAGAGACAGAGCATGAACGGGGGAGGGGCAGAGAGAGAGGGAGACACAGAATCGGAAACAGGCTCCAGGCTCTGAGCCATCAGCCCAGAGCCCGACGCGGGGCTCAAACTCCCGGACCGCGAGATCGTGACCTGGCTGAAGTCGGACGCTTAACCGACTGTGCCACCCAGGCGCCCCTGAATACTTCTTAAAATAGAAGATGTATTTTTCCTCAGTATGCAGAAGGGTTTATAAAGTGCCAAAATGGAACGACTTTTGACTCTTTTTTACTGTTTTAATGTTTGTTTGTTTGTTTGTTTGTTTGTTTATTTATTTATTTTAAGGTGGGGGCACAAGCAGGAGAGGGGCAGAGAAAGAGGGAGAGACAGAATCCCAAGCAGGTGCCACATTGCCAGCACAGAGCCCGATGTGGGGCTTGAACTCTTGGAATGTGAGATCAGGACCCATGATGAAACCAAGAGTTGGCTGCTTAACGGACTGAACCACCCAGGCACCCCTACTATTTGTTTTTAATTTGACTGATTTCTACATTAGTTTCATTTTTCTGTTGGTGATGAAGGAGCACTGGAGTCCCGTTTCCTGTCTCCTCCTCCTTACAAATTAATTCATCATGATTTTTAATTCCTCCTTTGGTTAAATGTCATTTTAGACGTGTTTATTTCTGGTTATATCCAACTGTGGGTAGTATCACTGTGGCTGTTTGAGACAAAAGGAAGAATTTCCTAGTGGTGCATTTAGATTCTTCTAAAATAAACTTCCTCCACCTAAGAAAATATTTAAATCCGAATCTTATCAAATGCGAAACACTGGCTTTTCCTCACTGCTTGATTACGTTCCAGAAGTGTCTTTTTTAAACCAAGGATTACGACCCTTCGGTGAGTAGTGAAATCAATTCGCCAGTTGGGACTGGCGTTAAAAATAAATGAAATAGAATGGGAACTATTAGAGTGCATGGCATGTAGTTAAGTATTCATGTGTTATTAACACGTGTGTGCTGAGCAGAGAAGGAAAATGTATTTCTTTGGTTTGTGGTTAAAGGGAAAAAAATCTGTGTTCGAAAGCCACCCCCCCCCCCTCGCTAAAGGCATTTGATTGGTTGTAGAATATAACCTGCTGCTATTATTTGAAAGCTAAGGTCAAAGAGATACTTTCCCCTGATTTCAAATCATCCTGATTTGCAATCACGTTTGCTTTCAGTTCCACTAACCAGGGCCTGAAGGGAAAGGTAAGGTTATGTGCACATGTACCTGTTCGCATGCAATACCATTTGCCTTGTATGGAAATATCAGTCTGGGACAGGTTTCTTTCTTTCTTTCTTTCTTTCTTTCTTTCTTTCTTTCTTTCTCTTTCTCTTTTTCTCTCTTTCTTTCTTCTTTTTCTTTCTTTCCTTTTCTTTCTTTTTTTCCTTTCTTTCTTTCCTTCTTCCTTCCTCCCTCTTTCTTTCTTTTTTCCTTTCTTTCTTTCTATGTTTACTTTTGAGAGAGAGAGAGACAGACAGACAGACAGACAGAGCGTGAGTGGGGGAGGAGCAGTGAGAGGGAGACAGAGAATCCAAGCAGGCTCCAGGCTCTGAGCTGTCAGCCCAGAGCCCCGACGTGGGCCTCCAACCCATGAACTGTGAGATCATGACCTGAGCCAAAGTCCGATGCCTAACGGACGGAGTGACCCAGGCGCCCCCTGTAGCAGCGTCCCTGGCCTCTACCCATTCGATGCTAGTGGCACATTTTTCTCATCACCCAGAGAGACAAAATGTCTCTAGACATTGCCAAATATCCCCACATGGTGAGGGTGGCAGGTCGGGGGATGCCCCTGATGGAGAATCACTGCCTAGACCACAGTGGCCTTGCTCTTCTATAAAATTCCTGCCCCCCCCACCCCCACCCCCAAGTCCAGCGCTCCATCCAGGTTCGAAGGAAGGCCTGTCCCTGGCTAGCTCGGCTCTGTCTGACAAGCTGACATCCGTGCCATCTAAAGCTGCCATCGGTTACGAAATCAAGGTCAGGTTCACAAGCTGAGCGTCAGGAGACCCAGCTGCATGATTCTCCCTGTTGGAGCTCTTGGAAGAAGTCTGAACACGTCCCTTATCTCTCTGGCATCTGGGGATACAATACTTGTCCAAACCACATCAAAAGGCAACTGGGTGGAGGAGGGCTGATCTACTGGATGAGAAAGCCCTGTTGAGGGTTAAAAGCCCTCTTCAAAGGGGAGTGATAATTATTATATGTTGAAGCATAAATCAGGTGGTGCCTCACTGCTCTGAGTTCTTGTCTCCTAGGGAAAAGGTGTGTGTGTGGGGGGAGGAATTTAGCACAGAGCAAGGAAGACTCAGCCTTTTCCATTTTTCACTGTAAATGAAGTGAAACCCCAACCTTAAACCATGGCATTTACATCTGACCACGTGCGCCTAGAATGTTCCGGAGGGATGCCTTGCTCAGGGGTAGGGCAAACGCCCTGGACAGCCTGTCCAGCCTGTAGGCAGGGAGACTGGTGCTGGGTCTCTGTCGCCCCACCGCTTCCAATCTAAGGCTGTCTGGGGCTTTCTGGGTGGAGGGTGCAGTCTGGGAGAGGGAATGGTGGGGCAGATTCTTGCCTTCTAGCAACAACTTGTGCATGTCCAGGCGAGGCATGAGCAGTGACCTCAGACCTCACCCCTTCTCAAGTTTGCCTTTCCTGCCATTTCCAGTACCTTTTTGTCGTGTCCCAGCCTGGTCATCTGGCTACGCTTCTATTTTCACTTCCCGTCGACAACTTTACGGATAAGAAAGTCCTCCTAACTCGATTGGTTAGAAAATCCAACCGTGGCATCTTCCCTCATTGCTCAAGAGGAGACATGAAAGGCTGGGGGAGGAGTCTTAAGCAGGGAGTGATCGACGGGACGAGATCTACTGCCTGGATAATTGTGGCGAAAGGGTTGGCAGGTGCAACGAGACAGGAGGATCAGGTTTGGAAGGCTGTCGCGGTGTCTAGGGAAGAGACGTGGGTGGCCTCAACCAGAGACAAAGCAGTGGACGGGCCCTAGGAACACGGAGCAGGCGAATCAGTGGGATGAGATGAAGGAGTAGCTGTGGGGGCTGGGGGAGAAGGAAGTGAGGGATGGTGCCTAGAGTCCTGGCTCAGGTTGCCTGATGGATTGTTTTCGTGTTTACCCAAAGGGTGAACACTGGGAGAGAAGCAGGCGTTGAGGGGTTGGGGTGTTTACTGATGGCAGAACTTGCTATCCACTTACCAACTGTGGGGCTGTGGGTGCCTGGAGGGGGCGCCTCTTTCTAGTTCACACCAAGGCACGATATATGTATAGACTAGCAGCCAGGTGGGTGGGACATCTGTGAAATGTGGCAGAGTGGTTGATATCTGGAGTAGATTTTGTGTTTTATTGTTATTGTTTTTAATTATTCAATGTAATTAATTAATTTTAATTTAATGTAATTGTTTTGGTGAGAGAGAGAGAGAGAGAGAGAGAGCGAGCACACAAGCAGGGTAGGGGCAGAGAGAAGCAGAGAGAAGGAGAGACAGGGTCCCAAGCAGGCCCTACACCATTCAGCGCAGAGCCCGATATGGGGCTTGAACTTACGAACTGTGAGCTCATGACCCGAGCTGAGACCAAGGGTTGGATGCTTAACTGGTTGTGGCACCCCAGACGCCCCTGGAGTAGATTTTAAGAAAGACCCAGAAAAGGGCGCCTGGGTGGCGCAGTCGGTTAAGCGTCCGACTTCAGCCAGGTCACGATCTCGCGGTCCGTGAGTTCGAGCCCCGCGTCGGGCTCTGGGCTGATGGCTCAGAGCCTGGAGCCTGTTTCCGATTCTGTGTCTCCCTCTCTCTCTGCCCCTCCCCCGTTCATGCTCTGTCTCTCTCTGTCCCAAAAACAAATAAACGTTGAAAAAAAAATTTTTTTTAATAAAAAAAAAAAAAAAAAAAAGAAAGACCCAGAAAGACCCAGAAATGTGAGAGCTGTTACTGCACAGATGGTGACTGAAGCCATGGCAGGGACAGAGGGCAAGCAGAGCGAGAAGGATGAAGCTCCTTCACTCTTTTAATGACATTTGTTCTGATTGGCTTCAATCTCCCCGACCAGCCATCCCTCAAAGCCCTCCTGCCCTCACTCTGTGCTGCAGCCACACTGGTCTCTAAAGTGTTCAAAGCACCAGGATCTTCACACACGATGTTCCTTTTCCCAGAAACCATTTCCCAAGCCCTAGATTAGCTCTTTCTCAACCTTCAAGTCTCAGCTCAATGGCTACCTCTCCCCAGACTGGAACAGAGAGGGCACTGTGATCTGTGGAAACCCTCGGTACCTTTTCTGCATGGTACTTATCATGGGTGTAATTTTTTTTTACACTCTATTGAGGTACAATTTACATCCCCTAAAATTTGCCCATTGTAATTGTACCACTCCATGACTTGTTTGTAAATGTCCAAAGTTATGCCGCATCACCACAAAATTTCTATCACTTCCCCCCAACTTCCCATGAGCTAATTTGCAAACAATTTCTATTCCCACATTTAACTTTTCTGGATATATCGTACAAATGAAACCATATAAATGGAATCATACAGTATGAAATCTTTCGTATCTGACTTTGTGCTTAGCTCGGCAATTTTGTTTTCAATTTGAGGGAGAGAGAGTGTGTGAGCGGAAGAGGGGAGCAGAGGGAGAGGAAAAAAGAGAGAGAGAGAGAGAGAGAGAGAGAGAGAGAGAGAGAGAGAGAGGATCTTAAGTAGGCTCCACGTTCAATGCAGAGCTCCACTCGGGACTCAATCCCTCGACCCTGGGATCATGACCTGAGCTGAAATCAAGAGTCGGATGCTCAGCTGACTGAGCCCCCCCAGGCGCCCCAGCGCAGTAGTTTTTAGGTAGGGGTGACTCTGGCCTCCAGGAGACATTTGACAATAATTTGGATATATATTTGGTTGTCACAGCTGGGAGAGGGCGCTACTGGCATATATAGTGGGTAGAGGCAGGGGATAAAGCTAAAACATCCTGCCCTGCCCAGAATGGCCCTCTACGACAAAGAATCGTCTATCCCGAAATGTCAGTGGTGCCAATGGACCCGACTTGGCATAGTGGTTTTGAGGTTCAACCATGTTGTAGCATGTATCATTATTTCGTTCCGCTATTCTTTCTGTCTGTATGAATTCGACTATTCTAGGTATCTTATATAAGTGGAATCATACATAGTTGTCCTTTTGTGCTTGGCTTATATTCACCTAGCATTAGATCTCCATGGTCCTTGTAGCATTTATCAGAATTTCATCCCTCTTACAGGCTGAATCACATTCCGTTGTGCGTGTTTTTTTTTTTTTTTTAAATCCATTTATCCATTGATGGGCTACAGTTGCTCTTTGAGGAAAGGATTTGTCGTCCTCCATGCTCCACCGTTCTAGAAATGCACCTCTACAGGTGCACTTTTACATTTATGTGTATATTACTAGATTAATGACTATCTCCCACATTAGACAAGCTCCATGAATGGAGGAATTAGTTTTCGTTGTTGTTGTTGTTGTTGTTGTTGTTGCTGTTTTCTCTACCCCAGCACCCAGTAGTAGGCACTGGGTGAATACTTATGAATATTTGAGGTATGGAACAAAACGACTCCCTCTGATCCATTTGAAGCAGGAAGACAAATGGGCAAATGTGCTTTAGGAAGAAAAAAAATTGCCACTGTTTGCTGAGCACTTACTACGTTGCTCAGCTCCATGCCAAGCTTTTCATTGCCTCAATTCATTTGATCCTTAACAACTAACCCTTTGAATGAAGTATGCACAACGAAATCACATTTTAAGGACAAGAATGGGAATTAAGTTATGTCGTTAGCACAACAGGAAAACAATGATATAATCGAAAGGACCTAATCTGAACACACCCAAGTGAGATGATTGGCACGCTCATCCTGGAATGCATGGCCTTTGGGCGAAATGGTAGGGAACTTGTAAACTACCCTCTCATCCCCATCACCTATGTTTGACTTGAACTTAGTTAACCAGGATGTGAGTCCACTTGACTAGTATCATCCACGTATTAAGGATGAGGAAGCGGGGATGTGAAGATGGTGAGCGGGGAGGCAGAGGAGAAGCAAGGACACAGAAGATGCCCAGTACTCCTTGAAGGCAGTGGAGAGGGAGGCCCGGACAGAGGCAGGGGCTGGAGAGCAGGGTTCTGGGGCAGGGACAGCATCGCGGTGCGGGCTACCGATTCCTCAGGCACCAAATGATAGCGGACTGGATCCTATTCCCCATCTCCCGCTCATTCCCGGCCCTTCCCCACCGGGGTCACTCACCTGCTCCTAGCGCCCTGGTTTCTCAACGCAGTTACTTACCTCCGTTGTACCTGCGTTGCTAGGTTACCCGCCAATCACTGAAGGAGGGACTCGGCGACTGATTGACTTTCTTTTTCACCATTCCATTCCTTGTTTCGCTCAATCCGCCCCACCTCCTGAGGCCTGACCAATCAGGAGTACCGCCTCTCTGACCCTCCGCCAATGAAAAGGCCCGCGACTCTCCCTGGGTTGGGCTGAATGAGGAAGGCGGCGGTGGGGTGGGTGGGGAAAGGGGCGGAGCTTCTTTGTCCCACCTCTTCCCTAGGAGGTGGGCAGGGGATCCTGCATCAGCAGCGGGCGAGAACTGGGGAAGGACGTGAAGCTTGCCCAATCAGAGCTCATCATGCTGCCTGGGTAGCCAATAGGCCGCGGCAAAGAGGTGGAATGGGGCGGGGCCGGGGGGTTGAAGGGACGGTAAGCGGCGGAGGAGAGAGCTGGCGCAGCTGCCGTGGTGGCAGCGGCTGAAGTGGCGGCGCCTGCGGCGGCTGCAACAGCTCCAGGCTCGGGGCTTTGGCGGCGGCGGCGGCGCCGGCGGGCTGGGCTGCGCGGTGCGGACCCCGGCGCGCGGTCCGGGTTGCTGGGGCGGCGCGTGTAAGAATCTGAGGGGTGCGAGCGATGGCCTGACGGAGAGGGCAGGGGCCAGGGGTCAGAGGGCATGGAGTAAGGGGTTGCGCCGCGCTCTGGGCTGTGGGAGGCGGGCAGGGCGGGCCCAGAGGGACTTCGGGAAGTCATCGCCGCGCTTTTCTCCCTCCAGCCCAGGCCGGTGCTTGGCGCCCCCTCTCCTCGCTCCCGGCTTCCTGGGGCGACCCCCAAGTTGGGGCCCGGACCAGAGCCGGGAGCACGTGGAGCTGGAGCCCGCATTCCTTGTCCCCCACCCGACCCCGCCATCTGCTCAGCTCCCTGGCGCCCTCAGGCGCCCCACCCGCAGGGTCTCGTGCCTGAGTCTGGATGGCTGCTGGCCCGCTTTCCTGGGACCTGTCCCCACGGATGACCCTTACTGGGTCCGCTATAGAGGGAGGAGCAGAGCCCACCGAAGGAGCACTGGGCTGGGACTCAGGAGTCCTGCACTGTGTGACCTTGGGCCAGTCCCTGCTCCCCTCTGGACCTCACTTTTCCCCTCTCTGCAAGACGATGGGCTGGAATTCAAATTGCTGGTCTGGTTCTGCCGGGAGGTAGATGGTAATGGTTGAGTGGGGAGGGCCCCCGCATTCAGACAGTCTGAAATTAAGCTGTTGAAATCTGGGCTCTCACCACTTCCCTGCTTATAAAAGGCAGGTTAAATTAGCCCCTCTGAGCCCCAGTTTTCCCCATCTGTGAAGTGGGGATATTAGCTAAATAGGATTTCTCAACAGCAGCACTGTTGACATTGGAGCCACATATTTCTCTGTTGTGGCAGGTCTCGCCTGTGCGTTGCAGGGTGGGTGTTTAGGAGCATCCCTGGCCTCTACCTACTAGCACCCCTCCCCCCTAGTCATGATAATCAAAAATGTCTCCGTATGTTCCTGGTGTCCCCTGAGGGCCCAAATCACCCTGGTAGAGAGCCACGGAACTAACATACCGCATGCATTGTTAGCAAGCAGTCATACATTAAACAGTTAAAATTAAAACCTCTAGCCATTATGGTAACAATGATAAAAAAAAATTTAGAAACCTCTTCTTGATGAGTGGAGAAGGTTGGTAGATCCTCTCACCTACAAAGTAAATGGCAGGGAGAGAATGAGAAAACGTTGATCACTGTCAAAGCCGCGCGCGAGGGATGCAAGGAAGTTCATTTACATATTCGGTCTATTTTCGAATATGTTTGAAAATACCTGTGGTGAAAAGTTAAACGGAAGAGAAAACAAATAAAACACACGCTGCTTAAGACTGCAGGAGTGGCGAGTGGCGGCGTCTCATCTGGGATTTCCTCCCTCGCGTCTCCACTGTTGAGGTTTCCAAGCAAAATTAATCCCCGGATTTGGGGGAAACTTAAAAAAGTCGCACAGGAAGTTGGCTGGGCAGAGCGGCTCCGGGCTTCACAAATACAATGGCGCTCACTTTCACTGCCTAGTTTTAAGAAGATGTTGACGCACAGGAACTTGCCCAGGGGTTTGCTGGTGGCGTGTGAAAGAAGCAAGTGGCCGGCTTGCCATTTAGTGGTTTAGTTTGGAGACAGACTTGATGGGGCCCAGAAGGCCTCGGCTTGAGGAAGGAACCTGCTGCTGTCTTTAAGTTCAAGGGTCTGCCGTCCGATCTGCTGAGTCTTTGCTTTTGGTCCCACTCAGCGGAATCGGGAATGTGTATAAATAGGAAACCGCACCAGGCTAGTTCTGCGGGTTCTAAATGGGGAGTCCAGGATGAGCGCCATTTGCTGTGTGACTCGAGGTCATTTAAAAAAATGCTCGTCTCCTTCCTCCTGAAACACCTAAATCTGGGAGAATAATGCTTATATAAGAATGATATGGGCAAGTGTGGGTGATCTGGCACGCTGACTCTGCACGTCTTTGAAGCTAGGTGCTGTGTAAACACCAAGGCTGGGTCTGGGAGAAATTGTAGTGTGGTGGCTAGGATAACCGGTCCTGAGCCAGACTGTGTAGTTCAAAGTTTGGCTTTGGAGCTGTGGGTTCTTGGTCAAGTCACTTAATGTCTCTGAGCCTGAAGTCTCTCATTCTGTAATGGGGGCTAGTAGGGGGGTTAATAACTTGCGGGGTTCCTGGGTGGCTCAGTCGGTTAAGCGTCCGGCTCTTGGTTTCGGCTCAGGACACGATCTCACCCTTTGTGAGTTCAAGCCCAGCTCTGCACTGACAGTGGGGAGCCTGCTTGGGATTCTCTCTCCCCTACCTGCCTCCCCCCTACCCCCACCCCTACCCCGCTTGCTCTGTCTCTCTCTCAGAATAAATAAACTTAAAAAGAAAATCCTACTTACTGTTAATGAAGTTTCAATCAGCTTTACTTAAAAATTGCTAGAAAACCCCTGGTACATAGTAAATGCTCAATGAGTATTAACTACTATTATTTTAATGGTTTTTTTTTTTAAGTCGAAAATCTTCACAAAACACGTAAACAAGGGTCAAGAGGGATGGAGGTGGTGGAACATATTAGCCATAATCTCAATCTCCAAACATAATTATGCTTAAATTTTCAGTATTTATTCTTACACAGTTCCCTGCCATACTTTAATGCTATTACTGTAATACTCTATTTTTTATTTAAAAAAAGTTTTTTTTAATGTTTATTTATTTTTGAGAGAGAGAGAGGGAGTGGGGGAGGGGCAGAGAGAGAGAGAGAGACACAGAATCTGAAGCAGGCTCCAGGCTCTGAGCTGTTAGCACAGAGCCTGACGCGGGGCTCAAACCCACGAACCATGAGATCATGACGTGAGCTGAAGTCGGACGCTTAACCGACTGAGCCACCCGGGCACCCCTGTAATACCCTTTATTGAGATAGAATTCACATACCATAAAAAAATCCACCATTTTAAAGGGTACAATTCCGTAGTTTTTAGTACATTTGCATGGTTATGCAACCATTGCCACTGTCTGATTCCAGAATGTTTTCATCAGTGGTTGTATTTTAATGATTGTTTTTCTCTTTTTACCCCCCTCCCCCCGAAACCTAGAAGATGCCTCTGATGGAGGAGTTTCTGGGAAGTACCTCTGGGCCAGTGGCTTTGAACGAGAGCTCAAAGCAGAGACTATTCAAAGCTCTGGACATCACATCCTGAGGGCTGCAGGAGAAGAGAATATGGCTGTGAGTTTAGATGACGACGTTCCCCTCATCCTGACCTTGGATGAGGGTGGCGGTGCCCCACTAGCTCCCTCCAACGGCCTGGGCCAAGAGGAGCTGCCTCGCAGAAGTAAGACTGGCGGCTGGGGGGGGGAGGGGAGGGGGGTGCCAGGGGAGGGGCACAGCTCTTCTGTTTCAGGGGGTGAGTTGTGGGCTTGGTGGTCTGGTAATAGATGCACCTATGCTAATGCCTGGCCTTGCATTTGATCCCTGAGTTCTGACACAGAAAGTACTAGGAGATTGTGGGGTCCTAATCTTGCACCCCCAGCTTAGGGATTCTTCCAGGGAGGAGCCTCCCCTCCCGGGGCTCTCCGTTCCCTCAGTGCCTTACCCCCCTTGCCCTTGAGGTACGCTGGCTTTGTTTGTGGATGCTCGGTGGGGACCTCAGGCAAATTGGCCCTTTGGCTAACTTCCCTGCCCCATTCCTTGTTAAAAAAGGAAACAGGGGCACCTGGATGGCTCAGTTGGTGAGCCATCCGACTCTTGATCTCAGCTCAGGTGTTGATCTCAGGGTTGTGAGTTCAAGCCCCGTATTGGGCTCCGTGCTGGGCGTGAAGCCTACTTAAAAAAGAAAAAAAAAAAAAGGAAAAAGAAAAGCGAAAGACACCGATTTCAACCCTGGCCTCCTCTGTCCAACCCGAAACCTTTGGCAGGAAAGCAGAGTTGAGTGCTTCTCCACATGGGTGCTCAGACCCTTGCTGCTGCCCAGGACAAGCAGGAAGGAGCCGAGCATTTGTCGTGATCCATTGATTTGAGGGTTTGGGGTTTTGTTTTGTGTCTTCCTCTAAACCAGAGCCTGGCATGAAGTGAGCCCAAGAGAGGCGAGCTTTAAATTTTTTACATTTTAATTGTGTTTCTGGCAGGATGGGAGACCTTAAAAAGCTTCCTGGTCCTTGTCCCGGAGCCATTTCCCTCGCATGCTCAGGCCTGGTGTCCGGGAGAGCTTAAAATAAACTTTCGTTTTGTGGAGGGTCCTGAGATGTCAGGGGTCAGTGCTTTAGGAGCTCCTTACCAAATGGACGTGCTGCCCGCTGGCCATGCTCCTGAGCTAGGACAGAGGGCTGTTGCTGTCCTCCAGATCACATGGGAACACACTTGGGCCCCGGGAAAGACGAGCCTGGCCCTTCCGTCTCCTTTGTCCAGAGAGAACACAGTCAGGTTGCAGGGAGCTCAGCAGCGTCCCCTTGGAAATGATGAAGGACAGCATTGTTCCTGTGGCTGAGAGTATGACGGGAGACCTGGCTCCCTGTAAACTGGCCTCTCCTTGCTTGGCAAATTCACTCCGCCCACCCCCCCCCCCCCGCCCCCGCCCATGGTAGATCTGGGTGGTCTAGGAAGGTTAGACTATCAATCTCTTCCCTAAGCGCCATTCAGGGCTGAGAAATCAGTGGCTCCGATTTCAGACTCACTCACTTCTTAGATGCCCTAGAGCTAGCAAGCTGAGTGTGAAAGCTCCTCTTATCTGTTATCTTAACTAAGATCCTTTGGTAGCGCAGGCACTATTCCTATTTTAAGGAGGAGGAGACCATGAGTCAGAGAGGTGAAATAACATGCCCAGGGTCACACAGCTAAGCAAGTGGCTGAGGTCACATTTGAACCCAGGACTGTCTGACTCCCTTCCTCCTCCTTCTCCCATTTTTCCTCTCCATCACAAGCCCTTGATAAATGCGAGTGCTGGCCCTTAGCATTTGTATATATTAATCTGATCAAGATGAGCGTGTTGTCACTTTCCAGATTTACAGAGGAAGAAACAGCCTCAGAGAGGTTAAGTGACTTGTCCCAAGTCAGACAGCTAGTAAGCGGTAACGCCCCTCTGATACCTGCCCCTACACCCTGTGTGAGGTGCTTTGAAGAAAGTGATATAAATGAACGTGACCTCGTCTCAGCTTGAAAGTAGGATACTCCCTAGCGAAGGGGTGGTCACGTCCATGGCCAACAAGGGAATGGACCACAAGGGAGGGTGGTTGACATGCTAAGGGTGTGGATCATTCTGGAAATAGTCCAGCTCAGGATTCTAAATTGGAATCCTGGTCATTGTCGTGAGTGCCGCTTTTAAGTCCTTGCATAGTGTCAGCTGATGGCTGGGGTGTTGGGCTCTCCTGCGGATCAGTGGGAAGAGCAACCTAGTTCTGTGTCAGGATCAGGTTTGGAACCAGTGACGGAGCTTGAGTGGAAAATAGGCCAAGTAGACAATAAAACCAACCTTGGATGGGCCACTGGCGAGGCTATTCTTTTTTTTTTTTTTTTTTAATGTTTATTTATATTTGAGAGAGAGAGAGAGAGCGCGACAGTGCTCCAGCAGGAGAGGGGCAGAGACAGAGGGAGACACAGAATCGGAAGCGGGCTCCAGGCTCCGAGCGGTCAGCACAGAGCCTGTCGCGGGGCCTGAACCCAGGAGCTTCGAGATCATGACCTGAGCTGAAGTCGGACTGCCAACTGATGTAGCCACGCAGGCGCCCCCTGGTGAGGCTATTCTTACCTTGGTGAAGTTGGTGGCTCCTTTTGGCTGTATAAGAAGAATGAAATATAGGGGCACCTGGGTGGCTTAGTTGGTTAAGCACCTGACTTTAGCTCAGGTCATGATCTCGTAGTTTGTGGGTTCAAGCCCCGTGTCAGGCTCTGTGCTGACAGCTGGGAGCCTGGAGCCTGCTTTGGATTCTGTCTTCCTCTCTTTCCGCCCCTCCCCACCCCCCCTTTCAAAAACAAATAATAAAACATTTAAAAAAAAAAAAGGGAAGGTCCAGGGAAAGTGTACTTTCCTTGCAGTGTGTTGGTGCCTCAGTTTCCCCTCTCACCCTCTTAGTAGATCATTTGCTCAAACCTCCAAGAGCTGGTGGGAACCCACCAAGCCTCACTGGCAAATTGGTCGGGCCTCTCTGAGGAAAGAAGAGATTTCGGAGGAGACCTACTGCGCCTCAGTTCATGCCTTTGTTGTTTCATGCTTGGATTTTGGCATTGACCTTCTCCCCAAAGTCCCCCGTCCCCGTGGTCTTGAACAGTCTGTCTGAACCACAAATCGGTCCCGGTACTTTCCCGAGCTCGCAGCCCCCCAGGACCTTGCCGACCCCTACGGGATGCGGGCCAAACTCTTTAGCCAGCGCCCTCGGCCTTGTGTGCCCCGGTGCCTTCTTGCCTGAATGGTCCCATTTTCCTGCCTTTGCCACAGTGTCAGGCCGCTTCGGGCTCTGTGAAAGGCCCATGCGTTCTTCAGCCGCTCTGCCTTGCTGGTGACTCTGCCCAGCCTCTGGTTTGCTGCCATTGTTGCTTGCTTCCAGTTCTATCTTGGAGATCCTGCCGATACTCCCGTCTCTTCGAAGCCTTCTCTGGACCTCCCCCTTCCTGACAGGGCTAATCACTCATTGCCCTTTCCTGCTTTGGTGTCTAGAGGAGGCTCCCACTATTACAAGTAGCTTACTGCGTGGTAATGACTTGTTTAGCCGTCTGATCACCTGCTGGGCCCTGCGTTCCATTCATCTTGGCATCACCCAGCTCGATGCCTACGGTACCTAGGCACTCAACAGCTCATGGTGGAAATAAACCTAACTGGGTTTTCTGGGGCCTTGTCGCTAGCTCGTGGGAGTGGTGTCAGGGACCTGGTCAGAGGCGGGCGGTATCTCCCCCTGCCTTCTCTCCTAACCGGCACTCAGAGTCTCATTTTCCCCAGTACAGCCGATTGTCCTAGAGGCTCCCACCATCGACACCCAGTCCGTGGCTGATGTAAACCCTTTCGGTATTAAGGAGTTGGCAGGATTTAGACAGAGGCCTTCAGCGGAGTTGGCAGCTACGTGGGCATGAGCCACTGAGAACCAAGCCAGCTTTCTAAGGCCGTGAACCTTGTTCTGGAGGCCGGAAGGAAGTCCAACATCTCTTCCGCGGGAGGGTCAGCTTTTCTCTGAAGCCCTTCTCCTTTACCTTCAGACAGCCGCCTTCTGACTGCGTCCTCACGTGTTTGTCCCCGAGTCTGTGTGTCTGTGTCCTAATCTGTTCTTACAAGGACACCAGTCAGATTGGCTTAAGGCCCAGCCATATGACTCATTTTACCTTCATTACTGCTTTCAAAGCTCCGTCTCCAAACACAGCCACACTCTGGGGTCCTGGGGGTTAGTACTTCAACATAGGAATTTTAGGGGCGCCTGGGTGGCTCAGCCGGTTGAGCGTCCGACTTCGGCTCGGGTCATGATCTCGCGTTTTGTGGGTTCGAGCCCCGCGTCGGGCTCTGCGCTGCCAGCTCGGAGCCCGGAGCCGGCTTCGGATTCTGTGGCTCCCTCGCTCTCTGCCCCTCCGCCGCTTGTGCCCTGTCTCTCTCTGTCTGTCAAAAATAAATAAATAAATAAATGTAGAAAAACAAAACACAACAACAAAAAAAATAGGAATTTTAGAGGGACACAGTTCGGCCTGTATAACACTCCTTTCCTTTTCCTTTCCTCCTCCCATGCAGGAGCCTGGCTGTGCTGCCTGTGACCTTTGACCCTGTGCTAGGGATGGCCTATGCTGGAATATTATCCCTGCAGGGAGTTGGAGGGTTGGGATTTTCTTCTTCCCTTTGTGGGCAAGAATGGATTTTATCCAAGATTCAGACATCTCTCTGGGCTATAAGAGCGGCTGCCGAAATGCTAACGAATGACTCATAGGCAGAAGATGTCAGGCTGATAAAGGGGGCAGGTATAAGCAGAGGTATTTAAAGCCTGGAAATTAGGAATAACCTTGAACATGGTCAGTGGAGCTGACGTGTGACAGCGTGGTTTAGAAATCGCTCGTGGTCTGCATTGTGTATCAGGCAGCGGTCTAGGCCGCCATTAGACCGTAGAGGGTGAACGCCGTGGGCAATACAAAGGATTTTCCAAGGGAATTCTGGTCACACTCACCTTTTGCCTTCTCATTGCCTTCTAACCCAACAGCTGCCTAAGATGGGCCTGTACTCGCTGCTTTCTCTGGGTGTAAGAAGGATTAGGGTCGAGGGGAGGGGCTGACACACTTAGTCTCATGAGCTACTTTGGGGTTTGTTTGTTTGTTTTTAAGTTTATTTATTTTAGCAATCTCTACACCCAACGTGGGGCTCGAACTCACGACCCTGAGATCAAGAGCGGCATGCTCTACTGACTGAGCCAGCCAGGCGCTCCTTCCTAGGCTACTTCGGTGGCCCATGGTTTCCAGGTGACAGGCCATGCAGGGATAAGGCGTAAGGTGACAGAGCAGAGGAGCCCCATCTTCCTCCTTCGCCCTGATGCCTGGCATGCCATCAGGAGTTGCCTAACTCGGTGTGAGGTCTAGCAACGTAGAGGACCACTGCTCCCCTGTCTCCAGGTGCACCCCCTTCCCCCCACCCACCACAGGGGCCAACATGTGGCACCCTTGGCTCCTTTTCCACAGTCTTCGTTCAGGCAAGGTGGGCCAGAGCTGTTGGCCTGGGGGCAGGTGTGGCCGGGATGAGCTGGGAAAGAGCAGTGGGGGCTGTCCGCCCGAGGATGATCACCCCCAAGGTGGGCTCTCCATCAACAGAAATCTGTGCCCACGGTTCTTTCCCTGACCAAGCGTCTCCAGCATCTTGCCAAAAAGAGTGAATGCAGCCCAGAGGACCCGTGTAGCTTTCGTCACCCGTGATACCCCGGATGGTGGCCTGGTTAAGCACGTGGGCTCCGGAGAGTCAAGCTCCAGGCTTCCACTCCTACCTGAATAGGGATCTCAGCCTCTCTGAGCCTCAGTCTCCTCATCTGTGGAGTGGGCTCATGCTAGCATCTCCCAGGAGGGTTGCTGGGGGGCATTTGGTAAGATCACATGTGTGCCGCCCGTGGTGAGTATTCGGCTAGTCATAGGCAGGCGTTACTGTCGTGGCCAGAGATAGGGCTTCTTCTGTGGAATATAGGGGTCCTGAACCCAGGCCAGGATCTGAATCCTGTTTGCCTCGCTCCTGGCACAGCGGGTGGCCGCCGGCAAGCCAGGAAGCGGAGGCAGCATGGCAGCTGGAGACCAAGCAGCAATTAGATTTTCACGGCTTCCCAGGGAGCCTGGGCATTTGGCTTTCTTGGGGCCTCGCCGAGGCAGAGTGCTGGGTGTCACCGGGCCGGCGGAGGCACCAATTAAAATGAGCAAGCGCCCGGCATGCTGGGTTGCAGCCATCTAACCCAGACTTGAAGCCTTTTACTTCCTCAGCCCTCCTGGTCTTCGTGGGGGATCCTGTCTGTTGCCTCGGGCCCCCCTGCCATGAGATGCCATCTCTCCCCTCCGCCCGCAGAGAGCAGCCGCGTCGAAACGGCGCGGTGGCAGCTGGGTGCGAGCTGGAGAGCCCTGCTCTATACCCATCGCCTTGGGGAGGTCTGAGTTCACGTTTGCTCCGGAGCTCCGTGAGCCAGAACCGTCAGCTTCTCAGCCTCCGAGTCGGGGAGGGCACCCGGGAGGGCTTAGATGGCTCACAGCAGCATGTCTCTGGTGGTTTCAGGGTGCGGTGCTCTCCCTGGGGCCACCTGCGAAGGGAACCCGGGCTCTTGAGAGGAAGCGCTGAGAGGGATGCCAGTCCCCAGACCGCCCCCATCCCATCTTTGCGTTCGGGGAGCCCAGAAGGCAGCTCTCCGTTCTCCCTTTGCTGGGGTAAACTCCTTGATTTGGACATTTCTTAACTCCTTCCCTTCTGGTAACGGCTCTCGGGTATTGAGCCCCTCCCATGTGCCAGGCAGTGTCCAGAAGCACTCCGCTTGTGCTGGCCGTCACTGGGTGCTCCCAGCGCTTGCAGGATCCTCATCAACAGGAGAGCAAACTGATGCTCTTGGAGGTTGAAACATACCCGAGGTCATGCAGCCAAGAAGTGCCGGCGGCATCGAACGCAGGTCTTCTGACTCCGGACTCAGGCTCTTAACTGATGTGCCACATGCCACGAAGTGAACTCTGCAAGAGGGAGCATTTTAGGCTGAATTCTCTTTCCCAAAAGGAAGCTGGTTTCTGTCTTTATCTTGTTTTTTTGTTTTTTAACTTTTATTTCCTATAAGACATGGTATTCTAAATTGGAGTTTCGTACCTGGAGCTCCTTCTCATAGCTGGGCGCCTGGGTGGCTCAGTTGGTTAAGCGTCCGACTTCGGCTCAGGTCATGATCTCGCGGTCCGTGAGTTCAAGCCCCACGTCAGGCTCTGTGCGGACAGTTCAGAGCCCGGAGCCTGCTTCGGATTCCGTGTCTCCCTCTCTCTCTCTGACCCTCTCCCGCTCACAGCGTCTCTCTCTGCCTCTCAAACATGAATAAAAAAATTAAAAAAAAAAATAGCCCAGCCGATGGGGTTTCATCGTACAAGTTGTATTGGATCATCACAGGGGACCGGAAAATGTGGGCAAGTGAAAAACCAGACCACAAAGGACACCCACGACTCAACCCCGTGAAAAACTGTGGCTTTCTCCTCCACGTTGGCTGTTCCTCCGCTCTTCCTGTGCACAGGCATTGGGCTCAATTTTACATCCTGGTGGTTGGGCTGAAATTGAGAACTTAGGAGTCAATATTGGGGAAGTAGACAGGAAGGACAAACGAAAGGCCAGCTTTGGAGCATGAGACTCAATGAGACTCAGTGAGGAGGGCGATCCCCTTAGGTCACGGTTCCAGGGGCAGAGGACCCCACATCCGGCCCTCCCTGGAGAACGAATGTTCCTTGGACTGGATAGCCGAGTTAGGTCATTGGAATTTGGGCTCTCTTTGGCACTGGGGTCCCTCTTGCCTTGTTTGCTCTTTGTGGGAAGGACTTATCTAGCTGTAAAAACGTGTGGTTCTTCCTCTTCTCGAACCTCATGAGGGTCTGGTTCAGCTGAATTGTCCTCATAGGATAGGGCCTGAGAGCTCGGCTGGCCTGGAGCCCTGTAGGCCTGGGGCACGCTGGGGAGCATGTGTGCCACCGTGTAAAGGGCGGCTGCCTCTTTACTCTGGCCACTCACTGCCACGCAGGATCACAGGCAGGTCGTTAACCACATTTTCCAGTGTTGCAGGAGAAGTCCAAACCTACATTTTTAATCGGAAGTCTTATGATTTCTATTTTTATTATTTAAAAAAACCTTTTTTTAGTGTTTATTTTTGTGAGAGAGAAACAGAGTGAGCACGGGAGAGGGGCAGAGAGAGAGGGAGACGCAGAATCCGAAGCAAGGCTCCAGGCTCTGAGCTGTCAGCACAGAGCCCGACGCGGGGCTTGAACTCACGAGCCATGAGATCGTGACGAGCTGAAGTCAGATGTGTAACTGACTGAACCATCCAGGCGCCCTGGAAGTCTTCTGATTTTTAAATATTGGTAACTCGTTCTTATTTCGTAAACACAGCCGGCCGAATACAATCTGGTCACTGGGCTGCTGCTTTATGACCTCTGAGCTGGAACACACGAATTCAGCCTTGGCTTTGTGTTCAGAACAAAGTACTTCAAAATAAGGAAACAGTATAAAACCGACCAAGGAACTACGGCCCATGAAGTATTCTTGACCTTTGGGTGGCATTCAGTGGGAATTGGAAAGGCCTTGGGGATTTCGCTCTCTGCTTCCATGTGGTTTGCCTAAAGAAAGCCCAGATTTCATCCGTCTGTGGAATGGAGGCCGGAGCTTGGGGGCGGACGTGCCAGGCCGGGCACATATGGATGAGAGGGCAGAGCAGGTGGGCGCATCTCCTACAAACCCCTTTGTCTTCCTCTTCTGTTTATACTTTCCTCCCTCTGGGTTGTAGTTCTTGGAACTCTCGGCTGGGGGGCCCATTTTCCTTTCTTTCTCTTCATTTGCATTCTGTCCAACTTTAAGACCATCTTCTCTGTTCTTAGCTATTTGATCCAAACTGGGGCTGGGAATTTTTTTTTTTTCTTTTTTTGGCTTTGACTTTGAGATGTATAATAAAGATTCAGGCCGGTGTTAGAAATTAGAAAAAAAAAAAAAAAGTAACAGTGAAGGGGCCTCTGGGTGGCTCAGTTGTTTTAAGTTTCCGACTTCAGCTCAGGTCACGATCTCACAGTTCGTGGGTTCGAGCCCCACGTCGGGCTCTGGGCTGACTGCTCGGAGCCCGGCGCCTGCTTCGGATTCTGTGTCTCCCTCTCTCTCTCTGCCCTTCCCCCGCTCATGCTCTGTCTTTCTCTTCTCTCTCAAAAGTAAATATTAAAGGGGCGCCTGGGTGGCGCAGTCGGTTAAGCGTCCGACTTCGGCCAGGTCACGATCTCGCGGTCCGGGAGTTCGAGCCCCGCGTCAGGCTCTGGGCTGATGGCTCAGAGCCTGGAGCCAGTTTCCGATTCTGTGTCTCCCTCTCTCTCTGCCCCTCCCCCGTTCATGCTCTGTTTCTCTCTGTCCCAAAAATAAATAAACGTTGAAAAAAAAAAATTAAAAAAAAAAAAAGTAAATATTAAAAAATAAAGTAACAGTTGAATAGCTAGTGTAAGAGCGGCGGGGGGGGGGGGGGTGGGGAGACCGTTCCAGAGGAAGGGAACAGGGGGCAGAGGCCCACAGGTGTCGGATGGGTGCGTATGGGAGGTGCTTGGGCTGGAGGGTGGGGAGGACAGAGTGTCTCCAGATCTTACAGGGTCTCTCCCCGTCCACCTCAGGAGTTGGGGCCTCATCCTGGGTGATGGAGAAGCCCGAGAGGGTGCTTCTGGCGGGGGAGTGACGCAGTCACATTTCAGGGGTGTTGTCGGAGAATTCACTCAGGCCACCCTGTAGAGAGTGGCTGGAGCTGGGTGGAGACTGGCTAACATGGTGGCAGCCCAGGGACACGGTGGGACCTGTTTTGTTCGGCCTGAACAGTTTCCAGGGGTGGCATGATCAAGCAGCCATTATGCTTGGTCACAGAATGAGCACACAGCCCCTGTGGCCTCACACACCCCGGCTTCCTGGGTTTGTTACCCGCCTGGGGCCTGTAGGTGTTTGAGTTTGTTGCCTTTGGAGTAAATTTCGGTGGTAGGTTACCGCGGCAGCGACGACACCGTGGCAGGAGTCAAGAGAGCAAATGACAGCGGAGGGTCATCTAAGGGAGTAGCAGACGGGCCTGTGGCCAGGTGGCATTTGGGGACAGGTGGCATCGGGGATGCTGGGGAGATGGGCAGGGGCAGTGGCGCGGGCAGAGGGAAGGACGTGTGCAGGCCAGAGGCCAGCACGCTAGGGGCGCGTCGGATGTGGGCCGTAGTTAAGCGTATAGGCTCTCGGGGGCACCTGGGTGGCTCAGTCGGTTGAGCGTCCGACTTAGGGTCAGGTCATGACCTCACTGTTCGTGGGTTCGAGCCCCGCGTCAGGCTCTGTGCTGACAGCTTGCTCAGAGCCTGGAGGCTGCTTCGGATTCTGTGTCTCATTCTCTCTCTGCCCCTCTCCGGCTCATGCTGTCTCTTTCTGTCTCTCAAAGATAAATAAATGTTAAAAAAAAAAAAAAGAAAAAAAGAGTATAGGCTCTCAAACCACCTGAGTTTGAATGGGCTCTGCTGTTTACGGCCGTGGGTTAAACGAGATGGCATATATCAGGCGATTAGCACAGTGCCTGGCTTACGCCGGATTGAGCACCTGCTGGATGTTGGCCATTATTATTTGGGTCAGAGCAGGCAGACCCATTTTATGGGGAGCCTAGAATGCCAACAGCAGGAGTTTGTGAACTTGGGCACAGGAGCTACTATGTGTGTTTGGTGACATGATGACAAAACCTCTTCCCTCTGACCTCTTGCCAACTCTGGATGCCTTCTCCAGCCACCGTGATATCCTTCCTTAGAAACCCCGAGGTGGGTGAGCCCCGGATAGCAGTGACTTTTGTCCCTGGAGATTGGGCGGTGGATGGAGAGGAGACAGACTCCCAGGATATTCTGTAGCGGCAGGAGCCAGGTTTGGCATTTTTTTTTCTGGACTTCCCCGGGGCCGGGTCATCCGCAGTCCTGAGGCTCAGCGCTGTGCCTGCCTCGTGCTAGGCACTCAGGAAACATCTGGACAAAACAGAACTGAGGCGTACTCACCCAGGGTCCCCTGCCCTGGGGCATAGGTGAGGGCCTTCTAGAAACATCAGGGACGGGGTCTGACAAAAGGGCAAGGAGTTAGTGAAGGAAGAGTGAGATCGGGATGAGTATATTCTGCTATGCCCTGGCCCCCCACCCCATGCCTTTCCTAGCCCCACCACTCCAAGCCCTTACGATCAGAAAGGACCTACTCTCCTGATTGAAAAAGGCATGGTGTCCAGCTGTATCCGGCAGATAAGTTTCTGCTTTGTTCCATAGCACTGACAGGACCCCCTCAACAATCCATTGTAATCGAGGGTTGATCAGGAAGGAAGTTCTCAGTCGGCTCAGCCAGGAAGCTAGATCTAACTCTGTCCCCCTTCACGAGAAAGCTTTTATGTGAAAAGAAAGCTTTTTCCCCTCCGTGGAGAAAAGGAGGGTTGGATTCTGTCCTCATAACCACCCTTCGTGTACTGAGGAAGTGATATCTTGGCATACAACTGGGGTATTTGGATTGCAAATTTTAAAAATACATGTATATATATATATATATATATATACACATATATATATATATATACATACATATATATATATATATACACATTTTAAAAAATTTTTTCAATGTTTATCTTTGAAAGAGACAGTGTGAGTGGGGGAGGGGCAGAGAGAGGAGACACAGCATCCGAAGCAGGCTCCAGGCTCTGAGCTGTCGGCACAGAGCCCCATGTGGGGCTCAAACTCACGAACCATGAGATCGAGACCTGAGCCAGAGATGGAGGCCTAACTGACTGAGCCACCCAGGTGCCCCTATATATGTGTGTGTGTGTGTGTGTGTGTGTGTGTGTGTGTGTGTGTGTGTGTGTATATCTATATACATATCTATATCTATCTATCTATCTATATATCTTTTTTATCTCTGTGTATTTTAGCTATAAAAGCAAGCATGGAACATAATATTGTAGAAGCAGTGTCTTTTTTTTTTTTTTAGGCACGATTTAGGGGTTTCTATTTCCATGAAAGACTCCGTTATGTCTGGGGATTCTCCGAAGTGAAGGTTTGGTGGCTTCAGCCGGCATATGGAGCCGCACTTGCAAACCTCTCCCTCCGTGCGCGCTCTGGGTTCCACCCCCTGCTCCCTGGCCCCACGGTGGATCCACTAGCTGCAAATCAGGGTCCTTTATGCTGCCATGAAGAGTGTCTCCCCCCGCCCCAGCCGGTGTTGACGCTCTCTCATTAGAGCCAGCAAGTGCTGTGATAGTGGATTGTGGTTGGAAAGGTTGTGTGTAATAACGTTTCTAACTGGTTTAGCCTAGCGGCCCGTGGGCAGCGATGGTATGCATCCCCATTTTGCAGACGCGCAGTTGGAGGCATGAAGGAGTGGGGCCCGTTTGTTCCGCCGGGTGGGCGCTCGGGCAGGCAGGTCTGCCCACATCGCAGACCCCTGCCGCCTCTGCTCTCCGACCTTGCCCCGCGTGTGCTTCTCTGCCCAGGCCCTAGCGGCCTTGAAAGTTTCACTTGCCTCCCAGTGGAGAGAAGGAAACCGTAAACTTACGCCCGGTCACTCCCTGAAGGGTAGGCCAAGTTCTCGGGTCAAGTGAAAGACGAAGCCCTTGAAAAGCAGATGCTCTGACCCACCTTCCCTGCCTGCCCCCAGCCTCTGGCAGCTGCCCCAGCGCTTTCCAGGCCATGAGAAATTTCGTCTCGGTTACACTCCTGGCTGACTGGCCTCCGTTCTTTTCCTCCACCCCGGAAATCAGAACCAATGATCAGAAGTCTTACAGCATGGCGCCACTCATATAGTCTCATTCATTTTGTTGTTTGAACCACTTTTCACTCCCCAACCTCCCATGGGCTGCTGTCTCTTGCTTCTGACCTCTCCCCACTCCAGCTTTCCATCGGCTGAAGACCTTTGTCCCATTCTTCCACACGGCCTTCCGCAAGCCTCCCTAATCGGTTAGGGTAGTGTCCACACCCTCTCATTCTCTGAATATGCTGTGTGCACCTCATTCTCTGCTCCCTGCGCCCAGAAGCCCGCTCCCTCCCCGGCACCTGCATGTGATAGGTTTGATTAATGTCTTATGTACTGAGTCGCGGTTTGCTTTGTGCCATGATGGATTCCTAAAGATTGTGAGAAAATGGGATTTTGGTGAAGTAGATAATTTAAAATATGGGCAAGAGGGCCGAGTTTGGCAAAGCTTCCTTTCGTAGTATGATTAATACCCCTTAGGTCATCCAGTGCCGAGCTGGGTTTTATAAACCACGTTCCTTCCAATCAGGGATTAACCTGTTAGTGGATTTCTTTCGAGTGTCTCCGGATGCCCATTTGAGGTGGCTGGGGTGGACCGGGCAGGAAGGCAGAGTGCCCGACTCGGTGTAACATCTGGGTGGGTGCTGTTGTTGTGGGTGCTGATGTATACAACTGTGCCTCTTTCTAGTAGTACAAGTTTTGCAAAGGCAAAGACCGTGTCTTTTCTGCACATACTCTGGGCGCTTCATAAACAGATGTCAAGTAGCCTATCTGGAAGTGACTCACCAGGTTCGGAGAACACCCAAGGCCCCAGGTGACTCCGTGGGTCACAGCGTAACCGGCTCCTGGAGCCATTTGGGGTGACAAGGAGACGCAAACACATGCGACAGGCCAGAAATAGTCTAGACAGGGGCCGACCCCCGCCGCCCCTGGGAATAGCCAGCTTTTTGGACGGTTAGGTCTCTGCTTTTTTTAAATTTTTTTTTTTAACATTTATTTATTTTTGAGACAGAGAGAGACAGAGCATGAACAGGGGAGGGGCAGAGACAGAGGGAGACACAGAATCTGAAACAGGCTCCAGGCTCTGAGCAGTCAGCACAGAGCCCGACGCGGGGCTCGAACTCACCGACCGTGAGATCGTGACCTGAGCTGAAGTCGGACGCTTAACCGACTGAGCCACCCAGGCGCCCCTTAGGTCTCTGCTTCTTAACACCTTCCCAGTTCTCCAGGAGCCCACACGTCCCATAATTGTCGCGGAGGCCCGGGGTACTCAGCTCCCACCTTCCCACACCTCGCCCCACCACCCCACCTTTAGCAGGAGGAAAAGGCTGCCTTTTTCTCTTGCTAATCTCTCTTTTTGTTAGATCGGGTTTTTATTTAAAAAAAGATTTTTTTTTTCATTCCTTTAGCTCTTGCTGAAAATCAGCTCGGGCAGAGTGGTTGTGCTCAGTGCAGGCTAATGGCTTGGAGCCCCTCCAAGCAGCCGGATGTGTTGGCTTTCACTTGTGGGTGGTCGTCGACAAGCGTGATGTCTTCTCTCTGTGACTCTCGAGGGTGCCCTCTTCTCGCGGGCTCGGCTGTTCGCGCTTGGCTGGCTTGCCTTCTCGTCTGCAATCACGGCTTTTATGGTGCACCCCGGGGCCAGTCTGGTCGCCTCGACAGGGCTCAGATCTGATCGGTACCAAAGTCCACTCCGCCTCCAGGCCAGTTGCCCCGTTTGGTGTTATTGTAGGTTATTTTGTGCTGTTTCGGTTTAGAGATCAAACACTGGCCCAAGGTACACGGAGACTCACCAGTGTGGAGACGGGGGTGGCCTGGAGAACTCTCAGGTCGCTAGAAATGTGTGTGTGTTGGGTGGGCGATCTTATCTGCTGGCACATGTCCCGTCTACTGTTTCTTCAGAGCGTCTCAGTCTACAGCAAAGGATGGGGTTGAAATTCCGGCATCGCCTGCTGGTGGCCTTGGAGACTCCGATGAGGAACTTCACTTTCTCCCTCACTTTCTCCTCCTCCCGTAGAAGGGGGGATAAGAATAACTGCATTCAGGGTGGACGTAAAGATTAAGTGGGAAATTCCACACGACATCTCCTAGGACCAACTCGGTGAGTGGAAGCCCTGAGTCATAATAAAGTATCAGGGTTTCAGTTTCAACACAGTAACCATGTTGCCCCTTCCTGAGCCCTGAGTAGGCAGCTGAAGGACTCTGGACTGAGAGCTTGAACGTGGTCTTCTCTTATTAAAATCTCTGCCTTCCTCTTAAGGAACGTTAGCTGGTTTGTTTGCGCTTTCTTACCCATGGTACCCATGGTAAACGGGGGAATAATACGTTTACTCCCTTGACCGCCATCCTGGGCGCGCTGCAGGGATAATTTAATTCAAGCAGCTCTGTCTCTTGCTACCTGTTAGCTTGGCTTCTTGGTTGCCCTTGTATGTTTCTTCCTTTTTCTAATATATACTTTTAAAGTTTCTTTATTTATTTTGAGAGAGAGAGTGAAAGAGAGGGAGGACATGAGCAGGGGAGGGGCAGAGAGAGAGAGAGAGAGAGAGAGAGAGAGAGAGAGAGATCCCAAGCAGGCTTCGCGCTGTCGGCGCAGAGCCCGACATGGGGCTTGAACTCGTGAACAGTGAGATCGTGACCTGAGCCAAAACCAAGAGCCGGACGCTTGACTGACTGTGTCATGCACGTGTCATGCACTGTGTCATGCACTGTGTCATGCCCGCCATTGTATGTTTGTCTGTGATGCTTCTTTTTGGCTGCTTCCCCACGTGGCAGGAAGGGAGACTGAGGAAAACAGGAAGCAGAGGCTGAGCACAGGGGCTGCCCACGGACGGTGCAGGCTCTCACAGTCCTCTGGGAGCAGCAGTAGCCAGACAAGCCCGGGCCCCTGGACAGTGGCACGCCTCAGGGCTCAAGCTCTCTGCAGGCTGCCGCCTTCCAACCGCTGTCACCTCCCCAGCGGGCCTGTGCCCCCGGCTGCCTCACTCTTCTGAGCAGAACCGCCGGCAGCCACAGACGATCCAGATGCTGGGGTGAGGCCAGGGTTCGTGCAGGCCGGGTCCAGCCAGCCCCCTGGGTGCTCCCAGGCAGGGGCTGGTGCAGACCTCTGATCTGTGCTGAGCGGACCGTCAGCTGACGCGGAGAGTGGGTCTCACAGCCAGACTCGTCCCCCGCGCGCCACTTGTCTGTTGGCCTCTTGCAGGGGCTCCGGGGGTGCCAGCGTGCAGTGAAAAATGCCTCTCATCCCCATTTGTTCTTCCACAGCTCCTTCCCTGTCCCTGTGCAGTTCACAATTAGCATTTCTGATGCTTCCGAGTGAATGCGGGACAGATGTTCGCACAGGTGCTGCACTCCTCGTTGGGTAAACAGTGGGGCTTGCAGACTGCGTGTGTGTGTGTGTGTGTGTGTGTGTGTGTGTGTGTGTGTGAAGCGAGGGGCCTTTGACGTGTGCACAGACCTTACAGCATTTCTTTTCAAGGCACCTGAAGCACTTTGTGCATGGTAGGTGCTCAGTAAGTACTTTTCGGTGAGTGATCCGTTCCGGCGAAAGCCCTTCGTTTCAATGAAGCCAGTGACACAGGGGCAGGGAGTAGAATTGCAAGCCGAGTCTTGAAGTTCACGGACGGAGGGAGGAGAAATGCCATCCTGCCTCACCAAGAGATTACCTGCGGGCGTCCGGCAGCCACAGTTCTCTCTCTGCCTTGGCAGGAGGGGTGGCGGGGGATGTGCAGGAGTCGCGAGACCAGGGTGGTGAGGAGCCTTCGACGGTGGAAGTGAGCTTGGTGCCTCCTGGCCAGGCACCTGCCCTACACAGGTGCGCTCACTGTGCTCCCCTGGGAGAGCGAACTTGCAGTTTCGCCGTGCACTGGTTTGTAGATGGGGTTATGGTGCTGTCCAAGACAACCGCTTCCCCGCAGACTTCTGGTTGGTGCACCTGGTCAGAGTGCTTCCCTTTGGAACCCGGGGGCTCGGGTCCCGTCTCCCTAATGTGGCGGACAGCCCTCGCGCGGCTCCCGCCTTGTCTCTGCCCGTGTCAGCCTCAGGACCCCTGAACCCTCTGCGGTCTCCCAGACACGCCCTGCTGTTTGCTTCTCTGAGCTTTATGCATGACCTTTCCTGTTTCTGGAGTGTTCCCCTCACCACACCCCCATCCACCTTGTGAACCTCCTTCATCCTTCATCCTTCAGAAGTAGCCCAGACATCACCCCTGAATCCCCCCGCCCCCGCCTCTGCCCACTAGCCCCCGTGGAAGGTAGCTGTGACATCCTTTTCTAGGCTGTTGTAAGAAATGGCTTTATTGCACAGGATCACTTTCCTTCTTTTGCCTCCTGATTGTGGGCCTCATGAGGACAAAGTACAGGGTTTGACTTTTTCGAATCCAACGCTTGGCACCATGCCTGGTATACAGTAGGTGCTGCATAAATGTGTCCTTCAATTAAACCATAGTTGTTTGTATCAAGAAGGCCAGCCTTTTAAGGTTTCACCCTCCCTCGTTCTCCCCCAAATCACGACATGACGTATGAAGCCTGGAGAGTTGCGGTCAAGGTCGTGTTTGCAACCTCAGGATGCCAGGGGCCCTGTGTAGCCAGTTGAGGGTGGGCACCTGGGGTGGTGATCACTACCCTAAAGCATTAAGAGGCACTCAGTTTCCCAGCCACTGCTCTCAACCCTCTAGCCATTTCCCCTGCGAGTTCAAGGCCCTTCTGTGCTGAGCTCATGTATTACAGGGAATCCCTTAGGTCCCTGTCAGCTGGCCGGAAACAAAGTTAGAGGTAGCACAGGGCATTACCCTGGCCTCTTCCAAACCAGGGTCTCTCCTTCTAGAACAGTGCATGACCCATAGTACTGGCCTAGTTGAGCCTTTTGTTTTCCCTTTCCTCCTCTGGCCTGAGCCTTTGGCAGGACGGGTTTCGGGCTTGAGGCCAGTGATTCAGCTAGGCTGGCTCTGTGCCAGCTCTTGCCTTTCCGGAGTCGGTCTATCTGCCCGGGGCCCTGCCCGGGTTTGCAGTCCCGACTAGCGTGCGCTGCAACATGGGTCTGCCTCCCCACGCCATCTTGCAGCCAGTCAGCAGAAAGGGAAGGCCTGAGCAAAGGAGATGTGCACTCTGCTTTCTTGCAGCATCGGGCCTTTTGCTCGATTTTTATCTGGGGGGCTTTGAAGAGCCAGCCAGCGCAGAAGCCGGGTGGCAGCGCTACGCCCGGAAAACTCATCAGTGTCACTCTGGTTTATTTTCCTCTTCTCTTCGAGCTTTTTCCCATGGAGTGGGGCTCTCAGCGACAACTGGCGAACGGTCGGGCGATTGCTCGTTGTTCATTCTGGCGGGCACCGGTTTCCGGAGGGCTCCGGGTGCTCTGTGGGTATTCACATTTGTCTCTGTGATGCCCGGAGCTCGGTTGGCCCCAGTCCCAGCTAATGGCTGAAGAAACTGAGGCTCCGGGGACTCCGATGGTGAACCGGGGGAGGGGAGGGGCACCGTCGGGAGTGAACCTGGGTGTTTTATCTCGAAGAGGATGCGGACGGTGTGTGTGTTTGAGAACGGGTGAGGTTGTGGACATGTAAGAGGAGGGGGGACAGGAGCAAGGATTGAATGGGGCTGGAGTCCCTCCCCCGTATAAACCTGCCCGGAAGCGGTCACGGCCTGGCATCCTCTCCCGTCCAGGAGCTCAGAGGCGACCTCTTTGTCTAGGCCCCAGAGGAAGGTCGCAGTGGCTTCGCCCCGCCTGTGCTGACCCTGCCCTTGCTGGGTGGGGGTTGGGACATAGAAGCCCTCCCCTCCTGCGGGCTCCTTCCGTCTCCTCCCTGGTGCAGCTTTATGGCGGCATATGGAAACTGTTTCTATTTACCCGGCACCACCAGGATGCTGCCGCACGCTGTGCTCCAGCGAACGGAAACCTTGGATTCCCCGCAGGGTCGTTTCAGAGGCTGCATGCAAAGCAGCCAGCTGTTTTGCAGGGAGCGTCTGGGCCCTGTTACATCAGCGTGGAGGAAGCGTTACCATCTGTGCAAACAGGTCATATCCTCGCTTGTCGGCCTGTCCTCTGTATGGGGAACTTCTCTCCTACTTGGAGTCAGTTTTTTGTTACTGGTGTTTCGTATCCTAATGCCTGCCCGTTGGGCCTTTTCTTTCAGCACCTTCCCCTCCTCCTGCCAGTGATTTTCTGTTCACCTCCCTGGGGCTGATTGCCAAGGTTCAGGGAGGGTAGTTAAGGGTCAGGTGTTGCATAAATCTTCCGTGGCTGAGGTCTGCTGGCCTGAAGAGGCTGCCGCCCGCCCTCCTGGTTTCCGCATGAGAGCTCTCTGCCCAGGGCAGCAGAAGTGTGGGACGAAATGTTTCCCTTCGGGGAACTTTCCCCGGAGGCACAGAATGGGACCTTCTTGGTTTTGCCAAGAATGTTCCTGGCCAGCTTCCTCCGGCCCTTCTAAAAACCTCCTGGGGGCCAACGGAGAAGCTGGCCTGCTGGGAGGGCCTGGGCAGGGTGGAGGCTCCTCCCATCCTCCTGCACCTGCTGCGTGTCTTTCCCCTTCTTCCCTCCCGCTTCCAGCCCAGCCGCCTCCCAGGAAAGCAGACATGCAGAGGCGAGGGCCAGCCACCGCCTTCCTGGAGGAGGTGGTAGAGGGCCAGATTCCCGACAGCCCCGTGGTGAGGTCATCTCGTCTCCACCAGCTGGGCCCTTTCGGTATGCCTTGACCTTGCCTTTCCACCTCTCCAGGAAGAGCCCACCGTGCTCCGGGTGAGGCCAGTGCCCAAGACTGAGGTCTCACGTGTTGATTCTCGTGAGGTCTCTAATAATCCTCCGTGTGAGAGGCCATCCCGGCCTCTGGGGGACTGGGCTGGATCTGGGGTGTTGTGGTGAGAGGCCCCTGACTGCTTTGTTATCCAGGACTCTCCTCGTGCAGAGGGCACTCACGGGAGCACCAGCCATTCACCTGGAGGCGTGGGGGCAGATTCGGCCCGGGTGGGCAGGAGTAGGTGGCCAGGGCAGCTGGCGGCTTACAGCCACCGGGGCCTGAGGCTCCCCAGGCAGGCGATCCGCGGCAGACCCAGTGGGCGCGATGTGTAGGCTTTAACCAGGACGTGGGAACACGTTATCCCTGGCACTTCGTGCCCCGGTGACCAGTCAGGGCAACTAGGAGTCCCTGCACCACCTCTCAGTTCCCGGTTTCCTAAGGAAGCCCACTGGGGTGTCTGTTCCCCAGCAAGCAGGTCCTTGTGCCCCCAGATACCCCACTGTTGGAACTATAGGCCCACAGTCTGCGTCCCCGGGCTAGGCTGCCTCCTCGACTCTGTCGCTGCTCACCTGCCCCCTGCACCCCTGCCTTCCTCTCCTTTATGGACGATAATTGTCCTGCCGCTCTCGGAAGCTGCTGAGCCTTTGAGCATGCCTTATGCTGCGGCAATAAAGCACTTGGGATTTGGAGCATTTCCATCGCCCCTGTGTGGCCACTTTTCCAACCTAGGAAGTGGGAAGCAGCATTTGGAGGCAGGGAATTAGGACCCACGTGGTGCCCCAGCACCCCGCCCCCGCCCCCCGCCCTCATTTGCTGTGCGGTGCACTGAAAATCCCTCTGGACTTGGCCTCAGGGCCGCCCCCTCTGCGTGAGGGCTGCTTATAAACTGAACAGGAGAAGCCAGAGGCTCCCTGCCTTCCATTTGCGCCCTTTCTGTAATCTCTAATGTAATCTCTAAATGTGCTGCCCAGCCCTTGGAGCCAGGTGTGAAGGGGGCTCCGTGAAATCCCCCATGGCTTTCTTGAAAAGCCCTGCAGCCCCGAGGGCCTTTCAGCCCTCCCCGAGTATAAGCGCCACAAACAAGCTGTGGGGCTTTGCCTTTGGGGACCTAGTAAGCAAGCCAAGTTCTCTGTGTTGCGCAAGCACCAGGTTGAATGGTTAGAACAAAGTCCGCCCTGGAGGGGAGACTTCTTTCTTGGCTCTGCTAGTCCCGTTTTTCCCTTTCTTTCTAAGGTTCTGCCCTGAATTACTCATACAAAATAGTGACTCTCCAGCAAAGTCTTAAAAGAATGATTTTTAGAAAACACGAGAGATCAAGTTGGTGCCCCTTAACACCCTCAGGCACCCCCACTGCCCTCCTGAGGGAGCCTACTCTGTGCATTCCTCCTGGGCCCTGCCCTCCAGCCACTGGCCTGGGACCCTGCTTCCTGGAATCTTCAAGGAAAAGCATCATTTCACTTCACTTCGGATATGTTTGTTGAGCACTCATACATCATGCCCAGCACTGTCCTGGGTTCTGGGGACACCACAAGACAAAAGTCCCTGTCTTCGTGGAGCTGCCATTCCAGGCAGGGAAACAGGCACTAAACAGGCTAACAAGTAAATAAATGCCCTGCCGGGTGGCGATGCAGCCCCAGGAGGAAGCCCAGAGCAGCATGAGGACGGGGGGGTGCCAGTGATGTGACTTCCAAAGATGCGAGAAGCCCGGGGAGGACAGAGGGAACAGGAAGTGCAAAGGTCCTTAGGAGCGAGAGGGTGGGTGGGGTGAGAGATCTTGGTCTCGTAGGCCATTTTCTTTGATTTATTTATTTCTTTAAGTTTATTTTTTGAGAGAGAGAAGCGTGAGCAAGGGGCAGAGGGGGAGAGAGAATCCCAAGCAGGCTCCTCACTGTCAGCACAGGGCCCACCTCGGGGTTCGAACTCACAAACCGTGAGATCGTGACTTGAGCCAAAATCCAGGGTTAGATGCTTAACTAACTGAGCCACCCGTGGCCTCATAGGCCGTTTTAATCCAGGGAAGGACTTCAGCGTTTTCTCGGGAGCTGGCTGCTGTGGTCTATTTGGGGCAGAGAAGGGATACCATCTGGTTTAGGTTTTTAAAGAATTATTGTTATACTGAGCTATAAAGTTTACTTAAAACACACACACACACACACACACACACACACACACACACACACAGGACTTCTTCGGTGTAGAGACTAGACAGGGGCAGGGTGGGAAGTAGGGAGCCCAGTCAGCAGAAGGGGTTGTGCTTCCCCGGGAAAGAGGTGGTTCGGGCCATGGCAGGGGGTGGCAGGGGGTAAGCTGTGGGATCTCATGGTCCAGGCACAGCCAGTGTCTGGGGGTCATTCAGCAGAATGAATGAAGGGCGTATGAAGGGTGAACCTCCTGACTCCCGAGGAGCCTCCTGCCCTGGGATTCGTATGGGTGTGGCTGCTCCGTTCAGCACGTTAGGTCCAGGAAAATATTCTCCTGTCACCCCCTACCAAGACCCTCTGCCTGTCCGTCAGTCACTCCCGGCCCCCCTGGACATCCTAAGAGCTCCGGCCCACGGGAATGGCGGTCTGTGCGAGGCCCAGCGCTTCTCTTTGATGGGTCTCACAGCCGTGTGCCCAGTGGGCACGGAGCCACCCGCCACATGTCTCTGGTGAAGGATGAGTGACCAGCGTTTGTGTTGAGGAAGGCTCTAGATGAACCGGGAAGCCCAAGTGCTCGACTTGGCTCTCCCACCCCGTCCCTGGCTCCCCAGTTGCCCGCCTCTGAAAGGTGGGCATTGAATTAAGTGGTCTCTGCCATCCATTCCAGACCTGACAGTCATTCTTTCTGAGATTAGCAACAGAAAGTATCCAAAAACCTGTGCTGGGAAACCCCACAGCAATCCTCCTCAAACTCACTTCCGTTCGTTGCCTTGTCCATAAAATGGGGACAGTAATGGCACGTCGTGAGGATGAAGTTAATATGTATGTGAGGCGTTCAGAAGGGCGCCTGGCACAGGGAATCCACTCTGGACGCGCCTAAGTTTGTTATTTGGGCAGAAGCGGAGTTGCTGAGCCCTGGGCTATGTAGGTCCGTGGGGCTGCGGTTCATCAGAGGAGGGGCAGGAATCTGGGTGCTAAAAGACACTGTGACCCCATCCGTGCAGCCAGGCGGTATTTGTGGAAGGCTGTTGGTAACCAGCCAGGTCCAGGCGGCTGGGCTCTGCCTCACGGGAAGCTCATGAATTTGAGTTGTTTTTAAGGCCACCTGCCCCTACCTGCCTGTCCCCTCGGAGTGTCTATGTACCTGTGAATACATAGATGCTGGGAATCGCGAGGGGAGCTGGTCCAAATCGCCACTCGCCGGAGGAACCTCCTTTCTGTTGAAACATCCCCACGTTTGGGGTGGGTTGGCTGTGGAACCTCTTGTCGAGGCCCCGTGGTGATGGGGCACTTGCTGCCTCCGGGGCCATCCAGGTACCTCCAGTCCCCGCCCAGGGCCCAGCGCCCAGGGCCCAGCGCCCAGCACCGCCCTCCGCCCCTGGGGACGCCCATCAAACAGACAGGTGGATGAACCACGCAGTTGTTGATTTAAAATAATTTTACTCAAGGGGGCGCTCAGTTGGTTGGGCATCCGACTCTTGATTTCGACTCAGGTCACGATCTCACAGTTCGTGGGAGTCGAGCCCTGAGTCGGGCTCTGCGCTGGCACCCCAGAGCCTGCCTGGGGTTCTCTCTCTGCCCCTCCCTACTGGCGCGCCAGTGCACGCACGCACGTGCTCTCTCTCTCTCTCTCTCAAAAAACCATTTTTTTTTTTTTACTAAACTATTTCCAAGTTACAGATCCTATTTGGGATAAAATAACAGCGATGTACCCAGCTGCAATAGAGCCTAGCACTTATTAACTTACTTTAGCAAATCAAGCGTGACAGTTAAAGACCCCCCTGCCCAGGGCGTCGTTGGGCAACGCTGTTTGGCAGAAAGGCCCTCCCTGTGGCCTCCCCTCCCCGGTCTTTGTTCTGCCCTTCGCAGCCCTGTGCCATGTCTCCTGTCACACACCGGCCAGCCCAGTGGGATCTGTGGCTGAGGAGCGCGTGTCTTACCAGCGGTCCCTGTGGATTTCAGAGACCGGAGGGGGGCTGTTTGCAGCATCGAGGGGAAAATGGCAGCCAAGGCAGGATGCTTCGGGATGCCGCAGGGCACCCGCTCCCAGGCAAAACCCGCTGGCGTGGGTGTGAGTGAGGTGCCTGCGCTGGGGGACGCTGTGGCAGTTTCCAAACGCGGACTGGTCACAGCGGTGTGCAGTGTAAGTGTGAGGGCCAAAGGGGAGAGACCGAGGCGGGCCAGGCGCCTTCCCCCACCAGAAATGGGCTAAGGGAGCTCCCGGCTGGGCGGAGGAAGCTGGACCCATCCGCTGAGACCCCCGAGGGAGAGGAGGGGCTGGGGAGGCTCGCACAGGGGGCCTCCGAGGCGGGGATTCTCGCAGATGCCAGAGTCTTGCACCGGCTGGGGGAGTGGCGCTGATGTCCGCTGCCATCTGTGCGAGCTCGTCGCCGCCCACCCCGCGCGGGCCCCGTCACTCGTTTCACCTAGGACTGCCGTGTCGCGGGCACAGGCTCCTGCCGTGGCACGTGAAGGTCGTGGACGACAGGCACGCGAGATCACAGCACCACGCAGCGGCCTGCCCGCGGCTTCTACGTGGGAGGCACGTGAGCGCATCCGGGAAGGCGGTTGGACCTCCTTGCGTCTCCGCCTCGGGCTTAGTTCTTTCAGAAATAGACACTGGGATCGGAGGCGGGGAATGTCGGCATTGGGTAGAAGGACCAGAGTGGTCAAGTGCACGCTGCAGCCAGATGTCCTGCCTCCTGCTTGTACCTCCATCTAGTGAGGGCACCTGCTGCTGTAGTTTTCATCCTCCAGCGGCTTGAAGGGTACCGATTAGGAGCTAGTCACCTAGCTTGGTATCCCAGCCCTGCCCGCCAGCCGCTGCTCGACCTCAGGAAGGTACCGAGCCTTCCTGCACCTTAGTTTCCCCAAGTCTGAAGTAGAACAGTAGTACCTCCTTCGTAGAATGGTTGTGAGAGTTAAACAGCTCAGTTGGCATAAAGTACTCAGACATGCGTCGGTTATCTGTCGCTGGGACCTAGTGCCTTAAGAGCAGATATTCTCTTCAGATCTTCTGTGCAGCAGTCTGCAGCTTGGGCAGGGCCCGATGGAGGGGCTTATGTCTGAGCCACTCAGTGTCACTTTGGGCACTTGTCCGGGGCTCGGGGATCTGGCTTTGAGGTGGCTCATTCACCTGACTGGCAAGGTGGTGCAGGCTGTTGGCTGGGTGGGGGTGGGGGGCTCAGCTGGGCTGGGGACAGGGGGCCTTGCTTCTCCTCCACGGGCCTCTCCACCAGCTGCATGGGCTTCCACACAACGTGGTGTTTGGGTTCCAGGAGCAAGGGTCCCAGTAGAAAAAGGCGGAAGCTTTTTTGTGACCTGGCCTCAGAAGTCACCAGCACTCTGTCCTCCATCGTATACTGGTCAAGGCAGTCACAGAGGCTCACCTGGTTTCAGGACAGACACAGGGGCGCCGCCCATCTGGGGAAGTGGCAAAGGTTCTGGAAGGGCACGTAGGATGAAAGATCGTGCTGTGGCTATATTTGGAGAATAAAACCTGCCACGGCATAGGTTCTGGCATGCAGTAAGCCTCAACAAATGCGTGCTGTCACTAGTTCAAAACCATTGGCAGCTGTCCTTCCTCCCAGACTCCTGTTTCTTAGAAGGTGGTAGTATAGCACAGTGGTTAAATGCACCTGCTTTGCAGCCAGGCTACCCCGGGTCAAATCCCGACTTGGCCCCTTAGAGCTGTGTGACCTTGGGTGAGTTGCTTCACCTCCTCAGGTTGTAGAATTTATGATGATGAGATTGGGATTGTGCAAATTACATCAGCATGGAGCATGGAGCCTGCAATAGTGGTCACTGATTACTTAGATGCCTCATTGGTGCAGTTCCTTCCAGAAAGATTGTCCTATTTACACGTCCTAGCGATGGAGAGGAAGCTGGATCCAGAGTAAGTTTGTGAACGGGAAGTCCCTTGCGCTTCCAGAAGCCTGAAGGTTGGGAGGGGAGAAAGGGAAGTGTCCTGTTAAAGGTTCGCGTACTGTACATGAAGTGGCACAGTAGATTGCGGTAAATTAAAAATGTGTACTCTAAACCCTACAGTGACCTCTGAGTGACAAAAGAAAGTCTTGCAGCTAAGCCAACAAAGGAGATAAAACAGAATCATAATAAACACTCAGTGATCCAAAAGAAGGCAGAAAAAGAGAACAAAGAACAGATGGGAGAACTATAAAAATAAATAGCAAAGATGATATATTTAAACCTAACTATATTGATAGTTACATTAAATGTGAGTAACCTAAATTCTCCAATTAAAAGGCAGAGATTTTCAGATGGGGGCAGGGGGTGGTGAAGCAAGACCAAACTGTATGCTGCCTACGAGAAACACAGTTTAGGAGCTCCTGGGTGGCTCAGTCGGTTAAGCTGCCGACTTTGGCTCAGGTCATGATCTCACAGTTCATGGGTTTGAGCCCCACGTCAGGTTCTGCACTGTCAGCAAGAGCCTGCTTCAGATCCTCAGTCTCCCTCTCTCTCTGCCCCTCCCCTGCTCTCCCCCCGCTCTCAAAAATAAATAAGCATTTTGGGGCGCCTGGGTGGCGCAGTCGGTTGAGCGTCCGACTTCAGCCAGGTCACGATCTCTCAGTCCGTGAGTTCGAGCCCCGCGTCGGGCTCTGGGCTGATGGCTCAGAGCCTGGAGCCTGTTTCCGATTCTGTGTCTCCCTCTCTCTCTGCCCCTCCCCCGTTCATGCTCTGTCTCTCTCTGTCCCAAAAATAAATAAACGCTGAAAAAAAAAATAAATAAATAAATAAATAAATAAGCATTTTTAAAAGTTAAAAAAAAAGAAACATGGTTTAAATATAAAGATGCTAAGAGATTAAAAGAGTGGAGAAAGCCACACTAATCACTCATCAAAAGAAATAATCAAAAGCTGGAGTAAGTATATTAATAATAGATAAAGACTTGCGTATGTTTAGAGAATATGTATGCGTACATATAAAAGAACTCTCAAAATTCAAAGATAGGAAAATAACCCAATGAAGAAACAAGTAAAAAATTTGAAGATACTTCAGTGAAGACGTACATGTGGCCAACAGGCATATGGAAAGACGCTCAATAATATTAGTCCTAATGCAAAGTAAAAACATTGAGATTAAAACCGAGCAATGCCATCACACAGTTTTTAGAATGGTCAGAAGTAAGAATGCCTGAGCGTGTCAGGTGTGGGTGAGGGCGTGGAGAAATCGGGACCCCCCTGCACTGCAGGTGGGAGTGTAAAATGGTACAGTCATTTTGGAAAGCAGGTTGGCAGTTTCTTTTTTTTTTTTTTTTAATTTTTTTTTTCAACGTTTATTTATTTATTTGGGACAGAGAGAGACAGAGTATGAACGGGGGAGGGGCAGAGAGAGAGGGAGACACAGAATCGGAAACAGGCTCCAGGCTCTGAGCCATCAGCCCAGAGCCCGACGCGGGGCTCGAACTCACGGACCGCGAGATCGTGACCTGGCTGAAGTCGGACGCTTAACCGACTGCGCCACCCAGGCGCCCCGCAGGTTGGCAGTTTCTTAAAAAGTTAAACATACGACCTAGCTATTTCACCCCTAGGTGTTTACCCAAAAGAAATGAAAACATGTGTCCCTACGAAGTCCTGCACATGAATGTTCATAGCAACTTCATTTGAAACAGCCCCAAACGGGAAGCAAGCTCAGTGCCCATCAACAGGTGTATGGATAAACCACGATAGGTCCATACAAGGGAGTACCGCTCAGCAAAAAAAAAAAAAAAAAAAAATGGAATGAGCCATCCACACACCATACAACACGGAGGAGTTTTGAATAATTATGCTGAGAGAGAGAAGCCAAACAAAAAAAGAATACGTGCTTCATGATTCCATTGGTGTAAAATTCTAAGAGACGCAGATTCATCTAACAGTGACAGAACAGATCAGTGGTTGCCTGGGGGTGATGGGCCGGGGTGGGCACGAAGGGGCGATGGATGTATAGTCTTGATGAAAGTGATGGTTCCACAAGTGTGTGCATGTATCCGAACATGTCAAATTGTGCATTTTTACTGTGTGTCCAATATATCTAAATAAAATGGTTTCTGAAAGTGCGTGGAGAAGAGCTTTGTTGGATCCAGCTGACCTTGGCTGGCAGTGCAAGGTCAGAAAGGACCAGTTATGACCCTGCAGCCCTAGGAACCCTACCAGTTTCCCGCCCTTTCCGATTTGCTTGTGAGTTTTACATATTTGATTCCTGTCATCTCTGCCTATCTCCTTATCCAAACATATTTCGTTCTTTATTTTCCTGTAGGTGGATCAGTTTGAGTGTGAATTGTGGGCAACCGAACTCTTATCCTAGATGATAGTAAATCTCCCCGATTGGTGCCTTTGCTTACCATGTATCAGTAGACACACTTGAGGGTTTTGACAAACCCAATTCAGACAGGCTTAAATATAAAAGGATCTTTATGGGCTCAGATTTTGGAAACGCTAAGAGGTGGATATCAGGCACAGCTTGATCCTAGGGGTGGCAGCTGATGTTATCGCTGTGATTCTTTTGTTCTCTCTCGGCTTCCTTTCTCAGGCAGCCTTTCCTCAGCCACCTGCAGCAACAGAGAAAGAGCCCCTCCTTCCTGAGTGGTCCAGGAAAAGATCCCAAGTTCAGCCCTCACTGGCTGGGCCTGGGACAGCACCCTGCCTGTACCAGTCTCTGGCCAGGGAGATGAGGCGCTTTTTATGTCATCTGCCCGGGAGCCAGGGGTGGAGTCGGCCAGATACAAAGAATGGGTGGAAAGTAGGGAGAGGATGTTCTCCAAAGGCAGGTGGGGATCAGTGTTACTGGAAGCAAAGAGGGCATGGGTGTCAGCAGGGAAAAGCAACAGAGGACCCGGCACCGGGGAACAAATCCGATTATTTTTATTTTTTAACGAAGTGGAACGTTAACGTGCTTCCAAAAGTCAAAAGCGTACAAAAAGATCACTCACGCAAAGGGAGCGACCACTTCTACGCTGTTCCCCACTCCCCTTGTAAGTCACTGATTTCTGTGAGTCCTAATTTATCCTTCCTGCTTTCTTTATTTTGTAAAGAGAGATATCTGTATGTTTTCTTGTTTCCTCCCTTCTTTACACAAAAGATAGCATACTATATGTGCTTGTTTGCACTTGCCTTTTTCATTTAACAAGAGAATGAAAAACATTTCTAACTAGCCATGCTAATTCTTGCTATTATCACACGGGATCCAGCGCTGACTTGTAGATAATGGGATATACGTGTGAGCGTACGAGCCTTTTCTTCTGGTGAATGGTGTCTTTATCCTTTTGAGCCTGGGTCGTGAGTGAATCACTCTCTTCTCCCCACGCAGATGGAGGCAGCTATGCCGTCCATGACTCCCGGGCCCCCAGTCTAGGCTCAGGGGGTGAGAGTCCCCCATCGAGCCCCACCGGACACAACTGGGAGATCAACTATCAAGAGGCAGCAATCTACCTCCAGGTGAGCGTCTCCGATCAGGATCTGTTCTCGGTGCCTGTTGGTCGAGTAGGGTACCCGGGCCTCTGCTACGTGCCCAGAAATTCAGTTCTGGCTCCGGTTCCTGCCCCTGCTCCTGTCTCAACTTTCAGTGAGGAGAGCCAACCCGCTCGTGCCCAGACAGGGAGGGCAATGTGCGTGGGCTTTCCTGTGACTCCCAGTATGTGGCCCTGCCTGTCCCCAAGGTTCCCTGAGTCTGTCCCCTTGGCCTTCCCTGCCTCGCTCCCCATTCTCAGGCACTGACGGTCAGTTCTTGAGGGGGAGTTCTTGAAATAACATAATACTGTAGCAGGGGTTGGTCGGCCTGGTATGGGAACTTAGAGATAGATCTTTATTCCTTTCCTGACTAATTTGCTGTTGCTTTCACATTTGCTATTTCTTTATTGGTTCTTGTTTTTTTTTTTCCCCCCTCTTTTTTTCAATAAAAACAATACTTTCTTTATAGAAGTAATACATGCCCACTGCAGTAAGTTTAGGTACAAAGGGGATGTGGCAAAAACATTCACCTGAGTCACTGTCAACATTATTTAGGAATAAGGGGTGCCTGGGTGCCTCGGTCGGTTAAGCGTCCGACTCCGGATTTTGGCCCAGGTCATGATCTCACGTTTTGTGAGTTCGAGCCTTGTGTTGGGCTCTGTGCTGACAGCATGGAGCCTGCTTGGGATTCTCTATCCTTCTCTCTCTCTGCCCCATCCCACTCATGCTATCTCTCTCTTTCAAAATAAATAAACTTAAAAAATTTTATTAAAAAAGAATAGTACAGGGGTTTTCTGTGTTTTGTAAAGTAATTTTAAAGTCACGTGATACGTACAGTTGTATAATCTGCTTTTTTTATAGTGTGTGACAGAAGCTTTTTTCTTATGTTTATGAAAATTCCTAGAAACAAATTTTAACGACTTTATATCTGATAAATGGATCCTAATTTATGTAAACTGTCCTGAAAAGGCTGGATATTTTCCCATCTTTTATACTTCCCTTATTATATATTATGCATTTCCCTATTATAAATTATAATCCGAGGACAATCCACGCATCGAGCTATTTCTCTCTCTCTCTCTCTCTCTCTCTTTAAGATCCAGGATTATTTTATTAGGAAAGCCTCTGAGAAGTGGAATTTACCTAATGGAAGGAAGCAACATTTTTAGGGCCCTTGATGTACAGTTATCAAATATTCTCCAAAGGGGGGACTGCCTCTTAACTGCCTGTCTCACCGTCTGTAGCATTAGTCACTATAATCTTGCCATTCTTGTCACCGTAAAATGTCAGTTTCTTGTGTGCACTGAGTAAGAGGGTAGATGGGGAAGTGGAATTTTTCTTAAATTCATTTGAATAATAATTTTCCCTAATCTTTTTTCTTTGAAGCAGCTCTCACATTGCAAGTATGCATGTGTGTGTGCGTGTGCGTGTGTGTGTGCGTTTTAAAGATTTCATTAAATTCGGATAGTCCTTTCATAGTTGCTCAGCTCCCTTTATGCTTCTCTTGTTTTATGCAGCATCACATAAGTTGTGTTCCTCACCAGATACATTTTGGTTCAGGTGAAAACAATAGAAATGGTTCCGGGACATTTTGGCAAGCTCGGGCATGCCTGCCGGTGATCTGGAAGGGTGCCCCAGGGTCACTCTGTGCACTGTCACCTTAAGGTTGAATAGACGCTATCTAAGCACAGGATGGATCAAAACACAGAGTTAGGATGGCTTGGGGGACTTGAGAAGTCTGGTAATTCCTTCACTCCTTAAGCAGGTGAGAACATCAGTAGTGAAAATATCTGCCTTTAAGTGGGCACCTGCTGGTCAGTCTAACAACCCTCCAAGGTGGTCTGATCATCTCCCGTTCACTGACAAGCAAACGACACTCAGAGGGGCTAACGGAGCCCAAGGCCACCCAGCTAATAAGTTACAGAGCATGGATGTAAACCGCGTCCAGCTCACCTGAAACAGTGCTTCTCTGCTATACATTGTTGCTTTATTTCTTTACCCGGCCACGTGTATCCACTTGAAAATGGGCCCCCGTTGTGGAAAAAGAGGCCACAGAACTGCAAGTATAGTATGATAATTTTTACATAACGTTTATGCATCCAGACACACACACACACACACACACACACACACACACACGGGTTCATATACGTATCTAGCAGCATACACCTGTGTGCTCACGCACATGTGCGTAGATCCCCATTCCCATCTGGAAAGTTGTTCATCCAACTCGTAAAGGTGATTATCTTTGGCTGACGGAATTTTTACTGCCTTGTCATCCTGTGTATTATTTGAATTATGTTTACCAACAACGCATCATTTTTTTTTTTTTTTTAATAAAAATCCAAGCAGAACTCAGACGCCTCTGAACGGTAGTTCACGGCTGTTTCGTGTGGGGTGGGTTTAGCTGTTGTCAGATGGTCTTTTTTTCCTGCTTTGCCGCTGAGCTGCGGCATGGCCCCTGAACCAGGCTGTGGGTACGCTCGGATAGTTGGCCCCTTGCTCCTCTGAAGATACCTGGGGCCTGTGGTTTCCTCTCTTCCCAAATTTTACCTGTTAACTCACTCACCCTCGGGAGCCGGGAGCTCTGTGGTCCTGGCACCTCGCAGTGAGGAAATAAGGCCAGTGTTCTCCTTGGGGTTTGGATCAGAATCCAGTGATGTGAGTAGTATTTTCCTCCATCCTTGTTGGTGGAGACCTCATCTGCTCTCCTGGCAATTCCAAGTCCTGGAGGTAAAGCCTGAGCGCCCCCCCCCACCCCCCCCCCCCCCCTTGTTGGTGGTTCCCTCTAGCCAGACCTGACTACTTATTGGAAGATGTTACCCAAGAATTGCATTTTTTAGTAATTCAAACCAGAAGCTTCCCGGGCCACCCTGTGTGTCCCCCAACCCGCTCCCCGGCCATGGTGGTGGTGGTAAAAACCACAGCCCTGCACAGATCACAGGGCTACGAGTGAGGCTTGCCGGCTTGCCCTCTGTCTGCCTGCTGGGATGTTTGTTCCCTTTGTCTGGCCTGCCCCTGTTGAGTCTGTGGTTTGTCTTTATTTTTTGGTATTGAAGCTAGTGATGTCTCTGGCTTCAGGGAAGTGACTCGTTCAAAGCCACCCTGCAAACCACAGCCGAGGTCAGAGCTCCCCACCTCCCAGCTACTGGGAAGTCCCAGGACCGGCTGGGGTCTGGAGAGGCGATCTCTTACAGGCGTGGATCATCCTCCCAAACATCCATTAAACACCTCCTGTGTGTGCCAGGCATCGTGCTGGGTGAGCACTGGACCGCATCCCCGGCCTTTCCTGCTGTCCTGACACAGGCTTGGTGAGCTGAAGCGGCCTCGGGGTGGCACGGAAGCCCACCAGGCCAGAGTGCTTTCCACGCTTTCCACGCCCAGCGTGCCCCTCCGGGCCCAGAGCCGCTCTTCCTCCAGCCTGGCTGCCTCTTCCACAGGAATCACTGCGGTGTGTTAGTTTCACCTCCCCGGAATAAGGGTTGTGAGGACGGAGAGGGTGGTCTCGTCCCAGAGGAGCCGAATAGTTGGAATAGTTGAAGGTCTGACCTCATTCCAAGAGCGCTGGAGAGCTTCCAGAAGGGCTCTGGGTCAGGGGGCCTGGGTGTCCCTTCCTGCTCCACGACTTTCCCCTCCAGGAAGTGAAGCCCGTGGGAAGAGTCTGCTGAGTGTTCATGCTGGAAGTGAAAGAGGCAGGTGCCCTCAACTCAGCATTGCTGACGTTCGGGGCTGGGTAACTCTTCGGCACGGGGGCCTCTCCTGTGCATCTCAGGATGTTTAGTGGCATCCTTGGAATTTGCACGCTGGTTGCCAGCAGCACCCCCAGGTGTGATGAACAAACGTCTCCAGGCCGGGATGGGGTGGAGGAAGCAGGGGGCAGGGCAGCCTTGCCCCTAGTTCAGAAGCACTAAAGACGACGCGTGCGGAACATTACCGGCTTTGGCTGCTGGATGGGGTGCTGATGGGGGAGAGCTGATGGGGTGGGGTGACCCTTATCGCTGTGCCCACCAATTACAGGGGGGCAGCGAAGACTCCTCCCCACAGCCACCAGAAGGCTGACCCTAACAGGGAGGGTCAGCACTGGCCCTAGGGTGTCATCTGCTTGTCACAAGTGGACCATCCCCAGGGCCCTGCCATCAGCAGGAGGCTCATCACAATCTGGTGATTGTGCGGCTCTGTGAGCTCAGGGGCCACTGAAGCTTCTGTGCCGCGATTTTCTCATCTGTCAAATGGGACAATGAAAGCCCCTGCCAGAGAGGGGATGTGGTCAGGAGTAAAGGAGTGTCCAGGGCTCAGGTAAGGGGCTGAGCCTGGTGCCTGGCCGGGTGGGGACCTTGGTCAAGGTCAGCCCCTGTCCCATTACTGTCGGAGCTCAGGAATGAGGGCAAGGCCTGTCATTGTGGAGGAGTTAGGAAAGGAGATGAGTCAAGAAGTGAAAGAGGCAGGTGCTCTCAACTCAGCACTATACTTACTATATGTATACGTATATATATAGGTAGTCTCAGGCTCCTTTTTTTCTCAGTGTTAGTATCATTTATAATCATAATAACAGGTAATATCAACAGGGAGCCTATTGTATGCCAGACATCCTAAGTGCCCTACAGGAGCCCTGTGAGTAAGGATGCGTGTTATAGCCCACTGGTAGTCGAAGAAGGGGAAGAAACATTCTCCGCATCATCCAGGGAGGAGCAGGGAAGCCAGGACTCAGCTGTGTTTGCTTCCCCTCTCCCCCCACCTCCCGGCCCTTTACAACCCACGGGCGCTTCTGAGAGCCGGAATTTGGCCACTGAGGGGCTCACACGTGCCGCCTCTGTTCTCGTTCTCTCGGGGACTCTTTATTCTTTGATTCTTCCAGGCGGTCCTGAGGAAGAAGCCGGTCTCTTGAGGGACCTGACCGGGGTGCAGTTTGGTGAAGACAATACTTTTGGTCTCCCATCGGCTTCCATCCCAGGCTCGACACTTCGCTCGTTCGCCAAGGGCCCTCCTTCTCCCCCAGCCCCTGGCACCTCTTTGGTGCTGTGTCTCCTCGAGGCCCGTTTGCCCACACTGCTCTCGTTCCTTCAGGAAGGCGAGAATAATGACAAGTTCTTCACCCACCCCAAGAACGCCAAAGCGCTGGCGGCCTACCTCTTCGCACACAACCACCTTTTCTACCTGATGGAGCTGTCCACGGCCCTGCTCCTGCTGCTGCTCTCCCTGTGTGAGGCCCCCGCCGTCCCCGCACTCCGGCTCGGCATTTACGTGAGTGTCCGCTTGGCCAGCCCGGAAGGGAACATCCTGGTAGAGCAGATGCCCCCGGTGGATTTAGAACAGAGAGGCCCGGGTGTGTGCGGCGGGCATCATAGAGGCCTCGGGAGCAGCATTGGATTGCCAGTCTTGCATGGGATCCCTGCTGGAGTGAATGCTCTCTGTGATTGGGCTTACTGGTACCTTCCGGGGGGGGGGGGGGGGCGCCATCTGATTGGCTCATGGAGGGCTGTGGGCCACACCTTGGTTCCAGGGGAGCAGTGCACCTGGCTGCGGTCCCGCCCACCGTCCGCAACCTCAGGGGAAAAGGTAGCCGGGTGTGACCGCCGGGAGGCCAAGGGGCTGGTGGGGCTACACCTCCTCCTGCCCTCTGGTTGCAGGTCCACGCGACCCTGGAGCTGTTCGCCCTGATGGTGGTTGTCTTTGAGCTCTGCATGAAGTTGCGGTGGCTGGGCCTCCACACCTTCATCCGACACAGACGGACCATGGTCAAGGTGATGTGTCCGTGTCCGAACGGCGTTTTCTCCCACGTCAGCTTCCGGCCTGTATCTTCAGTTCAATTCCAAATCCCCCCTGGGCCGAGCCCTGCACTCGGCACTGCAGCCCTGGGGCCCTGTCCTTGCCAAGCCTTGCAGAGCCTCGCCCGGATGTCGTGGTGATGCTAACGGGAGCCACTGTGATTTGGCACCTAGCGTGTGCCCGGCATCGGCACAACAGCCTTTGCGGGAGATGTGTTACTCTTCCTAGTTTACACCCTGCCGGCCAGACGAGAATGGGATCTAAATCCCAAAGCTTGGGGTTCAAACCCAGGTCTGTCTGGCCTCCAAGCCCATGCGGATCAGTAACCAGTAACATACCCCTCTCTTCTGGGCAGCGAGTAGGCATGAGTCAGAGTGCGCTTTGCCATGTAAAAAGCATGCACGCTTGTCCAGGAGAACGTGCCCAAGGAATGGCACATCAGGATGCCCTGCAGACGTCAGGGGCCTTCCCGGTGGGAATGGGGAGGGCTGAAGGCAGAGGGTGGGCAGATGTGGCCAAGCAGAGTGGCCGATGAGCTGCTGGGAGCAGGGCTTCATTCCCCCCGGGGCCATACATCTGTGCCAGCAGCCAGAGGGCTTGTGTCCAGGGGCTGCTCGATGTCGGGGGGCTGGGGGGGTTGCTGAGAGAGAGCTGGAGAGAAGGGAAGGGCCTCTCGAGGCCAGAGTGGGCAGGATCTTGCCAGCCCTCTGTTCGTGGTGTGCAGGTGGGGGCTGGGGAAGGAGCTGATGGAGCTCTGTGCCCGTCCACCCCCAGACCTCCGTGCTGGTGGTGCAGTTCATCGAGGCCATCGTGGTGCTGGTACGGCAGACATCCCACGTGCGTGTGACCCGGGCTCTGCGCTGCATTTTCCTCGTGGACTGTCGGTACTGCGGCGGCGTCCGGCGGTAAGGCCCGGGGGACGAGACGGTCGCTATCCTGGCCTGGTCTGGCCCGGACCTCTGGGCCTGTGGAGCAGGACCCAGCGAGTCAAGTAGCGATGGGATCAGTTCTGCACGCTGGGAGAACACACGCCCGCTCACTTCCTTCGAAGTGGACCCGCACAGGGCAGAAGGCGGTCCTCCACTCGGGTTTCGGTTTCCTGGCTCCGGGTCCGGGGCTCTTTCCCGTCTTATTTGCAGCCTCCTGGGGCTGGCTCCTCTCTCGGACGCATTATTTGCCCAAACACAGCGGCAGTGACCTCTCAAAGCAGGCAACTGCACAAAGACTGAGTGACTCAGCAGGCTGACCCCCTCCCCGAGCCCGGGGGCTGGACTCAAACCTGCCCACCAGCCTGGAGTTGAGCTTAGTGCTGCAGACTCCATCTGGAAAGTCTCTTGGCTGGGATGCTGAGAGAGAGCAGGCTGGGCAGTTCATTCTTCGGGCCCGTGCTTGTTTCCAAAGCTGGAAACAAGTGTCCCAGGACTAGGTGGCCCTGAAATGTCTTTGCGCGTCCTGCTCCTGGAAGCTCGGTGCCCAAGGCCATGCGCTTGGCCTTCTGCTTGTTCCCCCCCACTACTCACCAGGGCCCTTGCCTGCTTGGGCTCCGCAAGCAGGAGGAAGGGGCTGTGTGTGGCGTACCTGGCCCGGTTTTTCCCCGTCGTCCCCGGGCGGAAGTCCCCTGGGAAAACGCCGAGCGTGACGTCACAAACCAGGGTACCGCAGGCCTTAGTGTGGTGTGAGTCGGGAGCCCTGGCCCCTGCCTCGCCCGTGGAGTCCCAGACAGCCCCCCACTTGGGCCCCGCGCCCCCTCCCCGCCTCACCCCTCCGGCCCTGCTGTCTCCCCAGCAACCTGCGACAGATCTTCCAATCTCTGCCACCCTTCATGGACATTCTCCTGCTGCTGCTCCTCTTCATGCTTATCTTCGCCATCCTTGGTGAGTTCCCCGCGCCCGAGGCCCTGACGCCCACCCCCACCCCCCGCCCCCAGATCAAATTCGTGGTTGAAGACGAACTCACTCTGACAGTTGGAGAAGTTCAGGAAGCTTTTACACGTGTGCAACACGCATGGCCTTCGGCTTAGGAAATGAAGTCTTAGGAGTAAAATGCAAAGCCCCTCTGTATCTTTTCATGACCCCCGGTCCCTTCCCCTCAGAGGTACCCCCCCTGACCTAAGCCTACCACTGCCACGCGTATCTTTCTAGCTATACTTTATATTTCCTGAAACAGCAAGTAAGTGGTATTGCTGTGCATATCAAAACATGTTATGGGGCGCCTGGACGGCTCAGCCGGTTGGGCAGCTGACTTCAGCGCAGGTCGTGATCTCGCGGTCCGTGAGTTTGAGCCCCACGTCGGGCTCTGGGCTGACCGCTCGGGGCCTGGAGCCCACTTCCGATTCTGTGTCTCCCTCTCTATGTGCCCCTCCCCCACTCCCCCTCTCCCCCTCACCCCCCCCACCCGCCGTCTCTCAAAATGAATGAACATTAAAAAAAAATTTAAACAAATAAACATTTTATAGAAATGGTTACATGATGTGTGCAGGGTGGGGGGGGCCCTCCTGCAAGTTGCTCTTTGGCGGTTTCTTCCGTTGTTGGGCGTTTTCACCATTACACGTCACAATGTAGTGAACGCTCACACATCGGCCACTGGCTCCCTCTTTGCCTCCGACCCTCCACCCGACCACCCCACTCTCTGTAGAACTTCCTTTGTGCTCCAAGGGGGCTAATTACCTTGAGGGCAGAACTTTTTCCCTTTTCCCACTCGGGATTTCAAGGACTCAGGGCAATAGCCCATTCCAGGAGGGAGGAAACCGAGGGTGTTCGCACCCCAGGACCCTGGGCTATATCAAGGGAATCTCTTTGGAATTGTCACTTGGAATTGTCCAGCCTGTGGATGAGTTTCATTTGGTCTGAAAATGTTGAGCCGACATTTGAAAATTAGATTTATTACATGAAAATACAGATTTCTAGCCTTGAAAAAAATGGTTTTTTTAATTTAAAAAACGGAGGTGTAAGTGACATACAACATCGTATTTGTTGTAGGCGCACAACAGAACGATTTAATATTTGTGTCTATTGTGAAAGGACCACCACAGTAAATCTAGTTACTGCCTGTCACCACACACAGTTGCAAATTTTTTTTCTCTTCCGATGAGAACTTTCAAGACCTCCCTGAGCAACTTTCAAATATACAACCGAGTGTTAACTACTCAACATGCTGGACGTCCAGTCTTTTTTTTTTTAAGGTTATTTATTTATTAAAAAAAATTTTTTTTAATGTTTATTTATCTTGAGGGAGAGAGAGACAGAGTGCAAGCAGGGGAGGGGCAGAGAGAGGGAGACACAGAATCCAGAGCAGGCTCCAGGCTCCGAGCTGTCAGCCCAGAGCCCGACGCGGGGCTCAAACTCACAAGCCGTGAGATCGTGACCTGAGCCAAAGTCAGACGCTCAACCGACTGAGCCACCCAGGCGCCCCCATCCAGCCTCTTTAAACAGCAGACTTGATTCTTGGGCCACGTATCACACCTGCTCCTTTGGACAGAGCGCGTGTTCTCCAGAGTGCTGCTGTCCCCACCACTCCCTGATGCTTTCCCTCTGCCCCCAGCACTCGTTTACATTTATTTGTGCAGTCCTTTGATGTCAGGTTTGGGACCTCTGCTCTAACCCTTTTTATCTGTGTGTTTTCTGCCCCCGTGTAGGTTTCTACTTGTTCTCCTCTAATCCTTCGGACCCCGTAAGTAGTCACCATGTTTATCCTGTTTCTTCTTCTATTTGGGGCCTATCCCCGCAGACAAGGGGGCCGGCCGGACGCCCCGGCCACATGAGGAAGGTTTCTCAGCACGGCTTACGGCTCCTTGAGGGACGACACTTGAGCTGGTCCCTTCCTTAAGCACTGAAAGGGAATCCCCTTTGCCTGCCTTGAGAGGCAGGCTTCCAGGATCAGATCTGGAACAGATTTGGTGAAGGGACAGTGGAGGGGCGCCAAACGGATGGCGCAGACATGGGATTCTCTAGGAAAACAGTCCCGCCGGTTGTCTGCTTCTGCCAGAAGCGCAGAGTTCGAGAAGGCTAGAGGCGGCTGGACTCCGCATTCGCTCACCCCCGCTGCCATCCGTTAGGACTCCTTGGGAGGAGGGAGAGTGGATGGCGAGGGGAGGGGAAGGGAAGGGCGGGCACTCCAGGTGGCCCATCACAGCCTGCCTTCTTTCCCTCCAGTACTTCAGCACCCTGGAGAACAGCATCGTCAGTCTCTTTGTCCTTCTGACCACAGCCAAGTGAGTCTGGCTCTGCGTTGGCTTGGGCCCTCTGCTGGTGCCCCAGGGTCTTCTCTTTTCAGCAAGAATATCCCACACCTGAGGGCAGACAGGTGCTCGGGACACTGTGAGGGATGGGGGTGGCCCAATGAGCTCAAAGCTCGTGGACATGGACGAGAGGAGGGGCAGGTGGGGGTGGGGCTGGCAAGGCAGAAAGGAGAGATGTCCTCCGTGAGGATGGAGAAAGGGAGAAGGCAGCCTTGGGGCCCTGCGGTGATGCTCTGCAAATCCAGTTTCCCAGATGTGATGATGCCCTCCTACTCCCGGAACCCCTGGTCCTGTGTCTTCTTCATCGTCTACCTCTCCATCGAGCTGTACTTCATCATGAACCTGGTGAGTGAGCGTGCGTCGCGCTACCGGAGCAGCCGTCCCAGCGGGCACAGCGCCGGGCACCGCGGGAATGGGGAAGTCCGGCCCGCTGTTGGCCTCCATCCGGGATGGGGTCCCAGGCTGTGGTCAAGTGTGGTGTGGTGGCAGATGCCCTGGCGGGACTTGAGTTCAGCTGGTTCCCGGTGGGTACCCCTGGGATGATACTGCCGCGGCTCTTAGGCCTGGAGCTAGCCCTTAGGTCAGGGTGCCCTGGGGCCGTTCGTTCTCCAGCAAATGTGTGTCACAACAACTCTAAAAGCTGGCACCAACGAAGCCTTTGCCAGGCACCGGGCAGAGTGCTCCGTACGTGAGGATGAAATGATTTTCCACAAAACTTCTGGAGGCTCTGTTATGATCCTCAGCTTGTAACTGAGGAAACTGAGGGCCAGACTGACAAAGCAACTTGCTCACAGCTGCACAGCTCGGGGTGGCCAGGTGAGCTGGTCCGATCCCAGAGATCTGCCCTTAACCGCTCCCTCTGACTGCACCCACGTGTCTGTTTCCACCCCATTGATCGGGAACCATTAGCAAAGCAATCCAGGACGCATTCTGCTAAGGAGAACGTCAAGTCCCCGCGCACCCTGGGAACTTTGGAGGTGTTTGCGGAGGCCCAGCTGGCCACCAGAAAGCCTCTTCCCATCAGCAGATGGCCCCTAGGATGAGGCCATTAGGTCCGTGTCGAGACCACACGTCAATGCCAGACTGTCGGCAGAGGCTTTTATCAAAGCTTGTATTTATTTGTATACTTCTGAAGAGCATTCCTCCGCCGGCCCAGGGTAGAAATGGAGAGCACCTCCCCTGGGGCAGACTTAGGAAGTCTCCTAAAAACTTGAAATCCTATCTATCTTTATATGTGGTATAGTTCTTATATCCTGTTGTCGGTTTAGAATCATAAAAAGATATTCTGTGTAACTGACTTGTTTTCATTTGTAATATATTTCGAGCTGTGAGAATCTAGGGCACAGGTCAGCAAACTGCAGCCTGCTGGCCAAAGCCAGCCCACCACCGATTTCTATAAATAAAGTTTTATTGGCGCACAGCCATGTCCATTTGTTTGCGCATCACCTGCGGCTGATTTCATGCCACGGCTACAGGGTTGAGTACTTTCAACAGACACCATCTGGCCTTCAGAGCCTAGAACATTTGCTATATGTCCCTCTCCAGGAAAAGTTTGCTGCCCCTCCCTCGATCTAAAGGAGGAAAAAATGGGGGACCAATTTGAAGGGATGGAAAAGACCAGGGAGTGTCCCTCAAGATATTTTCGAGAGAAAAAGAAAGCGTTTCCAAAAAAGCTTTCTTTCAGATCTGATCCCGCCCTCCCGACACAGACTGTGTCGTAAATATTCCAGTCCTGGAATTGGGCAGCCCGGCACTGTTGTGCCCTGGAGGGCAGGCCACCTCACTGCCCGGATTTCTGGGGCTGTGCACGAAGCTGTGACTCACCGGGACTGGGAGGGAGCAAGGGGGCGAGGGAGGACCGTCCTGTGCCGTGATGCTCCTTCTTGGCTCCGAGGTTGGGGTGGACAGCGGCTCCCCGGCCATCAGGCTGGGTATAGAATCCAGGGCGCTTCTCTAGCCGTTTTCCCTTAGAACACTGCCTAGCCAGGCGTGGGCTTAGGTGGAGAGAGGCGACCAGGGGAAATACAATGACGTCTTCGCGTATCCCGAGAGAGGAGACTTACAAGTGGCCGCGGGTGAATTCCTCTGCAGACGCCTGGAGACTAACTTCCCGTATCCCCGAGGGGCAGGTGGGAGGGTCCTCTCAAGCCCCCCTTCTGGGGTGGCTGGGAGAGCACCCTCTGGAGGCAGAGGACGAACTCCCCGACTCCTTCAGGCCCCGCCACGCAGGGGAGCCAGGTCCTGTGTTCTTCCCTCACAGCTTCTGGCCGTGGTGTTCGACACCTTCAATGACATTGAGAAACGCAAGTTCAAGTCTCTGCTGCTGCATAAGCGAACCGCCATCCAGCATGCCTACCGCCTGCTCGTCAGCCAACGGGTACGGAGGAGTGGGGGTGGGGCCGGGGAGGGGACCAGTCCCTGTTCTCTCTCGCTGGCCCAGAGTAGCGCCTAAGCACGGCCGGGCCGGCAGCTTTAGAAACCAAGAGTTCTGCCCCTGGGAAAACACGAAAGAGCCAGATGCCCTGGGATCCCTCGTTGTCCTGGGCGTCCGGAGTGGCTGCCCCCAAGGGAAGGGCAGTCTGGGCTCTGTGTTTCCCCGTGTTCTCATGGCCCTCTGTCCTCTCCCTGCAGAGGCCCGCCGGCGTCTCCTACAGGCAATTTGAAGGCCTGATGCGCTTCTACAGGCCCCGGATGAGTGCCAGGGAGCGCTATCTGACTTTCAAGGCCCTGAATCAGAGCAACACATCTCTGCTCAGGTAAGAGTGGACGCCAGGTGGGGCGGAGTGTCTGGACAAGGTGTTCACACGAGGGAGCTGGGGCAGGCAAGGGCCCCAGGAGGTGGGTGGGCAAAGAAGCTTCTTAGAGACTAGTTTTCTCCACAGAGATTCTTACACACGTAGATGGCATCGTTCCTCCGGTTTCTTTTCACAAGTAACGGCAGTCCAACCCGAACCCAGTTCCAGCTGGCGTGACAAAAAAGGAGTGTATCGTCTCGTGAAATGGTCCGGCTCTGCCACTCACTCTCGAGTCCTGAGTGAGGTGGGGTAATCCCATTCGAGCGGAGCCACAGAGCCAGGCGAGCACGCATACACACACACACACACACACACACACACACACACACACAACACGCCCTCTGACCACAGTTCCTGGCAGAACCTCCAGAACTGGCCCTGAGATGTGTGTGGGCAGTCCTGGTCTTCCAGAATGCTGATGATCCGAACCCTTGTTTCCGGGGAAGGAAGCGGGCCAGCTGTAGAAACGCGAGCGGCTGAGCTCTGGGCTGAACGCAGTCCCAGCTGTTGCATTCAGTCCTCCGCCAGAGGAGGCTCTGTCCCTGGCTATCTAAGAATCCTAGTGACTAAAGCCATCAGTAGTCAGTATAGACCAAGCGGATTCAGTGGGCATGGCACCCAGAGGAAGGAAATCAGCTGCCTGCAGGTAAGGGTCCCTGGGGCACTGAGGTGCTGAAGGTCGCAGGTGTCCCCGCCCCTTTAAAGGTGACCACGGGTGGACGAGGGAGTCCTGAAACTCAGTGGCAGTGGGTTCTGAATTTTTTTTTTTTTTTTTTTTTTTACTTTTCCACGTGGCTTACAACAGCCTGAAGGACTTTTATGATATCTACGAGGTTGCTGCCTTGAAGTGGAAGGTGAGTGTTCGTACGAGACAGAAGACCAGAGAGGGAGCGGGGCTGATTGCACACTGGCGGCCTGACTCCTTCCCGCTGGAGCAGCTCGGCTCTCGGCCTGCCTCCCCACCCCCCAACTGCAGGGCTACAGGTGGCCATCCGTGTGCCCTTACACTTGCCCTGTAGCCTCCCGATTAAGAGCACTGAATCTCAGGTAGACCGCATTAGTTACTGTGTGACATCCGGCAAGCGTTGGAACCTTTTCAAGCCTTGTCCCACCTGGGAAATGGGATAACGATGATCCCTGCAGTTATTTCCAGCATCATATAAAAGGAAGGCACATGCATGGTTCCATTTAAATGCTCAGTAAACTGGCTGTCTTTGTTGTCATTTAGATCCCCGAGTGTTTTCGTTCTTCCCCAAGTTAGCTGGGGAAGCAGGGAAGGAAAGCGGCGTCCTGGTCCCCCAGGGCTGGGTTCTGGTCGCCGGTCCTAACACCCTCTCTCCATGGCCCTGTCTCCTGGCCAGGCAAAGAGAAACAGGGAACATTGGTTTGATGAGCTTCCCAGGACAGCGTTCCTCATCTTCAAAGGTAGGGTTGGCCTGAATGTGACATCTCGGCAGCTAGGGACAGATGGAGGTTTCCAGAGACCACAGATGAGCACCTTAAGAGCATATTCATAAGCTGTATGTGTGTGCGTACGCGTCTGAATGTGTGTGTGTGTACAAGAGACAGTGTGGCTACCCCAGCAGGCAAATAAGTGTTGGACTAGGAAGGAAATCAGTAGCTTAAAAACCAGACCAAAAGACCTTTGTGGAATAGTCACTGAAGAAGGTTCCACCTAGAGGTAACCACTGTTCATTTTCTGATGTGTTTCCTTCTGTGTTTGGTTATTTTTCTGTGCACTTTTTAAAAAAGATGTTTTTATTTAGTTATTTTGAGATTGAGGGAGCGCCCGTGGGGAAAGGGGCAGAGAGAAAGGGAGAGAGAATCCCAAGCAGGCTGTGCACTGTCAGCACAGAGCCCAGTGCGGGGCTCGAACTCATGAACCTGTGAGATCATGACCTGAGCCGAAGTTGGACATGTAACCGCCTGAGCCACCCAGGCGCCCCTCTGTGTACTTTTTAAAAGGGAGTAGGGTTACATTATAGACTCGGTTCCCAACCCTGCCTTTTTACCAAATAATGTATTCTGACCATCCTCCTCACAGGATACGTAGCTGGCGTATGTGATCCCTTACATCATGCTTGCGTAGCCTAAAATTCAAAATTTTAACATCAAAGCGCCCATATTATTGTTGCCCCTTAGTTGAGTGCCACTTGCAAAGATCCAGTTAGCTCACGGGGCATTTCTCGTGCAGAAAGGCTGAGGCCTGGGTATGGGCCATTATGAATGAGAGCAAAGAGGGCATGTTCTATTCTGTGACTTCTCCCACAGCTAGGGCTTGGGGCACAGCTGTTATCCCATATCCTGTAGAGGGTTTTCCATCCCGTGGGATGATAGCCACTCAAGTGGATGAATAAATGGTCCGGGGTCAAGGCCAGCAGCAGTGAAGGCTCCGTCCTGGCTCCGGGTTGCCCAGGCTCCCCCCAGAGCAGCTGTTGTCGGTGTGGTCTTGCCTGAGCACTAGCGTGGGGTCACTCTGACGGCACACCGTTCCTTCCTCACCCCTGGGCCTAAACACCCTGGTTGCTCACGTGTGTGAAGTGTGCGGTAGGGGAAGGTGTACTTGGACGTGAAGATTTCGCTATTAACATTTATTCTCTTCAAATAGGAATTAATATCCTTGTGAAGTCCAAGGCCTTCCAGTATTTCATGTGTAAGTGTGAAATACCACAGCTCCGGGTCCCTTCCTGCCTGAGTCTTTCACTGTTCCAGAAGGTGGAGAGGCAAGAGATTAGCCCTGCAGCCATGTTGTTGACTTTTTATTATAGCAAATTCCAAGCGTGTATAAAAGTGGGGAGATGACGGTCACCGTGAGCATCCACGGTCACCTGGCTTCAACAGCGGTCCCCCACGGCCAGTCTTTCTGTCCGTCCGTACCCTCACTGTGGCTCTTCGACCCCTCCCCAGACCTGGAGATTTCGGACACAGATTTCAGAACCACAGGATGTGGTCAGTGGCTCTGCCACTTAAGTCTGTCTCAGTCTGTAGGTTTCTCTTCCATCCCCTTTTTCCCTCTTGCGACATTTAGTTGAAGAGACAGGATTGTTTGGCCTTCGGTCTTCTTTTTGTGTACTCCCCCCGTTGCTTGGTTCCTGTAACTATTTCTAGATTTGTGTTGTCCAATGTGGTGGCAACTAGCCATGTGTGGCTATTTATATTTAAGCAACTAAAATGAAAAATTCAGTTCCCCAGCCACGGTAGCCACATTTCAAGTGCTCAGCACCACATACAGCTAATGACTACCAATTAGCACAGAGAAGGGAATTTCTGTTGTCACAGGAAGTTCTCTCAGGCAGTACTAGTTGGGAGATTTGCTTGAACTGAGACTTTCTAAGGAGCTCTGGTTCCATTTAGCGGGAAAGGGTGTTTAGAGACCACAGTTTGAAATGCTAGAAGTGCTCACTGCTTGGAGTTGGTTATTATTTCTAGGCCTTTCCATGGACAGAGGTGGGATTTTGTCTTTGAAGATAAACCGTATCCGGAGTTCCGGAGTTTCTCCTGACATCTTTCTTTCTTTCTTTCTTTCTTTCTTTCTTTCTTTCTTTTTTAACTTTTTAACTTTTTAATATTAATTTTTTTATTTTTTAAAATTTACATCCAAATGAGTTAGCATATAGTGTAACAATGATTTCAGGAGTAGATTCCTTAATGCCCCTGACCCATTTAGCCCATCCCCCCTCCCACAACCCCTCCAGTAACACTCAGTTTGTTCTCCATATTAAATTATTTTTTAATGTTTATTTTTTTGAAAGAGAGAGACAGAGCACGAGTGAGGGAGGGGCAGAGAGAGAGGGAGACACAGGATCTGAAGCAGGCTCCGGACTCTGAGCTGTCAGCACAGAGCCCGATGCGGGGCTTGAACCCACAAGCCGTGAGATCATGACCTGGGCTGGAGTCGGACACTTAACGGACTGAGCCACCCAGGCTCCCCCTGACATTTCTAATTCAAATTCAGGACTACCGTGTTTTTACTTAACTAACTCATTCTTTCAAATCCAGATTTCCAGTCTTAAAATCTTGCTTCCCAGCACCATTCACACAATTACTCACTTGCTGTACCCCACGGTAGACTCATAACCATCTCCAGAAAATGATATCAACACTGTCCCAACAACACAGACCCTAGTATACTACTCTAGGGATAGACATTCAGATTATTGTGCGTCAAGGTCACAGTAGTTCCCCGCCCCCGCCCATGTGGGTATGTTACCAACTGGAGACACATTTAGGTTTCTTTATTTCGTTTTATTTTTCATTTTCAAGGATTGCTTTTTTAAAAAAAAAAAAATGGGGCGCCTGGGTGGCGCAGTCGGTTAAGCGTCCGACTTCAGCCAGGTCACGATCTCGCGGTCCGTGAGTTCGAGCCCCGCGTCGGGCTCTGGGCTGATGGTTCAGAGCCTGGAGCCTGTTTCCGATTCTGTGTCTCCCTCTCTCTCTGCCCCTTGCCCGTTCATGCTCTGTCTCTCTCTGTCCCAAAAATAAATAAACGTTGAAAAAATAAAAAAAAAATAAAAAAAAAAAAAAAATAAAACTTACTTTTGTTTTATACTTAGGTAAAATATCTATGTGGTTCCAAGTCGGACCTATGAAACAAAGTATATTTAAGGACGTCTCATTTATATCCTGCCAAACCCCCCCCCCCTCAAATGGGTAACTTTTATTTTGGTTTATTCTTCCAGTTTTTAAGAACTCTAAGTAGATGCATATACGTGCCTCTCCCCGTGTCTTAAATAAACAGTCACATACTTGATACACTTTCTTCCCCACCTTTTCGGCTTTTTTAAAAATATATTCGGGAGACTGCTTCCCATTGTAATATATAGAGACGTTCCTCGTTTCTTTTTAGAGTTGCTACTTCACCATTTCACGAACACGTCATAGTTGATCCCACCAGTCCCCTGTTGGTCATTTAGGTCATTTCTAGACTTTTGCCCTCACAGATAGCTCTCCCGCAAATGGCTTGCGGTAACATTGTTTTGGGTCTCACTAGTGTCTCGCTAGAGTGGATCCCTTGAAGTGGGATTGCTATGTGAAAGATCAAATGAACGCGTAATTTTGCTAACTGGTTCCTGTAGCCTTTCTTTTCTTTTTTATTTTTTTTTAATTAAAAAAAATTTTTTTAGTGTTTATTTTTGAGACAGAGAGAGACAGCATGAATGGGGGAGGGTCAGAGAGAGAGGGAGACACAGAATCCGAAGCAGGCTCCAGGCTCCAAACTGTCAGCACAGAGCCCGACGCGGGGCTCGAACCCACGAACCGTGAGATCCTGACCTGAGCCGAAGTCGGACGCTTAACCAACTGAGCCACCCAGGCGCCCCATCCTTTCTTTTATTTAAAATTTTTTTAATGTCTGTTTTTGAGAGGGAGAGACAGAGAATGAGTGGGGAAGGGGCAGAGAGAGAGGGAGACCCAGAATCCGAAGCAGGCTCCAGGCTTCGAGCAGTCAGCACAGAGCCCCCTGCGGGGCTCGAACCCACGAACCGTGAGATCCTGACCTGAGCCGAAGTTGGACGCTTAATCGACTGGACTCCCCCAGGTGCCCCTCACGGAGCCATTCTTAAAATCTAGGGAAGAGCAAACATTTTAATACTCAAACACCTCTTACACGGACTTGGCAACAGCAGTGACCTCGAGGGTGTTTTTAGGAATCCATAGCTATTTCCTGCGCAAAACCCCTGGCTGGTGTAGCTCATGTGGTAAAAGCACGAAGCGGAGAGAAGCCCCTGTCACATGGGCTTGTGGGGCGTCGCCCCCGGGGCTGCCAGGGAACGTGGCCTGGGTGGGGGGGCTGCGGCTGTGAGCTAGAGATTCGTACACCCGCCTGTGCTTCCTCTGTCTGTCACGAGCCTGTCTGTTTACAGACTTGGTGGTGGCCGTCAACGGGGTGTGGATCCTCGTGGAGACCTTCACGCTGAAAGGTGAGCCCTGGCTGAGCGACTGGCCCTCTGGTGGGCGCACCTGGTGCCTTTGAGCTTGAGCTCCCGCCTCCTGTCTTACAGGTGGGAACTTCTTCTCCAAGCATGTGCCCTGGAGTTACGTCGTCTTCCTGACGAGTAGGTTTCTGGCGGTGGCTTTGCCGAACGGCCGGGCTGGGAGGACCCTCATTTGCTTTGGGACCTCGCGGCTCTCCTTGAAAACAGGGAAGCTTGGGGAGAATGGAGCAGGAGTTGAGTCTGATCCCGTTCCACCCCCGTCCAAAGCTCTTTTGCGCTTCTCCGCCGCCCTCTGGATCCCGTCCCCATCCTGGGCGTGACTCACACTGCCTGGCCACCCGGGGCCCGCTCAGCTTCCGCCCTCGCCCCGGCTGTGGCCCCCCCCCGGAACAGCGACCCACTCCCCGGCCCCCCCCCCGTGCCCGGGGCCCCTTCTTACCCGGGGCCTCTGCCAAGGTTGTTTTGTCCACCTGGTGCCCCCCCCCCCCCGCCCCCGCCTGACATTCTCCCTCCTCCTCTTTCGCCTGAACGTCCCTGAGCGCACTGCACCGCCCTGCCCCATTCACCTGCCCCATTCTGGGGGTTGGCTGGAAGTGGCCCCAGTTGACCAGCCTCTGGGCCGGGCCTCTCCCGGGGGGAGGGGCGGTGTGGGTGTGACATGGCCTGTCGCAGAGGCTGGAGACCTCCGAAGGGCCTCAGAGGGGGGGACGGAGCCAAGGCAGGTGTGGGAGAGGCTGTGGTCCGGCCGCTGCTAACTGCCTCCTTCTGTTCCCAGTCTACGGGGTGGAGCTGTTCCTGAAGGTTGCTGGCCTGGGCCCCGTTGAGTACCTGTCCTCCGGGTGGAATCTGTGAGTGCAGAGTGTGTGTCTTCCCCACGTCTGCGACCGAGAGAGGCCCTCTCCCCACACACCCGCAGCACACCTTTCTGCGGTGGCAGGAGGAGGGGGCGGGGACAGGACGAGGCCTTTGAGCTCCGTCTGTGGCTCTGGGACACGCCAGGGTCAGGCTCTTGTCTTACTCTCTCAGGTCCCTTGGCCCGTTCCTCCGGGACGTGGTGTCTTAAGGGGCCTTGGGCTGGCTCTTCCTGAGTCATTCGGCCCCTACACCCACCCCTGACGACGAAGCTCCTGCCTCCCCCAGGGAAACCACGATACCGGCAGCAGCCGGTTGGGGGTGGCGACGAGACCCGAGTGGCCCTTGTCCCTGTCCCCAGGGAGACCTCAGAGGCCACCTCCCGCCCACTTAAGTTGACTCGCCCATGATATCAGGCTATCCTCACAAGGTCTCAGTCTTGACAAACAGAGGAGTCGAGGAGGAACAGTGGTAGCGTGTGCACCATGCTGTTTTCAGGGCCTTAACACACGTGTACAGAGGACAGAGGCCCTGTCTGGGGCAGGGCTGGCTGGGCTCTAGGCGGGAATCGCGCCCTTTTCCTCCATAACCTCACCGGGGTCAGTGGTCACCCATAGAACCCGACGTACGGTGTTAGACCGGTGCAGGACCTTGGTGGGGAGAGGGGGTGGTTCTGGGCATTTCTGATCCCTGCTGTATGTGCTATGCCTGGAGGGCTGGCCAGGCCGGCCTCAGACACCCCCAGGCGGCAGAAAGCTGCTTCCTGAGCTGTGCGGCTGCGGGCCCCTGCTGGGCACCCTCTGCTCTTGCTGAGGTTGGCGGGTGGGCTCCTTGGAAGGGAGCGTTGTGGGAAGGAGGCAGGCTCCGGGCAGGACAGGCCCAATGGCCCGTGGCTGCTTCCTCTCCCTCCCAGGTTCGACTTCTCTGTGACCGTGTTTGCCTTCCTGGGACTGCTGGCTCTGGCCTTCAACATGGAGCCCTTTTATTTCATAGTGGTCCTGCGTCCCCTCCAGCTGCTGAGGTGACAGGGCCGGGGCTGGGGAGAGGCGGGCAGGGGGAGGGTGGGAAGGCCTTGGGACGGATCTGGGAAGTGGCCGGAAGGAGCCAGAAGGTTCGCAAGCCTGGTGTCAGAGACTCACCCTCCTATGACGGCACCCGGCCCCTGTCGCCTTCCTGTGGGGATGTGCGGCCTGCGCGTCTCCTCCCGTCACCAAGACCAGTAGCCTCTGACTGTGGAGGAGAAATGTGGCCCGCGGCTTGGGAGAACCCGGCCTGCGGTGAAATCTGCTGTAGCCACGGAAACAGACATGCTCAGACTCATAAACCAGAAGGCCATGGCCTCTGATGGTGCGAGGGGCCCGACCCCATACATGGCCTTCCTGGGAGGAGAGGTGGAGGTGTGGGGGCAGCCAGGGCAGTGTCTCTAGAAGACCCTGTGGCCATGCCCCGGGGGTGGTGGCGAACGTCCGTGTCCTCCCCACGCAGGGCGTCCTTCCTTTACCGATGACCGGTCCCTCGCCAGGCTCCTCTGTGGGCGTGGCTTCCGGTCCCTTCTTTCCGAGGTTTGCCACCCCGTCCCTCGCCAGGCCTTGCCGCTCACAGAGCCTCCTGGTTCCAAAAGAAAACCGCGGCAAATCGCCGTTAGCGAGAGACTGAGGGGACACGGCGGGTTCCGGGTCCCTCCGGGGAGGGCCATCCAGCCTTGGTGTCCCGGCCCCACCGCTGCCCCTTCCCAGGGCCCCGAGGGCCACCGGGCCTGGGACAGGGAGGCGCCCCCGGTCGAGGAGCGGGGCTGCGGCCGTGCCGGCCCCTGAGCGCCACCTGCTCTCCTCCCTCAGGTTGTTCAAGCTGAAGAAGAGGTACCGCAACGTGCTGGACACCATGTTTGAGCTGCTGCCGCGCATGGCCAGGTACTGCCCCGCCTCTGGGCTCCAGGGCCAGGCGCCGTGAGGCTTGTGCCCCCGAGGGGGCGGCTGGGCGGCCGTCGGGGGGGGGGGGGGGGGCCGGGCGGGGCGGGGGGAAGGCCCGGAAAGGACTGACGCGGAGAGTCTGACGGGTCTCCAAGGAGCTGAGATGTTGGCCACCACGCGTCTCCCTGGCGCCACTTCTCTCCTCTGACCTGTCTGAAATATCTAGTAGGGAGGGCAGGGAGCTGTCAACTCACTTACCGCCTGTGTCTACGTTCACAGGTAAGGGGTCACCTGTGAGTCTACCTTCACAGGTAAGGGGTGAATCTCTGGTGAAGGGGCATCTGTTCCTAGAGTCCTGATCCGAGCCGTTTTTGACCCCAGACCTGAATCACGAGGCCCCTTCCCTGCAGGCACTTTCCAGCTGGTAAACCTGGCTAGGGGCATGCCTGTCTGTCAGTCAGCTCAGTGGGTCTGAGGACGCCGGGGCCGCCGGAGGCGCTGGGCTCTCCTGCCTGGCCCTAAGTCGCCCTGTCCCTTCTGACCCTCCTCCCCAGCCTGGGCCTCACCCTGCTCATCTTCTACTACTCCTTCGCCATCGTGGGCATGGAATTCTTCTGTGGCATCCTCTACCCCAACTGCTGCAAGTGAGTACTCGGCGGGGCCCGGCCCTGCCCGCCCCCCGGGAGCCTGTGTCTCTGCCGGGGGCCGGGGGGGGGCGGCGAGCCAGCCCCACTGAGCAGGTCGCCCCCAGCTCAGGGGCCTCGGGCACACCTCTCCCAGCCGCGACACCCTTTCGAGGCCTGGGAATCCCTTGGCCTTGCTTTCACTGGCTCAGCTCAGCGCAGTAGCTAAGTGAGGGACCTGGGATCAGAGAGGGCTGTCTCTGAAGCAGTGACATCTGAGCAGGTGTCCCTGTCCCCAAGCAGGCCTCTGTCACCTCGCCCTTGGGGCTGAGGTGGTCTTCAGGCTGCCGCAGAACCAGGAGCGGCCTGGGGCTTGGGGCCCGAGTCCCGTGGCTTCCTCCCACTTGTCTGGGGGCGGGGCGGGGCTGGGCAGACACGTCATCTCCGGCGGCCTGTTGGCATGAGACAAGTGGACACCCGCAGGAAGGCCTCTGGGGACAGGGGTGGAGCGCACAGCCTCCACGACCTCTCCCTTTCTGCAAGCCACCACATTGAAAGCATTAACTCTGGATTCGCAGTGTTCTCTTTAAAATTTGGCCCGGGAGGCCTCAAGCACAAACTCCTTCCTAAGACGCCGGTAGCCCTTCCGAGCGTCAGGCTGAGCCCAGAACCAGAGGCCGATAGCAGGGGGCCCAAACTTTTTTTTTTTTTTTTAATGTTTTTATTTAGTTTTGAGACAGAGAGAGACAGAGCATGAGCAGGGGAGGGGCAGAGAGAGAGGGAGACACAGAATCCAAAGCAGGCTCCAGGCTCTGAGCTGTCAGTGCAGAGCCCGATGGGGGGCCTGAACCCACGGACCGTGAGATCGTGACCTGAGTGAGCCAGAGTCGGACGCTCAACCGACTGAGCCACCCAGGCACCCCGGGGCCCCAAACTTTATGGTGCCCCGTCACCAGGGCACTGCCTGCTGAACAAGTTCCCTGGGGGCCCCGGGACCAGAGGTGTAGAATTTCTGGCATGAATGTTAACAGATCAGCCATAAAGCACCGGAAGGAAGGCAGAGAATAAGCTCTCAGACAGGGACGACCTTTCGGAGCACTGCAGCCAGGCGAGGAGCTCCCGCTCCGTGCGCACTACCCCGCACACAGGCTCTAGAGCAGATCCCAGCCTGGGCAGAACCCTCCGGTAGCTGGGAGGGAGAAGGCTGCTGGTAGCAGAGAAATGCCAAGTGGACACAGAAAAGCAGGGGGCAGGCCTAGGGGTTCCCACCAGCACCCAACAGGTGAGAGGAGCCCAGGGCTTCCCTTGAGCCAGGAACATGGGCGAGGATGCGGGGCGCTGGGCCGGGACAGATGCTTCCTGCCCGGACCTTGGACTTTTGTCCTCTGTCGAGGTGGCCCATTTCCCTGTGACTTTCCCTCTGCTTCCCTGGCCAGTACCAGCACAGTGGCCGACGCCTACCGCTGGCTCAATCACACCGTGGGCAACAGGACTGTTGTGGACGAAGGCTACTATTATCTCAATAACTTTGACAACATCCTGAACAGCTTCGGTGAGTGTAGGGGCCCCAAGCAGGACAGTCCCCGGGGCACACCGCCTCTGTCACCGCAGGCCCCAGACACGGCGGAGCAGAGCTGTCTGAGGCCTCCCCTCCCCCAGCCGTTTGCCACACTCTCCCGAGTCCCCTCGAGCCTCAGTGGAGCCTGTGGTTTGCCCGGTCCCAGGGGTGCAGTCCAGGCCAGACGCGAGCCCTCGCTCACCGCCAGGTCTCACTCCTGGGAGCAGAAGAGCCCCGCGCTTTGCCGGAAGGGGTACAGCCCGATGCTGGGGAGCCCACCCCCCCGTCACAACCCCACACCGCAGGGTGGGGCGCAGCCACACCAACCTGCCACGGTGCCTGCACTGACCCAGGCTCAGGCCCACACAGCTCTGCTCCTGGGTTCCGTGGAGAGGCCGGGGCAGGAGCAGGGCATAGGTCCAGAGGAAGGGGAGCCCCTCGGGGCATCCCAGATCTCTACGGAGCAAGGTCTGCCTGCTCTTTCCCCACCATCCACCCCCAGCCCTGGTTGGTCACAGGCAGCTGAGGCAGGAGGCACGCCCTTTTGGGGACAGGCCAAGTTTGCCGCGCTTCTTGTGGGGTGGGAGTCGGGGGGTGGGGGGTGGCGCTCACTTCTGGAACTCACAGCCCAAGCTGGCAGGTGGGATGCCATCAGTTAGGTGCACGGTACCCAGGAGAGGCGGAGACAGGCCATCTGAGACGGACTTTGAAAAAGCGAGCCTGATCAAAACACTGCTCCTCCTCCCTTCCCTTTGGCAGTGACCTTGTTCGAGCTCACAGTTGTCAACAACTGGTACATCATCATGGTAAGGACCTCGGTCAGCTCCTGGGGGGGTGCATCTTCCCACCAGCCTCTGAGACCACCTGTGGTCTTGCCCGGCCCTGGATGGGATGCGTTGCTCTTGTGTTCCCCAATGGGGTCCTGGGTCACACAGGGTTGGGGTCCTGCCGAGAGCCCACTGTCGGGGCTGGGCCCCAGGAGCCACCCCTCTGCATCTGCTAGACATGGGTTCCATCCCTGCCCCCATACAGCCCCTGGCGGCCAGGAGATGCCCATTAGCCTGTGGGTTTCCGTCCTCCCCCCACTGTGGCAGGGGCTCTTCGGTCAAGGGGTGGTGTGGCAAGGGTGGTTGGCTTTTGTTTCCCATTCCCTAAACCCTTCCGAGTGCCACTGCTTCTCAGAGCACAGACCGCCCGCGTTAGTCTTGAACCCCGCGGTCCTGGGGAGCATCCGGGCCTCATGCAGCACAGAGGAGTTCTGAGACCCGGGCAGTGAGGTCCCCCTCCTGTGTCTCCCACAACCCAAGGCCAATCAGGCAGGGTCTGTGTAGAGCCGGCCATGTGGGGGACCACGGAGGGGCCCGGGTACACGGCGACCCGGCCCCGCCCAGGCGCCTGCTCACTGGCTGCCTCCCCGTGTCCCCAGGAAGGTGTCACCTCTCAGACCTCCCACTGGAGCCGCCTGTACTTCATGACTTTCTACATCGTGACCATGGTAGGTCCCCGGCCCCAGCACGCCCTTCGCCCCGCGCCCTTCACTTCTGAGTCTCCGGCTGCCCCTGCAGGGTGGTGGCAGCCCGGGGAGGAGGGGCCCGGCCGGGCAACGGGCATCGACGGGCTCTGCTGAGTGCAGGCCCCACAGCAGCTCACACCCCCTGCCCCCCTCCAGGTGGTGATGACGATCATCGTGGCCTTCATCCTCGAGGCCTTCGTCTTCCGAATGAACTACAGCCGCAAGAACCAGGACTCGGAAGGTCTGTGCGGGCAGCTGCGGCCCCCGCGGCCCCCGCTGCCCACCCGGCTGGCTGCCCCACTGTCCGCTTCTTGGCTGTCTGCTTGTCCGGGCCTCTGGCAGCTCAGCTGATACCTGTCTGGCTGACCTGTGACATCCCTCATTCACGCTGATTTTCACACACGTCACCACCGAAGAACGCCCTCGATCTCATTTTTAGAATAAAAACGTTACGTGTCTGAGATTAGAAAAATCACCCAGCAGGGACAGGCTTCCTGCGAGCACAGCCGCCCTCTGCCCCGCCTCCCTGCGCCTCCCAGACACTCGTCACCCTCTTTGTTATCACCTGCGTCCACAGTGTGGTTCTAGACTTGAGGGGCGTAAATGTCGCGCCGGTGGCTCCTCCTGCAGCTTCGGTGCTTGCAGCCCTGATCACCGGCTCGCCTGTTCCAGGGTGCAGGGCTGACGCGTACTGATCATTCTTGCCCCATCCCCCAGAGCCACCACATACCGATTGCTCGTCTCCAAATCGCTGTCCCCTCAGGCCACGGGATCATTTGCTGTTTGCCCAGACTCCCTGCCATAACCTCTGTCCCCTAGAAGGTGCTGGCCCAACCAGCCGTCCTGCCAGCCGCAGCAAAGGGAAGGGAAGGGGCAGGACGAGAGTGCCACGCGGCAGGCGGTGGGGGGTGCGGTTTCGCTCAGAGAGGGAACCTCGAGACCCCCCCCTCCCCGGGGCAGCAGGGAGGATGGCTGAAGCGGACCAAGGCAGACGGGGGGCTCTGAGCCCCAGGCTCCTTCCCAGCGCCCGCTCCCCTCCCACAGTTGACGGAGGCATCACCCTGGAGACGGAGATCTCCAAAGAGGAGCTGGTTGCCGTCCTGGAGCTCTACCGGGAGGTGCGAGGAGCCACCTCGGATGTCAGCCGGCTGCTGAAGGTCCTCTCTCAGATGGAGAGACACGAGGTGAGGAGCCTCAGGGCCGCTTCCAGCGGAGGGGGCGGGTTTGAGCTTCGCGTAGGCCCTCCCCCACCGTGCTCCCCTCCAGCCAGCTCGGGCAGTCCCTAAGCCTCCGCCCTTCTTTAGCAAAACTCCGTGGTGTTTCTGGGGCGGAGATCGAGGACCAAAAGCGACCTGAGCCTAAAGATGTACCAAGAGGAGATACAGGTAGGAGCGCCCCTGCCCGCGCTGCCTCGGCCTCGCCCCGGCCGGCTCCTGCCTGGGGGTGGGCCTCCCGGCCCCGTCCCGAGTGTGGAGCGGCGCTGGCTAAGGGGGGGATCGGGGCCGCCCGTTGGGGCCGCCGCCAGTGGCGTCTGGGACTCGGGGTCAGGCGGGATGTGGGCTCAACCGCGAGCCCTCAGTCCTCCCCCAGCACAAGCAGCTGTGGTGTGCTGTTTCCCTACGGCACGGCCACCAGGACGTCACCTCCCTTCCTCGCTCTGAGCCAGAACCGCAGGTGCAGCGTGTCCCGCGGGAGACAGATGGGCACGAGGGGGTGCGGGGGCCGTGCTGCGCAGGCCGGGGCGCCTCTCCTCAGGTCCATCGGGTTCTGCCGTGTCCTTGGGTCTCTTGGCTCTTTTGGCTGTTTGGGTTTTTGGTTTTTGGTTTTTTTGGTAATGTTTATCTATTTTGAGAGAGAGGGAGAGAGAGTGGGCACAAGCAGGGGAGGGGCAGAGAGTGAGAATCCCAAGCAGGCTCCACACTCAGCACAGAACCGGACGCGAGGCTCGAACCCATAAACCACAAGATCATGACCTGAGCTGAAATCAAGCATTGGATGCTTAGCTGACTGAGCCACCCAGGTGTCCGTTTGGGGTCTTATTTTTGTTCTCATTTAAGAGAAGGGAGAAGTTTTATATATATATAAAGCCTTCTGTTCGGTCTCCGGGGCCCAGGGCTCGGGGGAGAGTCTCCCGTGCCGCTTGCGTGACGGTGCCGTTGCTGGCATTCCGGCAGCTGAAAATCCTGTTTTCACTGGGGCGGTGATGACCAGTGTCCACACCCAAAAGGCAGGGAGGCAGCAGTCCCCAGAGCTGAGTCCCTCGCTCTCTGTGAAAACGCCAGGGGCGAACAGACACATGGCGGCTCAGGAAGCAGGAGTCACGGGGGCGCGAAACCAGCAGGGGCTTTGGCTTCGTGAAACCCGGGGGGAGAGTGCCGGTCCGTTCCCACCTGTGGAAGGGGGGCCATCTCCGGCCCAAAGCAGAGGAGACGGCTTCACGGGGGCACGCGCTCAGCTGCAGGCCTTGTCCTTTGTCCTCTGCCCGTCCGTCCACTCCCAGCCTCAGTTTCCCCCCCCGCCCCCGTCCAGTGCTGGGCCACAGAAAAAGCCCATCTCAGTCTTTTTTTACGCCATCAAGTTCTGTGATTCAGACTCTTTGAAAACGTTAAGGGAGGTTTTTTAATTCCTCGATTACCTGAATACCCATCCCTGTAAACCGTGGGTGACGTGACAACGGTCTTAGGCAGGTGGCATTTTTTTTTTTTTCCCCAAAATGCTTTCACAGCCTTATTGGAGGGCACGCAGGCAACGTGGGAGTTAGGGGAGGTGCTTCACCCAGTTCACCTGGCTTTTCTGCAACTTCTGAGCCTCGCTTTTGTCAGGTGTTTCACGAGGACACCGTTCCTGCCAAGCCCAAAAGGGGCGACAGCGGGGAATCCCTTTGTGAAGGACAAGAGATTGGGTTCACAGAGGATGATTACTAACTGCCTGGGCTTCTCTTAAAGAGTTGATATATGCCAAGGAGAATGTTTCCAAGGAGGTGTGCAAGCCTCTAATTAATAAGGGAAAGATTTCTGTCTTTCTTTGTTTTGAGAGGGAGGGAGAGAGAGAATCCCAAGCAGGCTCCACACCATCCACGCAGAGCCCGACGCGGGGCTCGAACTCGTGAACTGCGAGATCACGACCTGAGCCGAAATCGAGAATCGGGCGCTAAACCGACTGAGCCACCCAGGCGCCTCAATAGGGAAAGATTTCAGTGTAATTTTTCTGTTTGGGCCATATTCCGGATTCCCAGTAGGTCCAGGGCTCAGGAGACCCTGCGGTCACTGTTGGGTGACTTGCAGCCCCGCCCCCTCCGTCCTGAGGCCCCTGTTGCCCACTGTGTGCCGGGGTGTGTGTGGGGGGGGAGGGGGCGCAGGGCTGGCGGGGAGGAGTGCAGCCGGCTCAGCGCCCTGTCTGCGCTCTGCTCTAGGAGTGGTTCGAGGAACATGCCCGTAAGCAAGAGGAACAGCGGCGACAGCTCAGCGGCAGCCGCCAGGCCCCCTCCACCCCGCAGCTCCCAGGCAGCCGCCAGCGCTCCCAGACCATCACCTAACCCCAGCCTGCGGCAGCCATCCCTTCTATGCAATAACACAATAGTATTATTTTACTACGATGTATTGAAGAAAAAAAAAAGGTGTGTGTGTGTGTGCACGCGTGCGTGCACACGCGCGCACGCACACACACCCATATATATGCACATATTTATATATAGGAAGAGAAAAAGACAAGACGGGGTTTGCTGTGCAACCACCTTGCCCTGTCTTCCTTAACCCCAGAAGTCACTTTGGTTTGGGGGGCGGTCAGGCCACCGTGAGCTCTTCCTAATGTGGAAAGTTCCAGAAGGCCTCTTCAGAAGAAGAGCACTTGGATAGATCCTGCCGATCTCTGCAGGGCTCGCCTTCAAAGTGGGCCAGCCCCTCCCCAGGCCAGAGCCAGACCGTCTTCCCGATGCTGCTCTCACACTCACGTCCCAGCTGACAGCTTCCCCAGTAACTTTCCCTGTGGCCCGCGTCACAGGGTTTCTGTGCCCTGCTTTAGGGACGAAACCACTTAGGATGGAAAGAACCTACATCCTCGGGGTTAGTATTTCTATATATATGATAATGTAATAGAACATTCCTTTGGGCGAGCAGTGCCTAGGTCCTAATGGGAAGAGTAATCAAGGGGTGTGATTATACCCGTGTGGTCAGATCCCAATTAGCCGGCGCTGGGCAGCGCGAGATTGTGCGAATTTCACATCCTGGCTCTGTAAGCCTTCTCTCCCACATCCCACGCTTCCTTCGGTTTAACCCTTGTTGCTGCAAATCCTGACATGGCCTCCTTGAGAACCTCGGCCCGGCGGGGGGAGGAAAGCGAGAAGAGGCCAGGCTGACGGCTACCACCCCGGACCAGTTCCCGAGATGGGCTTTCTCCACCAAGTCCCTTTTCCTTGCGAGCGTCTCGTTCAAGCAGAGACACATCTTGGGTACAGCGGCAGCCCCTTCACATCGTGCATTAGGTTCTGCTGCTGGGAAGGGGCCTACAGGGACGTCCACAGCAGCCCTGTGGCTGGGCCCCTGCCAGTCCACGTGGACCGCTCCCCCCGCGCCTTGAGCAGTCACCTCCGTGGACTGGACCGAGGCCAGAACGGGGGCGGGGCGGGGGGCGGGTGGTGCACAAGTAGGTCGGGTTGAGCGCTCCGTTAACCGAGCCCCCCTGTGTCTCGTGGGAGTGCTCGCTGAGGTCGGCATGGCTGGGGCAGGACCGGTGCTCGAATGCAGAGAAGGCAGTTGGGGGGCCGCTTCAGTGGGCGCGGCAGAGGCGGGGTCAGAGCACAGGGACCTCCAAGGTCAGCTTTCCTGGGCTGCCGACCCAGCCTGGGCTTCCTGCCCCTCCCCCGGCTTCCCAGCTGCCTCCACTGCCTTCCAGAACTTAGGAAGGTGGGTGGGCAGAAGGTCCCCGGCCTGATCCCAGGGGTGCCATACTGGCTCGCCCCCTTCCCCCCGTCTCTCCCCGGCCATCCGCAAGGCCAAGCCTTCTCAGGACGGCCCTGATGACGCTGCACAGCTGTGCCCCTCCTGGGGGGGTGGCGTGGGGGGGGGGGGGGGCTTTGTTTTTAAAGCACAGCCCTTTGGGGAAACAATGAACCAGTGAGATCTCCATGGGGCATCAGGAGACTGGCATCGTCCTCTCCGGCTCTGGAGGGCCACCAGCCAATCCAGGCAGCCCTGCACCAGGCCGTAACCCTTTGCCCTCTCCAGAGAAGGAACTTTATTTATTTGCACAATTGGGTGCCTTTTAGCATTTGTGTATTGAAATGGGTATTTTGGAAGCAGGAGTCGAGGGACAGCTTACAAAGGATAGGTCCCCTGCCCTCAGTGCCTGGCCCTCATTCTAGTCCCTTCCCCCCGGGAACCGGGGAGGGGCGCCAGGGTCGTTGAGGCCCCCGGTGTGGGGGATGGGATGGATGCCGCGGGCCAGACTCCCGTTGGCAGTGGGCGCCCTTGTCATTGAGGCTAAGGACGGCTGGCCCCTGGGGGTCACCCAGGACTGTGAGCTCTGAGGGACCTGGGACATCATCCAGCTCACATGCCCTCACCTCCCACGTCATAGCTGAATGAAACCGAGGTCCGCCTCGCCAACCCGCTCTGGGTCCCGCAACCTGCCAGCAGCCGCGATGGCACTGTGCCCTGCCCCGCTTTGGGGGGACGCCATCTGGTCCCTCCTCCTTGCTTCCCTCCCCCCACCCAGCCTTACTCCACACCATGTGACAATCATTTTGTATGGATAGCGGGAGCGACGCTGCAAGGTTTTGTACATCGGTGTTTTGTTACCTAGAAAACCCACCGTGTCTCCGGGTTTCTGGCACATTAATAAAGGCCTCTGCTTTGTAAACGTGGCTGCCGCCTCGTGACTTCCGTCAGGTGCCGTCCCGTGGCTTCCCGTATTGTGGGGAAAGAGGAGGGGGGCTCGTCCATGGTTGCCCCTGACCGCCCACCCCAGCCCCACCCCTGGACGTGCCACAGATCCATCAGGCCCAAGAGCCTTTGGCCCTGGAACCAGCCGCTCGTCACCTGGCCCAGGGAAGGAAGAACCGGTAAGAGCTGGGTGTATCCCTTTCTGTACACTTGAAATATTTAATGACTTTTTCACTGGAAAAAAGACAGTTGGACCCCTTTGCCACCACCGGCATAAGGCGGCCGGGCAAACTGAAAAGGTAGGCGCTCCTTGGAAAGTCAGGTCAGCGGCGGACAGCGGGAAGGCACTGGGGAGCACTCATTCTGTCCCCGGAGCTTTCGGGCATTGTGACCCCGGCCCGGGGCTCCCCCTGAGGTAGGCACAGGGCCATGGTCAACGGACTCCTGTTTCACAGCTGGGGAAACCGAAGCTCAGGGCACAGAGGCGCTTGCGACAGTCGGCAGACAGCCCCGGAGGTAGAGTCGAGGGCTGTGTCGTCCAGGACGGTGGCCGCTGAGGGGGCCAGAGCCACGTGCTGCGTTTGGGGCCACTGAGCCATACGTATGGTACCACGAATTTCCCCCCGTTTGCTTTGGCTTTTATTAACGTGGCAACTGGAAATCTCAAAGTCAGGCAGGTGTCTCCTATTCCATTTCTGTCGGACGGTGCAGCTCTAGAACTCAGCCCCGGTGGCCGGAGGCCCGTGGTGTTGTGCCCGCCCTCTGAGTCACTCTGGCTAAGCCCGGGCTTGGCAGCGGTCTGAGTGAGCCCTGAGAAGATGCGGGAAGGCAGCAGGGCGTGACTCCAGGCCCCGGACACGCCGGTGGTCTTCCAGTAACAGCTTGGAAGGCACTCCGTCATCCCCTTCACCCCCAACCCCAGCCTCCGAGAGGCTCCGCCGATCATCCAAGGACGTCTGCCTTCTGTCTGCAACTCTGTCCACAGCGAGGCCCGGTCTCCGACGTCGGGAAACAAGGCTTAGCTGGTCGCCCCGCCCAGGGCGGCGGCCGGGAACCTCCAGCCCCGTTCACGGGCCCCCCCGGGGTCCGACTTCCATCTTTCTGCCTGCAGTGACACCTCCCGGCCACCAGGCGGCGCCGGCCACGAGGCGTCACTCACACGCTTTTCAGGTGAATCACCCCAAATTCGGTAAGCAGGGCCACCACGAGGAAGCTCACGTAGAAGAGGAGCAGGCAGAAGCCGTAGACTTTGTTCAGCTGGAAGCACTGCAGTGGGACCGAGACCAGGGAGTAGACGAGGCTGAGGCCCAGGGCGCCCGCCAAGACCCACACCAGCAGTCCGTCTGGCTCCAGCTGTGGGGGGATCGGGGGGAGAGGCGGGGTCACCGCGGCCACCAGTCCGTCACCCACCCCTCGCCAGGTGCGGGAGCTCTGGCCCCGTGGGATGGCACGCCCCGCCCTCAAGTTCCACGCTCTGAGCCACCTACCTAACTGGTGGTCACTTGCCATGGTAACCCTAGGAAACTAACACGGTCTGTTACATACGCACGTTCCGTGCAGGTGGTGGAAAGTTCTCCAGCGATACAGAAGAGCGAAAAGAAGTGAAATGACCCTCTCCCTGCTTCCCTGCCTCCTGGACTTAGCATTCACCTAACATCATCCGCGAGGGACTCGACAACTGGGTGCTGTGCTGGGTGTTTTCACCCACTCCACGTAGCGTCTCATCTGTGCGTCGGGGTAAGGACCTCCCCCGACGACCTGTGAGGGGAGCGTCTTCACCCCAAGGCACAGGCGAGGAAACAATAATTGGTGCCAGAGCCCACGTCCACGTCCAAGCTCTTGACGACACCCTATCCTGCCTCCCCGCCCAGGGACGAACATGCACACACGCGTGTGGATCCACACACGGAGACCTGCACGTCCGTCCTGAAGCCAGAAACGGAATCGTAGGCAAAGCAGTGCTTAAGAGCAGCTGCGTTTTCCGCCCAACACCAGCCCTTGGCCATCCGTCCGTGATGCCTTCCATCCCTAAACTCCGCACAAAGGCAGTGGAATGCACACACACACACACACACACACCCCACAAAGAGCAAGAGAAAGGAAGAAATCGGCCCCTTGGGGAGCCAACCCTAAATCCTCATTAACTGGAACTGCCCGGGAATGGATCATGAAAGAAACCTATTAAACCGTGAAGCGTCTAAACAAAATTTGCAGCCCGTGTTTACCTTTTAGAAAAGCAAACTTTCCAAGCAGTCAGTAGCTATTTGCTTGTGGGCGTGGCTACCTCGAAGGCTGGCCCTGCCGCCAGCGAATTCCAGGCCCCCTGCCCGCAGGAGTCACGGCCAAGCAGAGCCCCTCAGGGAAAGCATGGGTGACGGTTCCCATTGATAACGCCGCCTTTCAGCCCCACGGCACCCCAGCTGCTCTCGCGTGGGGGGCCCGGGCGGTGGGTCCTTAAGAACAGAGATGCCCGAGGCACGATGCGAACTGGTGGCCGGGGGCGGGGTCGAATCTGCCTCCCGCCGGCTTCCCGTTTGCCCTGAGCAATGTTTGAGACTCGAGAAAGTTCCCCTGGGAATCCTGATTTCTCCTCTAGAAAATGTGGACCATCTGGCCACATGAGGCCCACGTGAATCACCCACACGTTTTGGTTGCCTCCCTGGTCCTGGTAAGGGCTGACGTTTTCAACCTTGTTTGGAACAGGGTTTCTCAAGCCACCTACCTTCATCCGTCCCCAGGGAGCTGCTTTTAAAACGCAGTTTCCAGCCGCCACCCGCTGGAAAGCCCCCACCCGCTGGAACGCCTGCGACAGGAGGTCTCATGCACCCCTCGGGCATCCTTGAAGCGTTAAGAACCTCCACTCAGTGCGTCTCAGAACCTTCTCCAAATCTGCCAGGCTCCCTGCTGGGGCTGACTTAATCCTCCCTCCTGGCCTGTCCTCTGTGGGCAGTTTGGGCAAAGGGGTTCGGCCTGGCCCTTGCCTCACGCATGCTATCCAGGAAGCTTGTGGGGGCGCCATCTCACCCAGTTCCCAGGTGAGGAGACTGAGGCCCAGGGATGTCCTAACTCACCCAGAGTCACACGGCAGGAGACTTAAAGTGATTGACCGGGACATAAATCCAAGGGCCTTCCTGACCCCCTACTCCCACCCCCCCCCCACCCCCGCCGCAAAGCTATATCCTAATTACCCTGGGAACTTGCAAGGAATACATTTTTTTTCAACCCTGCATTCAGGCTATTTTAAAAATATTCTACACATTCTGACTTGTCACAAGTTCAGGTAACACCTCTCCCCAGCAAGCATATGCTGCTGAGACGGGAATGTTCTCGCACTGGGGGACAGGAGAAAGATGAGGAGAGAGTAACTCCGATCTTGACCTCAGGGCCGTGAGTTCAAGTCCCGCGTGGGACTCCGCACTGGGTGTGAAGGCTGCTTAAAAAAAAAAAGGAAGAAAGAAAAATCCCAGAAGGGGCCCCTTGCACAGGGGTCCGGCCACTCACCTTCACCTCCGCGTGGCTCCTGGAGATCTGGAGCAGGCAGCCCAGCCCTACTCCCACCAGGATATCTGCGGCCCGGCTCAGGAAGTTTGCTGGAACAACGCCCCCCAACCCCAACCCCACGCCCCTCGGCTTCCCTTGTGGTCTATGCACCCCCAGCCCCCCCAAACCCTGAGGGGACCCTTTCCAGTTTTAGCCCCTTTTAATGTACATTTCTCACTCAAACTGCAAGGAGGAAATGAGTTTGCAGAAGTGCTTGGTCCCTGGTAAGCACTGGGCTTCCCTGCGGCTAGGGGAGGCGACCTGTGACAGAGCACGGGTCAAGGCCCTCTACAGGTGTAGGGCTCCTTCCTTCCCACCCCAACCTGAGGGCTCAGGAGAGGCCACAGCGAGAAAGCCAGGACCAGGTCTCAAAGGGCCACCCCCCGGAAGGCCCTGGCCAGCCAAGGAGTGACAAACGGCCAGTCCCCGCCCACGTTTGCTGGGCACACGTTATGTGCCGGGCACCGCCCTGGGTGCTTTACCCCATCATCACTCTCCACGCCAACCCATTCTGAATTTACAGACTGCTGAGGTTCGGAGAGTAAGATGTGTGCAAAGCCCCGAGGTCACACGGCTGGCGAGTGGTGGCACTGCAGCCGGAACCCGAGTCCGTCTACTTTTAAAGCCCTTTCTTCTCAGCCCCGGGGGGGGGGGGGGGGGGGGGGGGGAGGCTCGTCCTTGTCTTTCCTGCACAGACCGGGGCGTGGCGAGTTGCAGCCCCCAGGCCAAGCGGCACGCCGGCCGCTGTTATAAATAAAGTTTTATTGGGACAGAGCCACACCCATTCATTTCTGTATTGCCGATGGCTGTTTCCACACGACCACAGGTCAGGTGGTGGCAAAAGAGGTTGGCGGGGCACACAAAGTCTAAACTATTTACTCTCCGGCCCTTTAAGAAAAAGCTGGCCACCCCCTAACATCTACAGACCACGATGTCCATAAGAAAGAGGAAGAGGGTCTTCCAAAGGGCCCGCATAAGCTCGGCACGGGGGCGTCTACGAAAAAGAGTATCGGGGTGCCTGGGTGGCGCAGTCGGTTGAGCGTCCGACTTCAGCCAGGTCACGATCTCGCGGTCCGGGAGTTCGAGCCCCGCGTCAGGCTCTGGGCTGATGGCTCGGAGCCTGGAGCCTGCTTCCGATTCTGTGTCTCCCTCTCTCTCTGCCCCTCCCCCGTTCATGCTCTGTCTCTCTCTGTCCCAAAAATAAACAAACGTTGAAAAAAAAAATTAAAAAAAAAAAAAAAGAGTATCTGCCGTCCACTGAGGGCTCACCAGGCACCAAGCATTTCTGTCACCTCATTCAATCCTTACGACAGCCCTTCTGAGGTCAGTCCTCTCAGCACGCCCATTTTACAGATGAGGAAACTAAGGCTTGGGCAGCTACGTCACCTGCCCAGGGGGTATAGCAAGGGCCAATCCCAGGGGTGGGGCGCCGAGCACGCCCATGGCCCTCGGAGGCTGGGCCACCAGAGCCGAGGGGAGGGCGGCCCCATGAAGGATACTCAAGATGATGCCGCCGAAACAGGCTGCGAAGGCCATCCGCGGGTAGCCCTGGCGGGCCAGCGTGAAATCTGAGAAGGCGTCTGCGTGGAAACGAGAGACCCCCTTGAGGGGTGGGGAGTGGCTCCCCCTGGCCCTCTGGTCATTCGCTCCCTAATTCTTAACCAGAGTCGTTCGGTCAACAAACACCCACGAATGCCCATCGGGGCCTTGCGGTAGCTGGCTGGGCCCTCAGCCACGGCCTCCCACGACATGATTCCCTCCTTCCTTTTTTCTATCCCATTCCCTCCCACCCGGGGTGTGACATGCCATTACGGCCAGCACACATAGCACCTTTATGCAAATTAGAAAAAGGTACCCCGAAAGGTGAGTGGAAGGAGATGTGGATTTTAGCCCCCCTGACTCCTTGTCTGAATGCTCTTGTGCAGTGCACAACCTGGCCAACCCTACCCGGCGGCAGCAGTTAGAGAAGGGTATATGGGTGCGTGTGTGAATGCCCACGTAGGTGGCATACCCCACGTACACGTTCAGCGTGGTTGGCTGTAACGGGGAGCCCCATGTCTACACATCGGACAAGGGGAAAGAGGCGAGGGCTTCTACAGTCTCCTGGCCCAGATACGGTCCAGGCCATCTCACCCCTATGACCAGTTATGGTCACTCCAGAGCAACAGTGGGCCCGAGCACATGCCCACAGGCACTCTGGCCAGGGGAGCAAAGGACAGTGAAATGCCGGCACTCATCCCAGAAGCCCACCCGGCCCTGCGTCACCTCCGATGCTGTTCCCCCAGGCCAGCAGCGTGAGCCCCAGGACGGTGTTGCTCAGCCGGAACACGACGCCCAGGGACCGCAAGATGTTCACCACCTCTGTGGCGGCTGCGTTGATCCACAGGGCGCTGGTCAGGAAGCCCAGGAAAGCAAAGAGCTGGGGAGGGAACGGTGCGCTGATGGCCCAAGGCCGGTCCCCAGCAGGGATACGGCCTCAGTTCCCCCATCAGTAAAATGGGATGATCACAGTACCTACCCTCTGAGATTGTCACGAGCATAAATGAGTTAACGGATTCAAAGCAGTGAGTGCTTGGCACACAGTAAGTGCTCAGTAAAATGCTAGCTCAGTGTTACTCTTCTGTCATAGCTCTCTTGGGCCAGAGGCCCATAGACGAAACTCCATCCCCGTTAGCGGGGACTCCCCAGCGCACCCCACCTCCCTCCGGTGCCCAGCAGCTGCTACTCTGCTCCCTGCCTGCTCTAGACACGCCATATACACGGCTGCACGCAACACGTGGTCCTTTGTCACTGGTCTCATTCACTCCGCATCACGTCTTTCAAGGTACGCTCCCTGCTGGAGCGTGTGCCGATGCCTTAAAATCCGCAGTTTTTAAAAATCGATAAATAGTTAAAAAAAAAAAAAAAAGGAACATTTTAAGTGAACTCTTAAGAGTAAACTCTGGACATACTGCCTAAAAATTCCTCAGGGTGTTGCAGGGTGGAGAGAATGGGAAAAAAACCCACCCACGAACACCGGAAAATTCTATCCCTGGAACCTGGCTGTTGGAGACACAGGGGTTTCCTGCAGCAGGAAACAGTCTGGCAATCCCTCGAAAAGTGACCCCACCGTTTTGCCTAGGAATACACCCAAGAGAAACAAAACCTCCCAGCCACGCGTTTTTACGCGAAAGTTCACAGCGGTGTTACTCGTAACATCCCCAAAGTAGAAAGAACGTCCGTGAATGATGCACGGATAAGCTAAATGTGCTGCATCGCCATACGATGGATGGCACTGAGCCACGAAAAGGAGAGATTCACTAATCCCTGCTCATGCCCGGAACGACCTTGAAAACACAACGCAGAGTCACAAAAGACCACATATTGTATACGTATGTGTCTACGAAAAGTCCAGAGCAGGCGAATCCATAGTCACCAGAAGCAGACTGGCAGTGGCCAGGGGTTGGGTGACAGGCGTGGGGTGTCTTTTTGGTGTTGAAACGCTCCCCAACTGATAACGGTGATGGCTGCACAGCTCCGTGAATATAATAATAACCACCGAATCCCATATTTTGCAGGGGTCAGTTGCATCAGGATATGTGAATTACATCTCAATAAAATAAAGCTGCTCCAAAAAAGAGAAAGAAAAAAAGAACCTTGAACAGGTACGAAACTGTCCAAAGTGTGGGGCACCTGGGCGGCTCACTTAGGCGTCTGACTCTTGATTTCGGCTCACTGTTGGTGAGTTCAAGCCTCGCTGGGATTCTCTCTCTCTCCCCCTCTTCTCTCTGCGCCCTCCCCCCCCCCCACTTGTGCACACTCTCTCTCTCTCTCTCTCTCTCTCAAAATAAACTTAAAAAAAAAAAAAAAACAAACCCAAAAGTCTCAAAAGTGGCTTTAAAGACCTGTCATCACGGAAAGTGATTACTGGCCTAACTGCTCCGGGAGCACGAACACACATCTTTCTGGAAGATTCCAGTGTCCCCTCATCCCACCCCGGAGCACCGGAGATTCTTACCCAGTGAAACCTGGGAGGCTCACTGTTGGATGTGGCAAAAAAGGTCACCGCAGCCAGGGCTGTGCCCACAATCACCACCACGGCCCAGACAGGAAAGAGGCCACCGATCTCGTAGATGCCGTCTGCGGAGAGGCAAGAAAGGGACTTGGGACCACTGCTTCCGCGTGGCCGCGCCTCCTGGAGGGCACACGTCTTCCCCAGAGTGAGTGGGAGGGCTGGCGGAGAGACCCAGGGATGAAACTCACTTGCACTCCGTCGTTGGACACGCAACGTGCCCAGTGCTGTCCCGGGCACCGCAAGGGGACAGAGAAATTAAAGACAGAGCCCCTGCCTCAAGCTAGTCACACTGGAAAAGCAGCAGGCCCGTGAAAGACAGACTCTCCCCAGCCCTCTCCCGTGAGACTAGGACGGGGGTGGCTCAGCCCGCTCCCCACCACCGTCCTCTCCCACGCCGTGGCAGACATCACTAGTCAACCATGATGCTGATGCACCAGATGGTGTCGGTACGTGGACAAGACGCTGTTGTGCCACAATCACACCTCAGGCGAGGGATTCCTCCTTCAGAGAAAGTCTCCCTTGGTGCTAATGGGTCTGTGACGTCTCTGACACCTGCTGAACGCCCTCTGGAACAAAGGCTCCCGGCTCAGATGCTTAATTTTTGCTGTGCCTTTGCCTTGCCTGTATCGGCAATGAAGCCAGTTTCCTACTAGTGCGGCTGATACAGTTTCCTTCGCGGTGAATGTAAGTTTAAGGACAGCGGATTCAAGAAAAATGTCAGACTTAACAGTACACAGAGGGAGAAAAATCAAGAAGATGGCTCATGAGTGACCGACGCCTGGGAACTACTCTTTTAAGAAGCCACAGAGATCATGAGAGCAAGGCCCCGGGGGAGCCCTGACCGGAGACGAGACCCTCCCGCTCAGTAGGGAACGAAAGGCTGAGGGACGAGACGGCTGGCACCCCCAGGGGGCGCCCTTCTCGGCTCTGGGATCACACCTTGCCCTGCTGGACAGTCTCTGTGCCCCCTCCCCCCCTCCCCCCACACCCAAATCAGAGAGGAAACCCCCAGGGAACTTGGTAGCTGTCTGATGCTGACACCCGGCCATGCATTTGTCACCAGAGTCCCCCCCCCCCACCTCCACGTGATGCCCAGGGGACAGAGGGATGGGCAGCACGTAATAGAAAGAAGCCTGCACAGCAGGAGTTGGGAGACACCTGATAACACTGGGCATTTCTTTGGCCAGAGCAGGTCGGAAAAGGCGAGGGCAGCCTGGTGCAGACGGGAGAAAACTCGAATTCCCCAGCCAGGTGCCCCAGCAGGTAACAGAGGGGACGGCCGTGATTCGGACAGCAGGCACCCCCCACCGGGGACGCCCTTCTGCCATCCAGGCAACTCTGCCTTCAGAAACGTGGCCCGGAATGGGGGGCGGGGGGAGGGGGCCGGCCCGGGACCATACTCACAGGCGCCCGACTGCAGGGTCAGGGCCAAGACCAGCGGGCTGATCACCAGGTGCAGGCAGTTGAGGGGCCGTTTCCAGTTGCCATCGTCCTTGTCGGGGTCCACAACTGGGACGGTGAGCAGCAGCAGGAACTCCACGGGCAGCTGTCAAGTGGGCCAAGGCAGACGGAGGTCACGAGGGAGGCGCGCGTCCCAGCGGGCTGCGCGAAGGCTTGGGCAGGCCCAGGCTAAGTGCCCGTATTAGTCTCCCAAGTGCCGCTGGGACACCTTTGCCAGGAAGGAGTGCCTTCCGGCAAGTTCTGGGGAACAGGCTCCTAAAATCAAGGGGCTGGCAGGGCCGCACCTCTTTCTGGAGGCTCTGCGGGAGAATTTGTTTCTTTGCCTTTTCCAGCTTCCAAGGCCGGCCGCATTCCTTGGCTTGTGGCCCCCACCCGGGTCATGCCAAGCTGTGCTTCCGTTATCAGATCTCCTCTGACTCCGTCCCCGCCCCCCCGCCCCCCTCCTTCCCTAGAAAGAGCCTGGTGATGACATCAGGCCCACCTGGATAATCCCAGAAAATCTCTGCATCTCAAGATCCTTAATCACAGCTGCAAATCCCTTTTTCCATGAAGGTAACATAGTCATGTTTCCAGGGAGCAGGACGCAGGCATGGGGCGGGGGGCGGGGGGCCGTTCTTCAGCTGACCACAGCACCTCGCCCGCTGATCCTGACGACAACCCCGTGCATAGGAACTAATCATTTCCCACCTTCCAGACGAAGAAACTGAGGCTCAGAGAGGTTACGGAACTTCTCCAAAGACACACAGAAGGGTGTGGGAAGTTGGGATACGGGGCCAGCTCTGACCAACTCCACACCTTGTGTTTTCAGCCAGTAGCTAAATTAGGTAATAACACGGACAGAGTGCTGCCGACTCGCAAACCTCAGAGACATCATGGGTTTGGTTCCCAACCACCTCACTAGAGCGAATGTCGCAACGAAGCGAGTCAAACGAACGTTCTGGGGTCCCAGTGCACACAGAAGTTATGTTTCCCCTACACCGTCGCCTATTATGTGCACAGTAGCCCTGTGTCTACAAAAATGTACATCTCTTACTTAAGGAAATACTTTGTTGCTACAAAATGCTGTCATCTGAGACTTCAGCGAGTCATAAGCACCGACTGCTAAGCACTGACCACAGATCACCACGACAAATATAGTAATGAGAAGTATGAAATATCGCAAGAATTACCAGAACGTAACGCGGGGCCACAGAATAAGCAAATGCTGTTGGAAAAGTGGTGCCCACAGGGGCGCCTGGGTGGCTCAGTCGATTGGGCGTCCGACTTAAGCTCAGGTCATGATCTTATAGCTCGTGAGCTTGAGCCCCACGTTGGGCTCTGTGCTGACAGCTCAGAGCCTGGAGCCTGCTTCCGATTCTGTGTCTCCCTCTCTCTCTGCCCCCCCCCCGCTCATGTACTCTTTATCTCTCAAAGATAAATAAACATTAAAAAATTAGGGGTGCCTGAGTGGCTCAGTCGGTTGAGCGTCTGACCAGCTCAGGTCATGATCTCGCGGTTCGTGAGTTCGAGCCCCGCGTCGGGCTCTGGGCTGACAGCTTGGAGCCTGGAGCCTGCTTCCGATTCTGTGTCTCCCTCTCTCTCTGACCTTCCCCTGCTCACACTCTGTCTCTCACATTGTCTCAAAAATAAATAAGCATTAAAAAAAAAATTAAAAAAAAAAAAAAGAAAAAAGTGGTGCCCACAGACCTGCTAAACACAGCCTGGCCACGAACCTTCAACTTGTAAAAGATACAGTATCTGTGAAGCTTAATAAAGCGAGGTGCAATGAAATGAAGCATGCCTGTTAAGACACGGGACCCAGCCCTCCGCATGTTACTTTTTATTAAATTGTCACAGCGACCGTGACAGGCTCAATACTGTTCACGATGCTCCAATCCCTTCCCGCGACAGAATTCAACACCCACACGCTTTGCCAAGTGATAGGAGTCTGCAGGATACGTCGCCCTGCCCCACTGAACTTGGCCGTGTGACGAGCTTTGGAACAACGGGCTGTCGGTGAACGTGATGGAAGCAGAGACTTCAACCGCGCTTGCAAAGTTGGCCTTGGCCTCTTCTGCCGAGACCAGAGCGCATCCCCAGCACCCACGGGCCCCAGAATGAGACGCTGGGTGGACCTACACCTCCGAACACAGCCTGAAGTCCCCCCAGACAGCCCTCAGGCCTTTGAATGAGAAGAAAAGACTGTCGTCGTAAGTCGGTGAGATTTGGGGGGCTGTTTCCTGTAGGGCATTGCTGTGGCAGCAACTCACAATTACAGTCACTCCAGAAGGAGGGCACTGTATCATTGTCCCCATTTTGCTGCGGAGGAAACTGAGGCTCAGAGAGGCCCCAGGTCACGATGCCACCAGAGCCACCGTGGAGGACGGATAAGTGTGTGGCACGTGCCTCCTGGAACAGAGGGGCCGAAAATGTCTCCGCGTTGGCGGCCTCCAGGTTCTCTCCGGGAGGAGATAGGGCTGGGAGGTGAGACCCTGCCCCTTTTGCTCTGGGTGGTGAAAGGCAGCCGCAAACCAGCCTGGGCACCCCGCTCAGGTCTACACCTCAGGACACGTTAGCCCGGGGAAGCAGCAAATGGTCAGCACGGCTCAATCTCATTCTCGTTGGAGCTCACCTTGACCCACTCCCTCACCCCAGCCCCAGACCCCCGTTGCCCAGTCAGGAGGGGTCCCAGAGGCTCTCCTATCCTCCACGGTGGGGGCCGAGCCCCAGGTCAGGCCCCCAGCCAAGCTCTATGACTCAGTTGCCCCGTCAAGTCCCAGGTAACCTATTCTGAGAGGGTCTCAGCAGACTCCAGCCCCTCCCCTGTCATTTAGCTGGAGAAGGTTGAGCGGCCACTGCCCTGCCGCTGTCGTGGAGCCGTGAGCCTGGCTCCAGGGGCCCCCCTCCTACCTTGAGCACCTTGAGGGCCCTCCAGTACACGGACTTGTTCCTCCACTTCCTGTAATCCAGGGGGTTGAGGGCCCGGGCCAGGATCTGAGCCGTGGTCTCCTGATAGAGGAGAAGCGGCCGGTACTCTTCGCCTGGGTGTGCAAGGCGGAGTGTACGGCTGGCTCGGCTTCCAGGAACCCCGCTCCCCTCCCCCACTTCTTCACCCCCACCCCCGCCGGGCACGGAGACCAGACTCACTGTAGTCGTAGCTGTTGGAAGACACTGGTTCCACCTCAGAGTCTGAGAGCATCTCTGTAGGAGAGAGGGGTGTTTCGCACGAGCCGGCCAGGGAGCCCGGACGCTCTCCACCACCATTCCAGCGCGGGACAGCCCCGGGACAGGGCAGTGTCCAGGGCCCAAGGGTCCAGGCCCTCTGGAGCTCGGATTGCTCAGAATCCCTACGCACGCCCAGGATTCTTACCGAGTGAGAAAGCCTAACTCAAAAAACATCTTCAAATGTAACGTAAGGGCGTTGGAAGAGGTAATTCAAACATTTGCTGACTTCAGTTTGGGACCTTCCAGAATTTGGAACCCATCCCATGTTTCTCTGTCAGTCTGGAACTTTCCTTGGAAGTCCTCTGGAACGCTTACAGCCTGAGCCCGGCAAAGAGGGGCCTAAAATCAAAATGGTCTTTCTCAAGTGAGGAGTCACGGCCAGCCCTAGTTCTGCCTCTGTGTGACCTTAAGGGCCCTCTCCGGGCTTCATTTCTCCCTCTTCCTCCAGCCTGATGGGCTATGATGGGTCTGGAAGACGGCACAGGGGTGATGGGTGCTGAAATCGGAAGGCTCAGTTGCGACGGGGGAGGAGAGGAAAAATCATGGCAGACTTCCTGTAGGGGGAGTCACCGGCACCCGCGTGTTGTTCAAGGGTCGGCTGCGCGTGCGTGTATGCACGTGTGTTGTGCACGTATTTGCGTACGTGGGTGTTACGCGCGTATTTGGGTATGTGGCAGCGTCACTGGATGTGAGCCGTGACGGCTCTTGGATGTCGCCCTGGAAAGAGCACGGAGCAGGAGGGACTCGAGAACCTGGACAGGCAGCTGGGGGAGAGGCCTCACCGGCACCGGCGAAAGCGTGGAGGCGGGACCTTGGTGAGAACGGGTAGAAAAAGTACACGGAGGAGCCGGACGATGACATTGGCCTCCAGAGATCTAAGGGAGCAGCGAAGGGCACAGAGGGTGCCAGCCCTCGCCGGCCTCTCTCGGGAGCTCGACCTAGACCCTTACCTGGGGTGCCTGGCATGGAATAGACCAGGGACCTCCTCCGCTGCCATCGGTATAGCCAGGTGCAGACAACCACGGTAAGCACATAGAACACGTACAAGCCCAGGTAGCCTGCGGACAAGGGCGCGAGCCGTCACCAAGCGGCATCCTGGCCACGGGCCCAGAGCAAAGGGCTGTCAGCTCCCCTGGTGCCTGGTGCCGCTGGTCTGTGCCAACCTAGCCCCGCGCCCGCAGGTACACGGCAATTTCCTGGAGCCCCCACCCCACCACTCTGCTCTCCTTGGCCCACCTCCCCTTCCTGCCCCCCACGGTCTGGAAATCAAAGAGGAGACGCCCGACACAGACAGTGGCCTTCGGGACCTGAGTCGAGCGCTAAGGGCTGGCGTCCTGCTCTGCGCCCTGGGAAGCCGGAGCCCCAAGACCGCAGCCCCCGAGCTCCGGCTGTGCCGGGTTTGGCCAGCAGGGGGCCCACCAGCAAATCAGCAGGTGGCAGGAGAGGGTCTGCGGTACCCTTCCAGGCTCCCTCCCCGTGGTGCCCTGTCTCTGGCGGGGCAGGGCGGGGCGGGACCCTCTGTGACTTGTCGCTCTCGCCCTTGGTGGCACCAGGTCTAGACCTCCAGTCCTCACTAGGCTCCAGCTAGCATGCCCTGCCCTTTCTAGGGCTCCTACTGTGCTGATCCCCAGATGTCTCTGCATCTCAGCGCCCCTCGTGGGTGTCTGTAACCCTTTATAAATTGTGCCTCCACCCGCGTCACCTGAGTCAGGAGTGGAACGCATGCGCAGCAAGGACCCCGATGGCCACCGTCAGCACCCTGGCTCTATTGCTTGTTAAAATGTGACATCGTGAAGGTCTGCAACACCACCCCAGTCTCCGCCCTGCCCCCTTTGGTTATCTGAACCGTATGTTCCTTTTTTTTGTTGTTGTTCCGGCCAGCTTGAGTAGGGTTTCCCCTCATTTGGGAACCCAGAGGGACGCTGTGCCCCACTGGCCTGCCACCTGCCAGCCCCGGGTGATGGATGACCCACCCAGCCCCGCGGCTGCTCACCCAGGGCCCATGCGAGCGTGACTCTGCCCAGGTAGAGCGCGGTGAAGGTCAGGAACACGGCCACCATGTAGAAAACGATGTCCCGGAGGAAGGGCCTGGAGGCGGCCGTGAAGGGGCACAAGATGGCAATGCCACCGGCCACCACGGTGGTCACCAGCACACCCGCACCTGGGGGAGAGGACGGCGTGCTCAGCCCGCCCTGCACCCGCTCCCGCTGCCCCACCCCCCCAGCCGGGCCACTCTTACCGAACAGAGCCCCCAGGGCCAGGCCGGCGGTGCGCGGATCCGAGAAAGCCACCAGGGCGCTGAAGATATCAGGTGCACCGTTCCCAAAGGCCAGGAAGGTGACGCCATGGGGGGGTGTGCGTCAAGGGGACACAGACCAGGGCCCCCGGCCCGGCCGGGCCTTTCCTGGGCCACGAGCCACACCGCCCTGTCTCCCAGCCACCCCTCGGACTGCCCTCCCTCCCTCCCTCCGGGGTGCAGGCCCTGGACAAAAGGATACTGCCACATTGTGAGAAAGCTTGAGCAAGGTGCAAATGGCTGACAGGTTCGGGCAGAAACTGCGGAGAGAAAGGCACCAGTGTGGGCCTCCCCGGCGGGTGGTCCCTGCCCACCTCCTTCTCCTAAACACGGGGTCACCCGAATGCCAACGCCCCCGGGGGCTCTGTTCCCATCTAGAAGCAGGTCCATGAGCCCAAGGCCAAACTCACAACTTTGCGGCGGTGACTCCCAGAATCAGAAACAGGTACAGCAGCCAAACAGCCTGGAGGGGCGGCCGGAGAGGGGAGGGAGGGTTAAGTCCGGCCCGGGCCGCCACCGGCCCCTCTCACCAGCTCCCCGGGGCAGGGCCTCACATAGAGGGTGACGGCCAGAGGGAGCAGGTTGGGTGGGAGGCCACAGAAGATGCCCTCGAGGTAGTTGAGGTAACCCCCTTCGCTGCGGCAGTCAGGGTTGGTCCTGATGAAGTCACAGCGGTCAGAGACGTTCAGGCCGCACACCTCACGACACTGCAGGAAGGGGCGGGCGGAAAGGGGGGGAGGGGGGGGGACATGGCAGGGGTAGACGCCCTGAGGGCAGCCGGACCGGGACCATCCCAGCAGCTGAAGACAAGCTCCTTCAGCCCGACCCCTAACCGCCCCCCCCCCCCCCCCGCCCGGTGCCAACCGCATACTTTAATTTTTTCAAAGAAACTTGTGTTTGAAATTAACACAAGTAAGTCACGAATACGTATTGGTTTCCAAACACAAATATGTACGGATTTCTAAATCCCCCATTCTCTTCCCTACACGCCACAATCCCCCCTCTTCCCAAAGGCCCCACCACCGTTAGTTTCCCGAGTAACCTCACAGGCATAATGTGACCTTGTATATACATCCTAGCACACAGTTTGTCTTCTTCTACAGAAACGGATCCGTCTTCAGTCTCTTCTTACAATGTGCTGTTATCACCTCACATACGTGCCGTGTGTTAACATATCGGTACACATTACAACGGAGAAGCGGATAGAAGTCAAAGCGTTCTGAGTAATGGCTATAAGGCAGGCACTAGGCCAGGAGCTTAAAATGTATCTCAATTGGGGCGCCTGGGTGGCGCAGTCGGTTAAGCGTCCGACTTCAGCCAGGTCACGATCTCGCGGTCCAGGAGTTCGAGCCCCGCGTCGGGCTCTGGGCTGATGGCTCAGAGCCTGGAGCCTGTTTCCGATACTGTGTCTCCCTCTCTCTCTGCCCCTCCCCCGTTCATGCTCTGTCTCTCTCTGTCCCAAAAATAAATAAACGTTGAAAAAAAAAATTAAAAAAAAAATAATAAATAAAATGTATCTCAATTAACCTGCCCCACAATCTTTCAAGGAGAGCCCTATTATCGCGCCCGGTGCACAGATAAGGACACGAAGGCGGTGTCCTGGGGTCCACTCAGTGGTAGACAGGGTGGGAATCCAGTCGGTTTGAGCCTCCAGAACCCTGTCCTTAACCCAAGGTTGGGTCCATAACCCAACCTTAACCATCACACTCCCCCTAGACTCCCTGCCGATACATTTCAATTCTTTAATTTTCAAGTAGGCTTCATGCCCAGGGCGGAGCCCAACGCAGGGCTTGAACTCACCACCCTGAGATCGAGAGGCAGCACGCTTAATCGACTGCACCACCCAGGTGCCTCTCCCCGCCGATCTGTTTTTAACATCAACGGAGGAGTATTTTATACTCTGAAGGATACACAGGGGAGGTAACATTTCCCTACTGGCAGGCCTATGGGTGTGTCTGATTTTTCAAGATTGCCAACAATAAACTTCCTTGCATGTGACTCTCTGAGTGCACGTGAAACGATTTTGAAAGAGAGAATTCTAGAAGTAAAAGGGCTGAGTCAGAGTGTATCATAGTCTGGGTTCCTTCAGAAGCGACCGGGACACAAGGATTTATAAGTGAGTATTTGGAAGAAAAAAAATTTTTTTATGAAAAAAAAAAAAAAGTATTTGGGAGCTGTATGGACTACAACTACCAAAATGAGGCGGTGGGGAAGGAAAAGAAAGCTACCAGTGAGCCTGGGCTGGGACCACGCCCACCTTGGACTAGTAATCCCACCGGCAAGGGAGCTGGGGTATTTAGACACTGACTCCTACCGGTCGCTAGCTGGCTCCCCAGCACTTCTTCCCACCATGCTTAGGGGCGGTTCCAGAAAAAGATGCTGGCAACTTGAAGCCAAGAGCAGCCCAGCAAAGAACGGTAATGCCCAAAGGATAGGGGCGGGGCCCTGCCCGCGTCTCTTGCAGAGACAAATCCGTTAAACGTTCCATGGGTTCGGCCAAAATCCCCGCCCCCGACCCTACATATTATACACACTCCCACCAGCAGTGGCAAGTGGGATCCACACCAGTGCTTCTCACTAAGTCCTGTCCAGGCCAGCGCGGTGGGAAACGCCTTGTCGCTAAATTGCAAGTCCCCGATTACTTGCCAAGTGCCCCTCTCGTGCGCGAACGGTCACGTGTGTTCCTTTTTCAAACTGCCAGAATTTTCAGCTGGAAGCTCTCTGTATGATGGATATTTGCCCTTTGTCGGGTCTGCAGCCTAGGATTTCCCTCCCCCTTCTCAAACTTTTAAAAGCTCTGAGGGGCACCTGGGGGGCTCAGTGGGTTAAGTGTGGGACTCCGGCTCAGGTCAAGAAGTCGCAGTCCGTGAGTTCGAGCCCCGCGTCCGGCTCTGTGCCGACCGCTCGGAGCCCGGAGCCTGCTTGGGATTCTGGGTCTCTCTGGCTCTCAGAATGGAATACATGTTACCCCAAAGAATTAAAAAGAAAAAAAAAAAAAAAGCTTTGTAAATACCGTCTCACCCCCATTAGGAGGGCTGCTATATAAAGCAAACAAACCTGGAAAATAGCAAAAGGATGGGGAGAAATCAGAACCCACGCGCACTGCTGGTGGGAATGGAAAACAACAGTGGGGCAGATCCCCCCAAAATTAAGAGAATTATCAGTCCGGGGAGGAAAGGCACCACGTGGTGACCAGTTAGCGCTGCTGTTTGGGACGTATGAAAGCTGTTAGGACAATAAATCCTAAGAGTTCTCATCATGAGGGGTAAAAATATATATATATATATATATCTTTTTCTTTTCATCTATATGAGAGGAGAGATGTTAACTAAGCTTCCTGTCCTCGCTTCACATAACTCGTGATGCCGGACGCCTTCAACGGCGGCAGTGCCGGATGTCCGCTCTATCTCAATAAAACTGGGACAGAACCAGATCGGGTAAATCCGCTTCCGGGTGTATGCCGAAAAGAACAGAAACCCAGGTGTCAGAGAGAGACGAGCACACCCACGTTCCTCGGCACTATTCACAAACCGCCCAAAGCCCAAAGGTGTAGAAGCGACCCCGGGGTCCCGGAGGGATGAACGGACGAGGAGGTGTGGCATATCCATGCGGTGGCCTAGGACTCTGCCTTCAGAAGGAGGGAAATGCCGCCGCCACCACACGACGGACGGGCCGCACGGGGACCCTAAGGGACGGCGCTGTGCTGGTGCAATGAAGCTAGTCACCGAAAAGACAAACACTCTTCAGCTCTGTTTATCGGAGGTGCGTGGACCAGTCCAATTCGTAGAGACAGAAAGCAGACCGGCGGGGGGGGGGGGGGGGGGGGGGGAGGAGACGGGGAGGGGACAGATGGGGGTGCGGCGGCCGCATTACAGTGAAAAGAGGAAAAGACGGTGACCTTGAGGTTATGTATGTTGCACCGTAATTTAAAGAGAAACCACGTAGTCAAATCGCGCCTCCACCCCCTCCAGCCCTCACCGAACTCCCACAGATCTCAGACTGGGGGAGGGGAGATTTCGGGTCTCTGAGCCCTCCGGCCACGGCCCCACCCCTGCTGGCTGGCTCTCAGGCGAGGCAACTGCTGTATCTACTGCGCATGTCCTCCCTGGGAGCCGCTGCACCGCGGCCTTCTTCCTCCGCGTTCATCCACATTCATCCTCCAATTCTTGGGTTCCCCAGATGCTTCCTCCAGGAAGCCTTCCCCGACTACCTCCAGCCTAGGGCGGATCCCCCCTAGTTATAAATTCTCATCACCCCAGGTGCCCCCCCACCCCTGCCAAGCACCTATGTGTTCTGAAGTCCCCAGCGATTCGTAGGCTCACACACTGGTTAAGTGCCCACCTCGCCACCAAAGCCTTGCACAGTGCCCAGCACACAGTAGGTCCTCAGCAACTGTTTTGTCACACGCTGTGCCGGGCACCATCGCACTCGGTCTTCGTGACAGACCTGGGAGGTTGGTACAATTGTCTCCATTTGATAGATGAGAAAACGGAGGCACAGAGAGGCAAAGTGATTGTCCAAGGGCGGTTTCGAACTCAGCTCTTTCCAAAAGTGACTAGCTGAAGCTCCTGGGGAACCAACCCGGTGGGGCAGGGGTAGCCTCCCCTTCCAGCCCGCACCCCCTCCCCGCTCCTTGTCCTCAGGGTCAGCCAGGGAGACACAAGCCCAGCCCAGGCTTGTCTTCATTTCCCTGACATCAGAGCGAGCCAGCAAGGCGGGTCCCCCACATCAGCCTCCAGAATCACATTCTGCTACGGCGTGCCTGCCCCCCATCCCAAGGAAGTCATGCCCTCCCCTAAACCCCAGCAGCACCCGTCCCCAGCTCTCTGCCCTGGGGTGGCAAATTCACGGTGGCACTGCTCTGAGTCTGGGGTGGACTTTTCGGTTCCTCCCCATTCCCTGAGTCACTAAGGACACCCAGGGGAGTATTTGGCCCTCTCCTGGCTCTGGGTTCCCCTCCCGGACCCTCAGCACCCTCATCTATGGCAGAGATGTGTCCCTAAATGGGGGGGAGGGGGAGGAGTTGGGGGAGAATTTGTTGAGCGTGCCTCGGTGCTGGCCTAAGTGCTCATAAACTCAGAGATTGTCTGGCACAAGCCACAAGTTATTCAGGTTTTCCTGCCCCCGAGGAGCATGCCCCGAGAGGCTGCGGTGAAGTTTATAGCCACACTAACCACAAACCACTTTCCCATCTGTGAAATGGGTATAATTACCCGTTCACCTGCCTCCGAGGGTGGGCACGAAGGTACTCTGCGGCCCTACAAAACTGGCGTGGGCGCCGAACACCCCCAGCTCTTCGGTGTAAGAGGAAGGAGTTTGTAATTCCATTCTCCCAAGGGGGAATGGCGGGGACTCCAGGGGTCATGGTGACCAGTCCCCTTTCTTTTTTTTTTTTTTTTCTTCAACGTTTTTTATTTTTATTTTTGGGACAGAGAGGGACAGAGCATGAACGGGGGAGGGGCAGAGAGAGAGGGAGACACAGAATCGGAAACAGGCTCCAGGCTCCGAGCCGTCAGCCCAGAGCCCGACGCGGGGCTCGAACTCACGGACCGCGAGATCGTGACCTGAGCTGAAGTCGGACGCTTTACCGACTGCGCCACCCAGCCGCCCCCAGTCCCCTTTCTTCAGTCTTTCACTTGGGATCTACTGTGATCTCTCCCCTGCTCGCAGACATCAGAATGGCATGATGCAAGTTCCCGCAGCCTGTCTCAACGGCCCCCACCCTCCCTGTCTTGGAGAAAGACTTCCTGCCTCTCACTGAGACATCTGCATTTCTCTCCCTCCATGCATCCGAGTCAAGAGCACCACCGTCCCCCCCCACCCCCGAGATCTCTCTTTCTCCCACCACCTCATCCGTTGGTAGATCCCATGCAGTGTGCCCCCAGTGTTTATGCCAGATCCGCCCCTCCGCTGCTCTCCCCGCTGCCACCCTCACTCCTCTCAATCCACTCCCCAGAGAAGCCAGAGAGCTCTTTTGAAGAAATAAATCAGATTCTGACAACACTCCGCTTACAACTCTCCACGGACTCCCAACTATTGTAAACAAATATCACCTCCTAGCCTCAGCCTATAAGGCCTTTTATAACCTGGCCACGGCTACCTCTCCATCCTCATCTCTTAACATTCTCCCCCTCGCTCGCCCTGTACCAGCCACTCTGGCCTCCTCACTGCTCCAGGAACATGCCAGGCTTGCTGCTGCCCCAGGGCCTTTGCACTTGCCGTTGTCTCTGTCTGGAATGCTCTTTCTTCCCCAGATGTCTGTACAAGTGACTTCCTTTTTCCATTCGGGGCTTGGCTCAGAGGTCAGTGTCTCACAGAAGCCACCTGCGACCACCTATTCGGAACTCATTGAAAATACACCCTCCTCCTCACAGCTCCCGCTAACGTCTTACCACCTGAAATTTACATGTTTTACTCCTTGATCTGTCCTCCCAGAAGACTGTTCGCTCCATGAGGGCAGGGAGTTTTGTCTTTATCGTTCCCTGGTATATCCCAGGGTTCAGCTGGGTACCTGCCACATAGCAGAGACGCAACAAATATTCGTGGATTGGGTGAATATACCCCCGCCTGATGCCAGCTTCCTACCTGGATGTACACGTCTACCGTGGGGGTCTGCTTCACATCTGAGGCCGAAAACGGGGAGCTCATGTGGGTCCCTGTAAATGGGCCCCTGGCCCCGGACACCGTCTCCACCATCCGCAGCACAAGGAACAAACTCAGCACCCAGTGCAGATCCTTCTGTCTGCCGCTCATTGGCCCCCACGGAGCCTGGCCCGCGCTCTCCCCTTCCCCTTCCGAAGCGTTTCCCTTCCAAACAGCTGCTAGCTCCAGTGGCCTGCAGGGTGAGGTGAGAACGAGGGACAGTGTCACCAAAGAGCCCAGGCCCCAGCAGGAGGGGACTGAAAACTTTTTCAGCTGAGGAGCTGCCCTCCGTCCTGGCCCCACCAAAGGAAAGCCAAATGTAGAAACCCACCCCCTGGATGGAGGCTCTCTAGAGGGACCCAACTCACCCAGCGGGCAGGTTGAGTTACACTCCCTTCTTCCTAAGCCCCCAGGTAGTGTCTCCATGGAGACGCAGGCCTCTCCCTGTCCCTACGCCCACCCCCTAGCCTGAGCCGGGACCCTCAGGGCTGCAAGGAGGAATCCTGGGACTCCAAGGGGATCTTAGCTCCAGGGACCAGGTGGGTGAAACAATATGGGAAGTGGGCAGCGGGGGTGGCGGCTTGGCAAGCCCTCAAAACAACGAAAACATACTCGTGGGGGTGCACTTGGCCTTTGGGCCACCGATTTGAGGACGGAGAAGCAGTGTGGTTGCAGGTCCTGCAGTGAGCTAAGCACTTCTCACAGATGACCTCACTGAATTCCCAGAACTGGCCAAGAGAAGGCACTGTTATTATTTCCATTCTATGGATGAGCAAACCTGGGCACAGAGCCAGGTCTGTTTCCCCAGCCGCTGTGCCTCACCTCTCTCATCCAGCCCTCAGGACAGCGGTGGAGAGGTCACCGTCCCCGCCCCGTGCACAGAGGAGGGAGCTGGGCTCCGAGGAGTTCCCTAACCTGCCCAAAGTCACATGGCAAGGAGGTCCCAAAGCCCACACAGCTCCTGGGATGGGGAAATCAAGGCCCAGAGGGAAGTGCGTTGCTCAAAATCACACAGCCTGTTAGCAGCCCGAGCTGAGCTGGGTCCTAGCATCTGCCTTTTACCTCGACACCAGGGCAAAGCCAGCTTTATTTCCTCCCAAGGAAATCAAACTGGAAAGAAAACAAAACAAAACAAAAACAGGTCCTGGGCACACCGATTTCCTTCTTCTGGCTCTCCCACGTGTTATATACACGAGCATGCTTTGTTTTTGCCCTCACAAGAAGCGAAGTCCAGAAAACCACATTGGGCTTGTTTGTTTGTTTTTGTAATTCTTTACACAGATGTTTCTCAATGACCTGACCAGGCAGGAGGGGGAGGGGGAGACCCCAGAAGAAAAGAAGGGAAGAGGAGGGGGCAGAAGGGGCCCGTCCCTGCGTTCTTTTCTTACCTGGTGACTTTCCCCCTCTTCTCTTGTTTTCCGGAACTTCACTTGGCACCTACTTGGAACCGGACACCGCAAGTTTCCAATCCGGTAACGGCCACTTACGAGCCGTGCGGCCTTGGGGAGGTCACTTCGCCTCTCTGAGCTTCCGATTCGGTATCTGCAAAATGAAGCCACATGCTGACCCATCGGAGCACATAGTAAAAGCTCAATGAATGTCTGAATCTCTGGCGTCCCCAGCTTGAGGGTCAGGACCTCCCTCTCTGTGGACGACGGATTGCTTGTACTCATTCACAAAGAGAGCATGTATCGAGCGCCTTCTGTACGCCTGTCCGAAGCCCAACGCTCATTAGATGTGCAGTCCTGATAGGAAGAGGCGGGCACAGGAAGTTGGGCTTCAACCCCATCTGCGGCTGCACTTTCTAGGTGCGAGACTCCAGGAACATCAAAGTGTTTCCTAATCTTTGAGAAAATTGAGAAGTTGAAGTCCGGGTGCCCGGCCCTCAGGCGGCGCCCAGGCGGGCGAGGAGGCTCCGCTTACCTCTGGCCGGGCCTCGGACTCGCAAACTCCGAACCTCGATCCCGCCGGGCCTCGCGGCCTTCCCGGTCCCCGGCCGCCGGCCCGCGCAGCCGGACCTTTCGCCCCCGTCGCCGCCGACCTGGGCGCCCGGCCCGCTGCAGAGTCCTGGGCACTTCCCCGGTTCGTCCCCGCCCCGCCCCACCGTGGCCCCGCCCTCGCTGGCCCCGCCCAAGGACACGCCCCGAACGCTGGTCCCGCCCCCTCCCTTAAAGGCACAGGCCCCCGCGAGGTCCCGGGGAGGTCTCGGGGTTCCTCCCCGCCAGCCGCCCTCCTTTCTCAGTCTCCAGCCTGTCGGTTTCGCCGTAGCGGCTCCGGCGGAAGCTGAGATAAAACCTGAAGGGTAAAGAGAGCAGGAAGCCGGACAGGGGCAGTTAGAGAATGAAATTAGGAGGTTTACTCCTAGATGCTTCTGGTAAAATCAGCGGTGGTAAGGGGCGCTCCAGAGGGTCCCAGGAGAGGCGGGTCCCGCAAATATTCCGGCTGCCCTGCCTAAAATGCCTCCGTTCGCGAGACCTCCTGATTGGGGTCAGCACTCTCTCTAGTAGCATCGCTTTTAAAAGAGGAATAAGGCAAATAAGTCAAGACAGGGGAGTCGGTGCTCTACTCCTACCCCTCCCCGATTCCCAGCCCCTGGGGAGGTTCGCGTCTTCGGCGTCTTTCCGAGGGCTGGGCGGCAGGACAGCAGGTTGGAGTTGGGGCCGACGTCCCCTCCCCGGCAGCTCCGCAGGCTCGCTCCGCCCCCCGCCCTTGCACGTCGGACGCCGCCGCCTGGCTCCCCCGGTGCCCCGGTTCACCATCACCTGCCCGAGGCGTTTGGGGCCCCTCAGCGTCCAGCCCTCGCGCCCCTTTCTGACCTCATCTTGTACCCCCCCCCCACCCCGCCGCCACCCCCTCCCGCTCTGTCCCGGGGAGGGTTCCCCATTCCCTGAACACCCTGCTATTTACACGCGGCCAGCACCTCTGTTCCTTCTGAGCTCCCTTCCCCGGATGCCACGCTTCCCTTTTCCACCTGACAAAAATCTTACTCATGCGCCTGGCCCACCCTCCCCCCAGCCTCCGTCGCCCCCACCCTCCCGGGTTCCTCGCCGTCAAAAAAGAGCATACCCCTGGGTCCCCACTCTGGGACACGGATGACACGGTGGCCCAGTGCATGATATCTTTGGAATCTCAGAGCGTCTGGTTTCCTTGCAACCTTTGGTAAACACGCTCTAAGAGCCTCACTTTCCTTCCCTGGCAAATGAGGTTGATAATAGTACCTACCACGAGGAGTCCTTGCAAAATGAAATCCAACACTGTGTGTAAAGGCCTGGGCCTTATGCCTGGGGGCTGAGTGAGTACTCCCTCCATGGAAGGCATAGTGGCAACCATTATTTCATGAATCCTGCAATATAGGGGCTTACACACCTGATCCCTCACCAGCTGGGAGTCTATCCGAGCAGGGTGCAGGCCAGGGGTGCCCACAGCTAGTGTCTGGGCAGGGGAATGACCGCACCCCCTCTGTGGTCAGCTGTTCCCCGGGGCACCCGCTGCTTGGAGAAGTAGCTCCGAAATTGCTGAGTTTGGAACCAAAGTCCTCGTTCCCTAAGCGGCCCTAACTGGTACTTGGTGTCCCAGCCAGCAGAAGAAACTCAGTGTCACCATCTAGGTCAGCTGTGCAAGCGGATCACTATCTCCTGGTCTCCCAGGGCTGCGGGGGTGGGGAGGGGGGGTGGGGAGGAGGAAGGGTACGTGTTGAGAGACCCCAGGAAAGAGCCAAGGGAGGGAAAGACTCATGGGGGACAGAGAGGGGAGACAAATGGGGCCTGGGACACAGCCCGTGGTTTGCCCTTGCCCTGGTGGACAGTGTTCAGGGTTAAGGCCTATTTCCCAGTCTGGGAAAGGCCATTTTTAAAAAATCTTTATTTATTTATTATTATTATTATTTTTTAATGTTTATTGATTTTTGAGCCAGAGAGAGACAGAGCATGAGTGGGGGAGGGTCAGAGAGAGAGGGAGACACAGAATCTGAAGCAGGCTCCAGGCTCTGAGCTGTCAGCACAGAGCCCGACGCGGGGCTTGAACTCACGGACCGCGAGATCATGACCTGAGCCGAAGTCGGACGCTCAACCGACTGAGCCACCCAGGCGCCCCCCCCCAAAAAACCTTTACTTATTTTTTAAGAAAGAGAGAGAGAGAGCAAGAGTGCACACATTTGCACAAGTGGGGGAGGGGCAGAGAGAGAGAGAGAAGGAGACACAGAATCCAGAGCAGGCTCCAGGCTGTGAGCTGTCGGTGCAGAGCCCAACACGGGGCTCGAACTCACAAACCGTGAGCTCATGACCGGAGCTGAAGTTAGATGCTCAACCAAGCCACCCAGGCGCCCCTGGGAAAGGCCATTTGGATATCATGAGTCATCGTAGGAGTAGCCTCAGGAATCACCCAATCCAAGTTCAAGTTCTAACTCTGCCATTTACTGGCTACTTGACCTCGGACAAATCATTTCATCTTTTTGAGGCTGAGTTTCCCCATCTGGAAAATGGGTTGGTAACAGCACCTAACGGCACTCACGGGACTGTCGTGAGATTATATATGTAAAACCCATAACCCGCTGCGCGGTACTCATAAGAGCTGAACACACAGAGGTTGCTGTTATTATCATCATTATCACCGTCATTATTATTGCTGAGGGTGGAAGAGCCTGACCCAGCGTCTGACACCCAGCGGGTGAAAACGTCAATGTTGAATGAAGGATTTCACGCTTGCGTCGGGTGCCTATAGCCGCCCTCCTCAAACAAGCACGTTTTATTATATGTCGGAGTTTCTACGGGTCAAGAATTCGGGAAGGGCCCCCTCGGGTGGTACAGGAACAGGGCTCTTCTGTGCTTGCTCGGGTGCGGTGGCTGGGCAGGGGCGGCTGGGGGCCACCCGGACATTCCTCTTTCTTCGTGGAGTCTCAGGGCATCTCCGTGTAGATTTCTCTGCAGGAGCCGGTCTCCGGGCTTCCCTAGATAGAGCACGGCAGCCTCGGGCAGCCGGACTCCACGGATGGCACAGCCAGGGGCTGGGGCAGCTCAGGGTATGCACGTCAAGGCTCCGGGGCTCGGGGCAGCGGCCACATTGCCTTTTATGGCTGGTTGTGGAAGTGATGCTGTGTCACGGATCCCCCCAGATTCAAGAAGAAACAGATTGTACCTCTCGGTGGGAGATACGTCAGGCTCCTCTCATAGGAAGACGGTGGGACACGTGAGCTCTCAATGTGGACTCTGCTGGGAAAGCACAATCCGCCACCGTGTCTGACTCCACGGAGGGAGGAGTCAAATGGTGCATATTTAGGTGGCGGCCGAGCAGCGGGAGGGGAATTGTATTTTGGGGATAGGAGGAGAAAAGACCCTCAGATCCCATTGCGTGGACAGCTGCCTGCAGCAACACGGGCAGGCTGGCCCAGGGCTCAGCGTAAACCGGATAAATAACCACAGTTTATCGAAGACTTAATTTGCACTGAGTGTTCACGTGCTTGTCACGTTCCCCCTTGCACAGAACAGGGAAACTGAGGTTCAGGAAACGAAGTGACCCGGGCCCAAGGCACTCCCTGGGAAGCGTCAGAGTTGGGATTTGCGCCTAGGTCTGGGGGACCTCGAATGAGTCCCCTTCACCACCCTGGGCCTGGCGTCCCCCATCACGCCAAAGGTCAGGCCAGCTCTGCCCAGCACTCCGCACCCCTGTTCAGGGGGCCCGGGGCATACGGCGGGAGCTCCGGAAACAGCGCAAGTACCTGGGGACCGCGCGCAGAAGCGGTGAGGCTGAAAGCGGAACATCGGAGGGGAACAAGAGAATCAGAAATTTCAGTCTCGGGCCCAGAGACCTGGAAGGTCCCGTCGGGGCGCCTGAGTCTCACCTGCAACCGATCCACGTGGCTTCCTGATCCTAGCAGCCCTGAGCAAACGGTCACATCACACCTACTTAACTTCCCCCACGGATGTGGCGCTCACTACCTCTCACAGCAGCCCAATTACCAGAGGAAGTGTTTTCACTGGCTTTGTGTGTGTGTGTGTGTTTGGGGGGGGGGGGGTCTCCATTGGAATAGTCTTTCTAGAAAGTGGCTTGGCAATGGATACACATCAATTCCAAGGGCCTCAAAAACACGTGTGCCTTTTGTGCCGCCAGAGATGCTCCAGAGGTATCTGTGGTGAAAAAGAGAAGATATGGGCAATGCACTGAGCGCAAGAGTGTTCTCAGCAGCAATCTTTACAGTTGTGCAACAATTAGAAACCCCTAACGGTCCCACAACAGCCGTCTGGGTTGACCACTTATGGGATCTCCTGGGAAATATTGCCACAAAGCCATTTAACGTTCTGTTTTTCTTTCTTCTCTTCCCTTTCCCCCTCCCCCTTCTCCTCCTTCTTCAGAGAGATAAAATCTGCCTTTCGACCCACTAACAACTGCCTCGGGGAAGCAATTTAGATCATATGTGGTGTGCTGAGCTTGGAACTCTGAACTGAGAGAGGGGCTGAGGCCGGAGAGCAGCGCACGCTGGCTCTGTGATGTTCTACCTGGTGCCTCCCCACCCTCGTGTTCTAGAACGCGGTCCTGTTCCTGGAGAACATCTGGTCAACCTCCACCAAGCTACTCCATATGCACTTGGCTTCCTCTTCCAATGGAGGCTTGCCGTTTATTTGCTTGCTGGCCTTGTTTTTTTAAATGTTTTATTGTGGACTATATTTTATGTGCAAAATGGGGCGAAAATAGTTACTTATTTGCAGTTAAAATAATAAAATCAACACCCAAATACTCTCCATTCAGATTAAAAAACAGAACCTTATCAGTACATTCAGAGTCCCTGAAATCACCATCAACTTGATGATTGTTTAAATCATTCTCCCATCATAGGGGCGCCTGGGTGGCTCAGTGGGTTAAGCATCTGACTCTGGATTTGGGCTCAGGTCATGATTTCATGGTTCATGAGATCAAGCCCCGGATGGGGATCTACGCCCACAGCATGGAACCTGCTTGGGAGTTGCTCTCTCCCTCTCTTTCTGCCCCTCCCCACTCTCTCTCTCTCTCTCTCTCTCTCCCCTCAAAAATAAACTTAAAAAAATCATTCTCCCATCGTGTGTATAAAACTTTGTTTCATATATATATGAAACATAAAATGTGTGTATATATTATTTCTAATGTATTTGCTTTGATGCTCATAATATAAGAGATATTGTATACCTCTTGTAATATAAGAGATATTGTATACCTCTTGTAATATAAGAGATATTGTATACCTCTTGTAATATAAGAGATATTGTATGCCTCTTGTAATATAAGAGATATTGTATACCTCTTGTAATATAAGAGATATTGTATACCTCTTGTAATATAAGAGATATTGTATACCTCTTGTAATATAAGAGATATTGTATACCTCTTGTAATATAAGAGATATTGTATACCTCTTGTAATATAAGAGATATTGTATACCTCTTGTAATATAAGAGATATTGTATACCTCTTGTAATATAAGAGATATTGTATACCTCTTGTAATATAAGAGATATTGTATATCTCTTGTAATATAAGAGATAATATATATTGTGGTAGATTATAATGTATATTATATCTACATCAAATATACATGCATACATTTATCATTACATACGTTTGCCTAAGCAGCGACTTATTTTCTTCTGCCTGTCTTTGAACTCTACGGAAATGGAGCAGTATTTTACATATTCCTCTGCAACTTTTTTCGTTTGCCTTCCCGTTCGCGGGCTTTGTGCGTGTTGTCCTGTGTGGCCACAGCTGCTGTGTGCCCAGTGCTATGTCATAGTCGTTGCATGACTGTACCAGGGTTTGGGGACCATTTTTCCGTTGATGGATGTACGTGGGTTGTCCCCGGGGTTATTGCTAATCAATGTCATCTTTTTTACACGTCTCCTGGTGCGTTTGCAAAAAACTTTTCCTAGGGCATTGTGTCAGCTGGGGTTCAACCAGGAACAACCAGGAGGAGATCGGGGTTCAGAGATGCACTGCAAAGAGGGATTTACAAGACTATGGGAGCTAGTTGGGTGAGTCCGAAATCCAGAGGGCAGCTGGAAAGTCCTAGGCATGAGCCATCACAAGTGGAATTTCTTGGGGGATGGTTGGGTCTGCTCTTAAGGCTTTTCGACAGATTGGATCAGACCCACCCAGATGATCCAGGATAGCCTCCTTTGCTTGAAGGCAACTGATTATGGACTTTAATCACATCTACAAAATTCCTTCACAGCAACAGCTAGCTCAATGCTTGATGAACAGCCAACTGGGGACTGTGGTCCAGCCAAGCGGACCTATAACCTTGACCTTCACATCATAAACCAAGAAGTGAGATTGCTTGGGCCAGAGCAAGGATCCAGGTGTGAAGGAGGCGTAAGTGCGTGTTTTTACACACAATAGCATTCCCGTTTGTTTCTTTTGTTATCGGAAGGGCGGGAAGGATAGTGACTAAAGCCTGAAAGCCAATACAATAAATCGTGAAATTCATTCTGCCCTCCTCCCCCTTTCTGTGGGCCCACCACCCCTCTACCCTGCCCCTGCCCTGCCCCAGACAACCAGGTGAGAGCAGGTGTGTGTAAATATATGCCATGCAGGGATCCCAACTTTGACTTCATTAAATTTTTATAAAAGACTCCTGAGATTGATGTTATCTTGTAACTTGCATTTTAAAAAATTGATAACATTTTATGGGTGTCCCTCATGCCAGGACATTTAAGTCTAAAATCATTAAATCATTCTTTTTCTTAAAAAAAATTTTTTTTTTAATGTTTATTTATTTTGGAGAGAGAGAGAGACAGAGACAGAGAGCAAGTGGGGGAGGGGCAGACAGAGAGGGAGACACAGAATCTGAAGCAGGCTCCAGGTTCCAAGCTGTCCGCACCGAGCCCAACACGGGGCTCGAACCCACGAACCATGAGATCGTGACCTGGGCCGAAGTTTGACACTTAACCGACTGAGTCGCCCAGGCACCCCTTTCTTTCTTTTTTTTTTTTTTTAACTGGACTTCACGTCCAGTGCAGAGGCCAATGTGGGGCTTGAACTCATGACTCTGAGATCCAGACCTGAGCTGAGATCAAGAGTTGGATGCTTAATCAGCTGAGCCACCCACATGCCCCAAAGTTATTCTTTTTTTTTTTTTTTTTTTTAAATTTTTTTTTTCAACGTTTATTTATTTTTGGGACAGAGAGAGACAGAGCATGAACCGGGGAGGGGCAGAGAGAGAGGGAGACACAGAATCGGAAACAGGCTCCAGGCTCTGAGCCATCAGCCCAGAGCCCGACGCGGGGCTCGAACTCACGGACCGCGAGATCGTGACCTGGCTGAAGTCGGACGCTTAACCGACTGCGCCACCCAGGCGCCCCCCAAAGTTATTCTTTATAATAGTTGCTTAATATTCTGGTGGACAGAGGAAAGCACTGTAACTTTGCAAACACCCCTCTGTTGCTGGGTACTTGCTAAACTTCAGGGTTTTGCCCCCTATAAACAATGCTCCATAAACATCCTTGCAGACATTTCCTTGGGTGCACGTGCTTTTATTTCTGTAGGACAGATTCCCAAAAGCAGAGGGCAGGTCAACAGGCATGTGTGTTTTAAATGCCAAGAGAGGGGCGCCTGGGTGGCTCAGTCGGTTAAGCATCCGACTTCGGCTCAACTCGTGATCTCACGGTCCGTGGGTTCGAGCCCCATGTCGGGCTCTGTGCTCGGAGCCTGGAGCCTGCTTCGGATTCTGTGTCTCCCTCTCTCTCTGCCCCTCCCCCGCTCGTGCTCTGTCTTTCTCTCACTCTCTCAAAAATAAGTCAAACATTACAAAAATGATAAAATAATAATAAACGTTGAGAGACTCCAGCAGATACTTCCCTAGGAAACCGCAGCAGTCCAGGCTCCCACCGGCAATGGCAGAGCAGGGAATAAAATCATTCCCTGCATGCTCACCAGACTGATTTTTAACAATTTTGCTAACTCTTGCCAATGGATAAAAAAAAAAAAAAAAAAAAAAAAAAAAAAAAATGCTTTCTCATCGCTGCTTTAATTTGTATTTTTTTTTCCCCTGTTGGCAAAACTGGTGAATTTTCACAACCCTGGTGGCTACTTGCATTTTTTTTTTCATGTTCTGCTAGCTCACATCCTTTGAGTATTTTTCTTTTCTTTTTCTTTTTTTTATTTTTTCTTTTTTATTATTTTTTTAATTTTTCAATATATGAAATTTATTGTCAGATTGCTTTCCATACAACACCCAGTGCCCATCCCAAAAGGTGCCCTCCTCAATGTCCATCACCCACTTTCCCCTCTCCCACCCCCCATCAATCCTCAGTTTATTCTCAGTTTTTTTTTTTTTTTTTTTTTTCAACGTTTTCTTATTTAGTTTTGGGACAGAGAGAGGCAGAGCATGAACGGGGGAGGGGCAGAGAGAGAGGGAGACACAGAGTCAGAAACAGGCTCCAGGCTCCGAGCCATCAGCCCAGAGCCCGACGCGGGGCTCGAACTCACGGACTGCAAGATCGTGACCTGGCCGAAGTCGGACGCTTAACCAACTGCGCCACCCAGGCGCCCCTGTTCTCAGTTTTTAAGAGTCTCTTATGTTTGGCTCTCTCCCACTCTAACCTCTTTTTTTTTTTCCTTCCCCTCCCCCATGGGTTTCTGTTAAGTTTCTCAGGATCCACATAAGAGTGAAACCATATGGTGTCTGTCTTTCTCTGTATGGCTTATTTCACTTAGCATCACACTCTCCAGTTCCATCCACGTTGCTACAAAAGGCCATATTTCATTTTTTCTCATTGCCACGTAATATTCCATTGTGTATATAAACCACAACTTTATCCATTCATCAGTTGATGGACATTTAGGCTCTTTCCATAATTTGGCTATTGTTGAGAGTGCTGCTATAAACATTGGGGTACAAGTGCCCCTATGCATCAGCACTCCTGTATCCCTTGGGTAAATTCCTAGCAGTGCTATTGCTGGGTCATGGGGTAGATCTATTTTTAATTTTTTGAGGAACCTCCACACTGTTTTCCAGAGCGGCTGCACCAATTTGCATTCCCACCAACAGTGCAAGAGGGTTCCCGTTTCTCCACATCCTCGCCAGCATCTATAGTCTCCTGATTTGTTCATTTTGGCCACTCTGACTGGCGTGAGGTGACATCTGAGTGTGGTGTTGATTTGTATTTCCCTGATGAGGAGCGACGTTGAGCACCTTTGAGTATTTTTCTATGGGGGTCTTGTCTTGCCATTGTTACCTCTACAAAATGACATTGTTAAACCAGTTTTGGGAAGACTCTACATTGGAAGGCTGCCCACGTTGAGGTCCCCTGTTATGTCCTGGATAAGAATTAGGTCTTGGCTCAGCCAGACTCAGGTACGCTACTCACTTGAAACTGTCCCTGGGGGAAGTCACCTCTCCTCTCGGACTCTGGTTTTTTTCTACTTTTAAAACGGGCTGAAGGGCTCTTGGATCTCTTAGGCTTGTTGAAAAGATTGAAGGGGAAAACGCACATCAGATGCTTGGGATTTGTCAGCGCTCAGCAGGTGGATGGCAGATGTTATCAGGGGTCGAGTCTCTGGGAACACAGAATTGCTCCACTGTCACATGCAGCACATCCAGAGTGACTGGTCATAGCAGAGCCGCAGCAGTGGCCATGGGGGGGGGGGGGTCATATGACCCATGGGGAGGATCAGAGGCCCTGCGCTGGGGCAATGCTCTCACAGCAGGGGGCCTGCCAGGCACTGCCTGGGCCATCCCTGAGCCCGAGCAGTGCCCTCTCTGCCCGGGAGCCTGTTTTCTTGGCAGAGATGGCCGCTTTGGATGGTGGAGACCTCAAAACCTGGCTGTGGTGCAGGTAGCACCTGCTAGGTGTGGGGGACAGGCCAGGATCCTGACTCATGAGGTCTTGCCCCTTTGCGTGGGGCCCGGAGCAAGCTGGGGGGGGGGCACCACAGGAGGCCATTAGGAGGCAGAGGGAGAGGGTCCCATTACTTCAAGGCTTCTGTAGTGCCCAGCACTACACAAACCTCTGGACAGGCCTCCACGGTGTAAATGATCATTATTCCCTTTTTACTGGGGCTCAGAGAGGTGAGTTCACTTTCTCAAGATCACACAGCCGGCACATGACGGAACTGGGATTTGAACCAAGTCTGTCTGAATCCCCAACCCCATGGTGCTATTCACCCCACGCTGTCTGGCTAGTGAGAATGCCACTGCCCTTGCTTCCACGTGGTCAGTCCACAGTGGGCACCGGGACCAAATTTCTCGGTGGACCAGAATTCTCGGTGGAGCCGCTTTAGATAAGTACTTGGAAGGCACCGGGGCTGACGAGTAACAGTTACTGAGTCCCCCTGAGTTTCAGGTGCCGCGCAAGGCTCTGACTGAATCCTGGTAGGTCTCCTGATGGAAGAGGTCCCTCTCTTGCCCCCTTTTTAGAGATGACTAAACTGAGGCACAGCATGGTGACGTCACTTTAACCAAAGACACCCCCACCCCCCAGCGAATGAGGATTGGAGTGGGGGACACGGAGCCCAGTCTGTCTCTAGCCAGTGCCCCTGGCACCTTTAGGAGGGACGCAGGAAATGCTCTCAAACGGGGAAGCGGTTGGGAATCGGTGGCGTGCGCCCTCTGCTGGCGGACACCACGGGGCAGCGCCCACAGCGCCGCGGAGCTGAATTCAAATCCCTGTTCTCACATTTCCTGGTTGGGTGACCTGGGCAAGTCACTTCACCTGCTACCGCCTCAGTTTCCCCACCTGCACAATAGGAATAGGAGTAGTGGGGACTTCTCGGGTCGCTGCGAGGCTTCTGTAACAGAAGGCGTTCACAGGTTATGACTGACCCATGATAGTGCTGATGGATGTCAGTGGCAAGGGAGGGACTCCTTTCTTCCCAGGATGGGAAGGGAGCTGGAGTGCCCCCTCGCGCCCAGCTCACCAAGGGCGTGAAGAGCGGGAGGAGGGCACCTCGAAGCTTTAGAGATCCTTTGGGGAAATCAAGGACCATCCCGTTATCTCATGCAACCTTCTCCCCGCCTTCACTGGCCTCCTTTCTGCTCTTCCAAGGCCACACAGTCAGGACGTGTCAGAGCAGTGCGCCCCCCACCTCATGACGGTGACCACTTAGCAAAGCAACCTCTTGGCCAATCTCCCCCAAGCCCTACCTTTCTCACTGCCTTCACTCCCCGGCTCTGAAACCAGCCATGGCTCCCCATAGTTCCCAAAGTTCACCGTCCACCGTCTGCCTTCAACCTACCCTTCCAAACTGTCTCTCTGTCCTCGTTGGGCGGGCAGAAAGCTAAAGATGGGGCTGGTCATTGGATCTCGCCAAGCTGGTTTATTCACTGCCCCAGAATCAGCCTTGTGGGGTCACCTCTGGGCCTCTGCCCAGGCTGGACCCCCACCAGGAATGTCCTTTCCCCCCTCTTTGGCTCTAACCCTAACTCTATCCAAAGTGAGAAATGGCAGTAACCAGCTGCAGGAAACCAGAATTTGATCGCTCTAACCAGCTCTACTCAAAGATGCTGATAATGACACGGATGTATGGATCGCATAGGGCTGTAGATAGACATATAGATACAGACATACAGACACAGAGTAACATGGATAGACAAATGGATATATTTACAGACTTATAAATGGGCATGCCCATAGACATGTAGGCATGCACATTTTTTTTTTCAACGTTTATTTATTTTTGGGACAGAGAGAGACGGAGCATGAACGGGGGAGGGGCAGAGAGAGAGGGAGACACAGAATCGGAAACAGGCTCCAGGCTCCGAGCCATCAGCCCAGAGCCTGACGCGGGGCTCGAACTCACGGACCGCGAGATCGTGACCTGGCTGAAGTCGGACGCTTAACCGACTGCGCCACCCAGGCGCCCCATAGGCATGCACATTTAGACAGACCTACAGGGTTTGGTTTTTTTTTTTTAATATTAAAGGAGGAGTGGCCATACAGCAAATAATAGCACAGAACGTCGGGAGGGCCAGTTATGATGATGTCATAGGCAAGTTTATTTATACACAATAACCCGCCCCGAGGTTTTTCTCCAAGGGCCAGCTCTGAAAAATTTGTCCCAAGCAAATTTAGAATCAAATAAGAAAATAATTTAAGTCTCAATTGCCACTCTTGGGGACACGGCTGTTCTGGACCACCAGTGGGGCTGAGGACCCTTGTGTGTCCCTTGCCTGGGAGAATCTGGTTTCCTTTCCCTCCAGGAAAGGCCTTGGAAGGTGTGTTTGCTTTTCCTTTCGTTTCCTTTCCTTTCCTTCTTTCTTTTTCTTTCTTTCTTTCTTTCTTTCTTTCTTTCTTTCTTTCTTTCTTTCTCTTTCTTTCTTTCTTTCCTACCAGCTTTATTGAAGTATATTTGACAAATAAAAATGGTCTGTATTTAAGATGTACAACATGATGCTTTGATATGTGTACACATTGTGGAATGATCACCACATCAAGCTAATTTACCTGCCTGTCACCTCACATACTTACCATTGTGTGTGTGTGTGTGTGATGTCTCCGTGCCCCGCACCTGCCCTGTGCATGATGAAGGCGTGTGGGTGGAGGCTGGGGGAGGAATGGCCTCACGCAGACATGCTTTCGCATGCTCAGAAGACATCTGACAGACGCATTTACCACAGCTCTGGATTCTCACAAGGAGCTCCCCTCCACCCCGTCCTGCTACCCCAACAATCGTCCCTCTCCCTGCGGCCGCTCCATTCTCCAGGCGTTTTGGCCAGGGAAAACTCGAGTCGTCCTGGATTCCTTCTCAGCCCACGCCGGCCCTTCCCTCGGCAAATCCTTTCCTGAGAATGACAAAACCCACACCCTGAGAGTGACAAAAACCGCACGTCGCCGATATGGCCATCGCCCCCGGTCAGAGTGCTGGGTCGGCTGCAGGACCTTCCTCACTGTGTCCCTGTTTCTACCCTCATCACCCTCTGCTGTCGGAGGGACTCTGCCAAAATACGAAATCAGATCACGTTTTCCTCTGCTCCAAACCTCCCCCGGAAGAGAACAGTTTTGCAAATCGTTTCTCTGATAAGGGACTTGGACGTGGCATGTGTAAAAAACGAAGACTCCACCCGAAAAGGGCAAATGACCCGCCAAAAACTAGGCAAAGGGTCTGATCGACATCTCTCCGAATAGACACACAAGGGGCCAATGGGCATGGGAGATGTGCCCCATGTCAGTTGCAGAAATGCGAATCAACGCTCAGATACGTCTTCACAGCCCCGAGGGTGGCCGTGACTTAAAAGGAGAGACCACAGGTGCCGGTGAGGATGTGGAGACGATGCCCCCCCCCCCCCCCCCCCCCCCCCCGTCAGTGGTGAGAATGCAAAATGGCACAGGTGCTTTGGAAAACGGGTTGGCAGATCTTCTAAATCCAGAATCGCCATGTGAGTCCGCGCGTGGGTCCACTCGGGCGCCACATCAAAATACCACAGATCGCGTGGCTTAGACCACACACATTTTACTTCCCACAGTTCTGAAGGCTGGGAAGTCCAAGATCAAGGTGCCGGTGTTCTTCGTTTTGGCCCCATGAGTTTTATTTAATTCAGTGTTGCTGAACACATCGCTGTCATTATCAAGGATGCTCAAACTGTCCCGGTTTTCACCAGTGGGAGTCTCTCTGCCAGCCGGGGTCCTGCCCCGTGGACACGGTTCCCTCCTTCTTTGTGTACTTTCGTGGTTTCGGGCACAAGATGTTCTAGGCTCGTCTTGTACTTTCCCTGGCCCAGCCCTGGAGTTAGCCTTTTCTTCACGGAGCCCTGACTCTCTTTGGTGCCCCCAGGGTGGCATTGCCCCTGGGACATCTTAATTGGACAGAGCAAGGACATATGTATGTGGATTTCTAGGTATAGTGACAAACCAGGAGTTCATGCTAATGCCTCCAATCCAGCCCAATGCCACGATAATCTTCTGAGGCCTCTTTCTAGCTTTCCATATTCGTATTTCTCTCCTCCCGCAGTGACAAACTCGGATCCCGAACCGGCATTATATTTATTCATTTGCTCAGTCCTACAATACCCGGAGAAAAGTTTCAGAATACCTCTTTGGAAAACCGAATTTGTGACACAGAGTTTGAGACTCATTCAGTGCAGTTATGTGATTTATCTGAAATAAGTCAGGTGTGGGGGCACCTGGGTGGCTCAGTCGGTTAAGTGTCCAACTTCAGCTCAGGTCACGATCTCACCGTTCATGGGTTCGAGCCCCGCGTCGGGCTCTGTGCTGACAGCTCGGGGCCTGGAGCCTGCTTCGGATTCTGTGTCTCCCTCTCTCTCTGCCCCTCCCCTGCTCATGCTCTTTCTCTGTCTCTCAAAAATAAATAAACATTGAAAAAAATTTAAAAAAATAAGTCAGGTTTGTTTGTTTCTGCTTGTATTCATTTTTATGGATTTTCCCCATATTGCTGATGTGGATTTCTAAAAAAATATTTTTTGATTTTTGAGAAGACAGAGCATGCTTGGGAAGGGGCAGAGAGAGAGGGAGACACAGAATCCGAAGCAGGCTCCAGGCTCCGAGCCGTCAGCACGGAGCCCGACACGGGGCTCGAACTCACGAACTGTGAGATCGTGACCCAGCCGAAGTTGGCACTCAACCAACTGAGCCACCCAGGCGCCCCAGACTTGGATTTTTTTAAAGTACACAAAATATCAACACATTTCCCAAAGTCAAAACTATGCAAAAAGAGAACACTGTATTTTCGTTTTATTGGAATTAAAAAAAAGAAAACTACAAAAAGTTGTCTTCACGGACATGTCATTCTCTCTCCTAACCCTTCCACCCGTTTCTCACCTACCTCCTTGGGAAACTAATTTCATTAGTTTTCGGTTTATCCCTCCTGCGTTTCTTTTGCAAAAATTAGAAGCTTCAAGTAAATGTTATTTTCCCTTCTTTCTTACACAAAAGACCGCATATTACATACCCTTTTTCACACTTTGTTTTTTTCAATGAACACTATGTGTTAGTAATCCAAAGAAAATTTCCTTATTCTTTCTTTTTTTTTTTTTTTACAGCTGCATAGTACTTCATCTTGGAGCTGATCCAGTTACTAAATGAATTTCATGTGTATGGGCGTTAGGGTGTTTCCAATATTTTTTTAAGTTTATTATTTATTTTGAGAGAGAAGGGGCCTGCATGCATGGCAGGGGCAGGGGTGGGGGTGGGGGTGGTAGGGGTAGAGGCAGAGAGAGAGAGTGAGAATCCCAGGCAAGCTCCCTACAGTCAGCGCAGAGCTCGATGTGGCGCTCCATCTAATGAAACTTGACATCATGACCTGAGCCAAAATCAAGAGTCCGATGCCTAAGTGACTGAGCCACCCAGGAGTCCCAGGTGTTTCCAATATTTTAAAATTATGAACAAGGCTGCAGTGAACAACCTTATGCATAGATATTTAGAAGTGGAATTGCTGGGTCAGAAGGTAAACGCAAGTGAAGTTTTTTGAGACATTACCAATTTCCCCTCCATTTAATTTTTTTTTTCAACGTTTATTTTTATTTTTGGGACAGAGAGAGACAGAGCATGAACGGGGGAGGGGCAGAGAGAGAGGGAGACACAGAATCGGAAACAGGCTCCAGGCTCCGAGCCATCAGCCCAGAGCCCGACGCGGGGCTCGAACTCACGGACCGCGAGATCGTGACCTGGCTGAAGTCTGACGCTTAACCGACTGCGCCACCCAGGCGCCCCATCCTCTCCATTTAACACATCTACCAGCAAAGTAGGCATGTCTATTTCCCCAGAGTCATCAAGAGCGTAAGCTGTCAAGCGTCTTCATGTTTTTCTAATCTGAAGGGTGAGAAGTAGTTTTTTTTTTTTAAGTTTTTTTGAAAAGTAGTACAGCTTATCCGGCTTCTCCCAAGGATAACGTGCCACATAACCAAAGTGCAATGATCAGCGCCAGGAATTTGACACGAACACATCACTTTTCACTAAATCACAGACCTTACTCTGATCTCCCCAGTTTTTACACGCACTCAAAACTTCTGGTGTATATTTCATTGAAATTTTATCCTCAATGTAGCTATAATTTGGGTGTCTCTTATGGCCAATGAAGTGAGCATTTTTCGTAAGTTTAAGGATCATTGTTACATCGTTTTTCATCAATTGTTCACATTTTTGTCCATTTTTCTATCTGGTTTCCACATTTTCCCCCTTTCACACTTAAAGAGTTCTTCATACATTAATGATATTAGCCTTTATCTATAACATATGTTGCACGTATTTTCTCTTTGTCAGTTAGCTGTCTTTTGACTTTGCTTACGGCGTTTTCCACGTGTAAAAGTTACAGAAGATGTTGTGTACTCAAATGCATTGATCTTTTATCACATCTGGATTTTAAGTCATAGTTGGAAGGCTATCCCCCCCCCCGCCCCCCCACACAAGCTATGGAGGAATTCACCCATATTTTTTTCACCACTTCTGGTTTTGTTATTTACATCACGTTCTCATCATTTAGGAGTTTGTGTTTGTGTATGGTGGGAGGGGTGGATCCTGGGTCAGATAAGTACATAGAACAAAATATTAGCCATAGATGGCAGGCACACGGGTATTTGCCACGCTTGCACCTTTTCTCAAGGTTTGACAATTTGAAAGATAAACAGGGGGCAAAGCGAGCGAGGCCGTTGGCTTAGGTGGACGGGGCGCCGGGGCCCTTTAAGACGGGCCCCGCCCACCCCGGAAGAGCTCGTCCAAGCCCCGCCTCCCGCCGCGCTCCGCCTTCTCCCCGCCTGCGCCGGCCTAGCCCTCCGCCGCCGAGTGCAGTCACGTGAGCCGGGCTGCGGTGCCCCGGTCCGCGCCGTCATGGTGGCCCCGATGTACGGCTCCCCCGGCGGCCGCCTGGCCCGGGCGCTGACGCGGGCCCTGGCGCTGGCCCTGGTGCTGGCCCTGCTGGTCGGGCTGTTCCTGAGCGGCCTGACGGGCGCGATCCCGATCTCGGGGCGCCAGTGGGGGCCCGACGGGCCGGTCCCACCCGCCTCCCGCAGCCGCTCGGTGCTCCTGGACGCCGAGACCGGCCAGCTCCGACTGGTGGATGGCCGCCACCCTGACGCCGTGGCCTGGGCCAACCTCACCAACGCCATCCGCGAGACCGGGTGAGGGTTGGTCCGACTCCGCGCGGGACCCGCTGAGGGAGGGGGTTGCATGGACACCGGGCCTCTCGCCCGCCCCTAGAACGGGGCCCCTGTCTCCCCGAGGGTCACTTTTCCCGCCCCTGAGACTGCAGCACAGCCATCCGGACCGGATCCCTGGGGCTAATGCAGCATCTCTCAGCTCATGGGGACCAGTCCCTGGCCTTGAGCCAAAGGTGACAGTACCTCTGTTACCCTAGAGACCAGATCCCTGCCACCCAGGCCCCAGTGACTCCATCTGCATCAGGTCCGCGGAGCGCCGCCCCCCTCCCCCCATCTTGGGCCCGAAGGCTGGTGACAGCTCTTCAAGAGAGAAACTCTCGTCTCACTTCCTTGGTTGTGGTGGCTTACCCCATGGGTGCCAGCTTCCTGCCTCTGTTCTAGAACCAGGGCAGCGGGACTGAGCCTAGATTGTAGGCCAGTGGGAAAAGCGCGAGGTCCCTAAATTCACACAGACCCAGATAGTATGTTTGCTTGGGCTCTTCTCCTTTCTCTCCTCTCTCCCGGTCCTCTCTCCTCTCTCCTGGTCCTCTCTTGCTTGGCCAGATAGTATGGAGCCAAGTGCTCGGTCCTTGGTAGTCTCGATTGCTGTCCTTATCGCTGGGACCCCGGCTGTCGTTCTGACTCCCTTGCTTGTCTGGGCTCCCATTTCTGTGATCCAGATTTTGGATGTGCTCCACCGGGAGGTTGAGTGGTACCCTCTCAGGCCCCGTACCAGGGCTTGTGCCCATTCATTCATTCATTCATTCACTCACCTGATGTACTTGGCTTTGGGGACACCGAGCTGAGCAAGGTGAGGGTCCCGATTCAGTGGGGAGGCAGACAGTGCCAGGAGGGAAACCGGAGCCCGTGGGCGGGGGAGAATTGCCTAAAAGCCTTGTCAGCAGGGCTCAGGCCCTGGATCAAGGCTGTGTTGGGGATCCTAGTGAACCCTAAGTTCCCCTCTACTGCCCTCCCACTGCCCCCATCCACTTTGCTGGCATGCATTAATTCCTGCAGGTGTTGGGGAGATACAGAACGTGGGAGACACCCCCATTCTGGTGCTTTGTGGGACTTGGGAGGGTATCGGGTAGACAGAGGGGACATTGTGAGGAAGGATTTGCTGCAGACACAGCGGGTGGGGCTAATGTGGGAAGGCTCCCAGGGAGAGGAGGCCACAGGGTGGGCTAGAGTCTATGGCAGGAACTAGGGCTCTGTGGCTCTGTGACTCTGGAATCTGGTTACCCTTTCTCTGCTGACTCATACGTGTTTGGGGCCCTAACAAAGCCAAGAGGGCCTGACAAATCTCTGCCTGAATGCTGGCTAGGAAGGAGGCACAGAGGTGAGGCCCCGCATAGGGCGGGGGCTTTGTCTTCAGGAGGCCCCCACTGGGCTGTGTTGCTCTGAATTCTGGAAAACAGACGTGGAGAGAGGACTTCCTTGATTGTGCCGGATGGAAAGGTCTTTCAGGCCCAGCTCCTTTGCTCTGCGACCTTTGCTCTGTGAAGGGTAAATCCCTTCACCTCTCTGAACCCATTCCCTCCTCTGAAAGGAAGGGGGGGGGGAAATTCAGTGGGGTCACAGAAAGCCCCTCTGTTTACTGAAAGAAGGAATGAGTGAAAGAAAGGAGCAGGTGCCCTCTGCCCCATTTTATAGTTGGGGAAACTGAGGCCTAAGGCAAGAGGCCAGGTCTCTTCTGTACTTCTCGCTTTCAACCTCCCCTTTCCAGCATCCTTTCGGTCCAGTCTTCCCATTTAGCACTTGGGACCATGATGTAGGGAGAACTGTATCAGAAGCAGGGAAACTGAGGCCCTTCAGAACAACCTCTTAGAACTCAGAGGTGAGACGAACTACATGTGGGGTTTCCTGGTCCCCGATCAGCAGAACCGCCGAGCTGTGGGTGACTGTCTCATTTTTCCAAGGATGGAGGCCAGGAATTTGACTCGTCTTTTGTTTACCTGGACTCGGGATCTCTCCTCCTTCTGTCCCCCAGATTTCGCCACAGGATTGTCTGGCTAAATTCCATTTCCTCTTCCCACATAGTCTGCCCTCTCTCGGTTGTGCTGTATCTGACCTTGGACCGATACTCCCCGTGAAGCCTGAAACAGTTAGGATTGGGTGTGTGGGCATCTGAGCTGCCCCAGGAGGCAGAGCCTTCGCCAGTTTGGCTCTGACCTTGGTGCTGGGGAGGCTGAACCCTCCAGCCTTACCTTTTCCCCCTTCCTTGATGCCCCCCTCCGTCAACCAGCTGCTTGATACAAATCACAGATCACCTTGGAGTCAGGAAAGGAAGAGAATACCAATAAGAGGGAATTAACCTGTTAAGAGACAGAGAACCAGCCCAAATCCACCAGCCAACAAGCAGAAGCTTGTGAAGTGGATAAATACCATCCAACTGTTCTTGGAAGTCAGAAAAGATAATCATATTCCATTGAGAATGAGGAAGGAGTGATAGCCCCAGATGAGGTAGGGTGGCCTACATACCGAGGGTGCCCAGGGTACCCTATACCCCGAAGCAGGGCGTGGTGACCAGGGGAGATTTGTGACCCCCAGCTCATCTCACAGGAATGGGCTGGTTTTTCTCAAACGTGGCCTCTTTAGACCCTGGAATCGTCAGGCATTAGGCACCGACAGCGTAAAATCACAGTGTGGCCCATAGACGTTACAGAAAAGACAAAAAAAAAAAAACAAAAAAAAACCCGGAGGGAACAGATCAGTGTACCAACTTTTTATTTTTGTCGAAGCAGTGCATTAAGAACAAAACAGAAGCATTTATTGACCTCTGTCAGTTTTATCTCCTAACAGATCAGCTCTTTTAGAGCCAAGTAAGCAGAAAGGACGTGTTCTTTAATAGAGAGCAGTCTAATGGGTACATTAAGCTTCAGAAATGCTCTTGTCAGTGGTTTCCTCTTGACCGGGGATCGGGGTAGAGTTTGGCAAAGTGGTCAGCACAACAGGGAACCTAGAGGCCGTTTGCCCAAATTCAAGCTTCCCCGTTTCACAGATGGGCAAGGACGTGTGGTATGAGGCCGAGTGGCTGCCTTACTGTCAGAGACATTTGGGGCCCTTCGCCTGCCTCATCTCTGTGGTGACAACCTTGGAAAAGAAGTCATTCGATGGGCGCCCGGGTGGCCCTGTCGGTTAAGGGGCCGACCCTCGATTTCCACTTAGGTCCTGGTCTCACAGTCGGTGAGGTGGAGCCTGCATTGGGCTCGGGCTGACATCGCCGAGCCTGCTGGGGATTCTGTCTCCTTTTCTCCCTGCCACCCCCCCCCCCCCATAAACAGATACATATTAAAAAAAAAAAAATCATTTGATTAGGCCCAGGGCCTGTGGCAACAGAGGGATCCTCAGAGATCAGCCTCAGGGGCTCCAGCCCTGAAATCTGGTGACTTAGAACAAAGCCCCTTGAATGGGAACTCCCTCCATGCCAAGTGTTCTGGAAATAGGCGGAAACCCATCAACCTGGGTTTTCTGAGGGCAAAGTGAATACAACCCACCTAAATGGAGTCACCTCGGTTGCCCTTTGGAACGAGGCCGCACACCAGGAGATGGGGGGGAGGGGGGGGTGGGGCTATCGCTTCCTGCTGCTTCTTCCTCGTTTCCGTTCTCTTTTAAGTTTTTGGAATTATTATGCAAGTAGTTAATTGTATTAGACAGGTAATTAATTATTATACAAGCAATTCTTGTGGTAAAAATCCCAGCAGTCTAGAAAGTTAAGACAGGATGCATGAAGTAAAAATATAGCCCCAGAGATAACCAGGGTTAGCTCTTTCTTCCAGAACTTTCTGTGCATAAATAGGCCTAAGTATGTATGCCTATGTATAAGCATAGGTATGTGTGCGCGCCCGTGTGTGTGTGTGTGTGTGTGTGTGTGTGTGTGTGTAAAACGCTTTCCCACAGACCACCAATTGCGCTTCTCTAATTTAAAAAAAAAAAAAAATTTTTGGGGGGGGGGGGCGCCTGGGTGGCGCAGTCGATTAAGCGTCCGACTTCAGCCAGGTCACGATCTTGCGGTCTGTGAGTTCGAGCTCCGCGTCAGGCTCTGGGCTGATGGCTCGGAGCCTGGAGCCTGTTTCCGATTCTGTGTGTCCCTCTCTCTCTGTCCCTCCCCCGTTCATGCTCTGTCTCTCTCTGTCCCCAAAATAAATAAAAAACGTTGAAAAAAAATTTAAAAAAAAAATTTTTTTAAGGTTTATTTGTTTAGTTTGAGAGAGACAGAGACAGCATGAGCGGGGGAGGGGGAGAGAGAGAGAGAGAGAGAGAGAGAGAGAATCCCAAGCAGACCCCGCACTGTCAGCACAGAGCCCAACGCCGGGCTTGAACTCACGAAGCCATGAGATCATGTCCTGAGCCGAAACCGACAGTCAGACGCTTAACCGACTGAGCCACCCAGGCTCCCCTAATTTTTTTTTTTTAAAGGAAATTCTTTTTTTTAATGTTTATTTATTTTTGAGACAGAGAGACAGAGTGCAAGTGGGGGAGGGGCAGAGAGAGAGGGAGACACAGAATCTGAAACAGGCTCCAGGTTCCCCAGCCGTCAGCACAGAGCCCGACACGGGGCTCGAACTCACGGACCGCGAGATTGTGACCTGAGCCGAAGTCGGACGCTCAACCGACTAAGCCACCCAGGCGCCCCAGCTAATTTTTTTTTTTTTTTCCTTAATGTTGCCTCTGACATCTCGTCAGCACATGGCACTCTCTTCCCATCAGAGCAGTCTCCCTGTTATGTCATTACCTGTTTACATGCCGACCCCTCCCCCCCTCCCCTGCATTGGCCTTTGGAAGGCCGAGCCTGCTTGTCGTTCATTTCTTGGCGCCTGGTACCCAGTAGGCTCTCAACGAGGCTTGCTTGCCCAAAGTATCAGGCGTGCACATTTTGATCGTCTTTTCCTCTCCAGAGCCCTCTCTGGGGCTGAGCTGTTCCGGGCCTGGACGCCTTCCGGGGGCTTTTTAGCCGCCTCCCCATGAGGCTGTCCCGGCTGAGCCTGGCTGTGCCCTGTTTTGTCTCACACTCTCATTAGTGCCTTCCCGTAGCCCTCATTTTGTTCGCAGGAATTGCCTTAACCAGCGTTTCTCCCCTAGGTACAGAAGTCACCTGGGTGAATAGTTTGGTGTCCTTGGAGCAAGGATGAAATCCGGAACCACACGGGAAAAGATGGATAGATTTGGCCGCACACACACGAAAACCTCTGTGTGGCAAAAACAAAAGCGAAAAATCAATGAAAATGCAAACATATTTTCAGTGTTAGTGACAAGCGGAGGGCTAATGTGGACGTAGAGAATTTCGCAGATCAATAAGCAAAGATAAACACAAGGGAGAAAAGAGTAAAGCGCGTGCACCAAAGAGCTACAAGTGACCAATAAAAATGTAAAGACAAGTGCAATTTAACCGAGGAAAGGATTACAATGAAAACAACACGATGGAATTTTTTGACCATTGCCCGAGCAAAGGTGGGAAAGATTGATAGGAATCATTCCCAGCCAGGAGTGTGTACCTTGTGACGAGGCAGTCTGTTAGTTAGAAACACGGGGCCTCGAGCCCTGCCCCAGACCTCCTGATCAGAATCTGCTTCTGAACAAGGTCTTTTAGCCACACGGATGCACATCAGAGTTTGGAAATGCTGCTTCCCAGGGGGAATGGGAGCCAGCCTGCCTGGAATTGAATTTCGGTTCTGCCCTTTGCCGGCTCTGTTTCACGCTGTGGGTCTGCGGACCTGGTCCGCTCCATGTTTCTGGGAGCGGCGGGCTGGCTGGGGCATGTTCTCAAGTCAATAGCAGAGGCACAGGAGGGTGAGTAGAAACCAAGGAGGCCTCTTTTTTTTTTTTTTTTTTAATGTTATTTATTTTTGAGAAAGAGAGAGAACCAGAGTATGAGCTGGGGAGGGGGAGAGAGAGAGAGGGAGACGCAGAATCTGAAGCAGGCCCCAGGATCTGAGCTGTCAGCAACAGAGCCCGACGCGGGGCTCGAACTCATGAACCGCGACATCATGACCTGAGCCGAAGTCGGACGCTCAACCGACTGAGCCACCCGGGCGCCCCAAAGGAGGCCTCTTGAGGGCTGATCTTATAACTGGCACACGGTCATTTCCACCCATGTTCTGTTGGCCAAAGCAAGTCCTGTGATGTGACCGAGCCCAAATCAATGGGACGAGGAAGCGCTTGGCCGTTGGTGGGAGGGACCACAAAGTTGCACAGCAGAGGGCACAGATACGGGGGGGAGGCAGGGCAGTAGCACAGGCTCCCGCAGCAGTGACATAACTCTGTGCCTTAATTTCCTCTTCTTGTGTGATGGGGGGTGGGGGTAACCATGCCGACCTGGTAGGGTTGTAGGAGGGTCACAAGGATAAATGAGTTCGTACGTAAGAAGTGACTAGAACAGGGGCGCCTGGGTGGCTCAGTCGGTTAAGCGTCCGACTTCAGCCAGGTCACGATCTCGCGGTCCGTGAGTTCGAGCCCCGCGTCGGGCTCTGGGCTGATGGCTCAGAGCCTGGAGCCTGTTTCCGATTCTGTGTCTCCCTCTCTCTCTGCCCCTCCCCCGTTCATGCTCTGTCTCTCTCTGTCCCCCAAAAATAAATAAACGTTAAAAAAAAAAAAAAAAAAGAAGAAGTGACTAGAACAGCGTCTGGCACAGGGGAAGCCCTCACCGGATGCTGGCTGACATGATTGTGGGGGGTGGGACGTGGATTGGTACGGTTTTGTGGGGGACGGATGTTTCTCAGTGTTTATTGAAGTGAAAAAAACATGTGCCCTTTGACCCAGCACTCCTCTTGATGGACATTCGCGTGAATGGCCGTTCCTCACTGTGTTTTTCAGGGTTTACCGCTAGAGATGGCCGTGTGCCCAGCCGGGGGCTGGCTTTGCATCTGTCCCCGCGCTGACCAGGTGTCCCCTCTCCTCCCCGTCTAGATGGGCCTTTCTGGAGCTGCGGACAAATGGCCGCTATAACGACAGCCTGCAGGCCTACGCGGCGGGCGTGGTGGAGGCCGCCGTGTCTGAGGAGGTAAGGCCGGACCCGGGGGCGGGGAGGGGGGGACCCGGGGCTCCTGCCTCCCGTCCCACCTAGCGTGTTCCCCAGGGAGCTTTGAAGGGCTCTGAGGTGAGGTGTGTACAGAGGGGGCTCCCCTGCCTCTGCCCCCAGCCCTGCACCTAACTGGGGAGCAGGGGCTCACGTGCATTCTCAGAAAACTTAACGCCAGGTACCGTTTGATGCGTATAAAATATACGTAACGTGTCCCAAGTCACGAAGCACAACGATCCAACGAACATCCAGACTAAAACGTAAGGCTGTTACTGATACCTTTGAGGCCCAGCCCCCGCCCCCAGAGGCACCCGTCACCCTAAATGTGACTTCCATTCATGCATTCACTTATACGGGGGATAGAATTCACATGCCGTAAAAGTCACTGTTTTAAAATGCACAACTCAGTGGTTTTTAGTCTAGTCACGGGGTTGTGCAACCGTCACCCCTAATTCCAGAGCATTCTCATCGCCCCAGAAAGAAACCCCGTGCCCCTACCTCCCTTCTCTCCCTCACCCCAGCCCCGGGCAACCCTTCATCCACCTCCTGTGTAGATTCGCGTGTTGTTAGCGAGGTTTCCTATGAACGAGTGGTCGCCTGTGTCTGGCTCCTTTTACGCGGCGGCATGTTTTCAAGACGCATCCACGTTCTAAAGTATATCGAGCCTCGCTCCTTCTTGTGGCCACGTGATACTGTATCGTGTGGATAGAGCCCATTTCATTCATTCGGTCGCCCGTGGACGGACACCCGAGTTATCTCCCGTCTCTTACTTCTGGTGACCTACTTGTACTTCACGTGATGAATCCCCAGGCGACATACCTACTAATCTGCTTTACTTGATTTGGGGCGCCGCGAAAGGGATCTCATAAATTTCGGAAGTCAGCCCATGTCAACAAGTAGGTGAGGCTGTGGAGTGACAGCCCTTCTCCCCGCCCCCCCGCGTGGGTGGAGGTGTGACGCCCGCTTTGGAAAATCATTGGGCAGTGAAGAGCCGAGGCTGCCCACGCCCGGGGTTCCAGCGGCCCCAGTCGTCGGGTGTGCCCGGGGCGACCCGAGGACGCGCTTGAGGGGCTCAGAACTGCCTTAAGGTGGCAACAGCCGAACGCCCCTGGCGCGTGAGTGCCCAGATGGTGCCACGGTGGCAGAGAGCCGATGACAGGGCCTTGACAAGGAGTGAGCAGCCGAGCTGCGTCCAGGTGCTCGGGGGCGAGAGGGAAGAGCATGCGACAGACGACAGCACGCAGTGGGACACTCCTTTAGGAAACTCACGCTCCTCGTCCTGATACGCCAGCAGCACTTTAGGACGCCCTCCTGGGATCCCGATGTCCGGGGAGCTGCTCAGACGCTGGGTCGGGCCTGTGCTGCTTGGGGGGCTCGGTGGTGAACGAGACCTGATTCCATCTCTCGGGGGGCCCGTAGCCTGCCAGGAGCACCGGGGCAGGGCCACAGGGCTCCCCTGTAAGGAATCCCCAACACGTGTGCCCAGAGCTTTGCCCGTGTTCTCTCCCTGATCCTGCACATCGCACTGAGGCCCAGAGAGGGGAGATTACTCACCCAGGGTCACACAGCCCGTCAGCAGGGAAGCCAGCACTCAGACCCGCCTCTGTCTGCCCAGAGGTTCTGCTGCCTCCCCTACTGGCCCGGGGGGCTTCCCGTGACTGGCCACTGCGTCCTATCCCAGGCTGTGTCCCCTGCGCCCAGGCCAGAGACTGGTGTAGGCCAGGCGCTGGGCAAATGCTTCTGGAAGTAGGGGAAGGCTGCATGGTCGAGGTGGCGTCTTACCGAGGCCTCCAGGGCTGAGTAGAATGTGAGGGTGTTTCAGGGAGATGAACGCAGAGTGGGGGTCCATCTACACCTTCCCATGGTTCGAGTCTTGACTCTTTGATTCATTACCTAGAGGACCTCGGGTAAGGTCCTCGCACGCCCGTGCCTCAGTTTCTGCAGCTACGAAGTAGGGATGCTGACGGTAACGTTTTCTTTACGGAGTTGCGGTGGGGTTCGACAGGGTTGGGTCACGCCGAGTGCTGTTAATGCTGGCTACGGGCAACCGGCCACTTCTCCGTCGCGCTGCAAGTTAGGGGACTTCCCTCCCCCTGCTGGAATGTCACTGGGTGGATTTGGGATTCCAGGTCAGGTCTGGCTGATCTTGGCCGGCCTCCCCCGGGCTTCTGCAGTCAGCTGACAGGTCAGCCGGGGCAGCCGGGTGACCTAGAATGGCCTCATTCCTGTGCCTGGGGTGGGCTGTCTGCCAGCTGGGGTGATGGGGCGGCGTGGTCTTTAACCTCCCAGAAAGGTGGTCCAGGCTTGCTCGTGTGACATCAGAGCAGCGGGGGTGTGGAGGGCCTCTTGAGGGCCAGTTGAACGGGCACGCGTTCTCTTGCCCACATGTCGGTTGTGAGTTCCTTGCTGTGTCCTCGGGGCTTAGGATGGGGACACAGTAGGTGCGTAAACAGTAGCTGACTGAATGGGGACGTAGACTGGGCGTCTGAGGCTGTTCAGAGGCACAGTCTGAACAGACTTTGAACGGCGGAGGCTTTCAAAGGAGGGAGGCAGCCAGAGGCTCTGGGCCCCCGAAGGGACGACAGCGGGGTGGGGGGAAGAGAGCAAAGGTGCGGAGGGGGCCTCCCAGGGCGCCTCGGCTCTTTGGAGGCTGGGGTGGGGGCGAGGCATCGGAGCCCGAGTGGGGGGCCGGCTGGGTCCTCCGCGAGGGGAGCAGCCCGGCTGCGCCACCCCGGCCCGCGCCCACCTCGTCCGCCCCGCAGCTCATCTATATGCACTGGGTGAACACGGTGGTGAATTACTGTGGCCCCTTCGAGTACGAAGTCGGTTACTGCGAGAAGCTCAAGAACTTCCTGGAGACCAACCTGGAGTGGATGCAGGAGCAGATGCAGCGGAACAAGGGCTCTGCTTATTGGCATCAGGTGGGCGTGGCCCCCGTGCCCATTGGGCGGGGCGGTGGGCGGGGCTGCTTTGGGGACCTGACTCTGCTGTGGGTGCTGTTGCTCTGACCGCCGGCCTCCCACCCCTCTTCGCCGGCCCTTTCCCCTCACTCTCTCCTTCATCCTTCCCTCCGTTAGTCAGGCCTTCCTCCTTCCTTCCCTCCCTCTCCAGCCACCCGTCCAGTCCTCCATTTGTCTGTCCATCCATCCAGTCTTCCCTCCATCCCTCTCTTCTTCCCTTTCCCTCTATCCCTCCCTCCCATCTGTCCTTCCAGCCATCTCCCCACCCACCTCCCCACCCACCCATCCGTTTATCCATCCACCTACCCATCCATCCATCCACCCATCTACCCACCCACCCATCCACTTCTCCATCCAGCCATCCAGTCTTCCCTCCCTACCTTCTGTCTTCCTTTTCCCTCAATCCTTCCTTCTCTCCCTTTCACCTGTCTACCCATCTGTCCATCTTCCATTCATCCTTCCCTCCCACCCCGCCCTCTGTATGTCTAGTCTGTCCACACATTTACCACCCACAAGCTTATCCCATCTTTCACTCTCTTCCTCGCACCCGTCTGTTACCCCCACCCATTATAGCCCCACCCTTCCTGCCATCGATGTGCCCCATTGGGTTGTCTGTCTGTGTCCCTGTGCACCGTCTACCCATCTGCACACTTCCCCCCTACACCCCCTCCCATTCACTTGCCCAGCTGTCTGTCTGACCAACCACCCTGTCTGCTTTATTCCTCACCTTCTTCCTGGCCATCGGTCCTTGAAGCACCTGTCAGTGTGAGTCTGTCCATCTGTAGCTCCATCATGCCTGCTCTCTCTCCCCATCTTAAATCTTGCCAGGGGCTGCCCTGTTCCCTGGGGATCATGCCCACACACCTTTTGCACCTTCTCTGTCCCCAGCTTCGTCTCTTGCTGACCACGCTCTGTGCTCCAGCCTCCCCGACCTCCTGGTTCCTTGAACCCTCCTCTTCCCTCAGGGCTTGTGGCCCGCTGCTCCTTCTGCCAAGAGCACTTCCTCTGCCTGGCTCGCCCCCCACCCCTCACCTCTGTCCGGTCCCCACACTTCCCTGTGGTGCTCTAGTGAGGGACTCAGAGTCCGTCTTCCACTGCCCGTGAGGACAGGCGGGGATCACATCTACTTTGTTCGCCAAAATACTCCCAGTGCCCAGCACAAGGGCCGGCACATAGTGGGTGCTTTGTATGTAAGGGATTGTTGAACATTTATAGATGAAGGAATGGGTCTGTCTTGTCCTGTCTGCCCATCCAGTCTATGCACCTGATTAGACATCTGTCCTTCTGTCCACCCTGCCATCCATCTGGACGATTGCTTCCCTTTCCTTTCCTTCGACATAACTTAGTGGCCACCCATCCATCTTTCAGTCCTGCCTGCCTGTCTGTCTGTGTAGCTTAGCCTTTTGTCCATCTGTCCATCCATCTTACAGATGCTAGGTGCATGGTCAAGGCCCTACGGGGGACACAGTGATGATCTCCCTGGTTATAGAACAGTGACAGTGACAATGGGGGAGAAGTCAGTTATAAGACACACGCCCTGAGGCAGCAGCGCAGCCAGTAGCTAAACACAGAATTGGGAGCAGTTGACAATGGGTCAGGGCTGGCTGGGAGGCTTCCTGGAGGAGGTGGCTTTGAACTGGGCTCTTAAGTGGGAGTGGTTTAGGTTGGCGCAGGGAGGAGAGATATAATTAAGTAAGTAATGGCAGGAAGGGTGGGTGCTGGGTAAGAGGGGGCTCAGGGCTGGCTGGAGCCATGAGGGTGCACCTGGGCTGCTCCTGCTCTGTCTGGATCCCCAGACCAGAGCCCCTCCCACTGCCTCACACTCCCTCTGCCCCTCCCTCAGGTGCGGCTGACCCTCCTGCAGCTGAAGGGTCTGGAGGACAGCTATGAAAGCAGTGTGACCTTTCCGACTGGGAGGTTCACCATCAAACCCTTGGGGTTCCTGTAAGTGCCACCCCCGGAGTGGACAGGGTAGGGGAAAGGGCCCCGCGCCTTATAGTCGGACAGACCTGGGTTCCAGTGCCCATTCTGCCACTGCCTGGCCCGGCCTCGGACCGCTCAGCTCACCTTCCAGGGCCTCAGCTTCCTCATCTGGGAAAGGGGTGTGTAAGTGCACTCCCGGCAGGCACGGTGACCCGCTGGTGCCCGGCCCTGCCCAGCCTGTTGCAGCTTGCTGGGGACCTGGGAGACCTAGAGCCAGCCCTGAACAAGACCAAGAGCAAGCACGTCATGGGCTCTGGTTCGTGCTCCGCCCTCATCAAGCTGTTGCCTGGCCAGAGTGACCTCCTGATCGCCCACAACACCTGGAGCTCCTACCAGAACATGCTGCGCATCATCAAGAAGTATTGGTTCCAGTTCCGGGAAGACCCCCAAGGTGGGTGGATGCGGGTGTATCTGCGTGCGTGGGCGCGTGTGGGCGCACGGGGCGGGCTGGAGGGCGGGCGGAAGGTGCGGGCCTCGGCCCCACGCACGCCGCGGGGCCGCTCTAAGAGTTCGTCTCATTTTTAACACGTCTGTTTCCTTTTAGTTCGTACTTTACAAGGTGTGTCAGTCACCTGTTGCTGCGTAACAAGTCAACCCCAGTGTAAAACAACCAAAGCTTGAGACCCAGCCATTTACTTGTGCTCGTGGGTCAGCCGGGTGGTTTTGTCATCCGGAGCCAGGCAGGCCTGGCTGATGGTGGCCGGGTCCCTGACGCTTCTGCGGTCAGCGGAGGTGGGACGGCCGCATTTGCCCGTCTGGGGCTTGGCCGTCAGCTGGGTGTTGGGGCGGCCGGGCCGGCCCGGCCGGCCCAGGCTCCTTCGTGTGACATCTGGGCAGGGAAGCATGGAAGGCCTCTCGAAGGCTGATTGAAACCGTTTCTCAAAGCAAGTCAAGTGACCCGCTCAGATTTGAGAGGTGGGGAAGCAGAGCCTGCTGTTTGAGGTGAGGAATTGGAGGGTCCCACTGCAGACGGTATGGGTGCGAGATCGGGAAGGATGACGGCCATTTGCGCAAATGCTCAGCTGCGTAAGGAGCGTGCGAGTACGTTCTTCCTGTCCAATGTGAAAACTTTGCAACTAAGGCCCAAGTGCCCCAGAGTGGCTCCCCGCCCACCAATCCCCGGCCCCAGCGCCGCAACCCCCTCACCCCCCCACCCCGAGGTAGCCACTGTCACATGTTCGCAGTGTCTCCCTCTTGGCGACCCTTAAAAATCAAATGTTGCCAGGAGGTGGTGAGGCGACGGGACTGGGGCTTGGTGCTGCCTCTTGGAAGACGAGCCCAGCCGGCCTCTAATAAGATTCAAAATCTGTCTCTCCCATGGTCTAGCAGTTCTTGGCTCGGGTCTGTCCCTGGAGAAACATTGCGACTTCCTGCACAGAGCCCGGGTACAAGGATGTCAACTACCTTAATGGTTTGGAAACAACCTAATGCCCGTTAATTTCAAGTAAATTTCTGAATTGACTGACACATATACAGAGAAGTGTGCGCTTCATTCATGTAGAGCTGGGATGTTTGCGGCCTGAACGGCCCTGGGTGCAGCACCCACATTTGGCCTCACCCCAGCATAAGCTCCATCTGACTTCTTACAGCATAGACGAGGTTTGCCTGATCTTGAACGTCACGCGAGTGGAAACACGCAGCATGTGCTCGCCTGTGTCTGAATTCTCCCGCTTAGCGTGATGCCTGTCGGGCTCGTCCATATTGTCACCTGCGGCCATAGGTCTCTCCTTTCCGTTGCTGTAGATCCGTGAACACTGTAATGTCTTTTTAAAAAACCTACGTAAGGGGACGCCTGGCTGGCTCAGTCAGGAGAGCCTGCGACGCTTGATCTCAGGGTCATGAGTTCGAGCCCCGCGCTGGGAGCAGAGTTTACTTAAACAAAAACCTACATAAGTTATACACATGTTACAGAAAATTGGAAAATACAATAAAACATTCACGTAGAATCACAATCCCTTTGAATGCCGCACGACCCCTGGGAGATCATTTCGGAGACTATTTGGTTATGTTTTTTCTGAGACTGAAATATACTTTATTTTTCCATTTGCTTTAACTGATTTGTATTATGCTAGTAACATGTGAATACATTCGTGCAGACACAAATTCTAGCAATGTAGATGAAGAAATACATCTCTCCCGTGAAACCCTTCTCCCAAATTCCAGACCCCTCCTAAAAGGACACCCGTTGCCACTTTGGTTTGGATCGTCTAGATTTTTTTGGATGCCTTTATAATGTGTATGTATGAACCTTTTTTTTTGGTTAAGTCTTTATTTTTTATTCTTATTTTTATTTTATTTATTTAATTTGTTTATTTATATTAAATATAATTTATTGAGGATGGCACCTGTTGGGAAGTCTTTAGTTTTTAGAAAAGCTTTAGGTTTACCGATAAATTGAGTGGCTATTACAGAGAATTCCAATATACCTTCCCACTCCTTTCTCCTATTATAAACATGTTGCATTGGTGTGGTGCATTTGTTAACAGTTGATCTAGCGATATCCGTATGTTACTGTCAACCGAAGTCCTTAGCCTACATTCAAGTTCAGTCTGAAAAGTATGGTTGTACAGATTTTGGTGAATGCACGATGATGTGTATCCGCCTTTATAGTATTATACAGAAGAGTTTCACTGCCCTAAAAAGTTTGTTTTCTGTCTGTTTTTTTTTTTAACATAAATGAGATCATACCATATGGATTGTCTGCAGCTTGCTCCCTTTGCGCAACAGCTGGCCTTGGAGAATTTTTTTCTTAATTTTTTTTTAATGTTTTTTTTTTTGTTTTTTTTTTGTTTTTTTTTTTTTTGGGGAGAGAGAGGCAGGGGGGAGGGGCAGAGTGAAGGAGACACAGAATCGGAAGCAGGCTCCAGGCTCTGAGCTGTCAGCACGGAGCCTGCGAGATTGTGACCTGAGCTGAAGTCGGACGTTTAACTGACTGAGCCACCCAGACGCCCCTGGCCTTGGAGAAGTTTTGATGATTGCCATGTTCAGTCCACCTTCTAACTGCTGGATGTTAAACTTTAAACTAGTTCTTAGTTGAGGACTTGGGCCATTTCCAGGTCTTTGGTGTTTGCAAGACAAGTGGGACCCCAGGTGGAAACACTAGGTTAAAAGACGGGATAATTAAACATTTTAGTCTCGGGGCGCCTGGGTGGCGCAGTCGGTTAAGCCTCCGACTTCAGCCAGGTCACGATCTTGCGGTCCGTGAGTTCGAGCCCCGCGTCAGGCTCTGGGCTGATGGCTCGGAGCCTGGAGCCTGTTTCCAATTCTGTGTCTCCCTCTCTCTCTGCCCCTCCCCCGTTCATGCTCTGTCTCTCTCTGTCCCAAAAATAAATAAAAATGTTGAAAAAAAATTTTTAAAAAAAAAAAAAAAAAAAAAAAAAAAAAACATTTTAGTCTCAAGATGCACACGGCCGAACTGCCTCCAAAAGTGGCTGGGCCAGTTTATACTTGTCCACAAGGCTGGGAGGTATCAGCTTTCCCCTCAACCTTGCCAGCACTGGGTGTTATGGTTTTTTTCCATTTTTGACATTCTGATGGGTCATAAATGACATCCCGGACTGAGCTTTTTTTTTTTTTTTTGTATTAACTTTACTGATGGTTAGTTTAAACACACGTGTAGGATGTATATATTGATGGGTTTGGACAAACACAGGCTGTCATGTAACCGCCACTCAGTAAAAGCAGAGAACACTTCCGTCACCCAGGAAGGTCCTTGTGCCCTTTGTAGTTATCCTTCCGGCAACCACGCCCCTGATCGCCTTTCCATTACATTAGTTTTGCCTGTTCTAGAACTTCATATACACCCCCCCTGATTGGAGGCCTACTGTGTACCGCCGTGGGCTAGGCGCTCTTCACCTTGGCACTCTTGGAAGTTAAATCCTTAAAGAAAAGGGAATCCCTGCCACTTTCGACAACATGGACGAACCTGGAGGGCACCGTGTGAAGTAAAATATGTCGGACACAGAGAGACAAATACTGTATGATCTCATTTATAGGTAGAATCCTAAAGCGTGGAAGCAGACAGTAGAAGACTGGTTGACAGGGGCGGGGGGAGGGTGAAGCAGGGGGACGTCGGCCGAGGGCACAAAGTTTCCGTTCTGAGATGAGTAAGTTCTGGGGATCCGAGGTTAACAACTGGGTCATGACACTTGAAATTTGGTAGGAGACTAGACCGTAAGTACTTTAACCCACATGAGATGGTAACTATGTGAGGTGATGGGCGCCCTCGAGAGCTTGACCGTGGGCATCATTTCACAGTGTGTGTGTATGTGTGTGTGTGCGTGTGTGTGTGCATGCATCAGACCATCACACTGCACACAGTGAATACAGGCAACTCTTATTCATCAGTTATATCTCAGTAATTCATCGGTTGTATCTCAGTAAAGCTGGAAGACAAACAAAAACAAAGCCCGTGCGCTCAGACTTCTGGGTTTTGCCCTCTGAATTATCTTTTTTACAATAGGTCTTTGCAACTAAAAAAAAAAACAAAAAAAAAACAAAACGGGGGGGGTGGAATGCCAAGGGGTGCCTGGGTGGCTCAGTCAGTCAAGTGTTGGACTCGATTTCAGCTCAGGTCATGATGTCACGATGGTGAGATCGGGCCCTGTGCTGAGCGTGGGGCCTGCTTGGGATTCTCTCTCTCCCTCCCCCTCTGCCCCTCCCTTGCTCTCCCTCTCTCTCTCTCAAAACTAAACTGTTACTAAAAAAACTTAAAAAGGAAAGCCAAAGCGTTCTAGTAAACGAAATATATTTTTAAAGAAACGTGTGTGTATATATATATCTCTCTCCCTTTTTTTTTTTTTTTTTTTGCTACGGCTTTCCTTTTTACACATGCACACACAGACGCGCACACACACACACACACACACACACACGGCAAAGGCATGGTTTGCTACACATCAGAACGGATGGAGGCCCCCCCCGAGGCCTGCTGCTCCCCACCTGGAGGCTCTGTGTCTTGGGCGGGGGCGCAGGGGTCCCCGGATGGGCTGATCTGACCTGCACCCCTATCCCCTGCTGGGCTTACTCTCCCCTCCCCCCCCCCACAGCGAATTCTCCACTGGCTCCTGGCAACAAGCTGGTCTTCTCATCCTACCCTGGCACCCTCTTCTCCTGTGACGACTTCTACATCGTGGGCAGCGGGCTGGTGAGTGTCCCTCTCGTGTCTGCCGATCCCCAGTCCCTGCCGGGGCTCCACATTGTCTGCTCCGCGATCACCCCCTCGGCGATCCGTCGCTGGTTTGGGGCCCCGTTTGCGGTTTTGTTCGTGTGTCTTTAGCATACGCCGCCCCTCCCTCCACCGTGACCTTGCTGTTTCTCGTGCTGCCTCCCCTCTTGCCGTCCCCACACTCCCTCTAGCCCGGCCAGGTTTTCTGAATAAATGTTGTTTCCAATGTGTTGTTTTTAGTCGGTTTTCCTGGCCGGGGTCCAGACTCGTTTAGAAATCTGTTCCTGGCATCCCCGAGCCGGGGCATTGAGCCCTGAGATTGCAACATGCGGAGGAGAAAAAACATTGCTTTAAAATAATACCCTCCTCGCAGAAGGTGCCAGTTCCCGGGGTGGGGTGGGGGGCGGCGGGGAGGGGCTCCTTCCTTCCCTGTTGCTTTCTGAGAGAAGCATGGGGTTTAGCTCCCTTAAATGTGGACGGAAGCGCGAGAGGGCCAGGTCGTGGGGGCGGGGACCCCCTTGCTGCAGTCCTGGTGGGGAAAGGAGGGTACGGTCTGGGGAAGGACAACCGAGAAGGTTTCATCCAGTTCCCTGGCAGGTGCCCCGGCAGGAAATTAACCTTCCAGCAGGGTCCTTAACTGTTTCTGTGCCACAGACGCCTTTGGCAGGCGAGGGGGTTGTGGAGTAACGTTTTTAAACGCATAAGCCAGAATATAAGGGATCATAAAGGGAACCAATTATACTGAAACGCGTTGATCGCAACACCACGTAAGGAACCTTTGCACGTTGTACACGTGCTGCTTACCGAACGCACCGAAGGCCTGACCACCGTGACGCAGAAGGAACGGGGAGCAGAAGTGATACCCTGAGCGAGGTGCCGCCCTGTCGCATGCTGGGCAGACGTCTGTGACCTCTCTTGGTGACGGTCTCAGGTGCCACGTGCCACGGGGAGCTGCCAGTCAGTGGAAGGAGATGCCGAGTTTCAGTTCGGTGGAGGTGGGAACAGAGATGCACTGTTTTCCCCTCCCAGTCTGCGGGCTTCCCTCGTCCCGCCCCCGGCTCAGAGCTCCCCTGCCCCGAGAGGGGAAACCGCCCTCCGGGGCTTTCCGGGCCACGCCGGTCCGGGTTCTGGCAGTGGCTTTGGGTGCTAAGAGCAGTAGAGCGAGGGACAAGGAAGGGACGGGGTGGAAGGAGTGGAAGACGGTGTTCGCACCCGGGCGTCGCTATCACGGATTGGTGTGAGAGCCGGAAGTTCGGTGATCGAACCTCGGCCCATCCGCTTACCAGCCACGACCTCTGGCACGTCCCCTGGCTGTTTCGGGCCTCACTTTCCCTTTCAGCAAAGAGGGGCATCAGAGGTCCTGCCGCGTTTTCCCCAAGCCCCCCGACTTGCCCTGCAGAACTGCAAGGCAGGTGTAGAAATGGGATGCCGTCTCTCTGGGGAAAGATCTGACCGACTTGGTCGGGAGAACGGGTCCAGAGGAGCAGCACCGGGGGCTCTGTCCGTGGGGGCTGTTCTCCGGGACAAAGGCGGATGCGTGATCGTGAAGCCCCCTCGGCGCTCAGCCGAGGAACCAGTGAGGAACGCGCACCCAAACCAGGACCCGGGGTTTCCAAAAGCTGTGAATAACCAGCGTGCGGACCACGATTGGGGCAGCATTGCCACTTGGTGGCAGCGTGCCCCGGTCGTAAGTCAGGTGGCCCTTCGGTGCAGCGTCCCTTCTGCTCTCCCACAGGTGACACTGGAGACCACCATCGGCAACAGGAACCCGGCCCTGTGGAAGTACGTGCAGCCCAAGGACTCTGTGCTGGAGTGGGTCCGCAATGTCGTGGCCAACCGCCTGGCCCTGGACGGGGACGCCTGGGCGGACATCTTCCAGAAGTTCAACAGTGGCACGTGAGTGGGCTTCTGGCCTCCTCATCCCCGAAATGGACCAACCCCCCCAACAGTCACGCCCCCGGGGACCTGACGTGGCACCGGGGCCAATACCCCACACCCTCCGCAGAGCCCTCATGGTTCTTCCTGGAGTTGGAAAGTGCCTTAAAGTCTTCTCCCTTGTCTTATATCTAGGGAAACGGAGGCTCAGGAAAGGAAGGGCTTTGCCCCTCTCCTGCAGGCTCTTCTATCCAGGGACAGGCTCTAAGAGGGAGGCCAGGGAGAGAACCTGGAATATGAGAGCTCTGGGGACAGAGACACTGGAGCTGGACATTGCAGGGCCTTGGAAGGTTGGGCAGAAAAATTGACTTCTGTTCCAATAAGCACTGGGGAGCCATAGATTCCTCTGGAGCAGGCAGACGGTATGATGAGAGCTGACGACACCTGTTCAAGCTGCAACGTCAGGGTGACAATCAGACGGCCGGACATCCCCCACCCCACCCCCACCCCATGAGTCCCGACTCCGTGGGCCACTGGGGCGGTGGCCCCAGGGTGTGTTCAGTCCCCCTTCCTTGGGCACGGCAGGTACAACAACCAGTGGATGATCGTGGACTACAAGGCGTTTGTCCCCGGCGGGCCCAGCCCTCGGAGCAGGGTGCTCACCGTCCTGGAGCAGATCCCGTGAGTACTGTGGGAAGGACGGAAGGGTGTTCCAGGCAGAGGGAACTGCCTGGGCAAAGGTCTGGAGGCATGCTGGAATGTGTGTGGGAAGGCGAGCATCTGAGGAAGGCCAGGTGGGAGAGGGGAAGATTCAGGACGCAATCTACCCCGGGGCAGTGGGGAGCCATCAGGGGTTCTGGAGCAGGGCAGTGCCCACAGGTGCTCCTTTCCTCACCAGTCTTGCCCCGTCTCTCTTCTCGGTCCCAGGGGCATGGTGGTGGTGGCCGATAAGACCTCGGAGCTCTACCAGAAGACCTACTGGGCCAGCTACAACATCCCGTATGTCCCCACCCCTGCCCCATACCCGCCTCACCCTTGCTCAGCTCTCCGGGCTGGCCAGGGGTCGTTCCATGCGTGATCTTTTCAACCCGTGGAGCAGAGAAACCGCTCTGCCCTTTCTTTGGCCAGAAAAGCCCTGCCGGTCTGGGGGCTTAGGTCTGCACCCGCGGCAGGGTGGTGGGGGTTGGCCTGGCTCAGGTGCCGACCCCTGCGGTGGCTCCCTCGCCGTGTGTCCTGTAACTAGGCTGTGCAGCTGCAACCTCTTGGCCCTCTGGTCCTCTGCCAGACGAGAGATTTGACGCTTACGACCCCCTCCCGGCAGCCACGGCCACTGTTCCCATGTCACAGATGAGGAAACTGAGGCCTTGCGCGAATGCCTGCCTTTCCTGAGGTGCCTTCCACAGCTGTTCAGTGGCGAAGTCGGCATCTGAACCCATGTCTCTGGGACTGCAGAGCCTCAGCTTGGTCACCTCACCAAGCCGCACCACCCCCCCAACCGGCCTCAACGGAAGACGTTGTTGCTGTCCTGTCGTGGTTGTTAGTGATCATGTTCTGGAGTGACCCCCCCCCCCCCCCCGCCCCCCGCCCCCCACCTCCCGGGCCACAGCCGGTGCGGTCAGAGGCCGGGAGTGACCCTCCTTGTGCCCCGTAGGTACTTTGAGAGCGTGTTCAACGCCAGCGGGATGCAGGCCCTCGTAGCCCAGTACGGGGACTGGTTCTCCTATGACAGGAGCCCCCGGGCCCAGATCTTCAGGCGGAACCAGTCGCTGGTGCACGACTTGGACTCCATGATCCGGCTTATGCGGTGCGTGGGGCAGCGGGAGCCCCGAGTCCCGTGGGGCTTTCTGTGCGCTTTCCTGGCCCTTGTGTGACCCTCACGGCAAGCCCGGGGGCCGCGGGGCGGCGGCCACCTGTAGCCGCGGGTGCGGGAGCCCCGTGGCGCTGTCCTCCTGTTCCGGGCGAGGGTGCCGGGCAGCTGTGCGGTGGGGCACCCCGTGCCAGGCACCGTGCCCGGTGCCAGAGAACCCGCACTGAGCAGGGGAGCCCTGGCCGTGGGAGGCGCGGAGCCCGTCAGGCGCGTGCACCGATGTGGGCGTGAGCTCGGGCTGGCGGAGCCCCGAGAGATGCCAGAAGGGGGCAGGATGGGGCATCTAGCCCGGCTTGGGGTTGGGGGCGGCCTGAGCAGAGACGAGCCGCTGAGCATGGCGTGGGCAGGTGCAGGGGTGAGGGAGGCCCGGGTGGCGGCGGGGGGGGGGGGGGGGGGGGGACGGCACCTGAGGGCGGGTGGCTTGTCCCGGGGCTCTGCCGCCACGGGGAGCTCAGCCCCCATCTTGGCCCCCTCTCCCCGGCGCGACTGATGCCCCCTCCCTTCCCTCATCCAGGTACAACGACTTCCTGCACGACCCACTGTCACTGTGCAAAGCGTGCAGCCCGCAGGCCAACGCAGAGAACGCCATCTCGGCCCGCTCCGACCTGAACCCGGCCAACGGCTCCTACCCTTTCCAGGCCCTGCAGCAGCGCTCCCACGGGGGCATAGATGTGAAGGTACGGCCCCGCCCTGGGCCTGGGGGCTGGGGGTGGGCTTGGGGAGGAAGGGGGGGTGGCGGTGACGGCTCAGGTCAAAGCGGATGGCAGGACAGGAGGCAGGGTCGGCGCTGGGCTGCGGTCGGGGTCAGTTAGGGCTGGGGGTCAGGGCCCTCCGGATTGGGGCGGCTCGGGGCCCGGCCTGGGCTGGTGCTCAGCGGCCTCTGTCCTGGCCCCCAGGTGACCAGCATGGCCCTGGCCAAGGCCTTTCAGCTTGTGGCGGCCAGTGGCCCCACGTGGGACCAGCTGCCCCCGTTCCAGTGGAGCGCCTCGCCCTTCAGCGGTCTGCTGCACATGGGCCAGCCCGACCTCTGGAAGTTCTCGCCCATCGAGGTGCGGTGGGACTGAGCCTCCGTCTCGGCCCCACCGACCCCTGTGGGGCCACCACGTGCCGCTGCCCCGACCTCCCACCTGCCCGCTCCGTGGGCTTCGTCACCTGCTGTGCCCAGATCTGGGACCCGGGTCTGAGGGTTACTTTCATCTGGGTCGTCTCCTCGGTGGGACACGGGGCCCGCCGGGGGCCAGCACTGACTCGTTTGCTCCCCGTAAGTGGGCGAGTGCCGCCCTTGTCCCCTGCCTCTGCACCTCTCTCTCTGCCCCGTCTGCTTCTCTCTCTCCCCCGGCCTGGGGCCCTGTCCTCATGCTGCCCTCTCCTGAGGGCTTGGGAGGGGTCCTCGGGTGGGGTTCGGGGCCCCTGCTGGGGCAGCGGGGGACTGTCTGGGTCCCTGCCTCCCAGTGTCATTCCTGCCGGTGGCTCTGGAGCTTGTGGGGTTTCGGCCCCGAGACCTGGGCGTTGCCTCTGGTTGGCATCCGTCCTGCCACCTCCTGCCCCTGCCCCCCTCGGGAAGCAGCCCCCTGGTTTCCCTCCTGGGCGGCTTCCCTGAGGACAGAAACTTGAAAACAAACAAAAACCAAAGTTTCTGGTGACTCGTGGCTGCGGGGGTGTGAGTGTGCCTCGTTGGCCTCGTTGGCTGCAGCCTCGTGCCCCTTGCCCCCCAACTTGGGCCTGCCCTTGGCCTCTGGGCCGTGCCCACAGCTCCCCTGCTGTAGGAACCAAATCGCAGGCTGTGCTGCCATTAAATGAGAGGCCGTGGCCCCTGTGCTGTGCTTTTTGGGGCAGTGGGGAAAGCTGGGTTGCTGCCTTTTCTCCTCTCTGGTTTGGGTTCTAGACCATCCACTCTTGCATTCTCTTGTCCATTCTTCTGTCTATCCACCTATCCATTTATTCATTTGCCAACCCTCCTATCTGTATCTACCCACCTACCCAGCCAGCCAGCCACCCATCCATAGATCCATCCATCCATCCATCCATCCAGATGTTCATTGAGCACCTACTTTGTTCTGGGTCCTGTCCTGGGGCCTTCTGAGCCAACAAGACTTTCCCAAGTTCCACTGTGGGGTACTACACAAGACGAAACCGAGCCTGTCACCGTCTGACCTTAGCCGGCTGGTCGACCCCAGCCCTCAGCGCCTCAGCTCTTGTAGTGGGCGGAGGGGTCTGCCCCGCCTCTTTTGGGGGCTTTGTGCCCACACAGGCGGGACAGTGGAGGCTGGAAGCAATCCAGTGTTCTGGGCAGGTTTTCTTAAACTGAGCGCTATTTTAGTCGCAGTCTGGCTCCCGGGGAAGAATTGTGGGGCCCGGGGGCTGCTGGTATGCTGTTCCTTCCAGCCCTTCCTTGGTATTCCGTCCCCTGTAAGATACATGTGTGCCCTTCCTGGCTGGAAATCGGGGGATGGGCCTGTGTCCCGGGCGGGCTTGGGGTGGGGTCCCCACTCTCCCCTGAATCTCACAGCCCCTGCTGTTTGCTCGGCTGGGTGGGACTCTGCGGAGGGAGCCGCATCGTGTCCTGAGGGGCTCCGGGGGGTCTCAAGCTTCACCCTGACCTTGGGGATTCAATGAATTGCCTGAGGCTGCTGCCGGAGGCGCAGGGATGCCCGTGAGCAGCGTGGGTGCCCCTCTCGGACCTCGGGGAGCCCTGGCAGGCCTTCCTCGGTCTGTTTTCGTTCGCTGGCTTCTGCCCACGCTTTCCTCGGAAGACGGGTGTCGTGGTTTGAGTGACCTTCTCTTCAAGTCCGCCCCTTCCCCTACCCCGAAGATGGGTGTCCAGTCGGTGTAGCTTTGCCCACCCCCACCGGTAGGGGGCTCGCTGCTCTGCTCCCAGCGGTTCTGTGCTAAGTCATTCGGCTCCTGGCCTCGTCCGCCTCTCCGGCTGGTTCCGCCTCCAGTGGAGGCAGCCCCTGCCCCAGCTCTGGTTCAGCGCCCTTCCTTGCTTCCTGCTCGCTGTCTCCGGGCGCGCGAGCCCAGCTGCGCGCAGGGTCCTGGCTTCCGTGTCCTCGGGGCCCCGAGGTTACAGGGGTGAGGGTGCAGGGAGCTCGCTGTTGAGAGCCGGGGCCGTGAGCGGGGCGGGTGGGGCGGGGGAGGGGAGGGAGGCCGACTGCGATGGAGGAGGAGCCCAAAGGACCTTCAGTCCATAAATATATTGTTTTCTTTTTCAACGAAAAAGTCTGCAATTAGAAAAACGCCTGAGGGCGGGGCTGGGCGGGGCTTGGGGGGGGGGAGGGCAGCTGGTTCTCATTTCTGGCCCCTGGCCCCGACCATGGCCCCCTCCAGGGAGGGGGCCCACCCCGCCCTGGGGACCTGGTAGGGGACACGCGGGCAGCCGTCGCCTAGCAGGGGTGGCCAGGATAGTCGCGCCGAGACGCCGGAGAGGTTCAGATCCAGCCTCGCTGGCGGCCGACCCGTCCCCCACCTTGGGGCTTCGGCCCCTCGGCCCAGAAGGAACCGAAGGAACCGCCGGTCGGGGCCGCAGGCTCACCGGCAGACGCAAGAATAATATTTACAGTGAGACGCTGGATAAAACTCCAGCTCCCCCGGGGGTACCTACCCCCCACCCCCGCCCCGGGTAGGGGAGGCCGGCCACGGAGAAAGGCCCTCACTCGGGCAGCCCGTTCTTCATGCCCAGCTGTTCCTTGAGGGCCCGCAGCTGGCCCAGACTGATGTTGCTGCCGCCACAGACGATGACCACGAGGGAGGACAGCGGGGCACGGAGCTTCCCCTCCGCTTGAAGCTTCTGAACCACGCGGCTGTACACGGCGGCCAGGGCCGCCCCGCAGGCGGGCTCCACCAGGATCTTCTCGTCATCTGCCAGAGGAGGGGGTGATGAGGGTGGGGCCTGGCTTCCGTGGGGGGCAAGGGGACTGACTGTTGGGTCCCTGGGAAAGACTCGGGGCTAGGAGTCTGGGCACCAAACCTCCCATCGCTATCCTAGTTGACCTTCGGAGCCCTGAGGCAGGGCTAGGTTTCACCCGGAGCGCTCCCACCGATGCATGTTAACTGCCCGAGCACTGTGTTGAGAAGGCTTGGGCCCTCGCTTGAGCAAGACCGCCATGGTTGATTAGCCAAACTGACGGCTGGTACAGGAGGATTAAGCGCTCCCTTTCATGTGTGTGTGTGTGTGTGTGTGTGTGCGGTCCCTGTCCTAGGCTGAACCCAGAAAGAGTCCAACCGCATCACAGACCCACTTCTGAAGCCAACCCTGGGGTTGGCTTTCCTTTTTCACCCTGGCTACCAGGAAGCTCCCTGCTATCATGGTTATCAGTCCTCTTCACTTGTGGCTTAGGCCTTTCTAGTTATACTGCTGCCTTGTATTATCTTTCATTAACGGGAAGTTCAAGCAAGGGGTGGGAGACAGAACTGTGAGGAAAATTTGTCGTGAATGGGATCTGTTAGGACACCAGTTAGTCCCTGAGCCAGCAGGGCTTGGAAGGACTTGGCACATACCCACAAACTTCTCAATGGCGGCCACAGCCTCCTGGTCCGAGATCACCTCAGAGAAAATGGGGTGTTCCTGAAACAGCTTCAGGGCCTGAGCCCCCACGGTCTTCACGCACAGGGCCTTGGCCACGCTGGGAGAGGTGGCGATGGAGAAGAGGGCCGGAACGGGGGGAAAACAGGAGGGAGGAAGGCGGCAGAGATCGGGACGAGGAGGGATAGAAAGAGAAAAATGGATTTGAGAGGGAGGAGGGAAGTGGGGTCCACGGGCAGGGGCGCGGGGCATGCCCTCTGAAAGGCCCCAGAGGCTCCCCGCCAGCGTGAGGTCTCCTCATAAGACGCGGAGGCGTGAGTGGGGTAAATAGCCTATCCTGATCCACGCGGACAGAAAAGCCCCCTTGCGGTTCCCTGAAAAGACGCCACCTGCTCGACCCTCCCTCAGCTGGGCACCACTCTGCCCGTCCCAGTCCCGCCCTGTCCTTCAAGGCTCAGGATTAAGGCCACCTCCTCCAAGGAGTCCCCCAGGGACTCCAGTGCCTGTGTCTCCGGACGGAACTCTCGAACGGTCGGTCCTCCCCCGTAAACAGACATAGCAGAGACAGACTTCTCGAGGGAGTATGAGGTACCACCCGTTTTATGTGCATTTTTAAATCCTCACGGCTGTGTTTGCCGTTCCACTGGTTCGATTCCGTGGAAGAGGAAACCCAGGCAGAGAGCACGCGGGTCACTGGCCCACGGTTATGTGTTCAGGGAGTGGTGGTGTGGGCACCCGGAGCAGGATCCACATAACCCTGGGACCTGCACGCGTAATCGGTGCCTTGTCTTTCTCCCCGCCCTCCCTGGAGTCATCGTCGGCTTTATTCCCAGCTCACGTCTCCCATGAGCACCTGCAGCCTGGACCACCTGAGCCCTGAGCCCTGGCACGTGACTCGTGGTAGGCACTCCGCCATTATTTCAATGCCTACGGCGCAGGATCAGAGGCCAACATGGTGGCTGCTGGGTACCAGGCTCAGGAATCCACAAGGAGGTCTCACCTGGACTCAGTCTTCCCTATCCGAGGTAGGGACCTGTCTACCCAGTATCTCTTCTAGCTGCACACGTGGAGACCCGATAGGAAGACATTTCCCAGCCTCCCCTGCAGTAGTTGTGGCCATGTGACTAAATGCTGGCCAGTGACAGGTCAGTGGAAGTACTGTGTCTTTAAAGGCAGGGGGCATGGCTCTTTCTGGCCAGATGGACCGTGGGTGTGACAGCTGGCACTTAGGCAGCCCTTTTGGGCCGTAAGGCTACATGATGAGGATGATGGAGAACAAACTCGAGGAACCTGGACCCCTGGCTTCAGGGAGCTCCCTGCCCCGAGACTGTGTACCTCTAGACATTTTTTTCACTTTATAGAGAGGAAGTAAAGCTCCATCTTGTTTAAGTCACTGTTACTTGGGCCTCCTGTGTAACGTGCCAAACCTAACCCTAATTACACACCATCTGTCAAAGGTTCGGGGCTGGAATATGAACTCCTTAGGAGCAGGGGCTGTGTTTGTTCACCACCCTGTCCCCGGGATCAGCAATGCTTGCACCTGTTAGGGGCTCAGAAAATGGTTGGCAGATTAACGAGGGGCGTAAAACCCTGTGGCAGGGGCCTCGGTCAGTGGTTAACAGTGAACTCTTCACGTGAGGAAATGTGACGTTCATCCTACAGAGTCACACAGACCTGGGCTCGGTCCCAGCGGACCCACTCTCTGGCCGTGTGACTCTGGGCAAGTGGAAAGCCTCAGTTTCCTCGTCTGTAAAATGGGACGGGTAGCGGGGCTCTGCCTCGCAGCGGGCACCGAGGTGGGCTTCCCAAGGCCTGCTGAACATCCGCCGGAGGGGGCCCCGCTGCTCACCTGGTAACCTGGGGCAGGGAGACGAGCTTGCCCGCGGTGGTGGCGGCGTGGAAGCTGTGGGCTCCGGCGGTCTCCATGGCGATGACGGGCACGTCCCCCCAGCCCACCTTCTGCAGCCCCTGGACCACTCCGCACAGCAGGCCCCCGCCACCCACCGACAGCGCGATGGCCCCCGGCTTTGCACTCAGCGTCTCCTTCAGTTCTTCCACGATGGAAGTGTGGCCTTCCCTGGAGAGTTAGGGACCGGGGGTGGGGGGGGGGCGGGTCAGGGCTGGGCTCCCTGGAGACCCCACGGGGGCTGGGGGTGATCCTGGAGACGGCTCGTCCTCAACCCAGGCGGCTGACGGGCTTTGGGCCAGTCGCCTCCTCCCCACCTCCACCCGGTTTCCGGCTGCCCGCATCAGTCACCTGCCCACGAGAGCCCTCTGTTGCCCCCTGCACCGGGTGCCTTGGGGCTCCACATACCAGATGAGGGGGTCGTCAAAGGGAGGAATGTAGACCCAGCCTGGGTTGTTCTTTGCCAGGGCCTTGGCCAGCTCAAAGGCCTCATCCAACATCTGCAAGACCACAGGGGAGGTTGGAGAGGGTGAGGGGCTGGGGGGACCCTGCCCTGCCACCAGGTGCCCCCCCCCCGTGGTCCCTGCCCCCGGGTTGGTGCTCACCTCACCCACCACCTTGACCACGGCGCCCTCATTCTTGAGCCGCTCGATGGTGAGGGCAGGTGTGGTGCTGGGCACAACGATGGTGGCAGGGATGCCCAGCTTCCTGGCGGCATAGGCGGCTGCCATGCCTGCGTTGCCCGCTGCCGGGGATGGGGTGGAGAGTGTCAGTGAAGGATGGCCTGGGAGCCCAGCTGGGACTGTCGTTCCCAGCCTCGGGGCTCCGAACACCCCCCGCTACGAGTGACTTCCCGCCTCCCCCCCTGGAATTCTGAACGGGGGCTGCCGCAGGTGTTTGTAATGGCTCATCACTGGGGAAACCAGGGCCCAGAGAGGTAGAGCGCCCGGCCCTGGGACACACAGGAGGAGGCACGCCGCCACTGACCCGAGGAGCAGACGAAATGTTCACAGCCTTGCTCAGCCCACTGTGGAGACAAGGGGGGAGGGTCAGGCCCACGTCCCAGGCTTTCCCTGGGCTCTCCCCTCCCCCAGGGAGTAGGACTTCGTATTGCCCTTGCCTCTCCGTGGACATCGCCCCTCCCCAAAGGGCCTGGCTCAGGGAAGGGTGCGGGGGAAAGGCAAGCAAATGACGGCTCTGGGACGAGTCCACGGGCAGACCCTCCCGGGCGGGCACCGCCTCTTTGTGGGGAGTGCTAACCGCGGATGCGTCGTGGGACTTCACACAGCTCTGGCCTCGCCCTGTCGAGGAGAGAGGGCCTGCCCCCCTCCCTCAGACGACGCGGAGCCCATTCCGTACCATCCTGCAGAGATGTCCGATGCCCCGGATCTTGAAGGAGCCTGAAGGTTGGACGCTGTCCATCTTGAGATAGACGCTGGTGCCCGCCACTTTGGACAGGGACATGCTGTCACGGACGGGGGTCCGCACGTGCAGGGGCTCTCCAGACGTCATTGCTGGGAGGCGGGAAGGAAACCCAGATGGTCGGGAGAGCCGGCCCCGGGGCCCTCGGTGCACCTGCCAGCGGGCCCTGCCCTCCCCTCCCACGAGGCCGAGGGAAACGCCCACATGAGAAGCATCCCGGACGCCTGGATTCCCATCTCAACTGAGCCACCTACTCACCAGGTGACATCAGACGAGCGATGCCCCCTCAGCTCCAGCTGCCTCGTCTGTAAAACGGGGGAGAAGCCCCCCCCCCCAGGGCACACTGTGCTGGGAAGCTGTGAACTCAGAAATAGCATTGGGACCTGGCACCTGTCAAGGGGCGTGACTCAGATGGTTTCGCAGGGGCGGATGCAGAGCGAGCTGCGAGACGGTTCTGTGCTAAAGAAGGGGCAGGACGGCGGGTATGTATAGTCTGTGCGAGGACATGGGGACACGCGCGCGCGCGCGCACACACACACACACACAATCCATAGGCTTCTGCGGGCATAGAACATCGCAGGAAACACACAAGAAACTCGCTAGGGTGAGAAACGCTCTCTGGGGAGAGCGGGCACTCGGCCTCCCCTTTCGTGCTAGTTAACTATTTTGCTACGAAGAGGTATTGCCTCTTTATTTAAACACGTGTATTTTTTTATACTAACCTTTGGAAAGCCCTGTACCCAACTAGGGAAAGCTTTTTATTATTATTATTATTATTTTATAATAATTACTATATTGTTTATTAATTGCTTATGAAGCGATTACCATGTGCCAGGCACTATTTTAAACTCGACAGATATATATAGTTTAAGTTTACCTATTTATTTTGAGAGAGAGAGAGAACATGAGCAGGAGAGGGGCAGAGAGAGAGAAGGAGAGAGAGAATCCCGAGCAGGCTCTGGGCTGTCAGCACAGAGCCCGATGCGGGGCTCAGTCTCATGAGCGGTGAGATCGTGACCTGAGCCAAAATCAAGAGTCAGACGCTTAACCGACTGAGCCATCCGGGCGCCCCTAAGCTTTACCAACATCAATTCACTTATTCCTTTGAGGACAAAGGCTCGGATTGTGTTTCCCAGGATGGATGGCCCCTGCAAGCCCTTCCCATCCCTTCATGATGGGACACAGATGCTTTTCTCAGTGAGAGGCGGGCTCTGTGGAGGAGGGGGGTGGTCTGTGGCCGCAGTTGGAAAAGACACGATGCGATTTCCAAGCGGTGGTGTGCTTGTAAATGTTCAACAATGGACTCTCCCAAGACAAAGCCCCGATTTGTAGCGGGCGCACTTCTGTTCTGTACGTAACCTTCTCCAAGGCCACTCTCGAGCTACCAACATGACGTCATTGCCTGTGGAGCTGGGAAGAGACGGCACAATCTGCTGGCTCCAGTGCAGCCCTGCTCCCCAGGCTAAGTCACAGAAGGGGACACAGCCTCCGCCTGGCCGTCTCTCTGCGGCAGCTCCCCTCTCGAAACCCAGCTGCCAGGATGGGAGTAAGCCCAGGCCGCATGCAGAGGCCACACGTAGGTGCCCTACCTGACAGCTGATGGCCAGACATGGCGGGGTGACCTTGAGATGTCACCCTGCAGCCATCTGAGAGACCCCAGTGCGAACTGCCCCGATAAGCCCCAGGGCCATGACAGACAACAATACGATGAACGCTGTTGACCTTGGGGCGGTTGGTCACACAGCAACAGGGACCGGAATATTAATGTGACTTGCCCAAGGCCACACAGCTAGTTAGTGGGGGAGGCAGGACTGGATGAGACAGTCTAGCACCCGGGCTGCAGGCTGTGGGCGCGGCTCAGGGCTCCCCTTCTGCACGGGCTCTGGGTGATCGAGAAGCTGAAGTGGCCCAGAGTCTGGCCACCACACACGTCCCTTCTCCTCCTGGAGTCTCCCCAACTCGGGCTGAGCCAGAACTGATCAGCGGGTGGTTGCGTGGGGAGCCTGTCTGGCCCTCCCCATGTCCTTCTCCGTCCCACACAAGGCTGGTTGCCTCTCCCCACCCACCCCTGCCCCATTTCCAGTGACCCACCCGGTGCAGCCCGCTCTGGCCACGGCCTCCAGCTCAGGCCTCTGGCTCCCAGAGAGGGCCATATATGCCTGGCTCAGAAGAAAAGCGAGGGATGGGGTTCCTGAGCACCTCCCCAGCCTTAGCTCCCCCACATACGGACAACTGATGTCTGTGTGAATTAACTAACATCCAGGGCCTGGGAGCGGGAGGCCCTGAACGGATACCACTTCTCCCCTAGGTCTCCTGAACAAAAGCTGGAGACTAGATGCACCCCATTACAGAAGCGTCCCCATATCTATTTGATTATTACCCTCCTGGAGGTTATTCCTGAAACCACGGCACCCCCCCTTCTGGCTGACGGGACCCCGTGTGCGTGTCGCCAATCTCTGGCCTCAGGGAGCTCTCCGGGTTGGCAGTGGGGGGCATACCCCCAAGACTGCTTTCGGGCGGATTTGGGAAGCCTCTGCCCCCACCTGGGTCTGGTTGCACCACGGATGCCTTCAGATGAGGGGCAGGGACCCCCTATGGGCACTGCTCCCTCCAGCCTCCAACATCCTGGGTGGGGGGTGCCAAACATGGAGGAGGGAGGGGGCTGGAAGCTGCTGTCTATGTGTCCCCTCTCGCTCAGAAGTCACTCCCCCTCGGGGCGCCTGGGCGGCTCAGTCGGCTGAGCATCACGACTTCGGCTCAGGTCATGATCTCCCAGTTCGTGGGTTCAAGCCCTGCGGCTGTGCTGACAGCTCAGAGCCTGGACCCCGCTTCGGATTCTGTGTCTCCCTCTCTCTCTGCCACTAATCCACTCACATTCCGTCTCTCAAAAATAAACATTAAGAAGAAGGAGAAGAAGAAGTCACTACCCCTCTCATAGCAAGAGCTCAATAAAAACGAACTCTCATTTTGAGTGCACTATCTCACCCTTCCCACTGCCTGATGAGGAAGGGTCCGTCATGACCCCCATTTTAGAGAAGAGACCACTGAGGCCCAGAGCTAGATGCCAGCGCAGCCGGTCTGGCTTCAGAGCATGGGTTTTTACGCTCCACGGACTCTACCTCCTCTCCTTGGCCTGGAACCTGCCCCCTCGCTGGGCGACAGGCACTCCAGTCTGGGGTGGGGCTGAGGAGGGGTACTTACCTGGCCAAGGCGGCTGTTCAGAGCGAGCAAGCCGGGAAGGGACGGCCAGGAGGTGATCTAGATGGATGGACTGGGTAGATGGGCCTCGGACAGATGGAGGGTAGCGGGGCAGGTAGAGGGTCTCCTGATTTGTCCCAGGGACTACCGGTCTGGGCCTTCGGTCCCAGGCTTTATTCCCCGGGCGCCTCCCGGCAGCCAATGGAGCCCCGGGGCTGGCCCCGCCCCCCGCCAGGCCCCGCCCCTGGCCGCTGGCCCGGGGGCTTCCGGGAGGGGAGGGGGAAGCTGGCCGGGCTTGTCCTGCCTGCGGCTCCGTCCCTTCCTCGGGTCTCTGTCCTCGGTGGCCACCTCCCTTCCCCACCCCCACCCTCCCCCAGGGCCTGCGGGAGGATGGCGTGAGACGGTGCACTTAGTCACTAGCAGGTGCTTGGCACCTAGTGGGCCCCCAGGGGAAAGTGGGTACTGTCACTACCCTCATTGGACCACAAGGGAAGCGGAGACCCACGTGGTGACAGAGATGAGCCGACCCCGGACCCCAGTGGGCTGCAGTGTGAGCACAGGTCTCCGTTGCCTTCCTCTGGCGCTCTCAGTGACGCTTTCATCTCAAAGGGGCAGATGGCCTTCTGGGGACCACCCTGGGGGTCGGGGTTCAAGTCCTGGCTCTGCCAGTTTACTCGCTGTGTTGCCCCAGGCAGGTCCGTTTGTCCGTTTGCCTCCTGGAGCCTCCCTCTGCTCATCCGGAAGATGGGGGGGGGGGGGGGGGTGGGGGTGGTGGTGAAAATGGAACCTCCCTCCGCGGATTAGATGACCCAATAACGTGTGGACCTGCTCACTCCCTGCCCCGTGCCGAGCCTCCTGTCTGTCTGTCTCTGGCCGTGGGCAGGGGTCCGTAAGCCCCCAGGGGTGCTGCGCGCACACACGTCCGGCTCGCCTTTTCCGGCCCCTTCAACAAAGCCCTCTTGTCCCGCTGGCCAGGACGAGAATAGCGATGAGACGGAGGGCCTCGAGGGCACAGACAGCCCGCCCAGCCGTCCCTCTCACGGGGTGCAGCAGGACTGAAGACGCGTGGGCATCGCGAAGCTCCCACGCGGTAGGCACAGCCTCCCTGTGTGCATCTGAGCGTATACAGCCGGCACTCACGACGCCCAAGCCGCTGCCTGCGGCCGATCCCGTTCCGAGTGGGGCCGTGTGGGGCCTCGCTTAACTCTGGAACCGCCAGGCGAGTGGGCATGTTGAGCCCCCTGTCACAGGTGAGCAGACAGGCTCAGGAAGTCGGAGTTCTCGGCAGACGCAGGACTGGGGGGGTGGGGGAGGGCGGCCGGGGGCTGCCAGGGGTGGGGCAAGTCGAGTCTGTCTTTCCTGAGACTTCTGCCCGTCGTTTCGTTGGCTTCAGCAAGGATGTGTCACTGCTGTGATTTGAAAACCACCCCGTTAAGACAGCCAACCGTGTGAGCGCCCGAAAGAGGAACAAAGGCCACACGTGTACCCCTGTTGTGGACACCCACCACTTGCTCCCCTGTGCCCCCTCCCTGGAAGGTCTTGGGGGAGGAGGGGCAGCTGTCCCTGTGCAGAGCTCAGGGGGATCAGTTCCGGCCTGTGACTCTCCCATCCCGAGGTGTGGCAGCTTTCATACAGCAAGTGAGTCACTTTGCTGACGGGCCCAGGTTCAAGTCCAACTTTGGTCATCGACTTGCTGTGTGACCTTGGACGAGTTACTTAACCTCTCTGTGCCTCAGTTGTTTTTTTTTTTTTTTTTTTAACTGATAATAGTGTCCGCTTTGTAGATTTGTTACGAGGATTGAAACCGAACTGGCGTAAAGTTATAAGGATAGTGTTTGGCGAGTGGTGGACCCTTGAGAGGTGATGGTCATCCTTATTTTCTGGTACCCAGGAAGGCGTTTGAGTTCTTAGCTCTGGGTGATGGGGAACAAGGGCTCTTCTCTTCCATCTAGTCCTCCTTTGAAAGGGCTTCAGAAGTAGGGGCAGAAAGTGCAACCCACCCTCTCCCATTTAGCAGATGGGCAAACTGAGGCCTGGATCTATCCAACGTCGGAAGGCCAGGGGGCAGCGCAGTCCCCGTCCCGGGAGGAGGGATGGGAGTCTGGCTGGGGAACCTTGGGCAAGCTGCCTCCCTCTCCTGGGCCTGCTGCTTCCATTACATCACACCTTTTCCAGAAGTGTCCCCGTGGATGGCCAAATCAGCGTGTCCTTGGCCGCGGGAGGCGGGGGTTCTGACGATTGTTTTCACAGCTCAGAGAGGAACGGGCAGCTCCCCTCTCTGTGTGCCCGCCCTGGCTGGAGCCTCCGGCCCTGGAGTCTGCTGATTGGTTAAGGTCTCTGGCTCCCGAGCCCGTCAGACCTGGGTTGAAACTGACCCCCGGGTGTGACCTCAGAGAAGTCGCTTAACTTCCCTGAGCCTCAGTTTCTTGCCCCCAGAAATGGGGACGATGATACCTCCCGGGTCTGGGTATTGCAGCCTAGGGCCGGGCACAGAGTAAGGGATCCGAAAATGGTAGCTGCCGTTCTGATCGTCTTCGATCTCATTATCGTAATCCAGGACCTTCCCACACTTGCTGGGCCCCTGGCCCTGAATCTCCCTTCCTCGTTCATGTTCCCTCCCCAGCCAGTCGTGGGTTAGTGCCTCTTTGGGATTCTGCAGCCTGGCGGCCCCTGGAGTCTCTCCCTGGGAGCTCATAAGCAGCCTTAGGGCAGGTTTGTACGGACCCCTTCCCTGCTGGATTCCCCTCTCTATCCTCTATCCGCTCAACATCCTGTCGGGCACAGGACAGCCCCCCACCAAAGAAACACAAAGGGTTATCTGGCCCCAAATATCAGTAGTGCCAAGGTTAAGGAAACCTGCGTAAGGGTAATATGGAATGAGACCCATACCTCCCTCATTCTACCTTCTCTACTTCTATTAATATGACCAGGAGAAATGAATTAATCCCACCTGGGTGACATGTGCTTTATCTAAAAAGCTGTTGTTCTGTATCCAACTGCTTCCCAATCGACCTCCAGAGAAGTTAAACGATTTTTTTTTTCTTGGTGAAATTAACCCAATCAGATAAGGCCTATCTTGTTTTGGACGTGATGCACTTAACCTCTGTGATTTCTCCTGTGGGGCTTGGCATTCAGTCCCCTTCATGTTCATTCGCCTGGCTTCGGTCCATCATTTGATTCGATTGAGACTTTGTGACCCCTCCTTCGGTCATTGGACAGAGCCGTCTGTAGGGACGCCTCCCGGCTTTGCGTCATCCGAAAATGTGACATCAGTCTCTTGGTGGGCCTTTATGGCTAAAACTGGCCACGGCCAAGGTCAGGACCCCAGGGCCACACTGGGCCTCCCCCTTGGGCTTATCATCACCCATCAATCAACATGTGATGGGTGGAGTTGGCTAGGTCCAGATGGCCTCTGAGGGATTTTGTCCAAAGTTCATAGAAGAATCAAGATATTTGCAGCAGGATTAAATCTCGGACCACACACTCCATGTGCAACAAATGGAGACTTCTTTATTTTCCCCTAACCCTGATTAATTTTTTAATTATTTTTTTTAATGTTTATTTTATTTATTTTTGAGAGAGAGAGAGACAGAGACAGAGTGTGAGTGGGGGAGGGGCAGAGAGAGAGGGAGACACAGAATCCGAAGCAGGCTCCAGGCTCTGAGCTGTCAGCACAGAGCCCGACGCGGGGCTTGAACCCACGAACCGTGAGATCATGACCTGGGCCCAAGTCGGACGCTTAACCGACGGAGCCACCCAGGCGCCCCGAGGCTAATTTTTATTTATTTCATGCAGATAATTAGCAGGAGGCAGTGAGGGGTTTCTCCTGCTCACCAGAGACGGCAGGGAGATTCAGGGGCCAAGGCGGTACAAGGTGGGGTGCCGGGTGGTTCTCAGCTGTCTGCCCCCTGACCCCAGCTCGCCTGGGGGCCCTTCCTCCTTCCCAGCCACGTGGGTCCTTGTCCTATAGTCTGGGGCCCGTGGCAACTGTTCCAGAGAATGCTTGGAAACTCAAGGTGTCTTCCCCGAGTTGTGGCCACTGCCACAAACCCTCTCTCTTATTTTGTTGTTCCCTCCTTTCCCAGAGGCAAAGAGCACCCCCTGCTTGTAGGACGCCCCCCCCCCCTCCGCCTCCCCCAGCAGTGGAACAGGGGAGTAGGTTCCTTCCAACTCTCAACTTTGCGGGACATTCGTGAGCCAAGCTTTGGTAGCTTGCAACTGTCCACGGAGGGAGTGGTGACACCACGGACATCAGCTGATGCCGTCAATCAGGACTCTCCTTCCCTTGCTTGCTTTCTCCATGTGTCTTTGTCTCTGTCTCTCTCTCCTCCCCGGGGAGGGAAGTAAGGGGGAGGGAGTGATAAGTTCATAAGCTCAAAAGATTATTCCTCCCTCACACACGCCTCACCGCATGCATTTTCCCGGCCATGCAGACAAATAACCGGCAGAAAGGAAAAACTGTGCCGATGATCCCGGATAGCTCCCGTTCACTGCCCCTTCTTTCTCTGAGGCTTGCAACCGATCTCTTTTCCAGCTTTTTCTCTGTCATCCGCTAGCTTCTCGACAGCTCTGTCCCAGGGTTGGGCCTGTTTCTGGCTTCGCTGTGAAACACAGGGCTTCTGTGACAGAAGCAGCCCCATTATGTAAGCCCTCTCGGAGGAGAAGCTTTCTGCACAGAATCTGCTTGTAAGGGGTATTGTTTATTTCCCGCTACTTTTGTAGGTCTGGGGGTAGGGACTTGGAAAAGCCCCTTTTTTAATTTTAGAACAGGTTTAGATGGACCGAAAAGGAACTCTAAAACTGCGTAGATAGTGCAGGGACTTCCCGGATACCCAGCTTCCAGGGTCCCCTGTTATTAACGACTTACATTACTGTGGTCCATGTGTCACAGTCACGGATCCAGGACGGGCGCGTGGGGGGCTCAGTCGGCTGGGCGTCCGACTTCGGCTCGAGTCATGATCTCGCGGTCCGTGAGTTCGAGCCCCGCATCGGGCTCCGGGCTGACAGCTCGGAGCCTGGAGCCTGCTTCGGATTCTGTGTCTCCCTCTCTCTGACCCTCCCCTGTTCATGCTCTGTCTCTCTCTGTCTCATAAATAAAAATGTTAAAAAAAATTAAAAAAACCAATTATTGATCTGATATCGATACCCTGTTACTCCCTGAAATCTGTGCTCTATTCAGACCTCCTGGTTCTTCCGTAACATCCTTCCTTTGCCCTGCAGTCCCATCCAGGGGCACGCGCTATGTTTTGTCCTTGTCTCCTTAAGTCCCTCTTGGCTGTGACATTCCCCAGACTTTTCCTTGCTTTCCATGCCCTTGGCAGTTTCAAATAGTACCGGCCGTGGATTTTGTGTTGTGTTTTGTTTTGTTCTCATGAGTAGGATGGGGTTTGGAGATCCGGGGAGGAAGACCGTGGAGGTGACGCAGTCCTCAGCATTCTCGCATCATGAGAAAGCCATGTCAAGTACCAACGTGACTGATCACTGCTGATACTAACCTTCACTGCCCGGTTGAACTGGTCTTTGTCAGGTGTCTTCGTGTAAAGTTCCCTCTTTTTTCCGGGTGTTTTTTTTTTTTTTTTTTTTGGAGAGTCAGAGAGCGAATGGGAGAGGGAGAGAGAAAATCTTAGGCAGGCTCCGTGCCCAGTGCGGGGCCTGACACCGGGCTCGATCCCATGACCCTGGGATCATGACCTGAGCCGAAGTCAAGAGCTGGGCGCTCACCAACTGAGCCACCCAGGCACCCCAGGTGTGGGATTTTTAAAAGTTGTGTCCATCTGAAAAAAAAAAAAAAAGTTGCGTCCATCCGTATGCCACACGGACCGAGTGTTTGTTTTGGGGACTTACGTCCCTGTTGGGTCGTTGTCTTTCTGTCTGCGGGCCACTCAAATCTGTCTGGCTTGGGGCGAGGGCATCGTTACGCAAAGCCTAAGGATTTCCTGATGCTCCTTGCTTTCCTGGTGACAGTGATATGTCTCATGTTGGGTCCGCACTGTCTCTTAGAGTCTTCAGAATTTTGCTGCCCAATCCAGTCGCCGGTGGCCGCTCGCAGTATTTAGGTTTAATGAAGATCGAACAAGACTTAACGGTTCAGCTCCCGAGTTGTGCAGACACATCTCACGCGGGCAGCAGCCGTAGGTGGTGATGAGGGGCTAACACATTGGACAGTGCAGGTGACGGGACATTTCCATCCCCGGTTTCATTACGGCCCCCGTCTCCTCACCCCTCTCCTCCCTCGTCCCCAGTTCCCAGGTCCCCCAAGGACAACCCACGTGATCGGCGTTGTTCTCCACGAGCCTACAGGTATTTACGCGACCGCAGGCTGGTGTATGACGCACTTTGGGTCACGGTTCTTCGTAAGGAGAAAAGAAGCTCTTACCCACCGTACATATATATGTTCTCCTCACTTGCAATGCGTTGTGACTGTCTCTTTGGGCCAATAGAGTTGCAGCTAATTTATTCTCTGCGATGACTGCATAAAATTGCGTGCTGAGAGCGTATCACGACTTCACAGCCATTTCCGGATTCAAGGGCGTCCAAGCTTCCTGCTTTTTGTTTCTTTGTTTGCTGTCCCGAACAGGATTCTAAGAAACCTTCTCATACTCAAATCCCTACCCCGTGGCACTTTTCACTTTGGAGAGTAAACCTCTTAAATTAATGTGTCTTGGTCAAGGGAATGGGTATGGATTAAATTGTAATCGGTATCGACAGATCTGTTTTCCGAAAGGCTGTAGCAATTTCTGGTCGCCCCAGCCACGTACGAGAGAGCCCATTTTCCCTCATGCTCACCAGCCCTGGTTGTTGCCGCTTTCATGCTTTTGAAGAGTTTTTGCCAACCCCATTGGTTTTTTTTTTCCCCCTAAGTTTATTTATTTTTGAGAGAGAGGGGGAGGGAGGGAGAGAGAGACAGTGGGAAAGGGTCAGAGTGAGAGGGAGAGAGAGGGAATCCCAAGCAGGCTCCACGCTGCTAGCCTAAGCCAGTCAGGACCACCCCCCCACCCACACACACACAAAAGCTTTTTTTTTTTTAAATTTTTTTTTTTTTTGTTAACGTTTATTCATTTTTGAGACAGAGAGAGACAGAGCATGAACGGGGGAGGGGCAGAGAGAGAGGGAGACACAGAATCGGAAACAGGCTCCAGGCTCTGAGCCATCAGCCCAGAGCCCGACGCGGGGCTCGAACTCACGGACCGCGAGATCGTGACCTGAGCCGAAGTCGGACGCTCAACCGACTGCGCCACCCAGGCGCCCCCTCACAAAAGCTTTTTTTAATGGCATTTTATTGTTGCTCTGATTTTCATCCCCAACACTTTATGGCATCTATGCACTGATATGTCGACCCTAAGCCCCTTGAGGGCCAGGAATGTATATTTGATTTTTTTTTTCAACGTTTTTATTTATTTTTGGGACAGAGAGAGACAGAGCATGAACGGGAGAGGGGCAGAGAGAGAGGGAGACACAGAATCGGAAACTGGCTCCAGGCTCTGAGCCATCAGCCCAGAGCCCGACGCGGGGCTCGAACTCCCGGACCGCGAGATCGTGACCTGGCTGAAGTCGGACGCTCAACCGACTGCGCCACCCAGGCGCCCCCAGGAATGTATATTTGTTTTCATCTCTCCTTCCCTAGGGTCTAGGTTTTGGTGGTTTGGGGTGATGTTTGCTGAATGCCTAAAGGAAAGGCTTAATTCTGAAAGCCTGGCAAGAATTTCCCTTGGTCTTGCTTGAGGGCAGATGTTAAGCTGTTCGCTTCCCCCCCACCCCACCCCCACCCCCGCCGCTGGCTTCAGCGTCTCCATCCAGAAAGAGGTTGGATTAGGCCCACATAGATTCTTCCAGCTGAGACATGATGACTGTGGGTGTGTAAGTCTCTGAGGACAAGAGCATCCAGGTTGGATGTGGGCTCCCTTGAAGACTGGTCCTGTGGCCTGTTTGCTGGGCAACTTGGGCCAAGTCGCTCGACCTTTCTGTGCCCTCTGCTTCTCCCTTGATAACTGACTCCTTCTTTTCAAGGGCGAGAGAGAGAGGGAGAGTTCCGGTGTGCAAGGGTCTCAAACTCAGAGATCTCAGGGGCCGGGCGGGGGCCTATTGGGTGTTGAGGATGCCACAGGGAGGGGTGGCAGGTGGAGAGCCACATATACTGTGTTAGAGGACGTGGTGGGTTAGCTCCAGTCAGCGGAAATGCGGCCCCCGGGTTTGAGACCCTCTCTGCGCCAGAAGGATTTAGCGTCTTGGCGAGAGTCGAGGGATCCGAGAATCGGGAGGGCCAGTCTCCTGTGTCCGAGGTTCCATCCCTCCTCGCCCTGGCGACAGCTGGGGTGAAGCTGGTAAGAGGAAGCTTAATGAATAACCCGGGGGACTGGCCAGCGTGAGTGTTTGGCGGCTGTGGGCGTCAGGGACAGGGGCTGGCTGACGAACGTAGCTCTGGGCTGCGGGGGGGCACGGGTCAGTGACCCGGGCCACCCCTCCAGTCTTATCTGCCCTCTGATGCAGCCATCCTGGCGTCCCCACTTGGTGCCCTTCTAAGACAGGTGCTCTGGAGCCTGGCCCCTCGGCTTCTGAGCTCTGGCTCTGCCAGTGCTGTGTGACCTCGGGACAGCGGCTTGACCTTTCTGAGCTCGGTCTGGATGCTGACACGCAACAAGTATTCCGTGATCTGACGACGTCATGTCACTTCCCACCGTCGCGTGCCGCCACTGTCTGCTGTTCTAAATGTTTTACACGTCTTTTTTTTTTTTTTAATTTTTTTTTCAACGTTTTTATTTATTTTGGGGACAGAGAGAGACAGAGCATGAACGGGGGAGGGGCAGAGAGAGGGAGACACAGAATCGGAAACAGGCTCCAGGCTCCGAGCCATCAGCCCAGAGCCCAACGTGGGGCTCGAACTCCCGGACCGCGAGATCGTGACCTGGCTGAAGTCGGACGCTCAACCGACTGCACCACCCGGGCGCCCCTAAATGTTTTACACGTCTTAACTCGCGTGATCCTCCCTGAAACTCCACCAGAGAGGTTGTGTTCTAGCCCCCTCTTACAGTTGAAGGAACAAAGCACAGAGAGGCTGAGGGACTGACCCGAGTTTGCACAGCGAGGAAGTGGCAGAGCTGGTGTTTGTGCCAGAGGCTGGTTCCGTGGTCTGCGTTCCAGAAACCGCTGCCATGGCTCCCACTCACTATTCAAACGAACAAAACACAAAACAAAACCTTAAGAACATCGTAAAGAAGAGAAAATACGTGTATAGTATTAAAAAACCCACATATAAGTGGACCTGCGCGGTTCACATCCGTGTGGTTCGAGGGCTATCATGCTTCTTGTTCAAGTCTAAGCTGTTTGCTAAGGCCCCACTCCTCCAGGAAGCCCTCCCTGATTCTCCCCCACCCCCAGCTGCCCTGTGCGGACCTTCTGCTCTCTGAATTGGATGTCTTCCTCTCCCCTCCAGGCCAGAGGCCACCTCGGGGCACGAACTGGGTTTTGCCACCTCTGCGTCCCCAGTGCCCCGTCCAGGACAGGACATTTGACGAGGACGGGTACATGTTTCGTGGGAGGATGGCCAGGAAGCTGCCAGAACCCTCATCAAGGGTCATGGCCAAGCAGCTCAACTTGACCGCGAGTAGCCAGGAGTTAATCATCAAGCCTGGGGAGGTCACACGTAGTCCTAGGAGGGCAAAGAACATCTCGGCTGCCAGGTCCTTCCTGGAGCTCACCTCCCGTTTTGTATATAGGGAAACTGAGGCTCAGAGATGGATATGACTAGCTCGGTTTCACCCAGCGAGATGGTGACAAGATGTAAATTTGCTCGTGTTATTCCTCTGCCTATAGTCTTCTATGGGTCCCCAGTACCCCTGGGTAAGTTCCAGATTCTGGAGTGGCATAGGCATCCTGCAGACTGTGGTTCCTGCCCACATCTCCAGCCCCAAACCTGCCGTCCTTCAAGAAATTTCCCAGCCCCCCCGGGGCCAGGTGAGATACCTGCTCTGGGCGTCCACAGCCCTCCCCCACCTCTGCCTGATAGCATCTGATAGACACCGATGGTAACTGCTCTCTGGTGGCCCCTTGGGGCTTCATGAGGGCAGGGGACTTGCTGTGTCCTTTGAGGCTAAAGTCCCAGCGCTCGACACATAGTAGGCGTTCAGTACATATTTGTTGACTGAATCAATGGTCAGAGTCATTCATTTGAACCATAGTAATTATTTGGGTGCCTGTATTGGGTGTGAAATATTAGAGGTGAGGAGGGGCTTCAGAAAAAAATTATGCCTTCTCGTGTGACAGATAACAATTGTCTCTTTGTCCTTTGACCTAAGCCGACCTGACAGTGGCCCAGGGATGGTGGCTTGGCACACAGAGCAGACACTGGACCCTGGGTAAGAGGATTCGGAGATGTCGGTGTCACAGGAGAGCTGGTCCTTGGCCAAGGAGAGTCTAGCTGGGTGGCCTTGGCCAAGAGAGTCTCCCTCTCTGAGCCTCAATTTCTTCATCTGTCCAATGGGACCCTGGACAGCGCACAGCGGGGCAGTGAAGGTTGAATCTTGTCCCCTTTCTTCCTCCGGCGGGGAGGTGTCCCTTTAACGGGGGAGGAGGGGCCAAGGCTACAGGAAGTTGCAGGAAACTGGGCAGAGCTGGTGCTCCGGCTGGGCTGGCCGCTGGGCCACAGACTGGAGCCAAGCTGGGTCTGAGGACTGTTCGGCTGGAAGGTAATGGGGCCTGGGGCCCGAATGCTGCCCCTGGGGCTGTGTGTGCATGTGCACGTAGGATAGTCTGGAAGGTTCTGGAGCAAAGTCCATGATGAGTGGACACAAAGTGAGAGGGTACGGGTGCGAAACCTTCCCAGGAACGCTCATTTAACTCGGGGTGCTCTGTGGTCTGGACAGCCTTGGAAAAGAAGGCGGGGTGCCGGGGACTCTGATGGCGGGGGAGCAGGCCCTTCTTGCCAGAGGGGCTTCCTGCCAGGCAAAGCTTCCTGGCGCTGGTCCCAGGGATTTGGCTATGCCACCCAGGTGGCCTCTGGGAAAGCCTGAGGGACAAAGGAGGCAGAAACAGCAGATGACTCTTACCCTAATTCATAGATGCGGCAGGTGAGGCCCAGTGAGGAAGAGGGACGTGGCCAAAGTCGTGCTTGCTGGGACCTGAACCCAAGCCCCGGGCTTCCCACTGCATTGCCCCACAGCCGAGAGGGCCCGGGGCTCCCACCTCAGCCCCAGTGGTTGCCACATTTGGTCAGAGCCATGCGTCCCTAGGCCAAGCTCTCACCTTGGCCCCAGACCTCAGTCTGGGAGGCCTGCGTCCTTATGGGCATCTGGGCCTGATAAGGCTGCTGATGGTTTGAGGCTTGTCCATTTGACTGATGCCTGCCGTCCTTCGGTGGGCCGATAGTGTAACTGACAACACTAGGCGGGCCCGGGAACTGAGCCAGGAGCATTTGGCGCCTAAGGACAACTGGCGATTAGTATGAAATGCTCACAACCCTAACCGTCCCCATCGTCGCCATGTAATAGAGAAAGCATGGCACGGTGTTAAGAACACAGATGCCCAAGTGCGCTGCCTGAGTCTGAGGCCTGGCCTTGCCATTTCCAGCTGTGTGACTTTGGGTAGATAACCTAACCTCTCTGGGCCTCAGTCTCGTTGTCTGTACAACGGAGCTAGTGGGTGAACCTACCTCGGGGTTGTTGCGATGATTATATAAGATGGCATATAAGGTTCCCGGCACGGTGCCTGGCTGGCAGCGGGTCCCGCACAACTCGCTATTAGCTATTATTAGATGTCAGGCATGGAGTTGATGCCTTCACCACATGGCTTCACTTCATCCTCACAGTGACTCTGTGAATCGCAAGCTCTTCTCCCAGTTTCTGTGTGGTGGGTTCATTCTCATTTCTCAGGTCCCAGTGTTAATGGCCACTTCCTGCAAAAGCCCTTTCCTGACCCTTCTATCAAAGTAGGTCCCTGTTGTCTTCTCTTTCAGACTCCCTAGGTGTGTGTCTTCCTCCTAGCGACTTTCACCATTTCTGATTATTTTGTTTGTCTATACAGTTATTTGTTGATCGCCGATCTCCCCCATCAGCTCCAAGAGTAGATGTCTGTCCTGCTCACCGTGGTCTCCCCAGTTCCTAGGTCAGGGCCTGCACCTTGTGGGTGCCCTACAGACATGCTAGAGTGAGGGTAAGCACGCCCGCCTTGTGAGAAGGCCCCAGTGAGGTAATGCCTCTAGAGGACTCCTCTGATGTCTGGCATATACTGGGGACTCAACGAAGGGGGGCTATTATTATTGTGAATGCACACCATGCCCTGCGAGTCTGGGGACTGTTATTAGTCTCATGTTACAAAAGAGAATATGGCACAGAGAAGTTGAGACACTTGTTGGAGTCACACAGCTAGGAAGACAGAGCTGGTTTCTAACTTTGGTCTCTGATTCAGCCCAGAGCCCAGGGCCAAGGTGAGGCCCAGGCTGAGGGATGCTGAGCTTGGGTGACCCACGGGGCCGTCTTCGTCAATGCCATCCCAATTTGAGAAGTGCCCCTGATGGAACTGGGTGCAGGTGCCTCAGACTCTGCTCTAACCAGGGAATCCCAGGGCCATCCCAACAAGGGCCCTAGGTCAACTCCAGGGGCAGGAGCCCGGAACTCTGGTGGGGCAGGGGCGCAATGTGACTAAGTAAGGGTGGACAAGAACCCCCGGGGCGGTGGAGGGTGGGCAAAGCTGCAGCGCTCCTCCTACTGGCCAATAGCGGAACTGCAGGGGTTGGCCCAATGCTTTTCTGCCCCCAGTGGAAAAGAGGGGTCGCTTTTGCACTAACGGGGCCTTTGCTTAAAACCTCCCGATGGCTTCCCACTGCAAGCAGAATTAGAAGAACATTCCAGTTCCTCCCCGTGGTCTGGTAGGCCCTTCCAGAAGTCCCTGCCCAGCCCTCCTTGCTCGCCTCCTGCGCCCAACCCCCTTATCCCCGCACTGGAATCTCCCCAAGTTCATTTCTCTCTCAAGGGGTTTCCACCTCTGTTCCCTCTGCAGGAATGCTTTTCCCTGGGCTCCCTGTTGTCCCTCATCTCCAACATCCCCGTTGGAGAACCTGCAGATCGAAAGAGAATTCAAAGACCTCTCAACCAACGCACACGCGCAGATCCGATCTCATCCTGGTTCAAACTGTTAGAAACCCCAAATCACTGACAGCAAAACCAGCCATTTATCCAGCTTAATGAGAGGGATGGAAAGGTGAACAATCACCAGGTATTTGATGATAATAAGAGATGATTAATAATATTTTTAGAAGTGATAATGGTATTTGACGATTAAAAAAAACCTTAGCATCCTTGAGGTGTAATTTCCATAAAATAAAATGAGCCCACTTTGAGTTAGAATTCAGTGAGTTTGCCCAGACGTATACAGTTATGAAACCATGTGGCTACCTTGTTGGAAAAGAGTTCTTCACTTTCAGAGATGTGTGCTGAAGTATTTGCAGATGAAATAATACAGGAGGGAAATGTAATAATAATGACAAATAGGGGTGCCTGGGTAGCTCAGTTGGATAAGCCTCCGACTCTTGATTTCCGCTCCGGCTACGATCTCACGGTTCATGGATTCAAGCCCCATGTCCGGCCACCGCTGGCAGTGGGGGGCCTGCTTGGGATTCTCGGTTTCTCCTCTCTCTCTGCCCCTCCCCTGCTCACATTCTGTCTCTCTCTCTCTCTCTCTCAAAAATAAATAGATTTTAAAAAATTTAAAATACTGCCTCCTGCCCCTGTCACCCCTGTTTGACGTTTTGCGATCCTGTCTCCGCAGCTAGAATGTGATCTGGCCAAGCAGGGGCTGCTTCTGACTTGGGCATTCCTGGGTCGCCAAACCTGGAACTGCCTGGCACATAGTAGGTGCTCAAGAAAAGGGTTTTTTTTTTTTTTGCAGCCTGCTTGAATGAATAAATGATGAGTGAATGAATGAATGAATTCTACTCTGGTTCATTCATCCCCAGGTGCTGGCCACGTTCTATATCCCCAGCACTGTGGGCAATGCCCGTTACAGAGTGAAACCTGGTGGTCCAGACGGGGACACTGAGCAGCTAGTTGCCTGGAGTGTCACAGCTCGGCAGCCAGATAGGGCTGAGGGGCCTAGCCGAGGCTCTTCTCCCTCTTTCCCTCCTCTGTCCCGGTTAAGGGGTCTCCTGCTGGAGCAGCCTGGGCTATGACCGTCGCGTTCTTCTGCAGGCTGCTGGAATGGAGAGCCCCCTGGCAGACTGTGCTCAGGGTGGGCATTTCCATGTGGTCACTCCTCTGCTGGAGAGCTGGGCACTATCCCAGGTGGCAGGCACGACCGTCTTCCTCAAGTGTGAGAACGTGCAGCCGGCCGGCTCCTTCAAGATCCGGGGCATTGGGCATTTCTGCCAGGAGGTGAGGTGTTGGCAGGAGAGGAGAAGTGAAGGAGGAGGGGAAGGAGGAGGAGGCGGGGGATGGATGCCGGCTGGATGGGGGGCAAGGGCAGGAGGGGAGAAGCAGACTTGTACAGATGGGAGGGGCAGGACGAGGGGTGAGGAGAGGGCTGGGGACGGTCTGAGTCCATCCCGCACAGGCTCTGTGACATCTGCTTGGGTCAGCCCCTAAGCTCATTCCTTCTCTTCCCAGGCGGTCAAGAGGGGATGCAGACACTTGGTGTGCTCCTCAGGTGACCCTCAGGGCTGGGTCCTCAGCTCTGGGTGTGGGGGAAGAAGAGCTGGAGCAGCAGCAGTAGATGTCCGGGGATCAGCCTCCTCCCGAAGGTCCCGCCTCATCAAGGTCATGGTCAGGTGGCCACTGTCCTCTGCCCGCCCTCTTCCCATCATTCAGGACTTATGGCAGAAGTGACCAAAACCCAATTTATACAGGCGTAAGCTACAGGTTCCAAGAATGGAAAATTCTTGGGATAAGTGGCTTTCAGGTACAGCTGGATCCAGGAGCTCCCCTTTCTATTTCTCCTTCTCTTGGCTTGTCTTTCCTCTGTACTAGCTTTAATCTCACGCAGACCTCAGAGCAGCAAGATGGCCATCAGGAGTCCCAGGCTTGCCTCCTGTCATCCTATCAGCCCTAGTGAAAAGGGAGCACCCCTTCTGGCTGGTTCTCCTCAATCCATGAACTGGTCTTTTGCACCCATCTTGGGTCATGTTCTCATCCCTGAAACAGTCACAGGTTAGGGGACTGAGTTCTCTGATTGACTCATTCTAGGTCACATATCCACCTCTGGCACCAGAAAGAGGACAGAAGGTGGGGCATATGAGCGTGGGGAAGGAGTGGCTCACAAAGGGAAGTAGCGGGGAGGGGGGAGAGTGTGTTAATGGGCTAAAACCACGCTGACCACCCTTCCAATTCTTCCACAGGGGGCAACGCAGGCTTTGCTGCTGCTTATGCCGCTTGGAAGCTGGGCATCCCTGCCACCATTGTGCTCCCTGAGGGCACCTCCCCGCACGTGGTGAGGAGGCTGCAGGGGGAGGGGGCTGAAGTCCAGCTGGCTGGAAAGGTAAGGACCCCAGGAAGTGGAAGCCGGATGGAGTGGGCTGTTCCCCTTTACCCTCCACTCACCCCTAAGAGACGGTATCTCCCCCCCCCCCCATCCACACACATTTTTAAAATGAACTATGCCTGGAGCCCAGCCTTCTCTTAGGATGGCTGAGATGAGGGACAGGAGCGAGGCATGATGTATATTGAGCGCTAGCGCTTTCCCGCCTCTACCTACCTCTACTTGCCCTGCGTGGGCCCAGGAGAAACAGGAAGCTAATGGGCCAGGAGTGTGCCCATGTCCTCATCCTCACTAACACTTGGCCTTATTCGTCTGAAAATTGTTGGCATTTGATGAGACAAAAAGCGTAGAGAAAGATGACGGTGGCATCATTTCTCATTCTGAGACCACCCCAGTGAGAAAGGGGCCCACCATCAAGGATATCGCTGGCTCATCTCGTTACTGAAGAGATAGAGATGCAACTGTGTAATCCTTCTGCCTTCCTGGAAAGAAGGAAAAAAAGCATCCTTGGAAAAGAGAATTTTTTAAAGCACCAAAATTAAAACTAAAAACCATACCATGGTACCTGAGACCTGGTGTCCAAATATTCAGTGTCCAGTTTCCTTCCTTCCTTTCTTCCTTCTTTCTTCTATTTATTCATCCGTTCAACCATCCTCCCATCCATTACCCTCTTTCCCTCCCTCCCATCCATCCATCCATCCATCCATCCATCCATCCATCCATTTATCCATCCATCCATCCATCCATCCATCCATTTATCCATCCATACCTCATCACCTTCCCTCCCTTTGTCCCTTCCTTTCTCCCTCCTTTCTACTCCTTCCTTCCTTCCTTCCTTCCCCTCTCCCTCCCTCCCTCCCTCCCTCCCATCCATCCATCCATCCATCCAATATTCATTGAACTTCTACTATGTGCCTGTAGTATGTTAGAGCCAGCGATATAGAGATAGTAAGCCATGGTCTCTACTCTTGCAAAACTCCCCGATGTTGGGGAGACACACAGATAAGTAGATGGTGACAAGAGAATGTGGTAAGTGTTCTGATGGGAAGCACAGGGCCCTGAGGAAGAACAGAGAAGGTGTATCGTTTTAATCGGTGATTGCTGCTAGATAATGCTGTGTAACAAACAGCCCCCACATATCAGGGACTTATGAGAAACATGATCTGTCTTGCTCATGGGCCTGTGGGTGGGCCAGGGTGGCTCTGCTTCAGGCTGCAGACAGGATTAAGGTCTGCACGTGTGCCCCTCATCCGTCTTGACCAGTGGCCACCTGGGACTTGTTCTTCTCAAGGTGAATGTCAGGAAGAGTGAGAGCAGAGTGCCTCTCAAGGCCGTGGCTCAGAACTGTTGTGCTGTTGCTTCTGTCACATGGCATTGGCCAGAGCAAGTTCCACACTGGGACCTACATCAATTGGTGGTGAAGAATGTCCTCTGCCCTCTCTAGTGGGAAGAACAGTGGTCACCTGGCAAAAGCATGATGTGTGAATGTAATGGAGGGAAGGAACTGGGCAATGGTTCAAACTACCACCAGGCTGTGCCTCAGATTTGGGGAGATGACCCAGGAAAGTCTCCCCAAGAAGGGTCCCCTGGGTTGGGTCTTGAGAGGGAAATACAAGTCCTCCCATTGGAGAAAGGGGGTCGTGGGCAGAAGAAGGAGTGAGGGAAAGGCATGGATGGGGATGAGCATGGTGCATTCCATTCCCCGGGCGGGGGGGGATGACAGGTGAGGCTCAAGAGTGGGGGTGGGGATGGCCGCCTCAGCAGCAGGGTGGCTTGAGGGTCAGGCTGGCACAGGTTTTCATCTGAGGGCCATGGGGAGCCATGACAGGATTTTGAGCAGGGGAGGGACACGATGGGACCCTTACTCGGGCAACGGACAGGAGGCAGGAAGCCTGTGAGGAGGCAGCTGCTCCAGGTGAGTCAAGGGCCACATGGTTTTGAATCTCATTTTTGTTTCAATAACTCAAGAGAATGAGGCCCGTCTCTTCGGTTAGATTAGAAATTCCTTGCGGACAGAGACCATTTCTTTGCTTTCTCTGCATCCCCTGACACGGGACTGGGGCCATCCAGGAGACCTCAGGCTCTGCTCCAGCCTCCGAGTGGTCTGATGCCTGGGCCTTCTGAGACCCTCGATTTGTCTTCAGGTCTGGGACGAGGCCAGCCTGAAGGCACAAGAGTTGGCCAAGAGGGATGGTTGGGTGAACGTCCCTCCGTTTGACCACCCCCTGATCTGGTAAGGTTGCTGTCCCTCCCTCATAGAGCTTAGAGCTCAGACCCTCGTTGTGTTGGTGTCCTCCCAATGTACAGAAGGGAAAACTGAGGCCTAGAAAGGAGAAGATGCTTGGAAGCCAGGCACACTGGGGTTCAGGCCCTGTTTCTGTCACTTGCAAGTTGTGGGACTCGGCAAAGTATCTCACCACCCCATGCCTCAGTTTCCACATGTATAAAATGGAAATGTTAATAACAAATCCTGTTTATGGCGTGCACTTTGGGATGCATTTAATCATTTGATCCTCCCCAAAGCCCTAGAGGTGAGTGTTTTATGCCCATTTCACAGGCACAGAGGGGTCTGGGAACTTGCCTGAGATCACACAGCTAGTACGTGGCCAAGACATTGGGTCCCAGGCCCAGAACTTGAGTCAGCTGGTTCCAAGTGACATGCTGGTCTCCTCTTAAGCACACACTAACTACCCATTTCCAAGGTTGTGGAGGGGATTAAACGGGACAGTGTCTGAGAACGTGCCTGGAAAGAATGAGTGAATGAATAAATTGAATGAATGAAAGCTGAGTGAACTAAGTGTTCCTGGGTCTCCTCTCCCCTTGATGCAGGTGGGGATTGGGGTGGTGATGAGGAGAGTTTGTGTATATGTGAGCCTTTGGGAATGGAGGAGAGTTTGTGTATATGTGGGGAGACCTTGCTCAACCTGCTTCCTCCTTCCCCCAGGGAAGGCCATGCCAGCCTGGTGCGAGAGCTGAAGGCAGCACTGGGGACCCCACCGGGGGCCCTTGTGCTGGCAGTAGGCGGTGGAGGGCTCCTAGCTGGGGTGGCAGCTGGCCTCATAGAGGTGGGCTGGCAGCATGTGCCCATCATCACAGCAGAGACCCAAGGGGCACACTGTTTCAATGCAGCCATCAAGGCAGGCAAGCTAGTCACACTGCCAGACATCACCAGGTAGGTGTGGGCTGGGGGCATTTGTGGGGGGCTGGAGGATGGGGGTGTTAGTGTCACTGGGCTTCTCAGTCCCAACCAGTGGAGGCAGGGTGTACACAAGAGGTTCTACTTCACCTGGGGACTCCGACCATGGAAATGTGGATCTCACTTAGAAGATGATGCCAAACAAGGAGATGAAGGATATGATTTGTTTAAGTTTCATGAATTAATAAAACCAGTTTCATTGGTATGTACCGTTAAAAAGGAAGTTTAAGTGTGTTGCAGGTAAGTTAGAAAATGTAGGCAAGCAATAAGCAACAGAAAACAAAACGGCACCTTCAATCCCACCATCCAAAGATGAACAATGGGCTACATTTTCCCAGTCTTTGTTTTCTCCTTGTGCATGCATAGTTACACACAAGTAAAATGTGCCTGGCATATACAGTAGGTGCTCAACAAATGTTTGTGAAATGAATGAGTGAATTTGTATATGAATATGTATTTGTACATATATATGTATATATATAATTTATTTATATATAAAATTTATTTATTTTGAGAGGAAGAGAGAGAGCGAGCGAGAGCGAGCACAAGCTGGGGAAGGTCAGAGAGAAGGAGAGAGAGAGAATCCCAAACAGGCTCTGCACCTCAGCATAGAGCCCGATGCAGAGCTTGAATTCATGAACTGTGAGATCATGACCTGAGCTGGGATCAAGAGTCAGACACTTAACTGACTGAGCCACCCAGGCGCCCCCTAAGTCATCTGTATTAAGCACCTATTGTGTAAGGTTCTGGGTGGCCAGTTAGAGAAACAACTCAGTCCTTACCTCAAGAACTCTATCTGGGGGCACCTACGTGGCTCGGTCAGTTAAACATCTGACTTTGGCTCAGGTCATGATCTCATGGTCCGTGAGTTCGAGCCTCACTTTAGGATCTGAGCTGCTGGCACAGCATGGAGCCTGCTTCTCTCTCTCTCTTTCTCTCAAAAATAAATAAACATTAAAAATATTTAAAAAAATAAATTAGGAATGCCTGGGTGGGTCAGTCAGTTAAATGTCCGACTTCAGCTCAGGTCAGGATCTCGCAGTTCATGAGTTCGAGTCCTGCATTGGGCTCTGTGTTGACTGACGGCTCGGAGCCTGAAGCCCACTTCAGATTCTGTGTCTCCCTTTCCCTCTGTCCCTCCCTGGCTTGTGATCTCTCTCTCAAGAATAAATAAACATTAGAAAAATTGAAAAAATTAAATTAAATTAAAAAAAAAGGAGAATTCTATCCTGATATATGAGTCTCCTTCTTGTCTTTCTGGTTACCATCTCTCCTCCTTTCTGGCCCCACCCACCCTCCAGCATCTCTGTACTGCTTTTTTCCTGGAAATTATTTGTGCCTCTAATCTCTGAGCCTTTCTTGTCCTTTCCACCTGAAATACCAGCCCTTCTTGCATTGATGAAATCCTCCGTGGCTCAGCCAGGCAGTTGCCACCCAGTATATAGTTGACCTATAATACTCTATTCATTTCCGGTGTACCTCATAGCGACCCGGGAAGCCTATACATCACGCTGCGCTGGCCGCCATGAGTGTTGTCGCCATCTGTCACCACACAAAGCTATTACCATAGCGTTGACTCGGTTCCCCATGCTGTCCTTTTCATCCCCTTGGCTTGTTAATTTCGTAACTGGAAGTTTGTACCTCTTCCTCTTCTTCGCCTATTTCGCCCATCCCCCCAGCCCCCTCCCCTCTGGCAACCACTAGTGGGTCTTTGTAGTTATGAGACCATTTCTCTCTTGTTGCTGTTGGCCTTATTCTTGGCAATGGCGATGATAATAACCACCACTAAGCCTTCTGTAGAACTCACATTTAGTGAAATGCCAGGCTCTCTTCTAGGCCCTTGAAATGTTCGAAGTCCGTCCCCAGGACAATCTCATGATTATCTGCATTTTTCGGATTGAGGATACTGAGGCTCAGAGAGGTGAAGTGACTTTCCCAAGGTCACACTGCTAGCTCAGAGCCAAGGTTTCAAACCAAGCAGCCTGGCTCCCGAGTCTATGCTCTGGGCCCCTCGGGACGCAGACCCAGCTGTGATAGACTTGGCAAAGTCTCTCCTGGGCCTGAGGCAAACTGCCCAGCTCCGGAAAGTGCCAGCAGGTAGGTGATCCCAAGCACAGAGATAGGAAGCAAGGACCTTGGAGCCAGACTGCCTGGATTTGAATCCATGTTCTGCTACTGACTCACTGCGTGTCCTGGAATCAGTTACTTATTCCCCCCGAGCCTCAAGTTCCTCTCTGTAAAAGGGAGTTCATAAATTTCTTTCTTTAAAAAAAATTTTTTTAATGTTTATTTATTTTTGCGAGCGAGAGACAGAGCACGAGCAGGGAAGGGGCAGAGAGGGAGGGAGACACGTAATCCGAAGCGGGCTCCAGGCTCCGAGCTGGCAGCACAGAGCCCGACGTGGGGCTCGAACCCACGAACCGTGAGATCGTGACCTGAGCCGAAGTCGGACGCTTAACCGACCGAGCCACCCAGGTGCCCCAAGATTTCATAAATTTCTAACTCAAGGGGTGATCATGAGAATTGAAAGAGAAAATGCATCTATCACCCTGCAGACACTCAGCAAGTATTAGTTATCGTGCAGACGTGATAAATAGTTATTAATGAATAAGATGCAAAAAAAAAAAAAAACATTTCTGTGCTTGGGTTCTGGGGTCCGTGCAAAGGAAGGGCACACTCATGGTTATCGAGTGGGAGGGAGTGAGGTGCATTTGTCTGCCATTCGTGGGACACCCGATCGTTGAGCACGTCCTCTGGGCCAGTGCTGTGCTAGCCTCTTACAGGGCTGAGCCGCGGCTCATGGCTGGATGGGAGGGGGCCCTGGGGCTTGGAGGGCTGGGTCCGCAAAGGCGGAGGTCCGAGGATTCACCAGCTCTTCCCCACACCCCTGCGCTCCCTGTCCTGCCTGCCCCCTCCTGCAGTGTGGCCAAGAGCCTGGGTGCCAAGACTGTGGCCAGGAGGGCCCTGGAGTGCACGAAGGAGCTGGAGATCTTCTCTGAGGTAGTGGACGATGCCCAGGCCGTGAGTGCTGTGCAGAAGTTCCTGGGTGAGTGAGCCTTGCCCTCCCTCCCCAGGCTCGGAGACTCATGAGGTCCCTGGGCCCCTAGAGGTAGCATGTTCTCTCTTGTCTGTATCCTCAGTGCCTGCCACGGGGCTGGGCGTGCGGTACTTACCAAATAATTGCACGTTGAGTGCACGGAAGAGGCGTGTGCCGGGCCATCTCTAGCCTCCAGGCTTCCATGTGTACCTTCTTCCTTCCGGCCGTCCATCCCTGGCCCCTGTTGATTTCGTGTGACTCAGGGCTACTCAGTCATCATGGCACCTGCTCCGGGCAGCCTCCTCCGGTCTCCCACGCACATCCTGCAGGGGTTAGAGACGTCCCAGGCATCAGTTTGTCTGTTCATACCTGCCTGGTCCTTATTCATCCACAGCACTAGATGTAGCCCCCGTGAGGGTGGGGCCTGCTGTGTCCTGTGTACTGTTGTGTCCCCAGAGCCTTCCTAGCATAGGGCCTGGCAGAGAGTGGGCACTCAATAAATATTTGTTGAATGAATGGGTGAATGTATGAGTGAGTGGAAAGGTAGATAATGGATGGATGGGTGGGTGGGTGGATAGATGGATGGATGGACACGTTGATTAATGGACACATTGACGGATGGACAGACAGTCCAATGATGGATAGGGGGATGGATGGATGAATGCATGGATGGATAGATGGACGGATGGATGGATGGATGGGTACATTGATTGATAGATACACTAATGGATGGACAGACAGACAGTCCCGTGATGGAGAGGGGATGATGGATGAATGGATGGATAGATAGATGGATCCGTTGACTGATGGATACGCTGATGGATGGACAGACAGTTCCATGATGGATAGAGGGATGGATGGATGGATAGATAGATGAAAGGTGGATGGATGGATGGATAGATGGTCAGATTGATGGATGGAGAGGGGGTCAGCCAAATGATGGATTGCGAGATGGCTGGCTGGCTGGCTTCATGGATTTGCAGTGCCCAGAGCCTCCTGAGCACTGACTGGTTCCTCCTCCCTTTCTCTCTTCTCATCCACCCCCGTCCCCTCCTCCGGGCAGACGACGAGCGCATGTTGGTGGAGCCTGCCTGCGGGGCAGCTCTGGCTGTCATCTACTCAGGCCTCCTGGGGAGGCTCCAGGCTGAGGGCCGCCTGAGCCCCTCCCTGGCCTCGGTCGTGGTCATTGTGTGTGGAGGCAACAACATCAACAGTCAAGGGCTGCAGGCCCTGAAAGCCCAGCTGGGTCAGAGCTGAGGGCCCCTCCACCGAACGGACACACCCGCAGGTGGCCGAGGGGCCTCTGGGCTCATGGATGGTGCAGCCGCCTCCTACAGGAAGCCCTCCTGCTCCCTGTGACTCCCCGCAGCCCTGGCCAATAAAACCTTTCTGAGTTGAATTTGTAATTCCAGCTAGTCCGGTCTCTCCTCGAGGCTGGCTCTGCGGTGAGGCGCCTCTTTCTACATCACATGGCGTGGGCGATAATAGCAAGGATGCAAAACTTGGGTCTCTAAGGGAATCCCGTCATGCGGAACCCCCTCAGGGCTTTCCTCCCTGGGGGACCCGCTCGGGAGGAGGGGGACCTCAGGCCTGGGTAGGCAAGGACAATATCACCAGTCTTTACCGAGTGCTTTTTGTTAAAAACAAAAAGTTTTAACCTTTATTCATTTTTGAGGGACAGAGACAGAGTGTGAGTGAGTGAGAGGCAGAGAGAGAGAGGGAGACCCAGAATCCGAAGCAGGCTCCAGGCCCTGAGCTGTCAGCACAGAGCCCGACGCGGGGCTCGAACCCACGGATTGTGAGACCATGACCTGAGCTGAAGGCGGACGCTCAACTGACTGAGCCACCCAGACGTCCCTTTACCAAGTGCTCTCTATGCATTTGCTTCTTTAATGTTCACAAAGGTCCTTATGAAGCAGAAACCATTATTATCACCCCCGTTCTAAAGATGGGGAAACTGAGGCACAGGAAGGTGACCGAACCCACTCAAGGTCATAGCTGGAGTGCGGCCCAGCCAGGCTCAAACCCTGTGATTTTCAATATGACACCTTTGTGTGCAGGTCGATGGTGGCGGGACATTGGGGAAGGAGGGAGGACCTCCAGGTTGGTTTGGATACAGCTGCGGGTCACAAGGAGGGTGGGTGCTGATCTGACCTGTGGGAAGCATCCCTTAGGAAGGGAAATTAGAATCTTTTGGAGCCACCAGGGGGCAGCAAAGCGTCTCTGATGGGGAAGCCTGGCTCTGGGCTGGGAAGGCCGGGACCCGCCCCTCCAGCCTCCCTGGGCTCTGCCCCTCAGGGGCCTTCACCCCAGCTAGGGGTGCTGAGGTCCCACAGATGGCCGGAGCCCATGAGGTCTTGGCATCGGGAAGCCCTATTCCCACCCTCACGACCCTGCTAGAAACAAGGCTCCGAGGGTGTGGGGTCCAGCTGGCAACAGCCCCTGGCTCCCCTCCCACGGAGTCCCCCCGGCTGCCTCAGGAGGGCTGTGTCTGCTTGGGCAAGTGCCCTCCCTTCTCTGGGCTTCAAAGCCTGCACCAGTGTGCTGGCTTCCCGCCTCTTTTCCTTTGCCCAAGCGCTTCCCCCTTCCAGGAACCTCCTCCTTCCCGCAAGGGAATTTGAGACCTGCCGTGACCTCCCTCTGCCTGTGTCCCATTCTCTCTTTGACCCTGACGTTGGCCTCAATGGCCAGAGTTGCCCCTCCAGAAGCCACTGGGCCCTGTGGTGTTTCCTGGGAACCCTACGGTGTGAGCTCCCCGGAACAGAGGGGGCGCGGAGAGCCCCGGCTGTGGATTCAGCCAGAACCGAGCCCGGCCCTGTTCCTCCTCATTGAGCAAGCACTGCCCGGCTTCAGAGCCTCAGTGTCCTAATCTGCAAAATGGGTGGTTTGCGGATTCTTGCTATGGGCCTGGCCTATTTCAATCAATGTTGGTTCTTACTACCTCCTGAGCGTGCTCCCCAGCAACGAGGGTGCGCGGGGGGCCAGAGTTTATTCGTGTCCTGAGTACTTACTGTGTGCAAATGGGCCTTAGCAGTCATTGAATCCCGCAATCACCCACGTGGTGGATACCATTACCTTCATTTTTGCGAACGAGGAAACTGAGGCACAGAGAAGTTGAGCGCTTCCTCCAGGCCACACAGCCTGACCAGAACCCTGCTGCGTAAACCCCCGAGGCGCGTGTGTGTGACTGCTCCTGCTCTCACGCTTCTCCGTGCTTCTAAATCCTACGTGCTTTCAAAGCGCATCGGCAGGGCACCTCCTCCCAGAAGCCCCACGGGATTGCTTCAGCCAGCGATGCTCTCCCCCCGCCCCGTGCTGGTCCAGGCAAGGGGCAGGGTGCACCTCAGTCCCAGGTGCCCTATCTCCCAGTCAGGCCTGGGCCGCGGCTGCACCCCTGGGAGACTTGTCAGCTGCTGTTTGCTCCCCTACCGGTCCTGGCGAGCCAGAGATAAGACGCCGAGGGGCCCGTGGCCCCGCTCAGATAACACCCGGCAGTGACCTTACTTTAGCCCTTCCTGGTTGACACCCCAGGAATGCCAAGGGCAGGGCGGAGGCGCAGGGAGGGGGTGTAGCAGGACGGGCACCGGACACGGGGACTCTCACCATCTGTCTGTGTCCTCGCAGACCGCTGCGGGGGGGAGACGGGGAGCCTGGAGGAGGGTCCTGGCAGCGGGAGCTTCTCTGTGTTTTGTTTGTCCAGGGCTGTGCAGAGAGCGCAGCAAACGGGGCCGCCGCCAGGTGCACGTACCTGCCCTGGGTACACGCAGCCTCCCCGCCGCCACCGGGGCCCCGCGCGGGGCACAGGGCCCTTTTGGCCCCCCGTGTATTCTAGTAGCTGAGGCTTCCTCTGCCTCCTGGCCGGCCTGACTCAGGCACCCTGCTTCCCGATGCCTCCCCTCCATCCGGTCCTTTGTTCCAGCCTTAATCCGGGGTGACACAGGGGCTTGGAACCCAGACGAGGCGGGATGTGAGGAGGGGGGGACCAGAGTCATACATGCAGACACACATCCCCCTCCTCCAGCCCCAGTGGGAGCCCATGCAGGGCGGGGCACATGCCCCAGCACCTGCAGGGCAAGACCTGACCCCCATGCTGGGGACGTGATGGCTCAGGCTGGCTTTGTGTCCCAGGTGGTCTGCGTGCGCTTGCGTGTGCCCCTGCGTGTTTGGGTCCACGTGTGTGTGCATGTGGGCGAGGGCACACACTCAGGTATTTATGAGGGAGTGTTGCCATTAGTCGAAGGCTATTTGAGGGCCACCTGGGTGGCTCAATGGGTTGTTGAGCGGCCGACTTTGGCTCAGGTGGTGATCTCGCGGATCGTGAGTTCGAGCCCCGCGTCGGGCTCTGTGCCGACAGCTCGGAGCCTGGAGCCTGCTTCGGATTCTGTGTCTCCCCCTCTCTCTGCTCCCGCCCCACTCACGCTCTGTCTCTCTCTCTCTCTCTCAAAAATAAACATTAAAAAAATGTTGGAAGGCTATTTGATTTCTCTCATAGTGTGCTTCACATCTTTGCATTTGGGACTTATCCAACCACAAGCAGATTTCAAACTTCAGTGTCTACAGGGAGGCGGGCTGGGGGCTACACATTAGGGAATGGTGGGGATTGGAGCAAACTGAGAACTTGTGCTCTGTCTCAGGGAGGCAGCCGCTGCTCAAGCCCATCTAACCACAGTCCCGGTACAACAGATCTCCTGATCGTTCGGCCAGATTCAAAGCAATTTAGGAAACACCACGTGTCTTTGCCCACGTCTTCATGGAAAGTCTCTGATAAGTCCTGCAGGAAAGTGACTGCTGTGAGTCCGGAGGAGCCCGTGACCCCAGCCTGAGCCAGTTGGAGGCTTGTTTGTCCCCTGGCCACAGTGATTGGTTCCCGTTGGGCCCAGGAGCCACGCTGTCCAGTCAGAGTGTCTGGTCAGGACTTTAGGAGGGAACTGGGAGCCATCCATGGACTGTTCATTTATGCAAGCCAGTGCATTCCCCTTTATAGCCTGCAATGTCTGTCACTTGGGACAGAAAGGGCCCTGACTGATGGCCTACACAGTCAGCACACGTCTCACGAGTTGTACTCACTTGCTTCGAGCTGCCTGGGTTTGAGCCCGACCTGCGGTTGGCTCTCGGGAAAAATGAGGCCAGTCTGGGCAGCTTGCCTTTCGTTCTCCGCCTGTCTTTGGGTGTGCTTTTCATTCTCCCTCCTGGGCGTGGGGGTTCATCCCGCCTGCCTCTACGGGAAGAGCAAACCTAACCCACTGTGATATTGATGATGTTGGGGGGCAGTGTTTGATGAGGCTGGGAGGGTGTTTTAAATCAGAGGGTAGGAGTCTCTTTTGGAAGTAGCCGGTGTGAGTGGTGTTGGGGCTGGTGGAACCCAGAGACGCCGCCAGCCTGTAAGAAGTTGGTTGCCTAATTTTCCATACACCCCCGGGGCCTGCGGCCAGCATCACTCTGACTTAGAGCCTCATGCCCACCTTTCCTGGAAGGCCCGGCAGGACTGTTAGCTGCCGGGGGAACCAGGAGGTTGGCGAGGCCCGAAGAGGGGCAGCCACTCCCTCCAAGACACCTGGGCCTTCACAGAGCTCTCGTAGGGTGCCTGTTCTCACGAGGATGTAGACCCCACTTATTCCTAATCTCAAAGTCCGGCTCCTCTGGGCCTTTCTGGGGCAGACTGGCCATTCGGCGTCCCGTGCAGAAGGGTACGGAGGATCCAACCTGGAATCACACACTCAGTTCCATTCTTTCGTTGTTGCTGGTTCATTTCAGAATGAGTAAACACACACGAGTGTATCAGGATTAGGTTCCGCGTCGCAATTCAGAAAACACAGAAATAAGCGGCTTAACCAAAATAGAAGTTTCTCTTTCACTTAAAAGGGCTGGTGTAGTGTCTCAGTGGTGTCAGAGACCCTTTGCTTTTGGTTCAGCTGTGAATGGATCCTGTTCCCGTGGTCACCTCACAGTCCCAGAGGGATGCGGGGGGGCCGGCCATTACATCCTCATTCCAGGCAGTAGGAAGGCAGAGAGGATGAGGAGAAGCACATTTCTTCTCTTTAGGGACGCTCCCTGTAATTAAGGCACACTGTTTTCTACTCATAGCCCATCGGTCAGAGCTTAGTCCCACGGCACAGCTAGCTGCAAGGGAGGCTGGGAAATGTAGTCTTTATTCCAGACAGCCATATGCCCAGCTAAGACCAAAGGTTCTGCTATAGACAAAGAAGAATAAATGAATATTGAGGGATGACAAGACGTCTTTGGCACACAGACTGAACGAAGAGACCCCACGCTACGGTGTTAGTTCAGAGAAGGGAGGCGGCTCTGTTCCACGAGGTTATAGAGGGACCCAAGTTCCTTCTGTCCTGTTGTTTCACCACCGCTGAAAATATTGTAACTGAGGCTGCCGTGGGGAAAAGAGAAAGCAGAGGGCAAGACGTTTCCTTTTTATTTTTAAAAGAAAATTTTTTTTCAACGTTTTTTATTTATTTTTGGGACAGAGAGAAACAGAGCATGAACGGGAGAGGGGCAGAGAGAGAGGGAGACACAGAATCGGAAACAGGCTCCAGGCTCTGAGCCATCAGCCCAGAGCCCGACGCGGGGCTCGAACTCACGGACCGCGAGATCGTGACCTGAGCTGAAGTCGGACGCTCAACCGACTGCGCCACCCAGGCGCCCCAAGATGTTTCCTTTTTAAGGGCTTCACCTGGATGTGACACCCTTTGCGCCTGCTGGTGGCCCGTCGGCCAAGACTTAATCACATGGGTCACCTGGCTGCACAGGAACATGGGAAATGTAGTCTGTAGCTAGGGACGCGCTCTCCAGGCTGAAGCTCAGGGTTCGACTTCCAAAGAGGAGAAGTGGGACCAAAGGGCAATTTGCAGTGTTCACCATGATGAGGAACGAAGGGACGGGTGATTGGGTGACGGTGGATGAGGACGTGGGAGGTGCCCCGACTGGGCTGAAGTCTGTGCTGGGGTTAGATGCTCAGATGCCCAACCCCAGACTCACCTCTGCTTGGCCGGGTGACGCTGGGCCGGGCCCCGGCGGCTTTGACCGTGTGGTCTGGCCGTGTGGTTTGCTTGGAGAAGAGGTGATGAGTTTGGGGAAATATGGAATGTGTCGAGTGGGACCGACACGACCTAGTGATTGACTTGGCGTGGCGAGGGGCCCACCAGGCTTGGTGACCGTCTGGGAAGATGACTGAGAGGGGCGATCCGAACAGAGGGAGCATGTGGGAAGAAAAGCCAATGGATCCATCCGTTCACCCGCCATTCATTTAGTCACTCAATAATTCGCTTAGCAAATATTTATTCAGCACCTACTCTGTGTTGGGCGTTTTTACAGGTGATGGGAATGCAGCAAAAGCCCTGGCCTCACAGCGCTTACATTCTAATGGAGACGGACAGACAATAACAAATCCCCAAATAAAAATATGACGTGTCAGGGGCGCCTGTTTGGCTCAGGTGAGTAAGCGTCTAACTTCGGCTCAGGTCGTGATCTCACGGTTCTAGGGTTCGAGCCCCGCATCGGGCTCTGGGCAGACAGCCAGAGCCTGGGGCCGGCTCTCTCTCGCCTGCTGCCCCTCCCCTGCCTGTACTCCGTTTCTCTCTCTCTCAAAAGGAAAAATAAACATTACAAAAAAGAAATTAGAAAAATGTATGACACGTCAGACGGTGATGGATGGTGTGAGGAAAGATGAGGCAGGGGAAAAGGAGAGAGAATGCCTCGCAAGAGGTGGGGGGCTAGTTTGTTCCGCTGGAGTCTGCCAAAGCAATCCCAGGCATCATATGGTTTGACTTATAAAGTGTATCAGCATGGCCCCTAATAGATAAGGAAAAAAATGTTTTTTTTTTAATTTTTTTTTCAACGTTTATTTATTTTTGGGACAGAGAGAGACAGAGCATGAACGGGGGAGGGGCAGAGAGAGAGGGAGACACAGAATCGGAAACAGGCTCCAGGCTCCGAGCCCTCAGCCCAGAGCCCGACGCGGGGCTCGAACTCCCGGACCGCGAGATCATGACCTGGCTGAAGTCGGACGCTCAACCGACTGCGCCACCCAGGCGCCCCGGAAAAAAAATGTTTTAATGCAAGCATGATACCCTTACCAGGTCCATCGCCATTAACAAGTTACTGCTTAATGCGATCCGCTAGTCAGTCTGTATTCAGCTTTTCCAAGATGGTCTCAAAGCTGTCTTGTTGGCGTGGGTTTGTTGGAATCAGGGGCCAAAGTGTTCATGTCGCATTCGGTTGTGCAAGGGGTCTCTCGGGTCTCTTACTCTGTCGGTAGGTTGAGGTAGGATGGTCCAAGAAGGCCTCTCAGGAAAGGGAAAACCTGAGCTGAGGCCTGAAGGAAATGAAGGAACGAGTCATGTGGGGCACGTGTGGGGAAGAGCAGCGGGGAGAGCATGTGCAAAGGTCCTGAGGTGGGAACCTGTGAGGAGGCCAGTACGGCTGCAGGGGAGCGGGCGAGGGAGAGAATGGCAGAAGATGCTAGAAGGTGGACAGAGAGGCGAGAGTGTCTGTGTGGGGGGGGGAACAGGGCATCGGATCATGGAGGGTCTTCTGGGCGGTAGTTAGGACTTTGGTTTTTACTCTGTGCCTGAGCGAGAGCCCTGGGATAGTGGAGGATGAGACCACCCCCCCCTCCCCTGCATCCCCCAGCCCCGTCCCCCGCTTTGAGTTCCGTCTCCTGTCCAGGGACCCCTTTGTCTCCACAAGGGACCCTACTGCTGCCTCTCTCCCTGACTCAAGTCCCCTTTATCAGGCAGGTGCACCATTCTGCAGCTGCTGGGGGTGTCGGCTGCTAATAGCCCCCAGCTGCACCCACCCTTCTCCAGAGAAAGGTCAAGGAGAACCGCTGTGTCCAGAGACGCGCGAGAGGCCACGCCCCCCCCCCCCCCCCCCCCCCGGGGTAGCCCGCAGCCGATGACCGATGGAGGGAAGTAAAAGGAGACCCCTTTGCGAGCCCCAGGCGGGGCGCTTCCGTGGTGCCATCCCCAGAGCAGGGCCCCCTGGGTGGCATCAGGCCGAGGGCAGGCTCCGCCTGAGCCCTCCGCGCCCTCCGTCCAGCCACTGCCCTCCTGCTCTGCTGGTGGAGAAGCCAGCCGAATGGGACCCTCCCTCTCGGCTCCCCGTCCCATCGGCCTCTCCCTTCTCCACTGTTTGTGCTTTTTAAACTCCACCAAAAATGTCATGGGCCGGTTTCTCTCATTGCTTCCAAACTCCCTGATAAATTCCACCGGCCGGGCAACCCCAGGAGAGGTTTTCTGGAGCAAGGAACCCCATAAATCACCTCGCTGCCACTCCGGCGTGGGCAATATCTTATGTAAAAAGGTGTTTCCTGGGAGCGCCATAGGCAGGAGAATCCTATTACAAGCCGCCCCATTAATTATAAAGAGTCAAGCCGACCCTTTGCTGCGATTTTTTATCTTAAGTCCGAAAACTGATTACCTTCACCAAGCCTTCCTCTTCCAAAAACAAAAAAACAAAAAAACAAAAAAACAAAAAAAAAAACCCTAAAGAATAAAATAAATGTTTGAGGAACAAATACCAAAGTTTCTCCATTTAGGGGAGAACCAGCAGAGAGAGAAGTGGGTGGGGAAGGGCTTTTTTTCCCTAACTTTTAAGGGAAAAGGTACTGTGTGCTTCGCCGGGGCGTGGCTTATTTAATTTCCTCGACCCTTCAAGTCTAGGAAGTGGGTACTACAATTCGTCCCACATTGCAGCTGAGGGAAACTGAGGCTTGTTTATTTGAAGTCACGTGAGGCAGCCCTTTCTTCTGAGCTGGTAAGGTGGGCAGAAAGTGGGCCAGACCCCACTGGTCTCCCTGCCCGGTGTTGGGGCTGCCCTCACCCCCTGATCTGGAGTCTAGGACGAGGCTAAGGCAGATCTTTGCCCCCTCTGCCTTACAATACCCTCCCATGCCCCCACCGCATTTAGCATAAAGGGCCCCCCCTTCGCCTTGGCCTATAGAACCCTGTATCATTTGATCTCTGCTGACCTTTCAGACAGACCTTAGCTCCTGCCTTTCCCCGGCCCCTCCTCACCTCTTCCCAAATTGCAGCCACACCAGCCTCTTTCTCTTCCTAGGATTCACCAAGCTTGACCCGGCCTCAGGGCCATCGTCAGTGCTGTTCCCTTTGCCTGTCACACTTTTCCCGCACATCTCAGCTGACTCGGCACTTAGCTCAGAGGGGCCCTTCCTCTGAGGGCTCGCAGCCTGCCTCTCAGGGCCGGGTCTAGGCTGAGGAGGCTGAGGCCCAGAGGGGGTGAGTAACCCAGTTCAGCCACACAGCACAGCCACGGCCGAGCAAGCCGCACGCATGAGAATCCCACGGCGCTGCGTGTTCACCGCAGAGAAGTCTCTGGTGACCCCGAGCCGGCCGGGTGGGGGCCAGCCCTCCTACCGTGCGCACGTACCTGCATTGTCGTCCCGGAACCCCCCGCTGCCACCTAGGGTTGTGCGTCATCTTTACTGGTACCCAATTCATGCGTTTCTTGAAATCTTAAATGCCTTCTAGAAAGAAAACGTTAGCACCGCTCTAAATGGAGACACGGTATCACTTCCCAGAATTAGGCAATGAACGAACGTAGCGATGAACACAAGGAAAAGCAAAGCGATGCCTGTGCGTGGGGGCGGGCTTCGGGTGCGCCGGGTCTCCGAGCCTGCCTGCAGTGTGTTTGAGACGCAAGCGCGAGAGGGGGCGTTGAAGACCCGCAAACACCCAGCGGGGACTGGCCCTGAGACTGGTCAGGAGAGCGGGAGAAGCAGGGGAAAGAGAGTGACTTCCTGCTTCCTCCAGAGGCCCCTGCCCCTCACCCTGGGAAACCCTGCCTCGGTTAAATAACGGCCCGGTGGAACCACACAATGATGCCGATTTTATTTCAGGGAACCCGTCCCCCCCAAAGTCGGCCAGGAGGAGCTGGAGCCCGAACATCCACCGTGGGCAGGAACAGAGGCCCCAAGAGACTCTTCATTCTCCAGCAGGGATTGATTGATTGATTTTTTTTTAACGTTTTTTTTTTTTTTAATTTATTTTTGGGACAGAGAGAGACAGAGCATGAACGAGGGAGGGGCAGAGAGAGAGGGAGACACAGAACCGGAAACAGGCTCCAGGCTCTGAGCCATCAGCCCAGAGCCTGACGCGGGGCTCGAACTCACGGACCGCGAGATCGTGACCTGGCTGAAGTCGGACGCTTAACCGACTGCACCACCCAGGCGCCCCTGATTTATTTTTTAGGTGTTTTTATTTTAATTTTTGAGAGGAAGAGAGACAGAGGATGAGCGGGGGAGGGGCAGAGAGAGAGGGAGACACCGAATCCGAAGCAGGCCCGGGGTTCTGAGCTGTCCAGACAGAGCCCGACGCGGGGCTCGAACCCACGAACCGTGAGATCATGACCTGAGCTAAGTCGGACACTTAACCGATTGAGCCACCCAGGCGCCCCTCTTTTCATGTGGAAAAAATGAGGTGAAACACAGCTTAAAATGAATCACATTAAAGCGAACGATTCAGAGGCAGTGAGCACACTCATAATGCTGTGCAACCACCTTCTGTGTCCAGTTTCGGGACGTTTCCGTCATCACAGAAGGAAACCCTGTGTACCCATTGAGCAGCCACTGTTCATCCTCGCCCCCCTCAGTCCCCAGCAACCGTCGGTCCGCTTGCTGTGTCTGGATGTGTCTGTTCTGGATATTTCACGGAGACAGTAAGACCAGACAATGTGTGATTTCCTCGCACCTGTCTGGCTTCTTTCGCTTAGCGTCGTGTTTTTGAGGTTCTCCTATGTCTTAGCGGGTATCAGTACGCTTCATCCCTTTTCATGGCTGAGTAATAATAGCCCACTGAATGGACATACCACAATATCCTTTCGTTGTTGACAGTGCAACTGTTGGGCGCCTGGGTGGCTCAGTTGGTTGAGCGTCTGACTTCGGCTCAGGTCATGATCTCACCGTTCATGAGTTCGAGCCCCGCATCGGGTTCTCTGGTGTCAGCATGGAACCCGCTTCGGATCCTCTGTCCCCCGTCTTGGCCTCCTACCGCATGCGGGCACGTTCTTGTCTTTACAGGCCCTATAATTTTCCATCTAGCAAGTTTTCCATCTATTAGTACGTTCTGGAAAGTAATACATTGCATATCTATCCAGATAGGCTGTGAAGTTAGTCTTTGTCTTAAAAAAATGCTTGGGGCCCCTGGGTGGCTCAGTCGGTTAAGTGTCCGACTTCGGCTCAGGTCGTGGTCTTGCGGTTCGTGGGTTCGAGCCCCGCGTCGGGCTCTGTGCTGACCGCTCAGAGCCTGGATCCTGCTCCCAACTCTGTGTCTGCCTCTCTCTCTCTCTCTCTCTCTCTCTCTCTCTTTCTCCCTCTCAAAAATAAACACTAAAAAAATTTTTTTTAAATGCTTTAAGCACTTTCTTCAAAGAAGAAAACAGGGTAATGGTAATAATAACGACATCAAGCAGTAAGTGGCCATTGTTATCTTACTAAACTATTATCATTTCATTCAGGGTCTATCACTCCGTGGCCCGCTCTATGCCAGGCACCGCGCTTAGACTCTGATCGATGTGGCCTTACTTAACCCTGACAATGACACTTGAAGTTGGTATTGTCGTACCCTCTTTACAGCTGGCAAGCCTCAGAGAGGTTGAGTGGCCGATGTGAAGTCACACAGTCCCTGATTTCAAGTTGCTCGCAGCCCGAGGACGGGGATGGGCACGCAGCGTGGGTCGGGATGTCGCCTCGCCAGCAGTCTCCCTGGCTCGGCCGGCTGCCTCGTCTTCACTCAGGTTGACCGTGAAGTTGGGGTCCCTGCTGACCTTTTTTTTTTTTTTTTTTTTTTTGGCGTGCCTGCCAGAGAGCCACGGGCACCTGCTGGGGTGAGGATTTCCTTCCAGAGCCCTCAGGAGCCCATCGGCAGGTGCTAGGGGGAAGCGGGGGGCGGGGGGGAGGGGGGGCGGTGGTCCTGAGCCCGGGCACAAAATGCAGAAAGAGGAGGCCAGAGACGGCAAGGCCCCAGAGAAGTGGCGGGAGAGATTTCCGTTCATCACAGAAATGGCCCATTTGCAATGATCGGTTGCCCAGGTGTTAATAACACTAATGGCATAGGAAGGGTAAACTCAGTCACTTGGCTCAACAGAAGAAATATGCAGAGAAGTGCTCAGGTTTCCATAAATCAGCCGTGTGCAGCACTACGAGGGAGACAGGACTTAAAATTCTGGTCAGGAGATGGGTATTCTCATAATCCGAGCTGGAGAGGTAATTTATTCTGTTTATATCTTTTTACTGCACGACAAGGCTTGGGAACCGGAGCCCTCCACAGCCATTCTGCATTTTAAATATTAGTCCTAAGCACAGTGGGTCAGCTTTCGTGCTCTGTGGGGGGTTCATTTCCGGGCAGGGGGACAGGGCTGGGGCTGGGGAGAGCAGGCAGCAGGGGTGGGGGGGGCCCGGAATACATGTGGTTTCACTGCCCAGGGTTGCCAGAATCGCAGCCTGGGGGCAGCGAGGGAGAGGAGCCGGCCCCTTTCTCCCAGAGCTGGAGGGCACCGCTTGGGGGGGTGGGGGGGAAGGGCCTGGCTAGCTTCCTTACGGGCACAGCTCGGAGCATTTTTTCTTCCCCCTCTCGGAAATCTTTTATTTTTAAATGATAATAAATACAGGTGATGAAGAGATAGAAGAGGAGAGGAACAGTTTCATTAATGGAGGTGGAAAGAGCTGGCCGTGGGGAGGGAGAGTGAAAGAAACAAAGGCGAGCCTGGAGAAGCCGGAAGTCCTTGTGTCTTTTGACCTTGGCGATTTTCCTTATGCCCTTTGCCCTCGGGCTAGCTTTGACCCCTGAACGATCCGGTGAGGTTGCTACCCGTGAGAGTTAGCACCCGTTAGAGTCTCTCTTAAAGAAATCTCTTTTGGTGGCAGCTGCACTGCATTCATTCATTCATTCATTGTAGTTATTCCACGGAGAACGAGGCGTTCGTTACCTGGGCCAGGCTCTGTCCTGGGTCCAGGGGCAACATGGGCTCTGGAAGCAGGAGTCCTGCTTTCAAAGCCTGGGTCTGCCACTCCCTGGCTGTGTGACCCCGGGGCAGCTCACTTCACCTCTCGGGGCTCAGTCTTCTCGCCTGCAAAGTGGGGATAACAACACTCACGCTGAAGGGCGTCTGAGGGTCTACGTGGACCCCAGATGGACGAGACTTCATCGGGCAGTGGTCCTGAATGTTTGGGGGACAGCGGAATCAGCTTGGGAGCTTGAGTGGGTGGAGCATCTGGGGTGCCGGGCCTGGGAGCAATGCCAGCCAGGGGCCAGGAGGCCCCGGGGGGATATGTACTCCTAGCAAGCACCGTCCCCTGATCACACTTTGAGAAAATGGTTGTGGGTCTCTAGGGACCGGCAATCACGCCCAGCCCTCCCCCTTCTCCGGACGGCCTTCCTCAGGAGCGGTCTCCCTAACTTAGCGCACCTAACTTAGCCACTACACCGCGGGTCCCCTGCAGGGGCACTGAGATGAGGTGGGTGGGGGTGGGATCTCTCCTCTCAGAGTCCCTGGGTCCAAGTAGGCACTTGGGCCATTGAGATGAGCTCACAGCAGTGGGCGTGGGCTTGAGCAGATGTCGACGACAGCACCTCCCAGCCCCCTGCTTGTCCCCTTTCGAGGAAGCTGGTGTGTGTGGAGGTGGGGGGAGATGGGGGTGGGGATTGAACCCAGGTCCTAGATTTCTTGAACCTTGGCCATAGGTTGAATGAATGACATCTCTCCGATGTGCATGAAATGCCATTGTGAGCCCATTTTGCAGCGGGACCAAAAAAAGCCTCAGGAAGGTGATACGGTGACCAACCAGATAACCTCCGGGACCCCAGGACCCTTGCTCTGTTCTGCCCTCATCCTGGTCCCAAGAGACCTCTGCTCCCATCCTTCCTCACTCAGGCACGCTCAGAGGGAGTGCCCTGGGAGTCAGCCCCCAGTACTGATCACGACCCCACAGATGTCCCTCCCTCCTGGATTCTGGTTTCTGGAACCACCCTCAGAGATCTTGATGGACCACCCCAGGGCCATTCAAGCATTCCCTGGTGCACGAGTGGGCTCCTTCCACTCCCGGTTCTCTCAGGCTGAAACTGTGGGCATGCGAAGGGCGGGTATATGCTCTGAATCCATGTGCGCGAGCACACGTTCACAAGGATATGAGGTTTGGGTTTGCGGGCGTCCGTGGGGGCTGGGCATGTGGGTTCAAAGCATGGATGTGTGGGCACGCGTGTGTGTGCTTGTCTGCGCTTGCGTATCTGTGCAAATCACACTGGACACAAGCACGTGGGGTGTGCACATTAATGTGCCTGTGCTGGCATGCCTGTGTGTGCATCGGCAGGAGTGCGTCCGTGTGCCTGTGCCCATGTCTGTGTCTGTGTGGGTGTTCTGTTTGTGCACATGTTTTTGTATGTGTGAATGTGCATTTGTGTGAGGACATACGTGTGTGGTGCGTGTGCGTGGGCGTGTGCGTGTGTGTGTAGCTGGATGGGGGGCTGGGAGGGATGGTGCTACCGAGAATTCTCACCCTGTAGGTCCACTCTGCTGTCCCCAGGAAGGAGCTGATACCTCTGCTCAGTCTTTCCACCTGTCGGCACCTGGCGGGGGTGGGTGGAGTTGGGGGGGGGGGCGGCTGAGCGGTAGGTCACGTGACCTGGCACAGCTGGGGTTGGGGGAGTCCTCCTCTCTCTTGTAAATCCCTTCCCCTCCTCCTCCCCTGCCTCCATGACCCTGTCTCAAGCCTGTCTGCAGGGGAGTGACGGTGAGTCTGTGTCTCTGAACTTCACTTGCCCAGGTTTCTCTCTGGTGAAAAGTTCTGAGCGAGCCTAAGCTTGCAAAATTCACATGTGCCCAGAAAACACTTGGGGGCCTGGCAGAGATGGGGCCCAGAATCTTGCAAATTGTCTCTGGGGCTCCGAGACCCATTACAATCAGGGCACCCTTGTGGCGTAGAAACACAACCTGATACATACATGGGCCTGAATCCCTACTCTGCCACTCCCAGCCATGTGACCTTCTGCAAGTCGCTTGACCTCTCTGAGCATCCTAAGGCAGCAAATAATACCTCCCCTGATACAAGTCGAAAGATTTAGCGACGAGGATGTCTATTCCAGCCTGGTTTACAGCAGCAAAAAGTTGGAAACAGACCCAAATGTCCAACAACAGAATAGGTTAAAGAGAAAACAAAACCCGGGGCACCTGGGTGGCTCAGCTGGTTGAGCATCACATCTGGGCTCAGGTCACGATCTTGCGGTTCACGAGTTCAAGCCCCACATCGGGCTCACTGCTGTCAGCGCTGAGCACGCTTCAGATCCTCTGTCCTCACCGCCCCCCCCCACCGCCTCTCTCTGCCCCTCCCCCACTTGCACTCTCTCAAAAATAAATAAAACACTTAAAACCGTGAAAGGGTGGTTCGCCCATCACCAGGAAGTTTTCGCCAGTCACTCCAGAGGATGACATCGCTCTGTGATCAGTTTATTAACCTGGGGATCTTGCTGAGTGAAACAGAGCAGGTAACCATATAGTGTGGGGAGAATGATCTCTAGTTTCAAAATGAAGACAAAAACGAAAGTCTGGAAGGAAATGCGCCAGATACATCAGCAAGGCGCTTGAGATTCTGGGTGATTCCGTTCTCCTCCCTTTGTTTAGCTGAAGTTTCTAAATTTTCCTCAACGAGCACGGAGCATTGGTCTGATAAAGACAAACGCATGTCAGGGGAAGGAAAGAAAAAGCCAAGCCACCTTGAGTTACTGCCCCACAGTCCACATAAAAGGGCTCTTACTGTGTGCCCGTTCCTTAGTCTCCCTTGTCCCCTCCTGGCCCCTCTGCCCCTGAAGTGGGCAACCCCCTCCCCCCGGCTTGGGTGAAAAGGACCCCGTGCAGGACACTCTTCCATTTACTGGTATCTCCCCCATCTGCCTCTCTAACCCTACAGTGTCTGAGCCGGAAGGGAAGGTAGCAAGCCCTCCCTCCAATCCCCGCTTTTGGAAATCAGGAAACTGAGGCAACAGGAAGGAGGGACTTGTCTTCAGGTAGTGGCCTCAGGCCTCCGGAATCTCTAGCACTTTCCATCATGCTGCTGCGGATTTACCTGCTGGCCTGCCGCCTCGCATCAGAAAGGCAGAGGACCTCAGCCTCAGCTGCTCACTCTCCCTGGGGCACTTCTGTCCTAACAGGGCCTCGGAAGATAACTAGCTTACCAGCCCGCCCATAGTTTTTGCCCGAGGGGGCCTCATTAGGAGCCAGGCTGGAATTCAGACCCACACTGAGGGCGAACAAATGACACAATCATGCGTTCGTCAACGGCTTTGAAGGCCTACTGTGCGCCCGGTGTATGAGGCGGGATATTACATACAGCAGCAGAGCATTAAAGCATCTGGGCTATACTGTGCCCGGCACATAGTAGCTGTGGGGGGAAAAAAAAAAAAGATGGCAGCCATTGTCATTACCTCCTGGTTCTTAAAAGCACCCCCCCCCCATGCAGAGAGGGCTGTGAACCCATCGAGTCCGTGTTATGTGGGACACGTGGACCAGAGAAAAGAATGGCTCCCTTCACTCTCAGCGGCTGAAGGCAGGCACACACACAAAAGAAAACCACACACACAGCACTGAGGGAAAAAAAAGCATTTTTTTTTTTATTAATCTTTCTTTTTAAAAAAAGTTGATTTTTCGTGTTTTTGTGTTTTTTTTTTTTTTTAGGTAAACCTCTTTCTGCCTCCCCTCCCTCACTCTGCCCCACCCTCCTCTTAAAAATATAAAAATGTCCAACCCCGGATAACTAGAGTACAATAAATAAACAGTAAACACAAAAACATACTTTATTTGTTTCTTCTTTATACAAAATAAGGAAACTAGAAGCGTTCGACTTCCAAAAAAGTATAATACTGTACATCCTGACGACCCAGCCTCCAGGCCCCGGGCAGGGAGGGTGGTCTGTGGGCCGGAGCCCGGAGATCTTGGCGCCTTGCCCTTGCCAGGGGGCTGGAGAGCAGGGTGGGCGAATGTTCCAGTCTGGCCTGGACCCCCGGGCTCACAATAAATGTCCAAGGAAGGAAGAGTGGAGAGACAGTGGCGGGGGGGTGGGGGGAGTGGGGAACGGGGTGTGGGTGGGGGATGGGGGGGTGTGCCCGGCCCGGGGCCGTGAGGTCCGGACCGCCCCCTTCCTAGAAAGCTGACCTTGATCCTCCAGTTTGGCCACCAGGGGGCGCCCACGCGCAGGCGGATCCTTCGTCCTCCCGGCGACACCCCCCCACCCCTCGAGCGCGCTCCTCTCGCTCTCTCTCCATCTTCTCTCTTCCTCATTTTGCTCCCTTCCCTCGCCCTCCCTTCCATCTCTCTTTTTCTGATCCTCTTGTTTTAAAGACGGGGGAAGCAGAGTGAGAAATAAGGTTACCAAATGCCACTCGGATGGCGGAGGGGGGGAACGTCAGCCTCGCCGCTGGGCCTCGACCCTCTCTCGGTCCGAAGAGGCGGTGGTGGCGGGGGTCGGGGGAAGTCTAGGGCGTTGCTCGAAATCTCTCGACCCTCCGCAGTATTGACTTTGGTCCCGAGCACCGCTCGCGCCGCCGGGACGGCCCCGCGGGGTGGACACCGGGGCGCCCCCGCGCGCCCCGCCGAGGAGCAGCTGCCGCTGCGCGCGGACGCGAGAGGGAACCCCTGAGGGCGGCGTGGCGGTTCGGGCGGCTGCGTCCGGGGGCGGCCCGGCCCCGCGGCCTTACCACACGGCGGCCTCGTTGAGCTCGGGGTTGGGATGCGACAGGGGTCCGCTGTAGCCGCTGGCGCCGCTCATGGGGAAGGGCGGGCTGGGCCCGCCGCTGAACACCTCGCCGGGCAGGGGGTGCAGCGCGCCGGGCAGGCCCGGCTCGGGGCTCGGCGTGTCCGGGTGCGAGATCATGTCGGTGAACCTGGGGTTGTCGGCGGCGTGCGGGCCGGCGAGCGGTGGCTCCAGCGCGCCCAGCGGCGTCGAGCCGGGCCCCGACGCCGCCAGGAAGCTCGAGTCGGCCGGGGACTGCGCCTGCGACGGCGGGCCGTGCGCGAAGAAGTCGTAGTTGCCTCCGGGCGCGTAGTAGTCGCCTTGGTAGTCTGCGGGAGGGGGCGGGGAGGAGACAGGGACAGGTCAGAGGTGACCGGGCCGGGAGGAACGCGGACGGACGGACGGACGTGGGGGGGGGGGGCGCACACCGACTCAGGTTGGCGAGCCCTGCGGGGAGGCCTGCGGAGACCAAGGAAGAGGGCGGCTGGCGGACAAGGACACAGACACCCCTCCCCCGCCCCCCCCCCCCCACACCCGGGACAAGCGTCCCCGAGAGAGACCATGAGAGCTGCCCGAAGGCCCAGAGACCCAGGCTGAGAGACACAAGGACCAGAAGCACAGACAGAAAAATATCGTGACTTCAAAGTCAGAGGTTCCCCGACAGACAGAGACAGACAGTGGACATAGAGTCAGTGAACCATCCAAGACGGTGCCTTTGAAGTGGGGAGATCCACCGAGAGCCGGAGACACGGAAATAGCCAGAGACAGGGTCACTGGGAGATGAGCAGTGAACAGTGTGACAGGGGGGCGAAGAGGGGACCCAGGAGGGAGTCCCCAGACTCAGGTCGGAAAAGAGACCCAGAGGCACCAAGCCCAAGGCAGAGACAGAGACCAGGGCGATCGTCTAGGATGAGCACAGAGAAAGGGATGAGATGGACCGTTGGTTAGAGATACACCGTGAAAAACCCATCGAGAGCCAGGGAGGGGGGGAGGCCAGGAGAGACAGAGGCGCCCACAGACCCGGCAGATGAGTCAGAGACACGGGAGAAGAGCTGGGTGGGGGATGCTGGGGTGGCCAGAGACCAGAGACCAGAGCACCAAATGGTTGAGAGGGGCCAGCGACCTGGCAGGCGGGGGGGGGGGGGGAGAACCCAGACCTGGTTCTGGGGAGAGACTCTCTCTGAGCAGCGGAGCAGGGCTGAGGAGTTGGCCTGGGGACCCGGCAACCGGAACTCTGACAGCCCCCGGCACCCCACGGCCCTGGCCAGTCCTTCGCCCCCTCAAACACAGCCCTTGGACCTTCTGGGTGAATGTGGGGGTCCCACCATTTGTGCCGGCCTCACTAGAAGCCCGGAGCTTGAAGGAGGGAGGGTATTCACCTGGTCACGTCCAACGCTTCGTGGGTACTTCAGCGGGAAGGCTGGGGCCTTCAGTCTCACCCCGGGGGCGGGGGGGGGGGCGGTTTGCCAGGACACCCAGCTTCAGAAACATTTGGGGACACTGAGTGCTTCTGAGAATCTGGTGATAGCTATGGGCTTTCTCCAGAAAAATGCACACATCGCATTTCCCCCACAAAACCAGGGGGCGCAGGGGCTCCCGGTGACAAGCCCCCCCTGGTTCTCAAGAAAATTGTTTCCGCATCACCTCACCTCCTTCCAGAACCCCTTCGCTTGGGTCTTTCCACGCAGCCTCCTCCCCTCCTCCGCCCGTGAAGGTTTGAGGTGTGGGACGCCACGGAAGGAACACCTTGTAGCGGCCACCGGTGACAATAACCCGCTTTGTGCGCGGGAAAACCAGCGCACCCCCAAGCCGGGGTTTCCTCTGCACGCCCCCCCCCCCACCCTCGCACTCCGTCTTGGGGGGTCTCCGTCGCCGGGGCGAATTCGGGACGTCCCCTGCCGCCGGCTCCCTTCCCTCCCCAAACCCCGAAATCAGTCCAAATGGGGGGGGGCGGTGCCCGGAGGCGCGCGGCTTGTCGACGGTTTCGGCAACAGCTAAAGCGTTGGCCAATTAACTTTTTAAAGACCGGTCGTTTCATTCTCCCCGAAAGCGAAGAGAAAGGTTGGAAGCGGCGAACTTGGGGCCCCTGAGGGACGGGGATGGGGGCCGGCCGCGGCTCCGGGCGAGCCGGCAAGCCAGCCAGGGCCGCGGCCCCCGCGCGCAGCGCGCCGCCTCCGCCCATATGGCGGCCGGGCCGGAGGTAATTGGAACAAACGCCGTCTGAAAAGGGCACAAAAGCCGCAGCTGGGGCTTTGTCCGCGCTCCCACGGGGAGCCGCCGGCCCCGCCGCCCAGCCCCTTTCTCGCCCGCTGCCGGCCGCCGCCGCCGCCGGGATCTCCCAGCGCGGATTAGGCGGGGCTGCCTCCCTGGGGCTGGGGGGGGGGGGGCGGGGGTCCTGCCCCCCATTCCGGAGAAAGAGGGGCCCGCGTGTCCAGGCCCCCCGCCCCATCCAGCAGACGCGCGGGGAGAGGAGGCAGCGGGACCGGTGGGGGCACACGAGTCCTCGGGGAGACCTCGCTTAATTACCCAGGCGGGGAGAAATGCCGGAGGGCGCCGCCCCACCATCTCCCCGCGCCGGGCGGAGATCGTGAGCCGAAGGACGCAAAGATAGGTAGAGAGAGTTGGTGACTGAAGACCCGGGGACACGTCCACCATCCGAGCCGTCCTGGGCGTCTGCAGCCCCCCAGTCAGGGCCCTGCCACCGCAGAGTCTCTCCCCAGAACACAGCCGCCCTATCTGCCCACAATTTCTGGCGGCCCTGGCGGGAGGTGAGATCTAACCTCCTAGACCCACAATGTGCGGAAGCCTTCCTTCCTGGGTCGGCCCGCGTGCCAGGCGCCCACCCACCGGCCTCGGCATTGCCTCCAAACCCACGTTTCTAAGAAAAGTCACCTCTCCCCAATCTGGGACACCAGCCCCCCCCACAGGCCTGTGGCACTGAGCAACTCAGCAGAGATGTGTCTGAGGCATAGGCACTCCTGGGGGCTCTCCAAATTCAGAGGCTCAGAAACAAACAGAAGCGGGAGGTGTTTTCCTTGAGCCCAAAGGTTGGGGAAGTGCAGGACCCGGAGTGGATTCCCTAGCACACTCGGGGTCTCAGAAAACCGTGGTGAGGGAGTTGGGAGGGCAGTGGGGGGTTGGAATGGGTCGCCAGGCAAGTGCCAAGGAAATGGAGGGGGGGGTGATGGTGAGGAGACTAGGGAGGAAGGAGAAGAGGAGGGAAGGAAGAAAAGAAGTGACCAGGAGGAGAGTTCACCCAGGCCTTGAACCCGGTAACAGCAACAGCAGAATTCTCTCTGCAAAGTCCAGCTCCTGGCCCCCTGCAGCTCCAAAGACTGGGAGTGGGGAACCGGGTTGGTCAAGTTCTAGTACCTCCAACCCTAATGACCACTGGCGTGCCTGGAGCTGGAGAGTGCTGGGGAGTCCTGCCCAGAGCGCCCGGCCGGCATCCTGGCTGACAGTTCCAGACGCCCGGGGCGCACAGCACAGTCATGGATGGATCCCGACCCCTCCATCCCTACCGCCTGCGCTGCCCTCCAGTGCCTGTGTTCCCGCTGGGGCCAGGGACACCAGGCCATGGGGCAAGGGCAGCACGAAGGCTGAGTGTCCGGCTGGCGCAGGGGGCAGGTGGATTTGCCAGCGCTCGCCTTGGCATGACGCTTGGGGGTGTGTGAGCCTGTGCATTTCTTTGGGTATATTTGTCATTGAATGTAACTGGGGAGTGGCACCCACCTGTGTGTTGTTGTGTGGGATCATGTGTCTAGATTTGTGTCCACGAGGTCTCTGAACTCCAGTGTGTGTGCAAGGGAGTGTACCCATGAGTCCTGCGTGGGTGCGTGGGTGCGCGGGTGTTCATCTGTGTGTGTCGCTGTATGGGTGTCTGATTTGGGGTCCAGGAGTAGGAGAGTGCACACGCCTACGTTGCTGTGTGTCTGTTAAGGTGTGTTCGTGATTGTGTATGTACGTCCGGCGTGAGTAGATGGGAGGGAGGGCGTCCCTGGCGGCCAGCGGCGCCCGGGATCCCGACCTGCGTCCTCAACCCCCAGAACGGCACGGGCCTGGGTGTAGGGCAGCGCGTTCCGAGGTGGGGGGGGGGGGCCCTTACCTCCGTAGTAGGTGTACGGAGTGGACCCCAACATCTCAGACTCGTCCAAGCGGCCGCCCAGCGGACGCATGCGCCGCGGACTCCGGAAGAAGGCGTGTCTCCGGGCGCCCAGCGCGCTCAGTTGTTTCATCCTGCGTTCTTTGGACCGTCGGTTCTGGAACCACACCTGGGACAGAGCAGGGATTGTGAGCTCCGATCCGGGATGCCCTCTCCTTCCTGCCCAGGCCGCTCCTTCTGGGTTCTATAGCCTCTTCACCAAGACTGCCCAGGGGCGGGGGCGGGCGGATTAGGCCAGGAGAGGTGGAGAGGGGCTTCGGGGAACCAGCCAAGGGTGAAGGATTTCGCGGACCCGTGGGGCGACTCATAAAGACCTGGGCTTCCTGGTCCTCGGCCCGCCCTCGGCCTGACGGCTTTATAAAGGCCTCCCGCCCTGCACGGCCCTGGTCCCGGCCCCTCGGCTCCCCAGCCGGGCTCTGGCCGTTTGTCTGTCCGCCCGCGCACCGGCGCAGGGAGAGGGCACGTGGAGAACCTTGCCTTCTTCTCCGCTCGGAAATAGGAGAGGAAGGGAGGGGGTACCCCAGCGAGGCTTAAAACTCCTTGAACGGGGAGGGGGCGGGATTCCGAGGGGTGAAGTGACCCGCCCCAGATCGCGCCGTCAGGAGGTCAGCGGGGCTTTGCAGAATCTTTCGGTTAGGAGTTTGACCAGCCGGTCCTGCCCTCGGGCAGAGTCTGCCCTTCGGCAGACCCCAACTCGGCGCACTCTTGGCCAAGGAGGCTGGGCGGGAGGCTCCCGTGGGCCTCCCGGCTCCGGGGCTCCTCTGGGCTGGGAAAGGGCGACCCGGGCCCAGCCGCACCTGGATGACGCGCATGTTGAGGCCGGTCTCCTGCGCCAACTGTTCGCGGATGTGGCGCGTGGGCTTGGGCGTGGCGGCAAAGGCAGCCTTGAGCGTCTCCAGCTGCTTGGCTTTGATGGTGGTGCGCGGGCCGCGCCGCTTCGTGCCCGAGTTCTGTTCCTCGTTCTCGTTGTTGGCCGTCTCCTTGTCCGACGACGTCGAGTTGTCCGTCTCCTTGGGGTCGTCCTGGAGAGGGTCCTGGAGGTCCGGGGACAAACTGCGGTCCGTACAGGATGACACTGCGGGGCGCACAGAGCGGGAAGAGGACCCCGGCGTCAGCGGCGGCCCAAGGTCTCTGCAACCGGGTAGCGGGTTCCAGCCGACCCCGGCGCGCCGCTACCCGCGCCGGGTTCCTCCCCAAGCCTTGCGACAGCCCCTCCCCCAGGGGCCCGGCGCCCGCCCACTCCCTCCAGGCGGGGCCCGGCCTGCGGAGAGACCCTTCTCCAGCCCTCTCTAGCACTTTTCGGTTATGGCCTGGGCGAGGGGCAGGCACGCCCTCTGGGGGAGCCCGGCCTTCGCGGAGAGGGGACCGGGAGGAGCCCACAGACGCCTTCTCCCCTCTCTCCTTCCTCCAGACCCCACTGACCGTCCTCCCAGAGTGGCCTGAAGTTACCAGGTGCTGCAAAGATTCGGAAAGTGGGGGGAGTCGTGTGGTTCCAAACTGGGGGAGGAGGGCAGCTTGGAAAAGGTCCCTCCGGGGAAGGAGAGCGGGGAAAGAGCCGGGAGTCCGTATCCGGTGGGGACAGACTCCAGATGCTGTCCCCCTTCCCCGCCCCTTCCATTTGCCCCAGAAATGCCTGGTGGGAGCGGAGAGTGCCGAGTCTGGCACAGAACGCACACGGGGGGGTGGGGTGGTGGTGGGGGGGGTGCAAAGTAGAGAGGGCCGGGCTGGCCACGCTGCAGGGTCTCAGGGCCCCCGGCTGGGCAGGGGAGGAGGGCTCCTACCTGAGTTGAGGCTGCCCTCCTTGAGGCTGGAGGAGCTCAGGTAGTCATCCTTGCACACGAACTTGTTCTCGTCAATGACGTAGAGCTCCTCGCCCGTGGACAGCTGCTTGTTGCACACCATGCAGGTGAAGCAGTTGAGATGGAACACTTTGCCGCGGGCCTTGCGCACCAGGTCGCTGGGCGAGATGCCTTGCCCACAGCCCGCACACTTAGTGCCGAAGCGCCTGCGGAACGCAACGTGGCCTGTCACCTCGGAGCAGCCCGGTGTCCCATTCTCTCGAGCCCCTGACCTCTTCCCACGCGCCCTAGCTTCTCAGAAGCACCCCCCCCCCCCCGCCCCGTCCACATCTGTCAAATGAGACCCCAATCCTATGCCGTCCGACTAGCGCAAGAGAGATGAGGCAAATGTCCCGGGCTGTTCTTGGGGCTGCGACTGTCGCGTGCCTTGTTCAGGTTTATCCACACACCACCCGGCTTGGAGCCTGGAGCCAAACACAGGCCAGAGCACCCCGAGATGCCAGCCCCGTCCCTGCCAGATCCGCCCCGGCTGCTCTCCTGAGGCAAACTTGGATCTCCAAGTTAGGAGGCATTTTAAGCCCGGCAAGCCAGGTTTGGACCACCCCTTCCTTTGCCTCCTGGATGCTTTTCCAGCCTGCTGGGGCCCGGGTAAGGCCAGACGGGCCCGGATGGCAGGTCCTATCAACGGGGTGGGGAGCTCTTAGGAGCTGGACCCGAGTAAGGACGAAGGGACCTTTAGCTGACTCCCAGTGCCACCGGCGCTGGAGGCCTTCCAGTCCGGGACCACTCTGGGACCCGCTGGAGCTAGTTGGGAGCCTGTGGACAGCAGGGCCTCGGAACGATGGTCTCCGGAAAGCAGGGATCGGGTCTCCCCCGCCCCTCCCTGTGCCCAAGCTCTGGCCCTGGCAGGAACTGGGAGAATGTAACCAGAAGGCAATCCTCAACCTGCACGGCCAGTACACAGGATCTCTCAAACCCCCCCTTTCCCGCGTTCCTGATCTAAATCCTTTTCTTTCTTCCTTGAGCGCTTGGAGAAGGCCAGCCTCCCCCCAAAATGGGTGGTGCAGGCCAGCACTGGGAGGGGGGAGGTGTGGGTCGAGGGGGAGAGTGAGGACCCAGGACTTTGGGGCCCCCCATCGACTCATACCCACGTCTCTAAACAGGGTGAATTTGGGTGACGTTGATGTAGTGAGGGCATTAGAAGCCATAAGTCACTTTTGGCCTTATCCGGCAGCGTAATTGGCCATATGCACCTTATCAAAAATCATTAGGCACTTTGCAAGCACCACCACATTAGGGGCCTCAGGCCTCCGGAGCCAGGGAGCTGACACGTGTAAAGCCGAGGCTGACATTCTCTCCCGTTCAAATTCCCTGGTGCCTGGCTGCTGGGGCCGGAGAACAGCCTTTCTCCGCGGTGTTAATCACGCCCCCCCCTTCCCTCGGTGCCCGGGAATTCGCACGCACAAAGCCGGCTCTGGGCGCCTGGCGGAAGCAGGCAGGGCTGAGCTGCCGAAAACCCCACAGCCTTTCAGGTCCTCCCCTGGCATTTCCCAGCTGGGGAAACTGAGGCCCAGAAAAGTGATCCGTGGGCGGCAAAGGGAGGTGACACATCGCAGACTGGACCCTGGAGGTCCTGATTCTCAGCTTCGATTTCGTTTGGACATTTCAACGTGGGAGAAAATGTTTAAGGAGTTGGGGGTGGGGTGGGGGCAAGGAGGAGAAGGTTCCCTCCCTCCGTCATCAGAGGAGATCTTCCCGACTGAGTCCCCTCGGAGTTGGGAAGTTTCGGCCTGTCCAGGAGGGCTCTGGGGCCCTGGCCTGCGGGAGGTCAGCCCCTGGGCTCCCGCACTCTGCCGGCCGGGAGAAGCCTCCAGCAGTCCCTAACTTAGGCAAAAATTCTTCCTCTCTCAGAACCGGGCCTGAACTTCCACCCTGGGGTCGCAGCTGCGGGGAAGGGGCAGAGATGAGTGGCGAGCAAGTTTCTCAGGGCTTCTCCGCCCTGCCCCGCCGCGGCTCCAGGCCGGGCTGGAGGAGCGAACTAGCGACAGCGAAGAGGCAGCATTCTTCTGACTCCGCCCGGGCTCGGGCGCCTTCCCGGACCCAGGGCAGGAGGAGAGCAGTGGGCCGCCCGCTTCCCGTCTAAGGTTGGGAGCCCAAGGAGGCTGCTTTGGCGGTCTCCCCCTGCCCCGGCGCCCCAGAGGAGCGCGCGCAGGGCGGGCGCGCAGGCAGCAGGGCGGCGCGGCCTCTTACCTGAAGAAGTCATTTTTGCAGTAGAGCTTGCCCTCGCGCGAGAAGCACTTCTCCGAGAGGTTCGTCTTGCACTCGCAACACTGAACGCATTTGACGTGCCACGCGCGGTCCAGCACGTTCAGCAGAAAGCGGTCGAGGATGGGCCGTTCGCAGCCGGCACAGTGCACCATCATAGCGCCCCGGCGGCTCGGGCCGCCCTGCCCTCCCTTTGGGCCCCCGGCCCTCGGGCCCCTGGGCCCCGCCGCTGCGCTCCGCCTCTTATCTCGGCCGCCGCCGGGCGAGTCCCGCCCGGACCAAGACTCAGCCGGTCAAGTCCTTGGATGATCGCTGGCCTGGCGCTGGGCTGCCGGGGGTGGGGTGGGGAGGGGTGGCCTTCACAGCCTCGTGCCCCGGGCCGCGCGCCCCAGTGCTGGCTCCCGGCTCCCCCAGGTGTCTCGGGTGGCGAATGGCCTCGGCGCTGCGGAGCGGCTTTCCCCGGTGGCGGAGGCGCCGGCACTTTCCCCCACTTTCAAGCGGTCCCGATCCTCATCTTTGTCTGGCCGCCGCCTAATTCGCGCATCCTTATTCAGATTTGGTGACGTGGCGCGGCACGTAGGGGGCCCGGCGGCCAATGGGCGCGCGGTGGCCATGGCAACCTCTTAAATTTATAGCATATCTAAATTGGCTACAGCGTTGCGGTCCGGACAGAGCAAAAAAAACAAGGCATCAGTATTGTTGAGTATTAGCTTGTACCTGGTTCGGAGGCTAAGTAAGTATTACCTTCCAGTTTGGGGCTGGGGGCGCGGGCCGCGCGATCTCAAAACTGCATCTCCCTTCCTCTGTCTTCTCATAAATATTTGGGGGCCAGGATTCCAAGGCCTGGCGGGAGAGGGACCCCTGCCCCATTCGCCATCCCCGGAACTTGCAGAAGTTGCCCGAGGCCCGGAGCGCGCTCTGCGTCCACCCCTCCTCGTTCCCAGTCCAGCACGCCCAGATTGGACTCCCTCGTCCCGGCGTCCCTGGGGTCCGCGCCCTGGAGCTGCGACAGCGCGGTTCACGGGGCTCCCCGAGCGGGGCGGCTTCTTTTGTCACACACGGAGCTGGGGCCCAGCCCGGCCTTTCTCATGGACCGAGAGACAGAGAGAGAGAGAGAGAGAGCGCGAACGTGCGAGCGAGAGAGCAAGCGGGAGCGCGAGCCGCGCCGCGCCGTTTGGCTATCTTTCCCCGCGCAGGCCCCAAACCTAGGTGGAGCGGGGCGGGGGGGAGGGGGAGTGGGTCATCTGGCCTGGTCCGAGACCCTGGCGTTTCAGGCCTGAGCGCGCCGCCCACGGATACTCTGGGAGAGAGGTGGGGAGCAGACGACCCAGGGCGGACGGGTCTTTCTGAAGCCAGCTCAGAGGTGGCGTTCACCACGTCTCTTCTCTCCTCCATGCACCTTCCAGATCCCGGCTCAGCCAGTCGGGGCACCGTGGTGAGTGGGTCAGGCTTTCGAGGGGTGGGGGCGGAACGCTAGAGGTTGTGTGGGCGCTGCTTGTACTGGGCGGCGCGTGCGGGCTGTGTGTACAAGTTGCGTCCAAAGTCGAGCGAAGGAAGAGGGCTCGGCGGGGAGCCGAGGGTCTGGGGCGTGTGGGGGGCGCTTGCAGGTGTGTGTGTGTGAAGAGGGAGGGGTGGGTCTGGGGGGGTGGGGGGAGAGGCCTGGCCACCTTTCCCAAGGGGCCGACCTGGCGACCCGACTCACCAAGGCCGGGAAGCCTCCGCAGTATTTTTTCCGCCCTGCTCGCCGAAAGTCGCCATTGGCCGACCGGGTAGGTAGGCCCTGGGCTGGGGCCAGAGAAGTGTGTTTGTGCCAAGACTTGGCTGTGAACGTGTGTTTGGCGCATCTACAGAGTTTGTTAGTGTATGCTTGCTGTTTGAGAATTGCATTTTTGCCTCTATTTATAGTTAGCCATCAATCACGTGAATACATTTGGGCATGTGTCTTTTTTGGTGCAAATCTGTGTGTTTGCATTTGTTAATAGTTCTGCGCTGTGTTTTAGTCTGTGTGGTCTTGTTTCTGTCGGGATGTGCGTATGTGTGTAGGCTGACTTTCAGACACTCAAGCGGGAGGGTGTTTGCACGTGTGAGTGGGCGTGTGGATAATATTATCGTGTGCGTGTGCTAACATTGATGTGTAAGTGGACTTAAAAAAACCTGGAGGTGTGTGTTTGTGCGTGGGTGAGCGTGTGCGTGCCTGAGATGCCGTGTGTGTGTGTGTGTGTGTGACTGAGCTAGGTTGTGTGCGCAGAATTTTGTGGGTCTGTGCTTGTATGCCAGTCACTGTGTGTGTGTGTGTGTGTGTGTGTGTATGGCCTGTTTTTGTTTATGTGACTCCTGTAGGCTTTGGGGGCCCTGTTGTGTGTGTGCTCCTCATATTACCTTTGTGGATTTGATGGGGGCAGGATTTCTGGATGCCCGTGTTGGGGCATTTGGTGGAGGCACGGGGATGCTTACTTCTCTCTGTTCCTGTCTAGGCTTAGCGCTGTCCCCCAGTCTCTAGGGGAGGCGATCTGGCTGGGGACAGGAGATTGACAGATGCTGGTCGCCAGGTGGGACTCTGACCCACAGCTGGGTCTCTGAAAAGAAGTCCCCAAATCGGGTAGCTTCTGCCTGATGGTGCTGTCACTCCAGCCTCTGGCTTGCCCAGGGACAGGTGTCTGCACGAGGTAGCAGCGTGGCTGGTTAGAGCCGGGCTCGGCCAGGAGCAAGTGGACCGGGGCTCGCCCCGTCCCCTAGGCCCAGCTGGGAGAGCTCCCAGAGCCCCAAACGAAAACCACAGTTTCTGGCAGCCTGGCTTTGCCCTCCCGGGGCATGAGGGGCCCCAGCCTCCAGCGGGGCAGGGTCCGGGAGGACCAAGAACGCACGAGGAGAGAGGCGCCAGGCTGGGAGTGGAGGCCAACTGGGTTGCCTACCCCGCCTTTGTTTCGCTGGGGTTTCTCTCTCCCGCGTTCCCTGCACATCTGTTTTCCTTTCTGTCTCCTTTTCTTTCTTATGTTCAGCCTCTGCTCTTTCTGTTTTCCCTTCATCTCTGTTTCTCCATCACTTTCTCGATTTCACTCCGTTTTTATTTTCTCCCCCCTTCTTCTCTGCTGGGCGTCCAAATCCAGCACCGTGCTCAGTGCTTCAGTGAACAATTCTCATCGTGCACGCACAGCTCTTGGGGTGCTGGGAGACTCACATACAGTCATTAAAAGCCCCATCTGACAGCCTTCTGCCCTGTTCTGGACTAAGCACCCCAAACTCACTGCCCTCCAACGCCCCCCCCTCCCCCCGCCCGACTGGGTCCTTGAGAGCCAGGTTACTGTGTCTTCCCAGCCCTGGCTTTGCCAACCCTGCCGGCTGCTGGGTGCTGTGTGCCGGGTTCCATCTGGGACAGACCCACCTGCCCTCATGTCCTGGATGTGCTTAAATGCCAGTGCACAGCCAGGCCCCAGCAGGCTGGGGAGGTAGCAGGAATCGGGGACGGTCTCAGCAGTTCTGAGTCTTCCGGAGCCTGGATGTGGTGAGTCACGAGGGGCCGAGTGCCCGTTTGCAGGAGAAGAGAGCTCTGCTTCCAGAAGCCCTGCTCTGGCCTCTGCCTCCTGTAGCTGGATTTACCCATCCCGTGCAGGACAGAACCCCCACCCCCCCTGAAGTCACCCTGGGGGCCTCAGCCCAGCCCAGCGCCAGTCCAGAACCTCCATGCCCCAGCCCCACCGCAGGAAAGCCTGCTTGGCCTTTACCAGCCTTCCACCTTCCAGGGCGCACAGCATCCGAAAAACGCCGGCAGACCAACTATTAGACGAATTATCCCGCCCTAACAGCGCTAACAGATGGCGACCAGGCAGCGAAATCCGCTCCTATATGTAACTAATAAACCGCTTGTGTCTTAACAGGGTAATGCATGGAGACGCAGTGTCACTTATACAAGATGTTGATGGAATTTACTATATAAAAATCTTCCTCCTAGACTAAAGAGTATCAACATTACAACTCGACAGACGGCGGCGGGATAAGTAAAACAGACAAAAGACAAGCAAGATAATAATCTGTTTCCAATCACTTAAGCCCTGTAGAGTTAGTAATATGCGGTTTGCATATTCCCCCTTGAGTTCGGTAATTAATTACCGGCGAAGAGGCACACACCCGCCCGGGGTGGGAGTTTGGAGGCGCGCTGAGCTGGGGCTTGGGGTGCTTCTTCCTTGTCTTCTCCAGCCGGGGACTCGGGGCGGCGGCCGGAACGGGGACTCTTCGCGAATTTGGAGCTGGCCTCCCCGCAGGCTAAGGAGAATTTTCAGTCGCGCCTCCCTAACTCCCTGGAAGCTCTCTTGCCTGGGGTGGGGCGGGTGGGTGGTGCTGCAGGCCAGCAGGAACCTGGAGCTTTTGTGGCGGCCGGAATATCTCCTTTCGCTCCTCCGAAGGCATCCCCTCCCCTTGAATGGTCCGGGGCGGCTTGCTTTCTTGGGGGACGCGCGCCCTGAGGGAACCCGAGGGGTGCGCCCTTCGTTGGCTTCTCCGCGCGGCATCTTGGGCGGCGCTGCCGGTCCGCTCGCGACTTCGTTCATTACCTCCCCCCAACCCCCCCCCCCCCAGCCAAACGCATTCTCCGCATCCACCCCCCCCCCACCCCGCCCCCAAGAGCCGGCGCGGGCTTTAACATTAAACAAACGCAGCGAGCGCCTCAGAGCTGCGCTCTCGGCCGGGTCTGCGCGGCGGCGGCGGCGTTACAAATTGTAAATTTAAATTGCTCGCCGGATTCATTACTTCCCCTCTTTGATTTCAGCCAGCCGTGAAAAATTATACTGGTGTACCACTGAGAAACTGTTTTGCCGCAAAGAGCCCGCGCCTAATCACTGGCTTTCTCCCTCCGACAAAAGTGTAATTATTTTGTTTGGGGTGTAAATATAGGCCGCGCCGCGCACACACACTCAGCGTCCCGCCGCGCCGCCTCCCTCTGCCCGCCGCTGCGCGCAATCGGCCCCCGAGTAGGAGCGGGCGTGGAGGCTGGGCCCTGACGCCCGGAGGCCTGAGAAGAGCGCCTGGTTTGGCGCTCCGGAGAGACCCAGAGAGCCGAGCTGGCCGGCCGGGTCTCCAACCTCTATCCTCGGGAGTTCGAGTTTGCCCGAGGACGCCCGGAACGCGTGCGCCCTGGCTGGCCCGGGTGGACGCTGGTGGAGTGCCATGAGTAGGTCAGGGCTCGGGCGCAGGCCTGGATATCCGCACAGGGATGCAGAATGTGGGGGTGGACGAACCTTCCGGGAGCCCCAGGGGGTGGCCACCTGGGGGCAGCCCCGAGTCCAGGCAGGGACAGTATCTGGGCCTGGGCGTCCCCAAGAGTGCCGGGACATAGGCGGAACCCTGGAGGACAGGGGCGATGAGGCCGGTGTGCCCCTAACGCTCTGCCTTGGACTGCTTGGTTTCCAGAACATCTCTGCGGGGTGCGGGGCCTTCCTGTCAGTTGAATTGCGCATGGCTTAATTAACGGTCTCGTTAACTGGGCAGGCCCGACCTGGAACGTTTAATCAAAAAGGCAGGGAATCCCTCTGTTTCCTTCCTTCCTTCCTCCCTCCCTCCCTTCCTTTCTCCCTCCCTCCGTCCTTCCCTCCCTTCCTTCCTCCCTTCCTCCCTTCCTTCCTTCCTCCCTTCTTTCCTTCCTCTCTTCCTCCCTCCTTCCCTTCCTTTCTCCCTCCCTTCCTTCCTCCCTTCCTTCCTTCCTTCCTTCCTCCCTCCCTCCCTCCCTTTCTCCCTCCCTCCGTCCTTCCCTCCCTTCCTTCCTCCCTTCCTTCCTTCCTTCCTTCCTCCCTTCTTTCCTTCCTCTCTTCCTCCCTCCCTCCCTTCCTTTCTCCCTCCCTTCCTTCCTCCCTCCCTCCCTTCCTTCCTCCCTCCCTCCCTTCCTTTCTCCCTCCCTTCCTTCCTTCCTCCCTTCCTTCCTTCCTTCATTCCTCCCTCCCTCCCTCCCTCCCCTCTATCCATTCAACAATGGCACTCTTCCTCAAGCCCCCTCCCTCCTCTGAGTTCCCTTGCCAGAGCCTGCAAGGGTGGCTCTTGAGTCTGAACTCAACCCCAGTCTAGTATCTGCTTGGGACTTTGAGGGGCCCGAGAGGGGCAAGCCAGCAGGGGTTGGGCAACACTGTCACATTGGGTAGCTTTGGGACGGACTCGGGGGCGAGAAGACTGTGGTCAGCTTCACGGGGTGGAGAGTCGGGTGGCCGGTGCAGGTCAGCTCTGCAGCCTTACCAGGCGCTGGGGAGCACGCCTGGCAACTCTGGGAGGGAGCAGATGGGGAGGACAGCGGCTGAGCACCGCTTCGGGTTCTGGGAGATCCAGTCCCAAAGCGCGAGTGCTTGTGAGTGCTGGCCAGCTTAGAGACCCCGACAGTGGTGCGGTGGGGGCAGGGAATGGTGGCCCCTCTCTGCTTCCTGCAAGCCCCTCTCCTGGAACGCACCCTTCGGGAGTCTCTACTTGCCCAGCAAGCTCCTGCAGCCTGTATTCCGAGATTGGGCGCTGCGATACAGGGCGGGACTCAGGCTCCATTCGTTGGGAGGCCACCGGCTGGGGCTGATTCCCCGGAACCAGAAGGGGGCCCGAGGAAGACAGAAAAAAAGGTGCAAGCCAGCCCCCCCACCCTTGAGGAAAACACTGAAGCTTTTGTTCAGAGAGGGGATACGCTGCCCTTCGCACTTGGTGCTGAGCTGCGGGCTGCCCCACCGCTGCCCGCCGAAGCGCATCTCCCGGGCGGCCAGATAAGACGACGGTCGGAGCTGAGAACGGCTGGGATCCTCCTCAGCCTCGCCCTGGCGGTTAGGCCTGGAGGCCACCCCAGCCGGAGGGCGTCGGAGGGCTGGCAGCGCTGAGGGATCGGGCTGTGGCCACGGCTTCCCTGGCCCCATTGAGCGTATCTGAAGGTGGAGACCAGCTGCGGGACTGAGGGAGCCGTTTGGAAGGAGGTGCCTGCAACCCTCCGCCATCTCTGGAGCACAAACGAGAGAGCTTTCTGGGGACTCTAACCTTCCGATTTAGGACCCCTACACTTTCTGGTTACCCTTGAACCAGCGAGTCTGCGTCTGAGCCCGGATCTTGCTGCCTCTTTCTTTCCTCTTGGTCTTTTTCGCGGTCTCCATAACATCCCTCCCGCCCTTCTCTCCCCGTTCTATCCCACCTCCTCTCCCTGCCCCTCCCTACCCCACCTCCTTTTTGTTAGCCTCATATGGGTTCCTTTAGAATCCGCCCGACTTTGGCAGCCTGGCGCTGTGTGTGTGCGTGAGCGCGCGCGTGTATTTCTCGGCTGCTAATGATTGTGTGTTGATAGAGTAAAGCAGTGGCCTCATTAGCCTTTGTTTAGAAGGTGTTAAAAGGGAAATCTGCATCGGAAAGCGGCGGTTTACACCGCAGCCGGGCTGAACGACGCACCGGAGCGGGCGGGGTGGGGGGCGTTCTCCCCCCAACCCCCGCCCCAGGCGTCGGATCTCGGGAGGGGGGAGGGGCCCAGGGAAAGCGACCCCCGCTCCTTCCTCCCAAGGCGAGTATGTTTACCCCGCTGAGCGCCCTTCTGCTCCACGGGGACCTCAGCGGGGATGCGCTTTCTCTAAAACTCCTTTGAGCTGCCCAACGGTGCGCGGTGGCCTTTCTCCTCCAGGTTTCTTGGGGGGAGGAGGAGGGGAGGGATAGAATGCTGTTTAAAAAAAAAAAATCCAGGAATTTTTTTTCCCCCTGAAGGGGATGGTGAAGCATCTTATTTTGGAGGCGAATTCCAATCCGTCTACAGTGGCTGGACTGGGCTCCGGGTCTTCTGGCTGGTTGGTTTGTGGTGATATCTCTGTGCTCCAGACGCTGGTGTGGGGGCCCTAAGCTTCAGATCTGCAAGGGTCCGCTTTCTTTCCTCCTAACATATTTGCGGACTGCCAAAGGAAGTCCTCCTTGTGCAGGAGGCTCATTCTTAAACTTCCCTCATCTCTACCCCCACCCTAGGGCTCCACTTGGGGAACAAATTCTATGAGAACAAATGGTGGCTTGGCTGGTCGACTTCTCCGAAGCTTGGCAAAAGCGCAGAACTTTAGTGACCCTAGGCTACATTCTGTGTGTGTGTGTGTGTGTGTGTGTGTGTGTGTGTGTTTTAGGATTTGGAGAATGAGTTTCACATGCACGGCATCTCCTACTTCCTTGGGGAAGCAAGGTTTGAGGCAGAGGAGAACATGAGGCGTTCTTTTTATCCTGGATCCTACGAAAGGGCCCAGAAAAAAAAAAGTATTTTGAGCAGCCTCTGTGGGTGATGCTTGTTGAACTCAGAGCCAGATGCTTTCTTTGGCGAAAGGGAGAAAAACGAAGCTGATTTCGTGTGGTGGGATGTATAGTTTCTGAACACAACATAATCCATTGCTTTCTGCCAGGCTTAGGTTGAATCAGAAGAAACCCTTTCTCATCTTTCTGGCTCCTGTCTCCCAGTGGTGGTTTTCCTGGATTTGATGCTGTGGGTCTTGGGCCAAGCTCAGCTGGTCTGGGCGTCCTTGTGTGTCCACAGCTCGGGACGCGCATCAGCGAACCGTTCGACATCGCCGCCTTTTTTTTTTTTTTTTTGTCAAAGGCTAGGCGTTGTCTGGGGACAGATGTGGGGGTCTAGGACCTGGGACAGTGACAGCAAAACGAATTCCAAACCCAATTTGAACTCACCACGGAGACACCCCAGCCCCCAACACCATGTAGACAGAAGCGAGGTTCCTGGCGAAGCCAAGTTAATATCAGCCGCCGTGATATGGTGGGATGGCATCAGGGCCGAGTTCGGAAGATACGGGGAGGGGATAGGAAAATCCCTCCCTCTCCTCCACGCTCCCTCTCTCTCTCCGAAGCAGGCTTGGTGGAGAAGGCAGCAGGTGCACCAGCGGTCGCTACCTCGCTAAGCGCGGGCCCGGAGTTTGGACCAAGACAAAGACGGGAGCTGTCCGCGGTGCTGAACCTGCCGCGCCGCCGAGGGGGCAAACGGGCTCCTGTAACCTGTCCTCTCCTCCTTCACTCCCTCCTTCCACCTTCCCTTTACCCTGTGATTTTCGCTTTCTCCTGCGTTTGTTTCCCCCGCTTTGTCTTTCCTTAGCACCCGCGTCCTGTACACAGGTATATATATCAAAGAACAAAACAACTGACTAAATACGGTGTCCTCTCCTTTCTTCCCAAATAAACGATGTAAGAAAGGTGTATTTTAAGTGTACTCTTAAATAGATACAAGTAGGTATTGCTAACCCCAACGAAGTGGAAACTCATGCTTAAAACAATAGAACTGGGCAATAGCGGAGGCCATGAATCTGCCTTTTGATTTATTCTGAAGAAGAGGCGAGGGGTTTAGACATTTTAGTTTCAGGAAAATCATATCCTTGGCATCTTAACTTTTGGGTTCAAAAATATAAGAGCTGGAGAGGATTGGCAGTCAAATATGAAAGTGAACAGACTAAGGCATTTGCCTACAAGTCAATAGATGGCTTGTGAGGGTCACAGCATGGACATTAAGTTGACTTAACCCTTTGAGGCTGAGATGAGATCTGAAAAGGTAACAATCTCTAGGATTATCAAGATGGAAATGATTCCTTTTGAAAGTTTGGGTACAAAAGGGTTAATCTGGTGTTTCATTTTCTAAATGTGCACTGTGTTATCTAGATGCCTGGCATGGTGTATAACCAAGCATCGATTCCTCTGCTCAAATTTGTATGCAGTACTTGTCTGAAGAAGTTTGGGCAGGGGAGGAAAAAAATCACATACTTCCTCCGGAGGGGAGGCGCCCACCCATTTTTAATGCACACAGATCCGTACACGTTCCTTCTGGCATCTCATAGATACACTGCTTCCCAGAGAGCCCAGATACCCTGGGGCCACTTCTTATGGTCTTCTCTGAACCCTCCAATCCTCCCCACCACAGGGGTGTCAGCTAAGCCCAGTTGTTAGCATTGTCAATACATCTGGAGAGAGGTCCCTGTGAATTCAATGGAATAGATTCACTCTGGCTCCCCACCTGGGCATTCTAGAGCTAATTTGCCCCTAAAGGCAGAGGAACCAGAATTCTTAAACGGGGGGGGGGGGTGATTTGTAATAGGAGGCTGAATCTTTGGGTTGAGGTAACGAACCCCCATTCCGCCAAACCCTGACTGTTAAAACAACCTGAGATATTTCATTAAGGCGAAAGCCAACATCCTTCTGGATCATATACCTTTCAACCTCTTAGAAGAAGGCAGGACAGAAACCCTGACCTTGAGTGAGTAAAGGAGAAATGAAAAAAAAAGCCATTTATTGAGTGACCATTATGTGCATTTGATTCCTAATCTTCACTGAGATTCTGAAAGATGGTAGATATTTATCATGGCTCCATGTTACAGATGAGGAAATTGAGGCTCAGAGATGTTCATGAGGTTCCTTATGGTTATACAATGATTCTAACCTAGGTTTCATTGGTTCTGGAGCCTGTCCTTACTCTCATACCCCATGCTTTTCTGGGGATCACACTGATGGTTATACTGGTGGTTATATCAGTGGCCACACTGCCACAATCCCTTTGGGTTGCCCAGCCATCATGGCCTTTGGTCTGTATTTGGAAGTTGGCTTAAACTCTAAATCTGAAACCAAGACATGAGAATGGAGAGGACGGAGGAGCCTCCATTCATGTGGGTTAGGTGGGTATTTGCAGAATGTGAAAAGGGTCCTGGGCCATCTCGCAGGAGTCACACCTAAGAGTCATCCTTACTTCCCCCTTTCTCTCCTGCCATGTATCCAATCCATCAGCAAATGCAGTTAGCTCTGCCTCCAAAATATATTCCAACCCATCTACTTCTCATCTTCTTCTCCATTATTACCCTAGTCCAAGCCGCCATCATCTCATCTATTTTATAAAAGTAGCCTCCTGACTGGTCTCCCTATTTCTCCTATCTTTGCCCTCCTCTGCAATCTATTCTCTACACGATAACTCAAATTATATTTTAAAATCATAAATCAGATCTTGTCATTCTTCTGTTTTTAACCCTCCCACGGCTCCCCAGTGCACTTGGAATAAAATCCATACTTCCCACCCTGCTCTGCGGGGCCCTTTGTGATTGGCCCCCGCCCATCTGTGTAACATGCTCCCCCTTCATTGGCCCCCCTGCTGTGCCTCACACACTTCTAGGTTTTCTCTCCTCCAGACCTTTTGCACTTGGCTTGCCCCTCTGCCCTCAGATCCTTAGGAGATTGGCTCCCTTCTGTCCCTTAGGTCTCAGCTCAAACGTCAAGTCCTCAGAGAAGTCTTTCCTGGCCACCTTCGCTAAGCACTCTGTCCTCGGTCACTCTCTAGTCTACCCCTCTGTCAATTTTCTTTGTAGCCCTTTACCAATATCTAGAATTATCCTACTTGTCTGTTTAGGTGCACATCGTCTGTGTTTCTTCATAAAATAAAAGCTCCTTGAGGGCAGAGACTGTGTTTGTCTCGTTCACTGTTGAATCCCCAGTGCCTAGCCCAGTACCTGGAATAGAGCTGTTCAGTATGCATGTGTCAACTGAATGAAAAGTAACTGAATACACAGATGAACCACGTGGTACAGAAGTGAATGGGGATGGGCTCAAAGCTGAGGAGAGACTGAACTGCATTTGCCTATCTTCTGGGCTCCACAAACGGAGCAGCTGCCTGGTGGGTTCCCAGCATGGAGAAGGGAAGAAAGAAAAGTTTGCCAAAGACCCCAAGAGGGCACAGTCTTTAGGTGGATTCTGAAAACCAGATGCAGGAATCACATTGGGGTGGCAAATCAGGTTCATGCCTCAGAGAGTGATTTTTATTTGTTCTTGTCGGACCTGGAACCTTCTCTTGGTTACGAACAAAAGGGTGGCAATGGAAAAGCACAGCAAATCGGGAAGATATCTAAATTACACAATCTTTCTTGAAAAATCTAGCCAGTCCTACTTGTGAGGGAAGTAATACAGTGTGGTGTTAACAGTTTCAAACTCTGGAGCCCAATTCTCCTGGCCTGGAATCTGGCTCCATTGTTCACCAAATGGAGTTGCGTGACGGGGGGCAAGTCACTGGGCCTCTCTGTTCCTCAGTTTCCTCATCTGTGGACTAGAGATAAAAATAGTATACCTATCCTGTAGAGTGGCCATGAGGGATTGCTCTAGTCTGTTTTATTTGTGTTGGAGTTTGGTATAGGAGAGGAAAAGGGGAGCAGGGTTGCGAGTGGGAGAGACATAGATGCAAACAGACTGAGTGCCAAGGGAAAAAGATGAGACTCACCTTTCTAAGAGCTCCTTTTCTCCTTTAAGAGCTCTTCTCTTATCTGTCAAGGTAGAAGAGGGCTCGGAAATTAGAGGGCCTGGCTTAGAGTCTCAGCTGCAGTGCTGACCAGCTCAGTCACGGCAGGAAGGAACTCTCGGCCTCTCCGAGTCTCAGTCTTCTTATCTATAAAATGGGCAGTAATTGTAAGCCTGCCTCATTTGGCATTTGGGGAGATGATGTTTGGGAACCTGTCCAGCACATGGGACAGCATCTCTAGTAGTTAGCTGCTGTCAATGGGTCTTATTTGGAGCTTTTTTTTTTTCTCTGTATAAAGAAACGTGTCTCTTTGAGCATTATTCTTGGGCCCTAGAATGGATCAGAGTAGGAAGGCGACCTGCTTGGAGTCATTAAAGGGCCTTCTTATAGCCAATCCTGTTGCTGGGGCTGACCCGGTTTCAGATGGCGCTGGTTCCCAGAGACCTTATCTGGGCCACTGTGGTCAGTTTCACCCTTCAGGGGAACCATCCTTTACGTAACAGAATGTTCTACAGAGACATCTCTCCAACCCACGATGGTCGATGGCACCAGGTGTTAAATGCCCTACTGGAATGTGCCGTTAAGATAATTCTCCTGGTGAATCCCTTTGTTAGGTTAATGAGCACTCCCTAATCTGTACGCCTTAAAAAAAAGTCATCAAGTCTTTTCAGGGGCCAGATACTGTGCTCTGCAGTGCGGTGATCCAGATGATCCACGTAAGCACATCATGTTTTCGAATGCTCCGAACGGCACTAGGAGGCAGACCCCGTTTCGCAGGCGGAGATACTAAGGGAAGGAAAGTCACACGGCTGGTGTCAGAGCCCATCGCCCAGATTTGTACCTGGATCTGAAGACTCGGACTGAATTTCTGGCTCCAGTGCTAATGGGCTTTCTTTGTGCGCGCGTGTGTGTGTGTGTGTGTGTGTAAAATATAAACAAACTTCACAATGTAATATGAGCTGTCCAAGAAAATCCTCTGTAAACACACAGATGTGACTTGGGACGAGAGGAGACATTTCTCTCCACGTGGTTCCCTCCCCGTTGGTGCATCTCGTCGACACACAGTTGCAAAGATGGTGGGATGAAATTGAAGTGGGACAGAGCCTCCCTCCCCCTGAGCAACGCCAAGGTGGAGTGCCTCCTCCCTCTCCTTGAGTTCTCCTCTCTTTGGCTCACTCACCACTCATTTCCTATCCGGCACTCCGGTGTTGCTTGTCGTTAGCAGAAACCCCAGGAGCTGGTAAGCTTGGCAGAGCGCGACTGAGCCGTATTTATCTGTCGCTTCCTCACCCACCCCTTCTTGCGATTTCCTTACGTCAGATGGTTTGGGTACAGGTGTTCTGAATGAATGAACGAACAGCTAGGTGACCCCAGAGTGTCTGTCCCTAGATATCTGTAACAATCCCCGATTACAATTCATCTGCTAATATGTCCACGTAGAGCGGGCTTGATTATAATAGAGCAGGCGCTATTGACATCTTGGGCTGGATACGTCTTTGTCGTGGGGGGCTGTCCTGTGCATAGAAGGATGTTGGTTGGCCTCCTCTGCCTTTCCTCCTAAATGCCAGGAGTATGACAGCCCCAAGGGTCTCTAGATATCGCCAACTGTGCCCTGGGGTGCAAAATCACTGCCACTTAAGAACTACTGATCTAGAGGGGTGCCTGGGTGGTTCAGTTGGTTAAGCATCCGACTTCGGCTCTGGTCATGATCTTGCAGTCGGTGGGTTCGAGCCCCGTGTCGGGCTCTGTGCTGACAGCCTGGAGTCTGCTCTGGATTCTGTGTCTCCCTTTCTCTCTGCACACCCCCCCCCCCCCCCCCCCCCGTTCACACTCTGTGCTTTTCTCTCTCTCAAAAACAGATAAAACATTGGGGGAAAAAAAAACACAACTACTGATCTGGAGCCAGGTCTGCCAGACTTGCCTCAAGCCCTGGGAAGCCTCAGGGTTCCAGAACCCGTCCTGTCCTCTTTGAACAAAATACAGTAATACCGAGAGATCCTACTATGGGACAGAGCCCGTGCTGGGTTTGGGAGGTGGTGTTTATGAGGGTAAATTAGACGTGTGCAAAGTGCCTCCTTTCGTTGGCTCACTCGTTAAACCTGTATTGGTCACCTACTGTGTGCCAACCCCTGTGCCAGAGGCTGAAGTTGCCTCTGTGAATGAGGAACACCCCACCCCCACCCCAGCTCCCAAACTGCCTCACGGCCTGGCAAGGGAGACCCACCATCAACTCGAATTTGCACACAGCGTCTACACATTACTATCGAACATCAAAGGAAGAAGAGGTATGGACTGTTGGGCTGTCCTTCCTTCCTTCCTTCCTTCCTTCCTTCCTTTCCTCCTTCCTCCCTCCCTCCCTTCTTCCTTCCTTCGTCTTTCATTCTTCCTTCCTTCCTTCCTTCCTTCCTTCCTTCCTTTCTTTCCCCTTCCCTCCTTCCTCCCTCCCTCTCTTCCTTCCTCCCTCCCTCACTCCCTTCTTCCTTCCTTCCTCCTTCCTTCTTCCTTCCTTCCTTCCTTCTTCCTTCCTTCCTTCTCCTTCCTTCCTTCCTTCCTTCCTTCCTTCCTTCCCCCCTCCCTCCCTCCCTTCTTCCTTCCTTCCTCTTTCCTTCTTCCTTCCTTCCTTCCTTCCTTCCTTCCTTCCTTTACCCTTCCCTCCTCCCTCCCTCCCTTCTTCCTTCCTTCCTCCTTCCTTCTTCCTTCCTTCCTCCTTCCTTCTTCCTTCCTTCCTCCTTCCTTCTTCCTTCCTTCCTCCTTCCTTCCTTCCTTCTTCCTCCTTCCTTCCTTCCTTCTTCCTTCCTTCCTTCCTTCCTTCCTTCTTCCTGCCTTCCTTCCTTCTTCCTTCCTTCCTTTACCCTTCCCTCCTCCCTCCCTTCTTCCTTCCTTCCTTCCTTCTTCCTTCCTTCTTCCTTCCTTCTTCCTTCCTTCCTTCCTTTACCCTTCCCTCCTCCCTCCCTCCCTTCTTCCTTCCTTCCTTCCTTCCTTCCTTCCTTCCTTCCTTCTTCCTTCCTCCTCCCTTCTTCCTTCCTTCCTCCTTCCTTCCTTCCTTCCTTCTTCCTTCCTTTCCCCTTCCCTCCTCCCTCCCTCCCTTCTTCCTTCCTTCCTTCCTCCCTCCCTCCCTCCCTTCCTTCCTTCCCTCCCCCAAAGCTATACCAGCTTGAGTGCTTTTGTTTTAGGCGGCTCACTGTCTTCATTTGCAAACCGGGAGAAAGAACACTGATAAAAGCAACGACTCAGCTCCAGGAGTTGTGGGGATTAAATGAGATGATAAATGTAAAGTGCTTACTACAGTGCCTGGTCCAAGGTAAGTGCCCAATTAACGATGGCTGCTATTCATGATCAGGGATGAAATATGTAGTAATAATACGAGCAGCACAAATTTCTTGAATCATTTTTGAAATGCATGCGTGGAAGCGCCTTGTCTCCAAAAAGCGATCAATAAATATTTACATAATAGAATCATGCCCTTATTAAGAAAAATAAGAAGGAGGGATCCCTCAGAATAAAGGGGCAGAGTGTGAGCTCTGTTACCTGGACAAGATTCCGTTCTAAGGCCGGTGGGTGTGTCTACGCTTCTTCCCCTTTCTCTCCCCTTCTACCCACCGCTGTTAACCGGGGGCTCTGTTCCTCCCTCCCCTTCTGGGAAGCCCCCTTTACATCGGTGGTTCTCGGTCAGGGGTGATTTTGTCTCCCAAGGGACATACGGCAATATCTGGGGACATGTCGGCTGACCCAACCAAGTGCAGCGTGCTACGGGCATGGAACAGGTAGACCAGGGATGCTGTTAAACATCCTCCCGTGCACAGGACCATTTCTTCCAACCCCAGATTTACCCCAAATCTCAATAGTAAAAGTTGAGAAACCCTGCCTTACGTCCTATGGTTGGGAGAAAGCCCCCATTCCAGTGCCTGGGATTAAGGCCCTGAGACCCAAGCCCCTGCACTAGAGGCCCCTACTATGGTGTGTGTGTGTGTGTGTGCACCCACACCCAGGCAGGCCCAGCCCACTCTCTCCTGAGCCAATCGGTAGCCCCAGCTGGTCAGATCCCCAGGGTCCAGTAGCCACACGGGCTTCTCTGGAGGGCTCTCCTGGCAGGCAAGTGTTGTGGAAATGTCTTGGGGTCTCTTTGCCTCTCTCCTTCTCTCTGGGAAGCTTCAGGATTTTTGAGGCCTCGTGAAACCAGATCCGAGAAGGCCTTCGTTTTTAAAGATGCCGTCGGGGCTCTCTCTGGAAGGAGGTGACCCAGCTGTTGCACACAGGTCTCTACGGACCATGTCCCTGTGGAATCTGCAGGTGAAGCGGGGCATGGGTGACCAGGTGGTCTGGCACCGGATCGGGAGCTCTGAGGGCATAAGTTCTGTGGTCCGAAAGGTCTCCCAGCCAGCTCTGATTCAATGCGAGTCATTTCTACCTCTTGGGGCTCTTTTGGAAAGTAAACAGCAGCCACGACAGCTCAGCTGATGATTGCATGTCCTGGGGACTACGCGTCTTTGAGGTAGGTGCTACATTCTATCCACTGCACAGATGAGGAAACTGAGGTGCGGAGAGGCTGGGCCACTTTTCCTGGATGTTACAACGTCTCACTTGCAAAGCCAAGATGGAATCTGGAGCTGTCTGAGGCTAACTCAGCAAGACACTCTCCCAGCAGGGACACTTTTGTCTGGTGGACCTCATGTTGCCAAACGCTGCCACTCTCTTGCTGTGTGAGCTTGAGGGAGTCCCTCTACCTCTCTGGGCACCGGTCTGTGAGGTGGACCCAGTGGGTCGGCTACCCCAGCCCTGCATGGACTTGACCGGGGTGTGTTTCTTTGAGCCGGTCTTTCTCCACGGTGGATAGCAGCGGCCCTTTTCTGGTCTCTGATCTCCACGAAGTTCGAGAGGAGAGAGGACAAGGGAGCAGCGTGCCCCACCCCCTTCCTCGATGAGATGCGATGCTTTCCGTGTGAATTCCGATTGCCTAGGCCTCAAGTCCTTCATTATATCATCACTACCACTTTATAGACATCTGAGGCCTGGGACAGATGGCTGTTTTGGTATCTCCCACGTGGTAGCAAAAAGGGCCGGGATAGAAATCCAGATTTCCAGAGGGCCTCCCGGGCCATGGGCATTATTCAGTCAATGGTTTGTGTCTCCCCTCCACCAGCGATGTCTCCTCTCCGCCTCGTCGAAGGGTCAGAACACTTACTGTCGAGCCTCCTCCCCCATCAGGTCACTTTGTGAGGGGTTGGGGAGCAGGAAGATGAATCAGACTCAGTTCTGGCCCCAGGAGTTCAGTTGGAGAAGATTAAATATGAAACCAGTAAAAGATACGAAATGTCCCCCGGAAGGAAGGGTTTGCCGTGACCGAGCTCATCAGTGTAGATAAATAGAGTGACTGCTGATTGTACGTGTTCCCTGGAGAAGTTTAGAAGTGGAGGAGAGGAGGGTTCCAGTTTCCGCTCCAGTGAAAAAGCTCCCTGCCCCTCCCTAGCTGTGAGGGTGTGGGCAAGTCACTTTACCCTTCTGCCCTCCTCATGGCTTTTCTAATCTGAGACCCTCAGGGTCCTCAGAGGCCAACTTTGGAGAGTGTAGACAGGGAAGATGAGCCCGTGTTGGGGACAAGACACCCTCTGCATCCGGAGGCCTGGTTCTGCCTTTGGATTTGCTGTGTGGCCTTGGGAGAGTTCCTGAACCTCTCTGTTGCATGTCTCAATCTTTGAATTGGGAATTATGTGTCCCCAGCCTTGGGGATGCTGGCCAGAGCTTCCTGAAGCACAATGTCGGGGCTCTCCGAGATGTAATGATTAATATATGGCAGGCATTGGGGCGCCTGGGTGGCTCAGTCGGTTGAGCGTCCGACTTCGGCTGAGGTCATGATCTCACAGCTCATGGGTTTGAGCCCCGCGTCGGGCTCTGTGCTGACAGCTTGGAGGCTGGAGCTTGCTTCGGATTCTGTGTCTCCCTCTCTCTCTGCCCCTCCCCCGTTCATGCTCTGTCTCTCTCTCTGTCCCAAAAATAAATAAACGTTGAAAAAAAAATAAAAAAAAATAAAGAAACATTAAAAAAAAATTAAATATATGGCAGGCATGGAGTTCTGTTCCCTCCTGAGGGCAAAGTGACCATGAAGAGGGTTGGCCAACCAGAGGCCGCCTCTTCTCCAGGAATGGAGCCCAGTGGGGGAGTCGTGGGAGGGCTTGGCGGAATGGGCCCATGGGAATTTAGTGCTGCTTTCCATACACTGTTCGCACCGGAGGCTTGGATGGAGGCGATGATACCCCACCACCAAAGAAGTAGATGTCCCTTGAAACTGAGCTTCCGCCTGGAGAGAGAAATCAGCAATGGGCCAATCAACAAACATCCGTTAGGAGACAAAGATCTGTGAGGCCTTGCGGGTGGCTTGCTGGGGACGATGCAAAGATCCTCAGGGATCTCATAGTCTCTTCAAGGGTCTCGCAGCTTGAGGAGGGCTCGGAGACCCGGCTCCTGGGCGTCAGCTTCGTCTACCCAGCCGCCCGCTGAACAGACTCCCCGCGGTGGGGGTGGCTACAGACCCCTCAGCGTGATCGGTACTAACCGGTCACCTTCTCCCTCCCTTACCTGCTGCCCCTTCTGGTTACTGCTGTCCTCCCAGCCGCCCAAGCCAGAAACCACACGGGCTCCTTCTCTCCTGCTCCCCACAACCCCTCCCGAATCCTGCCCAGTCTCTCACCTGCCTGTGACCTGCCTGGACACAAGGCTCCCACCCCTCCTCTTCCAATTCATTCCCATGCCCCCCCCCCCCAACCCCTGCCAGAGTGATTTTGCTGTAGAACAAAACGGACCAGGTGACTCCCATGCTTGAAAGCTTCCGGGTGCTTCCCCATTGCTGCCAGAACAAAATGCAGTGTCTTAGCTGGTTTCCAACCCCCTGTCTCCCTGCCCCCCCTCCATCTGGCCCCCCCCCCCACTTACTTCCTCTCTTGCCTCCTCCCTCCCTACAGTCCAGCCATCCTGAGCTTTGACTGGATTCGCCAACACACTCTGTCCCTTTCTGAGCCTGTTTCTTTCTTCTTAACTGTTTTTCCTCCCCGACTTCCCCCTGCTTCTCTTGCCTTTCAGGTCGGCTCTCAGACACGTTTCCTCCAGGAAACCTTCCTACTCCCCAGACCCCCTGTGGATTTCCCCACAGGGCTCTGAGCTCCTTGAGGGCTGGGGCTGGTCTCAGCATCCAGCCCCACTGCGTGGCTCCTAGTGGATGCTCAATAAATAGCTGGGGAATGAATGCATGCCGAGCAGAGAGAGCCAGGGACCAGGCCTCATCAGGAGGTGGGGAATCTGAAGATTTTGGCGGTGGGGGGTGGGGTGGATTTTTTTGGGTCTAGTTTTATTTAAATACAATTGGTGTGTAATGAACTGCACATATTTAAAGGGTACGATCTGATGCGTTTGGACACATGCACGCACCTGTATACACCGTCACCGCGATCAAGAGACTGAGCACGGCCGTCGGCCTTTAAAGCGACCACACGTCCTTTTATGACGCTTCTTACCAAGCCGCCCCTCCCCGACTGCCCCCCCCCACCCCCGCAACCACTGCTCTGCTTTCTGTCCCCACAGATGAGTTTGCGTTTTCTAAAATTGTATGCAAACGAAGCCATGCAGTATGTAGTCTTTTGTGTCTGGTCTTTCAGTGGGCCTACAGGGTCTCAGCTGAGTCTGAGCTGGGCTGGGAAGGACGGGGTCTGAGTCAGAGAGGAAGCAGAAGGCATTTTAGGGGAAGAGACTAGCGTGCACAAAAATCCAAAGGCGGAGAAATGCAAGGTAACGAGGTGAGGCTACGTCAAGCATCACTCACTCATCGAACGTCTGTTGAGCTCCAGCCACATGGTAGGCACTGTGCTGGGGACGGGGCTAGAATAGCGTGGGGCGTCTTCTGTCTGCTCCTCTATATTCGTTCTCCTCCGTCCTCCCCCACCTGCCCTGTGTTATGGGGGGCTGACCTATAGGGAGCATCATCTATGGCTCTCTTCCCTCTGACTTCGTTTTTATTAATTAAAACAAAAATTTTTTTTGAGAGAGAGAGAGAGAGAGAGCACAAGCGGGAGAGGGGCAGAAGGAGAAGGAGAGAGAGAATCCCAAGCAGGTCCCACGCCCAGCACAGAGCCCAGCTCAACACAGGGCTCGATCTCATGACGGTGAGATCCACGATCTGAACCGAAATCAAGAATCAGATGCCTAACGGACTGAGCCGCCCAGGCGTCCCTCTCCCCCCTGGCTTCTGCTTGGGTTTGCCCAAAGGGGATCCCCAGAGGGAGGCCAGAGGGGCGTTGGGCAGCTGTTCCCACAGGGGCCACAGCTCCTGCTGAGAGACGGTGTCTCCTGCCTGACAAGCCATCATTCCAGTTGCTTCTCTGGGTATGTTGACCAAAGCTGATGCTGCTTGAAAACTTTCTAAAAAGCACCAGAAGATGGCCTGGGTGGGGACGGGTTGTTTTCCAGAGTCCTTTCCCATTGCCACCCTAGGAGACTCCTTGGATGATTCTAGAGGCTCGCGGCTCCCCCGGGAGGATCATTGTACAACCTTCAAACCTGACTCACCCCAAGGTCTTTGCACAGAGGCCCCGGGCCTTCAGGCTTTCTGGGAACTGAGGTCTTAGTCCCATGTGCGGGAACAATTTCCACATGATCAGAAAAATATTTTTGAATTTATACCCGGTCCTGTTCTTTTTTTTAAAGTTTATTTATTTATTTTGAGAGAGAGAGAGAGAGAGCAAGCAGGCTTTGCTCTGTCAGCGTAGAACCCAATGTGGGGCTCAAACTCACAGACCTTGAGATCATGACCTGACCTGAGCCGAAACCAAGAGTCAGACGCTTAACCCACTGAGCCGCCCAGGCGCCCCTACCCTCTTCTGATCAGTAGGCTTCTCTCAACAGCACAGCCAGGACTTGGTGCTGAAAATTCCAAAATTGAAGGCACCCCCATTGGAAGTTCCGTCTCTTCCCGAAGCATGGGTCCGACCGTTTGGGCTGGCTTAGGTTTGTCACAAAATAGGTCCCCCGGGGCCTGTGAACCCCCCCAAGTGGTCCTCACAAATGAGGACATACATTTGCTTTTCTCCACAAGCATCGTGAAGAGAGCTCTCTGCCTTTTTGGTGACTTCCACTCCTCAGTACTGACTCTCTTTCTAGGCCTCAAAGACATTTGTTTTTATTTGGGGGGCCGGGAGGTGGTGCAGGAGGAGGGAGCGTTCTCCTAAGTGACTGTCGCTTTGAATAGCATGTCTTCTTAAATGCTCTTCTCTCTGATTATGGAAGGAATCCAAGTTCATGGTGGAACGTTTTGGAGAAGAAGCCGATGTCAAAAGTAATAAATGGGAGATATGGGAGGTATCTACTCCAGAAGAGGGATCTACTTCGATTAAATCCTGGTCCTCTCTAAGCGGAAGTGAAACTACGAAATGGGGCTTGTTGAAGGGCCGGGAGAGGTGCAGCCTGAATGAAGTCCTGAGGCTTTTGAGGGGCCGTGGTTTGATGGAGGAATTAGGGCCGTTCGGAGGGGTTTATGGGTCGAATAAGGGCCAATCGCTGGAAGCTATGGGGACGCAGGCTCAGCATCTCAAGAAGGTCAGTCTTGCCAACTGTTAGCGCTGTCGCAAAAGGGGATGAGCCTCCCCAACGCCGGGGGTGTGCAAGCAAAGGCTGATGGGATGCAGAGAGCACTCCAGCAGGGACCCATCCAGGTCTCTGATGCCCAGACACCTGCAAATCACCAAGGCTCTGGTGGAAAACACAGACTCGTTCGTTCGTACATGCAGCTGATGTTTACTGAGCAACTACCATGTGCCAGGCCCCGGGCGAGGCAGCCAAGGCCCCCGCAGTAGCAGGACACTGAAGTCTTGGTTGTCACGTGGCTCCCGTCCTAGTCGGGGAGACAGACGGGGAAACCTAAATAAGGGAGCTGTGTGTTGGGATCAGTGTGGCGGAGTTAACCAACTTGGGTGATGGAGAGGGATGGGGGCTGGGGACCTGCTTTAGATGTGGGCCTCAGGAGGTGACATTTAAGCTAAAGATCCAGGGAGAGAGCGTTCCTGGGAGAAGAAAAGGGAGGTGCCCAGGCCCTGGTGTGGGGAGGGGGTGGCAGAAGAGAAGGGTGTGGGCCAGCCAGATGGCACCTGGCCCTGCAGGGACCTGGATATTATCTCCCTGCACCAGAATCATCAGGAACCCTGGGAATGGTGGGGCCACAGAGGCCACTCTTCCAATCCATTTTCCTGGTGAGTCTGAGATGTAGCCAACTTTGAGAGTCTCCAGACTTCTCGCCCCCCACCCCCCCCCCTTTGCTATTCCCTAGAGGGAGGACGGTTAAACTAGGAAGCGGGTCATTAAAATAATATTGAAGGCTACTGGTGAGCTAGTGGGCACAGCCCCTTCTGGCCTGGAGTTCTAGCAATGCCTTCCTGAAGACCAGAGATGGGCACAGTGGTTCTCTTTGTGGAGGAGGGTCTGGACGAGGGGGTGGCAGGACCCCAGGCGCAAAATGAAAACGAGAGGCCCTTAACAATTCTTAAGAACTTTTGAGAATCTCAAGATGGCGACCGCAGGCCATTAAAGCAAGTGGGAGGCCCCTGTGGGACTTCACAGTTTGTGTGGCCACGAAACCCATCCTGGAGAGAAGAGACAGGCGGGGAAAAGAAGAAAAGAAGGGGAAAGGAGAGGGAGGGAGGAGCAGAGAGTAAGAGGGAGGAGACGGGAGGGCCCCTGGGACTGGGAATCCATGGTGTCCCACAGTGACCTCAGCTGAGTACTGAGTGCTCAGTCCTTTGTGCTGCCAGGCCCCCGGGCAAGCCCTTCCTGTCTACGCCGCCGAGGAATCCTCCCTCCAGTCCCGGGGGTGGGTGCTATTATGGCTCCCACTCAGCAGATGAGGGAACTGGGGCCCAGAGAGGGGAGGTCATCGACCCAACGTCACAGAGCTGGGAGGGCAGCCCTGGAACCTGAACTCTCAGCTGCGAGTCTATTCCGAAAGCCCCCAAAGCCGGACGTTTCTGCCACAGGAAAGGGTGTGGGGGCCACAGTCCTGGGTTGGAGCCCCAGTATTAACAGTAACCCCGGGACACCTTGGGTAAAAGTGTTCTGGCCATTATGGTCTCTGCCTGGGCCAAGGCCATGGCCATCACGCTGGTCTCCCCGCTGCCGTCCCTGCCTGTACCATTCTTTACCCGGTGGTGGGTTTTTTCCTTCTTTTTCTTTACCGCGACGAAATAAATCCAACGTAAAACTTGCCGTCTTAACCATTTTTCCTCAGGGGCATTCACCGTGCTGTGCCACCATCACCATTGTCTGTTTGCAAACGTCCTCACCCCCGACTCGCCCCCTTAAGGACTAAGTCCTGCTCCCCCCGTCCCAGTTCCTGGTCACCCCCGAGCTGCTCTCTGTCTCTCTGGGGTTGACTGTTCTAGGTGTTTCACGGTAAGCGGGGCCGCGCAGCATTTGTCCTTCCGTGCCTGGCTTCTTGCGCTCAGCGTCACGTTTTCGAGGTGGCAGATATCAGGGCTTTGCTCCTTTTTCTGGCCGAAGAGTATCCCGTTGTAGGGATCGGCCACATCCGTTTAAGCGTCTGTGGGTGGAGTTTTAGGTGGTGTTCACTTCCTGCCTGCTGTGAACATTTACCACCCAGTGTCCGAACGAACGAACGAATGAATGAATGAAATGAAAGCATTTCTCCTCCCTGAGCCTCCGCCTTCTCATCCGTGGGGTGGGGGCAGGAATCGCTGAGCAGGGGGAGGGATTTGGAGCCAGCCCCGCAGAGAGGTTGCGGCGGCCCCCCGTGTGGGAGGGGCCGCGTCGGGACATCCGTGGAGGGGCCCTGCGGCTGGAGGTGCGGGGCATGATGAATGGATCGAGGAATAGGTCCTAGGACGAGACAGAAAGGACGGGCACGACACTATTTAGCTGAGGAATGACCTCCTGACACTCTTCAAATAAATGCAGGCTTGTTCTAGAGATCGGGAGGCTGCTCCTGCAGTGGTCGCTGCCCCTGAGCTTGTTGGTGTAAGAGGACTGAACAGACTGGCATTGCGTGTGTGTGTGTGTGTGTGTGTGTGTGCACGTGTGTGCACGTGTGAGAAGCTGTGTGCGTGGGAGTGTGCATGTGGGCATCTGGGTGAGCCTTCGTATGTGTGTGAACGCCTGTCTATATTTGTGGGCATCTGATCGCGTCTGTCTTTGTGTGTTTCTGTCTTTGTGTGTCTGTGTGTCTGAATGTGTCCTTCTCTATGCCTGTCTGTCTGTGCGTGCCTGTGTGTGTGTGTGTGTGTGTGTGTGTGTGAATGTGAGAAGTGCCTGGATGCATAAAAGGAGCTTGTCTGGGGCGTCTGGGGGGCTCAGTCGGTTGAGCGTCCGACTTCGGCTCAGGTCATGATCTCGCACTTCGTGAGGTCGAGCCCCGCGGAGGGTCCTGTGCTGTCAGCACAGAGCCTGCTTCAGATCCTCTGTCCTCCCCCGTCTCTGCCCTTGCCCTGCTCACGCTCTCTCGCATACCCAAACCCGAACCCTTGGTTGGCAGAAAGCTCTCAGCACCCCTTGGATTGCGACCAGCAGGCAAACGGGGCATTAACCACACCGGCAGTGACCGGCCACGGTCCGGGCATCTCCACTAGTCCTGTGGATGTTGTAAAATCTCGTGTCTGCTCCTATGAAGTGGATGCTACCATCATTCGCACTTTGCTTACAGGGGGGCCGAGGCACAGAGAGGGGAAGACACTTGCCCAGCGTCACACAGCCAGCTGGTGGCAAGATGAGCGAGTCGGTCGAACCCAGGAGGCTGGACTCTAGAATTCACATTCTTTCTTTTCCACACTCAAGATCTTTATTGATCGACGGTAAGAGCTACCATTTGGGAGAATTATTATTATTTTTGCCCCCCCCCCCCCAAATTTCCAAATAGCTCTTGGTTTGGAAGGACAGTTAAAAAAATAACCTTGAACCGGCCTCTAAAGTAACACGCGACTGCCCCAGGGGCTGCATGGGTGCCCACTGCCCACAGACAGAAGATCTCCCCTTCTGCGGGCACCTGTGGGGCTGGAGCACTCAGGGAAAGGCCCCCCACTCACTACAGTCCAGGCAGCAGCCCTGACGGGGGACGCCAGGCGGGAGCACCAGGTGGGAGGAGTCAAGGTGGCTTTTGGAGAAGGAGGGCCAGTCCTGAGCAGGTGCTTAAGCCGGGTGGGTTTATCAGGTGGAGGCGGAAGGGAATTTCAACTCACAAGACTGCCTTGCAGAGCAGAGCGGTCTGAGGACCCAGTTACGTGGGTTACTGGTTAAAGCTGCAGATTCATGGGCCCGCCTCAGACCTCCCGAAACAGAATCTCTGAAGGCAGCAGCAGGAATCTGTATTATAACAAAGGCTCCAGGGGGTTCTCACACTCCCTTGTATTTCGGAACCACAGACATTTGGGGTGCCGAGAAAACCCGGGGGAGGTTACGTAGTACCAGATCACAGGCGGCCTTAATGTTGTGCTACATTTAGACTTTGTCCTGAGATCCATAGGGAGCCACCAAAGGTGTTTGAGCAAGGGAGGGACCGGGCTTATTTCTCTGGCGGAGCAGGGGAGGCTGGTTGGAAGGAGGGAAGACAGCAGGCAGGGAGAAGTGATATAGGACCAGGGTGCAACTGTTCATGGGAGAAATAGTAGGGCCTGAACTTGCACAGAGAAGTCTAGAGAAGGGGCAGAAAGTCAGTGTGCAGGGCATCTGTGGCATTGGAGAAATTGCCAAAGGTCCTGCCTTATGTGAGGTCAGGGACGGGGGAAGAAATGTCTTCAACTTCCACCACAGCGCCTCTTCCAGGTTCAGATCCATACATTGAATTTCACCAAACCGGAGAGGGCTTCCCGGAGGAGGTGATGCTCCCCCACCCCAGACCTCAGTGAGGGGCCAACCCAGAGAGAAAAGAAAAGGGGTTTAAGGAGAAATGGTCCAGTGTTCAAAGCCACTCCCTCCCGAGGCGCCTCCTGCCTGCAAGGCATTGGGAACTTCTCCACCGAGTTTCAGAGACCCCTCCCGGGTGTGTGGCTTCCGTCAAGACGCGGAGAAAGTTGATTAGTGTGGGCGTCAGCCAGGACTGGCGTTTCTAATTAACACGCAGGCAGGGAGAATGCCTCTTCTTCCAGAGTCTGTATTCAGCTGATTGAATATCAGGGCTCGGGCTAAACTATGAATCGTGTGTCAAAAATAAAGCCTGCGCGCTCCACTTGTTAAAGGAGCAGCGTCCCATTTCCAGCCCTCTGCCTCCCCATCAAGCTTTGCCTGCTGCTTAGAGCCGGGTGCCGGGCGGGGGGGGTGGGGTGGGGTGGGGGTGGGAGTGGGGGGGGGAGGAGCACTGGGGGCTCCAGGCAGGGATGAGGAAGGCCAGGCGCTCGGGGTGTCGGGGCCACCAGGCTCGGAGTGGGAAACCCCGGAGGAAGGTGGAGAAGAGCCCCAGGTGGGCTTTCGGGGGGCTACGGGGTTCAGGAGGAGAAGGAAAGGAAACGGGCCATAAAAAGAGAAAGGCGGCTTGCTGTGGCTGGGGAGAGAGAGAGGGGCGAGCAAACACAGGTTCATTAATCTGTAGTTCGTCTGCCTTTTCTGTTAGGAGGATGAACTTGATGAGTTAATTAAGTCGCAGTCTGTAAAACCAGTTTATTTGCATAGCAAACTCCTGGGCCAGTGTGCTGTGAGTTGAGTGTGTACGAGCAGACAATTCGGGGGAAATTACAGCCTCATTAATATGCTAATCTGGTTGCAGGCCTGGAACGGAGTTTTGGGTTGGTGGTGCTCCGGGGTGGTGGGTGTTTGGTTGCTTAGCAACCTTTTTCTCCAGGTAACCCTTCTCTGGCTTGCCCTTGATATCCCCCAAAGGATTGCAATGTGGAAGAGGAGGTAAGCGGGGGGAAAGCATTCTGTTGTCACAGAACAGTGAGCAAAATAAAAGGGAAACACACACACACATCCACACACACATCCACACACACATCCACATTATGCCGGGTGTCTTTACAAACAGGCTTGGGGAGGGGGCAGGGGACACCACTATGCAAATGCAGTGTGTGGTCTGTGGAAACAGACACAGGGGTAACACCCGCCCACCCACCCCCACCCCCACACCCACACACCCACCCACACACACACCCACACACACACGCTCATGCAAGCCAGCCAGAAAGCAAACCAGAGCTATACATGGCCACATGGTGGCCATAAAAATATTTGATGTGAAAAAGTAAGAAACGGGGTAAGATGTGTAAAACGGTATCACTTACGTAAATTAAGAACAATACTACAGCCCCTCCACCGTTGAATGGATTCGTAGACTATGGCACATTCACACAGAGGAACACTACTCAGCAATAAAAAGGAATGCGCTCCTGATTCAGGCCACGGTACAGAGGACTCTCCAAAGCATCCTGTTAGGTAGGAGCCAGACCCGAAAGGCGACATGTCGTGGGGCTCCGTTGATATGAAAGTCAAGAACAAGTAAAACTCATCTCTAAGGGCACAAGGCTGGGGCTAGGGGAGGTAGAGTTACTCCAAGGAGGCACGAGGGAACTTTCTCTAGGGTGGTGGCAGTGTGCTCGTCTTGATGGAAGAGGTTACGTGAATGTATACATTCACGGAAATTTACCAAATTCGATACTTAAAACGGGTGCGTGACTTTAGCTTCAATAAGGTTTAGTTAAAACAGTATTTTATTGTAAATAAGAAAATATAAAACAAAAATAATACTTAAAAATTATTTTAACAGATTTTATTTTTAAGTGACCTCTACACCCTGTGTAGGTCTCGAACTCACAACCCCAAGATCAAGAGTCACATGCTCCACTGACTGAGCCAGCCAGGCACCCAACACTTAAGATTTTTTTTAGGGGCGCCTGGGTGGCTCAGTTGGTTAAGCATCTGACCTCGGCTCAGGTCATCATCTCACGGCTTGTGAGTTCGAGCCCCGCGTCGGGTTCTGTGCTGGCAGCTCAGAGCCTGGAGCTCCCTTCGGATTCTGTGTCTCCCTCTCACTCTGTCCCTCCCTGCTTACACTGTGTCTCTCTGTCTCTCAAAAAAAATTGGCATTAAAAAAATGTTTTTAAAAGATTTTTTAAGTGACTGTATATGTATATATGCCTCTATGTCTCTGTGTGTGTGTGTATGTATGTGTGTGTGTGTGTATGCGCGTACATATGTATGTATGTGTCTTCTGCTCGTTGGACATGGATAAGCGTAGGTGCCCGCGGTGGGGAGGAAAAGGAAATTGTGAATGGGGATTGTGATAGATTGGATCATTGCTCCCAATTCTCCACTCCCTCATGTTATAAAATTATACTTCTCCACCTTTGCTGTGTCTTCAGTGTGGTGGGGTGAACTCCCCTGCCCCTTGACTTTGAACTTGGACATGTGACTTGACCAATGGAATGTTAAAGGATGTGATACCAGCACAGGCTTTAAATGTGCATATGGGGTCGACCCTCTCCCCTTGCACTTTCATGATCTGCCTTGATAAGTTCATGCCCTGGGCAGCTGCTGGTCTCCACGGAGCACAGTCATGCCCTTCACGGAGCCTGGAGCCAACCTGACCCAGGAGGGCTTGGCCTGGATCAGCCAAATCACAGCCAACCTGCAGACCCACGTGTGTGAAAAAAAAAATTGTAAATTTGTTGTCGGAAGCCTCTGGGATTCTGAGTTTTTGTTTGTGTTTTTTGGGTTTTTTTGTTACGCGGCATTATTGCAGCAGTAGCTGGCTAACACAGGGACAAAGGGAAACATAATAATAAAAAGCAAAAGGGGCGCCTTGCCTGAACAAACGGTGATAATGTACCCTGTGCATTGAGAAGGGTCAACTTGATTTCAGCCCTTGAGGTTAAGAACAAACCAACCCACCCATTCACAGGGCATCGCCTTCCCTTCTTGGCAGAGTGACCAGCCCCAGATTCTGTCTTTCCTCAGCCCAAACTGGGGAAGTCCGACCTTCCTGCTTACAGCCTCGGGTACCTAATCTTATTGTCTCTGGTGCCAGGGGAGGAATTAATTTGCCTACATCTGTCTCATCTCCCACCAGGCCCTACACAGCTCCTCAAATCTACATTCCTTCAACCCTCAGGGCCTTTGCCCAGGCTCTTCCCCTCCTGCTTGATAATGCAGTTCCGATCAAGACTCAGACCAAATAGGCGCACCCAGGAAATGTTTCTTACGGTGACTCTCCCCATGTGCCACACACTATGTTCAGTGCTTCATGTACATCACCTCCATTTATCTTGTCCCCACTTTACAGATGGGAAACTGAGGCCAGAGAGGTGAAATAATTTGCCCTTGGTCACACATCTAGGAGCCCTTGGAAATCTATGAATCTGCCCTCCCTCCAAGTCGAGGTCCAAAATTAAAGAAGTTTTCTTCTAGATGGCTTCTAGGATTTTCTTTTCTGTTGGGTGTTTCTGCCCTACCAAGATGGCAGCAGGAGTCAGGGAGACCGTTCGGTGATGGAAACCTTAATGCGCTTGAACCTGAGAACATCACCTTGGGGAAGGGTTTTGTCCCTTAAGAAATTATAAATATTTCATTTTCCCCTCTTCCCTCCCGCCTTGTCAGTCCCGAGATGGAGTTATCGACGGGAACCCGGGTGATGGACAGATTGGCGGGGTTCTGTATTGATGAGTTAATAGATTGTTGGCTTTTTTTTTCATTCTCTGAAAAAAAAGAAGTCTTGACAGCTGTTTTCACTGTTGTGGGGGGTGGGTGGGGGCTGCTGCAGAAGGTGATGGAAAGCGAGGCCTGGGTCGGGCGGGTCGGGGGTGGGGGCGCCCATCAGACAGTCACGTCAGCTCGACCTTCAGCGTTTATCCTGAATCCCATCAGCTCCCGCCCTCTGCATTGCTGCCCTGGGCCGGACACCCCATCATGTGTTGGCCGTCCACTGTTGCAGTCTCCTGCCTGGGCTCCCTCCTTCTCCCTTGCTCCTCTGTCCCTTCTGCACCCAGCAGCCAGAGCTGTCCCAGAGCGCAAGCTAGGTCCTGTCATTCCCCTGCCCCAAACCCTCAGGTCACCCCCGTCGTAGCCAAATCCCTAAGTCCTAACTGTGGGCCCCGGTTCCCTCTGTGCCCTCCATCACTCTGTTCCCGCCACAGCCTCCTTGCTGTTCCTCAAACTCCCCGAGCACGGTCCCGTCTTGGCGTGTCTGCACCTGCTGGTCCCTGCCCGGCTCACTCTTCCTGCAGCCGCCTACCTTCAGGTAAAGGTGACCTACACAGCCCTTCCTTGACTGCTCTGCCCAGACCTCCCTGTTTTCCATCCAGTCTTTACTTTTCTCCATGGCACTTAGCACTTCTTGACTGTTATTCATACAGCTATTTATTTCTTTGTGGTCCCTTTCTGTCCATAGAATGGAAGCTCCATGAGGGCAGAGACTTTGAAAGACATGTTCGCGGCTGTATTTTTATCAGCTGGGCAGGCGTCAATAAATTACAGCCCATGGACAAAGCCAGCTTGCAGTCTGCTTTTGTAAATAAAGTTTTGTTGGAACACAGCCATGCCCATTCATCTCTGACTGTCAACGGCTGCTTTCGCCCAACAGCTGCAGAGTTCAACAGAGACAGGGGGTGCAAAGTCAAAAGTGTTTACTACCTGGCCCTTTGCAGAAACATGTTGCCATCTCCTGACCTGGAACACCGCCTGACGCACAGTGAGTGTTCAAAATTTATCTGTGGAATGAATGAATGGATACAAGACCCAACTTTTTTAAGAACCAGACTCTGACAGCAGACTCTTAAGTCACTGGGCATTATCGCCATGTGTAATCCTTGCCCTGGAGGAAACAGATCCCCTAAAGGACTCCCATGTCCTCCAGAACTCTCTCGGTTGCAAGTAACAGGAGCTCCAACTTGATCGACTTGATCCAGAAAAGGTAATTTGTTAGCTTATTCACTGAAAAGTTGAAGGTAGACTCCTTCAGGCACAGTTGGATCTCGGGGCTCATCCTCCTAGGTTCTAGGCCAGAGAAAGGGAGGGTCTCTACTTTTCCTGGGAGCATGACCTTGGATAGGCAGATTCCCTTTCAGAGCCTCAGTTTTCTCATCTGTAAAATGGAGGCACTAACGGTCCCTCCCTCATAAGGTGAAATGAGTCGATCCAAGTCAGGTAGGCTGAAGAGAAAATTGTTCCTGGATCCTAATCCCTGGAGCCTGTAAATATGTTCATTTACATGGCCACTGGGACCTTGCAGATGGGATTAAGGATCTTGAGATGGAGAAATTATCCTGGATTATCTAGGTGAGCCCAGTGTAATCCTAAGGGTCTTTATAAGAGGGAGGTTGGAGGATCACAATCAGAGAAGGAGATGTGAGAAAGGAAGAGAGAGAGAGACAGGAGGGAAAGCGGTTGGCTTTCTACGAGGAGGAGGAGGCTATAAGCCAAGGAAAGCAGGTGGCCTCGAGAAGCTAGAGAAGGTAAAGAACAGATTCTGCCCTAAAACCTCCAGACTAAATGCTACCCAGCCAACACCTTGATTTCGCCCAGGGAGACCCGTGACATATTTCTGACCTACGGAATGAGAAGACAGTCATTTTTTGTGTGTTGTTTTAAGCCACAATCTGTTTACAGCGGCCCTAGGAAACTCACATGCCAGGTAAAGCCCTTATTGTGCCTGGCACGTAGTAAGCGTTTGGTCAGCGTGAGCTGCTATAATTAACTGGTTGAATATTACAATTCTTCCCGCTTTTACCATTTGGGCTCCTCGTGGATCAGCCCAGCTATTTTAGACAAAGCCCCCAGGGTAATTCACAGTCCCTGAAACTGCGTGATGTCCGTGGCAGGTGCTAGGCTTGGGGTTGGCTTCCAAGAGGCTTATCGAGGACCCACAGCTGACCCAGATCTGCCCGGGGTCTGAAAGCTACCTCCTGCCTCCCCAGCCAGCGAGCCCTCCTTCCACCAAGCTCTGGTATCTCCGTGCCCTTCCCCGCTGTCCCCTGGAATCCCCTCCCCACTAAGCTATTTTTAAGCCACGCCCCTTCTGGCTCCCTATTGATTTTCAACCTGGTACACCCTGAAAGCGCTTTGTGGCCGGGGCCCAATAAACTCGTCAGGTCTTTTGTAACCATCTGTCCCTTTGCTCATTGAGGTCAGCAGCAGGATCCCAGGCTGGTGAACGAATGATCTCTGGCTCCTTCAAGCAAAACCTTACAGTGTTTCTATTTGCCGATGGTGGAATGTTCTCTCACATCCGTGTGTGTGTGTGGGGGGAGGGTGGGTGGGGTGGGGGGAGACTGTCCTTCCCCAGCTACTGCTGAAGGCTGGGGGGTCTGCTGGCAGGGGCTGCCTGAACGGGATGCGGTTTCTATATATGTTTATTTATTTCGTGCTTTTGCTCATGTGATGTTTCCTTTTTGCCCAAAGCACTGTTTTCAGCGATGTCCACGTATTAACAATTTTCACGGCAACCTTGTGAGATTGGTGTGATTGTGCTCTCCGTTTTTCAGACGGGGGAAGGGAGGCACAGAGAGATTAGGTAACTCGCCCAAGGTCACACAGCGGGTCAGGGTTGGAGCTGGCATCTGAACCCAGGCAGGTTGTGTGTTTAACTATTACCTTCCGTGCCTTGCATTCCATAGTAATACGGATTCTCCTGCCGTCTCCTTCTCTCTCCTTATGTCTACCCTGCCTGGTACTTTCTGCATTTCCATAATCCCCCCAGTCTGGGCCCAGCTGCCCAGAAAGTCCCTGATGCTCTCCAGCCTCCTCCCTATTCCCGTCACCGGCCTTTTACAACCTGCCGCCAATGAGCTGGTTTTGCCAATGACCCCAGGAAGCAGGTGCTGTGATCATCGTTTCCTGGCCACAGAGGAGGAAACCGAGGTTCAGAGAGGCCACCGTGTACCCAAGGTCATCCAGCTGGGAAGCGACCAAAGCAGGACTTGAAGGCGGGCATTCTGGCTCTGAAGCCTGGACCTGCTTGGGGGAAGGGGGAAGTTTGCCAAGGACCCTCTATCTCAGGATTTTCCCTTCTCAGGAAAGGGTTCGATGGAGCCCAATCACTGGGATTTTCTATTCCTGTGTCTGACAGCTTCTTTCGCATGGTGCAGCCTCACAAGACTGTGCACGCTATGAGGGCAGGGGTTATACCTCCCTGGCGCCTGGCGCGGTGCCCGGCATTCAGCAGGTGTTCGCAAACACTGGAACGAATGAGAGAACGTGAATGAAGGGCCACCGCCCAACCCCAGCCAGTACTTCAGCCTTCCTAGGACCGGAAGGTGAACTGGTTTGTCAGGAGTCCCGAACCTGTAGCTGAGCTGTTCACACTTCGGCGTGTGAGGGACCCCTGCCCAGCTGCTGGCCCTGCAGTGGCGAAATTATTAAAAACCCCATTACGAATTGGATTTTAATCTCTGTAAATGATCCTGCCACTATAGTGTCGCAAGAAGCGAGAACCGCCCCCCCCCCCTTCCTTCTTTCTTCCCTCCTTCCGGATACAGAGACTTTCTGGTTTTCCCAACTCCCCCCAAGTTAGGGGGTGGGGATTGATGCTTAAGGGGATCAGCCAGTTCTGGCAGAGCGCCTTCCCCCCTGCCCACCCAGCCATCTAGTCAGAGGGAGGATCCTGGGGCAGGGCTGGAGGCTCCAATGGAGGGAGACAGAGTTGCCCTGTGGCATCACAATGGAGCTTCTAAGTCGGGGTTTCTTAGGCTCCATGTCAGGGCTCTGGAAAGGCACAACTCAGGTGCAGTGTCCCAGTGGGGTGCCGTGTGTAGATCTCTCCAGATCTCTACGGTAGTTCTGCGCACAGAAGCCAAACGGTGGCAGAGGGGGAAACCGAGGCAGCGGGTAATTCTGTATCTTTGCAGAGAGCAAGGAACATTTGGGGACGTCAAGAGAAGCGGCACCAACTCCCCCTTCTGGATCCCTTTTGCCCAAGCTCCTCTCCCTGAAACCCTCGCCCCTGAAGGTGAGATGCCTCCCCTTGTTCCGCCTGCTAAGGATGGGCAGGGGGTCTGCAGGGCTGCGGTGGGCTGGGGGCAACAGCAGAATGGGTCCTTGGACAGTGGGGACTTTGCGCAGGAGAGAAGGCAAGACCTTGGCAGTGAACTCAGGAGGTGCGATCTCAGCTCTCCCCTCTGACCGGCTGGTGAGCTCAGGTTTTTCTCCCACTGGGCCTCAGTTTCCCTGTTTGCAGACAGGGAGGCTGAATAGGTGCCCGGGGAGGTAGAGGGAGGAGAGTTGCAGGTCAGCACCCCCCTCCTGTCTCTGCGGCTGGCGGGCTCTCCCTCCAAGGACAAAGCAGAACTACCTTTTTATATTTCCTGAGGTGCTGGGGGCTCAGGAGCCCCAGGGAGGGCCCCACCCCCCACCTGGAGCTGGGGGCCTTCCCAAACCACAGAAAGGAGGAACATCCCTCCTGCACCAGGGACCACCTCGATTTGCATCCCAAAGCCCAGCCCTCCCTGGACGGAGCTGGGCAGGGGTGAAGGGGTTAATAGACCCAACTGGCCCCCTTTCCCCAGAGCCCCTGCCCCCCTCTCCAGGTGGGGGTCCCCTGACAAGCCGAATGAGTTAAGAGGGCTCCATCTGGTCTCCAGTGGGCCTTGCCTGCAGGACTTAGAGTGACTGACAGGTCACAACAGGCCTGGCCGAGGGACACAGCGTGGAAGGGGGCAGGCTGTGGGTGGGGGCTGGGCACGGGGACGGCCTTCTTGAGCAGGGTCCAGGCTGGGTTCCAGCAGGGGCAGAGAGCTCCAGAAGCAGACTTTTAGAATTGAGTCTTGGGACATGTTTCTTGAGGGCTTTTGCTCATTCACTCAACAAACGCATAGTGAGCACCTACTACGCTCCAGGTGCCGCGGGAGGCGCTGGGACCGCATCGGGGACAACAGAGATGAAAACCCTGACATCCTGGCGGTAGCTGCTGATTGATCTTTCTTACTGCCGCGTCATATTTCATGGTATGACTACGCCCTGTTTGATTCACCTGTTCTACTGTTGATGGGTATTGGCGGAGTTTCCAGTGATGGGCTGTTCGTCCATCTTGGGCCACGTTGTCCTCCTGACCCCCACCGCCACCTTTCCCGAACACAGGGATGGGCCACCCCGGCAGTGGACGGCCATCCGTTGGCCAGAGCGCAAGAATGGCGCCCCTTCGGGCTGGGCGGTCTTCTCCATTTTGCCCACGTCTCCCCCTTCCCCTGTGGCTTCCCGATCTCCAGCATGGCCCACGTGCCTTACCTGCATGGCATCCGAGTGTGCAAGGGGGCTCTGATCCCTGGCCGGGGCAGCTAGCTGGTATGGGAACCTTCCAGAGCAGTGCCATCCCCCCCACCCCCCACCCGGCCCCAGGGTGCCCAGCTCAGAGCCCAGCCCGGGAAGGCAGGTCCTGGTCAGCGGTGTTGGCCCGCATGGACCTCCCCGAGGCCCATCTCTCCCAACGTGGGTGCCCGGGGAGGAGGATGAGAAGGGGGGTTGGGGTTGAAACAACAGAAAAGTGGGGGGTGGCGATGGTGGGAAGCAGAGCTCCGTAATTATAGAGGAAGAGGCAGTGATAAAATGATAATGCGTGCGTTTTGACCCGGGCTAACCAGTTCCCGAGCTGTGAACTAACTCTGAGGCTTGTGAGGAGGGCAAGGGGCCGTCGCCCGGGCTGCGGCTGAAACGGCGCTTTCACAAACAAGACATAAATTGGATGCAAACATCTAATTAACCTTCTCCCTCAGTTCCCTCTGCAGAGAGGGAGGCGGCCCTCCCAGGGCTCCCAGCCTTCCCTCAGGGGATGGATTTGGGGGATGGGACGAGGAGGGGAGGCCATAGGGAGGGAGAGGAAGCCAGGCTTTTTTTTTTTTTTTTTTTTGCCAGCTCCCCTCCAGGCAGGGGCTGAGCTAAAACTCCAGCGGGTTGATTTTCTCAGCAGCCTCAGGCTTGATCTGAGATCTGCATTCCGGTTTAATAAGCCCCAACGCGCTGGGCAAGCCCACGTTATTTGCTAGGGCTAGGGATGTGGCCCTCGTGGCCCTCAGGAAAAAGGGAGGCTTTGTTTTCTGGTTTTTCTCTTGGGTTGGGGAGGTGGCAAAGCCTGTTCCCTGCGAGAGTCCCCCAGACGCTGCAGTCCCCAGGACACACATCCTGGGGGCCATGGGATGCAGCAGGTGTGAGGGTGTGCCTGTGGAGTTACCCAAACCTGGCCAAGGTCAAACTCCATCCCTGGCAGCTGTGTGTGTGTGGGGGGGGGGGGGGAGGGGGCCCTCAGCGCCTCTGCCTGAACTTCATGCATTCACTCAACAAACATTTATTAAGTTCCCACTGTGTGCCAGGGGTTGCTCTAGGCTCGGGGAATATAGCAGTTGATAAAACAGAATACAAAAACCCAAACCCAAACCGTTCTGTCTTCCTGGGACTTTGAGGGCTGTGTGGGCGGTAGGCAGGAAGACAGACGAAGAGGGGCAAACTGACATCTATGTATCTTTTGAGATGATGCTACTCCTCAGATTTGCACTGACTGGTTTTAGCATTCTTTGATGATTCTTGCCTGCCTCGATTACTTTTTTTAATGTTTTTATTTACTTTTGAGAGAGACAGAGCATGAGCAAGAGAGGGGCAGAGAGAGAGGGAGACACAGAATCTGAAGCAGGCTCCAGCCTCCGAGCTGTCAGCACAGAGCCCGACGCGGGGATGGAACCCGTGAACTGCTAGCTCACGACCTGAGCTGAAGTCGGATGCTCAACTGACCGAGCCACCCAGGTGCCCCTTACGATGCTTCCCAAATGCAAATTTTCTAACTCTGGCCTTCCTTCTACACTTATGAGTTGGCTTTCTACCGTAAACAAGAGGATTCCTTACTTATTTGCTTGTTTGTTTATATATATATTTATTTATCCATCCGTTCATCTGTTTATTCATTTATGTATTTACCATGTCAGGAGGGACTTAGGACTCTTACTTTATTCACTGGCCAATAATCTTGTACTATCACCTATGTATTTTGATGTTCAAGTTGTCCTAGCTTTGGCCAATGGGAGTCTTTCAAGTGGACTCCTGTGCCCTTTGGACAGGCCCCCATCATTCTTTCGACATTTCCAGCTGTCTCAGACTCACTTTGCCCTTTCTCTGCTCCAGACCTGGAATCAGCCATTTCTTTGAGGAACCCTAGTTCCTTTTAGTGGGGGAATGGGACGTAGAAGCCACAGTCTGGGCTCCAGGTGTGCTCACGGCTACTGGGGTGTCACTTCATGTAGGAGTTCTCAGAACACCTAGCTGGGTGCTTCAGTTTCTCCCCATGTTAGCAGGAAACAATAATCCCTACCTCCTAGATTGATATGAGGATTAAATGAGCCGGTATCTGAAATGTGCTTAGAACCATGCCTGGCCCCTAGCTCATGCTATACAAATGTTTGTTTAAACAAAAAATACACATAGGGTATTAGATAGATAGGTGCTCCACAGAAAAAGAAACTGTGGGAGGTGTTCCAGGATGATGTAGAATGATCTAGAAAGGCCTCGCTCGGAGAATGACTTTTGAGTAGAGACCTGAAGAGGTGAAAGGGTGATATCTGACGGAAGAAGGCAGAAGGAACAGCCAGGGCAAAGGCCCTGAGCACACCTGGGCCTGAAAATAGATGCTTGCTCCCCAGACTCCAGGAAAACCAAGTTTCTAAGTAGAGAGACCATGTTTTTGGAAGGGAGGGGGGTAATGTGGGGGGAGAGCTGGAACCTAGTATCTGGGGAACATAGCTATCATGGATCAAATGCCCACTCTGTGCTGGGGACCGGACCACGCGTTTCCCCTGAATTATCTCCCCCGGTTCCCGCAGCACCCTTAGGAGGGAGGTGAGAAGTTTGGAGGCTTAGGCTGAAGGGCTCACGGGGCCTCGGTCCAGCTAGTAAGTGGGCACCCTGCAGAACTGGAAAGCCTGCCTCCCTGGCCCCAAAGACTTTGCCAGAAGTGGCAAGGAGGCTTGAGCCGCCCTCCCATCTCGGCTCTGGTACTTCCTCCCTGTCAGACCACTGGCTAGGTGGGCCTCAGTTTCCCCGTTTGCCAAGATAGCAGCACCTCGTGCCCTGCGTGGTGTCAGTTGGACTCAAACCACGCCGGGAGGCGAGGTGGGTGGGAGGGGGGGCAGGGGAGGGAGGGGGAGGTGGGGGGGTGGGCCTCCCCCTCGGAGAGGCGGCCGGCTTCTTCTCCGCATGGCTTCCCTGCAGCTGCCCCTCCCCCACGGCCCTTCCGACTGCGCCCCCCTTCCTCTCTTTCACCCCATCTTCCCCAGGGGCAGCCAGCCAGCAAAAAGAGTCCCTCAGCAGCAATGATGAAGACGGATGTGTGATTGATTCAGCCCCCCTCCCCTCTGCCCTTCTGGTAGAAAATTAAAAGACCATTTGTTAAGGGGCGAAAGTCCTCAGGTGCATCCTGAGGCCGGACAATTTGTCTCTGTGAAAAGGACGCTATTATGAGAGGCTGGATGCAGGCGGAGGGCGGGCCGGAGGGGCGGCTGGGGAGGGGGAGGCCCCGAGGAGGGAGGGGGCTCGGGCCGGGCAGGGGGGAGGCCGAGACAATGGGGGGAAAAATAATAAATACATCGGAGCGTGCCAGCCGCGGGGCTCCCGGCTGGAGAGGAGTGGGGGGCGGGAGCGGCTGGGGCTGCGCGAGCTCATGTGCGCGGGCCTCCGAAGCCAATTCCTGTTTCATGACCCTTGTCCGGGACCAGAAGGGTGTCACCCGGGAGCTCTGCCGCCCTCCATTAAGGAGGGTTTGTAAATGACCCTCTTTAAGGAGCCAGTTTCTCTTTATAGACCTGGTGCAGAGAGGGGAAGGCGGAGGGGGGCCTTGAGTGAGCCCCCTCCGCCCTCTTGGGGGTCATTAAGTGATTAGAAAGAAGGGGCCGGTTCTCCAGCCGCCATTCACATAGGGGATGCATTTATCACGGGGCGCTATTATTTATTGTTTTTTAAAAGGTTGCATTAGGCTCCCCCTGCTGTCTCCTGGCTCCCTTTGTGTGGTCGACTTCCTTCTGGGGGCGGCCTCCTCAAGGGTCCCAATGGCAAGGTGCCCCATTCCCCTAGCGCCCACCCTGAGTCGGCTCCCCACCGTCTCCAGGCCTTGCTGTCCACCCCCCGCCGCGCCCGCCGCGCCCTCTCCTGTGGCCCGCTGCCTTCCCAGTGGCCCCTGGCTGCCCCACCTCAGCCTCGGAGCGGCCGGAAGGCAGATGTCCCCGTGAGGACCCCGCCACACCCGCCTGGTCCCAGCCCCCTTCTCATTACAAGATATCTGTGAACTTCCTCATGGTCTACACTAGCCTTTGAGTTTCTTGAGGGCAGTGTCTGCGGCCTGTCCACGGCTCTGCCCCCACTTCCCCGCGCAGTGCCGGGCCCACGAGCACCGTGTTTGCAAGCACCCCTCAGGAGATCTCATTTGCTTCTCCTGCGAATCCGGAAAACATTTGCCCTGATGGATGGATGGGGGAAACTGAGGCTCAGAGATGTTGCAGACTGGCACAGATTGCTGGGGGCAGGGCTAGGATTTGAAGCTGGGTCTTAACACGAGGAGGAAAAGGCGTCTGAAGGAAAGAAGGTCTGTCCAGCCCTCTGACTCTAGGAAGCTCTCTGATTTGGGGGAAAAGTAATCTGCATCCAGCCAGGCCCAGAGGCAAGCTCTTTCCAGCTCCCGGGGTTTGGTTCAGGCCGATCGCTTTGACTGGCGAGCTCTCCCCTCTCTCTTTGTGCAGCCTGCCTTTCCCCACATGGCCTGCGTCCCCCACTCGGGTGCCTGAAGGTCACCAACCTTCGAACCCCGCTCAGACCAATCCACGCGGCTTCTCTCCGGGTGACTCCCGGGCTTGGGTATTTTTCAAGTCCCGTCAGGTGATTTTGAAGCCCTGGGAGGGTTGAGAAGCTCTAAGCTCGCCGGTTGTGGCTCTTATGTCTAATCAGAGCCCAAAGGCCACCTCCTGCCAGCCCGGGCAGAGTAAGGTGGCCTCGTATTGTCTCACAGCCTGTTCAGGCTTTGTGATCACAGGCTCGTTCCAAGGAGCATCTGACTTCCACGCACCTTCGATGTTGGCCGATCTGTTCGGTGCTCGGCTGTGTGCTCAGTGGCCGGCACATCACAGAGAAGGTGTTCGTGAAGATTTTGTGGACTGAAGGAATAAACCCGGAGGGAATGCATGGCTTTGAAAAGCAGGTTTGGAAAAGAATCTACACGGACCTTTTATGTGTTTCACTGTCCAGAGATGGGCCATGGATGGGGTAATGACATAGATGCCCGCTGCCCCCTCCTGACCTCCCCGCCTCCCGCCGCCACTCACCCCTCCTCTCCCCGCATCTGCCCTGCCTCCCCATCTCTCTGGTCTGTCCCCGTCATCACTGACACCCCCAGGCTTTTGCCCCAGCCGCTCTTCTCTCCAGAATGTCCCCTCCAGCTCTCTCTGCCGGGGCGCGGGGCTGGCCACCCCCCAGTGCCCAATAAAGAACCTTCCACGCGGTAGGTGTCCAGTGCCTTTCGGCTGAATAAATAAATAGGACTTGGATCTGAGTCTTGGGGGGGGGGGATGGGTGGGGCACGTGCAGTTTGATAAAGCAGAGTCAGTATTAGAGTGTAATTTTAGGTTTGGAAAGCAAAGGAGAAAAACCGAAGTGGCGAGTGGAAAACCTGAAGTCCCGGGCACAGGAGTCCGGCCGCACCGGTTTGCCAGCTCTCGCCTTATTCCGGGCAAGTTATGGCTTCTCATCATAGAACTGTGGTACCTGCCCTATAGGACTGTTATAATGATGTAATACTACAGACAGTACAGGTACTGCTTAATAATAGTATGTGTATATTGTATATAATACATTACAATTACTAGATTATCGTCGCTAAATGGCTTAGTGTTTATTTTTTTACTTTCAATGTTTATTTTTGAGGGGGGGAGGGGCAGAGAGAAAGGGAGGCAGAGGATCTGGAGCAAGCTCTGTGATACAGCACGGAGCCTGACGCGGGGCTCGAACTCGTGAACCGTGAGACCATGACCTGAGCCGAAGTCGGAGGCTCAACCGACTGAGCCACCCAGGCGCCCTCGATTAATATTTATAAAGCTCCTGGAATAGTGCTGGGGACACATAGGAGTGCTCAATAAATACTATCTGTATATGGTATACCTAAGGCTCAGTGTTATCTTCTGAGCTCCCAGGAAGGACTTCTGCCTTTTAAAAAGTTTATTTATTTATTTTGAGAGAGAGAGAGAGAGAGAGAGAGAGAGCAAGCATGTGTGCACCTGAGCTAGGGAGGGGCAGAAAGAGAATCTTGACCAGGCTCCACACTGTCAGTGCAGGGCCCCACATGGGGCTCGATCTCATGAACCGTGAGCTATTAAGTTGAACTGAGATCAAGAGTCAGATGCTTAACCCAATGAGCCACCCAGGTGCCCCAGGACTTCTGCCTTTGATGGCTCAATGATTCTCACACTTGACACGGGGCAGGGGTGTCCTAGGGTGGGAGGAGTAAGGGAACCAGATCCTGATTTCTCTCTGTGGAGGATTTTAGGTTTGTCAAAAGGGCTCTGGATGAAAAAGGACTTCATCACAGCACCTCCTGGAGGACCTGAGCTCTATCCCACGCCTGGCTGCTCCTCTGACCTCCTGGCCAGCCCTGGGGGTCAAGGGCACACTGGAGCGTGATGAAATGGCCACCATCCTCAGAGAAAATGAGCAAAGGCAGGATGAAGGAGGGAGCCTTGCACAAAGTCAACTCTATTGAATACAAAGTATTGTCCTTTATTCTGAGATTATGTCCTTCCTCCTTTCTCCTTGTTTTTTGGTGCTGAAATGTCCTCTCTATTATAAAAGTATGATGATGGGGATCCAGTAGGTTTTTTTTTTCTTTTGGGGCATTTGCAGTCTTGGTGAGATGAAAGCTCGACAACCTCATATAATGGTCCCCCATTTTTGAGGTCAGGATGGGAGAGAACTTACTAGTCGGTAAAATCTAAGGGAATCAATGACAGCCTGATTCATTTCTTCAGCCTGGTGCATGTTGCCACACAGAGTCAGGGTGCAAACCCAGGAACCAGGTCATGTCGCAACACTACCTAAAGCTCTCCTATCCCTTTTAAGCCAATTTATGACGCTGGCCTCAGTCGTTCTTCAGACCCACCAAGTGCACCCTACCTCAGGGCCTTTGCACTGGCTGTCCCTTCTGCCTGGGATGCCCTTCCTGCACCACGCTGCAGGGCTGCTCCCTTTACCTCACTCAGGATTCGGCTTAAACATCGCAGAGAGGCTTCTGTTGACCTCCCGATCGAAATAGCCCCTCCCCCATCTTCCTGATGACTTTTGATTACGTCATCTGTTTTGTCCTCCCCCCCCCCCCCCGCACTTGAAATCACCTGAAATTATTTAAGGTGGTTGTTTACTCTCTTGCTGTCTGTCTCCCACGTCAGCTGCCTGTCTCGTTCACTGTGTTTTGTTGGGCTTCTGAGCCCCTAAAGCTCACAGCGTTGGGAACCGTATATAACAGGCGCTCAAAGCATTGTCTATGGATTGATTGCAGCCAGGATGTGACAGGGAAGTCCCGAGGTTGGCGTGACCACAGATCCCTCTGAAACTATTCCAGACTGGAGGCAGAAAGGAGCAGGGTGGTGTGCCCAAACTAAATGCACCCTAGACCCTGTGCATTGTCAGGCACAGTCACCTCTTCACTGCCAGCCCCCCCGTGGGGCTTAGTGGGCTGATCTTTTCTTTTTTTAAATTTTTAAAATTTATTTTTGAGACTGAGCATGAGCAGGGGAGGAGCAGAGAGAGAGGGAGACACAGAATCCAAAGCAGGATCCAGGTTCTGAGCCATCAGCACAGAGCCCGACGCAGGGCTTGAACTCTCAGACTGTGAGATCATGACCTGAGCTGAAGTCGGACGCTCAACCGACTGAGCCACCCAGGCGCCCCTTAGTGGGCTGCTCCTTTGCTCTCAGATCTATTTCCTGCTCTTGCTCTGCCGCTGGAGGGCTGGCACCTACCGGCTGCATTTCTAGGCTCCTGGCCAGTTGAGTTTGGCAGTGGGAGACACCATCAGGGCACTGGAAAGCGGGAGGGAGGGAGAAACTAGGGTCTTTCCCCTGCCGTCTCTTCTGCGGGTGGCTTCCGTGGTATCCCCTCTGTGGCTCCAGCTCCTTCTGGAGAGCCCCTGACTATGGTTCTGGTTTCTTCTGAGGACCTCCAGTGCCTGGCTTCAGTGATACTGCTTTCTTCCTCTGTCCCTCCCGACTAGGGTGGAGGCGGCTCCCACCTCTTGCTAACCTCCGGTGCCTCCGTGAACACTTCACGTGGCTTCTGATGTCCTCCCTGGACCCTGACGGATGCGCACCGCTGCTGTGGGGGCTCCAGGGGAGGGGCACCTCCCACACGTGCTGGGAGCCTGGAGTGGCTCCGCAGAGGAACACGTACCCCAGCCGAGGGCTGCCGAACCTTTGCCAGCCTTCCTCGACCTTGGCCCCGTGGCTACTTTGTTTGGGGGCTGTCCTGTGCAGTGTGGTGTGTTTGGCATCCTTGGCCTCTGCCCGCTGGATATGCCAGTACCCCTAACACTTTAGCCGTGTCATCTACATGACCAAAAAAAGGGCATTTTTAAAGCGTATCAATAACCAAGCCCCGCCCTCCCCCGATTGATTCAGAATCTCTGGGGAGGAGCCCTGGGCACTGGGTGGCAGGGCTGGAGGAGGGTTTAAAATTCCCAGGTGATGGGGCGCCTGGATGGCTCAGTCGGTTAGGCATCCGACTTGGGCTCAGGTCACGATCTCACAGTTGGGGGGTTCGAGCCCCGCACTGGGCTCCGTGCTGACAGCTCAGAGCCCGGAGGCTGCTTCAGATTCTGTGTCTCCCTCTCTCTCTCTGCCCCTCCCCTGCTCGCACTCTGTCTCTCTCTGTCTCTCAGAAATAAATAAAAATGTTAAAAAAAATTCAAAAAAAAATTCCCGGGTGGTTCTGATGCACCGGCAAGGTTGAGAGGCACCGGGCTAGTCCCATGATAAGCCATTTCTACCTCGATGGTTTCCTGCCTCATAGAGAAGGAAACTGAAGCTCAGCTCGAGTGGTGCTTGCAGTTAAAGTCTCCCACCAAGTGACAGGAGCCACACGAACCAGGTATGGCCGAGGCGCCTTTGTTGAACCAAATACCAAATCTAAAGGAAAAAAGAAACGCATGCCTTCCCAACAGACACATGCGTAAACACACATCAAACGAAACAGCAACCATCACTTTGCAGGCAGTACACTGGCCCTTTCTTAATACGATGACAGGGACCCCGGGGGGAGGGGGGAGCTTCCCCCCACCCCCCTCCCCCCCGGGCAATGTCTCCATTTCCTCCAACCCATTTCATGCTCTGGAATAGCATCTGTGTCCTGCTTTCTCTCCTGGGACGATCGCTGAGCGCCAGTGGTCTGGAGGTATCGCCAGCCCACACAGCTGCGACATTGATGGCGTGGGGGGTCCCCACCTCCCCAGGTCTTGTCATCAGACGGACAGATACCTGTGAGCGGGGACTCCTGCTCAGCCCTTCCTCCCTGGGGGCTTGAAGCAAGCCTTCTTAGTGGAGTTGGAGGTTTTCGGGCTTTGAGTCAAATGCTAACTGTTTCTTTGCAATGGGCGTGTTCATCTTCTCAAGGCGCAGAAGTTCTGTCCCATTCACCTAAATCAGGTAAGAAGGTTTCGTTAAGTGATTTCTCTTCACTCCCCTCTTCAGAAAGTCTTCCTGGGCCGCGTTTGGCTCCTGGGCAGGCCACCTGTTTTTGTAAATAAAGTTTTATTGGCACCCGGCCACGCCCATTTGTTTACACACTGCCCGTGACTGCTTTTCACCGACGAGAGCAGAGCTGAGCGGTTGCAATCGAGCCCATCTGTTTCTTTGCCGCAAAAGCTGTACGGACTGCTGTTTTAAGATGACGAGTCGGGGTGCAGGGGAGGGCTTTGCTTGGGAATCCCGGGTACTGGTCCCAGGCCGATCAGTTCACTGGGAAGACTTGGGCGAGTCGTGCCTACTCTGTGAGCCCCCGTTTGCCTGCTTGTGAACGGAGAGGACTGGTTCTCGTTGGTTCCGGCTCTAAATTGCGTCCCAGGTCAGATACGTCTCTCCATCCCACGGCTGCTGCCTGGGCCTCCCTGCTCCCACCTCTGGGCCCTACAGTCCTCCCCACCGCCCCCCACCCTTCCAGAGGGATTTCTGTACATTATCAGCCAGATAACACCACTCCCAGCTCAAACCCCCCACGTCCTACCTGCTCCCCACGGCTTCCAAGGGCCTGCCTGGTTGACTTCCTGCTGCCTCCCAGTCCTTACCTCGTACCAAGCCCCTTTGCTCGCTACGTGCCAGTCATACTGGTCCTTGGGCTGCCACTCAAACCCATAGGCTTCGTCCCACCCCAGGGCTTTTGCATCTGTGGTTCCCTCTGCCTGGATTGGTCTTCTCCCATTCGCTTGTGTCCTCAATTCATTCGAGCCTCTGCTCGAATGTTGCCTGCTTCCGGGGCGCCTGGGTGGCTCGGTTGGTTGAGTGTCCAGCTTTGGCTCACGCCATGATCTCGAGGTCCGTGGACTTGAGCTCCACGTCAAGCTCTGTGCTGACAGATCGGAGCCTGGAGCCTGCCTCGGACCCTGCTCACACTCTGTCTCTCCTGCTGCGTGTCCTTGGTGACCCCTCCACACCTCCCCTCCAAAGCGAGCAGGTCTGGAGGATTTTCAGGTCCTCTGCCTTCCTCTCTCCCTGGATCTCTGCTTCCCAGAGGCACGGCTGGAGGGGTTCCCATCCCTGCTTCTCTCCATCTCGCCTCCTCCTCTCCCTGTCAGGTGTTTTGCTCATCTTGGGCCCTAATTGAGATGGCAAATTCCAGGGACAGGGCTCGCGGCCAACTCTGCCAGCCTCCCCTGCCAGGAGCAGGGGGAAGAAAACAAAACCCCAGCAACGTGGCGAGCGAACCCCTCTCCATCCAACAGGACAGGAGCCTCCCGCCTGGCCCAGTTGGTCCATCCCGCGGAGGCGGGAGCCCAGGTTGGCCGAAAGCTCGAGTCCCAGCCTTCTCTCCGCTCCCAGCCAAGAAGCACCTGACGCCCCTCTGCCACCCCACTGCCGCTGTGCCAAGCTAAGGGGGCAGTTTCCTGCTAAATGGAGACCAGGTGGTTCCTAAGGCAATTAAAAGCCCCTGTGCTGGCAGTGGGCATTGATGTGTGGGAGTGCTTGCCTCCCAGTCCTCTCTTCCCTGGCTTTATTTGTTTGCTTTGGATTAGAAAGGCTTGTGCAAAACCGAGCCCTCATTTCAGTCCTATTTCCACTGCCCCCAGGCCGGGAAAAGACCTGGTGTTTGCAGACGCCATCCCTCGCGCACTTGAGAGGGTCCCTACCCCCAAGCAGCTCATCCGTAAACTGGGGGACCAATTCCTGCTTTTTTGCGATCGTCATGGACACATTTCACAAAGGTGACTTCTTAAGGCACTTGTATTTGAGTTACTTATGCAACAGGGATCTGGGGGTGGGCTATTCTGGGGGGGCGGGAGGGGAGCAGCGGAGGCTGAGATGACCCTGCATCTGAAGCAGGAGTGTCCACGCTGTGTCTGAGGCTTGGGGGATGCGGCCCCAACCCGCGGATTTTATGGCGAGAGATCTCCAGTCTTGCATTTGGGAAGAAACGAAGGATCGCAGAGGGTAGAATTTTTCTCAAGACCCAAGGGCAATTTGCTTCGATGGCTCACTTCGAAGTGTTGGCCTGGGGGCAGGACCTATGGCCACTGACCCTAAGTTCTGTGCGCTAGGTGGTCTCCTCCTCACGGGTGAGACAAACCCTCAGCCATCAGAGCTTCCGCTATGTATTCGAGGTAATATATTTGAACCTCCTGAGAACTAGTTTACTGCCCAACACCCTTCTCCCTCCCTCCCTCCCTCCCTCCCTCCCTCCCTTCCTTCCTTCCATTCTATCTGCACATTTTCTTTTCTTCTTTTTTTAATTAACCATTCATCCAAACACCTATCATCCATCCATCCATCCAGCCAGCCAGCCAATCAATTCACTTCAGTCATTCATCCATTGATTCCTTCCACAAACATCCGGCTACCCACATTCCAGGTTCCGCCGAAGGTACAGAGGGAAAGTCAGAGATGAGTTCAACAAGGCACACAGGAGGTGCTCAATAAATGTTGTTAGTGGATTTCCTACGAAGGTCCCAAAGCCCCCGATGAACATGACTGGCCTCGTGCGGGTTTCCGGAGGCAATCGGGCGATAAACTGCACGGATTCCCTCCAAGGTACCTGGATGGGGGAGTGCGGGGACGGCAGAGACGAGAAAGCGAACAAATACGTCAGTGCTCCTTTCCCCGCTGTTTATCCTGCTCCCTGATGACTTCCCTTCTCTCCCACAGATCCTGGGAAACTGACAAACCACCAGCCCTCGCTTCCTCCTTATTACCCTGTTGGAGCTTTAACCAGCCAGCGACCCAACTCGTACTCTCTTCTTGCCAACCACGAGCTGGTTAAAGGAAACGTGCAGGGTTCATGATTTCAGTGGCCACAGGACGATCTGCTCCAGCAGGTGGAAAAAGACAGCGAGAAAGCCTGCATCAGTGGCTTTTGGTTCTTGGCCTCAGCAGCGGGCTGGGCGCACTCATCCCAAGACCTGGAGGTACCAAGCAACCAAGAGTCAGGGCCGGAGTGTCCCTAGAATGACATGGCCCACTGGGTGGGGTGGGAGGTCAGCTCTGCGGCTCCAGAAGATGTTTTTCATGACTGTGTATGCAGGACTACACCTGCCCCTGAATCTGATGGGGAGAAAGTTATTCCTTTTTGCATCTTCTTTCAATTCCACGCCTGTAAAAGTCTCAGCGAGGTACTACTTGGTCTGTAACATCACTCGAGTGCCAATGAGTACCTGGCCAGTCTCCCTTTTGCACAAGAGAGAGCAGGCTCAGGCATGAATCCTTCAGCAGACCACAGGGACCGGCTAGACTCTCATAGCAAACGTCTTCTTTCTGTGGCGTTTATTTTTCTAGCCAACTTCTCATTATGACACGTGAGTGATTTCCCATTTGAGATCAGGATGCAAAGTTTTCTTCCCAAATAAATTTGAGCAAACACAGACCGTACTCGACGAATCGTGTTGGGCGTGCCACACAAGATGCACGCTTGCGGCATGGCGGCTTTTGTGAACGACTCAAGTACAAGAGGTTCTCCAACCTCATAAACGGAAAGAGTAAAAGCTAAGACATCTTCAGCAGCCGCGACGTATGGGGTACGCTTCTGGGGTCCTAGACACCTGAAACAGAAGCTCTCCTGACAACCCTATGAGGCGAGTAAAATCATCAGCCCCATTTAACAGATGAGGAAACTGAGCCTCAGAGTGGTTAAGCAGCTTGCCCCAAATCTCACAGCTAGCAATCGGCTGAGGCAGGACTTGAACCCAGAGACTTTGGCGTTTAGGAGAGGTGTGCACGACCTCTAGGCTTTAACTCCAGAAGAGGCAGGAAAGACATAATATGTGTTCTATATACTCCCTGCCCCATCTTCCCTAATTGGTTTGATCCAGAGTCTTGGCAATTCAGAAAACAAAATAGCCCATGAAGCTGTTGAACCCTGGCCTGGCTGTCCAGCGAGATCCCATTTCGTCCCGAGGTGGGATTTTTGTATCCACCGACCCGAACTGTGGGGCCTTCTCTTCCACCTCGGCTGTTCCCTTTTGCCAACCCCTAGGCTGGACACACTCTCACCCAGGCCCCCTAAGCCTGCAAACCCTGCTCCCCGGCCAGCCTGCCCTCTGCCCCGGCCCCCCGGGAGCGGGGTGCCTGGGACGCTGGGCCAGGCCTGGGCCGCCCCGCTGCCCTTACTTCAGACCTGCCTCTTTGTCTCTCTACCCTTGGGACAAATGTCTCATTCCCCAGGGTGTCAAGGGGAAAATTAATCACCCGGGGGAGATCAGTCAGCCTGCTGACTTGGCAGGGGAAGACAAAGAGGAATAGGGTGTCTCGCAGATTGGTTGGGTCCCCCATTAAGAGGTGGAAAAATGCTTGCTTTGCGATTACAAATGGGCAACATTCGGGCTGGCGATTCCCGTCCCCGTCACCTCAGGAAATTGCTGTTAATGCGCTTCTGGAGAAGGTGGCTGTCTCCTCTCCTGGTCGCTCAGGCGCTGTCCTCCTGCAGGTGAAATCCTGGCCCCTCCGCCCGCCTTCAGGCCCGGCGCCCGCTTTCTCTCCAGCAGGACATCTGCCCTCTCGGCCTGGCCCTGCCACTCCAGAAGTAGGGCTCCAGTCAACTCTGGCGTCATACCCCTGGCGTCTATAAAATCCCTTCCTGACCCACTGTATGGGAGGTGCCATAGCGTAGGGGTTTTCAGGAACACGGCCTCCTATCGCGTCAAGAGCAGCCCAAGCAACCCAGGCAAGTTGCTGGATTTTTCTGCATCGCAGTGTGAAGGGGCTGACGGTAGTCCCCACTTGCGCCCGTCTTGGGCCTCCTGCCCGTCAGATCCCCTTCCTGTCTCCCCCCTCCCCCACCCCAGCTCTGTTCTAAGCCTGGGCTCCTCTGTGTCAGCTGGGTTCCACCAACGGGAGTCGGGAGGCAGGGAGAAGCCAGGGTATTTCTTCCTCTCTCTCCCCGCCTTGGGGAGCTTCCGGGGTTAACAGCCTCCTGGAGGCTCCCCAGGTGTGATTCCAGCTTCCATCTTCCATCGGAAGATTCCGTCCGAGGACTCCCGGCCAGGGCTTCTGTGCTCCAGAAACATCGCTTCATCCCTCTGCCCCTCCAGCCAGCCTGAAGGTGGAAGTGATGCCTTGTAACCAACTCCTGGCCTCAGCAGGTATGCAAACCGAGGCTCAGAGAGGCTCAGGGACCCGCCAGCTCACACAGCTTATGTGGGACAGAGACTGAATTTGAACCCAGGTCTGTTCCCCTGACTCACGTCCTTAAACTCGCTTCGAGGCTGTACTACAACTCACGGAGACTTTTAGGGGCATTTAGGGTTAGCCCCAGGTTACAGATGAGGGAGCTCAGATCTAGCAAGGTTTAGGAACCCGTATGTGCTGGAACCGGCACCAGATTGGGGGTTCCCCGACTCCCCGCCGCACCGTTCCCCTACTTGGGCTTACCGTTGCTCTGCCGAAGTGTGCCTCTTCCTTCTTCCAAGATCCGGTCGAAGCCTCCTCCTCCAGGATGCCTTCCCTGGTCCACAGTGGCCAACTGTGTGCCTCCCTTCTGACATTGTTTTCAGGCTTCTGCATTTGCAAGGAGGCTCATGTCTTTGGGTTGCTTGTAGGAGCGTCTTGGGACTGTCTCCTTCAGCCTTTCTCTTGAACGTCTGGCCCTCCATACTCAGCTTCGACATTCAAATCGCTGTGTTCCCTCTGAGCCAAATCTTGGTGGGCCCCCTTTTAAGTCTGGCCCGGGTCAGACCTCTCTGATCAGCTCTCAATGCCCCATCGGCACCGGAGTGTCTGGAACCAGATGCCCGGAACAAGGGTGGGGCTGAGTCTCCAGGCTCACCAGCCACGAGCTGTGTGACTGCAGGCAAGTAGTACATTTCTCTGTGCCTCGATCACTTCTTCAGGAATAACAGTGCCCCCTCCCAGGACTGTTGTGAGGGGCAAATGAGTTGGCACAGGTGAAATGCTCCCTCAGGGCTGTGGGGCTGGTGTGACCCATAGAGCCCCATGCGTCTGTCCTGTGTCCGGGGACCCAGAGCCCCCTTCTTGCTAGGCTAGGGTCAGCAGGGTCTGACCTTCGTCATGGTCCCTCTTGGCCTGAGTCCATAGCCGACACTGGAGGCGTGAACCCTAGACTCCAAGCCCTGACGCTCTGGCTCTCACTCTCGCTCTGCGCCCAGGCTGTGTGACCTTGGACGAGCCACTGCTCACCTGTGGGTCTCAGTAACCTCAGCTTCAAGTTGGGCTGTCTAATCTCTGTCCCCCTCTGCCTCGGAGGGCTGTGGAGACAATGAGATGAGATGATGACTTCTAGGGACTGTTGCCGTGAGCTGAAACCACACATCATGCAGAATAGCCACGAGTTGGGGTGCCTGGGTGGCTCAGTCGGTTAAGCTTCCGACTTCGGCTCAGGTCATGATCTCGTGGTCCAGGAGTTCGAGCCCCGCGTCGGGCTCTGTGCTGACAGCTCGGAGCCTGGAGCCTGTTTCAGATTCTGTGTCTCCCTCTCTCTGACCCTCCCCCGTTCATGCTCTATCTCTCTCTGTCTCAAAAATAAATAAACATTAAAAAAAATTAAAAAAAAAAGAATAGCTACGAGTTGCAATGGGAATAGCTAACCCATTAGACAGACTGGCAAACCGAGGCTCAGGACGGCCAAGAACTTTTGCGGGGTTGGATGTCTAGTCACCACCGTGTGCCTGTTAAGTCGTGTCACTGCCTCCGTCAGTCCTGCCCCCCCTTGCCTCTCTCCCCATCTCTCTGTCGCGCACTCTCTTTTTTTCAGGTGTGAAAAGTCAAAAGCAGACGGTCAGTGCTCTCAAGGAGCTCATGTTCTGTGTTCTCTTTTCCTTTTCTCCTCAATCCAGTTCTCGGAAACCCTCTCTAAGAATGTAAAGGATCCACTTGGTTCCAAATCTCCTTGGGCTGCTCTGTCTCGTAGGGTGTGGCTATTTAATTTTAAATTAATTAAAGTTAAGTAAAATTCGGAGTTCAGTTCCTTAGCTACTGCAGGCACATTATAAGTGCTCAGAAGCCACCTTGTGCCTGTGGGGTCCCTCCCCCCCGCGCCCCATCGGGACAGCAGAGATATAGAGCGTTTCGTCATCACGGAGGGCTCATTGATAACGCTGACGTTTCGGGCTGGATGATTCTCTGCCGTTCAGTCAGCATCCCTGGCCTCCATCCACTGGATGCCAGGAGGAGCACTCCTCCCTGGTTGTGACAACCAGAAATGTCTCTTGACACTGCCACATGTCCCCCCGGGGGCGGGGGTGTCAAAACTGCCCCTTGTTGGGAACCCTCGGTCCAGATGATTAAAACAACACCCCTCTCTTGCCCGGAGCTGAGGGGCACAGGGCATATCGATGCTGTGGTTTTGACCCAAAGAACTCTCCTGTTGTGATGGCGGTGGCCACGTGCATCCGGGCCTCAGCGCCACCTCTGTTCAAAGCCCCGCTCGCCACCTTCCTGCTGGGTTACTCTGTTCTCAGCTGCGGGATGAGGGTAGTGGTAACAGCTCCTGCTCCACAAGGCGGTGGTGAAAAGGAAATCGGGTAACGCGTTTCGAGTGTTTGGAACACAGCGGCATCCGGGAGACGTGGCTTCCCCTTTCCCGGAGCAAGGGCTTCTCCCGCAGACCGGAAATCCGGTGCTGGGCTCCGAGGAGGCAGGGGAGGGAGAGATTGCTCTCTGGGAGGCCCCCGGAACCGGACACACTCTATCCCTAAGCTCTGGGGACCTCGCCCTTGGGTTGGGTCCGGCGGGATGGGGATGGGCCACGGGGCATCGCTGTAGGGACGTGAGGAAGGTGGGAGGTGGGAGGCGGGGGGCGGGGGGGGGCATCCATCTAGAAACATCCATCAATGCAGAGGAAGAGGCCAGGCAGCTCAATACAGGAGGGGTTTGCGGGCCAGGAGTGAGGAAAATTGACGCCTGCGGGAGACAAAAGAGAGCTGGGAGAGTGGCCCCCAGGCCAGCTCCTTCCACAGGTGATAAGATTGATGGGCAGACCAAGGAGGCAGGCTGAGTGATAGATAATTTCAAATCGGCGGTAAACACGGCTGTGGGGACGCGTAGCTTTTCTAACAAGCGTGACACCGGTGTGGAGGGGAGATGAGGTGACTGATTAGGAAACAAGACAGCCAGAGACCCTTCTGAGAGGCAGCTGGGCTCCGTGGGGCCGCCTCGAGAGGGAGGCAGGCGGGAAGGAAGCCCGAGATGGACGGAGGTGCGTGTGCGCGTGCGCGCGCGGGGCCCTGCGACTCGGGCATCTGGGCCTTGGCTGTTTTCGTTCGTTCGCTCAGCCAACATTGACCGGCCACTTAGTACCAGCCGCGCGAGCCAGCCAGGCACAGTCCCTGCCCCCACCGGGCTTCTACTTGTGGGTAGGAGGCAGTGAGCTACGAAATGAACGAACGGGGACAATTTTTAGTTTTACTTTTTATTAAAAAAATTTTTTTTAATGTTTATTTAAAAAAATTTTTTTAACGTTTATTTATTTTTGAGACAGAGAGAGACAGAGCATGAACGGGGGAGGGGCAGAGAGAGAGGGAGACACAGAATCGGAAGCAGGCTCCAGGCTCCCAGCCATCAGCCCAGAGCCCGACGCGGGACTCGAACTCACGGACGGCGAGATCGTGACCTGATCAAAGTTGGACGTTTACCCGACTGAGCCACCCAGGCGCCCCTAATGTTTATTTTTGAGAGAGAGAGAGAGAGAGAGAGAGACAGAGCATCAGCGGGGGAAGGGCAGAGAAAGAGGGACAGAGGATCCCAAGCGAGCTCTGCGCTGAGAGCACAGAGCCCGATGCGGGGCCCGAACCCACGAGTCGTGAGAGATCACGACCCTAGCTGAAGCCGGACGCTCCGCTGACTGAGCCACCCGGGCGCCCCAAGCAGGTCAATTTTTAGGTTGTTGTGGCTTTTCTGGTGAACATAAAGCAAGGCCCGGGAAAGCGGGGAGACTCATGGGCAGCCCCGCTGAGGGGACAGCACGGGGCCGGGGTCAGAGCTGTGGGAAGGAGCCAGTCACTCCGAGAGCAGAAATCTGAGCACAAGCCTGGGGGCTGTGCCTCCCCTTCCTCATATCCTTCCCTCCCTCCCCTCTCCTCCATGTCCCCTCCCCAATCCTCGTTGAGCATTCATTTTTGCACGAGGCAAATGAAAATAAACCCTCTCAAAAACCGTATAGATTTCTTTCATGCTCTCCATTTCACAGACAGCAAAACTGAGGTTTAGCAGTGCTAAGCACTCTTTCCTCAAGGACACTCAAGAAGGAGCTGTGGGCTAAGCCTGGCAGCGTGACGCCAGAGCTCAGGGAGGAGGGAAGTCAGCTCTCCAAAACTGGGGGGCCCTGGAGTCAGTTGCGGCACCAGAAGGGCAAGGATTGACCCCCCGCCAGCAAAGAAGACACCCCGGGGCCCTGGTGGGTCCATTCACTCCCATTTCACAGAGGGAGAATGCGAGGCTCTTCGAAGTTAAATCCCTTGTCTGGGTCACACAGCGGGATTTTTCGGAAGAGGCTAATTTAGAGGTGGTGGGAGACTGGGATTCACCTCCAAATTTCCGACTTGATCCAATGCTCTTTCCGTTGACCCCCAGCTCCAGGATGGGGGCCGCTTTCCCGAACTGACCCGTGGGTATTTCCTGAGCGCGGAGAAGCGAAGCCGCGTGGTCCCGTCCAAGCCCCTGCTAATGACTCTGCTGACGATGCTAATGCCACCATCCAGCGGGTACCTCCTTAGATTCAGGAGCTGTGCTCTTTGTTTGGTTGTCATGACAACCCTGTGAGGCAGCTATTGTCACGCCCGCTTTACAGATGAGGACAACGAGGCCCCCGAGGTTAAGCAATTTGCCAAACTGCACACGGTGAGTCTGTGGCAGGGCTTTCGTGAGAGTCTAATGAGTCCAAAGCCCGTGCCCTTTCCAGGACTCCTGTATCAGTCAGCTAACGCTGTGTAACAAACCACCGCAAGGTGCAGTGGCTTCACACTGATTGCCTGTTTATCTCACTTCGCTGCGGGTGGCTGGGATTTAGCTCATCCCAGCTGGGCTTGCTCGCGGTGCTGTGGGTTGGTTGACTTAAAGGGGCTGCACTAGTTTGGGTGTCCAGGCACCTTAGCCAGGGACAGCATGCCCACGTATCTCCCACCTCCTTCGTGGACCAGCGGGCATGTCCTTCTCATGGCAATGACAGGAATGCGAGAGAGGAGGTGGAAACAGGCGAGGCGTCTTCAGAGAGTGAAGGTCACTGAGGGGGTCGTGTGGGGACATGAACTTCCTCCTCGCTGGGGAGTTCTGGGAACATCACTGATTCTGTGGGCTGGCTTAGGACAGTCAGGCTGGGGGCTGGGAAAGGGACCATGTGACCTGGCAGTGTGTGTGTGTGTGTGTGTGTGTGTGTGTGTGTGTGTGTATTCTTATTGTCTGTCTCCTCTGATTAGTTTGTAAGCATCAGAGGGTAGGGATTTCTGATATTTTGTCCATCGCTGTATCCCCGGTGCCCAGAACAGTGCCTGGCTTAGGGTAGAATGTTCCGTAAATATATGTTGAATGAACGAATGCGTGAGTGAGTGAGCGAGTGAATGAAATTCTCACATACCCCACCAGGTTGGCATTATTACCAACCCCATTTCACAGATGAGGAAACCGAGGCTCAGCAAGTTCCTGGGATAATGCCCTTGGCGGAGGTCTTTCTCCTCACCTGGCTTGAGCCAAGAAATTCGAGTTGGGTCTCCCCAGGTCGCTCTGCAGGAACGATCCTTCAAGTTCTTTGCACCAGGCCCTTTATACCTGGAATCAGTGTTCGTAGATCTCTGGTGAGGAGAATCTTCGCGTCTTATGCCTTACAACATCCTGGCGGAGGAGCTGTCTCCGTTAGTGCATAAGATGAACCATTCTGGGCTCAGGTCCCTTCTCCCTGCAATGGGGATAGAAGTACCCACCTCATGGCATGGGCTGGAACTCGGGGGCGGGGGACCCAGCCACCTCAGTGCCCATCACCCTCTGTCCCGGGCACTGAGCTGTGTGTGTCCCGTTGCACCCGCACCGCAACTTTGCGGGCCATGAGCCGCCCTTCTGCAGACGACGTGTAAAGTGAGACTTTGCAGGAGAATTCTGATGCGATTAGGAGTGCTCTCCCGTGCCGGCTGTGTGGGGCTCAGCTCTGGACAGCGACGGATTCGTTTTGTCCTCCGACAACCCAGGGCGGTCGGTGCCATGAGTCCCATTTTACAAATGGAGAAATGGAGGCACAGAGCGTTTCGATGGCTTGTCTAAGGCTGGGCCCAGCGCGCGTGCTCCTGGCTGTCCCTCTACGCTTTTAGGGACACAGCCCCCAGAGGAGAATGGTGGGTCCTTTGCGCGCTGCTGGGCCCCTGGAAGAGGAGGTCTAGAGAGAGCCCAGCCCGTGCTGGCCCAGCATCCCTCCCCAGGCCCCAGCCCTCTGCCCTTGATGTCCTTGACCCCGCGCGGCAAGGGGTCACCATCTCATCTGTATGACTCCCACAGAGAGCCAGGACGGCTCCCAATGCATCACCGGGTGGCAGTCACGCAGGAGCCTGTGTGTCGTTTCCATCCATCTTTCTCCAACCGCTCCCTGTCAGGAAGCAAGGGAGGCCAGGCTGGGGGGGGGGGGGGAAGGTGGGGGGGAGGAAGGGGGAAAGATGGATGGGGTGGTGGGGGGAGGCTCAGAGGCTTGGATGGGAGCAGGGAGGGGGAGGGCAGACAGGGAGAGGAAGAGGGGAGAAAATAGGAGAGAGAAGGAAAACAGGGCGGAGAGGTCCCGGGGAGGTAACTGCGGTGGGGGGGATGGGCAGGATGGGGAAGGAAGGGGTGAGTGACAGAGAAGGCAGAGGCGCCCAAGGGGGGATTGGGGTGGGGGCAGGGCGAGGAAAGGAATGGGGAGAAAGAAGGCCAGAAAGGGTGTAAGGGAACTAGAAGCATCAGAGGGGAGTCCGGGAAGGGGAGACCCCAGAGAGTGAGACAGTGAGATGAGAAGCAGGGAGGGAGGAGGAGGGCTGCAGGGCCCCCAGCCCTTTTGTTGATTTGTTTTCGCAATCACAGAGGCCTTGCCTCTACTCTGGGTGTGCACTGGTGCAAATGACTCAGTGGGCTGGCTGGGGGAGCACGTGGCTCCCAGCAGGTGCACCTCCAGGACCGGATTCGTCCCAGACCCAGAGGGGGCCCCTTGTGAAGGAGAGAGCCCTGCAGCCCTCACTGGTCTTGGGGCTTCAGGAGGACATTGATCCTGGGGAAGGGAGATTGAGGCCTTCATGTGGCATGACTGACACTCTCTTCCTCCCCTTTCCAGGTCCTACTCATCCCCTATCCTCTCCCCATTCAGGTCTCTTCAAGTGGAATCCCTCTTGCCTCAGGACTTAGCAATGGCTGGGGGGTCTCAGACTGAAATGAATGGAGCAGCCAGGCTGGTAATAGACACAGAGGTGGCCAGTCAGGTTCCTTTGGGGACAATAGGGAATGGTGGGGACTGTAGCAAACTGGAGAGTGTTTGAGAATCCCGACAAGATCCCAACAACCCGCAGGAGGAAATAGATGGCATCCTCAAATGAGGACGATCCAACGTTGTTTCTTTACAAGGAGCGAATTACGAAGGTGTGGGAGGGTAGAGAGGGGCCAAAAGGAGAGAGGAGAAACCTAACAGGAGCAGCAGGAGAGCCACGGTCACTTCCAGGCCCGGGGGTGGGCAGGGAGACTGCAGGGAGCAGAACTCCAGAGGAAATGTTCCACTTTTCTCATCCTCCAGTCTCCTGCTGGAGCCTCGCCTTGGCTGACTGCATCTGTGAACCAGAGGGAAGGGAGCCCATCGGCGTCCACACAGGTCAACTTCCTGGGACCAGGACAGGATAGAAAAAAAAGTGGGGAATGGATCTGAGGGGACGAATGGAATATATCTGGGATAATGTGGCCCACTGAAGGTGTTAACCATTTATTATATTTTAAATACTGCATCATGTAAGCATAATATAAAGTTCAGCCCTTGACTCAGCAGTTTGAGATTTTTTTTAAAGGGCTCTGCACTCTTCCCTAATCCCTTCACCCCCACCCCATGAATGAGTCTCCGATCCTTGAAAGCCAAAATTGAGTGTCGTTTGCTTTTTCTGTACCCCTAGAATACCTTACAGTAATGGGCTTACTGTAAGCACTTACATCGTAGGTGCTTAAAAGACTGGAATCCCTGGAATCGGGAGATGTATTAGCAGATCCAACAGAGTGATCTGGGGCCCTTGTGCAACACAAGTAGTGACTTGTAATTTAATTGAGGCAGGGATTTAAATCTCACACGCATATAGGTGAGCATCACTCAGCTGCTGAGTGAGCCCGGCAACCACCAAGCATTCATTTCATTACCTCGATTTCCTGCTTAGAGAATCTAGTTAGGGGTTGAAAAGTTCCTTTGTGAAGAATTACTCTGAAAAAAAAAAAGGAAAAGAAAAATCTAACCCTGGGAACTGGTGAGATGGGTGTATCAGTTAGTGCTTGCTGTGTAACAAGCTGACCCAAAACATAGTGGCTTAAAACAACACCAGTTGCATTTGGCTCTTGATTCTGTGGGTTGGCTGGGTTGGCTGGGTGGCTGCCATGGCTTTTCTGGTTTGTTCTAGCTCACCTGGGGCTGCATGGTCTAGGATGGCCTCACTCACATGTCTGGCAGCCGATAGGTTGTTTGATACAGGGCATCTCAGCGAGGGCTGTTCATTCCTGCTCCACGTGGTCTCTCATTTTCTGGCAGGCCTGCCTGGGATCTTTTGCCTGGTGATCTGATCTCAGGATTCCCAAGAATAGCACGATACAGCAAGCCCTCACGCACAAGCACTTTTAAAAACCTCTGCATGCGACATATTTACTAAGGTCCCATTGGCCAAAGCAAGTCACACTGCCAAGTCTAGGTGCGAGAGGGAGTGGGGAGAAATAGACTCCATCTCTTGGTGGGAGGGCAGCAAAGATTTTGTGGCCATTTTTGCAACTGATCACAGGATCTGAGCAAATAAAAGAGGTATAAACTTGATTACTCCAGTTACGCTGGCCTTCTCTCAATTCCTCTAAGCATGTTAACATGTCTCCTGCCTCAGAGCCTTTGCACCTGCTGTTCCCTTGCCTGTGAATGCTCCTCCCATGGTTCTTGAAAAAGCTGAATAATTCTCAGGGAGTCCTCCCTGACCTCTTTCTCTAAACAAGCCTCTTTTGGGGCGCCTGGGTGGCTCAGTTGGTTAAGCATCTGACTTCAGCTCAGGTCATGATCTCACGGTTTATGAGTTTGAGCCCCGTGCCAGGCTCTATTCTGACGGCTCGGAGCCTGGAGCCTGCTTCGGATTCTGTGTCTCCCCCTCTCTCTGCCCCTCCCCTCCTCACACTTGTGCACTCTCTCTCTCTCTCAAATAAATAAACATTAAAAAAACCCTAAACAAGCCTCTTCTATTAGTATCACTCAAAGCATCTCGTCCCTTTCCCACCAGAAATATGTATTCCATAATGATTTATTTCTTGGGTATGGAGACCTCCAAGGTTAAGAGCATATGGCCTGGAGATGCAGCCCCAGCTCTGCCACTTTCTAGCTGCGTGTCCTCGGGCCATGACTTAACCTCTCTCAGCCTCACTCCCTCATCCATAAGGCAGGTGTTACAACAAACCTCTTAAGGCCAGGATGAAGCTTAAAGAGACAGTGCATGTGATGTGGGCAGAGTCCCTGCTCGCTTCCTGTTAGGAGTCTGCCTGCCCTGGTTTTGCAGCCAGGAGACGCGGCATCCTGCAGGCGGGAGAGAGGAGCCTCCCCAACATGGATGTGCTTCTGCCTCCCAAAGCTAAGGCATGTTTGGCACTGCGGAGCTGGAGCAGTTGGTCTGCTTTGTCTCCGTTCAATGGATGTCCTGGAGAGAATGGAGGGAAGCAGGGACCCCAGCTTTTGTTGCCACCTTCACCTTGCCCTGTGCTGGCAGCCATTCAACAGGAGCTCATTCTTCGGAAAGTTTCCCAGCCCTCCAGAAGCACATGTGACCTTAGTCTCCACGCAGCGGCCTTGGGAAAACATCCCGTGGACAAAGCTCTGGAATCAAAGTAAAATACGCCTCCATTCCTCTCCCGGGTCTGAGAAATCCCAGGGGGTACGTGGGGCAAGGGACGAAGCCTCTTTCTGGAGCAGGGATGTCCAGGGGGGTGGGGGGGGAGGTGTTACGTGATAGAAAAAGCACTGAATTGTGAGCTTTTCGTTTCCCATGTAAGTTTGGGGCGTTATAGATAATACCGCACAAACATCTTTGTGCATCTATCTTTTGACTTCTGAGGAATTGTTTTCCTTAGAGTGAATTTGCAAAGGAGGGTGTAATGCATTGAGGGGGTGCTAGTTATTACCTGTTGACCCATTTATTCTCTATCTTTCTCTGCCATGCTCTGTGCCTCGGGAGGCTGACCCCTGCTGAATCGACTTCCTAGGCTCCCTTGGTTTGGTCTCACATTGGGTTTGGCCAATGGAAGTCTCCTGCAGGAGACTGGAGGAGGAGAGAGGTTGGGGTACTTCTTCCCACTTCCTCCCTGCTTCTGCACTGTGTCTTGGGCCATGATTGTCTCTCCAGACGACATGTTCCACAGTCCCTCTTCAACCCTTCCTGAGCTTGCCTAACACCATTTCCTCCCCTTCAGCACTGGGGGAGGGACAACGCCCCACTGTTGCCAGCCTCTGGGTTCCTCAACCTTTCTTGTTGGTTCTCTTTATCCTGCTTGCAGCTCCATAAGCAGTTCCGCCATTAGATTCTTTTTATTTGAATGATCTTGGGAAGAATTCGATTTTTAAGACCCTGACTGATACATGGATTTACTACATGGAATGACATAAACATTTCCATGACTGTTGCTACAAATGGATTTCCATAAGCTTATACCAACTGACCCTACTGTAAATGAAGCTTGCTTGCACCACTTACCAGCAACACTGCAAGCATTGGTGGTTATGATTTTTTAAACTAGTGATAGTTTTATATGTCATCTCAAAGTTTTAATGGCTCTTCCTTGATTATTAGTAAGACTGCACCAGTGGTTCTTAACTAGTGATCATTTGGGCCCCAGGGGACATTTGGCAATATCTGGGGACATTTTTGATTGTCTCCAAAATAGGGAGGCATAGTACTATTGAAATATAGTGGGTAGAACCCAGGGATGCTGCTAAATATCCTACAATTCATAGTATAGCCTCCCATAACAACAACAACAACAACAACAACAACAACAAAATGAGCTGGTCCCAAATGTGCCACGATTGAGAAACCATGGGCTACACATTGCCACAGACCACGTGCCAGGTCATTTGTCTTTTCTTTGTTGGAATCATCGGTTTGCATCCTTTGGCCAATGGCTTGGGATTTGGCAAATCCAGACTCTGGGCCCAGCTTGGACACTCACTTGTTCTGTGATCCCGGTTAATGTTTCTCATCAACTCAAAAAGGCCATCTCTCCTTGTCCTGTGTCTCCATTGAGTTTTGGTGACAGCCAAATGGACAAATGGAGGAGTGGGTTTGAAAATTATAAAATGCCTTACAAATCAACCCAACCTATACTTTCTTAGCACCTGCCATGTGCTGGGGGTTCAGATCAAGAATTCACTGTCCTGGAAAAGTGTGACAGATATACATGTAATCCAGGAGGGACCACTGGACACATGACCAAAGGCTTCTATCCATGATAAGCATCCTCAGAGTAGGCTAGAAAGGCCTCCTGAAGGAGGAACAATTCATGCTTGGCCTTGGGGCTGTATAATATAGTGTGTTTAGATTTGTGAGAGTCAGACTTTCTGGGGTCAGACCCTGGTACCACCCCCAGTAGCTATGTTGCTTTGGTCAAGTGACCTCATTCCTCTGAGCCTCGGTTTACCCATTTGTAGAACAGAAAATAAAATTTTAGTTGCTGTTTCAGTTATGTATTGCCATAAGAGAAACCGCCCCAAGACTTAGTGGCTGAAAACAACGATTTATTATTTATCATAATTCTGTAGATTAACCAGGCTCAGTGGGGCAGTTCTTCTGTCCAATGTGGCCTCTGCTAGGGTCACTCATGTGGCTGTGTTTGTAGGGAAGCTGGGCCTGCAAACCTTAGAAGGTCTAAGAAGCTTTCACTTATATGTCCAGTGCCTTAGTGTCCCTTCATGTGACCTCTGGCTCACCATGGCTGGTTTGGGTTTTCTCACAACATGGTGGTCTCAGAGTGGTCAGACTTCTTCTTACATGGAGTCTGGCTTCAAAGAGGAAAAAGTAGAAGCTCTCAGTGTTCTTAAGACCCGGGCTTGAAACTTTCAAAACACCCTTTCTTTCAACGAGTCATTCCACAAGTCAAAGCAAGTCAAGAGGCAAGACCAGGAAAGAGACTCCTCACCTCCTGATGGGAGGGACAACATGGATGTACAGGGAGGGAAGGGATTGGTGGCTGGCCATCTTTGGAAATAATCTACCACAGACCCTGTCTCTTAGGACTGTTGTCAGGACTGATGCTGTGATACGTATAGTGTCCATGGCTAAGTCCGGAACTGTAAGTTGGTTGTTATTGGACGGTGTATCAGATGTAGTGGAGGTAGTAAGTTGTCCTATGCATTGAAGGCTGTTGGTTTGGATGGGACCTTCCCCAGGTCAACTGAGTGTCTTCTCCGTCTCCATATGCCACCTGCACTATCCGAGACTTAGGCCTTCAGAGGTAACGATATTAGTAATGCCAATTGTCATAGAATGCATTCTATGTACCAAATGCTTTATGTAAATTAGTATATTTAATCTTGCAATAGCCCTCTGAGGTAGGTAATATTATTATGCCCTCTTTTTTTTTTAAGAAATTTTTTCAGTTTATTTATTTATTTTGAGAGAGAGAAAGAGAGAGAGAGAGAGAGAGAGAGAGAGAGAGAGAGCGCGAGCATGGGGGAGGAACAGAGAGAGAGAGAGGGAGAGAGAGACCCGGAGCAGGCTCCATGCTGTCAACACAGAGCCCAATGCAGGCTCACTCTCACAAACCGTGAGATTGTGACCTGAGCCAAAATCAAGAGTCGGATGCTTACCCATTTGAGCCACCCAGGCACCCATGATGGCCTCTTTACAGACAAGGAAACTGAGTTACCAAGAGATTAAACGATCTGCCTAAGTTTACACAGCAGGAAAATGGCAGAGCCAGGATCTGAACCTAGGTAGGCTGGTTCTATGGTCTATGCCCAACTACTGTATTAGTTATCTCTTTCTGTATAATAGATTCCTGCAAAGTTGATGGCTTAGAATAATGAACATTTATTACCCTGCAGTTTCTGGGGGTCAGGAATCTGGGAGTAGGCTTAGCTGGGACCTCTGGCTCAGGGGCCCTTGCGAGCTGAAATCAAGGTGTGGTTCTGCACCATGGTCATTTCAAGGGTCGACTGGGGGAGACTCCACTTCTAAGCTTGCTCATGTGGCTACCAGCAGGTTCCCTCTGGCTGTTGGCTGGAGGTTTAGTTTCTTGTCACATGGGCCTCTCCATAGGGCTGCTCAAAATGTGGCAGCTTGCTTCTCCCAAAGCTAGGGATCTAAGAGGAGGAGCAGACAGAAATCATAGTCTTTTTCCAACTTAATCTTGGGAATGACATCTCTCTTGCCAATTCTATTCATTACAAGTGAGTCAGTAGGTTCAGCCCACTCTTAAGAGGTGGGAAGTGCACAAACCATGAACACCAGGAGGCAGGGAACATCAGGGCCATCTTGGGGGCCGCCATCTTGGGGGCGGCCATCTTGGGGGTGGCCCATCATAACCACTGTGCTCTAATCATGCAACATCCAAGTTTCCTTCAATAATAAACAATGATTGCTTACATAGTCTGGCTTTCTTTAGTATATCCGCATTTAGTATATTCACATTTAGACATTTTCAAAGGCTGGGGCAGATACCCAGAGGGTCCCCCAGAGCTCCTCTGGCCTTGGTCTCTGTGCTCCAGGACAGAAGAAGCAAATATAGAGCTTGTTGATTCAGGTTGTGGGTGGATTGGTTGCTGGGGAGAATGTCCTCGAGAAGGGTGGGTGCGGTTTGAAAAACCAGTAGCAGCTGGGAAGAGAACTGGGTCTTTTGCTTTCTTGGCACAGACTACCAGATATAAGGGCGAAGAGAATCTCCTTGGTTTGTGGGGGTGCATGGGCAGCAGGGAGGGAATTCTCACCTGTTTGTGAGCAGGCTGTCACATGTTCTTGGGGTGGGGAGGAAGGAGATTTTTATATTTATCAAAAAGCTGAGAAACACACGTCCAGCCCCCCAGTTCTTCGAAGTGTTATTGTGGATGCCTCTTGCTTTGGGACGGGGTGATTGTTCCCAGCTCACAGAGGGGCAGCCCTTTCTGTGACCACCTCCTGAGCCCCCTGAGTCCTTGCATCCTCAGAGTCTGAGCCTCCTCGTCGGACCAACTGGACAGCGATGGAGGAAAGGACCTGTTTATTTGGAGGGAATGTGCTGAGATGACTGGAGGAAGCCATTCCCCGGCGAGGGGGGGGGTTGTCTCTAGAAGGTGGGGATGCTGGTTGTTGCAAAGGCTCAGGGGCTTCTTGATCCAAACTTTTCTTACAAATGGGAGAAGGATCTGGATGTGGTACCCTCTGCCCCACTGCCTAGGACAGAGGATGGAGTTTTGTGGGCCAAGTTCCTTAACCATCCCTAACTCTCGGAATTTCTCTAGCCTCAAAGGAGGACAGGATGAAGCGGGGGACGGAACACCATCAGCACGGCCTGCAGGTAATAATAATAATGTAACAACAACAGCTAATGAGTACAAACCATGTGTCGGGCATGTAATTCTCACAATCTTTCCCTGGGAGCAAGCATATGGCTTAGTATCCCCATTTATGTCTAGGGAAACTGAGCTACAGAAAAGGGCAATGATTTGCTGGGAATCACACAACTTTGAAGTGTCTGAGCAAGAATTCAAATGTGGAAATGTGGCCCATCTCCTTCCAATGCCAAGGCCGCTAACCACTGGGCACATTTCCTGGGTCTCATTCCTCTCTCGGACCCGTTTTGGTGGGATTGGTCAGTTTGCCTGCAAAGCTCTCTTATTTTGCAGAAACGTATACTCAGCCCTTGCTGTGTCTGCTAAGGGCCGGGAGCTCCCACGAAACCCCTGCTGTTCCTGCCACCGCAGCTAGAACCTTGTGTCTCTGGTCTCCAGGTTCTAGGCTGTCTTCCCTATTCGGGGGCGAGGGGCCCTGTTCTGAAAGTCAACATCCTCAGCACAGAACAAGGCCAGGCACAAACGCCGTGCTGTGCACAGACTCTCTATTCAGTGCTGACGAAAATATTGCTTCTGTCTTGGGACAGGGGCATTTTTGTCCTTATGTTTGAACATAGGCTTGTTTCACGCGAAGGAGTCTTGTCGTGCTGTGAGGGTGGACATCCTACATTGGTCTCCAGTTTGGGTCCAAGCTCCTGTCCCTTGCACATCACTTCCTCCTTCCCGGCCCCACCCCAGACCAGGCTGCCCCCGTCCACCTGCCACGCTGCCCTCGTAGGTGAGCGGCACCGATGCCAGTGACCCAAGGGTGAAGGATTGCATCTTTTTTGGTGGCTCAGCTGGGCTCTTGGCAGGGGGCTCATACCTCTCCCTCCCCAGCTCCTTCCTGCTGGGCTGAGAAGAGACTTGGGGAAAACGACTATGGAGGTGGTGAGAATATCAACAGAGGCCAGACCCACGTGGTCTCATTGCAACATTTTGGTGAAATGTTGAGGTTTGCACACACACACGCACACACACACACACACACACGCCCATTTTATCTCTTCTCCTAGACTGTAGGGTCCAGATATTCTCTATGGACATCTGATCGCGCATCTCATAGGGATGGCAATACAGAACCTTCGAAACCAAGATGGCCCCGGAGGATGTGGGATGTGTGGTTGCTTTTCAGACAGAACGTAGATATGTTTGCAGAGGAGTTGTCCCTGTCGACGATATTTCCTTGTGGTTTCCTCATCGCTGGAAAACATCTACTTCCTCTCTGTCACCACCTGCACGAGGGGGAAAGAAATCAGATCGAAAGTTCAACTGGTTGACGTGCCTCAGCCCCCTGCCCAGAGATGCGCGGGCACGCCCACACAGTATCCACAGCGTAAGGACACGCGGGCACACGCGGGCACTCCTACCGATGGAGTATACACACAGGCACAGAGATGATTCTCTCTGGAAACACACACCCAAACATTTGTAAACGGTCGTGACACACAAAGGCACAAGCCGCACACACGATAGCCACACACGCGCACAGGCTACAAGTAATCCTCAGATGACTAATCACTCCGTGTGTGTGGGTGAGTGTGTGTGAGTGTGTGTGTGTGTGTGTGTGTGTGTGTGTATCCCAGCATCCCCCTGGCAGGCACACGCCGGCCAGCCACCACTTGAATTAGCACCAAAGGATTATGGGACCCTGGGCCATTAATCTAGGTGACAAACAGGACTCAGAAGGCATATTTGCACCCCGAAATTGAAAAGATTAGGCCATATTTGTCAAGGATTGGTAGGGCTTTATCGCCTCCACGGCAGATGCTGTTAAATATTCATGAGCTGCATAAGTGGTAGAAACCCTAGCTAGACCTGCCGACTTTCAGCTGTAGAGGGAGAGGAGGGGGGGGAGATCTATCTGAACTCGGCAAGGGATGAAAGGTATGAGATCATGTACCCTGGCTTGCTGGGCACAAGACGCTGGCTGGCCGTCAGGGGGAGGGGGCCTCCCGGTGGCTTTGTGAGGCTGGGGGCGGTGCCGGGCCAGGCAGGGGTGGTGGGAAGGAGATGAGAAGGTTGTTCTTCTCAGGGGTCTTATCTTGCTGTGTTGTGGGTAACTGTTTACTTGCCTGCTGCCCCCCCAGTAGATGGGGATCTCCCCAAGGGGTGCCCCTGTGACCTCTGTGGCTCCCCACCTCCCTGACTATGCAGGGTCTGGTCCAATGCTCACCGTGTGGTCAGCGGGCATTTAAAAATGGTGCAGTGAGTGCCTTCTCAGCCTGGACATGCCCCCTTGGAGGAAGGAGAGGTGGAAGGATCTCACGGCTGGGTCCTCGAGCTGGTGCTGAGGGTTGTTCTAGAAGCCAGTCCAGGCTGTGCAAACACCTATGGGACTTGAGAGTCAGACAGATGCAGGCTAAATCCAGGACCCAGGATTACTTCTTGTTGTGGGACTTTGAGCAAATCATTGAGGGCTCCCCCGTCTCCGTTTCTTCATCTGAAAAATGGGTTACATAACAAGAGTACCCACCTCCCTGGGTTGCTGGAGGATTAAATTGAACGATTGGTGTGATGCCTGGCACACAGTAGGCGCTCAATAAATGGAGGCAGACCATGGTTTATAGAGGGCTCCTTCTACACCAGTCACTGTGTCCAGTTGGTTCAATCTCCACAGTGAACTCAGGCATCAGGCAAAAATTAGATGGTGTAGTTAGGCTGTCCGATAAGTTAGCTACGAGCCACATGTGGATTGTTTAAGGTTAAATTAAGTAAAATGTAAAAAACCAGTTCCTTAGTGACAGTAGCCACATCCCAAGTCCTCAAAAGCTCCATGTGGCTACCATATTGGATAGGCCAGACACAGAACGTTTCCATCACTGTGGAAAGTTCGATCGGACAGTGTCCTACGTGATCTTCCTACAGCTCAGAAGGGTTAAGATTCCAGTGACCTTCGTGGCCCAGTTTTGCTGGACTGGATTCGAACCTTGGAGGAACCCTGACAAAACCCCGGGTCAAACAAAATGAAACCAATTTTTTTCCTGCAGGACTTATCAGGCCCTTACGAAGTGCTGGGTATAGTGAATCGAGTGTATCGGTATTTCCCACGTGCTCCAACCACAACATCCCGTTTCTCCCCATCAGAGCCTCTCACAGGAGTAGGGTTCCCTGGAATGCACTTTGGGAAACACAGTGATAACACTAACCCCCCACCAAGAGGTTGCGACTAAAAGTGGGTGAATGTCTCCCACAGTCAGGGTCCGGTCCAGTCCCCACTGAGCCTTTTCCTCTACTTGTGGAAGCATGTTTCCTTTCTCCCTGGCCCTAGAAGGAGGCAGGCAGCCCTCAGCCAGTGGCATACAAACACTTGGGCCTCTCTCCCCTGGACTCGCCCTGAGGATTCCGCACGGTCTGCGTAGACCCGGGCGCCCCAGGTGATGAGCTCCGGTTGGACTGAGTCTGGTTGGACTGAGTCTGGTTGGACACGATGCCAGCTGCTTTCATAATATCTTTGATTGCCTCCCGTCTCATCCCTTCTCACTTTCTCACCTTCCCAGTTGGAACCACCTCCCAAATAAACCACCGGCATGGCATTTGAGTCCCCGAACCCCAGGGACCCACCCAGAGCCGGGTGCCTGGCATGCTTTTCCGTCATCCTTAAGGGAAGCCCTGAGATCTCTGCTCAGATCCTGCAACGTCTCCTTGCTTCTAGCAAACCCACATACCTGCAAGGGTCTCTCCAGACATCCATCCAGCCACGTTCCGCACCCCCCCCCCACACCCCGACCCCTGCTCGGCCTGGATTATTTCCTGCTCTGAAGCAGGTCCCCCAACTTCGGATCAACACCCAAACCTCTTCGCCTGCCAAGTTGCTCTCCCTTGCCAGGGACCACCTGTAAAGGTCGTTCACGTTCCTCCCAGTGGTAGATAACAACCTCCAAACGCGTACCTATGTCTGGCCCACCGAGAGATGCAGGGTGGAGAATGTGGGGACCCGCTGGTGGCCTGGTTGTGGGGCATCGGGGATTTATTGGGAATGAAAACGTAGCCCGGAGAAGAAATTGCTGAGGTTTAATGATGAGGCCGTTTCTCATCTCCAGGGTGTCGATGCTGAGCCAGCAAAGTCCTCTGCTGAGAGCATAGAGAAGGATCAGCGCGGGAGAGGTTTTGGAGAGCCCCCGGGGAACGTTGCCCCAAAGCAAAGGTTTTGAATGGGGGTGACACCCTGGAACCTCTGCCCTCCCGTGCCTTTAATGACAGGATGTGCTACCTGTAACCTTGACCCATGACAGGGTCATCGTTCCCCAAGGTATCGGGACCCATGGGACCCTGGAGGGTAAACCTGAACACGCCAGCCCCATGTCAGTGACCAGAAATGGCTGGGTCAATGGAATAGGGGGGAAAAAAAACTCGGTCAAGCATCTGGGTGCTGGTCCACACCAGGTGAAACCTTTGGGTCTTAGAACATTTGGATTTCGGACTGGGGTCTGGGCAGGTTCCAAGCGGAGGCAGGCAGGGATCGGAGAGCAAGAGGAGAAAAAAGCAAAAAGAAGGAAGAAAGAAACCAGCATTTATTGAGTGCCTGCTGTATGCACCCAGGGCATACTGGTTGAGAGCTGTCCATCTGCAACCAGGCTACTGGGTTTGAGTCCTAACTCTGCATCCTTCAGCTGCGTGACCTTGGCAAGCAGCCTTATCTTTCTGCACCTCAATTCTGGACAATGCAGATGATACTAGTACCTTCTTCGTAGGGTTCTTGCGAAGATTAAATGAATGAACCCCCATAAAAATATTCAGAACGATGGTTGGGGCACTTCAGTAAATGTCAGCTATTATTATTTTCTGGGTATCTAATCTACACGATTATTCTCATTTAGCCCTCTAAGTCTTGGGGGTAGATGATCGGGTTTTACAGATGGAAAAACTGAGGCTTCAAAACATTTCCCAAAGTCACACAGTGGGTAATTCCGCATGCTGGTGTTTATTTTTTTTTTTAATTTTTAAAAAATTTTTTTAATGTTTATTTATTTTTGAGACAGAGAGAGACAGAGCATGAACGGGGGAGGGGCAGAGAGAGAGGGAGACACAGAATCGGAAACAGGCTCCAGGCTCCGAGCCATCAGCCCAGAGCCCGACGCGGGGCTCGAACCCACGCACCGCGAAATCGTGACCTGAGCTGAAGTCGGACGCTTAACTGACGGAGCCACCCAGGCGCCCCGGCATGCTGGTGTTTAAACAGAGTGCAAAACCCTTGTTCTTTCCACTCTCTGGCTTGAGGCTGGAGGAGATGAGAGAGGGAAGGTGGTGAGAGTATCCACAGAGACCAGAGGCATGTGGCTCTTTTGGTGAAAGGAAGAAGGCTTGCAAAGACAGAAATGGGCAAGGGGTGCCTGGGTGGCTCAGTAGGTTAAGCATCGGAGTCTCGATTTCGGCTCAGCTCACACTCTCACGGTTCATGGGATTGTGGGATCGAGCCCCGTGTCAGGCTCTGCCCTGACCGCAAAGAACCTGCTTGGGATTCTCTTTCTCTGCCCTTCCCCCGCTCCTGCTCTCCCTCCCTCCCTCTCTCTCCTCTCTCTCTCAAAATAAATCAATCAACTTTAAAAAGAAAATAGGCAAAACAGACCATCCACTGTAGATCTGTCTACACTAGAGAAGAACCAGGGTACGAAAGCCCCCCCTCCACCCCCATTTTATCTCCCTTCCTGGATTGTAAGCTCTAGATATTCTCTATGGACATCTGATTGTATGTTTCTTACAGGGACAGAAATAGAGAAACTGGGAAACCAAAATGCTGCCAGAGGATGTGGGATGTGCGGTGGCTTTTCAGGCAGAACACAGGCCTCCTTCCAGACGCGTCGTCCCTGTCGACAACATTTCCTTGTGTCCCCCTCATCTGTAGTCACCGTTCACTTCCGCTCCATCCCCACCTACACGAAGGGGAAAATCAGATTAAATCTGTAACTGGTTGCCCACCTCCCCCCCTCCCCACCCCCCAGCCCAGATCTGCACAGGAGGGAGGGAAGGGGGGATGCAGGGGAGGAGAAAGGAGAGCAAGTTAAGATGTCCTCGCACCCTCTAGCCGCGGCCTCGTCAGCTCTCCTCCGTCCAGGGCCACCAGCCGCTGGCCCCCGTGAGTCCAGTCCTGCCCCCACCCCGAGGTCGGTGGAGAGGAAAAGGAGTGTGCGGGGTTGGGGGGAAAGGCAAGGCAGTGTGGCGGAGACGTGTATTCTCCTCGGTGACACAGTGAGCTCTCTTGCCGGCAAAATGTCCCTTGATCTATTTCCCCTGGTAGTGATTTCAACAACAACAATAACAGAAATCCATCATTTCCGTAGTGGGGAATCGAGGACGGTGGGGGTTTGTTTTTCTTCCAGTGTGGACAGAAAGCTCTTTATTCTCTCCTTGTTTGGGAAGACTTCACGCCAGAGGAGCCCAGCCCGGGGCCCTGGGAGCCGACCGGGGTGGACGGACAGCAAGAACCACGGAGCCCTGGCTGGACGTCTGACCCGGGGCAAGTCACTTCCTCAGTCTGCCCTTCTCAAAAGTGGGGAGAACCCTCCCCCCCCCCCCCCCCAGCAAGAGACAGGGAGGCAGACAGCACAAGGCGGCCTTGGGGGTTGAAGATAACGGGCTGACCGTTACCAGTCACGAGACTGATGAGCTCATGCACGTGCAGTAGCTCGCCTAGTGGCTGGGGGGGTATTATAGCTGCAGATTTCATGTTCTGCACACTTGCCTTGTCCTGGATGTTTGTAGGTTCGTGGCCTTTTGGAACTTCCAGTCAGCCCTGCCGAGTAGGTCCCTCCACATCCGTCTCCCACGGAATAAGACGGAGGTTCAGAGAGGTTAGGTAACTTGCCCAAGGTCACACAGCATGCAGACAGGGATGTCAGGGTTTAAATGCACGTGTCTCTGAATCTACGCCTTGTGCCTCTGTCCATTCAGCTCGTGATTCTGAAAGCGGGTTTCCTGGACGCTCCCTTTGTTTTGGCGACCCTCCCTGCTGCAGGTGATCCCGCTAAATGCCCGAGTGTGGGAGCCCCTGCACCAGGCTAGCCCGGAAGTGGGGAGACATCACGCCCCCGGTGCAGTCGTCACGATTTTTTTGCACAGGTTATTTCCGTCCGTCTGCCGAAGATCGGGCCGACAAGGGAAGCGCACCCAGCCACCCTTGCCTTCCTTGGGCTCAGATCTCGGTCCTCGCCAAAGGAAAGGCTGTGCTCTGGGCTCCGCCGCTTACTAGCCAGGCGTCTCGAGGCAGGTTTTCTGGAAACGGACCCTGAGAGGCAGCTGAGTGAGGGTGCAGGTGGTTAACTGGGGGGCCGTCTCCGGACAAGCACGTGTGACTGAGGGGAGCAGGGCAGGCAGAGGGAGAAGCCGGGCTAGGCTGCGGTTGCCACGGTGGCCTCGGCCCATCCCAGGGGAGCTCTGGAGCGGAGGTGGCCTTTCAGAGGGGCCCAAATGGGGGCAAAAGGGGCTGGGCCTTTGTACCCCTGCATCGACCGGTCTTTGGCTTGCTCTGGGGGCTGGGGGTGGGGCGCGCTGAACCCTGAGCGAGCTGCCTCCCTTCAGCTCAGACTCTTGGTTTCGGCTCAGGTCGTGATCTCACGGTTTGTGAGTTCGAGCCCCGCGTCGGGCTCCATGCTGACCGTGCAGACCCGGCTGGAGAGTCTCTCTGTCCCCACTTCTCTTTCTGCCCCTCCCCCACTTGTGCATGCGCCCCCCCCCCCCAAAATAAGTAAACTTAAAAAAAAAAAAAGAAGCCACCACTCCAGCATCCAGGGAACGAGGGTCCGTCTGGAGTCTGGGCGGCATCCGCTGCACCATGGCATCCGCTGCACAGGACGTATGACTTTGCCTCCGTCTCTTCGTCTGTAGAATGGGGACGATGGCACGTCTCTTTTCAGCCTGCCCCCTGGAGTGTTTTGATCGAGTGACAACGGTATGGCGACAGCACCGTTATTTGCTGGCTGTGTTACGCCCCAGGCTGAGCTTCGAGACTTCCCCACGCAGTCACCGGTGACACAGCGAACCTTTCCGGGCCTCCTCCCAGCCCTGGGAAGTGGGAGCCACAATGCTGCCCGTCTCACAGAGGAGGAACAGAGCCCGGAGAGCTGGAATAGTCTGTCTGCGGGCTCTCGGCCATGAGGGGTCCAGCTGGGCTGCAGAGACCGCCTCTTCAACCAGTGCACTACCCTGCACCCCTCACCCCAGCATAGACGGCTTGGGTTCAGGGGACGGTACGATGCAGTACTTTGGGAGTGAGCGGACAATCCTGGCGATCCCTGGTGGTGAAGGCGAAGGCGAAGTTGGCATCCCTGCACATACGAGTCCAGGAAATTAACCAAAAGGAAATCAGTAGGGCTTTGGGCCAGGAGACATCTGAGAATTAGGAAACCCCTAGACCAGGAGTCAGCAAATTCGGCCCACGGCCTGTTTTTGTAAATAAAGTTTTATTGGAACGCAGCGATGCCCACTTGTTTGGGTCTTCCACGCAGGGCCGCGGAGTTGAGTAGTTGCCTCGGAGACTGTATGGGCTGCAAAGCAAAAATATCTGCCATCTGGCCCTTTGCAGAAGAAGTGTGCCGATCCCTGGTCTGGCCGGAAAGCTTTCCAAGGACAGGGTCTGCGGTAGAGGCATGAGTTGGGCTGAAACAGGGAACAAGGTGCTTCGCCACGGCTGAGGCTCGAGAACCCGAGAAGCAAGACTTGCCCTTCCCCGCAGGTAGGTCTTTGCCCAAACCAGGCCCTCTGGCTCTCGTGCCTTCTGTCCGCCAACCTGCCCTCCCCGCCTCCCCGAAGCTCTCTTGCTCACCGCTGTGTTGCCGGGGTCTAGCCAGCGTCTCACAGTGTAGAGACACAACCCTGTGCATCTTTGACAAATGAACGCATGATGATTCTGCCAGAGTCATCCTTCGACCTTGGGTGGGTCTCAGCCCCTCTGGGCCTCGGTTTTCACATCTGTAGGAGGACCATGGTCAAGATCCGTTTTCCGGGTCCCGTGCCTGGGAGTCCTCTGAGTGGGGAGGGGCGGGTGGGGCTCGGGGTTCAGGGTCTGATTCAGGAGCCAGGGGGAGCAGGCAGCTTGGTGCGGCCAGGGGAGTCAAGAGAGGAAAAGGAGCAGGCACCAACGAGGAGGACCGGAGTCAAGAGGGAGTGGCGGGGAGAAGACAAAGGGGAAGGGTCCTGAGCCGGGGAGGCAGATGGGAAGGAGTGGCCCCCGGGTGGGATCGCGGGGAGGCACCGGCCACAATCACAGACCCAGCAGCAGCTCGTGATACCACAAGCAGAAATGCAGCTTTCCGAGGAGAATGAGCCTGGGGAGCTAATGAGCTCGGGAGGTGCAAAGGACGCCTTCGCGTTAATTCCTGCTCCCTGGGAGCAGCCGGGGAAGGGAGAGGGGGCCGGGCCGGGCTGGGCAGCTGGGCCCCACTCAGGGGCTCGGCCAGCTGGTCAGCCGCCGGCTGGGGCTTCGAGCCAGGCCCGCGGCTGCTCACCCGCCTCGAGCCCCGCTGCCTCCAGCCTTGGGCAGGGGAAGGAGGGATCACCCTGTGGTCTGGTCCCTGGAGCCAACGTTATATGACAGTCGTGCGCTCACCTGGGTGGTGAATCAGTCCAGTGGCTTCCACAAGCTCGCGTCTTTGAGGTTTTATTTATTTTTTTTAATAATTTTAAAATCTGAGCATAGTCGCGCGTCTTGGAGCTTTAAAAAATATTCAGCTCCTCGTCATTGTTGGTGATGATAACACCCACCGCGATGAAAATAATAATGGTGGTAACAACAGCTTCCTGTTGTGTCCTGGGGTCCCCGAGCCGCCTGGGAGGTGCACGGGGGCTCCCACATCAAAGGTTTTCATCCTCTGTGACAAAGACTTAATTGACTGGATGCTTCCTGGTTGTGGGGGGCGGGCTCATGTGCTACAGGATGCTGAGCAGCACCCCTGGCCTCGTGCTCCCCCACCCTGGCCAATCGCGACAACAAAGGTCTTTGACATCTCCAGATACCCCATGGAGTGGGGCGGAAGTGCCCCTGGTGGAGAACCCCTGACTGTGTCCTGCTTTACAGATGGGGAAGCTGAGTTAGGCAGGACGTGTCCCTCCAGCCCTGCGTGTCAAGTGCCAGCTTTTGGCTTCACTCGCCCTTCCCCAGCCCCCAGCCGGGTACTAGGATTTGTTAGTTATTTTTCAGAGTTCCAGGCTTTTTCCATGCATGTATTGACAAAATTGGGATCAGGCTGAATGTGCCGTGAGGTGCCTGCTCGTCTCCGTTAACAGCCTAGCACATGGAAGGTTGGGTGAGAAGAACAAGTTGCCGATCAGTATATATAGCATGACACCCTTTGTGTAAACACACACACACACACACAAATACACGCAGGTATATTTGTGTCTGCAGAGAAACTAACTGTCCAGAAAGATACACACAGAGTTGTGATCAACAGTCTTCTCTGAGGTTGAAGGGATGGGAGCAGGGAACGGAAGACATTACGTTTCTCCACTAGACCCTTCTGGACCGTTTGGAACTTTGCATGGGCCGCATCATTCTTTCTAATTCTAAGGATTGCTAAAATGACACGAAGATCCCCTCTTTGACCGTGAATAGACACCTAGAAGTTGAACTTTTAAATACCGCAAGATGCTCCTTTGCACGGATGTGCTTTCACGAATCTCACCGTTTCCTCCGGTTGCAGGTTGGCAGTGGTTTCCAGGCATCCCAACTGTACGCAACCCTGTGATGAACACCTCAAGCCAGTGCCTCCGAACGGGAGCCTGGGGCATAGACTCCTAGGGTTTCCCCTTGACTCAGCCCCACGGGGAGCACTTGATGGCATCATCTCATTGGATCTTCTTAGCAACACCCTCGGGTGGACATTATCATGGTTCCCATTGTGCAGTGCGGAACATGGGACACCAAGAGGCCCGGTGACCTGCTCCAGGTCCCACAGGGAGGGAGGAAGGATTAGAGAAGCATTAAAGAAACACTAACTCTCGATGAAGACTTTCTCCCTTACGTGAGTCAAGGGCTTGGAAGCAAATAGAAGAGGCGATAACCCTCTGTGGGTTGGATTTTCAAAGTTAACGTGCGCCAGCATCACGTGGGGATGGCGGAAGGCAGATCCTGTGGAGGTTAGAGAGAGGCGGCAAGGAGGGAGGTGGCATTCGCTCCCACAGGACGGGACCAGGGATACTTGTGACGGGTGTTCTGTCCCTTGGCTGCGGTGGCCGTAAAATTGCATAGAACCAAATACACAGACAAATGAGCAGAAAGGAGAAGAGAACACGGAGGAAACAAACCTGCTGAAATCCGAATCAGGTGGGCCGATCCGTGCCCTGACTGTGACTTGTACCATTGTTCTCCAAGACGCTGCCTCCCCGGGGGGGACCTGGATGAAGGGTGAGCGGGATCTCCCTGTGTTCTTTCTACAACCGCGTGCGAATCTAACGTACCTCAAGATAAGAAGTTTGAAAAAAAAAGTCTCCTGTCCTGAGCTAGGAGGTCTGGGGTAAACTGAGGCCCTGCATTCCTAAGGAGTTTGCAAGGGGTGCTGCTGGCCACGACCGCACAGAGCCTGATGCTACGCCGCTTGCTATGGTGGCCCGTGGTCGTAGGTCGTTATCCAGCGCCCGAAATGTGGCCCATCTGGCTCGAGGGGCACTGTAAGTTCGAAAGAGTGGGTTTCGAAGACGGTGTGAAGAAGAGGAGGTCAAATATTTCATTAAGAGCCTAAAGAATTTATTGTATGTTGAGATAGCATTTTGGAGCCGTTGGATTGAATAGAGTGGACAATTCAATTGAGTTTTACCTGTTCCTTTTTACTTGTGAAGGATGAGACTCTTGGAAAATTTTGAATTATGTCTGTGGCTTGCATTATATTGCTCTTGGGCACAGCTCTGGGCCCGTGGGTGGGAGGAGGGCGGCATCCAGGGAAGTGGTCACGTGAGGCAGTCAACAAACACATGCTGGACGGACGCCGTGTGAGGAGGTGAGCCAAGCGGCCGTGGACCGTGACCTCGTGGAGCTCGTGGCTTAGAAAGGAAAAACTGGCCGTTGTGTGAGGTCCTGAAAGCCGGGGAGAAGGGCTTTCAAGGAGGAAGCACAGGGCAACGAGGAGTCAGGAGCTGTGCCGATATTACCCCTGCCTTGGCAACCCGGAGGCAGACGATGTGGTCGGAGGATGCGGCCGATCGTCTCCTCTGGGCTGGCCATCGGGCTGACTGCCTGTACCACTGAAGAACCAGCCAGGTGAGGCCACGGGGTAGGTAGTGACACGAGCCCCATGTTATAGCTGCAAGAGAGAGGCCCAGAGAGGTGAAGGGGGCTCCCTGAGGCTGCACGGCCACAGAGTGTCTGAACGGGGATTTGAAACCAGCTCCGCCTGCGTGGCCTCGCTGGAGAGCAGAGTTACTGCGCTGTGGCCTGCAGGCCGTGGCTGCAGGACTCTCGCCCACGCCAGCCCTCCAGAGAGCAGAAGGGGGCTCTGCTATTCCTCCTCCCCGGGGCACCTTGGCTGCCGCCCTCCCCAGCTGGTGTCGCTGGAAAATTCGATGCTTTCCCATCCTTCATCTTCAGCCCCAATGGTGTCCTCACGGCCCCTGTGGATGCTGGTTCTTGGAGTGGGGGTGGCCCCGCCAGCACCGGGGGGACTCCTCTCTGCGGCCAGAGCAAAGTTAGAGCCGAAGTCACTTCCGCCCCCCCTCCCCCTCCCCGTGGTCCCCAAGCCCCCCTCCAGCTTCGGCGCAATTTAATGTCTCACCGAGCTGTCCCTATTTGACAAACAGGTGATTTTGCTAATGAGGAATAAATGAGATCCACAGGATGAGAGAGGGTGTGCGGCAGCTGGCGTGAGGGCAAGATGTGCCGAGTTTATTAAAATAATATCTGGCCACATGCTCGGGGCTCAGGGTCCAGGCTGGAGGAGCGACTCGCTTTTCTCTCCTCCACCCTCTGCTGCTCCCCAAGCCACGCTCGCCCCTGTCCCCTCCCAGCTTCCGGAAGGCGCCTATCCCCAATCCCGGCTGGCTGTGCCAGAGCGGACCCTGGCAAGGGTGCCCGCTCCTGCGGGAGGCGGGGGAGGGGGGCAGCGGGGCGACGGGGCTGACGGATGGCCGGGTGTGCGAACGTGCGCGTGGGGGTGTGTGAGGGCGGGTGTGACTGCGTGTGGGGGGCTGAGCGGGAGAGGCTCGTCAAATGGGAAGAACAGGAGGGAGAGGGCAGAAGAGCTGGCGTTTGATGAGGAGGGTGGGCAGGGGAGGGGAGGGAGGGCTGGGGGTGGGAGATCGGAGGGGGAGAGATAGAGGAGTAAACACACAGGAAGGCGGAGGGAGGGCCCCTCACGGAGAGAAAGAAGAGGTGCAAGGAGAGATGAAGACACGCCCAGAGGTAGCAGCCAGACTGGAACAGGGGGGAGGAGGGAGGGGGGAGGAGGCGGGGGAGGGCGGGAGAGATTTAGAATCTCAGAGATGGACACACACGGGAGGGAGACTAGCACTGGCAACTGTCCTGAAGGCAGGGCAAGCGGGGGAGGGGGAAGGAATCTAGGAGCCGGACCCAGGCAGAGGGAGGGGGGAAGGAGACAGGCCGAGTGGGGAGAGCGTGTGGGGGGGAGGAGGGGAGGTGGGCGGGTGGCCGTCGAAGCACAGGAGCTCCGAGCTCTGGGTTCCCGGATGGCTGCTCGAGCACCTGCCACCATGTGACCTGGGCTGGGCGTCCGCCCTCTCTGGCCTTGTTTTCCCCCAGCTGCCCCATGGATGATGAGGGGTTGAACTTGACCCCTGGTACAGAGGTCCTTCCTTCGCTACTGCTGGATGAGAAGGGCTGAGGCGGGAGAGGAAGGGGTCACACGCAGGGGTGACGGTCCCTCTTCTAAGGCCGGGACCAGAAGAGAAAATGGGACGCCAGCCTCCCAGGTGCAGCCTGGCCCTGGTGGCCCCGCGCGGTGGCCCTCCAAGGACAGGAACCGGAGCAAGTGTGGGGTCTGGAGCAGAGGAAGTGGTGTTAAGGCAAAAAGGTGGATGGAGGACCGAGAGGGGAACACAGGCACATCCTGCCTTTCCCGTCTCCTTCCGTCCTCTTGTCCCCTGGTCCTGTTCCCTCTGTGGGGAACACCCTCTCACCCGTCCCCCCACCAGCTCCAGGATACCTCCTTCTGTGCACCACCTCCCGTCCCCCCCTCCTCAGAGCCCGGGGAGCAGCCAGAGGAAAGGAAGAGGGCATCCTGGAAGGCTTCCCAGAGGAGGTGAGGCCTGGAAGTGAGTTCCCAGTGAGGTCTTGGCTCCTGTCCTTGAGTCAGGTGCCACTATGGGAGTTTGTGTCCCATGTGGCCGTGACTCCATTTACTTAACACTGTTCTTCGAATCAGTTTACTCTTTGCGTTTAAACAAGTGCATTTAGGAAAAAAACGTGCATCACAGTATAATCATCTTGGCACAGGACCAGAGGGACAGGAGCCCTGGGGGCCCCAGATGGGGGCCTGGGCCAAGGCAGGGAGGTGGGACACGCGGAAGGAGGCAGGCAGATCTGAGGGCGCTGTGAATGCTGGGGGAGAAGGGCGGGCTCTGTGTGGGAGGCAATAGGGAGCCGGAGAAGGTTGGGAGAGGCACACTGAAGCATGTCCGGGGTGGCAGGTCTCATGGGGGCCCGCCCTGCACACCTGTCAGTCCTCTCTACCCACTGTCACTGCCGTCACCACCCTCTCGCATTCTGTTTCTGCCACCGGCTGTGCCCTTTCCCTTTCAAAGGCCATTTCGTCTGTCTCTTTTTAAATCTGTCATTTCCCCTCTGGGTTCTAGCGCCTGCCTGGCCCCTCCCCCACCAGGCAGGCTGCGCCCCGGGACCGAATTCTGCGGCACCCTCCCCGCCCTGCCTCTGCAGCTCCCCTCCACCGGCTGCTGGGAGCCCAGGGCACCGCACACAGTGGGTCTTCAGGAGTGGTTGGACGGGTCTGTGCCCTGGCTCTTTCCTGCTGCTGCTGTGCGGTTCCCCCCCAAGAAGGGAGCCCTGCCCGGTGTGGAGGGGAGAGAGGCAAACCACACTCTGGGCCCTCCACGCCTCCCCCTCCCCTCCCCCCTTCCTGACAGTTTTCCTGTCGAGGGCTGTCTTCCTTCCCATCCATCATTTCCTCTTTTTCGCTCCCTCCTCCAGTCCCACACCCCCATCACTCTTGCTCAGGCAGAGCTATACCCCCTCCAGCTCCAACGATCCCCAAAGCAAACGGCCCTGCTCCTGGCACTCCTGGGTGAGCCCCCCTGATGGGGAGGGAGGCTGCAGAGACCTGAGATGGGTGGCGATTGCGGGACGTGCTTAGAGCTCAGTTAATAGCCCAGAAGCCACACAAACACCCGCCTCACCTGGCCCCACCTCCAGCCACTCGGCCCAGGATGCAGGGAGGGAGGAGCGTGTTCTCCTGAGATCTCCCGTCACAAGGGAGGACCCAACACTCGCCTTTAGGAATGATGCTCGAAGTTATGCCATGATACTGCATGCTAAGGGTTTATCCCTGTTTAGATCTTTACAAAGCAATTTCTAAAACTAACACAGAAGGATCCAGACCACAACACCCACAGGTAGAAAACAGAAGGGAAAGAAATAAACTCTGATATTAATAGTGGCTGTCTTTCAGTGGTGGGCCTCTGGGTAAAACATATATTTTTGCCTCCTTTTCGGTGTTTTCCACATGTTTCTTAACGAGCATCTTTACATCAACTCATTGTTTTCAAATGGCTGTGTTTGTCCAGGCGTCTGCGTATGCATTTAACCTATCATTTGCTGATTTAATAGCGCTATTTGGAAAGTGCTGTATTTTCACATTTAAATTTTATTTATTTTTTGAGTAGGTAATACATTCACATGGCTTAGAATTCAAAAGGTACCCCAAAAAGGTATGAAGTGGAACTCCTACCCCTGTCCCCATTGTCCCCGGCCACCTGGCTCCCCTTTTGGAGAGAAAAGGTAGCCCCTGTCCTCACATGTGTTTCTAGACACAGCATCTTGTTAGAAAATTGGGAAACAGACACATACTAAAAAATTTTTAATGTTTATTTATTTTTGAGACACACACACACACACACACACACACACACACACACAGAGTGTGAGCGGGGGAGGGTCAGAGAGAGAGGGAGACAGAATCTGAAGCAGGCTCCAGGCTCCAAGCCCTCAGCACAGAGCTTGATGTGGGCCTCGAACTCACGAACGAGTGAGATCAGACCCGAGCCGAAGTCAGATGCTTAACCGACTGAACCACCCAGGCGCTCCAGGAAACAGACATATATTTTTAAGGAAAGAGATGATCGATTTTCTTTTCTGCTCAACTCAGTCCTCCACCGAAGGCTGGCATTTTCCCAGCCTGGGGCAGGTGGTCTCTCTGACTCTAGAATGGAATGCTCTAGAACTTTTCCCTGGCAGCCCTCCTGACCTCTCATGCTGGCCAAGGTCTCAAGAACCCCTTTCCCTTTTCAAACAATCTATTATTCCTGATTAGCAATGCAATGCAAATGAAAACGTTACGGGAACATGTAATCTAGAACATCCACTCTAATGCCACCCTCAGACATAACCAGTGGGAATCTGTGGGTTAATATTTCTGCAGCGTTTTCTTTTTCAGGTGTCTATTTTTAAAAAGTAGGGTTGGACCAAGCAGCGTTGTGGCATTTTCCAATTTTTCACTTAATTTATCTTCACTTAATGTATCTGCCCATGGCAGTACAGAGAGATATTCCTCAGTAAGAATATCCGTTTGGGGGAGGTGCTTTGGGGTAAGAGAAGGAAAACCCCATGTGCTCTGATGTCCCTTATTTTCAAAGGGGCTAGGACTGGTGAAGTCTAGGTGGGGAATGTCAGCCAAGCAAGGGGACTCAAGGTACCTGACACTTTGCCTGGAAGGAAGGAGACGCAGAGGTTCCTAGAGCAGAGCAGAAATGACAAAGGGCTGCCTTGATCTAACCCATGGCACCTGTGATCCAGGCTTGTGCTGGCTCAGTATTAGCTGGTGAGGGCCTGCGGAAACCACTTGGCTCACCTCCCTTAACTTTCTGTAGGCTCTCAAGATGTCAGAGCTGGCCGGGAGCCGGGAAGTCCCAAGATGAACACAGCCTTGGAGCCAGGAGGTCTGACCTGGTTACGGCCTGGTGGGACTCGTGATGCCTCCCGTTCCCCATCAGCAGGAGTTGAGGGTGGGGTGGATGTTGTGCCATATTCTTTTCATTTGGTGACCTCAACTTACCCCAGAACAACCCTGCATGGTAAGTGCTGCTATTACCCCATCCTACAGAAGAAGAACCAAAACTTAACGAGAGGAGACAATGCCCCTGAGTTCACCCAAATGATGAAGGCAGGAGCCAGGATCCGAACTCAGGGCTGTCGACTCTTGACCTCGCCTCTCTAAGGACCCGGTGGCCTAAGATTCCATGCGTTACGCTGACTTCTCTGCAAGGACAACCCCGGGGGATTGTGAGGGTGACTTCAGTGGGCTTGGGTCCGACTTTCTCTACATTTGGGCTTCTTGTCTTTCTTTATATTCCTCTGACACCCTTGAGCTGGAGGAGACTGGGTTTGAATCTTGCTCCTCCTTGCATCCCTAGCATCTGGGACATCGCTCTGTACACAGAAGCTCTCAATAAATATTTGCTGAATGGTTTTAAAAGGAAGTCATTCATCAAGCAACTTTTGAACTCCGGTTATATTTTGGCACTGTCCTAGGTGTTAGGGACAAGGAGATAAGGAATAATACTGAGTAATAATGCTGGTATCCTCTGTCATGTGCTGGGTAGTTTGCTAAGAGTAGGGGTGCATACACATATAATGTCAACCTGTTCGGTCCCAACTTCAAAGCAACACTAATATAGTCCCAATTTCTATAGGAAAGAAGAGCTCAGAGAAGTCAAGAGCTCGCCTAAGGGCACACAGCTTAGAAATAGTGGTGCTGGGCTTTGAAGATGGGTCTGTCAAGTTCCAAGGTGCGTTTTGTCACTAAACTGTAGTCTTTCCCTCCAGTCTCTGACCTCAAGGTGCGCGCACAGTAGATAGGATATGTGTGCAAATAACTAGAATAAAAGGTAGGAGGGGGTAGTTACCTTTGGAGAACTACAGTGAACAAGTGGATGATACAAGTTGTGTGACCTTTAGAGGATGGAGAGAGGGCCCATTTGTGGTTGGGGGAACAAGAGGGGTTTTATAGAAACACAGTGGCACTTGCACTGGGCATTGGGAACTAGGTGGGATTTGTCTCTGCAGAAAATGCAAGAAGATCAAGGTGAGGTAAAGGTCCAGAGTCGGGAAACCACAGAGCGCAGGCGCAAGGAACAGAACAGGTGAGTTTTCTTGGAACATCGGATGTAAAAGGGGAGGGGAGAAGAAGCCATCATGATTTGCACATAACGTGTCTTGTTAATTAGTTCGTCGGCTGCTTCTTTTGCATTTTTAAGGGAGACAGTCATATTACGTACATACATAATGACAAACTTGTCTCTTCCTCCCCCGACATTAAACTTTAATTTTTTTTCTTCTCTTATTACGTTGGCTACACCTGAGGTCTAAGGTTGGGTAGCAGTGACGACCCTGGATAACTTTATCTCAGTCCTGAATTGAAAGGGGGATCTTTTTAATATTTCATCGATAAGGATGTGGCTTGATGAGTTTTTTTTTTTTTTATCAGAAATGGAAGTTGAGACCAATCGTATGTGATGCTTTTAGATGTGACGCTTAATCGTATGTGACGCCTTCAGATTCTCTTGGACTCCCCTGCTTCCCAGACTTCAGCTGTTTGCTCTGCTCCAGCCACCACGGCGGCCAAGAGACTCCATGTGGGCCCGTGCGATTCTGCTGCCCAACGCCGATCAGCTACAAGCCCAGAGTCTCTGGCTTCTCTGGCCATTTCTGGACTTAGGACAAAGACCACACGATAGGGCATGGGTTCCCAAGAAGCTGCCAATGGCTTTCACGAGGCAACTCGAAATGCAGGAGAATGAATCCGGGAGGGGAACTTTGGCCAATGGGAAACGGAAGCTGAGGAGGGAGCTGGGCTGATGGATCCCATCTTTCCTCCTCTGACAGACTGCCCGGAGGCATGTCCATCTGGAGGCTCCCTGAGGGCTGAGCAGCCCCGCTGGCCAATCACTTGCTGTGCTTTTCCAAGAAACAGCGAGCCGGCGTGACAACAACTCACCGGGCCTTGTCCTCGTCCTCTCCTGCCTCAGTCCCCGCTTCCCTCACCTTCCCTGCCCTGGCTTTGCACCTTCTATCTAGCTCCTTTCTCATTTCTGGAGCCTGGGCGAGGGCATGTTTCGTACACCGTTTCAGCATTTACAGAGACACCCACGCCACGTTCCGTCAATCGGTTAACGGCGTGAATCCCATGGCTACTTTGTCTGAAACGGGTTTGCATCCCTGGCATAAACCCTACTGGGCAGCTGGGTCTTTTCGTAGGTGAGTGGGGGTTTCCGCTCCACGCTGCTGTGTACCTTGCGCGTGGCTGCGTGTCCACACCTGGGTACACAGGTAATGCGGCCTCTTGCGGCCGGGGCCCGCGAAGCCGCCTCTCTCAGCCTCCAGCCTTGTCTCTCCTCCGCGGATGAAGGCAGGCAGGCTGGCAGGTAGAGATGATGGAGGTGCTGGCAGCGGGTCTGAGGGGAGCTGGGAGGGGAGAGAGTGCAGAGAGGGAGGTAATTAGGAACCAGGCGGTATCACAAATCTCCCAGCCGCGCTGACACCCAGGGAGAGTGATCACACACTTGGAGTCAGCCCAGACAAGTGTGAAAGCCCTTCACTGCATCCCTAGGAAGAAGGAGGAAAGGAGCGACGCGGACCGGGCGGCCGGATGACAGCCCCGCCCCCAGCACACCCACCAAGACAGCCATGACGTCACCTTCACACTCCCCCTCCCTCAGCCCCGACCCAGGTCAGGGAGCTGTGATTCGAAGGTATGGAGGGGGCAGCGGAGGGCCCTGCAAGACGAGGGAGAGGTCTTGGGAGGCTGTGCCCCCGAGAAGGAAGGTGAGGAGAGCCTTCATCATGGCATCCAATCAAGGCCGGGCGGATCTTCGCGAGCCCTCAACAAGCACAGACTGCCCCCCGTCAGAGGTGGCAAGGCGTGCTTCCCGCACTTGAAAAATTGGTCCCCAAGGAAAGTGGGAATTAACACCGGTGGCAAGACGCCCGCGTATGTGTTATTTCTCAACACATTTGCTTGATGAAGAAATGGAGGCTCAGAGAGGCTGAGGCCTTGGCCCAAGGACACACAGCTACCAAGCGGCGGGAGTGAGACCTGCCTACTTAGGAAGTCCTAGCCTCCACCACACCATCCGCCTGCTCCCCTGGAACGGAAGGAGGAGCCCCGTCCATATGGGATAGGTTCTTGGAGGCATGGGGGTGTCAGAGGCAGGGAGACGGGCAAATTGCCCTTCGGGTCCCCAAACGGATAGAGGATTATGACCTCTGCCCCCACCCCTGGCACCCCCTGGGCTAGCTTTGGCTCTGCCGAGGATGTCCGAGAGAGAAATCTTTCTGGGTCAGTGACTTTGGGTCCGTGGGCATTCCAGAACTAGGGATGCTTGCTCTTCCTCTGGTCATCGCACCTGGCAAGGTGGCCCGAGGGAGCAAACTTCACTGGCCCTGGCACACGGCCCCCGTGGGTGAATCAGGTTTGCACTATCATTTTCTCCTCAGGCCCGCCTCCTCCCTGGAGTGGATGCTGGGGGTCGGTAAGGAGGCGAAAACCGGGTCGGTGGGGTCGACACACGGAGGGCTCCCAGCCTCTCTCCGATCTCCTCTCCGAGCACTCTTCCCCCTGTTCACTCTGTTCCCAGAACATTCTAGAATGTCTCCTGGCTTGGCGCCTGGGTTCCTGCTGTTCCCTCCTCCTAGAACGCTATTAGTTTTAAATCTTTCCTTGTCTGTTTTCTCTTCCACGAGTTCCCAGGTCAAATATCACCCTCTCAAAGAGCACCTCCCCGACCAAAGTAGCCTTCTTCCTCCACAGCATTTATTGCTAAACTCTGTAAACAAGTTGACAAAAAAATAAGCACAATAATTTTCGCCTCCTCCTCCTCCCTTTCCCTGCCATTATGTGGTAGATTTCACAAGAGCTGAGACTTTGCTTGCCTTGATCATCGCCAAGGTGGGGGCTTGACACACAGCAGGTGCACAACAAAAGTATCTGTTGAATAAGTGACTCATTGAATTAACGAATGGAGACACACACGGGCTCTGGAGCCAGTAGACTCTGGAGTCAAATCCCAGCTCTGCTACGTATTAGCTACATGATCTTGGGCAAGTTACTTAACACCCCCGTGCCTCAGTTTCCCTACTTTTAAAAAGGGGGTGACAGCAGTCCCTTCTTCATGAGGCTGCTGGGCGCGTTCCACGAGACAATGTAGAGCGCCCCATACATTCCACTGATCACCCGTTAACTACCTTGCCAAGGAGGAGAGTAGGGCCCGGAGAAGGGTGGCTGGTCCTGGGTCCCAAAGTGCACCAGTGGGATTGCAACTTAAACAGCCTGACTCCTGGCATCGCTTTCTTGAGGAGTTGGAACTCGATTCAGTAGGATCTGGCAGATGGATGGGTGTGCCCCTCGAGGAACTCACACCTGTGCTCCAGGAAGCAGGGACAGGGATCGCTCATAGCAACTCTGTAAGACAAACAGGACACCCTCTAAAGACCCTGCAAACCTGAATGAATGAGGGCTCCGTACAGACCTAGAGGGTCACACAAACTTGGCCTACGTAAGAAGGGCAAGTTCCAGAAGGACATGTGCAGTGGTCAGTGGTTCCCCATGGGGGGGGGCAATTTTGCCTCTCCACCCCCTACGGGCACATTGCACAATGTCTGGGGACTTTTTTGGTTGTCACCACTTGGGGGGGGGGGCGCTATTCGTATTTAGCGGGCAGAAGCCAGAGAAGCAATTCAACATCCTCCCATTTACAGGACAGCCATCCTCACTCAAAGAACGATCTGGCCTCAAATGCCAGGAGAGCCAAAGCTGAGAGACCCTGCAGCGGATAATGCCATTTCTAGAAGGCTCAAGGGTACATTAAATAAACTATAGGCTGTTTAGGGATCTATACATTTTTAGCAAAAGCATAAGGAAATAAATGCATTCCACCAGATTGGGTTTTCCATGAGAACAAGATTTTGGGGGAGAGGGGTCTCCACAGTGTTAGATGCTCCATGATTATGTTACATGCATGAAATAATGAGCAATGAACACTAATTTTAGGACAGTGATATTTAGGACAGGGATGGGGATTTTTTTTTTTACTAAGTCCTAAATATTTCATAATAAAAAAGTCCCCTGTGGGGACCCAAAGAAACAGTGCATCCTGCCTGCCTTTAAGGACAACCTCATCTCAGACCTGGGCTCTCACACTCACTAGCTTTATGACATGGGCACGCTGCTGGTTTGGGGTCTAAATTTCCTGATCTGCAAGCTGAGGTCCTACCTCCTGTATTTACCACTCAGGGCCACAGCGGAGCCCCAAGGAGATGCCAGCTGGAAAAACACTTGGCAAGGTCTGGGAAGGAGGTCTCTCTAGCACACGCAATCCCCCTCCCCCACCAGCTCTAGCTCTTTGGAGAGAGTCAGCACTGAATCTTCAGTGGAGTCCTAGCAGGTGCATGGACACCACACGCATGTGAATGGGCTCAAAAACCTGCTAAGGAGGAATTTTTCTAAATTTTGGACAGAAGGCAGCCAGCAGTGGGGGAGGGGGTTAGAGGCAAGCAAGGCTGAGCATTTATTTATCTATCATCTATCTATCTATCTATCTATATGTTTATTTATTTTTTGAGAGAGACAGAGCATGAGTGAGTTAGTGGCAGAGAGAGAGGGAGACACAGATCCGAAGCAGGGTCCAGGCTCGGAGCTGTCAGCACAGCTCGAACCCACAAACCACGAGATCATGACCCAAGCTGAAGTCGGACGCTTAACCAACTGAGCCACCCGGGCACCCCAAGGCTGAGCATTTATATGTGCATGTGAGGATGTGCGCGTGTGTATGTGTGACTATCAGGGACTACGTGTGTGTGCGCCTGGGTCTAGGCATGTGTGCGAGGGTGCATGGGAGCTTGTGTGCGGTCTACGTGCACGTAGGTGTCTGCATAATCATCTGATGACGGTGTGTGTTGTGTGTGTGTGTGTGAGTGGATGTGCACACATCTTTGGTGTGTGATTGTGTACGCATATGTTGTGCATGGTTCTGTGCGTGGGAATAGAAATGGATGGATGAGTGCATACACATTTGTGTTTGTGTACAAGTCCTCATCAGACACACGTGTGTGCATGTGAATGTGGACCAGTGTATACGTATTTGTGATTGTGTGCATATAAATGTCTATATTCTTCTACAGATAGGTGTCTCAGTCTTCCTCCCTCTCTCCCTTTCTTCCACCTCTCTCCATCTCCCTTTTGCTCAGGTGTCCAGGCCTAGGAATGGCAGGGCCTCCCTGCTTCCCCGGCTTTGGGTACTCCCAGCAGGTGGGAGGCAGCTCTGGACAGACTCCTAGCAGGTGAAATATCCCTCTCCAGCCCCTACTGAGCCCCAGCCAGAAAGGAATTCCCTGCAGGCTCTTCCCTAATCCCCCACTGGGTCCCTCCCCCACTCACCTCTCCACATCTCCCAGGACAAAGGACCCTTTTGGTTCTGTATTCACGGGTGGTCACATTCCTCACAGCTTGACTCAGAATGGGGTTGGGGGAGGCAGCGACGTTTCTTGGGGGGGGGGGAGAGTTGGGCAATCTCTATTAGTCTTGGTTTCCTCCCCTGAGAAATGGGGGAAGACACTGCAGAAAAATCAGCAGGCAAACCTATATTGCCATTGTGGTTACATTTTATCAACCTCCTCCTTTGGCCAACTCAGGATATGTTTACTGAGAACCTACTCTGTGCCAGCTTCTCCACTAGGGACTGAAAACCTGAGATGAACGAAAGGCATTTCTCCATCTCGGGGAGTCCATGATGGCATTGGAAGAGAGAGGGAACCACCGAGAAACAGGTCACTAGAATCCTAGATTGGACATGTTACCAGGAGGCAGGTGGAGGATTAAACACCTTGCCACAGTTCCAACTTACGTGACTGATTAAAGTCAACGTTTCTTAGCATGTCATTCGAGGCCCCTTATGATGGAGGGAGGCACAACTGGGGAGGCTTTCTGGAGGTGCAGGTGTGTGAGAGAGAATCGGACCGTGATGAACAGGTATTTGGGTAAGTGGAGAGGGAAGGAGGGGCCTTCTGGAAGACAGATCTCGGCTTAAGGAAAGAGTGTGGCTGCTGGACCTTGCAGTCTGGCTGGTCCACAAGAGATGGGGTTGGCCTGGTGACAGATCCCATGTATTGATATCCGTGCCTGGCGGGGGGGGGATGTTCCAGTTGACAACGTGACTTCACCCGTTACTTCACCTTTTCCTTGACCCAGTGAGGCGTGTGCCCATCTGGCGAATGAAGAGAGGGAAGAAACGGGAAAAAGTGGTAACTCAACTGGGATGAGCCCAGCCTTGGCGCCCCTGTATGGGGAAACACTTGGTGAATACCTCGAGACCCCAAGGCTGGAAGGTATCTCTGGGGATGGCAGGTTCCTGCTTTGTCTATAAGTGCTTATGTTTTGACTTTATCATCAAATAAATGTTACCACTAGGGACACACTTACGTTCCTGGCTCCCCCATTTATCTGGTCACCCATCCATCCACCCCACTATCCATCTTCCTATCCACCATTACTATACATCCACTCATCTATCCACTCACCTTTTCACCCACCTGCCCACCCATCCATCTACCCACCCAACCGCCCACCCACACATACCATCACCCATTCATCTCCGTACCTACTATCCACCCATTCATAATATGCCTATTCATCTTTTGTCTGCCGTCCATCCATACGCTTCTCTGTTGATGCGTTCCTATCCATTCACCTACCCATTTACCCATTCGTCTACACATCCGTCCAATTACCAATCACCCCTGTACTATCCACCCATCTGTTTGTCCAACCAATCACCCATCCATCCAAACGTTCAACTGACAACCTTGGCACTAAGTCACTCATCCACCCACCTATCCACCCACCCACTCAATATTCCTGGGTTCAGACTGGGCAAGATGATCCAAGTGGGTCTAACCCAGCCATCTCTGTGGGCTTCCGGGACTCAGGCTGGGATATTCTAAAGACCAACCCACACGCCGAGGCCCCCCGGGGATGCGAGGTGGAGACCACGGGGGTGGCAGTAACTTAAATGCAATCTCTTCTGGGGTGTAAAGGTCACCCACGCACTCTTTCTTCTGGGCCCAGCGGGAAGAATTTGGGGACTGAAGAAAGCGGGAGACACGGAGAGACAGAAACCTGGGGGGGGGGGGGTTGGAGAAGAGAGAGGAAAAGAGACTTGGTGAGCAAACTAGAGAGGGGGAGAGAAAGAGGGAAATTTATAGAGAAATTGGAAGTGGGATAGAGACAACACGGAGGTGGGGGGGGAATGAAGAGACAGCTTGGAATAGCCTATCTTACCTTTGGTGGGGGAAGGAGGGGGAGGGAGAGAGGTCGGAGGGCAGGGGAAAGCGGAGGCGAGAGGGTCCCAGTGTCACGGCCCCGGGCCCCTCGCTGGGCACCGGACTCCCCAGAAGTCCCCGCGGCCCCGGGAAGCCACCCCCACGCGGGGAGGACGCGGCGCGGGGCGCTCGGGAACCGCGGTCGCGTGGGCTCGGCCGGCCGCGCCATCAATTAGGCGGTCGCCGGGCCTGGCGAGCGGCAGCGTCTGTGGAAATTACCTTTTAATTTCTTAATTACATTGTCCTCACCTGCAGCTCAACCCGCCTCCGAGAGGCGCGCGCAAAGCCGCTTCCCGGATCCCCTCCCCCGGTGCCATAAATTAGGACGCCGCCCGCCCGCGCGCCCTGGTGGTCCCCGCGCCCCCCGCGCCCCGCCCACCGGTTGTTTTAACCTCGCGCGGCACCTTCGAGGAGCTTCGCCAGTGGCCTCCCCTCCCCCACCCCGCCTCATCTCCCCACCGGGGGGGACCCGAGACCCGTCCCAGGCGCAGGGTGGGGGCTCTGGGCAGCCAGACCTGAACTCTCCAAACCAGGCCTTTGCTGGATGGAGCGCCTCCGCTTCTCAGAACCTCGGTTTCCCCGTCGTCGTCGGTCACATGGAAAGGAAAGTAGCGCCCCTTTGTCTGGACTGGGAGGCTTAACGGAGGAAAGCGGAAGCGCTTAGACCCGGAGTGCTCTCAGAATGTTAGCTATTGTTCATTGATGCGCTTAACGAGTGGGTTTTGAGTACCTACTATGGATGAAGGGTTCCAGAAGTCTCTGCAGACACAGAGGTGAACAAAACAGTGTGTGCCTGTTGATGAGGGTGATGACGACGATGGTGATGATGATGACGAGGGTGGTAGTGTGGTGGTCGTGGGTGATCCTCCCGGACGCACAGGGTTCCAGGATTTGTGAGACCCTGTGTGGGTGCTGCAGATCGGGGCATGGTTAGGAGGTGATGTTGGGGAGGCGAATGGGGATTCAGGGTGGAGGAGCTGCCAGATCAGAGTGGGGGGTGACCCACAAGGCAGCCGCAAGGCTGCGTTGGAGGTGGTATGGAGGCCGTGTGACAGACAGGAGCCGGGCTTGCCTAAACCCACCCGGTCACTGGTGGAGCTCAGGTCTGCCCTTTCAGTGCCTTCCCCTCCCATAGCTCAGCGGTTCTCCAAGCGTGGTGCTCCCTCATGGCCAGCAGCATCGGCATCCTTCCAGAGCTTGTTAGAAATGCAAATTCTTGGAGCCCCTCGGTGGCTCAGTCCGTGCGACTGTTGATTTCGGCTTGGGTGACCATCTCACGGCTGGTGAGTTCAAGCCCCCCATCAGGCTCTGCGCTGACAGTGTGGAGCCTGCTTGGGGTTCTCCTCTCTCCCTCTCTTTCTCTCTCTCTCTCTCTCTCTCTCTGCCCCTCCCCACCTCAAAAATAAATAAACTTAAAAAAAAAAGAAATGCGAATTTTTGGGGCCTACTCTGAGACTTACCAAATCGGAATCTCTGGGGTCAAGGCCAAGGAATCTGTATCTTCACAAGCTCCCCAGGAGATCTCTATGCTCACTAAAGTTGGAAAAGGACTGTCATCACCGAAGCAGTTTCTTTGTTCATTGCCTTTTAAAGACCATCCTGGGGGCGCCTGGGTGGCTCAGTCGGCTGAGCATCCGACTTCGGCTCAGGTCATGATCTCACGGTCCATGAGTTCAAGCCCCACATCAGGCTCTGTGCTGACAGCTCAGAGCCTGGAGCCTGTTCCAAATTCTGTGTCTCCCTCTCTCTCTGACCCTCCCCCGTTCATGCTGTCTCTCCCTGTCTCAAAAATAAATAAATGTTAAAAAAAATAAATAAATAAAGACCATCCTGATGTGGGGCCCCTGGGTGGCTCAGTCGGTTAAGCGTCCGACTTGGCTCGGGTCATGATCTCGCAGTGTGTGTGTTCGAGCCCCACGTCGGGCTCTGTGCTGACAGCTCGGAGCCTGGAGCTTGCTTCGGATTCTGTGTCTCCCTCTGTCTCTGCCCCTCCCCTGTTCATGCTCTGCCTCTCTCTGTCTCTCAATAATAAATAAAATGTTAAAAAAAAATTTAAAGACGATCCTGATGAGAGGGGTTGAGATTGCACTTGGGCTGAGACCTCAGCATTTCAGGGTCTCAGGCCTTGGCCAATGCCTGGGTTAGAGCCTGTGCCTTAGTCCAGGCTCACCCTGGAATCGCCTGGATGACGTTGAGAAGGTCCAGGTGCCCAGGTCCCATCGCGGACGGATCCAATCTGAGTTTCTAGGAGAGGGTCCTGAGCATCAACCTTTTCAAAGCTGCCAGGCAATTCCGATGTTCAGGGAGAGACGGCTGACAGCAACCACCAGTGGGAAGGAGACCAGAATGGGAAGTCAGTGGTCTTGTTTCCAAGGTCAGTCCTGCCACTAACTCACCAGTTGGGGCCAAACGTGTGACCCTCCCGGTGGCCATATTCTTTCGGTTTATCGTACGTTCTGAGGCATTTGGGGAGAACATGAAGAAAAGGCAGATTCTACGTGGGACCTGAGTCCTGGCATTTGATCCCTACGTAGGGTTGAGGCAGGACCTGAGCATATGCATTTAAAACAACAAAAGCCAGCACATAAACTTTACCATAAAGCCTCAAGCTTTGAGCAATCTTAAGACCTGTCAGAGCAGACAAGTTGACCTGCTTGAATCCTACATCCCAACTGGAACTAAGCTTCTGTTTCAAGGAAGGGAGACACGTTAGAGGGGCACCTGGGTGGCTCAGTTAATTAAGTGTCTGACTTCGGCTCAGGTCATGATCTCGCGGCTTGTGGGTTCGAGCCCCGCGTCGGGCTCTGTGCTGACAGCTCAGAGCCCTGAGCCTGCTTTGGATTCTGTGTCTCCCTCTCTCGGCCCCTCCCCACTCACTCTCTGTGTCTCAAAAATAAACACTAAAAAAAGAAAAAAAAGAAAAAAAAAAAGAAAGGGAGACTCATTAGAGACAAGAATGACTGTCCTGCCTTAAGCAACTGGCAAACCAGATAACATCTAACAACAGTTTCAGATGTTGGGCACTAGGCAGCCCCGGTCTCTGCTCCCCAAGAGAAAAAAGCAACCGAGATAAGCCTGATGAGAGTTGCTGGGCCGCAGGGGAAGGCAAAGCCAAAGAATTGGGTGGTTTCTTCAGCCCAACTCAAGGCAGAGACCAGAGTTCGGGGATTCCAAGATGGCTGGCATCTGTGGGACAGAGCGCTTGAGAAGAGAGATCTTCATGGGGAGAAACTTCCAGAAACCTGCAGAGGCCTGCCCTCAGGTCTTTAGGTCTGTGCATGTGAGAGAGGAAACTTTTGGAGGCCAAGGGAAGGAAGAACCCTTAAATGGAGCAGAGAACAATGTCTGGGTCTTACGTAGGGGGAGAATAGTTCTCTTCCCTTTGGCCAGAGTGAAAAGACCCCACAATAGACAGGGCATGAGGTACGATCCTCAGGCAGAGTATTGCCTTAAAAGTGGTGATAAATTATCCCTAGATTAAAGGTTGCTCCAGAATTGCCCTAAGGCAGCTCAAAAGTAAGATTCAAAAAGGCACCTCTGACTCCCAGTGACTTAGCTCTGTGCCCGGAACCCAACTCGGCACTATTTACAGGAATTTAGCAAAACTGAGCCGCCGACAAGGAAAAGTCACGACACACAGCACCCGGTCACGAAGGTCGCGTAAGGAAAAATTCAGAATGTGGGCAAGGCTTTATGGACAAGGATGGACCCCAAAGAATTGTTTATTGGGGTGAAAAATCAGATGCAAACAAAATGTCCAATTGCAGGATAAAAAGAAACGGTGGTATATGCATAGGATGGATTGCTGTGTCCATTATTAAAATACTTTAAAAACGTCGAACCCCCCCACCCCTTGATAAAATACCCACTGAAAGGCAAGGAGTGGGATGTGGGCTCCGGAGCCCAGATGCCTCGCTTGAACCCTGGCTTTGCCCACACACGGGCTGTGTGGTGTCTGGGAAGTCTTAGACTCCGTGAGCCTCAATACAACAGGATTCGATAAAATAACACTAGTAAAATGCTTAACCTCTGGCATGTAACAAGCAGATGATAATTACTCGCTGAGGTCATTTGCTGTTCCCCAAGTCTATATACAGTGGGAGAGTTAGGTTTAAAATTCTATGCGAGAGACAAAACAGAAGTACATGAATGTACTTGGTTATCTCGGGGTGATGGGAAGGCAATGCCGAGATTAGAAATGGAGAGTTTTGACATGGAGCGGAAAGGACAAGAGATTAGATTGACAGACACGCGAGAGGTGTGGCAAAAGTCACCGGAGGAACTGGGGGGGGGGGGCCCAAGGGCAGTGGACCCTCCCCAGGCTGAGCCGGGGGAAGGCAACTCCTGGGGGAGCAAAGATGGGGAGAAAGGGGTGTGGGGACCATCCTTAGAGAATGATGAATTGACTGGTAGGGATGTGCATGATGGAGAGTGGCGGGAAAGAAAGACGGGAAATGTCTTAAATGTCTTAACAAACGTAGAGCCATGAAAGCCTCAGGTAGGAACTATTTTAAGTGTCATTTTCTAAGGAGAAAACCCAGGCGCAGAAATGTTGAAAGGCTTAATTAAAGTCCCCACAGCTGGTGGGTGGTGGGGCCAGGACTCGAACCCTGGGCAGCCTGGCTCCAGAGCCCCTAATCCCCGCCACAACATGACATTGTGAATATCTGGCTGGAAAATTTGGCTGTTTTCTCTTTGCAATCAGAAGCCATGGATGCTTTCATAAAAGAACTTGAGAGTGACCAGCCAAAACGCAACCCTGGCTCTACGTGAGAATAATTGCTTTTTCCTTCCTTCCTACCTCAAAAGATATTCAGGAAGAAACCAAAGGTGATCTATTGGCCACGGAACAGGAGATTGGATTTAACCCATCAACTCTGACCCTCCGGGAGAAGCAAAGCATTTCCATTGTGAGCTGTAGATTTCTTGTCTTAATAATGATGGGGGTATGGGGATGGGGGTATGTCGGGGGGCGGGGCAGGGAGAAGGGAGTGTTTCTAGTTGGGGGGCAAAAAAACCCCCCAAAATTTTATCTCAGCCTCAAGTGGGGATCGGCCGTGCCAAAATATCTGTATTATCGATAACAATAACGATGGCGATTATTATATTTTATTTTTCAATCGTGGTAATTATGGTACATTAAATCATTAGCATTCATTATTCCTACAATGTGTAATTAGGACAATGGTAGATAGATTGCTCTTGACTGTAATGAAGTTTTTATAATTGTCATTTATTGGCATCAAATTACCTTTCTTAAAACGAATCTGAACATCACACTCTTAATTCTGGGGAGGGGGTAGCAATTATTTTTAATTAATGTTTCTTGTTTGTGCCACGCAGGGGGAGCTGTCTGACCAATCCAATTCTCCGTGTCTGCGAGGGAGTTAACCAAGAATATCAAAGGCATTCTTGAATCGGTCATCTATCACGAAACATTCTCCTCCTCCCGTCCCCCACCCTGCTCCCATCATCCCCCTCCTCCCGAGCAGCAGCGGCCACAGGGGAGAAAAAAACCCCCAACCATTTACCAACATGATTAGCAGAGGAGACAAGGGACGGTGACGCAGATTATTTAAGCCAATTTGTGGCCAAGTGTGAGAAGAATATGTTTTTTCTCCTTCAAAAATGGCTGAATAGCCAGCCTCTGTCTTCGAGGACGTGGGCGTCGGGGTGGGGGTGGGGGGGGGCTTGGGGTTATGTGGTCTGCAAATCGTATCGTGGGTGGGGAGTCCTTCTCCTGCTTCCCCCTCGGCCGATAATTGGCCGAGGCGGCCTCTGCAAAAATACGAATCTACATCTTGTTTCTCGAAAGGCTGAGTGAGAAGTCTCAGGGCATTTACTGTTGTGGTATGAAATCGCCTGTATTTGACTGCTTTTGACCTGCAAAAATGGCGATTTAATGGCTCAGATGAATCTACCCACTGCGGTGGTAATCAATGAAATGACTCCTCCCCGAAGATGATGATTGCGAGGGAGAGCAAGGCCATTCGTTTTTAGGCGACTGGATGAGGAAGAAGGGTGTCTATAGGGGCAGGTGTGAGGAAAGGTGGGGGGCTACACAGACTGACCTTTGCAGGTGCCAACCAAGCATCGGCCAGGCCCCTTCCGTGCAGATGTGAAGTCACCTGCCCGAGGGGCTGAGTGATTCCACTCCGGTCTCTCAAACCACCAAACGCCTGCACTTCCTTGGGCTCTTCCTACCAGACCCAAGACCGGCCTGATCTTTTGCCTCCCAAACTTGACCTTGGCTTCCTAGTAAAGGGACGTTAGCTTGGTGAACCTCAATCCTGTGCTCCTAGAATCAGATGTAGGAGGCGAACGTCTGCTTCGTTTATACACGGAGACTTCTTCACGCTGGTGTGAAAGGAGAGACTTTTGCCTTGTTTTGGGAGCTATCTGGTGCCCCTTCTAAGCTGGGGCCCTGGGGAACACACAGCGGCTGATGTCCTCCGTTGCCCGGGGAGCCTCGGGAAGGGGGATGGAATTCAGAGCAGACACTCCCGTGCCGATGGAGGCCGGGGCAGGGCTTGGATCTGGGACCAGGACTTGAGGAATCCTGGAAAGGTACTACAGCCAGTACCTTGGGTCGGAATTAATTAGTTGGCAGGAGTCCTGATGAAGTTGGTGCTTTCTAAGGGATGCTGTGGGCCCTCTGGCCCCACCCCCTCTGCTTCTGAGGATCTGGGAGGGACTTCGGATTCTCCAATAGCAAGGAGAGAGGTCAAACTGGACACCTCCCAACAGGCCAGGACAAGGAGCCCTTCTGGGGGAAATCCTAGGGTTTCTGGGGATCTCCTGGGGTCATCCCAGCCGGCATTTCTCTTTCTTGTCTCTCGGGACAAGAACCCTGGTCCTGTTACGGTGGCTGGGATCTAGTCTCGCTCTGGGACTGACCGGCTGGGAAAATTTGTCGAACGGATTACTAATAATCAGGTTCCGAAGTTGAAAGCAACGTCGCACAGAACTTGGCCCAGGAAACACTCGAGAAGAGACGATCGCCGCTTTCGTTCTGGAAACCGAGTTAATAGCCCTTGTTCCTAATAATGATGGGAGTGACCTGCCTTTTACTGAGTGCTCGCTACGTGCCAGGCTCTGTCTTAAATGCCAGAAATGCATCATCTCGCTCAATACTCTCGACAGCCCTGTGACGGAGGAGAAGTTGAGGCAGCGGAAGGGTACGGGATGGGCTGAGGTCCCGGGGCTGGCAAGTGGCAGAGCTGTGCCACGACGTCACGTGGCATCTCACAGCTCCGCTAGGAGCGCTACTCCCCGCCTGGGAACCATTTTTATTATTGCAGAGGTATCGGCAAGATTTCTCTGCCGCGGTTGTTAAGTAGTTCACTGCCATCTCCGGTCCCTTCCAAGAAAACAGTTCGATCAGAGGGGAGATGGGGCTAAGGAGGAAGGTGGCCGGAAGAAAGAAAAGGGCCCCCAAGAGTGCTGGGCACCCCAGGAGGGTGTACAGATGGGTCTGTAGCTTTCGGGAGCTCCCAGGCTAGTGCGTGTGTGTGTGGGGGGGACAGGTGCACGAATAACCACAAGACAGATGTAGCCGGAGGTAAGATACCAACTGCATGGGAAATCAGGGACAGGAGCTATTTTCAGTTAGGGAGTAACGAATGTTATGGAGGACTTCATGGAGGAGGGAGCCTCTGAGCCAGGCACGCTGAACTTGCAGGATTAGGGGAGTGTGCCAAAGAAGAGGCACCCTCTTCTTCCCCTCCCTCACCCCTTCTTTCTCCCCTCTGTCTCTCTCCCCTTCCCCCTTACCTCCTCCCTCGAGCTCCATTTCCCCTTCCCCTTCCTCTCCCCTCCACCCCTCCCCATCTCCCTTCTCTTCCCAATTCTTTTTTTCTTCTTCTTTCTCTTCCTTCTGTTTATCTTTCTCCTCCTTGCTCCTCTTCCCCGTCTTCTTCCTCCCTTTCTTCTCCCCTGAATTATTTCATGATACTTGACTCACTCGCCCCGCCCCATATCAGGGCACCGGCCAGAGACTCAGAGCCGGCCCTTTGATATCAGACTCCATGCTTGGAGTTGGACTATGGGGACAAATTCTGTCGTGGGTGAGGCAGCGCCTTGGTCGAGGAAGGCAAGCGCGTGACACCCACCCCCAGGAAGGGCACGGGAGCGGTGAGTCTGGCCAAGCGGATTTTGGATCAGACCCAGCCTTGTCCTGTATGACCTGTGTGACCTCCAGCAAGTGGCCGGGGGGGTCTCTGCAAATCTTCCCCCGTGAAAGGAGAGGAAACCGGGGTTCCCCGTTCGCAGGATGCTGTGAGGGTTAAGTGAAATAATCCGTGTAATGTATTTGGCATCGCTCCTGGCACATAGTAGATGCTAAAGAAAGTTCACGTCCCACCTCCTGTAATTAACGAATCTCTATATTTAAAACGGGGTCCGTGGCTTCTGCGCTGGAGCAAGTCATGCTGGGAATGTGCCCGCAGAAGGGAGGGGAGGCGGGAGAGCCGGCCTCGTTCCTGCAGGGGTGAAGGTGGGCATTGTCAATCTAATTTTGCGGCAAAAGCTGCAATTTGCCGGCCCTTTTAATTATTATTTTTTATTATGGATACAAATTAAAAATAAACTGTGTGTCTCAATCACAGCGGGGATTAAAATTGTTCCCTAATTGTTATCTTTGAATCAATCTAGCTTCCATTAGCTCTGCTTCCTGAGGTATAATTGAGGTAGGTGTGTGTGTGTGTGTGTGTGTGTGTGTGTGTGTCTCCTTGGTTTGTGGGGAGGGCACCTACCTCCGTTTCATGCGCCTGATTGTCTCTTCCAGACTCCTGTTTCATTTTTCCTTCCTCTTTATACAGAAGACCTTACAGGGCAGTAGAGTTGAGGGGTCTTGGATATCAATCCCTGTCCCCATCCTCCGATCCCCAAAACATGCATTTTCAAAGCCCAAGGTGCTGTGTGTTCCACGGAGGTGTGTGCTTTGATTGACCTGGGGGTGGCCGCGGTGACCTGAAGCCAACACGGTGGGAATCCCGAGCGTGGGGATGACTGGTTGCGAACTCACAACGACAGAGGGCCTCGTGTGTCTTGTTCACTGCCGTCTCCTCAGAACCCGGAGCGGTGCCTGGCACCTGGTCAGTTCTCATTAAATATTAATGGATTTAACCCAAGCACGTGCCTAGGAGGATGTGTACAAAGTGCCCAGTATACAAACACGAAGCGTGTTGGGTATCGAGGTCCTGATATCTTTATCACAGATACCCAAGCTCAGATGGCCCTTCCTGAGACTACGTTTCCTCCTTAAACTATATTTTAACACTCACAGTCACTGGTTTATCAAGTCTTTGCTACGTATGTATCGTCGCTACTTCTGGCACTCTTCCTCTGCCTGTTTTACAGACAAGTGAACAGAGAGGCTCAGAGAGAGGAGTTCACCTGCCCCAGATCACACAGCTGTTAAGGGACGGGGCTGAGATTTGAACTTGCGTCTGCTAGACGCCTAAGGCTCGTGGCCTGTTTTGTTACTTTTCTTCTCTGCCTCGTGATCGACTTATTTTATTTCCCGAGTAAGCCAAAGTAAGGATTTGGGCCCCATTTTTCAGGTGAGGAAAATGAGACCGAGAGAGAGAGAGAAGTCTCAGGACTTGCCTGGAGGTGACAAGGCATCACCTGTCACACGCACGGGGCCGTCACGCTCCCGTGGAGGCAGACACAGAGACCAGAAAGGCGGCACGGCACCGTCAGTAAGAGGCTCAGCTGGGACTACAGAACGAGAGAGGGGTTAAGCACCATGTTTGGGGGAAAGGGAGTGTTTTTTGAGCAAAATATTTGGTGCCCAAAGGCCTACGGGATGCTCTGGAATGTGGCTGGGACCAAAAAAGCCAGACTCTGCCTTTAGGAGTTTACGATGGAGCGGGGGGAGACAGATTTAATAAAATATACACACAGGTATGTAATTATGGACTCTGATAAACGTAGGCGGGGAATATACAGAGGTGGTAAATTGGGAAACAGAATAGTGGTGAGGGCTGGGGGTGTGTGTGTGCACGTGTGTGTGTGTGTGTTCTGGAAGGCTTTGCCAGGTAACGTGGCGGCTGTGATGAGTAAAAGGAGTTCACTGGGTGACTCGCGGAGGACACAGAAAAGTGGGTGTGATGGGATTGAGAGAGCAGGGGCCAGATTCATGGGGCCTTGGGGCCAGGATGTGGTGGCGGGGGGGGGGGGGGGGGGGGGCGGGGGAGGGGAGCCAACGAAAATCTGCAGGCCAGGGGATGGCTTGATTGGATTTGTGTTTGAGAGGTTGATCTGGCTGCCTTGTGGAAAAGAGAGTGAGGGTGGGAGGGCAGAGTGGAGGTGGTCGGACCAGAGAGGAAGCACCTGCAACCATCCGGGTGAGCAATGATGGCCGCTTAGCCTGGGGGCTGGGGGGATGGCTCAGGGGAGGCCAGGAGAAGGTGTAGAGGTAAACCCATTGGATGCTGGGTCGAGGGCAAAGGATTCAGGTTTGAATAAGTTTGAAGAGAGTAACTGCACTTATATGCATAACCAGACCATTAAAGAATCTTGCAGACATTATTCTAGGGGATGTGGGGGGGAGGGGCGGGGGGAAGGAAGCCAGAAACTCAAATGAGAACGTACTGCATGAGCCCACTCGCATGAAGTTCAAGAATAGACCAGGGGCGCCTGGGCGGCTCAGTCGGTTGAGCGTCCTACTTCAGCTCAGATCATGACCTCGCGGTTCGTGGGTTCGAGCCCCGCGTCGGGCTCTGTGCTGATGGCTCAGACCCTGGAGCCTGCTTCGGATTCTGTGTCTCCCTCTCTCTCTGCCCCTCCCCAGCTTGCACGCTCTCTCAAAAAATACATAAGCATTTTTTTAAAGTTAAAAAAAAATAGACCAAACAACTAGATGGAAACAGAAGTCAGAACAGTGGCCATATCAACCGGGGTGCCTCTGAGCGCAGGGGTATCGACAGCCAAGAAGCGCAGGAAGCCTTATGGGAACTGGAAGATTTTACATCTGGATCCGGTGGTGGTGATGTGGGTGTGTTATGGATTAGAATTCATGAGCACACTTACCATGAGCGTGCTAAGCTAAGTAGGGACTCTGCAATAAATGTAAAATAGTGACAAATGAGTGAACGCATAGAAAATATAAGTAAATGAGACTTACTATTTCTAATAGGGAAGCAGAAATGAAAAGAAATGGAAAAAAAGGAAAAAGGGCACTTAAAAGAAGATGCAGCTTTAATCATTAGAAATATGGAAAAGTACAAGAAATAAAAGCTGTTTCAGGATTAAGAAACCCAGTAAGAGGACACTCAGACCAGTTCTTCTGGTATTTTGATAGTTGGAGAATTTTTTTTTTCAACTTTTAAAATTATTTTTGAGAGACAGAGACAGAGCATGAGTAGGGGAGGGGCAGAGAGAGAGAGAGGGAGACACAGAATCCGAAGCAGGCTCCAGGCTCCGAGCTGTCAGCACAGAGCCCGACGCGGGGCTCGAACCCACGAACCGCGAGATCATGATCTGAGCCAAAGTCGGACGCTTCGCCGACTGAGCCACCCGGGCGCCCCTACCAAGGGGAGTCTTGGGGTGTGGACTGCTTTGTTATTGTTTAGGAATCTACCCCAAGGAAATAATTTGAAATGCAGACAATATCATACATAGGAAGACTTTCATTTTATTATTCATGATATTTAAAACACCAGGAATGATCTAAACAGTTTTCAGCGGAGGTCTGGTTAGGATGGACTGCTTTACAGCCACTGAATGCAAAAGAGAAAAAGATACAGCACTTTACATATGAATAAGGATTTATAAAAATGTATATACACACACAGGCAAAACATAAGCATTACAATACATTGTCACTAATGATTCACTCTAGTGAACGGGATCGGAAGTAAATTTTTTGGTGCTTTTCTGTACTTAGAATCAGTAAAATACATCACTACACATTCAAAAATATCATTTAAGAAGAGTTTTGAAATAAGACAAAATAAGTTTGACATAAAGGCTTTTTTTATACGAAGTGATGAAAGCAGGGTCCAAGATTTTGTAAGAATAAGGTAAAACCTGGATATGTCTGCATGGAAGAAAAGACGGAAGGAAATATTCCTGGCTTCTCTGGGTAGTGTGATTTAGAAAGCTTTCTAGAAACTTCCTCCCCTCCCCCATTCCCCTGGATAGTCTCGTTTTCTGTAATGACCATTGGTTTTGTAATAAGAAATATAATACGTTGAAAACTGGTGCCAGGGACGCCTGGGAGGCTCAGTTGGTTGAGCGCCCGACTCTTCGTAATTTTTTTTAATGTTTATTATATATTTTTAAGAGAAGAGAGAGAGAGCAGGAGCAGAGGAAGGCGTAGAGAGAGGGAGACAGAGAATCCGAAGCAGGCTCCAGGCTCCGAGCTGTCAGCACAGAGCCCGACGTGGGGCTCGAACTCACGAACTGTGAGATCATGACCTGAGCCGAAGTCGGACGCTCAACCGACTGAGCCCCCCAGGCGTCCAGAGCGCCCAACTCTTGATCTTGGCTCAGTTCAGGATCTCATGGTTCATGAGACTGAGCCCCGCGTCGGGCTCTGCGCTGACAGCTCAGAGCCTGTTTGGGATTCTCTCTCTCCTCACTCTCTGCCCTTGCCCAACTCCCCCAAACAAATATTTAAAACAAAAACAAAAACAAAAAAACACTGCCAGGACTGATATCCTGATACACCGTGAAGTGTCTCTTGTACCCCCCAATTTCCCACCCTCCCACCTCTCTCTCTCTCTCTCTCCTCCCCCCTCATCTATTTTATTACCAGATAAACTTGCCTTTGTCATAAATTGAGTGGCTCTAAAATGGAATCCTGATTTTTAGTGGCTCTGTCTTGACTGGGTTCTGAAAAAAACGGTGCCATGCTCCCGGAAATAAATCATTAATGGGAACCATATTGTTTTCACTCAAAAAGAATTCATAACATAACACAGACACACGAGCCCACTTGAACACGGAGAACGGTCACTGACCCAGCAATAATAACACATACGCATCTTCTAGGAAATAGCCAGAGCCAACCCTATTTCTTTGGCACATTTCTTCCAAAGATGCCAATTTTTCTCAAAGACGTGATCATCTGGGTGGCCTTCCTTGGCCGAGAGAGGAAGTCGAAGACGATGGGGGTCTCCTTGGCTACCTTTGCTGGCCCAGCGAGGGAGGGTCCTTCAGGCACTCAGAAGGTGGCCTGGCCAGCTTGTGGCCTGACTTCATGCTCCAGCCCCTGCCCTTGTCCCTGTCCCTCAACCTCTCTCTCAGGTGGCTCCCAGCCCCATCTGTGGGTCCCATTCCTTCCAATCCCAAGCCCTTCCTACATCCGTTTTCCTCCACCCTGAACAGTTTTCTCTGTCTCCTTCTGGCAAATCCCTGGGCTTCCTTTGGGTCACAGAACCTTCTGTGCACTTACCCCGGCTTGTGACTACATCTTTCTTTGTGCTCATCTGTCCAATACCTGCCCCTGTCACCAGACTATGAGCTCCGGCAGGGCATAGATATTCATCCCGTTTGCTCACTGCTGTGTCCCCAGAGCCCAGGACAGTGCCTGGCACACGGTGGACACCTAATGTTTGTTGAATGAGTAAATACATGAGTGGAAGATACCCATGTGACCTTGAACCGTCCACGCCCTCCACCACGGTGGAAAGAGGACCCTAGAGTTCCAGTGCCCTTGCCTTTGCTTCATTGGTCTCCTGTGGCCCAGAGCTGCGTTATGAACTTTCATCCATTAAAAAAAAAAGTTAAAATTACATCTTCTGACTATGTTGGTATAAAGGCATATAACCCGGGCTGGATTTTGTATTTACATGCACAATATCATTACATTCGTTTTTGCTTTTGATGTAAAAAAAATTAACGTGAAAAATTGTGTGGGCCCCGAGGACTGTGTCTACGGTGCCTGGTGGAGAAGTCAGCCCTGTGCTGGCCTCTTCCCTGTTCACCCATTCGTTCATTCAGTCCGTCCGTCAGTCATTCAGCGAGAACCTAAGAGCAGTTTCTCAGGGCCAAGACCCGGACCAGGCCCTGGGGTCCCACGCAGGGGGCAGAAGCGGCCACAGTTCTTACCTTCACATGGCTGATACTCTAGTAGGGGAGACGGATGTTGATCAAACGCACCGAGAAATAAATGTGTCATTACCTGGTTACAAGGTCTTTTGAGAGCCAAGGACAAAGAAAGGTGAGGCGTTCTGGGAAACAGGGTGGGTCAGTTAGGGATAGTTCCCCCAGCCTGAGCTGCAAGGTGGCTCTGCCAGGAGGGGAGGAAATGGCACTCCAGGTATGAGCAAAGGTCCTGGGGCGGGATCTCTGAGCAACTTTGGGAAGACCGGGGGTTCTGGGGAGAAGGAGGGGTGAGGGCAGGAACCTCAACCAGCTTCTGGAGTCTCACTAGGAAGCCTCAACTGCCCCTCGGGACTCGTGTCTCCTCACCCCCGGTTCTCATTTTCCGTCCTGGCTCTGGGGCACAGAGCAGGAGTCAGGGAGGGCTGGTTTGATTAGATCACTGTCAGCGAGGGACAGGAGGTTAATTGCTCCTCTTTTAGCCAGGCGGCCTTGGCCTGGCGGCTGCGCTCACGGCGGCGTGTGCGCGTGCGTGCGTGCGTGTGCGTGCGTGTGCGTGTGCGTGTGTGTACTTACGTGTGTAGCGGAGTCCGGCGTCAGGCTCAAGGGAGGCTCGAGGGAGGCCGCAGGGGCAGGGGGTGGGTTGCCCAAGATTTCTCTGCGAGTTCTGAGCCTTGTCTTGTCTGGTGTGCAGCAAAGAGGAGTACTTAACAAGCATTAAGGGACACAAATAATTCCCCTTTTCTCCTCTCCGCCTATTCTTTCCTCTCTCTTTTCTTGTAAATCCTGCTCCTTGCATGTGAATAGCCGAATGGCTTCATCTGGGACCTTTAATCAGATCCCTGGTAGTCACTAGGAGGGCAAAGTGCCCGAGGGATTACCTTTTATTTTAGGGTTTTTCTCCCCTGGTTTTGCCCCCCCCTCCCCTCCCCCCGCCGTGTTCTCCTCCTTCGGCGTTTGTTCTCGGCAGAAGCAAGGAAGGAAGGCTTAAGGGGCGGGGGAGGGGGGCTTACAAACTTAAGGGGATCGGGCCCTATTCAGCGGGGCTTGTCCGCAGGTTTTCTACTTTTGTTCCCGGGCCATTCTTCAGCTGATTTCTTCACTCCAGTAAAAGCACTTTAATTCCCTTTTAGATACGGAGAATCCGTCCTCTTCCCCTGGCTGCACACCCCCCACCCCACACACCCCATTCCACTTTCTCAGACCTTTCATGTTGCGTCCTCGTCCGCCCCAACAAAGACCTAACATCCTAGCCAACTATTTCTTTCACCATCAAGTGAGGCCTGCAGAGACCCTGGGGGAGGGGAGGGGGGGTGGGGGAGAGAAGGAGGAGGGGAAGAGGGGGACTCCTCTGGGACTAGACCCCACTCCTCCCTCCCCCCCCCACCCCCGAAACCAGGCCCGGGGAGGCCCCCCGGCTTCCGACTGCACCCTGGGCCTCCTCGGATGGAAAGGCCAGGCGTGGGTGCCGGCACGTGTGTCTGGAAGGAGAGAGCGTGTGCGAGCGCGTGTCTGTGTGAGCGTGACAGGGGCAATGGAGACATCTGAGGTCTGGTATGGGCTTGGTCAGCATTTCTGAAAGCAGCCGGAGGCTGCCGGGAGACGGGGAGAGGGCACCGAACCTCTGCCTCCAGCTCTGCGTCAACTCTCCAGGGCACCCCAGCGGATCCCAGCCGGGCATCCCGGCGGACGCAGGGCCTGGACCCTTGCTGGAGCTTTGGAGCTTTCCCGAAAATGTTGGAGACCCGGAGGAAAAGGGCGGGCTGCAAGATAAGGAAAGGAAACACCCAATTCAAAATTGAATCAAAGCAGAACTTCAAGTCCCCACAATGGAGCTTAAGTCAGCTGTACTTAATGGCTCAGTTGGACATTCCTAAGAAATTTCATCGCCTATGAAGATCGTTTGTGAGGGGGCCAGGCTTTCTAGTTCTTTCTGTGCATGACCTGCCTCTCCTACCCCGCCCCCCGTGCTTCCCTCCTTTGCAGTAATATAATGAACACCTGAGGACCGCCCCAGGTCTGGAACAATACTGGTAAGGCTCACTGACCTGGTGCTCCCTTCCTGATTCCAGTCCCTTTACTCCCAGCAGGACTAACCACCCGCCCAAGTTTTGTCTTTCTCTTTCAAAAATTGTTGTGGGGCGCCTGGGTGGCGCAGTCGGTTAAGCGTCCGACTTCAGCCAGGTCACGATCTCGAGGTCCGTGAGTTCGAGCCCCGCGTCGGGCTCTGGGCTGATGGCTCAGAGCCTGGAGCCTGCTTCTGATTCTGTGTCTCCCTCTCTCTCTGCCCCTCCCCCGTTCATGCTCTGTCTCTCTCTGTCCCAAAAATAAATAAACGTTGAAAAAAAAATTTAAATTAAAAAAAAAATTGTTGTGACCACGTAGTTCTATTTTCAAACATCCCCTTCGGTGTCCAGATTTTTCTCCCGTGGCAAGGTATTCCCGAACTCGCCGAGGATGGCCCCGGGCAATCCTAGCCAGCTGTCAATTGGGTGACTTCCTTACAGCCAAACTGCAAAAGGAACATGTGAAAAATCCTTTCGAGAATTTTCACAGCAAGGGGCGCCCAGGTGGCTCGGTGGGTTGAGCAGCCAACTCTTGATTTCGGCTCAGAACTGTGATCTCACGGTTCGTGAGTTTGAGCCCCACACTGGGTTCTGCGCGGAGCCTGCTTGGGATTCTCTCCCTCTCTCTCTGCCTCGCTCTGGCACGCCCTCTTTCTCTTTCAAAAATAAATAAGCTTTATTTAAAAATTGTCTTACAATGTTCTTTTTTTTTTTTTTTTAAAGTTTATTTTTGAGAGAGAGAGAATGAGCGGGGGAGAAGCAGAGAGAGAGAGGGGGGGACAGAGGATCCGAAGCAGGCTCTGTGTGACAGCAGAGAGCCCGACAGGGGGGGCTCCAACTCATGCACCTTGAGATGATGACCTAAGCCGAAGTTGGACGCTTAACCTGCTGAGCCACTCAGGCGCCCCATAAATAAATAAATAAACTTTAAAAAATTTTTTTTTGCAGCAAAACCAGCTCCAGGGGCATTTAGTTTTTGACTTGTTGTTTTGTTTTGTTTGATGACGTGGGAAGGGCTTCAGGGTCAGAGTGTCTAAGTGCCCGTTAATATCGGAACATGGTTCTGCCTCGCCTCCCACCTTTGTCATGGGATCGAGCCGTGCCATCGGTTACCAGCCTTGGTTTCCGCATCCATGAAATGGGGCCAACGAGGAAGCTGGGCTTTTCGCGGAGAAGAAAAAAAACCGGGGGCCTGGCTGAGACGTGATCTCACCGCCTCCCCTGCTAGAGAGAGAACGTGGGCTTTCCTCTCTTCTCTTCTTTCTGCCTGAGAGGTGAGAAAGATGAGTCCCCCTTCGAAATGTCGAACATAGCGACACAGGGCCATTTAAGAGAAAGTGGGCCGGGCGTAATAGCCCAATTGGGAGTCCGAGCGGCAGAAGGACAGGCTCCCTTTCCATGCCACAGGATGGGCAATTACTGCCAGGCATTTTTCGGGCAAAATAGGGGGGCAGAGAAATAGCAAGTAGGAGTCCCAATTATCGGGAGTCATTCTCAGGACGGAAACACGCCGCCTCATTCTTGTGCTGCTGACTGCGGCCAGCGAGACAGGGCAGTTAGATGTGGTTATAGGAGAGGACATTCAGCCGGGATAATGTCTGGCCTTTCTTTGCCCAGAGGCCGGGCCGGGGGAGGAGGAGGACGGATGGATAGATGGCCTGGGAGCCGGGAGGGATCGCCTCTCCCCAGCTGGTTGACATGGGACCTGAGCGAGGTGTATCATGCCCTGCCCACGTCCCCACAGGCACGCACACAGCAAGGACCCTGTGTCTCTGGCCACCGCGTGGGTTTTAGGCAGCCCTGTGCTGGTGAATGCTTCAAGACCCGCTCTCAAACAGAAAAGAAGAAAAATTCTCCCTCTGATTTGTAGAGCCTGTCACTTGCCACCGGGGCAAGACTCCCACCTGAGTCGGGTATGTCCCCCACACAGATCCAATCCGGGTAAACAACCCCAAGATCGTAGACGATAGTAAAATGTAACAAAATAACCAGGGAGGTGGGTTTTGAGTCTGCCTGACCTTTTGTTTGTAAGACGATTTCTGTAATTGTGAGTTAACTTAAAGGGCCATTCGATGGTGGCTGTGTCCAGCACCTGGCTTGCCAAATTCCCGCAAATCTGGGAACGAGGGGGAGCCAGCTGGAGCGCCCTCCTGCCTGGAGACGGTGCTCTGTTTGCCGGGAGCCCTCCGGCTCCCGTGTGCTTGTTGTGCTTCATGGTGTCGGTCAGCAAATCTATCAGTTCGTGATCAAAGGGAATCAATAGGCAGTTTTCCATCCTCTCCCTGAAAAACAGCCTCCCAGGGAATACCGAGAGACGATTTTCAGATTAGGAAAGTGACGGTGTCTTCATTCCCTTGTCTGGAGCTGTGCGTGTGTGCATGTGTGTGTGTGTGTGTGTGTGTTTTAGACCACAAGCCTATGGCCTCATCACGTGTCCATGGACTCATTCAACAGCAAACCCCAAATGATACGGGCTCGATTACAGGCCTTCTTCCTTCTGCAGGCAAAGTGGAGACCACCCCCCCACCCCCGCCAAGCCCAGGTGCAGATGGGGGGGGGGGGCAAGATGGCGATTCACACCCGCTGGGTCCCTGCACTTTTCTACTTCCGGGGGTCCTCTGGAAAGCCTCGCACCGTGCGCGGGTGGGCACTGGGTTCCTCTCTCCTGTAGATTTCTGCCCTTGAATCTGCCTAGATTGTTGCTAAATTCATTGATACAGTGCAATATAAAAATTCGATTGTAGAGTTAGTGCATGTCACCTGCTGCACTGGCACACGAGAGAAAACTGAGGGATATAGAGCGTTGGTGAGGATGTGGGGGACCCACCTGCGGACAACCTTGGGCGTGACTTAGCCGAATTAAATATACAAAGACCCCACGACTCAGGGATTCCACTCCTGGTCATAGAGGCCAGGGAGACCCCACAGAAGGTCCGTAAAGGGACACCCCGGAGGATGTTCATCACAGCAGTGTTTATGGTGGGAGGAGTTGCACACAGGTCCACGTGGGAGACAGACTCTAGCAGGCGCCTCTGGGGCCCCACACCACATCCCCTTTGCACCCCTTCAATTGTCATCCCACACCAAGAGACCCCGCCTCCAGCATATGCTGTCTTTCTTGGCCTTGTCTGATATAGGCATGTTTGGTCCTTATCCCAAGTGGGCGCATTTCATATCCCCTGTGGACCTCTCAGCCATGGAGTCCGGTGGAGACTGGGGGAGAAATACTCCAGCGTCCCCCCTCCCCATTATTCAAGCGGACAGCCCTGGGGGGCATTCTATACATTCAGGAGGTCCTAGCAGAATTGAGGTCCAGTAGCCTATCGCAGTGACCTCCACCCCTCACCTCCTTCCTGACATCCTCCCTCCTGCTTCCTGGGGTCGTCCAGCCAATGACCAAAAAGTACCCCAGTCTTAGTCTCAGACTTTGTGACTCCGGGAGCGGGGCGGTGGTCGCGGGGAGACCCAGGCTAAGCAAACACCGTGGAGTGTTACCTAGTGCTGGGAAGCCGCCCGTGAGATGCCCCCAGAGCAACTCGGAGGGAACCGAGAAAAAGAGCTCCGGGTGGGGGGAGAGGGGCAGAGGAGAAGGGGGCAGAAGGCGATATTCTCACGGGCGAGACAAACGCACCTGCACCAACAGCTATGCACTTTGCAAGAACACATCCGGAGCAATCATTAAAATGCTGGTAGAGAGACAGGGGGAGTGAGGTAATCGGCCAAGAGTGACAGAGAGGAAAAAGAAAGGAGGAAACAGAAGAAGAGTGTTAACGCGGATTGGAAAAAGGAACAAAGATAGTAATGCACGATGGGCTTCTCGCTGTCTGCGAGGCAGGTCTGATCCCTGAGTGCCGGGTCGGTCTGGGGAAGGAAGCCGCGACCACAGCCCCCCGAGCACCCTGGAAGGAAGAACCAAGGGGCCCTCCCCGGGCCGGCCTGGGGCCACCGCTGTCCTGCCGCTTTCCCTGCCCCAGAGGGGCTGCGCCTGTCAGGACCCAGGGGGTAAGGCAAGTCCTGTCCCCGGGGGACCTGCTGGCTGCTGGCACAGGCCCTGCCCCCCTCTGCCAGCACAGGACCCATACTGTCCCTTTCCTCCACGTTGCGTCTAGGGGTGGGCAGGGGACAGTGCTGAAGGCCTTCTTTTCTTTCATCCCGATTCTGTGCTCCCTGAATAAAGCCCAGTCACTGGGAGAAAAAAAAGTACTGTTTTAGTTCCTTTTTTGCAGACTGTGATAGCTCGAACTGAGTACTTTCTACGTGACAGGTGTTATCCTGGGGAATGTTCACAACTGCCCCAAAAGAGTGGGGGGGGGTCATATGTAAATGTGTCTGATCCCTGACACATTGTCGCTGGGGTCACCCTGGAGCCTGCTTGGAGCCCCCGTCTGTGAACCCACAGCCCACACGGCACTGCCTTCCCCCACGACTTGTCAGATTTAGTTACGATTCTCTGGTGGCGGGTCCGCTTCCCCGCTGGCCTGTAAAGTCCTTGAGGGCAGGGACGGACGGGGTCACTGCCTAGCTCGGGCCCCGCACACCGTAGGGGCTCCGCGAACGTTCGTTGAGTCAGGGAAGGGTTGAGGGAGAAAGTTTTCCTTCTGTTGTTGAGGGGATGAAAAAAAGCATGCAAACAGAAGGCTTCACACAGCTGTTCCAAGAATGTGATTTTTTTAACAAATGTTTTATTTATTTTTGAGGGAGGGGTGGAGGGAGCGTGAGCAGGGGAGGGGCAGAGAGCGAAAGGACAGAGGATCCGAAGCAGGGCAGGCTCCGGGCTCTGCACTGACAGCAGAGAGCCGGGCTCGGGGCTCGAACTCACATACTACGAGATCATGACTTGAGCTGAAGTCGGATGCTCAACCGACTGAGCCAGCCAGGCGCCCCGAGTGTGGTTTTTGTTTTTATTAGTCTGGACGAGGGCCTTGCTCCTGCGGCCTCACAAATAACCAGACTTTCTGGAAAAGTCTCAAGCCTGCCAACGGGAAGTGGCCCAGGATGTGGTGGGAGGACATCTTCAGCCAGTTGTTGAGCTCAGGGGCCAACACGAGAAGGTCAGGCCTGGGGCGATCCCAGCCCGGCCTCACATTGACAGATAGGGAAACTGAGGCTCAGGGAACAGGTCGGGCACCCGGATGTCCTGGCTGTTGGGTCACTCCCTGCCACCACCTGGATGCCCCATGAGCCTTCTTCCTCTCCAGGGTCAGAGGCTTACTGACGAGCCTGGGCTCCGTGGGATCTTACCCTAACTTCCTTCTCTCCTTTCCTTCCAAGAGCTGGGGAGAGCCTGCTGAGGCCCCCACATCGACTTGAGCGTTGTTTCATCCCCCTAAAAACATTTCCTGTGCTGACACGTATTTCACCCGCACCCAAGCCCCGAGCCCCTAGCAACCACTGATCGGCTGTCTCCCCAGGAAAGAAGGGAGTCCAGAGTCCTCTGGAAACTAGCTGTCTCCGTGTGAGGGTGGGGCTCGGGGGACAGGCTGTCTTCTGCAGCTGGCCCTGCTTCCTCGGAGGTCACCTCCGGGGTAGAGAATTAGGCTCTGGGCAGAGCCCCGGAGCATGTTGGTGACGAAGGATGCACACCACAGTCACAGCCTGTCACTCACACCCAGGTCCCGCACGGCTGTGGGGGCTGGTCCCTGGGGAGGGAGGCTGGGCTTGGAGCTGGTCCCCTAAGCTGGGGCCCGGAGGGGGATTCGGAAAGCTGGTTCCCCTTCCTGTCTGTGCCTTCCTTCCGGTCCTGGAATGCTCTAACCTGGGAGCCTTTGCCCCGCAGGGTTCCCCGTGTCTGCAAGGCTGTTCTGACATCGTGTGGGTCACGGTGCCACGATGCTCGAATGCCACGTCCTCCGAGAGCCTTTTTCTCATCAATCCCCAGCCACTCCCTAGCCCTTTAAATTTCCTTTGTAGCTCTCAGGGCTATCCGTGAGGCTCCCGCTTTTTGCTGTGTGACCTTGGGCGAGTTCCTTACCCTCTCTGTGCCCTGTGTTTCTCCTCTGTAAAGGGGGGCTAATAGTCCCCACCCTAGGGAGTTGCAGTGATGATTGAGGCAGATGTGACTGGTAAAGGGCTTGGAGCACCTCCCGGCACCGAGTGAGCATTATGGAAGTATTTGCATCGATCCTGATTATTATGACCAGGACGATTTACTGCTGTCCTGTTTGATCATTGGTTTTCCTCTCCCCGCCCCTCCCAATTAGAGTGTCCCCTTCATCGGGGCAGGTGCCTGGTCTGTCTGGCATCCGAATGGCGGCCACCGGGCGTGGCACAGAGTAGGTGCTCGAGAAATGTTTTGTTGACGGGATGGATGAATGAATACAGGTTCTGCAAGAAAGTAGGTCAGAGGCTTCACGAAAGTGGCCACCAGGCATTCACAAAGGTGGAGCTGGGCGCATGTGTGGGGGTGGCCATGGTGAAGGGGTACGGCGGGGGGTAATTCTAGGCACCTGCCGCCCTGGGCTGGGCCCTTCTTTCGGGGGGGGGAGGCTGGAGGAGGAGCCCCAGGGACAGGGGTGGTTCTGATGTAGATTTAGCAGGGTTTTCGGTGGGACTGTGGAGTTCTCTAAGGGGTGTTTCGTGCCTCAGGCATAGGAAGCCCCATGGCCCCCGGAGAACGAAATCGTGGGCTCCTGAAATCCCTTCCCCTGGTCGGGACTCCATGTGCCAGCCCGGCCTGGCATGCTGCCCTCAGCCCCCTGGAGCCCTGACTGGGACCTACGCCCCAGGGCACAGCAAAAAAGCTGGGGCCTGAGGGAGAGGGGTCTCTGGGCAGCCCTGTGTCACAGGAGGTGACGGCAACGACCCCTCTGCTCAAAATGACAGCAACCACGATCACAACCGACAAAACATCATCAACTGAAAGATCGATGCTATTTACTGAGCACTTACTGTGTGCCTAGCCCTGTTCCAAGTGCTTACAAATATTAGCTCGGTTATTTCACACAAACACGTACAAGGCGTGTCCGATCGCAGAACTGTGGCAGTGCCAGAGGTCTTGAATTTGATAATTATGTGGTGGCTAGGTTGTGGTCCGTGTTCTTGGAAAGTCCGTGCCGAAGTACTAAGGGGTGAAATGCTAAGTGGTTCAACCAAGAAGAGAAAGGTAGACAGGCGACGGCTGGCTGGCTGGATACAGAGAAAGCAAACATGTTAAAATGTTAACATTTGGGGGATGTAAGGACTGTGTAAACGTCCATGGATCTATTAGTCTTGCAACTTTTCAGTAAGTTTGAAACTTTTTAAAAATTAAACAACAACAACAAAAAAACCCAGTTAGGGGAACATGCTTACGGTCATTATTTTACAGATGGGGAAACTGAGGCACGGGGAAGCTGGACCTTGTAGTACCCACTCGAGAAATATTAGCTTTCGGATTATGTATGTGATGCTGTGGAGGCTCAGAGACATCGTGTAACCTGTTCATCATCACACAGCACGACAATAAAGTTGAGCTGCGGAGGACCCCATCCGTATCACCCTCCGACGGACCTGGCTGGAGCAGGGGCGAAGAGAGACGGCTCTCTCTCCGCTGGGTCTTCAAGGCAGGCCCTGGTGTCCTCGTGGCTCCAGGGTGAGCCTTTGTGGAGCCCCCTTTCCTCCCTCCCTCCCTGCCCCTGCAGGAGCCTCCCTGGGGACCCCTTCCATCCCTCCTCCCCCCCATGCTTTTCCCACCAGTATCCCCAGCAGAGGGGCCTGGCAGGCTGGGGATATTTGCCAGCAAATACGAGATGTGTGTTAAACACCCTGCCGGCAGCTTCTCCCCACCCGGCAATGTTTGCTCAGCAAACACCGCTAATTCCCCCATTTCTTTGCCGGGGCTGGGGCCCCCAGAGCAAAGCGTGTTCCTCACCGGCCCCACCGACAGCCCTCCTCCCCGCACCACGTAGGTCCCGAGAAGACCTGTGGCAGCATCTGCAACCGGGATCCCTCCCGCTCTGGGACCTGGGATGTCGGGGAGGGCAGTGTCATTCATTCGTGGATTCACTCATCCACTCGCTCAAGTGTTCTCTGAGGGCCCGCGGTGTGCCGGGCAGGGCTGGGTGCCGGGGACCCCGCAGTGCCTGCGACCAACCCGACCGGCAAAGATTCTTGGACCCTTGGAGCTGATCTGATAAAGCAGTCAGCAGATAAGTGGACAAGAAGAAAACAAAACAGGGCTTGACAGGGGGCTCCCCTAGCAAGGGTGTTCGCGAAAGACCCCCTTGAGGAGAGGCTGTCTGAGCTCAGGCCTGAGGGAGGTGAAGGGACCCAGATCAGGATGCCTGGTTTTTCTTTTTGCCTCAGGCTCAGTGTGGCTCAGCGAGGCGCTGATGTGGATCCTGCATTTATTTATTTATTTATTATTAAAAAAATTTTTTTTAAATGTTGATTTATTTTTGAGAGAGAGAGAGAGAGAGCGCAAGCAGGGGAGGGACAGAGAGAGAGACACACACACACACACACAGACTCCGAAGCAGGCTCCAAGCTCTGAGCTGTCAGCACAGAAAGCCCGATGCGGGGCTCGAACCCACGAACCGAGAGATCATGACCTGAGCCGAAGTCGGACGCTTAACCGACTGAGTCACCCGGGTAACCCAGAGCCTATGTTTAAAGTATTACTTACTGTGAGGGGAGCCCAGGTGGCTCAGTTGGTTAAGCATCCAACTTTGGCTCAGGTCATGATCTCGCGGTTCGTGGGTTCGAGCCCTGCGCCGGGCTCTGTGCTGACAGATCAGAGCCTGGAGACTGTTTCAGATCCCGTGTCCCCCTCTCTTTCTGCTCCTCCCCCTCTTGTGCTCTGTCTCTCTCTAAAACACGACCATTTACAAAAATAAGATAAAATGTTACTGTGTTTGTCATGGATTTTTAAAAATTGACACAGGACTCCTATCACCTAAGACTCCCCCTTTTAACCGTTCTGAACGGTAAGATTCAGTGGGTTTCGGCACATTCGAAGTCTTGTGCAACCATCGTCACTAATTCCAGAACATTTTCCTGGAAACAGCCAGGAAACAGTCACAGCCACAAATTTCCTTTCTGTCTCTGTGGACTCGTGCCTGTTCTGGAGTACACAAATTCAGCCTGCGGGCTTTCTGGGTCTGGCTTCTCTCGCTTGGCAGAATGTTCTAGGTTCATCCACATGGTAGCAGGTGCCAGTGTTATGGCTAAGTCACACTCCCTGTTATTGGATACACCGCATTCCGTTTAACCATCGCCTGTCGATGGGCCCTCGGATCGTCATGGATTGTGTTAATTTTGATTTTTCAAAATTTTATTTATCTTGGGTCCTGAGTTTCTCGGCAGCCCCCTAAATCTGCACCTGAGGCACCCACCCTTGTGTCCGATCTAGCGGGGGAGGGTTTCAGAGACAAGGAAGGCCCCGAGTTGGGAATGAGTTAGAAGCAGGACTTCCGTGGGGAGGAAGCTCCTGGTGGAGGCAACAGGAAGGCCAGATACCCTGAGGCACCAATAAGCTGGACAGGTTGGGGGGCAGGGTGGGTCTCAGACTGGCTGCAGGGGAGGGAGCTGGCAGGAGGGATGGTGGCTGGTGGATGGCCACATCCCCGCCCATCCCCCCACCCCCGCCCCCACGAGCCAGGGAGAGGAGTGTGGGTTTTATCCTGAGCTTGATGGAGGCCATTGGTTGGTTTGGCGTTAGTGAAGTTTTACAAGCGGGTTTCGGTTTTAAAAGCTCACTGACTGGGGCGCCTGGGTGGCTTAGTTGGTTGAGCGCCTGACTCTTGATTTCAGCTCCGGTCACCATCTCACGGTTCTTGAGATCGAGCCTGGTGTTGGGCTCCACACTGAGCGTGAAGCCTGCTTAGGATTCTCTCTCTCTCTCTCTCTCTCTCTCTCTCTCTCTCCCGCTCCCTCTTTTCTTCCCCTGCTCACACATGCTCTCTCTTTTTCTCAAAAACATCAGCTAAAAGCTCACTGGCTGACGTGTGTAGGTGTTAGAAGCAAAACAGGTAGCAGGGGGTCTCTGAGGGGCCGTCTTAGGCGTCCGGGGGAGACACAGCGGGGCGTGAACCACGGTGATGGCAGCAATGGACACGGAGGGAATTGCCATTGGATATTCTTCTACTGTGCAGAGAGATGATCCGTTTATTTACTCATTTGGCACAGAATTACTGAGCACCGACTGTATGCCAGGCCGTGCTAGATGGCGAGAATGCAGCGGGTGACGACGCCGGGCAAGGTCCCAGCCGTCACGGAGCTCAGAGACGTGAAACGAGGAATTACAGACGTGATCAGGTGTGAAGGAACGGGCGCGGCCATCCTGACCGCCGCTGACCTGTGGCTGCTTCCAGAAATGGAGTCTGTCGGGCAGAGGAGGTCCTGCTACATAAGCGGGAGATGGAGACGCGCCAAGGAAAATTCTGCTCTCGGAGGATGACTCCAACGGAGAAGTGGTCCCCACCGCCCTGCAATATGGCACAGGGCCCTGGGGGCCGCGTGTGGCCTCCCGAGTGACTGCTTTGAAGGGAAACTCACCCTTCGGGTGGTTGAGTTCTCGGTGGGTTAAAAAAGAACCAAGACTCCAAGCTGGTGGCCTTTAGGGGGAATCGTGCGTGAGGCTTGTAGGGAAGGCCCATTAGTTCTTACCGACCTCCTTCCCTCGGCTCCCAGGCGGTGGCCGTCTCCCCCGTGACTGATGATGAGTCATGGCAGGGGGTTGATTTGGAAGAAGCGAGGCCAGAAGACCCCTCAGTTCTCACACCGGAGACACCCCATTAATCTTTAACAAACACGAAGTTCCATGAGGCGGGGCCCTCAACTAATGAGGCCTGGTTTCCCAGGACTCCCCCGGGGGGAAAGAGGAATTAACCACCAGAGGTCCTGTGAACAGGGGGTTGGTTCCCTGAAGGAAGGGCTGGGGAGTGCTGGTTCCCAGCCTCACTGTCCGGGTGGGGGCCCCCGTCTGTTCCGCCTCAGACTCAGGCCATAAATACCATTATTCCTTTAACATGTCTCTTTAGAGACATTCACTTAAAGAAAAAACCCACAAAACAACTTTGGCGAAGTGTAATTGAAATATAATCAATTGCATATATTTAAAATGCACAGCATAATAAGTTTTGCTATATCACACACTTGTAAAGCCGTCGCCGTGAGCAAGATAATAAACAGACCCATTGGGGCACCTGGGTGGCTCAGTCGGCTAAGCATCCGACTTCGACTCTGGTCATGATCTCACGGTCCGTGGGTTCAAGCCCCGTGTCGGGCGCTGTGCTGACAGCTTGGAGCCTGGAGCCTGCTTCGGATTCTGGGTCTCCCTCTCTCTCTCTCTCTCTCTGTCTCTTTTAGAAGATAAACTTATAATTTTAGAAGAGGCTTAAATTTACAGGAAAATTGCAAAGGTAGTTCCCGAAGACCCCTTGCTCCGTTTCTCCTGTGACTAACATCATACGTGAGTACGATACATTGTCACAATTCATGAGCCAATACTGATGCCTTATTATTTGTTTCTAAAGTTTTACTTATTCATTTTGAGAGAGAGCCTGAGCACGGGTCGGGGAGGGGCAGAGAGAGAGAGACAGAGACAGAGAGAGAGGATTCCAAGCAGCTTCCGTGTTGTCCACACAGAGCCCGATGTGGGGCTCCAACTCACAAACCGTGAGATCGTGCGTGACCTGAGCCCAAATCAAGAGTCAGAGGCTTAACTGAGCCGCCCAGAAGCCCCGCCAATCCTTTCACATGAATTAAGCCCATACTTTAAATTTCCTTAGATCACTACGTTTATCACTCTTGCCTCCTCTTCCTTATCTGAAACCTCTCACTCCCAGCGGTGAGAAGCCCGGTTCCCATCACCCGCTGTACCGAAAGGCGCAGCTCCCGTAAACGCGTATTGTGGCTTCAGAATTGTTAGCCTGTATTCCCGTGGGGAACAGCTTTATCAGCGAGAGAACCGTGCTTACGTGCACTTCCTGTCGCCCTTCGTCTTCGTCTTACAAGACTCCATTCATTTCCAGAGTCTCTGAGGTCAGCCCCTCCTCCCACCCCCGATCTCCTACGGTGACTTTGTTCTGTACATTTATAACATGGTGAGACTATTCTCGTCACATTCTGCATTCCACCCTGGGGTCCTCAGTTTCTTTTTTAATTTTTTTTAAACATCTGTTTATTTTTGAGAGGGAGAGAGAGAGAGAGAGACAGGGCACGAGCAGGGGAGGGGCAGAGAGAGAGAGCGGGAGACCCAGAATCCGAAGCAGGCTCCAGGCTCTGAGCGGTCAGCCCAGAGCCCGACGCGGGCCTCAAACCCACAGACCGAGAGATCATGACCTGAGCCGAAGTCGGATGCCCAACCGAAGGAGCCACCCAGGCGCCCTGGGGTCCTCAGTTTCTTAAATGAGTTAAAAAAAAAAAATTGTATACGTTAAGGTTCGTTCTTTGTGTTGCAAAGTTCTGAAGGTTTTGACAAATGCACAGAGTCGTACATCCTCCAACAATAGTCTCGTTGCCCTAAAAACATTTCCTGTGCTGACATGTATTTAACTCGCACCCAAGCCCTGAGCCCCCCGCAACCACCGATGGCTGTCCCTATGGTTTTGCCTCTTCCAGAGTGTCGTGTCAATGGAATCCGATAGCATATAATCCTTCTCAGGCCGGCTTATGCATTTAAGTAATTCTCCTCCGCGTTTTCCTGTGGGTTGGCGGCTCATTTCTTTTGGTCGCGGAATACTGTTCCATCGCGTAGCTGGGCCGATGTTCGTCCGTTCACCTGTTGAAGGACACGTCGGTGGCCTCCAAGTTTTCGCAATTATGAGCCAAGCCGCCCGAAACATTCTCGTGCAGCTTTTGCGTGGACACGAGGCGACGCTTCGCTTTGTCGCAACCGCTGAACCGACTTCCGAGGCGGCCGTGCCATTTCGCGCCCCCACCGGCGGTGGATGACAATTTCCGTCGCTCTGCCTTCTCGCCAGCCGTTGGCATCACCGGTGTTTTGGATTTTAGCCGTTCTGGGAGGCGTGTCGTCGTCCCAGCTCGTTGTTCGGATTCGCACCTCCCCGATGACCTAGGGTGCGGGGCGTCTTTTCACTTCCTTATTCGCCAGCTGTATGTCTGCTTTTCGGAGTGTCTGTTAAGGTCTTTGGCCCGTTTTTCAAAATTCCCTTGCTTGTTTTCTTCCTGTGGAGTTCCGAGCTCTTGGCACACGTTGGCTCACAGTCCTTCATCGGAGGTGTCTTCCACAAACGTTTTCTCCCGGGCTGTGGCTGGCTCTCCCATTCTCTCCACGCACTGCATTCGTCATCCTGAGTGTTAATGATTCTGCGCAAGAGACAACATTTCATTTGCTTCCGTGTATCGAGAGCCCGTTCTGTGCCAGGCCTCAGTGTCACGACCGGTGGGTTGGGAGCTCCTGTTGTGGTTACTGGAGAAGTGAGTGATACCCCTGGTACAAGGTTAGCCAGGAGGAGGGCCACATCCTGGTGACTCTGATGGCGTAGGGTCCTACATGCCTGTCATCCGAAGATTTAAAAATTCAACAATTCTCACGTCAGGGATTTTGTCCTAAGGGTCTATTTTAACGTTCTGAAATTCTGTGTTTCCCCCCATCTTACACAATTCTAAAGCTTCAAGGATATAAGGCATCACGAAGCTAGTATTTATAAAGTTAACTAGCTTGATATTCTAGAAATTTGTAGTTCTAAGACTCTACTCATTAAATTTTCAGGAACTTTATGGTCCTAAGACTTGACAAATGGCAGACTATAAGACCTTATGGGGCTCACTTTTTTTTTTTTTCAATATATGAAGTTTATTGTCAAATTGGTTTCCATACAACACCCAGTGCTCATCCCAAAAGAGGCCCTCCTCAATACCCATCACCCACCCTCACCTCCCTCCCACCCCCCATCAACCCTCAGTTTGTTCTCAGTTTTTAAGAATCTCTTATGCTTTGGCTCTCTCCCACTCTAACCTCTTTTTTTTTTTTTTTCCTTCCCCTCCCCCATGGGTTTCTGTTAAGTTTCTCAGGATCCACATAGGAGTGAAAACACACGGTATCTGTCTTTCTCTGCATGGCTTATTTCACTTAGCATCACACTCTCCAGTTCCATCCACGTTGCTACAAAGGGCCATATTTCATTCCTTCTCATTGCCACGTAGTACTCCATTGTGTATATAAACCACAATTTCTTTATCCATTTGTCGGTTGATGGACATTTAGGCTCTTTCCATAATTTGGCTATTGTTGAGAGTGCTGCTATAAACATTGGGGTACAAGTGGGGCTCACTTTTTAAAGATTTTTCCAACTCCAAGACTCTACAGCTCTTAAGCTCCTCTAAAGCTAGAGTTTTAGATTCTTTTGTTCTAATAGTATAGAGTCCCGCAATCCTAAGGTGCTATTACAATTCTAAAATAGCGTGGTCCTGAGTCTTTCTCGAGCCAATTTGAGGTTCTAAGACCCGAGCTCAGGCCTCTTGCAGAATATGCAGCTGGAAAGACATCTCTGAAGACGACTTTCCTCACTTTCCTGGCACTTGGTTCCCAGGACGACCGGTTCCCCCCCAGCCTCCTGGGACTGGCCAGTCCAGTTCTGCATTCGGGCCAGGCTCTGGCCTCTGAAAGAGCTTGAGGGTCATCGGCTCTAGATAGCATCTCTGCCACCCTCACGCCGGGCCCGTCAGAGGCCCCTCCGAAGCATCGAGGCTCGGCACCCCCCCGGGCTCGTGCGCCCCCACGGGCATGGAGGCAGTGACTGATTAAATGAAGTGGCCACCATCTGGCAGAGGACTGGTCCTTGAGAGAACGGGGCACAGGATCCCGTGAGCGGCGCGCTGAAGGTGGCTTAGCTGGCAGGCCCTTGCCTCTGGTGGAGACAGAGAGCTGGTTCCTCGCGGCCTTTCCCACCTTCCCTATTTCGAGGTTTTGCCTGGAACTGGTCCTTGTTAAAGGCCAATTTTCTTCCCCATCCACTGACAATTTATGGCCCTTCCAGATTGCTGTCTTTGCCAGGAAATAGAGATGAGAGAACAAAGTGGTTGATCACCTTAGGGCAAGAAGAGAGGGCGAAGCCGCCTCCCCCAATCCTTCCGGTTTCCGCTCGCACCCCTTATAGCCCCGGGAGGGGTTTTTCGTTTGCAGTGCGGTCTGGCAGTGAGGACTGTGTTTGGTTGCATGTAACAGAAATGTAAGTGCAAGACCTTAAGCAAGCGAGGGGTTTATTTTTCACAGGTGACCAGAAATCCGATGAGGAACACCGCGTTCGCCATCCAGACAGGAAAAAGGGGAGGGGGGGGAAGGGCCTTCTGCCAGGGCGTTGCCTGTTTCTTTGGGAATGACGTGTGCCCCAAGGACTGCCACTCATCTCGTTGCCTGAAACTGGGTCACTGGGCTGCAAAAAGTCTGGACAAGTATTTCCATTAGCTGTGCGTATGGCTGCCTCAAAAAAAAAAAAAAAAAAAAAAGAATCAGGATCCTGCTGATAAGGAAGACAGGAAAAATGGATACCCAACGGATAAGTGACCAGCAGCGGCTGCCAAACCCAGGTGTAGCAGGCTTCAGGCATAGCTGGATCAAGGGGCTCAAAGAATGTCGTCAGAGGTGGTGGTGACTCTGTGTGGCTCCGCTCCTGGTGGTGAAATGGCTTCCGGCAACCGAGAACTGACATCCCATGGAGGGAGTACCCCCAGGAAGGGTGGACGCGTCTTTCCTGATAATCCTGACGGTGATGGGGTCATATGTCTATCTCTGGCTACTCCAATATGGCTGAGGACGGGGCTTGTGGTGGAAAATATAGTCTCGTTGCCCCGCTGGGGAGTGCCCGTGTCCTGGAGCTGCGGGGTGGGTGGGGCCAGCCTCACTGGAACCACATGGATGGAGACGGTGACAGGGGGCAGGCACAAAGGTAAAGCTACCTGTTTACGCTCTAGGATAGGAGTGTGCTTCCTCCATCCTGCATCAACAGGGGGTCAGCCATGTTACTGAATCCTGAATCGTAAGTCACAAGATTTGGGCTTTATTCATTCGTTCATTCATTCATTCATTCATTCATCAGATTCTTTTTTTTTTAAACAATTCCTGTGTGATGTAAAACTAATCACATTGCTTATTTATTGATGTATTTCTTTTTTTTCAACGTTTATTTATTTTTGGGACAGAGAGAGACAGAGCATGAACGGGGGAGGGGCAGAGAGAGAGGGAGACACAGAATCGGAAACAGGCTCCAGGCTCTGAGCCATCAGCCCAAGAGCCTGACGCGGGGCTCGAACTCACAGACCGCAAGATCGTGACCTGGCTGAAGGTGGACGCTTAACCGACTGCGCCACCCAGGCGCCCGATGTATTTCTTTTTTAAAGTTCATTTGGGGGGTGGGGAGAGTCAGGAGGGGCAGGGAGAGAGGGAGAGAGAGAATCCCAAGCAGGCTCCGCACTGTCCGTGTGGAGCCTGACGCGAGGCTCAGTCCCCTGCACCGTGAGATCGTGACCTGAGCCTAAATCAGGAGTCGGCCGCTTAACCAACTGAGCCACCCAGGTGCCCCCACGTGGCTTTTTGAAAGACCTCGGAACCCCTTCTGGAAAAGGGACGGACTTCCAGAAAATCCCATAATCTTTAAGAGTGGGCGCTCTGAGGCCAGACCTCCCAGGCTCTGCTGCTCAGCAGCTCTGTGACCTTGGGCAAGTCACTTCCCCATTTGGAACTTCCGTGTCTCCGGTGTCTACAATCCCATGTGTTCACAGAGCAAACTCGCAGAGGATGAACCAGATCGTGCATGTAAAGTATGTAGCTGGGTGCCTGGCTCATAGTATTTCCTCCATGGTGACAATCCTCACCGATCTCGTTATTAATACAATTACCTGCCCTGGGACCCTGCCCCGGGAAGGGTCCCATAGACCCACAAAGCATCATAGGAGGAAAAACAACCCTCTACCGCCAAAGCTCAGTTTCCCCTGCCTGCCCCCGGTGCTGTCCCCAATAACCAGCCCCCTTTTCCGGCTTTTGCTTGGGCTAAGAGAAGGGTCCCTCCTTACTAGTAGCTTGGAGGGGGGGGGGTGGCACACTGACCCTTTCTTTAAATCCCTCTCCCTCAGTGTTGCAGGGGGCCATCCCTGTTGGAAAAAAAAAATGACTCTCACAAAAGATCCCTCAACAGCAATTATCTAAATGGGAGGCTGGGAGGGGGAGAACCATTTAGAATCTACTTCATTGCGGGATTAGCTAATTAATTAACGGTTTCACTGACAACTCGTCGGAGACGTGTGTGTTAAACAGGAGCGCAGCGGGGCGTGATTTATAGACTCTGACACCCCCATCCCCGGCCTCTCCAGCCGCCTTCCCTCCCTCCCCGCCACCCCACGGCCCCCACCCTCCTGCTTGCCCCCAGAGCAGTGAAACCTGGCGGGGGGGGGGGGGAGGGGGGTGGGGTGGGGTGGGGGACCCTCTCCGGAGCTCCCTCTGGAGTTTGAGGTTGGGCTGCTTGGCCGAGGGGTGCCACGGAGAGATGACAGAAGGGCGGCCAGGGAGGGGGTGGGCTGGGGCGACAGGGAGACAATGAAGAGATAACAAGGCAGCTGAGGCTCCAGGGGTGGCTACATCTGCCCCTTGCCCCCAGCCCAGAGCCACTCCATCTGTGCCCGTCCCGGCACGCAGGGCCCCGTAGGCACCTGCTGGGTAAGGCTGCTCCCGGGGTCCCAGAAGGTCCGAGCTTTTCAGAGCCCATCTACCCCCCGCGTGGAAAAGAGGGAGCCCAGAGACTTGGCTTTGACTTTCTCTCGTGGAGGGGTTCTTCAGAGGACTTAAGGTAGGTGAGGGAGAAAGGGCAGTGTGCAGAAGCAGAGGCAGGGGGGAGGGGAAGGAAGAAATGGAACTGAGGACGGGGCTCAAGGCCTTCGGGGACGTCCTGGACCCCTTTCTGCAAACACAGCCCGCGGGCCAAGTTCAAACGCGAAGGCTTGGCCAGCACAGAGCCAGTACCAACCCAACGTCAAACCCGGATGAGGGGTCCAGGCGTACGCGCTTTGAACTCCCTAATCCCGAGTCCTGCAAGAGCTCGAGCCTGACTTACAAATCTACTAAAGGAGAACCCCAGACGTGGTCCCCTCCACGGGCACAGGGCAAAGCTGAGCCTCGCACCCCAGCTTTGGATCTGTTTTGCTACCACGAAGATTCTGGAGCAGGCTTCTGGGGTGCAGAGGAGGACTTGGGGGGCCCTGAGGTTGCAAGTCAAACGTTCTGCACGCAGACGGATGGACATTTTTTCTGGTGAGAGGGTCTGGGGGGTGCCCGTGGAATCTCAGCATGGTTCGTGACCCCCAAAGGAGGTTAAGCATTTCCAAATCAGCGTCTCTGAGCTTCAACTTCCTTATCCGTGATTCTAGAAAAATCATCTCAGTTCCTCACACCGGCGGCAAGTGTGAGCAAATCGCCAGGAGAGGTACAAATGCTCTCCAACACGCAAGGCAGGAGACCCCCCCAAAGGGCTCCTTCCGTCTCCTCCACCTTTCCTCTCTCACCAGCGCCTCCATACTCGACCAGGGACCCCACTTCTCCATCCAGGAGCTCGCTGTCCAGGAGGAGGGAAGCCCAGGCTGACTCATGTCACCCTGAGGCGTCCTTTGGCCCCGGGGACGTGGGGCATGGAAAGAGAAGAAAGGGGTCCATGCCTGTATGCCCAGCATAGAGGCTTCCGGAAGAAGAGGCAGGGAATTCATGGTACTCTGTGCGGTAGGGACCACTGTCCCCATTTCGTAGGTGAGCAGACAGGCATTAGGACAACAAGTAACAATGCTAGTGAACAATGAGGCTCAGTAAATGTTTTACACACACACACATATATATATACATATGCACATATATATTGTATGTATTTGTGTGTGTAAAATACCATAAAATACGAATCGTGGAATTAGAATAGCTGCTGGCATGCAGTGAGGACTCAGGAAACATTAGTGGCATTAGTCCTGGTTAGTATAGGGACAGCAGACCCACTAAGGGCCAGTCATACAATACCTGGGGGGGGGGGGGGCTCCTCACAGGGGCTTTGTAAGCAAGCAAGGGGGGTAGTATAGTGCTCCCCACGGCCCGGGAGAAGAAATGGAGGCGCAGAGAGCAGGGGTGACTCCCCCAAGGTGGCACAGCTAATTCTGGCCGAGCTGGGCTGTCTCACGGGGTGGAGGCGGAGTGGAGGTCAGAGCCCGCCTCCCTGGGAACCCGGAGACCCCCTGGGCCGCTGCTAGGCCCGGTTGAGCTCAAGGCCTGCCCCCCCTGCCTCGCCTGCGCCCCGTTACGGCTCCTGGTCCGGCGGCGAGAGCCACCCTCTGAGGTTTTGGGCCCGGAGGCGAGGCTCAGAGAGGGATAGGGGCGCGCCCCAGGATGCACAGCACGTCGGGGGCGGGGCGGGGGCGCGCCGTGACCTCCCCCGCCCCGGGCCCTCTGCAGCTCGGAGTTCAAGGATGCGGAGAGGGCGACAGGGGGTTAAACCGGAGCGGCCCGCATCTGGGGCGCGGGGACCAGATTTCCCGTTCACACAGCGCACAATGGCCGCGCTCAAAGGCGCGCCGCGGGCATTGTTCGGCCCGGCGCCCGCGCGTCCCACCTCCGCGCGCGAATTAACCCCGTCACCCCGCCATTGTCGCCGCGCACTTCGGGGCGGCCACAAAGGCGCCAGAAAACCCTGTTGTGGGGCGGGGTGGGGGTGGGGCGACGGGGACGGGAGCAAGGGGGGAGGGGGCGCAGGCAGGGTGGGGGGTCTGGAACTTGGGGTGGGGGCGCACAGGCAGGATGGGGGTCTGGATATGGGGTGGGGGTGCAGGTAGGGTGGAGGGTCTGGGTATGGGGGGGCGCAGGCAGGGCGGGGGTTCTGGATATGGGGGAGCGCAGGCAGGGTGGAGGGTCTGGGTATGGGGGGGCGCAGGCAGGGCGGGGGTTCTGGATATGGGGGGGCGCAGGCAGGGTGGGGGTGTCTGGAATTTGGGGTGGGGCGCACAGGCAGGATGGGGGTCTGGAGCAGTGAGGGGAACACGGGCAAGAAGGAAGGGCAGCGGGAGGTGAGGAAGGGGGCAGAGGCTTCCAGGATGGGGTGCTTGGAGCCGGGGAGCTGGCTGCCCGCATGGGGCCGGGTTCCTGGTGTCCTACCCGCCCTTCTATCTTGGTCCCTGATGAGCCTTTTTTCTGTTCTGTCTCCCTCTCAGAGTCGGTGACTCAGCTTCCTTTGTGCTGTCTCTCTTTCTCTTCGATTGTCTGTGTCTCTCTCTCCCTTTTTCCACCCCCGTCTCTGTGTCTCAGTTTCTCCCTGCCTCTGTTATCCCTCTTTCTCTCTCTGCCTCCGATTCTTCGACTCTCCGTCTCTCTCTATCTCTGTGTCTATCTCTCCATTTCTTATCACCCCTATCTCTCTGCCTCTCTGATTATCTGTCTCTGTCTCCCTCTCTCTCTCCGTCAGCTTATCTCCCTGTCTTTTTCTCTCTGTTTCTCATACTCTGACTTCCTCTGTCTCTCTTTGCCTCTTTAATTCTTTTTTGTATGTGTGGGTGGCTGTCTGTCCTTCTCTCTCCAGGGCAAAGAACAATACCCTTCGTGGGGACACAGCCCCGGCCCTTGGACTGCCTCACCTCCTCCCACAAACAGTTCTGCTGACACTTTGAGAAGAAAAGGCCACGGGGGGGGGGGGGGGGGGGGGCGGGGATTCTTGGAGCCCACTGTACAGATGGGGAAACCGAGGCTCAGAGGGGCGTATAGTGATTAGAGGCCCCACCCTGCCCTGTTCCTGGAGTCCACATTCATACAAATAACGAGGCTGTCCAGGTGTGACCTCTCTAGCACCCTGGGGACATTCTTTGCCCTGGCTGGGCCGGTGCCCTCTGCCCCCGGCCTCTAGGCTTGGGGACGGCTCTGCGGGGACCCCAGCTGGGCAGCCTCCCTGACTGGCTCTGCCCTCCTGCTGGGATGGGTCCTTCTCTGAGGCCTCCTGCTGCCCTTGGGGGGTGGGGGCGGGGGCGGGGGCGGGCCGGGGGTGGGGGGCACGCTGGCTGGTGAGGGAGCTGCCCGGCCCCTTCCCCCTGGGGAGAGGCGGCCCCCAGCCAGGCCTGCCGCAGGTTAGATAAGGAGAAAGAGCGGCATAGCTCATCCTCTTTTCTGTAATCTCCTCTCCCCGCGCCCCTCCCCAGCACCGACTCCCCCACTTTTTTTTTTTTTATATCATCTTTATGGCTTTGGAATTATCTGGGCTGACACTGCATTCATTTAGCCAAGGGCAGGTGGGGTCGCGGGAGACAACTTACTCCTGTGTGTATATATTCTCCACGGCCTCCCTGTCGGGAAGAGGGAGTAAAGAAACAGGATGGAGGAGGGGTTGGGGACGCAAGTGACAGCGGGTTTAGGGCAGAAAAGAGATTTTGAGTGCTAGAGACCCTGTCGTGGCAGAGAGCACCTCCCAGACAGCCATGGCTGAAGCTCGGCCCTCCCTCTGCCCTCGCATCAGGAGACTCGTCGAAGGTCTGGCGAGGCACTGAATGGCAAGAGAATTGGGTTTTATCTCTCAATAGTCCTTTCTTCTTTTCTGTCCCTCTCTCCCTCCCTCCCTTCCTCAAAGTAGACCTTGGATTTCAGAACGTGGGTTTAACTGCCACCCGGTTTGAGTCCTGGCTTTCGGAGGCTGTGTGACACCAGGCGAGCGACTTCACCTCTCTGAGCCTCAGTTTCCTCCGCTGTAAAATGGGACGGCGATAAAGCCCACTTCCTTCCGTTATTCGGAGGATTAAAAAAAAAAATTAATGAGAGGGCTCGGCACGGAAGTAAGGGTAGAATCATTGCTACCCTTAAAAATAAAAGGTCTTGGGGCGCCTGGGTGGCGTAGTCGGTTAAGCGTCCGACTTTAGCCAGGTCACGATCTCGCGGTCCGTGAGTTCACGATCTCGCGAGATCTCGAGTGATCTCGCGTGAGTTCGAGCCCCCCCGTCGGCTCTGGGCTGATGGCTCAGAGCCTGGAGCCCGCTTCCGATTCTGTGTCTCCCTCTCTCTCTGCCCCTCCCCTGTTCATGCTCTGTCTCTCTCTGTCCCAAAAATAAATAAACGTTGAAAAAAAAAATTAAAAAAAAAAATAAATAAAAAAATAAAAGGTCTTGGGGCGCCTGGGTGGCTCGGTCGGTTAAACATCTGACTTCGGCTCAGGTCACGATCTCACGGTTGGTGGGTTCGAGCCCCGCGTCGGGCCCTGTGCTGACAGCTCGGAGCCCGGAGCCTGCTTGGGACTCCGTGTCTCCCTCTCTCTCTGCCCCTCCCCTGCTTACGCTCTGTCTGTCTCTCTCTCAAAAATAAATATTAAAAAAAAAAAAAAGTTCTGGCTTTGATTATTTACTTGTGTGCTTCCTGTGTGCCGGTGGGACACAGGGCTGACTCACGAAGCCTCTGTCCCCAAAGGCGCTCACTGACATGAAGGAGAGGAACCCTCGTCAGCAACCTCATCAGCAAGTTGGGTTTTTAAAATAGGGTTTTATTTCCAGAGAGGAAGACAGATGTGCTCACGGTGCCTCAGAGTGATCCAGAACTTACGAAGCAGATAAATCCAGGGTGATTCATTTCATCAGAAAGGGACACACCGCAAGCATTCTTTATTTTATTTTATTTTATTTTAATTTTATTTTATTATTATTATTTTTTTTCGTGAGGATTCTTTACATGGGAGAGTCCTCTAATTCTGGGAGCTGAAGCCTTAGCGTGAGCTCTGCTGGTTCCCCCAGGGAACGGTTCCTAGCGGCGAAATGTAAGAGGCACCTGAGCCAGGCTTTCTGGGTTTGCACCTCCCCAGTGACTGGCCGGGCAGCCCGGGGCAGGCGGCTTCCCGTCTCTGAGGCTAGTGTCCCCACCTGCACGACTGGACTGGGTCGCACGCCGTAACGCCCCTCGCCCGCCCCAGGCTAGGACTCCCTCACGGTTGCCCCGGACAACAGCCTCCACCCTTGGTCTCTCTGCTTCCTGGCCTGCACTCTGCCCACCTTCCCTTCTCCGTACCCAGCCACAGGGAACTGCCGAAAACCTAAATTAGCGTCCCCTGCTTGAAACCCTCCGACGGCTTCTCCTTGCCCTCAGAACCAAGTCCTTACCTTGGCCTTCGAGGTTCTGCGCGACCTGGCCCAGTTCATCTCATCTTCTCCCGCTTCCTGCCTTGCTCATTCAGCTCCATCCACGCCGGGCTCGTTTCTACCGCAGGGCCTTTGCACTTGCTGGTCCTTACCGGAACACGCTCCCCCAGGCCCCCCTGGATCTTTCTTGTTCCCATCTCGTGACCACCCAATCCAATAGGCCTCTGATGCTTACTGTACTCTCTTTGTCTTATCTTTATCACCTTACGTGTACTTAGCACTATCTGATATCATCTCATGTCTCTGCTTGTCTGGTGCGGGACTCAGTAAGTGACCTCCACATGATGCGCCCGTTCTAGGTGCATTTTAAGTTATTCACAGGTGAGTGAGGGGGTTCCTCACTTTTGGAAAATAAAATGTGGTGTGAATCCAGACGCATAGGATAGTCTCACTGAGCACCTGCTGGCAGGCTGTGTGCTGTCTTGGGCAAAGCCTGCCAACCAGCCCTGAGGTGACAGGTGACCCCCGCCCCCCCCCTACCGCCCCGGCCAGCCCAGGAAACATTCGCTAAGGTCCCGTTGCTGGAGATCTTGATGACAGATTCTCATTTCCCTTTGCAGGATCTGAGCCCGCCCTCCGTGAGTGCCGCGATGGCAAACGGACTCCAGCAACCGGCCTGGACCCTTCCCACAAGCCGTCATGGCCACCAAGTTCCAGAAGGGACTTTAGCCAACCAATCAAGTGAAGACGCAGAATGGAATAAAGGCTCGGGGCGGGGCGGGGCGGGGCGGGGCAGGGGGGGGGGGGCGGGCTCCTGGGCAGTGCTGAGGTCGCCACGGAGGAGGCGGAGGATATTCCTTTGGGAAACATCTGGAAGGATGAGGCTAGGGTGAGATGGGGAAGTGGAGTGCAGAGAGACTGGGGGTGTTGGTGCCTCGTCCGGGGAGGTTCGCCTGGGTCTTTGCTTTCTGAGTCCTGTTGTTTTGAATTACTTCTGAGACTCTCAGATATTCGCTTCGTCACCTTGAAATGATTATATGGAAGGCGGTGCCAGAGAGATCAATATTTACTGACGACCTACTCTGCCCTGGACCCACAGAAAATACTGTACCTGTGTCACGTGAACCGGTCTTCACGACAGCCAGTGCCGGCCAAGTAATGGTATTCTCGTTTCAGGAGCTAGGAAACAGAGAGGTTAAGCGGCTTTTCTAAGGACGCACAGCTAGTAAGTGCTGAGGCTGGGATTCGAACCCATCTGTCTGATTTCAGAGCCAGTGCTCGCTTTTGTCTTTGCACGGAGGCGGGTCCTAAGCGCAGGGATGGAGGTGATAGGGAAGTGGGCAGGGGAGGCGGGGTTCAGGAGGAGTGACACGGGGCGGTGTGTTAGTCCGTAAGATTTAGGAGCAGAAGGTACACCGAGGAGGGCTGGCTGGAGGAGGGGCTTGCCCCCCCCCCCAAGACATCCTGTATCTGCGTTCAGGGCCCCACGCCATCAGTCCTGTCTGCCCCGGCCCGGAGCCTCTGGTGTGGGGCGGTGGGGGGGGGGGGGGGGTGGTTGTTGGGGAGGGGAACTAAGCATCATGTAATTGCCCTGGCTCTTCTGTGAAATTTGTTTCGGGACACATTAGTTCCAGTGAATTTAGCTGAGCAGCGGGGAGCCCTGAGAAATGATTTGCAATTAGCCGCAGCCCCGCGGCCCCCCGTTGGGATGCCAGGCTTGGGCACGAGTGCGGACGGGCCAGGGGGTGGGGCCGCCGCCCAGTGCCCGTGGAATCACACGCAGGGGTGGCTGAGCTCGAACAGCTGGGACCCCACTTGTCTCTGAGCCTGGCGGGGTGCCACCGGGGCTGAAGCAGGGGCCGGGACTTAGCCAGGCCAGAGGGGACCTGGGGGGGGGATCAGATCCCACCTTCTTCCTGGCAGAGGGGGTGCTGCGTGGGACCCCCCCCCCCCCCCCCGCCCCAGCCCAGGGGTCCGGCCATCACGCGCCCTGCCTCCGTGAGGACGGCAAGTGTTCCCCTCTGTGTCCTTGCTTCTGCCTCTCTGGTCATAAATCCTGATGGAGGCAGGTAAGGAAGTGGGCCCTCGGAGAGGTTAGGGGATTCTCGCCAGGTCCTCAGGATGTGGCAGGAGGGAGAGTCGAACCCGGGCCGGCTGGAGCCTCATGGTGGCTGCCTCAGGCGGCGACCGCTAACTGGAGGCCCGGCAGCGCGGGGATTAGGGCTCTGGAGTCGGGCACGCCTGGCGGGTCACCTCTGCTCTCTGAGGCTCAGTTTCCTCATCTGGAAACTGAGACTGACTCCTCATGTCACCGTGGTGTTTCCAGGAGTCAATCAGAATATGAAGCAGTATTTCAGCAGGAAGGACTCGAGGAGTGATAGACGTTATTCCCATTACTGTTACTGTTTTTGATGTGGTTATTACTGTTGTTTCCCGTCAGTCTTAATTGGAGTGAGAAAGGAAAGTGGGGAAGTGTCCTGTGGGGCCCGGGGTGAGGTGGGGGGCTGCCTGCCGGAAAACATGTTACCTCCCCGCCTCCGGCACATTCTGCCGGTCCCCTCTGCCCCGACCAGGCCTCCAGCGGGTGTGGAGGTACCCAAGACAGTCCTGGCCTCATACGAAGGCTCCCTAATGCTTCTGGAAGGAGCCAGGCAGGAGGAGCTGTGAACCTTCATGGCACACAGAGGTCTCTGTGAACTGGGGTGGTCAGGGAGGGCTTCTGGGAGGAGGCGGCCTTGATCTAGAATTGTCTTTTGTTGTTGCTGTTGTTTTGTTTTTTGAGACAGAGAGCAGGGGAGGGGCAGAGAGAGAGAGAATCCCAAGCAGGCTCTGCACCATCAGCACACAGCCCGACGTGGGGCTTGAACTCATGAACCTGCGAGATCAGGACCTGAGCCGAAATCAAGAGTCGGTCACTCAACCGACCCAGCCACCCAGGCGCCCCTGGAGCTGTCCTTGCTGATCGCGGATCCCACTCTGAGCGACTCCAAGGGGCTTTCCCCTCCCCCCTCACATGCCAGAGAGTTAGGTCGCTTCTCCAGCTGAAGAAATGGAGGACCAGCTGGGATCCAAAGTCATGCAGCCCTAACGAGGGACGGCCAGCCCTCCCGACCTGCCGGAGACCGCCCGATTTCAGCACGGAAATCCCCGCATCCCAGGAGACCCCTCGGGCTGGCAAACCAGGGTGGGCCTGTCACCCTCGCTTTTAGCGACAGGGCTGGGATTTGAACCCAAGACTGGCCGCGGCCACTGGTCCCCCAGCAATAACCGGCATTTTCCATCTGTTCCTGCTTCTGAATTCATCAGCTCGGTCCCCGTGGCCCCCCAGAGTCCTGCCCTGTCCCACGCCTTCTGCGGATTTCCCCAATGCCCAGGGCTGTGCTTCCTCTCTCCCTCTGGCTTCTTATCTTGCCTTGTCTTCTTGTGGAAGAAGAGATAAAAGTAATTCTTAGGGCCGCTTCTCCAGAGGCGCGGCCAGCCCGTCCCCCCTCCTGCTGTATTTCCCTGGCCCGGCCAGATAAAGGGTTAGGCCTAAGCACATGTCATTTTCTTTGTGTGAAATCAATATTCAGCAAAGTTTATCTGCCCGACATAGCAGGAAGTGCTAATTTCATCCGCGTCAATTATTCTGATGAATGTTCATAATGCCCAGGGTGTGAGAAGAAGATAAAAGAATTACTCGAATAATGCACACGTACCCCTCACACACACACGCACACACGCTCACCCAGGGGTTCACGCTGGGGCACACGCGGACCTGGCGAGGGGAGGCTGTGACCTGACAGCTGGCCCACCTGCCCTGGCCGCCGAGGCTGCAAAGCATCTTGGGAAGAGGGAGCAGGAGGGAGGCTGGACCGCGGTGTTATGTGGGTCTCTGAGTGTTTAGGATAGAACAGTGTTTCTCAACCGGGGGCGATTTTGACCCCCGGGGACATTTGTCAAGGTCTGGAGACATTTTTGGTCGCGCAGGGGAGAGGCTGCTGGCATCTGGCGGGGAGAGAGCAGGGATGCCGCTGGGCGGGGAGAGCAGGGATGTCGCTCAACAGCCTACTGCGCACAGGGCGGCCCCACCGCAAAGAATCCTCCAGCCCACGTGTCGGTGGTGCTGAGTTTGAGAACTCCTGGAATCGGGTGATTTTTTGTTTTCTTTTTGAATGTGTTTCTCTGTAAATATATGTCTCTTGTTTCTTGCAGGAATGGCGAGGAAATACGTGTGGGCTTGTACATAAATTTTTTAAAGACAGGATTGAGAAACAAAAAATCAGATGCCAAACAGAAGAATAAAAATACATACATACAGGGGCGCCTGGGTGGCTCAGTGTGTTGAGCGTCCGACTTCGGCTCAGGTCATGATCTCGCTGTTCGTGGGTTCGAGCCCCGGGTCGGGCTCTGTGCTGACAGCTCAGAGCCTGGAGCCGCTTAGGATTCTGTGTCTCCCTCTCTCTCTGCCCCTCATCCACTCTGTCTCTCTCTTTCAAAGATAAATAAACATTAAAAATTTTTTTAAATAAAAAAATACATATATACTTAGGTAATTTCGCTTCTTGGTGATTCCCTATGAAATTTTATTTGTTTAAAGTTTATTTTGTCTAGTTTTGAGAGAGAGAGGGAGAGGGAGACACAGCACAAGTGGGCGGGTGGGGGGGGCAGAGAAAGGGAGACACGGAATCTGAAACAGGCTCCGGCTGTCAGCACAGAGCCCGACTCGGGGCTCAAACTCACGAACCGTGAGATCATGACCTGAGCCCAAGTCAGACCCTCGACCCACTGAGTCACCCAGGTGCCCCATCTTGAAATTTTAAAGAATAAAATAAATAAAGACAAACCGGTTTCCGAAATACCGGCCTGATTGAAATCCTCGAGGCCTATGAGTCCCCAGCCAAGCAATTGTCAACCGAGTGGAAACGCCCAGTTCTCACCAGGACCTAACTTTGGAGGTTCTGAGAATCTTCCCCGGGATTGCGCGTGAGGCTATGCCCGCGTGAGCCTGTGCCTGGGTGCCCCTGCCGCTCGAGTGGGGTCGTGCATTACTCTCTTGCACCTTTGCCATTGTGAGCCGGGCCACCGAGTAAAGACCTGGGGACGTTCTCCCTTCCGCTTGGACGCGGCTAAACCCGACCTCGTCCTCAGCTGCAGTCTGGTTCAGCGGGACTGGGTCGAGGCCCGAGCCCGCGCGTGTCTAACCGGCTGTCAGGTGAGTCAGGCTTCTGGAAGACCACGCCTTTCGAGGTGAAGTCGAAGGGTGCTATCAAGGTGGGTTAGCCTCGTGAGTCACCTGTTGGTGCATCTCTGGGCGTAGTAAAAGCACCGGGCAGTAAATATTTCTAAATTGTGCATGATTCCAGGAGGCCATGCAGAAAAAAATGCCTGCTAGCTGGCAGTCGGCCAGACACGTATGTCCCGAGTCAGGCAGCTTGGGCTCCGGGTACTACGTTCTTGTTTGTTTTTTTTAATTAAAAAAAAAAAGTTTATTTAGTTTGAGAGAGAGCCTGCAACCGGCGGAGGGGCAGAGAGAGGGCGGCAGGGGGGGGGGAGAGAATCCCAAGCAGGTTCCGCGCTCTCAGCCCACGACCCGACAAGAGGCTCGAACCCATGAACCTTGAGATCACGCCCTGAGCCAAAATCAAGAGCCGGACGTTTAACCGACTGAGCCACCCAGGCGTCCCCACGTATTGCATTCTTGAGTTACTTTGAGCGTTACTGCTTTTTTTATGTTTGTTTTTTATTGTTTGCTTCTCCCCGCAAGCAGGTAATTTCCACACAGATAGGGATCTTTGTCCGTGTTGTTCGACTGCCGTATCCCCAGCCCCTAAGATAGTGTCTGCTGTGTGTAGGTCCTGAATACCTGTTTATTGACTGAATCCCGGTGCCTCAATTTTCTTCCCTATAAAATGGGAAGGATAACAACTCAATTAGTATCACCGGGTCGTGTAGGCCCTCCACAAACGTTGACGATGCTGCTGCTGATTAATATCTCCATCTACGCCTCTACCCAGCTCCGGGCATATTGTTCCAGAGTTACGACTGCCGCCTCACTGAGTGGCCCCCGATGCAGGGACTTAAAACACCCCCAGATTCTGTGGGCTTGGAATTCGGATAGAGCACAGTGAGGGTCCCCGGAGAGACCACGGCGGCTGGGGGGCTGGACTCATCGGGAAGCATCTTTGCTCGCATGTCGGGAACCTGGGTTGAAGTACCTTGAAGGAGAGGCCCATCAACGGGAGCGGCTACACGTGGCCTCCACGTGTGACTCGGGCTTCAGTGCAGCCGGGTGGCCTCAGGGTCGTCACTTTTCCCCTGCTCCGCAGGGCTCAACGGCCACAGAAGAGGGAGGACGTAGACGCCCCCGCTCAGTGGAGAGACGCCAAAGAATTTTGGGGGCGCCTGGGTGGCTCAGTCGGTTAAGCGTCTGACTTCGGCTCAGGTCATGATCTCACGGTTGGTGGGTTCGAGCCCCGCGTCCGGCTCTGTGCTGACAGCTCGGAGCCCAGAGCCTGCTTCGGATTCTGTGTCTCCCTCTCTCTCTGCCCCTCCCCTGCTCCTGCTCCGTCTCTGTCTCTCTCTTTCTCAAAAATAAATAACATTAAAAAAATGAAAAAAAAAGAATTTTGGGACCACGTGTGAAAACATGCATGCGAGCTAATGGATACGTACGTATATACTGCTTAACCAGCTTCATTTCCACGGGATTTGAACACATGAAGGCGTGCCTTTGCTATCTATCTGTCCAGCCTAAAGTACGTGTCGTGGATGAAGAATTACAGGCCACATTGTGTTAGGGGTCTTTCTGACTCTGTCCAAGCCGGCCTCCAGGACCAGTGGAAAACTCCGCACAGTCTAACAAGTCAGCAGCGCCTCGTTTTGGTTTTTCTTTTCGTTTTCTTTGGTTTTTTTTTTTAAACAAATATATCTGAGGACGCTCCTTCTAGGAGGAAATGCTGAGTGTCGATCACATAATATATGATGTTGTGAGCAGATGTCATGATATTATATGATAAAATATTATGAGCAGATGATATGCTATTTATTATGAGCAGGTGATATATGACGCCATATTACGGTTATGGATGATGATGTATTGTGGTATCCTGGCACACGCGGGAGATTATGTATTCACACACGCCGGCCCGAAGAGTGTGATTTAAGAACTCCTCTCGACTCACCTACCTCTGGCTCTGCCAATCACAGGCTCTGTTGCTGAGCGGGACAAAGGATCAAAACTCTTCCAGGCTTGGGACGAAGCCATGTGTGGATTTGGGATTTCTGGGGACTTGGGGCCTCGGGCCGTGAGTTCTGAGCATCTTGCCAAACCTGCCCAGGGCTTTGGGTCTGGAGAAGTCAGTTCTTGGTTCTGTTTGTAGTAAGGGTAACATGGAGAGTGAAATTGCCGTGGGCCAATGGCCTGGCCCAAGGCGCACAAAGAAAGAGCTGGCTCTACTCATGACCTTGAAACTGATAAGGAACAGAAAGGGAATCAAGCAGGAATATGTGTGAGTGAGAACAGGAACCCTTCAGAACGCATTGCATCAAAGCGACCACCAGGCGCACAGCAATGCAAATGCTCGGCAGATACACAATCACTCCTTGCCCATTTGGAGCCGCGAAGGAGCCCAGAGGAACTTGACTAAGCCGCAGGCCTGAAAAACCAAACATCCTCCAATCGATGCAAATCCATTTCCTTATATAAAATTCTAAATGAAGGTCTTGCGGTTCTAAACGCAGGGGTAACATTCACGGGTCAAGACCAGCTGTGGAGTCAGTAGGGTGCCGATGCCCGGGGGTGCGGGCCCCGAAGGGAGTGGGTTAGTGAAGTTCAAATCCAGATGCTAACGCTTCCAGGCCGGGTGACCTCAAGCTGGTTCCAACACGCCCTCTGTGCCTCAGTCTGCATATCTGTAAAATGCGCCTTGGCCATTCCCATCTCACATTGTGGTTATGACGATTTAAGAGATACAAAGTACCGGGCACCCGGGTGGCCCAGTCGGTTGGGGCGTCCGACTTCGGCTCAGGTCATGATCTCGCGGTCGGTGAGTTCGAGCCCCGCGTCGGGCTCTGTGCTGACAGCTCGGAGCCTGGAGCCTGCTTCGGAGTCTGTGTCTCCCTCTCTCTGCCCCACCCCGCTCACACTCTGTTCTGTCTCTCAAAAATGAATAAACGTTAAAAAAAAAAAAAACAAACTACTTTCCTTAAAGAGAATTACTTCTTTGAAACAGCTAAAACACACTCCCAGAAGCTTGCCTCCCAGAAGTCCTGCCTCAACACCAGAGCTGTGCCGGGGGCACTGCTCTTGCTTCTAGAGTATAGGTGGATCTTCTGTGATCACAAATGCTAGAGTTAGTGGGGGTCTGGATCACATCAGTGTAAACGAAGCACTTAACACTTGTGGACATTAATCACACTCCCCATTTTTGAAACCTTCATCTTTTTTTTTTTTTTTTTAATAACCTAAGAGCTAGACTCCTAAGCTCAGAAGAAAAGACTCTGATTCTCACTAAAGTGGACATGACTGCCTTTGGTGACCCAGAGTAAGGGCACACAAGCCTGATCGCTTTTCATCCCCAAGCTGTCACTGTCACCGCCACCGCCCTCCCCGCCCCCCCACCCTGCCCTGGCAAGGGGCTTGTCTTTCATCTAAAACGAGATTGTTCTACCTTGGGCCACATCATTCTTTGTTGTGGGTGCTGCCTCTGCATGGCGGGATGTTCAGTGGCATCCCTGGCCTCTACCCACTAGATGGCCAGTAGCGCCATCCCCTTCAACTGTGACAACCAAAAGTGTCTCCAGACGTTGTCAAATGCCCCCTGTGGAGGCAAAATCGCCCCCAGTTGAGAACCACTGATCTAAAGACTCTTGAGGTCCTCAGGGTCCCCGGCTGCCACGTTTATGGGGACCAATGTGTACTCTGGGACAGCTTTTCCTGAGTGCTATTCCAAGGAGGGGTAGATCCATAGGCCAGGTTATCACCCAAGCCATTGGAGTGGGATGCTCTTAACACAGTGCTCCCAGCCTTTGATGGATCCATTAGGGAGCAAAGAGAACACAGGGGGGTCTGATGAGGCCGTTAATAAAGGTAGATGAAGGGAGGCAGAAAGTGTGGTAAAGAGAGGGTAAATTTTGGACGCGGACAGACCGGACTTGAACCCTGGCTCTGTGAACCTCCGGGGAGGGAGTTTCCCCACCATCAAGCAGGCTTACTGATGTCAGTCTGTCTCTGGCGATGGAATGAGATACTACACCTGAGCCTCTGCTGTGCCTGGTTCTTTGGAGGTGCTCGGCACTAAGGAGCGATGTTCTCTATGCTCGCGTAAACTCTGTATCCCACAGACGCTGGTGACCGTGCCGCCATCTATAGATCGAAAGCATCTGTACTTTATGCCCGTCTCCCCCCCCAGAACCATGTTGGATCTCCTGCGGTGTCCTCACTCTTCGCACAGGCCTGGCCCATCATTGTTGTTCTGTGTCTGCTGAATGATTGCTAAAAACTGGATAAACGTTCTGATGCATCCTATGTCCTCCGGGAGCTCAGCCTCTGGAGGCAGCTGGATCTCCGCTCCCGTGGAGGGCGACGTGGAGGTGTCTCCGGTGGTGACACCCTCAGCCCCCCTTTGTGGGCATTCGAGGGACACCAGGCTTAGAACCCGCATCCCTTGACTGTGGCCGCATAACGAATTAAATTAGTGGCTTCCGTCCACACACGTGTGTATTTTCTCACGGCTCTGGGGGGTCAAGGGCCTGAGCCTGGCTTAGCTGGGCAGAGTCTTCTACGAGACCAGTCAAGGGACCAGTTGGCGTTGAGGTCTCCTCTGGAACCTTGACGGGGAGGAGATCTGCTTCCCAGCTCACGTACAGGGCTGTTGGCTACGGGCCTCTCCGTAGGGCAGTTCACAATGTGGCTTCACCCGCACCAGCAAGGGAGAGACCGCTGGCAGGAGGGGAGTCTCAATCTACATCCTATTGGCTGGAGTCAAGTCATGGGTCCTGCCCACACTCAAGGAGAGGAGATTACACAGGGTGAATCCCAGAAGGCTATGATTATTAGGGGGCATCTTATTAAACCCTATATAGGCTTTAACCCTACAGTAATAGGTCCTCTTACTGTCCCCATTTTATGGAGGAGGAAAGGCTCCAAGCTGGAGGTGCCACAATAACCCTGTGGCTCAGTTAACAATGACCGAAGGGGACAGCGTTACAACTGTGGTTTCTGTGTTCAGTTCGTGTACCTGAACGGATGTTGTACTCATCATTCTAAGTTTTACACAGACCTTTACCAAACTGTTCACAATGACAAGCACTAGGTAGCAGACTGTGAATGATCAGGTTTTTTTTTAATTCACTTCGTTACGCATTTGTTTTTATTTTTATTTATTTATTTATTTATTTTAACGTTTATTTATTTTTGAGACAGAGAGAGACAGAGCATGAACGGGGGAGGGGCAGAGAGAGAGGGAGACACAGAATCGGAAACAGGCTCCAGGCTCTGAGCCATCAGCCCAGAGCCCAACGCGGGGCTCGAACTCACGGACCGCGAGATCGTGACCTGAGCTGAAGTCGGACGCTTAACCGACTGCACCACCCAGGCGCCCCACGCATTTGTTTTTAAAGTAATGCACACAAAAACATGATTTATAAAACAATAATCCGAGATCGGTCAAGGAGAGGTCAAGACTGAGTCAGGCAGCCATGGTCAAGGGTCACTTTTCTGGAGTCTTTCCAGTTCGTGGTCAGTCTCAGCTAATAGCCGGATTCCCATGCCAGCCTCTCAAGTTCTCTATTTTGGGGAGCCAAGAACCAGCACCCAACTTCCCCACAGACCCAGGATGAGCCTGGGAAACCCAAAGACCGGAGCATTTTTAACGGTTTTGTTGTTACCGTTGCCCAATTTTCGCCAACAAGGGAATGACAAGTGTCACACAAATTACGCAATTGGTATAGAACGTAGTTTTAGGCCCCCAAACAACTCTGGAAGCCAACAGAAGAAGAAGAAGAAGAAGAAGAAGAAGAAGAAGAAGAAGAAAAGAAAGTCAACAGTCTACTGAAGACGAACCACTAATACGTCGCTGGACTGGAGGAGGAAGTTTGGCAAGAGGCTGGAATTCTCTTTTAACTCCTGGTATTGGCTGGTGAGGCGTGAGCCTGAGTTTCCCCAGTGGGTCTGGGTAAGGCACTGGATCACAGACTGGGTTTGGGCCGACGTTCTGGGGGCGCAGGAAGGTTGCTGGCTTTGGCGGGTCCTGAGCCGGGGGGCATTTCCTTCAGCGGTGTCCACGGAGCAGGGAGCCTGAATTCTGCTTCTATTATGCAGCCTCCGGGAAAGGGCTAGCTCGGGTGGATTAGCCAGGGTGGGCCGGCCCAGTGAGCTCATAGTTTAAAATAATGGAAGTTCAAGGGCGCCTGGGTGGCTCAGTCGGTTGAGCGTCCGACTTCGGCTCAGGTCACGATCTCGCGGTTTGTGAGTTCGAGCCCCGCGTCGGGCTCCACGTTGACAGTGTGGAGCCTGCTTGGGATTCCCTCCCTCCCTCTCTCTCTCAAAATAAATAAATAAACTGAAAAAAGATAATGGAGATTCGCTTCTCGCTCATCCCATTTGCCCGGTGCAGGTTATGTGGTGCATGCCTCTGCTCACGGAGGTCACCCGGGGACCCAGCTGGAGGAGGAGACACGCTGATATAAAACCGTCACAGCAACCCGCGTTTCCACCACCCACGCAGCCGAGGAAGAGAAAGGTAGAGGGCAAGACTGGGAATTAAAATGCTTTGGCCGGAAACCAAAGCAGTTACCTTTGGTCACGTTTGCTTGGCCCAAGCCGGTCACGTGACCACACCTCCTTTCAAGGAACAGAGAGTTTATAGCCCCCTGAATCTGGAAGTAGGGACCTAGATATCGATGAGCACGACTGGTGTCTACCACCCGGGTCCTGGAGTTGGTGGGGGGGGGTTCCGGAATCCGAGATTTGGGGGTTCTGGGAAATTGGGTGCCCGGCAGTGGTTTCTCCCAGAATATTAAATTCATCAGTGATTGTGGGTCGCAACTTTCCCACCCCTGTCCTTACTGTTGTGGTGCCTGTTTATAGTTTTTAAAGGGTATCCACAAATATCTCGCTTCACCTTTCTTTCTTATGTTTCCTTTTTCATGTTTGTTTATTTTTGAGAAAGACAGAGAGCGTGAGCGAGGGAGGGGCAGAGACAGGGGGACCGAGGATCCGAAGCGGGCTCCACACGGACGGCAGCAAGCCTGATGCGGGCGTCGAACTCGTCAACCCCGAGATCACGGCCTGAGCCAAAGTCGGACCCTCAACCGACTGAGCTAACCAAGCCCCCCTTAATCTTTTCAGTAAGATGAATGGATATGTGTATTTTACATTTAGCCAGGTACCAGGTACTTTCCATAAATTGCCTCACCGAAGCCTATAAGCGTTAGAGTAGATGAATGCCCATTTTGCGGGCAGCGCAACTGAGGCTCAGCGAGGCCAAGTGACTTGCCCCCAGCTGCCCAGGCACCAAGCAGATTTGAACCAGGGTAATACACGGCCATGCTTCCAACTCTGGCCATGCCTTTCTCTTCAGGAGGGGGAAAAAGGAAGGTCCAGAGGACACGGATAGGGCTGATTATGTGAAAGCGGACCCCGAAGTCAGCTGGAAAACCCCTGATTTGATCATCAAGCGGACCCAGTGACCACCCTGGGAAAAAAAATCCTAATTTCTGAAACCATTTACCTGTTTCCTTTTCCCATGGGGGTATCTCGATTTGTCTCCTGGACAGGCGTTCATAGACAGAGCAGGGTCAGGGTGGGTGTCCCGCCCTGGCCCCGGGGGGCAGGTCCCCTCTCCCAGGAATCCGAGGCGGGAGGGGCGAGCACCTCAAGGCTGGAGGTCGTGCCCCGCCTGCCTCATTGCAACCTCGGGCCCCATCTGTTTCTCTGCGGCCTCCGGAGACTGCTGACCTGACCCCTTTCACCAGCACTTAGAGGAAGCAGTTTTGAAACATGCTTGTGTCACGGAGCCCCCCCCCCCAAACCCCTGAATCAGAGGGCAATGCGCGTGAGCAGCGTTGTTCCATAGAACTTTCCGAAATGATGGCCGTGCTCCGCACGGTCCAGGACGGCAGCCACCGGCCGGGCCACGTGGGGCTATGGAGCACTTGGAACGCGGGTAGTGAGATTTAAGAAAGGGATCCTGCATGTTGTTAGATTTAAAGGCAAACAGCCACATGCATTGATTGAAGAACGCAGCGTGGGGACAGTGCCTTCTAAAGGGCAGGACACGCCTTGAAGTCATTTCCAGACACAGGTTTAAGGAACCCTGAACCCCACGGTGAGGAGGCACACCTCCCGTTTTCACAGAGAGAGCAGAGACGGGTCTGGAACGTTCGGCAGGCGAGAGAGCCTTTGGCTTAACCCAACAGGCTCCTTTGTTGTTGTTCTTGTTTGTATTTCTTTGTAGGGTGGCCATCGGTGCACGGCAAGTGACACTGGGTTTTCATTCACGCTCACGATGGATGGTTTCGTTTTAAAAGAACGATTTAAAAAGAAAAGGAAAACGAGGCGAACAGCATGATGACTAGAGTTAAATAATATTGTATCGCATGCTTAAAAATCGGCACGAGAGTAGACCCTTAAATGTTCTCTCCACGCCAGCAGCCACAAAATGGTCATTAGCTGGGGGTGAAGGATGTGGTAACTAACCTTATTGGGGTGAACGCTTCGCCACACACCCCCGTATGGAGCCACCCCATGGTACCTTACACCTGCACGACGTTACCTGTCAGCTGCGCGCAGAAGAAACGAAACAAACCACAAAACGGGAAACAAACGACGTTCGGACATTTAAATTCCATATACGGTATCGAGAGTCAATGTGATCCAGCACCCACCCACCCGAAGGGATCTCAACCATTTAATCCTAAACCAAAGGAACTGGCTAGGGACCTAAAACGCACTCAGAAGGATTCCCTTCACAGAAGCGTCGAAAATAAGCAAATTGCGTCTGTTCTCCACGCACCGTGGGTGACGCGCATGGTCACGATATCAGGGCAAGTAAGGGAAAGTTTTCGAAGCGTGGCGGTATGTCTACGGGAGAAGAAGCAGGGGGGTATGGGTATAAGAAGGGTAAAGAAGTTCTTCAGATCCGTTCGTGCTCAATATTACGTTTATTGATGGCAGTTGGCGGGGAAGGTACATTATGTGAAGACTTTAAAAAACTGTGCATAGATGGGGTGCCCGGGGGGCTCAGCCGGTTGAGCGTCTGACTTCAGCTCGGGTCACGATCTCGCGGTTTGGGAGTTCAAGCCCCGCGTCGGGCTCCGTGCCGCCAGCTCGGAGCCTGGAACCCGCCTCCGATTCTGTGTCTCCTTCTCTCCTGCCCCTCCCCCGCTCCCGCCCTGTCTCTCCCTCTCTCTCAAAAATAAACATGACAAAAAATTAAAAAAAAAAAAACAACCCTGTGCACCTATGCACGATATATTCTCATCTGTTGCATTTATATTTGGCGCGCGTAAACAGAGATTTCTTATTTGAAATGCGTTCACTTCAATAAAAATATGAAGTCCGTGGAAAAGCAAACACGCAGGATAGAGATACGAAGAAGATTATGATGGAGTGCGTTAAGGGGCAGGTTTCTTCCTAAGTCAGTGCTTTTTAAAAAGAGCCGCTTAATTTTGTAGTGATTTCCGATCCACAGAAAAGCTGCCAAGGCAGTAGAGATAGTTCCCAAAGACTCTTCACCCCGCTCCCCCTGATGTTAATATGTTCTGGAACCACGACGTCGTTGTTGAAGCTAAAGCAATGCACGTTGGTGAATGCCATTGGCTAAACTCTAGACGTCTTCTTGGATTTCACCAGCTTTTCCACTCATGCACCTTTTCTGCTCCAGGGTCCAGTCTGGGGTCTCACACTGCATCTAACTAAGCCAGTCTCTTTGGCTTCTGGACCAGATGCAGAATCCACTCGAGGTCCGGATGCTTCCCCATAAATTCCTCCTGCGCCACCCCTGAGGATTTCATGGTACAGCACGGGTTCACCACCCTCAAGCCTGCAAATGGCAACATTTTGACTTTGTTCCTTCCCCACAGGTGGCGGCCTATCGCCTTACCGGCCCCATTTGGACCAGGGGCTGTTGGTTTGGTTTGCTTTTCCGTCTGTTTGGGGAGTCATGTGTTTTGTCGGCTCTAAGAACAGGACTTGGCGTTTATCCCTCCTTCCTCCCACTTTGGTGGGTTCAGTGTAAACACTCTAAGGGGACCCCCAGGAGTTTTTTGATTTTAGTGCAGGAGAGCTCAGCGTGCGAAAGGCGAGCCAAGAAGCCTCTTGGGGGAGCGAGCTGTGCCTTGAGAGTCCATAGGTTCTGGGCTAGAAGGGAAAGCTGACAGGGCTTTCCCTGGCGGTGAGGGAGGGTCCTGTGACGGAAGTCTCCATTTAATGCAGTATTTCATCGCCACCAGTTGGTCATCATCAATTTCTGCTTGCATGCCACCAGTAATGGGGAGATCACTCTCTTTCAAGACAACTCCTCTCATCTTTGGACAGCTATGAATTGGATCCACAGGGTTCTCTCTCTCTGTGTGTCATTTGCTCATCGGCTTTCTTCCAAGTGATAGTCTCTTAATCTTTCAAGGCCATAATGTGTTCTCCAAAAGCCTTTCTTTCCCCAAGTTGAAGTATCTTTGTCTCATGGCCGCTCTTGGAAGACAAGCTTTTTCCATTGTCTACTCCTCCTGAGGTTTGCAATCCAGAAGGAAAAGGAATATCCTGGATATGGGGCTAACCAGTTCAGAGTAGAGTGGTGGTTCTAAGCCGGGGGTAATTTTGCCCCTGGGGGACATTTGGCAACATCTTGGGGACATTTCTGCCGGTCACAATGGGTGCATGTGTGCGCATGAGTGCATGCAGCTGGCGGGTAGAGGCCAAGAATGACGCCAAAACAGCCCACGATAATCAGGGCACGCCCGCCACCAAGGATCATCCCGCCCCAAATGCCCACTGTGCCGTGATTGGGAGATCCTGGAGTTGAGGGCCCTCTCGTGTGTTACTGTCCATGCAGCCTCACATGGCATTAGATGGCATTAGTCTTTTTAAAAATTTTTTTAACATATATTCATTTTTGAGAGGGAGAGAGAGAGACAGAGGGGGAGAGACAGAGAGCCAGTGGGGAAAGGACGGAGAGAGAGGGAGACCCAGAATCTGAAGCAGGCTCCCGCTCTGAGCTGTCGGCACGGAGCCCGATGCGGGGCTCGAAATCACAAACCGCGAGATCCTGACCTGAGCCGAAGTCAGATGCTTAACCGACTGAGCCCCCCAGGCGCCCCGGCATCAGTCTTGTAGTGGGCTCTGTCATTTGGGGCAAGTATTCGGTCAGCCGAAAACCTCTTGAGCCTTTTCTCCTACAGCCCAGGTCTATGAAACAGCTGGTCTAACCCCAAAGCAGAGCAAACCAAGGCAGAAGAGAGGCCGTGGGCCCAGAGACTCTCCAAAAGCGTCCGTGCGCTCTGCTCCCTCTGCCCCGTCACTTACCCTGACACAAGCACCGCGATCCCTGACTCGAATCGCTAGAAAAATGCTAAGAGAGAATGAGCCCAGAGCACTGAAAACACGGGCGGGGTAGCGACCTAGTCCTTTGCATATGCGGACTCTCCTAAGCCTCGAAACTAACTCTGCCAGGTGGGTATTATTGTCCTCACGTCCATTTTACAGATAAAGAAACTGAGGCCCCAAGCTCACCCCAGGCCCCGTGACGGGGAAGTAGCGAGGTCTTCGGACCCGGGTCCTCTGGCTCCAGAATCTGAGCTCTTTGGCATCACACCAAGCTCTTGGGTTCTCCCGACCTCCAGTGTGGCCTCTTCGTGACCCATCCTCTGCCCAGCACCGGTGATCCTGTAAAAATGCCAATGTGTCCCGTTTCTGTCCCTTCCCTGCAGAACCCCCCCCCCCACCCCCACCAGTGGCTACTTCTGCACTTGAGATTTAATAAAGCTCTTACTACAGTCCGTGCCCCGCCCTCCAACCTGACTTCCCGAGCTCGCCCTTTGCATCCGGTTCCCCTCTACTCTTCAAACACAGCAGCTGCTTTCCTCCTGGGGGCATCTCCGCCGTTGCCAGGCCCTCCGCCCGGAGAGCCCTCCCCGTGCCCCGCTCTTCCCCAGCTTGGCTCCTTCTCAGCCTTTGGGTTACACTTTGGGGGCACTTCCTCGGGGAAGCCTGCCCTGACTGCTCCATCACTGCAAACCCCCCTCCCCAGTCTTTACTTCTTGTTATCCTCTGTCACTTTGCCCCCTTGATTGCCGTCACTTTGCCCCCTTGACGTCCCTTATCTTGGTCCTACCATCGGCCACCGTTCTGTTTATCGGTTGATGTTCCGTGTCCCCACCAGCCTGAGAGTTCTGAGAGGGGAGAGAGGGTCCATACCTAGTGCCCGGCACAGAGCTTGGCCCATAGCAGGTAATGAAAAAAAAAAAAAAACACCCAGAAAAGAAGGAAGTCCTGAGCACGGGGTGTTGTATGGAAACCAGTTTGACAATAAATTATATTTTAAAAAACAACAAAAAAGAATGAAGTCCCCATTGCTATTTCTGGTTCCCATTTTATAGATTAGAAAGTCGAGGTTCAGCAAGGTCAAGGAATCTCCCTAATCACACATACATAGCGCGTGGGTTGCAGGCGGTGGGCTGTGGACCTGTCAGGGGTCTCAAGTGAGCGTCCAAACCGCAACTCTCATACAGGACCGCCTCACCTAGAACATTCTGCCTTGACCTTATGTCCCTAACACGTCAGAAAAGCAACGGGGAGCAAGGGACGGGGGGCGAGGCAGAAAGATAGAAAGGCACAAGAGAGAATCAGTGAGGATGGGGGGCGGGGGGGGGGGACAGAGCGAGCAAGAGAGCCAGCGAGAGCGAGAGAGCCCAGTTTGGAGCATGGAGCGCGGATCGTGGGAGGGAGAGATTTTTCCCATCAATTAACACAGGCTTCATAGAAACGGAAAGTATTCCTGGCAGTCTTGGCCTCTTAATACATCATATCTCTAATCCGCCGCGCCCTCTGACCTTACCCATAATCCCTCCTCTTTTGTACCGCTGCCTAAAACCTTCCTACCCCGGACCCAGTGTTACATCCCTGGTGAGGCCCGAGCAGAAGAAAGCCCCGGTGGCAGGGAGCGGGTGGGGGCGGGGGAGCTGGAAGAATACATTCTCCCGAGTGTTTGACCAACAAAATCTCGCTAAATTCCCCAGCCCGCGCAGTAAACTGTTCTTCTGAAAGGCTCAGGAGCCTCACCCCGTCTCTTTGGAGCCTCCCCAGCCCCCTCCCCTTCCCTTCTTGCTCCCCTGCCGTCGCTGAGACACAAAGCTGGGCCCTGGATTATCTTAATTTCCATATGGAGAGCTGTGTAAGCCAGTTCAATGCATGGCCAGTCATTTTGTTCACAACTTTGCAGCAAGCCGGAGCAAAAGCCGCTGGGAAATTAGCCATTCATCCTATCTCACCTTGTGTGTGCATGCATAGATCAGTAAATACAGAGGCACGGGGAAATCGAGGTTCCTTTGTTAATTACCGCATCGGGCCGTGGCGCGCAGGGGCCGCTTCCCCTGACGCGACCCGCGACTCTTGATTTTCAAGGGGGGGGGGGGGACTCCCATATACACACACACACACACACACACACACACACACAGCATTTGCTTTTAAGCAGCATTGCGCAATAAGGTTTACGCATTTGTGTTTGTCTGGAATTGAGCAACCAGGAGGAGTCCGGTCTTCGAGATGCCTCCTTTACGCGCAGCGCCCGCCCACCCCTACCCCCACCCCCACCCCCACCCCCACCTACACTCCACCCCCTACACTCAGGGATCCACCCCGTCTCATCCCCTACAAGCCCACCTCCATGCTATCTGCGCGCGCGCGCGCACACACACACACACACACACACACACTCTCACACATGGTCTGCCCCTCCCCTCCAGCCCTCCCCAGTCAATGCAAACACCCCTTTGACGGAGAGGTCTCCCACCTCCCCCTTCCCTGTGGCCCCTGGCCTCTAGCGGCCCTGGAATCCTCCCAGGACTCTGGTCCCCAAAGGCGTGTGCTGTCAGCAGGGCCCCCACTGCCTCCGGCCTGGGCTCGCAGCCCCCCCTGCTGTCCCCAAGGCTCCCTGCACCTGTGCGCCCCTCCCACTCCCTCTGAGCCGGAGGCCTCCCCAGGCCCCCCTCCTTGACCCGGTGAAGCTCCCGGGGGGGGAGAACCGAGCCCGGGACAGCAGAGGTGGCACTTCTCACCGCTCTTCACCTTCCCCAGGGTCGCTGTCCAGGGCCACCTCACCCCGGGCCCCACCACCAAACGCAGGACCAGGAGGGTTCAAGTGCCCAGGAAGCGGAGAGAAGAGAGAGCGAATGGGGTCTCTGGGAAAAGCAGGAGAGATAAGGGAAGAAGGCTCAAGAAACAGCCCCAAATACCCCTGGAAAGAGCTTCCGGGAGGGACAGAGAGGCCGAGACGGAGACGGAAGTGGAAACAAAGGATGGCGAGGCTCCGGCGTTTGGGTATTTGGGGTTGGCCCCCCTCACAGTGGATGAAGCTTCAGGTCACCCACCTGGCCTCCTGCGGAGCTCAGGCTTGATCCAGGGGCTGGAGTGCAGCTGACAGCTGGCTCCAGAGGCTCCTGCATCCGTCTGAGCACCACTTACTCGTCTGAGAAATGGGCCGAGGCCAGGACCTCCCCTGGGGATTGACGTGAGGCTCGAGAGAGCAACCAAGCAGGGCAAGTGGCTGGTGCCGTGGGCACACTCGGCGAACTGGGGAGGTAGAGGTTGCAGTCTGGAATATAGTAAGTGCTCAATAAACCGCGGCGATTGGAATCATTGTCACCGCAACGCCCGGCATCCAGCAGGGGCTTAAAAATCGAGGGTGCTTGCTTTTGTGGCTGCCAGTGTTACAGTTACTAGTCTGCTCCACTACGTGACCGCTTCTGGTATATTCCGACGCCTGGAATACACTAGGTGCTTAACACATGGCCCCAGCTCCAGCGCGCTCTACACAGTGAGAAGCGACTCAGAGAGGGCGGCAGCTCTGACCCGGCAAAAGCTTCCCGGGGATGGGCACATCCCTGCTGGAGCCTGCGGGATGAGTAGGGGCTGGCTGGCAAAAGGAGGCAGGGGGCCCCGCTGCTGTGTGTGACTGAGACTGGACAGGGTGAGGCCCCTGGGCAAGTGGGAGGAGCTTCCCCCGTGGCTGGGGAGGAAGAACCTGCACCCGCTCCCTAGGGAAGCCCCCTAGGCAAGAAGGGCCTCTGCTTTTCACAGCTGCTGAGAATTTGGGCTCTAACGTCAGCCAGCCAGCCGGCAGGTGATTTTACCCCTCTGAGCCTCAGTTTCCTCATCTGTAAAATGGGGGTGACGGTGCGATCTCTCTTAGGGGGTCCACGGAAAGAGACGGATGGAAATTGTACCCGGAAAGCATGAAGCGCAGCGTCTGAAGCCAGGAAGCGGGCCGAGAAGGGTGGGCGCCGTAACTTTGAAACCGACCGGCGACCCCCCGCCCCCCGAGCTTATTGCGTTGACGTCATCACGAGGAGCTGGCCCCTCCCTCTCCTGGTTCTGGGTCCCCGTCTCCTTCCGCTCTCCGCCTGGTGAGCTCCGTCCTCTTCCCCCCCCCCCCCCCCCCCCAGCCCGTGCACACGCTGTTGCCCCTGCCGGGAACGCCGACCCCCCTCCTCTCTCTCTGGTCCGGGCTCTGCAAGCGAAGAGAGTCTGAGCCCCTCCCGGGAGCCCCTGCGGTTCCCTGTGCTCTTCACCAAGCCCCGGTACTCAGTGTGGTCACCATGCCCTGCTTGCCTGTGAGCGTGCGCGACCACGGAGCCCATAGCAGGGGTCTGGCACGCAGTAGGTGCTCAAGAAGAAACCATCCAGCCGCACAGCTGACCCCTGGGGGACATTTCTGGGCCACCTCCTGCAGAGCCCTCAGGGTGACTTCAGAGTAAGGGGCCAAAACGGCTGGGTTCTCTCTTCCTCTGAGTCCCGTCCAGCTAAATAACATCCGCCAGGGCGCCCTCCCAGACTTAGGCATCGTCTCCAGGGGCCCCCAGTCAGGGCTCCCCCACCTCCAGGAAGCCTTCCCTGATAACTCTCGGTGGCGTGTGCTCGAGTTCTCTGATCTGCCAGAGCCCGTTGAGATGGCCTTTGCCTTTGGGTGGTTCACACCCTAATCAGGGGCCTCCGCGGCTCACCTCCCCCTGCCGTGAGTGAGTTCGGGCAAGAGCGCTCTCAGGCAGGAGTGATTTTGTGCCTCTCAGTGGTTTCTGGAGGCAGGCTGCCAGGGCACAGCCCTGGATGCCCTATTTATGGACTCTGGAACCTTCCACCGGGTACTTACCGTCTCAGTGCCTCAGTGTTCTCATCTGTAAGATGACGATAATGGCACACACCTCTGAGGATCGCCGGGGGATTAACCGGGTTCACGCCTTTAACGGGTGAGCAGACAGACAGCTCCTCAGGAAGCCAGTTGCTGCCTAAAGCCACTCCCTAGAGCACTTGGGACAAAGCCGAGCGTATCGTAGGCACTCATCGAGTGCCCAAGGAATGCGTTACTTTGACAGCTGCCCATGAACCTGGGGAAGGTTCTGAGCCTCAGCGTCTGCCTCAGCAAAATGGGAATAGGATTAGACCCGCCTCGGTTGGGCTTGTGGTTGGGGTGTACGGGGTAGGGTCAATAAAACATCCGCCCCCAAGCAGGACCAGGATGGACAGAAAGGTCTAATACGTGTATGATACTTCCTAAGTGCCAGGCCCTTGGATTATGCACCGAATGCTGCCAGCGATCCCAGGAGGGAGGAGCAATCATTGTGGCGGATGACAAAACCGTGGCACAGAGAGGTGGAGCTCCCCAACCAAAGTCACACAGCTTGAGTGGCAGAGCTGGGGGGTAAACCAAGTCCGCCATACCCTCTCGTCCTTTCTCCTGCCCCATATCTTCACATCAGCGCATCAACTGCAGGGAGGAGTGGGGGGGGGGGATGTACACCTGGCATATACCTCTTAGGATAACTCTGCGTGCCCAGGGTCTAGAACACGGCCGTCCCTGCACACCGGACCACCGTCCCGTGTCCCAAACCGTCCTGGCGCCTCGCCGTCCTGCCCAAGCGGGTTCCGGGAGACAGCATCACCCGGTGTTTGAGACCCCAGGCTCTGCAGCAGACAGACCGGGGGTCGCGTCCCAGGTACGCCTCTACTGTGCTGTGTGACCTCGGGCCAATGACTTCCCCTCTCTGAGCCTGTATCACACTGGCAAAGTGGGGGGGGGGAGAAGGGGAGACTCAGCCGCCCTCCTAGATAGAGCTGGAGTGTAGATTCCATGAGCCACAGCCGCGACAGGGCGGCCAGCAGCAGCCCTGCCCTCCCGGCTGGAGGCCACGGGTCGCCTCTTCCCGGGCGTGGAGGGACAGGGCGGAGATTCCGAGAGGGGCCCGGCGGGCTTTCCGGCTGCCGCCCGCGCGGTGTCAGGCGGCCGGTGATGGATCGGCTCGGACACACTCCACAATAGCTCGCAGACACTCTATTACCCGGTGATTGTCTGCCCGGCGGGCCCGCTCGGGCCGCGCTGCCACCGATAATGGCCCAGAACAAAGATGGCAGCTGCTTTGTAGGGGAACAGATTTGTGGCAAGTTGAGATAAAATAAAGAGGAAGGAGAGAGGGGAGAGGAGACGGCGGCGGGGGGCAGAAACATAAAAGGAAGACGGAGGGAGCGAGGGGGAGAGAACCGAGGGACAGAAGCCAAGATGTCTCGGGGAGAGAAGGGTGGGGGGGCTCAGGCTGGGGAAGGCAACCTGGAGGGCTGCCTTTGTCCAACAATAATGACGATAATGATGGCGATAATAGTAACGAGGATAATGTGCCGCGAGCTCGTGGTGTCCGTGGAAAGCGCCCCGTAGCCCGGGCCGAGATCCTTGTCCTCCCTGTCCTTGCGCGTGAGGAGCCGGGGCCGGCTGCTCTCCTGGGGCCTCCGGAGGTGGTGGCGGGGGTGGGGGGTGGGGTGACCACAAGGGTCCACCCCACTGAGGGGTCCGGTTTCCAGCGTGCCATCCTGAGTCTAGGCCCGGAGCAGGTAGAGGGATGGAGGCGGAAAAGGGGCATGCGTTCAGCCAGGGCAGCTCCTGTTGAGAGCTTCCTAAGAACCCCCCCCAACTCTGTGACTTGGGGGGACATCTCCTGGGCCGCAAACAAAGCCCCCAAATGCGAAACTTTGGCTGGGCCAGCGCCGCCCCAGATAAAACCCAGGCTCTTTAGCAAGGAGGGTGGGGGACACGGGTGCTGGGTAGGCAGCCAGCTCTTTCTGTCACACGTGCTTCATGACGAGCATTTACTGAGCACCTATTATACGCCTTGACCCGCAGCCTGGGCAATGCCTCACCTGGAAAAGAGGCCGCGCGATCATCCGTTCTGCAGATGGGACAACTGAGGTTTGGAGAGCGGGAGTGACTGCTGGAGGCCACGCACAGAAGCAGCACTCAAACCCAGGGCCGCCCCACGGCCGAGTTCACTCCCATGAACGCCGCCTGGTCCAGATTTCTGCTGGATTTCTCTTCCTTCACCCGGAGAGGCTCCAAACGAGGCCACCACCTTAATATTCAGGGCTGGGGCAGAGCGGGGCAAGAAACTGGGTTTTATGATCCAAGGAGGGAGAAGGGGAAGGGCATGGAGTGAGGGCAGAGGCGCCGGTGACCGTGCTTGTGAGGATGAGGTCAGGGAACCAGCACCGAGTGCAGCCCAGAGCTGGCAACTAGTAAGTGCTCAGTAAACGCCACCTCTGCGGCAACAGGGGGACAAGGTCGCCAGACCCCTCAGGGAGCCGTGTGGCTAAACGAAGGAGGCCTCCCGAATAATGTGCTCAGAGCACAGCCTGGAAACGGAAAGTATTCCTGGCAGTCTTGGCCTCTTAATACATCATATCTCTAATCCTCCGCGCCCTCTGACCTTACCCGTAAGCCCTCCTCTTTTGAACCGCTGCTGCCTAAAACCTTCCTACCCCGGACCAAGTGTCACATCCCTGGGGAGGCCCGAGCAGTAGAAAGGCGCTGGCAAGGGGGCGGGCGGGGGCCGCGGAGGTGGAAGAATACATTCCCCCGAGTGTTTGGCCGGCAAAATCTCGCTAAATCTGCAGCCAGAGCGGTAACCCGTGCTTCTGAGAGGCCCGGCGGCCACACCCTCCCTCTGCGGAGCTCTGAGGCCTGTTCCAGATTTGGGTCTGCGTGGAAAAGCCACAGTCTGTGGGATGTCACCTCCGCGTCCAGGCTGCACCGCGCTGGCCTTTCGCTCACCTTTGCGCCAGGCGGGCGGGCACTCAAAGAAATCCCACTAATTTGCTGCACTTCTAACCAAACAAGTGCCGGCAGGGGCTGTCCAAGCGCCTAGCGCGCAGGACGCGGGGTCTAAGGCAGTAACAGGATGGGAGATAAGCTGTGCTTGCAAATGTTCCAGCACCCGGGTTTTACAAAGGAAAAGGGAACAGGTGCCATTGCTTTAATAATAGGCTTGACTCAGGGGCCCCTGGGTGGCTCAGTCGGCTAAGCGCATGACTTCATCTCAGGGCACGATCTCACAGTTCGTGGGTTCGAGCCCCGCGTCGGGCTCTGTGTCGACAGCTCAGAGCTTGGAGCCTGCTTCGGATTCTGTGTCTCTCTTGCTCTCTGCTCCACAAATATAAATAAACATTAAAAAAGTTTTCTTAAATGCTTGACTTAATATATCCAAAAATACAGTGATTTTTTTTCAACGTTTATTTATTTTTGGGACAGAGAGAGACAGAGCATGAATGGGGGAGGGGCAGAGAGAGAGGGAGACACAGAATCGGAAACAGGCTCCAGGCTCTGAGCCATCAGCCCAGAGCCTGACGCGGGACTCGAACTCACAGACCGCGAGATCGTGACCTGGCTGAAGTCGGACGCTTAACCGACTGCGCCACCCAGGCGCCCCTGAAAATACAGTGATTTTTAATCTGCGATCAATATAGAGATATTTTGAACGTAATATTTGATATTCCTTCCCGCCTTCCTCCCCCGGCTAAGTCTTCAAAATCCAGGCTGCATTTTGCATTTACGACACATCTCAACTCAGGGTCACCTCGTGTCAAGGGCTGGGCAACCACATCGGGCACAGGAGCCACCACATTGGGCAACGCAGTTCGAGAACACAGATATGCTTTTTCCACTGGACCATCAACCAAGTGGGTTTTTTTTTTCATATTTCTTTTTTTCATATTTCAAATATCTATAGATATTTCGTATCTATACACATATTTCATATGTGTATAGATACACATATATTGCTGTCTTTAAAATTTTTGTATATAGCTCTCTCTCTTACATACATATGTGGAGAGTATATATACATCTATAGAAATTCTATATCTACAGAAATTATATACAGAGAAATTATGTGTGTGTGTGTGTGTGTGTGTGTGTATACATATATATTATAAAGCTGTTACACCAGCACATTCTTTGATCTGACCCTGAATTTGTTGGCTGATTTCCTTGTCCAGAGGATCGGGCCACTGGGCCACAGTCCAGAGAAACTGGGGTTTTCCTTGTCACCCCTGAGCCGGAGCACAGAGCCTGTCTCCTCTCTGGAGAAAAAGATATATAACGCCAAACGCTGTGAAATTTGCCGCTGTGAGAACAGCTAATTTTTCACACCCAGACGAACTGGCTGGGTTTGTTAAAGCCCAAGATAATCAAATAATCATTATAACTCATCTTCGCCCCTCCTGTCTTTCGCTCTTTGTACCATTAATGCCCCAGTGGGGAGCGCCTCTGGTGAGTTCAGGCCTAGCCTATTTAGATAACCTTCCGGTGGGTCTTCTGAGAGCAAAATATCCCTCCTGGAGTATCTTACAACAAATGAACCAATCCTCCCTAATCTTCTTATCGTTGTAGCCCCTGCTCCAGGCCTGGTTATCTCGCGGGCTTGCAAAAGAAAGAGAGAGATTTATACATATATATTTATGTTTCGTAGAAATTTATATAAATATATATATATATATATATATATATATGAAATAATAAAAGGGAGACAGACGCCAGGCAAGAAGCAGACCTCTTTCTTCCTCTCCCCTGTGAGGGAGCCCTGCCGCAGCTGGCTGCCACGACCCGCCACAAGAGAAGTTTCTAGCGGCTGCAGCTGGGGGCGCGCAGGGGTTGGGGCAGGGGGTGGCGAGCGCCCCCTGCAGCCGGGCCGGTGGGTGGGGCGGGGCGAGACAGCACCCAATGGGCTCTCCCTGGGGACTCGGCCCCTCCCCCTGCCTCCGCGGGGCCACCTGCCCCCAGTCCCTCCCGCTCAACTCCCTCCGCGCCCCTGACCCCCACCCCCGCTCTGCCTTAATTTCTGATGGGTATGTTCTTAGCCAAGGAACGAGGAGAGAGGGAGAGAGAGGGGCATCTTCTAAATAAATCATTTCGTCATGTGAAGAGCTAATCTGCACATAACGGTCGCTATTTATCGGGTTTTTAGCAGTGCATGTTAAATAGTGATATGGAGGCCACATTTACAAAACCCCACCGGAGCGCTGGGAAGGGATTTTTAACTTCATTGCCCAGAAAGAAAAATGGGGAAGACAAAGATAAGACCGCTGTGAAGCTTTGGCCCTGAACCGCTGGCGGGAGCAATTAAGCAGGCAGGGGCGAGGGGGCGAGAGGGCGAGGGGCTCCCTCCCCATCTTTCCCTTTCCCAGCCAGATGCGGTCCCACCACCACCCCGCCCGACTCACGCCCTTCCCACCAGCCATTTCTTTTGCTTTTTTAATTTTTTTAATGTTTATTTTATTGTTGAGAGGCGGTGGGGGGGGGGCAGGGGCAGAGAGAGCGGGAGACACAGAATCCAAAGCATGTTCAAGGCTCTGAGCTGTCAGCCCCGAGCCGGAGGCCGGGCTCGAACCCATGAACTGGGAGATCATGACCTGAGCTGGAGTCAGGCCGCCCAACTGACTGAACAACCCAGGCGCCCCCCCCCCCCCTCCCCCCCCCCCCCCCCCCCCCCCCCGCCAGCCACTCCTATCTCAGAGCCTGGAGTTGGACAGGTGGGGTTTGAACACAGCCGCTACCCCTAAATCTGTCCCCTGGTGCCTCAGTTTCTCCGACCAATTCCTCAAACAGGAGTCCTTGACACCCGAAAGGAAAAAAAAAAAATTATTAGCTCTGATATACAAAGAGGAACTTGCAGCCCCCAAATTGGTAGTAATATCCAAAGCAAGATTGCAGATTTCTTTCCAAATTATTTTCCACAGAAAATTGTCTTTAATGGGGGACGTGGGTGCCTTCTAATGTGTTGGATATGCTGTGGGGTGGGCTTCCCATTGTGAGCGCGCTTAGGGCCCCCGGAGTTCTGACACGGCTCCAATGTTCCTGCCGCTCTCGCTGATAGTAATGATACCGATAATAATATAATAATATCTGCTTCCCTTTTTGGGGGGGTGCGTGCCTTGTGCTGGCGACTCTGTTCTGTGCTTTCCATGTGCCCTTTTAGGTGATTTCAGCTTATATCCTTCCTTGCCTCTCCACCCCGTCCCCCGGAAGATTAGCTTGGGTTTTTTTTTGTGCCTCGCCGGGCAGATGAGGACTTAAGGTGTGCGATTTTCAAAGATCGAGACCATGGCTCAGAAGGATCCCATCCGTGGAGGCCGGCCGCGGGTCGGGCCCCGAGACTTCTGGGTGGGACCCAGGCGTGAGGCTTGGAACCCTCAGGTGGGGGCAGGCGGGACATCGCTAGGGCCGCCCTGCCGCGGACCGGCGTGCTTTGCAAGGTGCGGAGCCCCCCGTCGACCGGAGGCAATCAAGTTCAGATGTCCTAGAAGGAAGGCCTGCCTGGGGCACGAAGGTGGGTTAGATTCTGGATTCGAATCCTGGGCCCTGTGGTCATGCACCCGCCGGGCCTCAATCTCCTCACCTCTAAAACGGGATGGTTAGGGTAGATGTAGAGACCGTGTGATGGGACGGCCACTGGCAGGCATAACACAGACAGCTGCCACTCAGGGTGCACAGGCCAGGAATCTGTAGATGAGCGTTAAGGGGGCGGCCCCGGGGTTCAAGTCCCAGCACCGCCACTTACTAAGCTGTGTGACCTTGGGGACATCGCTTCACCTCTCTGTGCCTCTGCACCTCATCTGTGAAACGTACCTGCCCCACTGGGCTGCTCGGGGTGTTCGAGTGTGAGCTCCTCAGCTGGGCTTTCTGTTCCAGGAGAGCAGGGCCGAGGCCTTGGGCTTCTCTGCCTCCCTCGGGGCTCAGGGCTGGCCTCGTGATCAGGATGAGTGAATAGAGTGTTTGTCGAATGACTTGTAAATATGCAAATAGTAATTACCGCCAGAAGCCGTCGCGGAGGCCGTCAGTGGCACGCAAGTCGCGTGGTCTCCTCTAGACAGTTCGGGGGACGGCTCTCGGATGTGACGTTGGGATCTTTCCTTTCTCTGCCGGAGCCCTTCCGGTGGCCGCGGGGGTGAACTCAGTCCCCACACAGGGTGGGTCAGGAGTGCCAGGAAGGTGGTGACCCCAGGAGCAATCCTCCATCAGTGAGTGATGGGAGTGAGTGGACAAATGTCCCTGCTTCCTGGCCGCTCAGAGGCACGTTCTGCACGGCCTTCTGGGCGTCCCCTGGGGGCCTGAGCCCCCCCGTTGCCCCCCGTCGCCCCATCACCCCGCCATCACCCACAGCAGTCCCCTGCTCATTGCTGCATCCCGCGCTGTACTCTTCTTCCTCCTCCCTGCCTGGCTGTCTCCCTCCCTCCCATATGTTTCTTGGGACCACCTCCCACAGAAACTCCCGTCCTTGTCACAGGGTCCGCTCTGCGAGGGACCCGGCTTGGGCAGGCAGCCAACCTCTGCAATCCACTGATGCTCCTGAGTTCACCTGTTAGCAAAAAAATATCTTCTCACATTTTTACATTCACGACTCTGATCAGCACGGTGAAGAAATACAGGGGTGTGGAGGACTTCTAGAAAGTAGATCTGCCTGGTCTTGGGGTGGGGGTGGTTCCCCTATGGAGATGTTGAATCGAAATCCGGAGGAAAGGTAGGGCTTTGCAGGGGGTGGGGGAAAGGACATCCCAGGCAGGAGGAACAGCCCGTGCAAAGGGCCGGAGGCAGGAGCCTGGTACATTTTTGTCGGAGAGTGAAGGGGACCCGTGCCCTTCAGTTTACTGTATGACGTCCGGAAAGTCACGTCGCATCCCTGAGCCTCAATTTCCCCACCTGTCAAATGGTCCAAAGCCACCTACCTGCTCCTTTGCATTACTTCTGCAGAACTTAGAGGTTCAAAGTGGGAAAGGCAACCTGGGAATGTCACCCAATAATCACGGTACGCGGATGCTTTCAATGGCCGCTGGTCGTGTTCCTTCCCTCGCGGCACCATGAAGACCCTGTTTTGCTCCCTGCTTTCTCCAAAGCCTTTGTCCTCATTGAGTGACATCCTAATGGAGGCGAGTGTTAAAGAAACAAACATACATGTATTTGCAAAATAATACAAACGCAGTGATGCATTTTTATGAAGGAAAATAAAGAAGAATGTGCACTGTGGGAGAGAGAACACATTTTAGTTAAGGCCTCAGGAGCAGAGACTCGAAGCGGGTGGAAGAGCTCACCATGCAAACATTGGGGAAGAGCGAGCGGGGCGGCAACAACGGCAGGTGCAAAGGTCCTGAGGCACAGTGACTTGTTCAAGGTAGAGAAAGGAGGCCAGATAGCTAGGACAAGTGGGCAAGGAGGGGTGGGAGGCGATAGGAGCAGAAATCGGAGAGGTCATGGGGGTTTAAATCCCACCGAGCACTGAGGACCCGTATGAGGAGTTTGGCTTTTAACCTGGGTGAACTGGCAGCCGGGAGTCAAAGCTGGGGTGGGCGGCATCATCTGATTTTTACTGGAAGATCACTCTGGCCGCTGTATGGAGGATGGTCCATCGGGGGCGGAGTCAGGGAGGCGACTGATGCGCCCGCCTCTTGGCCTACACCCCACCCCATCCCGCCGGACCCCTGCTTCCCCCACACGCGTCCCTCCAGTGCCCAAACCCCAGGCCGCCCGCCGGCCGGGGGGTGACGGGCTGCAAATGAGTGGGCAGGCAGGCGCCTGTAATTTCCACAAGTGCCGTGGGTAAAGGCTGTGGCGGTGTGCAATTAAGCTCTGAGCTTTAAAAACATGGTAATAAGGGGATACGGGCCGAGGAGGCAGTCTGGTAATTTAAATGATATCCAGCTCGAATATGGAGTGTCTAAATGTTCTCTTCCAGAGATTTATATCGGCATAGACCTGCCTTGTTCATTTATTTAGTTAACTAGCTCCTTATTGGCGCGTCCTCCCAGCCGCTCTCCGATGGAAGAGACAGAGAGAGGCCTGGGTGGCCGCTGGGGGCGTCTGCATACAGGGCTGGTGGGGGCAGGGGCGGGATAAGGAACGCAGGGACCACTTTCCTGGGCTGAAGGCCTCCCCTGTGTCTTGCGTTCGAAGGATCTCTCTTGAGAACTAGCAGTCGGGCTGTATGAGGCACTTCCTGGTGCCCACGAGGAAACTGAGGCACAGAGAGGAGAAGTGACTTGTTCAGGGCCCCACAGCCGGCGGTGAATCCAGATCCCGGGCTTCGCCCGTGGCCTGGCTTTCTTTTGCTTTTCACTTTGGTTAGAGACACGGGCATGGGAAATAGGTAACTTTCATCCAGGAGTGGCAAGGCGGTGGTGGGGGGGTCACTAACACCCGCCTCCGGCCGTGGGGAGCCAGTGGGGCGTGGTGGGGACCGTGGCATCCTGCAGGGCATATCTGCCCTGGCCAGTTGCTGGCCCCCGAAACGTGGACCCGCTGTTGCCACAACGTCAAGGTGTTCAAGGATGCTGCTTTCATAAGGAATTCTCCTTCTCATTGGTGAGGTCAACTTGTTAGAAGACACTGCACAGGAAAATACATCTTGGCTCCGGCTTCTGTGCAACCCTGTTCGCAGCATCGAAGTCCAGCCCGGTGTCTGCATGTTACAGGTGGGATGGCTGAGGGCCGGGGGCGGGTGGGATGTTGCCAGGACCACACGGGATTCACGGGATTGGAGAGGTGGACCCTGAATCTAGAACCCAGTGACCTTCGGCCGGCATCGAGACCACCCATTGGCCTTGAACCAGGCCTGCCAGGGAGCCTTTCTTTGCTGTCCTCCCACGTCCCTTGTGGCCCCCATCCTCCCGGGTCCAGCCTCCACCCCTCCCCTGCTAGGAGGCCTGTCTGACTCCCGCCGTGCCCCCCGGCAAACTCCGAGTGCTCCCCAAACCATTCATTTAGTATCTTCTTCATGATTTTGCTCTGTCCGGACACGACATGTGCCATTATTTCTGAAACCTCGGCTTTAAACCAATTCCTTAAAAAAACAAAACAAAACTCCAACACATTATTTTAAAAGGAAACTGAGGAACAGCGCTATACATGGAATATCACTTTGCCATAGAGAAAAGATAACAAATGAAATACGGTGAAACCAAAGCCATACTATCGTCTTCTAAATTTTTAATTTTTTTTTTTTTTTTTAGAGAGAGAGAGAGAGCACGAGCGGGGTAGGGGCAGAGAGAGAAGGACAGAGGATCTGAAGCGGGCTCCATAGTGACGGCAGAGAGCCCGATGTGGGGCTTGAACTCACGGACCACGAGATCATGACCTGAGCTGAAGTCAGACACTTAACCAGCTGAGCCACCCACGTGCCCTTCATTTCCTTCTAACCGGACACAGTTTGGCAGCCAAACATGAGACCTGTTCTCTCTTTGTTGAAAAAGACGCTAAGCAAACCTACCCAATGGCCAGCAACTGCACACTTACGTATCCCAGCTGAAATAAGGTCACCAGAAGGCACGTGCGAGAATATTCACGGGGGCTCTACTCATAACAGCGCCAGACTGGAAACTGCCCACGTGTCCGGCAACGGGACGCTGGGTAATAACCACCGTTGTGGCCACGCGATGGAATATTACACAGCAATGAAAAGGGCGAACCGCGAGCACGCTACGGAGCGGATGGATTTCTAGGACATGATGTTGAGTGAAAGACGGGGACCCAAGAGGGTACGAAATCGTTCCTCCACTGATGAATGGGTACATAACACGTGGCCCATCCATGCAATGGAATACGATCCGGCCATGAAAAGAAACAGAGTGCCAACACCTGCGACGCCACGGGTCAACTTTGGAAATAGGACGCTAAGTGGGCAAAGCTTGACACGAAAGGTCACATGCCGTGTGACTCCATTTATGCAAAATGTCCAGACGAGGCAGGTCCATCGAGACGGAAGGCAGATTAGGGGTGACGGCTGAAGGATATGGGGTTTCTTTTTAAGGTGATAAGATATTCTAAAGTCGATTGTGGTGACGGTTTTACAACACTGTGGATATAGTAAAAACCATCGAATTTTACACCCGAAATGGGTGAACTGCATGGTGTGTGAATTATACCTCAATAAGTTTTTTTGGAAGGCACACCCTCTACGATTCCCTTTGGCCGGAGTTCAAGAAGAGGCAAGACGAATCTTTACATGGTCACGAGCCCTTTGGTTGGAAGACATCACTTCCCCTTTCCGAGCCCCAGGAAACCCCCCATCTGGAAAGCGGGGGGTTATGGGGGCAGCTTTCTCACTGATCGACGTGAGGCGAGGCACGTCAACCGAGAAGTCGTGTCCCGGTGAGTCGACACTGTTTTCGTTGCACCAGCAAAAAGCCAGCGTGGTGTTAAGACCCCGAGAATCGAAGAAAGACCTGACTCCATGCCCAGGATAGTATCTGGTGTGCTGCTGGTGCCCGGAGAGGGCTTGATGGACCTAGCTGTGCGACCTTGGGGCAGTCCCTCTCCACACTGAGCCTTAGTCCCTCTTCCGGCAGATGGAGACAATAACGGTGCCTCCCCGGTCACCTCCTGGGAGGCTTAAATGGGATAATGCCTTAGAGCTACACTTCTCAAGCTACAACCCCTGCACGAATCCCCCGGGGATTTTTTTTTTTTTTTAAAACACAGCTTCTGATTCAATAGATCATGCATTTCTAAACAGCTCACGGGTGATGATGCTGAGGCTGCACGTCTGCGGACCACACTGAGTAGCGAGCGCGAAAGCGCTTCGCCCATCGAAAGCGCTCGATAAATACGAGCGGTTTTCAGTAACGGCGGGGCGTCCCTGCAGCCTTAGATTTTTGTCTCTCCAGTCTGTTCCACTCACCCGGCCCCCCTCCCCTGCTCCCCGAAGGGCAGCAGAACCCCCCCCCCCCACTTCTCTCCTACGTTTCCCTCACCCTCGTCCTGCCCCACATGCGCGCAGGGGCTGTGTCACCCTTCCAGCCACCGGGGCAGGTTCCTGCTGCCCGGAGATGCCTTGGGTAGGTTTTTAGGAACAGCTGCCAGCAGCTGAGATGTAATGACTGCCTGGGGAGTCGTTAGGAGATAATTAATATTTGCAGCACCGAGCTGTGACTGCCGAGCTCCTCCCACCCACAGCGCTGGGGCCTCTGGCCCTTCTTGGGCCAAGGACCCCGGACCTCGGGGCAGAAGCAGCCTTGGGGCAGGGGAAGGACTCTGGACGCAGGGGCCGGGGAGGGGTCATTGGGGGCATTTGTGGGGGCTCCCCCGGCACCCAGCCGTTAGGGCTGGTGACTTCCAGAGGCCTCCAGGCCAGACACATCATCAAGTGGCCAAAGGGCACCAGGGCCGGGGCTCACGGTGGCCACGGTGCCTCCTTGCACCTGAGGCCAGCTGGCTTCTGGCGGTTGCCATGGTGATGGCCGTCCCCAGCAGTTGGGCAAGGACGTTGCAGCAGCAACGGCAGCTGCTTGTGAGTGTGTGAGAGAAAGATGGTCGGTACCGGCTCCCTCGGGCTTTCCATCTGTGAGGGGCAGACATCTCAGCCACCCAGAGCTACCACCCTTGACGTTCAGAGGCAGCCCAGCTGCAGGCCTGGGCTCTGGTCTGCCACAGGGCATCGGGTGTGCACCGCTGAGTCCACTGGAGCCTGACTGCTCTCCCAGCCCAAACGCTTAGCAGCTTTGAGCCCCACCGCAGACAATCGAACTTTCCCGAGCCTCGGTTTTCAGGTCTATAAAATGGGGTCAATCATGCTCAGAGGGTTGTGGTTCGGACTGGGATAATATAAGCAAAACACTTACTTCTCCCTGAGAACGGGACCTTGTTGCTCCCGGGAGGGGCGTCCCAGAGGTTTAAGAGGCAAGGAGATTCATTCACCTTCCGTGGTGTGGACTCACATCATTTATGAAGGGCTTACTGTGTACCCGCACTGTGCTCCCTTGGTGACACATAGACCTTCACCGATTGCTTTCTGAACATCAGGTGGCCCAGCGCATTTAATTCCTGCACTGTTCATGCTGAGTTAGCTTTATACCCCCACTGTACATACGGGGAAACAGAGGCTCAGAAGGTCAAGCCACTTGCCTCCCCAAGGTCATACAATGAGGACGCCGAAGAACTGGGGTTGCAACTTCCAGACCCACACCTGCCCGTCTACATCGCGGTTGTCCAGGCAGACCTGCCTTCACACCCCGACTCTGCCATGCCCTTGCTGCGTGACCTTGGCCAAATTACTTTCTGGGACGCGGTCTTTTCTCTGTAGAATGGGGACAATAGAAGAACGTGCCCCACTGAGTTCCTGTGTGGATTAAAGTAGACGTGTGTTAAGTATGCGGTGTCCCCCAGTGGCGTCTATTATTTTCATCGTGGTGACCATCATGTTATTCCTCCACCTGTGGGGACTGGACCCCGTCATCTCTGAGTTCCCAGCTCGGGCCACCACCCCCCGTGTGGGAATGGCATGCTCCTGCCTTTTGACATTGCGCATCTTGGGCTGGTTCGGGTGGCCCGGAGATGAGCCCCTTTGGGGGAAGGCCAGGGCAGCAGAGGCTGCTTTTCCCCCTCAGCCTGCTTTCTAATCATCTGGCTGTCGCCACCACGAAGCATCAGGCCGGTGTGTGAGCACGCAGGGGGAGGAAGGGGGGGGGCGCCTTTCCCTGGGAGGCCGCCTTTTGTCACTACACAAACACACACACAGCACCCACGTTTGCTTGGAAATGGAGCAAGGCTTTAAATACAAGCAGACGGCAGAGACCGAGGCAGAGGACCGGCTTCCGTGGGCTTCCTTGGATCTAGCTGGCTGCGGCCGCCAGCGACGGCCACTCAAGAAGCGGCTCACGTTCCCTGGTGCCTGCTGCCCGCAGCCTGGGCTGACCTAGCACCGCTCCAGACAGCAACCGGAAGGCTGTGCGGGCTGCGGCGTTTGCCTGGCACCCGCCGCTGCCCCACTGGAGGGCGGCGAGGGGCCTCCAGAGGCCATCGTGGCGGTCCCCCGCTTCTGAGCAGCATTTCTGGGCTGAAGGGTAGCCACTGTGTGCCTCAGGCTGCATAGACCTGGGGCATGGGGATGGCTTCGCCACTCCTGGGAGTAATCACGGGTACAGCCTTGGGAGACACCTGGGATGGGAGACGGACAGGCCTGGGGCCACACCCAACTCGGCCCCCCAGATGCTGTGTGTCCCTGGATAGGTCCCCTCACCTCTCTGGGCCTCCCAAACCTCCCTATTTGTAAAATGGCAAACATAACAGTATCTACACATTGGGTAGTTATGATAGATAACCGCCAAGTGTATAGAATTTCCGACATACAGATGGGCTTGCCCACGGATGTACGTTAGCACGGCCATTATTATTCACTATGTGATTGTGAACAAAAATACCTGACCTCACTTTCCAAATATGCCCGATGAGCATAACTGCATACCGACCCCAAAGGAAGTGAGGAATCCATGTGGCTAAATACACTATCATCTTGGGGCCCCTGGGTGGCTCGGTCGGTGAAGCGTCCGACTTCGGCTCAGGTCATGATCTCATGGTTCGTGAGTCCGAGCCCCGCATCGGGCTCTGTGCTGATGGCTCGGAGCCTGGAGCCTGCTTGGGGTTCTGGGCCTCCCTCTCTCTCTGCCCCTCCCCGGCTCACGCTCTGTCTCTCTCTCTCTCTCTCTCTCAAAGATAAAAATAAACATTAAAAAAATGGTTTTTAATACATTTTCATTTTAACCCCCCACCCTCATTCTTGCATAAGTAACAGGGTAGTAGTAATAACAATAGCTAAGATTTGGGAGCACTTACATTGACTTAAGCCTGTGCCATCCAAGAGGTAGCCGCTGGCTAATTCAATTCAGAGGGAAAAAATGAAAAATTCAGCTCCCTGTGGCACAGCCACATTTCAAATGCTCAATAACCACCTGAGGGTCGTCGCTACGTTGGACAACCACGTTGGACAGAGCTGATATAGAATATTTCCATCACCGCAAAGTTCTTTTGGACCCCGTGGCTTTCAACCAGCATGTCTCAGACCCAGTGCACAGGACTTAGCTGGGATAAAGAGGGTTAAAATGCAGACTCAGGCTCAGGCTGTCAGCAGTGGAGCCCGAGACGCTGCCTTTCTGTTTCCCAAAGTCTGGGGGCCACGCTTTGAGTAGTGAGGCTCTAGAGCCGGCCTGCCCAGTACAGTGGTGGTTAACCACATATGGTCGTGGTGCCTTCAACCTGCCATATGTTCAAATCGAGATGTGTGGCAAATGTGAACTGGGCGCTGGATTTCAAAGACTTAATGCCCCCCCCCCCATCTCAAATACTTTTTTTTTATTGATAATATGTTGAATCATAGCCTAGATCTATGGGGTTGAATAAAATATATTTAAAAATTAATTTCACCTGTTTCTTCTTACTTTTGCTCTTGAATAAGGCCAGTGGAAAATTTAGAATCACATACGTGGCTCATGTCTTTCCACCGGACGGCATTGATCTTGGCCTGTCTGAGGGCTATTTATGAAGTACCTCATTTCAAATGTATGGTTTTAACCAATACATCATCACCTTTTCCTGTCCTGTTAGTCTCCTGCCCCTGAACTGTCTCCTGAGCACTTCTCGCTCCAACCAAAGGGTAAAATCCTTGATCGGAGGGGCTGTGTCTGTGTGCCCTTTTCTACCCATCACAGCACAGAACATCACCCCCTCTTGTTTTCATCTACCCAGCAACACTGGCTCCTCCCGCGAAAACAACAACTTGACCTTTTTTGGAGCTCTCCCTCCCCCCACACTCAGGTCACATGATTTCAATGGAGCTCGCTTCTGGGCGCCATGATGGGTCATGTGGCCCAGGTTTTGACCAATCGCAGTTGGTCGGTTTCGACCAATCACAGCACTCCATCCCTAGAACATTGATTGGTTCGGTGGCAACCACGTGACCACATGAGCCAAGCCAATGAGATGCAGCCGCTGAACTCGTTTGAAATCACCAGGAGCTTTTGGGTGGACTTGAGGCAGGTTGGGGGCTTATGAACCAGCAAGCGCCTGGGCACCCTGTTGAGTGAGCCCGTCTGAGAATGGAGTCTATTGAGGTGGGAAGAGATGAGTTCTCGGCCATATCTGAGCGCTGGAGGTAGTCCTCTCGATCACCTGGCTTCATCCTCTTTTTCAGTTATACAAGTCACTAAATGCTCCCACGAATTATTTTTTTTAAATTTTTTGTTTATTTATTTTGAGAGAGACAGCACGAGTAGGGGAGGGGCAGAGAGGGAGAGAGAGAATCCCAAGCGGGTTCTGTGCTTTCAGCGCAGAGCCTGACGCGGGGCTTGAACTCATGAAACCGCGAGATCGTGACCTGAGCTGAAACCAAGAGTCATAAGCTTAATTGACTGAGCCACCCAGGCGCCCCTATGTCAGTATTTATGAGCTTTCGAGCTGTTTTTGCCAATTGTAATCAAAAGAGTCTAGATACCTAATATATGTCCATGAGGAACTTACGTGTTGGTGTCTTGGCAAGAAGGGCATGGAAGACAGATCAAGTCTACAGTCTTAGTTGGAGCTGCTAAGAGGATGATTTCCTGACAATCTTTTATTTCAGTGTGGAACCATCTGGCAATGGCTGGGAAGTATCTCACCTGGAAAGGGGTGGAATCTTTTCCCCTACCCTGCAAAGAGAAAATGCCCACCCTTCTTTCTCCCTGAGAACAGAAATTGACCAAAGAGGAGAACGGAATGGAACTGAACTCAGACTGTTATTTTGAGGCAGAGAGTTCTGCTCTCTCCTTAAGTTAGGCAAGGAGGGTCTGAGGCTGCTAAGCGTCCGAGGAAGAAACGGGGGAGGGAGCTTTGGTGGCGGGAAAGATTCAGGAGGGGAAGTTAGTGAAAAGGGCCTCCTGCTACCAACCAATCCTGTCCCCTAGACTGCAAAACACTGTGCCTTAGCCACCTGCTAGAACCTTCTCTGATGAGTACTGTGGTACCTGTAGTTTCCAAAAATGGCCATGGCCATACTTCTGACCCTACATATTCTTCCAGACTTCACCAGTGGCCCAGTCAAGAGGCAGAGTCTGTTTTCCTTCCCCTAAGGACGTTGTGTCACTTTGCGATAGCCTCAACGAATAGGATGAGGCAGAAATGACATTGCATGACGTCTAAGACTAGGTCCACTTGACTCCCTCTTTCTCTCAGGACACTCACCCTGGGAGCCCAGAAGCCATGTTGTAAGGAAGCCCAGGTCACAGGGAGAGGCCGCGTAAGGCGTTCTGGCTGACAGTCCCAGCTGAAGTCCCAGCCAACGGCCGGCATCGTCATAGTTGAAATCTCCAAGTCCCCTCCAAGTTCATGCATCCAAACGCAACTCCCAAGGCGATGGTGTTCGGAGGCGGGGCCTTTGAGAGACGATTAGGTCACAAGGGTGGCACCCTCATGAATGAGATTAGTGCCCTTAGAAAAGAAAACCCACGGAACTCTCTTCCTCCTTCTGCCCCGTGAGGACACGGCGAGAAGGCAGCCGTCTACCCACCAGAAAGTGGGTTCTCGCCAGATTTTGGGCTTCCTCGCCTCAAGAACCGCGAGGGACACATTTCTCTGGCTTGTGAGCTACCCGCTCTGTGGTCTTCCGTGAGAGCGGCCGGCACAGACTTCAGAAGATTCCAGCCTCAGCCCTGGAGCCTTCTCTCTGATGCCGAGGGCCACAGAGAAGAGCAGCCCGCACCGAACCCCGCTCAAACTGCATGCTCACACGGAAACTCGGTGTTGTCATTGCTTCAAGCCTCTGCATTTAACCCATAGATGCTTGGTGTGTGACAACAGACGACCGAAGCAGGCACCCTCCATGCGGAGTGCGGTGAGACGATTGCTATTTTACTATGTCCTTTCTGAGGAAAGAAGGGTGGCCGCTCTTCGGCACAGCTTTTGTGTTCACCGCCTGGCGGGCCTGGTGCTTTTTGTGTTTTAGCTTTATTCCATCAGGTCCCTCCATGTTGGAGCCATTGGAGGACCCTGTGAGGTGGTGAAGGCTGGGGTTGATCGTCCCCATTGGGCCTCCAATGGGCCTGGAGAGGATACGTGGATGGCAAGGAATTCTTTCGGTTGTTTTCATGGAGGTGAGAGTCACGTGATACAGAGGTGACCACATGAAAGCGAGCAGTTCGCTGTCACTTGGTGCATTCACGGGGCTGGCACCTGCCACCTTTATCCAGCTCCAAATGCCTTCATCCCTCCAAGAGGGACACCTGTACCTGTCGACTCCCCACGGCTCCTGGCAGCCATTGGTCTGCTTTCCGTCTCCGTAGATTTACCTCTTCCGGACAGTCCATGTAAACGGACTCTTACGATACGTGACCTTTCGGGTCTTGCTTCTTTCACACAGCGTCGTGTTTTTGAGGGTCACCCAGGTCACAGCACACATTGGTACTAGATTCTTTTTTAAGGCTGAAAATAATCTGTTGTATGGATAGGCCACATTTTGCTTATCCTTCTGTCCACTGATGGACATGTGGGTGATTTCTGCCTTTCAGCTGTTATGAATAGTGCCGTTGTGAACATGGTATTTTTTTTTTAATTTTTAATGTTTATTTATTTTTGAGAGAGACAGAGCATGAACAGGGGAAGGGCATGAACAGAGAGAGAGGGAGACACAGAATCCGAAGCAGGTTCTGAGCTGTCAGCACAGAGTCCGATGCGGGGCTCGAACTCGCGAACCGTGAGATCGCGACCTGAGCCGAAGCCGGATGCCCAGCTGACTGAGCCACCCAGGCGCCCCTCAAATGGTGTTTCCATGTTTAACTCTTTGGGGAACCTCGAAACTACTTTCTACAAGGCAGGGGACCCCTCCCACCTGCCGCGCCACCAGCCCCGTGACCACAGCCAGCCCCCCGAACGAGCTGGTCAAAAGGGGAAAAGGAGAAGGTGTCAAGTGCATGTTTCTTGATCTCCTTCATTCATCCGACAAACATTCGTTGAACTCCATTCAACAGTAGATGCCCGAGAATGACGAAGACAGAAGTTTGCTGCCCTCACGGAAATGATACTCTAGTTGCCGGGAGAGACGGACAGGGTCAGAACCCTAGGTGCTACAAGGGGAACTCGGCAGAACTCCACGAGAGCTGCTGTGTCTGGGGTTCTCGGGGGGGGGGGACTCTTGGAGGAGATGATAGTAAAACCAAGACCTGAAGGGTGGGACGGAACAGGGCATGAAGACCTGGAGGTGAATAGACCCTTCTCTATGGAGACTGACGAGCAAGAACAAAGGCCGTGGGGCAGAGTCCCTAACTTACCCCGGGAGGTTCAAGTTCCAGCTCCGTTACTCTCCCTCTGGGAGAACCTCAGTTTCTTCATCCAGAAGATGGGCATATGTCCACACTCCACCCTGCCTCTCGGAGCCATTGGAAGGATGGTGACAACCCACACGTGGGAATGCTGTGGTTAACGCCAGGCTTTGGGGGGGCAGGTCGGCTGTGAGACTTGGGGGGGGGGATGGGGCTTTGGAGTTGCTATGGAAACAGCCTCTGGGATGCTCTGTGGTGTGAAGGCAGACAGGAGGACAGGAGGAGGGGCATTCCTCTTTTGTTCTACAGGTAGAGGAAACGGAGGCCGGGAGGCTTGGCCGGGTGGAGCTGAGTTCTCTTGATTTTCGCTAAGAATGCAGGCTTAGAGTTACTCGGTTCCTGCCAGGTGCTTCTGTGCACTCTCCAGATACGGTATCAGACCAATTCTAACCGTATCAGAGAGGATCTGCTCTCCCCCCACCCCATTTACCGGAAGAGAAGACTAGGGCTCGTGCCCTCCCAGCCCCAGTCTCCCTGAACACCTTGAACTCGCCCGTTTCGTTGCCAGGGGAGAGCAGGGACCCTCGCCGTTTCCCGACCTGCCGCTTGACTGCCCCTAATTCTTCGTGGCACCGGCTGAGCCCTGATGCAGGTCGGCAGCTATTGTTGATAACATGCACCCGTTGGTGTGCCTGTGGGGCGTTTGTCCGTCTGCCCCGCAAGCGTTCCACGTGGGCAGGGATCTTTGTGCGGTCCTCCCTGTATGCCCAGCGCCAGCCGGTGCCCCTGGCATCGTGCTGAATCAGTAGCCGCCGAATGAGAGAGTCTGCGTCCTTGGCTGAATGCTGACCCATCACGGGGGGGGGGAGGGGAGACCCTTCGGCCAGTCCCTCTAAGAACCAGGTCTTTCTTTCGCGGCTCTCGTCCCAAAAGTTAGCTAAGTGCCCTGCCCCTCCAGGGTTCATCCTGTTAGCGGCCTCCGGACACACATCGGCTGTGTATGGACCCTTAGGGTCTGTCTCCCTCTGCTCCTGGTCGCACTCGGGGACCTGTCTGCCTTAGAGCCTGTCTGCCTGATAGCCCGCAGAGCCTGGCACCTCGTAGGTGCTCAGTTCACTTAGCGTGCGAGCAAGAAGAACCCACCCACTGGATGTCTCCAGACTGGGAAGCGATGTGATCAAAGAAAATGATCTCCCAGCCCCCAGGGCGAGCCGGGGTTGGATGCTTTGTCTAGGGGGTGGGGGGTGGGCGAGCGTGAGAAATACCTATTCCCTCCTGCGGGTCTGGGGACCCAGACCTTTCGAGAAGCAGGCATGAGCAGAATGGCCTTGGGCGTTTTTCCTTTCAATCCGGAGCATCTGTGTTTGGGAGATGAGGCTGTGCGGAAGGGCCTTTCTATCTGGATGTGACCTTTAAAGCCAGCGGCCCCTGATAGCGTCTGGGGCGTTCTCTGGTGTTTGCAGACGTCCTTGGCTCAGCCCGGCCACCTCAGCGGCGGCCGCCCCCAGCCGGGAGGGCGGGTCTCCATGTCGTCTGCCTTGGAGGAAGGTCAAGTGCCCCTGAAGCGGAAGCTGCTGGACCCCGCTGGCTCGGGGCTGGCTAACTCGGCCACCTAAGACCCCGCCTGGCCCCTCGGGAGCGTGGGTGGTGCTGCTGGGGGACAAAGGAGGCTTCCCCAGTTCACTCCTCTCCTCGCTGCCCCTACCGGCCATCTCTTGCTTCCTGCGCACCCCCCTCCCCCGGCCCCCCGGTCCCCCGCCCCCCTTGCCTCATTGCCTCTTCCCAAAGGACAGGTCCTAAGTTCTTGCCGGAGGGCTTGGCAACCCGGGCCTCATCCAGCTCCGACCTTCCACACGTCAGCCAGGCCACCGTGGGTTCCTGACACAGACCTGCCTGGCCACCTGTGCTGTGCCTTGCCTCTGGGCAAGTGACCTCACCTCTCATCTGGCAAAGGAGGTGTCGCAGTATGACAGGGAAGGGGGACGCAGGAGCAGACAGGGGAGGTTGGCCGAGCCGGCGGCCCGATCCCGTAGGGCTTCTGGGGCATCAGCTGGACCGTAAAGTTGTCCGTCCTTGAGGAGGGTGCCCAGGCTTCCATACGCCCGCGTCAGATGGCCGTCAGCTGCCCCCAGGGAGGCCGGGGGCACGGCCGCGCAGGAGTCAGCCCTGGTCAGCTGGGCGCGGGTCTCTGAGGCGGGGCCGTGCTGGTGGCCGCTGGGGACCGAGTGCGCCAACAGCATGCCCACCGCCGAGAGGGTGTGGGATGGCTCTGCAGCGCCGAGAAGCGGCCGGGCCTTCCAAGGGCACCGTGGTGGGGTCATCACTCGCGGCAATGGTGTGTGCTCGCAAAGAGGCCTTTGCCTTCTGCCCGGTAAAACACCAGGCCCCCGGGCGATACCGTCCTTCTGTCTCCGGCCACATCCCTCACCCTTCTCCCCATCCCACTGGGGCCCCGAGACGAGCCCGTGATCTGCGGGTCTAGGCCCTGTGTCCTCAGGGGCACATGCTGGGGTGTTCTGGCCTTCTAGCCGATAGGATGGGGTAGGGACAGCCCCGTGGCCCTGCACCCCCTCCGGGCCTCTCTGTATTCACCCCTTTGCCTTGGCCCGTGACGCATGTTCCTCACAGCTGTGCGGAGGGAGCCTCACTCCCACGGCCACCCTGGACCCCTTAGTTCCCTGCTGACACCAGTGTCTGAGATGGGCTACCACGTCCGTGGGGAGTTTCCAGTGATCACGAGGTAAGGACTTGGCTGTGCTCGTGTGGGAAATAGAATTCTTGGATCCGCTCGTCTCTTTTCCTGGGCTTCCTCGCCCCTTCGGGTGGCACTGCAGGTGTACGGGCACAGGGGGTCCTTTTCTCCTACAGGCAAGTCCTTGCAGGCCTCTGTTTCGTCACCCGTGGAAGGGACGCACTGGCTCACTACCCCCCACACTCTGCTGCTGGCTTGCGGCGGAAGGCGGTGTCTAATGCGTGTTGGGTTTTCAGAGCACCCAGTGTACCCGGAGGGAGATGAGACATGTCCCAAATCAGAGGGAACTTGGGGGAGTATCTGGTCTGCCGCTTTGATTTCTAGATGGGGAAGCGGCGGCCAGAAGAGTCAGACTGTGCTTTGCTCAGGGTCACCCGGGGAAGCGGTGGGCGGGGCGCACCTGCTCTAAGGAAGAACCTGGAACCGGGAGGTAGGAAGCCCGAGTTCCCCTCCTAGCTCCGACACAGGCTGGGGGACAGCAGGGAAGTGGTTTAACTTCTCGGGGCTTTGGTTTACTCACCGGCAAAATGGCTCCAAACCGCAGAGGTAGGATGAGGTCGGTGCTTTTCCAGCTTCGAAGATCTGAGTATTTCACAGCTGCATTTACACCTTCTCGGAGTCCCAGAGAAACAGGCAGGAGAGCCATCCGCCCCGTGTTGTGGATGAGAAAACTGAGGTTCAGAGATGCTGTGAAGTTTCCCCCAAAGTTTTATGGTCATTCCTAAGCACCGGGCTAGGATCCAAGGAATCATGGGTTCGAATCCACACTCTGCCCTTGGCACGTCATTCCCGAGTGTTTGATGGGAGTCGGGCACTGGCCAAATCGTGAATCCCCACATCACTTCTCTGAGATGGGTATCATCTCCGTTTTTCGTGGAGAGATCGAAGCTCAGTGAGGCAGAGTGACTTTCCCAAGGTCGCACAGCAAGACAGCGGAGGAGGCGAGCGTTAGAAACTAGGTTGATCTGAGGCCCAGGCTGCACTTTCAGCCGCCTCCCTACTGCTCGGGGACAGCCATCAACGATAATGTGACCGCCCGGGATTGGACCAAGAGGAGATGCTGGGAGCAGAGAGGGTGTCTGCCCATTTCCACGGGATTTCTTTTGTGGCTCAGTGTACCCTCCCTCTGGCTGTGGCAGGTCCACGCTTGCAGCTTCCCCGTGGGATTGCCCTCGGGTGACCGGAGCCGTCCTCCCAGAGGTGCCCCGGAGTTACCTCGGCCTCCCCGAGCACCCCAGGGTGGCGTCGGGATACAAAAATCCCCTTCCCCTTGCCTTGAGGTGGGACAGACCCACTCTGCAGTGTTGTCTACACTCCAGAGCTGCCCTGGGGAGGTGGGGGGCGGGGAGGGAAGCCCCAAGTTGCCTTCGAGGCCCTGACATGGGGGCGTGAGACAAACTCTTGAGACCTGGTTGATTGTTTTCACCATCGGCTGGGTCTACCCACCCTGGGTTTTGGCCAAGCATTTGAACTTTCTTCTCCAGAAGCCCTGACAACATCTTGAAGATTCTGGAGCAGCAGTGTGACGATGGTGTCAGGTCTAGGGCGGGGCCCGGTATGCCGCGGGGGGTGTCCGATCGATGCTTGCTGAGTGGAAGGCCTGAACGATGAAGCGTTTCTCGTGCCGGGGAGATGGGGGTTTCTGGAAGGTTGGAGAGCGTGCCTCAGCCTTCCAGGGGCAGATCTCCAGGAAGCGCACAAGCCCAGGGACGGGCTGGGTACATTGAAATGCGGGGTCAGGTGCTCAGATATTCATAGCTCTGGCAGAGGCTTAGCCTAAGAGGCCGCAAGCCCCCAGAGGGGACCCGGACGGGAAGGGAGTCGTGATCACAGCAAAGATTACAAGAGCTTGTTAAACAGAAATCCCTCCTGGCAGATGGTCAGCTGGCTCCCAGGGCCCAGCCTTGGGAAGGAAAGCCCTTGCCTACCGGGAATCCAAGAAGCCTTGAAACCAGTGGAGCAAACTGAGCCTTTGTGAGTTCATAAGAACAATAAAGTAATGACAAGCCATTTATTTTGCAGCTCCCGTCTCCGGGGACTCCGCACGCATGATGCTGTGTAAGCCTCCTCCTACCCCCTGCAAAGGACACACTATTATTCCCACTTCACAGATGAGAAAAGAAAGGCTCAGGGAGTGGAAACGATGTGCCCCAGGTCACGTTGGCAGAGCAGGAATGAGAACCGAAGGGGCATGACGTCACGGCCTCTACGCTACATTGAATGTTGAGATCACAACATTGGCCCCCCCACCGCGCATCCCTTTCCCCGCGCACACCTTCTGCCGTGTGAGTTTGTGGTCCTCTCCCCCTCTGATTCTGGGTGCGTTCATGTAACCTACTTTGGCTGGTGGGAGGAGAGAAAATAGGACATAAGCAGAGGCCTGCAAGTCATTTGCACAATTGGGCTCGCTCTGAGCGTTGCCCTCTTGCACGGCCACGAACGCAGGCCTAGGCTCCCTCACCGGAGGATGCGGGTCACGCGGGGCAGGGCTCAGCCACCCTGGTTGTCTAAATCGAGGTGTGACGGCCAGCCACACTTCAGTGAGCCCAGTCAAGGTCAGCAGAGCTTCCTGGCCACTGACCACACTACTAAGGTTTGGTGATTGTTACGCAGCATGACGGTGGCCATTGATAGCTGATACGCGTGGGGGAGGCATTGCCTCTTCCAAGATGAAAACAAACAAACAAACACACCCCACGACTTAACGTTCAAATGTGTTAGGTAGCTTCTGCTCTCCAGGAGACCCTGAACAATGTCTTCTGCTCCCCTGAAATGATTTTTTCCATTCTGACTTCAATGCTTCTATTGAAGCTATTTCGTCAAAATTCAGTTCACTCAACTGTTCCTCCAAGGAGCCCTTCCTTACCCCCACAGTCCCTGACGTGGATGACTTTTATTTATTTATTTAATCTTTATTTATTTTTGAGAGAGAGAGAGAGAGAGGGCGAGCAGGGGAGGGGCAGAGAGAAAGAGAGGGAGACGCAGAATCCGAAGCAGTCGCCAGGCTCCGAGCCGTCAGCACAGAGCCCGACGCGGGGCTCGAACTCACGAGCCGCGAGGTCAGGACCTGAGCCGAAGTCGGACGCTCAAGCGACTGAGCCACCCAGGCGCCCCAGGCTGACTTTTCTAAAGTGTGATAGTATGACCAGCCACTGTACATTCAGGGCTGACCACGGCCAGGGACCGCACGAAGCATGCGACAGTCCCCATCTCGTGGAATCATCATTGGACACCGTAAGGTAGGTGCTTGTTCCATTAGCCCCAAATTACAGACCGCAGACCGAGACCCAGAGAGCAAGCGGATTCCCCAGCTAAGATTCGTCCACCCGCCCTGTTGGCTCTCTCCTCTCCAAGCTGGAGGAAACCGTGCTTTTGTTCCGTCTGCTTTGACGGAGGAACCTAACGCTCCCATTGGATCCGCCTGGGTGTGAACGGCACCGGTCCTCACCTCCCTGAGGCAGGGAAATGGGGGAAACTGAGGACCACCTTCAACAAATAAACTGACGTGTCTCCGGTCCTGTGGCGAGTCAGGCTAGCGCGAGTGAGGGCTAGCGCAGGGGTCTCTGCTCTCGGGGCCCAGGGCTCGGCAGTCACAACCTTACAGCGTGAGCTCCGTCCGTGCACCCACATTTCAAGCCCCTTGTCCTCGCCCAGCATCACCCCTTCTTCTCGCTTACTCCTTCCTTCCAAAATTGATTCGGCCAACACGCACCACGCACTCACTCCATGGCAGGCGCTCCGCTCGACTCTGGAGACCTAACGAGAGCGGAACGGATGAACGGACGTGGACGGTGGCCTCGATCTCACGAAGCAGCACCCCACTAGTGGTACGAATGCTTAACGCACGGCGGTTGGGGGGGACAGGCAGGCGAAGAGCGGGAGGTATGTCGGACTGAGTGGGAATCTGAGCTGAGCCCACTCATTAGCTGGGCTGCCCTGGGTGGGTTGGCCACCATCTCTGCCTCTCGGTTTCCTCGTCGGGAGACGGTGCGCGTTAAAATGAGACGTCGACCCGAAGCGCTCAGCACGGAACCCGGCGCCTGGTAGGCGCTCAGGACAGCAGGTGTCTCCACTGCCGTTATTCTTGTCCTCCTTGTTGTCGCCGGACCCCGGCTGCCCCTTGGCCACCGAGTTCCCACCTGCGCGGCCATCTTATCTGGGAAGAGGGCTGGCTCCACTCACCCTTCTCTAACCCCCTGAATGATAATCCATCTTTTAATGCGGCTGGAGGAAGGAGCTTTGAACAGGAAACAGCTCCAGCCGCTCCCGCTGTCCACCGGCCAATCCTTGCCTTTCAAAGGCGTGACGAGGCTGCCAAATCCGCCCCGGGGACCCTAATGCGATTGTCTCGCTTCTGCAGCTCTGCTGGGAAGCCTGAGCTGAGGCCCCCAGAGCCAGGGGGAGGCACAAGGGGGCACGCAGCGGACCAAGGATCCAAGGCTGGAAGGAACAGAGCCAGGCTGGGGTGGGGGGTGGGGCGTGAAGTGAGCACCTGCTACGCGCTTGGCCAGACTCTGTCCACCAAGAGACCCTTTCTCAGTGTCGACGGGCCGCGTAGACAGAGCCGCCAGTGATGATAAGAGTCCGGAGCAGGGAGTCCTGATACCTGAGTTCAGTCCCGCTCGGAGCTGTTGCCCTGAGGACTGACACACGTCAGGTCTCAGTGTCTCCCGTCTCCAAACCACGCGTCTCTCGGGCAAGGCAGTGCGTCCGGGTGTGGGAAGAGCTGGGGCTCTGGGTCCAGACTGCCTGGCTTCTGGCCATTTAACGTCTGTGTGACCTTGGACCGGCCACCTCTCAGGCTCTGAGACTATAAAATATCTGTAGCACTGATGCCTCACTCTGTTACCTACCATCCAGATGACCCCCAGCGGGATGCCTTGCTCCCCGGAGCCCTCACGTCAGCGTTGGGGAACACCTGCTCGTGTCTCTTCCTTCTCTCCTTCCTGGTTTCCTCCTCTTCCGCCTCCTCCTCTCCCACCTCCACGGCCCTATATTGGGCACCTGCCGTGAGCCGGGCACTTTTCTAGGCACTGCCCACCTCCAGAACCATTTTAAGAAGCACAGTACCCAACGGGAGATGAGGCTGACAGTCTCAGGTCTGCTCCACCGCGGAGGAGGAGAGGTGATCACTTCACACTGAGGCTTGGGGTGGTTCCTTTTTCAGCCTCGTCTCATCTAGGGGCATTAATTTAGAGGCTTGACTGGGATTTCTATCATCTGGGGCTGTGGTGACGTTAATCTGCTATTCACTCACCTCAGTGACTTGCCTATGACCAGCGTAATTATTATTATTTGCCGTAGCCTTGTACCACATACGCCTAGGCTTTATTTGATATTGTGTTTTGCATCGCCCATTTTTTAATGTTTAAATTTAACCTCAACCTGAGCACCACTGTCCAGGAAACCAAAAGTTGGACAGGCACACGTCAAACATTTAGCTGTTAAGTGAAAGAAAAAAATGTCAGGGCACCTGGGTGGCTCAGTCGGTTGGGCGTCTGACTTCGGCTCAGGTCATGATCTCGCGGTTCTTGAGTTCGAGCCCCGCGTCGGGCTCTGTGCTGACAGCTCGGAGCCTGGAGCCTGCTTCGGATTCTGCGTCTCCCTCTCTCTCTGCCCCTGCCCCACTCATGCTCTGTCTCAGAAATAAATAAAGTTTAAAAAAAAAGAAAAAAAAAGAAAAAATAAACATTAAAAAAAATGCCACCCCCCGCCGCCCCGCTAACCCCAGCCCAAGTCACCCTCTTTGGTGCCATATCCTGACAGTGGGCTGCCCAACCAGGCATCGCCCTCCCGCCATCCAGCTAACTAGGTTCGCTTTGATTCATTGGTTCATATTTATCACCTCCTATCTTCCTTTCCCAAGCCCAGGGCTTGCTGTCACATGTGGCTGTAATGGCATTAATTTGATAGCACTAACTTCGGTTACTTGTGTATCACATCGTAATCATCATTATTAGTCTTCCTTTCTGTAGCTGCATGCCAAATACAACTATTACTCGACATTTTGTTTGGGGTTGCTCTCTCTCCCTCTTTTTTTTTTTTTTTGAACTTAAATTTAGCTTCAACATAAACAAGGCTGTCTTTGAAATCATAAGCTCAGCGGGCTGGTTATGCATTTCTTTCTAGCGTACGTCAAAGTGGACACTTCGCTATTAAATAAAATAAAGTGTTTGGTCATCGGCCATCCAGAAGCATCTTCGTGGGTGCCATATTGTAACAATGGGCTGCTGTTCCCAAGCGTTACCCTCTGACCATTCTGCTAGTTAGGAGACTCCTCTGATTTATGGCTCCATATGTATTGAGTGTTATCCTGGCTTTTTTTCCCCCAAGTCTTGAGGTCCATAAAGGCACGGGGAGGTCAAAGCTCTTGTCTGGGGCGACATGGCAAACCCCAGAACCCAGAAGCCCTGGTCCTTGGAGGCCTAGCCTTATTCCAACCTGTCTTTCGGCTCGTAAGAAGCACTTATTCCGTCCCTTTGCTTTTCTATCCTTGTTTCTCTCCTCCCTGGCATCAAAGACACAAAAAGGGTTAACATCCAATCTTCCACTTTTCTTGACACACCCCACCCTGGGTTCCTGTGGATAATCGCCAGCTTCCCTTGAGCAATGACCTTGCCCCCCACCATGGGGGCTATCAAGAGACAGATATAAACACCTCAAAGTTCCCAGTGAGTCCCCTTAATTGGCACCTTTCTGTTCTGCTTTAAATTAATCAAAGCCAGTCCGATATTAATACTGTAGGGGGAATTAAAATCATGCAACGCATTAAAGATGTAATTTAAAATTAATAACTCATAATTATTTATCATGGCGTATCAGTGGAGCTATGAATTTTCCCTTCCAACCCAGCACACATTCTCCTGCCTCTGCTTTTAATAGCATCTGGACCATTACTGCGCCCAACCTCGGTTCTTGCAGACACCCAACCTAAGAGACGTAATTCATTTAATTTAATTTTGGGGGGCTTAATTGTGGTAAATCACTACTTAAGAAAAGACATCTATTTGCAAGGACAAATTGGGATAATTTAATAAAAGCCGGGGTGAAGAAGCCCAAAGACTTAATGATGCGCTGTGGGTTTTGATCAGAGAAGCCCCCTATTCTTTGACTCATTTATCAAGAGGTGCGAGGTTCAGTTTCAAAGGCTTGAAAACAGTAGCACCCTTCAAAGGGTTTAGCGAACCGTGGAAACAACCCCTGTGTCCGTCAATACCGGATTGAGCAAATCAACGCTGGTCCCTCCCTCTGATGGAATACTACGCAGTTGTATACAAGAGTAAGGACGGGGTTTATGAATCCATGTGGAAGAACCCCCAAGACGGTTTCTTAAAATGTTAGAACATGGGGCGCCTGGGTGGCTCGAGTCGGTTGGTTGTCTGACTTCGGCTCAGGTCATGATCTCGCGGTCTGTGAGTTCGAGCCCCGCGTCGGGCTCTGTGCTGACAGCTCAGAGCCTGGAGCCTGTTTCAGATTCTGTGTCTCCTCTCTCTCTCTGCCCCTCCCCCACTCTTGCTCTGTCTCTCTCTGTCAAAAATAAATAAACGTTAAAAAAAATTTTTTAAATAAAAAAAAAAACTGTTAGAACATGCTGTTCTGGCAAAAGGAAAACTATATGAGTAATTATGTATATAGTGTAGAATATCCCTGAAAAGGATTCTAAGAAACTGGTGCCTCCGGCCGCCTCTAGGAACAAGGTTGGGTATCTGGGGGACGGAAGAAAGAAGGAAAGTTTTTTCATTTTTTTATACACGGTGGTCGCTCTTGAGTTTTGTACCGCATGCGGATATCACCAATTCAAACAGATGCAAAATTAAAATAGTGATAGTGGGCAAGATTTGCCAACTTGGGTCCTGAATACCTTGTCCGCTCTCCCTGTCCTTTCCAGAACCTCCCCCTGTTCTGTGTGCCATCTTTGATCATTGTGGTAATCGTGTGGGGCGTCCTCCCTGGACTGGTCACCACGGAGACTTCATCCCCCTTGGTCCTTACGTCAACCTTGTAACCCCTGTGCCTCCGATATTTCACTACAAAAAGCTTAAGCATAAAGCTGAAATAATTTTTCAGTGAGCGTCCGTATATCCACCACCTAAATTGTACCTTTAATGTTTTACTAGACTTGCTCTATCCCAGTCGGCTTCGTTTATCTGTCTCCCCATTCCTTAGCACATCTCAATCTTTTTATGCAATTCGAGTAACATTGCAGACATCTATGTATTTCCCCTTAACTAGTTCAGCATGTCCACGATGAACTGGGATGCAATATTTGGTTAGGTACCTTTAAAAAAAAATAAAAATTGACAGTGGAGAACACTAACCTTAAGTATACCATTTTCTGAGTTTTGACACGTGCCTACACTTGAGTATTACAAGCCCCTATAACATTATAGAACATTTTCATCTACCCAGAAAAAAAATGCCTTCATTTCCTTTCCCAATGAATTCTCAGCTTCCAGAGGCAACAATCGTTCCAATTTTTTCCTACCGTAGATCAGCTTGGTTATCAGTTTGGTTCATGGAAACGGAATCTGTGCTGTGCTGTATTCTGGTATAAGGCTTCTTTCATTAAGTATACATGTTGGAGATCCTTCCGTGTTGTCATGTATATTAGCAGGCTGTTCTTTTTTATTGCTGTGTAGTATTCCACTGCATAGACATACCGCAATATATGTGTCTGTTCACCTGTTGGTGGATATTTGAGCTGTTTCCAGCTTGGGGCTATTATGGAAAAAAGCTGCTGTAAATATTTCGTACAAATATGTTTGCGGACGCGTGGCTTCATTTATCTTGGATAAATACCAAACAGTGGAATTGCCGGATCATGTAATCATTGTAGGCTTAGTTTCATAAGAAAATGTACTTCCAAACACCACTATACATTCCCACCAGCCTTGATGTGGTAACTGAAGAAGAATTACATGTCACTGCGCGGTCCGATCACTGAAGAACCCGTGCCCCGCGTTCTTACCAACATTTGATGATGTCGGTCTAGTGCACACGAAACAGTATCTCGTTGTTATTTGAATCTGCATTTTCCCTGATGCCTGGTGGTGGTGTCTAACTCCACTGTAAAGATTAAAAAGAAAATAGAGGCTCAGAGAGGTTAAGCAGTTTGCTCAAGGCTGCACCGAGTGAAGAATCAGGGTTCGCACCCACTTCTCTCGACTTTAAAACTGCAGCTCCTGGGGCGCCTGGGTGGCGCAGTCGGTTAAGCGTCCGACTTCAGCCAGGTCACGATCTCGCGGTCCGTGAGTTCACGATCTCGCGAGATCTCGAGTGATCTCGCGTGAGTTCGAGCCCCCCGTCGGCTCTGGGCTGATGGCTCGGAGCCTGGAGCCTGTTTCCCATCCTGTGTCTCCCTCTCTCTCTGCCCCTCCCCCGTTCATGCTCTGTCTCTCTCTGTCCCGAAAAATAAATAAATAAACGTTGAAAAAAAAATTTAAAAAAAAAAAAAAAACTGCAGCTCCCAACTACAAAACTGTTGGATGCGTCTTCCAGTAAATTCCCCACTGAATCTCTAACCACAGGGCACCTCTCCAGTGTTCTTCTCTCTCCTTTGTGCTCATAGACTTAATGCACATTCCCACTCTTCCCAAAAAGAGTTTAAGGGCATTCACAACATGATAGTTAGAATTAAAAAAAAATTAAACGGAATTAGAACCAAAAAAAGAAAGAAAGAAAAAGAAAGAAAGAAAGAGCACACAGGCATCCAGACTCACAGAATAACTTGAATGTAAATGTTAGGCTCTGAGCTCCCTGGCAGCCAGGATATCAACCACCGGAAGGCATTGGGTGGGGTGGGGGGAGGAAGGAAAGAATTCTGCAGGCAGAAGAAGCCTTGCATATTTGATGGAACCAATTATTCTCCATGGCGTGTTTACAGCAGATACAGAAGTGGGTTTTGTTGTCGGAAACCCAGTTCTGCGAGGACAATTGCACCTGATGTTTCCGAGTCACATCTGTCCACGATTGGTTCATACGATTGGAGGATTGTCTTCAGCCCCGCTTGGAGGCAGGAAGACGGGTCCAAGGACCTCTTGAGCCCCTCTTGGCAGGGCAAAGGTGGTATTTTGCCAGACACCGTTGGCTTTGCGGAATTCAGATCACCCTTCCCTGCTAAGCTTCCCCTCGCCATTGTTTTTGTGTCATTTCCCTGAGTTCAGACTTGGCAGGGGCCCAGGTGGCCTTGGGGCTGATGGCTGAGCACACACACTGGAATGCTTTACGTTTATGGTCCAGACTTCGTTTGCAAACAACTATAACTGCGCTCCCAAGTGTTTTTTGCCCTTGACCGTGTTTTGTGAGCGCTCGGGTTCTGACTTGGGAAAAGTAGTGATTGCAGAAACTAAGCGGGGTATGTCGAGCTGGCCCCGAGGCCCTGCCAGTGGTCAGAGGTGGCCTGGAGCCCACCGCTCCCACTTCTCTGATGGTCCCCTGTCCATCTTCCTTGAAGAGAACGCTCAAGACTCAGGCATGTACCCTCAACCGGACCCTCAGGTCCCCCAGGCAAGCTTGGGAGCAGTCCCAGCCAATCAGAGCATGTCATACCTCTTGCCTGCAATGATTGGCTGAAGGATGCGCACAGAACCCAAGTGGGCCAATGACATTCCATGCTGGTACTTTGGCCCGTAAAGAGGTGGTGTCTCTCTCTTGGGTTGCTAAGCTGGAGGGATGTCTGCCTGAGGCCTTTAGTGGCCGTTCTAACACCGGGTGAAGACAGCCTGCCCGAGAATAAGGCCAGCACCGAGGAAGGCACAGCCCAGAGGTAGAGAGAGACAGATTTCAAGTGAGAGCCATCGGGCTCCTGGATCCCATTGTGCCTGAAGCAGGTCATTTTCACTTTTGTCGCCCAATCAATTCCCTTATGTGCTTAAACCAATCTGGGGTGGGTTCCTGTCACTTGCAAGCAAAGCGGGTTCTGACTTAAGCAGTCTGGGTGGCGGCGGAGGGGTGTGGGGTGGGGAGGAAGGATAAGAAAGCCAGAAAACCTAAGCTGTATCTTTACAAATTTCAGGGTAGGGAGGAGGGAGCTGAGAGGGAACTTTAGGGTCACCTGGTTCCTTGACTTGCTCCTTCCCAGGACATTGCTGACTTCATCCCTGAGGAACTCACTGTCTCGGTAGGCAGCCCATTTCATGGCAGGACAATTCTGACGGCTAGAAAGCAAGGCAGAATAATCAACCAATAAGGGAGCGGAATGAACGAAAGGTAGCCTTGCCCCCTCCCTCTCCTTCCTTCGGTCTTTTCTCCCTACGGCAGCCCGGATACGCCGGCTACTACGGGTCAGGGCAGATGCTGTTACTTCCTGCTCACAATCTTCCAGCTCATTGCAGAGAGAAAGCCAAAGTCCTCGCCGGGGCACGGAGGCCCTCCAGGATTTCCCCCCGGAGCTCAGAACTCAGAACCTCTCCGATTGCCAGTGGCTGCCTCCCTCACCTCCTCCAGGCAGCCCGCCTAGTTCCCTCACCTCCTCCAGGGCTGTGCTCAAAGATTACCTGTGCTTCAAATGTTACCCCGACGCCCCACTTGAAATTGTAACCCCTCCTACCCACATATTCGCTACCTCCCTTAGCCTACATTATTTTTTTTTCTTTAGCATGCGTCACCATCTGACGTACCTGGTTTTCCTGTTTTGTTTTGTTTTGTTTTGTTTCTCCTTGTTTCCCGCTCTGCTGCGAGAGGGGATTTTCACCCCTGTTTGCTCCAAGCTGTACCCCAGCACCCGGAGGAGTGCCTGGCACATAGTAGGTGCTCATTAATTATTAGCTGAATGACTCACTCGGTGATTCCGCCTTAGCGTGGGCCCAGCCACCCACCCGATTAGGGCACCAGTGACTAAGCCCGAGTGGGTGCTGGGGTGTTCCTCTCCAGAGCCCCCGGGGGGGCCCGCGCCAGGCAATCAGGGTCCCTGCAGCCCAGTGCGGCAGCGAGAGGCTGTGCGGGCCCCTGGGGACTGAAGATCTCCAGCAAACCCGACATACTCAGCCTCTCCCAGCGCCCACTGACTGCGGCCGGAGGTGGGGAAATCAATATAAAGATTGGCTTTGGAGGAAAGGAAAAGAAGAAAGGGCCTTCTCCACCTCATCGAGGAGGCAGCCACAGAGCACACAGGTGGCGGGGCTGACCGGTGTCGCGTGAAACGCTCACCGACCTCTGCATTCTCGCTCCCGGAGCCATCGGCGTAGATTCCCCTCCCCAGGCCTCGCTCACAGGCACGCTCGGCCCGGCCGTCCACGCCCTGAAAGCGCCTCCCAGACCGCATTTTCTCTGCTCGGAGCGTAGGCATTGATCATAGGCAGGAAGGTGCCGCGGGTCTGATGCCAGCGTGTGGGGTGCTGGGGAAAACGCGTCAGGAGCAGGGTAAGAGACGTCGGGTGTGGGGTCGCAGTGTGGCACGTTGACGTGCGGCAAAGGAGCAAGGCGTGTGGTTACCTGGAGAAGGAGAGTGCCGGGAAGAGGGAGCCAGTGCAAAGGCCCTGAGGTAGGAACATACTTGGAGAACGTGAGCATAGCGAGGGGCCTGGCATTGTTGGCGTAAGTGGCGGGGGGGGGGGAGATTGGCGAGAAATGGGGTCAGAGAGGTGACTGGGAGTTTCCATTGTAACTGTTGACACGTTCTGATTGAGGTGGGAATTACGAAGTAATTCCATGCTGCTGGCTGAAGGGAACAGCAAGGGCAGGACTGGGGAGGCCCGTTAGGAGGTGGCTGTGTTGGTGGCTTGGACCAGGGTCATAGCGATAGGTGGGGTTGACGCTCATTTATTAATTCATCCCAGACTCTTTGGTTTAGAAACCGTTCAGTTGGCCGAAAACATCTTAGAAAAATAATAAGCTGGGGGCCGAAAAACTCCAAGTAGGACCTCCTGTCCCACCGTCTTTTGCGAACCTTAACCTCATCTTCCTTAGAGCTGGCGACCGTCCGCACGGGTTCCCCATCCAGGCCACCCGGGCCTCTCCAGCCGAGCCACGGTTTTTCATGCTCGATCGCTGCTTCTCAGATTTGCGCCCCACCCCACCAAATGCCAGGAGCCCCCAGCCCTGCCGCTGCAGAGCTGGAGATTTGGAAGCCGGATGGGTTGGGAGCTTTTCTTTTCCACAGAAAGGCTGCACAACGTGGTGACCAAGGGGTCTGGCTTCAAGTCCCCACCCTGGCTCTTCGAACCCATGTGTCTTTGGGCAACTAAGGGAACTTCTCTGGGCCCCAAAGCCCTCCTTTGTAGAATGGGCATAATAAGACTGGCTTCTTCCAAGGTGGATCCAGCTTTGGAGGGCCCGACGCTTATATAATTTTGGAGGATCCCGTTAAGAAGACAAAATCTGTCTGGGGCGCCTGGGCGGCTCAGTCGGTTGAGCGTCTGACTTCGGCTCAGGTCACGATCTCGCGGTTCATGAATTCGAGCCCTGCGTCGGGCTCTGCGCTGACAGCTCGGAGCCTGGAGCCTGCTTCGCATTCTGTGTCTCCCTCTCTCTGGCCCTCCCTCACTCACGTTCTCTCTCTCTCTCTCTCTCTCTGTCTCTCAAAGATAAATAAACGTTAAAAAAATTTAAAGATAAAAAAATCTGTCTAGTTCTGAATAAAGCATTAGATACAGAAATGCATATTTATTGAAAAGGGGCCCGTGCAAGTGAGGAACCCCGAAGCCTATGCTTCAGAAGCCGAACAGTGAGCCCCCCGCTCGCCTCTGCCCCCTGGCCGTGTGTCCTGAGGACCCAACGAGGGGACACTCGTAAGTTCTCTGGTGCTGTACCGGGTGCACAGTTCTCAACAAGCCGTGGGGGGCGCTGAGGGCGGGAACATCCTAACGCTGCTAGCCGTCGTGAGCATTAGTGTGGACGTTGTGTCGTTGCCTGAGTGGAGGGCCTTTGGATGCAGACTCCAGGCTCCCTCGCCCCCTCCGGGTTCGTCTCTGGTCCCATCTGCACGGGGACAGAGCCGAGACAGGAGGGACTCCGGGCCCGTCCCCTCCAGCCTTCCAGCCCCCATCCAGCACCTGGAGGAGGGAAGGGGAGGGGAAGGGAGGGGAGCAGAGCCTGAGGTTCTGACCCCAGGCTGCTGGTTGTGTCCCCTCCAGCTTATTAGGAGCAAGGGGATTAAGGGCTTTGCTGGGAACCATTTTGCCAGGGTGATGAGTGTGGCTCAGAAGGCCAAGGTGTGACTGAGGCCATGGGCAGGAATGGAGTCTGGTCAGGGGGAGCAGGGAGAGGGGAGGAAAGAGGGTTCGGGGTGGAGAGGAGACCTTGCCCCTCAGTGGCAAATGTTGGGTCTCCAGGGTGGACCTGTGTCCAGGAGGGACGGACGCTGGGCACGGGGTACACGCAGACAGAACCATATTCCCGTCCAACAGAAACTTCTCGAAGACCCCGTGCCACCTGCGGCCCCGCGACACCGAGTTCGACACCACGGATGTGGCCCTCCCCCCCCCCCCCGCTTCACTTTACAGAGGTGCAGGCTGAGGACAGAGATGGGGAAGAGGTAAGTCCATAGTCTTAGGATGGAATTCTGGCTCCGGTTAATTGAGCACCTACTACAAGCCAGGCCTTGACGCTTTATCTTCCAAAGGAGACACCTCTTGATGGACAGTCTTCTGTTTTTTGAGGTATGGCCCTGTTCATCTACACCGATTTCTTTCTTTTGGCTTTTGTTTTTTTAAAGTTTATTTTTATTTCTTTTGAGAGAGATAGAGAGCGAGTGGGGGAGGGAGAGAGAGAGAGAGAGGGAAAGAGAGAGGGAGGGAGGGAAGCCCAAGCAGGCTCTGCGCTGTCAGCACAGAGCCCGATGTGGGGCTCGAACTCACCACCTGTGACATCATGCCCTGAGCCGAAATCATGACCTGGATTCCCAGGCGACGGAGCCACCCAGTGCCCCATCTACGTCAATTTCTTTATAGGCCCTTGTGTGTCTCGTTTGTCTTGAGCATCTGTCCTTTACCTGCTGGGGAAGCTCCTGTCAGCGCATGTGTCCCCCCCCCCCCCCGAGTAACCCCCAGCAGATAACCCATGTTATCGCATTAAACCCCAACAGCAAGCCCGTAGCAATAATAATGACCGCCACATCAGCACTCTCGCTGCCCGCCTGGCACCGTGGGAGGTGCGTTCACACCACTGACGTCATCTAAGTCTTCCAGTAAATGCCACGAGGTCCCGGGGGCTCTGCCCTTCCTCATCCCTGCAGATGAGAAAACCCAAGTTCGGGAGCGGACCGGCCTGCCCAAGGCCACTCGCCCAGCAAGTGGCAGAGCCCGGGCTGGAACCCAGGCGTGTCCGACTCCCTTGCGCGAGGGAAGATCTCGAACGTCATGTGTCGTGTCCGGATTTGGGAGGACGGTGTAGGTTCCCACTGGGAACAGCACCTGCAGCATGCAGGACTTGGGTCAGCTCTAGGAAGGACTTCCCAGCGATCTCACGGGCCCTGAGTTGCGGCAGTGTCCCCGAAAGAGTAGGGCTGTCCCCTCTGCTCCGGCTTGGAGGCGGGGGGATGGCCCCCGAGGTCTCTTGAGGTTCATTTCCAGCCTGGACTGCACTTGGCAGGCTCCTGTCTCCGCCTTTGCCTCTCAGAGCTTGTGTGAGTTTGCAGGCTCTGTGCCTGAGTGCCACGTATGGAGGGCGGGGCTGGGGTGTGCTGAAAACGACAGAGGGGTAGAGGCTGGCAGTCTGGAGGCTGCAAGTCCAAGGTCAAGGTTCCAGCAGGGCTGCTCCCTTCTTCTGCTGGGTCCTTTCCCAAGGGAATTTTTTCCCTTGTTTCTCCCCTGCCTTCTGGGGGTTTGCAGGTGGTCTTTGGCCTTCCTGGCCCCTAGGCCCACCACCTGGCTCCCTGTGTTCTCGCGGCGTGTTCCTTGCGTGCACGGCTATGCCCAGCTTCCCCTTTTTATAAGGATACCAGCCACACTGGACTAGGGCCCCCCCTAATGACCTCACCTTGACCAGTTACATCTACGACAACCCGATTTCCAGATAAGAGCACGTTCTGAGGTTCTGGGAGTTCCGACTCCAACATATGAATGCTGGGGGGGTGGGGGGGGGACACAGTTCAGCGCGAAACAGAGCTCCGTTCACCGTCCTGCTTCCCTCCCAGCCCCCCGCTCCAGGCCGGCCTCCACCCTCCCTGCTGCCCTTTCCCGAGGCCACACTTCTGTGCCCATCCGAGCCAGGACAGGTCCTTTCCTTCTGCGTCCTCCTCTCTCCTCCCTCTCCCAGCGCACTGCCCACCCCGCCCTTCAGAACATTCCTGATGCCCAAGCCAAGGCCTGGCTCAGAGAAGGCGTGTGATAAGAAGCATTTTTAAGGCAATGAATGAAATCAGCTTTGGGTGGCCCCTTAGATACTCACTCGTTCAGCCAGCCAGTATTCACCGAGCACCTCCTGTGTACCAGACGGCGTTCTGGGTGCTGGGATTGGGCAGTGAACACACCAGACAAAAGTCTGCCCCCATGAAGCTCACAGTCCCACGGGGTGGTGGGAGGGGGGCAGTAGAGAACAAACAAATAAACAGTGAGTACATCATGCAGTATGTCTAGACAATAAGAGCTTTGTAGGGGGATAGTGCAGGATGAGGGGCCAGGGGGTCCCAGGAGAAGGTTAGGAAGCATTTTTACGTAAGGTGGTCGGAGCGGCCTCAGAGAGGGACTAGGGTGTCGGCAAAGACTTGAAAAAGGGGGGAGCGTTTGCTATGGGGATGTCCAGGGTGAGACTATTCCGGGGAGAGGGGAAACAGCCCGTGCAAAGGCCCTGAGGCAGGATTCAGGAGCAGGGGCAGCCAGTGGCTGGGGTGAAGTGAGGGAGGGAAGTTGATGGTGGGTAGTAGGGAGGTGGGCAGAGGGGCCAATGGTAGGTCACACATCCCCTTGTGGCCACGAGCAAGACTCCGGCTGCTTCTCTGAGTGAGATGAGAGACATGGGAAGATTTTGAGCAGAAGAGAGACATGGTCTGACTTGTTAAGTTCAGCAGGGTACCTCTGGTGGCCGTGGGGAGAACAGACTGTAGGGAGGCAGGGTGGACACAGGGAGGCCAGAGAAGAGGCTACTGCACCAGTCCAAGCATGAGACGGTAGAGGCTCAGACTTGAAGCGGAGAGCGGCCGGCAGGATTGGATCTGTTCTGGATGTTTCACTCGCACACCCATTCATTCATTCCCTCCCTACCTCATCCATTCCGTTACCCATCCTACCAGTGAATATATACTGAGAACCTCCTCTCTGCCCCATGCTGGGGGGACTAACCACTGAGCAAAACAGGCCTAGGTGCCTGCCCAAACAGGGGAGGGTCAGCAGAGAGAGAGAGAGACGTTAATCCAATAAGTGGAAAGTAAACATAGCATTACCCCCTGCAGTCAGTCACAGGAAGGAGCGGAGCAGGACCCTAGAAGCCGGGCTGTCACGGCAGGCTGCCCCCCCCCCCCAACACCGGGGGCCTTCCCGTTCCAGCTCCTCATCGTGTGCACGGAGAAACTGAGGCACGCAGAGGGGCCGTGACTGGTTCAAGGTCACACAGCAAGTCCCGGGCAGAGCTGGAGAAAGAACTCTGCCCACGCCTCCCGCTGCCCCGGGGCCGCAGCCTACCCCCTCCCCCCCCCCCCCGGTGACATATGACCCCCGGGAGCCGCTCCGAAGCGTCTCGTCAGCCAGGCCGGGCCGCAGGAGGTGGGCTGGGCCCCCGCTTGCCCGGCAGCCGCAGATCGATTGCGCGTGTGCCGCCCGGATACTTCATCTCATTAGGTCTTCGTTTTCATCTCCTGGCTTCCTGGCAGCCTTGAAATTATCCCATAAAATTTATTTACTATTTCATGAATACATAAGCAGCAGGCAGGCACAAGCTTTTTATATATTTACACTGTATATATTTCACGGGAGACTTATAGCTATCTCTAAGGCAGAGAGGGGGAGAGGGAGAGCGAGCGAGCAGACGGAGCCGGCAGCTGGTGGCAGAGGGAGGGAGGCAGGGGGAGGCGCGCCGAGGGCGGGCTCAGAAGAGGCTCCCACGGAGCCCACGGCCGCGGCCACGCCGGGCTGAACGGCTGGGGGGGGCTGCCGGGCATGGGAGGGAGGGGGGCTCCGCTTTTGGGACACTCGTCCTGGGGAAGTGCAGGCAGGGCAGGGGTCCCGGGGTCTGAGGAGTGGGGCTGAGATCGATGCTCGCGTCAGTGGTGCTGAGCATGAGGCTCCAGGCTTAGAACAGTCTGGCAAGTGGCTACTGATGGGCCACAGGGGAGTTCTAACGACCCTGATCAGGGGCTGGACCCTCATCCTGGCCCCGGAGTGAGCCCTTGCTCCAGACTGAGTCCTGACTCTAGTTGTACACTGAGCCTCGATCCCAGCTTCGGACCGACTCCTGGCTCCAGTTGCATGCTGAGCCTCGATCCCAGCTTCGGACCGAGTCCTGACTCCAGTTGCACACTGAGCCTCGATCCCAGCTTCGGACCGACTCCTGGCTCCAGTTGCACACCGAGCCTCGATCCCAGCTTCGGACCGAGTCCTGACTCCAGTTGCACACTGAGCCTCGATCCCAGCTTCGGACCGACTCCTGACTCCAGTTGCACACCGAGCCTTGATCCCAGCTTTGGACTGACTCCTGGCTCCAGTTGCACGCTGAGCCTCGATCCCAGCTTCGGACCGAGTCCTGACTCCAGTTGCACGCTGAGCCTCGATCCCAGCTTCGGACCGAGTCCTGACTCCAGTTGCACACTGAGCCTCGATCCCAGCTTCGGACCGAGTCCTGACTCCAGTTGCACGCTGAGCCTCGATCCCAGCTTCGGACCGACTCCTGGCTCCAGTTGCACACCGAGCCTTGATCCCAGCTTTGGACCGACTCCTGGCTCCAGTTGCACGCTGAGCCTCGATCCCAGCTTCGGACCGAGTCCTGACTCCAGTTGCACGCTGAGCCTCGATCCCAGCTTCTGACTGACTCCTGGCTCCAGTTGCACACCGAGCCTTGATCCCAGCTTCGGACCGACTCCTGGCTCCAGTTGCATGCTGAGCCTCGATCCCAGCTTCGGACCGAGTCCTGGCTCCAGTTGCACACTGAGCCTTGATCCCAGTTTCAGATGGAGTCCTGATGCTAGCCATAGACTCAACCTTGATCTTAGGCTCAGACGGAGCCCCGACCCAGTCACAACCCGAATCCTGATCTTGGTCGCAGACAACCCTGACTCCAGTCACAGACTGAGCCCCGACCTTAATCCCAGACTAATCCCCACCTCTGAGTCTGAACACTGATTTCATCCTGAATCCTGATCTCAAGCAAAGGCTGAGCCCCAGCCCCAGCCTCGGACCACTCCTCACCCGGGCCTGCCACCTCCAGAGTCGTCTCTCATGGACACAAGCCCCAGGTGGACCGCTCACAGCCGCGGCCTGTGGGTCTGTGCCGCGTTCCCCGTGGGTCTGACCCTGTGGGTCTGTGCAGCGGTCCCTGGGGGGGTTCGCTGAAATTCTGCTTCACTTCCTCTTGGCCCTTGGCAGGCCTGCCTTCCCCACCCCCTTCATGTTAGGCACGGGCATGTGCCCTGCTCTGGCCGTGGAGCCAGAAGCTTCTCTCTTTTCCCCTGCAGTGCAGGTGTCCCTCTGCATTCTGTCCATTCCTAATCACCGTCACCTTACCCTACAGAAGGGCCCAGGATCCGGAAGCCAGAGGGAAGGTGAACAGACCATTGATCGGCAGGAACCCCCCACGGGGCCAGGCACACAGAGGTGCTCAATAAATGCTTGTAGAACCGAAAACGGGAATCGTCATCCTAATACAGTCAGATGCCAGGTCGGGGCCCCGAAGCACGGAGCCTGTGCCCAGGGGGTTGTTCTGGCATCGAATCCTGCCTCCCGCATCAGCAGTGTGACACTGAAGGGTCTCTCGACTCTTGGTGCCTCACCTTACCCCATCTGTGGAATGGGCAGAGGGAGAAATCCAAGCCCCCGGTATGTGGGTCTCAATTCCTGGTTTCTCGAGAGATCTGGCGGGTCACATCCTCCACATGTGAGCCCCCTGGTCCCACCCGCGGGCGTTCGTGTATTCCATCTAACCACTCTGCCTTCCCCGTCATCATCGCCACAGTGTCATCATCATCTCTGATGTTTCATAAGCACTTACTATGTACCCAGCCCGGTGCCTTTTCTCACGTCCGTCGTCACAGTCCGGGGCCAGTTCTCAATCCGCCTTCTATCCATGAGCGAGTTTACTGACGCTCCATCTAAGGACGCCCCTCCCGGCCCCCTCCCTCCTTTCCTTCCTTCCCTCTCCTCTTCCCCCTTCCCTCCTCCCCCTCCCTCCCTTCCTCCCTTCCTTCCTTCTGGCCTCATTCATTCAAGAGGCAGTCCAGTGCAGTGGTCGGGAGCGTGGGCTCTGGCCCCAGGCTGGCTGGGTTCAAATTCCAGCTCGATCCCTCACCGACTGAATGACCCCGGGCCAGTTAATTAACCTCTCTGGCCTGGCTTCTGCTTCGGTTAAATGGAAGCAATCATAGCCCTTCCCTCCCAGAATCGGTGCAAGGATGAACGAGTTAATAGATGCAGATGGATGCTTAGGGTATTACTGGGCAAGAGTGAGCGGCCACTAGATGCCGGCTGCGATTATGTGTAAAGCCACTGGCTCCGCCCATGTGTCCAGCGCCCTGCCCTGGGTCGGACACCAGGCTTTCAGTGGTGACCCAGACACGGGGGCGTAAATCGCAACCAAGAACGTGGGCGCATGGTCTCTGTGTGCCAGGCACTTTGCCCGCGTTTTAATCTCAGAAGCCCCACCTGATGAGTGCTACCGTTTTCACCATCCCACAAACGAGTGGACAGAGAGGTTGAGAGGCTCATCTGAGGGCACACAGCTCACTGGCGGTGAAGCTAGGCCGTCGGACCGCTGAGCTGTGTACCTAACCACTGGACCGCCCGGCTGCTTCGCCATCACATGCGTTCAAGGCGACCCGTGCCCTCTAGAGGGCGTGCGGAGGGTGCGGACGGGGCAACCAGCTCTGCGCAGGGCAAGGTGGGAGTGGGGTCCGCTGAGCTGGACCATCTGACAGAATCTTCTAGAGTCACCTCGTAACCGACCAACCCCCGGGGATCTCTCCGGGCCTCCCTTCAACCCCAGAAACACCTGCTTTCCTTATGGGTCCCCAGCTGCCCCTCAGCCACCCAGGGAGGCCGTGAACGGGCACACAGGGGCGGAGGCCACCGGGAGAGCCCCAGCCTGGCCTCCTCCGTGCAGGCAAGTGCTCTGCAGTCGCATGGGGCTGAAGCGAGGCCACCGTGGGCCGGCTCGCCAGCCCCGGGCTCCGGGGCAGCTGCCCGCTCTGTCATGGCCTCCCTGTCTGAACCGTGTAGCATTTATCATTAATGGAAATAATAATTATAATTGCTTATTGATCTCCGCGATGCGCTCGGCACTCCACCCAGCTCTGAGTGCGGGTCACTGCCCGGCGGACTCACACATCTATGCCCCGTGCAAAGCGTTGCACAGCACTGATGCTCACTAGACAGCCGATGGTGCGACCAAGTCCACGGGCACAGTCCCCTCCGGCTGCGTCCGGGCACACCCACTTCTCTGGTTGCCGGCCAACCAGAGAGCTCCCACGACGGCCCAAGAAAATGCTCTCCTGGAACATAAGGAAAACAAAAGGACCCTCCTGGTCCTCAAGGATTATTTAGGACCTTGCTTGGAACCTTTAACAGGCACACGAGTGCCCGGGGAGAGCGCCTGAAAATGCAGATTCTGATTCTGCACACCTGGGGCCCTAAGACTCTGCATTTTGGTAAACGTTTTATTTATTTTGAGAAAGATAGAGACGGGGGGGGGGGGATGGCGGAGAGGGTCAGAGAGGGAGAGACTCCCAAGCAGGCTCTGTGCTGACAGCACAGAGCCCGATGCGGGGCTCGATCTCATGGACCCTGCGATCATGACCCGAGCTGAAACCCAGAGTCAGATGCTGAACCAACTGAGCCTCCCAGGCGCCCCAAAACTGCATTTCTAACGAGCTGGAGACGCGATGCTGCTGGTCTAGTTGACGACCGGGGATATTTACCTGCGGAGCAAGAGAAGGTCAAAGAAAGCATCATGGGCACAGGAGGTACTTAATAATGTTTGTCCCTCCCTCCCCTCCTTCCTCCGTCCCTCCGTCCCTCTCTCCCTACGGTTTTGTTCAGCCCAGGTCATCTAAAGCCATCAGGATTCAAATCATTGCCTCTCTTTAAAGGCAAGAAGGGGAAGGAAGGCCAGGGGGGATGGAGGTTTGTGGGCTGGGTGGTCTTGAAGGACAGCTGGCCTCAGCTCACCTGTGGTGGCAGCAATGGTCAGGCCAGGAGCTGCCAGGTACCCAGGACCCACGCTCTGCTGCCCGCGGGCTCTCCCCAGGGCGCACAGGGCAGCTGGGAGGTGCTGGGATCTAGCTCCGGGGGCAGTTGTTTAGCAGAGAAAGACCCCGGCTTTGGTGGCCCCCGCCACCCCGGTGGCTTGGTTCTGGGGCGGGTGCTACCTGGCTCCTCCGAGGTCCCCCCGGGAGCCCTCAGCAGCTCACGGCAGGAACCTACTCTTGAGCACAGACATCGCTGTTTTCCTCACTTTCTGGCCTGTTCCCCCATCTCCTCCTACTTCCGGATAAACCACCTGCCCCCAAGTCTTGGCCTCTGGTCTGCTTTGGGGGAGACTCCACACTGAGGCAGGCGGCTTCCTTCCTGAGGGTAGACAGTCATCTTTCGGCGGTCGGGGATGCGCCTTCCGCCTCTGGTGTCGTTTTGGGTTTAGACTTCGTACGCCTTTGCCTCACTTCGTCCTCAGGATGGCTGTTGGCTGAATTGCCTCAAAGGATAACGGGCGAGGCAGGGAGGATCAGCCCTCCCATTTCACAGGCGAGCACACTGAGGCTCTAAAGGTTTTACTACCTTCAACAAGCATCTGCTGGGCCCCTGCTCGGCTCCGGGCCCTGGGTTAGGGGCTCAGGGGCTCAGCCGGTGGTTCTTTGTTTGGCTTTTGAACGGATGTATTTAAAGCCAAGTTAGTTAACGCACAGTGTGGTATCGATTTCAGGGGTGGAACCCAGCGATGCATCACTTACAGACAACACCCAGCGCTCATCCCAGCAAGTACCCTCCTTGCTGCCCGGCACCCACTCAGCCCCTCCCCGCCCCCACCTCCCCTCCAGCAACCCTCGGTTCGTTTTCTCGGCATTTACGACTCCTCCAAAGGGAAGGGTCTTTTTTTTTTTTTTTTTTTTTGCTTTCCTTCCCCTTCACCCACTATTTCTGACTCATCACAGGGCATCAGGATCCTTCAGAGAGCTTGTGGAAACGCAGGTTCCTGGGCCCCATCCCCAGAGGTGGTGATTCGGTGGGTGCGGTTCGGGAGAGGGCGGGGAACCTGCCTGTAAAAAAACCCTGCAGGCTGTTCGGGGACAGGGGTTCCTCCCCGCAAAGATTTTGAGAAACACCGATTCAGAGGCCGAGGCAGACTCGGGCCGGGGCAGAGGGCGCACGGGGCCCCGGGGACGAGGCTGGGCCGCACCGCGGCGTGAGGGCCGGAGCTCGGGAGCCCTTGGCTCCTGGGCCTCGGGGGCCTTTCCCTGCCCTTCCGGGCCTCCGGTCTCCCCCGAGCCCTGGTCTCTATGTTCCAGCCTCAGCGTTATCCACACCACCCGGAAGGGAGGACCTTCCGGTGACTGGGGCCAGGCAGGGGCCAGAACTAACAGCTTTAAACGTGACAGTGGACCTTCCCGTTTGTAAAGCACCCTACAGTTTATAAAGCATTTGCCCACGTTTTGACTTCACCCCACCGCTGCTCCCGAAGGGGCTTCTCAGGGGCATTTGGCCCAGGGGCCCCAGTGCCTTTGCCGAGACAGGAGCACGTGTGCCCTTCATCCCAATTCCGAATTCGCGGCTCCTTCCCGTCAGGGGACCGTGGAGGTGACACATTGCCCAAAGGCGCCTCCAGCCTCCAACGACCAGCCCAACCCTGCTGCCCGCAGACAGGAAAAATGCCCCAGCCCGAGGGCTCATCTTGCCGCGCCTGCCCCCCTCCTGGAATTCTCTGGTTCCTGGTTCTTGCCGCCACGCGTGTCCCGGTCACTGGATGAGGCCAGCTGCCCGTCCTGGCCCCCACCTGACCTCTCTCCTTCCGCTTTTCAAAGCACTCCCATCTTTTCCGTCTTATATCCACAGGCCTGCAACATTACACCTGTTACACCTGCTTCACAGAAGAAGACACAGACATGCTAGGGGGTCTCGTCGCTTGCCTGAACTCACAGCTGCTAAGCGGACGTGGCAGATACGAACCCAGTTCCTTCTAGTTGCTACGCTGGTGCTCCTCAGCACCGGGTGGAGGTCTCTGCCCTGTCCCAGAAGGCCTGGATCCTGGTCACCGTCCCTAGAAGGACGTGCAGGTGATCAGGGATGCTCGCAGGCCCCTCCGGCCTCACCTGTCTCCAGAGCAGAGGGAAGGGGGCTGCGTCTTATCATTCAGACCGCCACCTGGTGGAGCCCACATCACGGGGACTTTGGGGTGTTGTCATCGCGGAGGACTATAGCAAGTGATTGCGGAGAGAGGGGTGGGGAGAAGGGAGGAGGGGGAGAGACCTGGGCTGGGGGAGCCCTTGGGCAGGTTCCTCCGTTGGCGGTGGGGGAGACTAAGCTGACGCCCCCCAGCCTGCTGGGCTTATGTTCAGGGAATGGCCCAAGCATAACCTAAGGAGATCGGGTTGGGGCTCGTGACATGTGATAAAGCCACAGGCAGCTCAGAGCCTCTGAGACTGAAACAAACAAGTCATGGGGTGTCAGACGAGGCCACCACACGGAGCCGGGCAGATTGGTTCCTGTGCAAAGGTCCCAGCCAAGGAGATGCCGGGGGGTCCCATGGCCCAAGGCCATGCCCGCCTGGAAGGAGGTGAGCCTTTCCCCCGATCCCACAAAGGCACCCATATGGGCCAGTGAGTTCAGAGGGAGAGAACCTCATGGCCGTTCGCCAGGTGCTGTCTCCAGGCCATCAAGAATCTAGAAGAAGGCTCCATTTCAGCCCCACTGAATGATAGGGGAGAGAAACAAAAGAACAAGGAGAGGGAAGGGGGGGGTTGATAATCATTTTGTTTTGGCTTCCTACACATCCGCATCTGCTTGAAGATGAGAGCCATTGTGGCCAGGTAAATGCTGCTTCTCTCTCTCTCTTGTAAAAAATTTTCTTCTTTCATAATGAATTGGACCTTCTTTCAGTTCTGATGGGAATGCTGCTTTAAAGTGGTTTTCATTGGAGACCATCCTTTGAAGGCTCAAAGCGTAGGAAAAAAAAACAAGTCCTTGGGGCGCGTGGGGGGCTCAGTCAATTGAGCATCTGACTTCGGCTTGGGTCAGGATCTCGCGGTCGGTGAGTTCGAGCCCCACGTCGGGCTCTGTGCTGACGGCTCAGAGCCTGGAGCCTGCTTCCGATTCTGTGTCTCCCTCTCTGTCTCTGCCCCTCCCCTGCTCATGCTCTCTCTCTCTCTCTCTCTCAAAAATAAATAAACTTAGAAAAGCAAGCCCTTCCCAAACCCTCCCACTAATAGCCACTTATGGAGCCAGCCACCCATCCATCTAAGCAACGTGTGCGTTCATTCCTTCATTCATTCACTGACTTAAAAAACACCTATGAGCACCTCTGTGTGCCAGGCGCTCTCTAGAAGGATCCAGTGTTGAACCACGCAGACAGGATCCCTTATGGGTCTGACAGGCCAGCGGACACAAGGTCATAAACGAGGCGACAGATAAGCAAGAGCATCTTAACCAATGACAAGTGACTTAGAACGAAGACATGTCAGTGTGCTGGGAAGGGTTTGGGGAGGCCTGAGGGGGCGACACGGACATGAGACCTGGACGGCAAACAGAAAACCCCTGCATGCACAGTCACCTAGTACTTGATCATTACAATACGGTCCATCGATATCCTCAACATTAAACCCTCCAGAACTTTTTTTGAGCCTGGAAATATTCGCAGCCAGGCCTATCATGGTCAAGGTCAGTCTCTCAAAGTGACAGGAAAAACACACTTGGTCTTTGGTAACTATCTTGAGCTGACATCAAAAACCAAGTATTGATTACCCCTGGTGACAATGACATCCGTCATTTGAGGGGCGGAGTAGAGTTGCAGGGCAGCGGGAGGGTGACGGAGCTGAGGTCGCCATGTCTTCTGCGGCTGCCGGTTCCGATCGTCTCGTTTGGAGCTGCTGACAGCACGGCCCTTAGAGATCCGAGCTGTAATTCTGCCCCGTCATCTACAAGCTGTGTGACCCTGGGCAAGTAACTTTGCCTCTCTGAGCCCCCGTTGCCTCATCTGGAACGGGAAACTCCCTAGGTCCTTGATCCTGAACATGTATCTGCACCCACATTTGAATGATTCCGAAATCAAGATCGGTTTTGCAATGTACACACAGCGCCCGGGGATCCTTTTCAACTGCAGATTCTGATTCGGTAGGTCTGGGGTGGGGCTGGCATTTCTACCAAGTTCTCCGGGGACAGTGGCTGCCGCTAGCCCTCTGCCCACCTCCCGAGTAGCCGGGAAGCAGGTGACGGATACATTTCACGTGGCTGTGAGGATATCAAGAGGGACAAAGCTACACTTGATGGGATTTTCGATTTCGGGAAGTGCATTAACCCCATGTTTCATTTTATCCCCCCTCCCAGTCACCCCATACAAATGTTGGTAAAGCACCCAGCCCACAGCCTGGCATGTTGAAAACAATAATAGATGTTAGCTCGCTCCCTCGCACACCTCGAGTGCCGGCGTGGGATGCGAAGGCGGGCGCTGGACGAGGAGGTCCATCCATAATTGCGTGCGATCCCCATGAGGCCCCAGTGCAGAGGGGGTGGGACACTGGCCGACTCTGTAGAGAGAAAAATGTTAATTCCTCTCGCTGTCCCTGCATCCCCGGCTCGGGGACATGTGTTTGATCAGGCCTGCATCAAACGCCGTGTTTGCAACCAGACAAAACCCGAGCGAGCGGGGGACGTGAGCCTGTTTGAATTGGTCCCCCTCACCTCCCAGCCGTCCCCCACCGCGACCTCCTTCAGATACGTGCAAATGCTTGTCTCGAGTCACGAAAACTGACAAGCACCTGGGCAGTTCTGCCTGCTATTAGAAACGCAAAGAGCGGGTGGGGGAGGGGCGGGGAGAAGGGGAAGGGGAAGGAGGGTGAGCTGGGACGTAGGGAAACGGGGTGCTAGTGTATCATCCCCTCACCGCTCATTTCAGAAGGATGCTGCCCTGCAAGCAGCATATCCAGGTTTGTATCTTCCAGTCCATTCTCTGCCCAGTATGGGCAGCGATACTAGAAAGAGGCAGTAAAGGGCTTTATTACCTTTTATTTTTCAGCTGAGGAAACTGCACCTTAGAGGCTTGGATGAAATTACCCACTAGGAGGTGGTGAACTGGATTCCGTGGATGCTCCAGGGCGGGGGGGAGGGGAGGTGTGGGGGGGGGGCGGTTGCTGAGACTCCGCATTTCTAACAGGCTCCCAGGTGATGTCAGTGGGGCTGGTCCGTGGACCACCCTTGGAGGAGCAAAGATGTATCGGCTTATACACTTCAGAGACGCAAACCAAGAAATTGACCTGCTGCTACCCCAGAACTGCATCATGTATTTATTCTGTGCGTAAGTATTGGGCATTTCTCACCTCCCAGGCGTTGCATTGAGATACAAGATTGGCCTGCTCCCTGGCCTGGTGGAGTTTAGACCAAAAGCAAATAAATTAAGCATCTACAAATTGCAAAAGCAATGGTCATGCTTTAGCACGCAGAAGCACGTTACATTTAGCGGAAGGATGTACAGTACAGAGTGGCGGCTGCAGAGACCCTAATCAGTGTATCAGAGCCCAGACGTTTGCAGATACTAGACCCTCACTCCTCCTGGGTGTCTCTGAGCACGTTGTGCCTTGATTTACCCATAAAAGCGAAGAGAAAAATCAACCCAGACCGCAGTGTGGCCATTGACACCCCAGCCCCCAGTTTACTGTGTGTGAAAGTTAGAGCTTCAGATTTTTCCAAATGAAAAGGACATCATGCACCCCAGGGTTTCCCTATCTCACTGGGTAGCAGAATCATCTGGGTATATATATAGTTATGAGAGTTTAGCAAATAAAAATGCAAGATGCCCGATTAAATTAGAATTTCAGATAGACAACAACAAACTCAGTTATATGCTGAGTTTACACGCCCTTAGTTGGTGACAGATAATTTAATGTGGTGGTGAGAGCATGGACGGGGTCCGGAAGGTGTCTTGATTTCCAAATGCTGCCTTCTGGACCCTCAGCTTTGTTCTCTGAATCATCCTTCCTTTTTTTTTTTTTAATTTTTTTGAAGGGTGGCACACGTTTCCAACTGAGTAATTTTATCCTCCTATTTTTTCCTGGAGAATGCTGAGGGTCTGACAGCCTCCTTTCATTTTGTCCTCTCTGTCCTGTTCAGTCCAAGCTGGCAGGGTTTCTATTGATAGAACATTCTCAAAAATCTTGTGGGTTTCCCATGTATGTTACAGAGACTCTCTCCATTAGACGAGAAGCTTCTCCACAGGTCCCTCCCAGGCAATCTCACCTCTGTCACTGGCTTCTGCCTAAATGGCCAAAGGGATCAACAAACCTTATGTCTAATCCCTTGAAAGAGCCCTTTGTGTGACTGTCCTCTGTGACCCTTTGTACCTTCTAAAGCAGGAGCAAAACAATGATGAGCCACACCCTTGGTTTTCTCTCCAAAGTATGCTTTCCTGACAGTGACTCTTCAGCTCTTTGCATCGTTTGCAATCTGGATAGGCTGAGAATTTCCCAAACTGTTAAGTCCTGGTTCCTTTTTTGTTTATCGGTGCTGCCCTGAATTTACCTCTTTCCTCTCCAATTTTACTATGACGGCAAGAAGGAAACCATGTTGCATTTCCAACACCCTGTGGAGGCAGCTTCATATTCAAGTTCATCACCTGCAGACTCTACTTCCCACGTGACCGTAGGACACACTTCAGCTAAACTTTCTGCCACCATGTCACAAGGATTCCTTCTCTCCCACTTTCCAAAAACATGTTCCTCGTTTCCTTCAGAGTCCCCCAGAAGCACATTTCTTTTATTTCTACCAATGGTCTGTCAAAGGCAGTCTAAGTTTTTTCTATCACCCACCTCAAAATTCGTCCAGCCTCTATACAACACTCAATTTTAAAGTTACCTCCACATTTTTAGGTATGTTTTTAGAGCAGCACCCCACTCCTGGTACCAACATCTGTATGACTTCCTTGTTATTGCTGCAAGAAAATCACCACAAATGATGTGATGGAAAACAACACAAGTTTATTCTCCTATAGTTCTGGAGGCCAGAAGCCTAAAATCAGTCCCACAGGGCTGAAATCAAGGTGTCAGCAAGGCTGGCCCCTCTGGAGGCCACAGAGGGGTCTATTCCTTGTCCCTTCCCGGTTCTAGAGGCTGCCTTGGCATTTGCTGACACATAGCTGCACCACCTGGATCTCTCCTTACATCTTTACTTTGCCTTCTCCCCTACCTCCGACCCTCCTGTTTCCCTTTCATAATGACCCCTGTGATTACGTGTGGCTGACCCTGATAATCCAAAATAATCTCTTCCAATCAAGGCCCCTACCTTCAGTACACCTGCAAGTCCCTTCTGCCATTTAAGGTAATACGGATTTCATGAGGATATCTTTTGGGACCAGTCTGCAGCTTTCCTACAGAAGGATAAAACACAACAGATTAGGAACTGTTCCCCAAGGTTAGATCTGGGTGGGGATAAGGGAGTGGGAAGCAAGCAAAAGGCAGGAAGGAAGTGAGGAAAGAGGGAGGAAGGAAGGAAAAAACGATTATAAGAAAAAAATTGCCCATGTTAAAACATGCATGCATGATATGAGCCCATACATTTAAAATTAGATTTATACAAAATTAGATATATGTGTGTGAGTGTATACACAAAGTGATGCATAAAGGGATGGACACCAAACCCTGCTAACACTCAGGATAATGGGATTCTAGATCATTTTTATTGTCTTCCTTCTATTTTTATGTACAACCTTTCTCTTTTTCAGTCAGCATGTAATACTTCACATAATTTTAAAAAATAACAAAGCGGGGCGCCTGGGTGGGGCAGTCGGTTAAGCGCCCGACTTCAGCTCAGGTCACGATCTCACGGTCCGTGAGTTCGAGCCCTGCGTCGGGCTCTGGGCTGATGGCTCAGAGCCTGGAGCCTGTTTCCGATTCTGTGTCTCCCTCTCTCTCTGCCCCTCCCCCGTTCATGCTCTGTCTCTCTCTGTCCCCCCCAAAAAAAAAAAAAAGTTGAAAAAAAAATAACAAAGCTGTTTTATGTAACAAATTATGTTTTATTTTTTATTTATTTTTTTTTTTTTTAATTTTTTTTTTTCAATGTTTATTTATTTTTGGGACAGAGAGAGACAGAGCATGAGCGGGGGAGGGGCAGAGAGAGAGGGAGACACAGAATCGGAAACAGGCTCCAGGCTCCGAGCCATCAGCCCAGAGCCCGACGCGGGGCTCGAACTCACGGACCGCGAGATCGTGACCTGGCTGAAGTCGGACGCTTAACCGACTGCGCCACCCAGGCGCCCCAACAAATTATGTTTTAAAAAACTAAAAATGAAGAAAAATTTAGATTCTGTATTCTAAACTCCTGGGACAGGATCCGATTGGTGCATTTTGGGTCAGGTGGTCACCTCTGGTCCAATCAGCACAGAAGGCAGAGTCACATGACCCCAACATGGCTGCTAGGGGCTTTCCTCTTACAGGATAAGGGAATGAATGAGTGGTTCTCAGAAGAGAAGGGACATCTCAAAAATATAGACTTCCCACATTAGGTATTTTATTAAAGAAGAAATTATGTGTGGGTGATGATCAAAGTATTATAATCTTGCTTTTGCCATTTTTATTTCTGATCGACTCTGAATCAAGAGTCACCGTCTTGATGGAAAACTCAGCTGTAATTCTCGGCCTTTTGCTGGGAACTGATATGATCTCAGACTCTCTTCACTGGTGAACGACCTGGATGAGATGACCGGTGGTTTCTGGTACCTCTCCACTTAAATACTTTCTTGCCCGGATGCCCTCCTGGGAGGTAAGAGGGAAAACGGGGATGGTGCACTTCTCCACGTGTCCATTTTCTGATTGAAACATGTCACCAATCCTGCTTTTATAGGGTTTCCTGCTTCAGAAATGAACTTTTAACTTCTGAACTTTCAAGAATGTCTACAAGCCATTTTGGTTTCCAAGAATGACACCTTTCTGTTTTTTATAGATGTTGGTTTAGGGTGGGAGTGTCTTTGCTGAAAGACATGATTGCCCATAGTGGGGGGAGAGGGCATCACCTTTGGGTCTGAGAGGATCTCTGAAAGGACCGGATAGTGTCCATGGGGGTTGCAGACAGGCCAGAGATGGGGGAGGGGGAGAAGATTGGCGATGAAGAGGAGAACTGAGAGAAGGAAGACGAGAGATTCAGAGGTAAGAGAGAAAACACGCAGAGAGATTTTCAGAACTAGCGAGAGAGCAGGAGATGTAGAGAAATGACAGAGACTGACATGGCCACGGAGCTGGCCTCTGAGGCCCGGCCCCCAGGGAGGGGTGTTTCGTGGACCAGAGTCACCCTGAGTCTCCAGGCTCCATCCCGTAGAAGCTCAGAGAAGCTATGTTCAGAAAGACCTTGTTTCCAGCCCTGTGCCCTGTCTTACCAACTGTGCGACCTTGACCAAGCTGTGTAACCTCTCTGAGCCTCAGTTTCCTCATCTGCAAAGTGGGGCTAATAACATGTACTTCCCAGGGGTGCTCTGAGGATTTCTGGAGGTAACATACACGAAGCACCTAGCACAATGATTTTTATCACCATCCCTGTCATTACTGTTAGCAGACCCGGACGTGCTGGAATTCTAGGAAACCCCCGCACGGGCAACCCTGGGTCTGGATGGGAGCAAGTCCCTTCAGGATCCACAGGCAATGTCTCTGTGAGGGTGGGGCTGCAAGATGTATGCAAATACAGCGAAAGAGCTTAACCAGTGTTGTGAATACACCCTGTGCCCAGTAAATGCACAGGGCACGCTCGTACAGGAGAGAGAGGCTGAGGGGCGGGGGGAAGAGGAGGAGGAAGAAGGGAAAAGGAAAGGAAGAGAGAGGCAGATCAAGCTGAGGCAGAGACTAGAGGATGAGAAAAAGGAGAAAGAGGCAGAGATAAGGGGGCAGAAAGAGGCAAGGAGAGAGCGAGTGAGAGAGGAACTGTGTGCACCCAGGGGATCTCTGTCCTCTGTTGCATCATTGCCCAAGCTGTTCCCATTGCTACCTTCTTACCCATATCCCCCACCCATCTCTGCAAAGCCACACCTCCCACCATCCAGACCAGGCTGGCGGTCCCCTATGCACAGACTGGGCTTTCTGTCATGGGGGCTGGCTCTCTCTGCAGGCATCTGTCTCAGACCCATCTAGATCCTATCGGCCATAAGTACCATCAACTGCACGGACCTGTCTCCTACCCCTACCTGCCTCTGCCCCGCAGAACTATAATTTTTTTCATGTTTTATTTATTTTTAAGGGGGGGGGGGCAGGGATACAGGGAGACACAGAATCCAAAGGAAGGGGTCCAGGCTCCAAGCTGTCAGCACAGAGCCCGATGTAGAGTTCGAACCCACAAACCATGAGATCATGACCTGAGCCAAAGCCAGATGCTCAACTGACTGAGCCACCCAGGCGCCCCATGCCCAGCAGAACTATAAATGTCCTGCCGTTATCTTGTGTCTGCCCACCACCCTTCCAGCTTGGGTCCAGCATAGCTGGGGCCCAGGAGCAGGCTTGCACAATCAGGTCCCATCTGTAAGCATCAGTCACCCCCCCCTCACTCATCTGCCAAGGGGGGTAACTAGGGGCAGGGGGCCCTGTTGGAGCACCCGAGGGACCCCCACCTGGGGCAGAGGGGCCAGCAGCACTGATGGCTGAGTAGGTGCTACCCTCACACCCTCTGCCTCACTCCACTCGATACTTCTTGGAGTGGATCCATTTATACTGGGTGATGTATGTGTCCATCAACGCTGCAGTGGAGTGGATCCTGTCTCTTCCCCCTCTTCATCCTCCTCCTGCTCCTCCTCTTCCTCCTCACCTGAGCCACTTGCAAGGCAGGAAGGGAGGGCATAAATTCAGCCAAATAGCTTCACTAGCCTTCTGCCTCCCAGTGCCTGGGACCTGGGAGGGTGAGCTTGGCTGCAGCATTCATTGAGAGGAGGGTATCTTCCAGTGGCTTCTCTGAGCCGCTGGGCCATGCCAGACGCAGGAGAGCACGTGGGCAGTGGGGCAGTTCAGGAAACATGCCCACCGACTATGTGCCAGGCACCTACTATGTGTCAGGCACATTCCGTGCCCCCCCACCCCGCCCCCTGGCCAGGAGTCTAGTGGAAAAGACGGGGGTGTGTACAAAGACAAGAACGGAGGGTGGGGTGGAACAGAGCAGCCACCCCGCTGCTGGCTACTATCACGTGCACGTTCAAATGCACAGTGAAATATGTACGGGATGGTCATAACTATCTCTGCACTCGCCCCTGGGCAGCCGGGAGGAGTAAATAATAGAATACATGCTCCCATCACGCTGCTGGACAGTAACCAGGAAGCGGCTTAGCTGGAGTGGTTCCGTCCGGGTGTGCGTTCCGGGTCTACCTCCAGCAAGTGCTGAATACCTTTTTACTTCCATTTTTACTTCCGTTTCCTCGCTTGTAACATGGGTCGATTCCCAGGGAGTCCCTCCCTGGGGTGCTGTCAGGGCAAAACGAGAGGACATGTATGCAAAGCTCTTGGACCGCCGTCGGGCACGTCCGAGCATCGCGGAAGCATGGGCCGATTTTGTGACAGGGGAGCTATTGGTTTTATTTTCCCAGATGCAGCAGTTCTTGGAAGGCTTGAGTGTTGACTTGCAAAATGGGGAAAATAACAGGACCCACCTTCGAGGTGGGGCTTGAAAGAGCTAATGTATATGCAGCTTGGTGCTGAGCGGGCATACAATACACTGTTAGTAATTAACGTAGGTTTCATCTGTTTCCGCTAATCCAAAGCTTGCATTGGAATAATCAGAGCCTATGATCTCGCTGTCCTCCGGAGGTTCACGGTCTAGTGTTATGACGTATTAGGAAACAAATACACGTCACAGATGTCGTGCCCACGTACAACACAGGCACACAGGGCTGAGCATCTCTGACATCTCCAGCTTCGTCTAAGACCAGAGAGCTGGCTGGTCCCCTGCCTGGCATTGCTTTTCTCCCACTATTAGGCTCCTGGGGCTGCCACCACGAATTACCCCAAACTGGAAGTCGGGGGTGCTTAAAACAACAGAAACTTAGGGGCGCTTGGGTGGCTCAGTCGGTTAAGCGTCCAACTTCGGCTCGGGTCATGATCTCACGGTCCGTGAGTTCAAGGCCCGCATCAGGCTCTGTGCTGACAGCTTGGAGCCAGGAGCCTGCTTCGGATTCTGTGTCTCCCTCTCTCTCTGCCCCTCTCCAGCTTGCGCTCGCTCTCTCTCTGTGTGTCAAAAATAAATAAAAAAACTTTAAAACAAAACAAAACAAAACAAAACAGATACTTAATCTCACAGGTCAGGAGGCCAGAAGTCCAAAGTCGAGGTGGTTCCCTCGGGGTGGTTCCTTCCAGGGGCTCGGACTGACAATCTGCTGACAGTCCTCGGTGCTGCTTGGTTGTGGGTGCATCGCTTCACTCTCTGCGTCCCTTGTCACAACATTCCCTTCTGGGTGTCTACTTCGATGCCCTTACATGGACACCGGTCATTGACTGTCAGGCCCATCCTGAATCCAGGATGGTCTCATCTTGAGAGCCTCAACTAGTTACATCGGCAAAGACCCTTTTCCCAATAAGGTCACACTCTGCGGTTCCAGGGGGACAAGAATGCTGGGGGGCCACAGTCCAACCCACTACACTTCCTTCCTCCTCTTAGCAAACTCCCTGCTTCCCCTTCCCTCCCCTCCTCTCCCAGCACTTACCCCCAGCCCCCTGGCCCTGGATGTTTCTGCTCCTTTACTAGGAGCTCTCGAGCCCCTCCGGGCAGGCACGGGGTCCTGCTTCCTGTAGGAGCTCCTCCCCAGCGCAAGTCTGGCCCAGGGGAGGGCGGCCGGCTGCTAACATTAGCAGTCTCGGAGGTGACAAGATAGATGGAGAACCGCACACCCTATGTCCGAGTATTTAGAAGTTATAAATGGAGCTAACAAACTCTTAAATAAAATACGTTCTTATCCTCCTGCCTGGGCAAATATGTCATCATAACAAACCGGAAGGCCAGCTTGGAAGTTTGTATTCTCAGACTCTGGAGAGTGTTGTGCCCACATGTGGTGGCACAGAGAACGCCAGCCTGTGGCCCACAGCCTGACACCAGACAGGCCAGCGTTTGGGCGAGGCCACTGCAGGGGCGGATCCCGTCCTCATTTGAAACTTTGAGATTCTGGGGTGCCTGGGTGGCTCAGTTGGTTGAGTGTCTGACTCTTGGTTTTGGCTCACGTCTTTTAGGTTTCTCCCAAGTCATAAACCCTAAAACGTCAGAGCTGGCAGGGACCTGGGGGGCTGTTTAGTCTGAAACACCCCAGGAAGCAGCAGAGGCTGAGAGTCAGGGGCGCAGAGGTGGACCGGGGAGGAAAAGGGAGAAATCGGGACTGGCCAAGGGGTGGTGAGTCCTGAGCTGAGTGGTCATGACCCCACCCTAGGGGCCGCCCTAAGCCTAGCAAGCCCTCAGCTCCCACTGCCTTGCCCCACCACTGGCTGGAGGTTAGCCTGAGAAAAGCATGACCTTGGAGGGAGCAAGCAGCTAGAGGGCACCCACCAGCCACAGCCCCTGCAGCCTGCGGGAGAGGCTTTTCTTGACGGGGACGCAGTGCATTGCCATGGCCACGGCCCCGCCTGATTTTGTGCCCCACCCCCACCCCCCGGAGGGACATGAGACTCTCGGCTTTAGTGCGTTCTCCCAGTGGGTCAGCCAGGCAGCCAGGACTCTTCTCCCAGACCAGCTCACACGAGGTCAACACTCATGCCGCATCGAGCGGCCACCCTTCAGGAGGGATGGGGAAGAGACCACGGCCCAGGCCTCGCCATCACGTGGTGTCCGAAAGAGAGCGTTTAGGGCACTGGTTCTTGGCTGAGTGCAGCTGTGACTCCAGGGGACACCAGGCACTGTCACATTCGGTGGTCACAACCGAGGTCTGGCGGGTAGCGGCCAGAGACGTGGCTACGCGCCCTCTGGTACACAGGACAGCCCCCCACCCCTGAGGACTTATCTGACCCCAAATGTCAACAGTGTCATGATTGAAACACCCTGGTCCAGTTGGGTTGAAATCCGTGAATATGTTCATGTTTCTGATCATAGGTGAGTCAACCCAACTTGGGCTGTGCCCCGGACTGAGCTGAGACCCACTGTCCTCTGCGCTTTCCTGCCCAAACGTGCCACTTGGGTCCCGCCCTCCCCAGGCCTCTGTCCTTGCTGTTCCTCTGCCCAGAACGCTCCTGCCTACCCACCCCGCCCTTCCTCGTCACCCACCACCTTGAGTCCTGCCTGCTCTGTTCCAGGCACCGCGCTCAGTCCTTTCCCGATTTTCTCATCTCAGCCTCTGGAGGAGGTGCGATTTTTGTCCCCAGGGACAGGAGGTGAGGGAACAGAAGCACAGAAGGGGTGAGTAACTTGTCCAAGGTCACACAGTCAGGGAGTGACAGGGCCGGGATCCCAGCTCAGGCAGGCTCGGGAGCCCGGGGCGCGAACCTCGGCCCTGTCCCGCCTCTTCCCCAACCGTGTGTCACTGTCTGCTTGGGAACTGCCCGGCATGGCTCCTGGCACAGAGGCGGCGCTCTGGTAATATCTGGTGAGCAGGTGAAGTCATGACACTCCAGCTGCAATTCCCAATTCCGACCAAGAAGCTTAGCGATGCTCCCATCGAGTCACGACTGAGCCCTGGGGCTCCTGCTTCTCAGTGGAGGGTGACAGGAGGTGTGCCCGTCGGAAAAAGGCTCCCGTAGGTTTGGTAGAGGCCACGACACCCGTGCGCACTATGCGGTTCCACGGTCCTTTGGCGAGGGTCTCAGGACAGAGCCCTGCCCCAGGATAGAGCTTGCCTCTGAGGACGTCACCCCTGCAAGGTTTTCCTCCCGCAAGTCCAGAGAACCCGTTTTGAGAGAAGATTCAAGACACAGGGCAGATCCTGTGTAATTCATAGTGAGCCGCCTGATAGGAGAATAAACATCCAAGGAGGCGGAGAAGTGCTGTAGCCGGACGGACCGGCAGAGCCCAGCCCCCTGCAGAACCGCAGAACCCAGGTGAGAGCTCCCTGGGCCACCAGGTTCCTCCCTCCTCAGCCCCCGGGGAGCAGGGAGGGTCCAGGGGCGGATTTACTGAGCAGCTACTATGAGCCAATGGCAGGCGCTGTCCCAGGTGCCGGCAGCACAGCAGTGACCCAGACGGAAACATTCCATTGGAAGCGACAGATGGCAACAGAGAAATAGATGAGGGCGCCTGGGTGGCTCAGTCCGTTAGGCGTCCAACTTCGGCTCAGGTGACCATCTCGTGGTTCGTGAGTTCGAGCCCCACGTCGGGTGAGCCCCAGCCCTGCTTTGGGGGGTGAATTCAAGCCCCGGCTCCGCGCGCTCCACGCTCTCCCTCTCTCTCTGCGCCTTGTGGGATTCTCTCTCCTCCTCTCTCTCTCTCTGCCCTTCGCTCACTCGTGCTGTCTCTAAACAAATGCATAAGTAAGTAAATAAATAAAATTTTAAAAATGAAAATAAAGAAATAGATGCACACACAGTAGGCGGGGTGGCGGGCACGAGGGGGATGGGTGCAAGCAGATGAAGGGACGAGACATGGTCAAGAAAGGTCACGAACTTCGACTTCGCCGACAAAGAGCCCCCACCCCCACCCCCACCCCCACGCCCTCGGAGGGACATTTGAGAAACAAGCAGAATGGACCGAAGGGGCACCTGGCGGTGGGATGTCCAAGCAGGGGCGGGGCTGGGTGCAGTGGGAGGTCGGAGAGGTCACAGGGTGGCGTCTGGTGGGGACTTTGAGCCACAGCAGGATGTGAGCTGGGGACTGACTTCCATCCTGGCCAATGTGTGGGACACGGACTCTGGGGCCGGGAGACCGTGAGGACGCTGCCGTGTCATCATCCAGTCCCGGGTGGCGGCAGGGGCCGTGGGGAGAAGGGGGAGGAGGAAGGTGACCGACGGGGAGTGCCTCCAGCCCAGCCGGTGGTCTTTTCCTCCCTTTCGTTCTCAGGCGGGTAAGCCAGGGTGAGTGATGGGCCCATTTCCCAGATCCCCGGGTGGGTGACGAAAGGGCTCCCGACCCCTCAAGCAAGACGCCAGGAGCCTCCAGGGACCCGGGCCCTGGGAGGCCCGGCCAAGGTTAGAGGCAGAGGCTGGTGCGTTCGGTGTTCGGGCCCGGAGGCCGGGCCCCCTGTGCGCGTGCGCGCGTGCGCTCCTCTGGCCAGCAGCCTCAGCCGTGGGTCTCACAGCGCACTGCCTTTGCTAGAAGAGTCTGCGTGAAGCCAAGGGCCGTAGGTGGCTCGTGCGAGAGGCACGGAGTCCCAGCTCTGCCGGTCACTAGCTGTGTGACCGTGGACAGGCCTCGGAGCCCCTCAGTAGCTTCAGCATTTTCATCTCCGAGTTGGGGACCCACATGTGCTTATCTCAGAGGGGTTACTCAGAAGACGAGGTGAGGTAATGTCACTGAAGGACGGATCACGGTGCCTGCCCACAGCAGGTTTCTGGAAACGCTCGCTCAGCCCCTGGCCCTGCAGTGGGTTGCAGAAAAGGCCACGATATTTAGCAGTCGGGGCCATCAAAGGGCGGCGTCTGTTCCCCCGCGGCGCACACGCTTGAATCTGGCCTGGCCGTGGGGCTTGCGGTGCCTCGCAGAATGCAGTGGCGGTAAAGTCCTGCCAGTTCTGAGCCTAAGCCCTAAGCGGCCTTGAAGGCTGTGCTGTGGGAACACCTGTGCCCACGCCTGAAGAAGCCTGAGCCAGCCCGTGGCATGACCCTGTCACCCCTGGATCCCCGCCGAGAGCCCGCCAGCCGCCAGACACGTGGACCAGGCCTACATCACCCAGCCACCCTCTCGGATGCCCCAGCTGCCCGCAGGCACGGGGTGGGGGTGGAGGGGGCAGGGACGGGGAGGGGAGGTGCAGGGCAGGCCCGGCCAAGGTCAGCCGAGCCAGCCCAAACCACAGCGGTCGCCCAGCCAGCTCGGAGGCATGGACAAAACCAACGGCTGTTGAGAGCCGCAAATTTTGGGGTCGTTTGTTGTGCAATAAAAGCTAAGTGACCCCCACATCGCCCAGGTGATGCGTCTCCCCCTTCAAACTTAGCATATGTGGCCAGCAGACCAGTGGCCCCCAGAACGTCCACCTCCTAATCCCCGGAACCTGTGAATCTGTGACCTGACAGGGCCAAGGGGGCTTCACGGAGGGGATTCGGTTACAGATCTTGAGACGAGGAGACTGTCCTGGGTCATCCAGGCGGTGGGCCCGGCGTGACCTCTAGGGTCCTTGGACAGAGAGGTGGGAGGCTCGGTTACAGAGAGGGAGGCGTGGTGGCAGAAATAGGAAACCAGAGACGCTCTGATGCTGGCTTGGACGCTGGAGGCAGGGCCTCGTGCCAAGGATCGTGGGGGTGGGGTGGGGGGGGGCAGGGAGGCTTCTAGAATTTAGACTTCTAGAGGAGGCAAGGAAATGCATTCTCCTCTAGAGCCTCCGGAAGGGACAGTGCTCTGCCAACACCTTGCTTTTAGGAATTCTGACCTCCAGCCCCATAAAAGAACGGATGCGTGCTATTTCAAGCCCCCAGTCTGGGGTAACGTGTTGAAGCAGCAAGAAGACAGTAACACAGCATAGGAGGCCTCGGTACCTGCTGTGTCTCCCACCCTCCGGTGGAGGAGCATGCTAGGAGTTCATCTTCCTCGTGACGGGTGACCACGGCAGCCGACAAGGAGTAATGACACTCCTAATAATAACGGCTAATATTTCCGGAGCCCTTATCGGGTGTCAGGCACATCAGGCTAATGGCTTCGTTCGTAGGTATCATTTCATTTAAGCGTCAGGAGAGGCAGAGGAGGAGGGACTGTTAGGATCAACCCCACTTCACAGATGGGAAAAGTGAGCTCGGCAAGGTCAGGAAACAGCCCTCCAAGGAAGTGGCAAGACTGGGATTCACATCCAGCGACGATCAGCGACACTTCCCTGGACTCCGCTCGCTCCTACGGGAAGAGCCCGTGCCCCCCTCCCCACCCTGCTGGCCTCTTCCCTCTGCTCCCCGGGGTGGGGGGTGTCTTCCCACGCACTCCCCTTGGCCCCCACCCCTCCCGCACCTCCCCAAGCCTCCGCAAAAGGCGCGTTCTCTTTTTATACACCGTTTCCTACGCCACAGACAGGCTGGTGGTTCTGAAAGGGACTCTCTTTCCTTTTTTGGCTTTCCCTCAGCTTTGCAGTGAAGAACATAGAGATTGCAAAAAATATAGACACATCCTCAGACTGCAGATTTTTGATCCCGAGAGTTCTCTCCAGCCAGGGTGGGTTGGCATCGCTGACTGGCACCATGCCTGGCTTCACCCTTCCTCCCAGCTCCAGGCCCCCCCCTGCTGGACAGCGTCTTGCCTCCCATCTTTGGGAGAGGTGTACCTAAAATCAACATTACGTGATGGTCGTACTTGTAGAGGACCTCTGTGCTCTTTCCTTTATCTCTTACGATGTTAAAGGCACCCCAATTTTCTTAGGGGAACCACAGCTTACTGCCTGTCAGGCCAGGTAGCCTTGATGGGGCTGACCCTATGGTCAGGCTCGGGGACAAGCAAGTGATCCCAGGCAGGCCACTGAGAGCACCACATCCCCTCTGCCCATAGGCATTGGTTCAGGCACAGGCCTATGACCCAAGATGAACCAATCAGAGCTAAGGACCAAAGGTACCTGACTTTTGCTGGCCCTGTGACATAAAAGTCACTCCCCTTTCTGCTGTGGCTGATGCCTAGAGCAGGGGACCATCTTTGCCAATGTTTGAAGAAAGTCTGCCTGGGTGGGGGGTGGGGGGGTGGCGTGGAATCCAGCTCAGAGGAAAGCACAACTTTCAAGTTGGAAATGATACAAATTCTTGATGACATTGTAGGGGGACCTGGATCCGGCTGTGTCTGAAGTCCTAGACTTAAGTATGAACTTTTCAGACCGTGAGAAGATAAGTTGGCTTTGCTTGAGCCTCTTTGAACTGGGTGTCTATCACCCCCCTGTCCAGCCAATGTAATAGCTAACGTTTACTGAGAGCTATTGTTTAGTTAATGTAAGAACTAATGTCTTAGTTTGGGTTCTCCTGAAAACCGCTTGACAGGTGGACTTGGGTGCAGACTATTTGTCTGGCAGGTGACTTCTGGAAGCAGGGGTGAGGGAAAAGGGAGAGGGATTCAGGGCAGCAGGAGAGTTAATAGGTGAATTGCTGAGGTTGCTACCGTAGACAACGGGGACTCGGTATCTCCGGGGCCTCCTAAGGGGTATACGGGATGCCTTCCAGAATTGGCTATGAAAGACCAGGAGGCTGACAGATGATCCACTGGCTGCTGTCCTCTGATGTTAGAAGGGCCGTCCCGGGGGCGATGTGGAATAGCCCCTTACGGACGTCCATGTCCTAATCCTCAGAACTTGTGAATCCGTTAGGTTACATGGCAAAGAGGGATGAAGGTTGTGGGTGAAATTAAGGTTGCTAATCAGTTGACCATAAAATACGTCTCCCTAGACTGTCCTGGCATGTCTGGGTGGCCCTGCTGTCATTGCAAGAGTCCTTATGCGCAGAAGAGGCAGAAGACGGACAACCGGAGAGCTGGCAGCGGGAGAAAGACTCGGCCCAATGTCGCTGATCTTGTAGATGAAGGACGGGGCCATAAGCCAAGGAATATGGGCGGCTTCTAAAATCTGGGAAAGGCAAGGGGGTGATTCTCCTCTAGAGCCTCCAAAAGGAACGCAACCCTTGATTTTAGTGCGGTGAGACCCACGTTGGACTTCCGACCTCCAGAAACATGAGGTAACAAATCTGTGTGGTTTCCGGCCACTGACCTGGTGATGATTTGATAACAGCCATGGACACACATGCAAGCAGAGCCCCAGGCTGCACTGTGTCCAGTGGAGTGGGTCCCCACGGCATCAGACAGGGCCTGGGACAGAAGGAGGAATGACACCTCATCCTTGGGGTAGGACGCTGTCACCACAGACGTGCGCCTCAGCTTGCTGGCACAGAACGTGCACTGAATTCAAGGTGGGTTGACGAACCGAAAGCAGCTGCCACCAGCCATCCCCACGTGCCAGGCACCGAGCCAAATGTGCCACATGCAGTATCCTGTCTCTGCCTCCACTCGAGGCATGAGAGCTTCTCCCCTTTCCTTATGCAAACCCCCTATCACCTTTGGGGGTTCGACTCCGAGGGACCCTTCTGGTGTGCGGACCCTTCTGGTGTGCGGTTCATTGGCACAGCAATGGCGAATACCCCACCAACTCTTGCAGACAATCATGTGACCCCTTCCTGGCTCTCATTTCTGGGCGTCGGCTCTGCCTGCCTCTGGCTTTTCCAGGAGTCACCATCCAACCTTCCAGTAGTAAAAATATCCAGTAACAGTGAGGCAAGGGAAGGGCAGGGGATCGTTCTTTCCTCGGCACCTGGAAACATCCCAACCCGGATAGCAGATGAGGAAATGCTACCCTGCCCCAAGCAGACATTACTAATCGATCCCGGCACTCGGGATTACTGAGTCCAGACGTGCTCCTAACGTGTTTCTCAACACAGCGCTCTGGACGGCACTACCAATGTAACTGGACCTGGAAGGGTCAAGAGCATCCGTGGTCACTGTTGGTTACCTCTCATATTGAATCTGACATCCCCTTCAATAGTGAAGCTTCAAACTCCTAAAGTCAAGAAAGGAAAATGCTCTTGGGCAAACATCTGTGTCCAAGGGAAAGGCTGCTGAAGGGGTCCCAAATTCTTCCCTGTCTTCCCATCAGCCTTAAGTTTTGCTTCTTTCCATAGCTCTTCTTATTCGTGGTAGTATCTGCAACAATTAGAATTGCTTCCAGGGGCGACTGGGTGGCTCAGTCGGTTAAGCGTTTGACTCTTGGTTTCCACTCAGGTCATGATCTCATGGTTTGTGAGTTGGAGCCCTGCATCAGGCTCTGCACTGACAGCACAGAGCCTGCTTGGAATTCTCTATCTCCTCTCTCTCTGCCCATCCCCTGCTCTGTCTCTGTCTCTCTCAAAATAAATAAACTTTAAAAAAATAAGGGGGGGGGCGCCTGGGTGGCGCAGTCGGTTGAGCGTCCGACTTCAGCCAGGTCGTGATCTCGCGGTCTGTGAGTTCGAGCCCCGCGTCAGGCTCTGGGCTGATGGCTCAGAGCCTGGAGCCTGTTTCCGATTCTGTGTCTCCCTCTCTCTCTGCCCCTCCCCCGTTCATGCTCTGTCTCTCTCTGTCCCAAAAATAAATAAACGTTGAAAAAAAAAATTTTTTAAATAAAAAATAAAAAAAAAAATAAGGGGGTACCTGCGTGGCTCAGTTGCTTAAGTGTCCGACTTCAGCTCGGGTCATGATCTCATGGCTTGTGGGTTCAAGCCCCATGTTGGGCTCTGCATTGATAGCTTGGAGCCTGGAGCCTGCTTCTGATTCTGTGTCTCCCTCTCTCTCTGCCCCTCCCCTGCTTGCTCTTTGTGTCTCTCTCAAAATAAATACATGTAATAAAATAAATAAAATAAATAAACATAAAAATAAGAAAGAATTGCTTCGATTTATTGAGCACCTACAATGTGTCAGATGCTTCTGTAGAACATTCCTGAACATCCCCATGAGGAAGGTAATTAGCTCTACTTTGTAGGTGAGAAAACTGGAGCTCAGAGACAGTAAGTGCCTCTTACTTGCATAGGGTCACACATCACCATCACCTTCTACATGCACAAAACAAGATCAAATCGTTTGGATTTGATCATACAAAAACGGTATGAGAAGAGGGCTCACGTAGCCTCAAATACCCAGCGCAAAATCAGGAGATGTAAGGAGCACGTGAGAAAGGGGGTGTCATCCCTCCATTTATTCATCAAGAATTGTCTGGGCACCTACTATGTGCCACTGCACACAGTACCCGCACCAGGTGTAGCCTCCATTCCCATGGGATTCACAGGTCTGGGGGAAGGCAGACCAAACACACATCCAAGTAAACAAACAACAAACATACCGACCGTGATAAGCGCCCTGAAGGGCGTGAGGAAGGGGTCGAGCCAGGGAATTGCAACGTTGCCTCTTGACGAGTACGTTTCCCTCCCACCCGCCTCCTGGGCTGTGCCCCAGCAGATCATTTTATCCTCAGTGCCCAATGGCGCCAGGTCCGTTTTTTCCAATAGCTGCCTGTGTCTCCCACCCCATCGGTGTCCCCCTACTCAGTCTCCCTAGTCATTAGCTGAACTGTAGCTCTTCCTTCCTGCCTTAATGAAACATTTATGGAGCACCTACCATGTTGTGTGGATGGCCATAAAGATCCTGGAGGTTATTTTCAGGGTTTGAATGTTCCAGGCAGGAAGCAGAAACCCACGGAATGGGGGTTGGGTACAGACAAAAGGGATGGCAAGGACTGTAGCAGACAGAGACTCCTGGTCAGCCTAAAAGGGGTGACTGCCGCTCCTCTCCAGCAGGTGACTGCCACACAAAAGTGCAGGCCCAGCAGCATGAATAGATTTTCCTAATTTTTTTTTAAAGAACCCAGAAATCCAAATACTTACATGAATTCTCACAATTTTTAAATAGTGGCGACCAATGTAACTAAAAATAACCGAAGGGGCAGACAGAACCCCTGTCTGCAGGCTGGTCTGACTTAAGACTTCTCATGTTACAGCTGGGGAGACTGAGGCTCAGGGAGATTTGCCTAAAATGTCACAGGGAGGGCCAGCTTGGCCCATTTTCGTTAGAACCAGAAGCCCAAGCTGTCTCGCCTCCAGGCCCAGGGAATCCCCATGTAGAGGAAGGCAGAGGAGGAGGGGGAGGCCAAGAGTTTCCTAAGTGACCGGCTCATCCCAGGCTCCCGCATCTGGATGCATTTTTCAGAGGCTGGACGGTGATTCTGAGTGTGGGGATCCGCGACCCTCTGTGTCACTCTGGTCTCTGTCTCTCTGTGCGTCTGCCTTTCTCTCTTTTAGCAACAGATGCCCTGGCTTTGACTGCTTCGGTCTCTCTCTCTCTTTTTCTCCACTTCTTGGTCTGTCTCTTTTCATTTCCCTTCCGGCAGCTTCTTTTCCTTTCCTTCTGTACCTCCTTTCGGCGTCTCTCTGGTTATTTCTTGGTCTATATTCTTTCTCTAAATCTCCACCCCTCTGTGTGTGCCTCTCTGTCCCTCTCTGCCCGTCTCTCTTCCCATCTCTCTCTCTGCTGTCTCCGTCTCTCCCCATCTCGGCCACTCTCCTGCACTCCCCTCCCATGCCCCCCGTCTCCCCCAGGCCTCTCCCCTCCTGCCCTCCCAGTCCCTCCGGCCACCTCCGAAAGGTTACTGTAAACGGGAATGAAGCCGAGGGCAAAAGTAATCAACCCCCGGGCTGACCTCCGATCCCGCTCCCCGCGCCCAGGCTGGTGGAGCCCGAGCCGGAGCCCCGGTCCCTGGCTGCGCCCCCTCCCCCGCCCGGCCCGGCCCCCTCCCTCCCCACCCCCAGGTCCCCTTGCTGACAAAAGGCCTATCTTCTCTCTGCCTAAATGATTTAAATTCTAATCAAACATCATTTATAGTACATCTCGGAGCCGTCTCCCGGGAGCTGCTCCCACATGAGACGTTGCCATGGCAACCGGGGGGTCTTGTTTCAGAAATGTCAGATTGTATTATTGCCTTCACACTTCTCTGATAACCTAGTGTCTCTCTCTCTCTCTCTCTTACACCACCATCCTTAGGATTTTCTTCCTCCTCTCTCTCTCTCTCACTCCCCCCCACCTCCATTCAACACCCGCCCCCACCCCCAGGCTCGTCCCAGGACCCCCTCCCCCCCCAGCCTTCCTGGGACCCCGGGGAGAAAATGGCCTGATCGATTTCAGCCCCTGGCCAGCCGCCGCCGCCCCTCCCGTCTTCCCGGCCCTGGGGCCTCCCCTCTTTGGGAAAGGTGTCTCCCCACCCCACCCCTCATCTTCTGCAGACACGCTCCCCCTCTAGGGGTTTGCTGGAGCGTTCTGGTGTCATTTTATTTTGCTAGATATGAAAATGAGACATAGATTTTTCCCGGCGATGCGTGTGTGAAGTTCTAATCTGGCTTTTCAGAATTTTTTTTTTTCTTTCTTTTGCGGGAAAGGGGATAGCGGTGGAAGCCACCAAGCTCCCAACAGGATCCACACGGAGGGGTGGAGCACGGGGCAAAAGGTGCTCTGTGGTGCGCGCGGGCGTGTGTTTGCGATGTAGACGATGCCTTCCCCGGCCCGGATTTGGCACCTAAGGACCCGGGCACCTGCGTCTGTTTCCACCCAGTCCTTCCAGAACATAGGTGGGCACGTTTTGCCAAGACTCTCACAGCCGGTCCAATTCTTCACCTTGTCTGCCGTCGAGAGAGAGACATTATTCCTGCAAATGGCCCAGAGGATGTTCTAAACCCAACGATCCCCCATTCCACAGATTAGTAAACTGAGTCCCCGGGAAGAACAATGGTGTGCTCCAGAGTTGAGGTCACAGTGGGGTCAGAGGTGGCACTGGGGCTCATGTCTCCCCCCTGCCAGGCCCCTGGGAGGCTGGCAAAGTGTAAGTGGAAACCAGGGCTCCTCCGCCTTTCGGAGAAGACTGTGCTGTAATGCGGGGCGGGGCGGGGGCTGTGACAGCCCCACCGGGTCCCCCAGCGCTGGCATGACACTCAAGAGGTGTCAGGCACAGCTAAGCCCTTCACAAGAATGACATCATTTAATCCCCGTAACAACTCTAAGGAGATTCTATCATTATCCCCGTTTTGTAGACGGGGAAACTGAGGCTCAGGGAGGGGCAGGAAGCTGCATGAGGTCACACAGCTTCTAAAGGGCAGAGGTGGCCCATCAGCCCAGTCTCAGTGACACTGGCCATTTCTGCTAAGGGGTTAGGAGTCAGAGGACTGGGGTCAAATCACAGCAGCCCCAGCCCTCACTGGCTGTGTGACCCTGGGCTTGTTACTCGACCTCCTGGACCCTCAGTTTCCCCACTGTAAAATGGAGATCGAATAATACCTACCTGATGCGACGGAGGTGGGGACCCCTTGAGCTAACCCTTGGTCGGCGCTTAGAGGGGTGCCTGCAGGACACGGGAAGCCCGAGGACAGCACCAGGGTGCGGTGAGGGCTCTGCGGACAGGAGCGCCCCGCTCGGATCCACTCGTCTTTACCCACTGATTCCTTTCTTGGTAACCCCACATTCGGCCAGGGACCATCACCCCTTGAGGAGTTCCTGAAACTGGGCCCTCCTGCCCCTGAGCTTTGAGGGCAGCCTCCCCATGGAGCGGGAGCCAGGGACAGCACTGAGTGGGGGCAGCAGGGGCCGGCTCGCACCCCCACACCTGGCACCTCTACCCCCCTCCCTCCCCCCCCCCATCCCTGGGGCCCAGGGCCCAGTCACATGCAGAGCTGTTGACAGAGGCCAGGGCCTGCCACTCAGGTGACCTGAGCCGAAGATGGACGCTCAGTTGGACGGACTGAGCCACCCGGGTGCCCCTGGCAGCTTGAAATTCTTAATGGACAAGTGGCCCCGAATTTTCATTTCTCCTTGAGCCCCTCCAAGCGTGCATCTGGTCCTGAGCAAGACACAGTTAGACATGGAGAAGCACACCATCTCTCTGGGCCTCTCTCTGTCTCTCTGGGTCCTCACTGTCTCCCCGCCTCTCTGTGTCTCTGTCTCTCTGGGTCTTCACTGTCTCCCCGCCTCTCTGAGTCTCTCTCTGTCTCTGTCTCACTGTCTCACTGTCTCTCTCTGGCTCCCAGTCTCTCTGGGGCTCTCCGTCTCCCCCCTGCCTCTCCATCTCTGGTCTCTGTCCCGGGCGGAGAGCGAGCGAGCAGGCAGCAGGAGGGCTCGGGCGTGTTTGTCCAAGGCGAGGCGCATTGATCCTCCTGCCCGCGCCGCCATCGGGTAAATCCCGGCCGCGGTAATGAACCTCCCCACACAGCGCTCTCAAAGCACACACCAGCCCTGGCCCCAGCGGTTAATATTTAACTGAATAAGGGCCATAAATATGGAAAATGGGACTTTTAATTAAATAAGCAGCTTTTAAAAGGGCCCTTGGGCGGGAGAGGCTTTTGTTTAAATATGATTGATTTGACATGTCCTTTGCTCCCACGCTCTCCGGGCTGTGCTCCGACGGTAACTCTCGGCCCCAGCCCCGGAAGCAAGGTGGCCGAGGCCAGACTCTGTCCTGCGGCAGGGAGGGGGGCTCCCCGCCGGAGGAAGAGGGGTGTGGTGGGAGGGAGGCGTCTGCGGGGGGCTGGGATTCGAAATCCAGGGGCCGGGGCTGTGCACATTTGGGTTACACTACATCGGAGGCCGCCTGCATTTGGGGGATGTGCATTTCATTTTCCCTAAGGAGTGGGAGAGTTGGGGGGGGGGCTCCAGATCCCGGCCTGTAGGTTCCCAAACACCTGGGTGTAAGCCGTCACCCAGATGTGCACCCTTTGGTGGTCCAGCTCGGGGTCCTTCCCTCTGTGCCTCGGTTTCCTCATCTGTAATATGGGGATAAGAATATCACCCACTTTACAAGGCTGTGTTCAGATGACGTGCATTCCAGTCCATGGCAGGCCCCACGAAGTGTTAGTTTCCTCTCTTGGCGTCCACCAAGATCAAGGCCGGAGCCTGTGTGACCACTCAGAGGCCTGACGTGAGGGACCTGACGCCCAGAGACGTTAAGTAATCAGTCTGGGGCTGCCCAGCTAGGGAGCGGGCGGAGCTGGACTTAGAGCCCAGACCTCTTTGCCTCCAGTGCCCGTATGTTCAGTCCCGTGCGGTTTTAGCCTGATGCCCTGGTGTAGACGCATGTCCTGAGACTCGTGTCCAGTTTGGCCCTGACCCCTCTGAGCTAACACAGAAGTCACCTCCCCGGACAGTCCTGCAGAGGCAGGAGGCGCCTGGACTCCTCTCCTTGTGAGCCCAGAGCCACGAGGGACGAAACTCTGTGCTGTGTACGTTTGGGAGGGGGCCTCCCTCCTAGACTGTCCCCTCCCGATACCGTCAGCCCGTGCTAAAATTCTGCCTTCCCGGTCCCTCCCCTGTCCCCGCCCCATTTTGCACCAGTATGCAAAGTCAGCCGTCGGCATTTCCGTCCTGGGCGACAGAACTGCCTCCTGCCTGAACTCTCTGGCTGGAAACCCGCCTGCACACACCCCTGTTCCATCCAGAAGCCAGAGGCCAAAGGCTTCCACTTGTTACACCTCCATCTCCCCCTGCTGCGAGCCGCAGACGTCGGCCCAGGGAAGGCCTTCCAGCTCTCGGTCCAGGCCGCATCCCTGCTGTGGGCAGTGACTCCCGCCAGGCCCAGGGGACTCTGGGAACCGGGGAGACGGGGAGCAAAGGTTGGGGTGAGGCCAGGTCCCTTTGGTGTCAAAGGAGATTAGGAGTCTGGCTCTCAGCGCTGAGGACTGGGGCTGAAATCAGCCTGTGATCCCAAGTGAGGTGAGTTCAGAGGCCACCAGCTGGTTCCTTTGTGTGTCAATATTCACGTGAGAGTCACCTAATTGGGGTGGGTCAGCCACCGGACACAGCCAGGACGCTCGCCGGGAGAAGGGAAGGGGACCGATGGCCCCCCAGGCACTGTGTTGGGTGCTTGACCCAAGGCGGCTCGTTCACAACATTAATATTCTTACCGATATTACTAATACAGAAGTAGCAGGAGAGTGGTGACCACATATATTGAGTGCCTATTAAATTCAGGCTCGGTTCCCGATGATTAATTAGACCGTCTCATCCCTCCAGCCTGCGTGTGAATTAGGTACCTCATCCTACAACCGAGAAGATCGAGGCCTGACATGGGCGCGTCTGGGGTCCAGGGCCAGAGAGCTTGAATGAGGGACGGGTACTTGGATGTTGCGGTCAAGGATGACCGTCCCCATTCTCCTGAGGAGGAAAGCGAGGCTCAGAGAGGGCTCGAGCTTGTCCAAGGCCACACAGCCTGTCAGTGGCACAGCTGAGTTACAACCCCTCCGGAGGCCACATGCTGGAATCATGGCATCCCGGGACCCGTCAGACACTCCATTTAGGGAGCACAGAAGCACTTTGCCTGGAACGTTCTGAGTGGAAGCCGGGGCTTCAACAGCAGTCAATACAACACACGTCTCTCGAGCGTCTGCTATGTGCCCGGTGCTGGGCACCGGACGTTTCCCTGCCCGCTTGCAACTCACCTTCCGGGGGAGGCGGTACACGTCGATCGCACGGTCGTGCCTGCAATGACACATCGATACTGTGCCAAGCGCTACTGAGCTGAGGACAATTTCATGGCGCCACCAGACTTGGCCAGCAAGCTCAGGAGAGGTAGATCCTTGAAGTGAGGATCTGAAAGATGACCAGATGCCAAGTCAGCAAAGAGGGAAAGGAAGGGCATCCTGGGTGGAAGGAACGGCACAGGCAAAGGTTTAACATGCGCTTTCCCATTGAATCTGCACCGGGAGGCGAGTATTAATACCCCCATTTTATAGAGGAAGTAACTGAGGCTCAGAACAATGGGAGCCTTGCCTCGGGTGCAGGGCCTTGATCTTGATCCAAGTGTGTCTGATGCCAAGTCTGATGCTCCCCCCCTGCGCTCCCACACCGTTGCTTAGACATGACATCATGTGGTGATAGGAGGAAATCTTCCCCTGGGGGGGTAAAAATACGGCAAATGGGCCTGATATTTGTGTCAGACATAGCTCTTTAGACTGCGATGGGAGAAACCCGACTCACGCTGACTTCAGCAAAAAAGGAAATTTATTGTCTCACGTAACAAAAATCCAGGGCTGGATGTATGGCTTCAGGCTCAGTGGGATCCAGAGGCTCCAACAATGTCATCAGAGCTTGGTGTGTGTCTCTTTCCCTGATCCTGCGTCCTGGGTGTTGGCTTCGTTTGTGACAGTCCCTGGAAGCCCCTTGCTTACCTCTTCCTCACTGTTAGCGGTCCAGGAATAACGAGAGACTCCAGAAAATAATGAGACATCCCCGGATTCGCTCCAACTGGACCAAGGTGCCCATCCCCGGACCACTCAGTGTGGCCCGGGGTGGGGGTGGGGGAGGCTGGAATGTCCTGATTGGCCAAATCTGGGTCACATGCTCATCCTGGGCCAATCAGTGAGGCCAGGGGGCGGGAGTGCTTCGGCCAGTGCTGAGTCAGGTGATCACCCCTGCCCTCGGAGGTGGGTGGGCCTCACCCAAGCTCTAGGGCCCCAGAGGGGCCGGAAGTGATCGTGCATTGAGGGGAGAAGAAGGAATGTGAAAGGTACAAACACCAATGGATCCCCAGAGAGACGGAAACAGAGAAGGCCTTCGTCTCCGCTGCATTTTGCTTCACACAGGGCACGCTCCGAGAGATCATCGGTTTGCCCCTCGCACCCCCTGGTGGGGCCGGCATCGCAGACCTTCAGGGCACCCGCTAAGCTCCCGGGGTTTTCCGGCCTAATCTTGCACCTTTCCTTCACCCCGTTTCACCCCCAGAGTCCGGGGCAGGCGGGGAAGGAGACGGGATGTCTCTGCTCTTCAGTGCCGGCACGGGTTATCCCCACGGCTTCTGTCTCTCGAACACGTACCGTGTGCGCGAAGGACGTTCAGAGTCTCGTCTCATCCTCCCGCAGCCCTTGGCGGGAGGTATCATCAACGCCCGTGTTTGAGAAGAGGGAACCCAGGTTCAGGGAGGTGTGGTGACCTGCCCGAAGTCACCGTGATGATGCGACAGAGCCAGGATTTGAACTCGGGCCGTCTCCGTCTGAGTCAACAGTTTCATGACCTTGACACTTTACCCTGTCTCGGGATGGATCACTGCGACTGGTTTTAGCAGCACTGGGCGTCCGCATGACCCTAAGAGCGAGTGCCTACCGTTTACGTCCTGGGCGCCCTGCCCCTGCCCCATGCTAGTCCTGTTCCTGATTTTTTTTTTTTTTTAATAACAGTGTATTTGCTTATTCATTTATTTTAAATGTTTATTAATTTTTGAGAGAGAGAGAGAGAATAAGTGGGGGAGGGGCAGAGAAAGAGGGAGACACAGAATCCGAAGCAGTCTCCAGACACCGAGCTGTCAGCACAGAGCCCCACGCGGGGCTCTAACCCACGAACCGCGAGATCATGATCTGAGCTGAGGTCGGGCGCTTCACTGGCCCCCAGACAATGTATTTATTGATTCAGCAAGTCTCTATTGGACACCTATGACCTTAAGTGACCTCCTTTCCAGGCGGAGCCGGGGACGGGGCCTCACAGGACGTGTTTTGCGGCAGGAGGGTGGGCAGGAGACGCCAGCGGGAGGTGAGGGGAGCCCGGATACGGCGGAGGAAGGAGCTGGACAGAGGCGAGGTTGCAACTGGGGTGTGGCCTCAGCCCGATCCCACGCCCCCACTCTTGAAGCAAGGGGCGACTCTTACCCTGAATCAACCAGGCATCGGCTGTGGGGTGCTGCGGCAAAGCCCCCGCCAGGGGGCAGCCCCCGTTGGCGAGGGACACGCCTCTGGAGTGGGAAGGGCTTGAGCGGCCAGCCCAGAGCGGGGGTGGGTGCAGCGGGCATGAGTGACTCGGGTGGGGTACCGGCCGCATCTGCCACACCAGCTGCGTTTGGGGCACCGGCTTCACGGAGCGTGACTCTCCTGTGCCTGACACGCTAGACCCGCGACCAGGCCGAACTCCCCCTGCAGCCTCTGGAGCAGCTACAACCCATCTGACCGATGAGAAAGACGAGGCTGTCTCGGGACCCGAGCCGAGCACAACGTGAAACCCACCGGGTGTCTCCCCAGGCCCGTCCTCCCCCCCCCACCCACCCACGCCGGCCGTCTGCGGCCTTCGAGAAGGTCAGCGGCGAGGTGCAGACCCAGCCGGCGGTGGGCGGGAGCCGGAGCAGAGGACGGTTTTAACGGCCTTGGCATTGTCTGACATTTGGGTTTTACTTTCTGTGGGAAGTACGCTAATTACTCCTGTTCGCTCACGAGTCCGACTTAACTGCCACTTGGATTTTATGGAGTTCTTTGGAGTTGCCACTTCCGCCCGACTTCTGGAGGCCGCCGGGCCTCTTGCCACCTGACTCAGCCCCGGTTGCTGGCCACGCGCTGGCCCCCCGCGCCCCCAAGCACCCCAGGCGGTACGAGGGACCCCGTTTGGCCGATGAGAAAACCCAAGTTCCCGGAGGGGCGACTCGCTGCCCCTGTCCGCCAGCTGGGAAGTCTGGCGTCACAGCCGGAGCCTTTCCGCTGTGCTCGCGGCCTCGGCACCCCGGTCAACAGCTCTCAGCACCCAGAGGAGCCCCACGCTTCTCTCTGCCCCCCTTGTTAGGGCTGTAGGGAGGGTAATGAGAGCCCCGCTCGACCGGTGGGGAAACCGAGGCAGGAAGCCATACAGCAAAGAGGTTAAAAGCACGTTCCAGCGTGCCGTAGGGAGTCTCTGGGTTGGTGGCCCGGCTCCCCACGAACCGGCTTTGGGCACCTCTCTGGGCCTCAGTTTCCTCATCCGTAAGATGGGGGTAATAATAGTACCCGCCCCCTAGGCTGGTCAGGAGGATGAATTTTAAGTGTTGAGGACAGTGTGTGGCGCACCTACTGGTCATTATTATAAAGGTGACTCCAGGGTCAGTTTGGGGGCACTGCTGTGTGTCCCTCCGCCCCACCCACATCCCCGGGGGGGCTTGGCTCCTCTCCCGGCAGCCAGTGCTCTACAGGAACTCCCCCACCCCGGCAAGTGCCCCGGTCGTCGTGACTGGCACCGGCCACGGTTTCTGTGTTCAGGAGGAATACCAGGCACCAGATAGGAAAATCTCTTTCAGGGAAAGGGGGGAACTTTTCTCAGTCTCCCCCAAACCATCACAGCAGAGCAAGAAGGGCCCCCCTCCCCCCACTCGCCGCTTTGTAGGTGGGAAACTGATAGGGTATCAACAAACATGTGTGGGTGAATGGATGGATGGATGGATGGATGATGGATAGGTGGATGGATGGATTGGTGGATGGATGGACAGATGGACGGATGGATGGATGGATGGATGGACAGATAGATGGGTGGATGGATAGGTGGATGGATGGATACGTGGATGGATAGGTGGATGGATGGATGGATGATGGATGGATGGGTGGCTAGATGGATGGATGGACAGATGGATGGATGGATGGACGGATGGATGGGTGGATGGATGGATGGATGGATGGATGATGGATGGATTGGTGGATGGATGGATGGATGGATGGATGGATAGATGGATGGATGGTTAGATGGATGGATGGATGAAGAGTCACCTGTGAAACACAGAGGCAGCACCTGCCAAGTCCCAGGCTAGGCGCTGGGATTCAGCAATGAGCATTGCCGCCCGGTAAGGTCACTTAGCCTGCATTCTGCACACCTGCAGGGGACAGTGGTCACGAGCCACGAGGTCGTAGGCACCCCTAGGATGTGCAAGGTGGTGGCCCTACATCTGAGACACCGTCTGTATTCCCAAGGAGTACATGGATGGGCGGGGGGGGGGGGGGGGGACAGAGGAAATCAGCCGTGTGGGAAGTGCGATCATAATCGTACGAGGAAGCCTCTGTGGCATTTTCCAAGAACGGAATGCACGACTGTGGGTGTTTGTTGCCACCTCTCGCGAGGCCCGGAAGGTGAAGGTCACCGCCACCACCGCACAGAGGAGGAAATGGAGGCTCAGGGGGATGAAAAGAATCTGCCCAGAGCCACACAGGAAGTGGTGGATGAAGGATTCAAACCCACGCTGGTCTGGTCCAGAACTGTGGGTCCAGGACGAGGGAGTGTCCGCCTCTTCGGAAGAACGGGGGACGTGGGGCTGGAGGGCTTCCCTCTGGAATGTGGCGCCCGGGATGGGTAATGGCCAGAGCAAAGGCCATCTGAGCCAGAAGCTTCTTAGTAGACCTCCTCTTCCTCCTCCTCCTCACCTCCTCCTGGGACGGGATTGAAACTGACTTTAGCTCTTTTGTGTTCCGTCTGGAAAGCGGACGTCCTGCCCCCATGGGGGCTCTGCTTCTGCTCTACCCCCTGCCTGCCCCCAAATTCCAGTGGCTTTCAGCACCCCACCAGGCCCTCCAGACAGCTGACATTTTGCACTGCCCCTGTGGTCAGCTTTGGGCAGTGATAACAGGATTAACCCCGTGGAGGCAGATCACTTAATTAAACTTTGGGAGGAGGAACACTGTCTTCCTTCCTGGTCGCGGCTCCGGGAAAGGGGAGTGGGGGCTCCTAATTGGGCAGCCTGAGGGATTTCACCCCCACCCCCACCCCCCACCCCTGCCCATGGTCAATTCTGGCTCAGACAAAGGCAGAGAACATCCATCCGTCATCCCTCCACCTGAACGTCCATCCCACAAGTACTGACTGAGATCCTCACCCGTGCCCGGCACCGTGTTATCGCAGGGAGAGATAAGTGGTGTACCTAAGTGGCTTCCAACATTGGTTTGGCCGATAGAATGTCCCAGAAGTCATGCTGTGCCAGCTCCGTGTCTAGACCTCGAGAGACCTTGCAGCTTCTGCTCTTCCTTGTAGCTCTGGGCAAGCCTGGGAGATGAGCGACCGACCATGTGGTGGAGAGCCGGGTCCTCCCAGCAGAGGCCGTTCTGGGCCAACCGTCAACCAGCTGATGCCTCGATTGCAGGTGCCACCTGACCCACAGCTGACCACTGATGTGTGAGAGAGCCCAGGCAGAGCCAAACTGTGACCCACGGACACACAAAGCAATACTTTATGGTATTGTTTTAGGCCTCTGAGTGTTGGGGTTATTTGTCTCGCAGCATCATCGTAGCAATAGCTGACTGATACACCTCCCCCTCGCCTCTGTATTAAATCCAGCCTGCCCGTGCTCCTCACCTCTTCCCACACGTCCCCTCCCTCGCTCCCTCCCCTCGCTCTTTCCTCCAGCCATGTTTGCCTTCTTGCCCGTATTTCCTTGTAAGTCTTGCTTTTTATCTGCCCCCAGCCATTCAATCTGGCCCGGGGCAGGTCCCCGGTCAATGTCTGAAGAATGACTGACTTGATGAATGAATGAGTGAACACAGCGATCCTTGCACATAGGGGACGTAACTGCTGAGTGGCAGAGATGATGTTACCAAATCCCAAACGCTGCACGCTCTCAGGGAGGTCAGGGGTGGGAGGAGCAGTCTGTCAAGAAAGCCTTCCCGGAGGAAGTGATGTCTGAGCTGAGACCTGAAGGACGAGTGGGTCCCGATCAGGTGAAGAGGGCACGGAAGGGCATGTCAGGCAGAGGGAACAGCAGGTGCCAAGACACTGACGCTGGAGGGAGCATGATAAGCTCAAAGGGATGAGGGGGGCACTTCGTCTTAGGTCTCGGACCTCAGGACCTCCCTGGCCCGCGACAGGAACTAGCGCTAGACCCGGGCAATGGAACAAACCACTGTATAGACCGATGGTGGCCCGTGAGTGAACCCTGGGCTGCAGCGCATTTCGGTCCATCAGTGATACTGGGGCCCAGCGACACCGTTTGCGTCCACGTTGTTTATGGCAACTCCGCTCTTCTCTGCAACGGCGGCAGGGGTGAGGGGGTCACCGCAGGCTTCCGCAGCTGAAAATATTTACCATCAGCCCCTTTACAGAAAGAGCCTGCCGGGCCCCTGCACCGGACAAACAAAGAATGTCGATGACCTTCTGCCGAGGGGACAATGCACCGTGCTGGCAAGCCGAGAGAGTCACTCCCAGCCGTCCAGAGGCTGCTGGCCCTTCCCGCGGGCTTCCTCCCCCTGCTGTGACTCAGGAGGCAGGGAAGGCCAGACCCTGCCTTCTGCGGAGTGGCTGTGTCCCAGCAGAGGACGGGTGTGGGGAGGAAGGAGGACGACCGGCGGACGGGGAGTTGGCCTTTTGGGAGACCTGTGATCATCCTCATTCTAGACACGGCCCACGCGGTATTTCTGAGCCTCCTGGCCACCCGCTGAGGTATCACAGCCCCCTTTTGCAGATGGGGAAACTGAGGCCCGCGGAAGTGAAAGTGACTTGCCCCGGCCCATGCGGGTGGGTGGTAGGGTTACAGCCCGAACTAGTTTGACCAGATTCTGTGTTTTTTCTACAACCTGCCCCCTTATGAGCGTGTGTTCCTTTTACACACGAGAAAGTGAGACCCTGAGGCATCACCCGCGGTTGACGTGGGTGACCCACGGGTGTTTCCCTGTACTTTTCTGTTTCTACTCTTATTACAAGTGAGCGACTGCCATATGTGAGACACATCATGTGCAACGTCCACTTCGTACGATTATGGATTAAGTCATGTTATTCCCCCCCTCCCCCAGTTTACAGATGGGGAAACTGAGGCCCAGGCAGGGTGGTGATGTGCCCAAGCTGTGGTCAGGATGGTGCTGGGACTTGATCCCACCCCCTCGGCCCTCTCGGCCGGTAGCTTTCATCGGCCTTTGGCGGACCTCAGGGTTGTCGCCTCCCACACCTTGTGTTTTCGTGGTCTGGGGTCTCCAGAATGTTCCCGTCTGGGATCTGCTGTGTGGGGGAGGGGTGCAGGCGGTAAGCGAGGAGGGAGCGATTACCCCTGTTTGCTCAATGGGGAAACTGAGGCCCGAGGGGGAGAGTGGGCCCGTCCGGCTAGGACAGCAGGTCAGGTCGGCAGACTCCCCCCTTCGCCCGGTCCCTTGATTGGAGCCCACAGCCCCCGTCCCTCCCTCCCGCCCTCCCCAGGTCGGTCCCCCCCAGGGAGGGCCGGGGAGGACAGTGATGGATCTGGGCCAGCCTTCATTTTCATTCCTTCTCCACTTCTCCTGCTGCAGACCGATGACAAGTGAGGACGTCTGTGACCCGGAGAAATTATCTTCCCTTCTCTTTCACAGCATAATTTTCTGCCCTCTCGTCTGGACAAGCCTGGGTGATTTTTAGCTACAAAAAAAGGGGGAAAATTATCATTCAGAAAAAAAAAAATAGAAGGAGTCTCCTAGCTATCCGACAGACAGGCTGTCTCCCGGGTGAAAATGAAAATCTCCTGTCCTGTGAGCCCCGGGGACTTCGAGGGGGGTTCGTCCTCGCGGGATGACGGCGGGCATCCCAGAAGGCAAGGCTTGTGGCCCCAGAAGTGTCCAGCTGTCCTCGGCGGATGGGGTACCGGTGGTTTTTCTGGGTGCACCTCAATGCCCACCCACACGTGGGTGCCCACCTTGAGGACTTCGGGGCAAAACAGCTTGGTTGTGGGTCACCCGTGAGTGCCCCCGCGTCATCTGACAGGCCAGCCTCACGGTGCCCAGGACCCGGGCAACTGTCCACCCAGCTTGTGGCTTTCTGGAAGTTTCTCTCCCTGCCCCACCACCCAACGCACACAGACACACGGCCACATGCCCCACGCGTCAGCAAGGAAAGTATTTTTGACTTTCCAAAAAAATCTCTGTTTAATTTTTCTGATTTGAAGCTTCAAACGTTACAAGCAAAGGCTGAGCAAGGGAAGGCCCATCTGTTTCCTCAACCTTGTGAGTAACCATCGCTAATGATTTGGTGTCCATTTTTTTCCAGACTTCTCCGTGCAAACACCATGATTATAAAAACGCAGATGTGCGTGTGCACACACACACACACACACACGCCAGTTGTAAAGCCACTAGCACTGGACTTGAAGGGTGTAGTTGCCAGCATATGCTGGGCTAATTTGGCTCTGCTATGTGATCTTGCCTCTCTGGGCCTCAGTTTCACCATCTGTAAAAGGGACACAGTAACAGCATTAAGGGCTCCTGGGAGGACAAACTGGGATGGTGTGTGTTAACCACGTATAGCGTCTGGCGTGGCAGATAATATCCCCCCAGGTAATAGCTGCCGTTACTATTATTAGCTCTGGATGTGGCTTTGCACTGAATGGACTGGAGGAGGCTGTGTTTTTGTTCTGGAAGCAACCGTGGGGCTTTGCGGCAAAGCAACTCTCCTGTACCCTCTCCCCCAACCTGTGGCTGCAACTTAGAGGTCAGAGGTGAGCCTCGCGGGGATGGCGTGGCCCCTGAAATGACGCACGTGCCCACCCCTTTTGCGACCGCTGAAAACAGTGTTCCTTCCTGGCAGAGAACTTTCATTTTTATCAGATACACAGGGTGGTCCTGGGGACTGGGATCTGAACGCTCTCAGGCAGCGTTCTGAGGGGGCTGGGAGTCCCAGGGACCCTTTGCAGGGCCCTCCTTTTCTACCTTGCCCTATGTGGGACAAGAATGTCCTCACACACCTCAACCCCAACAACAGACTGCATCAGATTGCAGAAGCGGGTGTGAGAACAGAGAGTCAGGCACCCCAGGTCTGCGGAAAGGAGAAGCCGTTCTGCCCCCGTCCCCACGTTCAGTGTAGTGCTTGGAAAATATTATGAGCTTTCCACGAAATACGTTACGTTAATATGTAATTGAGTTTATTGGTAGTATTGCTAAATGAATTAAGTATCTTTACATGTCTCAGTTTTAACTGCTGAACAGTACCTATTAATGGATGGCACCCACATAAATGACATCTCTTTGAGGTCCTTACTGTTTTAAGAGTGCAAAGGAATTGGGGCGCCCGGGTGGCTCAGTCAGTTGAGCATCCGACTTCGGCTCAGGTCATGATCTCGCGGTTCGTGGGTCCCAGCCCCGCGTTGGGCTCTGTGCTCACAGCTCAGAGCCTGGAGCCCGCTTCGGACTCTGTGTCTCCCTCTCTCTCTGCCCCTCCCCTGCTGGCGTTCTCTCTCACTCTCTCTCTCAAAAATAAATAAAAAACATTAAAAAAATTTTTTAAAAAAAGAGTGGAAAGGGGTCTTGAGACTCAAAAATTTGAGAACTGCTGCTCTACCAACTTAACTGGTTGAGAGAGAAGGGGCCAAGAAGATTCTGACTCTAACCCAGGGAATGGTGGCGGTTTTGTCAGAGGAGCATCCTGGGGCGTGTGGCGGGCAAAGCAGGCCAGGGTCAGGCAAAAGGGGCAGATCAAGGATCAGGCCAGGGTGCCTGGGGGCTCAGTCATTAATCTGACTTCAGCTCAGGTCATTATCTCACAATTCAAGAGTTCAAATCCTGCATCGGGTGAGCTTGAACCCCGCTTCAGGTGAGCCCTGCTTCTCTCTCTCCCTCCCTCCCTCTCTCTCTCTGTCCCTCATGGGATTTTCTATTTCTGTCTCTAAAAAAAAAAAAAAAAAAAAAGGATCAGGCCAACTGGACCCTAGCCAGGGACAGCCAGGACAGCCATCCTTAGAGGACATACAATCAGCGATAGACATGTAATAATAAGGAGAAAACAGTGTTTTCTAGAACTCTTGTTGGGGGAGACTCAAACAGCTCTGTAACACTGTAAGGCTCTTGGAGTAGGGAGGGTGATCCCCAAGGAGTTTTTTCACATAACAAAGATGTTTGCTAAACTGCCTTCGTACGACCATGTGTCTAGGAACTAATGGCGAAGCCACTGCTTTGCTGAGGACGATATGCAAGTTCAGAGCCGGAGCGGAATTGCAGTGGTTCCTGTAGGAGAGGCCGAGCTCTTTCTTCCACCAGGGGGCACTTATTCTTACCGTCTCCCCAGGAAGCTCTCTGCTGCTCCTTAAAACAATGCTGAGCAAATATCTTTAGTGGCTCTCAGCCTGAAGGGGCACCAAATCATTAGCTCTGCTGGGCAGAAAGAACATTTGGGTTGATTACAAGGAGGGCAGAAATGGAGAAACAGGTGGATCCAGGAAAGAGGCAGTTGAGGATTCCGGGGGAGGAAAGGGCTCCCGTGCCTCTCAGGGTGGGCTTACGACATTACAAGACTCAGGGTCCAAAGTGCAGACACTGGCTCTCCCATCAGGAAGAGACGCTTGCCAAGAAGCATCCTCAGGGGCGACAGGTTAGGTGTGAACCCCAAGCAGGACCTCGAAGGCAGCTGGGGATAGGAAGGAAAGTTCCTTGGCCAACCAGCATGGATTGTGTGATATAGGAAACCTTTTTCTTAACAGAACACGTTCGGAGGGCTGCGGGTCGACACGTGAGACTCCACTGTGTTTGCGGGCTGGAGGCTGATAGCGAGGGGGTCCATTGGCCTTGGAAAGAGGCTAAACAGCTCTGTTCCCCTATGTTCCCGACACTTCCTGAGAAAGGGGCGTGCTTTCTGTGTACCTGAGGAAACGCTGAATGCTGAATGCGGAGGAAACCCTGAAATGAGGTGCTGAAGCACGGCTGTGCTGTGCGGCTGGGGTGTTCCCTCCACCTGCAAGTCCCAGGGTCTCGGGGCCGGGGGGGTGGTGAGCTGTGAGAGGGACAAGCCATGCCAGCCTCCAGGCGGGAGGGGTGGTGGTCTGGGGATGAATAGGATCTGGGTGTGTGTGTGGGGTGGGGGTGGGGACTGTCTACTCTCACACCCTGCTTCCAGAATGTTCTAGAACATTCTGGAACATGGGGTGGGCTGTGGGCTCAGTCACCGAATCTCCCTCCAGCGGGGGTGGGGGGCAGGCAGGAAATGGTAATTAAGGAGGGCTTAACAAAGGAACAGAGGTGTGGGCGAGGCGAAGAGGCACCACGAAGAGGGGTGAAGTGCCTCGGGACTGGCGACAGTGGGGAGCCATTACAAGTCAGCTGCCGGAGATAGGGCGCCCAGAGAGCTCGTGCCTTCTCAGTGGGGTCCACATCACCTCCAAAGGGGCAAAAAATGGGTGCCTGGGAGATGAAACGAACTTACCTTTTGATGTCTGAAGCATAAACATGCGTACCTAAACAGACACCCAGTAGGTCTGCGGTGTTGCGATTTTAGCGGTGGGGGAGTCATTAGGAAGGAGTCGAAGGGGTCTCCGTAGGGGGATGGTAATGAATAGAGAACAAAGAAGCATTGCGGTCACTGATGGCGCCCACTGCCAGTCAGACACTGGGGCCTCTGATGGGGGGGCGGGGGGACCAGTCAACCCCGGGTGACCCGCCAGCCGGGGGTCTGGCAAATGAATGGCCCAACCTCTTTCCCCTCTGGCCTCTCATCTTCTGTCAGGGCCTCCCCCGGGGCCAAACACAACTTGATCCTTGAAAGGGAGTCCCTTGACGCCTTCCACCTGGGCCAGCCTCCTGGGCACGGAGCGGGGTGAACGGCGGAGACCAGATCCGGGGCCAGATGCAAACGGATGATGTCCGGCACCTGATCCTGAGTAGCCCTTACGAGCGGCGCGGCTTTGGGGGAAGGTCTATCTGACACCAGTTTCGGCCTGGCTTCCCAGCTCTCTGTTGGAAACGATATCGCTCTCTCTCCCTCTCCAGGCAAGAAATTGGGTCAGAAGCTGGGTGGTTCAAAAGTATGGCCATCATGGTACCTGGGGGGGGGGGGGCGCTTACGGTTTAATAGGGAGTTAGACTTGCAGACAGGGCAGTTCCTCTGCAGAGATGTACAAAGGTCATGGGAGGTGAAGAATCCAGAAGAAGATTCCAGTTGGACGGGACCCCGAAGAGACAGGTAGAGCTCTTCATGCTCCCGAGGCTGGTCTGCCTCTGTGCCCCCGTTTGTGCCGTTCCACCCTGGAATGCTTGTCCGTGCCCTCTCGTGTGACCTGTCCAACTGGACGTCCGTCTTATCCACAAAGCCTTATCTCCTCTGACACAAGGTCTATGCCAACTTCTTTCCTGAGATGTCTTGGAACAGAGACAATCCCAACTTTTGATTATTTCTGGGATCTTGTCTCCTCTAATAGACAGTGAACACCTGGAGGGGGGGGGGCTAGGGTCACCCTTGAGACAGAAGTCCCAGAGCCCAGGGTTGCTACCCATCAAAATGACCGGGGGGCACCTGCAATGCCTGTTAAACACACACACACACACACACCCCAAAACCAAAACGGACACCATAAAAAGCAAAAAAACCCCAACACCAAAAAAAACCACACACAAAAAACCTAACAACCAGAAACTTAGCTGGGAGTTCTGAGACGCCCCCACTGTCCCGGATGAGCCATTACAGAATCTCTTGGGGTGGGGTCAAGGTGTATGTCTTTCAAAAACTCCCCAGGGGACTCTAATGCGCATCCAGGTAAAACAGGATAAATCACATAACAGACTTGACTATTGGATTACATACGCACGTGGGTATCTGTGGCCTTTTTATTTGTTTTTGGAGCTACAGCTTAGACAAAAGGCACATCTCACTGCATTTCTACCCGTGTAAACCCCTGCGTGACCGCCACCCAGATCAAGGCGCGGGGACGTCTGCAGCCCGTCGGCGGGCTCCCCTCAAGGGCAGTGGAGTCGCGCAGCAATTTTGTGCCTGGCGTCTTCCACCCACTGGGCACCGTCGGTGAGATTCGTCCACGCCACGGTCTAGTCACCCGTTTCTGCTGCTGAGAAGACATCGGCGTCCCCATGGACGCCACACCTGGAACTTTCCGGGCGTAGACCGGCCGGCCCGCGGGGCAGCAGGCACACCGTGGGTCTTCGACAAATGTTTGCCAACTGCCTGCCATTGTGCCGCAGAGCTTAGGCAGAGAGCCGTGTGACGGTTTCTCTTGGCCCCGCTGGCCCTCGACCTCAGGTCAGGGAGTGGATTAAGGGGTCGGGACTGGGACTGGCCTGCTGCTGGGTACTGGGAACCAGGGCTCACACACTCATCGCCTCTCGTGCAACGCCACTGAGGCCTCCCTCGATGCCAGGGTATCTGGGTCGTTGTACGATTTCCATTTCAATGCACCTCTCTGCTTAAGAATGGGCCTCTTGAGAGAACAAAAAAAACCCACGGAATACATGTCCTTTTTTTTTTTTGTCTTCTTCTGCATCAAGAATTTGCACATTCTCGTCATTTTTCTCTCCTATTGCACAGAACGTTTGTCACGACGTGCCTCCCAACTCTGGAGACCCAGGGGGATAGCACGTGGGCCCTGTCAGGGCTTGTGCCGGAACATTCTCGCCTCTCCCTCCTTCCTGTTTGTTTTTCACCACCCCTGGCTCCTTCCCCACCTCCATTCAACGATCCCGTGAATTGAACCCCAGAAAGCAGTCTTTTCCACATGGCGACGTCTGCCCACCCAACTTGCTCTTGGGTGAACTGAGGGTTGCACGGAGAACAAGGATCCGTGTCTAGCCAGACTCGCTTCCCCTTAGCCCTTCCCAGTAAGGAAGGGGGACTTGAAGTCCCCCAGTAAGGAGGGGACGTGAAGCAGGAGTTCTCGGTTTCGTACAGTGAACATTCCGCACTCAAGTAAACAGCAGGTTCATCGTGTCGTCAAAGATGGTTCTTCCACACGGGGCGCTCCATTTCAGAATCTCAAGGCTGTGGCTTTCGAAACCAGACACACCCACTCACTTCTCTCCGGCCCCGGGTCCTCACCCTGTGTACCAGCCTGGGCATTCTTTTGGCAAATAACACAACAACCAACTAATTGTATCTTAAAGACGAACGGGGACTATTCTTCCAATGTACCGAAGAATCTGGAGGTTGCTGGTGCAGATTTTCAACGGCCTGCCTGTCTCTGCAATTCTCACGGCCTTTCCCTCAAGGGGGCAAAATAGCCGCGGCAGCTCCGGGCATCACGTCTAAATCAAAGGCAGTAAGAAGTGGGGAGGAGCGAGGGAGGGCCTGCGGTTTCCCTACCCCTTTTATCAGGAGAACAAAACCTTTTGCTGGAAAGCTACCAGATTTCTGCTTGGGTCTGATTGGCTAGAACTGTGTCTCCCACGCCTCTGGCTGCCACGGTGCCGGGTAGGCAACACGGACGGAGGGGCTGGGAACCACCGGTTTTCCCGCGGCGTCTGCCACATCCTGTTTTCACCCCGTCTCCCACACTTCACCGTTGCACCCTTTACCTTTCTTGTCTAAATGAACAGCAAGCCCTCTACAGTGGCCTCTGCGTGGCCGGGCACCTGTCCACTCTGTCCCTCCGTCATCCAGCTTTCAGTCCTTAGCCACATGGTCCGTCTGCCTCCGGACCTTTGAACTTGCTGGTCTCTGCCCAAGATGCTGCAGTCCGCCTCCGATGTCGCCTTCCTTTCTGGCCTCGACTCTTGGCTTAAAAGTCACTTCCCCGGGGCAAGGCCTCCCAGGCCACCACCGCCAGCCGAGCCGGCCCTTTGCCCACTAGCTCTCACCGCTGCTTGAAATTGTATTATCCCTTCGTTCCGGGTTTAGCGTCTGTGCTCCCACGAGGCTTCAGCAGGTAACGTCCCCGTGCGAAGCACGGTGCCAGGGTCTCAGCAAGTATTTGCTGAATGCATAAGTGGCAGGAAAGGAACGCTGGAAGTCTGCCGGCAGGTACCAATCGGCAGGCGGGGGCTACGGCTCAAATACGGGACCTGAAATGGCCCGAACGGCACCGTCGTTAGGAACAGAATGTGCGTGTGTGGGCGCTCACACATCCACACGCTGCACAGTGAAACGGGACAAGGAGAGACGAGCAGAGGAATTCTGAGGCATGATAAGGGCGCTTTCATGGCTTCTCACCCGCCTTTGGGCTTCCTTCCCGGACCATGAGGCTGGACGGGCAGCACCAGGGGTCGGAGGACGGAACGAGTCATTCGCAGTGACTCATTTATAGGCCCAGATGCATTTCTTTCCACGTGGGCCCAGTGTCGCAGGCTCATGATGATGGGGCCACGGCACGGGGGGACTGGGCTGCATTTCACACGCAGGGCACCTGCACACCTCTCTTGGGGGAGCACCCAGCCCCGGCCCGGGGGTCGCAGGGGGCGCGTGGGTACTTGGCACGGAGGCCGCCGCGGTTGCCTGTTCAACGCCCCGGCCGCCTCCCACCTTGCTGCCCCCTCCTAAGCGTCATCCCTGCGCAAAGGTCGTTTTTGTTGAACGCTGACCCTCCCAGGGCAGGGCCCGGTCCCTCGCCTTTACCACCCCAGTGCCGAGCACCCAGTGGGCGCTTATTAAATGCTTGTTGCTCTCATGTCCGAACCACGCTTTCCTCCCATCTTCCAGAAGACGCTGACCTCCCGTGTGAAGTTTATTCAATTCATTCTGGTCTTATTAACCCCACACCCGACTGGAAGCTCTTTTCAGCACAAGGGGGGTGGCCTCGCCTCTCAGGGCGCAGCCCCGGGCCCGGCCCATCACGGAGCTCTGCAAACACCTGCTCCCCCGAGGCGAGGCCCTCTGGAAGCCTCTGGAAGAGGGGGGCCCCCGCGGGCGCGGCTTTCCCAACGCTCGTGTGATGGCCCTGCCACTGGGAACTCAGAGCAAAGTGAGCTGCTGTGTTTTGTAAGAGGAGGTCGGGAAGACGTCGGAGGACACCTCCCTCTTCCCTTGCCTTCTGCCTCCGGAACACTCTGGACCTCAGAACATCGGTGACTCGTGCGAGGAGACGTTAAGACAACCAAGTGGGTGGACGGACAGAGCAATGGGAATCGGTGTCCAAATGCTTCCAGGACCCTCTGGGTGGAGCCTCAGACCATTCTTCACCCTCTTCCCTCTTGGACAATCTCGAGCAGCCATGACATCCCCTCCCCCTGCAAGGGGCCCAGTCCTTTCTCCGACTGCTGGGGTCTATCCAGCCAGCCGAGGTTGCTTCTTCGAGACCTCCCCCCACCCAAGTTCGGCTCTGGCCCCAACTTTCGAAGGCGTCCGGGGAGGGTGAGCTCACGCACTGGGCATCCACAGCCGGGACATCTCGGGAGGGGCAAAGCCCACTCTGCGTGCGTGGGTGGCCCCAGGTGGAGGATGTGGGGGCAGGGGGCGGGAGGGGAGATACCAGGCAACAAACACCAGGGACCTCAGTAGCCTCTCCTCTGTCAGGGGAGGGAGGGCCGCCGTCTGGGCCTCGGGCGGAACCCGCAGAGGAGGTCCAGGCCTCTCCTCTCCAGCGATGCCGTTATCAGAACCCGGAGAGGGAATCTGAATAAAGACGAGCCAGAGAGAGAGCGATCCGGCCCCCACCGCGGTTTCCAGGCGACACACAGGCTGTCGTGGCTGTTGTCATACAAACCCTTTCCCCGGAAGACGGCGGGTCCCACGGGGAGAAGGGGTGAGGCGGAATATTTTATCAGCCATGTACATATGTAACCAGAAATGGGGCTGAAAAGCAAAACCTCGTTTCCCTGAATAGGGGGAAGGGAGGAGGGGTGGAGAGGGGCTGGCGGAGGTGGCTGGAAGGGACTTATCTCTACGAGGTCAACGGCGAGAACACGACTGTGACCATGGTTCTCGCCCTCCGAGTTGTCAACGAGCAAAATGTCCACGCGGAGGGCTGTTCTGGGGACGAAGTTCAAAAGGCATCTTGTTTTCGCATTTAGAAATAGGAATCCAATATACATATAAAAGGTGAAGGGAGAAAAGGAGTAAGAAGTATTTGAGAACCGTGCAGGAACGAGCCAGATTTCTCGCTCATGGGCCACCTTCCAGTCGTGGTTCGAAGACAGTTTTGCTTCTGTGGGCAACGGGTCCTAAGTCCCGGCTTCCCGTGCATTGCATTTCCGGGATCAGCCTGCAGCATGGGGCCGGGGTGGCGGGGGGTGGGGGGAGGCTGTGTCCGTGTGGTGCTGGGACAGAGAGAGTCCGGCTTCCCCCTCCGGTCTATCCAGGTATGCCGAGTGGAAGGCGCGGTCTGTCCTCTGCTCCGAAAAAGGCAGCCGTCTCTTCTCTGCCCTGGTGAGCTCCATCATCCGAGGATCTAAAGAATGAGGTTAAAAATAATAATAATAATAATCGTGGGGCGAGACACCTGCTTTGCCCAGGACCGGGCGTGAAAGCGACCAACCTCGCCAACACCCACCGGCCCTCTTGCCCGGGGAAAGCGCCCGCCCGCAAGGTATGGTGAAGGATGCTCTGTCGCGCCAGGCGGGGAGGTCTGGGCAGGGGGGTGGGGAGAAGGAAGACCCCCATGTTGTCCAGAGACCGGCCCGTGCGCGCCTCTCCGAGGAAGAGAACGTGGACGGCACACCCTCTGGCCGCAGCTCACCCGAAAGTTTGTGAGGTCAGCAAAGTTAACGCGGAGACGGATGGAGACAGGGAGAGGAGAGAAGAGGGAAGCGAGGGGGAGAGAGGGGTGAGAAATGCAAGAACCCATCTGGGCAATGCATCACATTGAAATTGCCCCGCATTAAAAATTCACCAGCCAGTGAATTTTCAAGGGATTTGTAGTAATTAGATGACAAAATGCTGGCAAATCTCAGGCTTGCCAAAGATGTTACTCAGGGGTCAAAGACTCGACACTTTCGGCTGGGTAATTTGTAAGTGTCAATCACTCCCAGCCATCAGAGAGCAGGCAGGATCTAACGGCTGCATTCTAACTAAGGCGAGACGAGCCTTCAGCCGGCCGTCCGCCAGCAAACCCCCAGACCCCGCGGCCGCCACCCGCCTGGGGCCCCAGAGCCACACCGGCCAACCCAACTCTCCAAGTTCTCGTTTGATTTTATTCCCCTTTATCCTCCTCGGACGTCCCTCCTTTAAGGCGGAGAAAATGTCCTGTGGCCAGAGCCTCTGGAAGTTGAGAGCTCTGCACTGGGGCATTGGGGGGGGGGGGGCGGGGGGACACCCAGCCCCGGGGCCTCAGTTTTCTCCTCTGTCAAAGGGGAAAGAAGAGTCACCTCGCAGGGGCATTCTGACTGAACCAGGAAGCTCTCTGCCGACCTGACAGAGTCAGTAGCTCAGGATCGACGCGCCCTTGCCCCCGGAGCTGTTCTGGGCTCGGGGGACTCAGCAGGGACCAATAACACGCCTGCCCTCGTGGAAATTTCTAGCTGGGGGCAGCAGGAGGAACGGACAACAAAGGAACAGCAACTATGTCAGAGAGGGGCAAATGCGCGGAAGAAAATGAAACCGAGTTGGGGGGTAAAGTATTTTGTACCCAGGGGGAGGGTCACATTAGATGAGGTCACATCTGAGGAGAAACCAGGAGATAACAATAGAGGACGCGTAAGGATGAGCCCTGAGCCGGAGGGGATTCTCACGGAGGCTGGAGACGGTCGGACAACGGTGGGCAGGGGTCCGGTGGGGCTTGGCCTTGGCCCTTGAGGCCTTGGATGCTTTGAGGCCCCACGAGACGGGACTCCGGGCGGCCCGGCCTGGAAGGCCGCGCCTCAGATCTGACCCGAGTCCTAACGGGGGAGAAACAGCCATGGGAGGGCCTGCGGGGCTGGGCCTACAGCCGCCAGACGGCCTCATTCCACCTGCCCGCACTGAATTAGAGCGAGGGGCCAGGCGGGCCAGTGGCTGCTTGGAGCCCAGGCCGGATAGGCTTCCGAAAGAATGGGCACGACGGGGTCTTCTCTCTCGCTGCCTCGGCCCATCGGGGTGGCTTCTGCAGAAAGCGTTGGCTTTGCATTCAGACCCCGGGCCTCGAAGCCTCACTCTGCTGTTTCCGGACCGCACAACCGTGGACAAGCCGCCACACCTCTCTGAGCCTTAGGTTCTGCACACGAGCCCTCGCTCACACGGTCAGGGAGGGCCTTTGGTAAGAAGCATCCGGCTCCGGGGAAGTTCTCCATAGAAGCATTTCTAACGCACACAGCGCCTATCGGTGAAAGATGATCGGACTCCGGGGGGGCGTGTCCGAGGATCCTACACAGCGAAAGCGGCTGACCCCCTTTAGGGAGACGAACCGAAGGCCAACCTCTGCTTCCAAAGACGAGGAGCCAGAACAGGTTGTCTCCGTGCAGTCTGCTGCCCGGTTTGCCAACGTCCAGATGCAAACCGGGCGGGATCTAAATGCTGGGCCTATTTATGTATTTGCTAAAGACTCCCGCCGGGTCCGGGGCTCGCATTTCTCACTCACTTTCTCCCTCGGGCTCTTTCTGGGTATTCGGTGGTGGAGGGGGGGGGGGGAAGGGCACGGTGTTGGGACCCCTCAGCCGCCTCCCTCCCCGGGCCTGGGTCTCCAGCCGGCCAGCCTTCGCTGCAGGTGAAACCGCTCAAGGGGAAAATGAGAAACTCCGCGGCGTTTCGGGGGAGGTGGAGGGCCGCGCTGGCCAACCCTCACTGCCGCGCCCCACCCCCTCCATCTCAGAGGCATGGCGGAGCCCTTAAGGCGTGAACGACGGTCATCAGTTGGTGGCAAGGCGGCTCATCCATTCCCCACGAGGGCGTGTGATTCTCCTGGAGGATCAACGAGAGCAGGAGCCATACCCACCATCACTGTGGCTGTTGTTTACTGAGCACTTACTACGTGTGAGGCGCTGGGCACGAGCCGGTGTGCTGGGGAGGACGGCCTAGAGGAGGTGTCCTGGCCGCTGCCGGGTGCACAGACGCAGCGCTGGCGACTGCCACACTGCCCTCCCAGGGCTGAGGCTGAGCTCCCGATGACCACAGAGCCGCGTGTCCACGGCTGTCCCGTCCGTCCACACACACAACCACGGGGACACGCACCTGTGTCCCCTCAGACGCCAGGGCAAAGCACCTAACCTCTCGCTCCCAGGACGCACGGGCACGTCAGTGTTCTGTCTGCCATGGCTGGCCCGTCCGCCCCCTGCCTCGCCTGTGGGCTCTGCAGGGCAGGGGCTGGGTCTGCCCTCCTCCCCGTGGACCCCAGGGCCTGGCCCAGGGAAGGTGCTCGTGTCTTGTGAATGAACAAATGCGCTGGGCTCAAAGGCAGGGAGACCAGACCGGCTTCTTTCTTCCGAGCTGAGTGACTTTGGAGGGCGGTGGGGGGGGGGGGGGGGTCCCGGGCACAGCCCTGAGCCTCTATTTGCTCAACTGCAGAATGGGGAGAAACCGCAGGTTGCAGGAGTCGCTGGGCTGCGGTGAGGACTCCGTAACCGATCGTTCAGCTTTTTTATCGTGAAATCCCCGGGGCCGAGGACTTAGCGCTCAAAGGAAGATGGCCGAGGCACTAGGGCTCAGAGCGGAGCCCCGAGAATCTGTCGACGGTGTGTCCGGAGGCCTGCAGGAGCTTCTAATGTGGGCCCCGAACTTCTCAAGCCCCGAGTCCGGGTCGACCACAGTCCCCGACAGAACTGCCTTTCCCTCTGGAGACAGAACACCATTCCTGCCGGGACTCAGGGGACTGGTGTTACTTCTGCACCGACTGAGGATGGTCTGGGAGGGCGGACTCGGCTGTCCCAGCAAGGGGGGCCATGGCACCACGGCGGCTCACCAGGCCAGGCAAGGACGCGGGGCAGGTGCACCGTACAGGCCCCCACAAGCCCCGTTAAGAATCTAAACGCTCCCCCTGGTGCGCGAGGGAGAGGGGCAGCAGGAACGGGCTCAGAGCCTTTTGCGGTCGACGCAGGGCCGTGAGTCCGCATTTGGGAGACGATGACGGGCAGACGGAGACCTGGCAGGCAGGCTGCGTGGCGCACAGTCTGGAGGTGAAGAGGTGAAGAGCACACGCCAACTCCGGCTTGGCCGCGGGGCTGTGTGGTCTCGGGCGAAGCACCTAACCTCTCTGAGTTTCCGCTTCCTCACTGCAGATCAGGACGGCAGAAGCGGTGCCCGTCTAGCGGGCTGGTGGGTGAACTGAGCCATCTGTGCTTAGGGCAGCAATGATGACGGCCTCTTATCAGGACGGTGGAGAAAACCGGAACGAGGGAGGCCGAGGGGGGGAGGTGACCCTCACTCGACGTCCACGGTGTGCCAGGGGCTTTACACATCCCTTTTGGTCCACAGGCCCCGCTGCAGTGGGGCCACAGCTTAGCGAGTCCTCTGAGGTGGGTGCTCTCATCCCATTTAAAGGAGACTGAGGCACAGAAAGGCCAGGTGACTTGGTCCCAGGGCCACAGAGCTTGTAACAGTACGGCTGGATCTCACGCCGGAGTGCGGCCTGTTCCCGTGGCTGTCCTTAACCCCGATTCCCCGACCTCGGGCTGCGGGGCGCACGCAGGAGATGGGTACCCACGCAAGTGCTCAGAAGGGGACTGGGCTCCACCCGGGACTCCGGGTGCTGCTCTCCAGGACCAGGAGGGCCGCGGTCCCCCTGGGACGTGCTGCCCCTGGCCTCCTGTCTCGGCTGGGGGTGCCGGCTGGACCCCACGGCTGCCCAGTACCCAGCGGGATGGATGGGAACCTGCGGGGGCCCCACACCCCGGATGCCGGCGACACACAGGTGGGCTGTGGCATCCCTGAAGGGCGGCCTCGCCTCCCCCTGCTTCCCCAGAGCCTGCTCCCCGCACCCCCGGGGGCGCTGGCTGCTGCCCGTGCGGGACGCCTGCTCCCCGAGAGCGCTAGGGGCCTCAGGCCACCCTGCCGCCCGCGGCTCCAATGTCAGGCTTTCCAATTCCGGTCACATCGCGCCCACACCTGCCTGCCGCTGCCACTCTCCTTTCCCGGACCCAGTTTGGGGTGAAAGCCTTCCTTATTAGTCAATCTGGATCCCACTTACTGTGAATTACCAGGCCTGATTGATATTCATGAGTGGATGCATCTGAAACCTCAGCCGGCTGTCACGTGACTCCCCGCCTTGGGGGCCGCGGGGACCTGAGCAGCCCTGACACGCGGTGGCGGCCCCCAGCCGGGGACAGCACAGTGCCCTGGGAGTGGCCCCTGGCTGACAGAGGTCCACCCCTCCCCCACCCGCCTCCGACAGTGGTGGCGGGGCCCGGAAGGTGCCAGCGGGGCTTTCCAGTCTGGACGGGTTCTGGGGGCTGGGGTGGGAGGGGGCCGGCGGCCAGGCTCCAAGCCCCCACCACAGCAGCCTCGCACAGGCCGTGCCCCACTCCCCTCTTCCCCTTTGCTTGGCTGCCTCCCGCCCCCCCTGCGGGTGGGACCCCACTTCTCAGAAGTCCCTTCCCAGCACCCACATCTGCACGAGACCCCCGTTACTGTCCTCACGGTGCACCCAACAGTCCCCGCACACACACTGCAAAGCACCCCAGACTACCTGGCGTTTCTGGAGCTGGGGGCAGAGCCGCAGTGCGTTTCCCAGGGAACAGGCCTTGGGCTGCGGCTTGGCACCCACCCTCCGGGGCCCTGGGACCCCCGGGGAGGGACGGTCTTTTCTATTTTCAGAGGAAGCAGACGCAGAGGTTCGAGACCGGGAAAGCAGAATCCGGGCTGGGTGATTCTCCAGCCTGTGCTTCTGGGCCCTTCACCTCTCACCCCCCAAGGGCTTGGGTTTCTGGCAAGTACCCTCCTCTGGAGGGTCCAGTGGCTTTCGCTCCAGAAGCCAAGACTCCCAGGCAAGACGCAGTTGAAAGTAAATACTTGACAGTCAACTCAGAGAAGGTAAAAATGCCGACAGTCCTCTCCTCCCTCGTTCTGGAAACAGCTTTGCTGAGTGGAGGCTGAACGGATGGGGCTGGGACTTTTCGGATGCTAACGAGTCCAAGCACGGGCTCCAAGCAGGACCCAGGAGGACCTGCTTTCCGGTCCGCCCAGAACCGGGGCCACACCACCCGGGGGGAGAGGCGGGAGGTGCTGATGTCCCTGATTTGGGGCCAGGCGGCCAGAGCAGGGGGCTGGGGATGGCAGAGGAGCCGCGACACAGAGAAAGGAGGCTAACTCCCAATCTCCGGTTTCTGCATCCTAACGCTTCCAGAGAAAGTGGGGTTCGGAACGACGGGAGTCTTGGGAACCAGAATGGACCAGATCAGGCTCCCAAGAACCCCGGGGTACCTTCTGAAGGGAGGCTGAGGACTGTCTCCGGGCCAAGCTGAGCAGGCGGAACCGGGGAACGCGGGCCCGCTGAGGGCGCCCTGCACGGAGGGGAGGGGGCTGGTGGGCTTTGAGGAGGATCAGGGTTGAGGCTGCCTGGCTGGAGGGCACCTGCTGGTGGCCCGCCTGGCTGTGACGACGAAGCAGGCTAGACCAGAGCGTGCAGGGAAGGTAAGAACACAGAACCTTCCAGCAGGAGCGGAGGAACTCGATGGTCCACTCACCCGGGGGTTTGGTGAGTGCCATCTGGGTCCCCCGGCGACGTGAGAAGACAGGCTCCTGCACAACCGGGATTTCCCTGGTTTTGGCCACAGAGACTCTGAACGGCCTGTTCAAGAGGCCAGACCAGGGCCGGCTTGGATCCCTGGGAATCCTCAGCAGGTGCCTCTCCTGCTGGCCACTACTGGGTACAAGGCCAGGTCCCTGCCCTGAAAGGGCGTCTGGGTGGTGACAGACTAGCAGTGACAAACCCACGGAGGCCCCCCGGGAGAGCCCCGGAGCCGGGATGGGGGTGAAAAGGAGGGAGGCCGCCCCACTCATCTAGGTGGTAGACGGTGCCCAAGGAAGGGTGTGGGGGGGAGGGACTGCATCCAAGCCCCGACTTTCCACCACCTGCCGCCCTACCCCACGTCCATGCCTCTTGGGAGTCCCCTCCCTTGAGGACTCTGTCACGTGACTTGCTGTGGCCAGTGGGGCAGCTGCAAACACGTCTTCACGCGGAAGCGACACCCATGGGTCTCTCTGGGGATCTGCGCTGACAACTGGTGCTTGGGTCTGAGATCGCAGGGGCTTCCTGCACTCGCTCCCCTGCTCCTGGAACACGAGGACGCCGCGCCTTCGTGGAGCATCCGGCTCCCACGTGGCCCTGCTCCGGCCAGAAGCGCCGAGAGACCGCCCGGGCTGTGGATGCTGTCTGGGCTGGCCTCTCCCTGTCTCTCGGTCCTGCAGCCTGGTCCTGCCATAGTGGGAAGTGACATGCCGGAAGCCGGAGGGGGTTAAGGGCTCTGGCCCCAACCCGTTCAGCGCCACGTCCTAGCCCTGAGAACCGTGAACAGAAGCAGTGATGTTGGCTGCCGTGCACGTGGCTCCCGGCGTATCCAGCTTCCGCCCTTCTTCCGCAAAGCCAAGGGGACGACGAGACGACGGCCCAGACGGTGCCACGGCCGCCACGGCACGCGCCTGGCAAGCGGCCTGCCTCCATCTGGCACCTTCCGGGAATACTCGCCACTTCGCTTCCCCAAGCCTCAGTTTCCCCACTGGTGCAACGAAGGCGACAAGTCTCCGCCTTGTGACTCGGCCGAGCTGGTGGCTGCGAGGGCTTTGCCCACTGCAGGGTGGCACGCGGGCATCAGAGGAGGCAGCGGTATATCATCGCCTGGAATCTTCTCGGGGACCAGGAGACGGGAGGGCTCCTGACAGCTCCTGGGGAAGGCAGAAGCAGCTGCCGCCCGGAAATCTGCAGAAAAATGCCTGCTGTTGGCCTGAGCCCAAGGACGGGGCGCTGAGGCCCCAGCGGATCGTTTTCATGAAAGCTGCAATTAAGGGGAAGTGGGGTTTATTAAGGAAGCTGGAGGGGACGGAGCCCTGGCTTCTGGCGAGGCTCTAATTAGATCGCAGAGCCCCTCTTGTTTCGCCGCTGAGCCGGAGCGCTCGGCCTCCTGGGTGGTGGGTGGTGGGGTGACACAGGGGACTCTCCTTGATGCTGGGGGGGACGGGTGACGGCAGTGATTTCTTCTGCAGCGCTCAGCGCGTGGGGGGCGCCGGTCTCAGCCCTCGGCGCGTCTGTGCTCGTGAAACCGTCACGGCCCCAGTGAGTTGGTTCCGCCGTTGCTCTTGGGTCACAGGTGAGGACACTGAGGCGGAGAGAGGCCAAGGAGCCGGCCCAAGGTCATGCTGCGGGTGAGGGGCAGAGCCGGGATCTGGGCCCAGACGGCCCGGCTCTGGTCTGTGCCCGGGCCGCGTGGTGCAGCGGGCAGCGCACAAGATGGGGAGTCCCTCAGGTGTGGCCTTGGAGCAGCCACTGGCCCTCTCTGGGCTGCAAAATGACAGGGGCTGGCTTTCGATCGGGACTCGGCAACCTTGATGCGAAGGGTCAGACGGGGAATATTTTCGGCTTGGCAGGCGATACTGCCTCTGTTGCAATTATTCAACAGTATGTAAACCCACGGGCGTGGCTGTGTGCCAATAAAACTTTATGCAAACAGGCAGGGGCGGCGGGATCTGGCCCCTGGGCAGCAGTTTGCTAACCCCCCCCCCCCCCCCCCCCCCCCCCCCGCTTCCCACCATTCACGGCTCTTCGTTACCACTTCCGTGTTACTGTCTTCACGGTCTTAATAATTCTCTTTAGACGGAGAGTTTTGTTTTGTTTTGTTTTGTTTTGACCTCCTCCTGGAGCTCGGTGAAATCACAGGTTCGACGAGCTATCTGTGCATTTGTATTTGCAACATACACGTGAAAATAAACACACACGTTAAGAGTCTGCCCCGAATCTTGTGAACCGCTGCAGGCTGCACGCGATGCTCTGTTGAGTCCTGTTTTCGTGTTACCTCGGTTCTTTGCACCGCTGGGGTGTCGAGGCAAAGGACGACTATGTGGGGGGGGGGCCCGGCCTCACACCCCGACTTTGAACAGAGTGGTTCTGCTCTGTTTTCTACACCGGGGTTCCGCAGGACACTTTTGTTTGGGCAAGAGGGTCCTGTGGCCAAGAGAGTTTGGAGCGGTCTAGGGCTGGCTTAAAAATGAACTCGGAAGTTCTCAGCTTCGAGCGAGGATTTACTGGCTCTCCCTTCAGGGGCCCATGAGTCCCCCACACTGCTTCTTAGATTTCTTCAAGAAACGCAGATGGTTTCCCATTATGCCTTTGGTCCGGCCCTCTCCTGTGAACTTGAGACATGTCTGCCAAGAAGCTCTTTGTCTCCACCTGACGGCTAATGGTCATCTCCAGCGTAATGTGCATTTAAACCCCCAACTCCGGGTGTCCCCCCTGCCAGCTCCGGCAGCAACCGGCCTCAGCACATGCTCGCTTCTTTCTTCCCACCGTGCAGGCCCAAACCTTGGCCTTGCACACCTCAGAGTGTGTCCCATGGGCTGCACCTTCAGCACATCTAGGACCTGGCCGCCTGTCACCTCCTCTGAGGGTCTCAGTCATCCCCCCTGCCCCTAGATAACACATGTCACGCCCTCCCCCCTCCCTGGGCTCCGTCCACATGCCTCGCCCTCAGGGAGCTCCCCCGTCGGCCCTTCTGGACACCCTGTACAGACGGCGGCCCCAGCGGCCCTACAAGGAGCCGACTGCTGGCTGCCTGGCTCCTCACCTCCTGCCGTCAGCTCCCCGGGACCGGGAGCATCATCTGCCGAGCTCACTCCTGGTCCCCAGTGCCCACGGCCCGGCCTCGTGCACAGGAGGCTCCACAAACACGTTGGACACACACAGCAAGGTGTTTTATTTTCAAACCTCAGCTTCGGCTTCGCAGCTCTATTAGCTCCCGGGGATGAGGACAAGGGCTCAGACCACCCTTCAGGGAGCCTCGGGGCTGCTTCTGTCACCCCCACTCTCCGCCCGGGGGGCCCTAGGATGGCGCCTGGCGCTGGCCACAGCCCTTCTGAGCCACATGTGCCCGGGACTGATGGCATCTGAGGATACTGCAAACACGCGCACGCCGAAAAGCACGCTAGGGATCCGTGGCAAGTACGTGCTGGATGGGAAAAGCCTGATCGGGGGGAAAAAGACAGGATGCCTTTTGTTGCAGCTGCCCTGAGTTAGAGATCCAGACCCAGCACACAGGGGGCCTTCCCTCCGGAGCCCCAGACTCGCCTGTAAACTGGGGACACTGTGGCCAACCGCCCTACGGCTGAGAGAGGGAGAGAGGCTCTCTCTCACGCTTCCTGCGCGGCATGGTGCTGGGCATGAGCCCTCCGCATGGTGTCACCTGGGGAAAGCCGCTTGCCTCTCCGAGGCTCTGTTTCCACCATGAACCCACCTCCCACAGCTGCCGGGAGGTTCAAGTGGGGAGCATTCGGTCCGTCAACTATCGCCACCCCCCACCCCTGCCCGCACCAGGCAGGGGAAGCAGGGTGCAAAAACGTGGCTCCTACCCTCCGGGGGTGGTGGTGGGGGAGCACACACAGGAAACCACAACACAGACGACCTGTGACATTTGGGTGTGGCTGGACCTTCGGAGTCGGGGGGGGGGGGGGGGGGGCTGGGCTTGCACAAGTCACTGCTGGCAAGATGCCCGTTTCAATGGCTGGGGCAATATGGGAGAATGTTATGAAGCAAGTATTCCTCTCATCTTTTATTAGTAGTATTTCCGGAAAAAAAAAAAAAAGCGTGCCACCTAGTCTTAGTGAGGCTCCGGGGAAACAGAAGTGGGGCGGGGGCGGCGGGGGGGGGAGGGACCCAGGAGCGGCTGTCGCGCAGGAGGGGGAGAACGTGTTCCATTTCTGCAAGGTGCACCAAAGGGTTAAAGTCATTTTCATTAAAATTTAAATTTCAGCAGGCGTTCACTCTCCCTTCCCCATCCTTTGAACGTTTGACTGGCAACCATTTCATATTTCAATCTCGGCAGAACAAATTGAATTAGATGTTGAAGCCGAGCTCGGTGCTGTTCACCAAAGCCTGCATGCTCGGCTTGCGCTAATCCTTCCTAGACGCCGCGGAGCACAGGCACACCGGCCCGGCCACAAAAGACAAGCCGAGGAGGCAGCAAAGGAGGAGGAGGAAACACGGGCGGGCGAGGGCCGCTGGAACCTGTCCTCGGCCTGACACGTGGGTCTTCAAGCCCAGGAGACAGAAGCTCATGTGGCCGTTCTGGCCTTGAATCCCGGGTGCCCAGCACACGGGGCCCCTGCTAAGTGTCTGATGAATGAATGAATGAATGAATGAACGGACGAATAGGTGAGGCGTACTGGCTGACTCTGTGGCAGGCTCTGCCTCTGGCTGGTGCCCCTTCCCGCCCCATGTGGAGTGATGGTGGCTGCCCGGCCCCCTCCCAGAGTCCAGATGCTTCCGTGGGATCCCGGGTTCACTCGGGTCCGTGACCGTCTACACCAGCCCCTGACTGGCGTGCCCCTGACCGGCGTGCAAACCGGCCAGAAGACGCCGGCTCAAGTTTCCCGGGAGGGAGGCAGACCTGAGGGCTTGCCCAGCGACCTTTGCCGGGTGGGCACCGACAGGACCCTTTCCTTACGCAGCCAAGTGGGTGGACGGGTCTAGGAGTGCTGGCCCAGGGGCCCGAATCCGGCTCTCAGAACGGCCGGTTCTACTGTGACAGTGGCATCCCTGCCCGCGGGTGGGCCCGGGATCACAAGCGTTAGGAGCAAACCCAGCCATACCACGGCCTGGGGAGGGGTCCACCTGTTTTCCAACCGCACACCCAGGCAACCACTGGCTCATCTGGGGTCTGGCTGTGTGCCAGCAGCTGAACCATGTGCTTGCTCGGCCCGCTTTGGGGCCTGTGGGCAGAGGGCACCCTCTCTGGGCCACCTTCCCGCGCGTATGGACTCCCCATCCTGCCCCATGCCTCCGATGTGGGCCCAGCAGGCCTGCCGGGCACGCGCTGGAGCCTGGCATCCTTGGGCATTCGTGGGCAGAGTGCCCCAAGCTTCCCTCGTTGTGAAATTCGGACAGCAGTCGTGAGAACTACCCCTTATCTAGCACCCCTGCGGCATGCAACGGTCTTAAGTGTTCCCCAGCCGGGGTCTTTCAATGTTCAAAACGCTTCCACGAGGCAAGAAGTCTTCTCCGACTGGTTTTAAAGGCACGGACGTGGAAGGAGGAGACAGCTGCACGGCGGCAGGGGTGCAGCGGGGGTCCCGCCCAGGCCTTCCTGGGACCAGGGCCTGTGGGTCCTGCTCTCACTCCCCTCTGGGAGACCCCCGTCTAACTCCCACCCTCCCCCCGCAGGAGGGAGCCGGGCCCCTCCTCACCCCTCCAGAGCTGTCTTTACGGCCCCTCCCCGCACCCCTGCCTCCCACTCCGAGCCAGGCCCCACATTCCAACACTTGGTCCTACCCTCGAGGGTTCCCCGGGGCCTCATGCCCTTGCTGACCCCCCACGGCTCCTGCACAACTCCTGCCCTCCCACCCCGGCTTCCCTCTGGGCCCCCTCCCTGCCGTGCCTGTAGGGCGGGTCCACCGAGGGGGGACTTCAGGCAGAGCCAGAGGCCAATGGGTGACAATGCCTCCACGTGGAGGGCCCCAGGGACTGGGAGGAATACCCTGGCTTCTCTCTCCTATGAGCCCCCAGAGCCTGAAGGCGCCCACCCCCGACCAAACCCTGCTGCCAGGCTGTTGCCAGGGGAGGCTGGGAAACACGACCTGCGGGGCTTGGGCCCCGGGAGTCCCAGCAGGCGTGCGGTGGGTGTGTCGTGTGTAGACGTGGGGCACACAGGCAGGGCTCTAGCTCCTGACTCTGCTAACGGCCGTCTGCACAGGCCTTGAGGTCAGGACCCCCCTCTGACCCTGCGGTCCCCGGCCCCACATCACCTCCCCTCTCCGGGTGCCTGCTCCGGTCCAGCCTCCAGCACGGCCCTCTTCCTGGCTCCCCCTGACCATCCGGGGGTCAAAGACCCCCTTGAGAAACGGGTGAGTCTGCACATACATCGGGAGGCTCGCCGGGGCCGCACCCCTTCCTCAGCGGCCACCTCCGTGGTTTATTCCTGGCATTTCTTCTCTGGACCGAATGATGGCCCACTGTCACTTCTAAACCCTCCTCATAAGCTCCCCTGCGCCCCATGTTCCTGGTGACAACAGTGCCCGTCTGCCGGATGTCTGGGCCCCACAGTCAGGAGTCCCCACAGTTCACCCGGCACACTCTGGATGGATGCGTTTCTCCCAGGTACTCCCGGCGGCCCCTCCCCCGTGCCGGGCGAACTTGACCCAGCTTCGCTGGACGGTCATCTGGCCATGCTCCGCCTCCTTCCAGAATCGTAATAGACACGGCAGTTCCGATATAAGTTACACAGCGTTAGTAGCTCCTGACTGCTCAGGGCTGCAGTCATTTTCAATGGGGAAGGGACAGGGACGTCCGAGACAGGGACGTCCGCACGTGGCAGGGGTGGAGTGTGGCCCCTTTGGATAAAGCGGTCAGGACCAATCTCTGAGTGAGGAAGGAGAATTTAAACTAAGATCTCAAAGGGAAATAAAGAGAGACAGGAAAGATGCGGGGGAAGGGTGTCTGGGCAGGGGGAAGAGCAAGTGCAAAGGCCCTGGGGTGGGAGCATGCTGGAAAGGCCAGCATGCAGGAAGTGAGGGACAAGAGGCAGGGCCTTCTCGCCGGGCAAGGAACGTGACTTCGTTCCAAGTGTGTGGCGGGCCCTGACGGGTTTTAAGCTATGACTTGTATGATCTGGTTCACGGATCCAGCTGGACCCCCCTGGCTGCCTGTGGAGAATGCAGTGCCCCTGGGGAAGGGGAAGGGGGGAGATGAGGGTGGCATCCGCCATGGATGTCCTGGAGAGCCAGGTGTGGCATGAAGGAGGGGTGATGGGGCCCCCCGCGATCTCCAGGGGAGCCGAATCGACTGCTCTCATTTGCTTATGTGGCGGCTCCCTGTCTAGACAGTGAGCCCCTGTGGGGTTGGGGGGCAGAGAGGCCAGGCAGGGCAGTGAGAGGGAAGGGGACCCAGCGTCCCAGGCTGGTGTGAATGATAGCCCATGCTCGGCATGCAGCCCCAGGCTGCAGGACTTGGCCGGTCCTGCCCCGGGGATGTTCTGTTACCTTCATCCGAGTCACTTAAGTCTGTGCCAGCGACGCCTCCCGTGGGCCAGGCCCAGGGGGTCCGATGGCCTCCTATTTGGTGACATGCACTACCCCCCACCATCGGCCTGGCTCTGGCAGTGGGAGCACAAATCGTGTGTTCCGCCAGGGGGACCCACGTGCCGCTCAACGGGACAGGCAGTGGCGGGGGAATGGGGCGGGCCCGTCACCCCCAAGACCCACGGCACCCGGGGGGACTGGCCACCCGAGGGCCTGGCCGGGGTGAGGCTTAACACTGACCCTGCCGTACAGCCCCACCTGCACACTGTGGCCGCACCTGCTCTCTGCAGGACACTCCAGCATAAAGGCTGGCGACCAAGCTCCTCGGGGTTTGTGCCTTTTGCCTCCGTTGTCTCCCAGGGCTGGGCACCTGCCCCATGGGCTGAGCCTCACAGAGCGACCAGCGCCGTGGAGCTTCATTGGGGTTCCAGACGGCTCAGGCAAGCGGATGGAGACGGGAACCTCCCGTCTCCGGAAACGCACAGACCCGGTTTTCTGCAAAGTCGGAAGGTTCCTGGACGCGCACCTGGAGCCCTGGCCAGAGGTCCCAAATTAAGAACAGAAGTGCTGATGGGCATTTTCTCTGGGCTTTACTTGGGTTGACGGGGGCAGTCAAACACCAGGCTGGCACAATGTCACCTCCCTCGTACAGAAAGGGAAGCCGGGGGTCAGAAGGGACCTCCCTGGTCTGCGGCGGGGGCTGAGGAGGGCGAGGCTGGGATTCAGACCCAGAGCAGACCAGCTGTGGCTCTTTCCTCCCCACGGGGGAGGCCTTATTTCCAGGCTGGAGCAGGTGTGTGTGCACGGGCGCCCCAAGCCCGGGATAAGCCTTTCGACACCGCCTGCCGGGGCCGGGGCGCGTCTCACGGGGTCCCCTGCCTGTGAGCGGAGGGCGTCCGCCATCAGAGACACGGCTTAGGCGCAACTGGTGAGGCTGGTGGCTGGGCTTCGTGAGCAGCTCAGAGGCTCCCCAGCCCCGTGCTCGGTCGCTGGCGGTCCCAGGTGACCTTGGAGCAGGACGGAGGCCAAGTCCCCAGCCGGGAGCACTCCCGCGGAGGGCCGTGGGTGGGAACCCCCCGCTGACAGCCCCGCAGGGGAAGGCGAGAACAGGAGTTTCTGGGCTGGTCTCACGTGCTCAGCCCCGCGCCCGGGGGTTCTTCGTGGATTAAGGCGGCATTTTTTTCTCACTAAACCTGTACGAGGCGGGAACCCGTTTTCAAGGCAGAGGTTGGGACCAGGGAGGTTAGGTAACTGGGCCGGGGTCCCCAGCCTCTGCAGCGTGGAACGGGGGCCTCGTGCCCAGACGGCCCGGCTGCAGGGAGCTGCCCTCAACCCCGGTGCCACACTCGTTCCCCTGCAGCCGTGCGCCCCGGAGCGACCCCCCCGAGTCCCTCTGTGCCCCGACCCTCCAACCAGCAAGGTGGGGCCCTGTCTCCCCGTCTGGGAGCAGCGGACTGCCAGGCTTGGTGGGGGCCGGTTCGTTTTTGCTGCTCCCGGGTCCTGTGCTGGCACAAGAGGCTCCCTAACGCGGCCGCGCCTCGCCTGCCCGCGGCCCTTGGGTGCCGGGCATAGAGTGGGCACACAGTGGCCGCTGGAACCGGTCACCCTGGAGGCCGACTGGGGCCCAGGCTGCCCTGGCAGCGGCCTGAGGCCACTGTCCCCTCTGACCTTGGGCCGGGGCAGGGTGGGGGCTCTCTTTCCCCGCCCACCCGCGCAGTGCTGCCCGCCCCCTCCCCAGCCCATGTGGCAGGAGCACAGAAGCCGGAGCGGCTGTCCCCAGTCCCCAGGGCCCTGGAGCCACGTACCCTCTCGGTGCCAGCTTGCAGCTGAAGGGTTTGCTCCTCACTGTCATTTTCACTGTCTTCCAGCTGCTCCAGGATCTCGTCCAACATCACAGACCGCTTTTTCTTCGGGGGCTCTGTGGGAGCCCAGATGGCAAGAGAGGAGGAAAGAACAACCGAGAGGGTTGGGAGGCGGGAAGAGAGAGCCGGCAGGAAGGGAGAGGGAAAGGGGTGAGCAAAATGGAGGGCGGGGAGGCGAGAGGGGAGAGAAGGCACGGAGAGGGAGGGGGCACGAGGGACGGGAAGCCAACGGGGAACAGAAAACATGGGAGAGAGAAACAGTGAGGGTTAGTCTCCCGCTTCACCACGGGGCTGCCTTCCCCCCAACCCCAGCCACTCCCCTGTTCTGCCCGCCACCCCCCTCCCTGTCTCCCACCCGCAGAGGAGAAGGGAGGGGAAGAGAAGGGAAGGGAGAAGAGAAGGCCCCCTCCCAGCAGCTCCGAGGTGAGCGGATCTCTGTCCGGCTTGCAGGGAGCAGGAAACCTTCGGAGAGGATGGGTCAAGTGAGGGCAATCGCTGGGGAAACAAACAGAAGCCGCGCAGGCTTTCTTGGAGACTGCAGGCTCCTAATGGCAGGGGAGGCGGCTGGCATCCAGCAGGTGCTCAATTAATGTCGGGTGGAATCATGCTCAAAGACGGCAGAGGAGGCGTGGAGGGAAGAACAGCGAGAGGCAGCTTTAGAGAGGAGGGGCGTTCTGACTTGGGCTTTGAAGGACACAGAGGAGGTTTCTGTGACGACAGGGGAAGGGGGTGCAGGTGCACAGCATGAACAACGGGACGGCGGGCTCAGCAATACCTATTCCCCCTGGGCCTCAGACGCTACTGAGCGCCCACTGGGTGCCTCAGCTCCACTCCTCTTAACAAGCCCACAGGCAGGTGTTATTATTGCCTCTTGCAGGTGAAGGGACAGAACCACAGGCAGGTGAGTCTCAGGTCCCTCAGACAAGGGGTGGAGGCAGGACTCGAACCCAAGCAACACCACAGCCACAGCCTTCCCACTTTTCACGGGAGTCTCCGGTGCTAGCCAGAGAATGCCAGGGAGACTGAGGGCGGCTTGGGGAAGGTGAGCTGGTCCCCTTGGCCCTCCTGGGAGGGACGGGGTGGTGGGGAGGGGGAAGACTGGGCTCAGGCCGGGCCTGCTGGCAGTCCCTCTTCCGGTCTAACCACTCGCTAACGGTCAGCCTCAGTCAAGGAAGGAGAACGTGGGCTCCTTCAGAGGCGGCTGCGGACGCCTCCTCCGCGAAGTCTTCTGCGGGGACAAACCCTTCGCCTCCGGGTCTGCAGAGCCCGGTCTGGCCCTTGGCCCAGACGCGAAGAGTCCTGGGCCTCTTGTAGAATGTTCTGGGTCAGTGACTTGGCGTTCCTGAGCCTATTTCTTCACCGTGTTCCTCCCCAGGTGACCGGGGGCACCGACCCCTCTGATCCTCTCCACGGCTACCTGCCTGATCCAAGCACTTTCACCTGAATCCCTGTTCCCGCCGCCCCACACCGTGGGGTCTGCCCTGCCCACAGCAGCCCGAGGGATCCTTCTAGCACAGGTGCTACCCCCGGTGGTCTCAGAGCTCCCACGGCTTTGCCCAGCAGGGAGCGGGAACTCTTGCGTCCCCTGGGTGGTGTTACTCGAGCTGGGCCCTCCGGGAGACCCCTGCCCCCGCACGACCCAGGTCGCCTGTGTTCAAGCCCCAGCTCCCATGCCCCCTTCTCAGAGGACCCCCAGCCCTGCCGCGTGACCCTTCTCACCACCGACACCACGGCGCACGTTTCTTTGTCTGGGAACAGAGCTGTCCTGTGGGTCGCTATGTCCCCTGGCTCAGCACACAGCCTGGAACTCGGTGTGTGCTCATTGATGTTTGCCCAGTGAGGGGATGAGCATGTTGAGCGGGAAGGAGGGACCGAGCGAGGCTTGAGGAAGTGGTGGGAGGCTGCCTGCCCCCCCCCCCCCCCCCCCCCCCCCCCGCCGCAGGAGCCCCCAGGCCTGGCAGCTGTATCCGTCATTGTTAGTCATGGAAAGGGAGAGGGGGCAGGACGGGCTGGGGGTAGGGGCGGCAGCCCCCGGGCTCAGACACACGCTTCTTCTCCCCGCTGCCTCCTTGACGCTCTCGGTTTCCTTATAATCGCCAGGCTCCGGAGGTGCACAATGGCCTCTGGAAATTGAATTTGTGGGCAGGTAATGGGAGCCGGAAAATAGAAGGGCAGGAAAATAGGGCCTGTGGGCCTGTCACTGACGCCCCCTGCTCGCTACTAACAGCGGGGGGTGTGAGCTCCCGGGATGGCGGTCGGGCTCCCGAGGGGCGGCCGTGGCGGTGGAGCCACGGTCCTCCCCTTCAGGGATCGTTCTGGCCTTCGCCGCAGCCCGACACAGGCCAAGGGAGCAGGCTTTTGCCTACGCGTCCTATGGCTCAAGCTCTCAACCAGTTCTGCGCCCCACGCGCCCCCCCCGCCCCGCCCCCGCCACCGTGTCGCCGTGTCTCTGGTCCGCAGGACGGCGGGAGCCTCCTCCGCCCTCCCTCCCCAGCCCAGGCTCCCAGGGGAGTCAGAACATGTCGCTCCTTTGTCTCAACCCTCCGTGGTGCCACCCCACCTGGGGCAAAGCTGTCAGGACAGCCTCTAAGCCACCCGAGTGGTCCCTGTCGCCTCTGTGAACTTGTAGTCACACTCTCCCCCTCACTCGCACGGAGACAGCCACCGGGGGACCCCTTCCCGGTTCCTGGCACCCCCCGTCGCCCCCCTCTCCCATGTCCGGACTCTGCACCTGCTATCCCCTCTGCCTGGAGTCCTCTTCTCCCAGGAAGCCACGGGGGGAGGAGGAACCTCACCTCTTGGGGGCTGGGGTCTCCCTGATGCTGTCTGAAGTCACAAGTCCCCCCCGGTGCCCCTGCCCTACCTCCCTGTTCGCTTGCCACCATGGCATTTAGCCCTGTGTTTTACTGTTCAGCTCGCTCTCTGCCTCTCTCACAGGAACGCTGCCTCTGGGAGGCTGGGGTTTTGTCTGCACCATCACTCTGTGCCCCCCAGTGCTTCCAACAGTGTGGGACACACAGTGGACGCTCGGAGAGTACTTGCTGAGTGCCTAAACGGACGGGTGGCAGGGACAGATGAGGGCGAAGAGGGCAGGCTGCTGAAGGACAAACCCAAGCAGGGTCGGGAACCGAAAGTGGCCTTGAACCACCTTCATTCACGTTTTGGTCCCCTGACAACACAGACCAGGGCAGCGCTGCCCTGGGCCGGGCGTGGGAGTGAACGGGACAGGCCCCGTCCAGTGTGTTCCTGGCCCACGGAGGGGAGATCGCGATGGAGCCAGACAGCTACAACCCAGGGCGGGATTAGTGCCGGGACGGGGAGGCCCTGCTCCAGTGTGGGCTATCAGGGCGGCTTCCTGGAGGAGGCGACAATGTAAGCATGGCCGGTGCTGACTCCCAGCTCCGGCCCTCTCCCGCCACTGTGCTAGTCTCACCACCAGCTGGCGGCTGTGCTCACGGCTTCATGGCCTCTCCCACCCCCTGAGCCAGTGGGCCCCTCCCAAGCCCAGCCCGGCCTCCCGGACACCAGCCACGCTCAGTCTGCTGGGGAGCAAACCAGTTCTTCCACGCCTTTGCCCGGAATGCCGGCCCTGCCCTCGGTCACCCTGCGCCTTCCTTGGAGTCACCTGGGCCCAGAGACCCTCTCCTCCCCTGCGGCCACTTGATGAGCGTCTAAGAGCCAAGCATCTGTGACGCAGCGGTAACAGATGAAAAGAACCCACGGCACCCAGCGCTGGCCTCTGATCCTATGTTTCCCCTCCTTGGCAGCGGGGCTCTCACCCCTCGGAGCCTCAGCTCCTCGTCCTGGGACAGGTGGCCAAATGGCCACATGATAGACTACTGCCACTCCTGCACCTCTCAGCACAGAGTGGCAGCTCGGGGGGCCTCTGCCGTCTGACCGGCCTCAGGCCTGCCCTGGCCCCAGCTGCGAGCTCCGGGAGCCGGTCTGCCTTGTCCCCAGTGCCCAGCACAGAGTAGGTGCTCTGCGATCACGTGCTGAACGTAAGAACGAACGAACGAACGAACGAGCAAATGAACGATCGAGTCCCAGGGCACCGAGGTGGGTCGTCTCTGAAAAACCGCACTGATGTTGTCGGGACAGCAATACAACATAACGGGGGCCGGTGGGGGCGAGATGGCATCTGGCCGGGGAAACCGAGGCCCAGAGGGCGGGGGATGCGGCCGGCAGAGGAACGCACACAGGCGGTGGAGTCTCGGGGGCCCTGCCTCGGGGTGGGGGGGCCCCCGCCAAGGTCGCACGGGAGCCCGTGACACCGACACGGGGCCCGCGGTTACCACGTCCGGCTCTAGGATCACACGCACTGGCTTTGGCACGTCCCCCGTTGTGTGCCCTCGGGCAGGGCACGTACCCTGAGGTTCACGCCCTCGTGTACAGAATTGGGGGGGGGCAGGGCAGTTCCCCACCGCTCCCCGTCTCTCTAGAGCCACCTCTGCTGACCCGAAGGCTCCGAGGTAAGGAGCAGGTGCAGGCTCCCCCTTCCTGCGCAAGCCTCTCAGGGCACCCCTCCGTGCCCTCAACGCTTCCTTGCACGCTCAGGGACGCACGCGTGGACACCGTCTGTGCCACAGTCTCCCTACCGGTGACGGGGGGGGGGCACTACCAACATCGACCTCATGGGGTCGTGGGCAGGACTGACGGAGGGAAAAGAGCAGCGATCGATCGGTGCCTGGCTAGAACCCAGCCGATGGCGTGGAGACCGACATCTCTGCTACCGAAACTCACGTCACACGTGCTGATTTAACGTCTCGCTTTGCCATTAGGCCAGTGGGCGCCGACGGGGCGGGGGCCGTCATCGGGCGGCCAGCACACGGTGGGCGGTCCACGGAGAGCTGTTAGGCAAACGCATGGGATGATGCGGCAGGTACAGTATCCACTCCCCACCCCACGTTGGAAAACGGCCCAGGGGATCCGCCGACCCCAGCGGGGTGAGGGAGGGGCATACAAAGCGGGTCGGCGACTGGCTAACTCCACGGCCTTGGAGGTCACGTGACCAGAGGGCCCGGCTCTGCCGCCTAATGGCCCGGTGACCTCGGGTAAGTCACCTCAGCTCTCCGGGTCTCGGCTTCCTCGCCCGCCCACGGGGGATGAGAACGGAACCCGTCTCGCGGGGCGGCTGTGCGCATTAGCGAGTCTGTGCGCGAAGCCCCGCACGGTGCTCGGGGGCCACGACTGCTCTCGTGGGCCCTGGTGCATCTGGCTCAGGTCAGCCCCCGAGCACCACCCCCCCCCCCCCCCACCGCGAGAGGACGCCGGTTCCCACCAAACGACACCCAGCGACCCCCCGCCGGCCCTGCCTGCACGCGGAGCACCCTGCTTGCCGGGAACAGCTGCTGAAATCCCACTTCCCCGACATCAAAAGCCTCAGTGGGTTTTCACCAAACAAACATAATGCAGAACCGGAGAAAGGTGTAAAATAAATAAACAAAACAAGCTGTGCATTTTCTTTCAGCATTACAGCTGCACCCGAAGATAAACAAGAGAATGTCACCAAACATCAATACCCGAGAAATTAACTTGACAAAAAACTCAGCCGTCCCCCAACAACCCCCCAGTCCTGCCCCCCTCCCCGCCCCCCCTCCTCCAACCACCATTTTGCATTTCTGGAGTTCCCATCTAATGATTTTATTTTTCAATTAATTCCTTGACAGAATGCCAGCCCGCGTCTCTCTCCCGTCCCTGGCTGGCGCTGTCGCCCTGCGTGGAAGGCACAGGCAGGCAGAGACAGAGAGGCGCGAGCGGGTGGGCGGGGGGGGGGGGGGGGGGGGTTGTACTGCCGGGAGGACAAGAGAAAGCGCTTCGTGGGGTTTTGTTCCAGAGGCAGAGCGCTAAGGAAGGGCGAGCGGAGCGGGGCAGAAGGGAATTCTGAAAGGGACCGGAGAGGAGCAGGTGACGGCAGCCGGGGGAGGCCGGAGCCAGGCTGCCGGGATCCGAGCCCGCCGCCCCTGGCTGGGCCGCCTGGGGCAGGGAGCCTCACCTCTCTGTGCTGGGTCCCTGCACCGACTGAACAGTACCCTGCTCGGGCAGAGCCTAGGGGTCTTAGACGGGCCAACGTGCTGAAGTCTTTACGGCAGCACCTGGCACGGCGTGAGCGCCCAGGAGAGGTTGGCTGGTCTTATGGCTCATCGGTGGACGCGGTCGCTGGGCATTAACGAAGGCAGGCAGGCCACTTCCCTCCACTTGAAAATGGGGGCAGCACTACCAGCCCCGGACAAATGCAGTGGCCACCGTGGGTGTCCCATCCTGGTGGCCACCCAAGCATTAGTGGGCGGCTCCGCGACGTACACGTTAGTGGCTTTCCGTGGCCACGGGGGAATGTGCAACCCTGGCCCGGGACAGGCTGGGAGTGTTGGGGGGCATAAGCCTCCAGGGAAACCCTCCACCGGCGAGGCGTGTTAATGGGGACTTGGGGGACACGTGTCCCAGCTCCCTCGACTCCTGGGGGACAGCTCTGAGGTGTTCCACGCCGATCTGGCCACTGCTGGCTCACTGCGGCCCCTGGACGGGTTCCTTCCCTTCCTCCCCATCCCTCACCTCCTCCGTGATCTGCTCTGGACCTAAACCCACGTCTCCAGGTCGGCTTCTGGGGAACCCATGCCAGGACACCATGTCCACAGGTGACCAAACGGGAGGGAGCCTCAGGCCCCCGCAGAGCATCTGAAGTTGCGGACGTGATTCAAAGACTTAAACAGCTAGTGACTAACATACGAAAAAGTGGGGGTGGGGGGTGCTCCACGAGAATCTCCATTTCCAGTTTTTCTGGGAATTGGCTGACCTGTGTCCCCACCTAAAATACCGTGTGCCAGGCCTGGCGCTGCGGATCCAGCCGTGAAGACAACTCTCAAGGATACTCTGAACCATCAGCCACGGTGGCCACGTCGGAGCTCCAGGGTGGGCAGAGCCCAGGCACCTGAGAGTGAGCTGTGGGCTGCGAGACCGAGGATCTCTGCACTCCTTGGGCCTCACATCGTCGGAGCTCTGCAGGGAAGGGCAGGACGGGTATGCAGGGAAGGGCGGGACGGCTCCCAAGCACCTGCAGGCTCTGGGCGGCAGGCTGGGTGAGCGAGCGGTGGGAGAAATCCCACGAGCTGCGTATTATTGTCCCGTTTGTCGGATGGGCAAGCGATGGCTCTAGGAAAGTCACCCGACCATACTGTCCCCTCGCCCCATCACACCAGTGGTGCCTAGGGGCCCGTGGCTCAGTGGCCGCCCTGCAGTGGAGAGGCCGGCACAGCCCTCCTTAGGGAAGAGCTCGCGACAGGGAAGGCGAGAAACAGACGGGGCCCCCACAGCCCCCACCCACCTGCAGCAGCAGCCTGCGTGAGGCCAGTGGTTCTCGACCCAGCTGCCGGAGAGAATGATCTAGAATCCACTCCAGACACAACCCCACCCCCAGAGGTTGTGATGTGAACGGCCTGGGAAGGGTGCTGGTTATCGAGACTGCTGGTCACGGCCCTTACGAATCACCTCGGTACTCGGAGTTCCGGCTCGCTGTGAAGCGTGCAGCCTGGTGGGTGGCCCACGCACAAGGCCTGGATTATTGTGGATTTAGCCCGGGGTAGGGCTGTGGGGGCCAGGCCAAGCCCGGGGGCTTTCGGGCCCAGGCCTGCATGTGTTTGCATTAGTTACGGAGGCTGGGGAGGCCAGCGCAGGCTGGGGAGGCCCGGGAGTGGCCAGGCGAGGGTGACTCCTGCCACTGGAACAAAGGAAGAGAAAGGGGACTAGTTGGAGGTCATCGTCTGCCCCCGTCTCAGGCCTGGGGGGATCTTCCCATTTCCAGCAGTTTGATGGGCATTAGCCTCCTGTCCCTTCCTCTTGGCGCAGCCCTGGGCTGGGAGTAGAGACCGGAAGGGAGGAAGTGTTATCGTCTCCTCAGGGGGCCAGGGCGGAAGGGAGTCCGCACCTGGCACCTTAAGTGGCCAGGCAGGAACGGCGGGGGGACTATAGGGAGGGCCGCGGACTGTGGCAACTCGGCCCAGCCGTCTATGGGCACGCAGACCCGGGGTGGTCACACCCGATCTTTCCAGAGGCCAGGACCTCGATCTTCAGGTCCAATCTTCTGATAGCAAAATAGCAGTAATTCGTTGAAAAAACAAAAACAAAGACACAAACCCCACCTGTCCATATTTTACGGACAGATCTGTGGCGGAGGTCCGGGGCTGCCTCACCTGTGTGGCCTCTGACTTACTGTCTCTCCCCTCTCGGTCTCCAGAACCCTGTCAGCTTTACTTGTGGCCGCACAGCCGTAACAAAAACCTCCCCGTCTGTCTGTTCGTCTTGGGTTTCTCTGGCCTGGGCCAACCTACAATTCAGAAACAAAATCGGCCACCCCCTGCCGCCAGCCACAACCCTGGAGGGCTGTCCACCCTCCTCCTGCCCCTATTTCCAGCACTCCGGTCCCCAGGTCCCTGAACCCCTGTCCAATCCGGGCCCGGCTCCTTCCCCTCCCAAGTCGCTCTGAAATTCTCCTTCTGTCAGTTTAATTCTGTGATCGATGAGGAAGAGCAGGAGAAATGGCCCGGCACAGCTGGTTTCCCCGTTAGCCCTAGCAGGGATTCCTGGCCTCGCTGGCGACGGCTGAGTGAAATGTTTGCGGAGCGCAGAGAACACAAGTCAATAACAATTTAGCTGGATTGGGAGCAAGTACCTTCCCCGCACGGACAGCCGCTCCCGGGGGAAGGGAAAGAGAGTGTGCAGGATATTGCTGAAGCACTTGGAAATATTTCCAAAACACCGCGCAAAGAGGCTCGGGGCGTGGGGCAAGGAAGGAGGGAAGGGGCGGAGGAGGAAGAGGTGACCTACAGATGCCCGCTCCGGGCCCCTCCAGCCTCCCCAGCACCTCCGCAGGGAGAAGCTTTCGGCTTGCTGAACGTTGATCCCCCTCCCCGCCCCCCACTGTCATTTGCACCCTTGCGGGCAGTCGCCCCTTCGAGCCACCTGGCCAACCAGCTCCTGCTTCTCTAGATTCTCGGTGTGCGCCAGCTGGGATGGCTGGGGGCGTGTGTCCGAAGAGCGGGGGCCCCGGCTGATTTCGCCTTCTCTCCTGGTGCCACCCACCCTGCCATGGCTGGGAGCCGGCGCAAGAATAAAACACGCCACGCTGGCCACGGAACGCCATGTGCTTCCGAGAGGCGGAATTGGGAGTGGCGGCCTTCCCTCTGGGGCGACCGGGACGGGCCTTCGATGCCTCTGGAGGAAGGGCCGTGGAAGCGAAGCCTTGGGGAGGGAACGAGAGGCACCCGAATGGAGGAAGGAAAAGGAGGCCAGGGGAGCTTACGGGAACCCTCGGTCTCTGGGGAGCTGGAAAGAGCCACACAGCAAAGGGATATTTTGAATAATAAATTCTGTGACTTCACATACTTGCTTGAACTTTCCCGACTGTGGTTTTTAAAGCCTGATGATTATGTTTTCACGGCCAAGATCAAGAAGGCCTATTTGCAAGGGCTGGCGTGGGGATAACGGGCTCTCCTGGTCCCCGGTCTTTTGAAAATGTGCCGTCCTGTGAATGATTAAGTTATGGAAGGGGGGTGGTGGTGAACTGTCGCAGGCTTTAAATATCATCTGTATGCTGATGACTTCCAAATTTATATCTCGGCCCAGACTTTGCCCCTGAGCTCCGAACTCATAGATCTATCTGCTTGACATCCCACGGGGAGTCCTAATAGGTGTCTCAAACCCCCTGTGCCCCCTCCCCAGCCCCCACCTGCTTTTCCCGGCTTCCTGGGCCTCAGCACCATGAGGCGACGCCACCCTCTGAGTGCACGCTGGCCTTAATTTCCCTCATGCCTTCCAGAAGCAAATTAGGCTGGCTCTCCCTTTATCACATAGGCTCAATTCACCTGCATCTCTCCATCCCTACGGTCTCTGTCCCCACCCAGGCCCCTGCCCCACTTGCCCCTACCTCCATCCTTGCCCTTCCATGACGCATGCCTCGTGCAACAGCACGGAAGAGGTCTGACGGTGTAAATCGGGCCGCTGCACTCCTCTCTTCTTAAACCTCTGAGAGACTTCCTGCTTTACGTTGAATGAAAAGCCAGGTTCCCTGCCAGGCCCCACAAGGAGCCCTGCTGGCCCGTCTCCAGCTTTGTTTCCTAGCATTCTGCAACCTGGGACCGTCCTCTAGCCACACTGGCCTACTATGACCATGCTCCTACCTCAGGGCCTTTGCACCTGTGGGCCCCCGTGCCTGGAATGTTTTTTCCTCGCATCTTCGGCTGACTGGCTTCCTTCTTCCCATCTCAAAAGCACGGACTCCTTGGAAACACTCTTTCCAACCACAGTACTTGAAATCGCTCCACTCCTCCCCACCCCTGAGGAGTGTATTGTTACCCTTTCTAATTTCCTCCGTAGGGCTTGCTGTCATCCCAACTTCGTTGGTATTTACTTTCTCCTTTCTGTCATCTGTCTCTCCCCCCTCAAATATCAGCTCCATGAGGGCAGGGGCCTTCTCTTGTGTTCACTGCTTTGTCCTCAGTGCTGAGTAAGGGCTTGAGCATTAGATGGTCAACGCGGAACTGAGCGAGTGAGTGAATGAGTGGAGTAAATGGGGAGCACAGCAATGGGGCTTCCTTTCCAGGGGAAGCTGGAGTTCTTAAGCAGAGCACTCCAGCTGGGGGTGGGGGATGAGGGTGTGGCTGTGATGCTTCTGGAACTTCTGGAAGGCACGGTATCACGAACACCCTTTCCCCGGCAAGGAGCCCTCCCGAGAAAAGAGGAGTCGTGGTGGAATTAGCCACCCGTGGCTTTTAGGTAAATTAAGGGCAGCCATGTCACAAGCCCCAAGGCCCATGAACTTCTTCTGCAAGCGGGGACACGTAAATAGTTCTGGTCTCTGTTGCAGCCAGTCTGCTTCTCCTTTGCAGTGTGAGGATGCAGCCGTAAGTACCCTGGGAACAAATGGACGTGGCCGTGTGCCAAAAACGCTTTATTTGCGAAACAGGCCGCAGGCTGGAAGTGGGCTGTAGTTTGCAGCCGCTGCCCTACCCGGACTGGGAGACCAGCTCCGATAAAGGGGGGGATAAGCTTGGGACTTATTAGGGGCTTCTGTGGCAACAGGGCGTGGTGAAACAGGCTTATCTATTCTGCAGTGTGCAAAGCTGTGTGCCCTCCGGCAGTTCACTAGACCTCTCTGGGTCACAGTCTGCACCTCGGAAAGATGAGAACGGCCCAAAGGGGACTGCGCGCCCGAAACCCCTTAGCAGTGCTCCCCGCCCGGAGTGAGTCCTCGGCCGGCTCTCTCCCCTCCTCTTCTCTTGCACCTGACTTGGTCGTTACTAAGAAGCCGCATGGCTGCCTCCTTCAGAGCAGTGGGGTGTCGAGGTTCAAGGTGGGGAAGAGCCGGCTTCAGGTCAAGCGGGGCTCGGGTGCTGGCTGCACACCTGGCCACCGTCCGTCCAGCCTTCCTGTGCCCAGGCTTCCCTCCCACGGGGTGACAGTGAGGAGGAACCGAGTGGCCTCCTGCACGGGGCCGAGTGCCTACCAGATGCCCGGTTAGGAGGGGCCGTTCGCTGCTCATTCACGCACCCCACGGACAGTTACGGAGCGCCCCCTCCGTGCCAGATGCAGGGCCAAGGCAGGGGATGCGGAGAGGGCCCTGAGCCTGGGGACGGAGACTCTCGGGGAGAAAACACATCGGACAATTGCACACGTGAACACAAAGCGGCAGGAAGGCGAGGTGAGGGGCGGGATGGGGGAATTGAGAAGATAAGGGGCATCGCGTCCAGGGGGAATTTCAGACGCTCTGGGGGAGACCTGAGGGCGACGGGGGTGGGGGTCAGGCTGCCAGGACGAGGGCACCAGCAGTCAGGCTCCTTCCCTGCCTGGTCCCCCGGCTGCAGGGGGGGCGGGGGCAGCATGTGCTAAGGGCTAGTGACCCACCTGGACAGGCACCCATCTGCACCTGGAGAGAGCAGATCTCCCACCCCGGCCGGGCCGGGCTCGGGCGGGCGGGCGGGGGGCGGCACGGCTGCCAGCCGCTTGCCATGCCGGTCATGTCTGCGCTCCCGGCTCCGGAGGTGAAAGGTGCAGCAGCTAACCACAGCCCATCAGTCCTCCCAGCTGGAATAAGGCAACGGCGGGAAGAGGAGCCACGCTCCCAGCCCAATAAAAGCCTGTTTGCCCGGGCCTCCCTGGCTGCGCGGGCTCCGAAACAGAGGGTTCTGCGGGCGGATTGCTTCTCTACCATTATATTCTCTCGGTGCCGCTCGCGGGTACCGCGGCCTGCCGAGGCCCTGAAAGCTTCTCGATGCCTCGACCCTGCTGGTTTGTAACACGCTCGGGAAGAAAAGGGCACAGCCAGTGGCCGACTTTCCTCCTCCTTCCCTCCTCGCGCTCTCTTTTCACCCTCCCACACACAAGGCGCGGAAGAATGGCACTTCACCTGCCGGGGGGGGGGGGAGGGTGGGGGCTGCTGCGAGGTGGAGAGGGGAGAGCTGGTTCTGGGCCGGGAGGGGAGGCAGGGGCAGGGCAGGGGCGAGGGGGAGGGCGGCTCTGTGCGGAAGGGCCGTCTCGCTATTCCCTCCCAAAGCATCTCCGTCTGGCGTCAAGGCCTTTGCAGACTCAGGGCAACTTTTCCGAGGCCTTTCAAAGACCTGCCCTTCGCTGCTCAATCTGATGGGTATTTGGTAGGTGCCACCTGGGCACTGAAAACAGGATACCCGGCTGTCTTACAGGGACCTCGGAGAGGACGCAGGCTTCCACGTGGTGGGGAAGCTGGGGGTTTAAAACCAGCTGCCAATATAGGGGCCTAGGCAAGCGGCGAGCACCAGACCGGGCGCCGAGCACGTTCAGTTCCCACAGCTGCAGTGGAAGGCAAGGCGTTACGAACACCCTTTCCCCTGGTGAGGAGCCCTCCTCCTCCTCTCGCTCCTCCTCCCCTCCCTCCTCCTCCTCCTCCTCCTCGATGCTACTGTGCAAATGGCCTGTCCTGAGTGCTGCCCACATGTCGGGCATACTCCCTCTCTCTGTCACACACATGTGCCCACGCGCACACGCTCGGTATCGCCCAGGCTTATAAAAACCGGGGCTCTTCTTCTCTATTCTCTCCTCCCGTGGCCGGGCCTGACTGCAGCGTAAGGTCAACGAGGTGCTCCTGGCGGCGCAGAGAGGGGAGACATTTGTCACACGCTCACCTGTGCCAGGGGCCCCTCCAGGCATGTTACAGGCGTCAACTCCCTCGGCCCAAATGAGGTGGGCACCCTAGTCCCATTGTACAGATGACAAAGCTGAGGCCCGAGGGTCTCGCCTGAGCTCCCAGAGCAGGGATGGGGACGTGGCCCGGAGTAAACGGAAGGGTGCACACCTGCTGACGGGAAGACGCCCGACTCGGCCGCTAGCCACGGGGTGCCCCTTGGGCAAGTTACCTGCCCTCTCCGTGCCTCAGTTTCCTCATGTGCAAAACAGAAGGTAACGACAGTATTGAGCTCCTAGGATTCGGCAGGATTAATACCTGTGAATAATCCCGCAGGTAGCTCCTGGCAGGGAGTGAGACTCAACAGATGAAAGTTGTTACCGCGGTAATAATAATCATTAGCGCCATCTAACCTGAACCGCGCATGGAGCTGTCCGCCTTGACCTAGGCTCATCGGGGACTCGTGGCTGGAGAGGGGGCCGGCTGCAAGGGCTGGGAAGCTCTCGGTTCGCCAGCAGGCTGTGTGCCTGGCCCGGCTGAATGGCTGAGACGCCTGCCTGTCGTTCCCTGGCCCACATTCCACAGGGAGCCCTTTGTCGCAGCCTCGGGGCTCGGGCTGGGCAAACGGGGCCGGGGCCTCCACCTGAGGTCTGTGTGCCTTCCTGGCAGAGCTCGGCACGGAGGGAGGAAACTGGGCATGGGTGCCACCTGCCCTTGGAGCCTGCCAGGGCCCTAGGAGCGCCGAACAAGGCAGATTTCGACATAATGAGCTGGGTACTTTTCGCCACAGGGAAGGGGCAGAGCGGGGAACAGGGTCCAGCCAGGAGAGCAGGAGGCCAGCAGCCCTATTCTGAACGCTCAGGGGGTTCCTAAAGAGATCGGGCGGACAATGGGGTGGGCGGGTGAGAGGGATGCACGACTCCAGAGCACCTGTTCTGCACACACTTGTCTACCCCCCTTCCCCAGGGTCCAGCTAGCACAGGAAGGATTGATGGAGCCATCAGCCCGGGTACGGGGCGCTTCGGCCTGACCGTGTGAGCTTGAGCCCGGCTTCCCCCGTTTACTGCCTGCGTGACCCCGGGCAAGTTACTTCATCTCGTCCCTTACTCTGTAAAGTGGGCAGACAAGCGGCCTCTGCCTCCCGGGAGTGTGGCTGAAGAAACCCAAAAAGGCAGCTCCCGCTGCTTTTGTTACTCTGTGCATCATCTTCACAACCATTTTAGGAGCCACGTCTTTGTCGGCCCGGTTTGTTTGTTTGTAAAAGGGGAAACGGAAGCCCACAGGGCACAGGGACTCCTCCCTGGACACCCAGCCGGGAAGCAGCAGAATCTGGGTCCCGTTGGTGACAAGGTCAATGCTCCTTCCCCTTAAGGCCAACCTTTTAGGGACCAGGACCTTACAGAAAATCGGACAACAGATCCTCTTGCCAAAGGGGTGTGGGCGCACGTGCACGCCCCCCGGGGGACGTTTCTGGGTGTTCACGGCCCCTCTGAGGCCAGCCCTAGACTAGGATCCACGAAGACAAGGTTTCATGGATCCTAGGGTACAAATCCCTGTCTCTTATCTTGCTGTGTTCTGGAGAGCTTTCTTTTGTTCTAAGAGGATTATCATGTGTTTCTTTGGGAAAGAGTGCTGTGAAACACGACTGGGAATTACTCTCAGGCTCTCTGTCCCCCAAACTCGCAGCCTGCCTTCCTGCCGCCTCTTCACGACCCAGACGGGTGAGGCCAGTGTGGAGGGTTGCCACGTGGCCGCGAGAGACCCTTCCAGACCGGATACTCCCGCCCCTCACCCCAAGCCGCACGCCCTGGTGTTTGTGGGCACCACACGTCTTCTCTGGTGCCGCCAGATCCATTCTCTGTCCTGCTGTCCCCCGGAAGGTGTCCCTGGGGGACCTGGCCCTCTGGCTTTACAAAGGGAATGGGCCAATGGGAGACCCGGGGGAGACTAGAGGTGGGAAGAAGGGGGGGCCGCAGGCATTTCCCACCCCAGCTCCCCACCTGCTTTGTTCTCTGGCACTGGCTGTGTTCCTCTACACTAGGGGACTAGGTGGCTGTCTGCATCGTTTCCTCCCTCTGCCCCTGCAGGCCCTGGGGACGGGACGACGGGGGAGTGGCAGGTGTGTGGGGTGGGGGGAGTTGCTCACCTCTGGCCCCTGCCCACACCTCCGCATTACAGGCTCTTCCTGCCAATCCTTGGGGTCAATTCTGTTCCCCAGTGGGACCCTGCCCGTCTACCCTTAGTGCTGGGCGGGGGGCTGGTAGCACTGACTTGCACATGCTCGGTTAGCTCAGAGTCGATGACCCCTTCCGGAACCTGCGAGGAAGTGTTCCTCCGGGAACAAAGGGGGTCTAAACACAGAGCTTGGCTGACCTTCAAAACTGACCTCAGGGGCCTCATATCACCTTTGCGCTTGAGCCCCCTCACCTGTAAGTGGGGACACCGTGCCACGCACCCCACACGGCTTTCTATGAGGACGCACTGCGTCAACACCAAAGGGCCTTATGCCACTTCCCATCACGATCTATTACTCACCCCCTCCATTTCTGGAAGGGACCCTGGAGATTCTACGTTCAGGGTCTGGACGAGTCCGGACGCAGGCGGCCGTGCAGTAAATGCTCACACACCCCACATCTAATAAAGGCCCCAAGCTTCTGGAAAATGGCATTGGCTAGTATCGGGCAGCACAGGACGGCCGGGCGGGGTGGGAGGCTCCACAGCCGGCCTGCTGTTCAAACCGGCCACTCTCCAGCTGCATGACCACGGGCGATGCCTCAGTTTCCCTGTCTGCAAAACGGAGCCAGCAGGGCCTCGAGCGGCTGCAGCTCCGGGAGGAAACACGAGGCCACGCAGGTCACAGACTGAGGGCGGGCCCCCTGGCGCAGAGCGAGTCCTTAATAAACGGCAGGGGTCACGTGTCACCCCGATGCTGGCTTGGTCTCAGTTCTCCCGTCCGTAAAACGGGGCGAATCGTGCCCATCTCGTGGGGTTGTTGGGGAACTGATGGCAAGAATCGTACGAACCAGCTGCAGCCTCCAACTGCTGCCAGGACCGCACCTGCCCCTGTGCGGGCCGCGGGGGCAGCCGATACTCGGAGACGGCAGATCCCGCAGAAACGCTTGTGGCCGAGGCTTTCCGCTGGGGTGAGGCAATAATGCTGTCTTCGGAACTCAATTTATTGAAGGGGGCTTCTCTCCCACGCAGGGCAGAACTGCTGAGCCTGCACTCTGCCGGCCCTGGGGGCGGGCGGCGGGGAGGACCGGGGAGAGTCCCTTACACAAACATTTGCCGACGGGTGCATTTGGGCCTGTCAATGGCTGTCGATAAGGACGGGTTCCCTTTCTGCGCGTCAGGATTTGGGGCCTTATTGAGTCGTAAGCTGGGGACTGTGTGCTCAGTCCTGATCCCTCCAGCTACTCGTTCGCCCCTGCTCGTATATTCCCCAGCCTCAGACTGAGGGCCCGGCACACAGCGTGCCCAGCAACGGGGGCCCAGCCACGAACCCGAGGACCCAGTCTGCATGCCAGGGAAGGCATCAGTCCGGTGAGGATAAAAACCAAAAGAAAGAAACTATCGCATGGCAGGGAAGGAGAGGAACAGAGGGAGGAGAGCAGAGGGTGGGGCCCATGACTGATACCTGAGAAGGAGGCAGACGGAGGGAGGGCTTCCCGGGGGAGGTGTCATTTGAGCTGGGCCTTGATGGCTGAATAGGCACCGCCTGATTCAAAACCACTGGAGGGTCAGGCATCGTGAGCAGAGGGGAGAACACACGGGAAGTCACAGAACACCATGTGGCGTGTGGGGAGGGTCGGTGGGCCGGGAAAAGGCCACCGGAGCAGGCAGGGGCATGTTCTAAAGGGTCTGGCAGCCTGGGCTTCAGTCCCAGCTCAGAGTTCTTAGCACACTCGACCGGGCTGTAGTCTCGCATCCCCGAAACGCTGCTCGGGAGCCCCGCTTGCTAGCCCAGAGCAAGACAGGTGAGGCCCAACCAGGAAACTCACGGCCCTGTATGGGCCACCTCCTCCCTGGGTCCTCCTAAGCTGAGCATGACTTTGTTCTGGCTCCAGGCTCTGTCCCTACACGGACGAGCGGGGGAAGGGTGGGCTGTGTAGCCAATACCCCCCCCAGACTGCCCCCAGGTGACACCGCCGGGCAGCGGGGATGGGTGAGGGGGGCAGTGGCAGTCGCTCGGGCAAACTGGTCCATCCAGGAAAGTTCCCGAAGCCATGAACCTGCCGGTTGTCCCTGGGACCTCTGGGCAGAGGAAGGCAGGCCGCCACCTGAGACCTAACGGCAGCCAGGCAGGGGGCCACGAGGGAGGCCACGGAGCCCCTTCACCAAGCCCAGCTCTCCCAGGCCGGCGGGAGGAAGGGACGCGTTCCCTGCTTGCTGAGGCTGCTTCCTGGACACCCGTCACTGAGCCACCAGGATCCTAAGGTAGGAGGCTCACAGCTGCCCCTTTACGGCCTGGCCTTGAACGCACTTCTGAGATGGTGGGAGAGGAAGGAGATGGGATGCGGGCTCCAAGGTCCCTTGACCGCCCGAGCGTGGGGGTGTGCACTGGTGGGGGGGATGGTTGGGGACCGGGGGATGGCCCGGTTCTTGGGGCTTTCCCTCATCGCCTCCTGACTCCCCAGCAACCTGCTGGAGAAGGTGAGGCCCCTTGTGAGCCAGCCCCCCACGCTCTTCACTTCATCTGTTGCAAACACGCTGGCCCTCCCCGTTTCTCCATGTGCCAAGCTCAAGGTCCCCGCTGCTCAGGCAGCCCTTTTGTGGGCACGAATGTCACCTCTGCAGGAGGCCTTTCCAGACCACCCGCTCAAGCAAGGTGCCGGCCTCTTCCGCTCGGACCCACGACCCGGCTAGGCCACAGCCACATCACTAGCCCCAGGACACAACCGGTGAGTAGTTTTGGGGGACGGACTGAGCGATCGGCGAGGATGCGTGATGCCACAAAGGTGTGTGAGCGGTGGCGTCACGACCTGGGCCCATCAGGCCCCTGGCAGAGAGTACAAGGCCCTCAAACCAAGTAACTGAGCAGAGTCGGGCTAAAAGGCGGCAGGGGGTAGGGGCTTCAGGGGAGGGACCCCCCCCCCCCCCGCCCAGGCTGGCGGCCGGGACGCGGACAGAAAGTGCCAGGCAGAGAGGGCTATAGATGGGGGGCAGTGCCAGCCGCTCAGCCCGCAGAAACCCGGCAAGAGGGAAGGCAGACGGGGATGATGGGACCGGGAGGTGATAAACGCCCTGACCCCAGTCTCTTCCTCTCCCCAGTTTCCTGCCAGGCCTCTCGATGACCCAGCTCAACCGGAAACCGAAGGGCACAGAGACCAGCGACGCTGTCCACACGGGTCGGCCTCCCGGTGCGGAATGAGGACAGGAGGCCGAGCAGCAGCTTGGGGGACAGCTGGAGGGGCGCCCAGCATGCACTGGGAGGGAGACGGGGTACCCTGCCGCGCGCGGCCCGGCCCGTCCCGGCCAGGGCGAGGGCAGTCCCCTCGGGAGCCCCGGCGCGCTTACCGTGGAAACGCTCGGCCGTCTTCCGCCTCAGGGCTGGCAGGCTCACTTCGGAATCGGCCCACTCCAGCACCAGCCTCCGGCCGTACAGGTGGGTGCTGTGGCACAGGGCGTGGAAGGCTCTCTGGGGGGGGCAAGAGCAGGAAACGGAAGTGTGAGTTAGCTGAGACCCACCCGCCGACGCCCCATCCCGCCCCCCTCTTGCCCGCCACCGCCTCAAGCTCCAAGGCAAGGTTCTGGCCCTTGTGACACCTGCTCTCTGGCCAGGGTGTGGGAACTCTTGGCCACTTGATTCAATTAGTGGGTTACGTTCCCAGGGAGAGAGCTGCAAGTGACCGTGCCGTCGATATATCTGCCGTCCGGGCCTATAATTGGTGCCTGGGCCGGCGTCTTCTTCTTTCCCGTGCCGTGTCCTGCCTGGGGAGGGCCACCCCATTAGCTGGCTCGCCTCCCACCAGGCCGTCAGGGGCACCGCGCGAGACAGCCGAGCCCTACCTGGCTATGGTGACAGCCAGGCACGCCCCTCACCGTCGCCTGGTGGCTCTGTCCTTCACTAACCCCGCGGATTCTGTCCCCCATCTCTCTCTGCTGCCCTTGGCCAGGCCCTCGGGCCCTCAGACGGCCTCCGCCCTCTCGGGTGCTGGCTCCTTCTCCCGGCTCGGCAGCCCCGTCCTCCTCCCAGCCTTCCCCCCACTTCTGGTGTTCGTGCTTTATTGAGATACGATATCCACACGTCACCCATCTGAAGCGTACGGCGCTGGGTCTCAGCAGATTCAGACTTGTGCGGCCGTCACCACGCCAACCTCACAAGGTTCTCCACCCTCGGCCTTCCGAAGGAAACCCCACCCTCGTGAGCGGCCATGCCATCCCTTGCCCCGGCCCCCGGCCCGCAGCAAGCACCAGTCTGCTCTCCGGCTCTTTGGATCTGCCTGTTCTGGGCGGATACAGACGGAACCACGCAGTACTGGTGAGTTCCGTCCTAAATGGCGCCGGGGCCCAAGCTAAGTGGAGCCTCGCGGGGCCGGGGGCGGGGGGGCTCTTCCTGAAGCACTCCCGTGGTACATGAGAGGCCACGCACTTGGCCTCTGGAGCCACCTTGCCCGGGCAGGTGGGCACACTTCCAGAGACTGGGCGCGTTGATGAATCTCACCGGCCTCGGTGTTCAAATCCATGAAGCGGGAATGTCAACGGCGTGCCAATCTAAGGGTTCTAGAGGAGGCGAGGAGGAGTTTTAACACGGAAGGTACTTCGAACGGCGTGGGGGCACACAGTCAGTGCTCAAGAGATGCTAGCTCTCCTCGTGGGGGCGCTGTTAACTGCAGGCTTATCGCACCTGCAATCACCTTCTCTCAGCAGAGGGGCCTCGGGTCAGCAGTGGGTGCGCGTCGGCCCCGGAAGCCACGGTGGCTAACGGTGGGCACCTTCGTCCCTGCTTCTGGGCTGTGGCAGCGCCAAGAGGCACCAGGAGGGGCCGTGGGGCCTGTCCCTCTTGCTTCCTCCGTGCTGCGGGGAGGCAGCATGTGACCAGGAGGGCTCTGCTCCGGAACCGGTCCGGACTCGGGCCCTCAGCTGCAGCGCGACTCTTACCGGCTGGACCACGTTCTCCCAGACGAGAGCGGTCGGCATCCAAACCCCTGGGGCCTCAGGTCGTGACCTTGTTTGGAGATCGGGTCTTTGCCGATGTAGTCAAGTTCAGACGAGCGCACACGGGAGAGGACGGGCCCTTTAACCTACCCTGACTGTGTCCTCGGAAGAGACGGCCGCGTGGAGACACAGAGATGCACAGTAAGCGCCCTGTGGGGACAGAGGCCGCTGAATGCCGCTGTCGCCGGAAGCCAGGGGAGAGCGGTGGGGAACAGCCCTCCCTCAAGAGGGACCAAACACTCTTGGCCCCTTGAGTCTGGGGACTCCTGGCCTTGAGAATTGGGAGCCGAGGAATTTCGGTCGGTTGTGTTTCCGCGGTACTTTGCGACGGCGGCCGCGGGGACCTCGGGTGAGCCGGGTGCCCCACGATAGCCTCGGTCTCCTCATCTGGACAACGGGGGGGGGGGGGATGTGTGGGATTACCACGCAGCAAGCCCGTGGGTGGCACACAGCTGACCACCCCCACACGACCCACCTTGAGGAGCGTGAGCAGGAGGCGGATGGGACACGCATCTTTTTAAAACGAGACACGTGGCCGGATTCAACAAAAAATACTTTGTTCTCAGATCCGCCTTTCCGAGAAGGGCCAGGTGCAGGCAACTTTTCCTTCCCACCCCCACCCCCTTTTTTTTTTCACTTTAATTTAAAAAAACTCTTTCTGACTGCCAGCGGAGCCTCTGCGTTTTTTTCCATGCGGATATAAAAATGCATCTGGACTCCGAGCCGAAATGGCCCATTCAGAGCTTTAAAACACACGCGTGCTCAGCTGGCGCGGCAGAGAAACAGCCTGACTGGGGGAGCCGGGGTTTGAAGACGGGGGAGAGGAGTCAGTCGGGAGTCTGGTGTGGCGGGTACTCCGGCCCGGCGCCGGGGTCCCTGAGGAGCTGCGGTCCCGGGGACACAGGCGGGAGGGAGCGGCCACGAGGCAGCATCTGGTGGAAGCCGGGAGCCGCGGCGAGGACAGGGGAGCAGAGCCCGGGAGGCGGGCCCAGGCGAGAGGCCCTGACCCCGGCCTCCCTCCCTCCGTGCGGCCATCAGCCTGGCGTCTCCTTCCTGCCCCTGGAGCCCCGTTCCTGTGCCGCACAGAGCCTGGAGAGGTCTCCACTCGCCACAGGAGTTGCTAAGAACTCCCTCTCCTGGCCTCCCTCCGACATCAACCCTTCCAAATGCTCATTTCCTCTTTAGAAGGGCTTCTGACGGCAGGAGGGGAGGTGGCACAGCCACTGAGATGGGGGGCTCTGGGCCCGGGCGACTTTGGTTCAAATCCCTGCCGCGCCACTTACGAGCGAGCTGTGTGAGCTGGGGCAGGCCGCTTAACGTCTCTGGGATGCATTTCCTCGAGAGGCGGCAGCAAAGAACGGATAGGAGTCCGTGGACTGTGAAGTCTAGCACTTACAGCACCACCATGGGCTGTCGTTCCTATTAAGGCTGCCCTCGGTTCCCCTGAGGCCACCGAAGAGCAGGAATAACATCCAGCGGGACACAAAAGCTCTTGTGTGTTTGGCGTTGGGAGCGCAGTGGGTGGTTCCCCCAAAACAGCAGGACCACCCTCCCGAGTTCCAGTCCCTTCTGGTCAATAAGAGACCAGGCCGCTTTCCTCAGTGCATGCTGCGTTGGTGATAACACTGACTCGAGGCTAAGATCGGCCTTGGACAGTCAGTCCGGGCCTCACGGGGCTTTCAGGTGAGCGCAGGGGAAGGCGCTGAGGAACGCGGAAGGTTCCAGGCACAGCAGAAGGGAACTGCGGCCCTGGCCTCTCTGGCCTGGGCCTGCCAGCAGCTTCCTCGCTGGCCTGTGTGCCTCCTGAGACCCACGCTGCCTTCCCCATGAGAGTTCTGAACCTCGGCTGTGGTTCTGAACCTCAGGGCCTTGTCCATCCTGGGGCGCCCAGGGGTCAGTGCGGTGAGGGTGTCTCGGGAGGAAGTGGGGAGTTACGTGTTCCTGGCCGTGTGCTTCTCTCCAAATCCAGCCTCTTTCTGTTGCCTGTTTCCTTCCCTTGGGAGGAAAGGGCCGCCTTCGTCCCAAGGATCATGTATCCCCTGGGTTAGAACTCGGAGCCCATGACCACAACCTACTCATCAGAACGAACATTACTCTCCCGTTTCAACGAAAGGAACACAGAGGCACGGGCCGAGGTCTGCGTGCGCATCAACCGCCTTCTTGTTTTTCCTTTCAGACTCCGTGCACTCCGTCCCCGGGCCTTTGTAGCAACACCCGCCCTGGCCTCGGAAGAGCTCCCTCATCACAGCCGCCTCGGTGGCGGCCCAGCACAGGCCCCGCTCGCCTCACACAGACCGCCACCGGGCACCCTCCCCACGCCCTGCACACGCGGCTTCCATTGCGGCACCTGCCCCGTTAACGTGTGCCGGCCTCCGCGGCTCAGCCTTGAACCTTAGAGGCAAGGCCTCTCTCCCTGCTGCCCCTAGTACAGTGCTCGGGGCAACGTGTGCTCAGGAGACCGAGTAGCTCCCCCTTCTCCGCAGGGGATACGTTCTAGGACCCCGGTGGGTGCCCCGAACCCACAGACGGTACCGAACCCCATCTAGGCTGTACTTTTCCTGCACAACACGCACCTGTGGTGAAGTTTAACTTCTAAATCAGGCGTGGGACGCGGCGTGAGGCCACGCGGCCCGGGGAGGAGGGCCATCTGCTTCCGGGCCACGGTTGATCGTGGGTAACGAACCACGGAAAGGGAAACCGTGGATGGGGGTGGGGGTGGGGCTGCTGTATTCACAGAGCTGTATTCAAGTTGGTCCTGGCTAGAGACGGCGGGCTGGCTTAAATAACCCGCCGTGGTCCCTCCACGTCCCTACGATACGGACCGCGAAGACGCAGGAGCGAGGGGTATGTCGTCTCCGGCTGCCACATGCACGGGACGGCCCGCCTTGCGGTTAGGACGAGACCTGGTGCGGACATGCTCTTGGGTCTGGCAATGGGGAGGGGAAGGCCTGCTCCCGACGTGTAGGACTCTGGGGCCCTGGGGGACGGGAGCAGGTGCCCAAGCCACCAGGACCCGGGAGACCGCAGATCACCCGCTCGGCTCACCGTGCAACTCTAAGGGTGCGTTCACTTGTCCGGGAGCAGAATGCCATAGGAGGGGGGGCCTCTGGCCTCCGGAGCCACTTCCTGCCATCCTCTGTGGCAACAGGGCTGGCCGCTCCCACTCCTCTATCGGCCCCCACTCTCCGTGCTTTTGCAGGCCACTCCCACGGACCACGTAACTCGGGCTCTCGCCCTCTGGCTTCCGCGTAGGTGATGCCCGGAGTCCTGGAGGGAGGGAGGAAAGGGGTGGGGGTGCTGTTCCCCTGCCCCCTCCTGCTAGGACTACAGTTCCTGCCGGCGGCCCCTCCCCTCTCACCGGTCCCCCAGCCCCACTTATTCCTCCATAAATCTCTCCTAGACCATCGGGGGTGGAGTGTCTGCCGACCCGGGGGGCTGCCCGAAGTGCCTCTGCCTCGACCCAGGGCAGACGGGCCTCGCGCTCCAGACAGCAGGTCTCAGGGCCTGGCCCCGCTCCGAGAGTTGAGGCCCACTGAGGAGAGCTCGGGCAGGGCCGGCTGGGGTGCGGGCTGGCTCCCACCATCATCTGGTCCCTGGCTCGGCTGTCCCAGAATCACGCCCCTTTGATCTCTGACCCGAGCCACCAACTGTGGCCCCCGAGAGCCCTAGCCTCCACCGCCTCTTCTGCGTCCCCCCAGGAGGAAATTTGCGAGGACGGAGCGGGGAGTGACTGTGACCAGGCCTGGCAGCCATCTTTCCGGAACAGGGAAGACGCTGGAAGGCTGCCAGAGCGGCGCTGGCCTGACCTTTCTGCAGCTCTCCCTGGAGACACAACTCCTCTTGGCGGCAACAAAAGTCCACGCGATGCCCTTGGTGGAGCCGCCATCCCAAGGGCGGTGGCTCCCAGGCCAGGCTGAGGATGGGACTCCTGTCTTCGTAAGTCCAGGCACTCGTCGGCCCCTCCTGCCCCATGTCTCGCAGAGTGGGGAGGGCTGCAGCAGGCGTCAGATCCACCTGAGTGCAGACAACGCCAGCCTGCGCCAGGCCATCTGTGCCCCCAATGCCTGGAGTAAGCGTGACCTGAGCCAGCCAAGAATGACCACGTGTGCCCGGGGGCACGGGACTGAGCGGAGGGAACGAAGGCCCGGGGCCCTGGCTGGGGCTGGTGGGGGCCAGGCTCCTCCCGTCGGCCGAGACGGCTGAAAACAGGGGGCTGTGCTTCTGGGAGGAGGGCCTGCCGCGCCGGGATGTTCGCTGTCTTTCGGTGCAGCGTCCTGTGCTCTGAGGCACAGAACCGTCCAGTCCCTGCCTTACGGCTCCTGAGAAGCAAGCTCTCAGGAGGTCGTGCCAGCTGCTTCGGGCCTCCACGGGGGAGGAGTGGGGTGGCAGCCGGGCCTGGGAGGAGTACTGGGTGATCGGCCGTGGGGCCCCACTCAGCACCTCAGGCCATTTCCAGTTAAGATACCATGGAGCTGAGGACAAGTTTCTAAGAGAAACACCCGGGGCCCCGGTTCCGGGCGGTTGTGCCTCCATCTCTCAGACAAATAGATGTGTCTCCTTCCTTTCCTGCCTTCATCCACTCAGCTCCTCCCAATTCCGGTCGACAGTCCCCAGAGGACCCGCCAGGAACCAACGCTACGCGAGGGGACCCAGAGGTGAGGCACCACCTCTGCCCTCTGGAGGGGCGAAAGAGCCACCGGGAAAGATCCAATGCCGCCAGGTCGCCGACGGTCAGAAACGGTAAGGCGAGGGGGCGGCGTGGGCTGGTAACGGCCCTGGGCTCCAAGTGGGGCCCTGCTGCTTTCTGGCTTTGTGACCGGATGAGGAACTTCTTTGGGTCTCTACTCTGTCAGCTGCAAAATGGGGGCGTTTGGACCTCCCGCGGCGGCCGAGAGGAGTTAAGTAGGACAGCAACTGTTCACCGACCCCAGTGCCCGGGGCACGGGAAGGGCCTGGGTCCTCGCACCTGCTGTTGCCATCAGCAGTGAAGTCACCAGAGGAGCTCCTGGAGGGGAGAAAGGTGTCCCACTCAGCCGGGCTCATCACCTTTCCCTGGCAATGTGTTCCGAGTGCCTGGTGAATCTGACGTGAGGACACTAGCACCCTAGGTCTTCTCGTGTGGGCAGAGGCCCGGAGGGAGGGACAGGCTGAGCCGAGGGGCACCGCATGGCACTGCTTATGCCCTGGTGACGACGAAGGATGCACGCCTGCCAGTCTGAGGAGAGTGTGGCTTGCCCCCACCCCCCCGGCTTCTCAGCCCAGAAATGTGTTGGCTGAGCCTGAATCCCGGCCTTGAAATGCAAGGCTCAGGATTCTCCTGGGCCCCAACGATGGGAACTAGGAAAACCTTGCTAACGAAACACAGGAAAGAACCTGCATGCACGTGAGTATGTGCGCGTAGCATGCGTGCCTGAACAGAAAGGTGGGGACCAAAGCCCGGCTCCCTAACGTTTCTGGAGACGAGCAACCTCTACCAGGCTTCAGACCGCAGCAGCCCCACCCCACGGGGCCCGAGCACACCCGGCGGCCGCCCCTTCTTCTTCGGCGCTGTGTGCCACAGCCTGGGCCTAGCCCTGATCTCCACACTAGCCTCCAGGGCCAGTATCATTTCTGACACGGGGACAGACGAGTCACCTGGGCTTCGGGGACCTGACGCCCCTTCTCAGTGTTCGTGGCCTCCTCGCTCCCAGGGGGCGCTGGCCCCTGCGGACCCTGCTGTGCTCCCACGGGCCCCACGGAAACTGCCCGACTCCCTTCTTACCCTCGATGAAGCAAGTGCGTGTTGAGCTCACGCCAGTGATGATCTGACGGCGGTCACCGTTTACGGGGCGGGCAAGATGGCCCGGCCCTGTGCTGGCCCCGCCAGGTGCCGGGCAAGGAGGCGTCCCCACCTTGAGAGGCTCCGTCTGGCCCCCTCACGGTTCCCCTCTCTCCGCCACGGGTCTGATTTCGGCAGAGCTCTCGCGGCGACAGCACGGGCGGGGCCGGGCCCGGGCCCCGTGTCCATGTCGCACCCCCCCCCCCCACCCCGCCCCAGCACCGTGCAGAAGCGGGAACCGGGAAGGGATGCATTAACCGGTGCGACCCCACAATTAAAGCTGCGGCTGTTTACCACGGTGAGAACAGCTCTGCCTGCCAACGCCAGCCGCCATCACGTCTCCCTACTGCCGGCTCCCCCCAAGTGTTTATTTAAGCCAACACATTGCTCTGCTAATTGGATAACATTCCACGTGAAAATAGACCTTTTAAAACAACAGCAGCGGCGGCAAATAAAAACAGCCACAACTGCAAAAGTACAAAGGCGCGGCGGGCTCGGGGAGGGGAAATTAAAGGCGCCTGCATGGGGAAAAAAATTAATATTCCGGTTTCCGGGCTGAGAGTCTATCCTTCCCATCCCTTCTCTTCCAGGCTGGCCTTCCTTTCCTCCTGCAGGACCAGCCTGCTCTGCGCAAAGCGGGAGGTGGGGGCAGCTGCTAAACAGAAGCCCGGTGGCTACCGGTGGCCTCTCTGGGGCCAGGCTGCTTCGGGCTCGGGAGGGCTGGACTCGTGCACTCATGGGCCCGATGCCGGGGCGCTCACTCTTCTGGGTGCGCCCCCAAGAGATGCTCCGGCCCCTCCCGCTGAAATGGCTCTAATCGGTGAGTCGTCCTCTCCCCTGGGTGCTGGGGTGGGCAGTGGCGGGCATGCTGGGGACAGGAGGGGCCGGCACTCAGCTCAAGCGAACGAGCAGACGAGGCGGGGAGCGCCCTGGACGCACGGGCTGTGGCAGCCGGTCAGCACGCAGAGTTACCCAGCTCTGCCCGGTTCTGGCTGCATGACCCCGGCTGACCGACGTCACCGCTCTGAGCCTCAGTTTCCAATGCCACCTACCACTCACCTCCTAGAGTCCCGGGAGGACAAGACGTGACAAACGCAAACGCCCAGCAGCCAAAGACAGGCTTCTAGAAGTTGACGGTTTTGATCACCGCCAAGATGCTGCCCTTCTGGAAACATCAGGGCCCAGAGAGCCACGGGGGCACCTGAGACAGGGAGGCAGCCGTGCACACAAGTGCAGACCCAGGCCACCCGGGGAAGACCACTGCATTTGGGATGGCTTGCGTCCTTGACTTCCAGTCTTCCCTCGTCAGCCTCTGTCCTGCCCCCCTCCACCTCGAGGGAGTAGGTTCTTTGGAAGACATGGCCTCACCACCCCCGGAGTTTTAGGGAACACGGGCACTTTCAGAGGGCCTAGGACTCCGAGGGCTGACAAACGACCTAGGAAGGGGGAACGTGCCAGCTCACCGAGGCTGTGATGAGGGTAGACGGGTCTCCTCCAGCTTAGCGCCTTGGCCCCGGGGGCCAGCGCCAGGCTTCGCGGGGATCGGTCCACGGGGCTCTGCAGCGGCTGCACAGACAGAGCTCGGCGGCCGTGCGGAGATCGGGAGGGACTCATGCAAATCTCCTGCCCGATTCCCGGGGCCGCTGCAGGTTGGGATGAGACAGTGCGCGTGTGGTGTATATATCACGTATAAAAGCCGGTGCGGTCGGTCGCAGGGGCCTCTGACTATTGTCATCAGTTGCCTGGTTACCCTGAGCTCTGCCACGACAGCCTCTGCGGAGCCTTGTGCTAGGATTCTCTTCACGGTTTGGGGGTGTGCGCTTGCCCCAGAGGGGCCTGACGGATGACAAAGTCCCTGATGATGCACGGGCGGGGTGGAAGGCAGTGTCGTGGAGGAAGGTCAGAGGACTCAGGGTGCAGGGTGCAGGGACAGCGCAGATGGGCAGGCTGCCGAGGCGCTGCCTCGAGGGGCGGACCGGGGCTAATTCTCACCTCGGCCAGCTGGTGAAGGGGGCTGGCTGATGCCGGGGAAGGGGCACGGTCCTGGGAGCCAACGTATCTGGGTCCCGGCCCCCGGCCAGACACTATCAGTTTCTCCACTGCTTCCCAGACTCAACACGGAACGCCCAGCTGTCCGTTACCCTCTCCCTTCTCCCTTCTCCCCTGGTACCAACCCCCCCATTTCACCCTCCCCTCCCCTCCTCCTTTCCTCCCATCTGAGCACGGCCCGGGGCCCCCAGGAGAGGCTCTGATGCCAGGTTCCCGCGTGGCCGATGCCAAGAGTGACGCCTTCCATCCCCACGGAGGGTGTCCTGCCGGGCAGTGGGAGTGAACCCCCTCGCGAGGGGTGCAGGTGGGTCAGGCAGGGATCAGTCAAGCTCCGGAAAGGCTTCTGAAGGAGGAGGACTCCTCCTTCCCCGAGTGCTTCCGAAAGAGGACGGCCACTTAGGGGGAGCCTGCCAGACGGATGGGGGAAAGGCGCGTCCCCCCAGCACTCCCACCAATTCCTTCTGTGGGAGTAAAGGTCTCGGGGCACTCTCCTCGGCGTCTCCTTACGGCCTCGCACCCCGTCTTCAGACTCACGGCCCCCCACCCCTCCGAGCCGGCTCGACACGTGCGGCAGTCAGAATCGCATTCGTCGACGTGCAGTGCATGCGGCCCCCTGGGTCAGTGGCGGGCGCTGGCCGTGCCACTCGGAAGACAATGAGGTTCTCCAGACAGACACGGAGAAGGAGAGGGAGGCATGGCTTCCCCGGGAGGCAAAAAGAGCAACGTCCTGCTGGGTCCACGCCGTGTGGAGGGCCGGTTCGCACGCTGGCGGGCACGCGGGGCCCAGGTCCTCATGCGCCCAGAGGAAGGGCTGCGGCGGGGACGCAGGAGCCCGGCCGCCGCCTGTGGGGGGCGAGGGGCAGAGGGGCCAACCCCGGAGGGGCCGCGGGCTGAGTCCCTGCTGTCCTCGGCCGCCCTTTCTCCTCCTGGAGGCCAGAGCGGAAGGCGGGGAGGGGACGGAGGGAGAGGAGCGACCTCCGTGACTCCCCGGGCGCCGTGCCGGCCTTCGGAAGTCACGTCTGCGGCCCGGCTCTGGGGCCGAGCGCTGCCCCGTCTACCTGAGGCGCCCCTCCTGCCCCGGCGATCCCGGGGAACGAAACTGCCACCGACCGCGTCCTGGCAACGCAGCCATTGACGCTGGAGGCTGGGAGCCCACGCCGGGTCTGAGCCTCCAGCCCCAGGAGCCACATCGGTTGGGACATCAGCCCCAGCCCTGGAGAGAGGCCGCCGTGTGCAAGGGACACGCCCTCTAGCTGGGGGTCCGTCCTACCCCTCCTCCTTCTGAGAGCATCTCCCTTGTCACCACCGCCACCCTCCTCCTCCCGGGGTCAGCGCCACTCCGAGGACATCGCCCCCACCCAAACCTCACGACAGCTTGGGGAGGAAAATCCTCTCGCCGTCTCGTAAACGTCGCGGAAGCTGAAACATGCAGAACGTGAGTCAGTCGCTTGCCCGAGGTCCCTCGACAGACAGGGGCAGTACCAGGGTCCCGACTCAGGCCATCTGGCTTCAGAGTCTGTGCTCCACCAACGAGCCCCCTCATCAGAGCCCTCTCTTGGGGGTGAGGGGCGAACCCCTGCTCTTTCTTCCCTGGTCACAATCTCACACGGGAACCCTGAGAGCAAACAGGTGACCAGAGCTCTGTACCCTCACCGCCCAACCCCCCAGAGGCCCCCCAGCAGGGTTAGGGTTAGGCAGGCTGGGGAGGAAACACTGCCCTGCACTTCCCTTCCCTCTGTCTGGGGTGAAGGCACCCCGGCTCTTGACGGAGCAGGGCCGGTGGGAAGGGGGAAGAAATAACTCACTTGTCTCCAGCCTATGGGCCAGGGTTTCATGCGCACCATCAGATGAGGAAACTGAGGCACGGGGCGGGGCTAGGGGAGCCCAGCTGCCGGCAGGAAGGTGCTCTGGACGGCTCCCCTCTGAGCGCATGCGGGTCCCCCCCCCCCCCGCCCCCCAGAGGTGCCCGCGTGCCGCACGCTGGGGGTGACGCCGCGGACAGGAGGCAAGGGAAAGGCTGCCAGCCGAGAAGAAAGGAGAGCAGATGTCCGGACAAACGCGGCCACGTGTGGACAAAACAGGCACTTGAGTTCAAGACGCTGAGACAAAGGTGGCTGGCGAGGCTCCCTGAGGTCCCGGGAGGGCCCTCCGTGCCTGTGCGTGTTCCCAGGGCCCACAAAGGCCGCAGCTGTGTCCCCGAGATGTCACCTCCGGCTCCGCCCACTGGGCCTCTGGCAATGGCAGCTCGCTAAAGGCCGACGGGTGTGATTCTAACAAATAACTCTGCTTTTCCCAGGGAGGTCTCGTGAGAAGCGGAGGGGGTCCCAGGGTGGGTGAGGCCCGCCCGTCGCTTCCCCCGGACCCTTGACGAGAGGGGAGGCCGACAGAGGGAGAAACGCGCAGGTTCGTGAGGGAGCCCTGGGGATTCAGTGGCCGCGAACACAGCCAGACCCCCCGACCACACAGCCTGCGCTCCCACATCTGCTGGGCCCAGCACCCACCCCCGCCGCGCTGCGCCCGGCCCAGATCACGACAGGCCGCCTTGCTTCAGAAACGAGAGGCGTTCTGCCTCCTAGGAGAATTCTGGAGAATTCTGTACCTGTGCCTCTGCACAGCAGCCCCTGCCTGGGCAGACCTTGCCTGTAAGCAGCCCAACCGGCAGGCCCCGGCCACAAGTGGGAAGATGAGGACAAGACACATGTCCCTGTGGGAGCCTCCTCTCCCAGGGCCGCCCCCCTGGACCCTGCCTTCGGGGGGCGCTCGCAGCCGGGAGCTCTGGCTGACCTGGGGAGGCCTGGGAAACCCGCTCACTCCCCCACTTTGTATCCCAGGTTCCTGCTTCTGTCACGTGAGCGGGCGAGGGAGGGAGGGAAGGAGGGAGGGGGACACAGGTCTGCCCCCTCCTCCAACCAAACCCAGGGTCTTGCCTTCTCAGGGAGTTGCACAGATTGGCGGGGTCAGGGAAAGACCAGGAAAACCCCACGGGGCAGGGACATGCCCACATCCGTTAAGGCGTTTCGCTGTTTCTACAAGGGGGCCTGGAAGGCAGGTGGGAGCCGGGGGCGGGGGGGCACTGCCTCACCTTTGCATCCTGCTTCGTGAGGAAGTCCACGAAGCCGAACCCTCGGTGCGAGCCTGTCCCGCTCATCTTCTTCGGCAAGCGGACGGTCTTCAGCTCCCCGAAGGTGCTAGAGACAGAGGGCAAAGCACAGGAGAGCTAAGAACCGGGGCCCACAAAGGGGCTGGGGTGTGTGCGTGAGGGCAGGACCAGCTTACACACTCATCCCCTCTGGTTAGAAAAGACAAGTGCTCACAGGTGCACCCGTGCGCGCATGCACACGCACCGTAAACTGGTGTCGCCTCCCCCACCGGCCAGCTCGCGCTCGGGGCGTGCCTGGCCTTCTCCTTTCCGATCCCGGCCTTCCCGCTGGGCAGGGAGGGATGATGGGGTTGGAGACACGGATGGAGAACTTCCAGTTCCTCTGACAGGCTGGCACCCTCGGCCTCCCTTCGCCTGTGGGGCTGAGGATCTGGCAGGAGGCATGTGTGGGCTGGGGGAACGCAGCCCCACACAGGCAGGGCCAGGGCCTGGGATCCGGACGCGGGAGGAGGGTCTCCTGACCTGAATCCGCCTGCACGGCTGAGCCGAGCACACAGCAAGCTTGCATTGAGCAAGCAGGATGAGCCTCTTCTCCTGGCCCCGGGACGCGGGGTGTCTCCTCAGTGCTCCCCGCGGGAACCAGGCGCCGTGACTCCCTCGAAACCCCACCTCCCCTACCTCCGAGCTTTAGTTTTGAGATCTGCTAAGCCAAAATCAGGCAAAGCTCTAGGGAAGAAAATGTCGCGCCCCCACCCCCCCCCACCCCAGTCAGGGATCAAACAGGTAAACAGCTCGGACCATCCCCTGCCCTCCCTCACCCCAGCCCCGGAACCGGCCTCTCCTCTCAGATAAGTGTTTGAGAGATTCCCGGACAAAAGGATCAGGCCTGACTGGCCCTCCTGTCTCACTTCCCAGCCCCAACCCCACCCTCACGTCCGTTTATCAAATATATATGCACAAATCGCTGCCAATAAATATTTAATGTGCGCGGCGTCTGAAGAGCTGTTATTGTATTTGGAAATCTCCACACACTTGCGGGCGCCCGGGCACACACACACGCGGGCTCAACGGCCCAGGATGCTTCAGGGCCAAAGACCGATTGGGTGAAAAACACAGTAAAGGCCGTAAGCCCTCGTGAAATGATATAAGCTAAATCCGAGGCGTTAACCCGCGGCCCTGCCAGCATGACCAGGCATCGGCCGGCCCAATTTCCGAAGGCAGGATGGTGGGTAAATGCGGCATTATGAATCCTCAAAATGAATCTGCACGTCTGCCCGCGGCTCCCCCCAGGCTGGGGAGAGGGCCAGCCTCCCGGGGAGGGGAGGGGCTGGAGGGGGCAGGCGGTGGGGCCCTGTCGGTCTGCCCGCCCGGCTGAGGCTCTCTGGCTCCTTCAGGCGGCAGGGCTGGGGCCCAGGGGCTGGGCAGGTGGGGACAAGCAGGAAGGTGAGGTGGGAGGGCGGAGGAGTCCAGCCTGCAAACCCTGCTTTATTGTGCCACCTAAAGGCCGACACAGCCCATGACAGACAGACGCGGCCTCTCCTCCTCCGCGGGAGCCCCGGGGCCTTGGCCAGGGCGGGCGGGCGGGCAGGGGGATGGCGGAGCTTTCTCGCAGGCTTGTTGGGTAAACGGTCCTTTGGCTCTGGGTGCTTCAGAGGGACACGGGGGTGCTGCAGGGAGGGTGTGCCTGAAGGGCACGAGGACCAGACCGCGACAGCAGTCAGACAGAGCACCCATGTGCCCAGGCCGTGCGGGGTGCCGTACCGACAAGGGTGCGGACCCCCGATGGGTGTGGGGGTCCTCCCTCCTCCCTGCCCCAGGCTCCAGGCTCCTGCCGGCCTTGGCGGGCTCGCCGTGCCTCTCAACCAGGGCACTGGTGTGGACACCAGGGTGCCCTCTGCCTCCCCCTGAGGCTGGATGGAGCTCAGCTCTGCAACAGCAGAAGCCACATCTATCTTGCTTATCAGGGGCTCCGCAGCGAGGAGCCCAGGGCCTGGCTCACGGGGATGAACAAGCAAGAACACAGGAGCCCCGGACCGCAGACACGACCACCCGTACCTAGCCGCCGACACGCATGGGGACGTGCCGAGGACTGCGTGAAAACAGACCACGGGGTACGTACGAACAGCACCGAGGTGAATTAGTCTCCCCACCTCCATTTTACAGATGGGGAGACTGAGCTCAGGGAGGCAGCAGCTCCTGTTAGCAAGTGGCAGGGTTAGGATGCGAATCCGGGCGGGTCTGATGTTAAGCCGGAGCACGGCATTCGGTTTTCCTCCAACTGTCTGGACGGGGGCCGTCCACTTTCAGGAGTGGCGGGGGTGCGGGGGGGGGGGGTCCTCTTTCGGAGGTCTGGCCCCCCCGTCTGGCGTAGGGCTGGAAGGGGGTGGCTGGGAAGGGCTTGCTCGGACTCCCGTGGATCCGGTGACTCACCCGAGACCCCAGGGCTAGAGAGGGCGACTGAGTCCCAGTTCCTCCCTGCTCACGCCATGTGCCAGCTTCCTGCCTCTGCCCCCACGGATTACCATCCTGTCCCTCGATGGTCCCCGTGGCCTCTGCCCAGGTCTCCCCGTAGCCCTGATTTCTGGCGAGCTGGCCCATGTGAGCGTGTGCGTGAGAGAGGGAGGGGGAGAGGAGGCTGTGGACGTTCTGTGCATGGCAAGCAGCTGAGGGTCTGGAGAAAGGCAAGGAAAATAATTAAAAGGTGGAGAGAAAAGCTGATGAGGAGAGGCGGAAGGCGGTGTGCTTACGGGGCCGGGAGGACGTGGCACTGAGAGCTTGGTGCGGGGTGGGGGGGCGGGGTGCACGGCAGAGCGGTGCCCTTGGATCCACGAGGGACCACGTGCAGAGATCCAAGGGGGGGCCTTGGGGAGGCCACAGCCCCTGTCTGCACACGTGAAATACTGTGTCCAAAGGCCCTGGTCCTTTCGGAAATCCCTGGTCCTTTCCAGGGCTCAGGGAAATGGTTATGTGAACGTGTTTCTCCCTCCCTTCTGAGAACGGCACCAGAGAGAGCTGGTGGGTTGAAGGGGCAGCTGCAAGATTAGGGTTCCATCTTAGAAGGAACTCCCCGAGGCCCGGGAAGCCCTGAGATGAACAGGCAAGGCTTCAAGACACGGTTGTTGCTGCCGAGGCCCCAGGCGCCGATGCCCGAATGCCTGTGGGGTGCTCGTCCTTTTATGGACAGACTCCAGGGGCGCCTGGGTGGCTCGGTTGAGCGTCCGACTGCGGCTCGGGTCATGATCTCGCAGTTCGTGGGTTCGAGCCCCGCCTCGGGCTCTGTGCCGACAGCTCGGAGCCTGGAGCCCGCTTCGGATCCCGTGTCTCCCTCCCTCTCTGCCCCTTCCCCGCTCACGCTCTGTCTCTGTCTCTCAAAAATAAATAAACATTAAAAGAACAATTTCGAATACAGTTTCCAGGCGTCATGACTGGAGGGCAGTAATGCTGCTGCCTCTGTTTCCCCAGGTGAGAAAACCAGCGGCCGGGAGGCCCAGCGACCCGTCCACGTCCCACGGCCGGGCGGGCGCTTTCTCACGGCTGCCGCTCCTCCGGCCGGAGGACAATGCTGGGGAAGGTGGATGGTCCTGGCTGCTTGTATCACCGCGCGGGATAATATAAGGCTGATGCTAATGATCTCGCAGCTATATCGAAAGAGAATTAAAAAGAAAAAAAAAAAAAAAGGTTGGGGGGGGAAATCGATGAAGTACCTTTAGCTCCTTGGAGATAAGCGATATATAAATACCAGCCATTATTAAGGTTCTTATCTGACAGGAAGGTCCACGGAGCCATTTTTAAGAGTGGCTTTTGAAGGGAGTTCTGCACGCTCCCCCCCCTCCCTCCCCCCCCCCCCCCCCCCGCCCCCGTCTCCTGGGAGCAGAGGCCGCTGCCTGGGGGAGGCCGGGTAGGGCCGCCAGGGACCAGAGAGAGAGGAGAATCACAGGGCACCCAGGAACTCCCCCCAGCCCAGACCCTGCCGCTCGGGGAAGGAGACGCGCACGCTCCCCACTGTGTAGATAATAGAAACCACAAAATAGCAATTACTGTATCAGAAGCTGTGAATACAGAGGACATACCGGGCTTTTAAACACGGCCCTCCTTCCCTCCCCCACCCGCTCACACTTCATAACAAACTCGCACCTCACTTTTCCAATTATTTCATTCACCTTGGGTTCACCAATTACTCCCCCACGCGGCGGCCCCACCCCCCTCTGCCGCACCCAGAGCGCACGACTGCCGGCAGACCGGTCGGTGGGTTTGCCACAACCGGAGTTTGTTGTCACGTTTCTAATTTCTTCCCAGGCGGGTAGGGGTGGGAGGGGGGAGAGTGGAGGAAGGGGTGGGAGGGGGGCGCGAGGTGTTGAGCGAGGCGAGCCAATTACGCCCGGCCCTCGTAAACAGGTCTGGGCATGCAAATCATGTCTGCACGCAGGCCCGAACGCAGGCACAATATGTGTGCGTGTGTGGGTGCGTGTGTGCATGCGGGGACGTCCTCCCTCTGCACACGCTGCACACCCCGTGGCCGGACCACAGCCCTGGCCGGTGACTGCTGGGGCCCTCTGGCTGTGCTACTGAAAACGGATGAATCGTCCGCTCCCTCCTTGTTTGAAGCGATGGGATCAGGAGGAAGGAGTGAGAAAAGAAAGGTGAGGGGGAGGCAGACAGAACCCTCCAGAGATGCACAACTTGACAGCCGTACAGCTGCTCTGGTGCCTGGGTTCCGGGGCTTAATGAGGGGGCTGGGAGGCAGCCTGACCCTCTGGCCTGCACGCTGACACCAAGTGGGGGTCGGGCACACCTTGACAAAGAGCCCAGGCCCCTCTGTTCCCAGGATGTGCGTCCTTTCCGCCTCCCTACTTAGCTCTGCCGGAGGAACCGGCAATCCCAGCAGAAGTGCTGAGTCACGTGGGGAACTTTGTTGGCATGACTTCTCTTCCACCTGCGCTCAGTGCACTGCTGACGGAAAAAAAAAGAATCAGCCGTCACCCGAGGGACGCAGAGGCAGACAACAGTGTGGTCGCAACAGGACGAAGGGGCGGTTTGCGATAGGGATACGCCCGAAGCTTCCTTCTCTTCCTTCTGGAGGGAAGAAGAAAGGGCTCAATCTCTCGGCCAAAAAAAAAAAAAAAAAAAGCCTTTCAAATAGAGCCCCTTTTCCAACACGCACAGCACATCCGTCCGTTCCCCCAGCACTCCAGGCTACGAGCCCCTCGGCATGTTAAACACCTGCTGTACAGGATCTCACGGCAGCCGCGTGAGCGAGGCACGGCTGCTCCCGTTTGACAAACGGAGCAGATGGGGCTCAGAGAAGTCACGTGATTTCTCCAAGGCCGCTCAGCCAGTCGTTGCGTACCACAGGGGGCAACGGGTCTGGCCCCAGGTCCTGTAGGCGGCAATGAGCCGCGCTGGGCTCAAGGTGGGCGGCCTGTCCCCTTGTGCCTGTGATCACGCAGGGCTTACGGGTGCTGTCTGGTGGACCAACAGCCAGCTGAACGCTCCCTGTGTGCCGGGTACTCGGAGGGAGGCAACAGTGGGCCAGACACCAGCCTCGGTCTCAGGGGATGCTCGCCTGACGGCGAAGAGCCGGCAGGCGGGCGGTGGGCCCCTCTCTGCCCTGCCAAGGCAAGGAGAGACAGGCCACCTCGAGGCAAACCCCTCCCTCCGTCCACGTTAGGTGATGTCTGCAGTACCGTGAGGCTGCGGGACAGGACCCATCACCCCAACCCCCCAGCTGGGGCGTCCAAACCAAAGCCTCTGATCCAGGCAGCCTTGTCCGATCCTCCAGCCTCACAAACGGGGAGGGAAGGCTAATCCAACAACACTGGCTTTCCTCCTGCTCCTGAAGCCACCAAACTCAAGCCTACCTCAGGACCTTTGACCTCACCCTTCTTGTTACCTGGACCTCTCCTTCCCTAGACGTTCCCACAATCAACTCCTGCCCGTCATTCGATTTCTGCTCAAATGCCACCTTTCCAAAGAGGCCATTCCGCTGAATGTTCCCCACCCCCCCTCGCCCCCCTCGCTGGCCACTGTCCCACCTGCGCACCGAGGGCATGGCTTGTTTCCTTGTCCTTGCCCTCCCTCTTCTAGAAACAGAAAGAACACTCTGAGACGGCAGAGGTCGTGCCTCGCACACACGCCCACCATCCGGGCACCCACCCGGCACCCGTGGGCCCTCCCTGACTTGCAGGTCCCTATCCTCCCCGTGCCTCTGCTGTTGTGGCCACGCGGTCACGTGTGGGGGCAGGACACTCAGTCCTTCTGTCCTCAGGACGCGTCTTCACGGGCCACAGCCACAGCTTATTACAAGGAGCGTTTGGCCCCCGGGGCCAGCGCCTCTCCCCAGGTACCCACATCCACCCCTTCGATTGCGGTGAAGAAACAGCAGGAAATACAGACGGGGCCGACTCAAGTAGTTACGAGGGGACGGGTCCCTAGACTGGGACGTTCAGAAGCGAGCCCTGCTGGGTAAGGGCGGATGCGGGTCCGTGCAGACGGCCTCGGCCAAGGGGCGGGCAGGCAGACTCGCGGCCGCTGCTCCCCCCCCCAAAGGCTGCCTGGTGAGCGGAGACACGCTGTGGCCTGGAGCCTCGTGGGGCACGGGCTCTCGGGGACATTTAGCGGACGCAGACTGAGGCGTGCAGCTTCTTCCTCTTTTGTTCTCGCTCGCTCTCTTGTTAAAGGGTGGCTGTTAGACTGAACTTTTCCAATTACTCACCACTCATCACGGTGAGAGCCGGAGGCGGAAAGGTTACCTGCTCACCATCGGGAGCCAGCCTTCCTTTCATTTTTGCCTCTTGGAGGCTGAAAAATGGCCCGGTTTCCGAGAAAGTGAGAAAAGTGGCACGGGGAACAGCATTTAGCTTTTCTCAATAGCCTTTCACGGGGTCCTTTCCAGGCAAGCGTGACCCTCTCGTTTTCTAGATGAGGAATCCTGGGGAGGAGCAGTTAAATGGTATCTCTGAATCAGAGCTGGGGCCCGAGGACTCTCTCGAGAGGCTCCTGACAGGAGGGGACGTGGCCCTGGGAAATGGAAGGTCTGGCCTGGCTCTGCCCTCACCAGCTGGGTGACCCTGGCTGAGCTGTTTCCAGGCCGGACTGATGAATGGGGAGGAGAGGAGGGGAGAGGAAGGGAAGACGGACGGACGGAGAGAGGACACATGGGCACAGGGGAGGAGAGTCTGATCTGCCCTAGGTTCAGGGCCACTGCTCCACCAGAGGGGGCAGGGGCCACTCGGCCCCAGTCTGGATGGCCAGCTGGACACGTGGGCCCAGGAACAGATCTGTTCTTTCCTCTAAACAGGCCTACAGTCGAGATTCTTCTGAGAAATGAGATTTTTTAAAAAGGGTTTTTTTTTTTTTTTTAATGTTCTATTTATTTTTGAGAGAGAGAGACACAGACATGAGCAGGAAGGGGCAGAGAGAGAGGGAGACACAGAATCCGAAGCAGGATCCAGGCTCCGAGCTCTCGGCGCAGAGCCCGACGCGGGGCTCGAACCCACGAACCGTGAGATCATGGCCTGAGCCAGAGTCGGAAGCTCAACCGACTGAGCCCCCCAGGCGCCCCGGAGGAATGAGATTTTTTTTTTTTTTTTTAATTTTTTTTTTTTCAACGTTTTATTTTTATTTTTGGGACAGAGAGAGACAGAGCATGAACAGGGGAGGGGCAGAGAGAGAGGGAGACAAGATCGGAAACAGGCTCCAGGCTCCGAGCCATCAGCCCAGAGCCCGACGCGGGGCTCGAACTCACGGACCGTGAGATCGTGACCTGGCTGAAGTCGGACGCTTAACCGACTGTGCCACCCAGGCGCCCCAGGAATGAGATTTTTAAATACTGGTAACAAGGCCAAGACATTTGAGACACTGTGTCCCCAAATCAAATGAGCAGACGCACCTGTGGGCTTGCCCGATCATCACCGCCACATCCGGGTCCCGGTCCCGATTTGGTTCCAAGAGATGGGAAGCGGTGGTCTACTTCCAAAGTGACAGAATTGCCTCACCTCCGTGTTACCCAGGACCGGGTCCCTCCCGGCGCCCTGCGGCCCAGCGGCCCTCTTGCCGGCTTGTGTTCACGCAACGCGACCCGTGTGGGGTTCTAAGCTCCTTGAGCTGGAGAGAAGGCCTTGCCGGGGTGGTTTGCTCTACGGCATCGACCCCAGGCACCGACAGTCTGTGGCCACACCTGCCCTGAACGAGCACCGGTCACCGCCCTCCAGGACCCGTACCCGGATTTGAGGCGTGGTAGGAATTTGAACGTGCCTCGTCTTTCGTGCGCTACGGGTCCTTCATTCGCTCAGCAACGACTTCCTGAATGTGTGCTGGGCTCTGAGCGGCAAAAGAGCAGCGGCCCAGACGCGCTCTGGCCTCCACCGGCCGCAGCCTCTTCCTTCCTTCCTCAAGGATTGTAAGCCGGTGGTTTCCTTTTTTTTTTTTTCTCTCTCTCTAATCCCGGAGCGATGCGTTGAGCATTCATCTCCGATATTCGTATGCTTTTGATTCGGAAACGTGTACATACCGCTGTTCCACTGCATATGTACGTCTTTAAATACTGAACTATTAGAAGACTTGAAAGGATGAGATAAAAAGTAAGTAGAAATGGAAATTCTAATGTTTTTCTCCTGTTCCTCCAACTGGCTGTCATAGGCCATGTTTTTGGGGGGGGGGGGAGGGGTCACACCTTTTGAAGGCACACAACGGGCCCAGCGGTGTTGAGTTTATTCCACGGATAACTGGAGGCCGTCCTCAGCAACCCGTGAAGCAGGAGTTACGCACCTATGTTACATATGGAGAAATTAAGGCTCAGTCTGCTTAAGGGATTTGAGGGAAAACTCACAAGGCTATATAGTCAATGGCAGAGCCGGGACTCAACCTTAGGCCTAATGAAATTCTAAAGCCTGTGATCTTAACCGTGGCCTTGCAAGAGAGGGGGTCCATCTGTGCATGGGTGAAGGATTTAAGAAGCAAATGAAGGCTGAATACTGTCTGCTAAACCTGAGTAGAGTCCTTAGAAAATGTCACAAAAATAGTTTTAAGGTAAGAGGCAACTTTTTAAGAACGATTTTTCAAACCAGTCCTGAAAGATAGTCATAGGTACTTTATGGAAAAAAGGCTCCTGGAATTAAATAAATTTGAGAGCTGTCTGGTTCAAGAGACTTTCGCAAGCTTCTCTGCTGCAGACCTTGTCAGTGCCTTGGAGGTCCTAGGTACATGCAAGATGGATCTGGAAGTGAGAGGGAAGACCTGGTATTTTTCAAACTCATCTGGTAACTGAACCCCTCCGGCCGCCAACAGGAAAACCTATTAGCATCTCTCAGAATGCAGCTGGGAAATGTAATTTGGGAGATGGAAAGGCAGGTAGTAACCATGGAAGGCCCGAGCACTCACACGGGGGTGAAGCCGCTAACTCGCCAGGGGCTCTGAGCGGTGGGGAGCTGCTGCAGGGGGTCTGGTTTCAACGGCGAGGGGCCAGGTTCCCGCATCAGTGAAAGAACAGAAGCACGGAGTCAGATGTGGGTTCAGATCCCAGCCCTACGCCTGACGTCCCCTTTCTGAGGCTCAGCTCCGGCACCTGAAAAATGATCATCCCGCCCTACGAGGCTGCTGGACCCAGGGTTCCTGGCGTGGAACGGGAATGAAGGAACGGAAGCTGGTGTCGGCAACGCCCTTGACCATAAAAAGGATCCGCAGGCGTGCCAAGCAAGGGACGGCTTCCAAGCCCTACGGCATTTCAGGTCGGAGCTAGAAGGAGCCCGCTGGGCCGGTCAGGCCCCTCCTGGCGGACCCCAGGGGTTTCTAGCGGAGAGCTGCCACGGGACAGCCAGATGGGACCTTGTGATTCTTGGTGCCCCGAAAAAGGCAGCAATTCTCCGTCTTTCCCACATGACCCACGTGATGATAACTGGAAGAAAAACTGTCCCCAGGGAGGCATCCCTCAGCCAGACCCAGGCACCCCTGTGTCCCCTCGGGCGGAGCGAGGCCCCCGGATCAGCCCGTGCTCGGAGGGAGAGGAGCAAGACGCAACCCCTGGCCTGGGGCGCACGTTCTGGTCAGTTCCACGCCTCTGCCGGGCTGAGTTAATGGAATCCGCAGTGGCTGCTCTCCCCCACTTTCTCCCTCTCTAGTCTTCAGCTGCCTCAAGTACAGCTAATCCCATTACAAGGAAATAAAGTGGATAATTCAGGCTAATGAAATCGTTACAAGAATGTGGCCAGCCAGAGGTGGACATTCAGAACCAATTTAACACCCTTTGGTGTCATTATCCTCAGTGCAGGAAATGCTGGAGAAGAGGAAGGAAAAAAATGAAAAAGGGAGAAAAAGAAAAGCCCAGCCTCCTTCTTGTTGGCTTAACTCTGGCTGAAGAATGGATCCGCCGCGTATCTTGCTCGTTGTTGGTATCTCCGCCAAGTCCCGTGTATCTCCACGGTAACCCCAGGGAATATCAAAGCGGGTGGGGCGAACCCGGAAGTCACCCGCCACGGGGAAACCCGCGGACCCCTCCACACCTTTCGTTCTGCCCAAATCTGTTGCTGCTCCGGCAGGGACCACGAAGGGGGGACCCCCCGGGCCCCAAGATACCACCAAACTCTGAAGCCTCTGACGCTGAGTGGAGCAGGAGAAGCAGGGGTGACCTCCCAGGCGAAACAGAGCAGCCGGCAGGACCCTGTCTCAGGTGGGCCTGGGGGGCCGAGCAGGGGGCCGCCGTCCCCACTGGCCCACAGCCCCTCATGCCGCCTGCTGCCAGGTCACGTCCAGGCCTGCTGGGAAGGCTGACTCGAGAAATAGCCACTCAACCTCGGAGCACCCGCGACCCGCACTCGGGTCAGATGGCTCCGACCGGGGGCCGGCTCCTGCCCCTGCCGTGTCGCCACACACTCCGGAAGGGCCCTGACAGTTGCCTTTCCTTTGGATCCATTTCAGGGCTCGGGACCTTAAGGAGGACGGCACCTACCCCGAATCCCCGTCATCTCTAGTCGGTTCCCATCAGCTTGACGCTCTCTTCCACGTGAGTCCTAGGCTGTTCTAACCCCTCAGACTAAGGGCACCAGTCTCCAGTGACCCGGGTCCTAACTGGGGAACACGCATGGCAGGTGGAGAAGGAGGAGGAGGAGGTGAAGGGAAGGGATCCCACAGATGTGAGAACTTCCGCTGAGCTCGCGGGGTTGTGTAGAGATCTTAGGTGGCCACGTGGGGCAGAAGGGAGTTACAGTCACTGGGGGTTAGAAGGCTCCCGGGGACGGTCCCCCGCCCAACCCCCCGGTTCTTTGCGCCGAACAGCAGTCCTCAGTAACCAACGCCGCCCTCCACGTGGCGAGCGACAGGAAAGCCTCTGGGGAGACTGAAGACGGGCAGCCTCACAGCCTGCAGGACTTGGGGTGCACCAACACATATGCCCCACTCACGGCCTCTGGGCCCCGCCTCTGCTGACCTCCCTGGAGGGGCACAAAGTGGCACACGTCTACATCCAGGCGAGTCCACGTGATGTCCCGGCAGCAGCTCTAGAAAGGGCTGGGACGGGGGCAGGGGCCCTGGCCGGGTCCAGTGAGCCCTCCTGGGAACACCGATGGGATGGGAGCCAATGCCACGACTCAGGGGCCGAGGACAGAGACTCGGGGAGCCAGGGGCTCGGAGCAAAGCAGGCCGCATGCCGTCCAGGCCACGCAGCACCTGCCCACTCGCCTAGAAGCCCGAGGACCCAGAAGGAAGACAGGGGGCCCCCAGAACTGACGACGCCACGACACCCACGCGCTAAGCTTCTGCCGGCCATTCGCGGGCAAGCCATTGCCCCTGCCCCTGCCCCTGGCCCGCTGAAAGCCTGTTTACTTTTTCCTTTACAAACTTGCTCCTCTAACTTCTCATCCCGGAGCAGCTGAGAACGGCAAAGGGGTTAATAGAGGCGGGCGCCTAAAAGGCCTCAAGAAGTGACAAGCGACAGGCACGGATCAGACCAGGGGCCCCGCACGCTTTCTCTGTCCAGAGCCACAGAGTAAATATTTTTGGCTTTGCAGCTCCTCAGCTCTGACACTGCAGAAAGCGAGGGGTCACAGGCAGTGTGTACACGAACGGGTGTAGCCATGTGCCGATAAAACTTGATTTCCCAAACAAGGTAAAGGGGCGGGGCGGGGGGGGGGGGGGGGCTGGTGCCACACGAGCCTTATTTTGCCAACCCCTGAATTAGCCAAAGAAACCCCACCAAAACACGATTCTTTCCTGGCAAGATGCAGCAGTCCGGGCCTGTCACGTGTTGGGAACCCGACGTGGGGCTCGATCCCACGAACCACGAGATCACGACCTGAGCTGAAGTCAAGAGTCAGGTGCTTAACTGGCTGAGCCGCCCGGGCACCCCTGTTTCTGGCCACTCTTGTGACCCAGATCGTAGACACCACTGGGCACAAGAGCCAGAGGGCGGGGAGGGGGCCGGTGCTGGCTGGTGCCAGGCCGGATGTGCCACCTTCACGGCTCAGAGCAACCCCACGGGGCGGCAGTCCTCCCGGGGCGAGGGGAGGTCTGTCCGAGGGCCTGCGCCCAGGCCCGTGGAGCTCCCTGACTTCCGGCTCTGCCACCCTGCCCCTGGGGGCACAGCAGCCCACTTCTGCCCTTGAACGAACTCCTCAGGTTCTAGCCGTGCCCGCCGGCCACCGGAAGCCATCAGGCAAACGACGGAGGAAGCACAGAAGAGGCCGAGGAGATGACGACAGATACAGAGAGCAGCTTCTAAAGAGCTGGGCATTCCAGAGGCTGGGGTGTGCCTCCGAGAGAGCGGAGGAGCCTCAGCATCTGATCTTCCAGGAAAAAGCCAGGCCTGCGGCCACAGGGGATGACAGCCAAGACATGTCTGCAGGAAGGCGAGAGCGGCGAATCCACAGCGCGGGCCAATCGATGGCAGGCGCTGGAGGCCGTCCTGGGGGCACGGCAGGGGACAGGGGACAGGGAGCGAGGACAGTGATTCATGCCGCTGAGCCTGCCAGCACCGAGGGGGAGGACAGGCGCTCGCCTTGGCTGGGACAAATATTATTTTTAAAAGTCTACGGAAGAAAACAACAATAAAACAACTCAGGCTCGGGGTGGCTGGCGAGTTTTTGGATGCAGGGAGAGGAGGAAAGAGATTTGCGAGAGGGACCGTTTGCTTGGGGCCGAAAGAACCCACGCAGAACTCCACTCGGTCGGAGAACGGGGAGGGGAGGTGGAGAATCAGGTGGTCACCAGAGGCTCAGAGCCACGGGTGTCGAACCCGGGCCACGCGCGGTGTGGGGTCTGGCACGGAGCCATGGGCTCCGGAGGGCAGGTTCGGGGGGGTTGCTGCGGGTGAAGGAGAGGCGGGGACCGCGAGGACCGTGAGTGTGGGTCCTGCCGTGGAGCATCCGGGTGTGTGGGGTGGGGAGGCGCCTCCCTGATAAGACAGCCCGTTAGGGCCAGACAGGACCTCGGGGCTGGGACGACCGAGGAGCCGCAGGCAGAGGGTGCAGGGCAAAGAGAAAACCCCTTCCCCGGAGGGAAGGAGGCCCCGTCTGCAACGACCACGGCCCCCACGGTGAGTCGAGGAGCCACCCTTTGCAGGGTTCGCGAGGAGGGAAGACGTAAATTATCGTGTGTCTGGCGACGCACAAGGCCCTCCACACGCTTTGTCGGCTCCCTCGCAGCAGCCAGGAGACGGGCCGCGTGTGCCAATCCGGGCTGTGCCTCTCCTTCCTCGCTTCCCTCCTTGTCCCATCTGCAAGACGAGGGGGCGCGGCCACAGCTTTTCCCGAGGCAGCAGGCCCGCGGTGACCTGGGCCCCGGGGGTGGCCACGCGCTGGGCTGGGCAAAAGCAGTCAAAGGTTTCTGGGCCCTCCTGGGGCCGGGTGGGAGGTAATTAAAAGCAGACCCGGTTTCTCCGGCTGCACTCAAGCCCCCAGCAGAAGAGAAATTCTGTCCCCATCACGTGCGGGGTTTCCCGCTCCCGGTGGGGAGTTGGCGCCCCGTGTGTGGGGTGGTCCCGACCCCAGCTGGGAGACGTCGGGAGTCTGGAGGCGTAGGTGGTGCGTAGGGGTGCCGAGCACAGGCTGGGGGGGTCAAGCTGGCGCCTCGGCTTGCTCATCTGTAAAATGGATTAACTGAGATACTACGTCTGGGGCACTTCACGGGCAGCTGGGCCCACGGCGAGCGCTCACAAAGAGGCAACGAATGCGGGCATCACGTCAGGCAAGTACGGACAACTGTGCGTGTGCTCTCCTCCCTCTTCCAGATGAGGCGCCCGCCCCGCCTACCTTCAAGGAGCCAAGCCACAGAGGTGGCCCTGGAAGCCCACGGATCGGTGTCCCTCTCCCAGGGGGCTGTCCCTGTGGCCACAGGGACGCTCTGTCTTGTTTCACCCTCCCCACCTGGACCCAGGGAAGTGCCCCCTGGGCGTGGTTTGCACACTGGGATTCTGGGGGATGATTTCCCTTGAAACAAGGTTCCCCTTGCGGGGGACAACCCCCCTCCCTGCTACGCCAATGACCACGGCTGGGATCCAGGGACATTTACTGAAGGTGCGTGGGGGGGGGGGGGGGGGGGTGGGAGGTGGGGACAGTTACTATGGCAGAGCCATCACCTGCTCTCCAAATACCCACGGCTCCCACGCCTGCCAGCCCCCGCGGGCAGGTGGAGCCATGAGGTCCCGACTGGCCTGTGAAGCGTGAGCACAAGGAAGCCTGAGCGTGGCCGTGCGGCTGTCTCTTCCCCCGCCAAGGAGAAGCCCGAAAACCACACGCTGAGCCGCGGGGTTGTTCCCACAGCGCAGAGCCCATCCTGACTAACGCGGGAACGAGGACAGAAGCGCTTGGGGGCGGGGACCGAGCTGCCTCCAAGCAGGAGCCGAAACGCAAAGCAGAGAAACCCAAGAACGGCAGCCCCTGGGACGGGAGCTCCAGGAGACGCGTCTCCAGAATCCAAGTCTGGTTTGTCCCTCCGTGAAAGTGGTGGCACTTCCGACGTGCCCGGCACTTCGCCAGGTGTGCCGAAGGTGCGGGGACAGCGAGGCCCCGCGCCTGCCCAGTCTCGCGAGTCCTTCAGCACTGGGGTGGCTCTCCCCGTTTCCAAATGATAATGAGGAGAAAGCCACCAGGGGCCAAATGTGGCCTTCCACCTGCCTGGGTACGTAAGGCCGACCTGGAACACAGCTATGCCCGCTCTGTGGCACAGACCACGCGGCCCAGAAGGCCGAAAATATGGCCTCTCTGGCTCCGCGTTCGTGTTCTCCGGGGAAACAGAGGCAGCGGGATACGTACGGGACATAGAAAAAGCTCGACCGCCCGGGACTGGCTCACGCTCGCGCGATCACGGAGGGCCAAGCAACTCCGCCCTCTGCGGCCCGTCCGCAGGCTGGAGGCTCAGGGAGGCTGGTGGTGTGGCCCAAATCCAAGGGCCCGAGACCCGGCGGGCCTGACGTACCGGCCCTGGTCTGGGGGCCCAAGAGCCAGGTACAGCGATGTCCAGGGGAACGTCCCAGCGGAAGCGGAGAGCAGATTTGCCCTACTCCCTCAGCCTGCACGGTGCCCGCCCCCGCCGGGGAGGGCCGCGTGCTTTACGCACGTCACCAGCCCACAGCGGACATCCTCCCCAACACCCTCACAGAGGCCACCCCGGAAAAAGTGTCTTACCAGCTCTCTGGGCACCGGATGGCCCCGTCGAGTTGGACATGCGAAGTTAACTCCCGCGGGCTCTGCCCAGGAAGGCTGGCAACCCCAGTTCTAGAGCAATCTCATCCCCGGGGCCCCGAGCCCAGTCCACAAATTAATACATATATTTGCTATTTATACTATGCCTTTTCACAGCTTTTACGCTGCCTGGTGTTTTCTAGAAAACATATAAAACAATTGTTTCTATCAATCTATAAAACAAAACAAAACAACATCAGACGTATAAATGCAGTAAATACGTGTGTACGTAACATATATACAGGTGTACCAGAGAAGTATTTTTTTATGTTAAAAACGTTGAAAAACGTTAAAGGGAGAAATGAGGCCCACGGACACCTCAATTACTGGTCCTTCCAACCACAGGTGGATTGCAGCCCATTCCTCCCTCCTAAAAAGTGTAGTGCTAAGAAACTAATGTTCTCTCTTGATCTGTGTATCCAAGGTGCCCAGGAGAACCACTAGCTTCCCTCATTCCCTAGGCTGCCAGGGAGCTCAGGCTACATCCAGTATCTCACTGCAGAAACCCACCTAGGCCAAGTCTTCTGGCCCAAATATGGCCCTCACCTGCACACAGCTCCAACTGCCCCCTCCCAGGTCTATTTCCCCAGACGCCCTATGGAGGGCATCACCCTGCCTCCCTTATGGGTGTGTGTGGTGGCAGGGGGGGGGGTGGGGTGGGCGGAGAGGGGTGGGGTATTTCTTCCCAGCGTCCTTCTCCTTTGGGTACCACCCCCGCCCCCGCCCCCACCAGCAGTTCTGTCCTGCCCGCTACAACAACAGCTCCCCTAGGAAGTCCCTCCTCCGCCCCCGACTGCTGTCTGGTGCCCCACCTTGTCACCCTGGCCCCTGGGGCAGTGACGGGGGCTGCCAGAGAAAACACAGGGCGCGTGGCGACATGAGAATTTCAGATAAAGAACAAGGAACTGTGTTTAGGGTCAGCGTGTCCCAAATATTGCGTGTGACACACACCAAAAACCAACAAAACAGAAACAAAACGAATCACCTCACCTCGCTGTATTTAAAACCTTTTTAAAATCTGAAATTCAAATTGAACTGGGCATTTGGTATTTTTATTTGCCACGTGTGACACCCGTGTAGTGACATATTTTTGCTGTGGGGTCTCTGGGCGCCCCCCTGCCCCCTCCTCCACCGGTTCCCCATGGGCTCCACAGCTCTGCCCGCGTCTGTGAAGCATGCATTTAAAGCAGAGGCAGGAATTCTGCTTCCAGCGGGCACCCTGACAGATATGAAGGCTCTTACCCTGTTGGCCTTGTCCTGATGACAGTCTTCTGTCAAGTGGCTTCCAATCCTTGGGGTGAGTTGTTTAGACTCCACACTGCCCCAGGGCCTGTGGGCTCCGCCTGCCTCAGTCCCGACATCTCAGATCAGAGCCACCCCTTTCAGGAAGCCTTCCCTGACCACCTGCACCGAACTCCCAGGCACCACGGACCCATCACCGCACAGCAAGCCAGCACTGCGTGTCAGTCCCTGACATCACCTGTTTACTGGCCATCTCCCCGCGTGCACAGGAGCTCCAGGGCAAGGCTCTCCGTGGTGTTGAGGAGAAGCCCTCTCTGCCGGTCAACATCAGTACCTATTTCACACGTACCTAAGTGCCCCCCACGTCCCCAAGCCGCTTCGTGACACGTGGCAAGGCTTGCCCCAACGGGGGCGCTGCCCTACGGGTCTGTGGAGACGCGCGGGCTCATTGTATTGGATTCTCCGCCTGGCCCCGATAATGACTTTCCTCGACCAAGTTTCTCGGCGGCGGCTGCTGCGGAAGAAAGTGATAGAACCGGGAACAGGTACAGTTGCCATGATACGGCCGTCGTGGTAATTTAGCCTCAGAGCTCCAGCTCCCCTGGAATAATTTAACGATCGGTCATGCAAAGGGGAGGAAGGAGGACAATGTCGTGTGGCTTGATGTCTCCACCTTCAAAAAATAATCTAAGTTCCCGTAGCCAGAGAAGGCCCCCGGTCGGAGACGGAAGGGTGACAACATTTCCTGCCAGGACCCCGGTGGGGACGCCTTACCTATCTGCCTTTGTGGGGAGTGCGGGAAACAGCAAGTGAATTAGAAAAACCGTGGGGACATCTATTCCGAACCGTGTCTTTCCCTGGCCGCCAGTTATGTTCCTTTCGTACCCAGAGCCTGGAGCGTCTTTCTTTAAAGCAACCGCTCCTCAAAGCCTCTGACCGGCTTCCTCCCTCCTTCAGGCCTCCTGCCCCAGAGGACGGAGGACGAGGGAGCTGGGGACGGGAGAGGGCGTGGATGAGAAACGGAGCCACCGCTCTGGGCCCGTGACCCCTGTCTCCCTGACCGGAGACCAGGCTGCTTCTACAGGCTGGAGAAATCCCTTTGTGGCACAAGCCACTTGTTACTTCCTTGGCCTTGAAAATAAATACCCGGGGGCAGGGAGCAGCTCTTTAGAAAGCCGATTCCTCTGTTGTGCAAAGCCTGTACGTGGGGGTGCGTGCACGGCCTCCACCCCCAGGAAGTGAGCGCCCCTGCGCGTCACTGACCGTGCACCTGGCCCGCGCCCCGAGCACCTGCTGTTGAGGCAGTGCGGCAGGGACCTGCCTGCGTGCCGGGGTCTCCTGCTCAGGCTGACGAGACAGAAAACCGCATTCCTCCAGGAATGGACAGACTAACGGCGGCCTGCGGCAGGGAAGTTCATTTTAACCGGCCGTTCGGAGACAGCACACGCCTGGCCCTTGTCTAGGACGTTAAGCCACTCGCTGATCCCGCGTGTGGACCGGCCTGAGTGGCTTGGTCACCTCCACAGGGGACTCCCGGAAGAGGTCCACAGGCTGTAAAGCGTCATCCCCATTCGCCCCGATTCTGCGTTCTGGCCACACTCTTCCTCAGATGTCAGGGACTGGCACGCTTTATTTAAGGTCACGCCAAAAAGAGTCACTAGGCAAAACCCGCTGGGCCCCAGCAAGAAGACAGGAGGCACCAGAGCCAGGTGAGTTTCAAATGACAGTGCTGGGCGGGGGCTGGGACAGCTATAATGCCGAGGGGGGGCTGCCTCGTGACCAGGGCTGGCTCCCGTGGAGGACGGGTTGTGGCTTGGGGGCACCTTACCCCGAGGGACTGCCATCAGTCCCCACGCCACCCACAGTCTAAGTGTAGGCATGTGCTTGTTACTGTGCACGGGTGGCCTTGGACAAAGCCCCTGCAGAACCAGCTCCCCCGCCGGAGAGATTCTCCAGAGTTGTGGGTTCAGGACTCCGCCCTTACCCCAAGCGTGTGCCCCCTGGGTAGCTGTGCAGCGATATTAAAGCCGCCCTCTTCCTCCCGAGACAGGGAGTCAGGCGGTAACGGGAAGTTCTTGGGTCGCCTTGCAAGAAACGGTGAGCCTGAACATCTTTTTGGAACAGCCAGAAGGACAGAGAGACAGAGACATGTGATTTTGGGCAATGGGAAAGGCAAAAGGCGAGCCACCTTCCCTAAGAACATTCTGCCCTCAGAGTTTTCAAGAAGGGGCCCGTGGCTGCCAAAGCGACCGTGAGAGTGGCAGGGTGGTGACAGACTGCAGGGGGCGCTCTGGGCAGTACGGGCCTAAGCTGCAGAAGGCTGGGCCCAGCAGGACAGCGGGAGAGGGGTCACTGTCCACTGCAGACAGGGCCCCCTTTGATGGTGAGCCGGACACGGGTCGAGGTGTCTGCTGAGACTAACCAGCCGAGCCGTCGGCAGAAGCGACGGGAGAGAATAAAGCAGCTTATCGCGCACTGGGAAACAACCAGTCCCGCCCACACAGCCCGTCTGCTCTGCTGCAGAAAGTTCTGACGGAACATCACCAGCTAACAGGCCAGAGTGACTGGCCAGCCCACAAAGCCAGCCCGAGACAGAGAGGGGCAAGGCCCGGGGCCGAAAGAAGGAAAACCAAACTTCCTGCCCGGTTTTGCCCCAGGAAACTCTAGGATGGAGGGGGCGGTGTTTGGAAGGGTTTGTGTGAGCACCTGTGACAAGTGACGGGGTCAGTGCTGACTCCACGTCCCTATCTGTAAAAGGGGCATATGAGGACAGAACTCTCTCGGGGCGGGGGGGGCGGGGGGGGCCGTGGAAACAGTCCGGTCCGACGTCAGGTCAGCAGGGCCTGGCGGAGGTGGTGAGCTTCTTGAGGACTCACCAGGTGCTCTGCACTGTTCAAGGCCACAGTGGGTTTCACCGTTCAACTTTTAGAGCATAAGCAGGGTGGCCGAGGAAGGCATCTTGGGGGAGGGGACATCTAGGCGGATCGTGAACACCGTGAAGGAGCAGGGTTCCGGGCACAGGAAGAGCAAAGTCAAGGTGCCGAGTGGGCCAGGAGCGCGGCGCGGCTGAAGACGGCACTGATGGTGAGGGCAGGGAAGCCTGCCATCATGCCCAAGGACAAAGGAGGCCAGGAGAACACGTACGATTTGGAGAAGAAAGCCTGTTTCCTTAGCGACCTCTAGAAAGTCTGCATCGGGAGAGTTCACTGTTCCTCTACACCCGGCAATGGCAAACGCTAGCCAAGCCTGGCCCATCGCCAGATTCTGTACAGCCTGTGTACCAAGAACGTTTTTCTCCCCCCCTCCCCCCCCCCCGCCCCAGTTTTTAAATGGTTGGAAAGAAAAAAAAAAATCAAAAGAATAATATTTCATAGCATAAGAAGACGCTGTGAAATTTCAACTTCAGGGTCCATAATAAAGATTTATTGCACCAGCCCTGCCCCCTTGTTTACTTACTGCCCACAGCTGCTGTCCAACTACAGGGACAAGGTGGATGGAGTCACAGAGACAGAGACGAGCTGACCACAAAGGCGAAAATACTTCCCGTCTGGCCCTTTACGGAAAAAGGTTGTCAGCCTCTAATCTAGGCAAGCCATTCTCGCCCCTCGCTGTGATCCAGATCACCGCGGGGTGGGAGGGGGTTTAAACACACCCAGAGGTCCTGATTTGATTGGCTGGGGTTCCGTCCGTCTTTCTGAAAGCCCCCCAAGGTGACATGGATATGGCCTGTGGTTGGTTCCCTTGACTCGCCCACCACCCCCCCCTCCCCCCGTCATCCAAAACCAAGCCTGCCAGAGGTGGGCACAGAACATTTGCCCTACTGGGATTCTGAGTCAGGGGCCTTTGCCACTATGCCCGAGCCGCTTTTTGTAAAACCCAATGCTTTAAAAACATGCCCTTTGGGGGTCGCCTGGGTGAGGCGGTAGATTAAGCGTCCGAATTCCGCTCAGGTCACTATCTCGCGGTTCGTGGGTTTGAGCCCCACATCAGGCTCTGTGCTGACAGTTTCGAGCCTGGAGCCTGCTTTGGATTCTGTGGCTCCTCCGCCCCCCTCTCTGCCTCCCCGTCCCTTGTTCTCTCTCTCTCTCCCTCCGCACTCAAAAATAAATAAACACTAAAAAAATATGTAAAAACACGCCCTTTGGAATACCATTATATAAGCTCTCCATTTAACGACATAACTAACACCCATTACGATCCCGAAGAAGCCAGCGTCCCGTCACTCAAAGGGTATTTGACATTGCTTCGCAACTACTATGTACATTTCAGCCCAAATCTCGTCTGGCCTTAAACCTGATATTCTAGGTGCGAATTCCAGCGGCCACGGACTCAGCGGACGGCGCCGGTTCGTGAAGAACGCCGCCATTCACCGTTCAGGTGCATTTACGTTCCTGGCAGAGGCAGTGGTTCCCTGGGGGCACTGGTGCCCAGGGGGCCTTTGGAAGTCTGTGGGAGCCAGTTTGGGGTTTCACGATGATGGGGACCGCGACTGGCCTCTATTGGGTGGGAGCCACACATGCAAAGTACCCCATGGGCACAGGACAGTGCCCCCCCCCCCCGATGCCAGAGCACCCCTGTTCAGACGCACTGGGGCGGGTACTCCCAGCTCCTCGGCCATTTCCTCTGCAAACAAGGTCCCCCCCTCCCTACAGTCCAGGGTTCCTCGACCTCAGCGCTATGGACATCTGGCGGTGGGAGGCGGGGGTGCTGCGTGTTTCCCTGTGGTCGGGGCTGTTCTGTGTCGTCTAGGATATCGACCAGCATCCCTGCCTCCACCCACTAGACCACTGGACGCCAGGAGCACCCTCCGTGTTGTGACAGCCAACAATGACTCCAGACATTCCCAAATGTCCCCGGATGGGCACAAGTGCCCCTGACTGAACCCCAAAGCTATAGATAAACAGACCCTAGAGAACGTGGCTCTTTTTGCCTCCCTGGCACCAAAAGGCAAGGGAAATCAGTAGGAACGTGGTGGGTGTATATCTGTGGCACGAAAGTCATTAAAGCCCCCACGCCTGATGGCAGCAGCTGAACCCCGAAGTGAGAGAGCCCCCCGTGAGGTCTGAGTTGCCTTGGGAATCCTTTGGGCAGGAAAGAAGAATGATGCACGGTCTCCCTTGTCTGGGACACGAAGATCGCACTCTCCTGCAGTCGCTAGGCCTCTGGGACGGCCCCCACGGGTCCTCGATTTAAGGCAGAAGTATCCTTGCTTCCTGATCACAAAACACCTGCTTTCCGGTGTTGCTGACTTTTTTTTTTTTTATTATTTAAAAAAAAGAAGCAAAGAATGAATTTTAAAACTGCTTGGGTAAAAGGCAGTGAATACAAAGCATTTATTTCCCCCCGCCTGGGTGCACAGAGCTTGGAAAGGAACACGTGGAACAATTTATATTATGGAGCGAGAAGGCTCTTCAAGGAAGGAGGGAAAACACAGGCGTCCCTCTGCACTTCAGTCAAGCAGAGAAGGGGGGGGGCGGGGAGAAGAAACCGTAATTGATCAGAGCACCCCGTTCTCTGATGGGCGCCGCTCTCCCCAGCTCCCCGCCCTGGCCTTGCGGGGCCGGCAGCCGGGAGCCCGGGAGTGGTAACCTCACTAATGGAATAAATGAACTCTGACAAGCCTAAATGGTTGTTTGGATGGATCCGCTTTCACCAGCACTCTGCCCCCCCCCCCCCCCCCGCCGCCCCCCACTCCTTCGCTGCCCAAAACCGCAAATAAAATAAATTAAATAAAACAAGAGACACAAGCTGAGTCTTTTACGGCCGCCCTCCCTAGCGGGAGTCAGAAAAATGCTAATGATTCCGGGGCCGCTGGGCCGAGCCGGGCCTGGCTCTGGGCCTGGAGTGGCCGGGGCGTTCTCCCGTCCTCTGTTTCTGTTCCTCCTCCGTCTGCTTTGCCTTCCCTTGGCTCCCGCTCTGGGGGCGGGGCGGGGGGGGGGGGAGCTGAATATTATTCCAGCACTGTCATAGGTGCCTTCAGCCGATCGGAGGTGATGGCAGCCCCCTGCACCTTACTGACAGCTGCTGTCAAAACACCCTCACCACCGGCAGCTCGATAATGACTCGAAAATGAGATACAAATGAGCGACTCTTCGTGCGTGGGGACGTGCTGCGCCCCACTCTCTCCTACCCCAGCGTGGCGGGGAACGCTCGGGGAGGCTGCAGCAACGCTCTGGCCACGGCACAGGGACGGGTTAAAACAGCAAACCACACCTGCTGGGTGTGGACCACCGTGCCCGTTCCCTTCTTACGGGGGGGGGGGGGGGGGCACAGGGCTCCAGAAGGGGCCCCGAGTCCTCCCCCGAAAGGGATGCCGCACATTCCAAAGTACAGCTGGAGGTGCTGATGGCATCTCAGAGTGGAAACACCCGGGGCGGGGCGCATCTGTCCACCAGTCTGGGGAGGCGGCCTCGGGAGCCCCAGACAGAGAGGCAACCATGGCCTCATCCCGAGAGACGTGGCACCAATCCCCTGCCCCCTCCTGTCCTCCACAGCCCGGCTGCCCGGGCTCCTCTTCGGTTTGCATTCATCAAGCCGACTCTTCCCCGAAAACTTGGGCTGTTTTCTCCCGCGGGGAAGTCAACATTAGCGCGACTTGTTTAGAAAAGCACAAACAAGCCCCGGGGAGTACAAAATGTGTGTGGTCAGCACTTCTCCGCGTTCCCCGGGATTGGAGGGGCTCGGAGGAGCGGAGGCAGGCAGATCTGAGACTTCTGTCCCCGTCGCCGGGGTCGGACCCTGCCTGGGATCTCTGGTCTGAGGACACTGGGCGGGGCTGGGGCTGTCCAGGTGGGGCGGCGACCTCCATCCACCTGAGGACGCCTCTGGAAATTCCAGAGCACATACCATTCTCCAGGAGGTTTAGAGGCCCTTCAAAACCCACTGACTTTTCTTTGCTACAGCTGAGGCGATGACTCAGGCAGGGGTGGAGGGGGAAAAAAAAAAAAGCGCTTTTGCGAACAACCCGTTCATGGGACTTTATTTGAATTCAAGGTAGGCAGAGTATAAGTGCAGTCATGCTGCCGGGATTAAAGCCTCTTCCACATGCCTCTCTCTTTCTTCCCCCTCATTTCCCTGCAGAAAGCCTTTATTCCTCTGTCCGTGTGTCGGGTAAACATTTAGCTTATTCCGTTTGCGTGTGACAATGCACATTCTGAATAACCCCGTCTGTGGCGCCCGTGCCTACTTTAAATTGTAAACTCCCATAAAGAAAGGATCAGCCCCGGTGTAACTTACTCTGTGAGCTGAGCCATTGTAGAAGGCTTTTAAGTGCTACACTCGGAAGGACAAGAGGCTCTCAGCATCCCATGAATAGGTGAGAAGCCTATTTGGGGGTTACGTCCAACCTCACCTACGGAGCCAGGGAGAGGAGGCAGACTGGAACTCAGGCTCGGGTCTCAGTTCTGCCACTTAACCAGCTACGAGACCTCAGGCGAGGCACTTAACCTCCCTGACCCGCTGTCTCCTCATCTGTGAAATGGTGATATTCACACCCGCCCTGCCTGCGCAGCCGTATGAAAGGACGCAGAGGCGCACGTCAAAGGGGCTGCTGCGCCGCGTGGTGGGGATGTGGGCGGTGCGCTCCTGCCTCTGCTCCATTTCCCAACGTCTCTAGCACAAAGTTACCGTTTCTAATGGGAAAGAGTATTTTTCTAAGTTGGTTTATTTTTGAGAAAGAGAGAGAGAGAGAGAGAGAGAGAGCGCACGCATGCACGCACAAGTGGGGGAGAGGCAGAGAGACAGAGGGAGACAGAGCGTGAGCAGGGGAGGGGCAGAGAGGGGGGAGACACAGAATCCGAAGCGGGCTCCGAGCCGTCAGAATAGAGCCTGGCACGGGGCTCAAACTCATAAACCGTGAGATCACGACCTGGCCTGAAGTCAGCTGCTTAACCGACTGAGCCACCCAGATGCCCCTGAGAATGAATCGGTAAAAGGGTAAAACTTTGACTTGCTAAAAACACAAAGATTCAAAGGACTTCTGTATACGGAAGAGTTCAGAAATCACAGAAACGCTGGGCAAAACGGCCAGCAAAGCCAAACCGTCCAGGTTTCACTGAATGCAGTTTGATGGTTTCAAGGGGCCGGTGTTGGAGTCGATACCGAACAGAGAGAGGGGAAGAGAAGGCTGAGCCATTCAGAAGGCGTATTATGGGCGGGCTGGGCCGAGACTGGCCCAGAATATTCCATGGAACCCCACCCCCCACGCCCTCCTCCCCTGCAGCTTTCTGGACACATAACCTGTCCCTCTGAATCCTCAGCAATCTCCACACTCGGTGTAGACAACGTGCGAGGCGCACGGTGACACAGAGGAGGAAACGGGGTGCCAGTGAGCTCACGGACACGGCTGTTACTTTAGGGCCTTTCCTTCCAGTCTTTTTTTTTTTTCCTACGTGTGTTTCTCTGAAATCATAGGCTATGCTAGTCTCTGCTCGCTCCTTTCGCTTAACTGCTGGGTCAAAAGCAATCTCCCTCTCGGCGACATTCTTGATGAACACTCTTGATGTCTTTCTGGTATTCCACCCATGATTTATTGAACCCACCCGCGATTTATCAAACCCATTGATTATTAACAGGGTTTCCAATTTTTTGCTGTCATAAGCAACCCTGCATGGGCGATCCCCTGCATGTGGAAAATTGGCTGAAATTTACAATTATTTCTTTAGGATTAAATTCTATAAACGGAAAGCCTCGATCAAAGGGTATGACCATTTTCACACCGCGCTGTCCAACGAGGTAGCCGCTGCTGTATGTGACTATTATGTAAAACTAAAAAGGAGGGCCGCCCCTGGGTGGCTCGGTCAGCTGGGATCCCGACTTTGGCTCAGGTCATGACTCACGGTTCGTGGGTTCAAACCCCGCATTGGGCTCTGTGCTGACAGCTCAGAGCCTGGAGCCTGCTTTGGATTCTGTCTCTCTCTCTCTCTCTCTCTCTCTCTCTCTCTGCCCCTTCCCCACTCATGCTCTGTCTCTCTCTCTCTCTCAAGAGAAAAAAACATTAAAAAAATTTTTAAAAGTACATAAAATTCAGAAGGAAAAACTGCTTATTTTGCTATTTAAGGTTAAATTACACAAAACTGAAATTTGGTTCCTCGGTTGCGCAAATCACGTTTCAAGAGCTCAGCGGCTATCCTCCTGGGCATATTACCATTGTTGCAGAAAGTTCTAGAAGGACATACCACACACTTGCAGCACGGGCTAGCGCACCGAGGGGAGTGTGGCACTGGCAGCTGGCACTTCCCTCTTTGCTCGACCTGGTGTCATCTCCCCCCACCCCAACTTTCCTATCCTCTCCAACTTAGGACCTAAGCCCCGGCTTCGAGAAATTTCCCAGCAACGCACCTTATCCCGAATAGCAGACGGGAATAAATACCCACTTCTAAAGACTCAGTGAGCGTCGTGTAAATTCTGCATTCTAGCGTACAACAGGGCCATATGTGTGCAAAAACAAAGGGATATGATTTTTTCCCTGTGTGACTAAAACACATTGCAGGAGAATGATCCCTGTTAATCTTGTAGTTTGAGGTAGTGGAATGCTGACCGAGTACGCTCTCTCTAGCGTGAGAACTGGAGGCTTCATTCAGCCTGCCAAGAACCCTCCCGCAGAGTGCTCTCTCTTTAGGGCGCTGGGTAGGTAGATTCAGAATGAGCAGGCACTCCTGCTTTTCCCCCTTCTTGCTCTGGCTGCTAGGGAGCTCAGACTTAAGTTCGGCGCCCCTTTACTGAAGTACTCCTCGGTCTGGGAGTTCGTAATGTAATTTCCTTCCCGCTGATATTTTTCTTAAATTTCTGCACTGATTGAACTGAGGTCTTGATCGTGAAGTCGGTGAGGAACTGAGTTGCAAACAAAGGACAAAACACGAGGAAACTTTACAGATTCCTAGACAAGTTGCTGAGGCCTGGAAGTTCCTTTGGCAAAATCAGAGCTTCCTGGAAAGGGAAGACACTTTCTTCCAGCTTTCCTGGAAAGGGAAGACACTGTCGCCTGCTCCCTCTACCGAGAGGGGGCCAGGGCTGGGACACAAAGCTGGTGCGGTCTGACCGCCGGGCCGAGCCGGAGCTCCGGCCGGAAGTGCCTCACACAGGCTCCGGGGGGGGAGACACCCCTGCTGGGCTGATGTCACAGCCGCAGCTCGGACAGCCAGACGCCCACAGAAGGCCCTGAGCTTCCTGATACCGGACAAGTATCTTCCGTTCTTCCGGCCAGAGGACAAGGCCCGTCACAGGGGACGCCGCGCACAATGAGAGCCACCTAGGCCAGCAGCCAGGAAGCCCCATTAACCGAGGCTTCTGCCCAGTGCGCGCAGTGATGACTGATACCCGTAATGATGGCCTGGGGCCCTGCAGGCCCTGAATCGCCTTCTGGATCGTCAAAGATTCAATTACACTCCACCGAGTTCCAATGTTAAGTATATTTTATTCTATTCTAATTCCTTGGAAATTGGCCATCCATGGTATCGATGGTAACTCTCCATTAACCCGAATGGTGGGTCTGCCAGAAAACCCCATCCCTCAGTTCGGTTAGGCGGAGCTACACGTGAGTCTGTAAAGGAGGGCAGGGCAGGCTGCTGGAGCTCTGGAGACGGGGGCAGGGCCGCCGGTGGGAGAAAATCCAGCCCGGGCTGGGGGTCAGAAGCGGCTTTGCGCGTGCCTGCTTGGCTTTTCCCCTGCCTCCTGCGTTCTGTTTTCCTCACCTGTACAATGGGCTGCAAGTTTCCCGTGGAGGGAAGAGATAACGGCAGGCGTTAAGAAGGACCAAGTAGAGCTACATGGACTAAACCAGAAAGAGGGCCAAGACACCTTTCAGACTAGGGGAAAAAAAAAAAAAAAAAAACCCAACGATACATAAAACGTGGCACCGTTTTGGTCTAAATGGACGCAACACAACTGCCTATGTTGTCTACGGGTTCGCCTGCATGACGTGCAGGGAGAGGCTCTGGAATGTCTCATCCTCGGGGAGGACGGGGGGCACTGACCAGGGGTGGCAGTCGATGAAAGGGAATTTTCTCTCAACAAGGAACACACATTGCTGTGCCAATCGCGTCAGTACATTTTATATTTTTAAAAGCGGAAAACCATACGTACGTATAAACCACACGTAACCGAAATACATATACATGTGTATGTAACACACACACACACATAGAGACAGAGACAGAGACAGAGAGAGGGAGAGAGAGAGAGAGAGAGAGAGAGTGTGTGTGTGTGTGTGTGTGTGTGTGTGTGTGTGTGTGAACGTGCATGCACACACTAGGTACCTGGCAGGGGACCAATAACGGGTGAATAGTCACCATGAGGCCGAGCTAAGTAAAAGCACGGTGTCTGCGGGTCACAGTTGGCCCCGTGTCGGCATTCTTGCAAAGTCTAATATTTGCAGGCTGAAGAGCACCCCAATTCACCTGATGGCCAGAGGGGCCTGGGAGGAGGCGGGGAATGAAAACAAACCCACTGTAACCACACCGAGAAACCCTGGGCCCTGGGTTCGCACGTGGGCTGTGTGCTTTGCCCTGGTGCAGGGAGGCGTAGGGAGGTGCAGGGACAGCGGGCTTCTCCAGATGCAGCGGCCCCAGGACGCAGGACGCGGAGCCTCCTGAGAGGGCTTGGGAGTAGTGGGGGATTGCTCAGCTGGAGGCCATGTACGCTTCAAAGGCTCAGGGCAGTCAAGGCCAAGGCCTCGTTCTGTGCAAATCAGGCCCCACAGCCAGGGTCTGCCCCCTGACTGGGAGGAGGCCTCCCCGCCCCCACCCCCGACTCCCGGGTCCAGATCAAGGGCGCTGGACCTTGCCAGGAACGCCGTGAGGCACGGACGTGACGTGCAAGCGAATTAATTTCCTTCTAAGACTTTTACGTTTTGGACGCTTCACGACACCCCTTCGAGATGACTGCAGGCAGCCTGGGGTTCTTCCAAAATCTGAGCTGGGAAATCGATGTTCTGAGATGTGTTTTATAAGTGAGCAGAGACGAAGAGAGGGGAGGCAGGAGAACAGCCTAATAACCCTGGACACCAACGCCAGGCCCCGCGGCGAAACGTGGGAGTCGAACCCACGTGGAATCCTGAGGCCCTGCTGGCTATATTGTAACAAAACCACCCCCGGAGCTTGTGGAGTGTGGACATTTGCACCAAATGCTAGGCCTCGGGTTCCCAAACTTCTTTGGTTCATGCACAGTGCCCCTTGGTGTCTCCAGTTAGGTTTTCGTGGCATCTGTAGGCCGTAAGAAACAGGTACCCAACAGTCTGGTTCTAACAAGTCCATAGCCCAACCTCACAAAGACGGCCGAACCGTAGCAGGTGGCAGCATCTCAGACAGCAGTCGTCGTAGTTTTCCCAAAGCTCAGTCCACAGTGCACGCGTGAGCTCGCTGCGGCACCCCAGGGTGCCTCGGCGCACACTCTGGGAACCAGGATACCGGGCTAACTGCTTTACTTTCATTATCTCATTCAATCTTCCCAATAACCCTGACACATACGTACTACGGTCTCCATTTTACAGATGCAGATACTGAGATTCAGGGTATTTAAATGATTTAGCCAAGTCTCTTTAGCTGGTAATGGAGGAACCAACGTTTACACACTGATCTAGATCTGATGGACAACCAGGGCTGCCACGTTCAGTTGCACAGGTTGGATACCACACAATTCTGGAGAGTGCCACTCCCACAGACTACAATGCTGATGCTCGAAATCATGAAGCCTGCTGCTGGTGTTAGACTGGACACAAAGCCTCCAGGTGTAACAGCCCCGCCACTGAACAGCCTCTTGATTTGACTTCTGTGATCGCCTTAAAGGGCCTCTGCCCACATCCTTTCCCTGGCAAATTCAGACAGGCAGGATATACTAAAGAACTCCAGAAGCTTCACTGAACCCTGGTAACCAAGCAGTAAAACGATCAGCTCCAGCGGTGTAGACTGCATAAAAACGGGCGGTGGGTATTTCAACCGCAGGTAGGCTTGGCAGGGAAAAACGTCTAGAGGTGTTATGTGGACCCAGCAGGTACTGTGGACTGAAAATTTGTGCTCGCCTAAGAGCCTACTTGATAGAACAGGTGTCTCGAAATAAATATGTGCAGATGTGTATGTGTGTACTGAGGGCAGAGGCAGGGGTATGGGGAGGCTTAACTACTTCGGGGGGTAATTTAAAAAATTGGGGGGTGTATTTAGACAACCTAATTTTCAAGATACACACATACGTACGTTGTGTGTTAGAACAGTGCTTGGAGAGACTCGGCCCCCGGCGATACGGGCGCACTGATCTCAAGGGACCCGGGCTGGAGCAGCCTGTATGGTCCCAGGGTGACGGTGGACCCCCGTATCATGTGGAACCTGTCTTACCGCATTCCAGTTTGCAACAGGCCATCGATTGGGATTGGCCCGGGTGAACAATGAAACGCTTTGCTGTTCCCCGTTCCCAAAGCAATTGGTTGCCCGCTCATTGATGATTTCAATGACGCTGCAACGCTAACTTTTATTTATTTATTTTTTTTAACGTTTATTTATTTTGGGGACAGAGAGAGACAGAGCACGAATGGGGGAGGGGCAGAGAGAGAGGGAGACACAGAATCGGAAGCAGGCTCCAGGCTCTGAGCCATCAGTCCAGAGCCTGACGCGGGGCTCGAACTCACAGACCGCAAGATCGTGACCTGAGCCGAAGTCAGACGCTCAACCGACTGAGCCACCCAGGCACCCCTAACTTTTATTTTTTAAGTGATCACGATGGCTTTGCCGAACCACTAAGCGACACCGCGCTAAAGGCAGCATTTGGTGACTGGCTGAGTTTAGACGAGCCGGAGGTCGGATTATGCTGAACCGGCAAACAAAGCCTGTGGGTCGGTCCTCCCGTTCGGCCCGCGCTTCCCGAGGCAAACAGGCGTCCTCGGCATTAGCACTGCTGACGTAAAAGTACCGAGACGCGTTATAGATCTGGACCCGAGGCTACATCCTTCGGATATTAAAACCCACGTTCTGAATTCAGTTGCCGCGAAACAACATCATCCATCACGCTACAATAACGCTGTTAATTTGAATGCTATTGATTTTAAATGTTGCTTGTATTTAATTTGAAAACGGGTGTTGGCCTTATAGTCCTAAGAGCACCACGGGCCTAAGTTGTCGGTTTATTCTGAGTTTTGCGTTTGCACATGGCTAACTTAACGAACGACAGATACCTTCGCATCACCCGCACCCCTGTGGGGGAAGGGCTGCAGGAACTGTATTTTTCTTCAAGAGGGCTCTTCCTCCGTTACTCGGGAAGTGGGACAGTGTCGAGAAACACCGTCACGGCCTGTCATTTCACGGACTGTTCCTTTAGGCGGAAAACCCTTTCGGAGACCATCTCGTAGCTGAGCCCCCCTCGCTCCAGGGTGGCCTTGGGGAGACGAAGGAACTTCCCTAGGAGCTCAAAGCGAGGAAGCAGGGCCGGAGGTGAGAGCCCAGCCCCCTGGCTCTCAGGCGAGGGACCGGGTGTTCCCGAATCTCTGGACGCCACACGGCAGAGCCGCGCCTGGGCCACAGAGAAGCCAAGTGCTTTACCGATACCGCTGACCTCGTCCTCACGGCCAACCACACACCGTCGGTGACCTTGCCACCCTCCAGAGACAGGCACTGAGTCCTAGAGACTTCGTCACCAGACCAACAGCGTGTGAGACCTGGCCTCTGCCGTGAGGCTTTTTTTTTTTTTTTTTTTTTTTTTAACGTTTATTTATTTTTGAGACAGAGACAGAAAGAGCATGAGCAGGGGAGGGGCAGAGAGAGAGGGAAACACAGAATCGGAAGCAGGCTCCAGGCTCCGGGCCATCAGCCCAGAGCCCGACGCGGGGCTCGAACCCACGGACCGCGAGATCGTGACCTGAGCTGAAGTCGGATGCTCAACCGACTGAGCCACCCAGGCGCCCCTGCCGTGAGGCTTTTAGTGATGTGAGCGTGTATCCCCTTCCTCCTAAACTGAGACAGTCCCTCTCTGTCCTGGAGTTCACGTCTGTTTCTGTAACCCAGCATGCACCTGGCACAGCCCCTGCCTCATTAGAAGCGCTCAGTAAATATTTGCTAAGCCGGCGAGGTATCTCTTAACTAAAAAGCAGTGCGTCGAGACCTCCCTTTTCCCTTTCTCTCGGGAAGAGTCACATGAGCAGGCGGGGGCTGCTCCTGCTCAGGAGCTCCCCGAGATATCCCGGGGCTCCCGCCTTTCAGCACCCAGGATGCTGGAGACACAGAGCACAATTATCGGTTGCAACAATGAGCCCACGGCCCCGCCGGCTCTCCGACAAGCCCAGACAAAGCGCAGGGACCTTGTAACTGAAAAGGCACTGAATGGGGAGAGAGGAGGCGTGAAAGCAGGACTAGAGCAGGCTGCCGGGAAGGAATCAGGGCGCACAATGCCACCCTCCCCCACCCCAGGGGCCGGCGCCTTCTCCCCAGGGTGCCCCGTTCCACCGTCTGGGCCTTTGTCACCTATTCGGAATCGGGCTGGGCACGGAGGGAACGAATACGTCAGCGGCCACGGAAGACCAGATCCCCGGAATTGCGAAGGAAGAAAACGACAACAATGAAAAGAGAAGCCCTTCTCGACTCCCGGTCTATTACTGTTTTTGTGAAAGAGGAAAAGTAAGTGGGCTTCCCCACGGCCCCTGGTCTGGGACCGCTCCTCCGGCCAGTCTAGCAGATGGAAACGTAAAAGCTCCAGTGACAGGCGATCAATGCCACGTTCTTAGGTGAGCTACCTGGGGCTGCGGACCTATTGCAGATGCTGTGCCCACGGGCCGGGGCAGACATCACTAATCAATTACAATGCCATTTCCTGTGGAGCCCAGCCAGCTTCCCAGTCTTCTGGTACAGGACTCCAGGCAGCCATGGCCCATGGGGGTGTGTCAGCTTGCAAGGAGGAAGCTGCCTTCCCCGGGCTGGCCTTGCCCGACCCCTTCACTGATTCACTCAACAAAGGAGACTCTGGGAAGTCGCTCCACCACCCCAAGGTGATCTCAAGGGTGCAAGGCAGAGCAGGGCCAGAAATCAGGTCTCCTGACTCGCTGGCCAGTGTTCTGCTCACTTGGAAAATCACACTGGCTCCTCTCCAAGCTGACAGCTGACTTCTGATGGCCACGGCACAAGGACAACACGAGAAAGGAGAACTCGGGGAACCAGACTATCTCAGCCGAGCGAGTGCTGCTTCATCCTGGTCTGAGCAGCAGTAACTTTCACAGCCTCTGACCATCCCCTGGTGGACAGACTGGCAGGCAGAGAGCAGGGTAATTAAAAAAGGGGATGCAGAGGGTCTGAAACAGATTTTCTGCAGAGCGGGCATCTCGAATGAAGACAGTATCACCCAGCGCACGTCCCCGTCAAGTGCCTTGGGGCTGTGCTCCTGGGGATCTTAAATGGGGAAGGGCATGCTCTGAGAAACGTGGCTTTGTGCCCAGCCTGCCAGACCCCGTGTCTGGAGGGATGGAGAATCGACAAGAGCCTAAGGAAGTTATGTGCTGGTATCTCAGCTCTCCGATAATGGGGTAGAAACCCAGAACCGCTGTTTTCTCACACTGCAAACAACGGATGCTTAACATTTTTTTGCAGTCTCTACAGCGCCAGGTTCACGCACGAATCTGCTAAACAGAAGTAGACCCCTGGAGATCAAATACACCTACGAGGCCAATGTCTTCATTTTCTTGGGTTCAATTAGCCTACGTTTCAGTGATAAAGTATATACACCGTTCACACAGCTATAAAAATGGGGTAATTTCTCTTCTTCATTCCCACGCCCCCTCACCTGGCTGCTGTGTGTCTGGTGAGTGTTGATTCCCTTCTGACCAAAGGATCAGACTACCTGCAGCTGACCCAAAGGCCAGAGGACTCTCCTTTCTCTGACCCCCAGGGACGCTCATGCCGACGACATTCGGGGTCGAACTGTCTTGAAGGCAGTGGGCCTGCCCGCTTCATCAGAGATCCCTTTTATAGCATCCGTAACAGAGAGTTGCCTTAGTCTTCACTTGCCTGCCCCCGGGGATGGGCAACTCACTACGGCAGGGTGTGGTCTTGCTATAATCCTTTATGGATAAGGGTATTTGTTGTTTTAAAAAAACTTTTTTTTGGGGGGGGGGTGGGGGCGCCTGGGTGGCTCAGTCGGTGAAGCGTCCGACTTCAGCTCAGGTCACGATCTCGCGGTCCGTGAGTTCGAGCCCCGCGTCGGGCTCTGTGCTGACGGCTCGGAGCCTGGAGCCTGTTTCAGATCTGTGTCTCCCTCTCTCTCTGACCCTCCCCAGTTCATGCTCTGTCTCTCTCTGTCTCAAAAAAAAAACACGTTAAAAAAAAGAAATGAAAAAGCCTTTTTTTTAATGTTTATTTTTGAGAGAGAGACAGCATGTGTGCACGTGTGGAGGTGGGAAGAGAGAGGAGGACAGAGGATCTGAAGCTGTGTGCTGACAGCAGAGAGCCCGATATGGTGCACAAACTCACAAACGGTGAGATCATGACCTGAGCTGAAGTCGGACCCTTAACTGGCCAAGCCACCCAGGTGCCCCTGAGAAAACTTTTTATTTTGAGATCATTATAGACTTGTAGGCGGTTCTAAGAAATAATCAGGGAGATCCTATATACTACCCTTCACCCAGTCTCCCCCAGTGGTAACATCTCCTAACAGTACAACAGCACAAGCAGAAAATCAACATGCAATCTGACCACTTGCAGGCTGGTGACCGGTCAAGATACAGAATGTTCATCGCAAGGGGACCCCCTGTGCTTCCTTTTTACAGACACGGCCGCCCTCTCTCTCTCTCTCTCTCTCTCTCTCTCTCTCTCCATCTACCTAATCCCCAATTAATGGTCCCATCTCTCTATCTTGTTGTTTTAAGAATGTCGTATAAATGGAATCCCGCAGCATATACCCTTTGGAGATGTGCTTTTCCCTCTCGGCATAATGCCCCAGAGATTTCTTTCACCCAGGCTGCTGGGGATACTGATAATTTACCCCTTTCTCTCGCTCCGTAGTATTTTGTGGTTCAGATGAACCGCGGTTCATTTAACCATTTGCCTGCTGAAGGACGTTCGGGTGGTTTCTGGGTTTTGGCTATAATGAATGAAGTGCTATGTGCATCTGTATACAGGTTTCTTCCTCCCTCCCTCCTCTCTTTCCTCCCCTCCTTCTGTAGTAGCTTTATTGAGATACGATTCACATACCAGGCAATCCAGCTATTCGATGGTTTCTAGCATATTCTCAGAGTTGTGAAATCAACCACCATAACGGAGAAAATTTTCACCGGCTTAGAAAGAAGCCCCCGATCCTTGGGCTATCACTCCCCGACCCCTCTCCCTATCCCTAAGTGACCCACTCATCTACTTTCTTTCTCTCTTTATCTCCTCTGCACATTTCACTCAGATGAAATTATGCCATGCGTGGTCTCTGGGGACCGGCTTCTTCTCTCGAGCACAAGGTGTTCAAGGTCCAGCCATGGTGTGGGTGATGTCAGTGTGCATTCCTGTTCACGCAGGGTAACACCCCCCAGACCGCATATGGGTTGTCCACTCATCAGCGGATGGGCACGTGTGCAGGGTTTTACGTGCGCCTCAGTTCCCATTTCTCTGGCGCACGTGCACAGAGGTGTCACTGCTGGGTCGCATGCGTGTTTAGTTCGGAAAAAAGTGCCCATGCTCTCCCCGCGTGGCTGTACAATTTCATGTTCCTGCCAGCACTGCGGGAATGGTCCGGTTTCTCCACAACCTCGTCTAGATGTTCTGATGGGTGTGCATATGTATTTACCCGTTGCTACTCTGAGCACACGTCTGATCCCTGGGAACATCTGCTGAGGGTTATCAGCAGTCCCCTCCCGGGCACGCCTGTGTAGGCTGGCTGGCCTATCTAACAGGATAGAGCCTCGCCCACGCCCCCTCCGAAAGCAAGCTGGCCCACGTCGGAAGCTGGGTTCAAGAGGCGGCCAGGCCACAGAGTGGTTGGGACACCTGGGACACCCGGGACTTGGGCCAGGTGACTCTGTCGAGCTCTGTTCCCCACAGCTGGCTAACACGAACCCTGGGGTCCACTGGGAACCCCAGAACTTCTTTCTAAATAAAAAGACGTTCGGCAAGGACTCCTACATCTGTCTTTGGGACACTCTCTTGGAGGAAGGATGGATTCCTTGGCATTTTTTAGTCCCCGCCTAGTAGCTGGCATCATCTTTCTGAATGCAGCGATCCTGAGGGCAGGAGCCGGCCCGGCTCCCGGAAAGCCCAGGCCAAGTATTTGCGCACTGGCCCTAATGAGCATCGCAGACGCGGGGAATCTCACGGCGATGACGGCCGAAGACCGGCGTATCGAAAGAACTTAACACACGTGCCAAATGGGTACAGGAAAGGGTTAAGAAGGCGCATCTCTGTCCCTGGAACTTGTAGTGGGAGAGGCTGCACAGAAAGGGAGGAACGGGGAGTGTGAATCCGACTCTGTGACTTTCTCGGGGTTTTATGGCCGGGCAGCCATCTGCCTCGTGTGCCTCAGCTTTGGCTCCCGGGGCTCGTCGGGGGAGGAACGAGTGAAATCGTGAGCACCGGAGCACTTCAGGCCCTGGCAGCGCCCTCTGTAAGGAGCTGTGCAAACGGCTGGGGTGGGGGGTGGGGGTGGGGGGGATCGTCACCAGCGCCTCCCTCCCACGGCACAGAAAGTGCCAGTAAGGAAATGTCGATGCAGCAACGTCGGTGCCGCGGCTGACATCCGCGGGGGAATCAGAGCTGTTCCCGAAGGGAGTGCTCACCGGAAGCCCCCAAGCCCGCACGTGTGCTTGCACGGGTCAACTGAGAAACGTGGCCCTGGCACCACCACCGTGGCCAGTGGTTACGTGCGACCCATCACAGGCGAGCAAAGGGAGGCGCGGGGAGTGGGGCTGACGCCTCCTTCATGCTGCCCTGCCCCTCCCCCAGACGTGGCTCGTGATCCGCCAGTCGCTTAGGACCCTCGATGCCTCGAGGAGCTGTCCTCCACTCCTGTCTCCATCACCGTCCGCACTAAGCCACAGCGGGAGTTTGCAAACGCACCCCTGCCTGCTTCCACTGCCGACGTCAGGTCCAAACCACGATCACCTCTGGCCCCTCACACTGGCTCTGACCCTCTTTTCTCAAGCTCTTTTTACAAGTGTAAGTCACCGACCACTCCCCCCGGCTCTCGGGGCGGTGGAATATTCTTTATTTATTATTCAGACACAAAGGCCTGAAGTGCAAAGGGCCGGGAACAGTCAAGGCAATCGGGGAAGAACAAAGACACCAGATATCGAGCTCTTACTCACAAAGCCACAGTAATTAAGACGGGGCGTATTGGCACACGGGATAGACAAACAGACCGGAGGAGCGGATGAGAGAGTCCAGAAGCAGACCCTCACGTGCACGGTCATCTGATTTATGGCAAAGTCAATACTGCACAGCAGAGGGTAAAGAATGGTTTTCACAATAAATGATGTTGGGCCAACAGACTTGGGGAACGTGCCTCGATCTCTACCTCACGCCATATGCAAAAACCGATTCCTGCTGGACTCCGTACCTAAATGGGAAAGGTCAAAGCTTTTGGAGGAAAACAGGAGACTATCTTCACGAGCCTGGAGGAGGGAGGGTTTGCTAGTAGGACATGGAAAGTTCTAACCAGAAGGTAAAAAATGGCAGACAACGTTAAAATTAAGAGCCCTCTGCTCATCAAAGGACACCATTAAGAAACCCACAGAACGGGAGAGGGAGGGGCTGGCAGCCATATACCCACCCCAGGACTTGAAACCAAAATACAGAAAGTTATGTAAGAAGTAATTAGAAACATAAGAAAAAAATGAGACAACCCGATTTTTAGAAAAATGGGCAGAAGACTTCAACAGGCACTCCACAAGAGTAGACCACATGCTCACAAGCACACGACAAAACATCCGACTTCCTTAGCTACCAAGGAAGTACAAATTAAAACCACGATACAATGATGCCATTATACACCCACCAGAATGGCTAAGAGAGAAAGACACTACCAAGTGTTGGCAAGGACCCGGGGCAACTGGCTCATTCAAACTGACAGTTTATGCAAACGGACAGTTTCTTTGGAAACCCGATAGAGAGATTTACTAGAGCTGAAACGTGCACATCCCGTGACCCAGCAATTCTACTCCCGCACGGACACGTTACAGGAACGTGTGCACGGGGTCACCAGAGCCATATGCGAGGATGCTCGCAGAAGCGTTCTTTATTGGAAACAGCCAAAAACCTGAACACTACCCAAGTGCTCATCAGGAACATGGATAAGCATACTTCAACATATTCACACGATGGAACACCATACAACACTGAGGATGAACAAATCATGGTAACATTAAAACACAGAAGGATCTCACAATGAAAGATGTTGAGCAGACAGGACCGACACCAAAAGTGTATACGTGATGATGCCATTTACACAAAAAACCAAAAACAGGCAGCACAAATACATGTTTTTAGAAGTCAGGACAGTGGTGGGCAGCGAGTGGGTGGGGCGGTGACTGGAAGGGGGCACCGGGCACGCTCTTGTCCTGTTTCTTGAGCTGGCCGCTGGTCACACTTGAGTAACAAGTCGAACGACCATCCACAGCCCTCATCATGGCCCACAAGATCGTGCCCCGTCCACTCTTCTCATCTCAGCATCGTCCCTCTGCTCACCCTGCCCGTTCCCCTCCAGGGCCAAGCACATTCCCACCGGGGGCACAACCCCTGCCACCCCTACGTCTGCATGCAGCTCACCCCTTCATAGCCACAGGTCCCCACGAGAAGGTCCCTCCTCAGAGAAGGCTCTCCTGACCACCCTAAGACACCCGGTACTGGGCGAAACGTGCCCCCCAAATTCATGTCTGCCAGAGCTTGTGGATAGGATCTTATTGGAAATAGGGTCTTTGCAGATGTGATCAAGGTAAGGGGAGGCCATACTAGATCTGGGTGGGCCCTGAATTTAATGGCTGGTGCTCCCAGCTCAGTTAAGAACGCATGAATCAATGAATGAATGAATGCATTCACACCACCCTTCGAAACATCAGCAAAGGGGAAGGGAGGGATGAACGGGCAGACCACAGAGGACTTTTAGGGCAGTGAAAACAGTGTCTATGACACTACAATGACAAATATACGTCATTACACATTTGTTCAAATGCCCTGAACATATACCATCAAGAATGAACCCTAATGCAAACCACAGACTTGGGGTGATAATGACGTGTGAACGGAGGTTCAGAGAATATAAGAAATTTGCCACGCTGGTGGGGGGGTGTTGATGATGGGGGAGGCTATGTGGGTGGGGGAAGGAGGCCTACGCAAACTCTGTCCCTTCCTCTCAGTGGGGTTCTAAACCTGAAACTGCTCTAAGAAGTACTCTTAAACCACAAAGACCTTGGCAGACCAGGAGGAGCAGGGGTGCCCCGATGAGAAAACAGGTCAGAGTGAGGAGGTGGGCTGCAGAGGTGAATAGAGCAGCTCTCTGGGACCTCACGTCTCAAGCTCAACGGGGGCCAACGGGGGCCAACTGGGCTACAGCTCTACCTGTAAGGTCTCCGTGTTTTATCAAAAGCGGAAGAAGAAAATACCACGCCTGGGTAATTAATACTAGAAGACAATGCCCCAAACCTCTAGGGCGTGCCCCATCTCTGCGCAAGCCCTGTGGTTAGCTTCGTCTAGGGATCAGCAAACTTACCCCATAAAGGGCCTGACAGTCAGTATTTTACAAGCTCGCGGGTCGCTAGGTCTGAGATACAGCTACTCAGTTCTGCTGCTGCGGGGTGTGAAAGCGGCCAGACGGTGTGAGAAGGAAGGAGTGTGGCCGGATCTGGATGAGGGACGTGGTGGCCTCCATCTAAGGGCTCCCTGGAGGGCTGTGTGTGTGTTTGGGCGGGGGGGGAGGGGGATGACCTACGTGGGGAGAGACAGCCTCCTTACCCCCTCCCTTTCCGAAGGGAGGTTTTCTCTCTCCCCCACGCCCTTTCTCCGACCCCAAGGCTGCCTTAACAGAGCTCCTCCCCCGTGGAGCCTGGTGAACAGGAAGAGGCCCCATCCGTCCAGAACCTCCGAGAAGAGCACACTACAGGGATCCTGGCTCCCTGCTTTCGGGAAAGTTACTGCTGACAACCAGGAGCCCATCAAGCAGTGATCCCTTGCCCGGGTGAGGGAGGAGGTCAGGGGAACTTGGCAGGCGCACTGTTCCGCAGCCCTCCCTCCACGGTCACGGTCACTGCGAGAGGAAATGAGGAGGAGAGAGGCCAGGGACGACGGACCCCGTCCACAAAGCGGGCGCAACAGGTGCAGCGCGGACAGGAGACGCAAGCTGTGTAATTAAGGCCTCCAGACACCTGTTGGGAGCTCACCCATTCACACCCCTAGCAGGTGGTTCACACCTCTGAGTACAAAATCACCAAAAAGGTGGGGGGGGGGGGGAAGAGGCTCAGATGAAAAGCTCTCTTCACCTGTAGCCCGTAGCCGCTGCCCCAGCTCACCTGAGGCAGCACTTCCGCCAGCAGCTCCCACCCAACATCCCTGGCCCTTGGGGACAGTTTCAAGGGGGTAGGAGGGGCTCCAAAGTGAGGGAGACCAGGCGGTGCCACTGCAGAGCTGTGTGGCCCTGGGCAAACTCCCTAACCTCTCTGTGCCTCACATACCCTTTCCCTCAGGATTCCAACGAGAAAGGCTTGGAGCAGTTGGACCTGTGCGCTTAGCAAACGCTCACCTATGTGCTTAGCAAACATTTATTGAGCACCCTCTATGTACCAGGGACCCGGAGACACAGCAGCGACCAGAGTGTCCAAGATTGCAGTCTGGGGTGGGGGAAAGGGACACTGAACACCCACACGGGGCCACACGGGTCACGTGCTCCCAAAGCCAGCCGTGTGTGTAGGACCTCCTTCCCAGAGGATCACTGCCTTCCAGAACCCACGCTCAAACCAAGGCCGCCCATTGGGTACAGAAGAAACGGGCGAGCCAAGGTCCTGCTAGAAACAGCCCCTGTTCCTCTCTGGGCCCCAGGAAACGGGTCCGAGAACTGCAGCACACCGGGCCACAGGGAAGATGCACCGATGACGCAGGCGCCTGAGATGTGGCCGGCCCGGTGCCCCACGCCTCCTGGGTGCTGAGAGCATCACCACCTCGTTCTCCAGGGTGGTGCTAACTCGGGGCCATCGCTTGAAACTCGGGTGGGAACACGACCCGTCCGTCAAATCCCATGGCTCCGCACATGCGCTTATGCGTAAGGCGGGGGGGGCCCTGAGCACCTGCTTCAATTGGGGTTCAGACTTAGGCCCTATCTGTGGGGCTGTTCTCGGAACCACCCTCTGTCCCAGGGACCTTCAAATCCAGGCTTTGCCCACACACATACACGTGCACACACACCTACCTCCGCCAGAGCAAACCCAGACGGGAAGGGAAGCCAGTCTACACCCTTCCTCTTCCGGAACGGATGCTAGTTTAAGGCTGTGCACACCACAGGGTGAGCCGGGGGCCGCGTTCACCCCCGCTCTGGTTGTGGGGTGAGGAGTCTGGTCCCTGCGTGCCAGCACATGCTTGCACGGTCCAGAGGATCCCCATTTGTCTTCCGTGTGTCCCTTACGGAGTAGAGAGGCCAGTGTCCGTCCCCCAGTACTGACTCTCTCTGGCCCAGGGCCAGCTGGAGGGGGAGAGGATCACCAGGCAGGAAGGCAGACTCAGGGAAAGGAGGCGAACCAGTAAGAAAATGCCACGGGGCGGGGGGGGGGGGGGGGGGGGGGGGGGGCGCGCCTGGGTGGCGCAGTCGGTTAAGCGGCCGACTTCAGCCAGGTCACGATCTCGCGGTCCGGGAGTTCACGATCTCGCGAGATCTCGAGTGATCTCGCGTGAGTTCGAGCCCCCCGTCGGCTCTGGGCTGATGGCTCAGAGCCTGGAGCCCGCTTCCGATTCTGTGTCTCCCTCTCTCTCTGCCCCTCCCCTGTTCACGCTCTGTCTCTCTCTGTCTCAAAAATAAACGTTAAAGGGGCGCCTGGGTGGCGCAGTCGGTTAAGCGGCCGACTTCAGCCAGGTCACGATCTCGCGGTCCGTGAGTTCGAGCCCCGCGTCGGGCTCTGGGCTGATGGCTCGGAGCCTGGAGCCTGTTTCCGATTCTGTGTCTCCCTCTCTCTCTGCCCCTCCCCCGTTCATGCTCTGTCTCTCTCTGTCCCAAAAAAAAAAAAAAAAAAAAAAGAAAAGAAAATGCCACAGGGGACCGTCAAGGGTCTGCGGTGCCATCGAAGACATCAGCTCTGTCGAGAGTCAGACCGGCCCTGGGTTCAAAGCCTGGCGCCCCCAGTTTCGTGCTATTTGACAACCAGCGCTAATGTTTATTAACCACCTACTCCGTCCCAGGCCCTGTATTACGCTCTCCATAAGCAGACGCTCATTTAACCCTTCCAACAGCCCACGAGGCGGTCACGTGGCGCGGGAGCTGCTGGGTGCCGGTGGGGCCGGCAGATGGCCCAGTGGCGGGATCTGGAGCCGGGGAGCCCATTTCCTCCCTGGGAAACGGAGGCAACGCCACTCCGCGGGGCCGTTGTGGGAAACGGACCCGTAATAACGCAGAGCCTGGCACAGAGGTCGGGCTCGGAAACTATATTTCACGGTAACAAACACGTTCTTGCCGTAGCGTCGTCATAAATTACCCCAAATGCTACCAGCAGGGCTGCTGTCACCTGGTGCCAGGGGAAGCGGAAGCCCAAAAAGGTGGCAGGGGGGGACACTGCTGTGCCCACTCTGACTTTTCTGAAGGGCCAGCCGCGAACCGTCCCAGATGATGATTCCATAGAGATCCGGATCCACAGTGCCTCAGGGTACTGGATTCAAGGGGCTGTGGGGTGGTGTGGGGGGGGGACCCCACTGCATGGCTGGGGGCCCCCAGGAAGGGCACGGGCAGGTGCTGCCCCGGGGTCACGTGCAGGGCCCCGAGGGCCGGGGAGAGTGGGCGAGCTGCGACCCCCCAGCAGGTGCGCTTGAGAACATGACCGTGCCTTCCCGCTACGGCCCTACGCTCACTCCCGCGTGCCACAGGAGCATCACTGTCCAGCTGCCACCGTCGCTTTGCTCCCTGGTCCTCCCCAGTGAACTCCTCGGGGGGAGGCGCCCGTCTCTCCTGAAACAGCTGCCGGCCCGACACCTAGGCCCGGGGCTGGTGCGAACGACACATTCGCGGGACAATGGTGCCACCGACGTGATCTAGGGGGCAGTGTCCTTCTGGACCCGGGAGGAGGACGACAGGCGGCAGAGAGCAGCGTTTCCGAGCCACGGCTCTGGGTCAGACTGCTGAAATCCCAGTCCTGGCTCAGCTGCAGGTTCTGAGCAGGACGCTTTATCTGCCCAGGTCTCCAGCATCCTTCCGGGTGCAAAACAGGTAACAAACAGCCTCCCTCCTCTACATGGCGGCTACGCAGCTTAAAGGAGACGCTGCACGGGGCAGACGTGCAGCTGGGGCCCAACACACGGTGAGGGCCCCATCGGAGCGAGCTGGGATTCTTGATCGCACCCGGCAGGACAGGCCCGCAAAACCCGCCTGCAAAATGGACCAGACTGGTTCCCCTAAAGCCCCGAAATCCTCCCCTGGCTCTGACCTTTGCCGGCCGCTGGCTTTGTCTGAAATCGGGTCTGTGGTTTCCAGGACGAGCGGAGTCCCCCCTGAGAAGGCTCACAGCGCCCCCTGCCGCCCGCCACCGGGAACGGCCTCAACCCCCCAGCCCCAGAGCACAACAAAGCAAGGTGAGCCCTCCGCGGTGGCTTTCCGTTTCCAAGGGCTGGCGAAAGCTACCATCGGAACAATGGCAGGGGGAAGAGACACCGCGCATAATTACGTTCCGTGGACGCTAATTCCCTGTCTCCGCAAAATAAATATAAAACGAGAGATCAAACAAAGCGCTCTTCCCTTTCCGAGCGGATCTTTTGTTTCCCTGGGTAAGTGTCACCCCAAACAGGCTGCGGCACCAAGTGGAACTGTCATTTCGGCGGGATGCTATTTCCTGATCAACACGTGCTGTCTGCGGCAATCCTGTTTTGATCTGGCAGGTCTTAAATTGGACTCTCTTTCACAAGCAGGAGCCCGTTAAAACGAGCCGGCGTGCGAGGCTGAGGATGCGTACTCCTCTCCCTGGGTGCAGGGAAATGGAAAACGTCCCCCCAGGTCGTGACCCCACCTCACCAGGCTGTTACTGCCACGCAGGGGACCTGGGATCACAGCTAAGACCCCACTCCTCCGAAAACGGCGTCTGCACCAGAGCCAGCAAAACCACGTCTGTTAACGAGCAGCACGTTCAGCGTACAATTTAGAACGGAGGTGAGAAGGAGGGCGGAGGTGAGAAGGAGTTTTGAAGCAAATCCCGTAAATGGTTCCCTACTCTTTAAATCGGGTGAGAGGGCGAAGAGGTAGATTCACACAAAGGTACTTCTGTCTAGTCCCCCAAATATGGGATTTATATTTTGCATCCACAGTTGACTTCAGTGAGGTGATCTAATCAGTAAGATGCCGACTGATAATTGCAACAGGGACACAGCTCTCCGGGTCCTGCAGGCCCGGGAGCCCCCGGCGATCTGGTCCACCTGCCGTTACACTCCGAGGGCGAGACTGTCTCTCCCTGGGCCACCCAGCACCCCACACCCGGGGAGGGTCTTGGCTTTAAACGTCTTCCTGTTACGCCCGTTCGTAAGATGTTTATCCAGGGCTTGCTTCTAGGTGGTACCCAACTAATCTGCAAGGCCGAACGGTGTAACGCGTTAGCACAGGGGTTGCAAAGTGGTGGCCCTTGGGCTCCATCTGGCCACAGCCAGACTTTGTCCTGCACTGTTTGTATTTGAGAAAGTAAATTAGTTGCCAGCTTACTCCCCCTAAAAATCTGGAATGCCGGTTTTCCTTTCAAAACATAGGGAAACTGGTCTGATTCAATCTGCCTTCCTGCACAGCATCACCACTGGCCTTCCTGCTGTCAGTACCTCGCCCCCCGCCTGTCCTTCCGGGTCCCAGTGCCTAGCGTTTCTGACCCTATGCTGGCATCTGTTGCCGGACTGCACTATTTATTCAGGGGATTCATCCATATTTCAAAACAGTCTCTCTCCGTAGACAGCAATGTAGACAGTGGTGCCCAACTCTGGCTGGACAGTAGAATCCCCAGTGGAGCTTTGATCAAAACACCAATGTCTGGGCCCCACGCCCGACCAACAGAATCCAACTCCACGGGGGCGGGGCCTGAGCAAAGGTATGTTTATGAAAGTCACCGGGTGACTCGAAAACACCACCGGGGTGGAGAGCCGCTGGCTAAACCCAGAGGAATGACTTGGCCGGAAGAGTTTCAGACAGATGCTGAGCCTCGGCCACCAGGGCCCCCGCCCCATCCTGCTGCGGGTGGGGACAGAGAACACCAGCCGCCCTCTCTTTCTGTCTCACCTCTGGGGGAGGAGGCCTGGCTGTTTCGAGTTTTCTCTGCATAGTGCTCACGGCGCATGAGTTCAAGAGAGATAAATCAAAGGCGGCCAAAAGATGACCTTTGAAAGACCACTGGGCCGGCCTGCGGTGGAGCCATCAAGGACCCGAAGGCCACCTGCCAAGGCTCCAGCAGGCTCCCCCCCACCACATGCCAACCGGTGGACAGAAGGAGAGCTGCTCACCTGAAGAGCTCTCGGATCTCCCGGCTGTCGGCCTGGAAGGGGATGTTGCGCACCAGGATCTTTGAGGTCGTCTGCTTTCTGGGCACTTGTTTCTTCCGAGCGGACGTCAGAGCTGGCCTAGACGATTAGGAGAGAAGGTTCGAGTTATCTGGGGTGTGGGCAGCTGCTGGCCTACGCTAACCCCCTCACCCTCCCTCCAAGAGCTGATGTTCTTGGCAGGTGAGAGATTCAAGGAGTTGGGGTGGATGAGGCAGAGATGAAAAGGGGGAAGGGGGTCTCCCCTGGGTGATTCGGAGCATAACCATCTTCCTCTCAAGATAGCTGTGGACAACCGGTCAGCACACCCGCCCTTGGGTCTCTCCTGCCCGTCGTCTGAGAGACGCGGGGGCTATCAGGGACTGGCGAGAGGAACCCTGAGAGGGGTGAGGCCAGCTCCTCACCCCATCCGGTGTCTACTGTCCCCTTCCAGATGTGGAAAGACCCCGGATGGCCCAAAGGTCTTATGTGAGACTTTCCAGTACATGCCCCAAGGGCCTCGCCCACAGGCCTGGAGCAGTTGCTAGCCCTGAAGACGGGCCAGGGGTGGGAGCAGAAGCTCATCCCGGGGCGCAAGGCCGTCTCTAACGCCCTCCCACCTCACCTGGGCCCCTGCTCGCCCTGGGCAACCTGCCACTGCGTCAAAGCGACGCGGGGTCGTGAGTGGGGAGTGAACGAACAGGGTGTGGAAGCCAAGTGAGTTGCATAGGATCTGAGTGATCTTGGGCAGGTAATTTGGCTTCTCCGGGCCTCAGCCTCCTCAAGTGCAGAATGGGCCTAAAAAGAGTGCCGGCCTTGTCATACCGTTTGAGGGCCTGTCAGACACTGCGTGGTGCCCCCCATGTGCCAAACATTCAATAAATGGCAGCTGTTGTCATAAAGACGACCGTGTTGCCTCACTTCTCTCGGATCTGCTTCACGTCACCTCCTCGAAGGCCCTCCCTAGGTATCCCCATTAAAGCAGTAACACCCCCCTCCCCCACCCCCAGTTTTGCTTTCCTTTCTGGCACTCACCACCACCTGACCGCGTATTACGTATCGTTCATGTTTCCCTTTACTGTGCTGTCCAATATGGTAGCCTCAAACCACATACGGCCGGTTAAGTCTACGTTAAAGCAACAAAATTCAAAACTCAACTCTCCAGTTGCTGGGATAGCCAGCCTCCAAGATGGTCCCCAGAGATCCCTGCCTCTCGGTATTCACGCCCTTGGGCAGTCCCCTCCCGTGCTCCATCAGGCAGGTCTGCGTGACCAGTAGAAGACCGAAGCAATGGTGACTTCTGAGACCAGGTCATAAACGACACTGCCGCTTCCTTCCTGCTGTCCTTTGGATCACTCGCTCAGTGGAAAATGGGCTGTGGTGCTGTAAAGACCCTCATGCAATCCCAGGGAGAGGCCAGCGTGGTGAGGAACTGAGGTCTCCTGCCAACAGCCATGTGCGGGTGCCATTTTGGAAGCAGATCCTTTAGCCCCAGAGGAGCCTTCAAAATTTTTTTTTTTTTTTCAACGTTTATTTATTTTTGGGACAGAGAGAGATAGAGCATGAACGGGGGAGGGGCAGAGAGAGAGGGAGACACAGAATCAGAAACAGGCTCCAGGCTCTGAGCCATCAGCCCAGAGCCCGACGCGGGGCTCGAACTCACGGACCGCGAGATCGTGACCTGGCTGAAGTCGGACGCTTAACCGACTGCGCCACCCAGGCGCCCCGGGGAGCCTTCAGATGAGACTGCAGCCCTGACCAACAAAACCTCCTGAGAGACCTGGAGACAGAAGTACCCAGCTAAACTGTTCCCAAGTTCCTGACTTCGGAAACGGTGAAATAATACGTGTTTGCTGTTTTAAGCTGTTTGGGATACTCTGTTACACAGCAACAGATGACTAACACAACTGTACTCCCCACCTTTACGTGTTCAAATGCCACGTGAGCAAGTGGCTGCCATACTGGACAGCACAGATGTGGAACATGATCGAGGAATCCCACTATTGTAGAAGGTTCTATCAATTACGCTGCCCTACACCGTGAACACCACCAGGAAACCCCATTCCTGGCACCTGGGCAGAGTATCTGGTACACAGTGGGCTTTCCGTAATTTGTTTGTTGAATAAAAGGATGACTAAATCAACACTGGCGAGGGACTGAAAGCTCGTGAGGTGACTTTAGCTTGACTCCTTCGAGACGGGGAACGGAAAAGACAGATCGCCACTGTTGGCTGAGTACTCATGTGCAAAGCACGTTCTAGAGGCTTCATGCACAACCTCTAGTTAGCACATACTAGTTCATAGGCAAAGTCAGCCACCCAAGGTCACGCAGCTCCTGGACTAGAACCCGAGGCCGTGGGGCTCAATGCCTGGTGCTCACTGTTCCATCCCAGCTCAGGAGCCCTTCCCGTACCGGGCCTTCTCCCCGAGGATGCTCCCACGGCACAGACAGGGTGGGCGAACAATACCAGAGGTGGCCAAGGGCTGGATTCCCAAGTAGCATTGAAAACAGAGAGAAGGAAGAAAAAGCAGCAGCTGGAGACCAGGCAGCAACAGCCAATCTGCTCAACGACCACAACAAATGCCCAACTTGCTGAAAACTACCAAAGAGAGATCTTAAACCAGCCCTAGGACTGTTAGAGGCGGTTACTTCATCGCCCGGGGCTGGTAGGCGATCATGACAATGACAATAAAAACAACACTCGCGCTGGGCACGTCACGTGCTGGGCAGTGTTCGGGGCACCTCAGGCCTATCGGCTCATTTACACATGCAAGCGGGTAGAAGCGTAGGCACAAAACTAAATCTTACGGGGCGCCTGGGTGGCTCAGTCGGTTAAGTGTCCGACTTCGGCTCAGGTCATGATCTCACGGGGCGTGGGTTCGAGCCCCACCTTGGGCTCTGTGCTGTCAGCCTGTCGGCGCAGAGCCTGCTTCAGAGCCTCCGTCCCCCCTTTTCTCTGCCCTTCTCCCGCTTGTGCTCTACCCCCCAAAAATATTTTTTAAAAAACCCAAAAACTAAAACACTACTTCAGGAAACTGGTCACCGGGCAGATTGGTCAGTCTCCAACTCTTAACACTGACTGAATCTCTTTCAAACTAACTGGAGGCTGTCTCTGGGCTCTGGTGTCCAGCTCCAGGAAAGAAAGCCCTATAAAGCTGGACATCAAGGTTTTATCGCTTCTCTGGCTCGTCCAGAGCACCAGCAACTGGCAATTCTTTGTTGGTTTATTTATAACACCAAGATGAGCAGAATGTGCTGGTTCCTCCCGCTCCTGCTCCTCGTATTATGACAAATGTGCATTAAATATTTATTCAAAGGACTGGAGTGGTCCCAGTTCATCACAGAAACGGGCCTCGGAGCTGGCAAATGGGACATCACCTTAATCAGGAAGACGATATACCAGCCCCAGAGCAGAAAGGACCCCCTGGAGGAGAGCAGAGAGGGGGCAATGAAGACTCACTTCGTGGCTCGTTCTGAGATCCTCACTTCCAGCTTGTGGCCGTCCACGATGTGACCCTAAGAGATAAGACCACACAGCTTGTCACCCTGTCTCCCCAGCAACACTCCCCCACCCCGCTGCTCTCCAAGAGAGCGGGCGTCAGCGGAGAGGAAAGGAAACTTCAGACGGGGGACTATCCCCGGGCAGCAGAGCCAGCTGGAATCAAGGACAGAGAAGTGGCTCAGGCCAAGCCCAGACAGCAGCTGGTGGTCACACAGACCCAGCCCTTCCAATGCCCTCTTGAGCCATGCGTGGGCCTTGGCCTTTATGCCAATCAAGGGGCACCGAATTTTCCATCGTTTGTAAGCATTTTTAGGCAAAGCAAGCCCCTTTGGTCCGGCTTGCAGCAAGAGTTCAGGCTAGACTGTGTGCTTAAAAAAAAAAAAAAATTCTAAACCGCAGAGGAGGTGTAGTGAAAGCTAGGCTCTCACGGGGGTCCCTTAAGGCAAAACTGGAGTATTAGCAAAATTACCCTCGACAATCCCTTAAGTCTCCCATAAGATATAGCACGGGTAGTTCTGTGTAAACGATTCTTTGTGGCAACGTGCACACATGTACGCACACAGGGAGGTACGGAACGCAACACGTGCAAGGTGGAGTTTGACAGAATCTTGCGTTACGTGGCAGAGAATGGACCACTGGACGTGCAGAGCCAATGCCAGCTAAATGCCTACGCGGCACCCGATGACAAAGTTGGACTGCCAGTGTCTCTTTGAAAAACAACACACAAATCAAACGCCAGAGAGGTGCCCCACGAGGCGTAACTGGCTGAAGCTAAGAAGCGGCTGCCCTCTCGACAGGGCACGAGTGTCCAGCTTTTGCTCTGGGTGATGCCTGCCCCCTCACTCCCTCACACTGCCCGCTGGCCCCCAAGGGTGTCTGGATATGCAGCCCTGGTAGACAGCAGAGCTTTCCAAGAGAGCGGAGGCCCCGGAGGCGTTACCTCCCCGTCATCCTACCCAAATCCAACTCGGCCCTTTGTGAAGCTGCCCTGAGCCAAGGGCAAGGTCATCAAAATCCTACAAAAACCATCAGATGAACTAAGCGCCCGGTTACATTTCCTATACCCCCCAGGGCCTCTCTCCTGTGCCAGAAGTTCTGCTGGGACAGGGCGGGGGCCCCCTATGGGCGCCTTCCCACCCTGAGAACAGCCCAGCCGTGCCTGGCCCAGGCTGCCTGACCCTGCCAGAGAGAGAGTGAGAGCCGGGTAAGGTGAGCAGGCTCCCATACACGTGGGCCGATTCAGCTCTCCTTTACCTTCACGCCACCTGGCCTCAGGCCAGGCCCTCTTTGTCCGGTGCTCACATAGGACATCCGGAATATGGCTTAAAAGGGTCCCTGGACCCCCTGAAGCTCTTCCAGGAACTTGGGTCTAGAAGCCTGACCTGCAGGCACGGTCAGGAGCGCTCGGCCTGCAGAACGAGGGGTCAGCAAAGACGGCAGGGAACGAGTGGGTCCTCAGAAAGAAGGGAGGGCACTGCTCCCTGCCCGCAAAGCCACCAAAGGGCCTGGGATGTGCGGCGTCGGGGAAGAGTGTGGAGGACGCGGTCTCGGGCAGAGGCCTGCCTCACGGGGGAGGAGCCCATCCCAGGCCGTGCCGCTCCCTGCAGTCCCAGCTCAGCTCCCTCCTGCTCCAGGCGCCTGATCTGATCCTGCACTTCGGGCCCAGCAGGAGGTCCTGTTCTGTGTGGAGTCCCTGTCCTAACACCTCAGAGTCTAGTCCCCTTGTCCTCATCTTCCCTGCCTCCGCCCGACCCAGGCCAACACCCTTTTCCTGCCCGGACGACTCCGTGGTTTCTCACCTGCCCCACTGTCATCCACTCTCTGCACAGCAGCGGGAGAGACCGTCCAGAAGCATAAACCAGTCCCTTCCCCAAAGTGCTCCAAGCCTTCCGACAGAATCTCACTGCCTTTACACCGGACTCCACGGTCCTTAAAAGGCTGACAAGATCTGGGCCCACACACGGTCCGCTCCAGCCACAATGGCCTCTTTCTGCCTCTCAAACATACTAAGCTCATTCCTACCTCAGAGTCCCTGCCTCAGACCCTTTGCACATGCTGTGTATTCCTCCTAGACTGCTTCCTCTCTAGATCTTTGTGTAGCTGACTCCTTCTTGTCAATTAGCGACCAGCTCAATGGTCACCTCCTCAGAGAGGCCTCCCTCACACAATGTAAAGTAACCCTCTCTGCCCATCACGATGCCTGCTTTATTTCCATCCAAGCACTTCTCGTCACCTGGTCTTGCGTATTTATTCAGAGATCCGCTCTGCCAGCCTCCCCCAGATCTGGCACAGAGCTGTGGATTCGTGAACGCACTACCATGACTACAGAGCGCTGAAGAAGATTCTTAATTTTTCTTGGGCCATAGTGCCCTGGAGAACTGGAGGAAGTGAGGGACCCAAGAAAATGTGGACTTACCCACATTCCTGCTAACTTCAGGAGTGTTGACAGGCCGGACCCCCACCCTCCACCCTCCCTGCCCCGGAAACCCCCCCACCCCCCCCCCCCACCACCTACCAAGCACCTCCATGGATCTCAGCTGAAATCCCCACCCTTACCTGGAGCTGCTTGAGAGCTTTCTGGGCCTGCTCCGGCTTCCTGTATTCCACGAACCCAAATCCCATGGAGAGCAGCTCTCCTAAAGGAGAGTCAGAAAGAGAGGTGAGGTGGGGGGAGCAGAAAGGCGAAGAAAGAGCACGAACCCAAGGGCAGCGGCTCCGGCGGACCCCTAGACGTCCCCTCTTTGCTCCCTTCCTAAAAAGATTTTAGCTCCTGGTGTCCCGATTCTTACCAGTCATCTTGAAGAATCAGCCAACGAAGTTATATAGCCGTCACCTGAGGCCCAGCTGACTATTAATTAAGAGATGATTGGCATGATAATTAACTTCCTAATAGAATTCCGCCTTTGGGAGGGAGCAGGAACGAACAGGGATGACCATCGCTGTGACAAGCTGCACAGTCCCTACCTAGGCAGTCCCCTGCTTCCACACACAATGCACGCGACGGATATACGCATGAAAGTCAAAGGCACCAGAGGCTTAAGTCTTTACGGGTGTTTCCGACCATCCAACGACGGCTGGTCCTGGGCTTCAGATACCGAGTTCGGACAGGGAGAGCGGCTGAATTCTTTGAACCTATCTGGCCCCCCACTTCTAGGTAGTGAGGCGCAAGGGTTCAGAGAGCAAGGGAGAGCTCAAAAGCATCGGGGACGTTTGCTTCCTGACTTTAGATGCGTGCGCGTTACGTACCTATGTATCATGTGGACGGCGCGGGGGGAGAGATTTTACAGGGCGTGTGTCTAATTACATCCTGCCCTATGTCACAGAATGGGACACGTGCCTCCTTCCCTGCATGTCATGCAGGTATATTCATTTTTTCACAGTGGAGCTCAGAGGACTGGCTCGAATCTGACGGGTCCAAATGAGGATCGAGACTCGTCACCTTCGACCCACACAACAGTCCCTTCTTCGCATCTACCGTGCGGTTTGTGAGACCCGAGCCCCTCCCGGGGCACTGCTTGCCCGTGTTTCCATTCACAGCCACGTGCTATCAAATGGGGCCCCCGTGCAGCAGGAAACCCCGTGCGTTGCCCAAATACGGCTCTGTGGGCCACAGAAGGGAGTCTCTGCCCGAGTGAGCTGTTGGCTGCCAGCCATGGCCACCCTGTGACAACCTCAGACACCGGAAAGCTCTCCCTGGGAGACTCCAGGCCGAGGGTGGTCTGTGGGGGTCTGTGCACACGGGATATTTGGAGGGCGCGGAGGAGCGCGTGAAAGGCAACTACTAACAGTCAAGTCCGTCACCCGATCCCTGACGCTGCCCGGCTCCTACCCTGGGAGCCTGACCTCCACAGGCTGCACCACCTGGGCTCCCTGACCTTCTGGTTTCCTGTGGGGTGTAGCCAATGGAAGCCCCGATCTGACTGGCAGGTGGAGAAGAAAAAGTTGGGGGTCCGGCTTCCTCCCACGCGCCCCCCACCCTCCCCGCCTCGGCGTGGTTCTGGCCGTGCTGGCGGCTTCCGTGACGGGTGACGCCACTCCCTCCCCGCGGCCCTCGGGGCTCACAGGGTTCTTCCGCTTGATGCTCCCCTCTGCCTCAACATCCCCCGTGGGTCCCTTCTGCTCAGCCCTCACCATCGCATCTGGCCCCGTCCTTACAAACGTCTCCTCGACAACCTGCCGAGGGTGCTTTCCACGGCCTCCTGCGGCCCCCTCCCTGGCACACAGGCGGCCGAGTTCCCTCACGCGGTGATGGATGGATGAGCCCCGTCGAGCAGGGCTCTCCAACACGGGCTCTTAAGTGCGGGTCGTGAGAGGTGCCCGCAACACGGACGGATCAGGTAACTATTTCCAACATACGCTCCACAGTGCTCCTGAGGGGCGAACGTGGAGGCGGGCTCCACCGTGGCTGACCGCGGAGCGCGCCACGGCGACACCGTGACCCACGGGCACAGCGGGGGGCGGCTCTCCTGGCCCCGCTCCCGGACTGGAAGTCAGGGGTCGCCTCCTTTCCCGAAGCTGGGGCAAACCGAGCCTTCGTATCACTTACTTGCTGCCTTTCTTACGTCCCAGACTAGCCCTGCGGCCCCTGGGGAAGAGGTTGTTATGGTCTGAACTGGGTCCCCCCCCTCAATTCCTGTGTCGAAAGCCGAAGCCCCGGCATCTCAGAATGCGACCTTATTTGGAGAAAGGTTCTTTTACGGAGACGATCAAGTGAAAAATGGGGGCGTGAGGGCACCCAGCATGACTGGTACCCTTTCAAAGGGGGAGGCATCTGGACACAGGACAGGCTCGGGCAAAGGGAGCCCCCCGTGAGCATGAAGACCACCGCCTACAAGCCGTGGGGGAAGGCCGCAGCAGGCTCTTCCGTCACGAGGAACCGCTCCGCTGAAACCTCGACCTTGGACTTCCGGAAACTCGTGTCGCTGCAGCCCCCTCGTTTGTGGCGCTCCGTGACGGCAGGCGAACACAAGCACCTCCCGAACGTCTGTGCCACGTGTCTGCTTCAAACCTTCCTGCCGTGGCTTGCCCCCGCTTCCGGGGAAAAGCCCAGACTCCTCTGCAGGGCCCAAGAGCCATCCTGTGACCCGGGGCTGGCCTGCCTTTCTAAGGGCATCTCCTGTGTCTCCCTAAAGACACGCAGGGACAGTGCCCGGTGGCAGCAGCCCCTCCGGCCTCCTTCCTCTGTGCACCTGCTCCGGCTGGCCACCGCCGTCCCCACCCGCCAGCCTCACGCTGACGTGCAGACGCCAGTGCTGGGACCCGGCCCCTCGTCACCCTACGCTGTGCCCCACCGGCTCATCTGTGTCTCAGGTCACGGCTCTGACTGACTCAGGTGGCGTCCCTGTAAATCTTGCCCGATGGAAGGGAGGGGACTGAACGGCTGGGCAAAAGGAAGGACGTGTGGCCTGTCCGTCACGCGCAGGAAGCCGGTGCTGGAGAAGGGACAAGCGGGGAGCAAGGGCCCGAGCCAACAGCTGAGGCGTAACGGGGAGATGAGGGTTGTCTGCAAGGCACAGACACCCACAGGCTGGGCGGGGAGTAGTATGGTCAATGGTCCACAGGTTCTACGTCTGGGTTGTTTCTTCTGGAAGCAAAGAGGGAAAGCCCAAGCCTGGTCTCCTTCCTGCTATTCTCTACGAAACTTCCGGAGCCCAGAGGTCCTGGGAGGAGGGAGAGGCTTCCGCTACTGGACAGTGGCAACCCTGGTGGCCCATCAAATGCCGTGAGACCACGGGCCAGTCCAAGGAGGCAAAGAGCCTGACGGGCAAGGCTGCCCCCATGGGACGCAGGAGTCTCCGGGGACAGAGGAGGGCCCATTTTAGGCAGGACGCTGGGAGTCTGAGGGGGGCAACACTTCAGACCAGAAGAGCGGGCGGTATCCCTGCCCCTCCACCCAAAGCGCCGGGTTCTTCTGGAATCATCCTTTCCGGATGCGGTTTCGTAAAGAATACCTGTTTTGTTCTTCTTCTTGGAAACAGAACAGCTCTTCACCATTCCCACTCTGGAAAACACCTGGAAAGGAACGTCAACGTGTATCAGCAGCACGTCCAGGCTAATCCTGCAACCAGTGCAGGCACGTCTCGAAAGACGGAGGCCATGTATGTGACCACGGGCCCCAAGAGGGCTGTGATTCCTGCCCGGCTTGTGCTTAAGGGGCAGACATTTACAGACTCTCGTAATCCAAGCGTCAGGCACTCGGATGATCTCGCTTGTCCCAAGCAGATGTCTAAAACAACTCCGCGGGAAGATTCTCCCGACATCTCCATTTTACAGATAGGGAAACTGAGGCACAGATAGCCCAAAGGGCTTGCCAGGGTTGCGCCGTTAACACCGGGATCCACGTCCAGGCGTTCTGACCTGTAACTCGGGGCAACACGAGGGGAGCCCTGCGGGCTGCATACTGTTTCTGACAGCGCCTCCAATGGGCTGGTGGCCCTGGGACTGTGAACCGGCTGGAGCCCAGTCTTCGCATCTATCCGGGAGGAACCTGGACTGCATCGCCTTGGCCGGGACTCCCCGTTCCAGAAGTCCTCACTTCTTGAGGATGCGCCTAAGTCTGAAGCTTGGGTGCATCTTCCGGGGAAAATTGATTCCCGATGACAGTCCTGTCCCGGACCCGGGAGAGCCGGCAGACTGGGCACGAAACACAGACCGCAAGCCGCACTGCCCTATTCGCAGCGAGCGTCACGGCTGGTGCGTGCCTCTTCACAAAAGCAAACTCACACCGAACCACAACAGGTTCAGGAGCGGCCAGTGCAAAGCCCAAGGCTGGGTTTCTAGTTGCTCGGTCTGGTCAATCTTTGCCCTGGAGAGGCTGCTGTGTGAGCCCGGGGCCCTCTGCCGTGGCCACACTTCTACCTGCCAAGAGGAACGGCCACATCACAGAGCCTTGGCCAGATGGCCTCAGAGAGGAGGCTCTGACCTCGTCTCCCCCAGAGAGGAGACGAGTTTCCCAGTCTCCCAGTTTCTCCCTCCAGATGCAGGCCGGCCTCCTTCCCGCCTCTGGGACTCAGTGGACACCGTCGTCCCCCCTCTTGAATCTATCTGTGGAATCTCGGAACTCAAAAGAACTTTTAGAAGTCAGTTAGTTCGATCCTTACGGTCATCTTCCCCCCCCCCCCCCCCCCGGAATCAATCATAGTCACTGCTGATCATTACTGATTTATGCAGTTAAAAAAAAAAAAAAATGTGCCAAACCCAGGTCACAGAACCAGAGAGTCTTCCCATAAGCGGTTCTCAGACCCGTGGGGGGAGCTTGCAGACCCCAACCTTTTGGAACTGGAGGCCCCACTTGCTTGTCTCTGGCCAATTCCTTCCGAAGGCCCCCCATCCCCATTCAGGGCAGGCCCCGCTTGGTGCTTTCCAAACACCTGCTTGGAGATGCCCACCTTTTCACCCTCTGCCTCCCTCCCAAGAATGCAGAACCCACACCCCAACCAGGGGTTCCGGGCAGGACTGTCCCTCGTTCATTCCTGTGTCTCCCGCATGCTCCCGTCAGGCAAGGAGGTGGTGCTAACGTTTGCTTTTGGGTAGTTAGCCCCGCAGAGAAAACCGGGGCGGGGGGCTCTGTTTGCTGCACGCACAATGCTAGCACCGACGACACCCCCTTCCGTGTAGGGGGGGTGTCCCTCCCGGCCCCTCGGCTGGTCTGGCCACTGCTCAGGTCCCCTGGTGAGGGGTCCACGGGACAGCCCCACAGGCACATCAAGTGGCCGGCTGCTGGTTGTCCAACTCTGTACCAGCACGAGCCACGCGCACAGGCAGAATCAACCTGGGCGCCTCGTCGGCAGACGGCCTCCCGGGCCCACGACCCCCGCCCCGTTTGTAGCCATCACTCACTTCCTTCAGGGTCTCCTCGGTCGTGGCAAAGTTGAGATTTTTAATAAACAGGGTACACCCGGGGGGGCTCTCCTCCTCCTCCTCTTCCTCCTCTTCTTCCTCTTTCGCTGGAGCGTCCTCAGCTCTTCTCTCTGTTGGCTTTTCACCTTCCGGGGTCTCGTTGTCTGGCACTGGGTCCCCCCGCCCCCCGCAAAAGACACAAATTCGTTAAATGTGAAATCCCTTAAATGTCTAAGCCCCGGGCCGAAAGCACGGGAACGTGCTAGATCAGAGGGGTTCTGCCTCTGGGCGGCATCAGGAAGGGGCCCCCGATACCTAGCCTGCGCTGGGTTCCGGCAACTCTCAGGGGGCTGGGGGAAGATGGGGAAGGGGTGAGGCTGTCCTGCATCCTGCCTCTGGCGGGGCACCGGGATGCCCGGCCGGATGCTCGGCCAGTTGCGCGTCTGACTCTTGACTTCAGCTCGGGTCACGATCACATAGTTCATGAGTTCGAGCCCGCGTCGGGCTCTGCTCTGCGCTGGCAGCGTGGAGCCTACTTGGGATGCTCGCTCTCCCTCCCTCTGCCCTTTCCCCGTTTGCACTCTCTCTCTCTCTTTCAAAATAGATACACTTAAATGCAAATTTAAAGAAAAAAGGACTACAAGACACAGACCAGAAGCCTGAGCCTTGGACTAAGCCGTGTCAATTTAAACTGCAAAATAAACTGCTGCGTGAGCTGTTTCACTGAACCACAAACCTCAAAACAACACGCAGCCGAGTTCTCAAACTGAAACACGACTCAAAACTTCCGGAAAAATGACAGAATACAGAATGGGAGCAAAAGTTAGAACCCTCTAAATACCCCACGAACCTAAGAGATGTTACGTTCAATTAAAATTCCCAATATACAGAACTTCAGGGAGCCACATATATCGAGCACGCCTCATCTACCGCAACAAGACAAGTTCAGAGTTATACCCAACGTCGAAAAATTAAAAAAAAAAAAAAGAGACACAAACTACTAAGTACTGATAAATAGGACCCTAGGAACAGTGCTACCAAAGGCTGGGATGATACGTGCTCATTAAAAATAACGTTTGCAGGGGCGCCTGGGTGGCTTAGTCAGTTAGGCTTCCAACTTCAGCTCAGGTCATGATCTCACAACTTGTGGGTCCCAGCCCCGCGTCAGGCTCTGTGCTGACCGCTCAGGGCCTGGATCCTGCTTCCAAACCTGTGTCTCCCTCGCTCTCTGCCCCTCCCCCGCTCACGCTCTGTCTCTCTCCTTCAAAAATAAATAAACATTAAAAAAAAAAATTAAAGAAAAATAATAAAAAAAATGATGTTTGCAAAGAATGTGTAATGACACAGAACGATGCTTATGATATAAAAGTTAAGAGAGAAATTAAGATATGAAACAGTAAACAGTCTAAGCCCAATCACGTTCTGTCCACACAATTTCCGGGGCGCACACACAGGGAGGCGACGCTGGAAGGGGACACAGGATGTGCTCCGGGGTGTTTCTGGAGGCCGGGATCCCAGAGGGCTGTCGTTTCCGTCCCCCCAGCCCTCTTGCCACGCATACTCAGAAGGAACAGCATTTCAGGAAGAGGGAAGAGCAGACACGAGGTTGTGCATGAGCAGGCGGGTATGTGTGGCCGCAGCTCAGGGTCGCCCAGGGGTGACAGAAGCCTCGGAAGACCGAGAACAGCCCTGCGACCTCTGAGAAGTCCTGCTATGAGGAAATGTGTCCGGGTCGGTCCAGCCTCCCCGAGTCACGCGATCAGGATCCAGGGTCACATCCGACCTCCGCCTACAAGCTTCTGGACCTCCTCCTTGGGGCAATTTCCTGGGGAGACTGAACCCCATCCCGCAGGTCCCTCAGAGCAGTCATGAGACTGCGCCCTCGCTCCCGGGAGGTTCTGAGCAGGTGGCCCGTCCCTGTGCACAGAGCCAATCCCGGCACAGGCCCCAGGGAGGCCGCTGCGCGTGCTGCCTCCAGGCTGACCGACACAGCCCTCTCCTCCCGCACACCTGCACTCAAACAGTCCAACCTCCTTGGGGTTCAAACCCATCCCCTCGCTCTCACGCCAAGTACCCACACCGTCTCCCATCTGTCTCCCCTGCCCCTTCTGGGCCGAGCTTAAGGCCCGCGGGTCCTGATTAAGCTTCAACCGCTTTGTCATAAAACAACCCTTTCAAGCCCCAATGGCAACGGGAGGCGGTGATGATGTTGTCTGTTTAACATCAATTGAACAAGCAGCCTCTGCCCCTCCCACTCCGTCGGAGGTGAACCCAGAACCCAGACCCTTGCTCCAGGACAAAAAAGAAGACATCAACCCAAAGGCTCCTCCCCTACCCGGGAAACGAACACAGTTTACCCAGCAGGGGACTCCGTGGTGTGGCCGCGCGTTCAAAGCAGAGCAGGGTGGACAAAGTGTTGCTAATGACGGGGCAGCAACGCTATGCAAAGAGGCTGAGCCCTCAGGTTCTGCACGAGAGCTTCGATGGGAACGGAAACCACGACCTTCCGCTGGGAATGACATTTCCACCCCGCTGGCTCTCCCTGCACTCCCCATCTTGGAGATAAAAGCAGGGGTGAAGGCAGGCCGATGAGACCCACCCCCCCCACCACACACCAGGCGCTGGGCTCGATGGCCCCGGTGGACCACCTCGTTAATGACCACGGTAGCCACACCACAAAAAGTGGGCGGCCCGTGAAAATGCTGGCGGCTGCTGCACCTGAACCCGAAATCTTAGGGACCCTCAGGCTGGGGGAGAGGCTCACGGAAGGCTACGGACATTCTTTTTACAGAGGAAACAGCGGTGGGGGTGGCGGTGGCGTCAAAGAGTGGCGACAAGGGGCAGGGGCAGGAGCTGTGATGCTCGGGTTGAGGGAGGGCGGAGCTGCACTCACGGTTAGGGCTGGCGCCCCAGGAACAGCAGGCGGAGCCCGGCCACGGGGAGTGGAAGACCGAGGGGACCGTGGGGGCGGCCAGGACCTACTTCCTCCCTGGGCGTGCAGAGGCCTGCCTCACCGGCTCCTCCAGCTGCTCACGGGCCGACCAACGGCCCTGACCCCCGAGGTGCGGGAAGAACGCCCGGCTTCGGATGAAAGGCGTGATTAAACGTGGCCCGTCCGTTCTCCAACAGCACGGAAGTGTCTGTTCCTTCTCTAAACTTTTGTGTCTCCAGCAGCCACCTGCCTGCACCGCTCACCGCCCCGGGGATGCTGGGACAACTGACGAGACAAGGGCACCAGTCTTGAGATCTGCTGAAAATGGGGGGGCCTGGAAAAATCGAGAAGGGGGCCCACAGGCGAGCCAGGAAGCACCGAGCTGTGGAAAGCACACAGGCCTTAGGAATGAGTGACCTAGGTCAGAGTCCCGGTGATGCCAGGCGCTACGGGTGTGGCCCTGTGTGACCGGCGTGACCACCCCCTCAGCATCCTCAATCTGGAACACGGAGCTAAACGTGCACATGCGTGCACACACACACACACACACACCTGCACTCTGCTGAGTCATCTGGAAATACCAGTGGCCACTACTCCATCCACACACAGGGTCTCTGGGCCCAGGCATCGTTGCCTCTCGTCTGGATGACTGAGTAGCCTCCTCGATGGTCTCCCCAGCACGTCCCACCTTGTCTGTCCCCTCTCGCCTGCTCCAGCTGCACTGGCCTCTGTTCTGACGCGAAGCCCGCCAAACCCAGCCCTACCACAGGGCCTTTGCACTTGCAGTCCCCTCGGCCTGTTGTGCTCCTGTCTCGTCTCTCCAGGCCTGGCTTCTCGTCAGGTCTCAGGTCAGTGTCCTCCCCTCAGAGCACTTCCTGTCCACTCCAGCTCCAGGGGTCTCCAGCCCAGGCCTGGCCACGTGCCAACACGTTCCCCTGGGCTCCTCGACTCAAAGCCCTTACTCCATCATGAAATCACCTTATCTGAGTACTTCTCTATGTCCCCGGCTATCAGGGGAGCTCCTTGAGGATGCGACCACGTCTGACTCAGTCACCACTACGTCCCCGAAGCTGGGTCCAGAGCAGATGCTCCAAAAATATCTGCGGATGATGAGTATGCCCAGCACTTGGCATGTGCCTGGAACGCAGGTGGTGCCCTGCAAATGGCACTTAGTGTGACTGAGAGGAACTGCAGGGTGGCAGCTCAGGGCACAGACCTCGGGGCCGCAGCTCTGGGAGCATCCGGCTCTCTCCGGTGGCGCGACCTCACGTAAGTCACTAAACATCTCTGTGCTTCCTTCTTGCGATCTAAAGCAGGGAATGACTACAAGAAGGCCCACTCAGAAGATGATCACGAGGCCTGTAGGAACAGTGCTTGGGCCTGTGGTGATCTAGAGCAGTCTCATCGGTCTTAACATCACCCCAAACGCCCATACTGCACACACTGCCCGGCAAGGCCGTGATGAGAAATCTGGCGGGAAATGTCCTAGGCCCCTAACCCCGAGGCCTGCAGCCAAGAGAGAAAGACAGTGGCTGCAGGGACCCCACAGCTCTCTCCCTGCAGGGCGGGCTGCCTGCGCCACAGTTCGGAGTCTGGGGAACTGCGTCCCCGCTGGCCACCTCCCTGAGAAGGGCTCCCGTTCCCTGAGCGGCCAGGCCAGGCCCTGCCGGGGCCCGTGCCTGCATCCAGACGCCGGGTGCCACGGCCGAGAAGCCAAAGGTCGTTTCTGAAAAAAGCACTTCTGCTCCGGGCCAGACTGGGGAGACAAAGACGAGAAGCAAAAACGAGATACTGCGAAACTCAAACAGATGTTTGCCAACAAAATCACCAGGAACCAGAGAAAGAGGAAAGCAAGAAAGGAAGCAGGGCTGGGCCAGAGGGTGGGGGGTGCGCGTGGAGGGGGAGGGGGTAAGGATTTAAAAGCAAGGTGGGCTGGAGGGGGCTGGGACAGGCAGGGGAGAATGTGCTTCCATCTGTAGTTAGCACAATAAAACGCAGTCACGCATCGCCACATGGGGCTTTATTATAATCAGGCCGCAGAATTTACTGTGGCTCCCCCCCCCCCCCCTTCCCAGCTCTGGGCGCTGAAGGCTGACAGCAGAGACTCTTATCAGTTGCAAGCAGCTTTTCAGGACCTCCCCCGACTCTGAGCCCTTTATCTGGAGGTGAGGGTCTTGGTTGTGGGGAGATAAAACACACTGTCCCCCTCCCTGGAGACCGGTACAGAGAACGGAGGGCTTTGCAGAAAGGAAGGAGGAGCGGGAAAAAAAAAAAAAAAAAAAAGCTCCGTCCACTGCCCTCCCCACTCCCTTCCTTTGGAGCCTGACAAAATCTAGGGCTTGGGGGCTGGCTGAGTCCCCACGCAACGGGGACGGGGGTCGGGGAAGCTTCAGGAACAAGGTGGAGGCCCGGGCGAGTGTGGGGGAGGAGCATGTGAAAAAAGAGCACAGGCGGCTGGGAAGAGGGTCATGGATGCGATTCGTGTAAGCAAAGGAACAGAAAGGGCAAACGGAGGCACAGGAGGTGAGCTCTGTGGGAATTCACCTAGTAACGGGGGACGCGGCAGGGCCCGAAATCGGTCCAGACACGCGCACAGCTTCGCATCTGAAATCGGGCCTGCCGCCGGGCTCTGTGGCCTCCTTTGTGTGAGTCTCGTCAGCCCCGAGAGGCAGGGCCTGCCGGGCCGGAGTCTGCCTGGGATGTTCTCAACACGGCCACACAGGCCCCAGGAAGCGGGGTGCAGCGGGGCAGACTGGGGTTCGACGCCTCGGCAGAGCCCGTGCGCGGTGAGCTCCAGAATGCTTCTGTACGCGGGGCCCATTCCTACTGCTAGTGTGACATCTCAGCCGCCCCCCAACAGCCCTGTCTGTGCCCCTCGGGCCTCTTCTGGGCAAGAGGGTCTGTGTGGCACCCACTGGGGTCAGCCCCGCTCAGCCCCGCTCAGCAGAAGCCGGTGCCCGCCGCTGAAATGACAGGCCATCCGCTCCGGCTTCTGCTGCTGAATGAACAACGGAGGCGGAGGAACGGTGATCTACCATACCCTCCTCCCCAGAGCCCCGCGAGGTCGGGATGGTCATCATGCCCATTTTACAGATGCAGGAACTGAGCATCAGAGGACGGCGGCTCGCTCGGCCACAGGGCTGAGAGGGGCCGACAAGGAAGACGGAGATTCCCCAGGAGCTCTGCGCTGCGCACGGAAGCACCAAAGTGCTCAGCGCAGGGCCCGGCATGGAGCAGTCGCCCGTGGACTCACCCGCAGCGCTGTCCCACCGGGCAGCCAGCGGACAAGGCAGCTGCCTTGCGGAATGGACTTGCTAACGGGGAAGCCAAACAGATGGACGGCAAGGAAATGAGCCTGTCCACGGCGCGACCCCAGGAGGCGGGAAAGGGTTACAACACAGCGGAGGGTAGCTCACGGGGTGGGCTTCAATCGGTCCGCACGGCGGGAGCCGTGACCGTCCCTTTCCGCTCTGACGCGGGCTGTCACCGGACGACAAACCGTCCGTCCCCAAAGGCCAGGGGGAGCAGCCCCCGCCTTTCACGGGCCCAGACAGAGGTGCAGAAACCCTTCTTCGGGCACCATTCACTCCATCCACACACGTTCAATGGCACCAGTCTAGGCCTGGGGCCTCACAGGGCGCGGGGCCCCCGGCAGGGCGCAAGACAGCCGCGTCTTGCCCTCGTGGCTCGCCGTGGACATTCAACAAGAAAAACCGACGAATGAAATGAGCGTTAGAAGAGCCGAGTGGACGGAGGGCCACGCCAGGAAACACGCAAACGAGTGTGGCCGCATGGCAGTGGTCACCGAGGGAGGCACCAGCCTCAGTGGTCCTGCCAAGCGGGTAGGAGAGGGTCCTTTGCTTCCGGCAAATCAGCGAGCTTGAAAGGAGGGCTCGCTGTGGCCAAAAAATATCAGTCAGGTTCGGGTTTAGCAAGTGAACTCTAAGGCCGCTGATGATTTTAGGGTGGTGGCTCATTGGGTAGGAAACATGACTACGTCACTGGGGCGCCTGGGTGGCTCTGTCGGTTGAGCATCTGACTTTGGCTCAGGTCACGATCTCACGGTTCGTGGGTTCGAGCCCCGCGTCAGCGGTGCTGACAGCTGAGAGTCTGGAGCCTGCTTCAGATTCTGGGTCTCCCTCTCTCTCTGCTCCTCCCCTGCTTGCACTCTCTCTCTCTCTCTCTCTCTCTCTCTCTCTCAAAAATAAACATAAAAAATAAATCAAAAAAAAAAAAACGTGACTACGTTACAAGAATTGTTTCTGATGGAGACGGAAGCAGGTTTTGAAGGGAACCCTAATCCAATGTGTAGACAAAATGAACTCACCAACAGGGGGTAGGGAAGGGCTTTGGAAGGTTCACACCAACAATCAGTAACCCTGCTGACCAGGGAGGCAGGCTCCCGGAGCCTCGAAACACAGAGACTGAAGAATGGCCCTTCCTGATCGGAACAGAGACATCAAACCAGTGGCTCCGAGTACCGTGTGCTGACTGGGCTAGTCCTGAAGAAGGCTCTGCTGGCTCACGAGGACGTGACAAATGCAGCCAGCCTGGCGTCGGGGGCCGGGGGGAGAAGGGGGGCAGGTATGGACTGTGAGCTCTAATCAATTAAAGGACCGTTGTTTAAATGCAATTTTTAAAAAAATTTTTCTAATGTTTGTTTATTTTAAGGGGGAGAGAGAGACAGCGTGGGAGCAGGGGAGGGGCAGAGAGAGAGGAAGACACAGAATCCCAGGCAGGCTCCAGGCTCTGAGCCGTCAGCACAGAGCCCGACGTGGGGCTCGAACACATGAACTATGAGACCGTGACCTGAGCAAAGTCGGACGCTTAACCGACTGAGCCACCCGGATGCCCATAAAGGAGTGTTCTTTAATGAGAACTCCGCTCGCCCCGTTTCTGCTGTGAAACAGCCTTTCTGGGGATGATGGAGAGGGCCGATGGGAGACTTATTTTTTCAATTCTTATTTTAATAAACGGGTAACCCTACAGGGGGTAAGTATGAAAGCGGACGCTGCTGGTGAGCAAAGTCCCAACACGTGGATAACAGGACCCCCGGTCCTTTTCAAAACTTTTCTCAAGGTCTTTTTTTTTTTTTTTTTTTTTTTTTTCCCAACGTTTATTTATTTTTGGGACAGAGAGAGACAGAGCATGAACGGGGGAGGGGCAGAGAGAGAGGGAGACACAGAATCAGAAACAGGCTCCAGGCTCCGAGCCATCAGCCCAGAGCCTGACGCAGGGCTCGAACTCACGGACTGCGAGATCGTGACCTGGCTGAAGTCGGATGCTTAACCGACTGCGCCACCCAGGCGCCCCTCAAGGTCTTTGATTCTAGGGTGTGGTCATGGCCCCGTGGGTGCTTCTCCCCTCCTAGGGCACATCTGGGGAACACCCAGGGGATGCATGTGGTGTTTCAGGAAGTCACGAGCACTGGGGACACTCCTGACACTTAGTGGGTGGCATTGGGGACACAAAATGCCTTGCAAGGTGCACAGCGGTCCGACAAAGAAGAACTGTGCTGTCTCGGTGCCAGTGGTGCCCCCTCCGCCCCCCAAGCGGGCCGCCCCCGTCCCTGCCCTTGCAGCTGTCGGTGACCAGGGGGCGCTATGCCACTCTAAGGACCTGGAGAGTACGTATCTCCCCTGGAGTCACCCTCCTTGGCCAGGCGTCCTGGTGGATGCATAAAACAAGGTCGTTTTCACCTGCTCTGTTCCAAATCCCTGCTGGTAGATTCTGGGAGTTTTTTTCAACCTTTAACCGATGAACGGAAAGGCTGGCTACTTTCGTCCCGCCTGTAATTCTACGTTCTACCTGTCGAAGGACGTTTTCCGAGACGCACCGGTTTCCAGGACGAACAAAGAACTTTACCAAACACCTGATACGCTTTAGTGCAGCGCCCACCCCCCACCTCCCCTTGCCTGCCGCCCCAGGGCACCCCGGCCTCAGCTCTTACAGGTTTCCGGCTCCACCGTGCCCTCTTCCGCAGGTCCCGCTGGGGGGTCTCGGGGTTCCTTCTTCTGCGGGGCGGAGCTGGAGAAGACGCCCACCGGAGCCCATTCCAGATACAGGGGCACGTGGCGACACTGCAGAGACAGGGCAGGGGAGGGGCTCAGTTCCCTCTGCAGAGGAAGAGCCCGAGGCTCAGACTGTGAGGACGACTCACCCCGGGGAACGGAGCAAAGGGAGAGGCACAGCCTGGAGCCCTCTGTGCTGCCTGATCCCTGAGAGCAGCTTGGGGCCCCCTGGCTGCAGCCTGGGGCTCAGGGGAGAGGCCCCAGCGTCTGCTGTCACCGGACGTGTTTGTGTCTCCTCGTGTTTTCTCTGGCCAGGCAACGGAGCGGAGCGGGCCAGGGAAGGGGACCGGTGATAAAGCACAGCACAGTGGATCGGGACCGTCAGAAACCCACGTTCTCCCCCGCCCCGCCTCCAGCTGCCAATACCACAGTGCAATGCGTGTGCACGCAGAGTTTTTGCCTTTAAAGAAAGGACGAACTGGACACCGATAGTCTGCGCGGTGCTACAGTGCCTGACAAACAGAAGCAACTCGTAGCGGGTTGAAGGGTGACACCCCCACAAAGGTAAGTCCGCATCCGAAGCCCCAGAACCTGTGAATGAGACCTTATTTGGAAAGAAGATCTTTGCAGATATCACCTAAGTAGAAGATCTTGAGATGAGAGCATCCGGGTTATTGGGGTGGGCCCTCAACCCAATGACAAGGGTCCTCGTAAGAGAAAGGCAGAGGGAGACCTGGGACAGAGGGAAAGAAGGCCACGTGAAGAGGGAGGCAGACACTGGGGGGACACGGCCACGAGTGAAGGGACACGTGGTGCCACCAGCCTCTGGCAGAGGCAGCGAAGGGTGCTCTCAGAGCGAGCAGGGCCCGAGGACGACTGGAATTCAGACTTCTGGCCTCCACGACTGTGAGACAATACAGTGCTGCTGTTTTAAAGCCACTGCGTTTGCGGCCATTTGTAACGGAAGCCGCAAGAAACTAACACGCTGTGACAGAAGTGTGTGCACATGTAATGCTCCTTCCTCTTTACCCAGAAAACGGGGGACAGGCCGCTTACAGGAGTGACTTCTAACTTATCGTGAGTACAAGATACCCGAAGCTCTGGGAATGATGGCCCCGATTCACCCGGGGGATGGAAAACCACGGGAAGCCAGAGTCAGGCAAGGAGCCACGGCCAGGTTTCTGGGGGATGTTTAGGGCGCCCCTCTCACATTCTCCCGCCCGGAGGTGTTCTCAGGGCTGGGGCAGCTGGCAGATCATGTCAGAGAGGGCTGGTCTGCAGACAGCGCCTCACCAGCCTGCCTGCGGGTCCGTCGGCCCCCTCGCCCTCTCCTGAGCAGGCCCCGGCAGCCCTACCTTGGAGTAGGCCAGATGCCTGAAGGCCCTGCGGGCCTCCAGGGGCTCCAGGAACTCCACGATGGCAGTGACACCGCCCTCGGGCAGCAGCACTCGGCCCAGGCTGCCGAATCGGCCAAAGGTCTCCTGCAGCTCGGCCGCCAGGGTGCCCGCCGGGAGGTTCTTCACCAGAATTACAGTCTTGCTTCGCTCGGCTGCGGCCTGCGGGGCAGGGAATGAACACACGTGGGGCAACAGGCAGGAGAATCCCCCAGCCCAACACCAGCCCCGATCTGTGGCTGGCTCTGCACCAGGTACCCCTCTGCGATCTCAGGTGCCAGGTGCTTAGGGAGCGGGCCCCCGAGGCCCCACTCTCTTGGGCACGCCGCTCCAGGGGGCAGCTTTTTGGAGAGAATGGGAGGAGGGCTCCAGCTCTGGAGCCCGGGTCAAATCTCAGCCCCTTCCCTCCTGAGCTGTGGCAGATTCTGACAATGCCTGACCACAGCTCTCTCTGGACCTTCCGGAACGTTCCTGCCCAGACTGCCAATGGCCAGGATGTGCATCTCAGGGCCGAGAGCCTTTTTTCCTGGAACTCCAGACACCACACGTGGGGCAGGCAGGAAGGGCCGAGGGGTTAACCCCCCCGGAGCAGCCTACAGCTTTCAGGAGTTCACGTGTCCCCCGTCCTCTGGGCAGGACAAGTGTGAGGTATGAGCCCTGCAGCTTTCCCCATAAAGTTCAGCCCCCTCGCTGCACCAGCAGTTACTGTAATAAGCACCCCCCACGCTGACCTCCTTCCCCTTGACCTTTCTCACCAGTATTTTCTGCACTGCCCAGTAACCTACATGCACTTGACCCTGTCTCAGCGTCTGCTCTTGGGAGAAGCCAAACGAAGACACTAGCCATCCAGCCCGAGAGACGTACTGCACCCCGGTTCAGCCCCTCACCTAACATTGAGGACGCGGCGCCCGTTCCACGGGACCCTTGCGGGGACGGACTTAATTATGCGCCTTAATACGAGCCAAGTGCATAGAGCACGTGCGCTCAGTGAATGTCAGCGGTTACTGTACTGAAAAGCAACACGGGAAAGGCGGGAAGGAGCCAAGATGTAAAGGAAAAACCCCGGGCACTTGGAGTATCCGAGCATGAGTCTCAGCTTGGCCACAAATCTAACTGGGAACCTTGGGTCAGTTGCTTTCCCTCTGCCCTCTGTTTTCTCATCTGCAAAATGGACCAGCTAATGGTCACGCCCATCCTCTAGGCCTCGCTGCTGCTGGAAGGACTAAGACGGGTGAGGTGGAAGCCGTCTGTGGGTGGGAAGGGCTGCACCCCAGTGGGCTTCAGGTGCAACTCCGGCCGCAGGGGATGATGGCTAGGGGTGTGGGCTCTGGGGCTCCACCCTGACTTGCTTTGTGACCCGGAACATGTGGCTTGGCCTCTCTGTGCCTGTGGCTCCCCCCCCATCCAAGGGCCACGATGGGAGCAAGCAGTGCTGCTTTCCCGGCTTGTCAGGTGAGTGAGCCCAACAATAACACACAAATGTAGACGACCGCCGCGGTCAGTCCCACTGTCAGCTATTAGTGTATTTACTTGACATACCCACGCAGCCTTCCTTCCCAGCTGCCCTCTTACGGTAAACCTGAGGGCCTGGACGGCTGACGAGAGTGCTGTTTGGGAGTCCGAAGCTGAGATTTAGCCTGAGCTCCTGCCACAGGCTCACTGTGTGACCTCTGAGTCCCCCGCCCCCCTCTCTGGGCCTCAGTGTCTTGTGACGGAGGGGTGGGTGTGAGGGGGCCTCAGCGGGCCCGCTAAGACTCGACCATCCATTACTCTAATCTCCTATGTGGTGGAGAATAAGCCATGTTTAAGTGCTGGTCTGTAACCTACCTGGTCCAAGGAAGGTCTAAACCCCCAGATAACAGGTGCTTTTAGTAAGGTGCTGGGTGGGGGGCGGGGGGACGGGCTGTTTGGGGCCCCTCCGATCTGGGTGGAGAAGCCATGAGTCACAGGGCAGTCCTCCTGCACACCACCCCCAAGAGACACCATCCGAGTCAAATGGATCCCTCGTCTGAGCCCGCGTGAAACTTTTTTCTTTAGAGACAATTTAAGGGTTAAGACTGATCATCCTTGAGAGGCCTGATCCTCAAACCTGCCAGCTCACCCGGATCTGAAACTCCACCCTCGGCTCCCCGGTGGCTGGTGACTCGCCGAGCTGGTACCCACCTGGCTGAAGGAGTCCAGGCTGACCCCGTTGTCCAGGAGAAAGCGCCGTACTTCTTGAACGAGCTGGGTCTCCCCTAGGGCCACACGCACGGCCACGCTGCCCTTGGTCTCCTGCGGGAGAGGGGAAAGGAAGAGGCCGTCAGCCGGTGGGCAAGGGACAAGTCAGCCGTCCCATCTCCCAACAGCCTGAAGAGGCAGCCGGATGGGACTGGGCCCCCCCGCCGACGCCCCTCACATACCCACAGCGATTTGTGCCTCTGACTTCTGTGCCTTTCACAGTAAATCAAGGACCCTGCACCCACCTCTCTAGCTTCATGCCTCACCCTCCACTGTGGCCGTGCAGGCCGACCTTATCCCCACCTCGGGGTTCCCGCACTTGCTGACCTCTGCCCGCACGGCGCTTACTCCACAATCCCTCCTTCCATCAAACTTCTGCTGAGATGTCACTTTGGTGACCAGCCTACCCTCACTCGCACACCCTCTCCCCTACTCGGCTTAACTTCTTCATAGCCATCACGGACAGGCTGCACCTGTTTGTCAGAGTCTTCCTCCTCTGGAACAGACTCTCTGTGTGGGGTGCCTGTGGAATCTGAACAGGCCGTGCGCGTCCTACGCCCAACACGGTGGCCCCGAGCCCCATCCGGCCACTGAACACTTGCAACGTGGCGCGTGCGAATCAAGAAGTGCTCGGAGCAAAAAAACACGTGCTGGGTTTCGAACACAAAATATCTTGTTGTCTGTGTATGAGACTGTGTATGAGGTTGAAATGACATCGTGGCTGCACTTCAGCTCCACTGAACTAAATGAAACAGATTATGAGCACGAACCTTGCCTGTTCTTTTTTGCTTTTTAAGAAACACGGCCACCAAGATGTTTCCTAGTGCACGTGGGGCACACGTTCTCATTCTAATGGACAGTGTTGACCTCGAGTGTTGGGCAGGAGTAAATGACAGCGGGTCAATGGGCTTATGGGCCGAAACCCCTGTAATCCTTTGCTGACTGGCTGGAAAACACACGCGGATATTCTGCCTAAGTTGGACTCCGCCGTGGTGTAACTACACACACGTGCGTTTTATTTATTTATTTTTAAAAAATTTTTTTAACGTTTATTTATTTTTGAGACAGAGAGAGAGCATGAACGGGGGAGGGTCAGAGAGAGGGAGACACAGAATCTGAAACAGGCTCCAGGCTCTGAGCGGTCAGCACAGAGCCCGACACGGGGCTCGAACTCACGGACTGTGAGATCAGGACCTGAGCCGAAGTCAGACGCTCAACCGACTGAGCCACCCAGGCGCCCCCACACATGTGCATTTTAAAGAAGGCCTGTGATCTGAGGGCGCTGGAGAGATGGGTGGAACAAGTCAGCTGGAATTAGGTTGGACTTCGACAGGAAGCGGGGCAGAGACTGAGGACTCCTCTTTTCCCGTCTCAAAGACCAGGGCTGCCCCGGGCCGAGGGACCGGGTGCAGTAACCCCTGGAAAGGAGTGTGACCGGGCTCGGTGCATGGGCACCAGACTCAGGCAGACCTGGTGTCATCTCATCTCAGGCTTTTCCAGGTGCATGACCCTGGCCAAGCTGCTTTGTGTCCCTAGGCCTGTTTCCTCATCTGGAACGTGGGACAGGAGGAGTGCTAGGTCACCAGGCTGTGGCGAGGAGACCACACAGCTGGGTGTTTGTCATCAGCTGTGGCCTCTGGCTCGGCTCCACACGGGCCCGGGAGACACAGGCCTGGATCATGGATGGGACACTTCTCGACGAGGCCCCGAGGGTGCCCACAACTTCAGCCTGAGGCCTGGGGCTTGGAGATCACCCCCGAACAACGGCCCCTCCCCTGCTTCTTCTCCCCTCCCCCCCGGCATTCAGCCCGGAGCCCACCGTGTCGGATGGGACGCCCACTCACGTGGTCAAACACTTGACTCTTGGTGGCGCTGTATTTCTGTGCAATGGCGTCGGCCACAGCGTTTGGGCCTATGAACAGCGTGTTCCAGTTGTGAGAGCTGAGAGGCAGAGGCAGAACGGGGAGGTCAGACCAAGGCTGAACGAGCGGAGTGTCTTCTCAGGTGCAAAGCCCCAGAGAAGTAAGCTCACTGCCCGCCCTTCACCCAGGGCCCAGAGACGTGAGCAAGGACAATACAATCCCTAATATCTGACCAGCACTTGCTTTGTGCCACAGATTAAGCACTTTGCTTATATTGAGGCAGCTAATTCTTACAACACCAAAAAAGCAAGGCACCACTGTGATTCCCCCCCATTAAGCAGATGAGGAAAGCGGGGCTCGGCAAGGTCATGGCGAGAGGCTGAACCCATCCCAAGGGGCCAGAGCACCCGGGCAGCTGGAGGGGCGGGGCCCAGAGGCTGGTAGCAGGTAAGGACCTGGAGCTGTTGGCTTTGTCTTTAGATTCTTTCTTCTTCTTATAAGACGATGATCCTGAGGTATCAGTGTCCTCATTGGCTTCCTTCTTGATGGTGGACGGTAACACGTGTAGCATCCTGCCCTGTGGGGGGGCGGGCGTGAGAAGGGGGTAGAGAGAGGAAGGGAAAGGGTACGTCCGCATCCTGCCTCAGGACACCAGTCCCTCCACCGGCAGCTGGAAAGGCTGGACAGAGCCTCGGGAAGAACCATGTGGCCACCCACGCACAATGTGGGGCCTGGCCATGTGACTCAGGGACGGGACACTGGGGGGGACCTTTTGACACAACCTCACAAGGGAAACTGAGTTTATAAAATGCCTGCAGGGGCGCCTGGGTGGCTCAGTCGGTTAAGCGTCCGACTTTGGCTCAGGTCATGATCTCACGGCTCGTGAGTTCGAGCCCCGCGTCGGGCTCTGTGCTGACAGCTCAGAGCCTGGAGCCTGTTTCAGATTCCGTCTCCCTCTTTCTTTGGCCCTTCCCCTTTCGAGCTCTGTCTCTCTCTCTCCCTCTCAAAAATAAATAAACATTAAAATAAAATAAAAAATAAATAAAAAAATAAAAACAAATTGCCTGTAGCAGCCCCCACCCCCTCTAGCCTGGGGCCACTCCTGTCCCCTCGCACGGAGGTGGGGGCACCACATGGGCAGGAGCCAGGTCTAGCTGGAGAGATCAATAAATCATGAATGAACGAATGCCTGGGGCAAAAAGGAGAAAGGGAGCTCGAGGTGGCCTGGGCTTGAACAGGCCTGCTAAGCACACTACATGGTAACACTGGAAAAAAGGAAGAGTTTCTTGCACCCTATTGTGACCATTTAATATGACCAGGTCCAAACTCTCTTTCCTTACTTCTCTTCCCAGCGGTATTTCTGGGGACGGACAGCATATTGGTTCGTGTGACAAACAGTTGGGAGTGTGTACTGTGTGCCGGGTGCTGTCCTAGGTGCTGAAGGGCCCTGCCCTCATGGAGCCACCTTCCACTGGCTCCGGTAAAAAGGAGTGGCTTCGCACACCATCACGCGCGTTTTCTTGCAAACGTGGGTGCCTGTGCACATGGGCACACGCACCCCTTCTCGACCTCCTGGGCCCAGCCGCCACCCGCCAGCCTCGAGCAGTCACCTGGAACACCTGCCCATCCACTTCCGCGTAGGCCTTCACGGCGTGCTCGGGGAACATGAAGGTGACGAAGGCAAAGCCCTTGGGTTTCTTGGTCAGGCTGTCAATGGGGTAATGAAGCTCAGACAGGGGACCTGTGGACAGGAGAGGCGTCAGCATCTCGGGGGCCGGGGCTGGGCCCAACACGCGATGGGTTTTAACACATAACAGCTGCTGTTCTGGGTCGGTCACGGCCACTTGGCCCAAGGAACAATGTGGCAAGCGGTTGGCACGAGACCACCTCAAGGGTCAAGAGTGTCCTTGATTCACAGTCCTTTATGCGGCTACCCTCAAAGTACAGGTGCCTGGGCTGGATCCTGCCTCCACATGGATGTGTGTGGCCTTGGGCAAACCCCGAGCCTCCACATGCCTCAGTCTCTCGTCTATAACACGGCACCCCAAGAGCACCGAGCTCACAGGACAGCAGTCAGTACATCCACAAAGGCGTCACTGTGTGCAGCATGCTGAACGGTGTTGCTCCAGAGTTAGTCTCCCAGAGGCTTCTGCTGTGACGTGATCATTACGCTCTAAATACAGCCTGTCCGAACCGGCTTCCACCCTAAACATCAGGCTGCCCTCTCTGTCTTCATCTTCCTGAACGGACACCTGCCCGTCCCCTCGCCCGTGCGGCTCAGCCCTGCTGTGCAAACCAGGGCAGTGGCCATGGGCTGGGAAGTTATACCAACGTGCCTGCTCGCAGAGTCCTGCCCGGGGCCGCCCTGCCCCCATAACAGGCACTGAGCCGAGCTCAGGTCCTCACGGCCGTCCTCCAAATGGAAGTGAGGGATCCCAAAGCTTCCAGGCCTCGCCCTCCACCTCAAACCCTCACTTCCTTCCTTCCAACGGCCTTACAAACACACACAGCCCTGCATGCCAAGCCGAATCCCAGGCCTTCCAATTCTCGCCTGAGAGAGAACGGCAGCAGCGACCGTGACGGCGGACATGACCCTTGCCGTCAAATGCACTTGGGACGCTCGGTCTGGAGAGTGAGGCCTCAGACGGTAGACCAGCTCAGACCGAAGAGCACGGTCACATCCACACCACCAGTGACCGGACTTCAACCACTGAGCAGCGAGGCAGTCCGGGCGGCAAGGCCAAGCTCTGCAAAACGTTTCCGAATCTCGTCTGTTCTGGGGTCAGACGGTGAGGGCAGGAGAGGGTGGGTTCCGACAGCACGCGAGGCCTGTGATGCCACCTTTCACTGGGGGCCCTGCTAACCCCCGATGTAGGTGACATGTCAACGCTCACCCCAGCTCAGGGATCATTAGCCCCATCTATGGATGAGCAGACGGAGACTAGAGGGGTGACGCCATTTGCCCGTGGTCAGGAGCCCCCCGGGAGGCGGACTGGACCGGAACTCAGGCCGTGTGCTTGCACTATGTGCCGTGGGCGTGCGCGGTGAGCGGGAGACGGGGGCCCCTACCGAATCTGGAGAAGAGCTGTCCCAGGTCTTCCTCGGTGCTGCTGTAGGGCAGGTTCCGTACGAAGAGCCTCCCAGAGTCGGCCAGGTCCTCCTCCTCTTCGTTCTCCCCGAGGGTCCGGCCTGGCCAGGGTTTGGCGCTGTTCTTCAAGGGCCCCTTGGCCGTGGGGGCGTTCTTTTCCCTGAACACCTCGATGTAGCGCCCGCCTGCAGGAGGAGGGGGTCAGGGCTCCAGAGCAGGCCTGGAACCTGCCGGGACTGCTGGGTCGCGATCCACACTCCCTTGCCGCCTTCCAGGTGCCGCGGCCAAGCCGACAGCACTGGCTCTGGCTCTACTGCTGGATGGCAGTCTGGGCCGGTGGCGGGCCTGAACCCGGAGGGCCCCCTCCCCGAATCTCACCCATCCGACTTCAACCCTGGGGGGGCCTGCCCCGCCACCCCGGGGCCCCTGTGCCGCATCCCCTCTGGGGGCAGGCCCCCCCGCAGGGCTCGCAGCTCTGCCCGGGCAAGGGTGTCACGTGACAGCCAACACTGGAGAACTGTCTCTGTGCACCACCCTGTGCGCCTGATTAGACCCTGACCATCCCCTCCATGTGCAGGTAGTAGGTGCTCAATGAAAACCTACCGCCTGACTTACTAACAAGACTCCTCGGGCTTCCCGCCTTTCCTAACAGCACTCGTGTCCTCACTGGGGGGGTCACTGGCTGGCCCTGAATCACCTGTCTGCACTGGGATGCGGCAGAGGCTGCATCCGTGGACATTGTTTGGGTGACCCCCCCCCCCCCCCCCGCCAATGGTGGGAACTTGTGCTTGCTGCCCCCTCCACTGAACGGCCTGCCCACGAAGCCAGAGCCGGCCCCCCTACTCCTCCGGGCTTTGCTCCAATGTCACCTGGGTGAGGCCCAAGTGGATGAAGTCCTGTTTCAAAACGCGGCTCCTCCAATCCCAGCCCATCTGACGGCTGCCTGTCTCTGCCCGCCGCGTGTCAGCTTTCTCTGAACCTCCAGGAGGGCAGAGACCGGTCCGTTCTGCTCACTGCTCTATCCCCCCGTGTCGGGAGCAGTGTGTGGCCCCCAGCAGGCCCTCCACAGAACTTCACGGGGCAAATGAAGGAGCGAAGGAAGCCCTGTGAGCAGGCAGAGGCAGGCTTCCTTACCCATGTACTCCCTGTTGCATTTGAGAGCTTGTTTCACTTCCTCCTCGCTGCTGAAATCCACAAAGATGTACCCTGAGGGACGATGACAAAGACAGAATCTGTAGACACGGGTGGGAGTCACCCAGGAGTGCCCGTGCTGTGCTAGGTGTCCGGGGGGAGCCTGAGCAGAAAGTGGGGGGGGGGGGGAGCTCCCATTTCTGCCCAGTCTCCAAAACACAAGCCGACTCTCCTGCCCCCCCCCCCCCCCCCCCAGCCAAACTTCTCTTTGCAGGGAGCCAGCGGGGAGACACCGTGGCCCGGCTGTACACGTGGAGGGCCTACAGGAGTCAGGAACACGGGAGGCCCTTACCTCCCTTCCAGCCTCATCCCACCTGAACCAGGGCCTGCCCCATGGCCTTCCCTGGAGACGTGCCCGAAGCCGCCGTGTTACGACCAGCTTGGCGCCTGCACAGCCTTCTCCACGACTGTCTGTGACGCCTGAGGCCCCAACGTGCATACAAAGGAGGACCCAGGAGTCCTTCCTGGAGCCCAGACAGACTGAGGCCTCACACCTCCACCTCACACAAGGCCTCAGTGCTGTCAGGAAGCAGAGCATCAGGGCTAACAGATGGCAGGGCTGTGACCTCGTCCAAAGCCCACGGTCCGAGGCCTCTATCACAAGGCTGTTTATTCCCTCCTAAGATTCTCCTTCCTGTCTGTTCCCAAAGGCAGGCTCCTCATCCGTCCCCATAAACATCCTCCCCCCCTTCCCTCCCCCTCTGCCACACCCTAGCCCAGCCTACCGCTCTGAATCTTCCCAGGAGGGCTGCAAAGCCCCACCCGGCCCACGGCCCCAGGACCCTCCTGTCACCGGCCAGGGGTCCGTTCTATATCCAACTGTGGCCTCCTTATGCTTTAAGCCACTGGCAGGGTCCTGCACCCAGGCTGAAGTCCACGGTCATTAGTAAGCCCCAGGCCTGGGGGCCAGGTCCTGTGTCCTCACTGGCTATTCTAAGGGGACATTCTGCCCCTCCTCAAAAGCGTCATGGTCACGTGCCTGCTCCCTCCAGTTCCCAAGACTCCAATAGGGTTTAATAGCAGCTCTTGGGGAGCGTGCAGTAGGCGTTCAACACTGTTTAGATGCTGTGTGTGTACTAACTCACTGAACGAGTTGATACAATTTAATGAGGCAGCACACCTTACTACACAGTTGAGTAAACTGAGACGAAGTCCCTCATCCCTGGGCACAGGGCTCGCGAGTGGCTGAGCTGGGATCTGAGCCCAGGCAGGCGCTCGTCACCCCGTCCTCCACCGCACTTGGAGAGCTGGGCAAGGAGGGAGGGCTGGCTGGCGGAGCAGACCCGCCTGGGAGGCAAGGTTTCGTGCTCAGAGACCGGGGAGGAAAGATGACAAGACCCCCCCAAAGTAGGAGCCCTTGCGTCCCTAGACATCAGCCACAGTTCCTGAACCCTCCACCCATGCCAGAGTCTTCTCGCCCAGGATGCCCTGCATGCCCAGTGCCGGCCTCCCCATGGCCGGAGGCCCTCAGTGCATTCCTCCGTATCCTGCAGCCTCCCGGCCTGGCCAGCGGGTAGGCTCTCCAAGCTCAGGCCCTTCTTTCCAGCATGCTCCCCACCCCTCTGAAGCCTAGAGAGGGGGCCGGCCACCAGGAGTGGGAAGGGGCGCAGAAGAGGGCAGCACAGGGCAACACCACACATTCTCAGCAACTCAACAGTGCTGCCCGTGGACCCGGCCCAGAAAACCCCAGGACCAAGGACATCTGCTTTTTTTTTTTTTTTTTTTTTTTTTTTAAATGTCTACTTATTTTTTTTTCAAAGAGAGAGAAACAGAGTGCAAGCAGGGGAGGGGCAGAGAGAGAGGAAGACACAGAATCGGAAGCAGGCTCCAGGCTCTGAGCTGTCAGCACAGAGCCCGACGCGGGGCTCGAACCCACGAACCGTGAGACCATGACCTGAGCTGAAGTCGGACGCTTAACCACCCAAGCGCCCAGGGGTATCTCACTAAACAGAACAGGTGAGCCAATGAGCACAAGTGTGGGCTGAGGTGGGGAGGGGAGAGAAGAGGAACAGGTTAAGACGACCCGCCAGGCCACCAGGGAGGCTGGCCCTGGTCCTGAGCGCTTCAGCCCGTCCGCTGAACGGGGCCCCGCAAACCGCAAACCCAGCAGCTGCCCCGAGCCTCCATCGATACCGCCTGCCTCCCCCTCGAGCTGGCACCGGCCTTACCTGTCTTGTTCCCGTGAGCATTTCTCACTATTCGAATGGCCACTGGTCTCAGCGGGGCCAGGAATTCCACGACATTCTTCTATGAGAAGAAAAGTTTTTCCTTCTTTATCGACCCAGCAACAGACGTGCAACCCCATCAAGAAACGGGGGCCAAATTTCTGAATTCAGAGAGGTCCCCACAGTGGCTTACCCTTCAGCATCTCTCGCACCTCTGAATAATACGTATCTTTTCCCCTTGGTAAAACTACCTTAGAAAAGGTTTGTAAAAAAAAAAAAAAAACAATTGGGAGTGAAAAGTATAAATATATCTGTAGAGTAGTAACGTCCCAATCAGCATTTTCAGGCGTGGTTTCTGATCTTTTTTCTTTTTACATATTTGGGATTAACTCTTTTGTCACTTCTCATGAATGCATGAATATTTGTCCATGTTACTTCTTCAAGGTGACACATAGAAACTTAAAGGGCTGTTGTAGACAGTCCCCGATTTTCTGAACTCTTTCTGTTTTGGACTAAAGGTGATTTAAACACACTTTCTTTTTTCTCTTTTTTCTTTTGTTTGCTGTTTTATTTATCTTTGAGAGAGAGAGAGAGCGACAATGAGAGAGAGGGTGACAGAAAATCCAGAAGAGGCTCCCGGCTCCAAGCTGTCAGCACAGAACCTGATGTGGGGTTCGAACTCATGAACCACAAGATCATGACCTGAGTCGAAATCGGACACTTAACCAGCTGAGCCACCCAGACACCCCAAACACATTTTCTTAAGATGCACACAAATATACACAATATTAGCAAATGCCGAAAAGTACAAAACAAGAAGTCAAAAATGGCCCCGGTTTCCAATGCCCAGCTCACTTTTGTTGGCTTTTTATTAAAAATGAAAGTAGGGGAACCATTCTCATTTGTGTACTGGCTTTTAAGCCCGTTAGAGAAGCTTCAAAGGTGCAAGCAACCGTAAAAATCAAGGCACAGAAGACGAATGGAAGAAGTCCAATAAAGTTGGGAATTTTTGCTGTTGCTACTCCCATTTTTAAAAATGTCAAATTACCAAATTCTCCCCCCCAAAAAACCTTCTTCCTCATTTTCATGTGCCTACTGAGAAATCTAGCATATGATAGAAGGTGTGACTTCTTTATGGGGCACCGGGGCGGCTCAGTCGGTTAAGCGTCTGACTCTTTCGACCTCAGCTCAGCTCCTGATCTCACAGTTCCTGAGACTTGAGCCCTGCACTGGGCTCTGTGCTGACAGCGCACAGCCTGCTTGGGATTCTCTCTCTCTGCCTCTCCCAGGCTTGCACTCTCTCTCCCACAAAATAAACATTTAAAATTAAAAAAAAAAAAAAAAAAAAAAAAGGTGTATCTCTTGGGAAAAAAAAAATTCATCAATCTACACTCTTCTGTATGTTGCATGTTTTACTTGATGGTAAATCCTGGGGACCTTCCATACCAGGACATTCTTTTAAGTGACATATCATATCCTACTGTTTCAATGTGCCCCACCTTAGTTAACTCCAGCTAACTAAACTCCAGTTCGCGTGAGTCAACTAGACCTTGTGGTTTTCAGTACGGGCACTACGGAAATTTGGGGCCTGGTGATCTGTCCTGTGCACTACAGGATGCCTGGCAGCATCTCTACCCTCTGTCCCCAGATGCTCCCTCCTCGGCTGCAAGAGTTGAAGCCATCTCCAGATATTGTCAACTGTCCCCTAGAGGGGGCACACCATCCCCAGCTGAGACCCCCTAACTTAGCCACTTCTTTTTTTTTTTTTTTTTAATGTTTATTTTTAGAGAGAGAGAGAGAGCAAGCAGGAGAGGGGCAGAGAGAGAGGGAGACACAGAATCCGAAGCAGGCTCCGGGCTCTGAGCTGTCCGCACAGAGCCTGACATGGGGCTCGAACCCACGAACCGTGAGATCATGACCTGAGCTGAAGTCGGACTGAGCCACCCAGGCACCCCTAACTTACCCACTTCTTTAAGGACAACGTGTAAAGGTTGTTTACTGGTTTTTGTTTTTGGGTGGTTTTTTTTGCGTTTCTAAATAACAACATAAATTGATGCATTAAGTTACCAATTAAATAGTAACACGAAAAGGCGGCAGTGAACATTCTTGCACTGAAATCTTGGTGTATGTGAGCCGTTCGCCTACAGCAAATTCCTAGCATTAAAATTGCTGGGCCAACGGACTTCAAGCTGTATTACAAGCTGTAATCATCAAGACACTATGGTACTGGCACAGAAACAGACACTCAGATCAATGGAACAGAATAGAGAACCCAGAAATGGACCCATAAACGTATGGCCAACTAATCTTTGACAAAGCAGGGAAGAATATCCAATGGAATAAAGACAGTCTCTTCAGCAAGTGGTGCTGGGAAAACTGGACAGCGACATGCAGAAAAATGAACCTGGACAACTTTCTTACACCATACACAAAAATAAACTCAAAATGGATGAAAGACCTCAAAGACAGGAAGCCATCAAAATCCTCAAGGAGAAAGCAGGCAAAAATCTCTTTAACCTCAGCTGCAGCAACTTCTTACTCAACACGTCTTTGGAGGCAAGGGAAACAAAAGCAAAAATGAACTATAGGGACCTCATCAAAATAAAAAGCTTCTGCACAGCTAAGGAAACAGTCAGCAAAACTAAAAGGCAACTGACAGATTGGGAGAAGATATTTGCAAATGACCTATCAGATAAAGGGTTAGTATCCAAAATCTATAAAGAACTTATCAAACTCAACACCCAAAAAACAAATAATCCAGTGAAGAAATGGGCAAAAGACATGAATAGACACTTCTCCAAAGACATCCAGATGGCCAACCGACACGTGAAAAAATGCTCAACATCACTCATCATCAGGGAAACACAAATCAAAACCACAATGAGATACCACCTCACACCTGTCAGAATGGCTAACCTTAACAACTCAGGCAACAACAGATGTTGGCAAGGATGCGGAGAGGATCTCTTCTGCATTGTTGGTGGCAATGCAAGCTGGTGCAGCCACTCTGGAAAACAGTATGGAGGTTCCTCAAAAAACTAAAAATAGAACTACCCTACGACCCAGCCATTGCACTACTAGGCATTTACCCACAGGATACAGGTGTGCTGTTTCGAAGGGACACGTGCACCCCCATGTTTATAGCAGCACTATCGACAACAGCCAAAGGATGGAAAGAGCCGAAATGTCCATCGATGGATGCATGGATAAAGATGTGGTATATATACACAATGGAGTATTACTCGGCAATCAAAAAGAATGAAATCTTGCCATTGGCAACTACGTGGATGGAACTGGAGGGTATTATGCTAAGTGAAATGAGACAGTCAGAGAAAGACAAAAATCCTAGGACTTAGCTCATATGAGGACTTAAAGAGACAAAACAGATGAACACAAGGGAAGGGAAGCAAAAATAACATAAAACCAGGGAGGGGGTGCAAAACAGAAGAGACTTAAATACAGAGAACAACAGAGGGTTCCTGGAGGGACCGCAGGAGGAGGAATGGGCTCAGTGGGGGAGGGGCACGAAGGAACCTACTCCTGAAATCACTGTTGCACTGTATACTAACTAACGTGGATGTAAATTTAAGAAAAAAAAAAAAAATGCTGGGCCAAATGTATGTGGCTTCTTAATTTTGACGGACGCTTCCAAACTGCCCTCCAAAAGGCTGCACTGCACACTTCTACCGACAGCCTGCCAAAGTATTATCGAACTTTTAAAATGTTTGCAAAACGTAATCTTCCAGGTTGGACCTGTAGTTCTTCAACTCTGAGTGAACTCAAGTATCTTTACTGGCTCATATGAGTTCTTTTCCTTAAAAGACCTCCTAACCTTTTGTCCATTTTCCTTTCAGGTCACAGGTCCCAATACCAACCTATTTATTTGTAAGTTAAAGAGACCTGCCTGTTCTTCGGTGAAGAATGTCTGTCATCTCTTGACTTTATGACATCTGTCGTCCTACAGAAGGTTTTAACTGCTGTGTAGTCAATTAATCCATGTTCTTCCTTACGGCCACCAAAGTTCTGCAACAGCTTGGAGGGCAGTGTTTCATACTAATATGATAAGTAAATTCACCCAATGCTTCCTCCTGTAACTTTCACAGTCTCGTTTTTTAAAGCTTTCGGTACACCTGAAATTTATCTTGCTGTAAGGAGTAAGGCAGGAATCCATCTTTCTTTCGGCAGAAAAGCTCACCGATTGTCCCATTATTATTTATAGAAAAATCTCTCTTCTCATTGATGTGGACCACCCCCATGACACTAGAGTAAATGCCGATATAAATTTGAGTTTATTTCTGGATTCTATCGTACTCCATCAATCTGTCCACAACGTTGCTCGAACCAAACTGTTTTAAATGCTATAGCTTCAATCAGGTTTCAGTATCTTGTAGACAGAGGTCTATTCTTGCAGGATATTCCCCATTGTTACACCATCCCCTCTCGTGATGAACTCATTCTTCTATAAGAATTGGTATCTTTACTTTCCAAAAATGTATGGCTTTCCATTTATGTTAAGTGTTCTTTTAAGAATCCCTCACTGGAATTTAACGTTTCCTTTATACAGAACCTATAAAACTTCCATTAGAGTATCTATAAAGCCTCCCTTCACACACACACACACACACACACACACACACACACACACACACAATGTTCATCAGAATATCTAGAGGCAGGTTTTCTTTCTGGCTTAAACACAAATCTTTTCTTCCATTGTATTTTGTTTTTGTTCATAGAGAGGGAAAAAGTGACTCTTTTTTATGGCGTTAGTTTTGCAAAAAGACATCTAACGTTTACTTATTTACGTTTTTTAATTTTTTTAGGTTTACTTATTTTTTGAGAGAAAGAGCAAGCCGGGGAGGGGCAGAGAGAAGGAGAGAGAGAATCCCAAGCGTGGGCTCTGCACTGTCAGCACAGAGCCCAACCTCACGAACTGTGAGATCACGACCGGAGCCGAAATGGAGGGTCGGATTCTTAACCAATGGAGCCACCCAGGTGCCCCATCACGTTTACTTATTAAGCATGATTCTCTGCATGTTTGATATTGAAAGGATTCTGACTCTAAATTACCCAATAATTCAGAGAGTCTAGTGCGACCCAAATACTGCCTGCAGAGATGAACTTGGATGAGCTTAATTTTTAAGAATCGGTAAATACAGACTATCAACACAGAGGAACCCTTCAAGAGGAAAAAAAAAGGGCAAAGATATATATGGTCGGGCACTTTGTAAAAGAGGATGAATTACAAATGTGATCGGCCCCACCAATGATTGAAAATATAAATCAGGATGAGATGCCATTTTCTCCTGTCATGTTGACACAGGTGAACACCCGGGGTTCACAGAAGCGGGCATTTCTGTACGTCGCTGAAGAGAGTGCAAACCAGCAATGCTTCCGAGGGCAACTGACATTCTGTATCAAAGCCTTGAAAGTGCCCGTGCGTGCGCCTGCATGATATCTATCTGAAGCAAGGGTTGGCAAACTGTGGCCCGCAGGCCAAATATTGCCCACGGCCTGCTTCTGCATGACCTGAAAGCTAAGAGTGGTTTTCCGTTTCTGAAGGGTCATTTGAAATAAAGAAATGTGGTCCAGATACCATAGGGCCCCCAAAGCCTAAACTCTGTTGACCTCCGTGGAAAAAAATCTGACCTCTGGTCTCAAGGGATGCATTATTATTAACAGCGAAGTCTGGAAACGACTCCCAGGCCCCACCTTTGGGGATTCGGGGAGTACATATCACAGTGCGTCCAGAGTAAGTCACGTGCAACGTGAACGATGACGCTGGCGGGGAGGATGCAGAATATTCTACACCACGCCCCCTCCTGATGAACTTACTCTTCTACAAGAATTAGTATCTTTACTTTCTAAAAACATGTGGCTTTCCATTTATGTAAGTGTTCTTTTCAATCCCTCCCTGGCTTGCTCTTTCTCTCAAAAAGTAAATAAACATAAAAGAAATTGAAAATAGTAATTAAGCAAACATTAGATGCCTTTTTGCAAATCTAGTGACATAAAAAACAGTCACTTTTTTTCCTCTCTAGGACCAAAAACTAAACGCTGCAGAACATTCAGCATTCAAAAATATTGTTGACGTATTGTGAAGTTTGAAAATAGTTTCTACTGTAGGAATGCTTTTTAAAGCTAGAAGACGGTGATCATTGTTAATATACTAAGAAAAAACTGTCTAAGATCAACTCAGAATTTATTAGTGGTTCTCACTGAGTGAGATACAGGGATATGGGGGGGGGGGGGGGGGGGGGGGCGGGGCATGTGGGTGTGTAGGAAGTTGTCCTGCTTTGCCTGGGACAGTCAGTAATTACACCCACAGGAAGTACCCCTGCGTCCTGGCTCCCTATCTGGTGAGCATTCCTCTCACCCTCAACTTGATTAAAGAACATTTTATTTACTTTTTTTTTTTTTAATGTTTATTTTTGCGAGAGAGAAACAGAGACATAGCATAAGCAGGGGAGGGGCAGAGAGCGAGGGAGACACAGAATCGGAAGCAGGCTCCAGGCTCTGAGCCATCAGCACAGAGCCCGACGCGGGGCTCAAACTCACAAACCACAAGATTATGACCTGAGCTGAAGTCAGATGCTTAACCGACTGAGCCACCCAGGCACCCCTTGAACTTTTTTAATGTTTATTTTGTTTTTGAGAGAGAGAGACAGAGAATGAACAGGGGAGGGGCAGAGAGAGAGGGAGACACAGAATCAGAAGCAGGCTCCAGGCTCTGGAGCCCGACGCGGGGCTCGAACTCACGAACCGCGAGATCATGACCTGGGCCTAAGTCGGACGCTTAACCAACGGAGCCACCCAGGCGTCCCAAAAGAACATTTTATAGGTTCATCCTAGTTCTAAGTAATTTTACCTTATATAGCTACTTACAAAAATCTTCTACTGTAAACTTTTGTGACTTCCATAAAGGAGGGAATCTGCTCTGTAAACCCAGAATCTAACACTTTTGGCCTGCAGGCCAAAAGCGGCTGGCAGCCCGTTTTTGTCAGTCAAGTTTTTCGGGCGCACAGCCATGCCTATTTGCGCACCTATCGTCGAGGGCGGTCTCTGTGTTGCCACAGCGGGTTGGGCAGTCACAACAGGGACCGTATGGATCACAAAGCCCTGAGTATTTACCAGCTCATCCTTTTCAGACGTTTTTACCAGAGAAAGTCTCCCACGTAACCAGGGGATGAAACCGATCTTTCTCGGTCTCTGTTTCCTGACCCTGTCAACGCCCGAGATCGGAAGCTCTCAATTTGACCCCAATGCCTTCCAGTTCAAGTCCTCAACTGGCCCTGAAGTCCCCATGCAGCACAGCGTCCTGGAATCCTCACCCCCGTCCCCTGCTCTCCCAGGGGCTCCTTCCCCTCGTCACGTTGTCGGCACCTACCTCCGTGACGTTGAACGGGGCTCCCCGCAGCCTCACGGTGTGGGGGGTGGTGGGTTCCTTCTGGGTTGCTGGTTTGTCTGCCTGAACGACGGCAAGAACAGAAAGGGCCACAGTGAGTTCCTTGCCACAGCTGCAGGAGGTGGCCCTTCCAGACGCCTCGGCAAGGACTCAGAGGCACGTGCTGCCAGGGCGAGCCGCGGGACGCTGACAAGCATCACGCCTGCCGTGGAGGTGCCGTGTGGCTGGTGTGGAGGTGAGGGCGTGCTAACACGGGCTCCAGGCTACAAGGAGGGGCAGAGGGCCCGGGATGGAGCCTTGAGGTACCGTGACAGTGGCTACCATTGACTGAGGGCCTGCTCTGTGCCCGACACTGTCCGAAGCACTTTGCAAACACGGCTGGCCTGTTGAATCTTCAAAACAACCTTAGAGGATTATGGGTTTGGGATCTTCTTTATAATGCCGGAACCCAAACTGCCCAGAAAAAAGGTAGGTTTTCTATAATCTCTTTGGCAACAAAACTTGCCCTGACTTGAAGTCACCTGCCAGGACAACCTGCCCTCAGCTGATGCGAGGCAACCTACAGGCGACCCTTACCCTGAGGGCAGGAGTGGTCCTTTGTGGTTTCACTGCAGAAACAGAAGTATGTGATGACGGACCGGACCCCACTGCGGGTGCCACGCTGCCAGGGGGATCTTCCTGATCTCTGAAACTTCCAGGGCCAGCAGGTGCCCCGGCACAGGGGTTTGGAAAACCAGACACAGAGGCCATTGCTATGCTGAGTGTCATCTCAGACGAGGAGAAGCACCCTCACCCCGGGTCCCACGGCTACTCTGTGTCGGGGCTGAGATCTGAACCCACAGCTCTAGGAACTCGACATTAGTCCGGAATATACATTTTTAGGAGAAAAGGATGGAATGTGCAATCGGAAGGGGCCAAAAATGAAGGACGGAGAAGGATGAAGAAAGAAAAAGAGAGAGGACACGTGGCACCTTGAAGGGAGCTGGCTGGGGTATAGGGAGGTGAGGGCATGGGGCCCAAACACGACCCACCGGGTCCCTAAGCAGAGAGAACGCCCTGGTGGGGGACAAGGCGGCCGTCCCTGAAGGTCGCACCCACGTTTATAATGTAGACTTCAGAGCCCAGCAGCCCAGCAGTTGTGACCCCACGACTTCCCAGCCATGACCTTGGCCAAGTCGCTTCCCTCCTCTGGGCCTCGGTTTCCTCACCTACAAAATGGGACAGGAATCCCTGCACGCCCCTGCTCCCCAGAAGGCTGTCCTAAGAGTCCGCGACAGACGACAAAGCGCGCGTTGTACCCAGCATGTAGTAAGCACTCAATTAATCCCATCAGTATTGCCGACTGTGGGCTCACACCCGCCTATCCTGCTACGAAACAAAGTACCACCTGCTCCTACCTCTCAACCAGCTCATTAACACCCCTCAGGTCCGGAAGGCAGGTGGCCTCTCCACGTTGCCACAGAAAATAAACTCGGGGCAGGGAGAAGTGCTTGCTCTAGGTCCCACGGTGAGCAAGCGGCAGGGCTGAGCCGCAGAGCGGTCTTTCCTTTATGATACCCGCCGCCAGCAAAGGGGCCGCAGCGAGCACGGGCGAGGACGAGGGCACACGTCCCCTCCCCGTCCTCCCTCTGCCTCCCGAGTGCCCGCGCACGTCCTCACGCACACACCTCAGCGCCGGCCGCCCCCGGCCTCTTGTCCCTGGACGGCGCGTCCTGCTCCGGGCCAGCCGCGCGCCCCCCTCCGTCTTGCCGGACGGCCTCGCTCCCGTCCGCACAGCTGACAGCTTCGTCTTCGCTCCCCTCCTCCTCCGAGGATGACAGCGACTCGGACGTGACCATCTTGGATTTCAGGTAGTCCATGTCGGACAGTTCCTGCTGCACGGCTGCCCTGGGTTCGCGGCCACCCTCCTCTGCAAAAAGCAGGGGGGGCAGTGAGCGGAGCAGGGGCCGGGGCAGCAGAGGGCCACTGGGGGCAGCCCCGGTGGGTCCTCTGACACGTGACGTTAACCGGGGCGAACCGCGGGGAGTTCTGGTATCTCACGGGCCACGGCTGGTCGAGAGCCACGCGACTCCCCGGGCCGGCCCTGCCCTCGTCAGTCTGCTCTTTCGACTGCGGCCTGCGGGAGTCTTCTGAGAGCACGGACAGGACCGTCACTCCTGGAGTGGCCTCCAGATGCTCCCGGGACACCCACCCTCTTCCTCGGGCCCACGTGAGCTGCCCGGCTTCTCCCCGGCAGCCACCCCAAACCACGCGGGGTCCCCTCGAGCTTCTGCACTTCCCTCTGCCCTGTGCCCTGGCCACGCTCCTCCCTCTGCCAGCCACCCCCTTCCCGCGCCTCCCCCGCTCTATCCCAGCAGCTCCCAGCGAGTCGTCTGGACTCTAGTGTTGCCAGAAGCTTTACCAGGCCTGAAATTCACAGGGAAGTCATTCTCCCGCCTCAATGCAAAATCGACGCCCGACCCGCAACCACAGCAACTGCCACTCTGGATGGCGACTGCTCCCGCTCGCATCCCCCCGCCCCCCCGCCCCGACGTGGCCGTGGGCCCCTGCTGAGGACAGAGGTGCTCTCCCTCACCGCCTTCAGGCCTCCGCTCTACGGTCCCCTCCTCAACAGGCCTTCCCCGGGAGCTCTCCTCCCCCCTTTCCTGCTTTCTCCCTGTGGCACCCGTCTTTAGGCACGTCGTCAACACTGAACTTCATCTCCCGTGGTTTCTCTCCCCACCACTGGAATGGGGGCTCCATGCGAGCAGGATTCTTCTGTCTTTTGCTCACTGCTATGTCCTGAATGCCCGGCATTCAGCGGGTGCCCCATAAATATTTGACTGACTGTGACCAGGCCGGGTCAGAGCATCTTGGGTGGGATAACCACCCCCACTTGAGGACAGCGTCTCTCACAGTCGTCTCCTGTGTCTGGCACTGAGGGGCCCAAGGTCACACCCCTGCTGGTCTGGACACACGCAGGGGCACGCGCTCCGGCAGGGAGGGTGCACGCGGATGCCCTTACCTTCCGGGTCCCCCCCAGGCCCCTCCTCGTCACTCTCCTGCCCCGAGTCGGAGTCGAAGTTCAGGTAGTCACTGGCAGTCCTGCCCTTCCCTTTCGAGGGCTCGGCGTCCAGGGCATCGTTCGCCCAAGTGGCTGTCTGCGTCCGCTTCTGATGAACCGACAGGAACTCCCGGAACTCGGCGTCTTTCTTCAGCTGGTGGCACCGGGGCCGGGGACAAAGGGGGACAGGCAGAGAAGGCTCAGCTAGGGCGCACCCGCCTGCCTCCCCGGAGGATGAGGGCATCCGCCGAGCTCACGTCCCTGGCCTCCTGAGGACCCTGGGGGCAGTTGGTGGTACCCTTCACCAGACTAGAGGACTATGGAGCCACAGAACCATGGCAAGGAAGACGAGGCCCACCTCTGCCTGCCAGGCTGCCTCACCCCCTCTGAGCCTGCCGCAGCCCGCCCAGCACCACCCAGGGCACCCACGCTCTCGGCCAACGGGACACACTCACCTTCTCCAGCTCACCCGCTACCTTTTTCGTCTTGTCATCCTGCAAACAGAAGTCGCAGACGGTGAGGGTCACAGATGAGGGGGAAGGGGGGACAGAACGCATTGCCCGGGGAGCACCCGCCTTCAGGAAGCACCCGAGGGGGGGTGTCTGGCCATTCCCGCTCCCACCGCCCAGCCCATGCAGGGGCCACCACCTTGCTGACACCGGGGATGCGGGTGGGAGTGACCCTCTACGCACTTTCTTAGGTTCCGTCGAGACGGAGTCTTGGCCTTTTGAGGGATTCTTAGACTGGCTTGTTTTCTGGGCATGCTTGCTCCAGGCCCGGGGCTTTGTCGGGTCCCCAAACGACTTGCAGAACTCCACCTGCGTGGGAGAGAGAGGGTGATGGGGACACTGCCACCCGCCCAGCACGGGCGCTCCCCTTCGGCACCTGGGGAGCCGGGCCTTTTTACAAAGGTGGCTGTCACTTGCTGGCTGAGTCGGCTGAAGCAAATCACAACCGACCCTTGAACCACAACCCCCGAGTTCCTGTCTCCACTCCTGTCCCGATCACCCAGGTCGAAGGTCGCAGCCACTTAACCTTTCCGATGTTCAAAGTGGGGGGGGGTGGGGGTCGCTCCCACCTGCAGAGGGCTCAGACTGCCTGGCACGTGGAACTTGCGGGTAAGCGCAGTGACCGTGGTGACTTTAGCGAGGATGGGCAAAGCCCGCAGGGACTACAGATGTCCCTGGGATGATACGAGTTGGAACCGTGCGGGTCCGCTTGTATGCAGATTTTTTTTTTTTTTTTTTTTTTTTGCTAAATACAGTACAGCATCGTGAATGTCTTTTCTCTCATGATTTCCTTAATGTGTTTGTTTGGGTTTTTTTAGCTTATTTTATCGTAAGATTACAGCACAGAACACATATAACATGCAAAATACATGTTAACTGTTATCAGTAGGGCTCCTGGTCAACAGTAGGCTATTAGTAGTTAGATTTGGGGGGAGTTGAAAGTTCTGCACGGATTTTTAATTGCGCAGGGGGTCGGCTCTGGAGCCCGAGTTCTTAGCCATCCAGCCCCCAGGGTGGCTGACGCAGGGGGTCGAGGCTAAGCTAGCGGCCTCCCGGATCACTGTCATTACCGTGGGGCAAGCTCAGCCGGCCCCAGAGGACAGCTCTGGGGTGACGAGACAGGGGGGCGACCGCTCGGAAGCCCGGAAGTGCTTGGTGTCCAGCCTGAGCTGAGAGCCACGCTTTCTGCCACACTCAGGAGTGCCAGGCGGCCACCTCTGCCCCCTGGGGACAGGCTACCATCCTGCCACACCCCTTTGTAGGGATTTTCAAAATAGTTCTGCTGTTTCTGTAGCAATGACATGTGTTCAATGTATGAAACTTAAACCAACAGAAGAAAGTACAAGTGGGAAAAACAAACAAACAAACAAAAACCCGTTTTTACCCTAACCCTTATCACCCGGAGGGAAAAATTAACGTTTTGGTAAAAATCCTTCCACGTGGCTCTCTTCACATCACACACTTGTAGACTAAAAAATACGAATTGTCTGAAAGGGATCGCATCATACACACTTGTCCAACATCTGGTTTTCTCTTCTCACCAGAGCGTTAAGGATGTTTTACCAACTCATTAGATGTACGTGAGTGACACGGGCAGGACCTCCTCCTCCAGGAAGCTCTCCTGACCCCTTCCCAGGCCAGGACCCGGGCCCCCTGGCGCTTCCCCGTCACAGCGCTGACAACACGGACCGAAAGCGGCCTATTCACCCATGAGGATGGGGCCAGGGGCACGATGTTTCTCTCAACCCCCAGCATCGGGTGGGCGCTCCCCGCCCCCACGCTGAGTCCCACCCTGCCCCCACGCTGAGTGGGAAACTGCGGAGAAAGCTCTCCAGGGGAATCGTACGCAGGAAGTTTGAGCACCGGTGAGGTGGACCAGGGCAGCATGGTCCGGAAGCAGCCAGGCTCCGGACAGGAGCGGAGAGGGGAAGGTCAAGTGGGGTCAGGTTCGACGGGCAGGCAGAAGTGGACTCACCACGATCCGGGATGTGTCGATAAAACTCCTGTTGAAATGGTTCAGTGCCGATCGGGCCTCTTCCTCCGACTTGAAGCCGATGAAGCCAAACTTACGGAACTTGCCGTCTTTGGTGAACTTCAGGCTGCAGTCGGTCAGGGCGCCAAAGGAGGCAAACAGCTGCCTGAAACGCTCCTCCTTCATCTGGGACGGAAGGGGCGCAGTGAGGGAGGAGCAGGGGAGTCCTCAGAGCCAAGGGGGTAAAACCGGGCTGGAAACCCCGAGGCCCTGGGATTCCCTGTTAGGATAAGGAGAGCGAACACATCGGGAGGTCAGCCCTGTGGCCACTCCACAGCCAACACCTGATAAAGACCTGTCAGGATAAATGCGTGAACAAATGAACGTGGTAGGTTACATGTGTTTGCTCATTGTGGTAGAGGGTAGATGTCCACATCCTAATCCCTGGGCCCCGTGAGTATATGACTGTTGATGGCAAAGGCATTTCACAGATGTGATTACATTAAGGATCCTGAGATGGGGAAGTTCTCCTGGATTATCCGGGTGGATCTGAGGTCCATGTTCCACTATACGAGACAGGAGGGTCAGGGCCAGAAAAGGTGATGGGATGTTGGAGACAGAGAGAGACTGCACGATGCCATGCTGTTGGCTTTGACCATTCAGGAGGTGGCCAGAAGCCCAGGAGAGCAGGCAGCCTGGAGAAGCTTAAAAAAGGCAAGGAAACAGATTCTCCCCGGGAGTCTCCAAAAGGAACGCGGCCCTACCAACGCCTTGATTTTAGGATTTCAGCACCGGGGTGGCTCAGCCGGTTAGGTGTCCGACTTTGGCTCAGGCCATGATCTCACGGTTCACGGGTTCGAGCCTCACGACAGGCTCTGCACTGGTGTTGTGGAGCCTGCTTGGGATTCTCTCCCTCTCTCTTCCTCTTTCTCTGCCTCCCCCCCACATGCACCCGCTCTCTCAAAACTAACTAATAATAAGATTTAAAAGAAAAAACAAGGTTCTCTGCCCTCCAAAACTGTAAGATTACCAATGTGTATTGTCTAAACCACTTCGTTTGTGGCAATTTCTTGTAATAGCAATAGAAAACTAATTCATTAATGTTCTTAGGATTTGGTCACGGGGCCCACAGTATGGAAACTGGCTCCTGGCCCCCATCCTCACTCCAGCCAGGCTACCCATCCAATTCAGTGAGTTTTTTATTTTATTTATTTATTTATTTATTTATTTATTTATTTATTTATTTTTTAAATGTTTATTTATTTTTGACAGAGAGAGAGACAAAGCATGAACAGGGAAGGGGCAGAGAGGGAGGCAGAATCTGAAGCAGGCTCCAGGCTCTGAGCTGTCAGCACAGAGCCCGACGCGGAGCTCGAACCCGCAGACCGCGAGATCATGACCTGAGCTGAAGTCAGACGCTTAACCAACTGAGCCACCCAGGCGCCCCACAGTGAGTTTTTTAAGCAGTGACTGGGAGAACTGTGTGTATGTAGTACTGGGGACACCAAAAGCCCCCCAAAATAGCCAATACAAGGTCTAAAATTAAAAACACTGGAGACCTTGGCAGCCCAGTAGGAAGGGAAAACACATTTTCTGAGGCAGGTTCTTAATAACTCTGTAATCATTAAAATCTCGTATCACCCTATGAGTTAGGGATCATTATCCACGTTTTTAGAGAGGAGAAAACGAAGCTCGTGGAGGACCAATGGTCTACCCAAGGTCTACAGGCTCGAGGTCTGTGACTCAGCTCAGGTACATAAAAGGCAGTGAAATTCATCACCCCCACTACCTGGGAAGAGCCACGCGCAAGTCTGACCCCACCATTCCTCTGTCCAAAACCTCTTGGCGACTTTCGGACGCCAAAGGCTCATGGAGAAGCCGCTAAGGTAAAACACGAGATTCTCCACAACCCGGCCTGACCCACCCCTGCAGTACCACCTCTTGCCAAACTTCTCGAAGCCCTCCCCGACTCCCACCTCTGAGGTTTTACTGATCGTCTCCTGTGGGTGCAATCTTCCCAAAAGGCCCCGGCTAACCCCTCATTCTCAATTCAGTCATCTCCCCCAGAAGGCCTCTCCCAGACTCCTCAGGTGGGTCAGGTAACCAAGCCGCCTATGCTCACACAGCACGGGGTCCTACTTCGATCCTTGACCTTATGTCACAGTGATTTGGCTCCGATCTCCTCTACTAGACTGCTCGTGCTCTAAGGGAGGGGAGGAGGGGGGACTGAATTTTATCTCCCACTATCTACAATGTCGGCAACATAACAAGTACTCACTACTAAATACGTGTTGGGAAAGAGTTAAGAAAAGTGTATGCTATCGTGCAAAGAGAGACAGTATGGTGAAGGGGTCAGGAACGCACATTTCTAGAAGCAGACTGCTCAATTCAATCCCTGCTCTTTGAATTACCAGCTGTGTGCGACCTCAGGGACATCACTCTCCTTTGCTGTAGTTCGGTCGCTTCACCTTTAAAATGGGCGTAATCATGGAAGCTACCTTGTAGGGTTCTGCTGAGGAATAAATGAGTTACTTAACCGAAAGCCACTGGTGCAGTGCCTGGGACGCATGGAGCTCTCAAAACGTCAGCTACTACTACCATTGGTTTTCGTGAATTCTTTCATTCATCAGACAAGACAAGCAAGGGTAAGAGAGTCAGTCCAACGAGAGAAGAAGCCCAATGAGACGGAAGTTGGGAGGGTAGCTATGCTAAAGTCCTCATCCATCACCGTGAGGCACCAAGAGACACTGCCTAAAGCAGATGGATGGATCAATATGTATTCTGAAGGTTTACTCCTTAGGGTAAACAATGGAAGAATTAAAAATAATATAACAGACAGTTAGGGAAAAACAGATGATTAAAATTCCTCATCTTGCTTAGGGGAGGGTCAGCAGATAGTCACTGAGGTAAACAGACCACGAAACGGAGGAGAGAGCACGCTATTTAGACATGAAGAAACACCAATGAGGAGTCCTAAAAACAAACCACGGAAGATGATTCCTCCTGGACAGAAAGACAGAGGCAGGGTGGAGCAAAAGATTTTGCTTCTCATTTCATACACCATTGCGCTGTTTGAAAATTTTTTTTTTTGTAGTGTTTGAATTCTTAAAATCCTGTCATAGGTCCCCCACAACCGCTGGGGGGGGGGGGGAGGGAGGAGTTACACACACACACAATAAAGCCGAAATGGCTTTGTGTTGTCACTCCTAAGGAGAGAACCGCCTGAGGAATTAGAGTTAAGAGTCCAGAAGACATCTCATCCCATCCAAAGGGCACATTTTGTATCTTGGGAACGAGCTTACTAGCCACACCAGTGGTGGGGGGGGGGGGGGGGGGCTCTTCATCCCAACAAAAGTTACAGCAAAATAGGTAAGGATGAACCCCTGGGGCTCGCTGCCTCCAGGCATCTGACACCACCTACTTCCCGGCTATTTCTTCACTTATTCGTTCCACATGTTTTTACTGAATGTCTACCACGTGCCAGGTTCTGTGCTGGGCTCTTGAAACAGTGACAAGTGTGACTGGCTCACCCCTCTCTACTTATTGGATAAACGGTTTAAAGCCCTTCACACGCACTCAGTCTCCTTAAATTATGCCCACTGGCCCTAAAGTTGGGAGTCAGGATTGTAACGCAGGTCCTCAACCTAATACTCCCCATTTGCCCCTCCAACAGTTTCCCGAGTGGGAGATGAATACCAGTGCAGGGTCCGAGCCAGTCACAAGTCAACAAAAAAACGTGATCGGACCAGAGGGGTTGTGGAAGAGAGCATTCAGCCCACGTGGGGTGTTGGCATCTCCGCCGGAAAAGTTGTCGGGATGGAAGTCAGGTACCCTCGGACCGGCTGTGGAACCTTGAGCGCTCGCTGTCCCCCTCTCCCAACTGTCAAATGGGGGATTTGCCACCGATCCTGCCCTTTTGGGTTTCGAATACGTCCTGAGTCCTGCCCCAGGGCCGAAGCTCCTCAATTCTCCCCAGCCACCTCCTTCCTAGCCGCCAACTGGCTGCTCCCAATTTCAGATTCTCAAGTCCAGGCCCCGCACTCACCCCATTCGGGAGGTTCTTCACGATCAGTCGCGACATGGCGCACGGTCCCCACTGGGTTGCGATGCCAGCGCAGGTGGACAGCGTCTTTCACCAACAACTTTCACGCTCCCGCTCTGGGGGCCGCCATCTTTGACGAGCCGGAACAAGATCACGTGTTTCAGACGTAAGCCCGCCCTCTCCGGAAGCAGGCGTGGCCGAACCGGAGCGACCCAAGGAAGTCACACCCCTCAAGGGGCGGGCCTGAGCGCTTGCATTCTGCGCATGCGCAGGCTGTTTTCGCCCGTAGAAACCGGTGGCCCCGCAGGCGCCCGGGGGCGCTGGTTGGCTGGGGTCTGCGTGTGGCGGGTTGGGCGCTTGAGTGCTGGGGAACACTCGGAAGTCGTTGTTAGCCCCCTTCTGTATTTTCTTTTATTATTGAATCCTAAAACAGCCCGAAGAAGTGGGGGGGGGGGGCGGTAAGGATTAGGGATGCTTGCCTCCCATTCAGAGATAAGGAAACTGAGGTTCAGAAAGGCTGCCAGACACCATGAATCTATGAGAGCGTCACTTGTAAGTATTAGAACGTGTCCATTGGAAATAAACATGTTGTTTTGCGGGCGAGTCCGCTGGGAACCAGATTAAGGCAGCTTGCTCAAAGTCACAGAGCTGTGACATATTAAGTAGTATTAAGTAGTCTTAAGAGCTAGGATTTTGAGGTTCGTTGGTTTCCTACAGGTGCTGTAACATTACCAGAAACGTGGTGACTTAACAGAAATGTATCCCTTCACAGTTCTGGAGGCAGGAGACCCCAAATCAAGGTGTGGGCAGGGCTGCACCCTCCTGGTAGTCTCTAGGGGAATATCCTTCCTTGCCTGGTCCAGCTCCCGGTGGCCCCAGGTGGCCCGTGACTTGTGACGGCATCCCTCCAGTCTCTGCCTCCTGTTGACAATGCCTTCTCCCCTGTGCATCTGTGTCAAATCCACTCCCCTCTCCTTTCTCTTACTGGGCTTAGAGCCCATCTCAAATCCAGGATGACCTCACGTCAAGATCCTTAACTTTCTATCTGCAAGGACCCTCTTCCAACTAAGGTCACATTGGTAGGTTCCAGGGTGCAGGGCATGGGAGTGTATCTCTTCGGGGGACACTATTCAACCCCCTTGATGAGGATTTATTTGCTTTGTGTAGAGGGTTACTTGGAAGGTCGAATTTCACCCTCTCCGCCTCTTGTAGTCCCTTCCGAGGAAAGCACACATACACATGTAAAAATGTACCCTCACAGGCCTAGAGTGGATGATTTAAGGGATCACTTTATTTATTGATATTCGTGAAAATGCTCTTTAATTAAATGACAATTAGGGGGTTGTTTTCTGCACACAGAGACCCTGGTCAGGAGGGGCTGAAGCAGGCTTTATAAGGCAGCTCCAGGATATTAGCCTTTTATGAGAGGGCAAGTGTGGGTTGCCCCACCAGTCCTGGCTTCATGTACTTTTATTTTATTATTTTCATGAACTGCCTTTATTAAAATGTGCGACTAAACGTAGCCTTCCCTAAAGAAATTCACAAATCAGAAGGTCTTTCAAAGGTATTAAAAGAAATCGAATGCTCTTTGCCAATCTGTGTGTCCCAATGCTGGGCCAGGAAAATATGGTCGCCACATGTCCCGGACGGAGGGACTGCTCCTGGGTTGTATTGCATATCCCCGTGCATTTAATAAACAGCCACGTTGTAACGTTGTTATTAATCTTCCTGTTCTCCTTCCTTGCCAGGTTGTCTCTTGCCTCCTTTTCTCTCCCAGCAAATATAATCTGGGGGCACCTGGGCCCCACCAGACCGGCCTCTCTGATCACACTCAAGGATTAACAATCAGGTAGGTCTAAGCCGGCTCTACCCGAAGCTGCCATCATGAGTGCACTGGGGACTGTGGGAAGTTGTGTCTGGATCGTGAGGGAGTTACCTTCCCAGGGGAAAAAGGCTGCGGGAAGGACTTGGAAGGGTTTGGTAGAGGCAGGATAGAGAGAGGACAGGAGATTGGAGTCTTGATTTCCTCCACATGAAGAGTCTAATTATGAGAAGACATCAGATAAACCCCAAGTGGGGGACATCCAAAAAAAAAAAAAAAAAAAAATCCCTGATCAGGACTCCTCAAAATTGTCAAGAAGTCTGAGAAACTGTCCCGCCCAGGAGGAGCCTGAGGAGACAGGACAACTAAATGTTAACATGGGATCCTGGGACAGAGAAAGAGAAAGGCTGAGGACATCCAAACAAAGCATGCCCTTTAGTTAATAATACTGTATCGATTTTGGTTCCATTGTGACAAATGGACCATGGGGATGCTAACCCGCAGGGGAACCTGGGTGCAGAGTGTGTAGGAACTCTAATAGTCTCACAACTTTTCTGTAAATCTAAACATGATTCTAATATAAAGAGTTTATTAAATCTTTTTTAAGGATATTTTGAAAATTAAAGGGATTTGAGAGGTCGGTATTTATAGATGTGGAATAATCGCTAAGGTGTGTTAGGGCAAAAAGCAAGGTGCAGAAGAGAGAACTCTCTCTGCCCCTGCTTGCCTGATACTAACCTGCCCCACCATGAGAAGACCGACCTTTGGAAAGGGCTTCTATACAATAAAATAACAACGGACGCCTCAAATGCCTTCAGGCATGATCCTTTCTACTTAAGATGTCTCAACCCCCTTCCCAGGGGCCCTGCGAAACCCACCTTCCTTCTCAAAACGTCTTTTGGTAAATGACTTAGATTTTTAAGGATACATCCAGCAACCATCACTCCCGTTCCCCCATCCAATCTGTTCTCCTTCCTACAGCAAACCACTGTCCAAAGTTCTCATCCATCTGTCTCTCCAGGGACAGCCAAGCTTGTGGTTGTCGCAACAGGAAAGTAGCCACATCAGTGGATGTGTGTGTGGCTGTGTTCCAATAAGACTTTATTGATGGACGCTGCCATTTGAATTTCCTATCGGTTTCATGGGTCCCCAAATGGTACTCGTCTTTTGATTTTTTTTTTTTTTCCAACCACTTAAAAATGGGAAAACCATTCTTGGCTGTGAGGTCATAGAGAAATGGGTGGCTGACCCAATTTGGCCCGGAACATAGTTTGCTGACCTGTATGTAGACGCAACATGGGTAGAGAGCCTTTTCCTTTGAGCACCTCGCTTTTAGCCCTTTCTAATACACCTTAGCAATTATTCCACATCTATAAATACCGACCTCTCAAATCCTTTTAATTTTCAAAATATCCTTAAAAAAATTTAATAAACTCTTAATTTTAGGGTCATTTTAGATTGACAGAAAAGTTGCCAGAATATTAAGAGTTCCCCTGCACCCTGCACCCGGGTTCCCCCGCGGTTCGCGTGGGCGTTCGCGTAGGCGTGGTGCATTTGTCACAATCGAACAGATATTGATACATTATTATTAACTCAAGTCCGTGCTTTATTTGAATGCCCTCAGTTTTTCCCCCGCGGAGGTTCTCATTTCCGTTCCAAGCGTTCCCGTTTCTTCCAACAGCAGCTTTTCTGGGGATCCTGACACCTAGTAGTCTAATGCAGCCCAGCAAATATCTGAGTGACTCCCGTGCAGGCACTGGGGCTACAGCTGTTAACAAGACAAGCGCCGTCCCTGTGCTCATGGGGGAATCCCACATGAGACAAGGAATTCCAAGTGCAGTGAGCGTTCTGAGAATTAGGATGTGGTTCCCCAGGGGACTTGATTGAGGCTGGGGCTTCTAAGAATCCCGGCTGGCCACATACTCGCTAGGTGGCCCCCAGCAAAGTGCTGATCCCTGAGCCTGTTGTCTTTTCTATAAAATTGGGTAATGGCTGTCAACACCCACGTGTGCCCACCAGGCTCACCGAGGATTAACATTCAGCCCACTTGACTTACCTCTCTCCGTATATTATCATTATTACAAAACTAGTTGTATTCATCATGGCCCTTCACGCTGAGACTCTTCCCCCCAGATCCAGTCCATAACCACAGTGCAGTCATCAAATTCAGGAATGTTTAGCATTGATATCGTACTTTTTTTCCTAACACCGCGTATTCAAATTTCAGCCAGCGTCTCAACCACCATTTTGTCCCCTGGTCCGTGATTCAGCCCAAGATTACACGTGGCAATCCCTTGTCACGTCTCTTTAGCCTCCTTTAATCTGCCAAGATTTCACCAGTGTTTCTTCCCCTGTCGTTCCCTTGATGGTTCCGAAGGCTGCAGGCTAGTCATGTTATACACTGTCCCTCAGGGGAGGTCCAGCTGGCATTTCCCCACGACCGAATTGGGGCTATGCTGTCAATCTGTCGCAAAGCGGGCGATGGGAACGCTCGTCAGCAGGGTAAGGGCCGTCTGCCAGGCTCCTCTTCCGTAAAGGTTTTCCCTTTGTCATCTGTAAATCACCCATGGGGTTTCTAGAAAATTTGACGGTATTTACAAAGGCTTAGCGGCAGTCGATTTTAGTTTGTACAGGGTTACACGAGTCCCGGACGACTGCCTTTCTATCCATTGACACACAGGGAAACTGAGGCCCCCAAAGGAGGAAACACTAGCTCAAGATCACAGGGTAGAAACCAAGGTCAGGTTCAAGCTGGGCTCCTCTGGCCCCTTCTCACCTGTGGCCATTCCCTGTAAGGGCGGCAAGGGAGGTGCTGGAGACCGCTACCCTGTATGTCACCACCTGACAGTTTCAGTGTGGCCCTGGCCATTCACTGCCCATCACCCCAGAATCCCCTTCCCCAGAAAAGCAGCCCCCTATTCCCAGGAACCTGCAGAGGAACCTTCATGGATGCAGGAGGCCATGGTAACTTGAGACAGGAGACCAGGTGTGAGCCACACCTGTGTGGACATCGGGTAGCTCACCTGTGACCGGTGGCAGCTGAGGACCCCCCCATCCCCCTGCCTCTTGGCCCTGCTGGGAGCCCAACATTGGAGATGTGGGGGGCCCTTCTTGCCCTTGGCGGTGAACCGTAAAGATTCACCTGGAGGCACATGGAAATCACAAATCATTCCTCACACAGACTGTGGCTGGGGGGAAACTGAACCCATTCTAAAAAGATATGCCCACGGGGGTCTTATCCCAGGCTCTGGTGCCTCCAAATTCCAGTGCCTGTTGAACCTGGCCTGGAGGCCTGAGACAGGATGATCTGGGGGTAAGACCAGAATCGTTGTCCTTTCTTTTCTTATTTTTTCAGCTGTACTGTGGGCAGATGCCCTGTCTCACATACAGAGGATCAAAAGGCTGGTTTGAGAAGGGAGTTCGTTTCCTGACCGGCCTCCAGGGCCTGTGAGGTCCAACCACTGACCACTGCTCCCCACTCAGCTGCAGCCACACTGGCCACTTTCTGCTTCTCAAATATGCATGCCTTGTCCTCACCTCTCATGGGTTGAACTGCATCTCTCCCCAAAATATCTAGAAGCCCTTGGAACCTGTGAGTGGGATCTTATTTGAAAATTAGGTCTTTACAGATGTAATTTAAGGATCTGGAGATGAGGTCATCCTGGATTTAGGGTGGGCCGTAACCCCAATGACTTGGTGTCCTTACAAGAAGGTCACATGAAGACACACGCACACAGGGAGAACTCTGATGGGGGAGACAGGGGTTGGGGGAGGCAGCCACCAGCCGAGAATTACCAGCAACCACCAGAAGGTGAAAAAGGTGAGGAAGGATCCTCCCCTAAAGACTTCAGAGAGACCACGGCCCTGCTGACACCTTCATTTTGGATCTCTAATCTCCAGAAGTGTGAGAAGATACATTTCAGTTGTTCTAACCGCCCCCCCCCCATTTATGGTAATTTATTACAGGAGACCAAGGACACTAACACGTCATCTCAGGGCCTTTGCATGTCCTGAGCTCTTCTTTTTTTTTTTTTTTTTTTTTTCTTTACGTTTATTTATTTATTTTTGAGAGAGACAGAGACAGCATGAGTGGGGCAGAAAGAGAGGGAGAGAGAAAATCCCAGGCAGGCTCCACGCTGTCAGCACAGAGCCTGATGTGGGGTTCAAACTCACGAAACCACGAGATCATGACCTGAGCCCAAACCAAGAGCCAGAGGCTTAACCGACAGAGCCACCGAGGTGCCCCCCGAATTCTTCTTTCAACTCTTCACCTGATCGAGGCCAGTTCATCCCTTGAGCCTCAGCCTGAGAGGACACGTCCATCGACATTCGGTCCCGGCCGACACTGACTCTGAGTGCACCCACCACCTTCCCCAGCGGCTTGTAACTGCCTAGGCGTTTGCTTGCCTACAGGTTTAACACTCGCCCGGCCTAGAAGGTACTCCTCAGCGGGCGGGGGCTGTGTCTGCTTTTGCTCACCTCGGTGGATGATGGCAGCCCCCTCCCCTGAAGGACTGTTTGCAGAGCCTCTCCCCGGCTGCAGAGAGCCGCCTTGCCCCAGGTCCTACCCCACCGTTTTGGCCTCTATCCACCGACTGCTTGGTGTGGGGGGTTGTAGAGTCTCGGCCTCCTTGCCCTAATTAGAGGCAACCCCGGAGTTTTGGCCGCTCTTCAAAATTCTTTGCGAGGTCTGCGAGGTCTCTTCTGACACTGAAGTTCAGCCGGGCTCATCCTTCCGGCCCTTCCTGCTCCTTCCCTGTCCTTGCCTGGGTTCCCCCCGGATCCCAAGAGCACCCCCTCATGAGCCCGCTTGTACTAAACTCCATCTCAGACTTGGTGTCCTGAGAACCCCATGCGCAAGGATGTCCCGACGCTGGGCGCACGCGGGAGGGCGGTGCCAACTGCGTAAAAACAGTTGTTTGTGGTAAATGAATGAACTTGAACTGCTGTGGTCCTCCCACCCCCTCCAGGTGCCTGCCCTTAGCATCCCAGGCCAGTCACCCTTGTCTGCCTCCCTTTCTTTCTTTCCTTCCTTCCGTCCTTCCTCCCTCCCTTCCTTCCTTCCTTTCCTAGTAACGATCTCCTAAGCCAACAGGTGGCACACTTTTTCTGTAAAGGCCGAACTATTTGGGCTTCATGAGCCATGAAAGTCTCTGTCACAACCACTCAGTTCTACCGTCGTGAGCAGCCACAGACAATACATAAATGAATGAATGTGGCCGTGTTTATTCCAATAAAATGTTAATGACGAGGCAAGGGGCCAGATTGCTAACTGCTGGCCCCGATTTACTTTAGTGGCTCTAAGGCACCGTCACTCTGTTCCCTCTGCTTAGGTGTCAACCCTCCGAAAATAGAAAAAGCATACTTAGCTTGCAGGTCATACAAAAGCATGCCGTGGGCAATACATGCCTCGTGGGCCACGGTTTGCCAACACTTGCTCCAGATAAATATTTTATGCAAGTGCACGTATGGACATTTTCAAGGCTTTTTTTAAAAAAAAAATGTTTTTATTTATTTTGGAGGGAGAGATGCAGTGGGGGAGGGGCAGAGACATACAGAGACAGAATCCGAAGCAGCCTCCAGGCTCCGAGCTGTCAGCACAGAACCCGACGGAACATGACCTGAGCCGAAGTCAGATGTTTGACCGACTGAGCCACCCAGGTGCCCCTAAACTGGCTCATGTAAACCTCACAATAACCCAGTGATGTGGGTACATTTATCAACTCCATTTTACAGATGAGGAAACTAAGGCACAGACAGGGGAAGTGACTCAACTAAGCTCACTCAGGAAGTAGGAGGTGAGAAATCAGAGCCTGTGTCCTATTCACTGCGGCACACGGTGTAGAAGCCGCTCCCAGAACTCAGGTCAGGGTCAAGCTTGATGCCTCCTCTTTACTGGTTTTAGGTTTTTGTGTCTCAGTGCTAAATGCTGGTGGTGTTCCACAACCCTTCCCGCCTTTCTTCCTTTTCCTTAGTGCGGGGGAGGTATCTATCCTCACTTGGCGGGTCTTCGTGCGGCCAAGCCAGAAGGGCTGCCTGCAATTCCACAGACCGACCAGCAGGGGGCGCGAGAGGATCACGTATAAACCCGTGCAGAGCAGGGCAAAAAGGAGGACATTTCAAGCTGGAAGTTTCCAGGAGTAGGACGCTGCCCACCGGCCTGCAGGAGCAGCAGAGATATGGGTCTAATCTGGCCTGGTCGCAATGGATGGAGATTAGTTCTGATTTCACTCCATTAGGAAGACAGAACCCTGCCTCCTTGCGCCAGAACCCTGCTAAAACTTAGCCTCTGGCTATAGGTTTGTCTGTAAATATTTCTGCGTAAGTAAATGGCTTTGACCCCAGGGGAAATTAAAGAAGGCCCACAGTGTCTACATGAAGACAAAGGAGAGTTACCTGTCTAGGAAGGAAGGCAAGGACACTGTGCTGGTCAGGTTAGCAAGCAGGGGAAAAGGTCACCGTGGTCTTGAAGACATTTCGATGTAGAGGCCTTCTCCACAGTCCTGGGCAGGGTCAGGAGATGCCAAGGATACCAGGACCCTGGACCAGGACCCGTGACAGTGGGATCCATGGCAGGTTGGGAAGCGGCACCCCATTAGAGATGCACACCATAAGCCCGGAAACTTAAGGTTACCTTGCATGGCCAAAAAAAAAAAACAAACAAAAAAGAAAGCCTTTGTAGGCGTGATTAAGATTAAGAGGAGATGATCCAGGACTTTCCGGGTGGACCCGAAATGCAGTCACACGTGCTCTTACAGAAGGGAGAAGGTGATGTGAAACGGAGCAGAGGGCGATCTCAAGGCGACCGTGGCGAAGACCGCACCGAGCAGCCACGAGCCAAGGACAGCCCGCGGCCACCGGAAGCCGGAAGAGAGAAGCCAGAGGCGCGAAGCCGGAAGAGAGAAGGCACGGATCCTCCCCCAGAGCCTACGGAGGCCGGGTGGCCCGATGGACGTTCAGTTTCCACCCAGCGATCCCGATTTCCGATTTCTGGCCTCCGGAACCGTCATGAGACAATAAATCATCACATGTGTGGCAATTTGTTACAGCAGGCACAGGAAATTAATATAGAGCCATTGCTTCTGCAGGTCCAAAGGGGTGGAGGGAGGGAGGGAGGGTCACTGCCCAGGGCTGCCCAGAGGGGAGCTGAGGGCACAGGGAGGCACAGCCACTGTCTGGTGGCACTGTCACGCTGGGCACGGGGGAGGTCTAAGTGCCCAGTCCCCTGCCTGCCTCCCAGCGCTTGGTGGTGCCTCCCATTGGCTGAACCGGCTGACAGGTGAAGGGTAGACGCGGGAGGCTGCGTGATGGGGTCCGTGCAGATTGGCCTCGGTCGGGGTTGAAGGACAGTGGGTCATAACCAGCGCCCCTCTCGATGCCCCGCACGGGCCTGTAACTGGCCAAGAGCTCCCATTTTTCCAGGACAGCCCCCTATTTGGGTGGGTTTTCCCGTCTTATACAAAGACAACGTAGGCGCCCCCCACTGTGGTGCTTTAGGAACTTTCCCAAAGATACCTTCACTGATGAGCTTATGGTTTCCGACTCAGCAAAAACAAAAACAAAAGAATATAATAATCTGTATTGGTGAAGGTGTTGGGAAATGGACAGTTTTGTAAGAGTCTGGGAAAGGTCGTGCAAAATTTTCTGGAAAGGTTATTTGGAAACCACATCAGGAGACTTTTTCACAGCAGTTGCGTTTCTTGGGGCTTATTTTAAGGAAGTACTTAAATTTTTTTTTAATGTTTATTTATTTTTGAGTGAGAGATGGAGCATGAGTGGGGGAGGGGCAGAGAGGGGGAGACAGAATCCGAGGCAGGCTCCAGGCTCTGAGCCGTCAGCACAGAGCCCGATGAGGGGCTTGAACTCAAGAACAGTGAGATCATGATCTGAGCCGAAGTCAGACGCTTAACCCTCTGAGCCACCCAGGAGCCCCAATGAAATACTTTTTTTTTTTTAATTTTTTTTTTCAACGTTTATTTATTTTTAGGACAGAGAGAGACAGAGCATGAACGGGAGAGGGGCAGAGAGAGAGGGAGACACAGAATCAGAAACAGGCTCCAGGCTCTGAGCCATCAGCCCAGAGCCTGACGCGGGGCTCGAACTGCGGGACCGCGAGATCGTGACCTGGCTGAAGTCGGACGCTCAACCGACTGCGCCACCCAGGCGCCCCAGAAATACTTTTTAACACATATTTGAAAATTTCAATTATGTATGGTTTATAATAGTGAAAAGTCAAAGCTATAGAAATGCCCAACAGTCCAGGATTGGTTCAAACCTTAAAAAGATTTTCTTAAACCATGGTGTATCTACACAATGGAGTTCACGAACTCATAAAAATAATGCCATGAGAAGATGTCCAATATACACTCATTGCAGTCTTCAAAACGTTATGTAGAGCATGATTCTATTTTGGCGTAAAACCCATTCTGCACACTTTCATTTTTTGCTCTAACCAGTCTCCTGGTGATGGCTTCATGCATGTATACCTTTATTCAGCTACCACTTGTATAAAGATGTGTCCACACACACGTGCCAATGTATGCAGAGATGACTTCCGGAAACTGGCAGCGATGATGTCTACGAGAGAGGCTTCTCTGGGCACTTACGCCCTGCCCGCTTCTTGTGGAGCTGGCATCCCCCCCTCCCCAAGGGCTTCCTACCAACACCCTGGCACCAGGCAGGCTCTCAGGATCACGATGATGTGAATGGATAAGCAGCCCACATTCCTCATCCCTCGGTGAAAGAGGACAGCTCAGGTGTTTTCCACAGTCTCCCCAGACTTCCAGCTAGACTGAACCCCAGCTGTCCGCATCAGTAACGGGGCCACATCAGGCCTCATGAGTCCTGTAGGATCGGGACACATTTGTCTTTGAGGCATCTTTCCCCATTAAAACACACACGCGCGCACGCACACACACGCATATGTCCTGTGCGTAAAGGATGCATATATTTTATGTATAACCACATGTTACACATATAATACGTGTATATATATAAATGTAACTGCACAGGCTTTATGCAATATTTATGTATACATAATATAACAGGGAACATAACATATATATATACATAGTATATGCCATATAGTTATATATGCTATACTATGTGTAACATGATACATAGTCATGTAACTCTTATAATAATCATACACCTGTCTTATGACTGTGTTGCTATAAAGATAAATATAATCCAGGCTGCAGTCACTCCTTTCTATTCATTATTATGACGTTCATTTTTTTTCCCTCCCGATTAAAAAAAAAATTAACACTAAAACCTTTTTGTGAGTCCTTGAACTTGTCATGGGCCCCCGGCACTTGTACCCGCCATTCTAAATGGCGAGGTCCTTTCCAGCAGGGATCAGTTCATTTCCATCCGGGCATTGTTCTCTTTCTCTCTTCTCTCTTACTTCCCCCCTCCCCAGCCAGTGCTCCTGGGCATCCACTACCAAATAAAAGACTTTCATTCAAATCTTTGTCTTGGGAGTCTGTGTCTGGGAGGTGAAGCCACAATTCTCTCCCTGGGAAGGGAGCTGTGGTGGGGGGAGACATCCTTGTTTTCGTTTTCGCCCCCCCCCCCCCCCCCCGCTCATTTGCACGCTGAATTGTGTGAGGGTGAAGGTGGTGAGTTTCGCCGGCCTAAGTGGGTCACCCAACGGGGGTGGCTCTTCCCGGCTGCTGCAGGTGTTGGCACGTGGACAGGCAGCCCCGCTATTGAAAGATCTTCGGATTTTTCCCCCAAAATGTCAGAAATTTCAGATTTTTCACATGACCTCTCCTGGCCTTTGAATGTTGGAACTGATAAAGTAAGAAACAGAAATTCTGTGAACCCAATCAATGAATCGATCCACCGAGTCCATGGGTCGGTTTGGGATCGTAGGCCGCCTGTTTGTGGTCCGTGACTCCCCTCTCCCCCCCCAACCCTCTTCCATCTGGTTGGAATGGAGGCATGAAGGCAGGAGCTGGGGAAGCCATTTCGGACCATGAGGTAGAGGCTACGTTTATCGAAAATGGAAGGGCAGTGATAAAGAAGTTGCCACGCAGCCCCAGCTAACGCGTCTACATTCTAGGCAGGAAGGAGGAGGAAAGAGGGAAGGACAAAAATCCTTGCCAACAGGATCGGGTACCTTCCGAAGTCTTCCTAGAAGTCCCCCTCGCCAACAGCTTCCACCCACCAACCATCAGTCAGAACTCAGCCACATGGCTCTCTCCAAGCTGCAAGGGATGTTGGGAAATAGTCTTCTCAGGTGAACCCAGAGTCCTATTAGTGAAGAAGAAGGGGGGGGGGGTCTTTTCTGTACAAGGAGCCCACGGACGAGGCTGCCACAGCTGTTCGGTGAGAGGTGATGGCACCTCGGATTGGGATATGGTGGGGATGGAGAGGGGCACGGCCACCTGAGAAGACCTCCCCCAACGTGGTTGCTGGAAAGAGAGGGACAGGAATAAAATCAAAACCTCCCTGCTCCCGCCATCTCACATGGTCATGACGAAGTTCCCTCCATGAAACGGGGATGTCTCAGTGAGGCCGGGAAAGGATGTGGCTTTCTCCACCCACCTCGTAGAAGTCCACACCTGAAGCCATGTCTGCATCCCTGGGTGTGTGGGGTTGTGGGGGGGGGGGGGGGGGGCTCCTAGGTTCCAGGTCGGGGAAACGGAGTAAAAGTTAAGCCAAATGACCCCATGGCCATCTCATCATCTGTGCTCACGGGATCACCATAGCACGGGGCTCTTCCCCACACGGTCCGCCTCACCGCCCTCCCCAGCTCTGTGAGCTTTTCTTCAGTGTTACTGTTATCCTTTCCTGACGGGAATCTGCTCAGAGTTGGGGGCGGTGTCGGCAGATACACGGCATCCCACGACGGCGGTGCCGACAGCCAACGGATCATTTTGACGGTGGAGGTCATGTTTGTTGAGTGATCGCAATGTGTCGAGAACTGTGCCAAGCGCTTGGACCTACTGCCTTAGTTAGTTCTCACATTAACCCCCCGCAAGGCGGGACTATTTGATTTCCATCTTATAGATGAGGAGATGAGGCTCTAAAGGGGGGAAGTGACTTCCCTGGGCTTTCACTATTTTTTAAAGATTATTTATTTTGAGAGAGCGAGAGAGCTCAAGTGGGGAGGGGGGGAGACGGAAAGGGAGAGAGAGAATCCCAAGCAGGCTCCGCACTGTCAGTACAGAGCCCGACGCGGGGCTCGAGCCCGTGAACCCTGAGATCGTGACCTGAGCCGAAATCAGGAATCAGATGCTTAACTCACTGAGCCACCCAGGCGCCCCCGCCCCCCCCCCCCCCCCGTGCTTTTAATTGTTGTGTGTCGTGCTTTTCCTCGAACAGGGCCCAAATACCTGCTCATTCAAACATGTAAGCTCCTGTCTCATCCCAAGCGCTTTTTTGTGTGTGATCTTACTTTTTTTTTTTCATTTATTTAGTTTTGAGAGACAGAGTGAGACAGAGCATGAACGGGGGAGGGGCAGAGAGAGAAGGAGACACAGAATCTGAAGCTGGCTCCTGGCCCTGAGCTGTCAGCCCAGAGCCCGACGCAGGGCTCGAACTCACGGACCACGAGATCCTGACCTGAGCCGAAGTCAGATGCTCAACCGACTGAGCCACCCAGGCGCCCCAGTGCGTGAACTTATTTATTCCTACACGACGTACTGGCTTCAAGAGCGATTATTGTGCCCATGGAACAGATAAGCAAAGTGATACCCAGAGAGGTCAAGGGACTTGCCCAAGGTCATATGGCTGGAAAGTGTATACTTTGGTTTGAACCCAGGACATTCTGACTTTGGAGCTTCAGCTTTTGCTCCTGGTTCTGGCTCTAAGGGCAGCGTGCGGGGATGGGGCCCGGGGGCGGGGTGGCTGGTGGTGAAATGCCAAGCTCAGGGGGCATGAGAGAGGCAAGCCCAGCCTGCCCTCTTTCCCGGCTCTCTCTGCCCCTGGGACGCTGCCTCACTCACACGTACTCAGCTGCCAGGGATCAAAGTCCTCTCCGAGATGTATGGGCTGCGAGTTCTAAACAAACGGGTGTTAGCATGTAGCTAAGAGAAACATCGGAGGACACGGGGGATGGAAGCCGGCGGCCTTTAAAGTCCCGGTGATTGATCAGCGCCTCTGGTCTCATGCTCTTCAGGGGCCAGGACGGAGGGGTGGGGAGACGCAGCGCTGGGAACACTGAGGCAGCGCGGTGGGTTATTCGGGCCTCCATGCTGCCCATCTGTCTCCCCTTCGTCCCGGAGGGAAAGCCCCGTCCAGCCGATGAGGGTGTAAAATCAACACACACACACACACACAGCTACATTTATTGAACGACCACACTCATCATGCTAAGCACTTTCCGTGCATTGCCTCTTTCAGGCCGAACCACAACACGTGTGTCTTTATTGACCCATTTTACAGACGAGGCTAAGAGCACACATTGCTGGTAACCCGGGAAGCCGGATTCCCTTTGGCACGAAGCAGATACTGGCTGATCGAGATGGCGGGACACCGTTCCTACCTTGTGCTTGCCCACACTTTCAGGGGGAAGACAGGGAAAGGAACTCGTGTGGTCTGGCGGGATGAGGGGCAAGGCAGGGCTGAGCAGAGAGGATGCTCTATGAGAACCCGGAGCCCACACAGGAGGGGTGGTCAGCGGAGGTTAACCGAGGGGAAGTGAACCGGGGACAGCGGGGCCGAGGCCGGAAGGAGGAGAAGCAGGTAGCTAGGAACGAGTGACGAGACCAGTCCAGGGAGGGAGCACAGCCTGGGTGTGCAGGGCAGAGGTGTGGCGGGCTCGGCACCCGAGGACCTGAGGTACTTGGTCTGCTGGGGCCACAAGGGACAACGGAGGGAACCACGGGAGACTCGGCCGGAGCCACGGACGTGATTCCAGCCACAGCAGACCCTGACCTTGAGAAGGAGTTTGGCCATTGACCGAAGAGCTTTGGGTCGCCACGCCAAGATGTGGGGCAGGGAGGTGACGCGGCCGGTCTAACGAAACCACTCGAGCGAGCTCCGTTCCCAGGACCGTGGGAAGTCGGCGGCTCGCACAGAAGAAGATGCGGTTCCAAACTCCTGCCAGTGACTTTCTGCTGGTGCTGCTCTTATGTCCTTCAAAAACAACACATTTGGGGACGGAGGCCAGACACTGCATCTAGTGAAGCGGGATCAGAATGACTCACGTGATGCTTGGGCCCTGACTGCAGGAAAGAGAAGAACATGGATGGGTTTTTACTTTACCTCCTCACGTAGCTGGAAGACGGTAGCCGGTGGCTCCGGGACCCGGCTTCAATGACAGCTTGGCGTCCTCAGTGCAGAGCACAGGTGCCCGTCTCGTACGTTTCCAACCCCGACTTTACCACTAAGGACGATGTGTGCTGGGGAATGTTTACCAGTGCTCTCTGGGAAAAACATTGCTGAGATGTGACATTGGCCAGTCTCCCTGGCATGCACGCTCCTACCGTGGCCGATTCCTGTAAACGTGATATCCCTAACAATTATTTCCAGCAGCCGGAAGTAACCCCGAGAGCACAGACAACAGTAGAATGTCGTAAGACAGTTAAGAAGCAGTGAGTGTGTGTGTGGGGGGGTGGCGCCTGGGTGGCTCAGTCGGTTGAGCGTCCGACTTGGGCTCAGGTCGTGATCTCGCGGTTCGTGGGTTCGAGCCCCGCGGCGGGGCCCTGGGCGGACAGCTCGGAGCCTGGAGCCAGCTTCCGATTCTGGGTCTCCCTCTCTCTCTACCCTGGTCCACTCACATTCTCTCTCTCTCTCTCAAGAATAAATAAACATTAAAAAAAATGAAAAAAAGAAAAAAAAGAAAGAAAGCCGTGAGCTTGGGGGCACCTGGATGGCTCAGTCGGTTAAGCCTCTGACTCTCGATTTCGGCTCAGGTCGTGATCTCATGGTTCATGGGTTCAAACCCCACGTCCGGCTCTGTGCTGAGAGCACACAGAGCACGGGACTCCCTCCCTCCCTCCCTCTCTTTCTGCCCCTCCCCTGCTCTCACTCACTCTCTCTCAAATGAAATAAACCTGGAAAAAGAAGGGATGCGTTTTGAACATTTCCCTTGTTTTTAATATACTTTATTTCACTGTAAGTGTACATAATTTACTTTTTAGTAATGGCCATGATCACCAACAGATTCCCAGAATTCCTGAAAATGGAGTCATCAGCTCACACCTGTGTCCTGGTAAAACCCGGATGGTTCCACTTGCTTTAAGTGTCCAGAGTCAGAGAGGACGCCTGCAAAGAAAGGGCTTTCCCCAGATCACGCGCTCAAAAGGAAAGGAGCCGCCTTATCCCTGTCCCATTACAGTCTGTGACCTCTGAGCGGTTTCTGAGGCCGGGGACACAGGGCCTTCTGGCACACCCTCCACTTGGCTTTCTCCTCCGGAAACGGAAACTGGGACAAGAGAGGGAAGCGAGGTCTGCCACCTGCCGGTCAACGCGCAGGTTCCGGGGGCGCCCCTTGCGTATTCCAGGCTCGTTTGTTTTTCCAGCCTTGTATCTTGTCCATTTCTCTCATCTACCGTTTATATAGTCACATCATACCTTGCCGAAAATTAATATCCAAACACACGCGCCATCTCACATCGTAAGGAAAACGGCCGTTTTCCCCCCAGCCCACTTCTGGCCACTGTCGATTTTCTGCAATATACTCTTCCAGATTTTTCCCTCCGTTCTTACAACGTTTTGTTTTTTTTTTTTTTTTTTAAAGCCCCCAAACCATGGGAGTCTCCTACGCAGGCTGCTCCTTTATTTAACGAATTGTAAACATCACATTCAGCTCTTGACGACTTGCAAGAAAACGCGGAGTCCATGGGGCGCGTCATGTAACAGAAGGAATTACTGTCATTATCAAAGCTACAGGCAGGCGCTGCGCGAGTCTCCGAGACCCCGCTTTTCTGATCTCCTTTTGAGGCTGAGGCCCCCGCAAGCTAGCGCCCGGCGTTTTCAAAGGTAAGCCGTCGCCTCTGGGTCCGGGCATCGGCTGCAGACCCACAGCCACAGGGCGAGGGCCCAGCCCGGGGGTCCCCGGCGCCCGGCCCCGCCCCCGCCCCGGCGGAGCGGCTCCATCTGTCACGTGTCTGTCCCTCCCACCCTCTCGCCGCTGCTCCTACGTGCGTCTACAATCGTGTGCTCCGGGGAGGGTCCGGGCAACAGCTGCCTTTGATCAGGCCAACATCTGGGAGACTCGGCACTTCAAGAACGCTGACTGGTGATCAAAGGTGGGAACGCTGTGACAGCCCAGACTTGGCGAGGACCCAGCCCGACTAAATGCACGGGTGGGGGAGGGGAAGGGCTGGGGTGGGGTGGGTGGGGAGCGGGGAGCCACCTACCCAACCGCAGGGGCCTGGCGCAGAGGCGCACGGAGCTCTGCGACTGAGCTTCTGTGACTTTCACTCTCGGCGCCTCAGTTTCCTCCTCTGCAAAATGGGGTTATGCGATACGAAACAAAAAGCGCTTAGAACACTGCCTTGGGGCCCGGCGAGAGCCAGCTGTTCTGAGGCTGGTCTGGGGGAGACCTGCCTCTCTCCCAAGACTCTGCCCCTTTCCAAAAGCCTCCCCTAATTTGCAATGAACCATATGGGGCCTGTTTCCCCCCTCCGGAAAATGGAGAAACACAGCCAGACTTGGAAATTAGGCAAGAATTCTTTCCCCGGACCCTTGGAGAAACGGAGGTCTCAAGGTGGGAAGTCATGTAGCCGGGAACCTGCTATTACCCACCTAGAAGCTCCCCGCTCAGCGGGCCCAATGCAAAATCACTGGGTTTTTCACTCAAGCCGAGAATTCTCCCGCCTTCTCCTGCAGGTGGGGTTCCAAAACACCAGCGGCAGCAGGTGACTTAACCTTTCTTGGCTTCCCGCTCCTCGTCGAGGTGGCACGTGCACAAAGGAGAGGGAACGTGTCAACGCGCTGAATTGTCACAAACCGAACGCACCCATAGAACCAGCCGCCAGGGGGAGAAACGCACCTTCCCAGCCCCTGGGAGGGTCCCTCTTGCTCCCTTCCAGTCACTAGCCCCTCCACCAAGACTGCTTAGCTTTGCTTTTATTTAGTGCACGCCCGCTAGGAGCCAGGCAAGGCAGGAAACTACCCTGCGGGTGTGGCCTCGCATACACGTGGCAGCAACCCTACGAGGCCAGCGCTGTTGTGATCTCCATTTTGCAGATGAGAAAACCGAGGCACGGAAGAATCCCAGTCACTTGCCCAGGGCCACACACCGGTAGGCAAGGCTTCGAGGCCTCGAAGGCCTGGCCACAGGACTGTGTGCTCTTGCCGTGAGAGGGATGATGCTCTTGGGAGTGGATTGGTGTGGAGAGCAGTTTTAGTTTTTGGAGGGGAGACGGTAACACTGCAGGGCTTTTAGGAAAACAGAGCCGTTCAGTGGCCCGGGGGGGCTTCTACTGATGCCCGTGAACTCTTCATAAGCAGCAGCCCGGGGCTTGCCCTCGGGAACTGGGTAGCACAGCCCCCACGCCTCTCTCCTCTTACCTCCCAATTCTCTATCCCAAGAGCCCCATCAGGCCCTACAGGGGAGGTGCTGATGGCACCAGGGGGAAGGCCACCCCCTTTTCCCTACAGTCTTAGCCTTAGAATATCTTAGCCTGCGTCTGAAAGCAGAGCTTGAGGCGAGGGTTCATGTGCAGGCAGTTGACCTGGGAGGTGATCCCAGAGGGTGGGAATGAGGGACAGGGAAGGAGGAAGAGCCAATGTGGGGGTGTGGTAATGACTTGGCCGTGGCTGCGGGCAGCCGGTGTATATCCTGCAGGACCTAGAAAGCCTCGCAAGATGCATCTCGGAAGCGTCTGCTCAGGGCATAAAGGAGGGAAGCATCCTTTACTGGCACCCACCCTCCTTGGCTCAAGGTGACCCTGTGACTGTCAACTCCCACTCACTTCTAGGCTGTGGGTTGGTGACCTGGTCTCCACATCAGTGGCAGGGGTAAGAGGTGGGCTTGAGTAGATAGACGAGGTTCGTGGAAGAGTCTGAGACACCGGGTGCTCCGTGGGCTGGGGCTGGCTCCTTCTCTCCACAGCTAACTGGTCACCCTCCCCCCTCATCGGTCCTTCCCCCTCCCGCCCCCTACTCAGGTGACCACTGTCCTTCTAGCTTTTGCTCTGACACCATCCCCGACAACACCAGATGGTGCCTGCCTTACCTGAAGCCATCCTGAAATTGTGTTTCTCAACTATTCTTTTTTTTTTTTTTAAGGTTATTTATTTTTCAGACAGAGAGAGACAGAGCATGAACGGGGGAGGGGCAGAGAGAGGGAGACACAGAATCGGAAGCAGGCTCTAGGCTCTGAGCCGTCAGCACGGAGCCCGACGCGGGGCTCGAACTCACGGACCGGGAGATCGTGACCTGAGCCGAAGTCGGACGCTTAACCGACTGAGCCACCCAGGCTCAACTATTCTTATGTTCAAGTCCTAGCATACAGTCAGCTAAGATGTGGTCATCCTGGAGTAGGGTGGGCCCCCAATCCAGTATGACTGGTGTCCTTATAGAAAGGAGAAATTTGGGCACAGACACGCACGCAGGGCGAACACCACAGGAAGACGATGGTGGAGATCGGGGAGGGGGAGGAAACATCTATACACCAAGGAACGCCAGAGATTGCCAGTAAACCACCAGAAGCCAGCATCGGCCCCCGAAGGGAGCGTCCCTACCAACACCTTGACCTCAGACTTCCAGCCTCCAGAACCATGAGAATAAACTGATGGTCTTTTTCATGAGCAACCTTTGTGGAAACGTAAATCACGAGAAGGGAGAGACGCCTGTCACCGTTCACGATGCAAAGGTACAAGTAGCAGAAACCCGAGGATGGGGTCTGAATGACGCCCGCTGAGCCAACGTCACAGCTTCCGGCTCGCAGGGGGGCGCTCACCAACGCTTGTCCCTGGGAAAAGGGGACCTAGAAACAGGATCTGGGGCTTGCAGACCAGAAACAGTTCCACAGGGCTACTCCTCCGAACCCAGGCGTCCAGACTTCCAGCAGATTTGGACCATCGGCGCTCCCTCCAGATTCCCTCTCCTGGGGATCTGCGAACATCCTCTGGCTTTGCTTCCGGTGGCTGCACCTGTCTCCGGTGACCGCTGCTCAGCCTGCAAGCAGGGCTGAGGTGCCAGGAGACGGGCCGCAGCCTGGGCACCACTCAGGAGTGACCCTCAGCCGACTACCGGCTGCTACAGGGGTGTGAAAGCTCATCTTCTGGGTCTCGAGGGAGTCGGGGCAAGCTCGGAGACATAATTTACACTCCTGAGCTCCCCACAGGATCAGGCTAAGCCGAGGCTTTGCTGAAACCTCGCCGTGGCTTGGCTGCTTCTCCGTCCCCCTTCGGCTTCCCCCGCACGGCCTCTTGATTTCTCCCGAGCGCTTCCTGAATAAATCACGCGTAAGACTCTTGTGTCAGTTCCTGCTTCTGCGAATCTGACATAGCGGGGCTGTTCAGTCTGTTCTGAAGCATCCTGGATATCTCCAGAAATATCCTGGGATGTCTGCTGTGGGTCTGGTCCAAATGTTGTCAAGTCGTCCAAGAAAAGAGATGAGCCCGGGGGTAGCATGAGAGAGAAAAAAAAGGAAAGGCGTCAGTTAATAAGGTGATCAATAAATTTATTTATTTTTGAGCGAGAGAGGGACAGAGCATGAGTGGGGGAGGGGCAGAGAGAGGGGTAGATACAGAATCTGAAGCAGGCCCCAGGCTCCGAGGTGTCAGCACAGAGCCCGACGCGGGGCTCGAACTCACAAACCACGAGGTCATGACCTGAGCCGAAGTCGGACGCTTCACCGACTGAGCCACCCAGGCGCCCCTCCATCTTGGCATTATTGACATTTGGGGCTGGACGATTCTTTGTTGTGGGGGCTGTCCTGGGCATTGGAGGACACTGGGTAGAATCCTTGACCACTCAACAGGTCTCCAGACATTGGCAAATGCCCCCCAGTTAAGAACCGTTGCATTAAAACGAGGCCCGAGCAGTGAGTGAGAGCCAAGCGGAAGGCAGCATGCTGAGAGAGGAAAGAGCATATGCAAAGGCCCTGAGGTAGGAAGAACGTGGGTCACTGGAGGAAGAGAAGGAAGGATGACGTGGCCGAGTACGGTAAGCAAGAGGGAAGATGGGGAGAAGCCAGATCACGCAGGGCCTCGTGGGCCACCGCAGAGATTTTCAATTTTTAACTTAACACGAATGGAGAGTCACAGAAGCGGGTTGGCTCCCCCCCCCCCACTCCCCCACTTTCACAACCTAGTAAATGTCTACTCTGTACCGGACATGGCGTGAGTGAAGATCAGAGAAGGGCCTTCAGAGGAAGAATCTCAATCAGTGGTGAATCTCTTCTGTGTACGTGCTCCTAATTCCTAGGGCCGCTTCTGTGCCTGGCTTCCCAGCTCCACATTCAGGGACATCATACTGATGCTTTGAGCGGGCTACGGAAATCAGTAAGCACTACAGATCAGGACGTCTCCCTCCGTGTGGCCCAGGAGATGTTATCCCCCAGCAGAGGCAATTTGGGCTTCTGCCTTTCTCATCTGGTTGCCCGCCTTTCCCTTCCTTCCCTCCCTCCCTCCTTCCTTCTCTTCCTTCCTCTTCCCCGTCCCCTTCTTCCTCCTAACTCCCTGGCTGCAGCCTCCGGTGCAGTGAGAACAGACGTGGCGGGAATGGCCATCGGGGTCCCGGTCCTGATCTCCAGGGGAACGCTTTGGGTGTTTCGTCATCAAGTCTGACGCTTGCTGTGGGTTTCTTCTTACCAGCTCGAGGAAGTGCTCTTCTGTCCCCGAGTTCTGGAGTGTTCTTGTTTCATGAAAGGGTGTTCAGTTCCCAGAAGCACTGGCGGAGGAGTAAGTACCTTGAGCAGGCTTCTCCTAAGTTGCGAAGCTGGCTCTGGCAGTTCAGAGAGTGGCCTGCAGGGGGCGGGGTGGAGGCAGGGAGACCCCGGGGCGCTTGATTTACTGCGGGAGGCCCTAGGGTTGGGGGGTGGGAGGTAGGCAGAGGGGGGCGGGGCGAGGAAGCAGGATTGGGCCGCAGAGGGGGCCGAGCCAGGGTGTGGTCTCTGGTGAAGCCTGGCCGCCTCGGCCTGACCCTCAGGGGCATCTGGAGCACAATCTGCACCATAGAGGTGCCCCCCCTCCCCCTTTTTGGTCAGTTGTCTCCACGTCTGGGTGAAGTGGCACGACTCAGTCAAGGTCAATTCTCCAGGACGGTTGCACCTGTGAGCGAATCAGGCCTAAAGGCGGTGTGGGCGGGGCATCAGCCACGTCGACGCGCCTGGCACATTTATGCCCCGGAGGGCTCAGCCTGGTGCCAAGCTGGTCAAAAGGAGCGTGGGACGGGGCGCCTGGGTGGCGCAGTCGGTTAAACGTCTGACTTCAGCCAGGTCACGATCTCGCGGTCCGTGAGTTCGAGCCCCGCGTCGGGCTCTGGGCTGATGGCTCAGAGCCTGGAGCCTGTTTCCGATTCTGTGTCTCCCTCTCTCTCTGCCCCTCCCCCGTTCATGCTCTGTCTCTCTCTGTTCCAAAAATAAAAATAAAAAAACGTTGAAAAAAAAAAAAGGAGCGTGGGACGAATTTTTGCAACTGAATCACCAATATCCTTGAAGAGGTCAGCGATGGGCGTGTGTGCGCGCGCGCGCGCGCGCGCACGTGCGCGTACGTGTGGTTGGGATCACTAGCCACCCCGTCGCTTTTCCCAGGACTGAGGGATTTCCCAGGACGTGTGACGTTCAGTGCTAAAACCAGGACTGTCCTAACCTGCCTGGGGCTGTCGGTCACCCTGTGAGTGGAAGGTAGTTCAAGCCACCTAATGCGCAAGGATCCTAATAAAAGAAGCTTTCCCTACAGACTGCAGGTGACGTGCCTTCCCAGGGTCCTTTTCTACTATTTATGTGGTGATAAACTGACCAGCAGGAAGCATTTTCCAGACATTACCTAAACCTCATCCCTCTCCTAATATATCAGAAGATGGGAGTTTGGTGGGGGCTGATCCAAGCCCCAGCTTTGAGGACGGGGCGACGCTTACCTAGCGCTTAGCTCTCCTGTGCCCAGGCCACATGGGCCACGTGGGGAAGGCCCCCTCGTCCCAGATCTGCTTTCTAAGTGCTGTCTGGAAGGCAGAGAGACCCTGGCACCCAGCTGAGCCGCGTCGGCCATCTTTTTACCCCATAACCTTTCCCTGTCCAAAAAGTGACGCAGGCTATCTTCGATCCCGAAGGCGTTTCAAGTTTTTGCTCCTTCTCGAAGTTTGCCCTGAATCAGCCCCTTCTCCTGGGACGGGACGTGCAGACGACCTTCTTCTGTAATGACTATCTCCCAGACCCTTCCCCTGCTTTGCCAAGATACACAGTCTCCACCTTTCCACCCAAGCCCGGTGCCCAGCTGTCTGGGAGAGAATGAGCCCCTTGTGAGCCCTGCAGGGCAGTCCTGCGCGGGGTGGTCCACTGGCGTCTCCGTGAGCATGACCTCCTCTGCCCTGGGCTCCGCCGGCCCCAGCCAGAGCTGGCCAGACTCTCCCCCCCACCCTCCCCGCCCCAGCTCCCCGGCAGCTCAGGCCCAGGCAAGGCCACACCGCCTCCCACTCTGGTCAGGGGCCTGAGTTTTCTTGGAAGCATCTGATGACGATTTTCAAAAACCTTCTTTTACTTCTTTTCCGAAAACAGCCCATACGGCCAAAGGAAACGTATCGTGGTTGGGGGCCGCCCATGCACGGGCAAGCCGACGAAGAGAGATTTTTCTTTTCCCCCCTTCTGCCTAATGCTTTGAGAAAGTCGATGGCAGCGTGGTTTTCTGTTCTCAACTTCTAGGGAAGATTTTTTGTTTTCCAAACGTGTCACCTGAGTCGTCTCCAGGTGTCGAGATATTGGCGATATCCCGGTTTACATAAGACTCTGTCAAGACTCTACGGGCTAATGATCACTCTCTTTTGAATGGAATTTGAACAGGAACCTCTCACACAATATGTACCATGTTGAGAATGGGTGTTAATGGGGCGCCTGGGTGGCTCCGTCGGTTAAGCGTCCGACTTCAGCTCAGGTCACGATCTCGCGGTCCGTGAGTTCGAGCCCCGCGTCGGGCTCTGTGCTGGCAGCTCAGAGCCTGGAGCCTGCTTCAGATTCTGTGTCTCCCTCTCTCTCTGACCCTCCCCCGTTCATGCTCTGTCTCTCTCTGTCTAAAAAATAAACAAACATTAAAAAAAAAAAGAGAGAGAGAATGGGTGTTAAGGCCGCGAGCCCCTGCTGACCTCTTTTCCAGGCGCGAATCCCGCGATGTCAAGGACTACAGGTGTGTTGTCGGTTTGCAGGGGGACAAGAGCAAGGCTGGCTGCTTTCTGCTGAAGAGGAAAGTTGCCACGCCGGGTACCGGGCAGCTGAGTATGCAACCTGGGCAAGTGTCCTCTCCTAATATTAGCCGTGGCCGAGGCAGGCCCAGCCAAGCACCTCACACACATGAAAACGACCTCAGCTCCAGCTCAGGACAGATCAAAGACTCAGGTCCCTAGGTGGGAAGGTGTCTTGGGTTGGACTCCCCCAGAAGAGGACCCTGAGGCAAGGAATCGAATCTCACATGACTGTGAGATCATGACCTGAGCTGAAGTCGGACGCTTAACCGACAGAGCCACCCAGGCGCCCCAAACCCCTGCCTTTTAATCTCCTTTCCCAGGGTTAAAAGCCTTGATTTGATGATTGGGCAGCCCTGTGTTTAAGAAGGCCGAGTTGTCGGGGGGGTGGGGGGGGCCTGGCTCAGTCGGTTAATTGTCCGACTTTGGCTCAGGTCATGATCTCGGTTTGTGGGTTCAAGCCCCGCGTGCGGCTCTGTGCTGACAGCTCGGAGCCTGGAGCCCGTTTCAGATTCTGCATCTCCCTCTCTCTCTGCCCCTCCCCTGCTCACACTCTGTCTCTGTCTCGAAAATGAATAAACATTAGAAAAATTTAAAGAAACAGGCCGAGCTGAAGTGCAGCGTACTTTGAACAGGTGCACAATGTTGCATTCGTGCGCTCGGGCGCGTGGCTTCCACGGAAATGTTATTTTCACACTGTTTTGGAGCCTGGAAGCCCAACGTGAAGGCGTCAGCAGGCCTGGTTTCTTCTGAGGTCTCTCTCCTTGGCTTGTAGGCGGTCTCCTTCTGCGTGTCCTCGTGCAGTCTCCCTTCTGTGCACGTCGGTGTCCAGACCCCCCCTTCCATGGGCCACCCGTCAGATTCAGGGCCCATCTGAATGGCCTCATTTTAACGTTATTACCTCTTGAAAGACTCCGTCTCTCCACACGGTCACATTCTGAGGCGGGGGCGGGGAGGGACACAATATCGCAACAGGTTCTGGCCCTGGAGATTGTATTACAAACCACAGAAGACTTTTTTGCCATAATATGGGGAGGGTTGAGTTTTGGTTTGATTGCATCGCAGAGAGTGAATACACCCCTCCCGGGGATACTTCTTAAATTTCATTAAGTGATTTTGAAGCAGCTTCTGGACTGTGGCATCCAGCACCTGCCAGTGAAGCCATCCCCCTGGGAATAGTTACAAAATCCCCAGTGGACTTAGGGCTTCACGTTAATAAACCGGTTCCAGGGTCAGTTGGCTTCCATGAGCATCGTGCACGGGGACTGAGGTGGTTGTCAGCCCGTGGTCCTTGAACTTGGACGCACTTTAGACTCATGGGACAGCTCTAAAAAACCCTGAACATTAAAAAAAAAAAAATTTCAGGGGCGCCTGGGTGGCTCAGTCGGTGAAGCATCCGACCTCAGCTGGAGTCATGGTCTCACAGTCCGTGAGTTCGAGCCCCGCGTTGGGCTCTGGGCTGACAGCTCAGAGCCTGGAGCCTGCTTCAGATTCTATGTCTCCCTCTCTCTCTGCCCCTCCCCCGCTCACATTCTCTCTCTCTCTCTCTCTCTCTCTCTGTCTCAAAAATAAAGAAACATTAAAAAAAAAAATCCTGGGGCGCCTGGGTGGCGCAGTCGGTTAAGCGTCCGACTTCAGCCAGGTCACGATCTCACGCTCTGTGAGTTCGAGCCCCGCGTCAGGCTCTGGGCTGATGGCTCAGAGCCTGGAGCCTGTTTCTGATTCTGTGTCTCCCTCTCTCTCTGCCCCTCCCCCGTTCATGCTCTGTCTCACTCTATCCCAAAAATAAATAAACATTGAAAAAAAAAAAAAAAAAAAATCCTGCCCAATGACAGCAGATTCCCCGGAGCATCAGGACTTCTCAAAGCTCCCCAAGGTGATTCCAACGTGCAGCCAAAAGGGGAGAAACAGTTTTTTAGGCTAACGTGTTCTCCAAATAATACTTTGTGGTTCAAAGTACAATAACCTGGGGGTAATCCACAAGCTTGAATGGGAATTAACAACGAATGAGTGCGGAGTCGACTTTTCCAGTGCTATTTAACGCTGCGTCCAGGCACTATGTCCTGTCCTGAATCACCAGTGGGAGCTGTTGCACCAGGGTGGGCCAGGAGGCAGGGTGGGTGAGTGGCGAGGGCCTTTGTTGTGGTTTCTCCAGGAAGGGCAAGCCAGGGGAGCAGGCTGAAGATGAGCTGGTTTGCATAATTTGAAAGGATTCTGGAGCATCGTGGCTGTCCCTGGGGGTCTGGTACCTGGCCTCCGATTAGGGCAGGGGCACAGCGGCCCAGAGTGGGAGAGCCCAAGGAGGGGGTGGGTGGGGAGCTCTGGGTTGGCTGGTTTGCATATGACACTTACAGGCAAGACTTTGACTTTGTCTAGGAGTCAGCCGGCCCTGGAGGAGCAGTGTCTCCAGGACCAGTAAGACCCCGGGTGTCAAAACATCAAGAAAATACAGAAAATGAAAAGACAACCTTTGGCAACTTCCAGAGGAAGGGAAGGCAGGTGACTCCCCGCCCAGGCCAGGCAGAGGTTTGCTTAAATGCTGCCTATCTTTTTTTTTTTTTTTAAGTTTATCTATTTCTTTTGAGACAGAGAGAGAGAGAGAGAAGGTGTGTGAGCAGGGCAGGAGCAGAGAAAGAGGGAGAGAGAGAATCCCAAGCAGGCTCCATGCTGTCGGCACAGAGCCCAACGTGGGGCCTGAACCCCAAACCGTGAAATCATGACCTGAGCCGAAACCGAGAGTCAGACACAACCGCTTAACGGACTGAGCCACCCAATCTGCCTATCTTAAAAGCGGCCATGAGGTCACGTGTGTCCCTGCAGGGCGCCCCCAGATGGCTCTTATCACCCAGAGATCAGAACCAGCCAGGGGCTGGGGATAAGGTAAGGAGAGAAGCCAAGTGGGAGGAGACAGGGAGAAGAGGTCCAAAGAGCACCATGTGCCATTGAATGGATGGCAGTGGAGACTAGGTGGCCAGGTGACAACCCCTGGAGGGCTAATCCTGACACTCCCTAGGCTCCTGGGGTACGGGAAACCCCAGGAGAATCCAGGGAGGAGGGAGAGATGGACAGGGGGTGAGAGAGAGGAAAACTGATCCTGGAGGGTCTGGCTGGGAGGTTCCCATGGCTGGTTTGCAGTCTACAGTCTCGCTATCCCGATGGGCACACTGGATCAGAGAGGGAAGGGGACTCACCCAAGGTCACGCAGCAAGGGGAGGGCAGAGCAGTGCCGGGGAGTGGGGTCTAGCAGGGAGCGAGCCTTTCTTGTGCGGCCCCCACATGTCCTTTGTCACACACAGCGGACCCCTGTTGTAGGCGCCCCTTGGGTCCCTGGCTTCCCCCAGCGATAACTCATTGACACGGTCTTCCTTCTACTGGTGCTGAGACTGGCACTTGTCACGTGCCGGGGACCCGTTTGCACGTGTCCACGCTTTCCCTCACTTCCTCCTCACCAGACTCCAGGAGCTCGGCTTTATGACTGGCTCCATCTTATAGGCGAGGACACCCTGGTCTGTTTTGCAGACGTTTCCGCGAGCGGGCGGGGCAGGGGTGCTTTGTCAAGCAGTGGGGTTCAATGCGTCTGCGTGAGGTGCTTCCGTATCAGGGACTTCCGCTGGTGCAACTCTCACCGCCAGGCACGTCACACACGTGGTTTTGTCGCATCCGGGACAAAGCCCTGTGAAACTGGCACGTCCCCATTTCACAGATGAGGAAGCTGAGGCGGAAAGAGGCGACGTGTCTCACTCAGAGTTACGAGGCGAGCCAGCGGCGAAGCTGGGATTTGGAGCCAGGCCTGGTCAACCCCTGACCTGCGCGGGGCAAGGGCACGACTTCCTAGCTAGCCCCGTCTTCTTTTCCTTTCCGGTTTCCTTTCTGCCCCAGCATCCCGTGGCCATGGGAACCAGCGGCACACAGACGCGCGGACCCTCACCTTACCTGCGTTTCTCGTCCTTGTGTTTCTCCGCCCGCCGCAAGAGATCCTCCGGCCCTCTGGACGTCTACACACACGGGGAGGGATTAAGGAGTTAACATTCTCCTGACGACCTCGACTCATGGGGTCAGAAGCTGCTGGATCGAATGCTCTCCGTGCCTTTGTCCTCTGTCTTGGGGGCAAACATCTGAGGCACGTCCTACGTGGTTCCTCACCGGTGCCCACGGGGCACCGTGCCCGGGTCCCTAGTAGGCACCCAGATCAATACCGCACCTTTGAGTCGGTTTCCTCTGGTCCTGATTTCACCCATCGGTCTCTGCTCCAGCTCCCTGATCGCCTCCCCAAATCACCTTGGTCTTGGCCTCTGACTTGGGGGAACCGAGGTAGCATCGTGAGTACTGTTTGTCTGTCTGAGACAACCTTCCTCAGCATCCAATATCTCTCCACACCCCCCGGCTCTAATTAACTCACTAAGCGAGCACGACTGTCCGAGGCGGGGCTTTCCAATGCGTGAGAAGCCTCTAAATCAGTGGTTCTCCTGGGGCGCCTGGGGGGCTCGATCGGTTAAGCGTCCGACCTTCAGCCCAGGTCGTGATCTCGAGGTTCACGGGTTCGAGCCCCACGTCGGGCTCTGTGCTGACAGTTCGGAGCCTGGAGCCTGCTTCGGATTCCGTGTCTCCCTCTCTCTGCCCCTCCCTTGCTCACGCTCTGTCTCTCTCAAAAATAAATAAACACTAAAAAAAAATTAAATCAGTGGTTCTCAAAGGAGGGGATCACCCCTCCCCAACCTCAGGGACATTTGCCAATGTCTGGAGCCATGTTTGGTTGTCCCGATTCTGGGGGTGTCTACGAGTGTGATAGGCAGAATAATGGCCCCGCCCCCCCCAAAGATTTCCATGTCCTAATCCCTGTAAATTGGTGACTATGTTAGGTGACATGGCAGAGGGGGATCGAGGTTGCATATGGAATGAAGGTTGCTAGTGAGTTTACATTAAATTGGGGGAATTATCCTGGATTATCTGGGTGGGCAAGTGGAAGCTTCTAAGTTGGGGAGGAGAGAGGCAGGAGGAAGACAGTCAGAAATGGGACTTTGGGCCAAAATTTAGAGAGACGCCGTGTGGCTGGCTTTGAAGACGGAGGAAGGGGCCACGAGCCGAGGACTGTGTGTGGCCTCTGAAAGCCGGGGAAGGAGAGGCAGCGGACGGTCCTCGAGCCTCCGGAAAGGAGCACAGCCCTGCTGACATCCCATCTCGGCCCAGGGAGGCCCGTGTTGGACTGTAGGAAACACATAGCATGAGCATCTGGAGTGTGGAGGCCGGGATGCTGCCCACAGGACCGTCCAACCGCAAAGAGGTGCCCAGCTCCCAATGCCCACGGCTCCAGGGCTGAGGTCCTTTAGGGATTTCAAACATTTGTTGGCAGTGAAGGGAGTCACGGGTCCCTGTGGGCGTCGAATAAAAGTGAGGGGCCTCTCGGCGGATGAGCATCTCATGGGCATATGTACACAAACACTCCCATGCGGTTTTAGGGGGGCCAGGGAACCCCCTCGGGGTCCACAGGCACAGGTGCACAACTCCTGTCCTAGAGGGGCGCCTGGGCGGCTCCGTCGGTTGAGCGTCCCACTTCGGCTCCGGTCATGATCTCGCCGTCTGTGGGTTCGAGTCCCGCGTCAGGCTCTGTGCCTGCAGCCTGCTTCGGATTCTGTGTCTCCCTCTCTCTCTGCCCCTCCCCTCCTCAGTCTCTCTCTCTCTCTCTCTCTCTCTCTCTCTCTCAAAAATAAATAAACGTTAAAAAAAAAAAAAAAAAAAAAAGAGCTCCTGTCCCGGAAGAGACACAGGACCCACCTCTTCCCAGGTGCCAGAACAGAGGGAGCACCGGGAGCCCACTGAGGCGTCCTGGGGTGGGAGGGTGTTTTGGAAGCCGCAGGGAGTCCCAACCCCACTACCCCCAGAGTCTCTAACTCAACGGGTCTGGGACAGGGCTTCAGAATTTGCATTCCTAGCAGGTTCTCAGGTGCTGGCTGCTGCTGGCATTTGGATCCCAGTTTGGGAACCCCTGTCATTGTGGTAGCTCAAAACACCCGGGGAAGGGGACACTTTGGGGAAAATGCAGATCTCCAGGCCACCCCATGAGAAACACCGACTCAGTGGGTCTGTGCTCTGGGGTCCTAAAGGGTGAGACTCCCCTCTTTCAAGAAGCACTATCTTCGACCACGGGCTCTCTCTGAGGTCAGAGCCAGAGAGGAAGCACATTGCTGTTCCCTCCTTCGTAACCCAAGACCCTCCCCTCCTTTGGGTGGCACACAGAGGTAAACCAAGCTGGCCCAGGCTCCCCACGGAGTTAGAGATTTGAGTCCCTGTGGACTTTCGAGAGTCTGTTCGTGTGACCACCCCTCGCTCCTCTCCCCCTCTTTGGGGAGCCAGCTGCCGGGGCTTGATATGATGGGTTGTAGTTGGCGGGCCCATCAGGGTCTCCTGAGGCGGATCCAGGGGTTTGGGGTCCAGCCAGGGAGGCTGGCAGCCGCTTCTGGGAAGCAGTGTGGCCGGCAGGCCCTCAGTGGGTGGAGGTTAAGGCTGAGCCTGAGGCCGGCTCTGCAGAGAGCAGTCCGGCCTCTCTTCCTCTGTGAGCCTCGGATGCACAGAGCAGGGGCTGGGTGTGGTCTCTGCAAGGGGGAGCCTCCCCTCTCCCACCTGCCCTGGCTGTCACTCTGGGGTTATCTCCGAAGCAAAAGCCACCCCCCTCCAAGACGACCTGCTCGTTGCTCACACAGCCAGAGATGCTGGGTTGCTCAGGCTGGACCCGAGCAGCAGAAGCTTTCAGCGGCCGAGAAAGGCCGGTGGGGATGGGCCTGGCAGGTGGAGGGTACTGGGGGCCGGGCTGGGTGGGCTTCACAGACCTCTGGGAAGCCCTTTCATGCCCCCTCCCAAATCTTTCCAGCAGGCAGCTCGCCTCTGTGCCAATGCCCGTCCTCTAGAAAGGATGTCACGAAGAATTGTGGAGCCCGGAGCAGAGAGTTCTACTCGGGCTCAGAAGACTGGGGTCTGAGGTCCGACTCTGGCCTAGGCTGCCAGCATCACTGTTGAGTGCTTAGGGACAGTAGTGATGGTGACGAGGACCGCTAGGGGCCTGTGACGATGGATGAACACGTTCTAAGTGCTTTACATAGTATTAAGTCCTTTAATCCTCAGACACACCCTCGAGGAGGCTCAGTGCCTTGTACAGGTGCATTTGGGGTGGGGAGGGGAGAGAGAGATGGGTGGCTGAGGGAGGGAGGGAGGGAGGAGGTGAGGGAGGGGGGAGGGGGAGAGACGGAGGGATGATGGGGGGGAGGGAGGGAGGGAGGGAGAGAGGAGAGGCGATTATATATATTTGGACGCAGGAGGGCTGGGTGGGGTCTGGGGCTTTGCCCCGTGGTCCACACCCCACCCTTTGTGCATCCAGGGCTCACTCAACATCCCAAACCTGGGACTAGCTACCCGTTAGCAGAGAGACTGGGGAGGGGGTGGGACTGGACTGCCCTGAACCTCAAATGATGCCAGGGCCCTGCCACCCGGATGGCAGATAGACACCTGCGATGCCTGCCTTTTGCATTTAGGGTGCGGTCCTGCGTTAGGACAGAGCAGAAGCAGCAGGGCGGGAGGAAAGGCGTGGCGGCTGTGTGACCCCGGGGGAATTCCCGCCCCTCCTGAGCCTCCGTGGCTTCCCAGGGAAGACGGGGGAGAGGCAGGACCCGACGTGTCACAAAGAACAAGCGGCAGAGACAGGCTCGGGACCAGGCTTCCGGCACCCACGCGCGACCTTTGCCACAGCTCCAGAGAGTCCTGATGCTGATGGGTGGGTTGAGCCCAGATGCTCCTGCCGCACGAGCTGGCAGGCTGGGGTAGCCAGAAGCCCCGCTAGGGATATGGGAAGGCGGGGCCTTCAGGAGGGAGGAAGATGCCAGAACCAGAGGGCCTTGTGGCCCGAGCGGCGGGCTGGCTGCTAGCCGGGGGAAGGGGCTGGGGACGGAGGTGACCTCTGGCAGCCCCTGCAGGACCCTTGTCCTGTCAAGTGTCAGGCACTGGGGTGGGACATTCTAAACTGCATACAAGGTGTCTTCAAACTTCCCATCCTTCCCACGTCCTTCCTGTGTCCGGTGGGGGCTGCAAAACCCCCACTTTGGGGGGCTTTTTAGCCGCAGCTCACCGATGGCCTCGGGGGAGCCAGAAGCACACACGGCCAGGGACTCGCCCCGCTGACAAACGGGGGCAGAAGCGGACACCCCTCCATCCTCGGGAGGGAAGGGGTTGAAATGAGCCGTGGGTGCCGCCACCCTCCACCCCTCCTGCCGGCAGACCTCGTAGGGCGTACCCCGGCTTCCAGGACATTCCAAAACATGAGCGGTGGTGTCTCGTGATGGGACACAACTGAATACTTCTGGTCATCCCATTCTCTAGGCGGGTAGACTGAGCCCCCCCCCCCCCGAGCCGCGGCTTTCTTCCAGAATAGTATGATACAAAGAACGGTTCAACGTTTCCATAGGTCCGTGTTTTCCTCCAGAAGAGAAAGAAAGCACTTAGGCTGATCGAATGGGGAAAATACAAAGAAGGAAGCCTAGGGAGTAAGGCCTGTAACTAATATCAGCATCCACATGAGACCACGGGCAGGAAGAGTAGAACCCGGTGCACGTTTGTGTTGCTTTAAATTTCTCACCTTCTTCCCGATGAGGCCGAGCTGGAATAATTCAGTGGCTTTCACGGGAGCCTCCCTCCCCACCCCACCCCTCCCCTTCCGCAATCCCTCCCACCAACCGGTCCCCTGGTGATGGAACTGTTCTCCAGTGAGGCGAAAGTTAGCCACAAGGGGTCCCCCACACTCTGCCCGAGGAGAAAGGGGTTTGGAGCCCGAGAAACGCTGGGTTTGTTATCTCAGCTCTGCCACCGGCTCTCCGCGCCCCCCTCCCCGCCCCTCCCCGGCGCTGGACAGGGGATTCCACCTCTGTGCACCTCAGTATTTCCATCTGAGCACTGGGGATGGTGGTCCTTTGACTCCATTAGCAAGTTATCAGAGCGTGTGCCTGGTGCCTGCGGGCGCTCGGTAAGGGGCCGGTCTTCAGGATGTTCTCGAGCCTGCTGCCTGCCTCCTTCCTGAAAAATGGGGACTAGGGGTGCCTGGGGGGCTCCGTAGGTTAAGCTTCCGACTTCAGCTCTGGTTATGATCTCGCGGTTCGTGGGTTCGAGCCCCGCGTCGGGCTCTGGGCCGACAGCTCGGGGGCCCGGAGCCTGCTTTGGATTCTGTGTCTCCCTCTCTCTCTGCCCCTAACCCACTAACACTCTGTCTCCGTCTCTCAAAAATAAGTAAACATTAAAAGAATTAAAATAAAATAAAATGGAGATTAAAATGGTCCCCAGCTCCCGAGGCTCAGGGGCCGGCTTGACTGCATGCCTCACTCACCTAGCCGAGAGTTTGGGGCTTGAATTTTAACTTCGCAACCATTAATGGATAATTTTGTGGTTTTTAGTACTCTATGGTCCTGGTCGGCTAACATCTCCATTTGACGGAAGACGGGAGGAGATAAATTAGGCTAAGCCTTTGACAGGAGGTTAGAGGGGACAGGGAGCTTCCCCAGGCCCCACCCCCACCTCCTGGCCAGCACACTTCCTGCTGTCCTCTGCCCAGGACGTCCTGGTGGGGCCACTGCATGGGCTACCCTGAGTGCAGTGCAAACGCGCCCCGGGCAGTTGTGCAGCAGAATGACCTGGATCCTTGCTCATCCCCTCAGCAGACCAAGGACGACCCCCCCCCCGGGTACAGAAACCCCTCAACAGCCCTGCCGGTGCATCTTCTCTCTGAGAAATCCGTGCAAGTGGCCTCGAATTTCGCAGGGACACGTCCCCTCTGGCACTAACTCTCCGAGGGGTGGCAATGGGGGACACTTCCCCAGCCTCCTCCCCTGGCAATCATTTTGGGACACAATTCTCTCTGGAGCCTGGATTTGGAACCAGGTGCAGGACTGAGCCCCGCATCAGAACTCTCACCTGCCGTGAAGACGACTTAGTAGGAAGAGTATGTGCTTAGTAAATACCTGCTCTAATCTACGTATCGACGCATGCTTGTATCGACCTAGCCATCTAATATGTATAAAATTAGCACATACGTAGATAGAGATAGACAAGGGGATGTTTAAAGGAAAGAGAATATATGTAGATAAGGATGTGTGTGTCTATGTAGGTTGACGATATATGAACACACACACACACACACACACACAGTGTTTCAATCTTCCCATTTGAGGCAGGTACTGTTATCATTATCCCCATTTCGCAGATGAGTAAGCTAAGTCCCAGAGATACCAGGTGCCTTGTTTCAGAGTCCACACTCTTAATTGGAGCTCTAAAGGGCCCTGCACCATGCCTGGCACACAGGAAGGGCCCAGCACCTGGGGGCTGTTTGCACGGATGGACAGGCAGCCAGGGGCACCCCTCCACATCGATGCTTTTTAACTGACCTTCCGCAGGGTGGGGGCGCAGAGCTGGGTTATCTCACTGTGGCCTTTCAACCTCTCGGAGATCTGGGGTCAGGGCCGGGGCAGCAGGCCTGCCGAGAGCTGGCGGGGCAGCATGGACCCTGTCAACGTGAGACATCCCAGGAGGATTGCCGAGGCGGGACGCGGTGGGGTGGGGTGGGGTGGCAGGGAGGGGTGGGGCGGGCGATGCTCTGCCATGCACCCTCTTGCCGGGGAGAACAGGCTGAGCCCAGAGGCCAACGGGAGGCCCAGCCTGCCTCTCCGCCCTCTCCCCTAGCCAGCAGCTCTTCCGGGTTTTAGTTTGTCATTTGGAAGGGCGGTGACGCGAGGCCCTCAAGGACAGCGGAGAAACGCAGAGGGGTGGGTGTACCGTCCCGTCCCCCTGGGCGAGCGCACGGCAGTCGCCGGCGCGTGGCTTCCCCGCTCTCTCCGCGCTCCGGGTACCCATACACACGCACCTAGGACTGTCCCCTGGTGCAGAAACTGGGCGGCACCACACTGTGGGGCCGGCTCGCTTTTCACACACACGTCCTGGGCGTTTTTCAAGTTAAACTTCGCGGACCGACCTCGCTCTGAGAGTCGCGTAACACTCCGCCCCGTGGGCGAACCGTTGCTTCCCGTTTCCTCCGGGGGGACGCGCGGGTCACGCCAGGGCGGGCCTTTCCTCCTCGGATGTTATAAAACGCGCCACGATCCAGACCCCTTGGCGTGTTCTTTGAGCACTTCGGGCGCCTATGGGTTTCGCGAGGGTAGGGTTTCCGAAGTGGGGGGGGGGGGGGGGCAGAGGCCATGTAAGTTTAGGATTTTAGTAGATTTTTATTGGATCGCTGGCCATTCATACTAGCCCCCGACAGTCCGTTGGGGGCCCATATCCGTGCAGCCCGGGTGTTCTATCGAGGATGGAGGAATCTGTACCTGAAAACCACCAGCTTCTCTCCCGCTTATGGTTAAGGCGTCTCCGTCACAGGCAGTTGGAGGAAATCTTCCTCTGCCTTTGTTGCGAGGGAGAAGTAAATAAAAATCGTGGCATCCGAGGGGCACCTGGGGGGCTCAGTGGGTTGAACATCCGACTTTGGCTCGGGTCACGATCTTTGCTCCTCGTGAGTTCAAGCCCCACCTCGGGCTCGCTGCTCTCGGCGCAGAGCCCGCGTCGGACCCTCTGTCCCCCTCTCGCCGCCTCCTGCCCCGTTTGCGCTCTCCCAAAAGTAAATACTAAAAAAATAATTAAAAATAAGTAAATGCAAATCACAGAAAAGAGGAGACTGAAGGTCTGGAAGGGAGTGCCTGCCCCTGGGACCAGGACAGTCGTGGCCAGCAGCAGGGAAGCAGCCTGGGAGGCTCTAGTCAACTTCTGACCAAACAGAAGGTTGGGGTGTCCAGGTCGGGAGCAAGGAGAATCGCCATGTGGAGCTGACCCCACTGGCTCGTCACCCAGGTCCCCTTGGATCCCTTTATCCTGCCTGTGGCCCCATCGGCCCACTCCTAATGACAAGCGTCTACACCTCCCCCCGGGGCGGGGGGGGGGGGGGGGGGGGAGGTGCGTGGAGGGCCCTGGAGTCGCTTTGCCTTCATTGGCAGAGAGGTAGAAGTATCTGGAACTTCATGTTCTCCTGGGGCAGCCCTTAGGCAGTGACTGATTGGGGGGGGGGGGCAGAGGACCCCAGATCCTCTGCCTGGAGTCAGACACATTCAGGGGCAGAATTCTCGGCGCTGAGCACCCGCAGGACCCGGATGAGACCCTGCCTGAAATCACATCTCTACCGGATCTCTTTTCCTCACCTGCTTCCCCCTTTCCTCATAGGCTTCTCCTGGGGACCATCCCTTCATCAACCCCTGGCACACAAGTCTGCTCTCAAGGTCTGCAGACGTGAGGCCCCGTGAGGGTGGCAATGCCCCCAGAGTGTTCTGCTGAGGGGGACGGGTTCCTCTCACAATCATCCAGCGGGAGGGTCAAGGGCATCTCCAACTCCCACAGGCTGCCGCAGAGAGGCTGGTGTCGGCCCCGGAGGGGCATCTGACGGGGCGAATCCAGAAACTAGGAGTCTGTACGCTTCTCGCTTTTATCCTCCTAAAGCTCAGAAAGCGGCCTGAAAAAAAGAGCTTGTAACACTCACTCCTCGCTGGGTAGGCTTGTACAATCCGCTCATCCTCTGTAGCCATCAGTTTTCTCATCGGTGAAATGGAACAATCACGGCACCGGACCATATAGTTGTGTGACCTCAGATGATGCATTCTGGTGCTTAAACCCCAGAGCCCCAGTAAAGTGGAAATGCGAAATAAATGCTGTGGCTTATCCCACATACAGCCTTGCAAGCGCTGACATTTCCAAACCGCGGGGACTAGTAAATTGCCCACGGTTCTACAATGGCATATTATTGACTTGATTCCCCCCCCCCCCCCCCCCCGCCCGGAAGAATATAAGGGACTCCTAACATTGGTCATTGTGGGGAAACAGGAATCAGCAGGAGTTAGGGAGAAATGTACTTTGAATTTCCTTCCCTGTCGAACCGATATTCTTAGAAAGAGCCTCAGAGGGTGTAAACCCAGAGGGTCAACAGGGGTGACCCAGGTGATGAGACGGGTCTGGCCCCATGCGAAGTGTTCTGAGGACTTCAGACGTATTTGCTCACTTCATCTCTGCAACCACCGCATGAGACAGCCACTGTCACCACCCCCATTTCAAAGTCGAGGGGCGGAGGCACCGAGAAGTTCAGTAACTTGCTCAAGGTCGTACAACGTACAAGTGGCGGGTCTGGGATTTGAAGCCTGACCACCTGGCTCTAGCTTCCATGCTCTTAACCACTAGTGATGCTGATGGTTTAGAAACACTCATTTTGGGGGGTGGCTCAGTCCGTTAAGCATCCGACTTCTGCTCAGGTCACCATCTCGCCGTGGGTTCGAGCCCCGCGTCGGGCTCTGTGCTGACCGCTCGGAGCCCGGAGCCCGCTTCGGATTCTGCGTCTCCCTCTCTCTCTGCCCCTCCCCTGTTCACAGCCTGTCTCTTCTCAAATAACCATTGAAAAAAAATTTTTAAAAAACAAAACCACTCATTTTGGGGGCATATACCCTAGAAGTTACTGGTCCTCTAATTCATGAAGCCCCACTGGTCCCATAACAAACTGAAGACATCTGGGCTGAAAATTCCAGAGCCTGGGACCACGTCTTCCATTCTGAGGCTGGTGAACCATGTGATCTGAATCTCGAGGAAGCGATGACCTAGCCCAGCCCGTCGGAAGGTATCTTTGGCTCTAGCCCCGCAGCTCCGAGTCTGTGCCAGGAAAACTCCCTGAATTAAACGTTCCCAGGGCCGGGAACGTTCCTGGCCAGGTTGCTCGATTTGTGCACTGCTCAGCCGAAGCAGGAGACAGCTGTGGTGTGCCCTTGTGGGGCAGTCACTAGACTCAGCCTTTCTCCCCCGAGCCTGGCCACTCAAGAATCAACTAGAGGGGCGCCTGGGTGGCTCAGTTGATTGAGTGTCTGACTCTTGATTTCAGCTCAGGTCATGACCCCAGAGTCCTGGGATTGAGCCCCACGTCGGGCTCTGCACTGAGTGTGGAGCCTGCTAGAGATTCTCTCCCCCCACCTTCCCTCCTTCTCTCCCACTTGGATGTACTCTCTCCCAAATGAACTTTTTTTTTTTTCTTTTTTAAGGAAATCAGCTAGAGATCCACCTGAGGTCCTCTCTGCTGGCTCACCACCCAGCCCTCCTAGGCTGCCCTCCAGGTACTGCTGTTCCAGGAAATGGTCCTGGAACAGGTGGTGCTGTCCCTAGAGCCCTGGCTGGGAACTCTGTCCAGCAGGGCACCGGAACTTGGCAGCCTCCTTGCCTGGCCCTGAGCCATTATCAGGTCAGAGGCTGAGCTAAACCCTCAGCTGGGCTATGGGGACATTATATGGCATTTCTTTAAAAATATGTTTTAACGTTTATTTTTGAGAGAGGGCAGGGAGGGGCAGAGAGAGAGAGAGAGAGAGAGACAGAATGTGAAGCAGGCTCCAGGCTCCGAGCTGTCAGCACAGAGCCCGACGTGGGACTTGAACTCACAAAGCCACGAGATCAGGACCTGAGCCGAAGTCGGACGCTTAGCCGACTGAGCCACCCAGGCGTCCCTTATATTGCATTTCTAAGAAGCCTGCAAGATGCTGGAGCCATAATTGGTGAGACAGGGTTCTTTGCAGACGCATCTGGGTGGGGGAGGTGATGGAGGTAACCTTGGAATGACCTTGGGGGACTCCTCAGGCTGGAGCTCAGCCGTGGCCGCAGCTGGGGGTTCACACTTGTCTCTACGGTGCTTGTTTTGGCAGAAAAAAAATGATAGTGTGACCTTCAAAAAGTTCAAGCTGCGAATTTCAGTCCCCCCCCCTCCCCCCCGCCTCCTTGAAGTGGGAACAGCTACTTCTCTCCTTACGACTATCATGAGGATTAAGTGGACGGCCATGCTCATTCGTGGTCACGCACAAAGTAGGTGTCCAGCCATGTCATAACTCCCGCTTGGGATCACCTGGGATGGGAGGACAAGCTAGGGACACACCAGATGTCAGACCAGGAGGGAAAAATAGACAATCTGTAAAACACACACACACACACACACACACACACACACACACACAATCCAGCAAGAACATTTTATGACTGTATAATTAAAGAGAAAGTCACACAAATCGATAAAGCAAAAGTCTCTCCTGATCCTCCCCCAAGGTCACTACTGCAATGAGGTGGAGTAACTCTCCAGTCTGTTTTTCAATGCATTTAATTTTTTGAGAGAGAGAGAGAGAGAGAGAGTACAAGCGGGGAAGAGGCAGAGAGAAAGGGAGACACAGAATCCAAAGCAGGCTCCAGGCTCCGAGCGGTCAGCACAGAGCCTGACCAGGGGCTAGAACGAACAATCAGGAACCTGAGCCAAAATCAGAAGTTTAACCGATTGAGCCACCCAGGTGCCCCCTTACATATTTTTTAATGTAACATTTTGAAAGATAGTGATTTTAATGTGATGTGTCTCTATGAGTGGAACGTTTTCAGTTTCCATACCTATGGCTGGGTTAGCACTGCATCCTGCAAACGATCGCTGAGTAGTCCCTTAGCAGCTCCTTCCTTGATGGGCACTTAGGTGCCAACTTTCCCCATTGCTGGTCATTCTACACACTCACATCTTTGTGTGTGCTCATCTCTGTGCATGTGTGGTATTATCTTCCTAGGATCCATCTGTTGGCTTTCCAGAAAGACCCCCCGAGAAAGTTGTAAGTCAAGAAAATTGAGTTACTAGACTCACCGCAGTAAGGGAGAGCCCCTCTCCCCGCCCCGGACACTATCAGTGGGGTCTCAGAAGCGGGGCAGAATATTTATAGGGTTTGAAAGGCTGGGCTGGATGATTTTAAGGGGGGGAGGGTCTTGCCAGACAGACACAGCGAGGTGAGGATTTGGGGCAAACCTTGGTGAGCAAACTGTCACGATGTCAGTTGCTAAGCCTCGTCGTCTAGGGCCAAGCATGTCCTGAAACAAACAGTAAGGTGTCTTGCGTTTTGATTCTTTTTGCCTGGTCTTGTTATTGTCTAACACACAAAGATTGATGTTGGTCCCAATCTTTGACGTCTATGGGGTAAATTTTTGAATCAAAAGCATGACTGTTTAGAACTCCTACAATTCAACGCCCCTCCCCCCAAAGATGCCCCCAAGCAACCTGCTTTAAAAAAAAATGGGCAGAGGACCCGAATAGACGTTTTTCCAGAGAAGACACACAGGTGGCCAACAGGCGCATGAAAAGATGCCCGACAGCATTCTCATACAAATCACACCGCTGTGAGAAACCACCTCACTCTGTCAGAATAGTTGTTACCATAAGGACAAGAGACAGGAAATGCTGGCGAGGATGTGGAGAAAAGGACCCCTCTCCCTCCCACCCCCGTCCCCCACATCGTTGGTGGGAACGCACACTGGTGCAGCCACTATGGTAAACAGTATGGCGGTGCCTCCAAGCTTAGAAGTAGACCTACCACGTGACCCAGCACTTCCGGTTCTGGATATTTACTCAAAGGAAATGAAAGGCTGATTTGAAAAGACACGTGGGGCGCCTGGGTGGCTCAGTCGGTTAAGCATCCGACTGTGGCTCAGGTCATGATCCCACAGTTCACAAGTTCAACGGTTCTGTGTTCTCTCAAAACTGACATTTAAAAAATTGTTGAAGAAAAGATGTATGCACCCCTATGTTCATCGCAGCGTTATTTACAATCGCCTGGATATGGAAGCAACCAAGCGTCCATGGACAGGTGAACGGACAAAGAAGATGTGGGGTCTACACCCAATGGAACATTACTCGGCCCTAAAAAGGATGAAATTTTGCCATTTGTGACAACGTGGATGGAGTTAGAGGGTGCTATGCTAAGCGGAATGAGTCAGAGAAAAACAATTACTGTACGATTTCACTTGTGTGTGGAATATAAAAAGTAAAACAGAAAAAAAATTAAAAAAATAAAAAGTAAAACGCAAACAGACTCACGGATACAGAGCACAAACTTGTGGCTGACAGAGGGAAGGGGGGGAATGGGCGAAATAGATGAAGGAGATTAAGAGGAATGCACTTCCGGTTATAAAACAAATTAGTCACGGGGAGGTAACGTACAGCAGAGGGGACACAGTCAACGATAGTGTAATAACTTGGTGTGATGACAGAGGGTAACTAGACCTTTCAAGAGGAACATTCTGTAGTGTATCAAAATACCGAGTCACGAGGTTGTACACCTGAAGCTAGTAAGCTATTGTACGTCGATTCTCATGCAGCTAAAAAATGTAAACAAAGGCTTAAGAACACGTTTAACAAAGATTTTCCTAGCAAGCTAAACAAACCAAACCAAAAAAGCACGAGTGCTTAGAACTGTCAGCACACAGCAATAATAAAAAACAGACCAACTGCTACTGATTTTATTGTCGCTTTTCCTTTCTTCACAGACAAATGCACCTCGCTATTGTTTGTATTTGGGGCAGCCGTTCCCACATCCCTCTCCCTCGCTCCCCGCAGTGGACCAGTGACTGGTGTGCAAGTATTTTGGAGAAGAGCTGGCAGGAGAGAGCGACGCGGAAATAACATCAGCGATAAGATGATCCCTTCCCGCCATGACGCAGAAGCCCATCCCACCTTCTTGGCCCCATGCTGCTTCTAAGCTACACCACTGACGAAGTGTCAGAGGCTAATTCCTTTCTGGAAAAAAAAAATCACTTCTCAGATGTTGGAATAATTTTGGATCGACAAAACAGTTGCAAACCGAACCCAGAGAGTTCCCGTAGAGCCCCGTCCCCTGACGTTCCCATCTTCCAATAGCAGGGACGTTTGTTCATCGAAGCTAAGAAGCCAACGTTGGTTTTGAACCACTAACTAAACTTTACTCTGACTGCATTCGGAAGAATCACAGCGGAATATTACTCAGCCATGAAAAGAATGAAATTTTGTCACTTGCGACAACACGCACGGCGTTAGAGGGTGCTATGCTAAGTGGAACAAGTTACAGACAAACAATTACCGTCTGATTTTGCTTACGTGTGAATATAAAAAATAAAACAGACTCATAGATACAGAGAACAAACTCGTGGGGGAAGAAAAGGACACCTTTATTCGGGTGTCCTCACTTTATACGCAGTTGTATCTTATCTTTGTGCCAACGTCTCGTCCAGGATCCCACACGGCCATCTACTCATCTTGTCTCCTCCCACTGCTGGCAATTTCTCAGTCTCTCCGTGTTATTTCGTGACGACCCATTTCCGGAGTACTGGCAGGGCACTGGTAGAATGAACTTGGAGTTTGTCTGAGGTTTTTGTCACGATGCCCCTGGGGTTATGGGCTACTGGGAAGAAGACCGCAGAGGTGAGGTACCTTTCACATCACGTCAGTCACCTGCCCTCGCAGGTGGCGTTAACCTTGATCATCTGGTCTAGGTGGTGTTTTCCAGTCTCCTCCGTTTTCTTCCTTCCCATGTTGTCTTATTTGTGGGGAGTAGGGAGTGGGGAGGAAGGAGCTTAAGCCCCACCTCCCGGACGGGGAGATATTCACTTACATTGTTTGGATTCTTCTACGATGAAGGCTTTTCCTGTTCTCTTATCAATCACCTTTGTAAAGAGAGAATTTCTCAAATCCCACTAAAATTCCCCTCTTCCTCCAAGATGGGTCACAACAAGCCTGAGGGACAGAAGATCAATACCCAACACTCCAATCTCATTCAAGTTATATTGATTGCGGTGTCCCCAAAAGGTCTCAGGCAACATCCTCGATACCGCCTGAGCTCCTTCTCAGAGCCCTCTGACAATCGCCTGGGGCCAGGCATCAGGGGGCCAACCGGGTGGTGACTCGAACGTGGCTTCTCCAAATGGCAGCCGCTCGGCCAGCCATTTGCATCACCTGGGAGCTGGTTAGACACGTTCGTAGAACGTCAGGCCCCACCTGGATGTCCTGATTCAGACCCCGCATTTCAAGGAGCCCCCCCAGGCGGCTGGTGTAAGCATCCATCGCTTTCAAAGCGCTGCCCTAGAATCCCAGAGTCTCCAGAAGCGGGGCGAGGGTTGGGCGGGGGGATCTGCTCCAAGCAGGGTGGTCCCACGTCTGTTGCTGTGGCACCTGCTGTAATTCTCTCTCCTGCATCTTGCTCAGTTGGAGGACGATTAGGAAGGGCAGGAGTGAGGGTCACGGAGGTACAGGAGGAGAGGCTGGAGAAGGTGGGTGAGAGGCGGATGGTATCAGTGTAGCTGATAGATGAGTGTGAAGTCTGGGATGGCCTTGGGGAGATGGATGAGAGCGGGGACCGAGTGATGGATGGGCCGGGGTGGGGAGGCTGCCCGACAGCTGTGAGGAGCAAAGGACTCAGGGCTCAAGAGTCCGCCGTGGGTGGCAGCAAAGCCTGACAGCCACAAGCGAGAAGGTGCCCCTCTTTGTTGAGCAGCGTTCACAAAAGCTTTCCTACTTCATTCTCAGTCTTCACGTTTTCCTTAAAAGGGTACAGTTCAGTGGCATGAAATACACTCACGCGATCGTGCGACCATCACCGAATTCATCTCCGGCACTTTTTCATCTTGGAACGTGGAGACGCCGAGCCCCTTCACCATAGCTCCCCGTTCCCCCTCCGCCCGGCCCCTGGTAACCCCGCTTCGACTTTCTGTCTCCAGAGCTGACCACTCGGGGGACCTCGTATGAGCAGAATCAGACAGCATTTGTCTTTCCACGGTCTCTTTCCAACTTCCCGACTGCCTTCTCAATCAGATGGAGCGGGAAATGGTGGGCCCCTTGTGGGAGACGAGGAAAGTGAGGGTTGACTTGCCCTGGGCCTCACACCTAGTAAGTAACCGGCACTCAGCTGAGTCAGGACACTGGGTCCTGGCCCACCTGCCTTGAAGTGGGTCCTCTCTGAGATCAAGGTCCAAACTCGGAGAGGAATAAATGCTTGTAGCTTCCAAATACCCTCCCCGCTCAGGTACCTTGGTACCCGATCTGGAAAAGTTGCTCAGACGTTTGTTGAGTGAACAGACGATACACGCTCTTCTTCCTCGTCTGAGAGACGGGCAAGAATGAGTTTGCGAAGGCCCGACGGAGAATTCCCTAAATGAAGATTCACCGTGAATTCAGAAGGTGTTCCTGGATTTTTCTGGACCCCCTGTTCCTGCAGTTGAGCCCCAGGGCCGCAAGGGTGCGCGCACCAAGCAGATGGGGGAGAGGATGAGATGTGCCCGGATGACGTGACCATTTCAGGTTTATCTTCTAAAACAGAATGCAAGTGTACTTCAGAGCTTCTCACTCTCAAAAGACAGGGTCACCTGGTGGCTTTCACGCTGTGCTTTAATCAAGACACTGAACATTTATTAATCACCAATCACATATTTACCTTTAAAAATAGGATCATGTGGGTGCCTGGGTGGCTCAGTCCGTTGAGCGTCTGGCTTCAGCTTGGGTCATGATCTCGCGGTTCGTGGGTTCGAGCCCCGCGTCAGGCTCTGTGCTGACAGCTGGGAGCCTGGAGCCTGCTTCGGATTCTGTGTCTCCCTCTCTCTCTCTGCCCCTCTCCCGCTCGTGCTGTCAAAAATAAATAAGCATTAAAAAAGATTAAAAAAAAATAGGATCATGTGGGCGCCCGGGTGGCTCAGTCGGTTAAGCGTCTGACTCTTGATTTTGGCTCAGTCACGATCTCACGGTTCGTGAGCTCGAGCCCTGAGTCGGGCTCTGCGTTGACAGAGTGGAGCCCGCTTGGGATTCTCGGTCTCCCTCTCTCCCTGCCCCTTCCCTGCTCGTGCTTGCTCTCTCTCAAAAATAAACGTTATGTTTAATTTCTTCCTACACATCCTCCAAAAAGCTTATAATAAGCTTAAGCTTATTTTGCTAATTTTTTTTTCCCCACAAGACCAGGAGTGGACCTTTTTTTGTTTTTTTTTTTCCTGTGAAGGGTCAGATAGTAAATACTTTAGGGTTGAGGGCCACTCAAGCTCTGTGGCAACTACTCAACCTCGCCATCGCAGCGCGAAAGCGATCATAGACGAGACATTAATGAACGAGCAGGGCTGTGTCCCAATAAAACTTTATTTGCAGAAACAGGCGGTGGGCCAGATCCGGGGCCTGGGCCGTAGTGTCTTCACCCCTACGCTAGACGGAGAACTATGCTGTACTGGTGTTTGGCTCTCTAGGGCTGAGAAGCGCGTAGGTGGCTCTAGTCTTTGGAAGCAGGAAACACGCATCCTACCTTCAGTAGCCAGTCGCCTTGAAAGCTGCCTGGGATGAGCACGGGCAGGATCTGCTTGGAAGCCCCCAGAGCCACCCTCCACCTCCCCGGAGGCCAACCAGGGGGGCCAATGAACTGGGCTCCCTGCTCTCGGACTTCCGGGGGAGCTCTGCCTTTGGAAGGAGGAGCCGGACGTGAGGAGAGAGGTCAAAGCGCTCCCCACCCCCGCCCTGCTCCCTCCCTGCGGGGGCCTGTGGGTCAGTATAGTCGGGCAGGCAGCCCTCTGCCTGCACTCTTTGCTCTGGGTTCCGGGATCGGCTTGCTCCCTCCCTCTCAATCTGTTGGAGCTGCTCTAAAACCCCGGACGGGGGACCTTAGATGAGGCACATAGGTCTCTCACAGCTCTGGAGGCTGGAAAGTCCAAGAGCAACGTGCAGGCAGACCGGGTGTCAGGTGAGAGCCTGCTTCCTAATTTGCAGACTCACAGGACAGAAGAAACAAGGGAGCTCTCGCTTTTATAGGAGCACCAACCCCATCCCTGAGGGCTCAGCCTCCTGACGGACTACCTCCCAAATGCCCCACCTCCTAATACCCTGAGAATTAGACTTCAGTATATGAATTTGTGGGGGGGGGGGACACAACACTGAGTCTATAGCACCCCCCTTGCCTCTTGAGGGATGGGGGTGTTAATGGGGTCTGTGCTGCTGGCCCCAGGGAACTTCATCAGTCCCCCTTGTGTGTTTCCATGCTCCCTTCCACACCCTTGCCTGGGGCGGGCTGGGGGTGGGGGGGGGTGCTTAATGAAGGGATTGCACTTGAATGGGCCTTGTGTCCGGCTGGGAGGCTGAGTGCCAGAAACCTCAGACGATCCAGGCCCCACACCACGTGCTTCCTCCCCCCCTACCAGTTACAGCCTGTCTTCCAGGCTTACCCAAGATGGTCCCTGGTGACCCCGCCTCCCGCCGTCCATGCCCTTGGAAAACGGCCCCCCTCGCCACCACCCGCTAGGAGCGGGGCCTGGCATTGCTTCTGACCAGCGGCACGTGGCGCAGGGGATGGGAAGCCACGTCCGCGATAGGACACAGGCGGTTGGGACCTCCCTCTCTGCTAGCGGACTCTCCCTCGCCGCCTTTGATGACGCCAGTGGCCGTGGGGGGGGGGCAGAAGCACGTGGCACTGAACGGAGGGCAGCCACTCCCGGCAGCAGGTCCCACAACCCGCCAGAAACGGACGCTGCTGCCACCATCAGAGCCCGGGCGCGGGTCCCGCACCAGAGGAGCCTTAGGATGAGACCGCAGCCCGGCGTCTTCCCAGTGACCTCGTTCCAGCCACATCCTGGTTGCTGACCCACAGAAACGGAGTACATGCTTGCCGGTTGAAGTTTACAGCAATCCATGAAGCCAGAACGTAACCGCGCGGCAAGAGATTGCCTTTATTCCACAGGTGAGGACAGTGAGGTTCAGAGAAGTGCACTCACTTGCCTCGGGGCACACAGCTGAGGAGCAGGTAGGAAACAGGGCAAAGGCTGCCGCTCGGAGCTACCGCCCCCTGTGCGCGTGCACCCGTTTCCACCAAGGGTCCCTGTCCTTGGTGGAGGGCTTGCCTCTGAGCTTCCTGCTCTACCCAGCGGCATGGAGGGGGGAGCCACAGGAGAACAGGGTTTGTAAAACAGCGTCTAGCCGTCAGCACTGGCGTCTGTCAAAGGAAGTGAAGGCTCTTGGGCTCCAACGCTATTCCCAAAGCGGATGCCGCTCCTGAAAAGCGCTAGCGTGTGAGGGTCAGGTGCAGCCGGCAGGGGGCGGGGGGCGGGGGGCAGATAAAGGGGAAGCAGGTGCTGGGGGAAGCTGGGCACCTCTTCCCTTGCCCGCCTCTCACTCCCAGCCAGAAGCAGCCTCTTTCTCCAAAGCACTCACGGGGTGGGAGATGGGGGGGGCAGGGAGGGGAAAACCCCTCTCTCCAGATCCTACTAGGACCCAGAGCTGGAGAACCAGTGATTCAGGCTCCCCCTCCCTAGTGGAATACGCTGCTGGATGGATGGATGGAGGGTGTGTCTGCACAGCATGGATCGGAAGAAACTGAAAAGGCCTTTTCTGGTCCAGAGTAGGGGGCGAATGGGGGTGCAGTCCCCCCAACTGAGGAAATTGGGTCCTGGATTTTAGGACCTTTGGAAAGTGCGCCTTTGGAAAGGGGGCGTGTGAGCATCTCACTGTCTAGATAAGTTGAGGACACTCCCAAGTACCTCCCCCCTCCCCCGGTGGCCCTGCCTTGTATCCCTATTGTCTACCTGCCCTTATTAAGCAAGAATAGGTAACTCCAGATAAAGAATGCGCACAAGTCACTGCTCATCAAGAAGAGGGCGGGGGTTTTGTTGCCCAGGACCTGGGGACAAGGCACTGCGCCCACTTGAATGCCCAAGTATTTTCATAGATGGTTGAAGCCAATTACCAACTGGAGCCACGCTAGACCCAAGGACACAGTGGAAGCAGAACAAAATCCCAGCATGAGAGCTTACAGCTCAGGGGAAACCAGCGAATGCCGGGTAACAAGCATCCCTGAACTCAATAGCTCCAAATGATGCTGATTTCTCATTATGTGGTGGATCCAGCCTTCAGGCAGGGCTCAGCTGGGTGGTTCTCCTGCCCCCATCTGGGCAGCGGGATTCCCTCGTGTGCTTGTATCTGCCGGGTGGTTCGAACGGAACGCCCACGTGGCCTCTCATCACGGAGTCCTCACGGCGCCACGGCTGGGCTTTGGGAAGGGAAGGCAGTGGCCACAGTCTACCAGAGGGCTCAGAAGCCCCGGAACAGCACCTCCCTCACACTCTGTTGCCTAAGGAAGGTCCCAGGGCCAGTCCACAAGCAGGAAGAGAGAAAAAGAGAGCCCCGCCTCTCGCAGTGAGGAGTGACACGTGCACACAGGGAAGGGAGGAATGGGGGTGGCTGGGTTTTGAGACCATCTTTCCTGACGCAATTTCCGAGAGCAGTTCCCTCAGATCGTTTTTTTTTTTTTTCCTTCCCTGCCGTGTGTAACATCCGGTGCTGAGGGCGAGCGGCACAGCTGAGGCATGGGGACGCTTTCGCGCGGTGATGGGAAGGGAGGCCTCGAGAGGATACAGACTTGTGCTTGTAGGATTATCTGATCCTCAAGGATTCAGCGATGAATGCGTTATTACACACACAAGGGACTAGCGGCCAAAAGAGGTGATGTTACGGTGTCCTGGCTAGTTGTTGGGGGGCTGGTGTTTGGCAGTGGTGAAGGACTTCTTTGCCTGCACTATTGTGTAGCGTGCTAATACACGGAGCCAGGAACCACTGAAAGGTGCAAACGTCCATGGCATCCCTTTGGATTAAAGCAACCCGTGTCATTCACTCGTCTGTTCACATGTATGTGTGTATATGCATAGACGAACGAGTGTGTGCATGGATAGAACACGTTCACATAGACGTTGCCTAAAACATGCATGCGTGAATGAGACACCCAACGCACATAACACACATACGGTCTGTGCTTATGGGAAAAGGCAAGGGGATGGACTGCGGCCATTTCTATTTCTGGTTGTTTCCAGAGGGTCTTCAGAAGGATCGAGCCCCTGTGGCTCGCAGACCCATCGGACTGGAGGCTGGTGCGCAGAGGTTTGTGCATCCTTCCTGTGAGACACGCACAGAGAGCTCCCGAATCCATGGGAAGCGCTGCCCTGGGCGTTAAAGCTTCTAGAAGTTTCTAGCCCACAACAGGAGCAGACTCCCTTCCAGATTTCGGGGTGGGTGGTGGTGGAAGGGGGACCTTCTACCACTGCATGTAAGGCAAAGACCCGAGAGACGGGGAGGCAGGAATGTGTCGCAGTTGGGAACGGGGGCCTTGGGCAAGTCACTGCGCTGTGAGTTACACAGCTGGGGAGCATCAGGATCCAAAGCCTCTGCTTTGCCATCTGTCACATGGGGGGCAGAGCAGCACAAGGGTTGGAGGAAATCAGGCAGGTACGCTTCTTTGTGCTTCCAGCCCCAGAATGGCATATTGGTGGGGCGCTTTCAATAGACTGGATCCGAGAGTTGGGCCCCCACATCTCTGCTCTCCCTGTGTGGCCCCCGGTGCTGCTTCTCACCTCCTGGGCACCGCAGGACCCGTGGACTGGACGCCCTATCGTCCCGTACACAGAGACCAGGCTGCTGGCACAGGGAACATGGCTGTCTGCCTTGTCCAAAGCCAGGGAGCAATGCACGTCCTGTCTCACGCAGACCCTAGCAAGGTCAGGAGACCCCCGCCCCCCGCCCCATCCTGCAGGTACTGTTGAGGGAGCAGAAGTCCGCCTCTGGACAGAGGACTTCTCTACACCCGCCCAGCAGCAGACAGAAGTGCTAACCTTCCGCTAGAAGGTGAGTTCTTCCAGGTGACCATCCCTTAATTCTTGGGGCTTGCCCATCACAGGTGCCCGTGGAGCATCTACAGAAGACGCCCGTCATCTCCCGGGCCGCTTGCCTGCTTACCTCTCTGTGGCTGCCCCAGGTACGCGGTTCATCCGTTCCCAAGGCTGCCTCTTTCCAGCCGGCTGGCCCTGTAGTCTGTCACCGACAGGACGGCCAACCTCAGTGCCGGGTGACCTTTCAAAGACACCGGGATTTGTTTAATTTTCAGAATTCGCCTCCCTTTATCCTTCTTATCAGAGGCAGCGAGGCCCCAGCTGGGGAGGCTGTTTGGCGTCTTTCCCTGAATTTTGAAACAGATGGGCTGGGACCTTCTCAGACGGAGTCCTTTCTTCTCCACGGAGAGGAATGGAGAGAAAGGGAAAGATAGGAGAGAGTGGGGAGGGGTTGGGATTTGCTGGAAGAAAGGGGGGAAAGCTGAATGCACAACGATTATAACCCGTTTTCCTGAAAACCTTGTTCTTTATTACTGCATGTCCTGTCTTAAAGACGGGGCATGATGGGGGCACCTGGGTGGCTCAGTCGGTTAGGTGTCCGACTTCGGCTCAGGTCAGGATCTCACGGTTCAGGAGTCCGAGCCCCGCATCGGGATCTGCGCTGACAGCTCAGAGCCTGGAGCCTGCTTTGAATTCTGTGTCTCCTTCTCTCTCTCTGTCCCTCCCGGCTCATGCTCTCTCAAAAATAAATTAAAAACATTAAAAAAAATTAAAGTGGGAGAGTGTACTTCATCACTCGTGTTTACAGAGCCCTCATCAAATGCCAAGCATCGTCCCATCGGATCCTTACGGCAGCACCTCGAGCCTCTATGATCTCCATTTTATAGGCAAGGAAACTGAGGCATAGCCAGTGAAGTCATTGCCCAAAGCCGCACGCCAAGCAGAGGGTCCGGGGTTTCAGTCCAGCGCTGTGGACTCCGAAGTCTGTGCACCAGGCATGCGAGGTCTCAGGAAACCTCATCCGGTCCTCGCGATGGCCTCAGGGGAGACAGAATCCTACAGAATGGGGGAGGACCTCGGAGTATTTCCCTTTAATTTTCAACTCCGAGCAGCAAACGTCGAGCGCGGCAGGAATCGTACTGGAATGCTAAGAGCAGTGTCTGGGCACATGGGGGGCAGTCAAAGCCCCTTTCCGCCTTTGACCTTATGTAATCCCACCAGCCACACGGAACACGATTTCATCCCATGACCACTGCCGATTTCCAGAAGAGAAAAATGAAGCCTAGGGATGTAAGGTGCATCTGAGAAACCGCCGGCAGCTGGTAGAGGCAGGTATAAATTGGCCACCTGTCCCCACAGCCGACCGCGGGCTTGGCCACCAAGCTCTGTGCCCCTTTCCCCTGCAGACCAGGGTCAGTGGGACCGTCTCCAGTGGGGTTACCCAGTGCCCACGGATGAAGGACTCTGGACGTTCAAACCTACACACCCCGGGGAGCCAGGTGCCAGCTTGCCTGTCCGCCTCCTCCCTTGCGGCCCTGGCCAGTCCGCACTCCCCACACATTCCGCTAGAAGCCATGGGGACCTTAACTAGTTCTGGAGGAAAACATTCCTTAAGTGGGGCGTGACTAAGGCAGCATCTCAGCCAGGAGGGGAGGAAGAGATTTTGTAGGTGGGGGGTGGGGGGGTTGCCACGAGGACGCGGCTTATGAGCCTATGTCTGTCGTATTTACCTCCGAAGGAAGATTTGCTGGAGAGGCGGGCACCAGGCTGACGCCGGGGGCCCCCAGGAGACGATGGCGGAGGGTCCTGCTCAGCCGGGAGTGAGGAGAAAGGCTCTCTCGCAGCCTCCTGCCGACCGCGCTAACCTTGGAGACGGCAGGTGAGCAAAACACGTTTTCCTTCTGGAGCCCAGCTACGTCCCTCCGAAGACAGCCAGGGCTCCGGGCCCAGAGGGCCGCGTGGGAGCCGATGGCGTTTTTGGTTTCCGGCCGGACTTTATCACTGTTCCACTCCTTCTCGCCTTATTTCTCATCACGACGCCCTCACTTACATTCCTAGCTTAGGCCTTCCGTCGGTTCCTAAGCCCCAGTTTAGCCTTTCACGGAGATTATGGATTCTAGGAATCTCACTCAATCAAGAAACTGCAAGTGGGAAAAAGGAAAACTCACAGGGAGGACGTGCTCTGCCCCGGCGATGCACCCTGGGGGGGAGGGAGGGGGGACACGGTCTCCCACGCACCCAGGGAGGGTTCCACGTGTCCCTTACCGGCGTGGGAAGTTGCGGCGAGGGGGGCGCGGGCTGCTTCCAGGGTCCTAACCTAGCCCGGGAAGTTGTTTTACGATAATTCTGTTATTGTAACCTTTTATCCGTCGCTTTAATTGGGTTTCTTTTATCCTCTGTTTGGAAGATCATCCATTTAGAATTTTATTCCCAGTTGATAGGCTAGCAGGAAGTGGAGACGTAAGGGTGACCATACTGAGGCGAATTCCTATTCGAATCAAGGCGGCCTTTTAGCTGGCCCTTCCAGAAACCGTAACTCTCCCAGATACGTGCGTGCGCGCGCGCACGCACGCTCCCGTCGAAATTCTGGCGGTGTAAGCTCGGACTTCTAAAGCAGAAACTTTCCTCAACATTTGCACCTTAACTGCTGGAGCTAGATTACTTTCTCGAGTGTATCCCGTTTTCCTGTGGAATTGGTGGTTGTGTAAACGACGCTTTCCAAAGGTCCTAAGTGGCTGACGTCTGCATGCTTACCATGTATCATGAGCTTGTCTAACGTTCACCAGGACTGCAGCGGCAAGGTGCTAGCTATTTCCATGAACTTTTAGAACGCAAATGCCCACAAGGAAAGTTACTCCTGCCCAGGGGAAGATGCCACCGTGCTGTATACACTCTAGGGGATACGGAGGACACTCTTACGGTTGGGAGACCTCTGATCCTTGAAGGTACTGTTATGAGTGCAAGGCAGACATGAGACCTGGATCTGTCCCTTCCCATCAATGTGATGCGGGAGGAACCTCAGTTTGCTGATCCGTGAAATGGGGATCCTACCATCTCTTCCCCCGGAGAATCACTTTGAGGACACAATGAACCCAACGAAGGAAGGAAGGTACCGGGGAGGGGCAGCGAAAGTAGAGGACATGCTGGAAGGTGCGAACAGGCCCCTTCCAGGTGGACAAGAGGTGGCAGAGGGGTGGGTCAGAGGAGCTCTCCTGAGCTGCCTGTGGGAGGGTCCAGACCACTTTGGAGAGCAGGTTGGGCATCATTCACTAAATCAAGGTGCAAGTCTGCCCTGTGGCCTAGAAGTCCCCTTTTCTATCGCCAGAGGATACATCCAAGAACGTGCATAGTAGCATTGCTCATCACGGCCCCAAACTGGAAACCACCAAATGCCCAGACCACGATGGGTAACGGGTTCATATTCATAGAACACTGTGAAAATCCAATTAGCAAAAAGAAATCGCACCGCAGTTGTGGTAGATTTTTAAGGCAGGCAGGCCACAACACAGCCAAATTCAAAGGTCAGCCCAGCAAGAGTATGGTGACCAAGATGGATGGGAGTTCTTGGTAGCACAAAATCTGGTCTGTGACCTCCCTAATACCGAACCAAAGAATTGGAGCGTTAGGCATTTAGAGGCCATTCAGGTACAACCCCACACTAGGCATGACTTCCTTTGACGGCGTTCCTGATAAGGAGTGCCTGACCAGCATCTCTCCCTGGAGGCCACCAACCAAGTGCTTGTCACCAACCCAGGGGGCCCACGTGAGTATGAGTGAGGAAATTAGACTGTGCGCCAGACCTGATGGCGAAGACCCCCTTCGGGTGCCTCCTGTCCGTGCCCCCCCCTTAGTCTTGCCTCCCCGGAGCCTCAGGAGGAGCTCTGGGGGAATTTTCAAGATGGCGGTCTCTACGCCTTGAGCTTTTCCAACCACTCCCCCTCCCTTGCTCTATCTCAAAGTGGAGAGGCACCGTGACGTAATGGTTACGAGCCCTGCATCTGGAGTCAGATGGCTCACGTTCAAATATAACCCACATATTAGCCGTGTCACTCTGGGCAAGTGATTTAATCTTAAAGTTACTCCCATCACCCCTGTACAGGTGACCAACGAAACCTTGAGAGAGATCTTGGGGACTAAAGTTAGGGTATGCCATCTATTCAGCACAATGCCTGGCACAGACATAACGCGCGAAGATTTACGACAATGGTTCCCAAGTTTTGCTCCACGTTAGGATCACCTGGGAGCTCTAAAATAATCTCAAGGGCCAGGTCACATCGTGTACAAATCACATCCGTGTCTAAGGGTAAGAGCCAAGTATTAGAACTTTTTTACAAATCCCAATCCACAGCAAAGTTTGGAAACCACTGATCATGAAATCAGGTTTGGGGTGCCCAGTTTCCGACTTGGGGAGCACAGCCACCTGCCTGCATAGATCTCAACCTTTTTATTGGCTCTGGCTTCAAACCTTTTTCCACTTAGGTGTGCAAGACCGATTCAGCCGCTCCAGTCGTGGCCTCTGCCACTTGGCCAATGGAAACACACCGGCAGCCCTCCCTCGCTGCGGTGAGTGGCACCCCTCAATGCCCAGGGGCTCCCAAATTTGGGAGGCTGCTTTGACCTTTCCACGTGCTGTATTCAGCCAAGTCCGGCTGGGCTCCATCAGTCCCCCACTGCTATCTGTCAAGGAGAGAGAGAGAAGCAGCCATTCCCAATCAGCCTCACCTCTCACCTGGGTGGCTCAGTCGGTTAAGCATCCGACTTTGGGTCAGGTCATGATCTCCCCGTCTGTGGTTTCGAGCCCTGCATCGGGCTCTGTGCTGACAGCCTGGAGCCTGCTTCAGATTCTGTGTCTCCCTCTCTCTGCCCGCCCCCCCCCCCCACGTTCTCTCAAAAATAAACATTAGGGGCGCCTGGGTGGCTCAGTTGGTTGAGTGTCTGACTTTGGCTCAGGTCATGATCTCACAGTTCATGAGTTCGAGCCCCGCGTTGGGCTCTGGGCTGACAGCTCAGGGCCTGGAGTCTGTTTTGGGTTCTGTGTCCCTCCCTCGCTCATGCTGTGCCCATCTCTCTCAAGAATAAATAAAACGGTAGAAAATATTTTTAAAAAATAAACATTAAAAAAACATTTTTTAATTCCCTATCCTGTCCTGTAAGACTCTACTCCCAACTCCTCTAATCTCCTTTAGTCCTTGAATGCCCAAGCTTTAATGGTACTGGCTTTTAATTCCTTGAGTGCTTCAGCCCCAGGACCTTTGTACATGCACTCTTAACCCCAAACCACCTCTGAAACTTCCAGCTAGCTTACATGCTTCTGTTAGCTATTCCTCGGGTTCCTTATTTTCTGCCTTTCCCCCCACTGATAGGTGTGCCTGGCATCCTATGCCTGCCGTTGGATGCTTGCAGTATTGACCTTATGGTGTAGACGCTTACCCTATTTTATAGGTGAGGAAACCAGGGCGAAGAGACGTTGAGTAGCTAAACGGTCCCAGAGCCAGTCAAGTGCGAAGAATCTGAACCAAGAGCCGGAGACCTTGGCACGGGCCACCCTGACGCAAACAGCAGCCACGTGAGCTGCCTCTAGCTCACTCCTGTACTCCCCTCTTGCTTCCTAGAGCCTCGTATGCAGTAAGCACTTAATAGTTGCTGCATGAATAGCCTTCACCTGAGGAACAAAAGGCAGACAAGCATCCTGGCCCCCGTTGCCAGGCTGGCTCAAACACAGAGCTGGGGCGGGCCCTGCCTCCACTTGTCCCAGGACCCGGGTCTGCCTGCGTGTGTCTACACAGCCTCTCCCTCACCAGAGCCATCCAGCCGCTCCCCTGCCCCCTTCCCAGCTGCCTGCTAGGGGTCTCGGAGCAAACAATTCCACCAATCCATCAGGGGACGTCAGCCTCGCCGAGCGCTTCGGGGCATAAATCAAACTACGAGGAGGAAAGGTTTTTTGTTTTTTTTTTTTTTTAAAAAGGTAGCAGAGAGAAAAATCGGGGTAGGGGGTGGGGAGAAAGCGATGGAAGGAGGGGAAAAATGAGATCAAAGGCAAAAATTCATCAGAGATAACGGAATTATTTATTTTTCCTGCTCTGGTCTCTGGGCCTTTGAGGCCTCCACGCTGATGTATTTGGACATCTTGGGGCCGTCTGTTACCGGAGGCCACCCCAGCCCCCCCAAAGGCACGTCGCTTCCATCAGCAGCAGCCGCCCCCTCCACGGCTGCCCACGGAGCCTTTTGAAGTGGGTCCCGGTGGTGTTTACCCGCCTTTGCGAAAGAAACGTGTGCAGGGTGGCGGCAGCTGGCCCGGGTGGGGCCGGGGAGGAAGGGGTCCCCTCATCACTCACCAGCCTGTTTATTTGGGAGCCAGAGTGGCCCTTTCTCCAGTTATTACTCAACGTCCTCTACAGGCCAACCCACCGTCATTCCAGAAGGTGGGACGGGAATAACACACACGCTGCCCGCTGCTCGACGGGGCCCAGGCAGGATGGGCACGCGGTGCACTTGGCTTTCACAGAAGACGTGGCCACGATGGCCGGGAGGATGCTCGGCTGGTCCCAGGGAGGCCGGCCGGGAGCACACCCCCAGGAACCAGGACACCTGGCTTCAAACTCTGTCTCTTGCCACGTGACCCTCCCAGGCAAGCGAGCTCAATCCTCAGAACCCCCCCTTTTCCTAGGACAGCCTCAGAACATCCGCAAAGCTCAGTAGCCTTCTTGACACACGAAGTCCTGTATGGATGGTGTTCAAACACCGGTGGTCGGCCGAAGCCTTCTTCCTCTTTTCCTAGCTCCCCCAGGGAACTTTCCAGAAGAGTAAGTATGTGGTTCAATAACACGGTCCCTCCTCCTGACATGTCCATTTTCCCCGCATCCCGTGTTTAGTTAACCGGCACACGGCTTGCGACGTGACTTCGTAGGGTTTTAATGGAACAGATCGGCTACGAAGTGACGGGTGAAGAAGTCCGTGGTCTGGAAGGCTTATGGATCATGTCGCTGCAGAACACAAGCGGGCACGTTCAAAGAGAAAAACCATCTTGCCTCAGGTCGTCGGGTCGATTAGCTACAATATCAAACCGCGTGTACGGACAAAGACTGGAGTCCGATGGCCGAGACTCGAAATCCCGAGGCTGCCGCCTGCCAGCCGTGTGCCCCGTGGGGCACACAGGCCCCAGCTTGCTGGCCGGCTTCCTCACTAGTGAGAGAAACACAAGAGTTCCTTTCGCCCAGAGGTTTTTGTGACGATTCAACGGGCTCGTTTACCAAATACCGTTTCCACGACACGACCCGGCATGCGCGTTCTCGGTGCTTGAGAAAATACTCGCCGATTTAGGTCTCAGAGCAGGCCTCGGAGGGGGGCACTATTGTCCCACTTTACAGATGGGGAAATTGGGGGCTCTGCGGTAAGATTACACAGAATAATGCGGCCAGTGCACACAAGAACGGCAGATACAGAGGGTGGAAAATTCTCACGTCTGCGTCCTTGTAACGCGTGGGCAGTTTTGCGTTATAACCCCTGCCCCCAGGGTTCAGAACACAGACCAGCAGGCAGACAGAGGGGACTCTTCTGGAAGAGTTCTAGGAGAACGTAAAGGCACTTGGGCTGTGCATTGGGGGGGCGGGGAGGTGGGGCCTCGGATCTCTCGAGTCTCGGGGAGAGGAGGTGAGCCAATCTGTCCATTTGTATCTCCTGCAGAGAAAGGGACCAAAGTCCCACCAGACCCTGGCCGTCGGACCTCAGGCCCCAAGAGCAGCCAGGAGAAAGCAGGGCTCTTCCGGGAACGCACCGGTGAGCCCAGGCTGCTCGTGGGAGTAGGAGGGCTCACGGTGGCTTCTTGTCTTATTGGAGGAAACCCAGAACGTGGTGTGGCGGACCCCCAGAGACCCCACAGCTCCCCCACCGGGGCGGGTGAGGGGTTGCTGGAATTTCTGGCTCGAGCGACTAACGCTGGCACCCGGCTCACGCCGTCCTGGCTAAACTTACCAGCCTTGCCCCGGATACCAGGACAACAGGACCAGCTGGCATTAGGCCAACCGGGCTTAGCACTTAATTGTAAGGTTTTCCAACAGAGGTAGGGGTCTTCACTCCCCCCGGCCCTTAAGGGCACCCCAGAGAGCATGGAAGCAAATGCGTCTCACGCCTGGCATCCGACCTGACTTTGGAATCATCCCACACAGGCAGTAAGGCCAGAGGTGGCCCATAGCCCCCCTGGAACACGGAAACTCCCAGGGGATCCTCTGTCACTCACCTGCTCATTCCTGCCTCGGAGCCGCTGGCTCGTGCCCGGGGTTGAAACTCCGGAAGACGCCCTCCGAAGGAGTGGCTTCTGGACGGTGTAGACGAAGCCTCCCGGGTCCCTGGGACCCGTACCACCAAAGCTCAGCGGCAGAGGTGGGGGGGAAGGCTGGTGCTGACAAGGTACTGGTCGGGCCAGGGAGGCTCGGCCTGCTTTTGATTAAACAGCCATCATTTACTCCGGGCAGGAACAATGCCGGGGACGGCGGACGTGCTCACGTGACCCACGGGCTGGCGTGGGAGCCAGCAGTCCTGCCAGCCCAGAGAAGCCACTCCGGGTGAGGGTCCTGGCAAGGCGGGAGGACCCCATTACATCCCCACAATGCTCCTACTGAGACAGGTCTATCTATCACAAAGATTTCCTCGTTTCCCTCGGGAAAACTACTGCTCTCCAGCCTTTCGGACTCAGAATCCTTAGGAACTTTATCCCCATGACAAAATTAGGACGTGAAACAGATTCCAGACCGATCCCAGGCTTGGGTTGGCCAACACACCGCATTATTCTGAGGCTCCCGTTAGAAATTAAGTCAGCGGGAGTTACAGGCTTTTTCTTCCTCTTTTCCTAGCTCCACCAGGGAACTTTCCAGAAGAGCAAGTATGTGGTTCAAGACCCTTTTCCACTTGGAATGATGGTAGCTATCACGAGGTACCAGGGCTTAATCGGGGCTTTGAGGATTCTCGCAGCATGGGGATGGGACGTGGGTGCTTGGAAGCATTCATATTTTACAGATAAAAGGAGGCTCACAGCGGCTCCCGAGGCAAGGTTTCCTGAGACCTGTACAGTGAGGCTGTGGTAGAAACGGGGTGCAGAGTTGGGACCCTAGAAGGCGTGTCCCAAAGCGTTCTGCAAGGATATAATTCTATGCGGGCAGGGAGCTCGCCTGTCACCCCACTGCGGAACAGTGCCTGACACAGGGGAAATCGGACATGGCAGCTCAGGCTGGGGTCGTGAGGCTCACAGGTGAGGGAAGGACCCAGTTTCTTCGCCATTAAAATGAAACTGTGAGGGGTGCCTGGGTGGCGCAGTCGGTTAAGCGTCCGACTTCAGCCAGGTCACGATCTCGCGGTCCGGGAGTTCGAGCCCTGCGTCAGGCTCTGGGCTGATGGCTCAGAGCCTGGAGCCTGTTTCCGATTCTGTGTCTCCCTCTCTCTCTGCCCCTCCCCCGTTCATGCTCTCTCTCTGTCCCAAAAATAAAAACGTTGAAAAAAAATAAAATTTAAAAAAATAATAAAAAATAAAATGAAACTGTGAAACCTCTTTACTGCCCACCACTAGGGGGCGCTCTGGAGAACACAGAGGGTGAACTGGATGGTCCTTCAGTCATGGCGCATCGTAATTCGAGGTTATGTTCAGAATGAGCTGAAAAGGTTCTCAAAGCAGCACCGGCTCTGGTACCGGTTTTTTACGGAGGCGTGGCCACCTGGACAGATGTGTCTTCGGTTCTCAGCCTCGCCTCTGGGTAGCCGCCAGAGCGTTGAGGGATCCGAGGGCGCTAGGGACGGAAGGCCAGCCACCAGGCAGAGGCGTCGCGCTGCTCAGCCAAGGTTCGCAGACATACCGAGCCCAGAACCAACCAGGGGTCCCGTGTGGGTTCTCGGCCTTAAGCAGAGAAGCTGCAAGCGTCTGACCTTTCAAAGTCGACGAAAAACCTATCGCTGAGCTTACAAGTGTTCATTTAAAAAATTATGTTTTATTTGAGAGAGAGAGAGAGAGACAGAGCATGAGCAGGGGAGGGACAGACAGCGAGGGAGACACAGAATCCGAAGACAGGCTCCAGGCTCTGAGCTGTCAGCGCAGAGCCCAACACGGGGCTCAAACTCTCCAACCGCGAGATCATGACCTCAGTCAAAGGCGGACGCTCAACTGACTGAGCCACCCAGGCACCCGGGTGTTCATTTCTAACATACATTTTAGTTTGGAATACTTTCAGGTGTATAGAAATGCTACAGAGAGAATATGGAGAATCCCCCCGTATACTCTTTACCCAGCTTCCCCTCATGCTTTAGGTTACCATGGGTACATTAGTCGGAATTAAAATGAACACTGGTGCATCACTATTCACATATTGCTGAAATTCAAACAAAGCCCGGAGTGTCTCCACTGTGGTCTTTCCTCTGTCCCAGGATCTGATTCAAGGCATTTGGAAGAGTATCACTTTTCTTTTAAACATGTAACCTAGGACTACATTTCCTAAATAAGCCAAATCACACACAAGAAAGAGAAAACAATCCCCCGTGATCCTGGCCCCGTAGCCTTCCAAACCTGCACCATCCAATATGGCACCCACTTGCCAATGAGGCGATTTCAATGAATGAAAATTGAGTAGAATTAACCTTCCTCAATCACACCCCACACTCCAGTGCTCAGGAGTACGGGTCACCCGTGGCTTTGGGTCCGGGCAACAGAGGTTCATAATACCTCATTATGTAACGCTCTACTGAACAGACTGTAGGAAAACACATGGAAAAGATCCAGAACGCACATACACTTAAAGACATACCTCTAATTTTTTTACATGAAGGCTGTAGACTTTTGTGGATCATGTAGGATTTCTCCCTGGTTTTGGAGATCATGCCATGTGGCAGCGGCCATCAGCAATGAGGCCAACACACCATATCGGTCCATTGTACAGACTGCCTTTATGGGGGTCATCCTCCTGACGGGCACTTAAGTTGTTCCCAATTTCCCATTCCAATGAAGGCTGCCAAAAACATCCTTGTTCCTTCCGAGAGTACCCTGGGTCGACTTAATTCAGGGTACAGGGACTTTGGCCAGTGGGATAAACACTCCCACTGAAAAGATCTTTCCGTACATCAGGGCTGTGCCTCAGGCCACGACCGGGCTTAGCAAGACCGGTCGCAGACAAGGCACCCGGCCACGCTGTGATGTGGGCAGGTGGCCAGGGTGTCCCGGGGCAGGAGGGTTTCAGGCTACCATTGAGAGGTGCGAGTCAGAGACACTACCCATTCACAGATCAAAACAACGTGACAAGCAGACTAGAAAACCACATCCAACCAGTATCTCGGGATCGGAGTTACGTGGTTTGACTGGCAAACACCATCTGCACGCCAAGGAATTACTAGTTGGTCCTAAAGAGGTAGCTGTGTCCCAGCAAAGTACAAACACTTTAATGCCATTTAAGCCATCGCAGCTCCACGAGGCAGGACCCCTGTTCCCCATTTTTACAGACGGGGAAGTAGAGGTGGAGGGTTGGGGGAATGTCACGATTCTGATTCTGCGAAGAATTCTGGTAAACGGCTAAATGGGGACACGAACCCAACATCGAGCCTGCCGACCTAGAAAGTTCCCTGTGGGAACTTGTTCCAGCTTCCTCTAATGTTAACCTCTTAGGTTATACATTTGTTAGAACTAGGCAATGATGAGCCTTAGTATGTTACTGCTAAGTTCCAGACTTGAATTTTTTGGTTTTTTTTTTTTTTTTTTTTTTTAAGCTGTTTCCTCTTCTCTCTTCATCCCTGCTGGCCGCAGAAAGCCAGACTCTTCTCTGCAGAGGTTCGTTCCCGGAGCTTCTGGCCCATCCTTTGCGGACCAGAGCTGTACCCTCCAGCCCAGGCCTCTCTGAGGCCAGACTGAGCAGACCCTGAGCCGGTCGGTTCGCCTGGGCGGGTCGTGCTTGATCTTCTAGTCTGCTTTGCTAACGTGCACACGTAGCTGCTCAAAAATCGAGGGTTGCAGGAACTGGGCAAGACTTCTGGGTAGTGACGTGAGAATCAGGACCAGGCAGAGCAGAGAGCTCCTGCGGGCGCCCGTGTCCCCAGCCCTCTCTCCTCCGAGCAGCACGGTTTGGGGCACAGAAACTTACTTTGTGATTGAGAAATCCCAGGCCTCCAGGCTTTGGATGCCCGATCTCAGTCGTCCTGATCAAATTCAGCTGGCCATCCATCCACGCGGCTCAGATAGGAGGTCCGCAGTCCCCCAAAGCACATTTGGTCTTGCTCGCTGCTCTGCACGTGTGGGAGGGCCCCTCCACGCCCAACCCACAGAGACTCCAAACCTAGATCGATCTTTGAGATAGCCAAAGGCCAAGGGCCCACCTGTACGGCCTCCACCCCAGCTTCCTCGCGGTGGTTTGTCATCACGGAAGAGCATTTGATCGTGGCTTCAATTCCACCCCTCATTCATCACGGAGGGCCCCTAGCAGCACACGCTGGCAGAAGATGGCCCGCAAGAAACAGGGTAAGGTTACATCAGAATCCCCCGGGATGCTTGCAAAGCATCCAGAGGCCCTAATCGGTCCCCTGGCTTTTCACAATCTCCTCAGGGACTGGACCAAAGCCAGCCTGAGCCATGATCTTGAACGGGTTTCCCGAAATCTTACAGGAATGTTTCCAAGGAGCGGCTTGTGGAGAGAGGCGTCCTTAAGATCTTAGGGACTGAACTCAGATGGCACAGTTGTCTCGCTTTTGGCATCGCCCCGAGGGTCTTACTATTGGGGGCAAAGCAGGCAGGACACCTTCCTTACCACCGGGATGGAAAGCTGCCTCCTGACTGAACAAACAAGGATCATCAGGGACCTTGCAGAAGCAAGCTTTCGCCAAGTACACAGTGAATAACTAGAGACGAGCACACTTAATGCTTCCTGAGGACACTTGGTATCCAAGTGTATAAGCTGCCTTCACTCCAGGGCACCATTTACTTCCCGGGAACCCATGCACCGAGCCCTTTGCGTTCAGAACACTTACGCCCTGAACACTACGTTCACGACTTTTCTGGATTTTGAAAACCTAACCTTTTGTTGATAAATTGTTTGCAGATTACTCCAAGGCACCTGAGCTTTCCCATTAGAGTATGCGCCCCCTCCCCGACCAAAGCAACACACATTTTGAAAACCCAGTGGATCCCCTCTCGATTACGATTCCCCAGTTGTGCGACCCAGAAGAATTCAGCGCTCCGATTTTTGGCATGCAGCTTTGTAGAATACTGGTTCTTAGCTGGGGGGTGACTTTGCTTCGGGGACATTTGGCAATACCTGAGGACAGTTTTAGTGGTCACACCTGGAGGGTGCTGCGAGCATCGGCGGGGAGGGGTCGGAGAGGCTCCAAAACATCGTACAACACACAGGACAGCCCCCCTCCCCCACCGCCCCCCAGTGAATCATCCAGCTCCAAGTATTGCTAATGTCAAAGTTGAGAAACCTTATCCTAGATCTATCCTGTGTATGCAGGCATACACAACCACACTCCCCCCACCCCACCCCCGGGACATATTGTAACAGTCCTGAATTGTTGCAATTTCTATGCACTGCTCTGTTGTGTGCACATATCTTAAAGCATTTAGAAAAAAAGAAAACTGGGAACCATCTCCTGTCGATTACCTACACTTTTGCACATTTATCTGAGGGTTTTCTCAACTCCTGTCATCTGAGCAATTGCAGAGTGATTGCAGACGGTTCTCTTGTATCAAAAGGACTCCGGAACTGCCCGCTCAGGTTGCCAGAATTGGACCGTGTGGTTGCATCAGCGCCTGAACACATACTCACAAAGTTTTGTGAATCATTGAGCCACCGGGGCCTTGGAGGACCTTCTCTCAAAGAGCCAGGCCTGTGCAGGGAGCTCGTTGGACAGAGCTGCTCTCCAGGTCCTCGGCCTGAAGCACACATGAGTCATGGCTTTGAAATCCACCTCAGATGCCAGCTGAAAACAGAGGCTTTGCATAATCAAGTTGACAGATGAAGCCAGAGCTGCCCTGCTAGGGACAGGCCCATCCATATCCTGGGTTAAAAGAAATATTGCGTTTTTTAAGAGGAAAGAAACATATTTAAGAGATAAAGGGAGGGGGAAAAAAAAGAGAAGAGTTTTTTGGCCATTAATTATAATAAAACACAGGGGGAAAAATTCACTTTAAAGGCATGCTAAAGCCCTGTAATCTTCAAAGAGACAGGGGCGGCTCAGATGCCCGGGAGGAGAGAAACTTCACCAGGAGGCCACCATTTCCAACAGTGCACACAGCCAACGTGAGGGCTGCCTTTGGAGGAGGGACACGGGCTGGGAACCAGTTATGTCGCTGCCTAGGTCAACGCTTGCCCCGGAGGGGTTGCTCAGATCAGACCACGTGCAGCGGGGCTGTGGTTTCCAGATCGACTCCAGGATCATAATGCCCGGCTGTCCACCGCCGTTCTTTCGGGCTCTGGCTGCCTGTTGGGACCTTATGCGATCAGCGCAAAGTCCTGGTTTCCCTCCATCGGATCACCGCCGGGGGCGAACGCAGCCCAGCTGGGGCCGACTTCGGCCACAAGAGGCCCGGGCTCCAGGATTTTATGTCCAAGGTTCCCGTCCGTCCGAGCAAAATGCCACGCCTGTCCCCGAACCAAACCCTGCCATAGCCAGTTGGTCTGAGGTTTTCAGTGGCTTCCCACTGGCCATCTCGAGGGAGGCGACAGGAATTAACGCCACGGTGTTAATGGCTCAATGGAGTGTAGTTATCCGACAAGTGCTTGGCTTGATTGCATAACCCACGGTGGCGAAAGAACCCGCCAGTTTTGTTGGGGGCAGGGCGGCGGTTGGCGCGGTGGGGGTACTGGATTAGGAAAGGACCTTGCCATCCTTGGCATAAACCCCCTAGAAAACACGTTCCTGTGGAACCCCCTCGTTCTCCCCCACTTGCGAACACTTCCCAGGACATTGTAAAGGTGAGGGTAGAGAAAAAGGAACCCTCAAGGCGCTGTTGGTGGGAACGCAAATGGGTGCAGCCACTTTAGAAAACGGATGGAGGGTCCTCAAAAAAGTTACAGATACAAATACGACACACGCGATGTGATAATTCTACTAGGTGTTTACCAAAACAAAAATACAAGTTCAAAAAGATAGAAGCCCCGATGTTCACTGCATCATTTACAATCGCCAGGGTATGGGAGCAATATTAATAGACAAATGGATACGGAAGACGGGTGTCTATAGAACGGAATGCTATGCAGCCCTAAAAAGGAGGAGATCGTGCCAGTTTCGACAACACGGATGGACCCAGAGGGTACTATGCTGAGCGAAATAAGTCAGGGTGACACAAATGCCACAGGATTTCACTCACGTGGCATCTAGAAAGCTCAGGAACAAAAAAGGAGAATCAGACCCATAAATAGAGAGGTGGTGGTTGCTGGGGGTGGGGAGGGGCGTGGCTGGGAGGATGGAAAAAATGGGTGAAGGTGGGGGAGGGGGTAGAAGGCACGGGCTTCCTGTTACGAAATAAAAGGCACAGCACAGGAACACACGCCACGGTGTTGTAGTAACATTGTATCCCGACACACGGTAGCCACACTTGTGAGCACAGCTTTGACAAACTTGTCACTGTAACATTGTGCGACTGCACTCAACTCAAATTAGAATTTTAGGAGTGCCTGGGTGGCTCAGTCGGTTGAGCATCCCACTTCGGCTCAGGTCATGATCTCACGGCTCGGGAGTTCGAGCCCCGCATCGGGCTCTGTGCTGACCACTCGGAGCCTGGAGCCCACTTCGGATTCTGTGTCTCTCTCCCTCCCTCCCTCTCTGTCCCTCCCCTTACTCATGGCCCACTCTTTCTCAAAAATAAAGATTAAAACATTAAAAAATAATAAAGTTTTAAACAGTATCTTGGGGGAAGTAACTATGCAAAGAGAAGCTTTGCAAGCATTTCAACATTTGTTGTTGTTTTAAATGAGCCTTTTAATCACCCTTTTGACTCACCCCTAACACCTGCATTTCACCCTGGAAGTCATAAACCCGTTAGAAGCTTCATAAGTAGAACAGCAAATCCAAGCTCACTCCGTATGGTGTTATACGTGGAATATACCGTATTGCTTCGAGACCTTTTTGCTTCGGTTACTCACGCCCACGCGCGTGTGGGAAGGCTGGCTTAGGATTGGTGGGGTCCGGAAGCTGGCTCCTTCCTCATTCAATGGCTTCAAGATGCTCCTCTGAAATTGGTCAGGGCGGGAGCCTTCACACCATGGAAACCGGCGAACCATACCCAGCTTTTCCCCGGCGAGCTGCTTGTGTGTAACCAGTGGCATACCGGTAAGTGTTAAGGATGCGCGTCACTCTTCTTAACCGATGGTAGGAAAGGCATGTATTGTTGGTGCGGGGGGGGCCCCCCATGCAGGTGGGCTTACTGGAGAACCCTCAGGAATAGCACCTGGGAACTGGTGGGAGGATTGGGCTTCTCCTGGGAGAACGGGGCCGTGATGCGGGCTGCAACACAGCCTCGGGTGGCCCCGGGGAGAGCCTTGGGAGAACTCGAGGCCCACCCTGCTTTCAAGCAGGGTGAGGAGAGGGAAGTTTTATACCCTTCGTAGACCCAAGCCATATGCACTGAGCTCTCCACATACCATTTATGCCCTAGCCCTTGAACGCAGGTTGCTAAGGGAGCCGTCTCACCCCGCGTCAGGCTTCCGCCTCAGGAGCAGACAGCAGTGCCGAGAGAACCACTGGACTGTGAACCATCAACAGCCAAAACCCACGGCACTTGGGGGAGTGATGGGTCAGTCCAGAAAAAGGATATCCGGGTGGTGCCTCAAGGCATCTGCTACGTTGGACTCTGAATAGTCCAGAAAACCTAGTATCACTTGAGTGAACTCAAGCTAGCCTACTGGAGAAGGACAGATCACGTGGCCCAGCTGTGCCCAGCCAAGACCATTCTAGACCAGTCTATGGCCACTTGACCCCCAAATACTACCTGAGAAAGCCCAGGGCTGCTCCCCAACCCCAGCTGACCAGAGATGCAGGATGAGCCCCCCCCCCCCCCGAGATCAAGATCCTCCCCCTCAAGCTGAGTCCTAGACTCGGTAGCCATAATACATACTCAGCTCTTTAAGCCACTGCACCTTGGAATAAGTTTGACACAGCAATAGCTACCTGATGCAAGGTCTGAGCAGATTATCCTGGCTGAAGCCACACTCAGTAGACGTGAAAGGGAAGGTGTGGATGTCTGGTGGAACCTTCCTAGCCTGTATTTGGGGCCTTTCAGCAAAAAGATGAACTTGATTCTGAAGGCAGTGGTGAGCCATAGCAGGTTATTGAGCAAGACTAGCCCACCCACCCCCGAGCGCTCCCTTTCCAGAATCAGACTGTTCCAATCAACACTTTTGGCCACTAGAAACAGATCCACTCGTGTGCGTGACCTACGGGCAGGAGACTGGATGTCTGGGCCTGCTGGAAGTCAGAAGACTGGTCGTGTCGGGGCAACGGTCCGTTTCCCTGCGGCCACATGGCCTTTCTTACATCCCTGCAGGTCTGTTGCATTCTGTTTCTCCTTGAATGACGGAAAAGCAGAGGCCAGCCTCTTCAAATATTTGAATACCTGCAGCGTGCCAGGCCAGGATTTTGCTGTAACCACTTCTCACCCTTTCCTCCGCGCAGCCCTGTGCACGAACACCACCGGGGCTGCTGCCTAGACTCCCTGCAAGCAGCTCATCCAATGGGAGGAGAGAGAAGGGAGAACCAGGCTGTCTCCCTCCCTCTCTCTTGTCCTCAGATTTTGTCCCGTCAGTTCTGTCGAAGCCCTGTTGCGGGCTGTATTCCTCTTGGTCGCCAACCACTGCTGGGGGATTCCAAAGCCTTTCCAGACTCAACCCGATGGCCCCCTTCTAACAGTGGCCTCCAGTTGCTGCTCCCTGGGTTGCCTCACCTTACCCTGTTTGCTTTAACACGATTTGAAGTTTATTTTGAAAGAGAGAAGAGAGTGAGAGCACAGGCAGGGGATGGGGGGCAGGCGAGGGGGAGAGAGAATCCCAAGCAGGCTCTGCACTGTCAGCACAGAGCCCGACATGGGGCTCAAACTCACGAACCACGAGATCACCACCCGGGCTGAAACCGAGGGTTAGATGCTTAACCAACTGAGCCACCCAGGCGCCCCTGCTCCTAATACTTCAACAGGCAGAATCCATTCCAAAGCCCTTAAATGCCCTGGCCTTCCCCCCCACTCCGCCCACCCACCCCCCACACGCCTGGAACCTTACTGATGGAGCCGCCATATTGGGTCACACAGGGACACACGGGCCTTTCACTCAGTGTCCCCTTCGAACGACACAGCGCAACAATCCCACACCGGGTATCATTCTACGTGCTAGGACAGGGCCGTCCACGCGAATAATGAAATCCCAACCCTCGGGGAGCTCCTATTCCAAGCTCTACTCCCCACAGGGGAGGGGACCGCTAAACAAATACAACATCAGTTGGTGAAGAAGGATAGAGTAGGAACGGGGGGGGGGGGGGGGGGGGCAGGCCGGCCGTTTTTGTTTGTTTTTTTTTTAAAATATGCTGGGAAAGGTCTCCTAAAAGATAATAGGGGGAAAGACGTAAAGCAGTAAGCCCCATTAACGTCTGGTATAAACAGCCCCGGGGGAGGGAACTGCAGGTTCAAAGCATTCTGCTGTTGGAATCAATAAATAACCCGGTCTTTTTCTCCCTCTACCTTCTGATCTTCCTCCTCCACCGACTCAACTCCACTCCACTGGAGGCCAGAAAGCAAAGACAGAGTAGCTGGAAGGGGCAGGCAGCGAAGCACGGCTGGTCCAGAGCACGTGGAGGCACGGAAACGGGGTTCGGTGCCCGTCTGTCCCATAGCAGGGTCTCGCAGGTGGGGAAAACGCAACCCCCCTCCCGCATGCGCACAGGGGGGCTCCGCCCCGTAGCACGCTTCTCAGCTTCTAGTTCAGCTCCAGGAAGGTGGTTAGCCGACAGAGTTAGGATCTGCCTCCCCAGCGATAACGCGGCTGGGCAGGGGCAGGCCATCTAGCCACTTCCGCCCAGCGCAGGGGTCCCCTGCGCCCGGGCCGCCTTTGCTCTTGAGCGCCCCCCCTAGACTAACTTGGTCAGATCCGCTTCGTAGGCAGCGGCCAAGCCTGCCAAAGTTTGGGTCTTCCCCACCCCTTAGCTTTCCCTGGTGTTGTCAGCGGTGGGCTGGTAAATGGTTAACCTGCCCCTGAACACAGTGGGGAAGGGATACCAGCTCTAGCCTGACCCTAGGAATTGTCCTAAATTAAAAAAAAAAGGGGGGGGGGGTGGGTGTCGTTTAACATTATCGAGAGACAGCATGAGCAGGGGAGGGGCAGAGAGAGAGGGAGACACAGAATTCAAAGCAGGCTCCAGGCTCTGAGGCATCAGCCCAGAGCCCGACGCGGGGCTTGAACTCACAAACCATGAGATCATGACTTGAGCCGAGCTCGGATGCTCAACCCACTGAGCCACCCAGGTGCTCCAACGACTTGTCCTTTTATCTGCATCTCCTTTTTGAAAAACCAAAGGAACACAGCGGGGGGGGGGGGGGGGTGGACTTTCAGAACTCTACCTTAAAATTTCTCTTCCTAGATCCCCTCCATCAGCATGTCACGTCAACTCACCAGTTCTGTCCTGAATCTACCCACATTCTTTCTACTGATCGTTCTAGAGAGAATGGGAGAAAGGAGACCAGTTGGCTCCACCCATGGTGATAGAGTAATATTTCAAGATCTTATTTTAATGCTTCTGCTTTTCTACCGGCCTGAGAATAAAAGCCAAAGTCCCTTCTCCGACCTATAAAGTCAGTCATAGTCCAGCCCCACCGGTCTCTTCCCAGGGCATCTACCACCGCTCTCCCCCCGCCATATTTGACCTTCCTGCAGTTTCTTGATGCCAAAGTCAGTTGCATCTTACTGCCCCGCCCCCTTCTCCGTTCCCCTGACTTGGGATGATGCTTCACTCCGGCTGCCGGCTTAGCCACCTTCTTAGTCTTCATTCAGATCAGCTGCCGGCTGCCATCTTGGCTGTTTCCCTATTTGAGGATCTACAGATGCCAAGTAGGACAAAGTAATGGAGAATGACTGCACCCTAGTGGGTTAGGAAAACGGTGGCTACTTCTCGAAGTCAGGAGATCTAGATTCTTTAGATCAACATGCTCAATACATAAGACCTTGGGTGGGACCTAGCCATGGCTTAGACATTTACTGGCTGGGTTAACCAAGGCTGCCATGCCGGTCCAAGCACAAGCTGGCTGTATTAGCAGGGGCTTGTGTAGGCTTCCAGCTCTAGGAGTTCCCAAAGGCAGCACATGTGGCCTGCACGTTGCCTTGCAGACCACCCTGAAGTTCACCTACAAGTTCAGTGGACAGCTCCCGTCACATGATCTTTATGCTGATACCCGCCCCCACCCCCCACCTCAAAAGCCCCTTCATCTCTGAAGGGCTTTCTCCAGCCACGAGAGCAGCTGTAATCACACACAATTCAGAAGTGCTGAGAAGTTAACACCCAGAGCGACCCCGCCCCGTCGACGAGAGGCAAGGCTTGGTGGTTAAAGGCCCCCAGCTTCCTCCTTCCTGGGAGAACAATTCTGAGGTTTATTCCAGGCGGTATCTCACGAGGTTCCCAGGAGGATAAGTCTTAGTTGCTCAGGATGGTCATCTCATTTACAGCCCTCTTAATTTGGAGGTCATCCCAGAAAGGATGGTGGGGGGGGGGGGCAGGAGGCGACAATACTAACAAACTTGTACCCAAATCATCTTAATTTGGGGTCCCTGGACCCACAAGTCAGCCAAGCCGATTCTAGCAGGAGCTGGTACGTGTGGAGACGACTATGAAGCCTCATAGATTCAGCTTCCAATGACACTCGGTCCTAGCATTGGTCCCTGCCGGGCAGTGCAGCAGTCAGATGCATGGACCAACCATCTCACGTGCAGCAAAAGCAGGTGCACGTGGGAGCCCCGGGAGGTGGGGGGGCCACCTTGCTTCACTTAGCCCTGGCATTCTGGGCCGGAGATTGCAGGGCCCACCCCTGCCCCACACGCGGAAACCTTCAGAGGCAAGCCTGGTCCCTGCAGATTTATAGATTGTAATCTCCGGCCTTGATCCTGGGCCACTCGCTCACAGCACCCTCCCTGCTCTGCGTTCTCTACCTGCTCTGAAGTTATTGGGGCCTGGTGTGAATTTAGGGACAATAAAACCATCAAAGGGCTGGGTCCTGAGAACAATCAGCTGGGGGGGGATTTGCAATAAAGGAACATCCTGCCCAGGAAGGTGTGAGACTTGAAGGCAAGCTGCAGTGAGAGACTTCTGAAAGAGGTCTCTGGGGAGTCTGGCCCCATCCACACCTGGGCTGGCTTAAGGTGCCATCTGGCCTGGAGACAGGCGGATGGGCCGTATCTGCCGCAGTGAGGGTCCCTCTCTCTCCAGGTCTCCGGGAGAAAGGTCACTCTCTCCTCTCCAGGACATCTGCTCCAGTGGCCAAGGCACCGGGCAAGCTATCAGGATGCACCATGTTTTCTAAACCAGCTCCTCTGCCCCAGGACCCTTGCACAGGAGGTCACTGTACATTTTGCCACCCGGCCCTGGCTCCTCTCCCATCTCTTCGCTCACTCGGGCAGAGCCCTCAAGTGCAGCCAAGTGAGTGGCTGTTGCTCCGAGTGCTGGGGCTTCAGAGGATAGAGAATAGGTCTTCCCTTGGGAGGATTTCCATTCTCGGGGCAAGGACAGCTGGGGAGCAAAGCAGGGTACGGGATGGAGTGCAGCAAGGGGTGCCATTTGGGAGAGAGTCATTGGCTCAAACGTCCCCTCCTCAGGAAGGCTCCCCAGGACCTGAATGTAGAGAGAAGTGAGCCATGTGGCTGTCTAGGGGAAGTGTGTTCCCAGAGACTTCAAACAGGCACACGCTTTGTCCAAGGACAGCAATGGGCCCGGCCCCTGCCCTTTCCTTCCTCCACCTTCCCCATCCTTCACCCAGGTTTCCTTGGTCTACACATTCCTCCCCCCTGCACCCCCACCCCTGTTGTCTTTCACCTAGCCAAGTCCTTCTCCCGTGACCTTTAGCACTCAAGCCAGAGGCCGCCTCCTTCAGGAAGCCCTCCCTGCCCCACCCCCACTCCATGTATTTCTTTGGGACTCACTGCTCCTATCTGATCCCCCAGCTGTAGAAAGCCACCTACCCAAAGGTCATGCCCTGCTCTGCCGTAGCCCACAGCTGGGGATATGCCCATGCAGGGGGGTATAAAGGCCTGGCCAGGCCACCCCTAGCACACCTCTGAAGGGTCACTCTAGCTCCAGGGCTTGCCATGGGGTCAGCCAAGGCTGTTGCACTGGGTTCACGCTGCAGCTCAACTTTCCCCTCTCTTCCCTAAGGGTGGATCCCTTTTAGTGAACATCTCAGTCTTTTTCCCAGAAATCCAACCTGTGACATCTCCCAGTGGGACTTCTCAGTCTGCAGCTGCAGCCATGGAGACGGTTGCAGCCTCAACGAGACCGTTTTCTCCATGCCCAGCGCGGACACGGATGAGCATTTTCATGGGAAACCACATGTGCAGAGTTGAGTGACCTCATCTCAATCACCCTTTTCCTTGCTCCAGAGAGCGGGGAGAAGGGGCTCACTTAAGGTCTCCCAGCAGCTAAGAGGCACAGCCAGCGTCTGGCACCTCGGGCAAGCTGGGAAATCGGGAGCTATGATTGTTGCCCACCTCCTTCCTCCTCCTCCGAGGGGTCCTTGACCTGGCTTCCCACTTCTATGGCCTCTGCCTCTCTCATAGGTGACTGAGCCCAGAATGGACATCACCAGCCCCTCATCAGCTATTACCCAGTTCTGTGCCAGCTCCTCAGCCATTCTTCTAAAGTTTCCTGGACCGTGGGTAGAGCTCCTGAGCTCCTCTGTGCAGAGCCCCCTCACCACCATCTACAGATGTCAAAGAACCTGGCCCCGTGAACCAGCACCTACCCTTTACAGAGGGACCACAAAACCCCAGAGAGGGGTATTGTTCACAGTCTCAAAGCATTGGATGGGCTAACTGCACCTCAAAGACAGGAAGTTGCCTCTGCTGGCAGGAACTTTGAGATCTAGGAGAAGAGAGGCCTGCTTCTAGGGTCTGAGCCAGCCCGAGGGGTCCCCGGGCTTTGCCAGCAAGAACCAGGAACTGAACACCAGAGGCCCGGGGTGCAAAGAAACATATCAGCACATCCCTACCACTTGCATTGGGGGCGGCTCTAGTAGGTGAAGGAAGAAAGCCACCGTTTAGGGGCCACGATGTGCATCACCAGTCCCTGCCAGGACATGCGGGCTTGGGCAAACTCCTTATCCCCATTTTACAGCTGAGAAAAAGGCTTAGAAGCTAAGCCGTTCCTGCCCATTTTCTAGCATCATACTGAGGAAGGGGCTCTGAATTACAGCTTTTATGAAGGACGGGTTTTCTCAGCGACCTGGTATCCATCTGGAACTCTGAGGTTGACCAACTACAGAAGGAGGTGCCTCCTTCCCCAAGCAGGGAGGTCTTTTATCTCTATGTCCTAAGGAGTCCTCGCTCCAGACATCTAACAAGTGCTTTCTGTGTGAACATCCAGTTGCCTGGCCTCTGTTTTGGGGATGCTCACAAAGACCACCCATGATCATTATTAGCAAGGAAAGATACAGGGCTGAGGGCCAGGCAGGTGCAGGCTTGAATATTCTTTCCCTTAGGAGCCTGGTGACTGTAGGGGTGGGACTTCACCTCCCTGAACCTTTATACCACCGTAAAAGGAGGCCTTTTCCCAGACCTCATAGTTGTCATTGGAGTTGGGGTGCACTTTGTATCCTGTGTCTTCTGCCCAGATTGAGCGCGTTCAGTAGTCATTTTTTTCCCCCATGGGGCGGGAGGCAGACACCTCCACATGGTGTTAGTTGGTGTTCACACCCTTGGATGTGGATTCTTTCTCCCTGTTCCCATGGCTGACAAGCCAGCGCGGGTTATATCTAGTTGGGCTTCTCAGGAATGCTTGGGCTTCCTTCACAACATGGCGTGGTTTCCAAGAGCAAGTGTCCCAAAAAGAGAGAATGCTGGCTGGAAGCGATCTTGCCCCTTATGATCTTGCCTTGGATGACGGGGTATCCTTTCTGCCAGATTTTGTCCGTCAAAGCAGATACAAAGCCTGGTCCGAGTTCCAGGGGTGAGGATGTAGACCCCCACCCTCTTGATTGGGTTTGGCAAAATGGACAAACATTGGTGTGATCATTTTTAGAAAATGCAGTCTGCCATTCTGCTGCCATCCCAAGTTCAGTTGCCCACATCAAGCATTTGAGTGCCTGCCTCTGAGCTTGGCATGTCCCCTGCCCTGCTTGGCTTTGGGCTGAGCACCAGCCTGGAAGCACTAGGGATAGGACAGTGAAGCATCAGGTGCCCTTAGTGGCTCCTTCCCATCTCCTTTCTTATGCTTTGTGGGTCTTCAACAAAGACTCTTGGAGATATTAAGACTTTACTAAATACATAGCTTCAGACCCTTTAGGACTCTGGGCTTTTTAGAAGAGCTACAAAGGGGGACTTAGCTGTAGGAGTAGGTGATTAAGCTACCTCTCAAGTTATTTCCTGCCATAGGAGTGCAGATCGAGTTCTAGAAGAGCAACACATGTTCAAGGGTTGGGTTAAAATGGAGGCAGCATCTGGATTCATCAGACAGATTCTCCGAATGACTCGAGTTCTTAGAAGGGAGGTGTGGGTAGGAGAATCCCCATGTGGCAGCCCTGGAGGAAGCTGCTTGGATACCCTGCAAGAGAGAAGCTGTTCAGTTGTAGGAGAGCACAAAGCTGCAGCACCTTTGGGAGGCTTCATAGAATGCAAGCTGTTACCCATGGCCTCTCCGGAGGAGCCAGTGTCCTAGGGCCCAGCTGTTCCCGCCCAGCGTGGCACGTCTCTAATGGGCAGTCTTTGCTCTGGAGCTCCCGTTGGGTTTGCTGAGACCTTACTGGATCCGCATCATGATGGCGGGCTCTCCACCCCACACCGGCATCACCCACTCTTGCTATAACCTGCTTTCACACCTAACTCCTGGGTCTTCCAGTAGGTAGCTGCTAACAAACGGATCCACTCCAAGGGGGTCAGTAGGGCAGCCGGCATGGAGTATAGAAGTGATTGTCGTGTGTCTATTTCCAGACAAACACCAGCAATAACATTATGCCCAGTTGTCACGCCAGTCCCTGTTTAGCCCAGCCCCCCTCTATCAGGGGCATGCCTCTTCCGGTGGCCATGTTGGCCCAGGGAGGTTCTGCCCCAGCTCCTCCCAAGGAATCTTGGAAGCATAATTGCTGACCCAGGATGTGCTGGTGCTGAGTTTATCATGACGCTAAATGCCAGCATTCTTCCTTCAACTCAAGAGCCAAAACTAATATAAACACCCCACTCCCCATTTGTTAGCCTAATGCCATCCGCAATCTGATGGGGCCTGACCCCATCTGAGCCTGATTTATGGCCTTACTAACAGATGCTATGGCTGAGAACTGAGCCAGGCATCTGACTGAGGGGGAAGATGGTTCAAGAGAAATGGCAGCGTCCCCTCCTCACCTTGGGGGTGGGGCAGTGCACAATCTTCTTTCCCGTCTACCCAGCAGGGTCCCCAGCTTCTTAATCTCTTTGCTGAATAACAGAGGCTATCTATTTAGGGCAGACAAATATTTATGGATCTCCTCTTTTCTCACCTAAGTCTGCTGATCTGGGAAAGAAAAAGCAGTTGCAAAGCATGGGTCAGGGGCATAAGGAGGACGTAGGTGAGGTCTTACTCCCTTCTCCCTGATTATGAGGAGTCCTGGATCCTTTTTAGCAAAAATTTCATGATAGGATTGTGGGCAGCACTCCCACCAAGTCAGGATGTAGAGAGCCATGTATTTTTCTCTTTACAGTCAGATTTTTTTCCACATACATATAGAAAAGTGCACACGCAAGTATAGAGCTCGAGGAGTTTTCATAGTGTGAGTGTACTTGTGTGCAGCCATAATTACACACAAGTCACCATTAGGTTAAGATTAACATTCTTTTTAAGGATGTGTTTAAGAGTTGGCCCCAGGCTTTCTTTCCTATAGGCAGAAAACTCTCGCCTGGTTCACTTAAGGTGTTACTTTGCAGGTTTTTAACTACCTGGTAGAGGAGGTTTTCAGCATAAGGAATCAGAGCTGGTTGTAGCCTGGGGCCATTTGCAGTCTGGACTCTCTGGCATCCTAGTGAGCAATTCTGCCCCTTCTCGCTGTCCTCACTTCCAGCCCCATCACATGGGCTGCTTCATGCCAACGTTTGCTCTTAACTGTGGATCTAGATCAACCCAGGTTTGAATCCCTTCTCTGCCACAGTCTTAAAAGTGTCTGCCCATTTCAAAACTCAGGAAGTGGAGGCTAGCGGTTATATCTAGGCAACTTAATTTCCACAGGGCTGGACACCAAGCAAGACAACCACATGAGCAATGTGGGTCACCCATCATAAGGTCCATTCTGAAGTTTGGGTGAAAGCTTGTAGGAAGCAGTCTCAGAATCCACTAGTTGGGCAGCAAGGAAGTGGGGCCAGATAGGCAAGGAAGCACACAAGGTCTTCGTATCAAGCTAAGCCCACAGGGTACAACTGACTTGGTTCTACAGGCCAGCTCCAGAAACTGGGTAAATCATCTCAGGTTGGCCTCATGGTGGTGAGGAGCCGGACCATTTATACACCTGCAGCCATCAGTCATCTGTCAAGGCACTTCTGGCACCCCCCATCCCCCACTGTGTGCACCCTAAACCACCTGAGGTCCATCCTCCGAGAAGATGCAGGTAGGTGCTGGCTGTTACAAGTGGAGCTGCTCCAGGAGCCAATGGGTTTGAACATGGCAGAGACACACAAGGGGACATAGACAGCACTGAACACCTGCCTCACACCCACTAGGGCATGCTACAAGGACTGAAGAGATTGCCAAGATGCTAGATAATTCCTGCTATATAGCTCATTAAGAGGCCACTGTGGGGTTGAGAGTCCAGATCCCTGTACCCTCACCAGCCTTTTGAGCCACAGATTACTTGCACCACCTTACCTGTGGCTTTCATTGTAGACAGAGCCACAGCCAGAGAACGACGTTCCGATGAAAATTAAGGACCAAACTTACTAGACACTTACATTTTTTAAGTCAGCATTGTTGGCAGGGACAACAGTTGTGGAATTCGTGGTGATGGTCACTTCTCTTGCTGCTCTGAGAACCCGAGAAGCATAGAGCAGTAGCAGCCACAGTAGGTGTGGTGGTAAGACCAGAAAGGACACCTGCATGGAGACCATCTCCTTATGACCAAGTCAGGCAGAAGAACCACAATAAGAGTTGAAAAAGGCTCCAAAGAGGCAGTGGCCACCCTAGAGCAGAGAGCCCCAATGGTAGGGAGGATCCTACAGCATTCTAGACACAGGATGCTGTCAATCCTCGTTATACTTGAACAAAGGCCAAGAAATAGGCTGGCAGCAGGATAGGACTGGGTGTGATTATTCAGCTTGCCTCCAAAGATCCACTCATTCTACCATTCTTCACCCTGTTCTATGCTCTGACAGGATCACCCATTTGTATTTGCCTGGAGGATAGAGGGAAAGACATCCACTGCTTCTCTTGCCAACACCTGCAGGCACTGCTCACTGGTTGTAAGAGGAGAGAGGTTGGGGTATTTAGTCCCTTTCCTCTAGGCCAGTCTTTTAGGACTTCAGCTCACTATCAGGCCACAGGGTCATTGATTATTTCCCCTTCCCTCTGGATTCTGAGAGGAAGGAAGGAAGAAGAATGAAGCCCTGTGGCTATAACAGAGGGAAGACCATCTGCCTTTGGTTCCCTCAACTCTGCCCATGTCAAAGAAGTAGTCATCTAATGTGGGTTGGATCTCCAGTCAGGGCCCCAAGAGAGATAAAGGCTATTTTGTTGTCAGGATTCAATGCCTATAGCATGCAGGCTGGTAAGAAGGGTACAGCATAAACAGTCTCCTACGACAACTAGGTCAACCTTCCTGACCGAGAAGGGAACATCACCACATGAAGAAACTAGGACTCGAAAGGTTGTTCTTCCAGATGAACCAGGATGAAAGCTTTGGTACACAGGAACATGACTCAGAAATCGGAGATCCCCAAGCACAGAAAGATCATTCCATCCATTAAAGGAGTACAGAGAGTCAACTCTTCCTTGATACGACCTCCTCAAGAGAAGTTCCTGTCCATGCCTCTTTGGGATCATTAGGATCAATTTGCCCTCGCAGTGATCCAGTCTCTGGGCAGAGGGCCAGAGTAGCACTTTACTCATAGCAGAGTCTACTCCTGGATGCACTTAAGACCACTTTTGGACTTCAAACAACAGGAGAGTCCCTCCTGAGATTCTACAGAAGAGCCTGACCTCGCTTCTGAAGTCAAGGATATCCCGAGCAAGGCTCCACTACTGGGAACTCAGTTCTGTGATCTCAAGGATATCCAGGAGAGCTTGCTCCACTGAATTTATGCAGGGCTGGCCAGAATCTGATGTCCTCATACCTCGTTTGAGATTATCTTGCTTCTGTTCCTTCTGTCTCATTAAAGCACAAAGCCTATCGAGAGGTCTACCTCCCCACTTCTGGAAAATTCTATCATCTAAGAATTCCTGAGGCTGGAATTCCAGATGGTGCCGACCATTCAATGTTTCCATTGTCAACTAAATCCTATCTCCTCAGACATCCAAGAAATTTCAAAGGAGAAACACATTCAACTGGACTCAGAAGCCAGATTCTCAACACCAAATCCTCAAAAGACACTTAGCCAAGTGATTGCAGGGTGAGTGCAATGTTTCTGCTGGTCATTCTCCCTCACTTGCGATGGCACATCTTGTTTCACCTTCCAACAAGAGGAGCATAATGCTCCTTGACCAACTATCATACCATGGAATCAACTTGAACTACCAAGTGACACAATTCCAGTCTAGCCTCATGCTCATTGACTGAGGCTCCACCCACCCTCACTTGATCCATGCAGGTCTACTACCCACCTAATGTTTTGCTAGAACTAGAGAAGACTGCCCGAGATATCTTACGCCACTTCAAGTTGCATGGCAGAGCCATTTCACCTATCCCCCCACCCTGGCAAGACCTCATGGCTAAGTCGACCGTGATACAGAAAAGGGATCTGTGATGTACCTCCTTGACAACTCTGTAGTCTACTTTAAATGCCAACCAGAATTCTGACTCTGGAGATGGACTATGGGGCCCTGTGGGATTCCTACCATTTGTAAAATCTAGAATCTCAATGCAGTAACACCATTATCCCCAGAAGTTTCTCAGTGGATGGATTTTCTCAGCACCAGCAGGACTCTAAAGACAGAGAAAGGGAAGTGGCCAATACAGCAAAGGAGGTGTACAGAAGAGAGAGAAGAGCTCTCCTGAGAAAACCTGGCTTGCAAAGCTGACTGTTGGCTGCCACCTGGGAGCACGAATTTTGGGAGGGCCTACCATTCTATCATTAGGCACAGCGAGCCATTCTTAACTGTGCAAAGAGTGTGGTATACATTGAACATAGGCTTTTCTCTGGGAGTCTGGGATTTAGGTATATGCTAAGCAGAGGGTGGCTATGTGACCAGCCCCCAGTGAAAACCCCAGACCCTGAGTAATGAGCTTTCTCGGTAGAGCTCACTTCATGTGTCAACTCATCAGAGAGGATGAAGCACTTGCTGTGGGACTCCACCGGAAGGGGACTTTTGGAGGCTTGCACCTAGTTTCCTCCAGACTTTGCCCCATGTGCCCTTGCTCTTTATGGATTATCACCGTGAAAGGCTGCAAAGCATAAACATCCATGAATACCATTATACATAGAGTCCTGTGAGTATCCTGGTGCATCCTTGAAACTGGGTGTGGTCTTGGGGGCTTCCAGCATAGAAGGGGTATCTGACCACAGGAGTTTAGATAAGTGTGCACAGAAGTGCAGATGCCAGCGTCCATTTCCTATATGCAGGGAGATTTGCTACCTTTTTTTTTTTTTTTTTTTGAGTGGTAAGCACATGTCCCCATATTCCCTCAGATGCTCTCTCCATCTCCATCCTTGACGAGCATTGGGTTCTACAACTATAACAACGTCTGAGCTTCTTTCTTCCTTATGTGAAAACCCACACGTCCTTGTTTACTAATGTTTGCTGTTCCTTTGCATTCTCGTTGAAGTGTTATGAACAAGGAATTTTCACTTCTTTTCTTATGCTCTTACTACCACAAATATGCCAAGAGTTTACAGCTTTTCCCTCCTTTATCCTCAACGTACAAAAGTTGACGTGCTTAGGCTGTGAAGGCTACCAGGTCATCCAATACAGCATTCTTGTTAGACACCCAATTCTGCTAGTCATTTGCTGCTCTGGCCTCAGAGTTCCAGTTAATTGCAAAACTTCCGCACCGATGGACCGGTCTGGAATCATAAGAGGGAAGAAGATGTAGCTCAGCTGTCCAAATCTGGGAGTTAAGAATTCAAAATCACCCTAACTCAGAATTTGAGTGTAGAATTACCATCCGTTATATACACTAGGTTTATGTACAGTCGTATTCTTAGGATTTCCTCTCTAAGGAGGAGGCTCAAAGCTTTTCCTTATTGGGATAGCATAAGGGGGAAGGATCAAGGCATGGAAGTCTTCTGTGGTTACCTCTCAGGTCACATTTTCTAAGAGGTAAAACCTTTAGAAAAGCCTAGAGACACAGATTTTGCTTGGATGTTTCTGTGCACAGTGTTCTACTGAATGATGGTCTTGGCTATTACCACTGTGAGACTTAAAGACTTAGTGGAGACATAGTTTTACCCCAATTTATGTCAGAATTGCATTTGATTGGAGGCCAAGAACTCCAGGGACTTTATAGCCAGAACCTCACCTTACTCCACCCTCACTGCCAGCACACACACTTCAAATCATGTTGTAAATGGGCCATCCCCGTGCAGCACGAGGTTCCTGTGTGAAGCTTCCTCCCTCTATTCACTTTTTAGCTTTTACTCGTTGCCCCATCACAGTCTTCACCCAGAAGACTACCATCTGGCTGTAACCATAGGGTAACCAGTAGTTCCTGGCATGGTCTATCATTTCCAAAGCAAGAGTCACTCCAAAGAGTTTTACCATTCTCAGACGGGGCCTCGCAGGCAAGGGGAGCTTCTGTTCCAGACCTGGGCTAGACCAAGCACAACCACAAGATTCTAAGTGCCTAAGCAGGGACTGAGGAGTGTTCCCACCTTTTATTATCAATCATAATTCCCTGTATAGGAGGCTGGAAACCAATCCCATCAAGCAGTCCTTAAGTCTAGGATGGATAGACCAGCACAAGAGGAGACAGGAATGACTTTGGAAAGCCTTAAGTGGCTCACTTAATGAGCCTTAGGCTTTTTTAAATGGTGTTTTAATATTTTGCTTTGAGAATTTTTTGTACAGTCTTGAAACCAGTCTTGCCAGTCATAGCTGATAAGCGTTTTCCCCTATTAAAGGGCTTTTCATTTTTGTATGATCTTCCAAAAAGCAGAAGTTCTTAATTTTGATAAAATATAAATTTGAGGTTTTCTTTTAGAAGTTTCATATAGTTAGGTCAATGAACCAGTCTGACTTAATTTTTGTATGTATCATGACATAAATCAAGGTCCCCCTTTTGCACATGGGCAGTTATCCCAGTAACATTTGTTGAAAAAACTAGCCTTTTTCCATTGAACTGCCTTTGCGACTTTGTTTTCAAACATTCGATTCACCTCTGACATGTGGGTCTATTTCTGGATTGTTCCATTGATCTATTTTTCTTGATGCCTATAGACTTTCGATTACAGTAGATTTATAGTTAGGTACAGAAGCATTTAGGAGTTACATCCTTTCAAGAAATCAATCTTTTACTATGGAAGGAAGGGCTTGCTTCATACCTGGTAAGTATTCCTTGTTCTAAAATCTGCTTTGATATGGATATTGCCACTCCAGAATAAGCTGGGGAAGTTGTAGGGTTCACCTTATTTCCCTTCTATTAGGGGTCACCTGGACCCCTTGCTATCAAGTGTCTGAAAATTATAAACTATAAAGTTTTAGTTTTTCCAGGTGGCACCTGGACCCTGTTACTTCATTTTGACAAGAAGTCTAAACTTGTCTCCTACAGGAATATATATATTTTATAATATAGGATTTTTCTTTCCCAAAGATATGGGATAAGGTCTTCTCCTAGGACCCCTGGAAAGACCTTTCACAGCAAGATTTCCCAGTTCAGAAAATTTTTTCAAGGCTTCAAGGAAGTAGCCCTTAGCCATTAGTATTTCTAGTCTGTTATCAACAGTTGCCATGCTGTTCATTAGATCTTCTGAATTTATTCCTCTCGAATAACTGAAATTTTGTACCCTTTGACCAACATCTTACCAATGTTAACTCTTGACTACCTTCTGTGTTATGTAATTGCTTAAATGAGTGAGAGAAAGAGCAGGGCTTTTGTTGATATTGAAAGAGCAGACCTAGGCTGACCAACTCCATCTTGTTCTGTGTCTTTCATCTTGAGTGACGATGTCCCCAGCGTGGCCGCAGGAAGAAGCTCCCGCTCAAACCTCAGACCACACCTCCTCCCCTTGAGTAACTTCCCGCTCCCCTGTTCAAACTTCCTGATCAAACCACGCCCGCCCGGCAACCTGCCTGAAGGGACTCTGACCTTTCCCCAGCCAATCGGCTAGCAAGCCAATCGGCTAGCAAGCCAATCGGCTAGCAAGCCAATCGGCTAGCAAGCCAATCGGCTAGCAAGCCAATCGGCTAGCAAGCCAATCGGCTAGCAAGCCAATCGGCTAGCAAGCCAATCGGCTAGCAAGCCAATCGGCTAGCAAGCCAATCGGCTGAGGCCACGACCCTTCCCCAGCCAATCGGCTGAGGCCATGATCCCTATAAAACCTTTGTGCTTTTGAAACATGCTTGCTCTCTCTCCGGTATCTCACCGCTGTGTTGGTGCAGGTAGGTGATTGAGCTCGAGCTAGCTCGAATAAAGGCTCTTTGCTTTTGCATCTGACTCGGCTCCCTGGTGGTCTTTGGGGATCACGAATTCTGGGCATAACAATATTTGTCAGCTTTATCTTAGCCAGATTGCCAAGGATGAAATTAAGAACCCCTAAGAGTTATTCAGGTCTGTAGCCTTATAAGCAGTCTTCAGAATAACATGGTCTTTGGTGCTTTTAGTTTGGAAAGCAAACCGTCGACAATTCCAGATCCCGCAGATGCAACCCCAGTTACCAATATCCCCCCAAATCCAACTTCCATGTTGCTGTTGCCACAGGTTCTTTGGGGAAAAGAACCAAGACTTCAAATAAGGTCCTGATGACACCAGCTTAAAATCTCAGATTCTCAAATCCCTTGGACTAGAAGATCCTACCAACCTGAGCAAGCCCTATCAGCTGTGGCTCACAACTGTTGAAAGAGGAAAAAATGATTTAAGCAGAGCTGTTAGTAAGAAGGAAGGTTGTCATTTTACCCTATTAAAAATTGGTTACTAGAGGTTTTCCTTCCTTTAAACTTTAGATCTGAATGAAATAAAAGCCAGGGACTTTATAGATAAAGTCAACAGAGTTGCTACAATATTACCTGAACTCCTAACACTGGTCAGAAGTTACTGGTGGCTTTGCTTCAAGGTTACTCTGGGCTTTTCAGAGATTGCATATATTGAAATAGCTTCTTAGGCTTCTCTCCAGATCTTTGCTGGGTGGTCATGAGCTCTGATAAGAGCAATACCTTTTCTTCCAGGGAAATAGTTATGTGGAAAGAGGATCATGTAAGGAGCTTATAAGAAACAGGATCTTAACATCAGCTAGAAGTTGCTACTTCAGGATTCTTTGAGCCAGTCTAGAATTTCAGTAAAATTAACAGGAACCATGGAAACCAGTGGAACAAAAGCAGATAGCAAACTAAAGTCTATAGGAATAGCAACCAGGATCAGATCAGAGGCAATTTGGGGAAGGCTCTAGATCTGAGAGCATACAGTGACTGAATCCAAGATAGGAGTCCCAGTGGTTCACCTACAGATAACAGGTCTGCCTTTGAACCTGTGAGCTTGTCACTAAAACTATCGTATCTGTGAAGAATTCCTTCAAGAAAGTGTTGTTTTGTTAGTAGTGCCCCCAAATGGTGACAACCTGTATTTCTGGTTGAGAACAGGACACCCCTCTCCACTAGATTCAGGCAGTACCAAAGAAGTCTATCCCTAAACAAGGTTCATAAAGGGACCTTGGGCAGAGGGACCCAAAGCTACATGCAAGCATTAGGAAGTGACCACGTCATAGCTTGCAGGGCCCCATTAAGAATGGAACACTTTTCACTCAAAAGAACTTCCTTAGGAAGGTGCCATTCTGTTCCAGAGAACAGAGCTGGTGTTCTAGAAAGAGTCTTAGCCATTCACAGCCTGACCTTGTTTACATATGCCCAATCTCGGTATCCCACATACTGCTGGAGAGGCAAAGGTCTCTTCCATTGTAGACTTGGGCCACAAAGACGAACCATGGCAATTTTCCAATCCCGGCTTAACCATCACTCCCTCAGAGTCCATATCACCAAGTACATCACAAATCTCTTTCAGTAAAGCTATAGATCAAGTCACTTATTCTAGCTAACTCTAAGCCTGGGGCAAAGAACCCACAGTGCTTATATGGTGACACAACCTTAAGAAATCCCAGTGGCTGGTCACGAAAGCCACTCTACCGAACCATATTCTATTCAACCAGTTCAGGAGGAGCTAGAGACATTCACAAAATCAGTCCTTCAAGAAGAGGGAAGGCATGTTAACTCCTGTAAAAGAGAAGCTACACAACTAGCCTATTTTATAGCAACTTTACCAAAAGAATTTCAATTCCTGACCAGAAGATACCATCAATGTTGCAAAGACTAGATTACAACACATGCCAACATCCTTTCTCCTAAGCAGTTGGATGAGGATACCCACAGCTTCCTACTGGTTTCAGACTTGCAGACAGTTACCAAGTCAAAGGCTAATGACAAACCACAATCTAACATTGAGGATAAAAGTTCTATTGTAATTTGAAGGGTCTCAAAACCAGATGTATAGTGAGATGGGAAACCTAGTGGCCACAAGGAGCATCTGTAATGAGCCAACAGGACACAGTCTGGGGATCAAAGAGGACTTCACAGAGCTATTCAGAGGAAGATCTATATTCTAGCTTCATTAACAAAACCATTATTTGTCTGAGTGGCTCTGAGTTGAGGTTATTTGTCCCCCCCACCACCACCAAAAAAAAAAAAAAAAAAAACAAAAACGGAGACTGAACAAGTCAAGGGACCCTGACTACACTGGACAACTCACAAAAATGCCATACCCTGTTGGACTCCAACTTCAAGGAAAAAAAAAAAAAAAAAAAAAAAAAAAAAAATCAAACCTTTTTTTTTTTTTTTTTTTTTTCAGAGGAATTGGATCCAAAGCTAATCACAGAAAAATGTAGTGTTAAGGTTAGAATGTGGGGGTGCCCAGGTAGCCCAGTTGGTTAAGGGTCTGACTCTTGATTTTGGTTCAGATCATGAGCTCATGGTTCTGAGATCGAGCCCTGCATCGGGCTGTATGCTGGGCATGAAGCTTGAGAGGTTCTCTCCCCCGCTGCCCCTCCTCTACTTGCACACTCAAAAAAAGAGGTTAGAACTTGGGTTTTCTAAAGGTACACGTTCTCAGCCTCAGAGTTGTTAAAAGATTAAAATGACCAACCCAGACAAGATGCCCAACAGACCCTAAAAGGGTGCTGGAGACTGTGGGGCCTCTGGGTAGCATCTGTCCTGAACAGTCACCATGTGAGCAGAGTAGGGCCCTCGGAGTACAGGGCACTTAGGTGAGCACTTCCACGAACTCCTAGGACAGCTAGGGACAGGCAATACACATACAGCTTCATGAATTCGCACCTCACCAGGACCACAGGTGTGGTCCTAGGCACTAGTGCAGCAGGGCCCTCAGTGTAGGGGCCTCTTGGCCAACCTAGATGGCCAGGCCAGAGTGCACCACTATGCTGGAAGCTGCAGGGCACCTGGGTGCCTCTTGGCCAGTATGTTCACCATCCACAGTTAGCTGCAGACCTTGAGATGCATGTACTTGCAAAAGTTGTAGGGCTGTTTTGGGTTACAGCAGACACCAGGGATGCACCCCTTGTCCCTGACTCTGGGCTTCATTCTGGGAATGCCACTGAATGCCAACGCCCTTCAGGGAGGGGTGGGACATAATCAAGAAGGGAAAGATAGGGTCCCTTCCTTTCCCTGGGGAAGGCCAGGCTCTGGCTTGAGTCCTGCCTTACTGTCTCGGCCCAGGAATAAGTCCAGCTAGACCGGGAGACTTGAAACGGACCAGCACTTTGCCCTTGAAGTGAAGGGGCAAAGATGAAAGCAGGGCTGCAAAAGAACAGTCTAGATCTAAAGTTTTACTCTGGACAGTTGAATTTAAAGTGAATTCATATTTATGTTTTGGCTTTTTAGGAAAAAAAAGAGCCAATCTTCAAGCTCCTAGCTTGTTTCCTTGACTCATGGCAGGGTGGGGGTATGGTATCTCTTCTTGTATATGGTCATTTCTGCTTATGTATTTTCAAACACAGGACCATCATCTCATGAACTTAGATGTGTTTAGGTTTGGCAAAAAGGTGCTTGGGGGCACTCGAGTCAATAGCTAGGACTTGGCTTTCAGAGAAGTTGCCGTATGGTAACAGGGGACCTCAGAGGTTTGTAGCCCCCCACCTCCCTGCCCCGGGAAAGACCAGGATCAAATAACTCCTTACACCCACTTAAACTAGGGTTTCAGAAAGTTTCAGAGGCCGTGGAATACAAAAATGAAACTGGCAATTGGGCAGATGGCAGTCAAGATGACTGAAAGGCCGGGACCATAAGTAGGAGGCTCTCGATCTACTCACTGGCAGGCTCACAGATCTGCACTGAGGAAAGAGATGCCTGAGCCCCCATAATCAGGACAGCAAATGAAAATGAGTTTTGAATAAATAGGAGTTTAACCCAAGATCCCGTGAACTCATCTTTAACACCTATCCCAGAATAACTGCAGCCTTGAACACCACTTGGCTCCCCTCAGGTAGTCCTAGAAGCTTTAGAGGGATGACATTTTGACCTAATTGGAAAATGGGAGTTTTCAGGGATTTCACGTCTGATTCTAGACTCACCCTATACACTTCAGTGCAATGGGTCTTTGTAGCCCAGCTTTTGATTCAATGACACATTGTAGGCAGAGACCAGAACAAGAGAATCGCCACCTTCTGTCTATGTTTCTCCGTTTTACATTAGCCACAGTTCTTGGATCAGGTGAGGCAGACTAGGCCATCGTAGGTACTTCCAGAGCCTGGAGTAGGAGAATGAAGGAATGCAGGTCTCTCTAGAGGCTGCAGCATGATAAAGTCAGGCTGGTCGTGTCACAGGTTCTCACACAGAATGTTCTAAGGGACTCAAAACCATATAACACAGGAAAAATAGGACTTCTTCCATGAACAGGATGTTTTCTGTAACAGTACCATGTTAAGTGAACATAACTCAACATACCTGTTGAGGTGCTACCTGTGCTATTAGACTCAGTTTCCAGCCACAACTGGAGTCTATAGCTCTATTCCTGTGCATGCTGAGGGCACTCAAACGTGATCCAGGGATCAAAGGGTGTGAGTTGGGATGACCCATCACATTGTGTCCTATCCCTAAATGCAGAGATTGTGCTAGATTAGAGGCCTTGGTTCCAGGATAGGTAGGTGATAGGTCTGCCATGGTACACAGTAAGGGGGTACTTGCCATCAGATTCATGGGAACCAGGTGGCAAGGACTAGGCTCCCCACTCACCCATGAACTAGCAGGCAGAAACAGGAGTTCTACCTCCAGGGGTAACCGGGCCTGGCTATCATCCAGCAAGAGCTATTGCTATACAACATGGGCGTGGAGGAGGAGGTCTGGAACTTATAGTCACTGGGGCATCAGCAAATGTAGCAACACAGCCTGACAAAGGCAAGGCAACCAAGGCTCAGATTCCTCCAAGATGAGGGTCTAGGTCACTCCACCATGCAAGTATAGGCTGGCAGTGGGGGAGATAAAGTTAATCGTAGTCTCAGCTTTAGCAGTAGAGACAATAGGTGGTTGGTTTTACTAGCTTTCTCATTTGCACCCTTTTCAGTCATTAAGCACATGCTGCCCTGGCACCTCCAAGTGGAGGCTGGTCATTGTGGAACACAGGAATGGGAGCCGCCCAAGGGGCACACTGTTGATTCTTCAGGGGACCTGAGCTGTGGCCCCTTGGCTCACCTCCATCAGTGCATATGGTAACTGTCAATCACAGCTGACCTGAAATCAGGTGCTAACTCAAGAACGCACTGATTTTTCTTCAAAGCTGTGAGAAGTGACAGTATGCAGGGTAGCCTGGAACTCAAGAAATTAACCTCTTCAGAGGGCTTTCAGCCAACAGCAACTGAGTGCACAGATGAATGCCCCAGCCTCCTGTCCTCGGAGGTAGATTCTAGATGGCAACGTGGAGCATCCCCTCAGGATGAGCTCCAGTTGCCCACAGCTGTGACCAACTTGTCACATTTTTACTGGTGTTTCCTCCATCCTGGCCCCTCTCTTCATCCTTGCTATTGGCTCCCTGGAATCAGATTCCAAATAAACCTCCTGCCCCCAAGTCTGAATTTTGAGAGAAATAAAAATTGAGGCAGGGAAGGAGGAGAAAAGGAGGCCAAAAGTTTCCCAGGTATGGCCCCACACGACAGGTAGTTTAAAAATGTGGATATGGGTACCACATTCCCAGTACATAAATTAGAAGAAACCCCAACACTGGAGTTGCCATAACCCCACATGGGAAAAGTATTGGGGCTGTTCATCACTAACCTATTTCCTATCTTCAAAAGCTATCCTGCTGCCCAAGGCCAGCAAGAGGTCCAAAGGTATGGAGAGGACCAGTGCAGAAGTTCTCTGAAAGCAGAGACTCTTTGTCCCCACCACTTTTATATTGGTTTGAGGAATACACATGAAGCTTGCTCTCAAAATCCTTCAGTGTACCATCCTACACATGGAGGATTGAGAGGTTGTCAGGATGCATTCATCCGAGTCCAAAGCCCAACAGCCTCATAAGAGGGAGGGAGATTGGTTTGCACACCCGCTACAGCAGGGAGGGACTGGTGTTGAACTACACCCAATGACTGATGTGATAGTACAGAGGCCCCGCCATCTTGATCTGGCATAGGACACGCTGACACTTCTTGATCCAGAGCTCTGTGCCAAGTTGGCCAAGGCTTGATCAGGTCTGCACTGTGGTTTCACACTTCCCCCTCAACCCAGTCCTGCTTCCCTGCCCTTTTCACAGGTGTCAATCCTAACATCATGTCATGGTCCTACCCCTCACATATCTTGGCCTCTCCATCATGGACTGGCCTTGAATGGCAAGTAGCCCAAGGGCATGGAGAGGACTCGGGAGTGGAATCCTCTCCTCAGAACAGGTGTTTCTGGACTCCCCACCTCCTGCGATAAGGGTTTGCTTTCCCTTAGAGGTGGTCTCATATCCCTGCACAGGCTGGGACTGCTCTGCAGAGAGAGACTCAACAGGGGGTGTTGAAGATCCAGCCAAGGTCCTGTTCAACTATCTCTTGGGAAGCAGGAAATGAAAACTCTAGGTCCCTCTTGCTAAGCTGGTGCTTCCTTGCCTGCTTTGAACATGGACATAAGCCCAGCTGGGCCATGGGTTTTGAGGAGAGGACACTCCTTTGACCTGAAACATAGGAACAAGAGTGGAAAGACACTTTGGAGCTGTCACCCCCTTTTGCTATCTAGATGACATTTGATAATTTTAAGATGTTTTGGGGGTAATTCCAATTTCATAGGATTTTTAACCTCACCTGAAGGAGTCATTCTAGCACATGTTCTCTGCCACGATGGTACTCCTAAAATGGTAGTAATGAGACTAGAGTATTAATTAGTATGAGTTCAAATCTTTTCTAGGATACCAGAGACCAGAGCATATCATGCCATGTGGCTTCAACACAAGCCCCAAAGACATGTACCTTTCCAAATCCACTTCATAGAATAGCACCAGGAAGTAAGCAGCTAGTGACCCAAGGAAGGCTTCCTATTAATGGTCGAAAAGGTTACAGCATTCAAGTCTTTGTAAAAACCTGTAGGACGACGGTCTTTGGTTTGCCTAAACCCCCTAATAAGATTGCATATATGTGCACACAATTGTGTGCCCACATCTTTTGCACAAATCACTCAGTGGAAAACAGGGGTCCCAATTCAGAAAGGGAGAGGGCCTCAAACCCAAGGTGATGCCAGCCAAGGTGCTCTCAAGGGCCATGTACTGACCCTAATTCTTCACATTCTGGATAAATTCAAAAGGGCAGATACTAGCAAGAATTCACAAAGGCATGAGGATGTCCTTGAAACTCTAGCCACACTGCTCTGCAGATTTCTCCTTCTGCCTGGTTTTGAGCTTGTAGCTATTAAAAAATAAGAAATGGTGGAAAGCTTTTAATGAGACAGGTTTTCTCTTGATTCAGCCACCACTCCCGCTATACTCCCTTCCAACAGACTCAGTCCAACTGAATTACTAAGGGTATCATCTCTTTAGTCTTTAATAAAAAAATTTTTTTTAATGTTTAGGAGAGCGTGAGCACATGCACATGAGCAGAAGGGCAGACAGACACACACCACACATTGTCCAGAGCAGGCTCCAGGCTCTGAGCCGTCAGCACAGATCCCTACACAGGGCTCAAGCTCACGATCTGTGAGATCATGACTGGAGCCGGTGTTGGACCCTCAACCGACTGAGCCACCCAGGCACCCCTCATCTATTTAGCTTTGCCTTGCTTGCCTATCAAGTTGGGGCTCCACCAGTGCTATGAAAAGTTTTCACCATTAACTCTAACTGAAGGTTGGGTCTACTGTTGCTTAGATAGGACCATGAGATACTTGTTCCTAGATGGCTGAGCAGTTATCAGGAAAGTCTTCCCAAGCCTCAACAGTTTCAACGTTTTGGTTCTTGTCTGATCGATCCAACAAAATCTCAGAATCCCCAATTTAAAAAATTCCATTCTGTTTTGGTTTCTGTGGCTTCTGAGAGAACAGATCTACCTCCACTAGAGAACACAGAATTTCAATATAAAAAGCTTCCCTTGTGATCTTAAGGATTTCCATCAACTAAGGGAATCATCCCATTGAGTACAAGGAATAGGGCCTTAGAGACCACCAGATTCAGATGCAAATTCTGGTTCCCGCACATGTATCAGGTGACATGTGTATAGGTTCCGAGCCTGACCCTAAAATCCTGATATGGAAAATAGAGTTTTTCCATGCCAGGAATTTTATAGCTTAAAAAAGCATAGAAGCCATCTAAAAAATGAGCTTCTAGTATCTAATATATCTAATGAATGAAGTCATTTTCTTCTAAAGTTTTGCTGAATTATTCAAAGTGAGAAAATAACTGGATTTTGGGTCATGGTCTAGCTCCAGTGACCACATAGACAGGATGTCTAGTTTTTCAAAACTGCTTTAATATTATGGAAGCCAGATAACTCAGTCCACATCACCATTGCCAAAAGGGATTTTCCCCCACCTTGGGAAGTAGCAGTACCAGCTTGGAGCCCAGATTAGTTTGGACCAATTCTGAGTTATGTAACCTTGTCAAATTCCTACCTCACTGGGTAAATACACATAGGGTCAGACTGGTTCTGCCTATTAATAAACCACTATGAATTTCAAGTGCCAGAAAAATCATCCAGAGGAAAGGTATTTATCTGCTACCTCAAGAGAACTTGTTTATTTTAGATCCCAGCTATTTGACAAACCCTCTTCTGAAACCAGCCTGAGGTCCCAACCACTTGCCAAATCTCATCTATAAGAGACTGTTAAGGGCATAAGTGCCTAGTATATGGTCTTGGGATAAACCCACAAGGGGTCTCATCTGGAGAACTGGGCTATCAGGTAACATTAACTCCTACAAATCTGAGACTTCCAATAGCAGACAAGTCCCTGGTCCTCAGTAGCTTCCAAAGGAACCCCCTACAACATCCTGATGAGGACTGGTTCAAAGCCCCCACACAACAGACTCCCTGTCTACTTGCCCAGGAACTTCCTTTCTTATTGATACTATCTTCATGATTCAGGAATAGCTTCTAAGGATTATAATTTTGAGTGGCTGGAGGTATTGTTTGTTCTTTAACAAACCTTTAGACACAGAAAAGCCTAAGAGGGAAAATTAGCTCTTATATCCCAAGTCTGGCCAAAAGTTACTGGTTACTCTGTCTCCAAACAGGCCACACTGTAGACCTCTGGGAAGTTTCTAGTATGGGTAGAAATATATGGAACAATCAAATGGGGAATCCAAACACTTATCTCTCCCAAAGCAATTCCTCCATATCAATAAGGATGGGCAAGAAACAGTCACATAGAGCCTTAATGATGAGCAGTCTGGGGGCACCCGGGTGGCTCACTTAAGTGTCTGACTTTGATTCTGGCTCAGGTCATGATCTCACGGTTGTGGGCTTGAGCCCGCATTGGGTTCCTCGCTGAACGTGGAGCCTGATTAAGGATCTCTCACTCTCTGCCCCTTTCCTGCTTGCACTTGCTCTCTCAAAAGAGAAAAGGGGGGAGTTTGGTAATGCCCCTGGAAAGGCTTAGAACAGCGACAAAGCCTCTTTTGTAGCCATGAGATCATGACCACTTCCAGGCTTCTGGAATTGAAATGAACCCTTCAGTACAAAGGCCTTGAAGATGTTGCTTTCAAGAAAGATTATAAAACCCTACAGCAGTGGCCTCAGTGAATTTTGTGACCCATCTGAATCTAACTCAAATATTTAGATCAAGATAGTACAGGTTATGTGGTCAAGGCCTCCCTGGAACCAGATAGCTGGGTCTACCTTAAATTGGATTATCAGGTAAATAGAACAATCCAGCATCAAGGGAGATAGATTGCTCTAGAAGAGATTAGCTACACACAATCCCTCACCCTAAGGTCAGCATATTGTGCTCTGTGTTCAGAAACCAGGTTTACTGGTAAGACTAGAATATGGAGGGGAAGAAAAAAGGAACCAGATACCGCCAACCAGCAAGACACTCAGGTGAGGCTATGATAAGATTCACAGTTGCCCCTGCAGAGTTAGCCCCCCATGACTGAGGGGCTCTTATCCTATCCCCAAGTCCTTGGCGGTACAGATACAGGAAAATCAACACCTTTACCATCACTGGGATCTGGCCTAAGATGTTCCTCACCCCTCCAAGTGACTCTTGCTCCTGACCGGTGATAGAGGGGAGATAGAAAAACTAGGAAAAAAAAAAAAAATACCTGCTTATTCTGAAAGTAGAGACCAGAGAAGATTTTAAATGGAGGAACATGTTCTAGGACAATGTGAACACTCAGTAAGAAGTACAGAATGGGAGGCTTAGGGCAATCAACCATCTTTAAGTAGGTGATAATTCTTTCAGTGCTACAAAAAACAGTTATGCAGCCATAAGACGCTATGGAGGAAATTTACACATCACTAAATGAGGCCCATCTGAAAACGCTACATGCTAAGATTCCAAACAGGACACTCTGGAAAAGATGAACTTATGGAGACAGTATGATGATCAGTGGTTGCCAGGAGTTGGGGGTGGGAGGGTCAGGAGGGATGAACAGGCAGAGCACAGGAGTTTTAGGTAAGTTACTACTCTGCGTGATACTAGAATGATGAATACATGTACACTTTAGAGGTTTAGACAAGTGCATGACATCAAGAGTGAACCCCAATGGAAAGGATGGACTTTGGGTGATAATGATGTATCACTGTAGTCCAACTGGATCAAAAACAATGCTCTGGTGAAGGATATTGATAATGGGGAGGCAATGTATGTGCGGGGCAGGTAGCATATGGGAACAATGTACCTTCCTTTTAATTTTGCTATGAACCTAAAACTGTTCTTTAGAAGTCTTAAAAAAAAAAAAAAAAAGATGGTGAATAGAAATGGGAACCTATAGCCTTTAGAAGACATGTAAGACCTAGCCACCAACTACAATGTGTTGACCTTTTTTGGATCCTGATTGAACTGTCAAGAACATGTATGATCCTTAGAATTTAGAAGTTTAAAAACTGATGGGTTGTTTAGTAATGAAATTGTGGCTAGTTTTGTATGACAAAGGTCTGGTGATGGTTTAAAAAGACCATCTTTTTAAGGGATATGTATACATATTGCAATATTATGGATTAAGGCAATTGAGGGCTCAAGTTGACATGAAAGGACTCAAGAAATGAATAGGTTAGGGTGTGTATGAAACAAGATTCCCCATGAGCAGTAACTATTAGATGTGGGCACATGAGAGACTGAGCTATCATTCTGTCTAGTTTTAGGTACATCTGAAGTTTTCTACAACAAGAGTTTCAAGACAAAACAAAAACAAAAACCGCCTTTCCAACCGACTCAGAAGGCCAGAGTATTTGTATCACACATAGATTCAAGGATTCCGAGAAAGGTTTCTGGAGACTAGTTCATTGCAACTCCCAAGACCTTTTCCTGGAAATTAGAATTTGAGAATTCCATCCTTCCTGAAGTTTCACCTTGGATGGATCTGCACGCTTCTATTGTGTTTTCCTTTTTGCTAGTAAAGCTCTTGCACATGGTAGCAGGTCTGCATTTATATCAGGGAAGTTTAGGCAAAGCAAGAACCACCAACCACTTTATGAGCCTTCAGTATCAGACCCATCTGACACTATCACCCAGTGACAATGAGGAGGTTTCCCTTGTGCAACAAAAGCGAATCTGCATCTCAGGGCAGAATTGCCACCAGCAAGGGGCTTGCCCAACATAGCCAGGGGGCTCACACCAAGTCCACACTCTAGATTCCAGAGTCAAGGTGAGGAAGAAATCTGCCAAGGAACAGTGTTGCTCACAGTGACCCCAAAGGAAACAGACTGAAGCCCTGCACTCTCTCCAAGACAGACTTCCATACTCATACCCCGATTGCCACTGTCATTCCTCGTCTGAGAGCTAGTTTCAGGATTCTTCAAAGAACATGGATGGGAACCCTGGGAGACTGGGCAGGTTAGCCGGCAGGTGCTCTTTGTCCCTCTGAACTCAGGAGGTCTCAAGATCAGTTAACGTTTCCTCCTCAGGAAGATACCAGCTCTGTCCTTTCAAGCAACCAATAGCCTCCTGGTTATCAGATGCCAAGTACAGCTTCTGTAGTCTCTGCATTCGAGGTAGGGCTTTTTCTTCTAGCAAGATGGTCTAGAGTTAACAAAAGCAAGGGGGATGAGGAGGATTAAGGTAGCAAAACCAGGATATTTTAGCAGTTCTTTCAGGTTTCAGTTAGCTTTGGACTGAGTCTCCCAACTCATGATTCCCACTAACATAAGGGGCAGCTTTGTTTGGCATGAAAAAGCTATTCCTTGGCTTTCGTAGGCTTCCCCATGGAGCCAGTTGAGCTGGAAAAAGAGGGAGATGCCAGTAAGCATGAAACAGCAATGACCAAAACAAGTATCTTTTCCAAGACAAAGCCTAGAATACAAAATACAGTATCCCAGCCTTGGGCATGCAGGTTTCCCTCTAAATTTTAATGTTTGAGAAAAAGAGACAGAATACAAGCAGGGGAGTGTCAGAGGGAGACACAGAATCTGAAGCAGGCTCCAGGCTCCGAGCTGTCAGCACAGAGCCCGACATGGGCTCACAAACTGAGATCATGACCTGAGCTGAAGTTGGACACCAAACTGACTGAGCCACCCAGGAGCCCCTGCAGGTTTCTCTTTGTAAGGATTCTCTCCTTGTGGCCAGAGATGGACCTCAAAGTGTGTCACAACCTTTAGTACCCAACCCCTAGAGCTTTGACTCCAAACAGAAAATGCTACAAAGCTGGTTGTGATCTCAGATCTGACTATCCAGTCTAAGAGGCATTCAGGATTCTGTGGAGTCAGGAAACTCTGGCTCCCCCTCACCTTGGCTTCCCCCTCACTTAGGTAAGCATTAACCTTCTACATAGAATTCCCAATGATTCCATGGACAGCCTATTCAACTCTCTTCCAAAATAACAAGAATCTCGTAGTAAACATCAAAGGCAACTGTCGTCTTCAAGGCTGAGCATGGGAAACCGTGAAGGAGGGTGCAATCCAAAGCCTAGGGAGAGCAGATCTGTACCAGCCACTCAAGGATCAGAGCTCTGGAGCTATGTTCAGCTTTCTCAGGTTTCCCCTGAAGGGCAGGCTCCCTAGTTTCTACAGAGAGGTAGCCCAAGCACCAGAAACTAGCAGACCCAGAACTGTCAGACCCATCTGATAGACCTTGGTCTTTAACTTCCCTTAACACTAGTGACAGACTGAGAACAGATCTGCTTTTAGCCCTGGCGTTGATAGCTTATCTAGATCAATGTGGTTTTAAGACCAAAAGGTGGATAGTGATGCAGGAATGTTAGTGGTTTAGTTACAACTCCAAATACTTGAGCCTAAGACAGTCACAGGATACCAGGTTTAAGCTGGGTAGCTGAGAAGCAAGAAGGTCACACTTCAAAGTCCTCATCTTAGAGAATCATCACATGCTTTAATGGAAAAATCCCACGGTCCTTACTGAGAAAGAGTTGGTGTCCCTGTGAATTACATCTTGCCCATTCACATCTGGGTCTATCCATACAAGTACCTGATCCCAAAATAATGTCATGGCTGCAGTTGAGTAGAGAAGGCAAGGACCCTGTCAGACCTAGACCTGGCTACAAAAACAATGATCACCATATGCTTCAGCAGGAATATAGTCATCGATCCTTCAGTGTCCAGACTCTCAGAAGGGACACACATCACCATTCTCTGCTATGGTCACCACCTCTACTATTGGGGAAACACTGGAGTCTAGGATTGAAAACTAAACCCTAATTAGGGTTGGCACAGCTTTGGGAAATCCAAGCTGGTCAAATTTCCACTTCATCCAAGAGGGTGGGGAGGAGAATTCATCATTTGACTAGACGCCTTCATATTGGTATGACCCTCATGAACACATTTAACGGATGAAGTCTTTCAACAAGGAACTGAATTTACCATGGCAAACGCTGGCAGAAGAGGGCAGCCAGATCCCTCCTTATTGGCCAATAGTGCCGAAGGTTTCCTGGGAAGTGACAGTATGTTTCTCTATTTCCCTGCATTCTTGATGGTTTCTAAATTAAGTTGGTTAATGAGCATTTATGATCTCACCAGATCAGTGTTGCTACCACCACCAGTCCTGGACAATATGTGGTTTGTTAAGATGGGACAGGTCTTGGAACAGATTTACCCACTATTAATGTCCTCCCCCCCCCCCCCCCCCACTAAACAGAATAAAAGTGCTTAAAGAATCTAGAGGAGTTATCTTGCAGATTATCCCCCATGATATAATTTAGGAAATATTTGGTTCTGGTCCTTGCCTTGACACATAGGAAATAACTAGCTTTTTATGAGCTACTTAAGAGCCATAGGGGCATCTTTGTAATGTTTTTTTTGTTGTTGTTGTTGTTTTTCCTGAGATAGTTACAGGGCTAGAAAGAGAAAATGGGGTCTTTTGTTATTCATAACAAGCTCCTTTTAACCACACCTGGGTTTTGCTTACAAACCAAGGGGCTTAATGGGGGCTGGTTGCTATGGGAACCAACCAGGTGACTCTAAGGTAGGAACTTCCAGTCCTACCCACCCCCTCTCCACCTCCAGGGAGGGGTGAAATGCTGGAGATTATGTAATTGACTACTAAAGATCAAGTCAGTCACACCTATGTAATAAAGCTTCCAGAAGATCCCAAAAGAATGACTTCGAGGACTTCTGTGTTGGTGAACATGGGGGGGGGGGGGTATTGGAAGGAAGATGCTCCTGCTCCTGGAGAGGGTATGGGTGCTCTGTGTCCCTTTCCCCATATGTTGTCCTATGCAGTTCTTCCATCTGGGTACTCCTGTGTTCCAGCCTTTTAGAATAAGCTAGTCCTCTAATAAAAGGTCTTCCCGAGTTCTAGGAGCTGCTCTAGCAAATTAAATCAAACCTATAACCCATGGGATCTGACACTTCTTTCCAAGTAGATGGTGTCAGAATGGAGTTCAATTACAGAACACACAGTTGGTGTCAAAGAATTGCTTGATGAGTGGAAACCCCACACATGTGGTGTCAGAAGTGAAGCAGTAAGGTTGTATGGAGAATAACAGTTCCCTTCTTTAGGTTTTGGATCACTGTCATTAAAACCTTGGCCAAAATATGGTGGGAGAGGGTGGCATAGATCTTCTGAGGTTCCACCTTCCAGACAAGTGGCAGAAATGCTTGGACACGACCAAGGTGAAGAGTCTACTTGGGAGAAATGCTGTCCCCTGACCACCTCGATGTGGGCCTGACACTTCGAATATATGGAGAAAGGCAAAAACCCACAGGTGGTGTGTAGTCTTTAGCGATGAGGGTAGTTTTGACACAGGAGCCCCACCAGGCAGTTAGAAGCAAAGCTCTCACACACTCTCAAAGCTGGTGATCATGAAGCAGAACACCAGACCCTCTCCACCGGTTGCTGAAAAACGTGGCACCGGCCACAAACTTCACTCGCCTTTTATCCTGGGTTCAGGAAGACCAGTGAACCTTCATGGAGAAAGGTACCCATTCTAGGGAAAAAAAAAAAAAAAAAAAAAAGTACCTCTATCCTACCTCACATGTGTTTAAGAAAGCTGCCTTTACACAACCTCCACATCCCCTTCTCCTTGGAGGAATAATGACTAAAGAAACCTACGGAGTCATTTTCATTTCACTGCAAGGTACCCGACCTCCTATCAGGTGGTCAGTCCAGTTCATCCTAAGACAGGATTTTCTCATTACCCTTTGGTCTGTTAACCACTAAGGCCCAACTGGCCTCCAGGAACCCACAGTTGGTACATCAGGGTAACAGCTTATAATATATTCATGCCAACAGGGTAAGGAGTCCTCAGTCTCTCTCCAGATAGCTCTAAGACCATCAGAAAACAAAGATGTTCTTTAGTGTCAAGTTTCTCCAATCCCCAAATCTATGGCCAGTCTGCCCCTTCCTCCAACAGGAAGCCAAGTAGAGGCATTTTAACAGCTTATGCCATCTGTTATTTGGGAGCCAATGGATAGATGCCTATTTAGTGGTGATAGTCCATCATCCTTTGGGAATGTCCCCAGAGAGATACCCTCACATCAATAGATGTGAAAGAAACCATGTTCAGGGACAGCCTTAATGAGGTGTTCAGCACTGCCTCTAAAAAGGCTTCAAGCCACCACGAAAACCCTTGTTGTCTCTTGCCCAAGCTCTTCCCTCCAAAGGCCTTCAAGCAAAGGAAACTATGGCAGTGGGCTTGTTTACTCTAGCCCATTGAGTTCTTGAAATTGCTAGATCAAGGCACCTGTTACATAGAGGTCTCAGAGATACAACTGGTTGGGCTCATCTGAAACTTAATCAGGTACCCAAATCTATCCAACCTCAAGGGAGATCCATCCTTCTCTTCTGGTTACCCACATGCAGTATTTAAGAGTCCTCTTACTCCCAAAAGGGCTCTTCCCAGCTGAGTTCCTCTTTCTCTTGTTTTCTGGCACATTGGAGATACAGGCTAAACCATAGGCTGGCCAATGAAACTATCAGTCTTCTAACTGCCCTTCCCTATAACCTTTACCACGTTTGACAGTTCCTTCTGGCCTGATCTTCTCCATATTCTGTTGGATAGGAGGTCAGTTCCTTGGGGAGAGATTTGGGGCTCTCTGTTCTAGGGCTCTCTCTCCAGAGAGCAAAATCTGAGCCATGGCTCTGATGCTAGGGGGTGGGGAAAAAGGCAAGATTCAGTGACACTCTCACATTAGGAGCAGACTGCCTGGTGAGTAGGTGATGGCCACCCCAGGTCTCCTCTGCTCACTTCTCTACAGGAAATCCCTGCCCCACAAGCCCCAGTAATTTCAGCAGCACTGAGCCCAAGATAGAAGTTCTGCCTCATCACTAGAAACTGAGTGGAAGCCATGTTGATACAGAACTTCATCTCAGCAACAAGTCGCTGGGACAGGAGGAGAAATGCGGACATCCTGTACCTCCCTGGAAGGAAACCCTCCAACATAGCAGCCCTGTGTCCCCAGCTGTACCGTGATGGAGGAGATCTGCCTTTTAGCTGAGCCATGAGGGAAAAGGACCTTACTGGTCTTGCCCGGTTCGAATGCCACAAACTCAGCAGTTGTAAGTTTTTAGGTTTTCTTCTTAGATGTTTGTTTCCTATAGGACATTAGGGCCTTTTCAGGAGACTTTAAATGGTTCAAAATTTCACCAGCTTTGCCAGGGAACAGGTCTACCCCAGAGCTTGTTATGCTAGAAGCAGGACTCTATGTCTCCCTTACTATTTTAGGAAACTGAGGTTTGCTTACAAACTCAGGATGGGGAATAAATGGATCATAATGACTCACGAGGAGAGAATTTCTGGATGTGGGTGTGAAGGTTAGGGCTACCGTTCTGTGTAGTTCTACAGTTTTCTGTAATAATTTTTAAGAGGCAAAAAGCCACCCAAGATGCCAGAGCAAGTGGGGTGTCCTGCATAGCTTTGAAGCCCCTCCAAGCTATTTTTATCTTTCCTATAGACCCTAAACCTATCATTCATTGGTTAGTTCGAAGAGTTAGATTGGCAACCAAGTTGCCTTTCTAGATGAAAATATTCCTTTGGACAGAACTCTGAGGGCATTTTTTCTGCATTGTCATTTTACTTTTTGATAACAGGGTAATTTCTATTTGGTCAATAGGAGGTTCTTGTACATCTAGGCTCACAGCAGGAAAGTTGAGGCAAACCAAGGACGGGCTCTTCATGAGCCTTCACTGTCAGACTTGGCTCTGACACAAGTGACCCAGTAGCAATGACAGTGTCCCCTGTTCAACAGGAGAGGGAATCTAGAACTCAGGACAGAGCTGACACCACCAAGGGGCCTGCCCAACACAGTCAGGTCTCACATCAGGTGCACAAACTCCAGGTAGATTCTAGAGTCAAGACAAGGAAGAACTAACCAAGGAACAGTTGTGCCCACATGGACAAAGGAAACAGACTGAAGCCCTACACTGCAAGACAGGCTTCCAATATTCATTGTCCAGTTGCCAAAGTCCTTCTAAGGACTGCTTTAGAATTTTTCAGAGGAGGAGGACAGTGGCTTTTGGGAGGACTGGGCAGGGGAGCCCACACCAGCTTTCCCTCCCTCTGGGCTGTGGGGTCTCAGGTTGTTTGCAATCTTAGTGCTTCAGGCAGATGTCTACTCTGCCCTCAACCTCCTGTGCTCAGACACCAAGTGTGGTTCCCTGCAACTCCATTTCCAGAAGTTGGCTCCATGTTTAACAAGATGACCAGGAGATAAAAAGGGAAAGAAGGATTGAGGCAAGATAAGAAGGTAAAATAAAATTATGTCCTATCAGTTGGCACGTTGAGATTTGAACCAAGGCTCACAGATCACAATTTCTCCTACTGTGGTGTGGTTTTGAATCATCCAGAACATCTTATTCCCCGCCCCCACCCCCACACACTTTGTGTGAGGTCTCCCAGGCTTTTTCACTATGCCTGGAGAGTTGGAGAGAGAAGGAGAAGCCAGAAGAGCATAGAACTGTAGGAAAAAAGCTTTTGCCAAGACAAAACCTAGAAAGCAATAAAAACCACCCCCATCTATGAATGCCAGCCTGTTTTTCCAGGGTAACAGAGTGGCAGCTGGGACCTTGGTGACCAGAGCCTGTGCTCCTGGAATAAAACTCCCATGCTGTCACAGTGTCTCCCTGTCCTTCTGGACCTCCAACTCCAGGCACATAAAGCTATGGGGTTGCTTGCAGCCTTAGTGATCTGACCTCTCAGACACAAGAGAAAGGAGCTAGTGTCTTCTACTGAGTGGGTTTAGGAAACTGTTTAGAAACTTCTGGGTGCATCCTGGCATCCCCTTCCCCCAGTTTAAAGTTAACTTTTGACATGGTCTTCTAATGGCCCCAGGGACTTCCTGCTCCATCACTGGTCTGGAATCAATCTCCGTTGAGGTGCCATAGGGCTTGCACTCAAGAAGCTGAGGTCTCCAAGGAGCGTAGAGGACAGTGACAGAGGGGGCAGTTGAAGCCCAGTGAATGCAGATCTGTGCCACCCAGCCAGGAACAGAGCCTTAGAGGTGCTCTCAGCTCAATGCTAAGTCTCCTGAGGAGATGTGCCTAACATTCATGGGGCAAAGCCCATTATCCCAGGGAAACCAGCACACCCGAAAACCCTCATACCTGCCTGATGAACAGGTATTTTATTATAGAGAAATTGACAGCTTTCTCTGTAAACCTAGGGATAGACTGAAGGAGAGGTCGGTGACCTAGTCTGGGGTTGATCAGAACTCACACAGACCAATGAAGCTTTAAGATCAGAACGTGCACAATCACTAGAATAGTTGTAGGACCACATTTGTCAAAGGATATTCTGATTTACCTTTGGTTGCTGCCCCACCTGGCCTTGTCACCAGGAAAAAAACACTTTTGGGGAGAATTTCCACATACCTTACTGAGATCTGATATCACCGCAAAATGTTTTTGCCCATTTGAAACTTGGTCCTACCCACACAAGTGGGTGATGGGAGAAGGACTCCATGGTCTCCGGTCAGAGAAAGACAGTCTCTTTCAGACGGAGCCTTGGCTGGAAAGCAGGAAGGGGCACCAGATAGCTGGAATTCAAGAGTCAGGCCTTCAGTATATACACTTTCAGGATGGACACTCGTTGCAATTCTTCATCTTGGTCATTGTCTTAATACAGGTTTAACGCTAGAGCCTGGAGGTAAACACGCCAAGGAGTGCCAATTAGAATGGACTTTGGGAAATCCAGCTCATCAGACCCGTGGCTTGTAGAAGGTGGCGGCACAGAGATTAATTGCTCTTGCTACTAAGTATCTTCTACCTTGGTCTCCACAAAACCCAGGAGTTACCTGGTGGCCAGAAATGGAGTTCATCATACATAGGAGTACTGACAACACTAACTCTATCCTTGGCCCTCCATCTTGTTCATGTTCCCTTGATGACCTCTTGGGGCTGCATGTTCCAGGCCCCTTGGAGATTAATATTCAGATTTTGGAAATACCCATCAAGGAGGGTATTTATCAAGGTGGGGGGAAGCTTGTTAGTCTTCCACGCATCTTTAGAAGCTTCTTCCCTTCCTGATACACAGGTGGTACCACAAGATCTAATCAAAGGTTAGATGTCAATTAAGTGCATGTAAAACTTTTTGAGAGAGAAAGACTGAGGGAGGGGCAGAGAGAAAGGGAGACACAGAACCCAAGGCAGGCTCCAGGCTGTCAGCGCAGAGCCTGATGCAGGGTTCAGGCCCAGGAACGGTGAGACCATGACCTGAGCCAAAGTCCGAAGCTTCACCAACTCAGCCATCCAGGCACCCCATGCATGTGAAACCTTGGGCTGCACAGCACTGTCTTTCTGTGCGTCCCCTCCCTCTAGAAAGTCTATGGACTAAGGTCTAGACTTTGTGGAGGATAACTGCACAGCCATCGTATCAGTTACCCTTGATAAAACTCCATAAACTTTATGGCATCTCTGACTTCATTTTCTAGCCTCAAAGTGCCTTCTGAGTTTGGGGAGATACTCTGCTGTCCCTCCTCAAACTTCTAACATTACGGGGGGGGGGGGAAAAAAAAAAAGACAACACCACAAAACAAAACCGAGTAAAATGGCAGCCAGACTCCTCATTGGCTAATCGTTTTGCTTCCTGGGAAGAAAAACAGTTGCTTATGAAATGAGATGGTCCAATTCTTGAGTTAGTGCTCATGTGGAATTATTTCTGATTTAACCAGATAGGAAGAGCAACACCAACACCTGCCAGTTCCACATACTTTGTTTTATTGAAGGAGTTTCTGGGACTAGTGTACCCAGCACCCATATAAGGATCTCCAAATGCCATTCCCCACTAAGAACCACCAAAACCATTTAGGTAAAAGGCCAATTACAGACCTGGAACACAGCAAGTTCCAGAGAAGCATAGACTGTACTGTGTCCTAAAGAGAAATACACAGAGTATTAGGGAATATAAAATAGACACAGTTGCCACCATGAAGGGGCTCCTGTAGGACAAGGATAACCTGTATAGAAGTAGAAACAGATTACCAAAGGGCACTTGGGTGGCTGAGTCAGTTAAGCGCCTGACTTCAGCTCAGGTCATGATCTCGTGGTTTGTGGGTGCTAGCCCCGCATTGGGCTCTGTGCCGAGAGCTCAGAGCCCGGAGCCTGCTTCAGATTCTGAGTCTTCCTCTCTGCCCCTCCCCCACTCATGCTCGAAAATAATACATTTCTTTAATGTTTATCAAAGTGGTTAAGATCACTGGAGTCTCCGGTGTTATTTAAAAGGAAGAGAGGAAAAACTTTAGGGGATGGTGGGTTAATAAGTGTATACCAAAGTGACAGAATTAAGAGTGTCACCACCCAACATAATGGATTCAGGGAGGAGTCAGCTGATGTTATAGAAATTGAGGAAAATAGGTCAACTCCAAAGGGCTCAAAGATTCTCCCCTTTTGTGACTAATCTGGAATGAGATTCCCTTACAATGGATAGAGGTTTATTTCAACCAAGCCATCAACCTCTGCCTCTTCAATAGCAAACTCCCCAGCATATACCTCTAGATACAAGGCCATAAGGAACAACCACTGTCTACATGGGATTCTTGCCAAGTATTTAACTGAACTTGATTAGAAGCAGCCAAGGACTTTTTGACAAACTCAGGTTAGTTGTTGTACAAGTTCCCATGCATTCTGGCTTAACTGATCTTGAGAATTTAGGGGTGGGGGGGGAAGCATGGTAGGAGGGGCTGCCATAAATATCCTAAGAGCCTACCTTCCAGACACCTAGAAATGCCTGAAGACCACCAAGGTGAAGACCCTATCTGAGAGAAAACCCTGTCCTCTGTCCACACCACCTCCACATGGATGGAACCCTTCAGACATGTCAAGAAAGGCAAGTACACAGGTGGTGACTAGGACAGTAGGAAGGTCTGGGGTATGTGGACTCCCAGGGAAGACAGGGTGGGACCTGGCTACCCAAATGCCACTCAGATGAGAAAACCAGGTAGGGGGACCTGGAAGAGCCAGCCACACAGAGACCAGAGGGTCCCTGACTGTACCAACCGGGCTCTGGGAGCAACGAGCAGCCCAGCCGGGACTCGGCTCAAAGAGGATATTCCTTCAACATGAAGGCAGGTGCACAAGATAGAACACAGGCTGTTGGGGTTCAAGTTCTCGCAGCAACTACTGACTTCCCATCACTGAAGCACATCCTTATGCTGTACTAAGGACAAATTTTAGCTCTCAGCCTGATTTCTGAAGTTTTGTACTGTTAACAGACCTCAGTAGGTGGAGTTCTTAGGCACCCCTCTCTCATCACTTTCCCATGCATGACAGGTTGCTGTGAACCTCTCCCATGAATGAGGCAGTGGTCTGGACAAGGTTCAGGTGAAGTTGGGGACTTCCTAGGAAAATAGCAGGTGTCTTGGCATGAACCCCCAGAGTGTCTCTGCAGGTTGTGCCAGATGAGGTTCTGCAAGGGCAGAAACAGGGGCAGCAGACCCATAGGCCACTGTGGCTCTGGGCAGTGCTATAAGCCAGCTTTGAGCCCTATAACAGGGCACATAGCCCAATCCCCTACAGCATTGCCTGTGAGGACAGTCATGGAGGAAACTGCTCATCACTGCTCCCCCAAGCCTTTTTTCAGCTGAGAGTCTTGCTTCCAGGGCAGGCTAGGGAAACACAGAAGGCTCTAAAATGGTTTCAAATATACAGGAGCCACCATAGTGCAGAGGAACCCCATGGCAGAGGGGCCTCCCTCCCTACCACACACAAACTGGAAGGGGTCTTCAGGTCTATTTCTTGGTCAGAAAGCACTGCACTGAACAAAATGTTGGGAATCCAGAACCAGATGGCCCTGAAGGAGCATCTACCCAAGATCGCAGCTTCTGAGCAAGTAGGTCCAAGAGTCCATGAAATCTTATGAAAGTCTAGGCAGCTCATAGGCCAGACAGCACCCCTAGGAAGGGAGGAACTGCAAGGACCTCGAGGAGAGCTCATTGACCCTGTTCTGGTTCTCTTTAAAGGGGTCTGGAAAAGGCTTTGGGGCAGCAGACCACAGTCACCAGAGACACCAGTCTTCTGAAGAGTCCCATCCCCTTGAAGGATTAGCAGTGGCTATCAAGGAGGTTTCTTGACCAGCCTGGGCACCATGTGTGAATAGCAGCTGACCTCTCAGCATGGAGAATGTAGGTACAAGCTCCATGAACACTTGGGCTACAAAGAGGGGGGAGGAAGCCACTCAGGCATGGTTACTCCTAGTCAAGTGACTAGGTCATATGGAGGTTGGATCACTGTTCTTTTTCTTGGTCCAGGACCTGACAGAGGCACTCAGGACTTCTTGCAACTTCTAGACCAAGAAGTTATTGGACATTAACCCTAGGGCTTGTCACACTCCTCTTGGTGGGGTGTCCATAAAGACATTTGAGGAGTACCGTTTTGGTCAGGAGACTGAACTGTAGGAGTCAGAAATGCCCCCTGTGAAGTTAACAATCTGTTTGCTCTTTAGAGGTTTCCAGGCAAACCTCAAACACAGCCTTTTAAGATTCAGTAAGAGAATCAGCCATATTGTAATTGCAATCTCCAGTTTTATATAAAATTCACTTGCTAGAGAAGGAGCTAGGGAACAGAAGTGGGCTGTTTCAATCATCTGCAACATGGCAATCCAGGATAAAGCACACTAAGTGAGGAAGAGCTATGGACTCTGGGAAACTCACGCTTGTCAAGACAGGTCCCTCAAATGCCCCTCACCCCCTTCATTTTGATAGCTATGCTTGCTAGCAGACAGCCTCAGCAGTCCCCCTCCCTGGGGCCACTGTGGTTGCTGAAGAGCTACCTTTGCCCAGGTTACATGGTCTTCCACTGGGAGAGCTTGGCTCAGTTGGCCAAGGCCTCCAACAAGAGAGCATCCCACAGATTTCTCCACCTGCCCCATCTTGCTTCATTTCCATCGGCATCAAACCCAAGAAAGCTCTGGACTACAGGACCAGTGAGTGGGAAAGAGCATCAGGCATCCATCTGAAGGAACAAAGCAGTGTGTAAGAGGCTAAGCAAGGGCCATGGTGCCCCTGCTGTAAGAGACTTTTCCTAGGAACTGCCTGCCACGCCACCGTGTTAGGACATCTCAGAACCAGAACTGCAATGCCCCTAGGAGAGGTGGCTTTGTTTCAGTCAAGGCAGATCAGATCTAACCACAGCTGTAGCAACCTCCGAATGCAATGCATCCTCGTGGATTTACGAGGATTATTTTCTACCTCGGCAAGCAAGGTGTGTCCTTCTCTCAAAGGCAGCTCCCCAAAGCTGGTCAGCAGCCTGCGGACCCACTGGCCATACCAGCATCACACTGCCACCTGTTTGTCCTAGAGCATTGGAGCCACCACCCCTCACCCCCCACCCCCACCATGCTGGAGTTGGGAATTCATGGCACCAACTCTGCCAGATGGCTCCTGGAGACTTAAGTGTTGCTTAAGTGTCAGGCACCATGAGGACATAGATCTGAAAGCCTCTAGGGTGAAGGATGCCCACCTCACCATCCTGCCTGCCCTCTGCTGCTGCCCACTTCAGGCTCCTCATCTTCTCAGGTCATCTAGGTTGGAGAAACACTAAGGAACACGTACTGGGGCTGTCCTAGCCCCCTTAGTATTGTGTGTGTATGCGTCAGGGGTGGGGGGCGGGTGGAGGCAGACCTAGTTCAGCTGGATTCCAAGTGTTTGACATTTTATCAGTATAATTTGCCAGGGACGAACTCCCACTGATAAGGTATCTAGATACTACTATTTCAGTCCTTCCTATGGTCCCAGATTTAATGTTTGATGGTCTAAAAATTTTTCCCCAAAGACCCCTGGGTTACGTGAAGTGCCCTTGTCCCATTGAATACATTGAAACTATCTGTGTCCACCCACATGTTCAAAGTGGGACAGGTCCAAATGCCAAGTTTCTGGAAATATTCCAGGCACATGCACAGTGAACCCCATCCATCTGCCCTACCTTATGAAGTAGACAGCACAGCTTCAGTGGAGAGAATAAGCAAGTAGGAACCACAGGAGGTAGAGCTTTAAACACCAGTCAGCCAGCAGTCTGATGCCAAAGGAAGCTATGGAGGTTTGGGTAGTATATGAACAACCTATGATGCCCTGTTATGCAGTCTTTCCCAGCTCAAAGCAAAATGCCGGGACTCTGCTCAGCAAGCATTGGTAGAGTGCTTACATGCTGTTACGTACCAGAAGATGAGAAACTCCGTGATCTTTCTGGACTTCTGTTCACACCATTTCTTTTTCATTTTGCTTCACCATAGATCTCCCTCTCTGGGCAACAGTCATTGGGAGAGTAGCTTCCTCACCTATGGCCATGTAGAGGAGTGAGAAGCACAGACTTTGGCATCTACTCTACCTGGATGGAAATCCAGGGTTAAAATGAGCATTTTGAAGAGGAAGACATTTTGCTCCTTCTCCATGGAGAAAGTGGATATTCAAGGTCATCCACATGGTCTTTACACTGACTACAGTATCTATTGAAGTGCAAAGTACCAGAGACAGGGCCTGGCCAACTGATAGAAGCCAATGTTTACTGTGTGCATTAGGATTTTCAGCATGTTCAGGGTTATGAGAACAGAAATGTGCTTTCCCCCATTCTCTATTGGAAGTTCTAGCAACTAAGGAGAGGAGAGTGGCAGATTTAGTTCCTTTTTGGAGAGTGGACACAAGTCCCCAGAATTCGGACTATTGGTCCCTTGGGAGGTACACTGATCAAATATTAAAACCACCATTATTCCCATCCTTCCTGTGGTCCCAGCTTTAATGTTTGGTGGTCCAAGAGTTGCCCCCTGAAGAACCAGCCTGGGATCTATGTCCAGAGTCTTGGACATCCATCCCTGCTTCACACTGACTCTGCCCGTCTGGCTCTCATATTCCAGATCAAACCCTGTTCTGCTCAGAAGTCCAAGTGGCTGGTTTCTCCCTCAGGTCTCAGCTTACATTAGTACTTCTTGTCTTGGGGACCAGGAGCAGAGGCTGGATGCAGACCATGGGAGAGCTTTTTCCTGAGCAGCAGGAGATGCTTGGGGAGTGAGCCGACTTCACTCCTGGCTGCAAAGCCTTTCCAGAGGAAGTAAGACCTCAGGAGCTCGCTTGGCCAACAAAAGATTTTATCACAAGGGCTGAAGTAGAACCTAAAAACTGTGGGAGAAGTAGCTGTGATTTACTTCTGGCACATGCCTGCATGAGCATCCAAGTCAAGGGGGGCCTACAGGGCCAGGTTTTAGAAGATGAAGATGGTACGTCAAAACCTTCCAGGAGCACAAGACCCTCTAAGGCGAAGCATCTGCTAGGCACCTTTTTGCAGAACAAGCTTGGGGTCTCTGAAGGATTTCACCAACTCACCGGTAGGGCTGTCCAGCTCACACACACACCATACTACACCAGCCCGTCCATGCCTTTAAGCAGACATCATCCAACCTCTTCTAAACCACAGGAAGAGGACAATTTCATCTCCAGATCCAGGCTCTCTATGCCTTTACGTCCTACGTCCACACTTTTTATTCTCGCACCATACTCTTCAGCATGGTTTATATTCTTATCCAAATTAGGTCATCAGTCCAGAAGGCTTCCCTATAAGCTTCATTGCCAAGATAGACCCAGGTGATCCTAGCCCACCTCTGAGCAATGGACTGGCTAGATCAAGGGCATCATGGACAGAATACTCTATCAAATTGACTTGACTCGGAAGATGCAGAAAGGATTTAGACTCACCATCTTTCCAATATGGGTTATCAAATTCTTTATTGGGAGATCACACTAGATAAGAAAACAGACATCTCTACATTATATCAGAAAGGATCAGTTGGAAGACTCTGAATACCACCTGGTGAACACTTTTACTGGGACCAAAGCAATGTTGGAAGTACCATCCATTCCTGACCAGTTGGCACAATCTGAATGATTACTGAGGTGGGGTGGGGTGAGGGCAGAGGTAGACCTTGAAGCCATCATAAGACTTTTCATACAGAGCTATAAACACTTAGTTTTTTTATAAGCATGTGAACAGACCTATCCAATCACTTAAGATAACCACCCATAAGGGCAGGTGGCTATTAGTTGCTTCAATTGGAGGTCCTCAGGAATTATTTCATCTAGAGAGTAATTTTTAATTAGGAACCCTTTTTCTCATGATGGGATCATCCCCCACCACAAAATACGGTTCAGCCAACTAGAGGCCACATGGGGGAAAGCCAAATGGCCCAAGACTGAGTAGTTTTGTACTTAGCACTTAGGATAGCAAATTCCTGAGCCCCTCTTGGAAGGGAATTCAAGAGTTTCTATGGGACTGAAAAGCAAAGAACCATCCCAAAGAAAAATCTTAAGCTTGGACCAGGTATCATTCACGTAAAAGAAGAGCTTGGGGTTGGGAAGAAAACCTGTTCCTGGACTCCACATTCTCAGTTTCCTAAGAAGCATGAAATGCAATAAAGCAGGGAGGCTTTCTATCCCAAATGGAGCCACGTGCCTCCAAACTGATCTTTTCAGCAACCAAACCTCCTAGAACCAGCAACAATAGCCTTTTAGTGCTATGTAATTGCTCTGTAAGAGCAGATTGCAAAGAAAATCCTTAGAGAAATTTCTGTCACCAACCTATTACCAAAACCAGGGGTTATTCCACTGATGCTTCATACAATCTGTAACCACGAATCAGTTAAGACCTACCTTCAAGTCCCTGGTGTACAGAATGGACTCCATATTTATTTCTGGCAGGTTTGGGGAGGGAGGAGATAGGATTGAGAGGAAAGAAGTCACTGCTGGCTTCAGCCAAGATCAGCATAAAGTCATCATCATTTGTGCAAAGTTATGGAAGTGTTTTTTAAAAGGGGGAGGGAGAGTTATCTGCGTGGGATGGATGCTTTTTCATCTACTTGGGTCCTCAAACTAGGAGGGCCAGAGTGGTCATGAGCCTGAACTTACTCTGAAGGAGACTTTAAGGCCATGGCTACTTGCCCCCAGCTAGCACACTGGCTACAGGAAACCAACTGACAGGGATAGTAGACCTCCACAGGAGAAAAGTACTTCCTCACCTCCTGGATTGAAGGTAGCAGTCATTCCACTGGTAGCCAAAGCAGCCTAGAAGTTACTAAGCAAAAAGCACAGTTGCTCTTGGGGACTTGGCACAGAACAGGAACGAATGAATGGAGATGGCATTAGCCTGGCCAAGTGGAGGGAGACTGACACTCTCAACCTTTGGATCCTTGGACCCCAGTAGACTAAGGAATCTTTTTAGCCTCAAAGACTTAGCCTTGGAGAGAAGAGAACAGACATGGTCCACAGGGTCTGCTTTACCCCAGGGTAGATTTTTCTTAAATGGATTTCATCTTCTAAATGAGAGGGAGGCTCTACCTCAAAGTCAAGATCTCTCCAAACTGGAAGAAGCTTCACAGTTGGGACCTTCATGATGCGAAAGCAGCAGTCCCACCCTCTGGTCCCTCCAGCAAAGAGCAGACACCAAAAGTTCTAGGGGATGGAAGCCACAATAATGGACCAAGTGGGTCCCTGAATGAGGAGGTCTGCCCATGCCTCCTGGTGACCATGAGGGAGTAACATGGAACTGCAGGGGAGCAAGAAATACATTTCTGTTAAGATACTAAAGAGCTTGTGATTTATATATCAGAGAAGAGAATCCACAGATGGATCTGGACATCCAGCTTAAGAGCTAGAAGTCTAGATGTACACAGGAGTAGGAAGAAACCAATAGATTCCTTTTCCAAGAGCAAAAGATTCCACAGAGGAGGTTCCCAGTGAATTAAATGCACCAGCCCCACCAGCCAGGCAGCTGTAGTTGAATCAAAACAAGTTCCCAGGAGACCCTGACTTGCCTGATCTCCAAGAAGAATCCTAAAGCAAGGAGAGAATTAGCTTGAGCTTTCCTCCACACCAGACACATAGGCTGGGAGAAGGAAGCATAAGGAGAAGAAATGATGAGAAGGCCAGGTACTGCTCACCTGGGGGACCCCCAACATTTCAATAGCCCTGAATCCCCCCACAGTGGGGAAGGATGTTAGACATGAAAGGTTGAGGAGAGGCTCTGGGGAAGGTTCTGGGACTCCCATCAGCTTCTGTTCCTTGGAATACTCAATCCCCTGAAAGCAGGAAGCAGGTTTGGAATCTGAGGCAACATGTCCTCTCAGATTAGACTCAGAGAAAATGCTCTCCTGATCTCTGCCCCTCCTCTGTGTCTGATTGCTTCGGCATTTGAGTTTAATCCCTCCTTTCTGAGCTGATGCAAAACAAACACCATGCTCCCTTTCTTCTTTAGAGATAGGGATCCCATCCGTGCCCCCCTAGCAGCAGGGAAACAGACTTTTGCTCCCCTGGGTCAAAGAGGAGACACTCAAGAGATGGCCTGCTTCCAAGCCCCTGCCCTCCCCTCATTCCTGAAGCCAGAGGCTGGAGCCACCGTCAGCTCTCATTAGGGGAGCTGAGTATCCTTGCTTCCATTCTTAAAATGGCAGACATGGGGTAATCACCCCCACAGGGAGTCAGGCTGGGGGTGGGCACTCTGAACGAAGGATTCAGGCTCATTAAGGCCAGATTCAGGAGATGTTCCTTGTCCTCCTGCACTGAACAATTAGGACTAGCTTTGTTCAAGTCCCTCATCACGGCCGGGGAACTAATTGATCCTGAGCTTGGAGGCTCCATCTTGGTGAATGCAGAGGCACCATAGGAAAGGATAAGTGGCACAGAAAAAGTTAAAGAAGTCTAGGAGCTTCCCCCAGAGTGGTTTCTACTGAAATACATCGTTTGGGGGCATTACTCCATGCAGGGGACAGGCTCCGTCAACCCAACTGCAACAGGCTTGGGAAAGTTTAAGCATCTGGTTTGGTTGTTTAGAAAAGACCTTCACTCAAGACCCAGTGTTCAATGAAGTTAGTGGAGAGGACACTGGAGTTTCAAGGACATGTTTCCAGTAGGACGGTAGTCAGGAAGTTGGCCCACAGAAAGGAGGCAAAAAACAAATTCGTTTTACAGAAGATTCTAGAGAGGAGGTTTGCAGCAAACTAGCCCCACCAGCTGACATCTATCGTAATAATGACCCTTAGTTTTTCCCATAATGAAGAAAGCATCAGCATGTCTCGTCTCCCATTCTGTCTCCAGATCATGCCTGACAGTGATTTTTGCGGGGAAAGAGGAGGGTGGTGAAGCATACATACCATAAAACATGCCAATAGGATTACATATAGCCCCCCCCCCCAAAAAAAGGCTGAGAGTTTCTACAAATGGCTATTTTATACCCAAGGAACTTCAGCCATGGAAGAACCCAAGAAAGTGAGGTACAGAGAAAGATGATGCTGGCCAAGATGGCCAAGCTTTCTCCAGGAACCAAAAGGAGGCAAGTTGAAGGGAATCATCATGTTTTCCAAGAAGCTAGGATTGTTGGCATGATTATTCCAGCCCCATGACTAGGTCAGAAGAGCTTCAAGAGGAACACAGTGGGGAAGTTTCTATTCCTGCCCATGCCAGCTTCATAACCCAGGGAGACCCGGCTTCATACAGTGGGGGATACAAAGTCCCATCCGAGAGATGGCTGCATGCATTCCAAGTTCATGTTGGACAAGCTTGAATAACCAGACACAACAGGAATACCATTGTTTCTCGTAGGCAGTTTCTATTCCTACACCTGGATGGGCTTTGGATAAACTCAAAGGGAAAGACCAGGCTAACTGAGCAGCCTGAGAAAGACCTGAACTCCCAAAGGCACCCTGGGTTGAACCACATCCTAACCTGCCATTTCCACACAGAAGGCGTACGTGCCCCTCAATGGCAAATCAGCCCAAGCCCAAGGTTTAGAGCAGTCAGGACTCCCATCCCCTTAGCCACATGGACAGTTTCAGGCCACCCAGGCCTAAGGGTGAACAGGCAGTCACCACTTGGCATTCCCCAGCCAGAGTGGAGTTCAGACTAGCTCTGGGAGTTTTTTCTAGGTTCTCTTGCCTTCTGAACAGTACAGCAAGCACAGAGCTTAGGGAGGGATAGGGAGACATGAAAAGAGGTCTGGTGAAACCAATACCTGAAGTCCCCCATCCATGTGCATAGACATGGATACACAGACACTCTGCACGGGCTTCTTCCTGTGGAGTCTCAGCTTCAGGTTTTCCCAGAAAACCTACAGATACTTCTCCTTCCCCAACCCCTGCCATTTAAGCAACATGAAATGGATTTCTATTCTAAAAATTGGGAGTTTTTACACAAACTTCTGGGACGGATGTTTAGCCCTTCTGAGGTGGGAGGTGGCGAAATAACCCCTCCTGGAGGGTCCCATGGGAAACTGCTCTAGTTTGCAAGACAGAAGGGAGAGTTAACTATGGACAAGCCACATACATCCTACATATCCACACACTCCTCAGTCGGTGTGGGTAGGCTTCAAACCATTCTTCACGGCAATGTCTTACAGAGCCAGGCAGAGGACCCCCGCATTCTAGCAATTTTTTTTTTAAGCCTCAGAGGAAGTGCTTAGATGCCTGCCCAGTATAGAAAAGCTCTGTCCTACTTCAAAGTGTTTTGAGGATTAAATGAATGGTACTGCTTTTAATCTCACCCCAAAACCACCAAAGCAAGCTGCTTAACACATCTGTGCCTCAGAATCCCACAGCAGATCGGCGAGCAGGCAGGATTCGCACTTGGGCCGTCTGGTCCCCGTCTGGCATGGCGACACTAGAGCCTGCTGCTTCTATCACGGACTTTGAAGGAATTTTAAAGGGCCGTATATAGAACGCAAAAGCGTTCACACACACAGGGAAGGGTTTATCGACAAACAAAAATAAAAACATTTAAACAATATCTGATTATTCTTTTTATGTTAAGGCATATTGAAGCCTTTAGATGTAAGCATGGTAGTTTCCATAGTTTTCTCCCCCTATGTAGCCTCTTTAAAAGCTAAAGTAGGGCAGATGTTTTATGCACAGATCACTGTGGTGGGCAGGGCTTCCCAGGGGGATGCTGGGAGAGGGGGGTGAAAGCAGCTTCCAGTAACCCTCCTAAGTTCAACCTAGAGGAAACCCAGTATCTTTCCAGTCACCCGAGACCTTAGTCCGAAACTTAAGCACTTTGTTATTGGGGTCATAAGTAGGGCAGGAACAGATACTACATAAAATGGGACCTTCCACAAAATGGACGGATATTTGTCAAAGTTCTAAAGTACATCTTCCTGCCCAGACAGGGAAATGGGTCAGGTGGCTTTATAGGTTCTCCCCACTTTAGCATTTCACGATACCGATCTTTGCTGTATCAGAGTTCTTTGGCATGAGGGAGGGGGCGGCTTTCAAACTCATTGGCAGTGGTAACACACAGTTCCACCCTGTTCCACAAACCAAGGACGTTGTAGAGAGAACAGCCCAGGTCCTACTTCACTCAGCCCAGCCTTGAGGAGGCAGCCTCCCAGGGCCTCCTTGTTATCTGGAATCATCATTTGCACCTTGCAACCCCAGCAGCACCCTCCAGGCTGTACACAGTATGAATGGAGCCTGGATGGACCTAGGTTCATTATCAGCAGCATCTACTGTATACAGTTGTTGAAAATGGATCCTGCAGATGTGGGACAGCTGTTTGTACTTAGCGGTTAAGTGTCCCTGCGATGCTGGCAGCCTCTGACAAAGGCATTGTTCTTTGAGAAGCATTCATCTCAGAGACTTCCTAAATCAGGCCCAGATGTCGACATTCAACTCACATTTCCCCACGAAGACTCTTCTTTCTAGAGAAGTGGAGTTTTCGCGAAGGTAGCGAAAAGAGTTGGCATGCCCAACTCTGAAAAGGAAGGATCCAAACAGGAACTAGAGAAACACCTCCAACATCCAAGTCAATCCTCACAAGACCATGTAGTTGATAGCATGCCCATTTTACAGGTGTGAAAGTAGCGGGGATGAAGGATCTTCCCAAGAACACCTAGCAGACAACAGCACTGGTTTTAGAACCGCAAAGCCACTGACACCCAAGGCTTCTACGGTCACCCCAGAATATCTGTTCTTGCCCTTTTCAAACATAACTTCCATCTTTCAGTTGGGTGGACTTGACTGCCCAGAATAGGACCAGTTTTTCCTTGCACTTGGGTTTGGCTAGGTCACTAGAATTCTAGCAAACAGGATATAGGTGGGATTTGGGACTTCGAGTTCCAGACCCAGTTCTTAAAGGAGGCACCTCCATAGTCACCCCTTTCACCTTCCTACTGGCTGGAATCTAGACAGTGACTGGAGCCCCAGCAGCCATCTGGCAGCATGAGGGGACTTTGGGAAGGTATGCTTTGTACAACAGAGCAAAAAGACTGGAGACGTCTGGGTTCCTGCATCTTGGAACATCACACCAGCCCTACAGGGACGACCTCTAGGTTTTCATAACAAATGGTTAAGCCACTGCTCTTTTAGATTTGACACTTCCTGGACAACCTGAGTACAGAATAACAAACCGCCTCCCTCAGACGCATGGACCAAAACAAGAATGCCTGGTCAGCACGGGTCCTGTGCCCCTGGTCAACTACCTTCCCCCCATGCCAGGTGGAGAGGGGTCAAGTCATTGAAGATGGAATCTTAACAGTTCTGAGCAGCTGGGAAGGATTTGAGAGGACAGCATTTTAGCCAAGTTTTAGCATGGCTTGACTGATCTCGCTCTCAAGTACTCGAACTCCTGAGGTTTTAACATCTTTTAGAAGTTGGCATCTTGGCGGGGTCCTTAAAGTGCTCAAAAACGGATATAGCTGTTGGGTCAACCACTTAGACACAGGATGTTATCTAGACTCACAAAAGCCCTGTGAGGCAGATGTTCTGGCAAGATGAACCTGAGCCTGAGAGCTGTCACCTTGCCTAAGGCCACCCAGCTCGTGGCAGAGCCAGGCTTTCAACAGCCACAGTGGACTCCTAAGCCATGCTTTGAGTCATGGCACAGGTGTTACCTGGTTCAGCTCCAGGCTCACCCATCCAGTTACTGACAAAGCCCTAAGTCCCCAGGGGGGGTATGTTCTTCCTTTCTATGCATCCGAGTCCTGTGTGGGGACAAGAGTTTGGAACGTACGGGGTCTAAAGACCTTCGTCAAGGGAGTCAAAGTTTCAGGAAAAAGGCTATCGAAATTCTAGACGGTTTCTTGGCTAGAAGATCTCAGGGGAAACCACACAGAGCAGCAGGCTGCTTTACAGGGGTCAAGTTAGGAATCAAGCCTCTGGAGTTGGATTCCCCAAGTCTCCATGCTCTGGGCCTCTGAGCTAACCTACGAAAGGTCCTAGGAGCTCAGAAGGACAAGGGCGCATCCATCACCACAGCATGTGCTTTCCCGGGCCATTGTGGAACCACCTGCTCTGTCCTAACTTAGACCAACTCCCACACTTGGTTTCTGTTGCTAAACACCCATCTCCCCCCGCCACAAACAGGCACTCCCCTTGTTGTGCACCAGGCACTTGAACAACCAGCTCTCATGGACCCTACTTCTCCCTCCATCGCTAGGGGTTCCCAGAAGGTGGAAGGGGCATTGCAAATCCCAAGCAACAAAAGCAAAAACAGCCGCGCCAGCCATTAGGCAACATTGCTGGCCTGGCTCGAGCCCTGCCTGTGCGAGCTGTTTCATCTATGCAACAATTGTATTTTACAGGAGACTGAGGTTTAAAGCAGTTTTAAGACCTTGCCCAAGGCCACACGGCAAGAGCCAAACCCAGATTTCAGTTGGACGTTTAAAGTTAAAAACCCTATAGGAGAGAGGATTCGATTCTAAGCATTAGCAAGACATTACAACCCCCAGAAATAGGGCCAGGGTAGTGCTGGCAGGGGGGAAGCGGGGTGGGATCGAACCGGCCGGTGGAAAAAGTCCCAGCCTCCTGCATCCTTGCCCTGCAGCCCAAATGCCTATTTAGATTAGTCCCCGACAGACCTCGGGGGGAAATTACAAGTAAGTGTTCCATTTCTCCTTCCGCAGCAGCTTGTCTCAGCTTGGCTCTGGGAGACGGTTCCTCCCCTGCAGCCTTTCCACACCCACAGCTGCGGCCCCTCAGTGTCAGCGTGTTGCCAACAGGCTGGAAATGAACGCATTTCCTGCGGATGGCTGTCCGGGAGGACACACGTGCGCTCTCCCTGCGCTCAGGTGGCGCTGGCCAGTCTGGGAGGACACCGTTCCTGGGCCGCTGTACCAGGCAGTGTCTACTGTCTGCCCGTCTAGGGTTTCTGTTGACAGGGAGGGAGGCAGGGGGGGTAGGGATGGAAGCTGGAGAAATCTGGTTGACCTCTGCTGAGCCCCTCTGCTTCCTAACTGTGGCAGGAATTGCTAAGGACGCTGGACGTGTGCGTGGAGGAGAGGGAAGACGGGACCACCCGAGTTGTAGCGACCCACCTGCCCCCCAGGCGTCCAGGGAGCTGGATAATGGCACACCTCCTGGCTAGGACTTCCTCTGCCTGCCCAAGTTACCTGCCGTTTCCCTTACTACTTTTCCCACATGGGTTGGTGCTTGGAAGGGGGAGGGGGAAGACTGTTCATCTCCCAGTTCGTTCTTGGTAGGAGGTGATGCTTCCGAAGGTGTAAGCCACGGGAAGTTGAGCGACCCAGTCAACTTCTACGAGCCTGAACCAGGTGTCCCTCCTTATCACTTCTCGGGTGCCAACCCTCCATGCTGCGAGTCTTTAGATGTTACATGCTCCAGGAACCCTTTGAAAACTTGCCATCAAGCTTGGGACCGGGAAGCTCTTCTCAAAAGGTCCCACAGCACTGTGCGCATGACCCCCTAAAGCACTGGTCAGACCACAGTACACTGATCAGTCTCCCCAGGACACTGAACTTCGTGGTGGCAAACGCACAGCGGCTGTTTAATCCATCACTTACAGGAATACTGGTGGACCACGAACTGTGAAAAGGCCCACAGCTCATCCTGACAGTCTTGAATGGCAGGTTACAGGCCCAGAAGTTAACTTCCCCCAAACCTACAAATACGAAGAGGCAGAAGGGAGTTGGGTAGGTCCTTGGTCCTAAGAGGATCACAAGATTCCTACATTACCAGCATGTATGGGGAACTTAGCTCCAAGAAGAATCTAACAGCTACAAGACTGTCCAAAGAGCAGTCTTACTTTCGGGAGGTCACAAATGTTGCAAGGTCCCTCCCCCCCCCCCCCCCAACCAGAGGGTCAGCTCCAAGACTTCTGTCCAGAAGAGTAGTTTCTGTTGAAGTTACCAGCCCTAAAACTCTGCAGGAATCCTCCTGAGCACGCATGGGTTTAGGAGGGCATTGGCAGGACAGTTCAACGTGGAGTCTGTATTCTTATTTTCAGGAACATGTGTAGGGTTGAGTCAAAGTACACTGGTGCATCCGTTTTAGTATGGTTACCTATGCCCCCATTTATCAGTCGAGCGCTCCATTGCATGGTTAAACAGAAAACTTAGGTAAAACTGATCTGGAAAATTCAGTCCCATAGCTACCTTATGATAGTTCCTGGAGAGCTTCAACAACTTTTCAGCTCACAAGTATTTTTAGCTAGTAAGGAAGTTTTCTTCTGCTTTGGGAAAGCAAGTCTGAGTCCCCAGGGCTCTGGACATCACTCAGGGGGATCAATGGACTTGGTGGGCTATTTAGTGGCAGTTTCATTTGGGTTTAGACCGCTGGACAGGGATTTCTTCAAATAAGTGGCCAATGATCTTAGAAGCCATCATGTTGCCTGGTCTTTGCTTTTCCTCCATTCTTCAAGGATGGTCTTCGCCCTTCCTATCCTTTGCCCCAGGGTGGCTCCCCCTGGACACCTCCCTCCAGCTCCCAGCTGTCTGATTTTAGCAGCAGACAAGGCATCAGAAGGAAATTGGCAGAAGAGAAAACAAGACCTGGACCTCATTCTCCCAGTTCCTTCTTCAGGAGCTCCATTTTAGAAGTAACCAGTTTCCTACCTCAGCCCAACTCCGGGTTGGTAGCAGCTCCCCTGCTTACTATGGGTGCCTGGCTCGTTCTGGTTGGTTCCCTTAACTCCACTCATGCCTCTGCATACAGGCCTTTCAGTTATCCCTTTAAACCCTTTGGATGTGCCAGCTTCCCAGGATCCTGAACAACACAGCTGGTCCTGGGAGGGCACATCACTTGCTGGCCCTGTTGCAAAGTGAAAACCTGGACTTCTTACTCAAGAATTCATTTCAAGCCAAGCAACATCAGAGCATTAAAACAAGCACAGGGCTCTAAGCATTTGGCTCTTTGGGACTCCCCAGATTGCACCCTCATGAAGCTGGTCCCATGTCTGCTTATACAGGAAGGTTTTTCCTCACCAGGCCCACAGGAGGGATGGCAAAGGGCTCCTCCCTGGCTCTGTGGCACGATTATGCACCTGACACAGTTGTGACTCTTTGACTAAGAGGGGGACAGCCAGAGGCTGCCCAGGTGCAACAAGTGTAAAGATCCAAAGTTGACCCTCCTTATTGGAGAGGGGCTGGAAATGAAGGTCCAGGCTCCCACCACAGGAGGAATCCGATTCACCGGAGGTGAGGAGATCCATAGTAATGGCTGACAATCCAAGAGACCTGTTCTTGCTGTAGGCACGCACCATGCCAAGCTGAGCATTTCACACACATTCCAGGTTTGCCAGGACTTAAATGGGTAGCCCATTTCATGGATGGGAACGGAGGTACAGAGAGAAGCAATGACGTACCCAAGCTCACATAGGCAAGGGAGAGGTGACCTTAGAACAGCTCCCCAAACATTTAACAGCAACGATGGGTCATTCAGAGCCAAGCGTTTGATACGCTGCGAATCTCCACCACGCAGGATGGGGTTATTACGACTTGGAAAGTGGAACTGTCAGATCTGCATCCCCTGGAAACTTGGTTGACCAATGACCCAGCTGCTGAGGTTAGAGAGCCATTTGGTGCATTTGCATGGAGGCCATATACCCCATGGGCTACTCCCAGCCAGTGACTAGGTACTACTGGGACATGGAGGGAAGGGAGCATTTTCTGGAGTCCGGGGATACCTCCGACAGGGACTACAGCCTGACGGCTCCCTTACAGCCTTGCCAAGAGCGCTTAGCTTCCACCTCCTGTCTTTTACTTAGGACTGTAAGGTGCATTGCAGCGGAGGGCCCCCCCAACCCGTGTCCCCGTTTTCCCTCACAAGCATCTCCCTTAAGGCATCTCTTGCAAGTCTAAATCTGCTTTAGCATTTCTCAGAGGACCTAGAGGACAAGAATCGAGCTCCATTTTAGAGGTAAAGGCTCTCAGACTAGGCATTTGCCCAAGGTCACACAGCAATCGACAGTTAAACCCAGTATCAGATTCTCGAGTTTGTGGTTTTCAGTGCTCCAGTCAAATTCGGATTTGGCCCAAATTCATGTTGTTCAAGGCAAGGTTCCTTATTTCAAAGTTGCTTAAGTCTTCTGGGCATTAGGAAGCTAGCAAGTTAGCTTCTAGAATGTAGGGCTTGGTCATTCTTTGCTTACCAAGCAGGATAACCCAAAGGGATCTCCTACAAAAGGTCACCCCGCTCTACTTTTGGAGTTCTTAGGTATGTTCTCTGAAACTGGCCTGCCCGGTGAGACCTGGGCTTGTTTTTAAGAATCGCTTTAGCAGGCTTGATTAACACATTCACCTTCATTCTGTGAAATTATAAAGTTAGTATGTGAGAAGACGCAACCTCAGCTTTCTGCCTCCACATAGATTTTTACAGACATATGTGCAACTGTGGATCTTTAAAAAAAAAATTGTGACCTGGACTGTGGACACGCCATACTAGATCTTTCTAATTTAAACCCTTAAGTCTAGTGCCCTTCCCCCAGTCTTGTGTTTAGGAGTCCAAAGAAAACATTGCCTCTCGAATAAATCATTCCTGGAGGACCTTCATTTAGCCAACCCTATTGCTAGAAAGTCCAACAGGACTCCAAGGACATCTACATGTATCAATGTGGAATGATCGCCAGAAATAAATACATGAGTGAGCCAAGGTACAGCTGAGGTTTGTAGCGTGTCTTAACATCTAGAAAGATATTTCTGTCCGTGGAGGATTTCAGGGTACTTCTTCCCAGCAGGTCCCACTAGGAGGAAAAGCTTCACTATGTAACAATGATTTTGGAATTTGAATCACGTGTGTATTACCTCACTGTAATTGGGCTTAAGGAATTGTACCTAATCTTCTAATAATAAATACTAAGAGGTTTGGGCAGCTTGACTTCTAATTATCTTCCAGCATACTGGAAATAGTTAATTGCCAAGTATCTAGTAGCAGCCAGAGTCTACCAGAAACAGTCACCTGCTTGACCCTGAAAGTTCATGCTCGTGGATGCACGTGCTTACCTGGGCCCAGTCGGCATTTCCAACTGGCTCTTGGCCCTGCTCTGGGTCTAAACACGTTCATTTGCCAGCTTGTAATTGCAGGCGTTGCCAAGGGATTAGGACCCTCACCTTTGGACCTTCTCACACTCTGCTAGGTGTGTTCTAATCACCACGGCAGGCCCTGGCTGTCAGGCCTCATTACTTAAATATATTATCATGGCCTGGCCTCAGTATTTGTGGGATTAAGGCAATAAAACTATATGGACAAGTGGCCAGCGTTAGGGCTGCTCTTACCCCATTGCTAAAGGTAATGGCCCACAGCTGCAGCACCAGGCCCTTGGCCGCCCACCCCCACTTCCTCTCTGCATAGCCCCCGCCCCAGGCACAAGGAAGATGCTTCTGCCCTCCCTCAGCAAGGCATTGGATTGGTCCAGCTCTGGCTACTCGGCAACTAAGTTCAATATGGAGACCCATTGTCTAGCGACACAAGAGCTTGGACTTCGAGTTCCTGGAGGTCCTAGGAAAGTCTCCTTTAATTATCATAGCTACCACTTGCACGGACGGAATCCTGGCTTCTTTACATTTATACTGGTTTATTCCTAGTAGCTCTGAGGGGTGCATTAGTCTTTAAGAGGGGGCGAGGCAGAGTTCAGCAAGGCTCAAAAGGTCGTGGTGTGTAGGCCATGTACATTGTAGGGCAAGTCAGAGCTAAGAGTTAAGACCCTGGTTCAACTAAAGCCCATGCCCTTGCAAAGAATTATCCACCTTCCATGCTTTTTTGGCCCCTCTTCTCAGTAAGGCACCTGTGTGATGCAGATTTCATGCATTCTTGCACCTTGTCTGAGCTTTTGACACCTGCAGATTGGTCATGCCATTTTCAGCATGGATGCTAGACGTGTTTTGATGACTTTAACTGTACTCAGTTGTTGTGCTGAGTTCCTCATTCTGTGGGATGTTAGTACTCTGCAAAATAGTTTATGAAAAGCATAGTTTTTTTTTGTTTTTTTTGTTTTTTTTTTTGGCTAAAGTGGCTATTGATTGTAGCCAGTGACAAGCCACGGTGTGATTCGGGCAAACTGGATGGTTGTTCCCCCTCGACATGGACTCTGAGGGCTGATACTGGGAGAGTCCCAGCAGGGAAGATTGGTCACTTTCTGTGTAATTTAGAGGCTTCTGAGAGAAGGGAAAGGCCAAATGAAGATGGAGGAAAAATGAAGTGCAGGCATTTTCTGATCACCTGGGTCCATTGTTGGCCATATAATTGATAGGTCACAAGACAGGTTCACCTGCAAGGGAGAACTAGGATGTATGGAATCTAACATATCTACACAACCTCAGTCTCCTCACATCACTCAATCTCCTTTAGTTACCATTGGAAGACCAGGACCGCAGAGGAACACCATACATGACTTAATGAGCCATTCATGGGCCGGGGGGGGGGGGGGGGTCGCACATGGAGGTTTTTAGTGAATGAAGTATACGCCATAGTTAAACATCAGGACCTTCCCAAATATCCCTCAATTATGCTACATCCATAGCTATAGCTTTGAACAAAGTGGATCTTTATGACACGGGAAGACAAGATAGCAAAATCGCAGAAATCACTTATTGCATACTATGAATTGTAGGTCGCTACCCAATTTTGATCTTGTCTTGCGGCATAAGATTGTATTTATTACTCAGGCAGAGTTAATGGACCCAAGGGCTCCAATCTATCCCAACGGCTCAGAAAAAGACAACTTTACAGGGAATATCAAGCAGAGGGGGCAAAACGTAAACAATCAGGGAAAGCATACATGAGAATTCATAATATTCCTACAGGTCAACCTCACAAGGTAAGATACAAAAAGACTGAGCTGCATGTAAGTGGTTCTGGTAGGATCTTTTTGCTTTGTACTAACGGAGCACAGAGTATAAGACCACTGACCATCTTCAGATTTTAAAAAGGGTGGTCTCAGAGATGAGGATTCCCTAACTTTTCACGTTAGGAATCTCTGAACTGTTTGGAATTTAGGAGTTGTAGAAATAGGGCATAAATAAGAAAGGCTTTAAGGAAACACACACCTAACCCCACCCTTTAAGATACCAGCTACGAACTGCGTGGGGGCGGGGGGGGGGGGGTGCAGCTAGGATGACAACATTAACTTCCACCTGGTGATCAAAGGGCTGTGGTTGAGAAAAAATGGATAGCCTGGAAGATAGTTTTACTCAGTTTCACGCATTTTTCTGAGCTTTGGACTTGGCCACTTACTCACTCGAGGCCAGTGGGATACATACTCAGATGTCATTTCAGTTCCCAGGAGGATGTTTTTTTTCCAGAAGTTCTTGGTCTTCACTCCAAGAAAACCACTTACTGTCACTTAAAGGAATCCAACTCTTAGCAGCATTAAGAGCATGGGCACAGAGTTCAGCAGACTTGGGATGATTAATTCTGCCGTTTCCCCACTGAGGGCTCTTACAAAGACTTTAGGGGCTTGAGCTGGTTTCCTCCACTGTAAAACAGATGTTGAAACCTATCTCAAGTCTTCTGGGTTATGTGACATCAAGACATGGTCTCCATGCCTAGAATGTTGATAGATCTCATGGGTCTTGGTGTTTAGCATCAGGATGATCTTTGTTCCTTCTGAGCAGACAAGTTTTATTGTGAATAGTGAAGTCTCCATAGACTATGCCTTGCTGTCGACCAGTAGGAAGCTTGGAGCCAAGTTCATAGCCCTTGGGTTCTATTGGACCCACTTATATATGCTCACACAGCTTAGCTTTAGTTGTGTTTTATCTTTACACACTTACTTGGAATGTTTTGCAGGAAAGAGTGGCAAGCACTTCCAAATGCATCAACATGAAGAATGAAGAAATCGCTGGCTACTCCCACACTTCTTTCTTAAACCCCTGCACGTTTGGTCAATGTATCAGCCCAGTGTCCATCTTTCTACGGCTTTCTCTAGTTTAAGTCATAAAAACAGGTCTAAGTTTTACTGCATAAGGAAGTAGTGTTTACTAGAGAGACTTGGACAGAACAGTTGACTACTACAGAAGTCAGTCCAGTCCAGAGTTGACACTATCAAACTGGTTAAGTTCCAACTTCTGGTTGGATTCTCTATCCACCCACAAGGCCCTAGGGATAGGAGATGCGGTCCCATCATGCAGGACTCTGGATGAGCAACTTGGCTTCTGATCAGTTTTCTCATCTATAAAAGCATCATCAACACACCCTGCTCCAGATTTAGGGGATCATGAATCTCAAAGGATAACATTAAGAGCCAAGACAGTCCAGTCTGCACTAAGAACCGTACCAGAAGACCCCTGAAATCAGCAAGTCTCAGCAAGTTCCCAGTGAGAAACACAAATGGAAAGGGATTGGGAAACCCTGGTCTACCCAACTGAAGAGATTGAAAGGAGAAAACAAGCTGGAAAAAACACCTCAGATGCAGATGTGAGACTGTAGAAAATAGTCCATTAGGAGAGCAATGGTAGCCACATTGCTGGCTTTTATAGATAAGCAGCCTAGAGAACGTGCAGGGGTGGAGGTTTACACTGGACCCTAGGGCCTGGAGCCCAAGTAACCCGATCAGCTTCCCCCAACTCTGTCTTAAGCCCACAGTGGAGCTTAGATTTAAGCTGGGTTGTGGTTCAAACCATTAATCTTATTGGCTAAAGGGTAAGGTCATGTTAAAACTGCTCCCCACCTTGTCATGGGGGGGGGGGGCAGTTGACAGCCATCCACTTAGATGTATTAGGAAGATCAGCTCGAAGAGCAAACCACACTCTTGAGCCAAATGGAGTTGGAGCTAGGTGGGGGGTTGTCATTGCATCAGTTCTCAGCCCTAAATCTGGACAGACTTCCCCATTGGCAAGACTTCCTTATTTGAGGTGCTGTCAATTTCACAGAACTTCATTGACCTTGAGTCAGTTCTGGTGACTCACCCCCAGATGTCTGTCTACACCCCATGGCAGCTGCCACCACCAGGGTCCGGTTTTTCCAGCCTCATCATGTTGGCTCTCCTAGTCTCTCCATGCCAGCCACATGGGCCTCCTTCCAGGCCTGCTCATTTGTCTAAAAACATTCCCTTCTCCACTATTTGCTGCTTAAACCTACCCAGACTTCCTTTTTCGGCACAAGGGTACCTCCCCATAATTCTGAGTTCTCACAGGTCGGACAGACTGCTATAGACCTTTTAGTACTACATGCCTGTCCTTCCTGGAATGGGCATAAAAAGCCTGGGATGGGTCTAACAGGTTTCCCACTAGTCTGTTCCAAGGCAGCAGGTACCCGATGCACTGTGCCTGGCGTAGTGATGCTCATGTTGCACAAGTGATTGCCATGGAGAAGTCAGAAGACAAGTTCCAGTCAGCTCTCACTTTGTTAAACCAGAGAGGTCCCTCATGGTGATAGGTCTTCATGGGTACAAAACTGGGTGGTTCCCAGTGTATTTCTTTCTCATGCCTAGGCTTTGATTTCCTACCAGTAAAATGAAGTCTGATGAAAAGTTAGCATGGCATTCATGGTACTAGCACAGGAGCCTTAGACTAACCAGACACTGCCATTTGCCCTACCCACTCCTGCAAAGGCCCAAAGGAAGTTAGGGGTCCTAAACACCTGATAGAAGGCAAAGCAATACAATAAGGGGCATTAGTCAAGACCTTCAGTACACAAATCCAGTACAGAGCACTGGAGCAGTGAACAGCATTAACTTTAAACTAGCTTCAGACCATAGCAGCTACTGAGCTTATTCAGAGTCCACAATCTTATTCCCATTTTGAGAGCAAAGGATGAGCCACTGCAAACTTTGCACGGGGCTGGGATTGTAGAGCTTTCCAGAGTTTTCTCACAAAGCTTAATCCACCAGGAAGGGAGACTGGCCTAGGATCTTGGGAGGAAGGAGATGAACATCTGAGGATATGGAGAGTTGAGAACGGACAATAAGCCAGCCCTTAGAAAGACTAAGGTTTTGAAAGTGCTTGAAACCATGAAGTGATAATGGTAACCAAGGAATAACAATCGACAAATGAGTCCTGTCTGCAGAAGAAGTCTTCAGCAAGTGGTTCATAGGACCTGGGCTAGCCCTAGGATCCTGACATATTTGGTTGTAGGATTCAGAGTATCCAACAATGCTGCTTGGGTCTATCCTCGCTTAGACTCTGAATTGTTTCCACTAGGACAGGAAACTTTCACATATTTTCCCTTAGCCAAAGGAAAGGCCTTCATGTCCCAGCAGCATGACCACCTCTTGTTTCTGGTCGCCAGGGCTAACTAGCTGGCTCATGATCCAAAATCATGTTTTTTTATGGTCCCAGGATTCAATCCAGGATACTATGTTGCATTTAAATGGCAATGTCTCCACCTCCTCTAATCTGACAGTTCCTCAGTCTTTCCTTGTCTTGTGACTTAAGAGTTTGGGTCCGTTATTTTGTAGAAAGTCCCTTGTAAAGGCTTTTCTGATGTTGTCATAATTGAAGTTATGCATCTTGGGGAAAGATACTGCAGAAATGATGTTGTGTCCTTCCCAGAGCATTTTATCAGGAGGTACACGACATCAGTAGGCATCATGGGGGAGGTTAGCCAGGAGGTTTTGGTTAACCACGAGTTTTATCAGGGTCTTCTTGGGTTCTTGGTTGTAAATTCCCCCTTTGTAATTACTATTTGGGCAGGAAATACTGATGCTATGAAAATCCTTTCTGCTTAAGTGTTTGCTCACTTATCCATGTGTCAGAGGATACTAGGTCAGCTTTCCCGGACGGGTGGTACTCTTCCAAGCAAAGACCCAAGTTAGGAAATGGTTTCTCCAAGTCCTTAACCATCCTGGTCTTCAGAGACAACATTTAACAGAGTCAGAAGATTTGTACAAAGTTTCCATATACCTTGACCCAGCTTTCCCTTAACCTCCAAATCTGTAACCTACCATTACAACAGCTATCAAGATTAGTTAACCCCAGTACAACGTTAAGCTACAAGATTTTCTATTTGATTATCAAATATTGCTTAGCTACCAAAGTAGACAAAAATTAGGATAGGGCTGGAATAGTTTTGTTTTAGTGATTAAAGCCTGCAGGTGTCAATTGGTAACAATCCTACAAGGTCCTCTTCAGGCACTTGCTGATTCCCTTCAAGGCTAGGAATGGAAAAGTACTCATCTTCAGTAGACCAGTTATCAATAAACTAGGATATCCCAGAAGATTCTAGAGTGAACCTGTTTGCAAAAAAAACCCTTTAGCAGCCATATTTGCTCCTGGAAATACAGAAGCCAAGGAGAGAAATATCTTTGTTGATGAGGAGTGTAGTTGTAACTATCAGATTAGATTAATAGATTTACAACTATGGAGAAATAATTTTAGAGCAGCACACCAGTACAGACATCCCCTGGTCGATAGTTTACCAGTGATTCAGATAAAGACTGTTATTAACTACACCATTATCAGGCCTAAGAACATTTACATGGACAACTGTGGTCTCATTCTGGTCTGTTTTCCAGTTTCACCAAAATTAACCTCAGGGATAGGTCAAAACTTAGACCAAAAACACCTTCCTCAACATTCAAGTTGAAGGGACTTAGAACCTTTAACTTCAACAGAAGTCAAAATTGCCCAAGTTAGTTCAAACTTAGGCTCTTAACATTATAACTTCTAGAACAGTGGTGTTTACTTTCTCAGTATGATTGATGTTGTCAAATAGTATTCCACGCAGTATTTGGGACATCCTTATACTAGAAGTTTTATGAAACTTAAACTTCATTGGGAGTTCTGGGTTTTTGCTAAGTCTGGCAACCGTAGATTTAGTATTGAGACCATGTCTGAAGAGTGGGTGTTCAGTTGTGGGTGTTTTAATACAGACTGAGGGAAGGACTGTTAAACATCATAGCTCTTTATGCTATAGGGGAAGTATAGAAGATATGGAAATGCATGAGAGTGGTAGAAGAGCTGGCTTAGTGCAATGCTCCTCTAGTGGGCAGTTGGCTCCAGAGCCCCTCATTGGACTGCCAAGGACTTTGCCAGATAGGCATCATGGTCCGATGGTTCTGTCTGTCCAATCCTGCTTTCCCCCTTTTCTTCAAAAGGTAGAACTCCCCCATGACCTTTTACACTCCTACCTCCACCTGTGATTTCCTGGAAAGCCCAACCAGCGCTGGAAGCAAACTGGTTTTAGAGTTCAAAACTCGGACCAGCCAACAGAAGTCTTAGGCAGATTTCATTGTGGAAAGTGCTGCCTTGGGAGACTGAGCACTTTAGAGCAAGTGAATGAACAGGAAAGCAAGAGCAAGTTAGTCTCTTCTCTGGAATTTTAGAAGTCAGGTCTATACTAGGTAAGCCAGTTTTGACACTTGGTATGGACTATGGGGAATATCAAAATATATTAACCTAAGTTTTAATAAGTCAAACTCCCCCAGAAGGTCTTCATTGATTTACATTCCATCTAAATGCTCATGAGGCATACATGTGTAGTATTAACTGACTGCTACATTCATTAGGGCTTTGCCCGTGGGCTGGCGAGTCTCCAGCTCCCCCTACAACCACATATCCATTCTAAGTGGATGGTCCTACTGGCATTTCAGAACCATGAGATTTATAGCAGTTCCTTGGCAGAAAGGCTACTTAGATTCCCTTTGGTAACCAGGTTAAGGCAGTTCTAGATGCCATTAAAAACATAGGGCTGGAAAAAGCCCATCCCTAGTTTGTCCTGATGAATCAAGTGCAGTTACACTTCAAAATAACCCATGAACCCTGGGGAAGAATGGACTCTTTTCCATATAACAGCCCACAAAAATCAGGGGGAAATGAACTAGTCGTTAAGTTCTATTTCTACAGCCTCGACTCCTCCATGTCAATCTTTGTTATCTCTGTGAGCAGTTTCCTTCACTCCTCTGATTACCAAGGTGGGAAGAGATACAGAATGTTTACCAGATAGGTTGAGTATACTCTTTGCAAGGTCCTCGTGAGACAAACAATAGCACTTAATACAAATGCTAGGATTAAGAAGCTGGCAGTCTGTAGTTGTATGGAGTATTCGAAGTTTAAGAATTAAAATACCAGATAAGGAGGCCATTGGAACTTCCAGCTAAGCATGACAGACTGATTACATGTTTTCTTCCTTCCCCTAGAATCCCAAAGGAATTGAGAGGTATTAGTGAACAGAAGTCACTGGAGACTCAGTTTCTAGAAGAAAATGGCACCTCTTCCTTAAAGGGAGTACAGAAAACCAAGACTAGTGTCTGCAAAGACACATACAAAATGGGCTGATCCACCCTATAGAGCTTGCAGCCTCAGTTCCCGAGAAGTGGGTTTGAGAGGAAGAAGAATCTTCAGTGGGTATGGATCTCTGGAGGTGGGGGCTGAGGGGATTCTATTCTGTAGGTGGAATCCAACCAGATGCTAGAATTCATGACCGTGAAGAGCCAGAGGCAAAAACAAGTCAGCTAAGTTGAGGGACCCTCTGCCTTTTCCCTGCTACCAGAAATTTCACCCAGCTCATGTTCTAACCTCTGTTAGTTCATTTTCTTCATCTGATGGTCAGTTCTTCATTGCATTTTGACTGCGTAGACACTGTCCATCTTGCACATAGAAAACCAGTCTTTAAACTTGAGCTTGAATCCCCTTTTCCTCCACCTCCTCACTGGTTGAACTTGTGAATAGCACCTGTGAAGTGAGAATTCCCCCGCCTAGACTCATGGGATCAAGGCAGAGGAGCCGGTTGTGTTAGCACCTGGAGATCTAGTCACAGTTCAATGAACGACCATCATTTCAGGAGAGTACTTTGGTGCATGGGACGATGACCAACTTGAGTGATTAAGATGCTTTCTATTGCACCTTCATGTATGTCTAGCCTATAGTCAGTTTCAGATCTAGAGTCCTTGAGAGGATCCAACCCATGACTTCAGAATGCCCACTGACTTTCAGCACGTTAATAGTGGCCTTTGGCCCTTTAGAACTGTACGATACTTGCACAAGATATCAAGGTTACCTCTGTCACCAGGGTGCCCAGTACTGTTGTAATTGAGAAGTCTGGATATGAAGCCAGGAAGTCTGCCTGGGATTAGCAGAATGGCTAATCCACAATCTGATAGTTGTATGTTGCTTACTTTAGCACAAAACACCTCTACTGTTGAATATCCATAGGTTTGTAGATTATTAAGTATTCTTTGAAAGTAACACGATTTGTACATTTTCCAACAAAAGTAAAAGCTGGTTAGGACTTTCAGAGAGGGCCCCTCTTGATCTCTTTATCCTTGGGGTTTCCTCTCTAACAACTTTATCCCATTCTTCCCAGAGGTGTCTTATATAGCTCAGATGTGTTCTAAGTCTGGGTCCATAATCAAGATTCCTTGTGAAGATAGGGTCAAAGCTGATATTCCGTCTTTCATGCCTCATTAGACCCTAAATATACACACGGCATTCAGAAGATACACCCTCTGTAAAAAAGGGGGGGGGGTCAAGCATGGCCACGAAGTTGCTCAAAGTCCTATATAACAGACAGAAATAGTACTCAGACTTAGGTCTTAACCCAACACAGTTGTGAACAGGTAGAGAAAGAACAGCTTATCGCCATACACACACAGCCTGGTGCATGGTTGGTGTGCTTACTGCTGAACGGACCAATAGCACTAGATGCCAAGCATCTGTTGGGCACTAGAGATAGGTCATCCCCAGAAAAGCATTTCCAGACCAAATTGCTACCCCACAGCAGAGACCCTATGGGAGGTCTTCCAGATTAGATTGACATCTTGTTTTCTGGTCTTCACCAGCTCTCCCAAAGCTGTCCATCCCCCACCCCCTCCTGTTCTGTTATCAGCCTAAGGTTAGGGGCTGATATTAAAAGGGCCCTGATAAAGCTCCCTAAGTGGCAGCAAGCTGTAAACATTCCCACTGATGCCATTTGATTAACCTGCTGAGAAAATGCCTGAAGAAGGTCCTGGCTTGTCACGGAGAGACAGGCAAGGGTGCCACACAGAGCTGTTGAAAAGTAAGTTGGTTGGAGCCACCACTGTGGAGTTATATAAAGCACTTGGCTCCAAGACCGAGGCCTCTGCAGCATCGCATGTGCAATCTGCCAGGGTGGCTGTGGGTTTATGGTTTGATGGACGTACGCAATGGGGATGCATTCATAGCCCAGATAAGTGAATGGCCTATTAGTGGCAAGCGGGGATAGAGATAAAGCCGTTGTGAGAAATCCTGCTCCGCATTCCAAAGCCACAAACAATTTGGTTTAACACCCTGGTTATATTCCATCCAAATAGCTTCCTTGTTAGTAGAATGCTGTTTCTAAATACACATCCATGGGAGGATGGGGGTGGGGGGAGATGGGATGGGCTAGAAAGGGATTAACTATTTGAACTCCATTCAGGTGATGGTTACAGATTTGAACTTATTCATGGCAATAAAAAAAGAAAGTCTAGGTATTAAACCAAGTTCAGGTTTTCCTCCTAACACAATAGAATGCTCATCCAGACAGTTCTTGCAAGGAACGCGGCTTGGAAGTGGATTTGGCACATTTGCATAGGTGATTTAGGAAGTATTTTGTAATTGGCTCAGGATGCCTCAATAGACAGAGCAGAAGGGATGGTGTTGGGACAGTGAACTGAAATATAAGAACCTTGCCAACAAGATATCTGGAATGCTCCAGATACCTTATCAAAAAGGATTCCAACTCCCTGGATGGCTGCCCGGTTACATTCTGCCTTTGGCTCTAATAAAGAGGGTATTATTTGCAGTGGGTGTATATTGTCCTTTTTGGAAAGCAACGTGGCAACGGCTAGTAGATTTACATACAACACTCTTCAAACTCTCAGCCCCCTTTCTTGGGATTCCATCCTGTAGGAATAAATGCACTGGTTCGAAGATATATGGCAGTCCTCTACCTGTTCAACTGCAGTCTGGAAGCAGATGATCCCTCCTCCTGATGTGGTGGGGGGAGGGTTGGGGGAGGTCAGAAGACCAATAGTAACTTAATGTTCCATCACAGTACCTCCTTCACCCCACTTCATCTCAGGTAGAGATTTGTCAGCTCACATCACAAGGTAAATACAGTACTAGCTATCTTGAGGCCACAGTCACATCTATTATGGTATAATTGTTACTGTTAGCCATACTGTGCCTTACTTTTTCTTAAGTATGTCTACACAAGAAGGGATACGATTCAGTACTGTGTATGGTTTGGGGCATCCACCAGAGGTCCTGGAACACCTCTCCCCATAGATAAGGGGTAGGGGGGACTGTACACACAAGGCTTACCCAGTATTGCCTAAGGGCCAACCCCCCCCCCCCAAAAGCAGGACTCCACCTAGTTTGGGGGATGGGTGCATTAGTTATGGACTATTAACGTCCCATGGAAGCAAGTGAACCACGTGTCATTGACTTAGGTTTTTCACACTTACTGAACCAGAAGAGCCACCCAAGCATTGGCTGTCTACAAGAAACACATGTTAAATACTAGGACAAGTAAAAATTATGGGATGGAGAAAGATCCCATATGGACACCGATTAGACAGAAGAGTAGCTACATTTTCGGTAAAGCAAAATTCAGGGAGTTATTGGGGAAAGAGGAACACCGAGTAATTGAGTCCATTGTAACAAACAATCCTTAGTGTATATGCATTACAGCAGCACAGAAACCAGGGAGGCGAAAACAGACCCACAAGGAGGTATAAACGGAGCACTATTATAGTTGGGGACTTCAACACCCCTTTATCAGGGGCTGGCCAACCAAGCAGGCAGAACAGTAAGGAAAGCTGAACAAAATAGTACCCATCAACCAAATCTGATGAGCATTTGGAGTGCTTCACTCAACAGAACACACTCCTCTGAGTACAAATGGAACATTCACCAAGAGAGGCAGCATTCGAGGCCATGGAAAGACCAGACAAAGAAAGGGACAGACCCCCTGTGGATGACTGCATGTGTGTATTTGGTTGTGTGGATTACAAACATGCAAAGAAGTTTGTACCTACCTTCCCCTGGCATACACCCTCAGAGGCTAATGAAGGAATATCTAGGTGCTCAACTTTAGGGTTCACCAAATATAAGGGTTTAAGTTCGGGGTCTGAGCAACAAGGACAAGCCATTGCCTCCCGAGTTGGAGGAATGGAGGAAGGCCCCCTCTTCCCAGTGAGATGCCTGGAGCCCTGCTCCCGAGTCACTCCAGTCCATCAGATACTAGAGAAGAGTAGCGTTAGGTAACTTTTTCCAGTCCTACAGGTGATTTTTTTATAAGCAAGATTCTACGTATTAGTCACCCTGCCTGCCCACAGCACCTGGGAATAGGAACCATCCAACCCCTAACAGTGAGGCCATGTTTCCCTATCAGGGCATTCCAATTCAGGGCCCAGCTGACTGGACCAAGGCAGTCACCTGACCCTGGAGTAGCTTGCCTATTGGCTGGCTTTCATTCCCCAGACCTTAGTTAGAAGAGGGGCTGGGCCAAGACAGAGGGATTATTTGCAATGCAGGTAGAACACGTTAGTCAGCAAGGAGGACCCTCGAAGGCTCTTCGGATACCAAATTAAGGTCAGAAGAGCTTTGAAGCCTAAAAAGGCTGAGAAGTCAAGCCTGCAAGCTGCTTCATGCTGTAACTCGATCCCCCACCTGTACCTTGTCAGCACAAGCACCTTTCGACCTAGGATTCCTTGAGGGAGGTCCAGGGACAGGAAGGACACAACTGCACGTTTCTGTGCTCACATACCCGGTGTTGACAGCGGGACTCTGCCCTCCTCTAGCCACTTGGAAGTCAGTACTTCCTTCCCTCAGCAGCAACAGAAATGCCACCAAGGACTGGGGCATCAGCTCTTAGAAAGCCATAATAGGAGTACAGGACATATGGTGGTCTTCCGTCCTCTTGACCAGGAGTAAAACAGTACACATTATGGGGAAGAATCAGGACCGTGAGGCTGATGTGTAACTGACAGGCCACAAAAGGTGATTTCTGCAGGGATTTGGAAGTCCACACAGAGAGAAACTTCTCTCCCAAACTAAACATCTCCCTCATCTGGACACTAACAAAACAAGTACCAGTATGTAGGAATTTATAACTCTGTTCTATGGCTTCTTGGCCTTAATTCTTCATCTTTAAAATGGGCATGTAGTCAAGACCCCAGGGTTGTGGAGATGCAGAGAACACACATGAATACCAACAGGACAAGGCATCTGGGTGCTTAGGGTATGAACTTCCATAGCACTTGGGCCACGTAGAACTTCTCCAGTTCCCGGTCAGGCTGTAGCTCCCCATGCAGGAGTACCACCCTATCTGTAGTGGTCGTTGGTGGGACGTATCAAGACCGTGTCCCACAGAAGGGGGGGAAAATGATGCTCGTCAAGTGTCTGCTTCTATAGGGTATGAATGGGTCTTCAGCCCACTGAAATCTAGAGCACCCGTTTCAAGACGTCAGCAGGAAGTCCAGGAACCAGTGCAATCAGAAAGTAAAGGAGGCAGCACATGAGTGAAGACTGAGTGGTCGCTCACAAAGCCTGGGCCCAAGGGAAGGACCGATACACTTAGTGGCCTCACTGGGAGTTCATCCCATATGGGGAAGGACATTCATGTACATGATCAGTTGTGCAACTATTCTCATTTCATGGGTGAGGAAACAAAGGACACCATCTGATACCCTGGCCAGTGCTAGGAGCCAAGGGAGATCAAAAGGTTGCCCACCCGTGGCACACCTCCATCCTGCAGAAGAGGGATCCATGAGGTTTAAGGCATGAATTAGATTGCCAACACTTGAATGTGGAGTGCACAAAATCCAGATTCCTGGCTTCTCTTGAACTCAGTGGGACGGGCTCATAACATGGGTCTGCAGTTCTACACGGCCTGAGTCCTAGTCCACTAGAGATGGGCCCTGAAGACCACACATCACTCCTGGCCAAGCCTCACTTTAGGCCTTTCCTTTCCCTCACCTGTCTGGCTCCTGGGAGTGTGCATGGGTTAGAGGGCCCGGAAAGAAAGTTTAGTGTTCTTAGCATGCTTTAGGAAGTTGCGGGGGTATCAGAGGAATGCAACTTAGGGGGAAAATATGCAACTCCATCTTTAAAGTGAGACTTTGATGAGCAGAAGGCCCCAAGAGTGGCCTTTTTATGGGTAGCAGGATATTCTGAGTTAATACACTGTCATTTGAGATTTAGCACTTCAAAGACCACCAGATGGCTGAAGATTTTTTTGCCCCAATAACATGGAGTCTTATCAAGATTGGAAGTATATAGAAGTAATTCGATATCTACCTATAACTTCAGGCCATATTTGAAGTCTTAGATTTAGAAAATCCTTTTCCTTTATATAAAAGTTGAATGACTTAGTATGCATATTCTTCAAAGATGTTAACTGGAGTTTCTTAGTCACTCGTTTTTCTAGGGTAGATCTCTACTTCCACCTAAATTGCTAGGTGTGTTTTTTGAGTACCTGAGGCTCTAGCTAGAAGTTGTATCCCAAGCCACAAGTCTGTTTTCTTGATGGTGACCTTCAACACTCACACAGGGGAGGCCATGCCTGGACAATAGGAGGCTTGAGTTTGGTTTGCTTCCTTTAGTAGAGCATCAATGGAAGGGGTTTCCAGTGAGAGTTCCCCAAAATAGCACTTTGAAGATCTCAGACCTTGCTTGACTTTAAGGCTCAAAGATTTTTTTTTTTTTTTTAACCCTCGGACAGAGAACTGTAAAGGAACCCACCATATATTCACGTGATATTTAACATTTGCTTTATGCCAGGCACTGGCCCATGGGAAACTGAGTCCTCGTTCTCCTAGAGTACAGTCTAGTTACAGGGAGTCACGTACACAAAGGTTACGTCACCAGGATAAAAAGACACTTTTCTAAGGAGCTTGATAGAAGGGAGGTGGTAAATCACGCAGGTAGTGTGCACCGACTAGCTCAGTCCTCCCCTCCAGTCACAATGGACCATTTCTGTGACATTCAGGAAGGAATTGTAACAGCCCACAATGTCCATCCATGCCTTTGCACTGGAAGGGAAGTTTCAAATGGAGTTCAGATATCAAAGATGGACCTGGATTACTCCCACAACAGACACCCTCCCAAGTCCATCTCGGCAAGTGGCAACATCTATTTAATCCCCACATTTCATTCCCATGAGAGGAGGGTGGCTTAAAACAAAAAAAAAAAAAGAAACCATGATGTTATCAAAGCACAAGGACCCCCAGGTCAAAGCCCACAGGCTGCCAAGCCACAACTTCTGGAACTTCAAAGTGACTGTTCTGCACCAGACCTTCAGCCATGCATGGAGAACACCCCAAATTCCAGCATCAGCAGTCCTTTAAACACCATCTCAGAAGGGTGATGGAGATATAGGATCCCTGGGTAAAGGGCACAGTGAACTGGTTTGCTGGCCTCCATATCCATACAGGAAGGAGAAAGCTAGATTCCATTCAGAGCCCAGATGCCCTGACCGAAGGAAGAGATCCTTGCTCTAGGGATGGGTAGAGAGGACTCTGGGGGCTGGGGTGGGGGTGGGGGGGGGACATTACACCTGCTCCTTACGGCCACACTGGAAGAGGACCAGAAGCAAGGGGTGATACGACCTTCGAAGCAGAAGTGTGTTATACCCTTAGGAATATTTACTGTCCTTATGCACGTTAAGGATCTATACATTCATGCTACACCCAAGTGCTCCAGGGACACACATATTGGGGCGGAGCGATTCCCCTACTTCTCCAGAACTGAGCAACTATCGCCAGTGAACACCAGGGCTTCCACCAAAGGGCAACCCAGACCACAAGCACAAGGAAGCTTTCAGAAGTCCCCTATTTTAACTTAAGCAGTACATTCGGGTTTTGTAAGCAAACTCAACTCCTGGAAGGACTTTCATAACAGTTAAATCCTTTTGTCCAAGGCGTTCCTGTGCCAGCTCTTTCCTCCAGCTCTCCCAGGGCTGGAACCCGGAGGTAAGCTTGCTTTTCAGTTTGGAAACTCTATTTCCTCTCCAGCTGGTCTCAGAAGCAGGGGAGAGACAGACGGGGGCAGGGAGAGCCACAGGTTAGCCTGGAGTCCAAGATGGGGCTGACAGGTCAGGGAAGGCCCTGATTTATTCTCCTATCCGTTGTGCCGACCATCTGCCCTCATTAACTCGCACGGGCTTATGGTTTTTTAATCTTTTCCACATACACACACTATATGAACATTCCACGTTTTTTTATGGTCTGTGTACTTTCATGTTCTGATTGTTTGCCTCTGAGTTATGACCCAGCACACATACTGTAGTACTTGTTGTAGTATTTCCACTAATGAGCAAATAGGAGTTATCCCCCCTCCCCCAACCACCAAGCAGTGTCAGGAGCTAAATCAAACCTTAGCCCAGCAAGCATCGCTGGGGCCATATGGCATCGTTGTGCCAAAGTCTGAACCTGTGTCTAGAGAGTTCAGAAAACCCAAAGCCAACTATGGTTTCAGACGAGAAGTCCAGTGGGATAGCCCCATCCAACCCAGAGCTAAAAACCCTCCATGAAATATGCAGCTTCACGTTCCCGCCTCCCGCTCTGAATGGCAGCTCCAAACAAGGGTGGGAACATCACTAGAGACCCTTCTTTCCCTAAATTCAACTATTCTTCCTCCTTACTTTTAGGCTTAATACTTCTCCGTTCTCTTTACGGGAATGTCTAGTAATCCTCCTTGGATGTGGAAACCTGGGCATTTTGCCCAGGATCAAAGGACAAGTTTAAGTTCTTTGAGATTGAACTAGAAACAGTTTGAGAAGTTGGCTTTCCAGATACCATGACTCTCACACAGGATAACTTCTCCAGTTCTACCCGTTGGAGTCCCTCTTAAAGAGGGTTGTGCTTCCTTATTTGGAAATGGTTAAAGTAACCACTTAGGAAGACACTGGATGAAAAAGTCACTTGAACACAAGGTGACTCCCATCCAGTCCTCAGTAGGTCCCATCTTTATTCATCTGATTGGGAGAAGGTTATTGTTGGCAATAGACCCTGAGTGGGACAGTAGTTTTATTCTCTCTTCTCACTTTATGGGTTAGGGGAATGCTTCCCAAGTTGGTCCACAGGACCCTGGTTCTACAGTCCCCTCAGAGGTTTGTGGTTACTAGGTTTGAGGGACACAGGTTTACACAGCCATATGCATTCCTTTGCAGGACTTATCAGATTTTGGTATGCCAACATCGAGGTCGACATCCAGAATAGGACATATAGTATTCCCTCGAACTCCTTTGGTGTCAACTTTTCCTACTACAGAGCAGCTCAGTTGTAGACACCATGCACTCCTCTGAAAAAAGATCATGGTTTTGGAGGTCAAGCAGTTTACACAAGATCTTGGCTAGATACACCAAGTGCAAGATCCCTGCTTGTTCTTTTCCTGCTTCATTTTCCTCCTAGTGACACAGCCAGATTTATTCTACATATCCATCTAAAACACTCCATTGCAGGTAGGGACTCCCTCCTCCACTGAATATTCAGTGCCTACAATGGTCTCCAGAACATAGCAGGCATCTCATCATTTGTTGAGTGCATTACCCCACTCTAATATGTCCAGGCTTCAATTCAAGAAGTATTTTAGTATTCTGATCCATAGCAGTTCACCTCTCAAAGGCTGAGAAAAGTTAGGCTACAGCAGGTTTGAGGTCAATGCAGATTGGATTCCAACTCCAATTGTTTAGTAGCTTTCCACCCTCAGACCATGTAGTTCTAAATGGAGATGCAAGTTTGGATCTAAGAATAGCATCCAAAATATCTTGAGCAGATCCTTTAGAATCAGAGGAGATTGGAGTTCACAGTGCCCAAAGGGCCAGACTTAGTCATTACTCTCTGTAACAGCTTTCACAATTTCTGGATCACTGAAGGTATGGAAAGAACATGGGATATGCCTTAGTAGCCTCCTCTCTCAAGCATCTACATGGTCACCTACCAGAGTCAACCCCCAAAGAACACTGACCTTCAGAGTGTCCAAGGAGAACAAGACCTCTAGAGGGCTGAAGGAGGACCTATACACAGGCAACATTCTAATGGAGAAATTTGAGGCCCCATGGAAGAGATTAAGGCTGTCCAGCCTTCAGGGGAGAAAGTGAAGTCAGCCTGACTCCAAAGACTTCGTCTACCTGGCAGCTAACCATTGCCACTCACAATGCATCATCTACTGAGAAGGTCTGAAGGTAGACACACTCAGATTGGAACTCCTATCGCAGGGTCAGGTCCGCTCCCAGAAGCAGAATTGCTCTGAAGGACTAGGAAGACCTTGACTTTGTGTAAGATGCACCCAAGTTGCTTTCCCAAAGCTTTCATCCACGAACCTGAGACAACCTTCCTTCTGTCTTGGACTTCCCTCCAGCTTCTTAGCCTCACTGAACTTGGGTAAAGATAAGCACTCCTGGATCCTGGTCCCCTTGTACACCCACTGGAGACTTCCAGATGGAAGTGGAAATGGAAGACCCCAGTCTGATTAGTGGAGCTACCATGGCAACAGATGCTACCTGGACAGAATGGAGGGAATACCAAACACTAACCTGCAGTTTTCGGCTTATAGTTGCCCTAGACTACCACATTAGTGATTGTACATCCATGCAGAAGCTCATGTTGGACCAAGCTTAGGTGAGTTATAGCAATGGCCCAGGAGGGATGGGGGCAGATTTGCTATGGGAAGGAGTCAGCAACTTCTCACTGTTCTACACACAGGGAAGAAAGTAAGGCTCAGGAGTGAAATTAGGGTTGATACAGGGGGGGGGGGGGGGAAGAATGGGTAGGACCCGGTAGCATGTATTTTCTGGCAGGGATGGGGGGCACAGAGCAACAACGTAGGACAGATTCCCCTGACAAGGGTAGAAGGAAGTAAAGCGTTAGCAGTCGGCATTCCTGACCCTATTCAGGTGAACACAAGGCTAGCACAAGAACTACTCCCTCTGACCCAAAGGGGGCAGCACTTACCCAACATACGTTTTTCACAGGCAAAAGCACTAAAGGCATTTCAGAAGGAAAACCCTCTACTCCTTTCCAAGCAGCATTTAAGCTGAATTATTCTTATAGCCACACTCTGTAAGGAGATGGAGTTCAGGAAAGGCTAGGCCTCTTATTTCCCTTGGTATGAACTGTGGACAATAAGGACAGTAATCTCAATGCCAGCTAAAGTGGGACTTTTGCAAATGCTTTGGACAACATACAGAACTGGAAGGAAGGATGCCGACTGTCTTGGTTTGATTTTTACCTCTCAGAAGGCAGCCCTCTCAAATCCAGGTATGTGGGGAGGATTACTTCTGGTCTTGACTTTGAAGGCTGCATCTACAGAAAGGCAGGATTAGTCTAGTAGACTAGACAGTTCCCAAGTAGGATACTCTTAAGTCCCAGAAGCTCCAAGATCTCTCCCCCCGCTCCCAGTTTGCTCATAGGTGCTGAGTACAGTGAGGGAGGCAAGACTGGTCCTCGAGTGGGTCTAGCAAAGGGTCAGGAGTCCTAGGAGTGATGGGCAGTACCCTAAGGTGGCCATCAAGACTGTCTCCCATATGCACGTGCCCATCTAACCCCTTGGTGCATAGGAGAGATCACACCTAGGATCTTTACAGTTTGGCAAGAGGTAGGTTGTCCTGGGTGGGCCAGACCTAATCACATGAGCTTTTTGAATATGGGTCTAGAAGTTCCAGACCTAGTCAGAAGTTCAAAGCACAGATGATTCACAAGACACTGTTGCCACAGAGCCCCCTCCAACTTCAAGCTGGCAAGGGATAGAGGCGGCCTCTAGGAGTTGAGTAGCCCTCAGCTGACAACCAGCAAGGAAGAGGCCTCTATCTTACACTGCAAGGGACTGGGTTATACCCGTAAGAATGCGCTTGGAAGCAGATCTTCTGGAGTCTCCAGATAAAACCACAACCCACGTGACACTGCGATTTCAGCCTTGGGATACCGGAGCAGAGAATCCCGCCACACCATGCCGGATCAGCACCTACAAAACTGTGAGCGAGTAGATGTAGCCTAAGGCTACAAGTTTGGTTTATGCAACGAAAGGACTAATGCAGAGTACAGTAAAACCTTGGATTGCGAGTAACTTGTTCTGCGAGTGTTCTGCCAGATGAGCGAAATTTTCCAAGTTTTAACTTGATAAGCAAGCCATGTCTTGCAATAGGAGTACTACAGGATGCTGAGTGTCACATGATCACAACTGGGCCAATGGTCCACTCTCGCTGCGGGATTGTGGGTGATCATCTCTCATGCTCGGATGTTCAGTCTCAGGCCACCGTTCGGCAGAAATCAGGTTTTTCAGAATGTTGAAAGGTGCCTATGATTGGCAGTAGTGTATTTGTCGTCACTTCAAAGTGCGTATGGACAGTCCTTTGCTTTTCTAGACAAGAAGCATAGGAATGCTTTGCTTCATTCTATCTAGGTCTGGCTGCCTGCGGATATAGACCCTTTCCTCTGCTGCCTTATTGCCAGTTAAATTCAGTACATGACAAGAGTTTAATACTGTACTGTAGTCAAAATCCATGATAGTGGAAGTCATCCTACATGATAACCCTCCTTTGCACCGCGCCCCCCCCCCCACCAGCCATGAAGGTTTTCAAAGTGCAGGTTAGTTCACATTTTGTGTTTTCTTATAGAATTGTAATCATTTTTATATGAATATTTTTGGGTTGTGGAAGGAGTCATCGGAGTTTCCATTGTTTGTGGGGAAAAATTCACTTTGATATACGAGTCCTTTCAATTACAAGCAGGTTTCCGGAATAAATTATGCTCGCAAACCAAGGTTTTACTGTACTTGTATAGCCACAGTTGTAATAAGTGCAGCGAAGATACACAGGCATCACGAGAGAACCAAAGCTTGGCTGTGGGGATGGGACTTCCCCCTTTGAAGTAATACCCTCGGGATGGTACAAACAATTCTGTCTCTACCACTTTGTGTTACAGATGTTCAAGCCACCACCAGAGGCTAAGACAATGGTAGGCAAGGCTCATTAGACCAGGGATGAAGGAGGTCAATTCATTGAGGTTAGAAGTGGTCAGAACATAGACTTAGAAGGCTCCAGTTAGCCAACATCCAACCAGAACATCCCTTTGTTATCCTGTTTTCTGTTCAAGACCTAAGTCACTTGGACTGTGTGCCCTGGGATGTCCACACCTCTCCCCAGTCTGAGCCATACTCCCTCCATGGATGATAGTTTTCATTAAACATGAATCTGAGCGTGTCTCTAAAACTGATCCCCTGAGAAGGGACAGTCTCCACCACCTGGGAGAAGAGCCAGCTAGAGGATCTACATAGGAGCGTCTACTAGAGGCCAAGAGCTTTAAGCTGGTTTGCTTGTATGAAGGTGTATGCACTTTCTGAAAATGAGGATATTCAGGGAGGGATTTGCCTACTATGCTAAGCTTATCCCCTAACCTCTCCTCCTTGGTGCCCCTTAGGCTAAGGAAGTCCAGCTAGCTTGAAAGAGCGAGAAGTCTTCACAATGGCAACATTAGGACAGAAGATACCTTTAGGAAACCTATGAACACCATCTGTATAGCACATGTCCTTCAGAAAGCCAAGGCCTCCTGATTTCTTGGTATTGTAGTGCTATCTTAAGCCTCTAAGACCATGGGGCCACATCTGCTAAATTCTGCATTTGGATTGATACAAAAGTTAAACTCCAAAACTAATACAGTGGATACACAGGACCTCAAGAGTTCACTGTCCCAGGAACATTTTCCATTCCAGAGAGGCAGAGGCATGCTCTTGCCTCACCTGGAACTCTGCCACCTCGAGCTCCTCCCCTCTGGTCTAGAAACCACGCGCCCGCCCACCCCCCCCCCCCGGCCCCGTGATCTTATGTTTGACCTCCTTGCTTCCATTAGCAGGTTTCTGATCTGTGCAAAAATGCTGCAAAGACAAACCAAGGGGGCCATCCTTCAGCGTTGAGTCCCCTTGGAAAAATAAGCCATGATGCACAACCTACCTTAAGAGTCTATTCTGAGCCGATTTAGGAAGAGTTGTCCTTTACAGGATACAGGGTCCTGAATACTTTTGCAAGACCCCATGGCACCCGACCCCTGCTCTCTGCCTCTCCTGGAATTAGGCTCTGCTCCCCCTGGCCCCCAGGCTCGTGCAAAAGCCCTTCCCTCTGTTTAGAGGGCTTCTGAACTCACTTGAATTTCTGGGATGGAGATATTGCAGTGTAGAAGCCCATGGGGGTGAGGCTACTACTTAGTGGAGTCTAAGAGGGATCCATTTGAAGCCCAAAAGGTAACCGTCTGTGTTATCCCTCTACCCGCCTCCTACCACAATTAGATCAAGCTGGAGTCTTTCCCAGCAACTGGCACAGGGCATGTGCTCCATAAGTTCTGGAAGGATATGAAAGCAGGTGCCACTTTATAGAAGTCTACAGTGAGAGGCTAGAGCAAGGCTCAGATGAGGGGCCAGAAGCTGAGGCTCAAAGAAAGTTGGAGTACTGGCACTGCAGGTTGCCTGTTGCAACCCAGGTGCACAGGCTTTTTGTCTTGTCTAGTGGAGTCATTTCAATTGGAGAATCACTTCAATTGCTAGACCACGCTTCACATTGTACTGACAGCTGCCCCATTCTTCCCCAGGTTCTCAATCAATGCCACGCCAGAACTCCATGTCAGGCCATGCATTATTGACCGCTAATGGGAGTAGGGTTCCTCAAGGCATCGATGGATCCATTGATGTAGAGGTTTCATGAGGCCCCCCTGCTCAGTCAGTAGGCAGAGGGCAGATTAAAGGGGAGGGGGAGAGGGAGGATCTGAAGATTGAGACATCAGGATCTGGTTTGCAGTCTTAACTCAGGCCTCAATTTCCCTCATCTGCACGAAGTGGGCAGACAGGTTGAGAGAGGCCAAGGACCCTCCCAGGTTTTGTGTGTTTTTTTTTTTTTTTAAACCATTGAGACTTGAGGTTTCCAGGAACTGTTCCCAGAGCAGCTAGAAAGGTCCAAAGCAGTTGAAACTAGTTAGCTTAACTAGCCCCGGCGCCTTCAGAAGTGGGGTTTTGGAAAAGCCATTAGTTTTACAACATCAGTGATGACTCACACACCCAGAGGCAACCAAGCCTGGATCATGCTTTCCATGACCAGCATAGCTTCTTGGACATTTCTGCCCAGGGTAAGGGTTGATCTCATTTCTAGTAGGTTATAAAAAGTAATCCCGTGCTCCTAAGATGGTTTGGAAAGTAGAGAACCGTAGGGGAAAGGAGCAGAGCCTCCCAGGTCCCTCTAACCTGATCTCGACTTAGGGCTTGGTTTTAGACCTTGATCATTTGAAAGGTCAAGATTTGCTTCTGGGAGTTGAAATAGGATCTTGACTCCATGCCTAGTAGGCATTTGGGCTCCCAGCTCTGCCGTTACAGATCCCCTCATGAAACTCTTCAGTACTCCGGAGGGGAGATTCTTGTCCTTGGCATCGTTTACTCTTTTTCCTGGAGAGGTCTTTGCTTGAGCTCCCGGACTGCTGTGCTATTGCAACCTCCTGCTCCCTTATGGGACTTACATTCCCAGTTCCTCCCACCTCTCATGGAATGAACGTCACTTCTTGAGGTCCCCAACTTGTACGGGAACTAGTTTGAGGAGCCCCCAAGTCCCTGCTACTAAGGAACCAGCACAGTCTGGGGGCTCAGCCCCAAGAGCACAACTCAGTCTGCTCTGTGCTGCCCGCGTCTTCTACCCTTCATTTCCCCGTCTCTGTCAGGGCTGCCATCGTCCACGTAGCTCCTACACTGGGAGTTCTAGTCTTGATTGCTTGCTCCCCCTTCCTATCTGGTATCCAGTCCTCCCTCCAGCAAGTCTGGTCACCACTTCGATCCCCAAAGCCCGCTTCATCGAGGCATGCTCATTGCCACCATTTTGATCTATGTCCCATCTGAGTAACCGGGATAGCTTCCTAACAGACACCCCCCGCCCCCCTCCCTATTGTTGCCTGTAGACATCCCGCCAGTGACAGACACAGCACATCATTCACAAGCTGTGATCGCTAATTCCTTCACCTCACCTTCGGGACAAAGCTCCGATTCCATTTCATCATTATCATGGTCCTACAGAACCAAGCTCCCACCCACTTGTGTGTTTGTCTTCTAACCACTGCCACCGCGGCCCCACCCCATCCTCCTCCTGGCTCTAGACACCGTCTTGTTTGCCCCCAACTCATTACTGCCTCAGGAACTTTGCACTGGCTGTTTCAACCTTCAAGGTTGGAGGTTTTTGCAGACTAATAATTCAGGCATCTGCTCAGATGTTTCTCCCAGAGGCCTTCAACAGACTACCAAACCTGGAAGTTGCCAGTGAGCCCCACACTAGATTAGAGCACAGGGGCAGGATTTCCACCAGATGTATGGCATATTATGCTGGGGTAGGGCATTCTCCTAGTACTTTATCCCAGAAGAGTTAGAAGGCCTTGGACATGTCACCTTGTTACAGTGGGGACCTTTCCATATAATCTAGGCAGAGAGGTATTCAAAATACCAGCTTTCCAACAAGTGTTTTGTTTAGACACTTAGTTTTGCAGGTTACTGAGGTTAGTTACATCAAATGAATTGCCCCCACACTAAGAGGGGTTCGGGTCCTCTTACTTCATCAGGTGTGGTCCTCCTAAGTCAAATGCAAGTAGATGATGCCAGAATGGATTACAAGACTGGAGTCCAAGTTTACAGGGACACTAGAGTATTCCTTGCTCTTGGTGTAATGCCTGGCAGGTATCAAGTGCTTAGAGTTCAGAGTACTTCTATCCCCTTTGGTCCCTGGATGGCTTTTAAACTTGGCTTCAGTCTCTGGTGGTACAGGCTTAGAAGCAGAGCATCTTTTGAGGTCTAAGGGCAAGAGTTGGGTTTAGAGAACAACCCTATGATCCCTCCAGCTCCCTCTTGATTCTAGAAGGGTCTTGGAGTGGGGAGTCTGACACCACCATGATGCCATCTTTGGAAGTCTTCATTCCTGAACCACCAGTGCTACAGCTTCCCAAGGGAGTCCCTCATTCGTGACTGGAGACGCTCCCCAGATTCGATGGGCAAAAGCCTTCAGGGCTATGATAGCACTACAGAGCTGGTTTGCCCTGATCAGCTACCTACATCTGCACAGCGCCATGGAGGGCAAACCAAAGCCATTAACTGCTGGAAGCCCAACAGCCTGAAGCTGCACCCAACACCTTGTAACTAGTACAAGGTCATAACCACAGGACTGGACTGGGACAAGATAGTAAAACCTTGGATTGTGAGTCACTTGTTCTGCAAGTGTTCTGCAAGGCAAGTGAACACCTCTAGCAGATTTTAAACTTGGCAAATGAATGATGTCTTGCAATCCCAGTAATAGGCAATGCCGAAGGTCACATGATCACAACAGAGCCAGTGGTTCTCTTATTGCAGGATTGTGGGGGATCATCTCCCGTGCTCAGATGCTCGTTCTCAGGCCATGGTGTTTGGCAGAAGTCAGGAGTTTTTCAGAGCTTTAGAAGGTGCCCACAACCGGCACTCATGTTTGTCACTTCAAAGCACCCATGGACAGTCCTTTACTCTCCCATAGAGGAGTATGCTTAGGAAGGCTTGGTTTCATTCTAGGTCAGGCTGCCTGCAGATCAAGACCCTTTCCTCAGCTGCCTTATTGCCAGTTACATTAAATACAGCATACGACAAGAGTTTATTAACACTGAACTATAGTCAACATCTGTGCAAGGGTATGTAATGGCCCCCCATGCAAAAAGGTTGAAAAGGCAGTAAGGAGAGGATTACAGTGGAAGGAAATTGAGAAGTATGAAGGAGGTATGCAAGTGGCCAACATTGCAAGGTTTTGTAAGAAGTCTAATATCAGGCAAAATGGCTGACACAAAGAAATAAGGGGGCTTCATGCAGCAGCAGGAGTCATGCTAATACCAAAGCAATTCCCACATGTTATGGAAGATGTAGAAAAGTTGCTTCTGGTTTGGATAAAAGAAGCAACTAGCAGGTGATCCAGTGACCGAGAACCAGATCTAGGAGAAGGCAAATGCCTCATACACCGACCTCAGAAGTCAACTATCAAGTACATCAACAGGAAACAAAGAAGGCTTCAAGGCAAGCAGGGGATGGTTTGATAACTTTGAGAAGTGGCATCCATAGTGTTGTGAGGCATGGAGAGGCAGGGAGTTGGGACCCTAAGGCAATGGGGGCATTCACTACCAGGTTCCAGAAGCTCATGGTTTCTGAGGGTCCCTGCTCAAGCAAGTTTTTAACTGCTAGGAGAGGGGCTTTTGGAAATAGAGGCTAGAGAGGACCTACATCAGAGAGAATGCAGTGCCCAGTCACAAGCCCACGGAAGACCGTCTCCCCCTCTTGCTCTGTCCTAATGCAAGCAGGGACTTCAAGGTCTAGCCCCTGCTCATGTCTCATTCTGAGAATCCAGAAAATGCAAGATGAAGAGGCAGTTAAACATTATGGGGAGATCCAAAAGCAAGGCTTGGGTCACTCTTATCTTGTTTGTTGAGTGGATCAATGTGGTCTTCAGCTCTGCAGTGAAGAAATACCTTTTAGAAAAAACAATCTGCTACTCAAGACTTTGCTGGTTATAGATACGTTCCTGCTCAGCCTCCAGGCTTTGGAGGAGGACTTACTGGGGGAATTCGAGCTCATTAAGGTCAAGTTCCTTACTCCAGTCCTCCAGCCCACGGATCAGCAGGTCATTCTGAACTTCAGGAAGTCTTTACACTGAAGAACTGTTTAAGCAAGGCTTCAAGGTGACGGAGGAAAGAAGCTTGACCCTCCGAGGATTTTAGAAGATCTTTCCACATGGTGAACTGCCTTAAGATCGATAAAGCCTGGGATGGGGTCACCAAGAGAACACTCAATTCTGCTCAGAGAGATCTGTGGCCTGATTGTGTTCTTGGACAGGACCTAGAGGGGCTGGTTCATGAACAGGAGCAGCTAGTTGTTGGGAAAATGGTGACCTTGGGGAAGACCATGGGGCTGGAGGTAAAGGACAATATTCGAGAGCTGGTGGAGGAACACGGCCAGGAGTGAACCACTGAGGAACGGACAGATCTGTGTTGCAAGCCACAGCAAAAGGTTATAGAGGAGATCTCGTCTGCAGAGGAGAAAAGGCAAAGGAATCCCTTAGATTAGGGAGATGTGTAAAATGTGGGAAACAGTGCAAAGTTTTGTAGAAAAGCATCACCCAAATAGGGCTGTACCAGTGCGAGCTAGGAGTCTGACAATGCCAGGCCACATTTCCATGAAATTCTCAAGATTAGAGAAAAAAAAAAAAATCAGGGGCCATTGGATAGGTTCCTTGTTAGAGTTGAAGAAAAAGATTCCCCTGAGCAATGGATAGCAATGATTCCATTAACAATCGTGAAAGTCGTCCTACACAATAACCCTCCTCTTGTCTCACTCACCTTTGAGAACCTTTGTGGCTGATGCAAATGCAGGTGGTTTTATGTTTTATGTTCTGTATTCTAGCAGTGTTGTAATAATTTTTGTACGAATATTTTTGGGTCGTGGAATGAGTTGTCTGGGTTTCCATTATTTCTTATGGGGAAATTCGCCTTGATATACAAGTGCTTTGGATTCCAAGCAGGCTTCTGGAACAGAATTATGCTTGCAGACCAAGGTCTTACTGTTTTTAGGTTGCCAAGTTATTGGGGGTTGGGGGAGGAAGAGGAGACATGGAGGCTGGAGAGAGAAGCGGGTAACTGAGTAGGTGGGAATGAATGCAAAGGAGAGGCAGTCAAACCCCTACATCGGAATCTCTAGGGGCACAAGGAGGAGCTCACAGCAGCTTCAATTTCACAAGTCTGTTGATTTAGAGGCAGAGTAGTACTTAACACATGCTAAATGCTCAGGAGGAAGTGGTCAGCAATCTAGTCAGAAGAGGAAACTCCTCCAGGAGTCATGAAAGGACTGGCTAGGTTCCCCCTAGTACATGCAAGTTTGGAGGCGGACCTGGGACTCCCAATGGGATCCTGTGAACTGTGCACCTCCAGATCATGTCCACGTGGCTCAGGTCAGATCAAACCTACGTGATGGTCAGCAGAGGAAGCTCAGGTCAGCCACCGGTCCTCCCATCTCTGCTTTATGCCCATCTGAAGCCCAGGTCCTGAGTGTCCTCTAGGTTTCCAAGGCTACAGTGCCTTAGGATTGGATGGTCAGAGCTATACATGGGTCTAGAGTGGAGTCCAAAAATGGATGCATTTCTAGGGGTCGCACATCACTGGGGACCATCCACTCTCCTGCAGGAGTATTTTTCCCCCTCCAAGAGCTAAAGAGTTCCCCTGTAACTGCCACCTTGACACTTACTACAGCCTCACCACTGCATCTACATGGCCGTTCAACAGTAGGGTCCTCAGTCACTCAAGGGACCCCTCACCCCCGTTTAAGAGGAGGGGGGAGGGAGATCAAGCAACCACCACTTTGCCCAGCTATAATCTCCATGCCAAGCCCACACCAACCATTAGCACGGCCTCCACCATTCCTGGTTCACGGGTCCACCCTGTCTGGTCAGTTGTAACCAGGGTCCTAGGACACCCGCTGTAGGTCCCCAGCCTGAAGTTAGGGATTGTACAGCTAGAACTACCAGGGCCGACATGCACAGGGCCTTCAGTGAAAGTTGGAGCTCCAGGGAGCACTTCAGGGAGGATCCTGAGGGATTTCAGGTAGATCAGGAGCACAAGCCATCCTCAAGGCCATGCAGAGAAGGCTTGTGATCAGTTTCACAAGCCTGTTCTAGTTGTGGGAAGGACAAAGGGGACTGAACACCAAGATCCGTGGCCTGGACTCTTCCCCTACCTCCCCACACGCAATTCTGGGTCTGTGACCACTGGTCTGAAGCTTAATATCCTCCGGCTCTTATCTGGAAGAAGGATTTTATCAGCCATCCTATATGATTTACCCCCAACAGACAGGGCCATCCTGGTCCTTAAGGAACTCCCGGTCTGGTCAGGGGGAGGGGTGGTGGGAGAGTGGGATGATCAGAGACAGAAGCCTAGTCAGCCTGTGTTGCAGACACATGTATCCCCAGTGGTCACCCTTAGTCTTCCCCAGTCCCAAATGGGACCATAGGGGTAGTTCTAGTCAGGGACAGGGTCTGGCCTCAAGCACAGCCTTGCTTTCTACCCTAGGCACATCTCACCACAGAGGCACATGTGTGGCTTACCAGTGTAGCCAAGTTCAAGCCCAGATTCAGCCCTTGCCCAATGGAAGATGGGAGCCAATGAGCAAATGGCCCACCCCCTACACCTGGGATGGGCAACTCAGGCATTTGTGGCCACAGAGGCTCATTAGAAGTCACCTCCAAATGCCTTAGTTTTATGCTTGCTACTCACGAGATCGCCTCCTCGACCAACTACCCATCTCTCCTGAGATCTAGACTCAGACTCTTTCAAGGGAACCCAAGTTATGACCGATCAGTGGGGAGGGCACCAGCAACACAAAGGACAAACCTTGTAGGAGCCACAACTCCAGTCAAGGGGGAGGGTAGGTTTTGCATCGTGAGAACACTAAGGGTTAAGTTGTAGTGTAGGGCTAACCTGTAGCCTTAACAGCTTTAACACTATAGGTTAAAGAGGTAACAGCCTTATCTTATCAATCAAGGGATGGATTAATGTTTGATTGGATTGGGGTAAGGGCTGGTTTGAACTGTTTCCACCTGGGAACTATTCCTTTGTTCTGTTCCCAGGTGATATGATGTGGTCGGCTATAAAAACTCTGTACCCTGGCTGTTCGAGACTGCACTCTGGTCAAAAGTGTCAGCCCTGATCGATCAGTTTGCCTTGCCTCTCACTGCAGTAAACTTTGTTGTGATGGTCACTGGTGCCCATAGCATTCTGTTTCAGGAGTCGTGTGGATGCAACACTTCTCGTAGCTCGCGACAGGGACAGGTAGCCTCTTCTAGGCACAGACATACTGGGAAAGAAGGCATCTTATGGAGAGCCACATGCTCAAGGTCCCTGGGCTGCATTGTCCCACAGGGAAGGGAGACCATGAGCTTGTAGGCCGTTGGAGTCAGGGAGAGAAGTCCTAAAGTTAGGATAAAGGCACAGGCCTGCTAGGTCGGACAGTCCTGGTGGTACACTAGGTCTCAGAATTCCATGTGAATCACGAAGCTACGTCATTAGCCGTTTCTCTGAACGGGCCCAAGTAACTTGTTCAAGGTCTTCCCAGAGAATTAGCCTATAGTTTTATGTTAAAAACAAAGACAAAAAGACAAGTTCCCGGACTATGGCCACTTTCCTCGGTCTATTTACAAGGACTGGAACTTGTTTTTGAGAATAGAGCAAGGACCTCAGCTAAAGACCACGGCCCCCATTGTGCACCTCCCAGCGACTGGCCTCACTTCAGTCTTGGGTGGGGAGGCTCACCTTCCTTTCTCGTGGACCTGAACCGGGCCAGGCCTCCTGGAGCCGGCACCCTTCACAGCCCGAGTAGAGGACCTGTCCCCACGGACCACCCCCTTCTCTACACTTCGCGTCTGGCACGGCAGCATAAGTAGCCAGACACCCTCTTTAAGGGTACAGCTGGGGAGACGTTGGGCGTCCATCACTGGGAGAAAGATTAGAAGTGGGAGCTGCTCACTAGGAAACACCCCACAACAACTAGGGGCCTCAAACCGGATGAACACTCGGTGACTGAGGGGGGGGTCTCAGATGGAACCCAACAGAGACACTGGCAGAAAGCCATGACTGTGTACTTATGGCACCCACCCCAGCTGTATGACCCGCTTGTGCAAGAACCCAATTCAAAGACGGAGATCAGGGTGCAGGAGGGGGTGGCTGTGGGGGGTGGGCAGAGCACAGAAGGCAGGACGGAAGAAGCGGAGAAGGTCCCAATGACGCTTAAGTAGGACTGAGAACCAGACTCCGGTGTGGTTTTTAAGTGAGGAAGCTTGACGACTGGCTCAAGAGTTCGCTTTAGTGCAGGAGCAGGTGGTACGGAGTTTCTGGGAAGCCTCGCACGTGACCTTCACTAGGGTAGGGGAGCAGGTAGGGTGAGAAGCACGACTCTACCCCCAGGTGCCTGGGCTTAAGCTCTCATGCTAGGAGGAGCAAAGAAAGCAAAGCCATGGAAGGAGGAATAGGACGCCGGGCTCTTCCGGGAGCCTTGTCGAAGGAAGGGGAGGTTCCCACTCGGCACAGGTGGCCTCGATCTCTGGGTGACCTGCACGGGTCTCAGAGGATGTGCAGCTTTGGGGTCTGAGCCAGCGGGCAGGCGGCCTTCCTCCCTTCCCACCACACAAGGGCAGAGTCCAGGAAAAGGGGGAAACCCAACCGGGGAAGGTTTGGGACCCCAGGCTGAGCCAGTGGTCAGTAGGCGACGGCTTACCCAGGAACGCTATTTGCACCTGCCCGGAAACAGGTGGGAGCAGCCACCTTCCCCTTAGAGGCTCAACCCTTCAGAAAACATGGTTCTCACCCCCCCCCCCAGGAGTTCTCTGCCAGCTCTAACCTTGGCCTTGTTCGAATACAAACAGGTGATCACTTGAACCGTGTACCCATTTTGTTGCCACCACCCCCCCGACTACATACCAGACCCCCAGTTTAACAGGGGAGGAGAAGCACAGATAGGTCAAGTAACTTGCCCGAGGTCCACAGGAGACTCCAGTTCCAGAACCGCCCCCCCCCCCCCCACGTTGCACGGACTCAATTCGGTGGGGGTTTGCAGCCATGCTCCGTGAACCCTCTCTGGCATTTTCCAGACCGGGAGGGATTTGTCTTAGCAGTCAGAGTCTCTTGGGAGAAGGAGCGGGGGAAACGCCCATGGAAGTACGACGTTGGGAGATTGCAGCTACTGGTAAAAGCCCCTTCCCCCATCGAGGAAGAGACCTGGGTAGCTTCTAACCCGCCTGGGGTCTGCTCAGAGCCCGTAGAGGTAGAACTGCGGTTAGTGAACCGGTTCCCTTCCAGTCAGGGGACGGACTTTCAGAGCCCCGTGTCCTTGAGTGGTTATGCCACCGAGAGCCCCTCGCAGCCCAGACTAGGGAAGCTGCCTCCCCCCACCCTGGCTGGAGAAGCTGGGTTAGGAGAGCAGAGGGCATGGGGCTACAGGGTCCCAGAACAGATCATTCGCCAAGCAGCCCTAACAGGGACCCCAACCTTGTCATCCCGTTTCCCTTTCTGTTGTGGTCACCCCACCCCAGAGGGAGCCCCCAGGGCACCAGAGCTCAGGCCCCACCTAGTACATACAGGTCTTTGCGAGGGAGAAAGCTTGGAGAGGCCAAGGGGCTGCTTAGAGGATTCGAGAAAGAGAAAGAACAAGCTTCACGGAGCGGGCTCCTGGATAGACAGACAGCTCAGCGCCCTTCCTTCCTTCCCCGTCTCCCCTCTTCAGCCCCAGGATGAGGGGCAAGGCTCGTGGGCTTCCCCACGGGGATACAGCTCCGGTCCCGGCTTCCACATCTGACTCCAAACAGCCTTCCCTACTGCCCCTTCCTTCCTTCCTTCCTCCCTCCCCTGGGTTAGAAAACAATACTTCTGGATTTGCCCTGAATCTAGAGCATTTCAAGAGAGAGAAAAAGACCTGGCCCGCACCCCCCAAAAACACAACTCCATAAAGCATCCTTGAGCTTAGAGGAAATAAAAGCAGCACTTCTAACCCACACCCCCGAGGACAGCTTAGGAAGACAGGAAGCCGCGGGCCAAGGGCGGTCCTTTTGAGTCTCCCGTTGGTGCCGGGGCGGCTGCCCATTGGCCGGCCGCTTTCCACCCCAAAATGCCTTTCACCTGGTCCCAAGGAGTAGCTCCTGGGTGTATTTAGTTCCAGGTGCCCCTTGTAAGCACCTTCTGTAAGGAAGCTCCCCATTTATGCTGCTGTCCTGGTGTAATCGGTAATCGTGCTCCCTCCCACGGTCAGGTACCTCCCCGTTTTAACAACAAGGTCCCCGTTTTAACAACAGGAAGATGGGAGTCCTTCTCTAGCTAACCTGACCCTTGCGGAAAGTCTCTCCCGCCAGGATGGTGGCATCGATAATGGAAGCATTTGCAGGGAGAGAGAGAAGGAGGCCTCGGGACAGCGTGTTGGGAAAGCTTTCAGCCCCAGGGAATAAACCCAGGCTGTGGCCCTGCCTTCTCGAAGCCTGGCCAGAGTCGGCCTGATGCGACCAGGCTCCATCTTACCCTCCGGCCTCTTCCCTGCGAGCCTGCATTCCTGCTATGGCTGTCCAGCAGCCCGATGGTACCGGTGCATTTAACTTCAGATGCTCTTGACAGCTCTGGTCGTGGGAGTTTCCCCCGCGGCTTCATTTAAATGCTCCTTAAATTGCACTTGAATCCACCCTACCCTGGGTCCAAACTCTGGACTAGCTCACAGACCAGCCGTGAAGTCTGGGGGAGGCAATTCGCCGGCCCCTGCCTCCGCTTCCCCATCTGAAAACGGAGATAGCCCTCGACCTGGGGATATCAGAAGGATTAAATGAATTCATATTTGTAAGTCTTTAGAATCGTGCGTGAAATCTAAGAGAGGTATAAAGGGCCTGGTAATTAAAAATAAGATGACAGAGGGGACCCTGGGTGGCTCAGTCAGTTGAGCATCCGACTCTTGATTTCGGCTCGGGTCAGGTCCCAGGGTCACGGGATTGAGCCCCAGCATTGGGCTTCACTCTGAGTGGGGAGCTTGCTTGGATCCTCTCACCCTTCCCCGCCCCTCTCCCTCGCTCGTGCGCTCCCTCTCTCTAAAATAAAAAATAATAACAAATAAAAAAATAAGAGAGGTTTAAAAATAAGATGACAAAGAAAAGAAACAGAATTGATATTCAAATTTCGTCTATGTCGGGGCAGCTGGGTGGCTCAGTCGGTTAAGCGAAGTCGGTCCGACTTCAGCTCAGGTCATGATCTCTCGGTCTGTGAGTTCGAGCCCTGCATCGGGGTCTGTGCTGATGGCTCAGAGCCTGGAGCCTGCTTTGGATTCTGTGTCTTCCTCTCTCTCTGCCCCTCCCCTGCTCATGCTCTGTCTCTCTCTGTCTCAAAAATAAATAAAAACATTTTTAAAAGTTTTTAAAAATTTCATCTATGAGCTGGCTTCTTCCATGCTTTCATGCATATCTGGCGGAAGCCTTGGAGAAATTGCCACGACCCACCTCCCCACTTTGCAGGAAAGGAAAACTTAGAAGCTGAGAGATGTGCACAAAATCACCTAGCCAGAAAGTGTCCGGTGTGGGTTGGAACATGGGTCTAGCTGGGGCTAAATCCCACTGAGGCATGTATCTCATTGAGGCTCGACTTAAAACTCTCACACCGCAAGGCCTCTCCTGGCTCTGGCACACAGGGATTCACCTAAGTCCGACTTTCCCCTAATTATAACCCTCCTGGTTGCACACACTTTGATCACAACGCCCCTTTGGCCATCCTATTTCTAGACTGAAGAGGCAACGAGACAGACTAAACGAGCCTTCTGTATATGCGCCCTTTCCTGAGACCGTTCCAGATCCTTCTGAGACGTATGCAGGCAGAATATTCTCAACCGATCATTCCGGTGCTCTTAGTGTGATAATACTTAAACAAATTCACCTTGGCCCGGAAAAATCTAAAGCCTAGTTGGGTACACAATAATTATCACAAGGGAGCCATTACATTGTCACCTCTCCGATGGCAGGGAGGCTGTGTCCCTGATGCCTGGAACACTGCCTGGCACATAGTAGGTGCTCAGGAAATAATTCTGCAATGCCCACGAATGCATGGCTGACTGAGCAGAGAATGACGGAAACAGCGCAGCGGAAAGAATAAGAATATACACTCTGGCATCAGACAGATGCAGATTGAAACCCCAGCTCCATCCTGCTTCGCCAGAGACCATCCCACGGTTAGCGGTTGGGGCCGAAAGCCCTGCTCTCTGGATGAAGCAAGACAGCGGACTCCCCCCCGTCCGCGAATCCCTAGATGCACGCATGCGTGACCTTGTGCAAGTCCACTGGCTTCTCTGATCTTCAGTACCCTTAGCTCTAAATGGGCTGACAGTAGTATGTACTCACAGGGTTGGGAAGACATTAAATGAGATACTACATACGGAAGACCTACCCCAGGGCTTAGCATACAGGAAGTACTAGCTAATGCTGGCTCTTCCTGTTCCCGTCACTTAGATTGACTTCTGGGCCTCGAAAATGCCTCCTGATGTACGTTCCCGACGCTGCTTGGTTTTGGGGCAGAGTGGGGGGGGGGGGAAGGCGAGCCCCAGAAAAGCCCCAACTATGGTGCCTCTGGGACATTTTCCCCCGCAGAGAAACGGTCTCAGCTCATCTCCCCCCTCCCCGCACCCCAGGCTTTTTTAGCAATCCTATCTGGCCGCTCCGTGCTGATTTCCAACAGATGTACCTCTAATGAACCACACTGTAATCTCAGGGCCTTAATATAGTGCCGGGGTGTGATAACTTCGAAACGGCTGTCATCATGGCCTGTGAGGATGGTCTGGCCATCGTTTGGGACTGTCTTCCTCTGATTGTTATGTGAAGGGGAATTTATTTTCTTCCATCACCTCTTCACCCCGTACACCGGCCCCCGCCACCCTGGGCCCCAGCCCCTGCCCAAATGAAAAGTCCGCGTCAGAACCTTCTAGAAAGTGCTCAGTGCACCGTGACGAGGGGGATGACAGAGGGAGGAGTTGGGGAGGGATGGCTCAACAGAGGCCCGAAATCAATATTTTGAGGCTACGAACATGCAGATTCACGGATTCTCGGGCGAGGAGCAGAGGCTCCTGGGGGCCGGAGGCAGATGCTCCCTGAGCAGGAGGTGTCGGGGTCCAGGCAGGGAGGGACTGGTGTGACGCAGCTGGTGGCTCAGCGGGGAGCATCCATTTACAAACGCGCGGACCTTCTGGACTGGCCGGGAGAAGCCAGGAGCGGGGAGATGTTTCGAGCCCCTGTCTGGACACGTCTCGTTCGTCTGAATGATCTCGGAGCCCCAGTTCGGTCAGGTCAACAAGCCTTACCCGAGGGGTTTCCAAGTGGCCGGCAGTGAGCCCTGGCACGTAAGTGAAGTTCAATAAAATACAGACCAAGTGGAGAGCGGAGCGGGACCCCCCTCCCCCGCCCCTGCCTCTGGCTGGGTCTGTTTGATAATCGGGATGGCACCAACAGCAAGAGACCGGATGCTGTGTCTCCTTTATCCACTAGATGCTTCATCCATGTGATCCCACTAATTCTCACAATAACCTCACAAGGCAGTTGCCTTTATCTCCACGCTCTAAGTAACAAAGGCCCAGAGATGTTAATCACTTGACCGAGGCCATACAGCCAGCCAGCGACCAAGGCAGCCTTGGAACTTGGAGGGATCTGACCCCTAAATCTAATTTAAACCACCGTATTCAAATTTACATCCCAATCCTGGCTATTCACAATGTTCCAGTTGTTAAGATACTCGGGGGGGGGGGGGGGGAGAAATCTGATCTATTTCCTTATAATACACTTAAAATCTATTTAGCTCCGTGCTTAATAAAAGAAGGGGGCTGGGTTTTTCATCATGTAATCAGAGCAGCATAAAGAATTTAAGGAATCTGCTGCAGAGAGATTTCTCATTTTATGGGAATTAACCTACGATCCGGGGTCTCTCTCCCCTGATAGTCACCTGGGGGAAATCTAATCCGTATAGAATTCACACTGTACCACAACCATCCCTATAGGAAAGACCTTAAAATTATTCCTGTATGGAAATATCATTGCTATTCACAATATTTGAGGAGGATGGGAGAAAAGCTAAAAACCAAATGCGGCAATAAGGACAGAGAACATAAATAACCCTCACCCCGGGGCGCCTGGGTGGCTCAGTCGGTTAAGCGTCCGACTTCGGCTCAGGTCATAATCTCCCGGTCTGTGAGTTCGAGCCCCGCGTCGGGCTCTGTGCTGACAGCTCGGAGCCTGGAGCCTGTTTCAGATTCTGTGTCTCCCTCTCTCTGTGACCCTCCCCCGTTCATGCTCTGTCTCTCCCTGTCTCAAAAATAAATAAACGTTAAAAAAAAAAAAAAAATTAAAAAAAAAAAAAATAACCCTCACCCCGTATCTTCAATGACTCAGTCCAAGGGTCTGCAATTTTTTTTTTTCTACAAAGGCCTGGGTAGTAAATATTTATGGGCCGTACAGTGTGTGTCACAACGGCACAAGTCTGCCGATGTAACCAGAAAGTAGCCATAAACAGTATGCAAAGGATTAGAGTGGCAGGGTTCCAATAAAACTTTATTTACAAAAACAGACGGAGGGGCCTGAATTAGTCGATAACGTACAGCTGGGAAGATTTGAACCTGGTAACCTGACCTGGCAAGATGTTGGTAAGCTCTTGCCAAATTTAAGTGTGGCATCAAAATAAATAACCCTAATAAACAGCATTGATTAAAAGCTTTTTAAGGGCTGGAGGTTTCTTTTAGGCATTGAACGCTCACACAAACTTCATGACGTAGCTACTGGCATTGTCCTTTCTAGCTCCAGAGGGGTGCCTGCCCCCTAGGAAGGGCTCACTCCATCCTAGCTGGATAAATAAATTCCCATTTTAGGGATGAAGGAACAGAAGCTCAGAATGTTGTTATTTGCTCCAAGTTTTTGAGGCTATGGTAAGTGCTCGATGAACGTCAGCCTCAAGACAGAGCCACAGTCCGAGACCAGTCAGTGTGACCCCAGATCCTGCCTGGTCACTTAAAAGACATTTTTTTTAATGTTTGTTTTTGAGAGAAAGAGAGCGAGAGAGGGAGGGAGAGAGAGCGCATGCACAAGTGGGGGAGGGGCAGAGAGAGAGGGAGACCAGAATCCAAAGCAGGCTCCAGGCTCTGAGCCGTCAGCACAGAGCCCGACGCGGGACTCGAACCCACGAACCATGAAATCATGACCTGAGCTGAAGTCAGACGCTCAACCAACTGAATCACCCAGGTGCCTGTGCCCGGTCACTTTAATATGGGGAGCTTTACCCTCCTGAGACCTGGCCCACCCAGTATTGCCATGGTCACCCTCTGGTTTCCCAGGCCTACTTCTGGAAGGCTCCGCCTCCTTCCTCAAGGCAGGACTGCGGTAATTAGCTTTCCTGATCTTTCTAGATTCCAGTTTCTTCTGTGAATCTCAGCTTTGCCCGTGCAGTTATGCCTGGCAAAGAACGTAACACTGAGAACCCCCACCCTCGGGTGCACGAAAGCTTCTGGGGGGACATGAGAAAGACGAGGACCCTGAAAAGCTGAAGGGACAGGATGGGCCGGGCACGGTCCAGAGAGAGGTGGCGTCGGGCAAAGGCCAGGCTGTGCAACCACGGACTCTGCCCAAACTGGGTCAGCAACCAACTCTGTCACCTCCCAGCTATAGACCTTGGACCCATCACGTAGCCCCTCTAGGCCTCAGTTCCCTTACCTCTACAGTGGGGACGAAAATGGAACCTACCACCTGGGTAACACGTAATGAGAAAATTCAAATACAGAAACTGACCCATAGATCAAGGGCTTAAAAAAATGTCTCCTATTGGTCACCCAGTCCTCTGGTGTGCTGCAGAAGATCAAGCAGGCTTTTGTGGCTCAGACGTGGGGTTTGGGTTGGGAGGGGGCATCGGGCAATCAGAAGGGTTAAAGGGGGCTGAACCACAGATGGCCTTGAAGCAGTGATTCTCACATACGCAGATTCCTGGGGCCCCCAAATGTTCTGCTCAGTAGATCTGGTTGGGGCCCCGGCATCTGCGTTTCCGACAAGGGTCAGGAAGTCCAATGTGTCCACAGAACGGGCTCTGAACATCAAGTGAGGACACCCGGACTTGCCCATGTAAACAGGATGGGCACTGAATGGTTGTCGCCAGGGAATGACAAGATAAACACCATCTTGAGATGACAAGCCTAGCAGAGGTGTGAAGCTGGCTTAGGGAGGGGGGAGGATAATTAAGAGGCTCTTATAATAGTCCACGAATGAGTCACCAGTTTCACTATCTCTCTGTTAGGTGTCTCAGCTGTGCTGACACAGGTCTCCGGGGACCCGTCTGGGGACCTGAAGCCACAAGGCTCTTTTTCCCGCAAGGCCCCTTCTCCATTCTTGAGCGATTTTAACTGACATTAATCATGACAACAGTGACCATCTATTAAGCGTTCCCTCTGTGTCGGCGTCCAGATACTTCACGTCTAATCCTCTCTGGAGGCTAAATTCTATTATCCTCCCAAGAGGCTCAAAGAAGGGACTCCGCTTGTTCAAAGTCACACAAAAAGAGGGGCGCCTGGGTGGCTCAGTCTGTTAAGCGTCCGACTTCGGCTCAGGTCACGATCTCACGATCCGTGGGTTCGAGCCCCGCGTCGCGCTCTGTGCTGACGGCTCAGAGCCTGGAGCCTGTTTCAGATTCTGTGTCTCCCTCTCTCTCTGCCCCTCCCCTGCTCACGCTCTCTCTCTCTCTCAAAAATAAACAAACATTGAAAAAAAGATTCATTGTGCATAGCAAATGACTTGTTAAATAAATGCTCAGGTGAAACAGCGGTGTCCCTGTGCAACATCAGTCCACACAACTAGCCTGCAGGATGGGCATTACCTCCGATTCACAGGTTAAGAAAATTCAAATGTTGGGGCGCCTGGGCGGCTCAGTTGGTTAAGCGTCCGACTCTCGATTTCAGCTCAAGTCACGATGTCATGGATTATGGGATAGAGCCTCGCGTCGGGCTCCGTGCTGCCTGCTTGGGATTCTCTCTCCCTCTCTCTCTCTGCTCCTCCCCTGTTCTCTCTCTCTCTCGCTCTCTCTCAAAATAAAGAAAAAGAAAATTCAAATGTTTAGCTGGAACAGTTTCAAATTGTAATTCAGAATCCACAAAGCCCTCTCTGGTCCCGGGGTCACAGCTCTTGTCTAGGGGAGACCTTTCATTCTGTTCCAGCCTCCGGGCCTTTGCACTGTTTTCCTCTGCTGGAACATTCCACCCGCCCTGGATCCTTGCATGACTGGCTCTTCCTTACCATTCAGGTCTCTGTTTAAATATCACCGTCTCCACGACCCCTTCCCTGCCTCCTAAGCTGAAGAAGATCCCTCCTCCCCTATTTCTGCCGGTCTTCTGTCCTTCTTTCTTTTTCTATATACTAGTTATCACTCAATATTATCTTGTGGAATGACTCATTATCTGTCTTTTCCTCCACCAACATGTAAGCTCCCCAAGAACAAGGACCCGTCTATCCGATTCTCTGCTGTGTTTCTATTCGGCACACAGTAGGCACTCAATATTTATTTAGTGACTCATAATGAAACTTGGGCTCAGGGTGGTTAAGCCACTTGCCCACGGTCACACAGCGATGTGGAAAAGCCAGGATTTGAACTTAGGTCTGTCTTGTTCCAAAGCCCATGGGTGTTCTGTTAGTCTAAGTCACCCACCTGGTGTAAGAGTGGTTGTTTCCCAGGCAGAGGCCGGATTGTGACCCCGTCTCTGATGTCAGGTGGGGAGGGTAGCATCGCCTGGCTCAGCCCAGAGACAAGTTGAGATGGCTTATGCACTCAGAGGCCACGTAGCTTTCACTTGTTCTGGACGCCTCTCTCTTGCCAGATGTAAATGAGAGCCAAGAGCTCCCCAACGTTTAAACGGCCTTGGCTTCTGGTTCATAGCAGCGGGGGAAAACGCGAAGTCTCGTGCTTTGAAATCACAGTGGCTGCAGTTTGGGCCCAGGGATGCTGCAAGAGCCAGAAGGCTAAGGAGCCACAAACTGCAAAGGGCTCCAGAAAGCTCTGAGGAGTCGTGTTTGGCTTTCTGGGACCGAGTTCCAATTGGCCAAATCGATGGAGGTATCGAGTGTCCAAGAGACATTCCAGTATCCGTCCTCTCGAGGGGCAGGAGGCTCGGGTGGGATTCTCACACAAGGAGGCGTCAGGGGAGCCCTGGGCATGTTGGGTGTGCTGGAAATTCTCAGTTTGCCCCCCCCCACCACCACCACCGCCCCAAGAAATTCTCCACCCACCTCTGCATGGCCCTGTGTCCAGGAGGCTGACCCGTGTGGATGGCACCACCTGGGGGCGCCCTTGCTTTCTAGCTTCCGGCTGGGCTTGGCCAATGGGGGGGCACCAGTAGGAGATCAGAGGACCGGAGGAGAGAGAGGTTGGGGTATTTCTCCCCCTCTCTGCTGTTCTTAGCCACAGTCGCCTCTGCTGTGGCTGTGGTTCCTGTGGGACAATTCCTCCTCCTCGGTGTCTGCCCCCACTGGGGGCTGGTTACCACTGATGCCCCCACATCCATGGGGGGCTGGGGTTAGTAGCCCATACCTCGTTCAATTAAACCCTTTGTGCATGCCATCTGTCTTCTGCTAGGACCCTGACTGATTTGTGGGCTATTCCAACACGGGAGTGTAAAAAGCAGCTATCCAAACGCCCACCTTAAGCAAAGCCACGCCCACCTTAAGCAAAGCCACGCCCACCTTAAGCAAAGCCACAAATTTCCCATGCCAGGCCAGCCCTGCGAGCTCCTTGCTTTCCCTTCCTCTGTGTGGCCAGGTGGCTGACCGCCTACAGGCTGCTGGCAACGAGAGTCCCCGGGGTGAGGAGCAACGAGGGGGTGCCTGTGTTAGGAAAGCCACATTTTTTATGTTTTTTAGGGACTCCCAGGAGACTTCTGCGTGTGTTTTATTGGCAAGAACCGTATGACCCAGCCATCCCCAGCTGCCTGCACGGCCGCCCTGAACAAAACCAGGATTCTGGTGGCGAGGAAGAGAGGGCAAAGGATCACGGGAACCGGAAGTGTGTGCTACGGCGGGTGCCTGTCCCCGCTGCACTCGGAGTATCCAAATGGGGCTGGTAATTCATGCCCCAGATGTGTGACGTATTATTCTCAATTTTCTTCTGGTTCTGCAGTTCTGTAAGCCCTAGTCTCTCCAGCTGCTATTTTTTAAATGTGTTGAGAGAGAGCAAGCATGAGCTGGGGAGGTGCAGAGAGAGAGAGAGAGAGAGAGAGAGAGAGAGAGAATCCCAAGCAGGCTCTGCACTGTCAGCACAGAGTCCAATGCGGGGTTTGACCCCACGCGCTGTGAGATCACGACCTGAGCCAAAATCAAGAGTAGGATGCTTAACTGACTGAGCCACCCAGGTGCCCCTCCAACAGCTATTTTCTTGAGCACCTGCTGGGTGTCAGGGATGCAGACTGAACAAAACAGGTAGGGCCTGCTGTCACAGAGCAGGGGAAGGACACCGAAGGAGACCAACAAAGACGTGATCATAGCGACACAGGGGCTTGATGGACTCACTTACAGCTGTCAGAGATCACCCCCTTCTGTTTTCCGAGCCTCAGCTGGCCCATCTCTAAAATGGGGAAGGTGCTATCGATCAAACGTCTGTGCGCCCCCGCAGCTCCAAATTCATGCATTGAAACTTAACCCCCAATTAGGGGTTAGTGGTGGCAAAGGCCCTTGGGAGGTGATTCGGTCACGACGTGGAGCCTCATGGGTGGAATCAGGGCTCTTGTATATCAAGGGGACCCCAAGAGCACCCCGGTCCCTTCTGCCATGTGAGGACACAGCGGGAAAACGTCTGTCTATGAAGCAGGAAGTGAGTCCTGACCAGACATCAAATCTGCCAGCACCTTGATCTTGGACTCCCCAGCCTCCAGAGCCGTGAGGGATACAATGCCCAGCCCGTGGCATTTTGTTAGGGAGGCCTGAGCTGACTCAGACAGGAACGGTAGGTGATTTCTAAGAACCTCTGCCACCCTAAACACTGACATGCTAAGCCAGACAATTTCCCCCTCAAGATGGAGATGGATGGAAGAGAACCAAGTTTTCTTTCTCTCCTACAAAGTACCACCACACCGCGAATTTGAGGCTAGCTTTAAATATCTACCTTCACTGAACTGCTCACCTTTACAACAGAATTGCGTTTGGGGGGTTAAAGATTTGGACCTATTTCCAGGACCATCGATTGATTTGTTTTTCTTAACCTTTATTTATGTTTTGAGAGAAAGAAACAGAGCGTGAGTGGGAGAGGGGCAGAGAGAGAGAGAGAGAGAGAGACCCAGAATCGGAAGCAGGCTCCGAGCTGCCGGCACAGGACCCTCCGCGGGGCTCGAACTCACGAACCGCGAGATCATGACCTGAGCCGAAGTCGGACGCTTAACGGACTGAGCCCCCCAGGCGCGCCCAGAACCATCTATTTAGAGGCCATATCATTTCAACCAAATAACATCGTTTCTTTTGATTTATTTTCCTAAGTACGAAGGGGCTGCTCCAGGCCCTTCGGGAGATGGGAGAGCCAACCCCGAAGAGCCCAGAGTATCTGCAGAGGGACGAGACGAACACCAGGAAATCACGGAGTACGGTGGATGGGGGTGCGCACTAGGCAGCGTGGGGGGTGGGACCCCCGTAGGGCGCCTTATGAGGGGGCAGGTCGACGGTGGGCGTTGCCTTGGCGTTGTGTAGACAGGCTGAAACGTGCCGGCCACCCTGCTCCACGCTTTCTGCTACGCGCCCCCTGCCCGCCCCCTCGGCCCCCACAACCCGCGGCTGCTTTGGCTTTCCCGCGGGCGGGCACCTGCGCACAGGGGTTTTGAGGAGACCCCTACGCCAGCCAGGCCGGTCTGGCTCCTGCTGTCCTGTCCTTCCTCCCTCAGACTTGCAGTTTGCTTCCTGGGTGGATTCCCAGCCCTCGTGGGTGACGCCTCCTCAAGGGCCGGGAAGGACGGGTGCGTCAAGGGGGCCGCTTCAGGCCCAGACGGACGTGCGCTGAGCGTCAGCAGAGTGCCCGGCCCTTGTCCCGGCCCTTGAGCCCCCGCTGCGAGCCATCGCGGCCCCCTCTCGGGGCAGGTGGGTGCTGCTGGGACCATGCTCGCGAGGTGGAAACTGAGCGTGTAAGTCAAGCTCGTTCCAGAGGCAAATGGTCCATTCTCGTGAATAATAAAAGGTGAGTTTAATGAAGAGGCAACTCGCAAAGGCATGGGTGGGTTTTGGTGTAGTACCCCAGGGGCAGTAACAGGAAGGGACCTCTATACCCCCCTGCGTAGACAGAGTAAGTGCCCCCCAGATGCCCATGCCCTAATCCCCAGAACCTGTGAATACATTCGTCTACATGGCAGAGTTGACTTTGCAGGTGGGATTAAGTGCAAAATTTTGAGATGAGGGGATTACCTGGTGAGAGCAGTACAATCACAAGGCTCCTGATAAGAGGGGGCGTCAAGGTCAAAGAGAGGAGATGCGATTTGAGGCAGAGGCCAAGCCCTTTGCAGATGGAGGAAGAGGCCAGGAGCCAAGGAAGGCAGGCGGCCTCCAGAAGCTGGAACAGGGAAGGACACCGACGCTCCCCTAGAGCCTCCGGCACCTGAAGCTGATTTGGGGCCTCTGACCTCCCCGATTGTGAGGTAACAAGTTTGTGTTGTGAGTTTGCCACCTTCGTGATAGTTTGTGACAGCGCCACAGGGACCCCTGCACCACAACGGGGACGTGGAGGCACAGAGAGGAGTGGGGGGTGGGGAGGCTGCTGGCGTCCGTGATGGACACAGGCCGGCAGAGCAGAAGGAGAGGGAATAAACCCCTCACCTCCCGCTCCTCCCTCCTGGAGTTCCCCTGCCTGGCTCCCCAGTGGCCAAGGCCACCTGGAGGGCGGAGAAGGATGCGGACTCGGTGGGACAAAGCAGGACAGCCAGCCAGCCCGCCCGCCCGGAGGCAGACAAGGCCGTCAGCACTGGGCTCCGAGAATATTCGCTTGCCCCAGACAATGCAGGAAACGTCAGATCCCAAACCGACAATGTTGCCGCCAGTTTCCGGCGTCTCCCTTTGCACCGGCCACTCTGCAAAGCACCTCACATACATTTAAGCAGAAGGCAGCACAGGATGGGGGGTCCGGGGCTCACCCTTCCTCGGGTTTCCATCTCGCGTGGCTTCTTATCAGCTGTGTGACCTCAGGTATGTGACCTGACCTCTCTGAGCCTCAGTTTTCCCATATGTGAAAGGGGGGGGGGGGCAATAATAGCCCCCACCTCAGAGGGTCACCCGTTTTTAAGGAGATAATCCAGGGAAAGCACTTGGCATATTGGCCAGCTCACAGAAAAGCACTGTGTGTTAACTATTTCATTTTTTTTTTTAATTTACTTGCTAACATGTACTTATTTTTGAGAGACAGAGCACAAGTGGGGGGGGGTGGGGGGGCAGAGAGAGAGGGAGACACAGAATCCGAAGCAGGTTCTGGGCTCCGAGCCGTCAGCCCAGAGCCCGACGCGGGGCTCGAACTCACACACCGCGAGATGGTGACCTGGCTGAAGTCGGACGCTCAACCGACTGAGCCACCCGGGCGCCCTGAGTGTTAACTATTTTATAATTAGTATCTACTTGGGACTGAGATTCGGACCCAGGTTTATCAGACAGAAAGGCTAGGCAAATGGTCTGCTTGGTGACAGCTCAAAACCTTTCCACGGCAGGTACCCCCCGATGTGAGGTCACAGCAAGGACGTTTCGCTTTTGTGGTGTTCTTTCCCCAAACACATGATGCAATGCCATTGTGGCAAAACCATCATACGACAATGGAGGGCGTTCTGCAAAGCACCTGACCAGGCTGTGCACACTCTCAGGGCCCTGCCACAACGAGGAAAGACCGAGAAACTTTCAGCGTGGGATCCTGGGTCCGATCCTGGAACAGAGGGACATCAGTGGGAAAACAGGTCAAAGCTGAAAGAAGTCTGGAGTTCTGTTCATAGTAACACACGATGTGGGATTCTTCGTGGTGACAAATGTCCGCTGTAAAGCGGAACATTTTATGATAAAGTAAAACCATAACATTCCAGAACACCGAAACCGGGTGGCGGGGGGGGGGGGGGTGGGGAGGTCTCTGGAGACTCTCTGCGTTGTCTTTGCAACTTTTCTACAAATCGAAATTGATCCCCAAATCAAAGGTTGGTATAAAAAAACTGTTTGGGGAGAACTTCTGCTGGTGTCCTCAGAAGCATTCGGGCATTTTTTTAGTCCTGACTTCACAAGAGTGGGGGTGGGGAGAAGAGGTGGAGAGCGAAGGTTGTGTCCCCGATAAATGCAAAAATTATAATGAATTTAATGTACGGTTGCTTTTTAAGGCCCAGTTAAAAGGTGCCGGGAAAACGTCAGTCTCCAAAGAAAGGAAATTGATTCATCGCCCTTCGGGGAGCAGAGAAGCCGCTGTCCACCCGTGCTGGGGACACGGGTTTCCCCCCGATTTGAGCAAAGGCCAGTGGCCTGTGGGCTGCCAGCGGGGGCCAGTCCGAGGCTCCTGTCCCGAGAGGCTAGAGGGAGGTACGTACCTGGGGCCATGGGGGTTTTGCTCTGTCTTGAAAAGCAGCGTGAGCTATGTTCTTGAAAAGCAACTCTGCATGGGTCTTCTTCGTCAGCCGCAAGAAAGACGCCCAGCGTCCAGCGTAGGGGTCTCCAAAGGTACATTGTTCGTTCAGACTCACTCCTGTCTTTTTCCTACTCTTAATTTCCGACGTACCCCTTTCTCTTTATTTATTGTTTCGTAGGGTCTCACTGATTGTGCCACACGTGAATTTCTAGAAGGCAAAGACTCTTAGGTCCTTCCTCGTAGTGTTGGACAGTAGGTACGTCCCCGATGCACGTCCCACGTGGAAACACTGGGCCAAGTTACAAACGCACGTGCCCTTGGCCTCAGCACCTGTGCCGTCAGCAACGTATTCGGTAGATTTTCCTGTACACACGCCAAGTAGCACGCGTCGCGGAGTGGAAAGAACCCAAATGTCCGTCAGTCAGTGACCGGTACACCCATCCATGAGTGGAATAGTCTACTGCTATCGGAAAGAACTAGAAAGTTCTTCACGCACCAACACGGGAAGAGATCCAAGACGCCTGAAGCGGAAAAAGCTACATGCAGAGAAGGTGTACAATTCACTACTTGTGTGTAAGATGGGGACATGAGGGCATATGTGTACTTGTACTTGTACTTAAAGGAAACTTGGGAGTAAAATGTACGAAACGAAGAACATAGGTGGCTTTGGGAGGTGGAGGTAGGAATTGGGCAAAATGCAAGAACAGGAGGCAACTTTTTACTCTCTTCTGGGATGTGGACAATACAATTTATCAAAAATCTACATACAGGGGCGCCTGGGTGGCGCAGTCGGTTAAGAGTCCGACTTCAGCCAGGTCACGATCTCGCGGTCCGTGAGTTCGAGCCCCGCGTCAGGCTCTGGGCTGATGGCTCAGAGTCTGGAGCCTGTTTCCGATTCTGTGTCTCCCTCTCTCTCTGCCCCTCCCCCGTTCATGCTCTGTCTCTCTCTGTCCCAAAAATAAATAAATGTTGAAAAAAAAATTTTTTAAATAAATGTAAGGCCAGAAACCATAAAACTCCATAAAGCTCTTTGGCATCGGTCTTGGCAATGATTTCCTGGATTTGACACCAAAAGCAAAAATAAACAAGGAGTACTACTCAAACCAAGAAACTTCTGCACAGCAGAAGAAACCATCACAAAATGAAAAGTACCAGGGCACCTGGGGGGCTCAGTCGGTTGAGCGTCCGACTTCAGCTCAGGTCACGATCTCACGGTCCGTGGGTTCGAGCCCCGCGTCGGGCTCTGTGCTGATGGCTCAGAGCCTGGAGCCTGTTTCCGATTCTGTGTCTCCCTCTCTCTCTGCCCCTCCCCCGTTCATGCTCTGTCTCTCTCTGTCCCAAAAATAAATAAACGTTGAAAAAAAAAATTTAAAAAAAAATCTGCATACAAATGGGGGGGGGGAGGAACAGGAAAAGAGGAGGAGAGAGGGAAAGAACACAAAACTTGATTCTCGCTAGGCAGCTAACCTCGCAAGAAGTGAAAGAAAATAGAATTGCAAGAAAATGTGAGTCTCCTGAGGTATTTTGAGAACAAGGTGAGGGTGTGGAGAGGGAGGGAGAGACACGGAGAGTAACAGTGCAAGAATCTTCCAGATGGTTTGCAAGGAAATTGGAATCCTACAACCACAGAAATCTAAACGCGGTTTTATTTTTAACCGATAAAAAAGAAAAAAATTCTGAATGGGGGCACTTGGGTGGCTCAGTGGGTTAAGACTCCAACTTCCGCTCAGGTCATGATCTCGCGGTGCGTGAGTTCGAGCCCCACGTTGGGCTCTGTGCTGACAGCTCAGAGCCTGAAACCTGCTTTGGATTCTGTATCTCTCTCTCCCTCTCCCTCTCTCTCTCTCTCTCTCTCTCAAAAATAAATGAGCATTAAAAAAATTTTTTTTAATTCTGAATGATCTTCAAGATCTTCGTAGCAGTTGCTATATATATTTTAAGAGCATGGAATGGACTTTCTAATTCTTCATCCCTTTTACAGGCTTGCTGTGTGAACTGGGAGAATAGCATATACTTGTGGTTAACAAAATTCCCCCAATCCATGAGATGGGAAGAGAATTTTTCAAAAAAAAAAAGTCTTAATCCAGCCAAGGATTTGTGAATTGCTCTGATGAGTATTCTGGTCATGTTTACACTAAAACCTAAGCAATCAGATGGCTTATTTCTTTGAGACGCAGTAGACCCTTTAGAAGTACAGAAAAGCAGACAGGCGCCTGGGTGGCTCAGTCGGTTAAGTGTCCAACTTCAACTCAGGTCATGATCTCGCAGTTGGGGAGTTTGAGCCCTGTGTTGAAGCCCAGCGCCTGGAACCTGCCTCGGATTCTGTGTCTCCCTCTCTCTCTGCCCCTCCCCTGTTCATGCTCTGTCTCTGTCTCTCTCTCTCTCAAAAATGAAAACATTAAAAAAAGAAAGAAGTACAGAAAAACAGAAAGGCAGAAAGCCAAAATCATGTATAATCGACTCTAATGCAGACAACTTCCAGCATTGTAGTGGGTCGGATTCCAGGACCTTCCTACGTGATGATATTTAAAAAAAAAAAAATTATCATCTAATGCTGTTTTAACAATATGTCATTAAAATGTGTTGGTCATTAATTAATCTTCTGCAACATATTTGTAAATAACTGCTTTCCTTCATCTTCTAAAAGTATCAGGGCTTAGCCAACCCTTTATATTAGACGTTATTTTCCTTTGCACCCTAACTTGTAAGGTACAAGGAACGCTTCCCTAAACATCTTTCACGTGCAAGTTGTGCACACCTCCTTGATAATTTCCTTAGGATAAATCCACGGCTGTCAAATTTCTTGCTTAAATAGGACCATTTTATGGCTCTTGCTGCGACAGGGCAAATCACACCTGTCAGAAAGTGTATACCAATTTAATTGCTTCACTGTGGCCTTTCAAAGGAATCATTAGGGACCCTAGTTCTGTTTTGGTTCACCAAATGAGCAGAGAGATTTCGTTGTCCCTAATTGGAAAAGATTTGGCCAGGAGCACAGCCTAACGCTGGCCACTAATAACCCCTTTGATCTGCCCCCAGGGCACGTCAAAACAAGTTTGTCCCCTTGCCTCTGAGGGCACTTGGAATTCAACTGTCCAATGAGCTACCCTCTCTGTCCAGCCATCGCTGACCCTTCTGGACGTTAAGGACTGTCCTGAGATGTCTCTGGAGCCAGGGAGCCCGGACTCCTCAGTCTGGTAGCGGCATAGAAACTGCCCCCTGACCACATGCCCTCCAGGTGCCGGTGGTCCCACGCACCCAAAATGATGATACGTTCAAATTAAGCCTTATGGAGTGCGGAATGTTATCATACCTACTAGCCATAGCAACATTTAAAAAAATGAAACACCTACTGTCTTCGTTGGGCTCAATCTTCGTCCGTTGGGGCTGCTGTAGCAAAACACTGCTGTAGAATGTTGTATCTCAGGGTTCTGGAGGCTGGAAGTCTGAGATCGGGTGCCGGCACAGTCAGGTGAGGACGTTCCTCCAGGTTGCAGACTTCCTGTTGTGCCATCACACGGTAGAACAGGTTGGGGAGCTCTCTGGGGTCTTTTCCGTAGGAGCACCGATCCCATTCCCGAGGGCTCCGTCCTCTGACTTAAGTACCTCCCAATGCCTCATCCTCTAATACCATTGGTGCCGTTTTTGGGGTGATGGCGGGGTTTCGAGCCGACAGCTAAGAAAGAATTCTTGAACGTGTCTTTGGTGCAGAAAAGGCGATTTTATTAAAGCAGGGGGACAGGACCCGTGGGCAGGAAGAGCTGCCCCAGGACCTTGAGGAGAGACTGGTTATATACTATGGGGGGGGGGGGGGGGGAAGTCCAGGGGAAGTTTCCAAAGGGATTTCCATATGCTAAAGACTCCCAGGATCCTGGAGGCCTAGCTATTGTCAAGCTAAGGTTGTTTTTCCCTCTAGCAAAGCATTAGCATCAGACAGTAGGGAGTTCCTGGAGAAATGTTAGACACTGTACCTGCCTCAAGTATGTGTCAATGGGCCGCAGGCTAAAAGGAAATTTAATTTTATCTGCCGTTTCCTTCTGTCTTTATTTCCCACATCATATGGGGGGGGGTGATATCAGGGGCTCCAGGAAACTGAGTCTATACGTTTCTGGAGATGAGGCTATTGATAAGATTGCCTTTTTCTTGTAATTTACTAAGATATTCGTAAACTGATGGAGACCCCTGTCCTGCATGACTGCGATCTCTATCAGTTAACCTTTTGTTTTCTTTCTTTGTCTTTGTTCTTGGGCAGCCAGGAGAGCCTGAGGGATTGGGGGGGGGGGCAGGGCGGGGGAGGCGGTCAGGGAATGCTAGCTCGTACTTTGCCCTCAGCTTGCCTTATTCTCCTTCATCACCATCACGTTGGGCATTAGGATTTCAACATATGAACTCGGGGGTGACACAAACTTTCAGAACGTAACAGGATCCCTCGGGGTGGAGCCTGAGATGGAGGTTTGTACCCAAGTGAATTTTTGAGGCAGAACTCAGTAGAGATGATCCGTAAAGAGGTGAGGGAAGCAGGGTGGGGCAGGTTCAGAGGCCAAGGGATGGTGTGGTTCCGCTGAGGTGTTAGTCTTTGCCTGGCCCTGCCGGGAGCGCAGGACTGTGGGTGGCATCACAGAGCTGTCCCCCTGTCCCCTTGAAGCCTCTGGTCCCCTCCCCCCAGGGTGGGGGAGCATAGTAGGCAAGAGGAAAACTGTCCAGGAAAGGCTGTGGTTATGAGCTGGGAGGTGGGTGGGCCAGCCCAGGGAAGGCACCCACACCAACAGCATCTGCCCATCGTGGAGAATAATTCACCCCCATGACACACACCACCATTTCAGATAAGACTAAAGTCCCCAGGGACATCAATGACAAACCCTGTTCCCTCCATTTCATCACAGAGGCGACCGCTGTCCACGATCACAATGCGACTTTGCAGGCTGTTAGCTTTTGTCGTTTTAGGTTTCTGGTTTTGGTTTTTTGGTTTCTTCGGTCTACATGCATGCATATATATCCGAAGAAAAGAGTAAATAATACTGTTTGTGTCCAGAAATGGAATCCTCTTGCTTGTGAAGGGTTGGACGTATCCCCCCACCCCCACGATTCCTATGTTGAAGTTTTACCCCCGGGGGGACCTATGAATGTAGCCTTAGGTGGAGACAGGATCTTTTCGGGGTCTTTACAGAGGTGATCCGGGTAAAAGCGGGAGGTGATCAAGGTCAGTAGGATGGCCCTGGACCAATCCAACTGGTGTCTTTATAAAGAGGAGGAATTTGGAGGCAGGAAAAGGCCACGGGAAGATGAAGGCAGATATAGGACAGGTATTTTTACAAGCCAACCGGGACCACAGGCTGCCAGCAACCATCAGAAGCTGGCGGGGAGGCGGGTGGCATCACGGGACACAGAAGGGACAGACCCCGCCGACACCTCGATGTCACTTCCAGCCTCCAGAACACGAGACATAAATTTCTGTTGTTGAAGCCGCTCAGCGTGGTGCTTTGTTAAGTCAGCCCTAGGAAACGAATGTGCTGATCTTCTCCTTCACCGCTTACTTCTTGTTCTCACTCAGCGTGCGCCTCAGAGTCTTAGATGTACGAGAATATGGAAATCCACTGTGTTCTTTTTAACCGCAACATAATATTCCATGGTGTGGGTTTGCTTTCTTCTACTTTACAGAAGCGTTCCCCTCTTGATCGGTCACAGTTTAACAAAAGTTACTTAAAAATACCTTTGAGGGGCGCCTGGGTGGCGCAGTCGGTTAAGCCTCCGACTTCAGCCAGGTCACGACCTCGCGGTCTGTGAGTTCGAGCCCCGCGTCGGGCTCTGGGCTGATGGCTCGGAGCCTGGAGCCTGTTTCCCATTCTGTGTCTCCCTCTCTCTCTGCCCCTCCCCCGTTCATGCTCTGTCTCTCTCTGTCCCAAAAATAAATAAACGTTGAAAAAAAAATTTTTTTTAAAATACCTTTGATTTGGGGGCGCCTGGGTGGCTCGGGCGGTTAAGCGTCCGACTTCAGCTCAGGTCATGCTCTCACGGTTCATGGGTTCGAGCCCCGTGTCAGGCTGTGTGCTGACAGCTCAGAGCCTGGAGCCTGCTTTGGATCCTGTGTCTACCTCTCTCTCCACCCCTCCCCCTCTCATTCATTCTCTCCCTCCCTCTCTCTCTCTCTCTATCTCTCCCTCTCAAAACTAAATAAACACTAAAAAAACAAAAAATAAAATACCTTTGATTTTGCCCCAGTTTCCAATTCAGCTGCGTGTTTTATTAACATGTTGTTGTTTCTTGCCAAGAATCCTGTGTTCTTCCAAAGTGCCCCATCCGTTTGACTCGCTCCCCTGCTCTGTGTCTGTCTCCCCCCCGCCTTCCCACATTGTCTGTCTAAGCTGTCAGGTTGTGGTCTAAGTACAGACCCCAGAAGGAAGCTGGGCGATGGCTCAGTCTGACTCATGTCTCCGGGCAACTCATGGGGGCCCTGACTGAGGGCTATATAGTTCACTTTCAGGTATAGCGGCCACCCCTTCCTGGGCCTCTGGGACCCCCTTCCCTCTTCCTGCCTCTGCCATCAGACCAGCTCCTTTACTGTGCTAGCCCTGTACCCACACATCCAAGGGGCAACTGCAGACAGAATGTTGGAGAAGATCAGGGGCTGGGGAGTCCCAAGACTGTGGTTGTGGTAGGCGTGTGCTTGAAACTCAGTAGGAACTGGGTGCTCCAAATTGTGAGGCATCATTTATAAAGGCATGGAAAACTCTGGAAGGACCAAAGGGGAAAGAGCTAGGCAAAGTCACCCAAAGAGAATTAGAGACAGAATTGGGCTTTTACTTGGCCTCTGTTCCTGAGCCCAGGGCTCCTTGAAGAGACCCCAGATGGTCTCCAGACACAGGAGGGCAGTTTCTACGAACCGGGTCATGCCCCAGCCTTTGGGACCAATAATCTCTATACCTGGGCGACTTATCTGCAGCCCCAAGTGAATATATCCAGTGAAGGAAGCAGGGGGAAGGCTATTGCCCAGTTTCCCCTCCTCGCCTCCCCTCTTGGTTTGATATGATCCATCCCACCCACCCTTAATGCCCGGATCCTATCTCTGGAGTCCTGATTCTGGAACACTCTATGACTCAGCCAGGTGCTTGTCCTTTGGACACGGAGAATAGTACATCAGGAAGGCTGCAGAAAACTTTAGGACCCACCCCGAGGGGAGACCCCAGGCCCCCCACACCTCCAAGGCCTTCCAGACCCCCCCATCCGGGCCCGAAGTCTGATACTTCCTTCCTAGGCTGGGTTGTGTCCCGGGGATCAATGGAGTTGGGTTACAAAAACGAATATTAATTTTGGAATCAGACCAACCAGAGCCCAAACCCGAAACCTGGGCTCCTACCTAGGTAAGTGTTAGTGAGGTGAGATCATTTCGTCTCTCCGAGCCTCAGTTTTCTCACCTGTGAGATGGGATGACAGCAAGACGTACGTACGTCAAAGGAACGTGGGGAAGGTTGGGTAGGAAGCATTCCGGGTGGACAAGCCTTCTGACCTGTGCCCGGCATGGGGCAGGCGTCGGACAAGCACAGATTAAAGGAAGGAGTACCCCAAGGAAAGTTGTACGGAAGCCACCCGAAAGCATTCCTTCTCCCTTCTGTCTCCTCTCCCGCCCTCCTAACCCAAGCCAGAGAGGCAGCGTAGCACAGGGCTTCGGAGGGTAGGATCTGGGGCCTTGACTCGCCCCTGTCACTGCCTATAGGTGACTTTGAGACTCCGTTCCCCTCCCCCCTTGAACTGAATAGTAATAAGGGCACGTACCTCTTTGTTTGTAAGAATGGCATGAACTAGCCGGGGGAAAGCACTAACTACAGTGCCCAGAATAGATGTCCCTAAGACCAGCTGGCTGCCTTTATCATCCCCCGCCTGGCAAACGGGGCACCTGAGCTGGTCTCGCAGCTTCTCTTACTGCCATGCCGTCCTCGTCCCTGTTTATAATCCCCAAAGTCTTCATCTCGAAGTGCGGATCTGAACGTGTCCCCTCCTTCCCTAAAATCCTCGATGGCTCCCTATGGCTCTTGACTTCTCAGCATGGCCTGCAAGATTTGGCCACTGCAGACCCCTCCAGCCACAAACATGCCCGGAGCCCCTCTTGTCCTCGCTTCCCAGCCTGTCCCACTGGTTTCTGCTCAGTTCCTCTAATGTGCAGTGCGGCCACAGGGACTTTGCACATGCTGTGCTGTCACTCTGCCCCCTCCCTTTGGTTTTTTTAAAAAAAAATTTTAGACGTTTATTTATTTATTTTCAGTTTTACTTTTTTTTTATTAGTACGTTTCTTTATTTTTGAGAGGCAGAGAGAGACAGAGCATGAGTGGGGGAGGGGCAGAGAGAGAGGGAGACACAGAATCTGAAGCAGGATCCAGGCTCTGAGCCATCAGCCCAGAGCCCAACGTGGGGCTCGAACTCACAAACCGTGAGATCATGACCTGAGCGGAAGTGGGACGCTTAACCGACTGAGCCATCCAGGCGCCCCCTTTATTTATTTTTTTGAGAGACAGAGAGAGACAGAGCATGAGCACAGGAGGGGCAGAGAGTGAGAGGGAGACACAGAATCCAAAGCAGGTTCCAGGCTCTGAGCCGTGCACACAGAGCCTGACGCGGGGCTCGAACCCACAAACTGTGAGATCATGACCTGAGCCAAAGTCAGACATTTAACCGACTGAGCCACCCAGGCGTCCCCTCCCCTTGGTTTTTAATTCCAGCTCAAATGTTACTTCCCCAGGGCAACTCCTTATGTGTCACAGACCAATTCACATCCCACACACTTAGCACCACAGGCCTGTTTTCACAACAATTACAGTGTGTGCGGCTTTACCTTTAAGTGAGTGATGGATGTCCGCCACCCCCTCGGAAGGGTGATGAGCTTCATGGGAACAAGGACCAAAGCTGACTCGATGTTAGTGCTTCACCATTGTCCCCTCACCACGCCAGCCAGGCAGGCCCTACTTCCTACCGTCCAGGCCCTGGATGTTTTACATTTTTTTAACGTTTTATTTATTTTTGAGAGAGACAGAGTGTGAGCGGAGGAGGGGCAGAGAAACAGAGGGAGACACAGAATCCGAAGCGAGCTGCAGGCTCCGAGCTGACACAGAGCCTGTGGGGCTTGAACTCACGAACCTTGAGATCACGACCTGATCCGAAGTCGGACACTCAGCCAACCCAGGCGCCCCCAGGCCCTGGATTTTTTATCTTCGGGTTTTTAGGGTTGAGGGCTTAGATTTAGGTATCTTAGGGTTTACTCTGGTATTAAAGTCTGTGTCCGCCCGTATGGAAGGCCAGAGTGTTGGGTAATTAACCAGGAACAGCCTCCACCAATGAGAGCTGGGAGCCGACCTGTGCAAACCCGGCTCCCTCGCCCTCCGGCCGCCTAAGTCTGACGTGCGTGTCCTACGCTGGGTCCCAGAATGTCCCCAGTGGGATTAACCTCCATTTGCCCACAGTGGCGACTGGCCTGATAATACAGCCAGGATTGGCTGCCTTCCCTTCCTGGACTCGCGTCCCCATCTTCCTGTGCGTGCTTCTGTCATTTCCCCTGCGAACCACTTGTGTGCAAAGCCTTGTACGTGGACTTGACCTGGACTCAAACCCTTGGGTTTCAGGGAAAAACCCAAATAGGACATTATCCGCTCTCCCGTAGCTGGCGTCATACACACGCATAGGGAGCCCTCCGTAAAAATACTTCTCAAATGAATACATGAAGGCACACAGGTAACGAGAAAGCCTCCCGCGACGACTCCTTGGTCTCTGGGCTCACAGAAGCCACTGGGGGCAACGTGCTGCCCCAGTCGGGGTCCCCGTTTCTCCGTCTATAAAATCACCAACGTTGAAGGTGAGGATTTGGAGAGAGCTGAGCTAAGAGGCCTTAAATCAAGCGGCTCTCACAGAGGGAAAATTTTGCACCCCGCCCCCCCATAGGGGGTGTTTGTCAGTATTTGAAGATATGTTGGTTGTTACAAGTGGACAACGGGGCTGTGCTCCTGGCATCTCGTGGGTAGAGACCAGGGATTATGCTGAACCCCCTACAATGCACAGGACCGCCCCCCACAACTAAGGCTTATGCAGCCCCGATTGTCAATGGTCCTGACATCGAGGAACCGTGTTCTAACTACTTTTCAGCTCTCAACATCTATAATTCTTTTTTTTTAATTTTTTTGTTAAGTGTATTTATTTTGAGAGACAGAGAGAGCAGAGGAGGGGCAGCGTGCACCCCAGTGTGGGGCTCAAACCCATGAACCACGACATCATGAGCTCAGCCGAAACCGAGAGTCAGATGCTTAACCGACTGAGCCACCCAAGCGCCCCTCAAAGTCTATGATTCTAAGACAGGATCACAGTCCTCAGACCCAAAAGGGTACACTTTGCTGACCTCTCTTTCAGGAACACAACTGCCACAATTCACTTACTTGTGGATGTTCGTCTCCCCACATCTTTTTATTTCTGAAAACAGGATGTGTCTTACAGTCAATGGTCCACGCCAGTCTCATTGGCAGAGGCCTTATTTCTTTCTGACTTAGGCAAACAAAATACCAGTGCACTTGACCTTAGATCTGGCAGCACATGGCCCTCGATGTCCCTTCCCAGATTATAGTTCATTGGAGACTAGAGAATGCAGAGCTGCCCCCGGGGACGTTTGAGACTGTCTCCAAGCCTTGTACGTAAGAATCTACTTCTCTCCAGCGCATTTTCCCACTGGAAAGTATTTGCTCATCGTATGAAATCAACAGCTCTCCTTTCTTTTTTTTTTTTAAACTTGCTCCGACCTGAACCCTTACTTTGCTCTCTCCACACCCACAGGCAAAGGTATTCTTCATTTACACTTGCCATGTTTTCACTCTTGAGACATTAGCCTGTAAGTGCCCCCCCAGACCTTCCACCCTCTGAGAAGCCATAGTCTGTCATACTTTGGTGAAACTCAGGCACTTGAGAGCCCCCTTGCCCCCCACAAAGCCCAGGACTCTAGACGGTCATGGTAGCACTGAGGCATGGCCCCTTCAAGCTGGACTTGGCTAAGGTCCTGCATCAGGGAGACCCCATGAAACATTCTCACAATGACCCAACCTGGGGTAGACCAGATGTTCATGCCCATTCTCCCCACCAGTCGCTAGAACTCTGCTTCTCTTAAAGTTCATGGTCTCTTGGGAGATCATTAGATTCATCCTGCTGGTTCCAGGAAAGAGGTCTTTTCATTATGCACCCTTTATGATTCAGCTTATGTACGAACACCTCTATGAAACCCCCGAGATAACTGCCCCTCTCTGCATTCCCATAGCCCCTTGGATTTACCTGGACCACAGCACTCACCACAATAAATTCTCATTGTCATTTGACTTGCCCCTCTCCCACGAGGCCAGGGCTCCCAAACTTGAGCCTGCATCAGACCTCCCTGGAGCTCTTGTTACAACACCGAGTGCCAAGGGCCGGGCCCTTCTCCCACATATTTCTGATTCAAGCTTAGGATGGGGACAAGAATTCGCATTTCAAACAAGAGCCCAGGTGCCATTGATGTCCCTTAGTCAAAGATCACACTTTGAGAAACACTGCTCTCACCCACGGCTTCATTAGGATCGGGGACCTCACTTCCTTAAAATTTCTAGATTCCTAGCACACAGGAGGCAGCTGACACATTTGCTAAATAAATTCAATCAGGTTTTTTTTTTCAACGTTTATTTTTATTTTTGGGACAGAGAGAGACAGAGCATGAACGGGCGAGGGGCAGAGAGAGAGGGAGACACAGAATCGGAAACAGGCTCCAGGCTCTGAGCCATCAGCCCAGAGCCCGACGCGGGGCTCGAACTCACGGACCGCGAGATCGTGACCTGGCTGAAGTCGGACTCTTAACCGACTGCGCCACCCAGGCGCCCCAATCAGGTTTTAATTAAATGCCCCCTCTGTGCTAAGAATGGCATTAAACCTTATAAAAAAAAAAGACATAACTATTTACAAGAGCCAAGATATGGAAACAACCTAAATGTCCGTGGATACACGAATGGATAAAGACGATGTGGTCTATATATGTGATGAAATATTACTCCGCCAAAAAAAAAAAAAAGAAGAAATAGAATCTTGCCATTTGCTACAACACGGATGAGCGAGAGGGTGTTTTCCTGGGCGAAATAAATCAGAGAAAGACAAATACCGTATGAGGTCACTTATACGTGGAATCTAAAACACAAATGAACCAACACCCACCCCCAAACACACACACACACACACACACACACACACACGCACGCACAGAAATAGAGTCATAAATGCAGAGAACAAACCCCTCTGGTGATTGGTGGAGGGGAGACAGGTGGGTGGAAGGATGGCTGAATTACGGTAGAGAAGATAAGGAGGTACAAACTTCCGGGTATAAGATAAATACGTCAGGGGGTGAAAAGTGCAGCACAGGGAACAGAGTCAGGAACAGCGTAACTCTGTAAGGTGTAGTAAGATGACCTACACTCGTGCCGGTGAGCATTTCGTAATGTATGCAATGGTTGACCACTATGTTAGACCCCTGAAACTAATACAATATTGTATGTCGACCATACTTCAACTAAAAAATATTGGGGAAGTGGGGGGGCGCCTGGGTGGGTCAGCCCGTTAAGCATCCATCCCTTGACTTTGGCTCAGGTCATGATCCCAGGGTTGTGGGATTGAGCCCCGCGTCGGATTCCATGCTGAGCATGGAATATGCTTGATTCTCTCTCTCTCTCTCTCTTTCTCTCTCTCTCTCTCTCTCTCTCTCTCTCTCTCCTTCTGCCCCTCTCCCCTGCTTGTGCTCTCTCTAAAAAAATAAAAAATAAGACGTTTTTTAAGGCACATAAAAGAGGCGGCCATAGGCACGTCGTCTTGCAGGAGGTACGAATCGTGTCAGTTACCTGATCTTGTTGGATCCTCAGAGTCTGTCTGCTTTGCCACCTTGCACATGTCCCGCCTTTCAGTCCATCCCCACCGAAGCCAGCGATATATGTTTTATTATCCCCGTTCTGCCGAGGAATTGGCAAAATCGTAGAAAGCCGCTAATTTTCGACGTGAATTTTCTTGCCCCTGGGGTCCTCGGATACGATAGCAGGCATTGAATTAAAACCATGTGTGAAATAGAATAAATTTTCTTGGAGGTTCAGTTTTCCTGAGGGATCTGGGAAAGGGAGAAGATGTTCTGACACATGCAAATCCATCGGCAGATTCCGTTTTCCACATTGACTGTGTCGAAATAATTTGTGTCACAAAACACAACACTTGCCGAGAGACTGGCCACTATGTTCTCAGAACCTCAGCACCTCAGGGCAGTGAAATCCTCCAATTCTGGCTGTGCTTGAGTGAAGCCACTTGTTGGTCTCTCTCTTTTTTTTTTTTTTTACAAGTCCCTGGGAGTCTGATGTATAAAGTCGGAGCTTTTTCGTCACCATTGGAAATGTATCAGTAGCAAAGCATGGTTCGCTCAACACCCATTGTCCCATCATCCTTGCTAATAGGACAGCAATTCTGTTTGGGAAACGGTAACCCCAGTCCCAATGGATGAACAACTGCATTCTAGGCAAACCATTGCTGGCCCATTCTGGCTTGCCCGAGACTAACTGTCTTTCATGGCCTCGCTGGCAACTGGGAATTGCCATGTGATCCCCTTTGGGGAAGGATAAGACAGAAGTTTTCAAGGATCATTTTGCTCCTGCCCCATCTTTCCTGTTTGGGATACTGGTGTGATGGGTGGAGCTGTGGCAGCCATCTTGAGACCATGAGAGGAACACCATGACGAACGAAAGCCAACAGGATAAGAATGGCTGGGTGTAGGACATTAATGCTATTGTTAAGCTGCTGTACCAGCCTTAGACTGCTTGCCTCTGGTCTTATTTTACTTAACAATGAATATCATTTTGGCTTAAGCCGCTCCTTGTAGACATAAGTGTTCTTCCCTGATAGATAATCCCAGAGTCCATCCTTCCAACAAATGCAGGGCTTTGTCCTCCTACCGGGTCATTTTCCTTTACAGCCCAAACTTTGATTTTCTATGAAAAATCTAAATTTCAAACAACGATTCCCCTATGTTCCTTCATCCCAAAAATATCAGCTGAGTGCCGTCTACACTCCAGATACTCCTCTGGGCCTTGCGGTAGGACAAGGAAGAAAAAAGACAAAGTCTCTCTTCTTACAGAACTTGCCTTGTAGAGGCAGGAGACAGAAAACAAAGCACAGAAGCAGGGGATGCCTGGTGCCACCAAGAAGAGAAAAGGGAAACAGCAGCTTGAGAGGGAGAGAGAGACTCTCTGGAGGAAGAGAATTCCAGCAGACAGAAGGAACGGCAGGTGCACAGTCCTTACTGATGCTCTAGGTCCAGCAAGGAGAGCAGCTGTAACTGGGGCGGACGGGGTGGGAAGCGGGGGTGTCCAGAGTTGAGTTCCTAGAAGCAGGGAGGACTTGTAAGCTCTGCGGAGAAGTTCTCTGCAGATTGGGAGCTAGTTCTCGGTCATCTCTGGTTCCTAGTGCCCCCTCCCGCAGGACACCTGCTCTCACTTTCTCCTCGTCCCTGCCCGACCTCCACTTCCCTTGCTCCACGCCAACCCAAGCACGGTGCCGGACCCACAACTGCCAAACAAACCCCCCAAAACCCTACTTGTTGAATGTGTGAGTGAACACTTGATTTGCAGAAGGCCGACCAATGAATTAAAGTCCACTCGCTATCCCGTGACTCTGGGCAAGTGACACCATCTCTATGCCCCTGTTTCCTCACCTGTAAAGGAGGGATCATGGTCATAATTCTCCCTTAGTGTTTTTTGTAGGAATACAAGGGTCATAATAGGGGCGCCTGGGTGTCTCAGTCGGTTAAGCATCTGACTTTGGCTGAGGTCACGATCTCGTGGTTCACGAGTTCAAGCCCCACCCTGTGCTCTCAGCACAGAGCCCACTTCAGATCCTCTGCTCCCCCCCTCTCAAAAATAAATATTTTAAAAAAAGAAAGAAAGAAAAGCTATAGGTACCCTTCCAAATGCCCACAGTGCTTTAGCACGTGCCCAAGGTCCCCCAGCTGCTAAGAGGTAGCGTCAGCATTGGAGCGGCCATGCCGGGGCCGGCCTTCATTACTGCAGAGACGATGCATGTGAACGAAAGGCGAGCTTAGCAAACACCAAGCAAGTGTCAGCCGGGACTATGCTTGTGACGTCGTCTGTCGATGTGATTATTACTGCCGCCATGCGTGCCCAGCCGGCCCGGGTAACTGATGCTGTGCAACAGGGTGGATGAAACAGACCCCATATTGGAGCTCGGAACAAAGAAAGCAGAGGGAACTCGGCCTGCCTTGGGAGATATCTGTGTGCATCTCCCGAGGGCCCCGCGTGGCTTGGGGGAGGGAGGCTGCGGGCGGAGAGACACGGGGGAGACGAGTACCCTCACCTCCGCCCCCAGCCTCTCGAGCCAGGCAAACCGCACGCCCCCAGCTGAGGAATCACATAACCATGGCAGCTGTCCAGAGCCGAAGAGGCCCGCACCTGTTTGCAATGTAATTTAGCTATTATCAGCCTTCCCATCCAGCTGAAATTCAAAGACCAAAGAATGGGGGATGACGGAGGGGGCTGCATGGAGGGGGGGGGGGGCGGTTAGGAAGTTGGAGAGGTAAGACGATCAAATGTCCTAAATTGCCTGCACTTTAATGCCTTATATAAAAATTTCCTGTAATGCATGTTACCATAAATAAGGCATTGCCGAACAAGCCCCAAGCGGGATGGGGTTCTCGCAGAACTCTCCCCACGGGAACCAGCCTGGCTGTGTCCCATCTCTCCAATGATCCCGTTTTAAAATGTCTGGCTCCCAAGGCCTGCGTTTGCTGGGTTGAGCGCAGCTCTGTCTCGTGTTCTTTGCAGTGCAACATCTTGGACCCACAGTCCCTGGAGGACCGAGTCCCTTCCAGACCCCATCCCTGCTTACAGAGATGTTGGTGGGGGTGGGGCAAGGAGAGGCTCTCTTGATCCTCGGGATTCTCTCTATCCAGCCCACCCCCCATCCAGATCCAAATCAACCTGTCAGGGCTGGCAGAGACCGACAGCATAATCCCCAATCCTGGCCCCAAGGAGCCAAGCCAGATATTGGGGTCACTGGGGCACACTTTGACAGTTCTTAAGGGAAAGTTTGCAGGATGCACCTGGACGATTGGTCCCAGTTTCTCTTGAGGGAAAAAAAATTGGAAGAGGCAATTTCTTCGTTGATAAGATTCAGATTCAAGGGGTGGTTTATCGTGTGCCTGCTGAATACCCAAGAATTGCCCTAGGCTACTATACGTGCGGAGCTGGTGGGGACGGTGGTGACGATGATGGTGGCCGTGGTGGTGGCAATGGCAGAAGGGGAGAGAAAACAGAAAGAGCCAACCCCCACGGAGCATTCACTACATGCTGTGGGCATGGCCTGCATTACTGGATTCTCATAGCAAGAATCTCCTTAAGAGCCAGATGCTATTACCTCTATTTCATAGGGAGGAATTCCAACAGCCAGTAGCCCGCCCAAGGTCACACTCTTCTTAACTTTCGTGCCAAACTTGGGGAGTCAATAATCTCATCACTATTTCTTGCCAAAGAAGCAGAAGTGAAGAGAGATAAAATGAGTGTATTGGTCCCACAATTACGGACCGAGTGCCTCTAGTGTGCCAGCCCCCGTTCTGGAAATTGTGGTCATGTCAAGCAAACACAATGGGCAAGGTCTCTCGCCTCCAGGAGCGTGAATTCTCACTAACATTCTTCCAAGGAAGGATTTAAACACAGAGCCCTTCTCCAGAGGTATCTGAACAACACTAATTTGGGAAGGGACAATCGGTAGCATTAGAGAAGGGCCTTCATGGGTATCTTTGCAAGGATTTCACACACTCCCCAAATCAGAGCCCCAGACAAGAACTTATAAATAGACAGTTTATTTAAGACCTGGTCCTGGGGCGCCTGGGTGGCACAGTCGGTTAAGCGTCCGACTTCAGCCAGGTCACAATCTCGCGGTCCGTGAGTTCGAGCCCCGTGTCGGGCTCTGGGCTGATGGCTCAGAGCCTGGAGCCTGTTTCCGATTCTGTGTCTCCCTCTCTCTCTGCCCCTCCCCCGTTCATGCTCTGTCTCTCTCTGTCCCAAAAATAAATAAAAACGTTGAAAAAAAATTTTTTAAATAAAAAAAATAAAAAATAAAATAAAATAAAATAAAATAAAAGACCTGGTCCTTAGGAGTGGGAGCAGAGATTAGGGCAAGTGCATCCAGGGAGGAGAGAGAGCCAAGACAAGGGTGCATTATGGAGGAGGCCGTTGCTATGGGTAACCAGTGCTCAATCCACAGGGACGTTCTGAGGACGTATATGGAAGGCTTGTCAGAATTGTCCCTTCAAGGGATATATGGAAAAAGCATTTACCCATCAGTTCCTGTTGTCCTGTGGTTGAGGGTTGCCCTTTGGACTTCTCTTCATGACCCTTCTGGATTGTGCATGTGTGTGTGGCCTACAGTTTCCTTGGCCATCTCATGCCATGCATTAGACAAGGTCCAGGGCAGAGAGTGAGTAACCCAGCACGGGCTTGGAGTCTGCTGCAGCCATGACAAGCGTTAGACATGAGAAAAAGAGGACATGAGTCCGTGCACAAGAAGTATCTAGTCATCCATCTATCCTGTATTAGTCAGGATACGCTTGCTTTGGCTGCAGTAACAAATAATCCCATGTTCTTGACACCTAGCACTTCAAATGCATTATGCAATTTAATCATCAAAAATATCCTGCAAGATAGATACAATTATCAACTTAACTAATGAGAGAACTCGGCATAGAGAGGTGACCTAATTTGCTCAAAGTCAATCACCTGACTGGTAGTGGGACCAAGATACAAGCCCAGGGATGGATGGCTATAACACTTGTGCTTTTAATAATGTGTTTGGCAGAAGGTAGGCTGGCGAAGGAGGAGCCTCAGAGGTCACAAATAGTTTTCTTATTTTATTTTTTAAAGTTTACATCCAAATTAGTTAGCATGTAGTGCAACAATGATTTCAGGAGTAGATCCCTTAAGCCCCTTACCCACTGAGTCCATCCCGCCTCCCACAACCCCTCCAGCAACCCTCAGTTTATTCTCCATATTTATGAATCTCTTCTGTATTGTCCCCCTCCCTGTTTTTATATGATTTTTGTTTCCCTTCCCTTATGTTCATCTGTTTTGTCTCTTAAAGTCCTCATAGGAGTGAAGTCATGATTTTTGTCTTTCTCTGACTAATTTCACTTAGCATAATACCCTCCAGTTCCATCCACGTAGTTGCAAATGGAGTATTACTCGGCAATCAAAAAGAATGAAATCTTGCCATTTGCAACTACGTGGATGGAACTGGAGGGTATTATGCTAAGTGAAATTAGTCAGAGAAAGACAAAAATCATGACTTCACTCCTATGAGGACTTTAAGAGACAAAACAGATGAATATATATATATATATATATATATATATACCACATCTTCTTCATGCATTCATCCATCGATGGACATTTAGGCTCTTTCCATACTTTGGCTATTGTTGAAAGTGCTGCTATAAACATGGGGGTGCATGTGTCCCTTCAAAACAGCACACCTGAATCCCATGGATAAATGCCTAATAGTGCAATTGCTGGGTCATAGGGTAGTTCTATTTTTAATTTTTCGAGGAACCTCCATACTGTTTTCCAGAGTGGCTGCACCAGCTTGCACTGCCACCAACAATGCAAAAGAGATCCTCTCTCTCCACATCCTCGCCAACATCTGTTGTTGCCTGAGTTGTTAATGTTAGCCATTCTGACAGGTCAGGTGGTATCTCATTGTGGTTTCAATTTTGATTTCCCTGATGATGAGTGATGTTGAGCATTTTTTCATGTGTCGGTTGGTCGTCTGGATGTCTTCTTTGGAGAAGTGTCTATTCATGTCTTTTGCCCATTTCTTCACTGGATTATTTGTTTTTTCGGTGTTGAGTTTGATAAGTTCTTTATAGATTTTGGATCCTAACCCTTTGTCTGATATGTCATTTGCAAATATCTTCTCCCATTCTGTCGGTTGCCTTTTAGTTTTGCTGATTGTTTCCTTCGCTGTGCAGAAGCTTTTTATTTTGATGAGGTCCCAGTAGTTCATTTTTGCTTTTGTTTCCCTTGCCTCCAAAGACGTGTTGAGTAAGAAGTTGCTGTGGCCAAGATCAAAGACGTTTTTGCCTGCTTTCTCCTCGAGGACTTTGATGGAAGCTTCCTGTCTTACATCGAGGTCTTTCATCCATTTTAGGTTTATTTTTGTGTATGGTGTAAGAAAGTGGTCCAGGTTCATTCTTCTGCATGTCGCTGTCCAGTTTTCCCAGCACCACTTGCTGAAGAGACTGTCTTTATTCCATTGGATATTCTTTCCTGCTTTGTCAAAGATTAGTTGGTCATACGTTTGTGGGTCCATTTCTGGGGTCTCTATTCTGTTCCATTGATCTGAGTGTCTGTTCTTGTGCCAGTAAGAGGTCACAAATATTGATCTAAATTTCATTTTAAAATAATTCATAACTACCTTTAAAATTAGAAGTCTAAAAATGTACATTAGGTGTCCTGTACGTCAAGTTTTAACAAATACAAGCCCCCCCAATTGTGTCATGTTGGTTCATTTTCCTTGAATATGGGCATAAAACGCCTGCCTTCACTGTTGAAATGAAGAGAGTGGTAGTCATTAGTATAATTTGTCAACTACGTCCGCATTTCCACCTTCCAGGTACGGTAGGATTTACACTTGACCCCCCTTCTCGTTGAGTGGGATTCCTTCACTAGTTCTGGACAATGAGTTATGACTTCCAGGCCAGAGCATTTAATTGCCAGTGAGAATCATCCAGCACCCTCCTTACCTCTGCTAAGGCACTATTCCACATAGTGGTTCCTCTGTCCTCCTGGGACCTAAACTAAGGACTGTGGAAAACAGAGTCTCCAACTGACTTACCATACACATGCACCGTGAATACAAAATACACATTTGTAGTGTTAAAGCCACTGCAATTTGTTACTGCAGCAAAGCCTATCCTGATTCATCGGAGATTATCGTAAGATTGCAAGGTATCACAGACTGGGTTCTCCAGAATCGGATGCTGGGACAGAATTTGGGATCTAAGATGTCAATGAGGGATCAACTCCCTGTGAAAGAGAGAGAAGTCAGGATAGGACACAAGAAGTTAAACCGTGTTCCTGGCCTGACAGACTTTGGCCAACCCAGAGAAGTGTAGGGGGTGAGTATTGCCTACCCGACTGTCCCTTGTTGGAGCAAACTGGTTGGATCTTTATGTCTCCTCCTTGCTTGGTCTCTGGCTTCAGGCTGCTCTGGGAGGGGAAGATACTGGGTAAGGCAGCCCTCAGCTGGCAACTGAGGTCATCTGCTACTACACACATAGGGCTGGGCAGAACACTCTCCCTGGCAAGGGAAGTGAGCGTCACATCTCCATGTCTATCACACAGGCAAAATTATTTAAGGTTTTTATTACTTGCAACTCTTATCTGTGTGGATCAGGAAGATAAGGATGAGGAATCAGATAAGGAATCTGTGTGAATCTCTGCTCTACCCAGCAGAGTTCTTGGCTGCAAAAGCAGAAGTCAACCCTGGATGATTTAAGCAGAAAAGGAGTTTGTTAAATGGGCACTAGAATGATGGGGATGGCCAGAGAATCAGGTTGGTGACTAAGCAAGCAAAGGAGAAGCCATACTGGGGACGGCGTAGCCGCCATGGCTCAGTGTTGGGCTACAGTTAGTGGCCGCCATGGCTCAGTGTTGGGCTACAGTTAGTGGCCGCCATTTTGAGCCATAACTGGGGACGGCGTAGCCACCATGGCTCAGTGTTGGGCTAGTTATTGGCCGCCATTTTTGAGTTAGGTGCTCCATCTTGCAGCCACTGCTATGGGGCTCAGGGAGTGAGAAAGGGAGGGGACATAAGGGCTCCACTGTCCCTCCAACTCGTATCTCTCTCTCCCATTCAAAGTTTAGCTTGTGGACACCTGATGGGGAGTAGCAGGTCTCCTGTTAGCATCCTGCTTGCTAGAGAAGCCAGGAAAGCAAGAACTTGGCATTCAGTTTCCACAGAGGGAGGTGGTCTCTGTCTCCCCTGCGAGGCAGTGAGTGGGGCGCTCCCTAGACATTGGAAGAAGAGTGGGTGACTGAGCAGCCAACGAGAATGACAAGTGTCCACTCAAAGTGTGGACGTACCTTGGGTGCTGAGACCCAGAGGTGGCTCTGATCTCACCGCTACCCCGGGGTGAAAGTTTTCTGCCATCTCTCTGAGGTTCTCTGCTCTAGTCAGCCCTCCTCTTGGCTGTAGTGAGGCAATACCCAGGCTCAGTGATAGGTGCACCCTGATGTACCAGGGACAACGGGATGGATGGCCAGAATTTCTTCTCTGGCAGGTATGTGCAGGGCAGCCCGGAGCGTCGGTAGGAGGGGGCTCCCCACTGTGCAGGAACATGAATTCCCAGGGCAGGTTCCCCGCATGTCTCCACCTGCCCACACATGCATCCCTCAATACCTACCAAGCCCTTACCACGTGTATCCAGCTCTGCAGAGACACCACAGTAGACTGACTTTGCGCTCAGGACGCTCCTGGCCGTGGTTTCAAGTCCCTGCTCCTTGTCCCACCCTTTTCTGGCAGTGTGGAGGCACGCCTAGGTGTCTGCATTTTGCCATCAAAGTGCCCGCGTTAGGGGCGCCTGGGTGGCTCAGTCGGTTGAGCGTCCGACTTCGGCTCAGGTCATGATCTCACAGCTCGTGAGTTCGAGCCCAGCGTCAGGCTCTGTGCTGATGGCTTAGAGCCTGGAGCCTGCTTCGGATTCTGTGTCTCCCTCTCTCTCTGCCCCTAACCCACTCACATTCTGTCTCTCTCTCAAAAATAAAGATTAAAAAAAAATTAAAAAAAAAAAACTTCAAAGTGCCCGCGTTTAAAACCCTAACTCTGTTCACTTCTAGATGGAGAACCAAGGCTGATCGCTTCCCCTCTCTCAACTTCTCTTTCCTCATATGTAAGGTGATGTGAATGGTATCACCTGGGTCCCTGGGCTAACACGAGGCCCTTGGGGGCCTGGCCTGGATTCTGTTCACCAAATATGAGTTCCACGGTCACCATCAACTGGGAGAGGGAGGTGTGGGGCGGGTGTGACAGATTATTTGTTTCCTGACCCACATAGCGTTGTTAGAAATGCAGACTCTCAGGTTCCAGGACAGACCTATTTCCTTGACCCGCGCAGAGATGGAAATTTCCAGGCACTTCAGTAATCTGGGAATCCAGGCGGCAGATGAGGGCAGCCTGCCTACAAAGAGATACAGGAGGGAAAGAATGAAGGTGAGAGCACACACGGCCGTGACAGGTGGCGGGGGGGGGGGGGTGGGGGGGGGTGGGGTGCGGGCGGGACATGGGGGTGCAGAGGAAACACAATCATGGCTGCAATGGGCCAGAACCTTCCACATAGAAGCAAAATGGAAGGGGGAGGTGTCTGGGTGGCTCAGTCGGTTAAGCATCTGACTCTTGATTTCAGCTCAGGTTATGATCTCACGGTTTACGAGATCGAGCCCTGCTTTGGGCTCTGTGCTGCCAGAGCAGAGCCTGCTTGAGATCCCCTTTCCCTCTCGCTGTCTGTTCCTCCCCCACTCTCTCTCTCTCTCTCAAAATAAATAAACATTAAAAAGCGTTTTAAAAAGAAGCAAAATGGAAAAGGAGAATACCTGTAGCACGGTCCGCTGAGCTACAAACAGGGAATTCAGTCCATCCAGCTGCAGGCGGCCATGTGTGTTTTCAAGTAACCTGCATTTTCTAAAATAATCGTGCCACTGACTCCAGGTTGCGGACTCACAGTTACTTAATTACTCCTCCTGCTGGGCCTCCGACGAGAGACACCTTTCCTATACCTACAAGTGCGTCCCATCACTGCAGGCCAAGAAGAAAGACACAGCATTTGGCTTTCCGCTGCACGCGGGCAGGCGTTCAGGGCTCTCTGGTTCACGGCTGTGTCTCCAGCGCGTGAGACGGTGCCCCGTGCGTAGTAGGTGCTCGTTAAATATTTGAGAGAATGATAAAGGATGCTCCAAACTCACAAACACTGAGCCGTCGCTGAGAAGTTGTATTCCATAAGTAAGCCGGGCTCAAGTCAGCCAAGTTGCCGGACAGTCCAAATAATTTATAGCAGCAGTTTGCGACTGCAGCTCGTGAACAAAAAAGGTCAGGCTCCCTCAGTTCACACACACACACACACACACACACGCACACAGAGCAAGAGTGCGGTCTATGTTAGACACATGGATTTTTTTCTCTAGATGCAGTGCTATTGATTATGGCTGCACTATGATGATAACGGCCAATCAAGTGTCAGAAGTTGGATTTTCTAGTTTCTTGGTTACTTCACATTCTCAACGCTCACACGGTCGGGGAGATGCTTGCAGGGAAAATTGTTAGGGGTGAACCCTGAACCACCCCCTTCTCCCACATGGAATAATCTGTCTGAAGCAGGACAAATCTCGCCAATCCCCAACTGGCTTCATTAGCCTTCAGAAATCAGAGAAACCTGTTCATTGAGAAAAGCCAGGCTAGCCTGAGCCAGGGAGGCTCTGCAGGGCCTCACCGTGAAGCTCTCGTCTCATCCTGAGAGCTGGGTTGCCCTTTTAACCAGCCCTTCATCTTTGGGGCCTGCAGTGTGGACAGTTGACCTCCCTTTCCACCAACCCTGCTTCTGCAGGGGCTCAGAGAAGGATGTCCTCTCGGATCTAGTCTAAACCGCGTGAACCTCCTGGTTGACCATACTGTTTACCAGTATTCTCTTGTTTACTGTTGTGGAAGGCAGCGTGGAAAGAAAAGGAGAGGGAGGAAATGGAAGGGAGGAGGGGAGGAAGGAAGGAAAGAAGGAAGGAAGGAAAGAAGAAAGGAAGGAAGGAAGGAAGGAAGGAAAGAAGAAAGGAAGGAAGGAAGGAAAGAAGAAAGGAAGGAAGGAAGGAAAGAAGGAAGGAAGGAAGGACCTCAGATTAATTCACACTCTTTGCTTAATTGGCTCCATAGTTTGGAAAACATTTCCCAAGCTCCTTTGCCCTCTGGGTAGGTTTGGCCAATGGGCAGCCTTAATGGGAAATGGTAGAGAGGGAGGAGAATCCTGGCTACTTCGACCTCTATCTCACTCTGCTCCGGTGGCCCCTCCAGCAGTGACTGGGTCTCTTCTGTGACTCTCTTATCAGACAGCCTCCTCGTCCGTGACCCCGGCTCCTACCGAGCGGCCCTCACTCTGGTTCTAGCTGTTTCCAGATAGTCCTGACTTCTGGTAATCTCCTCTTTTGGCTTCTCCAGACCTACGGGCTCCTCGATACCTCTAGTCTGAGTGACTTCAGCACCTTCTCTATCTACCATGTAACCAATTCCCTGTATTAAGCTCGCTCTCCTGGAAAGTCCTAGGGCGTTTTGCTTTGTTTCGTTGTTTTCTTAGCTAGATCCTACCTACGGTGAATGGTCTCATTAACCCAATTTTTAAAAATTATATCTATGTATCTATCTATCTCACACCATCGTGTTGCACACCCTAACCTAATGCAATGTGACATGTCAATGACATTCACTACACCTGGGGGAAAATTATAGACAGGAGGTCCGCCTTTATCCTTATTCTCCCTTCTTTTGGCCTCCGTCCCCGCCTCCCCTGGGTGCCTCACCTTCTCCCCGCAGCTGCCCAAACTCTGAACCTCCACCAGTTTCCCTTCAAGTGAAACCTGTTCTCAGCTTTACGCCCTTAGCTCATTCTTACTAAAGTGTGAGTCGCAAATGACTCTCCACTTTACCCCTTCCGCTAATCTCTGCATGGAAACTGGGCGCCAACTCTTACCACCAAGGAGCGGAGCTCTTGGGCAAACCCGACAGACAGCCATAGGCAGAAGTTTTTTCTGGTATCTTTCCAGAAAGCTTCGGGGGCAGACGTCCCGGCAGCCATCAGCACAACGATGCCAGACTGCATTCTGGGGAGGGAGAGCCAGCCGAGGGTGAACGCGGCGGCTCCCGAATGAACTTCCCGCAGAATCCGCTGGGCAGTGGGTTGTTATAACACAGATTGCTGGCTCCAGGGCCGGGGTTTCTGACTCAGTGGGTCTGGGGAGGGGTCTGTCGAGCGAGGCTGAAGCTGCTGGTCTGGGGATCAGGCTCGGAGAACCGCTGACCCAAATACTAACGTGCGCTTCCTAAGGACTTATCATAGGACCGCAAACCTTTTAACCCCCTTTCAAATATTACATCTTTTCACCTCACAACAGCGAAATGTGGAAACTGAGGGACAGAGAGGTTTTAAAAAGCCTCTAGTCTTGGAGTCCAGGCTGGAGAAAATGGAGAGGCCGGGGCTCCGGCCCTGGTTCCAGCTGTGTGACGCCGGGCGGGTCCCTGGGCCTGTCCCTGCCGTGGTTCCCCTCCACCTGCAGAAGGGGACCCTGACGGTACCCACCGCACCGTGCCCTCGCCAGGATTTCCCGAGAGAACGAGGTGGACGCAGATTCCTTGCTCGTAACTCCTTCGCCATCTCCCGAGTTCGGCCCCAGTTTGGTGCAGGTTCCCGGGCTTGCTGATGGCAACTCCCTTCCCTGCCGATGGGCTTTCTCCTGCCCTGTGACAGCCTCCGGGGCCCTCTCTGGGGGATGTTCAGAGGTGCCTTCTGCGTGGCTCCTCAGAGGGGCGGCAGGGAGACTGCGTCCCGCTTGTCCAGAGCGGTGACCGACTCCTCACCACACCGCCCAGCCATTGGGGCTGCACTAACAAAAGGCCACAGACAGGCCGCTTAAATGGCAGGGACTTACTTCCCACAGTCGTGGAAGCTGGAATCCAAGGTCACAGTGCCAATGGATTCGGCGTCTTCCTGGCTCGTAGGTGGCCGCCCTCTTGCAGTGTCCTCACACAGACCCTCACAGCTGGGGCTCCCCACCCATGACCTCCTCTCAACCACCCTCCCTCCCCAAAGCCGCCTCCTATGCCATCATGGTGGGGGTTAGGGGTTGAGCCTATGAACTTGCGGGGTGGGGGTGGGGGAGACACAAACATTCAGTCCACCCCACACCTCTGCGTTCCTCCTTGCCTCCCTTCCTTCTGCTAGGTTCTGCTGCCCAGGGTCACCCCCCACACAAACCACCTACACCCACGTCCAGATTTCAAGATTTGCTTGAAAGATTTATCTCACTAAGATAAATGAGGCCCACAGACTGTATAAACTACTTAGCACAGTGCCTGGCATGTCTAATAACTTAAAAAATATATGTTGGGGCACCTGGATGGCTCAGGAGGTTGAGCCTCTGACTTCAGCTCGGGTTGTGATCTTGAAGTTCGTGAGCTCGAGCTCTGCCCTGGGCTCGCTGCTGTCAGCTCACAGCCGGATTCGGATCCTCTGCCCCCACCCTCTCTCTCTCTCTGCCCTTCCCTTGCTCGTGGTCGCTCTCAAAAAATCAGTAAGTAAAACATTTTTTTTCAAACGTTAATAGGAGCTCACAGAGCACTTCTTTTTTTTTATTATTTTTTTAACGTTTATTTATTTTTGAGAGAGAGAGAGAGAGCACTAGCAGGGGAGGGGCAGAGAGAGGCGGGGAGACGCAGACTCGGAAGCAGGCTCCAGGCTCCGAGGCATCAGCACAGAGCCCGACACGGGGCTCGAACTCACAGACCGCGAGATCATGACCTGAGCCCAAGCCGGACGCCCAACCGAGGGAGCCACCCAGGCGCCCCCTAGAAACCGTCCTCAATGCACCTTTAACTACTGAAACGTGTTATTTTTCTTTCCGCGGAGGCAAAATGTCATCCGATTTCCGCGGGCTTCCGTAACCCTAGGCTTGTTTCCCTCCGACTGTAGAGAACTTGAAACCTTCCAGTGGTGCCTGGTGGGTCAGCGGGCCCTCCGGGGACCACCGTGAAACTCCACGAGGACAGGAATCACACCTGCCCCTCTCCCGGCGTGGCTCCCAGGGTGGCGAGCACAGCCCCGCAGCTGGAACTGGAGCCCCGTCCCGGGATCCCCCAGCTGGGCGGTGACTCACCCCCAAAGCTGCAGTGAAGCATCATGGGAGGCATTATGCAAATACGGCCTCCCGGCCCCGCCCCCAGCCTGGCTGCTTCCTGGAAGGCAAAGCGTGGGGCGGGGCGGCTAAGCGTCACCCTGATGATCCCATCCCTGGGGCCTGACCCCTGGTGTTGAAGAGCGAGTCTCATGCCCCAGGCCTCTGGGGCACGTGCTCTGGGCCTGTTCGGACAAGGACAGAGCTGCTGGACTGACCCTCAGCCTCCTTCCCCGCTGAGCCCCACGCCGACCTGTTGAATGGGGCTTTCATTTCCCTGACCCTGGGGTCATCTGTTTTCAGAACATGAAATATGGCCGCCTGGCCCAGGACAGAAGCCGGGGAGATAAGCGCCGGGGAGGGGCCTGCCGTCCAACAAGCCGTGACTAATGATGATTGGGGCGTGTTTGGCGGGGCAGAATTTATTTGGCTCCGGGTTACCCGGGGTTTAACCCTTTGCGGGATCTTGCGCCCCAGCCCAGAGTCTGTGCCAGGTGTTTGCCCCCACGTGGGCTCCAGATCCTGCTGTCCCAAGCCCAGGGCCTGGTGTAGGACAGGCATTCGGTAGGTGTTTGTGGTCAGGATCCGGTAAGGAGGGAGGAAGGCAGCCGAGGAGGACAGGAGGACAGGAAGAAGGAAAGACAGGGCGGGAGGCAGCAAAGAGGAGCACATACGCCAGGTCCTCGAACCTTCCGCATAATAATGCAATGAGCTCCCGTGACCCACGCGCTTACCCCGTGCCAGGCACCGACGCTGAAGGATCCGCACGCGTGGCCTCATTTAATCCTCCCCAATCTACAAAGCGCATACGGGTACTCAAGCCCAGTGACGAGGCAGGGAAGCCAAGCCTCGTGCTTTATCTCATGTGCCCATTTAACGGATGAGGGAGCGGAGGTCAGCGCCGTCAAGTGACTTGTCAGAAAGTGGCAGAGCTGGGATCTGAATTGCGACTTGGGCTTTGCGGCTTCCACTCCCAAGTTCTTAGCTGCCCTGCCAAACTGTCTTTCGGGGGAAACGTCGAGAGCGTCGGCCTGTTGCGTTGATGTGGGTCGTTGTATTTTTCTTGGCAGCCGACCACCTCAAACTCCCAGAGGTGGATGGCAAACGTGTATTGTTTTGCCCTAGCGGGCCTGCGGGTTGGCCGTGGCTTGGCCGATCCAGGCCAGGCTCGGTTGGCTCAGGCTGGACTCCAGGCTTTCCGTCGGGCCCAGGTTTGGTCTACATGAGTTCTTCTTAGGGGCGGAAGGGGCCGCGGCTACTTGGGGCGGGCCTTCTCCACAGGGGAGGCCAAGGGAACAAGGCAACCAGTCAGACGCATCTGAAGCCTTTGCTCCACCCACCTCCCTGAGCCTCCTGGGGGCCAACGCAAGGCACGCGATCAAAGTCAAGGGGTAGGACGTGTGTTCCTCCCGAAGCCGCGAGGCCAGGGCAAAAGGGAAGACGTAGAACCCCTACAATATTGAGGGAGTGAAGAATGAGGGAGAAGGCAACCTACACACATAGGATGTATGAACATGTACAGAATAGTAGGTGAGGTGGGAGGTGCAAAATACACGACATGTGATGGTACCCCTGCCTTCCTAACTTCCCAGTCTCTGCTTTTAGGTATAGATGTGTCTCCAACTCACACACAGCAGACACACACACACACACACACACACGCGCGCACACACACACACCAGCAAGCAATTGTACATCGCTGATCGGCTGACTACTTTAAAGTCATCTACACCGGGGCTGTTTTGCTCCCCTCCCTTCTTGGGGACACTTGGCAATGCCTGGAGACGTTGTTGCTTGTCAACGACGTGGGCAGGGGCCGCTATTGGTGTTGAGTGGGTGGAGACCATCACCCGGCCCCCCTACAAAAAAGCATTATCTGTTCCCACCTGTCAACAGAGCCAAGCTTGTGAAATCCTGACCTGGAACAGCGATGAACCCAGCAGGGTGGCCGGGGAGCCTGTTAAAAGTACAGATTCCAGGGGCACCTGGGTGGCTCAGTCGGTTGAGCCTGGGACTTCAGGTCATGACCCCACGGTTCATGGGTTCGAGCCCTGCGACAGGCTCCACGCTGACAGCTCGGAGCCTGGAGCCTGCTCCGGATTCTGCGTCTCCCCCCTCTCTCTGCCCCTCCCCTGCTCGCGCTCTGTCTCTCTCCGTCTCTCAGAAACATAATAAAAAATAAAAAATGTCAAACTTTTTTTAAAATTAAAAATAAAAATAAAAAAATACAGATTCCAGGGGCCCCAGGGCAGCAGGTTTGATTCAGAAGGGCTGGGGTGTAGCCTTGGAATCTGTATCTCTGACTAGCAATTGAGGAAATTTTGATTCACGAATCAGAGCTTGGAGGGCTGCTGCTTCAGGGTGTGGGATGCCCTCCCAGGAACCCCCAATCAAAGATGCCTCTAGAGTTTGAACAGAACAGTCTTCTCCTGAGCACTTTCAGAAATCTGGAACCCTGCTTCCAAAACCCCACGGCTCCCGGTGTGTTCGGCCACAGATCGAATCTCTAAACGGCCACGTACAATTTCTCTGACTCCTCTGCCTTTCACTTTTAGAACCAGGAGGAATTTGAGGAAAATGCAACCCATATGGTTCAGAATCATTTGCACTGAGATCATGAAAGCACTGCTGTGGTTTTTAAGAGCTAGTTGATGTCCAAAACACCTTATGAGGATTTTTAAAATAAGCTTTTTAAAGTCTCTTTTTACTTACAGTTGGATCTCGCTCTGGGTAAGTGAATTCAAACGGTATGAAGCTGAGGCTTGGAGGGGGTGGGGGAGAGGGGCTGCCGGAAACCCCAAACCATGAACCTGGAGGAAGCTGGACGGTCAACAGATCAGATCTTCTCTCGCGTAAAAGCATCTCCTTGGCGTGCACCCATTTCACGCAATAAAGTCGATTTTATTTTCCCAACAGTTGTGGATTCAAACGGTCACTAGGGTAGGTCTTTAGACAGCCTCCTTCTCATCTTGCCTCTCAGGGCGCCTCGGGTTCCACATTTAAACCACTTGACTCCTTGTAAACGGAGACCCGTTGCCTTCTTCCAATGGGTTTGCGTCTATCTAAACAGCAACTCGCCGTGCCGCCAACACCACGTTTCACTCTTCTCTCTCCACCCCAGGGACACCCAGGTGGGGAGGCCAAATTCTAGAACCGACCATAGACCCGCTTACAGCGCAGGTGGGCCGGCCCGTTTGGAAAAGAGCTTTGGCCAGGTATCTAATCTAAACCACGTTCATCCACAAGGAGCCTGCTTTCAAGACTCTAGCCCCAGACTCAAATACATATTCACAGCTAGAAACATTCAGCACCCTTTATAACTGAGAAACACTGAGAACGACGGGCCAGAGTGATAGCAGCAAAGTAACAGGGCACGGGGACCAGGGAAAGGTGTGCCGGCCAGGTGGGCTAACACAAGCCAAAGCAGAGAGGTGAGCGCATGTGCAAGGCATCCTGTGCGGTGCGAGCTCAAGTTCCAGGCGGGGAGGAGGGGGCGCTGAGGTTGGAGAAATGGCAGAGGGCGGAGGGCGGAGGGCTTGATGGCTTGGACTTCCACCTGGAGGCAGTGGGGAGCCATTGAAGGTGTTTGAGCAGGGAAGGGACACAGCCAAGGCTGCACTTTTACAAGATGGCTGTGGGCACAGCACAGAGGATAGACTGGAAAAGCCAGGGAGACCCCGGGGGGGGGGGGGGCGACCCAGCTGGAGGCCCCCCCAAGGGATGCCGGAAGCCCATTGGGCAGGTTGGAATGCATTCATTCAACAATCATTCACTGTGTTATCGAAGGAGGAGGTGCAGCCCCTGGAAGGGGCTGGGGGCAGAACCCCGTGGCTGCTGGGACGTGGGGGAGCGAGGGAGGGGCATGGAACAGCCCTGGGTTTCTGGTTCGGACCGTTAGGTGGATGCTGGTGTCATTGGCTGAGCTAGAGGTGAAGGAGGATGGCGCCTTGGGGTCCGGGAGAGAGACGGTGGGTCCAACTGGGGGCCGAGCCGGCCCGGATGGAGATACCCACCCAGCCGAGGGTTGGGTGGTAAGAGTCTGCAGCCCTGGGGACAGGGACGGGCTGGAGATGGCCTTGGGGGTTGGCGGGATCCTGGCAGCGTTCGAAACCACGTGAGGGAATGAGATCACTGTGGTCGGGGTGGGGGTCACTCTGAGAAGGACAGGGCTAAGGACGTCCTAGGGAAGGTATGCATTAAAACTTCATAGAAAGTCGTGCTGGCTCGCTCGCCAGATGTGTGCGGGGTTAACCGATGAGGACCACGCAGTGGGGAAAAGAGAGAAGCAGAGATATGCAAGGGAAGGGTTTAGAAAGACCGTGTGGACGCGGGTGGCACGGTGTCCCTGGGAGGGAAGGATCAGGACAGCAGACTGGAGCAGAGAGGCAGCCTCAGAGAGGGGAGGGAGGACACAGAGCACAGAGGAAATAGGGCTTATGGATGAAGTAGCAAGACAAAGAAAGGGGAAGGGGAGGGTCATAAAGAAAGTGAGGGACTCAGGAGCTCCTGGGCTCCCCTCTGCCAGGAAGCGTGCGGAGCGGGGCACAAGGTGCAGCCTGGCTCTCTGACCTGGGGTGAGGGGTCTCCTGGAACCCGACAGGAGAGCACTACTCCCGATTGGGGAGTAGCCACAGGCTGACAAGGAACCCCTCCCCCGTTCCCTCCCTCAGATCCCGCATAGCCCCAGCGGGAACTTGTCTGTCTGCCAGGAGCCACAAACACTGGCATGGGGGGCTCGAGGAGAAGCCCGATGGCCTCAGACCTCCAGAAGGGCTGACGTGTGGAACACGCCGTGGGCTGACTCCGGATGGCCCGGTCCGCAGGTGGAAATAGAGCGGGCAGCGTGGGGCTCTAAAGAAAAGAATTTTAAAGACGCCCAGTGGAGCCCTGGAAAGGACAGCTTCAACAGGTAGTGAGCGCCTCGTGCCTGGAGGCATCCAAGTTGACGCTGAGCAAACACTGGGGAGAGGGAGTGGCCGAGTGGATTCCAAAGCACCTGAGGGCACGATCTAAACATTTTTTTTTTCAACTTGTAGCGTTGTGCTTAGTATGTAGTGAGCGCTCAATAAATATCAGCTATTACTCTCATCGTTATCATCAAGGCGTTCAACCTAAAATGCCCAGTAGGGTCAGTAGATTTCAGAAGGTGTCAGTGGTGGGGACTCACTTCCACGATCCCTTCCCGCCACGCCTTCCGGCTGGCAGAAGAGCAAAGCCAAAAGCATTCCGATTTCCCAAGAGAGTCCAGAAACGCAGGCTGTAGGTGAAATTTTCAAAATGATTCAAAGAAACTTTTAACGATGTGCAGACCAGCTCTACCCACGGCCCCCCTTTGTGGCATCCGAGCTAAGGTCGCTCTAGTCTGTGCGTTTTCCACCCACCAGCTGTGTGACCCTCAGGTAAGTTACTTCACCTCTCTGGGCCTCGATTTCCTTAGCGGCGGAATGGAATACTAATATTTGCCCCGCAGAGTCGTCGGGCGGATTAAATTAGATGATGCGATCGGGGCCCCTGTGTGGTGTCCCACACATGGTAAGACTTAGTAAGCGATCATTGTTGCTGTTCCTGATTTTTTTTTTTTTTTTCCTGTGTTCAACTCATGCTTTCTGTCCCAGGCAGAGGGATTTCGTGGCCAGCGGCCCACCTGCACCCCATGCTGAGATCTGGTCTTTTTCCAGCGCGTTTGCCCTGGGATCTCGGCCGGCAGCTTCTTCCTATTACAGGCGTGCCGAGTGATTGCTGGCTTTCTACGTACCTGGTGATAACTGTAACCTGGCTGCTGGGGTTTAGGGCGGGTGACAAATCAGCAAGAAGGAGGCCGTCGGGGAAGAGCTGAGTGCTGAAACCCTAGTCCCGAGAAGGTGGAGACAGGAAAAGAGAAAGAGGCCAGCGAGGCTCGGGTGGCTCCCGGGGCTCTGCGTCAGCACGGGTTTGGCTCACGCTAATCTGTGGGATGGGTGGGGGAGGGGCGGGTAATGTCAAGGTCTTTCTGGCCTTGGCATGCGCCTCCGGGCCACCTGGGAATGGGCTTACAAATGGAGCTGCTGATCCCATGGGTCTGGGCTGGGGGCCCAGACTCTGCATTTCTAGAGCTCCCAGGTGCGGCTGCTACTCCCGGGCCGGGGACCGCACTACCCGCGTCCCAGCCCCTGGTCTAACCCCGAGGGGGCCCCAGGACAAGGTGGGGCCTCAAGAGGCAATGTTCTCTGAGCAAACTAGCTTCCAATAATGGCTCAGAGGCCACGCTGCGGTAGGGGACCCGGGAAGGACCGCCCAAAGGATATACTTACTCACCTCGGTGGGAAACACGAGGAAACCGAAGCTGAGAAAGTTGGGTCACGTGGACAAGGTTACACAACTGGAAAGGAACAGAGCCGGGATCCGAATCCTGCCTCTAAGATCCTGGGACCATGTCCTAAGTGAAAAGTCTTTGTTTCTTTTTTCCTTTTTTAATGTGTGTTTATGTATTGAGAGAGAGAGAGAGAGAGAGAGAGCGTGAGCATGAGCTGGGGAGGGGCAGAGAGAGAGGGAGAGAGAGTCCCAAGCAGGCTCCGTGCCGTCAGTGTGTGGAGCCCCACGCGGGGCTCGAACCCGCAAACCGCGAGATCATGACCTGAGCCGAAGTCGGACGCCTGACCTACTGAGCCCCCCGCCAGGCGCCCCAGAATTGTTTTCTTGCTGCTTCTTCCTTCTGCCTTTCTTCTTCTCTTCTTCCTCTCCCCGCACCCTCCTCCTCCTTCTTCCATAAGGTGGCCACATACACAGCCTTTATTTTAGGAGTTCCTGACCTGGGATCGGTGCGCTCAGAAACCCCTTAAAATCAGAGGCAACATTTTGTACGTGTGTGAGTGTTTTTCCCAAGGAGCAGCCTCCCTAGATTTTTCAGATTCTCGAGGAAACCTATAAATAGGAAAATTGAAAAACCTCTGCGGTGGACCTCTCCTCCCTCTCTCCCCTCCCCACCTGCCTTTCTCTCTGCCCTCTCCCCTCGCCTCTGCAAGGGGCTGGTTTCACCCAGATGCAATAAAGCGAAGCTGGCAGATGGGCCACGGGCAGGGGAGCCCTCCCTGGACGGTGTCCTCTGTTGGGAGCAGCGCCTGCCAGAGTCGGGGTTCCGGATGGGGAAGAGGCACGTTTCTGATGTTCTCTTGGCTTGGCCAGCCACCTGCCTGGACAGCCATGCTGCATTATCCACGACCCGGCTTCCTCTCGTCGTCTTGTGCTTGGGCAACGAGAAAGCCTAATCTCACTATAAGTGACTCCCCAGGCGTGGGAGGTCAGGGCCGCAGAGGGCTCTGGGGCGCACTCATTTTGGCCCTTGGCTTTGCAGCTGGGGAAACTGAGGCTCGGGCGTGCAAAGGGGTATAGGAGTCAGTAGAGGCAGCGCGTGGTCCGACCCCAGCCTCCCGAGTGGCAGCCCAGGGCTATCCCGACCTCTGCGAAGTCAGTCTTGCTCAAACTTACCCTGACTCCGCTTTGTGACCGGGGATGGGGACAAAGCTGCCAATCCACCGTCCGTCCTGGCTGGAACCCAGATGATCTTAATGTCGTGAGCTGCTTCTAATGTATCCCTTTAAAAATCAGAAAGCCCTAGAGCTCTTTCTCCAGTGTCGCCCAGCGGACGGTCAGCGGACTTTATCTGCCAGCACTTAAAAAAGAAAGAGAGAGAGAGAGAGAAAGATACTGCTACTGAAGAAGAATCTGAGGCCCCCGGAATCTTAACAAGGCAGCTCTGTTTCTTATCATCTTCAAAAAGCCTTTATTAAGCCTCTCTGGGCTCATGTGGCCAAGCAGGCACTTTACAGAATCAGATCAATCAGCGGTCCGTCAGCAAACGTGTACAGCGCGCCTACTGCGGGGAGCCGGCGATGTGGGGGGTAGCGGGGCGCGGAGGTGCGACCCTCGACCCCGCGTTACGGGTGCCCAGGGTGTGCACTGCCTGAGACGCCCGCTAACCCCGGTTAGGGTGGGACGGTCAGTGAGCACTGTCAGGATGTAGAAGAGGAAACTGCCTCCTCTTAGAAGCGGGGGGTGGGGGGGAGGGGTGGGAAACACGGAAAGTCCAGTTTCAGGACAACGAAGCCCCCACTACCCCAGGCATCCCTCCGGTGGGAGGGACAATGTATGTCTTCAGCGTCTTTGGCTCCCTGGGGCATCTTGGGCAAAAAGTACCCCCAGCATGCAGCAGAAGCCTGGCACTTAGAAACGTCGCCAAAGCAGAAACTCAGACCTTAGTTATCAAAAAGGACTCGTTGGGGCGCCTGGGTGGCTCCCTCGGTTAAGCCTCCGACTTCAGCTCAGGTCAGGATGTCGCAGTCCGTGGGCTCGAGCCCCAGGTCAGGCTCTGCGCTGACAGCTCAGAGCCTGGAGCCTGCTTCGGATTCTATGTCTGCCCCTCCCCCCCCAAAATAAATAAACATTAAAAAAAAAAAAAAAACTTTAAAAAAAAAGGACTCATTGCTGGTGAGCCAGGAAGGCAACTAATTGTGCGAACTGAGTGCAGGGCCTGGGAGTTGCGTCCCTCTATACCCACAGCCCTCGCTCTGTGACTCCGGACAAGTGACTTTGCCACCGTGAGCCTCCCTTTCCCCATCTGTAAAATGGGGCATGTTGAAAAAATAAAAATAAAAATAAAATAAAATGGGGCATGTTGTGATTCTACATAAGATGTGTAAGATGCTGAGCACAGTGATCGACACACACAGCAGGGGCGAGGTAGGTGGTCGCTATTATTCCTGTTAGCAGTAGTATCTTTATAACTTTTTTTGATATTTATTTATTTTTGAGTGTGAGCAGGGGAGGGGTGTGGGGGGAGGATGGAGACAGAGGATCCGGGCTCTGCGCTGACAGGCTGACAGCCGCGAGCCTGATGCGGGGCTCGAACTCACCAACTGCGAGATCGTGACCTGAGCCGAAGTTGGACGCTCAACCGACTGAGCCCCCCGGGTGCCCCAGTATTTTTATAATTGTCAGTGGTAGTTTTCTCTCAGTATCAATTCTACCATGTGCAACAGGAGGTTTGTGGACGCTTGATCGGAGACTGTAGAAGAGAACGTGGATATTTCATTCAGATGGTCACGCAACAGACTGTTTTTTGAACACCTACGAAGTGCCAGGACCATCTGGGCACTAACAGCACAGCCCAGACCAGAACAAGATCTTTCCCTTTGGGACATTAACCTCTTCTCTTTGTTGTTGTGGCCCGTCCCCCATGACGGATGTCCCTGGTCTTCTCAGCTGCCCCCGAGGAGGGGGGGTCGGGGGGGGTCAGGTCAGGACACCCGGGTTTGGGTCCCTCTCTGTCACTTCCTCCCTGTCTGAACTCGGACTCCTTACTCTCTCTCCATCTCACGCGCCCCATCGGTAAAACAAAGGCACGTGGTTGGTGGGCAAGTCTTGTCCTTTCGGACAGCAAAGCTCACTAACAATCACCTCCTTTCCAGGTGTGGGCAAACAATGCCAGTGTTCGGGGGTTGCTTTCCGACTTTTAAACGTCTGGAACTAAACTCAGTGACTGTGGGACCCAGGCCGGGCAAATGCTTCTGTCTCCACCAGAACCCGGCTTAAAGAAAACAAAGAATCAAAAGAAAATAAAGGTTCAAACAAAAAGCAGTTTGAAAAAAGTACAGATCTCGTTTTTTAAAAACGGGGAAAAAGAACTTTCGAAGTAGGTCAGATCTGGGGTTCGAATCTTCTGTCCGCTACTCACTGGCTGGCTGCCAGGCACTTTCTCGGTGCTTTGTGTACACAGAGTTATCTAAACTTATCAACGCTGATGTCAGACCTACTGCTGTCCCCATGCTCTCTCTGAAGAAACAGAGGCACAGGAAAGGTCAGTACCTCGCGTGGGACCATCTACTTCCTCAGTGAGAGAACCAAGGTCCAAGCTCAGGTGGTGTAGAAGCTGCCATTTGGCTGCGGTCCTGGCCTGTCTGCCTCAGGAAGACTCGCCGTAAAAACAAGCTGCAGAATCTGCGAGGCTATGAATGTCCCAGTTCCAGCATGAACTGGATGCGTGACCTCTGGCAATCTACTTAGCTTCTCTGTGCCTCAGTTTCCTAGTCTGTGAAATGGGAATAAATCAACCCAAACTCACAGGATCCTTATGAGGATTGAAGACATAGCCATAGCAGAGAATGTACAGATATGAGGATTCCTTCCTTCTTCTTTCCTTCCTTCCTTCCTTTTTAGCTTCTAGACATTCATCCATTTACCTATACACCTACCTACCCAACCATCCATCCATCCATTCATCCATCCATCCATCTATCCATCCATCCACTCATCCATCCATCCATCCATCCACTTATCCATCCACCCATCCATCCATCCACCTGTCCATCCATCTTTCCATCCATATATCCAGCCATTCATTTATCCATCCGTCCATCCATCCATCCATCCACTCATCCATCCATCCATCCATCTATCCACTCATCCATCCATCCATCCATACATACATACATACCTCCACTCATCCATCCATCCATCCATACATACATACACTCATCCATCCATCTACTCATACATCCATCCATCTATCCACTCATCCATCCATCCATCCATCCACTCATCCATCCATCCATCTGTCCATCCATCTTTCCATCCATATATCCAGCCATTCATTTATCCATCCATCCATCCATCCATCCATCCATCCACTCATCCATCCATCCATCCATCTACTCATCCATCCATCCACCTATCCACTCATCCATCCATCCATCTACTCATCCATCCATCCATACATACATACATACCTCCACTCATCCATCCATCCATACTTTCATACATAAACTCATCCATCCATCCATCCATCCATCCACTCATCCATCCATCCATCCACTCATCCATCCATCCATCCATCCATCCATCCACTCATCCATCCATCCATCCATCCATCCATACACTCATCCATCCATCCATCCATCCATCCATCTGTCCACCCATCCATCTGTCCATTCATCCATCCACCCACCTATCCATCTATGCATCTCCATCCATCTATCCATCTATCTGTCCATCTGCCCATCCGTCCATTCAGGCATCCATCCTCCTCTCTTTTCCACCTTTGTTCCTGTGTCTATGGTCCTGCCCCCCATACTTTCCTATTTTGGACCCCAAGTTCACCCCAGGAGCCTGAGGACACCTGCCTGACGTAGGTCCCCACAGCCACTCAGAACATGCCTGACTCTATTCCACCTATCCTTAATCTGAACACCCTCCTCTCTGAGGGAAAAGTAAACTCATAATCTGAACACCCTCAGGAACCACCCAGTCCCAATGTCCAGGACCCAGCTCCACTTCCAGGTTGTTGGCTGAGGCTTCCATGGCTTCTGTGGACTCCTTCATTCACTTCTGGGTTCTTCTGCACTTCCTCCACACCTCTGGCCATTCCTTCCCCATTCCCTGTGTGGAACATTCTCTCTGGTCATTCCTTGACTGCTCATGCTCCTCAGGCATCTTTCTCAGCCCTGCAGTCCTTCCCATTGTAGTCACTGGGCCAGGATGATTCCTGCCACTCCCCCTGCCACCTGTCCCATGCTGGAGTATTCCTGTCTGCTCTCTGGGTCCACACTCCATCCCGCTCACTTCCCCCTGCGTTGTGCCCCAGAAGCTGGCCAGCGTGGATGCATCGGTGGGCTCCCTTGCCCTCTGGCTTCAGGCTGGGGGGGCGGGCGCCAGCAGGTGGCTGAAGACTGGCACTCATTCCCTGCTCCCTCCTTGCTGGGCTGCCGGCTGGCTGCACCCCTCTTCCAAAGGGCACCCCTCTTCCCGTCAGCGGCCCCTCTTCCTTGGCCACAGCTCTTATCAGATCCTGGCAACCACACCCCCTTTGCCCGTTCCGGCCTCGGGGTGGTGCGATGTCAGCCTGATGGGTCAACTTGACTGGGCGCAACGACCCGACACCCCATTACTCAATCCTACTCACCTAGGTGTGGCTGAGAAGGTATTGCGCACACGTGGTTAACAAGCCCCTACCATCAGTCACCTTAAGTAAAGGAGATGGCCCTCCAGGCTGTGGGTGGGCCTTCTCCAATCCACTGAAAGGCTTTAAAAGCAAAAGCAGATTTCCCTGAAAAGGAAGATATTCTACCCCGAGAAGACAGCATGACTCCTACCCAAGCGTTTCCAGCCTGCCCAACGGGCTTCGTGAGATTAAGAGTGAAAAACAATTAAAAACATATATGCACATATGTGTATGCATTTTATTTTTAATTAATTTTAACGAATACATATGTAGATGTGTGTGCGTATACATATGTTAATTAAAATCGTGTCTATATGTCTGTAACGATATCTACATCACCTACCGGTTCCGTTTCCCTGGAGAGGCTGGTGGTACCGAAGGTGATGCCTCCCTGCTGTTGCCAGCCCCAGGGCCCTCCTCCCCGCCTCTGTGAGGGCCCCTTCCCGGCTGACCCTCTTATAAACAGTCCCTAAGGACTTCCTACGCTTGTCTGATACTCCATCCATTTGGGGACAAGCCCCAAGTCTGTATGTCCAGCTCAGAACTCACATCTTCAGCCTTGAACCTGGTGGGTCTCTCCCCTTAAAGGTCCGGCAAAGATCTAGAACGCCAGACATCCCAAATGAAGCCGGTCATTCTCTTCCTGGTGCCCAGTCAGGAACCAGATACCCCACCCCTGCTACCCCCCAATCAACCACCACTCGTCCGTGCCCCCTGCCCACCATAACTGTTCATCTAGCACATATTTCCTGAGTGCCTGCTGCGGGCCTGGCATCAGCCAGGTGCCAGGTAATGGACAAGGGAACCAAGTCCTGGATATTGTGCTCAGGGAAACAGGAAATAAACAAGTGAATGTGCAGAGAGGGACAAGGGCTCTAAGTGAAAGAATGAGACAAAACCAGGGTACAGAAAGGTGTGAGGGGCTACTTTAGGAGGGGCAGCGTGCCAAGGAAGTCTCTGAGGGGGGTGACATTTGACCAGAGCCCTGAAGGAGGTGAGGGAGGGGGGGAACCACGGTTGTATATAAGGGGCGAACAGTTCTGGGTGGTGGGAAGAGCACGTGCAAAGGCCCTGAGGTAGGACCAAGCTTTGTGAGCTGGAGGAAGGGTGAGAAGGCCCGGGTGGTGGAGGCAGAGAGGCCATTGAAGAACAGTGCATGCGCCCTCTCCTGGTGACCGCTCCCTGGCTCCAGTCCTCACTCTCTCTCTCTCAGATTGCCATTGTGGCTCCCAGCTGACCTCTCTTTCCCTCCTGCCCCAGTGCGTCCTCCACAACCAAAGTGATCACTTAGATCGCATCACTGCCCTACCTTAAAACATCCAGTGTCCTCAGAATCAAGTCCAAACTCTGCAGTGAAATTCACAAAGGTCGTCTTGACCCAGGCCCCCGGCCCACCCTCCTGACCTCAGTCACCCGACAACGCTTCCTCCTTGTTAGCAGTCTCCAGCCACCGAGGGACTTCTCATCCCCCACCCTCACCACACTCCCTCCTGCCTTTAAGCTTTTACGCGTTCTGTTCCCTCTGGCCAGAATGCCTCCCCATTGGCTTGCTCCAGACCTCAGCTTGGATGTCCCCTCCTCCAGGAAGTCTTCCCCGACCCCACCCCGGGGTCAGAGGCCCCCACTCTGGGTTTCCACAGCTCCCAGCATTGCCCCACCAGAACCCATTTTTGCCATGTAGAATGCATGTCGTCTCTTTGAGGACTGATTATACCAATGACGCCTGAACCCCCAGCACTGAACCAGTGCCCGACACCTCGTAGATGCTCAGAACATATTGGCATAATAAAGGGTTAAAGAAAACAGAGCAACAGGCTCGGAGAGATGCAGGCAAGACGCGAGAAGAGCCCGTCTTTATCCCAATAATCTAACAGCACGTCTGGGGGGGATGAGATTCAGGCACACACGAAACCACACGTTGCGGAAGGCTCGGCTGTGTGGCGAGACAGAAACACGGGGGAGGGACGGCATGCGGAGGGCTGGAACATTCGTGGTTTCTTTTCAGGAGGAGACGAGACAGGGTGGAGGAGAGGGAGAGGCGCTTGGGTGGCACCTCGGGGAACGAGGAGGGTTCGCAGGGGTGTGGACGAGGAGCACCTATAGCCAGTAGTCTGGGCAGAAACGTGGCCCCATCAACGAATGAGGTGAGGTCACGCAGCATCCCTGGTCCAAAGGAAATCTGTCGGAGAACAAAAAGGAAACGCCAGCTGGCCCGATGATGGGGGCTCAAAGAAGTCACGAGAAGTCATGGGTACGAGCAAACTCTCTGGAGTCAGTCCTGGGTTCAAATCCTGCCTCTACCCTTTGGGAACCATTTGACCTTGAGCAAGTCACGTCACCCTCTTGGGTTTTGGTCTTCTCATCTGCAAAATGGAGATCATGAAAGCTAAGCATCAGGGTCTCCTCCCCGTCCCAAGCTCCTTCAGGACACTGGGTGGGGCCCTGGAGACATCTTCCAGGGTCATATGGCTTGGTAAAAAGGGTCATTTCATACTTTTTTTTCTTAAAGAGGGATCCTCAAAAATCTAGACCAACTTCCCCTCTCCCCCACAGCCCACCTGTCTACCTTCCAGGGTTTCCAGGGCATTAAATGGAACCACAGTGCTTTAGCAAGGTGCTTGGCATATAACATAAAGGTGCTCGATAAATGTTAGCCATGGCGATAATCAATCTCGTCGTCATTGGATTCACCAAGGTGTTCGGAATCAAAGAGCAGAAACCAGGCCCCCCGAACACGGGGTGCAACAGAATTACTGGGAGAATTTCTGGCAACGCCTAGAAGCGGCAGGGAGGCCGGTGAGGCAGGCCCAGGACACGGGCAGCAGCAAAGGACACTATCTGGACAGTGGGAGGGGTCCCGCCTCTCGTCTCCGCAGGCCGCGTCCAACAACATCACTCCCTTTTATGAGTTTACTTTTCCCTCTCTGAAGAGGAGTCTTCCAGTCTCTGTAGATAAGACAAATAGGTCTGCCTTAAATATTTCTATTACTTAAAAGTTCATAAATCTATTGGTTTAAAACTGTCAGCACTATGGGAAAGTCCTGAGACGGAGCCGCTCTTATCGCCAGGCGAGGAATTTGCCCAAAGCGGGGGCAGGACGCTACATGAAAGATGGTGGCCGTGCCCGAAATGAACGGCCTCCTTGGCCCTACCCAGGACGCTTGCCTTCCCAAGAGACGCTTTGAAATCTGGCCCGAAGAGCCAGGTGTCATACGAGGCAACGATCTAGCCCATGGCCAGCCGCCCTCACCGGTGCCCACGTCCCTTTGACCTGAGTGGACATCGGGGCCGGATGCCCGCCAACCCTCCAAACCAGAGTGACTCTGTGTTTTGCGTAATACGTAGCCTCCGCTCTCCTGCAGGGTGCTTGGACGGGTCTCAGGTGAGAAGCAAAGGGCCCGGGGTTCTAGGCAATGACTTACTAAATATTTAGCAACTACCTCTCTTGGGGGTGGGGGTGGGGGGAAGCCCTGATTTGTACCACACGCCAGTCTCCCACCGTGGCCGGCATCACAGGACGCAGCTGGAAAAGATGTTGCATAGCCCCCCATCGTGTGGGATTTGCACACACAGCTTCAACAAGTATAAAGGACCTCAGGAACGTGGGACGTCATACATTCCGAGTGCTTGCTACCTTTGTTTAATAGAATGTATTTAATGGTAGAAATATACACATTTCTTTTTTAATTTTTTTTAATGTTTACTTATTTTTGAGAGAGAGAGAGAGAGAGAGCCAGAGCACGAGTGGGGGAGGGGCAGAGAGAGAATGAGAGATGGGGAGGCACAGATTTCGAAGCAGGCTCCAGGCTCCGAGCCGTCAGCAGAGAGCCCGACGCGGGGCTCGAACCCACGAACCGCGAGATCATGACCTGTGCCGAAGTCGGACGCTTCACCGACTGAGCCACCCAGGCTCCCCTATACGTTTCTTCTTTCAAGTGTATGTATTCATTTTGAGAGAGAAAGAGAGAGCATGAGCAGGGGAGGGGCAGAGAGAGAGGGAGAGAAGGACGGAATCCCAAGCGGGCTCCATGCCGTCGGCGCAGAGCCCGGTGCGGGGCTCCAACTCCTGAACCCTGAGATCATGAGCTGAGTCGGACCCTTCACTGACCGAGCCACCCAGGTATGCCCGACGGCAAAAGTATACAATTTAATCTTTAATAATAGCTACGTTTCACCGCGGGGTCACAAAAGTCCTGGAGACTTAACAGTTGGCTGTTGGCAAGTTGGCGCACACCAGACCGGCCCATCGGTGGTTCCAGGACCCGCTTCGGGAGGCGGGTTTGAACACCAGCACTGCGACTTCCTGGCTGTGGGATCTCGGGCACCTTCACTAGTTACCTGGGAGCTGGCACTCAGACAGAACTTACCGGAAGGCCCTCTGCAAAGCCCCCGATTGGCCTTTGCGGGAACCAGATCTCCGCAAAGATCTGTCTGCCTGTAAAATGTGGGTGTTGCTACGGATTTCCCCCGGGGGGAGTCGTGAGGACGTGAGCATTAAATGAGCGACTGCAGGGGACCCACTGGTAGGCCACCTGGCACACGGAAGCCCCAAATTCCTTTAGGGCAGGCTTCCCCGGGGGCGAGGGACGGGGTCTGTCAGAGCCAAGGGGGAAAGGCTGGACAACATAATATCAGCGGGCTGTGAATAGCACCGATAAATCATCAGCTGTCTTTCTATTATTACCCAGGCTTCAGGCACCCAACCTCTTATCGAGATTCACTCGGCGAAAATATGCTCTCTCCCCACACAGGAACCTCGGTGCGCAGCACCAGCGGCTTCGTAAAGCCAAAGTCTGAGACGTCCAGAAGCTTCCAGATCCTGCCATCCGCCTCACTGGGTGTCATACAGTGGACTGTGGCCTCTCGGTGGCCTTCCGAGGTCTGCTCATCCCTGAAGAGAGGGCTCATCCCTGCCATAGTTGCTGCTGCTTGCCGTATGGGGGGGAACAAGCCTGGGCTGCAGAAAGTCTGGGGGGGGAGCGCTCCCAACGGCCCCCCCCATGCAACCTCGGGCTGGAAATTCTGTGTCCTCCGCCTTCCTTCGCCCTGCCTGTGCTCTGAGAGGCTGTGCCCAAGGCCCAGGCCCCTTTGTCCTCTGGCTTCCTGTTGGATTCTGGGAGATGCCAGGAGGGAGGGAAGAGGGAGGAGGGAGGGAAGAGGAAGAGAGAGGGAGGTGTCTTTCCCCCGGGTCCTTCCGAGCCAGCCCTCCATGGGTTTGGTGGGGGCAGCGTCCCTCTGCCAAAGGCTGTAGCTCTTTCCAGGCGGTGCTCTCGTAAGCTCCTGTTCTCAGCAGGCTCTGGAAACCTCTATATCACCTGCTCCGTCCCCGTTAGCTCCCTGAACCCAGCCTACCCCTCCGTAAATAACCCCCTCACTCCGCTCTCTTTTACCGCTTCTGCGTCCACGTCTCCTTCCTGCCAGCCAGCCCCGAAGACCCTTCTCTGAACCTCGTTTCTCCATCCGTGAAATGGGCCCTCCCTCTCCCAGTCCACCTTGCAGAGGTGACCTCGAGGGCAAAGCAAAACCGAGATGGGAAAATTCTCCGGGGAAAACAAAAGTTCACAGTGCCACCCGGGAGCCATTCGTGTTATTAATAAAAGCCAGATAGGTCTCCCCAGTTTGCCTCTGCCTCCCTCCGCGGCATCCCCCTCCCCTCCCACGCCCCCTGACCTCCTGTCCGTGGCCCGGCCTTGACAGCCTCCTCCCCCGCTCCGTGTTCCCACTAAAGCCACGGACCCTTCCCCCACCTGCTCTGCACCTCCGGGTCTGCGCCCGGGATGAAGCGCCCGGCTAATATAAGCGTGTTTACATTAAAATATAAGGACAATTACACCAGCCGATCTAATAGTCGGCTCTGTATATGTTACCAAGTACTTAGGGCTCTCTTTTGGAAAGCCATTATGCCCACGTGATTCCTCTCAAAGCCTTTCTGGAGGATTTTGTTTTGACAGGAGGACATTAAGGGGTTGAAACTGATAGCATAAGCACATCACTTACACACTTTGATCATATCGGCCCATAATTCTGCTAGAGAAAGTCTTGTATATATTAGGAAGGAAATTAATTTTATGGCTGCTGTGGCTTTGCTGGTTAATGGCCCAGCAAGTCGACTGGCCCCAGCAGGCCAGCTACAGGAGGAGGACTCACAGCTCTGCCTCCCAGGCTCACTGTGCACCGCTGGGGAGGACGATCCCGGAGGGGAAGACCAAGCGGGGGAGGGGTGGGGCGGGACACTAGCCAGCAAGAGCCCCCCTCCGAGGTGCCGGACGCGGTGGCTGCCACCTGTCACCTCTGCCCTAGCCTCTCACCAGGCTTGTCCCAGCTGAGATGCGCCTGGGGCTCTCCCTGCAGGACGCGGGCTTACCCCAAGCCCGGAGCGCACGTCACAAGCTATCGGGCTTGAGCGGAATTCAAATGCCACAGCGCGGGACAGCTGGATGGTGAAACGATATCCTGCATGTGCGTGCATCAGGAAACCACGCTAGAGAGAAGGAATTTAAACAGCGGGGGGTGACCTCTCCCAGCGGGTTTCTCTATCCGACCACCACTCTGCTCCAGGAGCACTCGCCCCAAAGTGGGTGCACGGTGCCGGATGGGAACAAGGGCTCCCGGGTCCTTCTTGGCTCCAGTGCACCGAGTAGGATTCCGGGGCGGGGGGGGGGGGGTAGGTGACAGAGTTTAGCACAACCTGGCCCTAGCCGGCCACTTCATCTGATCACTTCGAATGAAGAGACACCGAACTGTCCTTAGATCTGAGGGACAATGTGGTGTAAAGGCGTTATTTCAGGGACGTGTGTGGGCTTTGCCTTTCTGGGGGATTTTAGAACTTAACTTTCCCACCAAAGGTCACTCCGTGCACTTTCGACAAATGAATTCAAGTCGATTTTTTTTCAGCTGTGACAACCATCCCCCCCAACATCTTCATCAGGGCGGAGGGGTGGGGAGCGGGGGGTTACCGTGGAAGCTGGTGATGGGTGCGTGGGGCTACCTTAAGCCACTCCGTTGACTTTGTGTATGTCTGAAAGCTCTCATCATAAAAACTAAAGAAAAACACGTCAGGCTGATCTTACAGTGACCTCATCTCCATGCTCTTGGCGTTCTAGAATGCTCGCCGGAGACCGGGAGAAAGGGAAGGATGGCTATCTCCCAGCAGGAATCGAGCAGGACTCCTAGTGAGTGTTGAAACGTAAGAATGTCATTCATCACAAGTGTTTTGTCTTTGTTGCTGGTGAACGAAAGGAGGGAGGGCTCTCTGGCATAGAAAGAATGCCAGAAAACAAGGCATGAATTTTGTCGGCAGGTGACGGGCGTTCAGACCCCAGTTCCGTCACTGTGGGCCCCGAGGCCAGTGGCCTGGCCTCTCCGGGGCTCTGTTTCTCTACCTGCAAAACAGGGACCATCACGACTGGACAGGGTGGCAGCATAACCACCCGGGGAGAAGCCGGGCACACCCCAGGCTAACAGCCGCCACCGTCCACGCGGGTACACGCTTTCCCGCTCAGCGCGGCTTCTGTGTCCGATAACCACCACCCTGCGACTTCCCTCTGGGCAACCGGGCTTGCTCCCACTTCCAGCCCACGTGGCTTAGGTGCTGTGCACTCCGCCCCCCTCCCCCGTGGACATGGCCATGTGACTCAGGATGACCAATCACCGCCCCCTCCTCCTGCCTTTGCGATTGGCTGGCTGAGACCATGTGACCCGATGAGAGCCAATCGGGCTGATGCATTGTAGACCGTCGCCGGATCTTTTAGCGGAGGAGCGTGTTCTCCTGGTGCGTTGCAGGTGAACACATGAGGCTCGAGTTGCGGTCAGCCGCTTGGGAAAGCCAAGGCGGGGAGTTTGAACGTAGGGAAACAGAAAGAAAGTCCCTAGATGAAGCCATTCCACAATCCATCAACTTTTTCAGCCATGCCAGCCAATAAATTGCCTTTGGGGGTTAAGTCAGTTTCTGGTTTTCTGTCATTTGCCATGGAAAATCCCATGCGGTGCAAATTGCTGTTGCCTTTATTATTATTATTGGTGAGACTAGCCAATTTCCGTAGCTATTATATGAAACTTCTCCCTGAGCTGGTGCCTTTTGAGATCTGTTATTCCAAGATGATGTTACTCACCCCCAGCTTTGTGATTTGTGGCCCTCGTCACCAGTGTCACTGCTGCACCATGCGTGAGCACAAAGACTCTGGTCTGACACTGCGAAAGCGGGGGAGAAGGGACGGCACCCTGCCAGGCAAATCGCCTGAATGCCCAGTGCCCTAGCAGGACCCCTAGGGTGTGCCTAGTGGGGTGGTGAGCCCAGACATCCCCCAACACACTTTGGGGTAGGCACGGGGGCTGTTTATGCTCCTGGAACTTCAACGAGACAACAAAAGGGCTAAGAAGCCCTTGACCCGTGTGCACTACAAGGGCCCCGAACCTCATCCGGCCCACATTCCAGTTATCGGTTGCCACATAAGTCATCCCAAGATTAGTGGTGTGAAACGACAATCGTTTCATTTGGCTCACGGATTGCCCGGGTCAGGAATCCAGACAAGGCGCAGTGGGGATGACATCTCTGCTCCCCAATATCTGGGGCTTCGGCTTGGCGGACAAATGGCCACTGGTGACTTGAACAGCTGGAATCGCCTGGAAACATCTCGATCACGTGTCTAGTGCTTGGGTTCGGGACTGGAATGCCCGGCTCAGCTGGGACTGTCAGCCAGAGCACCTGCATGTGGCCTCTCCGTGTCGCTCGGGTGTCTCCCAGCATGGCAGTTGGGTTCCAGGAGGGAACAGCTAGGGAAGAGGCATTTCAGGAGAATGAGGTGCAAGCAGTGTGACCTTTTTGGACTTCCGTTAGTTACAAATGGGTCACCGGGGCCATCCAGATCCCCCCTCGGGGAGGATGTAGTGAGGTAAGGATGCAGAAGAGCATGGTGGACAAGGAATAGGACTACAGGCCTCTTTGGAAAATACCATTGACCGTGGCCCACAAGCGCTACCACCAACGGCCTCGGGTAGACGTTACACCCAGCGTTTCCCGAGAATTGATTATGTGACAAGTGCTGCGCTCAGCAGTTTATACGTACGGTCGTATTTCATGCTTACCATTCCATGAGGGCAGCTACTGTCTTTATGCTCCTATAACAATGGAGGCAGCCGAGGCTCAGAGAGGGCAAGTGACTTGCCCAAAGTCACCCAGCCAGAACGTGGAGGAGCTGAGCTCAGACCAGGCGTGTATGAGTCCAGCTCTATTTGTACGATGCAGTTTTGCCTCCAACTTCCGTTTGCCTCTTCTGCCCGCCCACCTGTGTCCCCGCTCTGCTTGTTCTCAAGAAATTCTTCTGTTTTTCGAGAAAGATCCAGCTCTCTCTTTTTGCCTCATTTCATCCAGAGGCATAGAGGTCAAGACCACCATCTCTACTCTCCCAGGTGGAGGGGGGGGGGGACTACATCCCCATTTAAAAGATGGAAAAACCAAGACCTAGAGAGGGAAAACAACCTGTCGAGGTCACCCCCAAGGTCACCTGGCTCAAATTACCGATCAGTCCATGGATGGCACATCATCGTTGAACAGTACCTAGACTGGGCCTTCTTGGGTTATATGAGGGGAGGGTGCCTGCTGCCCCCCTTTGTCTCACCCTGGCCAGTCTTTCTACCCCTTGTCCCATTGGAAGATTCCCTCTGTCTCCAGTCAGGCTGCTCCCAGAGTTGTCAGGCACATAAATGATGGGCGTCCTCGGCCCCTGTTTCTTCCCATCTCCTCCCAATCTCCTTTTCCTCTAGCCCGCACTGGCCTCAGCCTCCCAAGTTATCTCGTCCCCTCCCCGGGGGGGATTATGGCACATTCAGAGAGTGTCCAGCACTGAGAAATGTTTACACTGGAGATTAGCATTTATCTCTATACTTTCAACCTCTCTTTCCATGCTCAGTGCTGCTGTCTGCATCAGGATGGCCCCCAGAGATGGGAGCCCGCCAGGCTGGGGCCATCTCCCTGGCATCTGGGTCCACTGAACCCCTTTTCCCACCATCTTGGGGGGCGGTGCTCCTAGGCTGGTCTCATTCAATCCCTGAAAGTCCTGGGGTTCCTTGAGTAAAGGCCAGAGCCTCCCTGAAAATATTAGGTCTAGAAAGTGGGCTCTCACCAGACACCGAATCTGCGGGCACCGTGATCTTGGACTTCCCGCCTCCGCAACTGTGAGAAATAAATATTTGTTGTTTATAAGCAGCCCAGTTTATGGTGTTTCGTTATAGCAGCCCACACAGACTAAGATGTCGTGATACGTAGTGAGAACTACCCACAGGCCAGGCACTGTGCCAAATGCATTTCCAAACGGTGTCTTTGCAAGCATCCTGCTGGGGATACTATCATGTTGCCTCTATAGAGAGGAAAACACAGAACCCAGTTGCCCAAGGCAACCTACCAAGTTGGTCTTAAGCTTGGCTTTAGAGGCTGGGCCCTCCCGTTCTCCTCACCTGCCAGGCCTGTGGTCAGCTGAGAGCAGCTGTGTGCTAGGCTGGTGACTTCCACAGTGCAGTCTCTGAGGCGCTCGGGGAACTTGCTAGAAATGCACATTCCCGGGCCCCTCCCTGAGTCAGAAACGCCGGGGCCGGGGGGCCGGCACTCGGTGTTTTAACAAGCTGCTTGGATGATTCTGCTGATTGGACGTTTGGGAATCCCTGCTGTAGTCTTGGGAGACCCCAGACTCCTGGAAATCGGTGACCTCAGCGAGAGGTCACAAGGCTGTCCCGCCAATGCTCTGGGCGGGGTTAAGGCACAGAAGACAGAGAGAGGAAAGAAACAGTGAAGACAAGGGGGAGAAGAAAAGGAAGCTCCGGGAAGAAGGTATGGAGCTATTTATTCCAGAAAGTTTCAGGGCTTTCTAGAAAGAGAATAAAGAAGGGCCAGCCAGCATTTTACTGAGCTCCTTCTCTGCACAAGCACAGAGGTGGGGCTGGATATGAAGCAGGGAACTGGATACAGTTGCTGCTGTAAGGGAAGTCCCAATCAAGTAAGGGACAAGGACTCCAATAACGGAGATTGGGCAGAGGCCATCGCCACCTGACCGATGGAGGCTGGGCACGACCAAAATGATCAACGTAAAGGACCATTTGGGAAGATGCATCCTTCCAACCACAGCCCATGCCATGCATGCAAATGCCCTTGTAGAACCTGTGTCTCAAAGTGTATGTGTGACATCATGAAATGCAGACCACACAGTACAAATCCGTATATGGACTACCTCCTTCCTGAACAAGAATATCGTGTTTGGGAGAAGAGAACAAAGCACCTATACGTTCCCTTACGTTATCAATTAGTCTAAGGATTATGAGATGATTGGCCATTTATGTTTTTCAGTTTTGGAGCTCTCCAATATCTTTGCATGGAGTGTGTATGCCGTTAGAAATAAGATTTGTGAGGGGCGCCTGGGCGGCTCAGTCGGTCGGGAGTCCGACTTCCGTTCAGGTTATGATCTCACAGCTCGTGAGTTCGAGCCCCGCGTCGGGCTCTGTGCTGACAACTCGGAGCCAGGAGCCTGCTTCGGATTCTGTGTCTCCCTCTCTCTCTGCCCCTAACCCACTCGCATTCTGTCTCTGTCTCTCTCAAAAATAAATAAATATTAAAAAAAAAAAAGAAAGAAGATTTGTGAAAACAGAATAAATATTTCTCAGTAACATGGATGGTAAGGAAAAGCGTTTAAGCTGTCGGGAAATACAAAGAAGATTGTTTTAAAAGACAGTAATAATCTCAACACAGTGTGCCCAGAATGGCCCCATGGCTTAGTGCTTACCTAAGCAGACAGTGCGAGACAGGAAGGGGATCTGGCCACACCCCCCGGGTCATCCCCTTCTCATACACACATGTCGCCCACCGTCGACAGTTCCTGCTTTTTATCCTTAATGTTGCTATACTTGGCTTACGCAGGGGTCTCATCCCTTAAAGATTTACTTTTCCTGGGAAGCCAAAAAACCCCTAAAAGTTTGTTTCTACTCCTATTCACAGAAAAAAGGAGGGAAAAAAACCCCCGCAACTGTAGGCTTACATGATGAGGTAGAAATGGGAGGGTTGTGTCTGAGTCATCATCAGCTGGAATCAATTGGGGGCAAATATTTCGTGTCCCTCGTTCTGATTTGAGGGTGGAGGGGAGAGCATCATATAGCCTGGTGGAGGGCATCGCAGAGACTCAAGAGCAACATCCATTCATTTGGCTTCAACGGAGCAAAAAGTGTCTCGGGCAGGCTGTCACCAACACAGCCCACCCCCTTTTCTTTCTGTTGATGTCCCCAGTGTCCCAAGCTCCCCTGGTCACTCAGGGATTCCAAAGCTGGGGGAGTGGGGGAGAGGCTCATGCTCTAACAACCCCCACCCATCTGATGGGACCCAGCTGCCCAGGGGAGGGGAAGGCACATTAGATAAGACAGTCAAACAAAGGCTGGGCTTTGTATATTTGATTTGTCTGACCCAATTCCCAGGCCCCACAGGGATGGGTTCATAGCTGGGGGATGGGGTGAGGTAAAGGGCATGGTTTCCATCTTTCTTCCAAAGGCTGTCCCAGTCTTTCAGGAACATTGGCCCCCTCACTGGAACCACTCATCCATCTGGTTCCATAGGCCAATGGACTTGAGTGTGAATGCTGATCATGACTCTGTGTGACCCTGCATGTGGGGTCACCTCTCTGAGACTCAATTTCCTCACTACGTAAAATGGATCCAATAATCATGTCTTAAGGCATATAACACCTTGCAGGCAAGATGTGGTTAACACTGTGTCTAGTGGATTCTTATCTTCCTCTATGCCCCCTTGCCTATGTGGGAGGGAAGTCAAGGTACTTGGAACCAAGCCAAGCTGACAATTCACTATGTCCCGTGGCCTCTTCCCCTGATTGCCCAAAAGCATGTCAGGGGGTCAGATTTAGCCTGACCCATGCAGGAGTGAAGACCACTGCCCAGGTCCTGTGGGCTTCCTCCCTCAAAACTATCGGCTTCTGCCCAAGACTGGTAAAACAATACAACCGCATGGGTATGAGAGGGAGAAATTGCAAGAAAAACTCAAAAACATGAGAACATGAGTACATTTTGTCAGACCTGAAATTCAACCAAAGGAACTCAGAAAACACAAATATCTTTCATTGTGAGGAAGGCCTTTTCGTGGAGTATAACATGACCCTTGTTCTTACAAAATTAACTCACAATGGCTTTGAAGTTAAGTTTAATTTGATATTTAAACATTGTTAGCAAGCTCCTACAGGACAAATGGTATTCAGAGCAAGTAGGTGTATCATTTGTATCATTTGTACCAAAAGAGGTTAACAAACATTGAACTCACGAAAGAACTAGAAACCTATGAACATTTGAACGCCAAGGTCCGAATCTCAGAAACTTAAAAGTTATGTAAACGCAGTATTATAATCGTTTTCTCTTTAAAAATTGTATTCACACTTATCATATATATATATATATATATATATATATATATTTTTTTTTTTTTTTAGTCCCCCTCCTTCCTAGAATGCCAAGTGTGAGGGGGACAGATTCCTGGTCTGTTTCATTCACCTCTCTATCCCCAGCACCTTGGACAGCGCTTGGCACAATGCAGTTACTCAATAAATATTGGTTGTATGAAAACTCAGTCATCTGCTTCTGAACTCCTTTCACCTAGCGATGCGTTGCCCTCCTATGTTTCTGCCAACCCACAGATTGAAGAGGTGTGGTGTAGCGGTTCATCTTTGAGCCTTGGGAATCAGGGATCCTACCACATACCAGCGGTGTGACTTGAGGTCATTGACGTCACCTCTCCAAGCTTCAGGTTTTTCCAGCTTATTTTGAAATATATGATCGCTTCTAAAGAGCATAGCAAGTATATATGAGCACCTTACAGAGCAATGAGAAAAGGAACACCGGGGAAACAGCATTAGCAATAATAACAAAAATAATAATTAGCATTTAGCTCCCAGTGCCCCTCCTTCATTGCATCCTTCTTCCTCCCCACCTCCACTGAAAAGTAACCTCTACCTGGACTATTCTGGGGGGAGGGGAATTGTTATCTTGCTTTTATTTACTGTTTTGTCATATCTCTGCATCTCTAAACAACACATTGTCTGCGTTTTTACCAATGTTTGCATTTTCTAGGTATAGACATGAGCTGGTTATGATTCTCTGTGAGTTGTTTTAGATCAAAATTATGTCTTTCGGAGTCGTCCATTTTGAAGTATGCAGCTGAAACTTATCTATTTGTCACTGTTGATTGGCCTTCCGGAATGTGGGTGTACCACACTTTACTTACCCATTCGGCTTATGAGGGACCTTGGGGTTGACTCCAGTTCATCGCCTCACACACGACGCTCCTGTGAGCACTGTCACATGTGTCTCCCAGAACACAGCTACAGGATTTGTCCAAGGCATGGCCAAACATGGAATGGCTGGTCCACAGGGTGTGTCCATCATCAACTCCAGGAGGTAAGGCTACACTGTTTTCCAAAGTGGATTGTACTGGTTTATACTCCCATCAACACTGGAGGAGCCATGCTTGTTGCCGTGCGTTCTCATTTTAACGTGTGTAATTGGAACTATAGTTACCCATAAATTGGGTGCATTGCCTCCTGCCTCAAAACTTTCCTATAATAATTCCATGCCATAGTATCTATCAAGGCTTATTTATATAGTCGGTCTGTCTTGGGCCCAAGATACTTTTTCAGGGGCAGCAAGGGAAGCCTTCACGGTTGGCCCACGCTGCCTAAATGTCGGAGAACTGTCCGTAGAGTCAATTAGGAACAGTGCGCCCAGCCAGGACCTCCATAGATGTTGACTGAATCAATGAGGGAGGACTGAACGGACAGAGGTTCTCAACTGGAGGACCCATAGGTAGCACTAGATAATATTTCTCAAGCGCTTAAATTAGTATAAGCTTTATAAATATTGCCTCATTGATCCTTTTGAAGCCCTACAAGGCAGGTACAACCATGATACCTATTTGGCTGATGAGGAAACCAAGACAGAAACGATGTAACTCATCCAGGGCCACGTGGCAAGTAGGGTTACTCTCGAACACATTGCACCACCTTTCTCCCCATCAGAACAGAAGACTGACTCTCAGGCCAAGACAAAAATGGAGAGTTGTGAACTCAAAAAACCATGTAGGCTATCACTGGGAAATGGCTCCTTCGACCGCTCCGTTCGGTGAGTGTCCACCCCAGTGCGTGGGTGAGACGCGCCATGCATCAGCTGGTGTCCTTGCAGGAACCAATGCAAACCCAAGAGCTAACTGAAGGGAGCTGGGAAGAAGGGTGGGCAGGGTGAAGGGAAGCAACAGGGAGGTGATGCACCCTGGGGACCGTCACTAGCCCCAGCCTGCGGGGCACGAAGGGAGGCACTGCAAACTGCAGCACCAGGGAGGGAAGACAAAGACCGAACACCCCCTCCCTTCTCACCCTCCAGGCTCCTGGTGACTGACTCCCCTTGGGCAAATTTAACCAGAAGCCAGAGGGTGAGCGAGCCCAGTTTACCCAGGACTGTAGCCATCAAACAACCTTTGGGAGCACACAGCAGGGTGGGGAAGAGTCAGGAATGGGTCCGGCAACCCACCTGACATCCGTGCCCCTCTCCTTTCCCATGAGCCTCCTCTCACACACGCCCCTCGCCAATTGGGGTACAACACTAGAGTTTAAAGACGTTCGTCATAATACCACCTGGCAAGCCGATGGCTTCACCGACATTCGCACAAACAGCAATCTGCTCTGGTATTGAGGAGCAAATGCCCTGTTAGACCTGACTGAGAGATAGTCCACTGGTCACCAAATTGGCACCATCCGAGGGATTTTCACAAGTCAGTCTGACTTTGAAAAGTCCCCACCGCATTAGAAGAGACTGCTGCGTGGGTCCTCCGCGGGGAGAAAGGTTGGCGGAAAGGGAGGGATGGATTCGCAGGGGTTATTCTGGAATAGTCCGAGATGGCACAACACATTCAGTCGCATCCCAAGGAAGCTGGGAGGATGAACGCCGGAGCAAATGCACCTCAAGGTCTCACAGGCCAACCGGAAACAGGAACAAACGATCTGTGGCTGCCCAGCTGGGGAATGAGCTTATGGAAGAGGCTGCCCCATGAAGCAAACGTCAAGGTTGGCCTGCAGCTGACACACGCCATGCTCGGTGTGACTGTGGTGCAGCTCATTCTAAAGAATGTGGTGGGGGAGCACTGCCCCATCAGAGTCGAAGCCTTGGCCCTGCCACTTGCTATGGTGATGCCGTGACACCCGCAGATGCAGCGGGGGGTGGGGAGGGGTGGGGATGGGGTGGCGGGGAGGTGTTGTCTGCAAAAAGTCTGCAGCTGTCTTCCCTCCAGGGATGCCATCACTTGCCAAGACCTGCATGGCATATTGGCCACACTTTTCTGGGAGGGGCCCACGTCCACCGGCCGATAGGGGCAGGAGTGCAAAGGCCTGGCCATCTTGGCCCTCCCTGAGACAACTTTAAAGGGTCATTCTAGGGGCACCTGGGTGGCTCAGTCGGTTGAGCGTCCGACTTCAGCTCAGGTCATGATCTCCCGGTTCATGAGTTCAAGCCTCACGTCAGGCTCTGTGCTGACAGCTCAGAGCCTGGAGACTGTTTCGGATTCTGTGTCTCCCTCTCTCTCTGTCCCTCCCCCCACTTGTCCTCTCTCTCTCTCTCTCTCTCAAAAATAAATAAAACGTTAAAAAAATGAAATAATGAAGGGTCATTCTAGTTCCAGAGCTTTTCACGCCATCAACAAAAATTCAAAGCCTCAGTCACAGCTCAGCCTTTCCCTCCGTCCACCCCTGCATTCATCCCCTCCCTTCCGTGGGTGCCAATTAAGAGTACCCCCTAATAAACCCCTGCACGCTCAACTCCACATCAGAGCCTGGTTCCCAGGGAGTTCTGAACAGTGACGTTTGCCAATGGTGTTGACCTCAGACAGCTTAATCTCTTTAAGCCTCAGTTTCTTTTCTGACAAACGGGGTCTCATCAGTTGGTCGTGGACACTGAATAAGACAACGTGGGGAAAATGTGTGGTGCAGCGTTTAGCGTGCAGAAAGCACTCCATAATTGTCACCTGTTACTGCCTGAAGTCGTTTTCCACCCCCGAACATAATGCCATGTTAGGAGGGGCTCTGTTGAATGATGGTCGTTTCTCGGAGCTCTAATTATATCTGGACATTGCTCAAACCTACTTGTGGTGGCGATGTCCCATGTACCCTGGGCCCACCCCCCTGCCTCTGAGTCTGGGAGGGGGCCTGCGTGGATTGCCCCAGTGGGCCCCAACGCTCACCAGCTTCCAGTTGGGTTCAGCCAGTGGTCACGGTGTTAACCCCGGGATATTTCGCCTTGGGCTGGACGTGACCTCAACCAAGAATCACAGCTTCTCTCGAAGCAGCTGACTCCACAGGGGTGTCTCCTTCTGAGTTCCAGTAACTGCTACTTCCCCCTTAAGTCTAGGAACCCTCCCCCCAATTCACTACTGCTGTTCACAAAACACTCCCTAGCCCTTAGGTATCCCTCCATCCTGCCCACACCTCTACAGTCTCCTTCTTTAACTTCCCTCTAATCACTCCCATGTTGCCAGCCAAACAATGTATCGGACAGTTTCAGGAGCCGAAATCAACTCAGTCTTTAAAAGTGACAGCAAAGATGGGCCCCAGATCCCTGGGGGCCCGAGAAAGAAAAGCGAGTTCCTGGCAAGATTGGACCCCCGATGGTTCACTTCACACTGAGACCCTAATGAGCTACCCACATTCTGCTTCTTTCAAAGGCGTTTCCTAGGGGTGCTGGGGGAACAGGGGTGATCCTGTTCTTGGCTTTCTCCACCAAGCACTGCGCAGAATTTAGAAGTTGAAACCCAGTCAACATAAATTGTAGCTCCAATTATTTTTATAGGGCCAGCTGTTCTTTCCCCATAAATGAGGATTGGGGAGGAAGAGGGTAATGCTGAAGCCAAAGTTATTCATTTCTTGCTGGTGGAATGTTAGGCAGTATAACCCTTGGGTTGGAAAAGCATTTTGTGGTAGTGCAGCCTTCCTGCATAATACCACTTACCGCTGCACTTGACCGACACCCAGGAGAGGCCAGGGCCCCGGAATGGCCAAGTAGGAGAGGCAAATCCTCAGCCTGTTTGTTCCGAAGCATGACATTTACTAATCCCAGCGGAAGAGGAGCCAACCTAATCCACCCCTGAAAGGGTCCAAATCAACCCACTCTTTTCCCCTTGGGGAAAACCTGTCCCTTATCCAAGTTCCAACTTCCTTCCTGCAAAGCGCGAAGTTGAGATGGAAACAGTCAGCCCTGTTTATTTTGCCTGTAATATATCCCCGGCCGGAGGAATGCGCACAGGACACGAGGCTGTGTTCCAAACGCAGCCGCTCTGAGATCTGGATGTGGGGTCTGAGAATGTGGCTGCCTTCACTCCGTGAAAGCTGACGGCACCCGGAAAGTTTGGGGTGTCCGTTCCCTCGCCTTGCAAGGCGCCTTCCAAAGGCTAATCAGCCCCCAGTGCCATTCTAACAGCCTCTCGCTACGTCCGTCTCAGGAAAACAAAACAAAAAACCGTAATAATCGGGAGGAGTGATAGTGGTAAGAAGGTTATTAGTAAGGGTAAAGGTTCAGGCACTAAAGCAAAGGCCAAAATAAATGGGGCTTTAAAAAGATATGTTTATTTCTCCCCTCTGTCATAGCCTGAGCATAAGTGACGGAGGGCTGTTGGGGTTTGTGCTGGGTTTCTCTGCATCGTCAACATAAGGTTTCCCCACCGTGGCCTGAGAAGGTGGGGAAAGGGGCAGGGGGATCAGAGGAAGTGGAGAACAGGGCCCAGCTCTTTGATGGCGCGACCAGGAAATTGTACCTGGGATTCGTCCTCTCATCCCATTGGCCAGAATTCGCTCACGTGGCTGTGAGCGGCTGCAAGGGAGCCTGGGAAATGTAGTTTTTCGCTGGGTGACCATGTCCCCGGGCCGCAACTTGGGATTCTAGAAATAATGCTTTGCCAGCGGAGCAATCTAACACAGTGGCTGAAAGAATAGATTTCGAAGTCAGGCAGTGCAGGGGTTTGATTCCCAGCTCCCCACATATCTTCCTGGGGTCGACGGATACCAAGACAGAAATAGCTTCAGGGAGCTACGTGGCCAGAAGAGAGAATGTGTGGATCAGGGGAGGATATCGGAGAGATGGGGTAGAGCCTGCCCACAGGTGGGTGCCTGTCTGGAGTCCTGTGGGCACTGGGGAGCCATCGGAAGTGTTGGAGCAGAAGAGTAATGTAATCAAGGCATAATTGGAAAAGGGTGGTTCTGATGAACATTTCCTGGATTGGGTGGCGGCCCATGAGAGAGCCTTGTGACTCCTCCTGACAGCTTTGTGGACACTGAGCAAACAGCTTAGGCTCACAGCTGGCCAGGAGTGCTTCCCACGGTATAGGGCAGGGTCAGCTTTCCTGATCAAGGGCCAGAGAGTCAATATTTGAAGTATTGCACACTTCAACTCTGCCATTGTAGTGTGACACAACCATAGACAATACGCGAACAAATGAACACAGCCATGTTCCAATAAAACTTTATTTACTAAAATAGGCAGAAGGCCGCATTTGGTCCACAGGCTGTGGTTCACCAATTTCTGGGACAGAGGATTCTTTAAATATCACCGCCTTGTGCTGTAAAGCGAAACCTCTAGTCAATAAAATGCTTGAGGACGTGTCCTACTGTCTTCCATACCGCTGCGCCTGCCCTGTCACCGGGGGGCCTGAAGATTACACTATCCAGGGCGTTCATTTAAGGAAAATACAACAAAAGTACAGTGGACAAGCAAATATGAAAGAGAACATCTATTTAGCATGAGACAAGAGATCGCAAGAAATTTTCAAAAGCTGTTAAGTATCAGAAATGGCACAAAATCCATTACGAAGGCGTAATACTTTTTATTAACGAACTGCCTAACACCCTGCATAATATTTCCCTACATTTGTGGGGGGGTAGTGCATAGTCCATCTGTTTATGTAAACAGTTAATTTTTAAAACACCATTCACGCTAGACAATTCAATCTTGCCCCCCGCAAGGTTTTTCCTCCGCTCTCCACATATTTCTGGGGCCAGGTGGCTTCAGACAGGTTCATGCCACAGCCTGGGTAGTAGGCATATTCCTAGAAGCCGCTAAGAAAGCCTAGAAATAACCATACACAGAATAACTGCAAACCACAGAAAAATATACCACTAAATCCAAACTAAACACATCACCAACTCAACTTCCCTTCAGATGAGTCCCAAAAATGCCTGAGGCCACAACCACAGTACGGAAAGCATAAGAGAGAGGAGGAGGGGGCACCTGGGTGGCTCAGTCGGTTAAGCGTCCGACTTTGGCTCAGGTCATGATCTCGCGGTTCAAGCCCCCTCCCCGCCCCCATCGTGGGGCTCTGTGCTGACAGCTCAGAGCCTGGAGCCTCCTTGGGATTCTGTGTCTCCCTCTCTCTGCTCCTCTCACTCTCTCTCTCTCTCTCTCTCTCTCTCACAAATAAAGCTAAAAAAAAATTTTAATTTTTTTTAAAAAAGAGGAGGAATCTGGAATAGAAAGAGAAGGGGGTTTTAACCCTTCCTTTTGTGCATCTGATGGAACCTCTCTCAAAAATAAAGCTAAAAAAACATTTAAAAATTAAAAAAAAAAAGAGGAGGAATCTGGAATAGAAAGAGAAAGGGGTTTTAAGCCTTCCTTTTTGTGCCTCTGATGGAACTTACAGCCACGTGTATATTTGCGCTAAAACACCGGCTCAGGAGTCGGCGACTCCCAGATGCCTTTGCGACAGCTGTGTGCTCCACCCCCGGAATGGCAGGTATTTTCCACGATAGACCCCGTTTCCCCAAAGAAACCACGTCTGAGCTGCCCACACTTTGTAACAAAACCAAGGTTCTGCAAAGCAGCTGATTCTGCTTTGGCGACCAGTAGTCCCTGCGGGAAATAGATGCGTGTCTATGTTTGAAGGCAAGAAAACAACCCATTCTTTCCGCTTTGACTTACACGTTGCCACACCTCGCTGCAAGGCTGGCTGGGAAATGTAATCTTTAACTGGTCAAGCGTCTAGCTAAAATTTGGAGGCGTGCAGGAAGGGAAGGGGGGGTATTGAGAAATAGGTAACAGTCTCTGCCAGGGGAGTCAAACGGGGGGTATATCTTTTCTATGTACTCATCAGCCCCACCAACCAATAATTCGGAGCTCGCTCTCCCCGCTCCCCAGGCATGGTCTTGAGATTCATTTGTTTAATACATTTTTGAGTGCCTGCCACATCCCAGATGCTATTTTGCAGCAAAGTCCTCGCTCTTGCTGAGGGTGTGTCCTAATGGGAGGACTGTAAGGATAAACAAAGACGTGAATAAGGATTTCAGAGAAGGATGAGTGCTGTTAGCATAATATAACAAGGTGTCGATGTAGGAATGATTGTCACAGGGAGGATATTAGACTCTGCAGTCCCGGAAGGCCTCCCTGAGGAGGGGACATTTAAGGAGAGACCTGTACCCTATAAAAGAGCCAGCTGGGGCGCATGGGTGACTCAGTCGGTTAAGCATCCTACTCTTGATTTCCGCTCAGGTCACGACCTCACAGTTTGTGGGTTCGAGCCCCGCATCAGGCTGCACGCTGACAGTGTGGAACCTGCTTGGGATTCTCTCTCTTCCCCTCTCTCTCTGCCCTTCCCCCAACTCACCTTTCTCCCCACCACCCTGTCTCTTTTTCTCAAAAATAAACTCAAAAAATTTTTCTCAGGGGCGCCTGGGTGGCACAGTCGGTAAGTGTCCCACTCTTGGTATCAGCTCAGGTCATGATCTCACAGTTGGTGAGTTTGAGCCCTGCATCAGGCTGTGCGCTGCTGACACAGAGCCTACCTGGGATTCTGTCTCTCCTTCTCTCTGCCCCTCCCCCGCTTGCGTGCACGCCTGTGCACATGCGTGTACTCTCTCTCTCTCTCCCTCAAAATAAATAAACTTCAAAAAAAATTTTTTTTTATTTTATAAAAGAGCCAGTCATGTGAAGATATGGGAGCAGAGGGTTCTAGGCAGAGGAAACAGCCAGAGCTACAGGTCAGACGTGGGAATGAAAAGATTGGTCAAGGAACAGAACGAAGGCCGTGGTGGCTAGAGTGAGCACAGGGAAGAGGTATGAGAGGGGAGGCTGATGGTGGCCAAGGACAGATCACAGGGAGCCTGGAAGGGCATCGTAAAGAGCTTTCTATGACTCTGATCCTTAAAGTAGAGCCTGGCTAAGCTGGCTTTGCGGAAGTTGCTATGACCCAGAAAAAGAAGGGGCTAAGTAAGATGCGTTGGGTTATGAATTCCCGATTGGGTTTCACCAAGATGTCTGTCCACTTTGTAGAGTGTTCTATCCCCTGAGAAAACATTTCCAGCCTGTCTTGTCAGACCTTTCCCATCAGAGCTCTCAGAAGAAATGGGGGCAGCTGGTGGGATCCCCCCTTGACAAATCAACATGGCACACCGCAGAAAGGTTAAGTGGCTATCCCAGGGTCACCACTAACAAGAGGTAGAAGAATGACTGGAAACTTCTCTTCAACTTCGAGGCAGTCTATCTCCTATCTGCTCCCCAAAGAAATCAAGCGTGAAGAGAAACGAACAAAAATAATGACTTCGCTTGGACAAGATGTGTACATTTTCTCAAGAAATGCATACACACACACACACACACACACATACAGATGATAGATAGATAGATAGATAGATGAATGGATGGATGGGCAGGTGGGTGGATGGATAGATAGATAGATAGATAGATACATGGATTGATGGATGGATGGATGGATAGATGGATGGATGGGCAGGTGGGTGGATGGGTGGATAGATAGATAGATAGATAGATAAATATGGACACAGACACAGACACAGACATATTACAAAAGTGTTTGTTTTTAAATTTTCTTTTTAATGTTCATTTATGTTCGAGAGAGAGCGAGAAACAGAGTGCAGAGAGACAGGGAGGGGCAAAGAGAGAGGGAGAGAATCCGAAGCAGGCTCCAGGCTCTGAGCTGTCAGCACAGAGCACGACGCAGGGCTGGAACCATGAGATCATGACCTGAGCCCAAGTCGGACGCTTAACCGACTAAGCCACCCAGGCGTCCCAAGGTTTTTGTGATTCCACTTTCCTGAGAGAGAACACAGACCGATAACACCACTGTTGCTATAGCCCTGAGGTTTTATACCCTGTCCAAATCTTGTAAATAGTTTATATATTAAACTTGCTTTAAGTACTTGTTTGAGCGTGCCATGTCTTTCCTAGTGGGACCTGACTGATGCAAACTGTCAGGGGCGGGGGGGGGGGGGATCACACCAAAATATCATGTGTGATTCTCTGTGTGGTAGTGAATGTACAAGGGATTCAAATACACACACACACACACACAGTGTGTTGTATAAAAATAAATGTCAGTGACAGCAATTTGATTACTTGTGAAAGAAACTGCTTTTGTCTCCCACTATCTGTCCTCCCCTTCTTTCTTTAGTAAGGGATTCCCCCAAACTTTAGCTCCTATATGGTCATCCAGCTAAAGACTACATTTCCCAGCCTCCCTTGCAGTTAGTTATGGTCATGTGACTAAGTTCAGACCAATGGGATGTGAACAGAGAGAAGAAGCCTAAGCACGTGACATCGGCCACCACAGAGCTGCCATTTCAGCCCTGGACGGCTTATACTTGGATGGTAGGAAACAGAGAAACTGTGTCATTAAGTTATTATCAATTTTGGTGCTGGTGTTCACAATTGCACCTGTATCTTGATTTCTTCAGATGTCAGACTAAGTCGGGATGTTTGTGCTGAGAACAATGAAGGAATGCTCTCAAAGCATCTGTGTGTGGAGAGTGGCAAGCGCGGGAGGAAGGGACATGAGCTTCCATTTCTGTTTCTTCCATCCTGGGGTCCTTTGGCTCACGTTTCCACCCCCGTTGTTGCTCATTCTATCCCTCTGGAAAATGCGGGAATCTTCCTGCCGTCAGGGTGGGCTTGGCAGAACAGTCATCCACATCACTCGGGGGCAAGCACTGTAGTCCCGAGATGCGTTGTAATGGGTACCAGCAAGACACAGCTTGGGCTCTGAAGTCAGACAACTTGTGTTCGAGTCCTGGCTCAGTCACGTACTAGCTTTTAAAGGAGATTAGTGGCATCTGTTTGATCCTAATTGAAAAAATGATCGGAGAGCCAAAGAAGAAAGTGCTTTCAAATTCTGAAAGCAGGTTAAATGACACAGATCTGTCTCATGGCGGGGGATGATGGGGTGCGTGAACAGTCCTTGGGGGAGGTGGTCAGAGCCATCAACACCTTCTCCACCATTCTATTGATTGACTTCCTCTAGTATCAAGTGAGTAAAGAAGGATGGAATTACTCCAAGATTTGAATCAGCCCCAGCGTCAAGTCCTGCCTTTTGTTAAAGGGGTAGCCTTGCTCCCTGGATACGCTAAGGCAATGATTCAAAGCAGACATGTCTGGGAGATGGCAGGACAGAGGGGAAAGTGGTCTCAGCCAGAGCTCTGGGGAGAGTAAATAGAGAGGGAATTTCTGCCCCATCAGAAAGAAGAAACTTCAGTGAGTCATCCTTGCCAAGATTGCAGGGAAGGGTTAAACAGGAGGAGGCAATCAGAATCAGGCTCATCATGGAGCTCAGGGACCAAGGGAAAAGTATTGATTTCCTCTGAGCCACTTTGGGCTGACCCATTAGTTCAGGCTCACTGAGAAGGTGGAAAATATACAAGTTGCACTTGGCTGCGTTTTCAATGCTCCCTTACTGGGACAATCCAATATCTTCCAAATGAATGCATGGGGGAGGGGTTCAGAGTGGAGGATAGTAGTGAGAAGTGGTCCAGGCACAAAAGAGATTCTGACAGATGTGTCTGCGACATGCCTCTCCCAAGCCCTGGGGACCTAGTGGACACTCACCGAGGGTTGATCAACTCTTGAACTGAATACTGCACAGGAAGGAAGAGGCTGGCAATTCTTAGCCATGCTGTAGCTCTGAGCTGGTAGTCTAGGAGCCAACCCTCAAGTTCTTATGTCTAACGCCCAGAGTGACGCTGGATTCACAACCTTTTCATCTGGCCTGAAATCGTTGTGTTCATTACCAAAGTTGAGAGTCATACTGCATGGGTTAGAATTCCATTCCTACTGCTTGCTAGCAATACGTCCTTGAGCAGATGATCCACACACTTCCAGACTTCATTTTTCCTATCTCTGCGATAGAGATCATCGTAACACTACCTTATGGTTTGGTTTTACTTTTCAGATTAAATGATATCGCCCTTGGGAAGTATCTGGCATAGAGACTGGTTTGCAGAAATGCTCAGTATACTTTAACAACTTTATGATGTTTTATATCTATCGTAGGGTAAAGTTCGTATATTTTACTAGAGCTAAATTAGCACTGATCTGGAGGAGACTGTGATAAATTGGAACCCTGAGACCCGCCGCTAAGAAAATAACTCAAAAAATTTAGTGAAAGTGTCAACAGAGGAATTAAAATGGTACACTAAAAAAAAATTAACACAAAAGAAGGCAGTAATGGATGAACAGCTCATCTTATGTGCCGCTCCTCACGGATCATCGGTGTCTTGTTCAACAATGGCCTGCTGTCCTTAAAGGGATCAGTTGGGGGCTTATGGGTCACATGATCCAAGCAGGCGTAGCATAATTCAATCGGCTGGTCCAATCAGCTACGGTTAAGGAATCACACAATCGGATCAGTGGTCCTTTGGAAAGAAACCATGTGGATCATTGACCGCCTGGACCAGCTGTGGATGGGATGCTTCCGGAAGGAGGCGGGAGCTCAGCATCTGAATACATCTGAAGAAGTGGCCGGATACTCTACGATAAAGATGTTGCTTCAGTAAAGAACCATGACACCATGCCAGCGAGAGAGGAAAACACACAGAAAATTGGGCCCTGCAAGGTTCAATGAGGGAGAGAAATCTCCAGGTCGATCTGATTGCCTGGGCCCTTGATCGCTCCAATAGTGAGATCCGTCCATCCAGTGGAAGGGAAGACCGGGGTCCGGGACCTAAGGCTGGGATTGTCAGGCAACCTCTTGGACCAGCCTGGAAGCATGGGTCTTGGGAAGTCGGTTGGCCTGAGTGTTATGTGGCCATTGGCCACCTCTGCTCACCCTGGCTATCGGCCGTAGCCCTGCCCATAAAGCCTATTGTCTGACAAACCACATTTTTACCACATGATGCTAACCTCATGACTTCTGCTGATTAGACACAGTTGGGCCATAGGCATGTGTCTGGATCCGATATGTCTTAGTTGAGGAGGCTTCGTCGGTAGCTGGGGCCCTGGAGTACAGCTTCTAGAACGCTTTGCTTACTTCTCCCTTAGAGATCTGACTCCCTTGCCTCCTAACTTCTGCTCACGATATTCCCGCTTCGGAGAACACATTTCCTCCCCTTTATCTGGTGGTCCCCCGCCCCCAACACACACACACACACACACACACACCCTTCGGGCCTCAGATGAAATGGAGGGCAATAACTCTAGCACCAGAAAGAATTGAGGTCCAATCTCAGCGCAGCCTCTGACCTTGGCTCGTGGGCAAGTTAGGTGACCTCACTAGGTCTCGGTGTATTTGTCTATAAAATAAATATAGCAATATCCTGCGAGGTTACCTCGGGACTACATTTCCAACGTGTGTAGAACTGGGCCTGGTCTGCGAAACAAAGAAAGATCTCGGTAAATTACCATTCTTTTTTTTTTTAATGTTTATTTATTTTTTGAGAGAGAGACAGAGCGTGAGCAGGGGAGGGGCAGAGAGAGAGAGGCAGACACAGAATCCGAAGCAGGCTCCAGGCTCCGAGCTGTCAGCACAGAGCCCCGACGCGGGGCTCGAACCCACGAACCACGAGATCATGACCTGAGCTGAAGTCAGACACCTAACCGACTGAGCCACCCAGGTGCCCCAGTAAATTACCATTCTGAGCACAATGATGGTAAAGGTGAAGATGACGATGGGTATCACACATCACCCCTTCTGGGAAGCTTTCCCTGGCTGTGGCAAAGATGTCCTCCTCAGTGCTGCCCTGGTCCCCTGAGCACTCCCCTGTCATAACACTGATCGTACGGCATTGCCATTGACTGCTGACTCACTTCTCCAGTAGGCAATAAATTCTTTGTGGGCAGCAACTGTGTCCTCTTCGCCATGACGGCTCCAGTACCCAGCCTAGGGGTTGACAGACACTGGGTGCAAGGACGTCCGCCCAAAGACTTGGCCTCCCGAAGCGATTCCCTTGAGTCTCCCATGGATTGTTAAGAACACGGGCTTTGGAATTACGTGGACCTGTGTGTGCGTCTAGGATCTGCCACACGCAGGCTGTGTGACCTAGGTCAAGTTACTTAACCTCTCTGTGTTTCGTTCCTCTCCCCTATGAAACGGGGGTTAATAACAATTCCTCCCCTCCCAGGCTGTTGTGAACATCCAGTAATGGAATAAATACGCAAAGGTCAGCCTATTCATCAAGTATTTATTGAGTACCAACTATGTGAAAGACGATATTCTGGAAGCCAGGGAAGGAACAGCACAAAGTTGCTGCCCTCATGAGGGAAGGCAGACCACAAACAAAGAAATAGCCGAAACCATCGAAGGGTTAGGAAGGAAACTCTAGATGGTAATGGGGTAGAGTCGGGGATAGCACTCAATAAATATTTATCATTGTCACTCACATCCCAGCAGGGAAAACAGAGAAGCAACCAAGCCTGGGGACCCTGGAGAGGTTCGGTCCCAGGCTCTTTCTCCAGTCATGGGCAGAGGCTCGTTCTGGCTCCCATGCCCGTGGGGCCGATTCTACCCCCAAAGCCTGCCTCCTCCTCGGGGGGAAGGAGCAAAAACCCACTTTTCATGACACCTGTAGTAATCCTTGGTGGAATGGATCTGAAAAGACGCAGAAGAAATTCTTAAAATATATCTCCGTCCAACCACAATATATTCCATATGCTTGGAAACTGTCGGGGAGGGAGCCTGGTGTGCTCAGTTACCTCTGGTAAATGTTTCTCTCCCACACTAGGGAAATCCTTATCAGGGGGCTCTCCTACCTGACAGCTGGAAGGAATTTAGGAGAAAATGCAAAGTGCTCTTGCGAAAGAGGAATCAAAACCACAAGACGATCTGAGAGCTTCTCTCAAAGTGAAAGGGTTTAAGGCTTCGGGCTGCTGAGCTTGGGGGAGAAAGCAAGTTCTGGGAGGGGGTGCGGAGAGACCCTCCCCCACAAGGACCCCCTGCGCCCCCTTGGGAAGTTCACTGGCCTCCCCTGAGCCTCGGTTTCCCCGTTTGTTAAAGGGCTGTGAGCTCTACGTTTAGAATTCTGTTAACCACAGAGGATCCATTTATGAATCCATGGTTTTCTGTGGGTTTTTCCTAGGGACACCAGGCTGTGAGCCCTCCAGCGTCGGTCTGTTAACGGCTGTGACTACAGGGGCTGGAGGCCTCAGCTCCCTCCATAAGTCAGCCACCGGGCAAACCTGGCCTTAAGGGACCCCTCCCTCCACCGCCCCCGGGCAGGAAGTGACCTGTGACAGCATGCTAAATGGCACCTTCTGTTGTCAACCCTGAAAATCAGAAGGAGGAGACTGACCATGAAAATGAGTAGTAATAGCACCAAGCATTCTCATTCTCTGTTGGTGGACGTGTCGACTGGTAGAACCTTCCTCAAGGGCAAGCTGATAGCAGGGATTTTACAGATAGCCCAGCTAGTCCATTCTTAGGAGTTAACCCAGGGAGATAATTAAGAAGGCTATATAATTAAGAAGGCTATTTTGCGATGATTAAAGAATGATATGTATGTGTCATTATTTTTTTAAGTTTATTTATTTATTTTGACAGAGACAGAGACAGAGACAGAGAGAGAGAGATAATCCCAAGCAGGCTCCATGCTGCGAGTCCAGAGTCCGACGCAGGGCTCGATCCCAAGAACCATGAGATCATGACCTGAGCTGAAATCAAGAGTTGGATGCTCAGCCGACTAAGCCTCCCAGGCGCACCTGTATGTATAATCATTAACATGAAAGTATTTCAAAATATATTGTTCAATTGTGAAAAGCTAGTGACACGCCTGTGGGTCCTTCACAAGAGCTAATTTTTAGATTGGTATCTGGATGTAGATACTTTTTAGTATACACAGATACAGATAGATGGAGATAGGTGGGTGGACGGATGGATGGATGGATGGACGGATGAACAGATGGATAGGTAGATAGGTAGATAAATAGCATGATGGTTCAGTTTGTTTTGGTAAGACCTTTAATTCATAGACACATAAGAAGCAGCTATAGGACCCCAGAAGAGAGCATCTCTCTGGGGAGGCTTATTCAAACATTGGCTGAGTGAGGTTAAACAACTTGCCTGAAGCCACACAGTTGGGATAGAATCAGAATTTGAACCAGCTAAGTCAGTTCCCAGACCCCAGAGTGTTAACACCTTCATCGGTTTGTTTTCTCCTAAGGAGTCGCTTTGACCAGGAATGACACGTTAGAATCTGGGGTCCCCTTCACAGGAACCAAATCAACCTTAAAATGTAATGCTAGCCTCAGTCAACCCAAACACCCCCTACCCCTGTAAGCTTCTCTGCTGTCTCTACTCAACATCGGCCTGTTAGGAAAGACCCCTGTGGGCACTAAGAAAATGGGTCCATTGGGCTGATTTGATCAGTGGATGCTGGGATGTCTTGGGATGCTGGGATGTCTGGCCCTTGTGTGTCCTCCCAACGCTTCTGGACCACCATTTCTGGGATGGAGGAAGGAACCTGGGGAAATGCCCTGAAAGGGGGTCCCCCCTACCCTCTCCCCCACCCTGGGGGTGCCAAGGGAGGAAGTGAGAAATGTTGGTGCAGAGACTCATGTCCCCCTGGGCAGAGCACCTGTTAGCCTTTGCTCTGGGTGTTAAGCCAAGAGCAGGAACGTTCTGAGACTTCAAGGCTTTTATCCCTGATTAAGGATTCGGCATCGTCGTGCTGTATCTGCACAAGGCCACTTCTAGAAGGCCCATGAGCCGGCCCTTTCCCGGTAGAATTCACTCGGAGTCCAGAAATCAGATGCACCTCTCAGGGCCGCCGAAACCCAGCCGAGTTCTCAATTCTGCCACGCTTCCTTAGCGACCCTGGACGACGTAAACTTGCGGCCGAATTGTCAATTCTTAAACTCCAAGCCGGGAACACTTAGCCTTTGAGACCACTGGGGTCAAAGACCCCTCAAAGACAATAAAGTAAAAATTAAAACAACCTGCTGTGGGCTTGGGCATTTACAAAGCACGTCAAATCCGGAGAGCCTCGTATTAAGATTTCCATTTGGCAAAGGAGGAAACTGAGGCGGCGGGAGGTTAAGGGTCACACGGCGGCAAGCAGCTGAGGCCTGACCTGAACCCAGGAGTCTAACGGCCCCCGCCGGACAAATCTGACCCAAGGGCAGGAGAGAGAAATTAAATTGCTCTGGGCGCGCCTGTTCAGGGTGAGGGTTACGCGCCAAGCGGCGCAGAGTTCTTCGCCTCCCCGCCCCCTCCGCGCCAGTGGTGAATCATAGAAGTCGCCGCGTCTCGCCCCTTCAGGTGGTCGGTTCTGAAACAGTCCTCCGAGAACAAACACCCTCTGCTCCTTCCACTGACTTCAGGAAGCTCTTAGTGCGTGGAGGACACAGCAGAGGAGATGAGAGGTGTCACTGGGAGACCCAAGCAGGGCCAGATCAGCCCCCCCTCTGGAGGGTCCGCGAATAATGGAACTCAGAGGCAAACAGTGCAAGGGACCGGACGGAGGCCCCAGCGCTCTGAGCTCGGGTCCTCTCCTCTCTAGAATGGAAAGGATCGCAGAGATGGTGAGGTAACGGACTCGTGAGGCTGAAAGGCGAACGGTGCGCCAATCTTCAGTGCCCAGGAGGCGCTCAATAAATGCTTCTTTCTGCGCACGCCCTTCCTCCGATGGGAGAAGCGCCGTGATCATACTTAACCGCGAAGCAGCTCATTCAAGTAGTTTCTGATTTCAATCCCAAATGCCTTGAGGCCAAAGTCTGGGTTGGGGGGAGCCAGATCTTTTAGGATATATTGGGGTGAGGGAAGCCAGCGGGCTGACCTTTCCCCAGCAAGAATGCCAATTCCTGTGCCTTTTTCTCCCATCCGCAGGGACTGCCTCTGCTCCCGGAGTAATAGAAGAAACACGTGGCGTGTATATGGGGCGCATACTGCCTCTTGGAATAAAAGCAAAAAAAAGATACCTTATGGCTTTGATTTGTCCATGTCTCATTATTTCATTAGCCTTGAGAACACAAGTGCAAATGAACCAGAATTCAAGAAGATGTTCGCGTCTCCTGCTCAGATTTTGAACGGAGTACGATCTATAAGCACAATTTTCTGGGGCGCCTGGGTGGCGCAGTCGGTTAAGCGTCCGACTTCAACCAGGTCACGATCTCGCGGTCCGCGAGTTCGAGCCCCGCGTCAGGCTCAGGGCTGATGGCTCAGAGCCTGGAACCTGTTTCCGATTCTGTGTCTCCCTCTCTCTCTGCCCCTCCCCCGTTCAGGCTCTGTCTCTCTCTGTCCCAAAAATAAATAAAAAAAAAAAACGTTGAAAAAAAAAAAAAATTTAAAAAAAAAAAAAAAAAAAAAAAAAAAAAGCACAATTTTCTACGATGCACGTCGGTAAGTGCCAGGAGGCTCTTAAAATATGACTCGTCGCTACCCTTACCTGTAACCCTACAGTAGGAAACTGGTTTCTCGAGGGTACCGAGCTCTCTCCCAGCCCCCAGCCCCTCACGTAGGCTGTTCCCTCTGCCCAAGACATCTGGTGTGCCCAACACCCCCATCTCCGTCCCCTCCGCCTTCAGATAACTCAACTCAATTGTCACTGCTTCCCAAAGCCTCCCCCGACCCTTCAGACGAGGTTAAAATCATTACATGCTCCCATATCACCCAGTATAGCCTCCAAAATACTTGGCACCCTTGACGTCATTAAATTGTATTCTGCACTCACTCATCATATCCGTAATAACAGGGACCCTGCCTGCCTGTGCACGAATCTGTCCTCAGCACACAGCAGAATGTTTGGCATAAATTGTTGTTCAATTAATATACATTTCCAGCCCCACCTGTATGAATTTACTGCAGTAAAAATGAAACCCCAAGGGGAAAGGTGATGGTTCCAAACCTCTAAAAAAAAAAAAAAATCATAAGTGTCTCAAAATGAGCAAAGTGGGAAAAACATTTTTAACAAGAATGTTTCGACAGATACCTCTTAAGTTTGCATTTTCCAACACGTCCTTCCCTTGCCTGGATTCCCGTTCACTAGCTCCCCAGTTCCCATTCTAATACCCAAACCAGGGAAAGGTCATAATTCACAGGAATGATATTTGCAGATTAAAATAAAAACAGCCACATTCTGCAAGTAACGTTGACATTTGGCAAAACGTCTGGGCCAGAAAAAATATGTGAATGTCGGATGCTTCGCAGGACATAGCCAGATTCCTTTTATTCTCCCAGAAATACAAAAGGGCAGTCCACATTCTGGTTTGGATGCATTCCCACTTTCTGGAGTAAGGGAAAATACAATAAAAACCTGAACGATGATCTCATGGCCTCCTTGATTTGTCAAGATGCATCTCTTCTAAGTTTAAGTGGCTTTTTTATTTTTTATTTTTTTTTTGTAAGGCTTGAGATGCTTCCAAAATATTTATAAAAAGCAGGAGTCTCTTCAAAGTTCGGAGGCAGTCACAGACCTCCAAGAAAGGAGAGAGGCATGGCTGTTTTGTGACCTCCAGGGAGGGGAGGGTATAGGGGGGAAGGGGGTTGAGGGGGAGAGCTGGGGGGGGGGTATGGGGGGAGGGGCGTGGGTCTGAGCCCTGGAGGGAAATCGGAAGCTTAGGTGCACTGATTCCTGGCACCTGCAATCGTTGCTACTAAGTTTGACATTTGCTTTGGGACCTTATTAACATAGCTGGGAATGAGGTCTAACATAGGAGGATCAGCAAACAGGACCTATCGGTGCCCAAACCATTTTCTTCTAAATCTTCCTTCCCTCTTGATGGCACAGGTTCAAGGGGAGACATTATCAGATGTAAGGAAGAAAATTTTAACATATTGCTTAGTACCTTATGACCCCAAAGTAATTTCTATTAACATTTTAATATATGCCTTCCCTGTTATGCCTAGATATGTACACGCACACACATATTTATACTTATTTTTACAAGAATTAGATATTATTACATGTACTCTTTGGCCGGCTGGCTTGTTGGTTTTATTCTCTCTCTCTCTCTCTGTCTCTTTTTCTTTTTCTGTTTCGTTTAACACCGATAAGCCTGTGTTCTGAACCTGCCTGCCTTCCACCCTGTGTAAATTTGGACACCTCACTTTCACACCCTGAGCTTCAACTTTCTCCTCTGTGAAATGGGGATAAAAATAGCACCCGCTTCCCAAGGATATTGGAGGAGGGGCTCACATAATACCTGGCAACTGCTTAGCACGTGGGGAGAACCGTGTGCGTGCATGTGCGTGTGTGTGTGTGTGTGTGTGTGTTTTCGTAGAATTAAGCCATTCCCCACCACCCCCCCCAACCCCATCATTTAAAAAGTTCTACATACAGGCACCTGGGTGGCTCAGTCGGTTAATGGACTTCGGCTCAGATCGTGATCTCGCGGTTCGGGAGTTCGAGCCCCGCATCGGGCTCTGTGCTGACAGCTCAGAGCCTGGAGCCTGTTTCAGATTCTGTGTCTCCCTCTCGCTGACCCTCCCCTACTTGCATTCTGTCGGTCTCAATCTCTCTCGCGAAAAAAATAAACATTAAAAAATTATAAAAATAAAGCATTTAAAAACTTCTACATAAAATTCTATTATCTGCATGAGTGTTTTAGTAAACCATCCTTTTCCATCAGACATAGGCTCATTTCAACACGTTTTAAAGCCCTTGATGTATTTAGCCTCAGTTTATTCATAATACCCCTAGGGAATTGTTCTGAGTCATGTAAATGCCAAGAGCTAATATTCTGCATAAAGATGGGTGAACGTTTTTTTTGGTAAAGGGCTAGAAGGCAAATATTTTTGGCTTTGCAGGCCATACGGACTCTGTCCCCAACTACTCCATTCATCTCGTGCCACATGAAGACAGCCACAGGGGCGTCTGGGTGCTCTCAGGTGGCTCAGTCAGTTAAGCATCAGACTCCTGATTTCGTCTCGGGTCACGATCTCACGGTTCATGGGATGGAGTCCCATGCGGGGCTCTGTGCTGACAGCCCGGAGCCTGCTTGGGATTCTCTCTCTGCCTCTCTCTCTCTCTCTCTCTCTCTGCCCTCCCCTGCTGGCACAAGAGTGCTCTCTCTCAAAATAAATAAATAAACACTAAAAGAAAAAAATTAATAAAAAAGTACTTTGTGGAGAAAAAAAAAAAGATCTCAAGGGAGAGAAAACAAAGAAGTGGGTGTGGCTGTGTTCCGGTAAAATGTTATTTACCAAAACAGGCTGCGGGCAGATTTGGCCTTCGAGCCAGTTTGCTGATGCCAGTCTCCTGAATGCCGGGCACTATTCTGAGAGGCTTTGTTCTGAGAGCATTGCCGGGATAAACTGATTGTATTCACACAATGCCTCTGGGGTGGGTGAACGTGCATATCATTCCCATTTTGCTGACGGAAAGACTCTCCAGGGTTACAGAGCAGATGCACGGCTGGGTCGGTGCTCAAATTCCCCTCTCCCAACCCCCAAGTCCTGCCTGTTCCTTTTCCTGCTCTGCTCCCTGCCTCTGGAACCCTTTCTCCAAATTGAATCCCAGTTCTTGAAACAGCTGGGGTGAGCTGTTCCCGTTCGCGGTGTCTAAGGACACCTTGCAGGAACAGGCGAGGCCCTCTGATGCCCTGCTCGCAGGGTGACTGCACGCAGGGTTTCCGAGAAGCCCCTGGGAGCAGTGCTGGGAAATCACGAGCCCCGTCTCTGTGTTTTCAGCCTGTCTCTTATCCATTCCAGCAATAAATTCCAAGTGTGCGCCTGCCACAGACCCGGGCATGACAACATTTTGAGCTTTTCTGTGAAGCTCTGGTCTCAGAGATCAAAGCGAGAGGCACCTCCCCTGGGGATCCAGCAGAGAGCTTCTAGAAAGATTCATTCACTTCCAGTAGGAACTTGCGGCAACCCCAGCGCACCATCCGCTCTCACCAACAGCCACTGAGCACTTGGACGTGCAGCAGGGGAAAGCCCCCGTGCCTTCTTAATTTATTGCCCCAAGAGGCAAGGTTAGAACGTCGAACAGGATTTCTTGCATGAAGCCCATCCGAGGGTCTCAAAGTTCCGAGCGGGGTCAAGCGGCAGCCTTGGCTTATAGGACGCTTTGCAAACTGCAACCCCCCATGTGTTTTTCTCATGGAAAGAAAAAAGACACCACAGGATGGCTGCTTCTCAAGAAGTCAGCTTGTCTAACCGTGATGACAGGAAGGGACGGCCAAGTGTAGATGTCACAATTAAATCCTGTCCAGATGAAGAAACTAGTCAGGGAACAGTAGGTCTAACCTTTAGTCTTGTAACTATTCAATTAGGTGGCCTCTTAAGAGTCGGGCATAAATCTTTGGGCCAAGCGTCTATGCAGGACTTCCCGGTTTGGTGTGGGGGGTTTTCCCCTCCTCTCTCTCCTAAGTTTTTACACTGGTGACCACCTTTAACTTTGCTTTGTGTTAATATCAGAATATCAACGTGAACACATTATGCACAGATCTGTGGGTTAACAGGCATTGTGGAATAGAACCGAAGTGGTTGTGATGTCTTGCAAACAAAAGAGGAAAGACCAAAATAAACAGGGTGTCCACAGTCAAGTGAGTTTGAGAAATGCTGCGTTGTCTTGACCCTCCCTGAAACTCACTGAGCACATTAGCATAATAAAGGCTCTGAGCTGTGTCGCAGGCAAAGGCAACTGTCCGTGTTTGTGTAACTCCGTATCTTGCATGGAATAGGCACATGGTAAATATCTGTATCCCCCACAAAACCCACTTGAAGAAATCTCATTTCAGAACAAAGCTCTCCGATCTGTGAAAAGAATCAGCCATCATCGGGATGGGCGTGGTCATCTCAGGAGTGGAGAGAAAGGTTCTCACTGGTCTAGTTTCCAGTCCTGGTTGGCCCCATCTGTGTCTGGTGGCTCACGTTCACAGGAAGCCGGGCAAGGTCTTAGAGGAGCGCGGTAGTTTGGGGAATGGGTCAAGAGCAACCGCGTCAGGGGAGGGAAGCGCTGCTCCAAGTTCATGACCGTGTCGAGCGCTAACCTCATTTACCTGGAATCCTGCCTTGGCCACGTTTTGCCCCTGCAACCTCTGCTCTCTAGAACCAAGCCAGACAGAAGTCAGTCAAAGTTACACTGATTAAGGGTGTTGCAATCTCTTCGCAGACTCTAAAAGAGGAGAACCAAAGACCTTCCTTCACCTCGTTTACTGCTGGACCTCGGCGCCCGCTACAAAAGAGACATTGGAGAAATACGTGTTGAAGAGATGTTCCCCTTCAATATCCGTGTGCCTGTTCAGCGGAAGGAACTTGGCCATGCCTAGAAGGGACCCCTCAAACGTTAAGAATAGGCACTGGGATTCAGCGTTGGGACCGGTCGGTTCTGTGGTCCCCAACTGTCCGCCACTTTGGGCCGCGGCCGTCCTTTTCCCTCCGAGCCCTAAACGCCAGCAGGATGTTGAGGTCTTGCCCTCCTCGTGAAGCTTCTCTGCTCTCCATCCACGCTGGGTACCACTCATCCACTCTGCTAAGCTGGCACAGTGAGGGACACAGAGAGAAACGTGTGTGTGTCTTTCCCGGCACAGAGAAGAGTCTACCTAAGTCTGAGATCTCTTGATTTCCCTCATCTAGTCATCAAAACTATTCAGTTGCTGCTTTCATAGGTGACTACATACCTCCAGGAGGCCCTCCGATCTATTCCTCTTAACGCGGGTAAGAGTGAGCCAAAGTGGATGATGGCATGATAGCATTGCAGAGGGCTTCAGGAATCCTGTCCTTGAAGAGCAATTTCTTTCTGGAGGGATCTTTGGAGGGAGTCAACTGATGATTAATTAGTAGTGATTAAAGTGCCTACTAGGCGCTTATCACTGAAGGGGAATTTTGAGGGAAAGGTACGTATGGTCCCAGCCCGCAGGAAGCTCACTCTTGGCCAACGGGCACGCGCTGGCTGGTTGTTAAGGAGTGACGATAGACGGATAATTGTCTGATGGCAGCCAGTCGCAACATGCACGCGTCTTTCACACGGAAGCGTATACTGTATTTTGAAAAATATTCCAACTCACCAGGAAATCAAAGATCCCCAAACGAAAACAACTCTGGAATTACTAATTCCTTTTAAGGATAGTATTAAGTAACGGTGACATTGTAGAAAACTTACAGCCTGTTCTCTCTGGGTCTCATGTAAAATGATACAACCTATCTGGAAAACAACTATATACCAGGACCTTCGGGAGTCTTCCTTCAGAAGCAGACACAGACAAACGTTGGCATATTGCCTACTGGTAGTGGGGTTACAGATGGGGTTTATTGTCACTTTACACTTTTCTCTGCATATGCCAAATTTGACCCACCAAACATGAATTTCTTTTACAATCCAGAGGGGGAAAAAAAAAACAATAAATAGATAGATGCTCATAGCCGTTCAACTCAGAACCCATTAATAAGGGGAAAATCTGAAAAAATCTGCTTTCCCACAAAGCAATTTTACACATAAAAATATTCATCTTTGGGGCACTTACATTATCAAAACATGTAAAACCCCATGTATACCCATGCAATGGAATATTATTGTCATTTAAAAAGGCAATGTCAGGGGCGCCTGGGTAGCTCAGTCCGTTAAGCGTCGGACTTCCGCTCAGGTCATGATCTCACAGTTTGTGAGTTCGAGCCCCGCGTCGGGCTCTGTGCTGATGGCTCAGAGCCTGGAGCCTGCTTCAGATTCTGTGTCTCCCGCTCTCTCTGCTCCTCCCTCCCCTGCGCTCTGTCTCTGTCTCTCAAAAATAAACATTGCAAAAATGTTTTAAGGCAATGTCAGAATTATTATTGACATAAAAATATTTATAGTATAATGCTAAGTGAAAAATCATGGTAGAGAATTATGTATTTTTCTCAATTATGTAAAGAAACTATGTGTCCCCAAGAGAAAGCAAAAGGCAATATCGGATATTGAGATTATCTCTAACTAGATGAATTATGGTTTATTTCATGATTTTCGATGTTCTATGGTAAGCATAAATTTAGGGGGAAAAACTTCAACTTTGCAATTTACGATTGGTGGTTTCATCCCACAAGGAGGGAAAAAAATTCCCGTATGCCAGATAAAAGGAATTATGCAATAGTATTACTGTATCACCAAGCATTACACTGTGGTTGGCCAAGCAGAGGGAGGGCAGGGATGAGGGAATCTTTAAAGCAGAGGGAGGTCAGGGACTAGGTCAGGGACTAGGTTTAGCAAATAAAAATATGAGCCCCTCTATTAAATCAGATTTTTAGATCGATGATTTTTTTTTTTTTTGGTGTAAGTATATCCCATGCAATATTTGGGATATACTTATACTAAGAAAAAATGTTGTTTATCTAAAATTCAAATTTGACAGAGCATCCTATTTCTTACCTGGTGACCCTATGGGTGGGTGCAGGCCGACCGTTCTGGGAGAACGGCATCCCAAGTGCGCACTCAGAGTCTCAGGTGGGCACCCAGAGTGATTTTTGAGTCCTTCCTATTTTTTACCCCACCAAGGCGGGTATAGGCTGGGTTTAATTGGTCGAGTATGAGTTCTACCTGGGAAAGCAAGGCTCCTTTTGTGACCAGGGATCTTAACCTCTTGTCCATGAATTCAGTCAACAAACCCTGTGGGCACTAATCTGCGCTTGACACAGAGATGGGTGCTGGGGCGGGAGCATGGGTGTGACAAATAGGGTAGTTGATGTGTTTACACGAATTTGACCGCTTCAGGGTCTAGTCAACCTTTCAGCGCCTGTTGGTGCCTCCGTCCTATCAGGAGGCTCCCACCGTCCCATTCTTGCCCAGACACCCAAAGAAGGAGAGAGACAATACCAGGGAATACGTTTCTCCTCCGACCACCCCCGCCCCATGTTCATTTCCACCACTGCACCTGTTACCTGGCCGTGCCTTCCGCCCTGACGCCTTCCCTTCTCTTCTCCAACCCATGCCAATCCCGCTTCGCCCAAAGTCATATTTCCCTGCTCTCAATTCCCAAGTCATGTACCTTGTAACTAATGTATCTATCTATGTAACTAATAATATCTATCCCATTTCTCCAGCATTTCCGCGGGGCACCCCATTAGAAGCCTGATTCATACTATTGCAAATCTTCCCAGAAACCATGTCCCATTTTACAGGCAAAGTGGAAAGCATGGGGCACCTGGGGACCGGCGGACCACCTGAGTGGTGTGTTAAAAGCCTTGAGTGATGCTTAGTATAGAGTAAGTACCCAATGCCTGGTGGTAATCTATTTTTTTTTTTTTAAAGAGACAGACACCTAGAGATGAAAAGATAGAGCAACCAAACATAATAGCAAGAACCCTCGGGGCGCCTGGGTGGCTCAGTCGGTTGAGCAGCTGACTCCAGCTCAGGTCACGATCTCGCGGTTTGTGAGTTCGAGCCCCACATCCAGCCCTGTGCTGACAGCTCGGAGCCTGGAGCCTGCTTTGGATTCTGTGTCTCCGTCTCTTTCTGTCCCTCCCCCATTCATGCTCGCTCTCTCTCTCTCAAAAATACATAAATTTTTAAAAAATTAAACATAATGATAGCAAGAACACCCACATTTACTGAGACCCATATTTTACTATTATACATATTCTGCTCTATACATATTCACTCTAAGGAATGTGCTCTTCTCATTTTAAAGATAAAGAAACTCAAGCAGGCAGCTACTGAGGGCTGGAGCCAACATTTGATGGGGCCAGTGCATGAAAGAGGACTAGGTCCCTGAACTTGAACTTGGGCAGCATGTTAGAAGGGGGGTGGAAGACGTTCTGGCAAATGTCACGCATGTTGCAACTATATTTCCATTGTGTCCTGAACTGGGCCGTGGGCCCTTCTCCTCTACGACCCCGGGGACAGGGGCTCCCGTGGTTATGGGGTCCGAGGCCGGGGAGAGCGGACCCTAGGCAACACCTCCAGCCCGACAGAGAAGGGGGTGGAAGAGGGGGCAGCCCAGCATGGCTGTCACGGGGCTCTTGGACAAGGACAAGCTCCCAGCCAGCCCAGGACTCTTCTACAAAGTGAAACGGATTAGCAGCTTGCTTTCAATCAGGCTGAGTTACGAGCTCAGCGATTGGTGGGACATTTACACGAACCAGAAGATGTGTTATCTGATGAAAATTGCTTAATTTAATATCCTAGCTCGACAGGCAGGGCAATGTGCCTCTCGCGGAGAACCTGCCAGGGCGGACGATTTTGAAAAGTCCCTGGGCATGTTGAAGAAACACCGTCACTATCCTCTCCTTACGCATCAGGGAACAAAACTGAGTTCTTGGGTCCAGTGGGCAATCTGCCATCGGACTGTGAGCCCAGGGAGGCCTCAAAATATCCACTTTCGCTGCAAGACCCAAAGGCAGCGAGGCTCACCCTCTACCTGGGACACGAGCGGTCTGGTTTTAGGCGGTTAGAGAGAAAGCCCACTCTAGCTCCTGTGGGGTAGAGGCCAGGCTGTGGATGAATTATGACTCGGCACGGAGTTAAAACCTTTTTTTTTTTTTTAATTTTTTTTTTTTAACGTTTGTTTATTTTTGAGACAGAGAGAGACAGAGCATGAACGGGGGAGGGGCAGAGAGAGAGGGAGACACAGAACCGGAAGCAGGCTCCAGCAGGCTCGAACTCACGGACCGCGAGATCGTGACCTGAGCTGAAGTCGGACGCTCAACCGACTGAGCCACCCAGGCGCCCCAAAACCTTTTTAAAGATACGAAAACAGAGGCCGCCATGAAAGTACTCAGTCTCTCTAGGTTTGTATTCACTAATTCAACACAAAGCTATGGAGGGCTTAGCGTATGGTTCTCAAGTTCAGCCTGCATCAGAATCACCTGGAAGGTTTGTAAATCTCGGCTTTCAGGGCACCACCTCCAGAGTTTCTGACTCGGTAGGTTTGGGATGGGGACCAAGAATTTGCACTTCTAGCAAGTTCCTAAGTGCCACTGCTGCTGTTACTGCGGCTGGTGTAGCAACCACACTTGGAGAGCCACTGGGCCAGGCACGTGGTAAATAGCCCGCACCAGGATCTCCTTGCGGAGATCCTATACGAGATGGCTCCAAACCCCCATTCCATGCCTTAAGCTCTGCTCCAGATATCAGCAACTTCCAGACGACTTATGATCTTTTTTTTTTTAATATTTTATTTTTTTTAAGTAACCTCTACACCCAACATAGAGCTCGAACTCATGACCCCGAGGTCCAGAGACGCAACTCCACTGACTGCGCCAGCCAGGCGCCCCCAGAGGACATAGGATCTCATTGTCTTCCTTCACCTTGAGGGTCAGGCTTGCTGAAATCGTTGTTTGTTGATCACTCGGCTGCCCCCTTTGTCACACCGTCAGCCCCAGCCCGGTTGTGAATACGGCTCTTTTTTCCTTTTCCACCCAAGCAAGGAATAAAAGCAAAACCAGTCTCCTAAGATTTCTGGCTACGTCAGAGCTTCTATACTTAAGACGAAAAGATACCAGGCGGGGGGTGTGAGGGTTATATCGCGAAAAGATTTTTCAAAATTCAAGTTAATAATAGACTTGGTGCGGGGGATTCGTTTCCTGGCCGCTCACTGTATGCGGCAGCCTGGCCCCGTGGCTGGTCTTCCGTCCCTCCGTCTGTGTGTTCCCTTCTCTCTCTCTTTTTTTTAATGTTTTATTTATTTTTGACAGAGAGAGAGAGACAGAGCATGAGCAGGGGAGGGGCACAGAGAGAGGGAGACACAGCATCCGAAGCAGGCTCCAGGCTCCAAGCCGTCAGCACAGAGCCCGTCGCGGGGCTCGAACCCACAGACCGCGAGATCATGACCTGAGCCGAAGTCGGACGCTCAACCGACTGAGCCACCCAGGCGCCCCTCCTTCTGCCTCTTCTTCTCATCCCTCCGCCACCCCACCTCTACACTCCACCTCCCTGAGCTCCGAATTCTCCATGCCCCATTTTCCAGAGGGATTTTCACTCTCTCCCAAACTCAGCTCTCAGCCCCTGTCTGCATATCCAAACCTGTGAAATGTATACGAAGACAAAAGATCTTTCCTTTAGCGGGAAAACAGAGCCACATGAATTCCACCCCACGCCCGACTTCCAGGGTACAGAGGTGAACAGCACAGGTCCGTGCCAGGTCGGCACCGTTAGTCTCAGAGAGAGAAGACATGTCATACCAGTACACTATTAGTGTGTATCTTCAAGCACTATAACCCACATAAACATGAAGGGCTCTGAAAAGAAGGCCAGGGGATAGGAGCAAGAGCTCTAGATGTGGGAGCCACGGGAAGCTTCCTAGAGGGCAACACCACAGCTGTTTTACAGGAAAACTGCATTCACCGCCCACATAAAGGGGAAGGACGGTCCTGGGAGAGAGGACAACCAAAACAGAAAGGCACGGCATGTAACAACTCTCTCCAGTGCCCGCCCCCCCCCCCACCACGTTCCTCCCCTTCTGATGGGTGATAAGAACCAGGGTTTCAGCTCCTGCCGCTTGTCCTGCAAAGTGGGTCCAGCCCCTTTCTTTGAAGTTTGGCTCACATTCCAAGATAGCAAAGGCTTTATTTTTAATCCCATTATGCTAGTAAGCAATTATGGAGCGCCTACTGTTTAAGAATCTACGCATACGGAGCATTGTAGGGAACCCATATTTGAGACGTAACACCTACCCTGGGGGTCTGAAAAATAACTGAAGGGTCAAGGGGTGAGTGCTTCAAACAGTGCTGTGCCATGTGCCATCTGTGTCCTGGAGAGAGACTGAGTGCGTTTAGAGATAAAAAAAGGAAGAAGATGCTAAAACATCTGTGTATTTTTCTCAGGACTCTTTCAGTTACATAACAGAACAACTACCCCCCTCCCCACACATACATATTGTCCGAAGGGGAAATCAGGCATGGATGGATCAAGGTGACCATGTGATAACTGAATAGTGACTGTCTATCTAGACCCTCTATTTCTAGCATCTGTTTTGTTGTTGTTGTTGTTGTTGTTGTTGTTTCTGTTTTCGTTTCATGCTTGATGGGGCTCATGCTTTGGATCAATCCACAATGTTGACATTTACTTCTTAGCAACCCCAGCAGAAAGGAGACTTTCTCGTTCCCGGCAGCTCCATCCAAAGTCCCCCGACCAACACTCACAGGCACTCGATCCGTCTTGCTTGGACTGTGTACCCGCCTCTAAAGCCAACCTCTGTGGCCAGGGGACTGCCGGCTCTCCTTGGCCAGGTCTAGAATACCACCTGCGTAGACGGTGGGTGCAGCCGGTCTGAACAATCGGGCCTGAGATGGGGCTGGGGGGCGCTTACGGAGGTGGTTCACACAGGAAAGGACATCGGACGGGCAAAACCAACAGGCATCTACCCGAACGTGTAAAATACGAATGTTCAAAACCAAGCGTGACATGCTATCATGGGCTCCACAGAGAATTGTGACTAGATCGCCCCCCACCAGGGCCCCTGCCTGGCAGCACGCGCTTCCGGTCAGGAGCAGGGCCACCGATCTGACTCCAGAGTTCATGTCCCAGCTGAGCAACCTTGAATACACAGGCAACCTAAGGGTATTGACCTCTGGAGCTTTTCCCAAGGATTAAGGAAGCAAACGTAAGTCCTTGGAAGAGTGCCTCTCCTGTTTCAAGTCTGACTCCTTGCTGTTGTTCAAACCGTACGCACAAATGTTATCCATCCTGATTAAGGGATTTCTATCTTTTACCAGGTTTTCCAAGGGATTTGGGATGAAAACAAAAAAAGAATCCCTGCTCGTTCGAGACAACGGTCCCCTAACTCGGACCTGTCGCGATCACGTGGATAGGGAGCTATTGTCGTTCGCAGACGGGCCTCGTCCCTCCGAGGGTTTTGCGGGCCGGTGAGATCTCAGGGCTTGTTAGCCGGGAGGCCTGACAGCACGGATCCCGGCTTCCACACAAGCCTTTAGGTGTTTCTCAGGGCCGTCCGGGCACCCGTCCCCCTTCGCTCTTCTCAGGCTCGGGCAACACAAGACTGGCGTGTTGGATGAATCTTCAATTCCAGGGCTTAAGCAAGAGACTGGCTCCAGACCTCTGAAGAAATAGCTTCACTGGGCATCAATCACTTTGTCAGATTCCTGGGAACGTGAAGAACCACGCATACTTTGTGGTCGCCCACATTTGAGAGCAGACTGTGTAGGCACACAGCTAAACAGGTCTTCAATTTCAATTAGACACCACGTCCAGATAACTCGGGCAGAGGGAGGGAGAAGCAGGGCACTATTAGGTGGGCGTGCGGAGGGGGTGGTTGATGAAGCCACGGGGTCTCGGAAATCTCCCCCCCTTCACCCCGCCCTCCACCCCTCTATCCCTGCCTCCCCCAGCTCCTCTGACTTCTTCCTCCTGCCGCGAGACTGGCCCCCTCCCGCCGCACACTGGAAGACAGGCCCGGGGAGGGAGAGCCCCCAAGGCAGAGAGGCCACTGGGTGGATGGAAGGTCCAGTGCGGGAAAATCCCGGGAAAGGCAGGCTGTGGGCTGGTTGACCCCGTGCTGTCTGCTCCCAACATGGCGCTTCGCCGAGAATTGCCCAAAACACCGTGGTCTCTTTGGATCGCTGCACCCAGTCCCTCTGCCTCTCCCAGAATTCGAACCGTAGGGCGCTGCCCGCTGCTTTGTGGTTTTGTGAAGTCTCTGCTATCCTCCCGGTGCCCAGAGCTGTGCCTGGGACACAGTAGGTTCGCATGATACCTTTGCTGGATGAATGCAAGGGCACAGACGCGCGCCCCCATACACGAGGAAATAAATAGCATTCCTTATTTCGAGCCGCACGGCTAATAAACAGAGACAAATCCGGGTCTGCCTGACTTCAAAGCCTATGATCATCCAATCGTGTCACATGATTGTCGGTGTATCTATGTCACCAGAATCCTGTCCCTCAAGCCAGGGGCCAACAGAGGGCTGGGTGCGTGTACGATCCACAGGGATGCAGAAAGAAAACAGTGACCACTCTAGAAAAGCTCATCTTGGAACATGGGTGCGCGTGTCTGCATATGTTTCACAACGTCCGAAGTTTACCGGGACCACGGCGACGCGTGTGAAATGCACAGCGCATGCTCAAAGAAATAAATGGGGATGTGCTCATAGGACGGCGGGGCGTGAAGATGAATCCACGCCACCGCCCTCATTCTGCATCTCAAGCACGCCGCAAAGTGAGCGAGACCCGACGCAAAACAGGACGCGCCCTGTGATTCCATTCGCACGAAGCACAAAACGGAGCCAAATTAAATTGTGGTCTTAGAAGTCAGGATGATGGTTACCTCTGGGTAGGAGGCTGGTCGGAGACTGGGAAGGCAGTGCCTGGGTAGGGAGGGCGTTGGAAGGGCTGGGAGAGTTTTATGTCTTCGTCTCGACGGGAAATAACGTGTGTCCGCCTTGTGGCGGTTCGTTGAGCCGAACGCTGGCCGCGTGCGGACTTCTTCGTGGACGTGCGTGTTAGACACGGGTGGAGCAGGTGTGGTTGGCGGGAGACGGCTGTCCATCTCTTGGTGCTTACCCTCGGATCTGCGCTTGCCTCAGCGTGGCAGCTGGGGTCTCTAGATGGTGAGATGGCATCGGGAGTGCAAGAGCGTCTTCGGGGAGAAGCAAAGCCTCCCTGGAAGGTGGGGGGGGGGGAGGGGGATGGAAGCTGAGCTGGGCAGGGACAGCCTTACCCCACCATCCAGATCCCTCGTCTTGGGCCACCCCACGTGGAGCTCCACAGAAAGCGTCGCTCACTCGTGGAGTGTGGCCCTGGGGAGACATGGCCGGGCCCTGGAACCCCCCACCATGCTCAGTGCCCCGCTGGAGGCCCCATTGCCTGGGATTCCGCAGCGGCCCCTAAAACGTGATGCAGCCGAATGACAAATTCTCAGGGAGGTGCAAGATACCCTCCTCGGTGGCGGCTACACTTAGGACCTTAGCTGACTTTCTGGAATCTTCGAGGCTGAATTCTGAGAATCCTCCCGGCTTCTCCCTGGACCTCTTGGAACACAGACCCTTGGAGGCCCGGACCTCCATGGAGGAAGTCTGGCCACCTTGAGACGGCCATGCTGTGAGGAAATCCCAGCAGAGTCACGCGGAGGGGCACACGTGGAGAGGGACACAACTGTCCCCCCAACCGTTCCAGAATTCCTAGCCTAGACTTGCGGCGGGAACAAGACATCTTGGGTTTTCCGGCCCCAACAGACGCCATGTGGCATAGAAACAAAGAACCAAGCTGATGACCAGAACCGAGGCCCCAGACACACGGCTCCAGACAAGCCATCCCGGCCAGGCCTCGGCCATCGTGGACCTCTTTACTCGGCCGCGACTGTATATCCGGCCTACAAAATCATGGCACTGTTGTTTTACTCGACCAGACGTGGGGGTGGTTTTTTGTTTGGTTTTAGCTTCATGCAGCAATAGATACCTAGAACCATTTACTTAAAAGGAAGAAATAAAAAGCTTGGCGACTTTGCCAGCCTACGCCACGCGGGCAGCTCATTGCGGGGAGGGATGGCGGTCTCATTAGCTCATCCGAACCCCTGGCACGTGAGGTTTAGAAAAACCGCTCACGATTCTGAACGACAGCACAGCCCATCTGTGCTGCCTCCCGGCTGTGTGGCCCGGAGCATGTGGCTTCACTTTCCCGGGCCGCCGCGAACTCATTAGTAAAAACGGGAAAAAAATGGATGGGCTGGAATGAGACCCGAGCATCGGAAGCACTTAGCATGTTGCCCGGCACGAAAGAAATGCTCGGCAAACATGAGTTACCAGCGCAGACCTCGAGGTCCCCAGCTTTCCTGTCCGACGAAAGGAAACAATAATGCCTGTTCCACCCACCCGTCAGAATGGAAGGGATCAGATAGCGATCAGAGGGGTTCAGGGCACACGAGCAGCAGCCCCCCACCCCCGCCCCGCAGCCCGTGCCTCCACTCAGAGTTGCAGCCTCTTTGTCCCCGATCCCCAGCCCCAAAGGTGCTGTCGGAGAAGAGAGGCTTGTGCCGAGCTGCGGGCTTAAGCGAAGCAACGAAAAGAGTTGGGGAAGGTCGGGAATCTGGGGCAGGATCTTCAGAGTTGGCACATTTGCCAAGGTGAGCCCGAGAGCCTTGGCTGGTGGAAACCTGTACCCCCGCCTCCCCCAGCCCCAGCCCCGGTCAGGCCCCGAGCTGGAGCTGGCAGGCGTGGCTCCGAGCTGAGGTGTCGATCAGAAACACATCCCCACGCGCCCGAGCCACAGAGCCGGGCTCGGAAGGCCTCCAGGCACAGGCTTCTCTGGCCGGATCACCCTCCCTTTAGTGCCCAGAAACCCTTCAAATGTGGCTGGTGGTACAACTGCCCAGTCTGGGTCTTTTACCATTGAGATGGGGGGGGGGGGAGAAAAAGAAAGACTGGGCCCCAAAAGCGGTTGTCGACGCTATGCTCTGTACTTCCCACGGGCCTTCTGATCCTTCCTGCCGGTCTCCCCTCTCAGGGGCACCAAGAGGTTAAATACGGCACTCAGCTGGCTATTTATTTCATCTTGGTCTTCTGGCTTCAAGAAGGTAGGTATCTTATGGGGCGCCTGGGGGGTCTCAGCGGGTTGAGCGTCCGACTCCGGCTCAGGTCACGATCTCACGGTCCGTGGGTTCGAGCCCCGCTTCGTCGGGCTCTGTGCTGATGGCTCAGAACCTGGAGCCTGCTTCCGATTCTGTGTCTCCCTCTCTCTCTCCGCCCCTCCCCCGCTCATGCTCTGTCTCTGTCTCAAAAATAAAGAAAAATGTGAAAAAGAACTTAAGAAGGTAGGTGTCTTCGTTGATGCTTGACCCAGGAGGAAATGGGATTGGAAACGGCTGTCCGAAGCTCCTCACATGATTACGGGTCACGGTCTGTCGTTCTCACTTCTTGCCTCAGGAATTTCCGGAGGACGGAAGGAAACAAAATAGCTCCAACTGCCAACGGGGGTGGGAATAACGATAACAATAATGGTAATAATAATAATAATAATTGAGGAAGCCAGCTCTTGTGAAGTCAGTGACGCCATAAGCCTTCCAAAAGCCCCGTGACAGACAGTCTAATGAGCCCCATTTTACAGAGGAGGAAACCGAGGTTCAGGGAGGGGAAGTGATTTGCCCACGGTCACACAGCAAGTAGCCGGCAGAGCCTGGATTTGAATCCAGGTCCCAGGCCCCAAAGTCGCCAGGTAAATATTCTACTGACGGCTTTACATTTCCAGCTACAATCTGGGCCACATACAATGAAAAAGAGGGTTGTTGGTTTTTTTTTTCACTTTAGCATACAAGAGACTGATGAACAAAGGTGGACGCCAAAGGGTTGGCATTTGTAGAACACACCGATGGTCTATGATGACGGTAGGGCAGAAACCTTGAGACTGACCCACTCGCACCTAGGTTATATGGTAGCAGGTGGTCTGTCTGTAAGCATGGACGCTTTTATCCGCTCCTCTGTTCCTCTGCAATGTGACCTTTCAGCTCTTCCCAGAAGGCAGATCCTGTTCTCCACCCCGGGAATGCAAGGTGGCCATGTGACTTGCTCTAGCCAATAGAATTTTAGCCAATAGAATGTAGGAGAAGCAATTCAATGCTGGTCGAAGCCAAGGCCCCAAGATGCATTGCAGCGTCCCCTTTTCCTCTGAGAACCGTGCTCCCCTCCCCCCCCCCCCCCGCCCCGCCCCGGCCAGTGTGGGAATGAGCCCCACCGAGCTGGCTGGAGAGATACTACGCGGGCACAGAGACACCAGCAGGAGGGATTGGAGACCAGCCTTAACCAACCCGCTGCTAACACCGGATGCCCGAGTGAGCCCGGGGAGAACAGAAAGCCGCCTGGCTGAGCCCCCCCCACCCCCACCCCACCCCACCCCGCCTACCGCCTTGCAGAATCACGAGTTCCACCAACGGCTGTCTTAAACCTCCAAGTTAGCAGGTCCGGTGACAACACCTTTGAGTCACTATTCATGACATCTGCACAGACCCTTCCGTCCTGTGTTCTGTGGTCAAAGGACGCCATGATTCTCATCACCGTGGTGGGACTCAAGCGGGTGGGAGCCCTGGGATCAGTTATGCGACCACATTTGCACAACATAACATGAAAGGCAGTCACTTACGAAATACCTATCATGTGCCAGCTCTTGTCCTACGAATGCCCTGGTGCTAACTCACCCAACCCTCTCGACGCCCCTCTGTGGTGCGGACATAGCACCAACCCCACTTTACAAACGAGAACCCGAGGAACAGAGAGGCTAAATCACTTGTGCACAGTAGGTAGGCATCGTCCAGCTGGGAGTCAAACCGGGGCCATCCGGCTCGAGAGACTGTGCTTTTAAAAGCCGGACCACGCTATGCTGCTCCGAGTCAGCCTGCTGCTTGCTCCAACTCGCTCCATGGCTCATCAGGAACGTGGCAAGTCAGTTAATTTCTCTGAGACGAAACTTCCCCACGTGTACAATAGGGATGATTGTGGCTCCCTTACCGGGTTATTGGGAGACGAAATGAGACAGTGCAAGCACCCAGCGGCGTGCGGTAAATATCAGCTATAATAACGATTAATCGCTTTAAATTTTTTTTTCAATGTTTATTTATTTTTGGGACAGAGAGAGACAGAGCATGAACAGGGGAGGGGCAGAGAGAGAGGGAGACACAGAATCGGAAACAGGCTCCAGGCTCCGAGCCATCAGCCCAGAGCCCGACGCGGGGCTCGAACTCACGGACCGCGAGATCGTGACCTGGCTGAAGTCGGAAGCTTAACCGACTGCGCCACCCAGGCGCCCCCAATTAATCGCTTTATATTTATGCAAGTGTTTAATTATAGAAATATTGCAGTAATAGGGGCACCTCGGTGGCTCTGTCGGTTAAGTGTCGGACTCCAGCTCAGGTCAGGAACTCGCGGTGCGTGGGTTCGAGCCCCGAGTCGGGCTCTGTGCTGACAGCTCGGAGCCCGGAACCCGCTTCGGATTCTGTGTGTGTGTGTGTCTCTCTCTCTGCCCCTCCCCTACTCATGCTCTGTCTCCCTCTCTCTCTCAAGAATAAATAAACGTTAAGAGGTCATTTTAAAAAGGGAAATATTGCAGTAATAAATCACTAATTATTTTATACATCGGTACACGATAATTACTGGTCATGCTGTTATTTGAAGCCATCAAATTCTGACTCACGTAATGACCATCCCCACCATTTCCACTGGCCTCAGTTTTGACTCTGACTCTGCCTCTGTTGCTGATTTCTCTTCAGATGTTCCAAAAATTCACGGAGTTCACAAAGTACGCTGACATCCTTCGACATCTTAAGGAAGCCGAAAGGCAGAACCTAGCAGGACCTCAGCGTGACTTCTCTGTAGACCCGGAGCCTGTGTTCCTTCAGGGGTCCCTGAAGTCCTTGGGTTCTGGGAAGACTTTGGCTCCCCCAGAAACAGGTTGTCTTTGTAAACCTTACTTGGCCAAGGATTGGCCTCCCGTGTTTTCCGATGTTGGGGTTTGAAGGACAAAAACCTCAAAAGCATCCATTTCCAGCTTTTGGGCCACGAGGCCAGTGAAGAGCTCCTAGGATTCCCAGTGAAGCTCTGTGATGACTGACCAGCCTGAGGGTCTCTGCAGAGGTGACGGCCACCATCGGCAGCCACACGAGGACACGTTGTAGGGCATTCTTGATGGCCAGACGAGACTTGGGCAGTGAGACACATGTATCCCCCTCCAGGGCTGGGGGACTCAGACAGGAGGGCAGGGAGTCTGCTAAACTAATGGTTTGCCCCCCTCCGGCAGGCTTAGTCAACACAGAGATGCGCCTTCTAGATCCTTCTTCAAGGAAGGACTTGCCGTCCAGCTGCAGGGAGGGAGGTCAGCAGGTGGCCCCCAGCAGCCAGCCCCTTCAGGTCTCTCTCAGCTGCAGAGAGCCACTGGCCCAAGGTCATGCCCTTCCAGGGGCCCAGGATGGAGGACTAAATGCCCAGCCAGTATGGCCCTGACGCAGGACAACTGTGCCGCAATATTCGCTCCCGGCCTCCTCGTCAAGCTAGCCGATGTTCTCCAGGTCTGCACTGAAGACCGTCCTTCCTTCTGTCCAGGGATGCTTTCACCTCTTCCTTCATGGGTGTCGATCTTTCATAAACACCTCGCACCCCAAACTCTGCCTCAGTGTCTGCTTCGAGAAAACCCAACCCGGACACAGATGCATAACTTCTTCCAGTCTCCAACCTACCCCGCTTCTGCCTACACCAGGTCTTGCCAAACAAGGTATCGGCATTTCTTTTGACATCAGCACACACCCTCCACCTGCTTACCTGGGAGCTTACCTCCATTTTGCACACGCAGTGAAGATTGTCCTCGTCATGAGTCAGTCATCACTTCCTTGGGTAATTTGGGCTAAGAATGGAAATGCTAGCAAGGCTCTTTTCACCCACCACCTTGACCTCCCTGGGTGGTCCTCCAGCAAGATGAAATCGTCTCCATTCTACAGAGGAAGAAACTGAGGCTCGGACAGGTGGGACAAATGAATTGCCCATTAAGAATTTTAAGTCTAGTTTTCTACCTCCAAAGACAAAGCTGAGTAACTTGTGTTGTCCGTGAACATTTCTTCCAGAAGATCCACTTGCTAGATACTTTTCGGCTCAGCATCTTGGGAAAGTGAGGTAGAGAAAGGCAGTGTAACTTGGTGGCTAAAGGTTCGGGGCTGGCGAGAGATGGTCTGCTTCCAAACCCCATTTCTGTGACACATGAGCTCTGTGACATTGGTCTGTGATCTAACCCCTCTGAGCCTCTGTCTTCTTGTCTATAGAATGGGGATGGTGGTAGTTCCTCCCTCAAAGAACAGTTGTGAGGGTTAGCAAGTCCATATTTGCTCGGTACTCAAAACAGTGCCAGCCACATCGAAAGCCTTCAGTAAATGTTAGATGCAATTATTAGAGAATAACTCGTGGAGACCAACCACGCCTGCACATTCTCTGCCCAAAGGTGCTATGAATCCCACTTTATGCATCAGTAAGAGGGACTCCCTCACAGGCTTCTTATAAAGGTTAAGAAATGGTACGTGCAGAAGGTCTCGGGCAAAATGGCTGCTCAATGAAAAGTAGTGAGTGGAACAATGGGAGTGGTTGGTCCTCCATGATCTTAGAAGGTACCAACACTGAGCCTCAACTTTTGTTCTTTATTTCCAGTGCACGGACAGAGTTGTTCCTTTAGCGGTGGCTTGGCTTTGCAGATGAACAGAAATGTGTTTATTTCATTTTTGGCCAGAGCATTTACAACTCATCACGAAAGTGTTGATTGTCCAGGGGTCGATCCTTAGATTGATCGTTGGATCTGAGTTAGAGGGGACCCAGCCCCAGCCCCCCCCCACCCCTTGAAATTTTCTACGTCCCCTCTGATGCCTGGGATCAGACAGCTCTGCTCTGTCTAAGCAGAGTGCTCTGAGTCTGGATGGGACCCATATGGGTCCTGGTCCATGTTACTCCCCTTTGTGGTTCTCTGACCCCCTGACCCACACGTGAGACCAACCAGATGCCTTGAGGAGGTCCAGGACTTGTACCTCTGGGGCTGTCACAGGGCCACATGGCCAGCCCTACTTGCAGGATACAGATCACTTCCGCAGGCCTGCGTGGTATTTCTTTCACAGACCCGTGCCACCCAAATGGTCCTCACATGCCGATTTCAGGCAACTCAAATCATTTACATAGACAGGGCTCTGCAAAAAATATATGTCTGGGGCCTCATACGCATCCCGGGTGCAGCCCCACCTGTGGCAGTCAGAATTTGCGTCTGTCAGTTGTATGTTTCTTTTTATATAAAGACGCTTGTCTTTACTAAGATTACTGGGGAAGAAAAATAAGTTTTTTGAAGGATGCTGGTTGCTGGAGAAACCATTTCAAAACGTGAAATAGATGCAATGGAAGTAGAATAAAAGAAATCGATTTTGGAAGTGAGATGTGTGGGGGCCTCTGATCTAGCACGAGCTTTTGCGGTGCAGATGGGGAAACTGAGCCCTGGAGGGTAGATCTTAATTGCACAGAGTCACCACGGTTATCTGGCCACATTCTAGGCTTGTAGGAAGCTTGAGACTTGCTGACAAGCACGAGTAATTGATTGATAATAAAAGCAGTCACCCATGGCCTGAGACCGAGTTTACAACCCTGATGCTAATGGACCCCAGAGAGGCAGAGGGTGCTGGTAACCACTTTCCCCTCATCTCCTAGGGCTAATGGCTTTATGGAGGTCATAAACTACTGAGTATTCCAATGATGAGAGTGACCTCCCTTGGCCAAATGACCCACCCTACCTTGATTGACATGCAGCCTGGCATTCCTTAGATGGGTAAGAACCAGCCTTTCTCTGGGCCGATGGCCTGAACCACCAGGCTCCACTGGGAATTTCCCAGATGTCTTGAAGGGTTGTCAGCCTTTGCTTGCCCATCCTGACTCAAGGCAGGAATAGTTCAGACCAGCAGCTTCTACAGCACATACACAGCTTAGTCCAAACTCAGTTCTTGGATAATTATCCCATCTCTACACAGAATGGCTTAGAAGACATAGGGAGCATCGTTAGCCCCTTCCAGTTCTGAGGCTATCATTCATTCACTCAATCACTGACTCAGCTCATTTTAGTAAATGTGTTGGCCAGCCTCCCGGATGGTCCCCAATGACCCCTGCTGTCTAGACTCAATGCCCTTGCAGAAGACCCTCCCACACTGAAAGGGGCTGACCTAGGTCGCCAAGAAAATGTTGTAGAGATAACAGAGTGTGACTTTTGAGGCTAGTTCATAAAAGATACTTCAGCTCCCACCTTGCCCCCTCCTTTGGATCACCTGTCTGGGGAAGGCCAGCCACCATGTGGCGAGAACACCCAAGCAGCCTTGTAGGAAATCCACATCACAGGGAATTGAGGCCTCTGCCTGCCAGAAGCAAGCATGACTTCAGCCATGTGCGGGAAACACCTTGAAAATGGAGCCTCCACCCCCAGCCAAGCCTTCGGATGAGACCGCACTCTCATGAGAGTCCCTGAGCCAGACCCGCCCAGCCACTTCCAGATTTCTGACCCACAGAAACTGAGATCACAAACGTGTATTGCTTTCAACTGCTGAATTTGGGGGTAATTAGTTCCACACCTACTAATGACTGATACAACAAATGTCCGTTGTATGCCAGGCCCTGAAATAGGGACTAGGGTGCAAAAGTGGACAAAGCAAATATAGCCTCTGCCCTCCCAGAGCTTATAGTCCAGAAGCAAATTTTACAAAGAGGGTGCAGTTCGCCTGTCAGGATCGAGACTGGATAGAAGTTGGGATCCGAGACCAGTGCAGTCAAAATATAATTTTCTCTAGGAAGGAAAATTAAAGCAATGACTTTCACTTTATTGTTCTCTGTTGTTTGATTGCCTTTTCACAAACACATGCTGCTTTTAAAGTAATTTCTATCAGGGCGTCTTCTCATAAATACTTCTCGTGAGCATTTAATTGATACACATTTGTTGAAAGTCTTCTTGGCAGCATTTATCCAAAACTATCATAAAAATGTGCATACCCTTTGGCTCAGCCATTCCACTTAAATTAATTTATTATAAAGAAATGTGCACAGCCCTTGTGGCTCCCCCAGCAGCACCATGGTGGTTGGCAAGAATAAGCACCTTACGAAAGGCAGCAAGAAAGGAGCAAAGAAGAAAGTGGTGGATCCATTTTTTTCTTTTTTGGTTTATTTATTTTTGAGAGAGAGAGAGAGAGAGAGAGAGAACGAGCATGATTGGGGGACGGGCAGAGAGAGAAGACACAGAATCTGAAGCAGGTTCCAGGCTCCGAGCTGTCAGCACAGAGCCCGACAAGGGGCTCGAACTTGTGACCCATGAGATCATGACCCAAGCCGAAGTTGGTCGCTCAACCGACTGAACCACTCAGGCGCCCCTGATCCATTTTCTAAGAAAGTGGTGCGATGTGAAAACACCGGCTATGTTCAATATAAGAAATATTAGAAAAACACTAGACACGAGAACTCAAAGAACCAAAATCGCACCTGATGGTCTCAAGGGTCATGTTTTTGAGGTGAGCCTTGCTGATCTGCAGAATGATGAAGTCGTATTTAGAAAACCCAAGTGAATTATTGAGGAGGGTCAGGGCAAAAGCTGCCTGACTAATTTCCATGGCATCGATCTTACCCGTGACAAAATGCGCTCTCTGGTCAAAACACGGCAGACCATGACTGAAGCTCATGTCGATGTCAAGACTACCGATGAGTATTTGCTTTGTCCGTTTTGTGTTGGTTTTACTACAAAACTCAACAATCAGATTGGGAAGCCCTCTTATGCTCAGCACCAATGGGTCCACCAGATTCAGGAAAAGATGATGGATACCATGACCCAAGAGGTGCAAATGAGTTGGAAGAAGCAGTCAATAATTTGATTCCAGACGGCATCGAAAAGACACGGAAAAGTCTTGCCAGCCTATTTATCCACTCCATGATGTCTTTGTTAGAAAAGTAAAAATGCTCAAGAAGGCCAAGTTTGAAGAAGGACAGCTCACGGAACTGCGCGGTGAAGGGAGTAGTCCTGAAAAGCTGCTGGGGATGAGACCGGTGCTAACGTTGAACGAGCTCATGGTTATGAGCCACCAATCCAAGAATCTGTTTAAAATTCAGACATCACATTTGTGATGGCTTTAAAAAATATGCAGAAATATACGAAAGGACAGACATGAAAAGATGCCCACTGCACCGCTATTCAAGAGTGCAAAAACTTGGAAATGGCTTAAATGTCAGCAGTAGCAGGTGGGTTAAATTACCATTTCATTACGGGCCATCCATCTATTGGAATCTTATGTAACAATCAAAAATGATGAGGTAGCTCTACCCTTATTTTCCAGACAGGCCATACAACGGAATATATTGTACAACTCCATTTTAATAAAAAGCATATATATTTATGCATAAAATTATTGGAAGGCTAAACCACAACATATTAATGATGTTATGTCTAGGTAAAGGGATTATACATATATATATTTTTTGTTTCTTTTGGCTTGCCTGCGTTCTTTCATTTTCATTTTAGAAACATGGATTTCTACAGGAATATATAGAGGTACAAATATATTTTTGTCAAGGTCTTTTGAATACTCATTAATTATGCTCCCTTTCACGGTTCTTAGGCTGTTTGTCTTTCGCCAGCCCGCCGGGACAGACCAGCCCCCCCGAGCACTGACCGGCCTGTCTTCTCTCCCCTTGACCAACTAACAAGTGGGGACTGGAGATACCCCCTGGGTCCCAGACTCAAATAGGGAATATGACTCAAGTGTTCTCAGTATACCCCTCGAGCTGCTTCCTGACGGCCCCTCTGCTCTCTTCAGGGAAGATCCACTCTCCAGAAAGTCATTGGCCCGTTCACCATCTCTGGCAAGCAACTCCTGTCTCTGGCTCTAAGAACAGAGTGAATCAAGGACACTGATTTATCGCCCACCAAGGGCCCGCACAGAGAGCAAGCCAATGATGTTCCCCATTCGGGGTGGCCCTTGAAGGATTTGTGGCTCCAGCAGAGAAGCTTTTAAAAGGCCATAAAGCGAGTTAAGTGATCAGGAATTTCATCCTACTGAAATGAAAGTAGGTGGGGAAGAGGCTATACCTTCAAACTTGGCCAAGGTCTACCTCACAGAAAGAGGAGTGAGACAGGCAGGCTGGTGTTCTGCTGCTAACCTCAAGCAAGAGATGTCCACCTGGACCGTTTCCAAGTCTGAAGTTCACCAACCTGGCCCCGGCTCTGGCTAAGTTGGCTCCCATGACTGGTATGCCCTCAACCCACATCTCAGTGGCTATTCTCACCCTCCCCTTCACCCCCCTTTCAACGGATCCATTCATCCATTTGCCAACAAGAAGTCCGCAGAAACACACTGCATGTTTGGGCTTCATTCTGAACACCAGGAGGACTTCAGTTATTCCTTCTAGAGGACTGAGTGCCTCCTACAGGATGCGGATGTGGCTTGCCCTGGACCAAGCACCCGGTGTGGAGCCATGAGCAAGATCCCCTGGTCCTAGAGTTGTAGAGTTCACCTTTGAGGCAGGTCAGAGATGCTAAACCAGTAAATAAATAGGGAAGACAATTTCTGATGGTGGTAAGCGGGAAGAAATAGGCTCGTAAGTTGGTGAATACGTGAGACTTTGGTCCAAAGTCAGGGAAGAACTTTCTGGAGAGGGACATTTGAGCCAAGACCTAAATAAAGCTAGAAGCTCATAGACCAGGGGAATCTTTTCACCCATCTGCTCAGGGGCAGACTCATGCTGGTCCCATTCAGCCTCACCCACACAGAGTACATGGGGGGCTTTCTGATCCTCTGGACCACCACACATCACGGGGATGCTCAGGGCCCCATCTTACAGGTGCGTGAGATAATGAATGGAAGGGGAGGTTGTTCCGAGGGGAAAAACACACCAGGACCCAGCAAAGTAGTCTCGCGTCCTGTAGACTGGCCGCGGCACTCTGGCTGTGGTTGAAATGAGGTCCCAGCTGGACAACACCAGGAAGGACAGCCGGTGTAGCTCCCAGGACTCACTAGAGCAGGGCTGGACAATTTCGTGCCGCTCAGATCCCACCTGGTTCGTGGATGTACCTTCAGGAAGGGGCTGATCCAGGCCCTGGCGTCTGTTTAGCCTCTCAGGCCGGACCTCTCCCTTAGGCCCCCTTCCCTCTTTCCGTCCTCAAGTTTTCTCCATCTTTTCCGTCCCTCTCAGCCTGGGTGTTGTTTTCTAACTTGGGATATGAACGCTCATTCTGATTCATAATCAAGACCAAATATACTGTCTATGACCTGAGTTCCCCACTAAAGGTGGCAGGAGTTTGAATTTGAAAAGCCAGGATGAGACTCTGTATTCTTTCATTTTCTGCCATCTCAACTTCTCTCTGAAGCAATGGGTACCAAGGACCTTGATCAAATGGGGGTAGGGCGTGCCCAGATGGGGGAACAGGAATAATCTGAAGCCCGACACCACACACCAAAGTTCATTTATTTAGGGGCGCCTGGGTGGCTCAGTCGGTTAAGCGTCCAACTTGGGCTCAGGTCATGATCTCACGGTCCATGGGTTCGAGCCCCGCGTCGGGCTCTGCGCTGACAGCTCAGAGCCTGGAGCCTGCTTCACATTCTGTGCCTCCCTCTCTCTCTGCCCCTCTCCCACTCCCTCTCTCTCTCTCTCTCTCTCTCTCTCAAAAAACAAATAAATAAAGTTTACAGGGGAGATTGGGTGGCTCAGTGGGTTAAGCCGACGACTCTTGATTTCACCTCAGGTCATGATCTCATGGTTCCTGAGTTCGGGCCCCACATCAGCCCCTGCACTGAGAGTGTGGAGCCTGCTTGGGATTCTCTGTCTCTGTCTCTCTCTTTCTCTGCCCCTCCCCTGCTCTCGCACACACACACTCTGTCTCTCTGTCTCTCTCTCTCAAAGTAAATCCATAAATTGTAAAAAAAGCTTAAAAAAATATTACCCCATCACAAATAGAGAGCATCTACCAGAGGCACAGAGCTCAGAACTAGAAACACAGCAGGCATGGGGACGAGGCTCTCATTAGGCTGGGGAAAAGGAAAGAGGGGGGAGCAGAATGGCCTCCAGCGACAGTCTCGGTCAACAGAAGGGGCCCCCCGGAGCAGAGATCGCTGGCCCAACATGGCCAGGCCCTAGCACCTGTCTGAAGCCAAGGCGGGTCTTGAAGGCCCCAAGGGGAGGCTGTGTGGGTGAGGGCACCGCCCACCTCTTTGGTCACCTCTGTGACTCTCTCGGGGCAAATAAACGGTCCTAAAGAGATGAGAGGAACACCAAGCCGCCTGGCTCTTAAGGCTCACAGAGCATCCCGGGCCAGGAAATCTAGGTAGAGGCCAGAAGGCACTCTGAGAGTCAGGGAAGGGTGCAGCGTGGCGGTCAAGTGCATAGGACCTGGGGCGGGGGCCCCCCCAGTTTCTGAGCAGCTGAGGGCGGAGGGGATGGGCCGCTTCAGCCTCACTTTCAGCAGATCGGGGATAATAAAAGTACCGACCCTATAGCTTTATTGGAAGGACTACAGAGAAGTTAGCGTTTTAGAAAGCACTCAGAGAACGCCTGGCCGGGAAACACTATTAGGTAAGTGTTAGTTAAGTGTCCTGGTAAAAAATCAGGAGAAAGAGCGCTCCGGGCAGGAGGCACAGGCTGGGTAAGAGCCCGGAGGACAGGATCAGAATAGCACACAACGTAACCCACATCAATGGGCTGAAGCTAGCCAAACGGCTGGTTAATCAAATTCAACTCAAGCGGAATTTAATTTATTTTTCAGGCACGGCTTTTAAGGGAAATCACATTCTCCGGTCTTGCCAAACAGCCCACCAAGATGGGGCTGTGTGATTTTTTTTTTTTTTTTTCCTCTAAAATCCACCCGAATCTTACCCAGATGGACTCGGAGCTGCAAACCAACGGATGTCACCCTCCCCGCCGCCCGCTGTCGCCAAAGCGGCGATTTCTTCCCAAACGACAGATGTTGACACGCGTTCTCGCCGCGCCCCCCCCCCCCCCAGCCCCGTAAGAAAGCTCGGGTGCCCTCCCGCAATGCGCCCCCCTCCTCGCCCAGGACTCCGAGCCTCTTGCTTACCCGGCCACGGCTACACGGGCTGCGGACCCCACCCGCTCCTTCCTGCCCGCCCCCGCCCCCGCCCCCGCCCCCGCCCAGCCCCATTTCTGCTCCTTATCGGACATAGAAATATTTCCCTCGCGTCTTTGTGGTGTTTTTCTGCGTCTGTGAGTCGGACGAGGCTTAACTCTTATAGCTCCAGAGCACCGCCGGCTGTCTGAACTCCCGGACCCAAGCCACCGGGTTCAGGATCATCAAATCGCAAGAGGGGAAGGGAAGGGGACCTTAGAGGGAGGGGTGGGTCAAGGGGACGCGTAAAGGCCGAATAACTCGCGCCGAGGAGAATTCAGCCGCTGCCTTCCGTAGCTTTAAAAAGGGGTCGTTGAGGCAGCCGCTCTTCCATTTGGTGAACCTTGAACCTGTCCTTGTAAGATAACAGTGATAATAAGCAGCAGGCTTTGGGTGCTTGGGCTGGACACATTTAACCCTTCCAGCAACCCACCGAAATAGACGTTCTCATTATCGCCCCCTTCGGCAAACGAGGCCCAGAGAGGTAAAGTAACTCTCCCGAGGCCACACAGCCATGAAGTGAGAGCAGACCCTTCTTTCTTTCTTTCTTTCTTTCTTTTATTGTTTATTTTTGAGGGAGACAGAGTGCGAGCAGGGGAGGAGCAGAGAGAGAGAGGGAGACACAGAATCCGAAGCAGGCACTGGGCTCCGAGCTGTCGGCACAGAGCCCGATGCGGGGCTCGAACCCACGAACCGCGAGATCATGACCTGAGCGGAAGTCGGACGCTTAACCGGCTGAGCCCCCCCGCCCAAGGCGCCCCGAGAGCGGACCTTTCTGACCACAGATGATCCTCCACACTCTAAGCCAACAGCGGAATATACACCAATGTGCCCCTGTGGTCTGGGACGGTCTCTTCGCCCCAACCTACCAAAGTTTACAGACACTACCTGAGGTGGGAGAGCAGAGAGGGCGAGTCACTTAGCCAAGGGCACACAGCTAGCAAGCGAGAGGTAAGTGAGCTGAATTCTTCAGCCCGTCCGCTTATTCCCACGTTCTTCTTTAAGGAGATGGGAGCTGAAGCCTGGTTATCCCCGAAGGAGAAAGGATGACATTTTGCAGCTCAGAGGCTTCGTTGCGGACGCGGGCAGAGCCAGCCTGGAATCCTGATGTCGCCATCTACACGCCGTGTGACCGGGGACTAGCGGCCTCAACTCTCTGAGCTTCAAGTTCCTCCGCTGTAAAATGGGGGGGCTGGGGGGGTCCCGATAAGATCCAGCTTACAGGATCGTGGTGGGGGTGGCCGAAGACTGCAAAGACTTCAGTCAATACGAACTGCCAATATACTGGCATTAACAGCCGGGGCTGGGTGAACTCTCAAGGCGTCCAACAGGATATGCACGGTGCACAGGGACGGGGAGTCCACCGGGCCCAGGGCCGGTGGGGGTTCAAAGAAGAACCTCAGTTCTCAAGGAGCCTCGTGCAGGAAACGGGACTCCGCGTGTGGCAAGGCCGGTGGCGATTTCAGGGCTGCGATGGGCCGCGTGAGGCTTTCTCGTCACGGGTAGCGGATGCACGACGCCTATTCTGTCTCTCTCACGGGGTCATGAGCGGCTCCAGGCCAGGGTTATGAGCCCAGAGCACCTTCGCAGCACGCTGTCAGTTCGTCCCGGAATCTATCCGCGGTTCCTCTACGTCTCTGCATTTCTGTCACCTAAGCCAGGCCCTTCTCTTGCCTGGTCGACGACCACAGGCTTCCCAGAAGCCCCCGGGGACCCCCTATGATCCTTGAATGTACAAGTTGAATGTACAAGTCACCTTCTTTCGCTCCTTACCTTAGATTCCCCCAGTGGCTTGCCCTTGCATTAAGAATAAAATCTGGGGGCGCCTGGGTGGCTCCGCCGGTTACGTGTCTGACTCTTGACCGCAGCTCAGGTCGTGATCTCACGGCGCGTGGGTTCGAGTCTCACATCAGGCTCTGTGCTGACTGGGTGGAGGGGGCTTGGGATTCTCTCTCTCTCCCTCTCTCTCTCTCTACCCCTCTCCCTCTCTCGCTTTCCCTCTTTCTCTCTCTCTCTCTCAAAATAAATAAGCAAACTTAAAGAATTTTAAAAGAATAAAATCTATATACCCTGGCCACCGGGACCCCTGCGATCCAGCCCTGCCCGCCGCTCCGACATCGTCTCCTACCCTCTCCATCGTATTCACTTTGCTCCGATCCACTGCCCTTCTTGCTATTAGCCCAAACGCACCAGTTTCATTCCTGCCTCAGGGCCTTTGCACGTGCTGTTTCCTCTGCCTAAGACAGGCATCCCCAGATCTATCCATGAATGGTCCTTCTCATCATTTACATCTTAGCTCAAATGTTGGCTCCTCAGGGAAGCCTTCTGTGATGACCATTTCTTTTTTTTTTTTAATGTCTATTTATTTTTGAGAGAGAGAGAGACAGACAGACAGAGCATGAACAGGGGGTGGGGCAGAGAGAGAGAGAGAGAGACAGAATCCGAAGCAGGCTCCAGGCCCTGAGCTGTCAGCACAGAGCCTGACATGGGGCTCAAACCCACAGACCACAAGATCACGACCTGAGCCAAAGTCAGATGCTTAACTGACTGAGCCACCCAGGCACCCCTATTTTATTTTATTTGAGAGAGAGAGAGCATGAGTGGGGGAGAAGGGCAGAGGGAGAGAGAGAGAGAGAGAGAGAGAGAGAATCTCAAGCAGTCTCCATGCTGAGCATGGCTGGATGCGGGGCTGGATCCCATGACCCTGAGATCATGACCTGAGCCACAATCCCGAGCTGGATGCTCAACGGACTGAGCCACTCAGGCGCCCCTGGGAAATATATTTTTATGCTGATTTGCCATGTATCCAGCTGAAGATGCTCTGACTATCGTGAAATGGAGGAATTAAATAATTAAGACTCTCCGCAAGTAGCAATAAATTTTAAAATAATAATAATAACAATAACTAACGTTCATTGAGTGTTGAGTCCTGTCCTTACAACACTCCCCTTGTGATGGATTCCATTGTCATCCCCGGTCGACAGGAAAGGGAACTGAGGCTCAGAAAAACACGGGCGACTCACCCACAGTTGCACGGCTGGAAACTGGTCAAAGCAGAACCGGCCTGATTCGGTAGAGAAGCTGGATGGAACGTCATCACCCCCTAAGCACGGGAGAGCCATCGAAGATTTAGAGCGAGGGAAAAACCTGGGAATAACCGTTCCCGAGGCTAAGGGCCGTGCGTACATTTTCTCATTTCAACCTCGGTGCTATTAATCTCCCACTTTGGCGGTGTCTGTTTTGTTTCCTGCTGTGTTTCCAGCGCCCAGAACGCTGTCTAGAACCTGCAGCTGCTTCCAGAGACATTTGCTGATTGTGGAAAAATTGCATGTGCTATTAAGTTACTTCGCGTGTCGTGAGGGTGTCGTTGTAGACTGTCTCCCTCACTAGACGGCAGATTCCATTTAGGGATTGCATCGAGGACGGGGCATGAGTCATACCCATGCTGATAGCACACCTGCTGTTGTAGCTCAGCGCTTGGAAGATAGTAAGTGCTCACTAAACGCCTGTTGAATGGATGAGCGATCACCCTCGTCTCGGAGAGCAGAGAGGCCGAGTAGAACCTCTTTAAAATACTGTCAGGGAGGGGCGCCTGGGTGGCGCAGTCGGTTAAGCGTCCGACTTCAGCCAGGTCACGATCTCGCGGTCCCTGAGTTCGAGCCCCGCGTCGGGCTCTGGGCTGATGGCTCAGAGCCTGGAGCCTGTTTCCAATTCTGTGTCTCCCTCTCTCTCTGCCCCTCCCCCGTTCATGCTCTGTCTCTCTCTGTCCCAAAAATAAAAATAAACGTTGAAAAAAAAAATTAAAAAAAAATAATACTGTCAGGGACTAATCCTTTTCTCAAGCTGGAAACAAAGTAAAAAAATAAAAATGCAGAATTCAGCTGCCGATGATTCACAAAGCTTCTGACTGCCAGGCTCCCAACTCACCCTGGATCCTGTTCAGAACTGATGGAACACCACCGGCCGGGGAGGCTGCATAGATCGTGAGGTTTCTTGGGTACCAAACGATGTTGTGTGGATTCTGAAACCAAACAAATCTGTTTTGATGAGGTGGGTGCGAATGAATCTCAACGGCACGAATTAAAAGCCTCTAGGACATTGGGGCATCTGGGTGGCTCAGTTGTTTAAGCGTCCGACTTCAGCTCAGGTCACCATCTCACGGTTGGTAAGTTCAAGCCCCGCGTCGGGCTCTGGGCTGACAGCTCGGAGCCTGGAGCCTGCTTCAGATTCTGTGTCTCCCTCCCTCTCTCCCCCTCTCCCCCTTGCCCTCTGTCTCTCTCTTTCTCGCTCAAAAATAAATAAACATTAAAAAATTTAAAAAAAAAAAACCCTACGGAACACGAACCGGCTTTGGAATGGAAGGCTCTGCGCCGGGCAAAATAAAGTTTTCAAGTAGATTTCGTGACTCAGTCAAGCTGGGACATGACGACTCCGTGATGAGAATACTAGAAACCAGCCGAGTGACCACCAGCATCGATGGTCCGCTACTCACACCTCCATCCTGTAATTCTTCCAGATACAAAAAATAATTATGGGCAAAAAAATACCTCCCCCCACCCCGAAACTCCATGTTCCTGCCTGTGCATCCTTCTCTACTTTTCTGCCAAATAAACAGAAAAAGAAAAAAAGACTGGAGAATCTTTATTGGATAAACAGGATTCCTTTTGCACCTGCTGCCCCCACCAGACTTGCGTTCTTACATTTCTTTCCTTGAATCCAAGAAAGCCTTTCTAGCCCCGAACTCTTAGCATCCCCTGTTCCTTCGGCAACCAATGCTTTTCCCTCTCGGTTTGCACAAAACCTGAGGCTTCTTCAGGTCTCTGCCCAAATGCCGCTTCACCCCGGGAGGACTTCCCTCCACCCTCTCCCTGCCCGATTCTGATGTTTTCCACCTTGGCATTCGCCAGGATTTACAATGATACATTTCTCCTTTTCACTTGCTTAAGACCTCACTCTCTTGCTCACACGTGAGCTCCTTGGGGAGGCAGCTTGCGTGTTTTATTCGTTCCTGTAGACCCTTCTGCCTCACCCACTCACTCTGCACTTAGAAGCCCAGACTCCGCCAGCCAGAGAGGCTGGGATTCAGAGGCTCCCGAGGACGACACAGAGACCCAGCCGGTGCCAATGGAGCCAAGAGCCATCCATCACTCTCCCACCCGCGACAGCTGGATAGATTAATAATCCTGGTTGGCCTGAAACTAACAGGTAGACCCCGTCTGGCTCAAGCTCTCCCTCTGCCTACGAACTCCCATGGTGGCACGGAGGGCAAATCCCATCTATGCCCAACACCGGAAATGGATCAGGCATGGGCCTGAGTGCCCCGCCAACCTTGCCTTGAATTCTTCCTCAAATCTCTTTTTCTCTAACGCTCCATACCCATTTGTTCCTTCACCTTCCAACCTTCACCCGTTCTCTGCCTGAGGGATCCGACCTAAAACATATCTGATCGTGTTCCTCTTCTCCTCAAAACCTCGGTGGCCTCCAGCTCGCTCAGAGTGACAATCCAGCAGTCTAACACGGACGTCATTCAAAGGGAAATCGAGGCGCTCCTAGCTGAAGAAGAAGATACAAGCTCAAGTCCAGGGTACATTCAGGGTACTCTGGGTTTACGGTTTCATCCCGGATGCCCTTATTGCTACATTAAGTAAGGGAACTACTATGGACTGAATAGCACCCCCACCCCAACCAAGTTGCCCTGTTCTCTAACCCGAGCTCCTTTCCCAGATGTTTGCAGTCTGGGTGGGACTGTCAGTCACGGTGCCCTGGGCTTTCCCGTCAACTCGTGGCCTCAGGACCCAGGCCACGGGAGCCCCTCTCTCCCAAAGACTGAACCACGAGTGTAGGCAAACCTCAGGCATACCGTCGGTTCTGTTCCGGGCCACCGGAATAAAGCAGGTATCACGATAAAGTGGGTCAAGTGAATGTTTCCGTTTCCCAGTGCCTATCAGAGTCATGTTTCTACCGTCGCCTAATTAAGTGTGCAATAGGGTCGTGCCTAAAAAACACCAGGGGCACAGCTGTAATCAAAAAATGCTTTCTGGCTGAAAAACGTTGAGCGTCATCCGAGCCTTCAGCGAGTGGCAATCACGGATCGCCCATCACCACACCGACAATAATAAGGAAAACGTTGAAACTGTTGCAAGAATTATCAAAATGCGACACAGAGACACGAAGTGAGCAAATGCTGTTGGAAAAATGGTGCCATGGCTCGCTGGATGCAAGGTCACCATAAGCCCTTAACTTGTGACAATCGCAGTGTCTGCAAGCAAATGTATGCCCGGGGCACCTGGATGGCTCAGTCGGTTGAGTGTCTGACTCTTGATTTCGGCTCAGGTCACAATCCAGTGGTTCATGACATCTAGTCCCGCATCAGGCTCTGCACTGACAGTGCGGAGCCTGCTTGGGATTCTCTGTCTCCCTCTCTCTCTGCCCCTCCTCTGCTCTCTCTCTCTCTCTCAAAATACATTTTTTAAAGAATTCAAAATCCTTAAAAAACAAAAACAAAAACAAGGTTATGCCTGCGCCACGAGACGTGGAGGGAAAGCAGTTGGAACCGGTTCATCTCGAAAGCTGTATCCTAAGGAGGCTGCCTTATTAGTTCTTGTTATCTAGATATTGGAAGCTTTCTGCTTTCTATTTGTTCTTGGTCTGTTGTTCAGTGTTTTTCTTCCAAATCCCTGGAATACCCCGTGTCTTTGTGATACATTGTTTATGTATTGACTGACGGAACGAGTTATTGACTGACGCAACGCTCCCTAAGTACTTGTTCATTTGAGCTGATTCGAGCTGCTCCTTCAGACCCTAAACATTTATTGGTCAGTCTCTAGTCTGACCACCCAGCCAGGTAGTCCGAGAGAAAGGGTTCAACGTAGGTCATTAGTTACAAAGATGTTGGTGGAGCTTCAAGGGCAAACAGGCATGGGACACGGCTCAGAGATCAGCAAGAGTGGGAAGCCGGGAGAGGCCAAGGGAGGAGGTGATGTCACCAGAGTCCAGTAGCCGGGGCTACCCCCCTTGAAGGGACAACGAAAAAGCCAGAGCCATTTAGGAAATAGAGCCACCACCCGGAGAGGCCCCTCAAGTCAGAGAGAGCGTGGAGTATGGGAGGATGACCTCAGCATCTCCCATCACTGTATCCGCGATCCCCCAGTGGAGGCTCCCATTGGCTAATCCTAGCCAGACGCAAAGGACACTGGGAATTACAGTTCGCAGCAGTCAGCCATCTGCCATCACAAGCGACTGGCGCCAAAGGGATGAGTGGTCCCTCTGCACGATCTGTCCCCCTTAACGCCCTTGATGGTTTCCAACATGGCGTCCGAGGGGGCAAACTCGGTGGAGGAGGAAAAACAGACACGCCCTGCCATTGTGCCGCCCAGCACATCCTGCCTTCCACCAGGGACTCACCACGTGGCTCTTTTTACAGTCTTCGGCCCGGGCCGGCGGCCTGGCCACCGCTGTCCTCCTTCCATTCTCAGAAAGTCCACCAGGCCTGCTGGTAACCAAAGGCCTCGCTTTGGCGGGGACCCGAATAGCGGGCATAGACTCCACTCCACTCAGACTCCGGGCAGCATCGGGCGGCAGACTCCAAGGCCAGTTCCTGTCTAGCGTCTGATGAATTCTCTAACAGTTACTTCTACCCTCAGAATTAAAACATAATGTTTGTGCAGCCCTGCCCGTTAGCGTGCTTGCCCAGTGACGGAGCCCCCCCCTCCGCCCCTCTGCCGCGGGCCTGCCTTTCCCGGGCTCCAGCCAGAGCTCTTGCTAACATGCTCTCTGAAAGTCATTTCTGGACCTGAAATGAGGAAGTGGGGCCAAAGCTCACTTTGTGGAAAGATTTTATTTCCATCTGAGTCCACTTCAAGGCACGGCCAGGGATTAGTTTTGTTAGCTTTTTACCTCCAAAAAAAAATCGCCTTCTCGAAGCAGATTTATGGAATTGCCCGGCAATTACATTTCAAACTATGGAGACCAGGAGCCCTGTCTTTGGGGATGCCTCCAAATTGGCTGGCACCGCTGAATATAGGCTAAATGGAAAATATTCAGCAAGCCTGGCTTGGGGCATTCTATTCCGAGGCAGATCCGCGGGGCCTGGTGCAGAACCCCGGGGGCCCAGCTTCTTCCCCGGACGTCGACGGAAGCCGTTCAACCTCAGGTGGTGAGAAGGTACGAGACAGAGAAGGAAAGTGAAAATGGAGGGCTTTCCCCCCGGTTACGTTCCTGAGACCAGCGGCTCCCAAACTGGAAGGTGCATTCTAGTCCCCTCAGCGCCCAGTTAAAAGGCAGATTCTGCCTCAGCGGGTGCGGGTCCGAGGTGAGCTGTGACATTCATTCCCTGTCTCTCACAAGCCCTACGTGGGTCCCGGAAGCACACTTTGAATAATACAAGGACCTAGACTTTGTGGGATACAAAGCGGGGGCGCCTAGAATCATCCTTCGGGATTTGGGACAACACATCAGAACGTCTCTCAATACTCGTTGTGGGGGCGCCTGGGTGGCTCGGTCGGTTGAGCCTCCAACAGACAGAGGGGAACGCATAATCGCAAAAGTCTGCAGACCTCTGACCAAGTCCACGAAGAGCGTACTTCTCCCGACTTCCAGAGAGAATCTTCATAATACCCAAACGCCTTCTCCAAGCGTCTCCTGGGACCCAAAGCCGCTTTTATACGACCGGGACCCACCCCTGGAGCACCTATTCCGTGACAGACACCGTGCTGTCACCCTGTCCGGCAAAGAGCGTCACGCCCATTTTACAGGTGAGGAAACTGAGGCACAGAGGGGGCAGGTAACCCAGCTGGGTGCCCTCATCTCGCCGCCATTCGAGCAATTCGGATGCAAACCGTCTGAACGGAGGTTCACACGGGCCAAACGCGAGCTGGGGGAAGGCGCCGGGGTTCCGGAACCGGCCAAGGCTGAGCAGGGTGGGGGGTGGGTACGAGATCCTGAAACGTGGTGTCTGAGCACCTTACCCGCTTCCCTCCGTCATCCCAGTTAACGGGCTGGTGGGATCCGTCCTTCCCACGCCTGCAGCCGCCTCGCGGGGACCCGCCGGCAGCATTCACGAAGCAACTGTGCACGGCCTTGGGGACGTGAAAGCCACGTGGGGCCCGCGCTTAGGATTCCGAGTTCCTCTCTCGTCTGTCCTCTTTGAGAGATAACTTCCCCCTGCCCCTGAGAACGAGCCTTGTGGCAGACACTGGGACCCGCTTTTCACGGGCGCTATCTCAGTGACTTCCCTCAGAAACCGCGAGAAGCTGCTATTACGACCTCCCCGCCCCCTCCCGCCCGTGAACTGACCAGGAAATTGAGGCTTTCGCGGGCCAATGGCCTGCCAAGGGGAGCCAACGTCAGGGCCAGAGTTGATTCTAGGCAGATCTGACTCAAAGCCCGGGTTTGGAAGCAACACGTGGTCTGCTTGCCCCTGGTTTGGATTCTGAGCCCCCTCTTAGCCCCACCCCGTATTGTGCACGTTAACAGGTTCATTACTCTGACGCCCAGCCGGCTTTGAGGAAAGAGAAGGGACCTGCTACCCCTCAGCCCTGCCGACCCCGGGACCCACGCAGGTGCCAGCCAAGGCCCCAGACACGGCAGTTCCGGCGAAACACCCCGGGGGGACGTCTCCACTGGCCTCTCTGTCGGCAGAGCAGGTGTTCTGGCCTCCCTGGGCCCCCGGTGACATTTTCTTTGGAACCCCGTCACATGTGAACTTCGGGGAGACTGGTGGAGCCGAGGCGCCTAAAGCTGGTGAGGATATTTTTTTTAAGTCGTAAGTCAAAAAGGGCCTCGAGCAGAAATGTCCTCACCTGCCGCAGAATCAAGCTCGGGCGTCTTCCCCCCGCCCAGGATGCCCGGGGAGGTTCTGGGGCCGCGCGCACATGGAGAGGCCGTGCACGAGTGCGTGGGCGCGTGAGCGCGTGTGCGCCTCGATGAACGCATGTGGGTGTGTGAGTGTGAACCCGTGTGGGTGTGCGTACGAGAGTGCGTGAGAGTGTTTGGGCCTCAAGGTGTCTGTTGGCAGATCTGTAGTCCCACCTGGGGGTGAAAGAGAGGCCAGGGCCCCTCTGCACCCTGAGGAAACGCTGTTGGTCCCCTCTGCACCCTGGCCCGTGTGACACCCTCGCCTGGGAATGTCCTAAGGTGTATGAGCTAAGCAGGACAGCTGTGGTCGTGGTTACGTTTACATTCAAGCCGGAGACAAGACAGCGTCACGGGGAGCATTCACACCAGGTCAGAGTTGGATACTCCGGGGTTCGAAGCCCAGCTATCCCACTCCCTCGTCCGTGTGGCCGTGGGTAAGTCACTTGCCCCCCGGCAGGTGAGACTAGGCGAAGGACCTATGCAATCGCATGGCACTCCGCTGCGCGTCAGAGACACATGGAATGAGCAAGACAGACATTTCTTACCTTCTCTCGCGGAAAAATACTGGGGGGGAGGGGCCAGCGAGGGCGGCCATGTCACGTGACCGCAGAGAGCACCGTTCACAGCGGAAAGTGTGAGTGGCGCCCCCTGGAGCTGAGCGACCAGGGCTGAGAGGTGACCCCGCGATGTCACCGGCACCGCAGGCGGCTCGTGTCTTTCTGCGCCACGGTCCTCACGGCGGGCTGTCCCCATGATCACAGGCGGCCGCTGGAGCCCCAACCATCCTGCCGGGGAAGGGGGAGGAGAGAAAGCAGGGCAAGAGCTCCTCTGGTGCTCCACCTGCTCGTTGCTGCTTAGATCTGTCTTCTTTAACATTCCTACCTGCCCGGCGTCTTGCAGACTAATTTCTTTTTGACTCAGAAGAATCCTGCTTCCAGCCACACGGGGGACTTTCACCAGACAGTAGAGAGAAAGTGGTTATTTTATTGGTTCTTCCTCGGTTAAGTACTGACTCGTGGGTCATGGGGCGCCGGGGCGGCTCGGTCGGTTGAGCGTCCGACTTCGGCTCAGGTCACGATCTCGCGGTTCGTGAGCTCGAGTCCCGCATCGGGCTCTGTGCTGATGGCTGGGAGCCTGGAGCCCGTTTCGGATTCTGTGTCTCCCTCTCTCTCTGCCCCTCCCCTGCTCGTGCTCTGTCTCTTTCAAAAATAAACATTAAAAAAAGAGAGAGAGAGAGAGAGACAGAAGGCCCAGGTTCTCGTCTCCACTTTGACCCTAGTTGGCTACGTGACCTTGGGCAACACACCGTTGATCCTCTGGCTCCCACCACACCTTCCCTCCCCGCGTCCATCTAGCTCATGCCCGATGACTTCCAGGTCCTGGCGCATGCCTGGAAAGTTTGGTTCCGCGACTGTCCACCCCCTTGGTGTGGCCGGGATGGGACAAAGAGAATGAAGCATCCTCCTTCTGCCTTCTCTGTCAGCACACAGTGTGCTCGAAGGCTTGCAGCCAGTTAGCATCGGACAGGTTTGCATTTGCCTGCGGACGCCACCCTTATCAGCGGGGTCACCTTTGGCGAGTCTGTTCGATTCCTCTGAACCTCAGTTTCCTCCTCTGTCACGGGAGGCGAACAAAATTCTTGCCTTGTGGAGCTCTGGGAGCATGGAACGCGTAAAATGCTTAGTACACGACAAGAACGTGTGAAATGATAGCTCTGAGTGTTAGAGAGCATCTCCGCTCCCCGCCAGGAGCACGTGTGGCTGCCAGATCCTCAGCCTGCGAACAGCCGTGAGGAAGAAGGTGCTCCCCTCGCTGGCTAACAGGATGCTGGAAAGTGTGAGCAGCTGCTGTAGCCGGTAGGCTCTGAGGCTTCTCGGATCCCATCAGACAAGGGATGGGGAGTAACCAATTCCTGAGCTGGAACATGAAGCCTGCGTGCCCCAAATGTCCCCAAATGCTTTAAACTACATAAAGGCGTGTCTATTACAGAAAAATTTCCAATGTTTAAAAAACTACGGGACTTGTCAGAGCCTTTAATATGCTAATGATATTTCTAAATCTTCCATGGGGGGGGGGGGGTATCACATACAGTGTGCCCGGATGCATTTGCCTAACAACCCCTCTTTCTAATAGTAACAATAAGAACAATGACAGTAATAGCAATACAATGTGTTAGGTCTTATGCCAAATGGTACACGTTGTGTAACAGTCAGCTAATATTGGGATAATGCTGCAGAATGAACATCCCCCCCCCCAAATCTCCCCAGCATACACAAATAACATCCTTTCTCAGTCGTTGGCCTGTGATTCGCTCATATGCCTCTGCTTCTGGCTGTGGGTCGATTCGATGCTGCTCTATAGTGTCTAGAACTCTGGGACCCCAGTTAAAGCCTCATCAACCACCCAGGGATTGCTCTTCTCATGGCTCCGGAACGATATATAAGCACATTGAAAGTCTCCGATGGAATACGTGTTACATCTACTCCCATCCAGTGGCCAAAGTAAGCCACGTGGCCAAGCCGACAGTCAATGGAATGGGCACGTATATCCCCGAGGCAGAAAGCCACAGCAAGGGTGGAGAAGAAAGGATTCCAAGCAAATAATACAGTTGCTAGCTACTGCCTCTGTGCCCTCCCTCATTTATTTCTCACGACAGCTGTGCGCAGTATTTATATCATTGGACAGGTTAAAAAAAAAAATCAAGACGAGCATCCATTGGACAAGGGGGAATAAAGACAAAAACTAAAGCTCAAAGGTTAAGCGAGTCGCTGGAGGTCATAGTCAGAGGTGGGACTTGAACTCTGTGAGTCCCGACCCCGGCTCTTAAACTTGGGGCTAGCTATGGAAGTCCCATCTGACCTCGATGTTCCTTCGCCTCACGTTCCCCGTGGTACCTTCTGCCACGTTCACACACATGTATTTTCGACGCAGTGACATGTTTTACGACGCTTTGGCCCAGAAGCTCACCTCTAAGCCCGCCGCATTTATGTAAATACTTATATTATAAATATTACATGAGCCCTGTTCTTAATTTACTGCAAAACCCAAGGTTGTCATCTTTAGAACTTGGTCTCCCGCGGGGAGAAAGCGCACTCGGCGATGAAACCAGGAAATGTGAATTTATGGATGCAGTAGATACCGCGGGGAGTTCACCCCTATGCTCCGAGCACGCATCCTTCCTATGCACCTTGATGGATTCCTGGTGCCAATGTTTGCAACTGCACCTGAGAGGTGCTCTTGGCCTTAGCTCCCGGGGTAGACCAGCAGTCCTGGGGAGCTGGCGCCTCCCGCAGTAGCCCTGGAGTCACGGGCAGTGACAGACCGGATTTGGACGATACAGACTCCAGCTTTTGTCCCCCGGGTGGAGAACCCCACAGCGTGTTCTGTATTGTCTCTCAGAGGTCCCCAGCGGGGCTGAGCCTCAGTTTCCTCCAGCAGTAACCTGCTCACAAACACATTCTGGTTTTTCTTTTGATTTTTTAAAATGTTTATTTATTTTTGAGAGACAGAGAGAGAGAGGGGGTGAGAGCAGGGGAGGAGCAGAGGGGAGAGGGGGACACAGACTCCGAAGCAGGCTCCAGGCTCCGAGCTGCCGGCCCAGAGCCCGACATGGGGCTCGAACCCACAAACCATGAGATCCTGACCTGAGCTGAAGTCGGAGGCTCCACCGACCGGGCCACCCGGCCGCCCCCGTCACATTCTGTGCGGGCTGCTCTCCTTCAAATTCCTCTGCACCCTTCCGGGTGCTTACTGGGACCACCTCCAGAAGCAGAACAAAACAAAAGAAAAGTTACAGGCACCCAGATTCTCCTCTGTTTCTAGGGGAATCGCTACCTAAGACCATAGAATATTAGTAACAAGAAAAAATAGTTGTCATTCTTTACCTACTCGGTAACTACTTGCATTTTTTGACACATTTATTATGAAAGATGTTCGTCTTTTCAGGGAGGGATCACAGAGGCTCTGATACAGGCAACGGATGCTCCCAAGCGCAAAATGCACATTGACGCCCGGTGCACCTTCCAGAACTCTGTGGGCCCCAGGTGGATGCATTGGACACGGAGGCAGGGAGAGGCGAAGCCACGCGTGAGCCAACCTCCGGGCGACAGAGCCCAGAGCCCCAGCTCTGCAGAAAGCCGGTGGGAACGAAATGCTGAGCTCGTGCTCCTTTGGTCTCTGGCTTAGCTGAGTCTGGGAACATCATCCTTCAAAGCTCCAAAAAACTAGACTAAGCAAAACCCAGGCAAGGACCCGCTGTCGGAAATCCCTCATTCTGTGACGGGGAGGGCGCTCGTGATTGTTTAGGTTGCTTATCTGCTGGCCCCGTGTTCACCTCTTCCTCAGTCCCTGACGCCTTGCTTTCCACGGCGTCACCGGTCACTTCAAAGGCTTCTCCACCCTTCGAAGGGACCCGGGGTTGGGGGGCGAGGGGGGGCGCGGCAGGAGGTGGGAGCAAGCAGGGCTCCAGCCTCTGGCTCTTGGCAAGGAAGGAGGGCTGTTGCAGGGGCCAGAATTTCCCCAGCTAACAAGGATGAGCCCCGCACGCACCAGCCTCCAGGCCTCCCTCTCCTCGGCGTGGATCCCCGCACCCCACATCCGTTACCCTGGTTTGGCAGTTTGATAACAAGGGGGCGAACGGGCTTTGAGAGCAGCCAGCCAGGCTTGAACTGGAATCCAGGGCTTAGTAGAGCATGTCTCTACTTCGCTAGGCCTGACTTTGCCCATTTGTAAAGTGGAAAAAAAAAAAAAATCACTCTCTTTCCAACCAGGATGTTTTAAGGAGCAAATGGGAAAAGGGAGAATCAAGCGCCCAGGAGCACAGAGCACATAGTAGGGGCTGCACGACTGCAAACCTCCGGCTGCTCCTGTTACGAACGCGTAACCTTGGCCGATTTCCCTCGCTGACCTTGATCCCGTTTTTATGTTTTCCTCTCCTTTCTTTGCAAACCAGGGTAGGTAATTGATCCAGCTCCCTCCCAAATCCTTCCTCACTTGGAATATTCTCCTGGGGTCTTCCCAGAGTGCTGCCACCCCCGGCATGATCCCCGTGGCCCCTACGTGAGGCAGTGAGATCTTTCTTTATGAAAAAGACCGCCCCGCACGAAACCAGTGGAAGCGTTTTAGATGCTCAGTTCACCCCAAACAATATCCTTCTTTTGAGGCTGCGTCGTAAATATCTTACTGGCTGATCCTCAGCTAGGAAATTGTCTCCAGAGCCGAGAGACTGCTTTCCGCCCCCTTATTTATGGGGAAGACTTTTAAAGATCCCACTCTTTGGGTCTGCAAAGCCCATTATTGACATGGCAGTTGGGCAGGTTTGCCCGGAGTCACCCTGTCGTTCAATGGCTCAGTGTCCCCATCTGGAATTAGGGCATGACTGCTGTTACTAATTATGTGATACTGAATACTTCCTAATACCATTAGTAAAAATGCTGCAACTAACAACCCATCCCAATTGCTGATGTTCCAGGCACCACGCTGGGCGTTTTGCCTCGTTCCTGTCTCCCACGACCAACCCCATGAGATGTGGGTCATTGTGCTCATCGCCATTACTCAGCCGAGGAAACTGAGGTACAGACGGGTTACATAAACCTAATCAAGGTTATAAGGTAGTAGGAGGCGGAGCCAGGATTGTTTTTCTTTTCAGTTTATTTCCTTACTTCTCTGAGAGAGATAGGGAGCGAGCAGGGGAGGGGCAGAGAGAGAGGGAGAGAGAATTCCCAAGCAGGCTCCACGCTGTCAAGCGCAGGGCCCGACGCGGGGCTCGGACTCACAAACGGTGAGATCGTGACCTGGGCTGAAACCCAGGGTCCGACGCTGAACCGACTGAGCCGCCCGGGCGCCCCTGAGCCAGGATCTGGACTCAAGTCAAGAAGAACTCGAAACTTTCATCATCCCCACCACCCACCCCTCATAGCTGTTCCCATATTGATAGAGAATCCAGTGAGAAACAACCCATCGAGCAAGATAGGCGCACGTGGGAGGGCCTGGGGTTTGTCTTTTCCTCCTATTATTTTTTTTGTAAGATCAGATTACCCTGGTGACTAGCAGCCCCCGCAGCCCAAACAGGCGGTGACCGGGATTCAATGCGCGTTATCGTCGGCTCCACCCGAGGGCTCATAATGCAGCGTCTGTGCCTTTCTGTGACCTTCCGATCCCTGGGAGCTCTGTGCCAGCTCATTCCCCTGTGAAAACAGAGGAGCCAAACCGGGTTTCAAGCAGCCGTCTTCATTATCTAGAGGCAAGGAAAAGCTTTTGGTAGCCCTCTTGGGACCTGGCCTGGGTTGGCCGTCCCTCTGTGAAAGACCCCGGGGTGAGCAACGGGGGAGTTAAGTCTCCCCCCTGCCCCCTGCCCAGTGCATGGTGGGCTCCATCTTGGATCCAGTGCTGACGTGTCCCCAAGACCCTCTGGAAAGCTCCAGGCTGGCCCCCGGACGAACCAGCTGACAAAACCTCGGACATCCGGCTGGAAAGAGCTCCCCAGAGCCCCTGCTGGGTAGATCCAATCTCTTGGGCTCTTGGGCTGGTCAGTAAAGTCTTGGGGCCGGGAGCTGATGCCTTCATCGGTCTCTCCTGCAAGGAAGACATGGCAAATGGGTGGTCTTACAGCCAGAAGTCTCCAGTAGACCTTGCCAGGGGTGCCTCTTCCCAACCATCGAATCTCAACCCAGTTGCGCCCTCCTCCGAGAAGCCTTCCCTGACCGCCGTGACCTAGAGTAGGCTCGGCCACAACACCCAACTGAGTTCCTTCTCGCTAGCAGAAATTACCTTCTGCATCGAGCTGTTGGATGGCCCCCTCGCGAGAATATAAGCCACAAGCGGGCAGGGTCTTTTTCTGCCTCGTTTTCGTCTGCGTTTCCAGAATCTAGACCAACGCTTGGCTTGTAAACAAAACTTGTTGGATGAAGGAGCGAATTCCACAGAGGAATAACTGACCGGACGACAGATGGAGGACGAACACCTGTTTCTGTTCCACGTTCGAGAATGTTCCACGTTCGAGGAGAGGGCGGCCTGGTGAAGACAAAGCCAAATAGACAAGCCAGCAGTCCTGTGGGCTTCCAGAACTCTGCCTGCTTCCTGCCACCCACCCCTGGCCCCTTCCTCTGTGCCTGCTGGCCAGGCCCTTAGCCCCTGGCGAGAAGGTGCCCTGTGTCATTTGGCTTTTTATCCCCAAGGTCTCATAGGTCCGGGCTCCTCACGGGGAGAGAGCAGGCTGGGGCAACAGACCCTCTGGCTTTAAATTTGTTTTAGGTTTATTTATTTTGAGAGAGACAGAGACAGTGCGAGTGGCAGAGGGGCAGAGAGGAGTAGGGAGAGAGAATCCCAAGCAGGTTCCCCACTGTCAGCACAGAGCCTGACACGGGGCTCGAACTCACGAACCGTGAGGTCGTGACCTGAGCCGAAACCAAGTGTCAGACGCTCAACCATCAGAGTCACCCAGGTGCCCCGACTCTCTGGGTTTAAGTCCCGCATCCTTGGGGCGCCTGGGTGGCTCGGTCGGTGAAGCATCCGACTTGGGCTCAGGTCGTGATCTCAGTTTGTGAGTTCGAGCCCCACATCGGGCTCCGTGCTGACAGCTCAGAGCCTGGATGCTGTTTGGGATTCTGTGTCTCCTTCTCTCTCTGCCCCTCCCACACTCACCCCTCTGTCTCTCTGTCTCTCAGAAATGAATAAATGTTAAAAAAAAATTTTAGGGGTGCCTGGGTGACTCAGTTGGTTGAGCATCCGACTTTGGCTCGGGTCATGATCTCGCGGTTCGTGGGTTCGGGCGCCGCGTTGGGCTCTGTGCTGACAGCTCAGAGCCTGGAGCCTTCCTCAGATTCTGTGTCCCCTGCTCTCTCTGCCCCTCCCCCACTCATGCTCTGTCTCACTCTGTCCCTCCAAAGTAAATAAATGTAAAAAAAAAAAAAACTTTTTAAATTTTTAATATAAATTTAAAAAAACCTCGTCCTCATGTGTGATTTCAGACAACTCACTTGTGTCCTCTGAACCTCAGCATCCTCATCAGTAAACATGAATTATAACAGAACTTTCTTCATAGAACAGTGCGAGGATTAAATGAGACAGCTGTGCATAGTCTAGGCAGAGCCTGACAATTATAATACGAATTATTATTACCGCCAACCGTTTTAACATCTTAAATGTATTATCGCTAAGTGTCTTAATATGTATAAAGATTATGCAAATGCTTTAAATATATTATTTTGAAACGTTTGAATGTTCTAGATGTATTCTTACAGTTAAGTATTTTAATGCTTTAAAGATATTGTCATGGATGGCTTTTGTGTTTAAAATGTATGGCTGGGAACTTTCAATTTTAAACGTATTGTTCTCAAAGATTTGCTGAATAAATACATCGTTCAAAATAGACGCTTTTCTCTCTCTCTGTCTCGTTCTCACCGCTCCCCATCTACCCCTGAAGACGGAGCACTTGAACTCTGGAACTTGGACTCCAGTGGCTCTATTTCTGTTTCTATTCTCAAACACGCTCCTTTCCTTGTAGACAGTCTACAGTGAGCATCCATACGACAGGGCAGCACCGAGAAGCCCTTTGAAGTCAGACAGACCAGGGTTCGAATCCTGACCTCCTGCTACCTGCCTCTCTAAGCCTCTGTTTGCAAAATGAGACCCGGCCAACCCAGCCCCCTCATAGGTCCACGAGGAGAGCTAAACGTGAGAGGGTATAGGAGGTTTATCAAGGAGGCATCTGTTTCTTTGCCTGTTTTAAAAAGGAAGAATTCTTTATTTGGTAACTTTGTTTTTAATTCCAGCGTAACGGGCATACGGTGTGACATCAGTTTCAGGAAGGCAGCACATATTTCTTGAGCACCTACTATGTGCCAGGGACCGGGGACAGCTCAGTGAGCCGAGGAACAGAGTCTTGCCCTCGTGGGGCCTCTGCGCGGCCAGCTGCACCTTTTCCTGCCTGAGAACTTGACTCCATTCCCCCCGCAAGCCCTCTGCCTTCTCCCACGTGCTTCGACGCCGAGCGGCAGACATTTACAGAGCGTGCGAAGCCGAGGGTGCTGGGCACATCCCCCGAGAAAGGCACAACCTGGGATGCTGAGTGGTTGAGAGTGGAGTCCGTGTTCTAGTGGATGCTGTGCTGGAATGTCCAGACTCCCCCTTAGGGCAGAAGGCTACGTTCCCCCGCCTGCCGGGAGCGCGGCCGGCTGATGGCCCGTAGCTGCCAGCCTCGTCGGGACGGCCCCTGTCGCAACCCCCTGGAATTCTCTCCTGGACCGTTCCAGAAGATGATTTTTGGATCACTCACTTCAGGGTTACCTCAGCCCTGCCCCACCCCCCCCCAGGGGTCCTTATCACACTATATTTTCCTCTCTTGGTTTAGTTAAATGTCTCCCCCGCTGACCTATGAAGATCTACACGATGGAGCTTTCCGGAAGAATGTCCTTCAGACAGCAGACACTGCCTATGAATGTATTCAGCCTCGTTCTCCGACTGGCTGAAAAAAGCTTGGCCGAGGCTTGCGAAATGGGCTACAGGAAGCATGACAGAGGTCGGAGGGGATTCCAGAACTCTCCTTGACAGGACTGGGCAGGGTTACCCGGTGGGTAATCAATGGTAACAATGGCTGATGTTTGTAAACACTTTCTCGCGCATGCTTTCTATCCGTCCTCAGTATCATTACTGTCAGTAGTCATTGTTGGGCATCTCGCTTGCGAGTTCATGCTGTGCACCAGCCCCCGAGGCTGGCGGTTGACCTACAGGATCACGGGGATCGCCTATGACATTGGGAGGCAGCCGTCGCTTATTTTCTTTCATAGGTGAGCGCCCTGAGTCTCTCTCCAAGAGAGTGACTGGCTTAAGGTTGCACGGCCAGCAGGGGTGGGGCCGGGACTCCAACCCACTGGGGTTTAGAGTCCGCTTGGCTCGAAAACCCTCGATCGGAAGCATCAGAGTAGAATTACGCTTGCATTCTGACAAGCCCGGCCAAGAAAGGAGACCGACTTATGCCCACTTCACAGCGCGGAAGCCGGAGGTGCAGACGGTACATAGAATAGTCACAGGAAGTAACTAGGATGGCCACACGGAGGGCACAAAGACCCGCTAAGCTCCCGAAAGAGGGGGTTCCTGCTAACGCAGGAAAAGGGAGCGAGGTTCCGAAAGCAGCAGGCCCGAGGGACGCTCGCTCTCCCCGCGATGTCTGGTTGTGTCCGGGCGACGCGCTTGGCACTGAGCAGGCGCCGGATGGCCGGGAGCCGAAGCGGACTCCACGGACGCCCGCAAGGAGGGCTGCTGACACGTGTGATGTTTCACGCGGGATCCCTCGTCCGCGCGATGGACGTGAGGCAGCGAGGCTGAGCCCGGGGTCCCCGCGAAACCGGCACCCCTGGGAGACGCACCCCGCGTCCCACAGCCCCCTCCGCGCCCGGATGTTGGAGCCAGATCTCCCAAGCCCCCCCGGTCCCCAACCCCATCTGTCTGGCCCTTCCCCCCTCCTCCCCCAGCAACTGAGCTGGCCCTGGAAACTTATCCAGACTTATCCAGTGTTTCCCGCCCCGCAGTAAGTACCTAACACCGCCTGCACTCACCCTGCCCGCCCGCCCCCCGGCCCCGTGCACCTTGGCTACAATATCTCCTCCTCATAAATCACACAGCCATATTAACTGTCTCTCAATCAATCTCTTCCAGGTGTTGGCTTAGACAGTCTCTCAAGGAGAAAACGTCTCTCCCCTCGAGGCTTAGGCGCTAAGAGCCCCGTCGTCTGGGAACGGTTTAAAGCCAGATAGCTTCCCTTCCTTCTCAGGGTCTCCAGGCTCAGGCTGGAGACCCCCAGGATCCACAGACTGCAGACGGCTTCAAGAAACCCAGGAGAGGGTCAGATGTACCCCGGAGCGTGAGGCTGGTCTTTCTCAACGCGCGAAGGCTGGGTAAATCTGGACCATTTGAGGTTTTTCCGCCAGCAGATATTCCGCATGGGGGATCTGAACCCCGAAGCCCCGGGCTCGAAGCCGAAAGCGTGGTCTTCCCAGGACAGTTGTTAATATTGGCGGGGGGCCTGGGTGGCTCAGCCGGTTGAGCGTCGGACTTCGGCTCGGGTCATGATCTCGCGGTCGGTGGGTTCGAGCCCCGCGTCGGGCTCTGTGCGGACCGCTCGGAGCCCGGAGCCTGCTTCGGATGCCGTGTCTCCCTCTCTCTCTCTGCCTCCCTCTCACTCGTGCTCTGTCTCTCTCTGGCTCTCAAAAATAAACATTAAAAAACCCACAACTGTTAACATCGGTTCGTTTTAGAGACTTGTCATCCCACACTGCCTGCACACCCCCCCACCTTTGGGCACACTGGTGGGCGTGGCAGAGATAATGCTGGATGTTCGTAAGATTCCCCGTCGACCCCATTATAAACCCTGGTTATTTCGTCTGTCGAAGACATACGGCCCGATCCTGGCCCAGGAGAGAGGGACAGAAATATACCCACAACTTCCAGGTTCAGCCATGAGACTCCCTGTACATCTCGAATCTTCTTCTGCTCTTTCCACGATGATCTAGGGCGCCCCGTGCATAAGACAGAAGGAGCCCGGAGCCCTGAGTCACCACCTGGAGAACGGTCCAAACAGCTGCCCAGCGCACACGAGCCTGTGATGACAGCGAGTGTGACAAGCGACTGAGTTCCAAGGATGTGTCACTCCAGCATCACCTGGCCTACCCTGACTAATACAACTAGGTTCCAAAAAGTCTACCGGCTTGCGAGATACGACGGCGGCCTGCTTACGTGTCACCTTCTGTGACCGACTTCGCTTGTAAATGCCGCAGAGGCCGTGCTGAGCAGCAAACCTGGTGGCAGGGACCATCCGCCGTGGGGATTATACCTAGATGGCTGGAAATCAGCGTATCCCAATTGGGCTTTCAATTCCGGCAAGGCCTCATACAGCCATGATGAAGCACGTGGCTGCCGAAGTCAGGCCAGCGGGGGTCGGACTTTGACTTAATCCCATCCCGCTGTGTGGACTTGGTCAAGGAACATCACCGTCTCATCTGTAAATAGGGATAAGACTTGTAGCAGACGCTGGTGGCCGTGTTGCGGTCACTGTGGTTCCTCGGCGGCCAGACGTGGCCTCGTCAATAGAGAGCCGTCTCACCCAAGGTCACAACCCGCATCCAATGATGGGTGGATGACGAGGCGTAAAGACCTGATGCCCGTGACACGGCTCGAGACAGCTCCGAAGGGTCATCCCAGCTTCGGATGTTGTGGGGGGGGGCAGAGACTCTTAGGTGACCCCCCCGATGATCCCCGCCTCTTGTGTCTTGCGCCCTTGTATAGTGCCCTCCCCGGGAACGTGGGTAGAAGCCGTAACTTGCCTCTAACAGATGAACACGGCAAAGGTGAGGGAGCGTCGCTTCTGCGGCTCTGTCGTGTAAGACTTCACTGTCAGTCTTGCCGTCACACTCTGTCCCTTGCTGACTGTGATGAAGCCAGGGGCCAGCCGCGGGGCCAAGAACCAGAGTGACTTCCTGCCAACAGCCAACAAGAAACCACTGTCATCTGTCCCACAACCTGTACGAAACGGAATTCTGCCAACAGCCATACGGGCTTAGAAATAGACCCTTTGGGGGCGCCTGGGTGGCGCAGTCGGTTAAGCGTCCGACTTCAGCCGGGTCACGATCTCGCGGTCCGTGAGTTCGAGCCCCGCGTCGGGCTCTGGGCTGATGGCTCGGAGCCTGGAGCCTGTTTCCAATTTTGTGTCTCCCCCTCTCTCTGCCCCTCCCCCACTCGTGCACTGTCTCTCTCTCTCTCTCTCTCTCTCTGCCAAAAATAAACAAACATATAGAAACATTTTTATTTTAAGAGGCTTCATCTCTGTCCATTTTGCTGCCTTTCCTTCCCTTCCGCAAGTGTCGATCCCAAGAGCACTCCCTAAAAAACCCCCAGCCCCCTAAATTCCGTCCCAGGGTCTGCTCCTCAGAGAACCCAACCTGGGACGCGCATCGGATACTCCCCCACCCCCAGCCACGGGAGGGGTAATTGACTGAGGGTCCCAGGGGCTATACTTTGCAATCCATCACCAAGTTTGGGCCACACTTCCCTTGGGCCGCTTCTAGCTAAGGACTCAGCACAGCAGGGATACTAAGATGGGCGTGTTCCCGGGAGACCTGGGATTTCTCTGATGGATGACTTTGGCACAAGGACTTGCCATTGGCCTTGCTGAACCTTCCTTAGAACTGCACTGCAGTCTGGGACTCTTCCTACCAAACCAAGTAGCCTCCCTCCCTTCCTTCCTTCCTTCCTTCCTTCCTTCCTTCCCTCCATTCTCCTCCCTTGCTCCATTCCCTTCTTCCTTCCTTCCCTCCCTCCCTCCTTCCTTCCTGCCTCCTTCCCTCCCTCCCTCCTTCTTTCCTTCCTTCCTTCCTTCCTGCTTCCTTCCTTCCCTCTTCCCTCCTTCCTCCCCTCCCTCCCTTCCTCCCTTCTTTCCTCCCTCGCTCCTTTCTGTCCCTCCCTTCCCCCCCTCCCTTCCTCCCTCCCCTCCTTCCCTCCCTCCCCCTACTCCCTCACAGGGGACAGACCTGAATCAGATCCAGTGACCCTTCAGCTCCTCCATCTCCCTCCCCATTTGCCCTCCAAGATGTTTCCCTCAATAAGCCTCTTGAAGGTTCTGTCTCATCTTAGTGTCTTCCCAAAGGATCCAGACAAGCGCAGATGAGCTTAGTGCAGAATTTGCATTCAACAAATAGTGGTCATAGCTGTTGCTGTTGTATCCCACTCAACATTTACTCCTTGTGTCTAGCACAGTGCCTGGCACAAAGTAATACTTCATAAATATTTTTTTAATGAATGACTGGATGGATGGATGGATGGATGGATGGATGGATGGATAAGTGGATGGATATGTGGATGGATGAATGTGTGGATGGATGGGTGGATGATGGATGGATGGGTGGATGGATGATGGATGGACAGAGGGACGGATAAATGGATGGTTGGATGGATGGATGGATGGATGGATAGATGTATGTGTGGATGGATAGGTGGATGGATAGGTGGATGGATGGATGGATGGATGGATGACAGAAGGATTGGTGGACAGGTAGGTGGATGGACAGACGGACGGATGAATCAATGTATGACAACACTTCCTTCTTTGCCAACTGATGCCTTTAAAGCCAGGTCTGAAGTTTCTCAAACCCTAGCCCACAGGCCTAAGCTAATATACTTGCTTGTTTTAGGACTTTTTATTTCCTTTATGTCAATAGCAACAAGAAATCTGAGGCCTCCCTGACTTCTTCCCTAATGTGCCTGACATCTCTGTAAATGGGAAGTGGAGTGAAAACGTACATTTCATGAATGTTCCCGTCATCCACTGAGACCTCCCTATGGAATCACAAACAGGAGTGCCAGACTGGGAGATCCTAGGTTCCCATTTGGACCAGTGAGGCAAACACTCCTGCCTTCAGCTCTGCCAGTGACTTGCTGTGTGACCTTGCACCAGCCCCTTCCCTCTCTGAGCTTCAGTTTCGTCATCTGTCCAAGACGGGGATTGAATGAGATGGTCTCTGGACCTCCCATCCTCCTTGTCATGTTCTGTCATTTAGGATGTGCTCAGCTACAAGTAAGAGTCAAGTAAACCATAGCAATATTGAAATATATCCTACATTAATAAGTCACTTAACCAAAGTGACGCTTTGTGCACCTCCTCAACCAGTTTATCCATGTGCAGACTTTTTCAATCCTTTCTCCTCACTATATTTAACAGGCTGGCTTCCAATCTTGTCCTCGTTGTCTCATGGTCCCCTGAGCGCTGCCAGAGCACCGAATATCGCACTTCACTCCAGTGTCCAAACCCAGGAGAAAGGGGTCAACCGAAAGGTATTCCCTTTTAACAAAAAGGAGAACTTTTCCTAGAAACCGCCCCCCTCCAACGTGATTCCTCCTGATTTGCTGGCCATGAATCACAGGGACCCTTCTGGCTGCTAGCAAGTACTTGACCAAAAAAAAAAAAAAAGAATGCGATCGCCATGGGCATATTGCTGCCTTGATCAGGGCAAGGCGGAAAGGATACGTCTTTGAGGGAAGGGACTGATGAGATCTGTCCCAGAGGCCTCAAAGGTGGGCACCCGATCTCAGAGAGACACGACAGCCGTGCATGAAACAATTCGTGGCCACCTGTCTTTGCACGTATCAAAAACAACAACAACAACAACAACAGGGCAAAAACAGAGCTCCCGAGCGCTGACGGGGTCCGGATATTTGGGCTGCAGCTAGAGGAGTGCAGAGGCCAGAGGAATCAGGGGTGGGAAGGGAACAAGCATGAAGACAAAGGAGATCCTGATGCCTTGCTTTCTCCGGCGGGGCTGCGTGCCCTCTGTCCGTGCCCACCTTCGCATGTACCCTACCGAAACCCCCCACGCCCCTCCTCGCTGCAGCCGGAGCGAGCTTGTCACCGCTCGACACAGGACCTGGCGTGTGATAGGTGTGCAACAAATGGGAAATAATGGAGCGCGTGCACGTCGGAGGGCTCCCCAGGGAGTCCCCCGCCCGCCCGGCCCTCCTGCTCCAAGCCCCTTCCCCTCTCCCTTCTCCAGCGCAGGTGGGGACCTCCAGCCCCTCGTGGTGGGACAGCCTCCAGGGCCGGCCCCTCCATTCTCCCCCACGCCGCCCGGAGACACGGAACGGCTTTGATCACTAACAGGAGACTTCTGGGAAGAAAGAGAGAGGGAGCGAGAAATCTGGTGCTTTAAGCTCCCTGGACAGGACCCTTATTAATGAAACGAGCGGCTGTCAGCCTCCCCTCCAATCAGCTGTCCATTGCTGGGGGGCACACGTGGAGGCTCGGGGCAGCCCCAAAGCCGGGGCGGGGGGGGGGGGGGTGGGTAGCTGTGGCAGGGGAGGGCGCAAGAAGCCGCTGCCTCCAGATATTAAATGCATAAAAAAGCCCAGGCCTCGGCTGAGAAAGGTCTGGTGCCCCGAGCCATGTCTGACCCCACTGATTTTCACTGACTGTATCCCCAATGTTCTCCTGTTTGCCTACAGCAGTTAAGGTTTACTTATAAAATCATGAATAAGTTCTCCTTGCTCAGAAAAAAATTAGCCTTGCAGATAAAGGCACAAGGACCCCCTTCCCCTCCTGTCTTGGCCCCTTCAGCGTCTCCCAGGAACTAACCACTGACAGCACTGTGGGGGGTGGGTGTATCTTTCCAGAACCCGTTTCATGCTTGACACGCACATGTACCTCCCGCGTTAGGTAGTCGTATTTTGCGTAGCTATTGGTATGTAGACTTTTCCCGGGGGGAAGTGGGGGGGGGGGGGTTGGTTGGTTTTGTTTCCAAATGGCATCTCCTCGAATCTCTGATTCGGCAAGTGGCTTCTTCCATTCGATGATGTGTCTGGGGGGGTCTTGCCGTGTAGGTGCACACAGATCAACCTGTTTTTTTTCATAACGACATAGCATTCCTAAAAGTAGATACAACCGAGTTTATTCCACTCTGGCTGCATATTAAAACGCCAAAGTGGGGGCACCTGGGTGGCTCAGTCGGTTAAGCGTCCGACTTCGGCTCAGGTCATGGTCTCGCGGTCCGTGGGTTCGAGCCCCGCGCCGGGCTCTGTGCTGACAGCTCAGAGCCTGGAGCCTGCTTCCCATTCTGTGTTTCCCTCTCTCTGCTCCTCCCTGACTTGGACTCTCTCTCTCTCAAAAATAAAATAATAAACATTAAAAAAATAAAAAACAAACAAACAAAACACCAAAGTATAGGTGTGTAGGAAGGTCCCTTTTAAAATAGGGATGCCTGGGTCCCCCCCCCCCCCCCCCCGCAAACAAACCTAATGAGAACTCTGAGGGCAGGGTCTAGGCAGCAGATGTTACAACTCTGAATGATTATAGCTTGCAGCCAGGGTCAAGCCTTATTCATGGAGTCAGTCTCCTATTAATGCATATTGTTTCCAAGTCTGTTCTGTTAAAGAAAAAAAAAACAAAAACAAAAAAACAAAAAAAGTCTGCCAAGCATTTCTTTGTACATTTCTTCTTTGTGCCTCTGCCCTGATATTTCTCTAGGGTGGGGGTCTACCTCCGACATTTCGGGGTTCATAAGTCCTTTTTTGTGGAGGGCTGTCCTGGGCACTATAGGATGTCCAGCAACATACACACACACACACACACACACACACGTCACGACAACCAGAAATGTCTCCAGAGGCAGGTAAAGGGGATTAAGTGATACAAACTTCCGAGTATAAAGTAACTAAGTCCTGGGGCTGTAGCTTACAGCACAGGGGATACAGTCCACGATAATGTAATGACTCCGCGTGGTGACAGATGGTTCCGACGCTTCCCGTGGGGGTCGCTCTGAAATGTACAAAAATATTGATCACTATGTTGCATGCCTCAAACTGATAGGATATTGTCTATCAGCTACACTTCAATTAAAAAAAAATGTCTCCGGACACGGCTGCATTCTGGGGAGCAAAATCACCCCAGGTTAGGAACAACTGCTTTGGGATAGGAACCCAGAAGGAGGGTGGTTGGATTAGAGGGGGCGCACCCTTTGGGGACTGATCCACAACCTCTCATTTTCTGGGACTATCCTTCCGGCAAACATTTTACTCCTTTGTCCCTGTGTCTGGATCTAGAAGTGGGGCCACAGCCCTGAGCACCTCCAATTTTCACGCTGCCACCTGTAGCCCCAAAGCTCAGGAACGCTGTCATGCCTGGGAATACACGTCAAGCTTCTAGAATCTAGACTCGAGAGCCTAAAGGTCTGGAGTAGAAATAAGGGTTTTGTTGTTTTTTTGTTGGGGGGTTTTATTTGTTTTTTTTTTTTTCTTTCCTTCCCTTTTAGTTAATTCTGCTGAGGGGAGGGGAGGATACTCCATCCTGCCCTCCCCCCACCTGAAATTTCCAGAGTCCTCTCAGTCTCCTTAAGGGCCCAATCGGCGTCCTGGGGGCTGCCTGAGTTTCACAAGCAATGAGCAGAGTGAACAAGAGGGAGAAAGACGTAAGCTGAAGTAGCTTCCCCGGGTCTGGGTGCAGGCGTGCTTGCGAATGTGCATCTGAAAGAAAATTAAATTCACAGGCTGGGAAGGAAGAGAAGGGGCGGGGGGGGAGGCCACAGGCCCAGCCAGTCATGTCTCTTTAAGCGAGATAAGCTGCCTGTCTCATCCATCTCATTGACACTATCAGCCTGTTGTCTAAAGTACTTACAGTTCCCTCCTCGAGAGAGGAGAAGCTTGACGTGGGGGTGTAGGGGGGAGGGGAACGGGAGGCACTTAGGACAGGGCGCCCTGGCTGGCCTGCTTCCCCAAAGAGCAGGGAGGGTGCGCAGAGGGAGGAGGTCTTCCCTCCCCTGGCCTGTTTTTAGATCGGCCCTGAGTGCCGGTGGGGGGGGGGGGGATGGTCCCGCCCCCGCCCCCTACCTGGGGCCCCATTCCCAGGGGAACCACTTGAAACCCAAGCTTGTTCTTCTCAAGTGGCTGGGGGAGAGTGTGAAGCACAGGAAAGAGAGTGAGAGGAAAAGGGAAAGGTCTGGGCTCCAACTGACCTCAGCCCTGCCCCGGGATCCTTTCAAAATCACCGTGCACCGTGAAACCGCCGCGGGGAGTCTCCCTGTCTCCGAGAGCAGGCAAGCAGACCCAGAGACGTTGACTAACTCACCTAGGGTCACACAGCCAGTCAGAGGCATCCATGGGACTTGAGCCTAGATGTCTCTCAAGCTCCCAAGCTGACTTCTTACCTCTTTAAACCAGGGTGTTCCTTGCCCTCTTTTGTTATGAGAGATCCTGTTGATGGAGGACCTGTTGGAATGACTGTACAGCCATTTATTCTTTATGCATTCAACAAATACTTTAAAAAAAAATTTTTAATGTTTCTTTATTTTTGAAAGAGAGAGAGAGAGAGAGAGAGAGCGCGTGAGCAGGGGAGGGGCAGAGAGAGAGGGAGACACAGCATCCGAAGCTGGCTCCGGGCTCTGAGCTGCCTGATGCGAGGCTGGAACTCACAAACCCTGAGACCGTGACCTGAGCCGAAGTCGGACCCTTCACTGACTGAGCCACCCAGGCGCCCCCACTACGTCATCTTTCCAGGAACCCAAGAGAAAACTCTCTCCTGGTTTTTAGCAAACATGGCGATCTGTTGGTCTCTTACAACCTCTCGGACTATTGTCCCAAACGATTCATTCTCTCCTCGTTTTGGCAGCTGGGAAGTTCAGAGCCACGTACGTTTCTACCAACTACACAGGATGTTCCAGCTCTGAGGGCTGAGATGCAAACTATCCCCAAAGGGGGTGGTGCAGGACGACGCTTTCTTACGTGATCCAGACAGTGTGTGGCCGGAACCCTGAGCCTCTGCACCTACCGGGTCAAGGGCAGGGTGGGAGGGGGTTGGGAGGGGGGTACGGGGGTTGCAGGATGAACTGAAGGCTCTTCATTCACGTGTCTGGGGGTAGTGCTGACAGGCTGGGGCTTCGACGTCTCTCCACGCGGGACCTCCCCTTGGGGGCTCTCCCGGTAGGCGGCTGTCCCTTCACAGAAGGCCGGCTGGGTTTCGAGAGTGAGTCTCCCGGGGGCAGGGGCAAGTAAGACAGAAACGGCACCCGCTTTTCATGACCTCGCCTTGGGAGGTTCTCCGACTGAGGAGGTCACTCCCCGTCCCCCACCCTTGGCCTGACCCGCTTTCAGCTCGGCCCTTGGTGCTGGGGACCATCACCCCCTCTCACACGGCGTTTGCCAGAAGGAAGCCACCACGAGGTCCAGCTCGCACTCAAGGGGGAGAAGCAGACTCCCCCTCTTGATGGGAGAAGCGCGAAGGTTCTAGAAGCCACCGGGGGACGCAGTTACTGCCGTGGCCACTTTGGGAAAACACAGCCTGCACACACGGGACCAGCTAGAGCTCACTGATGTGTGCTCGGGGTTCCGGCCTCTGTCCCCTCATTGATCGTCCTCCGCGGACCACGCGGAGGTTTGCAGTCCCAGATTCTTTGCACGACCGGGCGGGCTCGGAGACAGTAGTTGAAATGGCTCTGCTCTCTGAGTGTGTTTCACATGCCTGGCACCATGCAGATAGGTCCTTCCTTCTCCCCCTCCCGGTTTTCATTCACAGACAATCCTCCCATCTTTCTTTACCGCACAAGTAAAGACACAGGAAGCGGACGAAGGTCACCAGACCCCGCATCTCGGAGAAGTGGCAAAGGTGGGACTCCATCCCGGGCCGTCGGATTCAGCTCTGCCCCCGGTGGAGACCCACCCCCCTGCCCCCCACCCCAGCCACCCCGCACCTTCGTTCCCGGCCTTTGAGCCCCACTCAGCACCAAGCTCCTGCCCTTGAGGTTGTAACCTACAGGCTACGCCAGATTTAGCCCTCCCTTCCCCTCCGAATGTCTCCCCTGACCCCCCGAGCGTTCTTACGCGCAACTCTCTCTGAGAAATAACAAAGTCCTCGCTGACCCCTGCGTATACATCAAGATTAACATTCCCTCCAACTTAGATCAGCCAGCCTGTGGGAAGTCGGGGGATTTGGCAGAAAGTTTCTGAGCACCCACTTCCTGCCGGGCCCTGAGCTGACTCTCAGGAATCCAGACGCAAGGCCTGGAACGTCACACTGGGCTGAGATCCGTTCGAGGGCGGGGACCATGCCGCCGCGGCTTTGTCGCTGGGCACCCTGCGAGCGCCTAGCGCCCCAAGGGAGAAGGGGGAAGCGCTTGTCTGTCTGCGGTAGCAACGGAGCCTGGGGCGAGTGACCCCCTCTCTGAGCCTCCATTCGCTCACCTGTAAAATGTGGGTGAGACTGGTCCCGGCACTCCCCACAGGGCTGTGTCAGAAACCTCGTAACAAAGCAGGTTCTCCTACTTAGAAGGCTGGCTTCTAAGGGGCTCAAAGGCGAGTTCGGGGCCTGTGCCCCGTCATCCCGTAGAATGCCCAGCAGACAACCAGCCCTCAGTCCCCAGGCCTGGGGGTCGGCGGGTGCTCTCTGGGGCTTGATCTGACCTCAACCTCAGGGTGATGGCAAGCGGGAGGAGGAGCGTGGGTAAAAGTCATCGGGCCTCCGGTTCTCCCACCTCTGGAAACGGCAGCCTTGAGGGAATGGGATGCAAGCCGGGGACCTGATGCTTCCGGAATGAACAGAAATCTCCCGTGTTCTTTTCTTTTTTTTTTTTTTTTTTTTTTTTTCCCCCTAAACCCCTGATCCTTTAAGCCAAGCTCTTTGGCCAGTGCCTGCATCAATGGATCTGAACAGATGCAGCCAATGACCTTCTGAGGCTGCAGCCTCGCGGGCGGGTGCCCGGTCAGGGGGCGCCGGGTGGGAAGGCGGGCTGGCGGCCTTTTCAGCTCCGCAGACCCCGATGCTGCCCTGTCTCTGTCGGCCCGATCAGCGCCCACCTCCACTTCTCTCTTCCGCGTAGAATGCGGCTGGGGCGTCAGGAAGAAAGGAGAGCTTCACCATTCACTTCTTTTGCTAGCTCTTGGAAATATCAAGAATGCCTGGCCCTCAAGACAAACCCCAGCTCTCGGCCTAAAAAGCTAAGTCCAGATATGTTATATATTTATTCAAGGCAGCAATTGGCCAGGAAACGACTATAAAACACACATTTTGAATAAAAGAGGGAGATTTATGGTGCATTTGTGAATCTGAGTCATATCTCTCTGCCTCCCCCAGGCCAGGATCCCTTAATCACTAACATACCCCCAGCTTGTACACTCGGTGGGCACAGAATTGCTTCCTTCTGGTCCCGTCCCAGTTAAAGATGTGGTGGGGATTGTGCTACTTGGACTGACAGTCAGTAAATGAATTGCCAATTCATTCTGAGCTGGGATGGGGGCTGGTTTCTGCATTGGGAAGAAAAAAAGTGGGGTCCTTTCATATGTATCTTTGATCAGTCGGGACTTGACAAATTATTTTCATAGGAATTTCTCTGTCCTTAATGCCACGGGGAAAAAATGGATTTACTCTAAAAGAATAGCTTTTATGTTTCAGAAATTAGAGCAATGTAAAAGCTTTCCTGGGGTTTCTCTCTCTCTCCTTCTCTCTCTCTCTCTCTCTCTCTCTCTCTCTCTCCCTCCTCCTTTTTTCCCTTCCACTGCATTTTTCTCCAGGGAAAGAAGGCAGGTAGCAGAGAAAGCTAGGCAAGGCCACTGCCAACGGCTAGACTTCCAGCTTACGTTACTTCAAGCAGATAAACAGAACAGGAAAAGAAGGCTCACCTCCTACAAACAACTGATATTGAGAAAGCCAAGTCAGCTTTTCTGCCTCAAGCGTCCCTTGTGATGGCTGATTTCTTTTCTCCTCTGGATTTTTGTCGTAGGGACAAAATTCAACCCGCAGAATACCTGAATTGGGTGTGAGCAGCATTCAACCCTACGGCAACTATCTTATGCCCATGGTTTTTAGACGCTGATTTCTCCGGAGGCAGAGGGCTGGGACAGAAGATCTCTTCGCAATTTCCACATCAAGATTTTTATCAGCTAGGGTACCACCTTAAAGAAAAGAACGTAATGACAGGAGTCGTGGTACAGAGCTGCCAGGGACAGCTGGGCAGGCTGTGCACTGCACCACTCCAAGAGGCACCACTCAGGTAGACTACCCCTGTGAAAGCTGCCTTCCGAGGGTTGTGCCACGTTCAACCTATACAAGTGTGGGTGACAGCTCTGAAAGGGAACTCACAGAGGTGAAGGGAAGATTGGGGAACCACAATTATAAGAAAGGGACAATCTTGGGGATCTAGGTGGAAGGAACTCGAAGAGAGTTTGGTTCGGGACCAGAGTGAGCGAGTGAGCACGAGCAACGTCAGTCTGTTTATTTCTCTACTCCAGATTCCGACGCTGGGAGAGACAGAGAGGCAGAGACAGGGAGCCTTTCTCGGGTCAAGCACTCCTACCCCTTGTCTGAGGGGCTGGGGAGCTGTTGGATGAGCAGCTTTACTCTCTTACTCTAGGGCTCCCTCAAAGCAGCCCCTGACACCAGCACTGGGGCGCAGCGGTCTGTGTGGGCGAGACCAGGAAGGCAAGGAGGCTTGCTCAAGGCCACGGGGCTATGTAGTGGGATGAACACTTGGGCAAAACCCTATTTGTGCTGGATTCCTCGTGTGATGGGTATTCGGGTTTTTTCGACCTCCTTGCCTCCATTACTCCTTTCTTGGAGGGGGCACCCCAGTCTTTTGATGGGGTCTCTCTCTCCTTCATTAACAGGCAGAAGAATGCAGTTCTGAGGTCAGAAGAGAGAAGGCGTGGGGTTGTCGGCCTTTTGGGGCGTAGAGATTTCTGGTCGCTCGTGGTTGCCGCAGGGGACCCGGGGTTGAGCTGGGGCCTGGGTGGAAGACCTGTGTGTGAATTCTCGTCCAAGCGAAGGAGGGGGGGGGGGGGGGGTGGGAGGGGGAGGGGAGGACGGGGAGGAGAGGGGCTAATAGCAATGAGGATAATCAATAGTAATTCATCTTTTTATCAGCTGACAGCCACTGCCTTACACGGGGCTCTGTGCCCAGCACCCTCGATACCCACTGTCCCACCGAACGCTGGCTCGAACCTCCCGGGGGTGGGGGAGGGACGTACCCTTAACCTCATGCCGCAGATGATTAAATGGAGGGTCAAAGAGGTTAAGTGACTTGCGCGAGGTCACGGAAGCAGTAAGCGGCAAGGTGACTTTTACGAGCCAGGTCAGGTAGGGAACAAAGGTGCGATTCTCCCAACGGCCTGTGTGTGTTCGTATGTATATGTTGCGCACATGTTTGTGTATGTGTATGTTGTGCGTGTCTGCGTGTGTGTGTGCGCGTGCGTGCTGTATTTGTTAACAAGCGAATGATAATTCGGACCAGGACAACATCCTACCCCACCGAGAGGAACAAGCCAGCAAGGGCCAACCCCAGAAAGTGGCAACAGAGAAGCACCCAGGTGTCTCCTTGTTTCCGAGGTAGAATGTTCCGTGATTAGCAGTCGGCCGACTGGGACCGGCGTCCGGCTCTGTCACCGACCGGGCCCAGGGCACTCCTCGACGGATCTCCAGCCCCTTTGCCCTCGAAGCACACAGACACCAGGTGCCCCGCCTTCCTCACAAACTCGATTGGACAATGCGCCCCCAAAGAAACTAGATTTTATTTCACTAGTTCTGTTCCCAGTTGCAAAGATAATTCGTCTTCGTCACACCGGAGAATGGAGACGTATCCGAAAACACAAAGAAAACGTAGGCACTCACAATCCTGTGTCGTGCACACGAACAGTGGTTTTCGTTCCCCTCTATGCTTGAATGAAGGCTGTCGCATTCAAGACGACCGAAAAGCCGCCGGGCATGGCAGTTGTCAGTCAGCGTCTTTGACTTACGATGTATCTTAAATACCCCTTGAGGCAGAGAGAGAGAGACACAGAATCCGAAGCAGGCTCCAGGCTCCGAGCTGTGAGCACAGAGCCCGACGCGGGACTCGAACTCACAAACCGTGAGATCATGACCTGAGCCAAAGCGGGATGCTCAACCGACTGAGCCACCCAGGCGCCCCGACAGATGTGGTTTTTTTTAAATAAGTCATGTGGTATTCCATTGTGTAGATGTACACTAATTTATTTAACCCGCACTGACTATATTAGTGGATAATAAGGCTGTCTCCAGTTTTGCAGGATTTATTATTTATTTATTTATTTCCTTTTGAGAGAGAGAGAAAGAGAGAGAGAGCCAGCGGAGGAGGGGCAGAGAAGGGGACAGAGGATCCGAAGCGGGCTCTGTGCTGACAGCAGAGAGCCCCATAGAGGGCTTGAATTCGTCAACCGTGAGATCATGACCTGAACCGAAGTCAGACCTCAACCTACTGAGCCATCCAGGCGCCCCTCCGGTTTTGCAGAATTTTAAAAAATCATGATGAGCGACCCAGAAGATAAGTACAATGCACATTCCCGATTATTCTTTAGGACCAAATTCCTCAAAGTGGAATCATCAGATTAACTGATTGGCACAATTTTAGGGCTTCTGATATAGTTTGCCAAGTTCCCCTCTTTTTTTTTTTTTTCAACGTTTATTTATTTTTGGGACAGAGAGAGACAGAGCATGAACGGGGGAGGGGCAGAGAGAGAGGGAGACACAGAATCGGAAACAAGCTCCAGGCTCTGAGCCATCAGCCCAGAGCCCGACGCGGGGCTCGAACTCACGGACCGCGAGATCGTGACCTGGCTGAAGATTAACTGACTAATCAGTTAGTCTGATTAGTCTGACTGAAGATTAACTCCAAGTTCCCCTCTTAAAAGGTGTATCTATTTTGGGGGGGGGTGCCTGGGTGGCTCAGTTAAGCATCCGACTTCGGTTCAGGTCATGATCTCATGGTTTGTGAGTTCGAGCCCCGCGTCCGGCTCTGTGCTGTCAGCTCTGAGCCTGCTTCAGCTCCTCGGTCCCTCTGCCCCTTCCCCACTGGTTCTGTCTCTCTCTCTCTCTAAATAAATAAATTAATTAACTTAAAAAAAAGAGATTTATCCATGTTCATTTCAGCCAACAGTTTCTGGGATTTCTTATCTTCTCATTAGAAAATCGGTATCATTATTCGCTGAATATACATTTGCTAACTCAATGAATAAAAGTTACGTCTCGGGGCGCCTGGGTGGCGCAGTCGGTTAAGCGTCTGACTTCAGCCAGGTCACGATCTCGCGGTCCGTGAGTTCGAGCCCCGCGTCGGGCTCTGGGCTGATGGCTCGGAGCCTGGAGCCTGTTTCTGATTCTGTGTCTCCCTCTCTCTCTGCCCCTCCCCCGTTCATGCTCTGTCTCTCTCTGTCCCAAAAATAAATAAACATTGAAAAAAAATTAAAAAAAAAAAAGTTACGTCTCACTTGCATTTCATTGAGGGAAGTCTGTCTTTCCAGGCATTTATTTAGCACCTACTACAGTAAGTACTTTACTGGACATTTCCATAGATACCAACCACTTAAAGTTCACAACAGTCCTTTGAGGCAGGTGCCCTTATCCCCTTTCAGTGAACGAGGAAGCTGAGGCTCGGGTAAACTGAGGGTCCCTGCTGAGCTCGGCCACACACCAGCAGTGAGGCTGGGGGGTGTTCCCAACCTCTCTGAGCTCAAGAATACTAACGTTCTGAATCTCTGCAAGTCCTGGCGATCCTTCCGGTGATCCCAGAACTTTGAGTCCCACGCTCACATACCCCGTGTTGGACCAGAAAGCCAGGAGGACGCTGTCCTCCTCCTCCTCTCTCAAGTACAAGGAAGCCCCACCAGCTCACAGATCGAGACTGTCCTCTGGGAACTAGCTGGAAAAGAGCCTAACACCATGAGTAGGCGCTCAACGGGGAAGGGTGTCTACCACATAGGGTGGGACCTTAGCAAATGCTTGTTGAATTAATGAATATAAAGAAGGTCATCACTACCCACTCATGAACCCACGGCTCCTTCCTTCATCGCCATTTCTGCCTCAGGACCTTTGCACAAGCCAGAAGTCCCCTCTGCCTGAAATGCTCCTCCTCCCAACTTTTTACCTGGTTAATTCCTACTCGGCGTTCAGGGCTCTGCTCAGAAGTCACCTCCTCCAGACCGAGTTAGGACCCCTCATCTTACCCTTTTGTGACCTCACGCATGCTGCCTTCATCAGTCTTCTTGCCTCTGCAATCCACTGATTTTGCAGATGATCACCTAAGGGCTGTTTCTCTCACTAGACCGGAAGTTCCAGAAGGATACGACCTCTATCATCTTGTTCACTACTGTGTCCTCAGTAATTGCACATGTCCAGTCCAGAGCAAATATCCACCAAATACATTACAGGAACAGAGCAATTTACATCGTGTCTCCTGACATCTACATAATGATAAAACTACACGAATATTTAGATAGGACAACCTTAACCCTACCAATTCGGTGAGAAGATCCTTGGTAACCATTGTTTGGAACCCAAAGCAGTTCACTCGCATCCGTTATGGAATGAGATGTCCCTTCTCTGATTTATGAAACTTGCCCTGAACATGTTTTTAGTCATTTTCCAACGCCAGCAACTATCTGAGTGCTGTGCCCAGAGAGGGGGGTGGTGGTGTTAATTCAGCACTCTTGTGACGTTCTTGGGAAGAAATAAGACTGACTGCCTGCCTTGTACAGTTGGGGAATTCGTTTGGGAAGCTAATTTTTCCAAAGGCAACCTTTTTTTTTCTTTCTTTCTTTCTTCAGAAGAAATACCTATTTAGAGCACAATCAGAATTTATTCGGCGAAACTTCACAAATTCATTCTCTGCAGGGACACGAATGCCACTGACCTAGTTTCTCCACTGTACCTAAAAGAAGCTGAATTGTCATTTCTGTATCATTAATTCACGCTTCTTGGGAGTTCTCTGCCTAGGAAAGGTTGGGGGCGGGGTGTATGATTAAATGAATAATTTGTAATCAACAACGTAATTGTTCCTGTTTCAAAGGGATGTGATCTCTTTGATGGTTCTTGATCATTTGAAAGGCGCAGGCACGGAAATTATAAACGTTTTTAAACACCGCGCCATGAATTCACTCACGAGTTTGCAGCTCTGTTCTGCCTTATAGGTATTCTACAGGAAGAACTCACAAATCCTCAATGTGTGCGTTGAAAATAAATATCCGTGGAAGGCCCACAAGGTCGCTTGCATCGGGACCTCCAGAACACTCACTTCCAACAGTCAAGGTCAAAGAAAAGAGATCCTTCAGAAAACTCCAGCACGGGGTGTTCTATGCGGTACGACCGATACATCTTTTGATCAGTTGAGATTCCTGACGGGTTTTCTTGTCCGATGCCGGCACGAATTCAGTGAAAATCAGTTAACTCCATGCCAGGGACACAGGCCAGTGGATAAATACATTCACAGCTCCACCACACTCGGACAAAGCAAACGGGACGAAAAACGCACCTGCAAGAGAACTTCTTCCTATTTCCTCCACCTAACTTCCCCTCTATTCAATCAGCAGAAAGAACAAGGAAAATAAAAGGGGGGATCCAAGTCCTTTATACTTTTTTAAGCACATGGTATTTATTAGGCATTAATTGGCGCACAAATACACGAAATGGTTACTTAATTCTCACCCCACCCCCGTAGCAACATCAAAAGACGTGATCGCATGAAGACACTCACGTACAAACATACACACTCGCTCATACTTGGACATACTTAGCCTCACATATTACCCTGTTCTCTTTATTAGGGTCAGTTTAAAAAAAAAAAAAAAATTTTTTTTTTTTTAATCAAGAAAGCAAAGCACATTCGAAAGGAAAAAAAAAACGCAAACTTGGTTTTGAGTATTCATAAAATTAAAAGCTCTTGGCCAGCTCCCATGCTGGATTTCATTTCATGTTATTACTTAATTAGAATTCCTATTTATAAATAAATAGTACCAGTAAAATATTACATCTGAAGAACCCTGCAATAACATTTTACTTACACGCTTATTTTTTTTTTTTTTTAATACTGTTTTCTGCTTTCAATAACCACAGTTTGGTGTCGGCATCTGGCGTTGGTATGATCGCTTTGGAGAAAACCAATCGGCGAGCACGTCTCGCCCTTTCTCTAGGAACGGCGGGCCTCGCGTGGCGTCCGGGCCGGGTCGCCGGCGACGGTGACGGGACATTTGGAAGCTTGGGGCTGGCTTTGTGTTTTATCAGGACGAATATTTGCTTTGGCCTTTTTGCAACGCTTGTCGGCACAGAGCTTGCTCCTGGCTTATCACAGTTCTGCCCGCGTGTAACCCAAGGCTTTTTAAGTTTTTCAAAGCAAGCTTTCCGGTCGGGAAGCTATAGGCCACGTCTTAGCGACAGACGGCTGGAAAGACACAGAGCTGGGACGACGGGAGGGCTGAGTAAGATAGGAGGCCAGACGGAGTGCAACGCTATGCTGACCCCGCTGGTAAAGAAGAAGGGCCAAGCGGGGCTCCGCGAGGCCCGGCAAGGTGGGAAAAGTCGGACAAAGGCCAGGACGTAGGGAACTTTCTCGAGAACATCACGTGGCAGAGGTAGGTAATTTCTTAGTCAAGGGCAGGGTGGCGAATCTCCGGTTCCGGCCGTGGTGTACGTGAGGGGAACCCCCGCAAGTACTTATAGGAAACACACTTGCCTCAGACCTCTCCCCCTCCCCCCCCCATAAGGGACTGGGTCCCATTAAGAAAATTGAAAGAAAAAATATATTATTATTTATTATATAACAACGTCAACATTAACACTGAGACAGGAAAGACTCCAGCCACACCTTTAGGCTAAAACCCTCGATAAGGCAAAGGCCTTTTGGAGGCCAAAAGAAGGAATCCCGGAGGACTCCCGGAGGTGGCGTGAACATGGCCGGCCGACGCGTGGAGTGGTCGTGGCAGGTGGGGTGCATCTTGTGTTTTTTTTTTGTCTTTTTTTTTTTTTTTTTTTAAGTGTTGAAACAACAAAGTCACCTTTTTTGAATTGTGGTTTCGAGCTACTGATTAGATCAGCGTCCAGGGCTCTCGAGGGCAGACGTGAACACTGCGGAGGAGAAACGCCTCCGGCGGGGGTCCTCTCTGCTTCCGTCTGTCTCCCGCGCTTCTCTCTCTCTCTCTCTCTCTCTCCCCGGCCAACGTCTGTGACGAAGCAGCCCTCCCTTTAGCTGTTCTCGCCCCACTCTGGCACCATGCCGACCCCGTGCACAGGGTGGTACTGATGTGGGGACAGGGTCCTCGGCACGCCGTGAGGATACAGGAACTCGGACGGCTGAAGGCCGCCGGGGGACTGGAGGCCAGTCTGAGGCCCGCACTGCCTGCCCGCGGGCTGGTGGGCCGCGGAGGGCTGGTGCTGGAACATTCCCTCTCCGAGCTGCGGGGAGCCGTGGTTGGCCACGCCAGCCAGCCGGGGGACCAGGGGCCCCGAGGTGAAGTGAGCGGAGAAGGGCTGGTAGGGCAGCCGGTCCATGGGCTGCACCGTGGTGACCGTGCAGCTGCTGTAGGGGGGCATGCTGGACCACGTGTTGCAGCTGATGTCCTCCAGGCTGGGCACCGGCTCGCTGGGGGGCACGGAGCTGGCATACATGCAGGCGTGCCGCTGGGCCGACTCTGTCCTGTAGGAGGCACTCAGGGCCTGCTGCTGGGGGTAGCCGGAGCGGTAGAAAGGGTCCTCGGGGCTGGGCGACGTCTCCATGTAGGGCTTCTTATACGGGTGGTCCGTGGTAGAACATTCTTCATCTGCTAAGACAGGAGGAGAGAGACCAGTGAGGCCCCGGGACCAGCCACCCCTCGTTCTGAAGGCGGAGGGGGACCTCAGGCCCAAGGCGTGAAGAATCAAGTCCAGGAGACTCCGCTCCAACCTCCTCTCTGATTAAAAAAAAAAAGAAAGAAAGAAAAGAAAGAAAAGAAAAGGAAAGGAAAGGAAAGGAAAGGAAAGGAAAGAAAAAAGAAAAGAGGGAGGGGAGGCGCCTGGGTGGCTCAGTCGGTTAAGCGTCCGACTTCGGCTTGGGTCACGATCTCACGGTCCGTGAGTTCGAACCCCGCATTGGGCTCCGGGCTGACAGCTCGGAGCCTGGAGCCTGCTTTGGAGTCCGTCTCTCTCTCTCTCTCTCTCCCTCTCAAAAATAAATAAACATTAAATAAGTTGTTTTAAGTAAATAAGAATGATAAAATAAAATAAAATAAAATAAAATAAAATAAAATAAAATAAAACAAAATAAAGAGGGTAGAGACCGCGAGCAAACAGGCTGACCTTTCTGAGCTCAGTTTCATCTATAACATGGAAAGGACAGTAACGACACGCTTCCACTTTTCACGGTGAAGGGAGGTGTTGAGAAGGAGACGGAAAAATACAGATTAAGCAACTTAGTCCAGAGCTTGGTACAAGAAAGAAAAAAGAAAAAAAAAAAACACCCAGTAAGTAACAACTATCACTCTTTCCTTCCCTCCGCTCCGGCACGTATGTTCCATGAAGGCGGGACACCGTCCTACCCATCACGATATTCCCAGATTCCAGTACATTCTGCGTGCGCAAAACAGTAATAACACCGTCAACAACAACAGTAAAAACAAACGCCAGCAGCGTTTCCCCTGCCTGGTGCTGTTCCAAGCTGTCTCTCCGGAAGGTACCCCATGACGTGGGTTCTGGGATTATCCTCATGCTGCAGATGGCAAAAAGGAAGCACACAGAGGTTCGGAAACTCGCCCGAGGCCTCACGCGCGTGGCTGATCAACAGGGGAGCGAGGGTTGCAATTCAAGGGGGCTTACTGCAAGTCTCTGCCCCGCGGTACTACGCTACCCAAAAAGCCATGCGCTAAAATACCCGTGCGACAGATGGGAAGGACAGACGGACACGTCGTGCACACACGGCTGGGCGCTCGGACGCCGCCCCAGCTCCTCTCCCGACGCCTCCGTGAGCAAGGCTCAGTTAACATCTGCAGAGCTGGTACAACGTAACGTCAGTCCACTCCCTTCCCCAGACACAAGTCCCCGGCGTAGGGCAGTGGAGGTACTTCTGTCCCTGGAAGAAGGTCTCCCTTCGTGACTCTGGGGTCACTGCCTCGTTTGGGAACAAAAGTGTGGGGCTGTGTCCTGGGAAAATCCGCTGAAATACAAAGTTTGGAAAACGGCACGTGCTTGGCACAGCTTCGCGTGCAGTTTGCGGAGCTCACGGATCCCCTAAAATCCAGACCCCGAGTTAAGGAGCTGAGACGTATGTGAGTTTCGATCTTGTTCTTCTGCTTAATGCCTGTGTGACACCAGCAGGGCGTCTGCCCTCTCGGAGACTCGTTTTTAGCGTCTCTGAATCCGAGTTAATGCTATTTACCTCACCAGCTAAGAATTAAGTAAAATCAAACATGTAAATCTCCCGATAGCTTTCGTCAAGAGCAGCTCTTGTTGCAACGGTAACACCACCAGTTGGTCCCTCGGCAGACCTGATGTAGATTAACACGCCTCCAGGTGTTTCCTTTAGGGAGGCAATATTTGAGAACTTCTACCAAGGTGTAAACCCCAACACAGATTCATTCATTCCTTAGCTGGAATTTCAGCCCCCAGCCCGGAGATTTTCCGTCCTCATCTTCCAATCTCTTTCAAATCAATAAATGTTAAGAAATCTGTCTGTCGTGGGGCGCCTGGGCGGCTCAGTCGGCTGAGCGTCCGACTTCGGCTCAGGTCGTGACCTCACGGTTCATGGGTTCGAGCCCCGCGTCGGGCTCTGTGCTCACAGCTCGGAGCCTGGAGCCTGTTTCGGATTCTGTGTCTCCCTCTCTCTCTCTGTCCTTCCTTGCTCGTGTTCTGTCTCTCTCTCTCTCAAAATTAAATGTTAAAAAAAGAAAGAAAAAGAAAGAAAGAAAGAAAGAAAGAAAGAGGAAGAAAGAAAGAAATATGTCTGTCGTTGGGGGGTGTGAAGAAGAGAGAAATACTGGAACGTTCCTCCCCCTCACTGTGATGGCCGACGGCCTGGCGGGGAGGGCGAAGAACAAAATGGGAGGAGATATGAGTTATTATTGATGTAGCACCTCCTAAGTGACCTTACCCTAATCTCTCAGTAATTCTTCAAGATGGCTGCTCTCCAGCCTGTCTCAGCGGCAGAAACCGAAGCTTGGTGAAGTGACCTTCCCGAGGTCACACAGGGAAGGGGCAGAGGCTGGACTCGAGGTCAGGTCTGGCTTCCTTTGCCAACCACACCTTGCTTCCAGCGCTCCAGATCTCTCATATCCAAGGCCACTCACCCAGTCATCCAACAGAGATGTACTGAGCCCCTACCAAGTGCCAGGCGGTGGGCGGATAGAGAGGTCAATAAACAGTCATGGTCCTGCTCAGCGCACATGGCGGGGGGGGGGCCCTCTCCAGCCCACCCTGAACAGCGAAGGTGGGAGGCTAACAGCCTGTGAGCCTGTGCACGGGGGGTGGTCCTTGCTAGAAAGCTCCAAGTGACTCATTCACCCCACAGGGAGTCCTTTGGTTTTGCACTGGATTTTAAAACAGCTCCCCAACTCGGATAGGATGGCCTGAGTTTAGGTTCCACCAAACACTTGCCCTGGTATCAAACTCGGGAGTGACCCTCACAGGTAAGTAAAAAAAAAAAAAAAAAAATCTCCCCAATCAAAACACATCTACACTGGGATCGTACCCGCCTCACAGCAAGCGCGTTAATTGTTAGCTAGACTCTTTCTGGGACACATCTGGGCCCCAGAGGACGCCCACGCCTGTGTCCAAAAGAAAGGGAAAAAATGTGGCCGCTCTTCCAGGTGCTTCGTCTACATCATGCCAACCATCCGAATGTTCGAAGCCATCCAGATGAGCCGGTGGCCACATTTCTCACCTTTCCACGGGGCATCTCTCTGGCATCTTGAAGACATTGTTACACGCAACCTTTTCTGTCCTCCCCACCTCCTCCCTTGGTCCCATCGTGCCTCCGTGCTTCCTTCCAACCCCACCCCCACCCCCGCCGCCGGATCCATAAATCTGAATGTTTCCATTGTTGCTAGAATCATAACCTTTGGGTTTTCCATTTAACCAGGGCGTTCCCGTTTTCAATAATAAAAAGTACAGCTGCAGGGTACCCTTGGCAAGAGAAAAAAAAACAAGGCAAACTAACCATTCCCGAGTTTCTGATCCCCTTCCAGATTTGTTACAAGTAAAAAAAAAAGGAAGAATAATATGAAAAAGGCCGAGGCGCATTTTGGAAAATCGTAAAATTACACATTCCAGTCTTTAATAACCCAAAGATCTGATGCAGAGTCCTAAGGAAAAGCAAAACACTGGCTTGTTCATGAAAGCGGGTCCTGAACATTCTCACATTCCTCTTGGACCTCATCACATTGTCAAGAAATTCCGAAGCACGGATCCAGATTTCAAGTGGGTCGCGATAAATGGTTTGGATGTGATCCCTGTGTCCTTTTGGGTTGCGGCTTGATTTCCTTCTCTTTCTTGGGAGCCTGATAACCAACCGGTCAACTGCAAAGACCTCTTTCCCAGCCAAGCCTACTTTCCACGGCCCGGGAACGCGCTGTAATCAGCCATCAAGTCTTCCGTGAGACGGGTCCCACAGCTCAGGTTCAGGAAGTTGAAGAACAAGAATGCTCAGTCGTAGTCCACCTGTCCTGAACCCCACTGTGTCTCCTGAATTACGGGAAAGCTCTTACGGGATGCTGAGCACCCGTCACCTCATTGCCCCGTGAAAATCCCCGGCCCCTTGCATCTTTCTAGCGGCTTTTGATTCTGGACCACGTGGCTTTGATGATAAATCCAGACCACAGATTTTAGGGCGCGGTCACGTCTCTGACTCTCCCTCGGCTATGTGACCTTGGGCAAACCACTTTACCATTCCAATTTCCGTTTTTGACTATATAGGAGGCTAATACTTAACTTTGTTGTAGGAATGCACGTAAGAAGTGTGCTTTAGTTTCTATCTTCCTTGCCCATCATGTGTTCAAATCTTAGCTGTCCAGGGACCACGGGTCTACTCGCCTTTCCCTCTGGAAGATGGGACAGATGGCCCTGGGAAGGCTGTCCCATGCTGGAGGGTGTCTGGGTGGATTCGAGCCAGAAAACCCACAAGCCCTGCTTTGAAATCGCTATTCCCGTTAAGGACATTTGTCACTATTCCCAAACAGGTCACTTCCCTCGCTGACTGGGTTCACTCAGACGAAAGACCATGGTGACCAGCCACTCCTCGGCTGAGTGACCTTTAGCAAGTCAGAAGCGGAACTATAGTTCAGTCCCTCCGGGTCACAAAACCGTGCTTTTTCAGACAGAGGGCCTAGCCTTTCAGCTTTCACGAAACCCGCTGTGTTCAGAAAATACGAAAGGGTGGTAACCTTGACCTGGATGGATGGGTATAGATGGGTGGGTGGTTGGACGGATGGATGGACAGATGGATGGATAAAGAATGGTGCGTGTACCCGTAACGTTAGCTCTTAGCCCAACGTGGAAAGGACCGGAATGGTACTGTAGGGAGATCGTCAACTGGGAACCAAAAGACCCCAGTCTGCCCCTCACTTAACCACCACCTGAAAATCATAAATTCATCCACTTGATTGCTATCTGTCTCCCCAATCAGAGTACAGGTTTCGGGAGAGCAGGGACCCCGGCCACCTTGCCCCCCCCTCCCCGGCTTACCCCCATATTTGGCACAGTGCCCCGGACACAGTAAGAGCTCAACCGATATTTCTTTGACGAATGCGTCCCCGATCTGCCACTCACCAGCCCCGTGACCTTGGGAAACAAACCCAACCTCTTGGTCCCCTGTTGACCCTGCAAAATGTTGAGCCCCCTCCCCGCTCAGGGGCTACAGCGCGGGTCCAAGGAAGGAAGCGATGTGAAATTCCTCGAAAAAGCACACAGCGCCGACAAAATGCACCCTGCAAAACTATGTTCCCCGCCCTTCCTCCCACCTCTGACTTGCCTTTGAAGGGCCAAGGCAGTATATGGCTTTGCTTTAAATCTTTATTTGGGTTGCCTCTGATATCTAAATGTGGGAAGGCGGTGGGGGGGGGGGGGGTGGCTGTCAGGGTGGGAGGGGGAACAAGAGACAGACAAGTGTTCTCCCAGGCCCTGGGGTCCTGGATTTGATTGAGTGGCGTTGATAAAAGACCTTCCCAGCTCTTTTGGTTCCATCCATCGGGAGAGATAGTTGGGAGACAGCTGGGTCCAAACACAAGAAGCCCTCCGGCCGGCCTGGCCCTTTGACATTTCATTGGGCCTGCCTCCTGGGCTCGTTGGAAAGGAGACAGACAATGTGGGGAAGTCAGATAGTGGGGCAGGCAGGGGGCCGGGGGGGGGGGGGGGGGGGCGGGGAAAGCCACCCATGGAGTCACCACTTCGCGGGACTCCCAAACTGGAAGGAAACCTGGCTGATTCCTTATCACCTTACAATGGAGGCTGATGATGAATTGCTTTTTGTCGTCTCCGAGGCACGCAGGACAGACAGAGCTTGGCTGGAATGCTGTCCCTGGGAGCTCCCTTTTGGGGGGAGGGTGGCGGGGGGTGAGAAGGGCAGAGGTTTCCCGCCCCCCCCCCCCCCCCGCTTCACAGGCACCAGCACTTTGCAGATCTCCTCTGCAGCATTAGCCCACCGTGGTCATCAGTTATGTCACCACGCGGGACGACATCCGACCCCCTCGCCACCGTGAGCTTCAGAAGCGCAGAGCGGCGGCCAGCCAACGGGCACTGCGCCCTTAGACCATCTCCTTCCATCTCACCGCAACCCTACGGGGGAGGTGCTGTTATCACACTCGTCGTTTTGCAGAAGAGGGAGTTAGGGCTGAAAAAGCGGGGGGCTTGCCCGCAGCCAGGAAGCGTCAGCTGCTGTGACCTCCTGCCACAGACTGGCCGCCACCCCACTGGCTTCGCCCGTGGCCATCTCAAGCTGACCCTGAGCTCACCTGAGGGCCCCGCCGAGTGCCCTGTGCGGGTCACCTGCTCCCATCACGGGAAGGGGGTCCATTCCCCCGGGCATTCAAAGCCTTCCGACTCTCCCCCCGCCGCCTCCAGGAGAAAAAGCATTGACACAGATGCTGCTGTAAATATCGAGCCTTAAAAAAGTGCCTTGATTCTTTTTAACTTCTTCCTCCCCTTCTTCTGGTCTGGCATTAATTTAATCGACAGAACTCCCTAATTCAAAGCCGGTGAGCTCTTCGTCCGTGTGTCTGACCCAGTCTCGGTCTCGAGACGGGTCTCTAGCGGAGGATGGCGTTTTGAGATCGTAGCTGATACTGCTGACCAGGCACGTGTTCAAATTCTGCCCCCCCGGGAGCCTTCGGCACGTGCGTTTACCTTTCCGGGCCTCGGTTTCCCCACCTGTAAAGTGGGTGAATAACCGCGCCTACCTAGCAGCGTTGTTGAAAGGTCGTGGTGGAGTGCCTGGGCGGGGCACCCTTACAGAGAACACAGAACAGGATCTCCGTGCAGGGTCCTGTGCCCCAGGTGACATCCTCAACCCCTGCTGGGGCCTGGAGAGGCAGACATTTTTGCACGCATCTGGTCTCCAGGCCACGCAGCAGCGGACACGCTGGGAGCCAGGCCAGGGGGTCTGTTGGGGTGATATCACTGTTCCACCCTTTGGGATCCAAGGAGCGCGGAAAGGCTTCAGGTTCAGCCTGGAAAACAGCCTCACCCGGATCAGCACCCCAGGCCCGGGCTTGAACCAACGATGGCCTTTCTCTCCGTCAAACTGTGAGATCGGTACGCGTCAAATAGTCAAACCGTGCGACTTTCCTCAAGTAACCTCGGCTCAGAGAACACTGCCAAAGCATCTGTTTCCATCAGTTGTTAGTGAGTTGATTTTTTTTTTTTTTTAAAGATGTTCCAGACACTGGGCACTGGAATTCCAAAGGCATTGAGTTGGCTACTGAGGCTGGGAGACACATCAGGCCGCACTGGGCCCGCCGGAGCAAACCAGTGACTGCTTATTGGGTCCACCTTGTGCTAAATATGACAAGCACGATGGACGCCTGGGTGGCTCAGTCGGTTGAGCGTCCGACTTCGGCTCGGGTCACGATCTCGAAGTCCGTGAGTTCGAGCCCCGCGTCGGGCTCTGTGCTGACAGCCCGGAGCCTGGAGCCTGCTTCGGGTTCTGTGTCTCCCTCTCTCTCTCTGCCCCTCCCCCACTTGCACGGTCTCTGTCTCTCTCAAATAAATAAAATAAAACTTAAACTATATATATATGTATATATATATATATATACGACAAGCCCAATTTCATGACATCCTCACACCAAGCCTATAGGTCTAATCGTGAGCCCAAATCTATAGATTAGAAAAAATAAGGCTCAGAACAGTTTAGTAACTTGCCCCTAATCATAAAAATTTGCAACTGGCAAAGGTAGGATTCATCCCAATTGTATGTGGTCCCCTCCGGCCCATATCTTTCTCGAAGCTTCACTGGGACGGGAGCCTTACGACCTCCCCCTCCACGGACACACTTCCTAGAGCGACAGCCGTAACCAGAGCCAACACCTGCCGGGTGCTCACTGAGTATCAGGTGTTCTCGGGAACTCGGCACCATTTACAAAGCGAGAAACTGAGGCACAGGGACGCCAGGACACCTGGCTAAGGCCACACAGGAAGCTGGCGGCAGAGCTGAGACTCCAGCCTGGGTCCTCCAGCCCCGTTGCCCACGCTGTCCCCCACCGTGCCTGTCTGCCACTCACACAAGCAACGGTTCCAGTAAAGCTGAACTCAGCCGCACGCCCCCCCCCCCCCCCGCCAGGTCAACCACTTTGATTCTGGCTCGAAAAATATGCCACCAGAAATTCCCTTCGGTATGATAGTCCTAGACTCAGATGACTCAGGAAAAGTCCCCATTTCTCATTCGGCCAAGAAAACTACGCAGCGTCTCAGACAGAGTTCAAACCAGATTTAAAGACAGAATGCAAAGGAGAGAAAAACAACCCGTTGTGATTTTTCTCCTTTCTTTCTTTTTTGGGTGTTGGTTTGGATCTAGAAAGGCAAGAAAACAAGCTCGGAATCCACCCACCCAAGAGAAACCGTAGCACATAAACCAAAGCACATCCAACCGTACGAAAGCTCCCTGCAGCATGGCTCGCGGGAGGCAACGAAAATGCTGGAAGCAACCACCGTGTCCGCCAGTGGGGGTGGAAAGCAGACGCGGCTTCACCCTTTGGGGGCAACGCTCTCCCTTCGGCAACTAAAAAGCACGAGGCGGCTCTAGGCTCGGGAAAAGATCCTCCGCGGCATAGCCTCAAGTTTAAGAAATGCAAGTTGCGATATTCAGACGGCATAGTATCAGCCGTTAGAAGCAAAAACAAAACCATTTTTATGTGCTCGCGCGTGCGGGTGTAAGCGAATCAAATAAGACTGGACGTTTCAAATACATTTTCCCCAAGGAAGGGGCCAGAACTGGAGGAGACATGTCAAGTTCTACAGATAATGGTTTGAGTTTCTTACAACCTCCGTGAGTTTTTGTATTGCTTACGTTTTTTAAGTAAACAAATGTAGTTGTGTGTACTTTGCTTCCCCCAAGGAAAGGAAGGAACAACAGAAAGGCAAGGTGGGCAGGCAGGGAGTATCACACTCACCTTTCCTCTTGGTGCAGTGATAAATTTGGCTGTGCTCCTGGGGCAGTGGGTATGGGTTGGGCGGGGGCAGGAGATCCTGGGAGGGGCCGGATACACCATTCTCGCACTGGTACTGGGACCCCAAGTTGGACGAGGAGGACAGAGCTCGAGGCTCACTGCTGAAAGGACTGTGGTTGGAGGCTACTTTCTGTCTTACTGTGCTCCTGGGAACCACGGGATATTCTTTACTGAAAGAGAGAAGGTGAGAAATACTGTGGATCAGTGCCCCCCATACAGATGCTGCCCCCCGCTGGCTGAGCCACGGGATCAGAGAATCCACCAGGAATGTGTCACAGCATAAGAAACAAAGGCGTCTTTCATGAGTGAAGCGATCCATTTGTACTCAAGTGCATCAAATAAACAGACATATATATTTAGGCACTAATTTTTCATGCCTTATATGTTAGGCAAGTGGGCTTACGTATAGTTCTGTATGTATACTGAAAGTTAAAAGAGCTCCACCGCTGAGGAACCCTCTTCATGATCAATGAACACACAGCGTCTGGAAATACTTCAATCTGCTGCGTACGTCTTTGAATTCCCTAATTCAAAAGCTAAAAAAGCTGAGTAGTCGGGGTCACTTAGGCTTAACTCCTGGGTTTCCATCTTTAAAACAGCGCTCAGGTCTTTGGTCAACATTAGGAAAAAGGTAGTTGACCCTCTAGAATAGTCAGGAACGATCCCCGGCTACCCTAATCTGTGCCTCACAATTTCCTTTTGAGCTGTTCTACTGGTCACCACTGACATCACATTTAACTTCTCCTCCGTGCCTGGGTTGTCCCATCTGTGAAACAAGGAGAGTAAAAATCCCCAGTTCAAAGGATCGTTGAGGGAAAAAAAAGAAATTCATACGTGTGAAAGACGGAACAGTAGCTGGCACAGAGCGAGCGTTCAACAAACGACGGCCGTCATCCTTACTGTGGTCGTTTTGAGAGAGTAAGGAGAGAGAAGGAGAGGAGGGAAGGCAGAACAGGGCCAAAGGAAACAGAGAACAGAGCACAGGATCTAGGACTGGGCAGGCCCAGGTTCAGCTCCCCCCCCCCATCACTTATAGACTGTGTGCCCCTCTGAGCCTCAGGCGTCACACGGGGAAACTGAGTAGAAGAAAATCCAGTGACATGCCACGAAGAGCATCCTCCCAGGTGCTCAGAATCTGGTTTCTCACACTCGTCTGGCTCGCACGCGCCACATTCCCTTGCCTTCAGCTTTCACACCAGGAATTCCCACTCCTTTCCTCATAAGAGCTTGGGAATTTCACCAGGAACCTCCCCCCGGGAAGGAGGGAGCCCCACAGGAAGCCGGGTGGGTGAGGAGGGTCAGAAGAAGAGTCTGCAGAGGAGTCGGGAGGAGGGGTGGCTCTACGATAAAAGGGAGAATTGAGGGGCGCCTGGGCGGCTCAGTCGGTTAAGCGGCCGACTCCTGTTTTCAGCTCAGCTCACGATCTCAAGGTTCGTGAGTTCGAGCCCCACCCCGGGGTCCATGCTGACCGCAACGAGCCTGCTTGGGATTCTCTCTCTCCCTCTCTCTGCCCCTCCCCTGCTCATGCTCTCTCTGTCTCTCAAAATAAATAAATAAATAAAACTCTTTTTTTAATTTTAATAAATAAATAATTTTAATTTTTTAATGTTGATTTATTTTTGAGAGAGAGAGAGAGACAAAGCATGAGCAGGGGAGGGGCAGAGAGAGGGGGAGACACAAAATCCAAAGCAGGCCCCAGGCTCCGAGCTGTCAGCACAGAGCCGGATGCGGGGCTCGAACTCACCGACCGCGAGATCGTGACCCGAGCCGAAGTCGGACGCTTAACCGACTGAGCCACCCAGGCGCCCCGATAATTACTTTCAAAACAGGGAGAACTGAGAGGAGCATCTGTGCTCATAAGAAGATTACAGTCTGACCCCCAACGTGTGCTCATCCATGCAGGGAAGGGGGCTGCTGACATCTGGAGTGGGGAGAGGAAATCGGGGACAGGAAAACCACAATCAGCGTGCAGGCTGATGGAGGGGTGATCCATCCTATCCTTACTGGAAGGCGACTGGATAGCATCCCTTTTTTTTTTTTTTTTTTAATATACAATAATGCAGATCCAGCAATCCAATTACGACGAATTTCCCTAAGAAGTTGACCAGGTCAGTGCGCAAAGACATAAGCCTGAGGCTTTTCCCTGCAGCCCAGGGAAAAACTAGAAATGGCTGAAATGCCCTCATTAATGGCTAAGTAAACGCTGACAGAGCCGAGCAATGGAATATTACACAGAATTGAAAAAGATTGAGGAGGGGCACCTGGGTGGCTCGGTCGGTTAAGCGTCCGGCTTTGGCTTTGGGCTCAGGTCACGATCTCGCGGTCCGTGAGTTTGAGCCCTGCTTCAGCTGAGCTCAAGCCCCACTTCGGGATTCTCTCTCTCTCTCCCCCTCTCTCTCTCTGCCCCTCGCTCACTCACGCTCTCTCTTAAAGAACTAAAAAATAATAAAAATACTTCCATCACTGTATTTTAATACAACTGGTGTTCTTCTGCAATCCACACAATTGCTACGATGCGTCGAATCGTGTTACTCTGAGAAGCGACACGTCAGTTTCACGAGGCCACCAGAGAGGCCCATGCCACCAAACAGGCTGCGACCGCCTCCCGAGAAGAAAAACGTATCAGTAAATCCCAAACTCAGCTGTGATTTTTGCCATGAACCAAACTCTTCTTGTCCGAATCACGTTTTTCAATCCGTTTTTCGCCGAGTGCGTTTAGCCTCACTCTGAGCGACGGGATCTGCAAAGCGACGGCGACTGTAGAGCAACTGAAATAAACACTCACTGACCTCAAAGAGGGGCGCCTGGGTGGCTCAGTCGGTTAAGCGGCCGACTTCGGCCGACTTCTGTGCCGACAGCTCGGAGCCTGGAGCCTGCTTCCGACTCTGCGTCTCCCGCTCTCTCTCCCCCTCCCCCCCTGACAACTGTCTCTCTGAAATATACACAAACATTTAAAAACAAATTAAAGGGGCGCCTGGGTGGCTCAGTCGGTTGAGCGTCCGACTTCGGCTCAGGTCACGATCTCACGGTTTGTGGGTTCGAGCCCCGCGTCAGGCTCTGGGCTGATGGCTCGGAGCCTGGAGCCTGCTTCCGATTCTGTGTCTCCCTGTCTCTCTGCCCCTCCCCCGTTCATGCTCTGTCTCTCTCTGTCTCAAAAATAAATAAACGTTAAAAAAAAATTAAAAATAAAATAAAAACAATTAAAATTTTTTTAAAAAACTTAAAAAAAAATAAAAATAAATCTACGTTTGAAAAGAGCGCACGTGAAATCATGTCACGTCCAAAGAGCGCTGCGTCTAGCACATTCTGAAGGGTGCGCTGCATTGGCCCTCTCCATCCTTTCTGTGACCCTTAGGAAGTAGGGACTGGTTTTGTCCCCACTTTACAGATTAGGAAACCAAGGCCCTGGGAGAAGAAGCAACTTGCCGCCCCTGGTCACAGAGCTAGAAAGACCCACCACCAGGACTCTACCCCAGGCGTCCCCTAACAACTTCTCCACAGGCTCCTGATGGTGTCTTTCCATTCTCAGAACACAGTATACTTTGAGGAGAGCAGGGACCGGGGCCCAAGATTCCTCTCCGGCTTCTCCCACCCCTCGGGGGCTGGAATGATCTCCACCCTGGCCCCGGACTTTGTTTGTCACGCGAAAGCACGTCAGAGTAGCCAGACAGGGGACGCAGAGCATCCGCCAAGTTTCCATGAGGGCACAGAACCCTCACGACACCCGGGGGTCCCCTGGCGGAGCTTTCCCGTGCTATGGGCCATCTCAGAACCCAAGCTGGAGCCGTCCTGAGCAGCCACAACACTCAGAACTCCCCCCTGGGGCCAGAGGCCTGAAAGGAATAGAATTAGCTTTACGGTCCTCTCTTTGAGGTTCCAGCTACGTAATGGAAAAAAAAAAGAAGAAGAAGAAGAAAAATTAGAATAATAATAAAACATTACAAAAGTTGTCAACTCTTGCTGGCAATTCTGTTCGGGTCTGCTTAGTTCCAGAGCTGGGCTGCCAGAGCTCCGACAGGAAGGGGGAAATCTCTTTCAGTCGTATGTTCTTAATGGGGAAGGTTATTTTTTTTTAATTAAAGAAAACAACTCCCAAAAAATGTTGGCCGAGGGATTTTACAAGAGAATGTATCAATGGACTCCGTGGAATTCTCCCCTCCAGTGCTGCCAACTCGCAAAACAACTCTCTGCAAAGGCCAAACCCTGCTTTTGATTACTAACACTCCCAGAAGTGGGAGAGCCACATTGTCCCCACAGCCACTTGTCCCTCACAGCTCGTTTCTCTGCAAGGCGCTTGAGACATCATCCCCACCGTCAATCAGGAACACCTCCCTCCCGGTGCCTGCCGTGCAACGTCCCCAAGTCCATCTGACAGGTGTCAAAACAGGAGCGTGCAACGGCGAAGCGTCCCCTCCATCGGTACGGGGTCGACACAAAGGGGGGAAGGCGCCGGCAATCGACCAACACGGGGACGGGGGGGGGGGGGATTTTCCCCGGGCTCCCCAATGCACCAAAGGAACGCGGTCAGTAGCAACAAGACGGCGTCTAACGTCCTTGCAACGGGGAAGACAAATTGTCTTCCTCTACAGCTCGAGAGCGGCAGTGAGGAATCCAGCACGCGTGGGGCGCCTGGGTTAGCCTCCGACTGCGGCTCAGGTCACGATCTCGCCACTGGTGGGTTCGAGCCCCACGGCGGGCTCTGGGCCGACAGCTCGGAGCCTGGAGCCCGCTTCGGATTCTGCGTCTCCCTCTCTCCCCACCCCACCCCCACTTGTGCTCTGTCTCTCTCTCTGTATGTCAAAAATAAATAAAATGTAAAAAAAAAAAAAAAAAAAAAAAAAAAAATTAGAAAAAAAAAATCAGGATCAGGAGGGGCGCCTGGGCGGCTCAGTCCATTGAGCGTCTGACTTCAGCTCAGGTCACGATCCCATGGGTTCGAGCCCCGCGTCGGGCTCTGGGCCAACAGCTCGGATTCTGCGTCTCCCTCTCTCCCCGCCCCACCCCCGCTCACGCTCTGTCTCTGTCTCTCAAAAACCGAATAAACGTTAAAAAAAACAAGAAGAAAGAATCCAGGGCACAAAGGGGGTAAAGGTAAAAGCTGAAAAGCCCTTGTGCATCTAGGAAGAGGGCAGCAACAAAGTGCTGGGGGTTTTGTTTTGTTTTGTTTTGTTTTGTTCCAGCCTTACCCTCACCTTCCGGGCGATGAACTGAAGCCTTACCCTCATTGGATCCGGGCGATATGCCCACCTCACCGGTAGGATTACATGCACTTCAGAGGTAAAGAAGCTGAGGCTCAGAGAGGTCAAGCAACTTTCCCCAGATGGCACAGCAGAGGATAAAGCCAAGCTTCGCCCGGGCTCAGTGCTATTCCAAACCTCTTGCCAGCTCACTTACACTTGATCGCAGAGAATTGTTGCCTTCACAACAACAGCCTGGGAAACACGGCCGCCCTGTTGCATAAGGCATCCTGGCGGCAGCAGCTGGAGATGGGCTGCATCGGGCAACATCAAGTTCTACTGGTCAACCTGTCAATCCTACCGTTTGAGCGGCCTTGAGTTTACTGAAGGTCACCCCCCGCCCGCACCCCTGCTCTCTGCCAGCCGCGGCCACATCCTCAAGGACGGGCTGTGCTCAGTCCGGGCTCGCCCGACACAAGCCGGGGTCCTCAGCCCCTCCGCTCGCCCTGGGTGCCGGCGCCCCGCAGAGCAGCTTCTCCCCGGCTCGGGCCCCCGCTCACATTCTGTTCCACGTGAGCGAGTGCAGTGAATGACGCCATTGTCGCCGGGTCTGGGCTGTAAAACGTTACAAGGGAATACTGCGATCCGCGGCCAAACTGCCCGCCGCCAGCTAATGAACGCCCCCGAGAAGGTCTTCCACTGCAGCCAACTGAATCGGCCTTTTCACGGGAGCAGGTGGCAGGGGTGCTGGGTGCTGGGGGGGAGGGGTGTTGTCGCTCCCCGCCCCCCCCCAGCCCCCAACCCCCGCCAAGCCCAGCGAACCCTTCTCAAACAACCGAAGCAGCTTGCTGGGGCAAGACTGGGATTGCAAAATCCCTGTCCCCGCGGAGCAAATCCCTCCTCTGCTGGTACCTTAATCTGTGATTAAAATTCCCACGATCCCACAAGGGCCTTGGCGATTTATTCACTGTCTAGTACGCTCAGGGGCGCTCTTCCGATCTCACGTGCGTGGACGCTTGGGGGGACCGGGGACAGCTCAGCCCAGGCAGGACGGAGCTCAGCGCACAGAGGGCTTTGCCATTGTTTTTATGACTCAGTTCATGCCGCACCAGCACGCTGCAGAAGGCGCGGTGAGAACCGGGCACGCTAAGAAGTTGGACCCCCTCTCCCGCCGCTGGTTCAACAACCGGGGCTGCAGGATTCGAGGGGGCACCAAGAAATTCAAAGGCGCCTCTCCCTCTGTGGCTGTGAGCCCCCACCTTACGGCACTTCGGTTTGAGAACTCGGGGCTCCCCGGTTGAATCTCCGGGTAACTGAGTATCAGGGTGGTCGTGTGGAGTCGGCGCTCTGAAGTCAGGCCTCGTGGATGTGCCTCACCAGCCACAAACGTGGCCACGGTGGAGCTGGCGAGCTTCCACCTTTCTCTGAGCCTCAGTTTTCTGTCTGTAAAATGGGAACAGTAAAATCCACTGCCTCGGGGCGCCTGGGTGGCGCAGTCGGTTGAGCGTCCGACTTCAGCCAGGTCACGATCTCGCGGTCCGTGAGTTCGAGCCCCGCGTCCGGCTCTGGGCTGATGGCTCGGAGCCTGGAGCCTGTTTCCGATCCTGTGTCTCCCTCTCTCTCTGCCCCTCCCCCGTTCGTGCTCTGTCTCTCTCTGTCCCAAAAATAAATAAACGTTGAAAAAAAAAAATTAAAAAAAAAAAAAAAATCCACTGCCTCTTGGGATTGTGAAACAATACGATGCGTGGAAAGGCTGAGCCCGTAGGCGGGACACACAGCTCGATGAGCACCAGCTTACAAATCGTCCGTTACTCGATTCTGAAGCAGAGATACCTCCCTCGCCCGGGCTCTGATTGGTCTAGGAACCCCCCCCCCCCCCTACTCTGCCCAAACATCAGATATTTAGAACTTGTCAATGTTTCCAGGGAGAGGGCCATTCTTGTTATCACCTCCTCAAAAGTGGTCCAGAGACAGCTCTGGGATCACAGAGAAAGCGCTGAATAGTTTCATGGACCGCTGATGACATCAATCTTTGCCTCAGTTTCTCCACTCACAGAACGGGACGACCCGACCAAGGCCCACGTCACGTAGCATAGCTGTGAGCCCCCAAAGTAAGAGCTAGGATGTGAGGCTACAGACAGGAGAGGTCAGTGCAAACGAAACTTTCGATGGGGCTCACGGTAAGGGTACAATCCGCCTTGGTTCAGTCTCCTAAAACTATCAGTTTCAACAAGTTTAACCATGTCTTTGTTTTACTAGCTTTTTTTTTTTTTTTTTTAATGATTTTAGACGGAGGATGGGAAGGTGGAAGGGACTTTCTGAGGTCCAGCCGCAGTCTTTCTGGAAGCCGGAAGACTGGAAGGGCCCGGACTAACAGATCTTCCTCAAACTGCTTCCTATACAGAGGGGATTGTTTTGAGGCTTTTGTTCCGAGGGGACGCACGCGGGAGCCCCTCGGTCATGCAGAAAGAAGTCAAGGAGCTGCTGGTGACCTTCAGTTCGAACAACGACCTTGGCCAAGCCACCCAAAAGCAACCACTTCTGCAAGAATGCTAAATGGCCTGTGTACTAATAAAAAAATCTGTCTCTCCCCCTAAAAACAGACACAAACACCTATGAGGGAACGGGTCTCCAGGGAGACTAACTTCTAATGTGAGAACATGACTGGGATGGGGCAGCTGAGATACAGGGCTTAGAGTGAGGATGGCTAGAGATTGGAGTGGGTTTCAAGCTTGGCTGCACAGTACAACCACCTGGGAGAATTAAAGGGAAACAAATGTTCACTCCGGGTGAAATAGTTAAAGGAGATTAAGAATGCATTCATTGTGGGGGCGCCTGGGTGGCTCAGTCTGTTGAGCGTCCGACTTCGGCTCGGGTCATGATCTCGCAGCTCGTGGGTTCGAGCCCCGCGTCGGGCTCTGTGCTGACAGCTCAGAGCCCGGAGCCTGCTTCTGTGTCTCCCTCTCTCTCTGCCCCTAACCCACTCGCATTCTGTCTCTGTCTCTCTCAAAAATAAAAATAAACATTAAAAAAAAATGAATGCACTTATTTTCATGAGCACTGAATATATCGAATTGTTGAATCACTATCCTGTACACCTGAAACTAATAGAACACCATGTATTAATTATGCTTCAATTTAAAAAAAATATTTCAGCAAAGAAAAGGAATACTGACTCCTGAGTCCACCCCACCCCCTACCCCCGCAAGAGTCTGATGTCATTGTTCCGTGGTGCAGCCTGGACTTGGCGATCTTAAAAAGCTCCCCAGGAGAAAGAAGCCTTATGCAAAAAGAATGCACGCTATAAGCATCCATTTATACCAAATTCTGTAACAGAAAAAACCCACAGTAGAAAGGAAATATAAGTCGAATTGCTTCTGGTGGGGACGTGGGGGCAGGAATTAATTGGGATGGGGCATGAGGGAAGTTTCTGGGGTGGGGGAATGTTCTATATTACGACGGGGGCTTGGGTTTCATTTCACAGGAATGTGTGTTTGTCAAAAAGCGAACGGTGCCCTTATGGTTTGTGCATTTCACTGTATGTAACTTTACCCAAAATAGAGATTTGTGAGCAAAAATGGAGTCTTAGTTAATGATACGCATGAAGCATAGAGGAGTGGAATATACTCGTGTCTGCCGCTGCCACTCAGTATGAAATGCATAAAAAAATAAAATGGATGGATGGATGGGGTGGCGGATTGATGGACAGATAGATTGGTGGGTGGATGGATGGATGGATGGATAGATGGACTGGTGGATGGGTGGATGGGTGGATGGATGGGTGGAAAGACGGACTGGTCAATGGATGGATGGATGGATGGATGGATGGATGGATGGATGGAAAGATGGACTGGTCAATGGATAGATGGGTGGATGGATGGATGGATGGATGGAAAGACAGACTGGTCAATGGATGGATGGGTGGATGGATGGATGAATGGATGGATGGAAAGACAGACTGGTCAATGGATGGATGGGTGGATGGGTGGATGGGTAGGTGGATAGATGGACTGGCCGATGGATGGATGGATGGAAAGATGGACTGGTCAATGGATTGATGGGAGGATGGGTGGGTGGATGGATGGATGGATGGATGGGTGGTCAGATGGCTGATAGGGCAAATATGTAACAAAATATTAACTGTAGAATGTAAGCAGCAGATTTGTGGGTGCTCACTGTACCCTTCTTCCACGTTTTCTGTATGTTTTACAGTTTTCATAACAAAACACTGGGGAAGCACTGCGGGTACTTCTCACTTTCAGCCAAAGTTGAGCGCTTACAACAAAGGGTTAGGTTTTACACAACAGCCCAGCACACGGAATCTATTTCCAGATCTATTTCACACATTTACCTGAACACCCGTGCCCGTTCTGTAGAGCCAGGGGATTACCCAGGTGCAAGCAGGGGACCCCTCCATCAGAAAACGTGCCAAAGGGCCATTTCTGAGCCCTCCCTAGAGCCACCGATTCAGAACCTCTGAGGAGGAAACCCAGAAATCTGCTTTTCTTAACAAGCTCCCCACCCCCAGGTAATTTTGATGTCCGCCAAAAGTCTGAGAAGCGCTATTCGCACGTGACTGAGGGATGTGCCCACAGACACTGTCCCTGAAGAGAAGGTATGCTGGGGGGGGGGGGGGGGGACAGTGCTGCAGATGATCAAGAAAAGGTCGAGGGGGGGTGTTCTCAGCATCCATATCCCTGCCGGTCAACCAGGAGCCAACATGGAACCCCCTTGGGACAAACCTCAATTTCACATCTTAGGCCGGCTTGGCTTCCCAAACACAACTCCCTCTTATTTTCCATAAGTTCACACTTCTCTGGGGGAAGCCGCTTGGCTAGCCAAAAGTACGGGAGTGGGGAGTTCATGCCATCTCTGGAATGTTGTCTTGCAAATCACTCCTCATTAACCGGGCATTCCGATTACCTTTAACCACAAGCATGGGGCTACAAAAGAGCGCTAAGCCGTTTGAAAAGTGACCGCTTGAGGTTAAGGCCTCAACATTCATTTAAAATCAGGAAGCCGGGGCTGGAGGAGGAGGGAAGGTGCCAACGGAAGGGCTTTAACCTTTTAGGGCGGCGGTGGGGAGGGGGGGGGGGGACCCCTGAATCCTTCGAAATCGTTTGCAAATGTTTTTTTTTTTTTTTTCCTATTTGTATCTTGTGAGTTGTTCGGAGAGTCCCTGGCTTTCATCGGATTTTCAAAAGGGACCCTGATTAAGAAGCCCAGCCCTGGAGAAAAAGATGGAAGGGACTCTAAGGAACGCAGAGGCAGGTGAAACGTCGGTTTCCAGCGTGGGTGGGCGGAGCCGGCCTGGGAGAGACAACAGGAACCTCCTGGGTGGAGCTGGGACATCCTGGGCCCTAAGCTTTCCTAGCCGCTGGCTGGCTGGGGGGCGGGGGGCTCCAAATCCAGGCCAGCGAAGCAGAGCCTCAGGGTGTCCCGGCTCCAGACAGGCTCTGAAGCCACCACTGTCCATCGAGTGTGACAAACCCCAATGACGCTGCATAAATGGCCCTCTGTGCAAGGTGACCCAAGAAGTGTGGGGGAAGCGGTGGGGAGCAAGGGGGCGTCTCTCCACCCTCAAAGGGCCGAGCTCACAGCCAGGCCTCTGCGCCCTGGCTCGCCGCGGGGCCCTGGGCTGGCCAAGCCGGCGTCTGGCTTCACGAGGGCACGGACCCCGTCTCAACGTCGGCCTGACATCAGTCCAGCCTCAGTCTGGGCCCCATCCCCTGCCAGATGCCTCCGTGCATGTCGGGGTGGGCTTAAAACACGCGGACACCCTCTTCGACTCTCCTCCCTAGAGGGGGGATCCCTGCGCCTCAGATCGGGCCCCACCCCAGTGAGTCCCGTGCAAGCCACGGGATGCGGCAGGAGTAACACTACGTGTTTTCAAGACCCGGTAAGCAAGAGTCTCACGGCTCCCTCCTGGTCCTCTTGGGAGCAGCCGGCAGCCCCGGGAGGAGTCTGACTCCTCGGAGTCCGCCACTCGGGGCGGGCCGCACGCACCGGCTGAGGTCCCAGCCGAAAGGCAGCGCCAGCTGGCGATCACAGCTGCGTGCCATCTCGGACGCCCGGACGTGTGACTTCAGCTACCTGCCGCCCCAGCCAACACCTGGCTGCAGGTGAGAAGTGCCCAGACGAGCCCTTTCCAAGTTCCCGACCCGCAAATCACGAACGAGACGAGCGGGGTGACTTCCTGCTTCACCTGGCACACGTGGCGGCCAGCCACGCCTGGTCTTTTCAGCATCAGTGCTTCTGACGAGCAGCAGCACCGAGCGAGGGCCAGCAGATGGGCACTCTGAGGTCGCCTGCACTTCCCTGGCCCTTTAGCGGGCCGTGGTGGCACAGAGCAAGCGGGGTCTAGCGCTCCAGCTGTCCCGGATTTAGTCACGCACACGGAACAGAAGGCATAGCCTTCCAGCCCGTCCCAGCGAAGCCTGGGCGTCACCTGTTACCTTGCAATAGCAATCAGGATGCGCCCATTATCCATTCACCCAGGCAACAGCCCTGGAGGTGGGTTCTATAGTCATCCCCCATTTTACAGATGAGGCAGCCGAGGCTCAGTGGAGTAGGGGAGCCCTGGAGCTACTCCATGGGGTGGCCCCGATCCCAACTCCAGAACTTTCCCCCAGTGGACCCCGTTCCCCGGGAGATCCACCTTTGCACCCTCAGGACCCGGCGTCGAGCGAGCCCTTCCCAAACGTGTGTTCGCTGAATAACGGATCGACAGATCAGAAACTGCATGGATTAATGAGTCTCTGGTCCTCAGTTTCCCCTTCTGCCAAAGGGAGAACACTGGGGGACAGGCTGTCTCCTGTGGTCCCTTCTGTCTAGAGCATCCTATGCTTCTTGGAGCAGCTGTGCCCCCGAATGCCACCATGTCACTGGGCCACCCCGGCTGGCTTTCAGAGAGCTTCAGAACGTGACCCCTACTCTAGACCCCAAGACTTGTAGATCACTGCCCACTTCTACCCTGATCCCACCCAGAAAACCCTTGTTCCCAACAGGGCAAACGCCACTCTTCCCACAAAGCCTGACTCCCACCCGCTCCTTCCCCCATCTCCCCTCCCCCCAGGGCCGCCACCTCCTGCCCCAGCGGCCTTGGCCTTGGTCCCCAGCACCTGCTGACTCTTAGGAAGTTCACAACCTGCCTGAACACATCTTAAAGACTGGAGCAAAGTTCAAAGAAAGCCATGTTCTATGGAAAACCAGGCTCTAGATCATTTCAAACAGCAGTGAAGCTCCCGCACCTTTCTTGTTAGGATGCGCATTTAGGGGTATTTCCCAAATTTCGGCCATTTGCATAGGACCTTGACAAGTTCGACAAACGTTTACTCCAGCTCTACTGCTATTTAGTTAATACTTTCCCTTAAATAATCAGCCTTCGCCGTCCCCCTTCCCTCCCCCCTTCCTCCTTCTTTAGAAGCAGCCTCATTCTAAGCAACAGCAACTATAAAATCAGCCTGATGTGCTTGTGTCCGTAGACCTTCTAAAATCATCCATCTGTCACCAGGGGAGGGGTCCTGCAATTGGGGAAATATTGGTTTTTAGGGGAAGATGTTGTTCAAGCCGCAGATTAACCTTGCAGAATAACCTCGGCATATTTTAATCAGCCTGCTAAAAGACAGGATTTTAAAATAATTTTGTCGTCCGCTTTGTGCTTTTCCCACAGCTCTCCCATTTTTTTATAGTAAGCGGTCTTCTTTCTGGAATTAGAAATCGTACACGGACGTTGCAAAACAACTAAGACCATCTGCGTTTTCAAAAAACACCGAGAGCTGGGTGAGAAGAGACAGCGGGGTGAGTGCCCAGATATTTGCCAAGCGAATGCGGACGATATTTACGCGGGCTAACTGTGAGTCAATGTCCGGCCCTCTCCCTTCTTCCAACTGCTGGAATTAGAGAAAATGTCATTCCTCCTGCTTTCTCCCCCCCCCCCCCCCAAGCCAGCTGTCACCGGGTGTGTAGGGGACAGGAAACAGGATTACAAGACGAACAGGGAGCCTGCCGTTCCGGCCTGGCTATTATCACAGCCGACTCCGGACAGCCATCTTCCCCACTTGTCACTGGGAGTTGGGACCACAGCCCAGAATAACTGCTTAACGAGGGCAAAACTGGGAGTAATGGCGAGTCTTCCCCCAAATCAGATACGTTATATCGAGCGTGGACTAAGAACCAAGTACCCTGTTGACAGCCTCTCATATAACACTTACAAGAACCCTGGAAGATGGAAGCTGTATTTATTTACACCCATTTTACAGATGAAGACACTGAGGCTCTGCGAGGTTAAGTCACTCGCCCGAGGTCGCATGCTGATAAATGCAGAGCGAGGATCGAACCCGGGTTCGTCCGACTCCCAAAGCCTTCTGTTGGACCCGCTCTGCCCTACTCTGTCTCCTTCTCAGGGACCACGTCCACAGTACCGGGCCCATGACCGTGTCCACTCTCCCAGCCTGGTTCCCCGGTGCGGCTCCTAACACGGCCACAAAGACGCACGCGGTTCTTAGGCTGAGAGTCCCCTGGGGTCACTGAGTCCCCTGGGGTCACTGACAGTGAAGCTCTCAGACATCTGTGCTTCCCCACCTGTCTCTCCTTCCATGTCTATCATCCAGCCAATCAGCTTCCAAAGCGCAGGGCCCTGGTCCGACACAGGAAAGCGGTCAGGGGTCCTGGGGACAGACATACACGGTCTGTGGCCAGGGGACACCTCTTGGAGGAAGGGACAGCTCCAAGGAGACCTAGTGATGGGCGGGAGAGGGTCAAGCGGGGAGGAAGGGAGAAAGCCTGAGGCAGACCAGACGTGCTGTTCGAGGGGCCAAAAATAATGGGAAGAATACAGGTGTCGAGCATCCCCTTCCGCATGATTGAGACAGAGCGGGGGCACTGGAGGGGGACAGAGCTAGGGAGGAGTGGCCAGGTCGGACAGGAAGGGCGTGGCCCTCCACGAGGAGTCTGGACGACCTCATCCTGAGGGCATCAGGAAGCCTGGGAGTGTTCTAGGCTGTGGAGTAACCTCGTCTGATTCATGTTTTACACAGATGTCTTTGGCAGCTGCCTGGAGAATGTCCTAGAAGGGTCTAAACAACTCAGGAGGCTGTGGCTGCTGGCACCGAGAGCCTGGCAGGAGAAAGGGGGGGAGGGTGAATTCGGACACATGTTAAGAAGGCTGCATCGACGGGACCCGGTGACTGGGTGCACGTGAGGGGGTGATTTGCAACACCTTCAGTCCATCATCCCGTCTGCTCTTGACTTTGCGGGAAGGAGGGAAGACGTGAGGAAAAAACCCTTGGTGTGCAGGCCGGAGCAGAGTGGCTCACATCCAGTCCCTACCTGCACGGCCCAGAGCCTCACCTTCAGGCCTGAGGTGAGACTCCATCAAAGGCTACAACGCCTTAAAGGAAGCCAACAGGATGGCGAGGGAGTGTGGTCGCCGTGCAAACGACAGCTTGGTGCTGTGAGCCCAGGGCCACAAACAGGTTGACCCCTCCCAGCCTTATGAGGTGCTTACTGTCAACTTTTCCGCTGACCGTGGACTTCACCCAACTCCAATTTTCAAAATGCAGACACTCGACGCCAACGTTTTCTAACAATTTAAGAACTGGGTTCTCTTAGCCACGACCACAAAATATCTCACTACCCCCGCGATCGTGAAGGACCCCAATGATACACGCGGAAGCACGTCCAGCGGGGCGGACGTGTGCGCGTCTGAAGGTATCGGTGTTACTCACTTTTTAAAAGCGTGCAAAGTCACAGCAGGTGACCCCACCAGCTAAACATGGTTTCCGCGGCACGTATTTCCAAACGCCTGTTAAAACCCCAGCGCTGCGGGTTTTCCCTCTCCCTTTCTTAGATCCCTCTGTTTCTTTGAATGGGTTTGTCCGTCCATCTGCCTGACTCACCCTTCTCGTGTCTTCCAGAGAGGATAAGGAAAAACTTCCTAAATGACCTCATTTTATTTTGAAACACTAAACCCACCAGAAGGGGTGCGGCAGGGGGGGGGGGGGGGGCGGGGACAGAAACCCCTTCCTGGTCAAAGGAATCAAGATGTATTTCTAATTCTCTCGCCATATGGTAAGTTATTTTGGAAGCGTATCATGAGGTAAGAGAACGTTTGAGAAACTTGGCAAGGCTTGTACAACCCTTTCAAATCAGACCAAATTCCCACTATGTACATTTGCTATAGCCCCTTCTATTCATCATATCAGCGACCGTGACCACAGGATATGTAAAAATACCGAGCAATTTTTATCACCAGCTTCCAAACCCCCCAGTGCCCCGGACCACCACATGGTGTCAGGTTTGTCTGTATTTCACCCCCAGGAAATCAAGTCATTAACTTCCCTTTCATTTACGGAGAGCTGTTGCCAAAAAGAAAATCATTCATCGGCTGTGACTTATGGGAAGAAAGAGAAAGGACTGACTTCACGGGAAGGTAGGCGACAGCAAAGAAAGAGGGGAGAGAAAGTTCTCGCTTTTGTCCCCCCTCCCCTCCCCAGGGTAGATGGAGAACATCCAGTTCCCTCGTGCCTCCTCCCCGTCCTGCCCCCCAAGGGGGCACACGCCCCTCCCCCCAGGCTGTCCCATCCTTTAAGGTTTAAGCTGTGGGTGGCCTCTTCTCCCTTTCCTCGGTGGGGACAAAGGAGCCCAGAATTCCAGCTTCTTACCTTTGCATTCTTGACATTCTGTGTAGGTCCATGTCGTCACTGCCCCGGAATCCTTTGGCAAAGGGATTATTCTCAATCTTTAATTGGGTGATCTGAAGGAAGGAGAGAGAGAGAGAGAGGGAGGGAGAAACTTGGGTTTTCACTTGATGGCTGGAAACGCAGCCTCTGGCAACCAAAGGCAGCAAATTAAGCCAGTCACGTCAACGGAACCCACCACTTCATTCGAGAGGAGGCTTTGAAAAATGGCCTAGATCAGACCGCTTGGAAAAGGGGAAAAAACCTGGTTTCGGTTTGCCCATTAAGTGGAGTCATACCCCGCATCACTCCAGCTGCGTTTGGTTTTTAATCCTGCCATGTTGTGCCGCACCCACGATCTAGGCCCCTGACACTCGGTGCGCCGACCCCCCCCCCCCCAGCCTGGAAAGTTCTGCGCGTTGACACGGTGTCGCTCCCCCCCCCCCCCGCAGCATGGCGATCGCCGTTTGGAAAAACTCGACTGCTTCCAAAATTCTGCTCTGCCTCATGCCGGGTTCATGCAGCTTCACAGACAAGGGTTATAGCCAGCCCAGGTAGAAGACGGTGTCTAATTAAATCAATACCAAAATACAGAATGGTAACATACATGATACCTGTCAGACCGCTCCAAACCCCTTCAATCTTCTAGACAAAGAAGCGCGATCCCTGTTCTTGGAAATTTCGGTTGTAATGTACAATACTCAGTAACAGAACAGGGGAAACAGTCCAACCGTATGGACTTTGCTAGAAGTATTTCCTAAAAGCTGTGTGTGAGTCGCGTGTTTATGCATCAAATCATTTTTTTTTTAAGGATTCTTTTTTTTTTATGTTTATGTGTTTACTTTTTGAAAAATGTTTTGATTTGTTTTTGAGATAGAGAGACAGAGTGTGAGCGGGAGAGGGAGACACAGAATCCCAAGCAGGCTCCAGGCTCTGAGCTGTCAGCGCAGAGCCCAAAGCGGGGTTCGAACCCAAGAACCGCGAGATCATGACCTGAGCCAAAATCAGATGCTTAACTGACGCACCCATGCGCCCCTATGTTTATTTTTGAGAGAGAGAGAGAGAGAGAGAGAGAGAGAGCAGGAGCGGGGAGGGGCAGAGAGAGAGGGAGACACAGAATCCGAAGCAGGCTCCAGGCTCCGAGCTGTCAGCACAGAGCCCGACGCGGAGCTCGAACTCAGGAACTGCTAGATCATGACCTGAGCTGAAGTCGGACGCTCAACCGACTGAGCCACCCAGGCGCCCTCATCAAATCACCGTTACAGCCAGCAGGGCAGATTCAGTGACTCTAGCTTCACCTTCGTTATCATGATTGTACCCTATCTATACGGCAGGCGGGTCTGCTTAGTATTGTGATCTCAGTCAAAGCCCTTCTGGTTTACGTTTATTTCATACATGTAACCTTCTCTACGCGTCAAACCAGAATCACCAGCTATTCAATAAGAGGAAAACTATTGTATCAAATTCTCTCTGCTGGCACCCACAGAAAGTTCTAAATCCAAGGCCCGCCCTCACTTTGTTGCGAGGGGAGACGAGGCACTTTTCGAGACGAACTTACACAAATTGGTTCTGCACTCTCTCCCTGATAGATGAACGGAAAGATAATCAAAGCGAGAACACTTTTCTCTTTGTGGTCACATCATATGCCAAGTACACACGAAAAACACCTCATCTACCCCCCATAGTAGCGCTGCAGACTTTGAGAAACTGAGCACGTTTCTTTGAGAGACCAGGAGTAATTAGTGAATGCACCCATAATTCATCCGTGGCACATCCGGGGGGGCAGGCATTCTGGTATGTTCTGTTTTCCAGAAGAGATGGCTTTATAAGGTTTCCTTCCCACCCCAAGACACTATAATGAGCGTAAAATTACTATATTGTGTATGTGTACATGTGTGTGCATTTGCGATGAAAAAAAGAAACATATAAAGTTAACGTTTTTAAGATCTGGTGTGTGAATCCAACCATAGGACATTTTAGAAAGGCAAAGGTCAATGGTGGCCAGAAGTTGTGTGGGGAGGGACGGATGAAAAGGCAGAGCCCAGAGGACATTTAGTGAAACTATTCTGTGTGATACTTAACGGCGGACACACGTCCTCATATGTTTGTCCAAACCCACAGGATGTACGACACCACAAGTGAACCCTAAATTAGACTCCGGGTGATAACGATGTGTCAATGTGCATTCATCGATTCTAATAATGTCTCACTCTGGTGGGGGATGTTGATGGTGAGGGAGCCTTTGGGAAGGGTGGGGGGCAAGGGGTCTATGGGAACTCTCTGTACTTTCCACTTAACTTTGCTGTAAACCTAAAACTTCTCTTATAAAAACAAAATCTATTTTAAAACTTTTAAAGTAGGTGTGGGTATTTATGTGTATACACATTCCTTCCCCCGTTTCTTTTTTTTTTAAACCATGCCCATTCCTACAACTTCCTGATCTTGACTTGACTCTTCAGAACGAGTAGAAAAGTCTATAAAATCTCTTAGGAAAACAGTCTTTAACATGTGCACTCCCGAAGCCACTTCTGTTTTGGAGTCCAAAGACCCATCCCCTCCTGGAGCTTTTTTTTTTCCCACTCAGGCTTTGTCACAATAAAATGCAACCCATGGGGCGCCTGGGTGGCGCAGTCGGTTAAGCGTCCGACTTCAGCCAGGTCACGATCTCGCGGTCTGGGAGTTCGAGCCCCGCGTCGGCTCTGGGCTGATGGCTCAGAGCCTGGAGCCTGTTTCCGATTCTGTGTCTCCCTCTCTCTCTGCCCCTCCCCCGTTCATGCTCTGTCTCTGTCCCAAAAATAAATAAACGTTGAAATAAAATGCAACCCAACTGACCATAAATCATGTTTTTGTTTTTGTTTTTTAAAGGAGGGGGAGAGATTCTCGATATGCTAAGTAAATATTTGATCATTTAAGAAGGGAGGGAGGGAATCCTTGCTGCACTCCACGCTCCCAATCCCCCCCCCCCTTCAAGTGACTGAAGCCAGTTTCTGGAAATATTGAAGACAGTCAGGGTGTGGTATCAGGGCTGAATTAATGCCTGGTCCATGATGTCACTGTTCCTCCAAGCGCTCAGGACAAACAATTATTATGCAGGGGCGGGGGGGGGGGGGGGGGGGGGGAGGAAGTCTTTTATCAGCAAAAATCTTTTTCTCTGACACCACTCCTTACCAAAAGGTTTACTGCTTACCTACTTTTTGCGCTTCCAAAAGTATGATCGCATAGGACAAACACAATCTGCTACACGTACCCCTAGGTAGGTTGATCTTACACACATCTGGCTTTGTAGACTGAGTCCAGACGCCCGTAGGTTATTAAGAATTATCACCCTGGAGAAACGTTAACCTACAAGCTTAGCTAAAGGTGGCAAAGTCCGCCTTGTTCCATATAACCGCCTCTAGGATACGTCCTTCCTGACACACCGCCGTGTGCTGTCGCTCACTCACTCACAGGCACACAGGCTGATAGAGTCAGACGTCTGAGTTCCACTAAAAAGGCTCCACTGAAACTGACTTCCCTCCAAAGTCAGCATAAAACCGGATATCCGGGGGAGGGGGGGGGCGGTGGGGGAAAAAAAAACAAATATAAATGCCAGCTCGGACCAGTGAGACAGAGGTTGTAAAAATTAATGAGAATAATTGTTGGGAATTCTTGCTTTTGAAAAAAAAAAAAAAAAACACCCTCGCGAGGGCCAAAAATCTTAATTATGTCTCTCTATTAGGGGTTCATTTCCTGGTCCCAACCAGAAAGCTCGTACCTCATAAATACAGGCTCCTTACACAATGATTTAAGCAGGAAGAAAAAATGCCTCTTAATGGCGAGGTAAGTTAATATCGGGGGGACGGCCGCTTGCAAACACAGCCATTGTTGCGCGAGCAGAGAAATGAAATGCCCACGTGACCTTTTTTTTAACACCTAAATATTTCTAGGGATCGTTCTGGACGCTGCTGACAGCTTCAGTGAAAACCTTACAAAAACGTGTTTCACAGAGCAAACGTCGTTCTGGACGAGTCGAGTTTTTAAATATCTTTTCCAAGCTGTCAACCATCTGGGGAAATACCTCCCAAATCCAGCTTGGGGATCACAGCTGGGCTGAGGAAATACGTCGTGTCATTAGGAGCCCGGCGGCGTGCGGGTGCGTGACTGCGGCCCAACGCGCGAACCCTGCCACGCACCTGCCTCCGCCTGGTACCCGCATCCAAGCAGAGAGAGGGCATCGTGAAGGCACCGGGCCGTGGACATCAAAAATCAGCGGCTCGTCAGTGTCCCGAACTGCCCTGGCGATTTAATCACGCGGATGGCTTTTCTGTCCTTGCTCATTTTTCCAAAGCATAATGTGGGGCAAAGAGCCCTTGAATGGCTGGCATGTTCGGGGAACGAACCGACTCAACCACAAAGACTAATGTTTGTAGCTGTTGTGCAACCACAGTAAGAGGAACTTCTTTAAAATCTCAGTTTTTCGGAACCTAACGTAGCCAGGACAGGGCAAAGGGTTTCCGAGCGTGTGTTCTGGAAGGAGCTGCCCTGTTGCAAACAGATCGGTTGAGCGGTAAGTCGGTGACTTCATCACTAACCGTGCTTACTCTTTGCCAGGCTCAGCACTACGAATTTTCCGAGGATTGTCTCGTTTGGTCCTCACAGTGATAGAAACAATGCTTGTGTTATCTCCATTGTACAGAGGAGGAAAACCGAGTCCAGGAACTATGCCCAATCGAATGGATTTCAACCCAGGCAGCCCGCCTCCAGAGTCCCACCTTAACCTTATGCAACGGTCAGCAGCAGCTCAGGTGGCTCCTGCCCAAGAGGTCTCAACTCCTCGCCCAGGTGGGACCATAAGGGAACAAGACAGAGCCCACAAACCACACGCGGGTTGGCCCTCTTAGTCAAGTCACGCGTCATACATCCACGCAGGGAACGTCTGGAGGGGCCCTGGACTGGACTGGAAAAATGTACTGCTTTAGACTACCTCCTGATACAAATGAGTGCCTTTGGTACTCTACCACTAAAAAGTGGGGGAAACCTCATATGGAAGAGAGTGACTGCAAGTTCTCTCCTATGGAATCCCTCTTCTGGATGTCAGGTGGGCTCAAAAACCTTTATGGCCCAACCAATTAAAAAAAAAAAAAAAAACCCAGGGGCACCTGAGTGGCTCAGCCGGTTAACTGTCCGGCTCTTGATCTCGGTTCAGGTCATGATCTCACGGTTTCGAGAGTTCCAGCCCCACATCAGGCTCTGTGCTGACAGGGTGGGGCCTGCCTGGGATTCTCTCTCCTCTCTCTCTGCCCCTCTCCCATTCATGCTGTGCCCCCCACTCTCAAAATCAATAAACATTTAAAATTTTTTTTTAAAAATTCCCACCTGTGAACCCTATCCATCCAGATTCATATTTGGAGACACACATTTTTAGACCCATGAGCATTTAGATACACAATCCCCCAGACTGTGTTCAAACCTCACAAAGTACACACCCCGTTGGGCAGACACTCTTTCAAGCGCACGGATCACTAAATATATTCACTGGGGAAGATACCTTTTTAAAAACAGAAATCTGGAAAAAAAAAAAATTGGAGGTGGGGGGCGCCTGGGTGGCTCAGTCGTTTCAGCATCCAACTCTTGGTTTCGGCTTGGGTCATCATCTCAGTTGGTGAGTTCGAGCCCCGCATCGCACCGTCAGCACAGAGCATGCTTGGGATTCTCTCTCTCTCTCTCCCTCTCTCTCTCTGCCCCTCCTCTCTTCATGCTCTCTCTCCCTCTCTCAAAATAAATGAACAGACTTAAAAAAAAAAAAAAAAGAAAAGAAAGAAAGAAAGAACAGAAACCTGAGCGTGTCAGGTAGATTCACAAGAGGTCGCGATGATAGTCTTGTGGGTATAACATACCTGTCAAATTGGCCAAACTGTATGCTTCACATATCGCAGTTTATTGTTGGACGGTTATGCCTCAATAAAGCAAAGAAAGAGACGGAAAGAAGGACAGGGACAAGAGTGTGCTCATGTTCCCCAGATCTAGCCAGGCTGGATGGGCCCTAAGATCCTAACTACGCAGAGCTTCGGGATCTCCCCCACAGGATCTACTCTCCAGCAGGGTGAGCCTAACACTTGCTGTCCTTTCTGTAGGAGCCTGGGCTTTCTTAGAGGAAAAGAAAGAAACAAAAGAAAAGAAGGTCTGATACATGTTTGGACCCTCTGTCAGGTGTGTGTGTGTGTGTGTGTGTGTGTGTGTGTGTGTGTGTAGATACGTATGTGTAATACATGGCTGTATGTGCATATGTATGAGAGGGAGGGAGGGAGGGAGGGAGGGAGACTGAACGTCCTTGCTACTATTTTTTCCAATTTTTTTCCCCTGTGACTGTCACCGCAAAGTTAAACATAGATTGACAGCAGCCATAGAGGAAACAGGTTTCTAACAGCCAGACTCAAATTAGCCTGAAATAGTTTTTGCAATTTTCAGGGTATTTGGCCTTAATGTTTTTGCTCTTGCTGGTTTGACGAGTCGGGGCTTGGATCCCAGAAAAAAATCCTTCTTCCCCTTTAAAAAGTCATTGCACTCTGGGGAGAGTGAGTTTTCTTTCTGGAGGGAAGCTCTCTCAAGACCTGGGGCCCCGAGGCAGGCCTTGTGGTCTAGAAGGGACCATCTATCACAGCTTGGCCTGGTGACTGACAATCTGAGTTTGGAGATTACTATCTTGTAAGTGCCCTGGCTTCACCGGGGCGGGTGGGGGGACACTTTCTGACACCCGGCATGTACTGGACTGACCTTCCCGGGGTGACCGGAGGCTTTAGGGTGCTAAACCCACCCTTCACCCTGCCCTGTCCTCTCCCACCTCTTCCCAGTCCCTGTAACTTCCTGCCACCCTTCCTGGCAAGTGGGGACAGGAGCTGTGGAGAGGGAGGACATTACCATGCCCCCATCTACTATCTCCTCCTGTTGCCCCAGTGACCTGCCTTCACTGATCCTCTATGGGACCTGCTAATTTCCCCTTTGCCAGTCCTCCAATTAAACCACTACTTAATGCTAACAACCTGCACCCCCGCGGTGCCTCCCCCCCCCAGATTCTATGTCTTTTCATAAGTAGGTTTAAGAATCATTCAGTCCTGCCCTCCGGCCAATAAAATGAATCCAGAGGCACTCAAGTGTCTAAAGAACAGAAATGACCCAAGACAAGTCAAGACGAGCCCTTTGCCCTGGGAGAGAATAAAAGATACTCCCCCAACCTGCGGTTATGGGGTGCCCTGTTCACCTATCATTGTCCAGCTTGGAAATACCCGAATCGGGGCCTGGATTTTGAACAGCGTGGGGTCTGTCGTTGACAGGACCCATGTGCACCCTTCCTTGTCTACACCACACGGCAGCCGGCTTCCTGAAAACAAGGTATCCCTCCCCTCCCCAAGCGTCTTGTCTAACTAGAGGGTCTTGTCTAACTAGAGAAGGCATCTTGCAAACCCAACCCCAAGGCTTCTGGCAACTTTGTCCCAGTTCAAGTTGAAATGCATCCAAAAGACAGACTGGAGGAGAGACCCCCAACCCTCCCCCACCACCAAAAAAAAAAAGCTCCATGAAGGGTACCACCGGGCCCCCACCCAAGAGCAGGGAGCCACGTACAAAAGCGACCTTTCTCCTCGGTGATCACTTCATGAGACCAGAGAGATGCTTTCTTGTTGCATTTGGACGCATGGGCACCTGCAGTTTGATAAACTTGTGTCTGACTGGTGTGTGCATGCGTGTGTGTGTGTGTGTCTATGTGTGAGAGGGACAGACAGAGACAGAGACAGAGAGAGTGATACAAAACACGTGAACATAGTACAAACAGCTGCAGTCCTCCATCTGTAGCTTTGTCCCGCCTCAGCCCGCAGCGAGGGAACGAAGAATCCCTTAAAGTCTAAAGGTTCCAGCACGAGACCCCTGCACAATTGTGTTCATGCAAACGAACAGACAGTCCCAGAGCTAGCTCCCAGGTTTCAGCTTACCTTGTGGTTCTGGTAGGAAGTCACCGCAATAAAGGCGGTCTCAGGAAAGACGTGGGTGCAGAACGCAGTATTTTTTGAGCCAAATCCATTATTTTCATCTGCTTTCACGATGTGTAATCTGGGCTGGTATTTGTGCATGGAATTTAGAATAATCTAAAAATCATAAAGAAAACGAAATTGTAAGAACAATCAAAACCCCTTTGTTTCCAGGTAAAACCCCACTTTCCACCCCTAAAATTCGCCTCCTTATACGGGCTCTCAAAAAAAAAAAAAAGTCTGATTTTTTTTCCCTCCTGTTTTGAAAAGGGGCCAGTGATTTCATTAAAAAGAAACATTTCAAAAATGACAATTTCCAACCAAAAAAACTCCGGTAATATTCCAGGAATCTACCCAAAGCACACACGGCAGTAAATCAGAATTCTTAATAAAGTTTGCTTAATAAATTAACTCCTGCATAAGGTACTTCCCCCTCCCCCCCCACACCCAAATGGGAGGAAAGCAAGTCAGGAGCAGGGAACTTGTGCCTGGAGTTGGGGCGGGGGTGGGGGGAGATGTCTAAGCATCAATTTTGGAGCGAAAGGGGAGAAGACACAAACAAACAAACATCCTCCGCCCTGCCCCACCCCCCATAAACCTGCGAGAGATGGAAAAAGAAGAGACCAAGAGTTCGCAGAACTGGAATAAAAATCACCTTTTGTTTGCAGACTGTGCAAAGGAGCGTCAATGAAAAAAAAAAAAAAGGATAATGGAACAGGGGGGGGGGACCTCCACGGATGGCGAGATTGGGGGGAGGAAGCATCTCCTTGTCACCCCCCCATCTCACCCCCAGCAGAGGAGGGCCTGCTTCCTTCCAGGTTCCCTTTCTATAAGGTCAGCAACATTTCAGGATCCACGAGCCTGATCTCCAGATTTGGCGGGACACAGAACGGCTGCATCTGCCTTTTGGGGGGGCATGCGCTCTTTCTCCTTCCTTTCTGCCTTCTGCGTGTTTGGGGAACGCCCCCGGGGGGTGGCGGGGCAGACAGGGTCTTACCGCGGTAGCGAGAATCCAGCTACTACAGTCAGTATGGGGTTGGGGGGGGGGGGGCTCTGCTGGAACAGGGCTATTCCTAGGAGATGAGCATCTTTACTTGGAAAACCGGCCTGGCTGCTTTGAGGACGCCGGGTTTTTGATGATTTCGGGAGGCTGTGAAAGCCAACACGCATCAGGACGCTCCGAGAGAAACCCGCCGAACCGGCCAATCGCCGCGCTCAACGGGCAGGATGGAACTCGGGCCTGCTTTCTCCCCAGGACAGCCAACTGGAGCGGCCGGAGGCTGTCCCGGTGTCTTGGATTATTTGCGTTGATGACCCTGGGGCAGGGTCCTTGGGCCAACCCTTGAGACCCGCCCGGAGGAGGGGGAGGGGAAGCGGAGAAGGGGCGCGAACCCGGGGCCCCGCGGCTCCCCGACCCCGGGCCGCGCGGCTCTAATCTCCGGCCCGCCGCGGTCCGGCCGCCTCCCTGGCCGATAGCGACGCCGGGCTGGGGTGGCGTGGCGACAGAGAGACGCAGCGGGGCCCCGCGCGCCGCCGCAGCCCCCGGCCGGCGCGGCCATCGTCCCGGCTTAGCCAAATTGCTTTGACGGCCGGGGACAGTGTCGAGACATCAGCGCGAGGGCGATCTAATGACTCCTAATTTCATTAGGGCGGCTCTGGACCCCAAGTCCGGAGTTGGGGGGTGGGGGAGGGCTGCGAAGGGCAGTCCAGGGCAGCCCCGAGCACCCTCCCTCTCCGGTGCCCTCGGGAGGACCAGAAACGCTCCAGGGTGCGGGAGCCTGGCTGCGGGGCTGCGAGCCCTCCCCGGGCGCCCAGCCCATCGCGCCCACAGAAGGCACCGCAGGGGAAAAGCTAGGCGCCCACGGGGGGCCGGAGCACGGTCCCGCAGCCGCGCACCAGGGTTCCACGGAGACCCCCCACAAAAGGGTCCCCCGCACCCAGCCCGCGGGAGGCCGCCAGCCAGGCGGGAGTAGCACGCGGGACGCTTACAAAACCGTCCCGCTTCTCCCCAGCGCTTAAGCTAAAGTCTCGGTCCGGTGCCCGCAGGTGCGCGTCACCCCGGCCAGCTGACCGCCCACGCACGCTCGACGGCATTTCTGTGCAGTGCACGCTCCGGCCTACGGGCCGCTGCGGGCAAACTGCCTGGTTGAAACGGAAAGGAGGCCGGGCGTTTTGTCTAGAGACGCCCCTCTGCACCCCCTGCTCCTTCCCACCGCACAGGAAGGGAATGGGCCTGCCTTCTCTCTTCCCCAGCGGCCAGCGGCCAGCAGCCAGAGGTGCAAGCACTCAATGTCCCCTCCCCATCCCAGACCCTGGGGGCTCAGTGTTTTAGCCCTAAGGCCCCACGGGACCAGAGTCTCCCATTTGGACCTTCCCAAACCGTCTCCCCTCTGGATCAAATCCTTGCAAACCCAGCTCCCTCAACTGGGCACCATGTGTTTGTTGATTTTCCCTAAAGAGACCACATGGCAGGACAGAGACCACCCTTGGAATTAGACCAAGCCTCAGATCTCTGCTCCCACATACAAGCTGCATGACCTTGGGCAACTCCCCTCCCCTCCCATATTTCTGTCCTCGTTTCTAGGCTGCCATGAGGGTCAAGTGTCCTAAGACCAACCAGCCCACTTTATGGTGGAATCAGCAAGCTAAGGGTTTTGAACACTGAATCCGGAGACCGTGTTCTGTCTTGGTGATTAATTATTGCCAATCAAAAGACCTAGAGACATTTCCCCCCAAATCGGCGTTTTGTTCTTCATTTGCTTTTCGTTGGTGAAGAGAAATCTACTCAAAGCTAGAGAATCCACTAAAAGCTACACAATTCTCTTGGAAGGTGGGGTGGGGGGCAGCACATGCAATGTCCTGCATGCAGATTCAGGGGGTTCACCAAGGCTGCTCTCTCCAACCAGACTCCAGGTCTAGGGGGGGGGGGGACATAAACCCTAAAGTATCAGCTAAAAGGGATATCAGGGTTGGTCTCTGGCAGCTTGGCTTCCCCATCCGTAAAAGAGGGAGAAGGTGGCCTGGGGTCTCCCTCTCAGCCAGAATGTCTCAATAATAAGGCAAGATCTGGAAGCAAGTAGGGAAGGTATCTATGGCTCCCACCACGGTCCAGCCTTTGGGCAGCGGGTGCTTCGTACCCACTGGGCCAGAAGGACCGTGTTTTCTGAAGATCTGAAACGCAGCCGCCACCCCTAATCACAGATGGGACTGGGGGCCAGGCCAGGGATGCGTGCTTCCCTCTCCCCAAGACCCCGGTTCTCCAGTTGCCCGGGAAAGGTGGCCCCAGAGCATGGGACAGCCGACCACAGAGAGGACCGCACAGGAGAGAGGTGGAGCCAGAGGGGAAGAAGGTGAGAGAAATCAGAAGAAAAGGAAGAGAAGGGGCGCCTGGGTGGCGCAGTCGGTTGAGCATCCGACTTCAGCCAGGTCACGATCTCGCGGTCCGTGAGTTCGAGCCCCACGTCAGGCTCTGGGCTGATGGCTCAGAGCCTGGAGCCTGTTTCCGATTCTGTGTCTCCCTCTCTCTGTGCCCCTCGCCCGTTCATGCTCTGTCTCTCTCTGTCCCAAAAATAAATAAACGTTTAAAAAAAAAAAAAAAAAAAAAAACAGAAAAGGAAGAGAAGGGAAGGCCGGAGCCTGGAGGAAAAGACTCAGGCGGGTGGAGTGGAACAAGGAAAGGAGAGGCTGGAAGTGTGACGAGGCAAGAAGAGAGAGAAACTCTGGGAGGAGAGAAGCGGGGACAAGAGAGACAGACAGAGAGAGACTGGGAGCAGGGGTGGACCGGAGGAGCCCTCCTGGTACTTACGTGCCCGAATGGGTCCAGGTGGTTGTTGGTGAGCTTGAGTTTCTGGAAGGAGACCAGCTGCCGCATCCAGTGTGCCCCAGTGGCCGGCGAGTCTGGGTGCACGTAAAGGCGGCCCGGCATAGCGGGCTCTGCTTTGCCCGTCACAGACCTAGACAGAGATGGGGTGGAAACCCACCCAGACTTAGCGCCCCGTGGTGCTGGCGAGGGCAGCTAAGAGAACGATCTGGAAAGGTCCTGACCCTCCCCTGGCATCTACAAGCCCAGGCGCCCAGAACGCCTGCAGCCAGGCGAGCCCCCACCCGGCTCTCTTTTCTTCCATCTCGCTCCTTCCCCTGCACCAGGGGCATGCAGCCTGGAGGCCCTCAAACAATCGGTGGGTTCTGGAAGCCTCTGGACAAAAAAAAAAAAAAAAAGTCTAAGAAAAATCCTTGAGGGCTTTCAAACGGGCCTTCCTCTTGGAGCCTCGGTTCGCTGGGCAGCCACGGGGAGCAATCCACCCAAGGAATGGGCCTCTCCTCTCCTGCCTGTTTGACTCAAATACCACGGCCCGACTTTGCAATTTCATAAAAAGGCATGTTCAAAGCAGGTAACTCATAAAAAATAACTGTAAATGGTTTTATGCCCCCAGAAATACCTCCAGCGCTTGGAAACAATACCCTTTTGAAAAATCCACAACCCGCGGCTGCAGCAACAGATAACAAGCCCTTTACCTCCCGTGAGCCTCAGTTTTCTTGTCTATAAAATGGGGGCTAAGGGCTGCTGTTTCTTCCTCTCGGGGTGGTCCGGAGGATGCGTGGGGATAGCAGCAAGAGCCTCGAAGGCACAGTAGGAGTTCAGAAGATGTTGCTTCGTTCGGTGCGGGGGAGGGGAGGAGGGTTTTTCCCCCCCCCTTTCCTCCCTGCTCCCCCACAACTGCCCACGCCGGTGCCTACCATTTATTGTCTGCGAACTTGTATCTGTGATCATCCGCGGGAACGATGTCCATGAGGAGGATGTATTTCGTTTTGGGGTTAAGGCCCGTCACCTTCACTTTGTAACTGGGAAACATCCGCCTAGGGGAGAAAAGGAGGGAGACCCAGAGAGTCAGAGACAGAGACAGAGACAGAGAGAGAGAAAGAGAGAATTAATGCCAACGTTTTAAAGAGCGCGTCCCCACATTTTAACGGGAGAAGCTACAGTTTGAGAAGCGCTCAGGAGAGAAGTGAGCCCCGCTCCGCTCCTGCCAAAATCCACTCCGGGTTTCCCTGCAAGTTCTGGGGAGGAGAAAGGCCCAGAGGTGAGCTGGAGGCTGGTGATTATTTGTAACCAGGAGGAAAATAGAAACCTGGAGGCGAGGGCTTCTAGAGAGAACCAGGGCCTCCATTTCTGCTCTTTGTAAATGCTCTTTTCAGAGCCAGAGACCTACTTTTTAATCTAGGGGCAGAAGGAGACTTCTTAGGCCAAAAGCTGGCCTCCTCCGTGCAGGCAGGTGCGTTGGCCTCTATGCACCCACATGCGGGCACCGAGGTGGGTGCACACCCGTGGGCACCCGTGCACCTTCTGTCCTGGCTTCGGTCCTCCACCCCCAGCGTAGAGCTCAGCTGGTGACCTTGCCACGAGCTTCCAGCCGACATTTGTTCCTCAATCCCACCACTCTCCCGCCCCCCAACTTCTCCAAGGCACCTGGTGCCCTTCCTGGGAGAGTCTAAGCCCTCCGGCCCTCGGCAAAGAAACTCAAAACCCATCCGGGTTTGGTTTTGGAGACCCCGGGGCCTGAACCAGGATGGGCTCAGGGGCAGGCGGGTGCTTCGGGGTCTGCAAGGCTCTGTACCCCCGCTCCCCTCAGCGCGCACAGGCGGGCTCCAGAGTCCCAGCCTTCCCGCGGAGAGGGATGGAGCGCTCCCCAGAAAGCCAGAAGGCGGGTTCGAGGCTGGCCGGGGCAGAAGGACGGGCTGCTGGATCCTGGCTCACCCAGGGATGGCAGGAAGGGGTGAGTGAAGGGAGGCCTTGGAGCCGAAGCCTGGTGGTGTTTATCTGCCTGAGCTCCGCGCCTGCAGGCAAGCTCGAGGGAGGCTTCCCAGGCCTTTTATAGTTAAATCCCTTCAGCTCAGGCTGAGGAGGAGAGGGGGCCCGGCGGTGTCTTTCCTTCCAGAGCAGATTGGGAAGAAGAACTCAGTTCTGCAGTGTAAACAGAACGCGCCTCCTGGTTCACTCAGGCCGAGCGGGGGAGCAAACGTTGTTTAATTTCAAATAATAATAAATGTCACTGTTGTCAGTTTATTGCGGGAGGCTCGGGCTGGAGAACCGGGGGCGTCTGGTGAGGCGGCTCCCCCCTCCCCCCCTTCACACACTCGGTGGCCGGCTTCACGAGCCTGTCCGGGGCGGACTCCGGACTTTCTGCCCTTGGGACACGGAGGGCCCCTGCGGCACCGGGAGGCCTGTGGTGAGGACGTCCCCAGGCCCGGGCTCGTGCACACACAGTCGCCCCTGGGATACAGAGTTGCATGACCCTCCAAATAGCTTTCCCCAGAAGTTTAGCGTTTCTAGAAAAAAAAAAAACAAAAAAAAAAAAAAACCCTGCGAGATTTTAAGAGGAACTCTGGGGTGAGTGTCTTGGCCAAACTGCCGTGTTTATCGGTGTCTGTATATATAGAGCCCGGCCGAGCCCCGGTTCAGTTTCAAAGGCTTCTCCCGCTTTCTATAAACAATGAAAGAGGTAGCGAATACATTCAGCGATTCGGAGTTTGGCAATCGGGTGGGACTCTGGAGCCGCTCCAAGGTCAGGGAGGGTGGGACGGAGGGTGGGGGCCAGGAGTCAAGGCTGAGAGCGGGTCTCATCTCCGTGCCGACTCCGCACCTCCCCGGTTCCCCATTCTCTCTCCCTGCCCGTCCCACTTTCTCCCACGACCAACCCGTCCACTTAGTATGGCCCCCAAAGCCCTGGATTCTTCTCCTATACCAAGTGGGAGAAATGCCCTGTTTCGGAGGTGAATCCAACAGGCGTTTCCTCCACCAGCGATGCAGGTCAATGGAGGAATTCTCCAAGCATCTTTATCCAAAATCGGGTCAAACAAAACACATTCGTTCTCTCTCGCTCTGCTCTGCTCTGCTCTGCTCTAGTCTTTTCTCTGCCCCCATCTCTGTCTCTCGCATCTCGGAGACCTTCCCTCCTTTGTCTCCCCCACAAGTTGCCCAGGCGCCCCCCACCCCACCCACCCCAGCAGAGGTGGCCAGCTCACCTTCCGGCCTTGGTTATGATCATTTCTGTGCCGACTTCGTGAAATTTCAGCCACAGTTCTCTTTCGTGGAGAAACACCTTGATCCCTTCCATGCCCTAGAGAGAGGAGAGAAAAGTCACACGGACCGGCCCCAGGAGCAGTGGGCCTTCCCTTCCCCCCAGCTGTCCCCCAAACACAGACTTCTCCTCCCCTCCGGAGCCTCTGGGCTCTGAGGCTGAGAACTGCCCCCAGCCAGCCCTGGAGCACCAGCAGCCCTGCCCAGGAATCCCTGTACAAGCTCCGTGTACCTCCCCACGATGCCCTGTTGTCTCCTAACGCCACCAACACAAGGCTAGAGAAAAGTCCCCAACCATCAGGGTCCTCTAGTGCGTCCATGAGAGCAGACTTTAAAAAACCAAAACAAAACAAAAAAAAATAACAAAAAAACTGCGGCCAATCGCAAACCCTTTTAGCCAAGATGCAACTAAAAGACAAAAGCAAAAACAAAAACACTCCACCTCAAAAGGCCCACTCAGAACATTCTCACGTAGCCACTCCCATGGGGTGCAAATAGTGCATATACGTGTGTTGAGTCTCGCGGTGGTGCAAATATGGCCGTAAGAGAAAATGTAAACTTAAAACTGTGTAGATCGTATAAGGGGTTCCCACGGTCCGAAAAGTTAATCCTCTGATGCCTCTATTAACAAACCTCCTAGGTTCTCACACCCAACTTCATTCGCTTCGAGCTGTTTTTTGATGACGGGAGCAGCCGAAACCGGTTAACGTTTCCGCTATGCAGCTCAAAGTTATTTTACTGAAGCGACGCAGAAAAATTTCTAGATGAAACCTTCGTTTCTGCAATAATCCGCAACCGTCTCAATAAGCAGGTTTGCTTTTCCGGAAAGAAAATCGAAGTCCCCCAAACCGTGTACCCACTGTGCTCTACAACTATTCACGCATTTTCCTGAGCCGGGAAGGGGAAAAAGGAGAGTCAGTGAGGTAGCCAGGAAGAACATCCATGGAAATCCCAAAGAAGGGCTTTAGCTACGTGCAAATATCTCTTCGGACCAAGTCACCCCGTTTTGCACCAACTGACACCTTATTTAAAATTATGGGAGGGCTCCAGGGGCCGCCTGGAGCACCCAGAGCGCTGGGGGGGGAACGGGGCACAGAGCACACAGCCTAGGAGGCCTCTCCCCCTCTAACTGGGGCCCAGCTTCCATCCAGGGGAGCCTGCGGCTCCCTGCAACCTCTTGGCACGGCCCGGCGCTCCCCTCCACCGGCCAGAGCGAGCCAGCCCTCCAGAGCCCGGCCCAAGACAAATAGTGCAACTCGAGGGTCTGGGCGGCGGCTCGGGGAAGGCGGGCGGAGGCGAAGGCTAAGGAAGATCTGAAGAAGGGTCAAGCCATCGCTCACGCCGGCCTGAAGCAGCCGCTGACCCAGCCCTTAATGAGGTGCTCAGGGCTGAGCCTATACCTAGTGCGGCAGCAAAGGAATGATCTGGGCTATTGTTAGCTGGCCCCAAACAGCCGGATAATGAAGGCTTCTCTATAACAACTTCAATGTATTTCCAAAATCCTCTGGCCATAAAGATTATCGTCACAATAAAGTGGAATGGAATATACTGGAATGGGGGGGGGGGATGCAGGGCATAGGAAAGTGGAATGAATGGAGATAAAAAGGAAAAGGGGACAATTATGAGCAACGGGCAAGCCACCCTCCTCCCCTCCCCCACAGGAGGGCCTTCGGTTTTTGCAAAGGGCTTCTAGGCTAGCTGTCTTCTTACCTGCTGGGTGAAGGCGGCCTGCGGGGATGACGGAGACTTGTTGGGGGCCCCTAACGTGCTCTCGGGCTTGGAGTCACAGGGTAGATCCTTCGAATCAGGTTCCAGGGGAGTGTGTGCCAGGCCAAAGCCCTCGTCTGCGTCGGCCATGGTGTGCCTGGCGCCCTGTGCCCGAGCAGGGTCCTGCTCTGAGGCCAGGAAACAGAGAGAGAGAGAGAGAGAGAGAGAGAGAGAGAGAGAGAGGTTGGAAGTACAATTCTAGTGACAGGAGGGCGCAGCTGGGCCCCAGTGTCCAGCTTCCAGCACCTCCGTTCTCAGCTGAAGGAGGCTGTGGAAGGTCCCGTTATTATTATCGTTGTTATTACTCTATGACCACGCACAACCTCTTGCAAAAGACCCGGGTCAGGCTGAGAGGAGGCGGCGAGGCTCGCATCTCCCCTGCGCAGGCTCCCCCACGATAAGCCAGCTGCCCGTCAAATTTGTCTGGACTTCTGGAAGGGCCAATAAAGATAAGGCCTGGGTATTTTTGGAAGCCATTGGGCACGAACCAAAAACAAAACAAAAACCTAGTGTCCTTTGGAGAACTGTTTTTCTCCGTCAGACTTACAGAAGGACATCACGGCTCTGTGTATTAAAAGTCACAGGAGGCATATTCTCCTGCAGCAGGCAAAACGTCTACAGTAACCCGCCTCTTGCAAAACCAAGAACCTAGAGGGGGAAAGATACGCAGATCAAGAGACCCAGCCCCAAGGAGAATTCGCGTTCATCCTTTATCAGTTACAGGCCTTAAAATGAAAAGTCCCTTAACAGTAAGAGTCCTCCCCTTTCCCCCCACCGTCAGCAACCGTAAAAATTAAAAGTAGCCGGACAGAAAAGGCAGGAGAGCGGCCGCGCAGCAGCGGGGAGGGAGGCGCGCTGCTGGGCGCAGCAGGCCAGCGCTCTGCAGGCCGCCGGGGCTGCGCGATCTCCAGGCTTTCTCGGCTCTCCGGCCCGGACGGGCATTTTGACGAGCGACCAGGCCGAGGGGAGTTTCTCCGAGCTTCAGCCGGGCCTGGCTCGCTGGAAATGCAGGCCCAAGCTCGGGCCGAGGAGGACAAAATGGGTCCCGGACAAATCCTGGGCGGCAGGCGCTGGATCCAACTCGGAGGTCCGACGCAACGGGGAGAACGGGCCGGGGTTGCCAGCACGTAAAGGAACAGCTGCAGAACTGTTCAAGCCCGGATGAGCCTGCCTCCCCGCTCTGATCGCTTTCCAATGTCCTCCACGTTTCCAAGTGGGGATCTCCTCCCCCCACACCGGGCTGCACTGGGAAGGGGGCGCTAAGGATGGCGCCCCCCCCAAAGCTTCGCAGCCGCTGAAGGGAAAGGCTGGGTCCCACCCAGGTCTGCGGTGGCCGGAGACCCGGAGTGGGGCCGACGAGGACGGCTCGCGAGGCCCGACTCCCCAGCAGCTTCCCTCACCACACCCTTGGGGCTTGGGCGAGGCGGTGATGGGAGCCCCGCGGCCGGCTGGCAACAAAAGAACGCGGGGCTGGCGTCGCCCACGTGCGCTGCCTGCCGCCGGGGGCCGCCGGGACCGTCCCCTCGCGCGCCCCGGTCGCGGTCGGCGGCAGCTCGGGGCTGGCGGAGGCAAGCTAGATGCGCTGTGACAGAACCAGGCCGCGCGTCCTGCAAACCTCCCCGCCGCTCGCCGGGCCGCGCGCCTCCCCGCCTGGCTCCACGCGCCGGGGAGCTCCGGGCCGCGCCACATCCCCCGCAACGCCGGGCTCGGCGCAGTCCCGGGCGGGGCCGGAGTCCCGCCGCCGTTTCGCGCCTCCCGGAGCCCGCGCGGCCGGCGGGCTCCCTCCCGAGCCTCCCGGGCCATCTGCAGGGACGGTTACCTCGCTCGGTGAAGCCGGTGCATTCACCACATCCCTTCTTGCTCCTAGCAGGGAAGCTGGCGGCGAGGCGGGGGCGCGGGCATGGTGGCTCCGGGTGGGGGGTGGGGGGTGGGGGTCTATGCCGGGGACGGCTCGCCCAGACCAGCGGCTACCGCTGCCTACAAAGGATCGGCCACCGCTGGAGCCTGCCCACCTCCAACACACACCTCCTCCGCTTTGCGCTCGCTCGCTCTCCCTAAAGACTTCCAAGTTGTCCGGCGCCAGAAGGGCTCCAAGGAACGCAAGCGGCAGCCTCCGGGAGCACCCTCGAGGGTAGAACCTCAGGGCCCCCTGCTCACTTGCACCCCTCGGGAGGGAGAGTTGGGAGACCGGAGGGAGCTGGGAAGTTGGGAATGGCCAAGGTCCTTTCTGAGCGCCGCTTTCAGGGTTAAAGTTCTGGAATCCAAAGAAAAAGGGCCTCTCTCCCTCTCTCTCTCTCTCTCTCAGAAATACAAGCCGACTCAGCTGAGCTCAGTGACGTTGGGCTGCCTTGATGCTTACAAAGTACTGAAATTGCCTATCCAACTAGCTCCCATTGCATGCAGCCTGCCTCTGCCTCTTTCCCGCCCCCCCCACCCTCTCTCTCTCCCTCCCTCCCTCCCTCTCTCTTCCCACTCCCTCCCCCAACCACCTTTTCCACTAGATTTCCCGAACACTCAAATCACAGCGCTAGTCTCAAACCCAGACCTCGAGATCACCCCTCCTCTCCACCCTCCATCTCTGCTTCTCTGAGCTCGGCTCGGTGGCTGCAAAAAAATCCTGCACAAATCATCGCAAACCCGGTCGGCTTCTGCCCGGGAAGTAATCTCAGTGACACGGCTGTGCAGAGAACACGGAGTCTGAACGGTACGCTGCACACACACACACACACACACACACACACACACACATGCCTTGCGCCTCCTCTGAAGCCTGGCCCGCGTTCTCCCTCCAACGCTGACCTCAAGACAGAGCTGCGTGACCCCGCCTGGCCCGGCTGGCCGCCGACGGCCGCCCTGACATCTCTCCCCCTCCCCACTCACCACCCGGGCTCTCAGCGACTCCAGGGTGAAGGCAGGGTGAAGGTGCATTGGGGATGGGGACTGAGATCAAAGATGCCAAGAAATTGCCTGGGGCTCCCACCCCCGGGGGCCACCAGACCTCCCGGGCTGGAGATGTACGCGGCAGTACCCAGTTTTATTAAAATAATCAAACAGTCATTGGAGACTGGCTGGGGTTTTCATCTCCACTGGGGCCCCTCTCCCTGCCCTCCCCGTCTCTGAAATGTATTATTTTGAGGGTTGAAGAGGTCAATAGAAGCGTAAACACAGCGAGCAGGTCTTAGCCTGAGCAGACCCAGTCTGGAGCACCAACCATTGAGGCTCCGAATAAATGTCAGGGTTCCCTTAGTTTCCCACCCTCGTCTCCTGTACCCCCTTGCCTTATTCTTTTCTGGGGGCTCTGGTTCGAGACTGGGGCCTGCAGGTCAAGGTCTGGGGAGAGGCACCGAGAGGGGAGAAATGCCCTGGAGAGATCAGCGGCCATCTGGGTGTGACACATCGTTGCCAAATTACAAAGTGGACTGTCCATCCCTAAAAGTGGGGCTACAAGGGGTTGGGGGGGGGGGAGAGAAGGACCAAGCCCAGCATTTGCTAGGGTTCTCACTCCGCCTTCCAGGTTTGTTTGCAAACAACCTTTCACCAAGGCGGTTTATTTATTTATAAACACACCCTCACCCTTCCAAAATGTCAGCTCAGAGGACTTTGGGCTTGCTAAGGAGGGGACCCCTGGCCAAAGATGGAAAACAAACGTGGTTTCAGGATGAGCCTAAATCTCCGCATCTCTGGCAAAAGGAAGGGGAAATCTAGAAAGACCTCTCCAATCCCTTTAAATTCTCAGAGATTTGCGGATAAAAGAATTTCCCATAAATAATCCGGAGGCCCCTCCCGGGAGGGCAAATCTGAACTCCCCCAAGTAACTGCCTAGCCAGACTCACTTAGTCGGTGGAGTGCAGTTTGTGCTGGCCACCAAGAGAAACTGGGATTTTGAAACCTCCAAAGGGAATCTGTTCTTGCCAGGTGACACTCCAAGGCAAAATGCAAAGAGTGCGTTCTCATTTCCACGGTGAAAAACAGCATCTCTGGGAGGGGGGTTCCGCAGGGCTGAGTTGGGGCGGGAAGGCAGGGGGCCGGAGGCAGGTCAGGTGCTGAGAGAAACCTACCCCCCCCCCATAGCTGTCCAAGGGGACACTCACCTCCAAAAATCCCACCTCTTCTTTCCAGCGCAGAAGCCAGCAGTGGCGCCTTGCTGGGGAGTGGGGGGGTTCAGGTGAAGACTTTGCAAAGACCCCCAAAAGAGACCCCTTTTAGGCCAAGCCTTCTTCCAGCGTCTGTCAAGAGTACTAGGTACCTCCCAGCTCGAGGCTGGTTTGTGGTCTTCGACAAATTAAATATTACTATTTATTACCAGGCATACCCCAATAAAATAAAGAGGCAACCAGGCGATACGGACTATCTCACCAGCCGCTGCACCTATAGGACTTGGAGACGTCACGAGTCACGCAACCGGCCCGCGCGCGCTGTCACGCTCGACTGGGGGGCAGCGGCGGGAGGTTAATTTCTGTCCGTCTTCGCCTATCAGCCCCGGGTCTGAGCAGCCACAAGTCCCAGACGCCTGGGCCGCGGGAATAAATAAAGAAATAAACAAACCCAGCGCTCTCTGGGGGAAATGGGGGTGGCGAACATCAGGCACAAATAGAACCGAGATCGATTTTCTTAGGGAGGGGGAGGGGGGCTCTTGGCGAAGGGAGGTGGGAGCCAATCTCAGCCCACGATTGGGAAGAAATCAAATTGTTCCGAGGTGGAACGAAGTCCCTTGGAGGAGGCACGAGAGTCCTCTTATTATTTAGAAATCATTTTTTTCCGAGGAGGAGCTCTCGGCAAACGAATATCCAGGCGCCGCTCTAGCTGGTTATGTTTGGGACGCGATAACTCAGTGCCTGCTCGCAGACCTGCATACAAGTAATTACCGGGTTATCGCGCAGGGGAAATGAGACCAGGGCGTTGGAGGGAAGAAAGAGGGTCGTCCGAAATGTATCTTACTGAGAAAAAGTCCATTCTGCGGGAGCACCTCCAGCCGGGTCCGGGGACGCAACTCGTCCCAGCGCGGCCCGGCGGGGGCGGGGTGCGAGTAGGTGCAGGGGTCGGGGTAGAGGGGGTGATTTCTGCACAGAAAAAGTACAGCGACCGGGCCTGCAAAGGGTGAGGCGCTCTGTCTTGTTCTGGAATAACGATTATCATTATTCTTGGTCTCCTCAATGGGCATAACCCCTAAGCGCCCCGTGGAGGGATATGCGCTCGAGCTTTCGCGCGCAGCTGGAAACGCGCTGGGTGCAGTTGGGCAACGTACTGCGTAGACGCCCCCGGCGGCGCCGAGCGAAGAGCTAGGCCTGCCCGGGAGCGAGCGAGCGAGCGTCGGGCCTTCCGCAAGGGTAAGCTCCCCGCCAAGGGGCCCAGAGGGAAGCGGATGTCGGGATCTGGCCTTGCCCCCAGCTTCGGGGGTTCCATCCCGCGTTTCGCTGGCCCCTAGCCCCCCTGGCTTTCCGAAGCGCGGCCTGTCTCCAGGTCCTGTCCGTCTGGGGCTGGAGCGGCAGCGAAAAGTCAGGAACGCAGCTGACCGAGCGGCCCCGGGAGCTAAGGTCAGGCCCGCGGGGAGAACGGGCAGCGGTTTCCAGCGCTGGACGCGGGCGCCCGGGGCCGGCCGGGCCGCAGACTCTGCTGTATCCAGCCAGCAGGACCCGCGTCTCTCCTCTGGGCCAGGCCGCGGTGACTTCCCCCAGATTCTCTTTCGTTTCCCAGATTACTAGCTATTATCTTTTCCCCAGTCCGAGGCCCTTGGGGGCGAAGCGTTTGCTCCCGGTTGCCCAGAGTGCAAGCCGAAAGAAACCCTTCGCCCGAGGCCTGCGGATGGGTTCCCATTTGATCTCCAGGCTTAGATGGGCCGGAAACGGAGGCCTGGGCCCCGCCGGAGCTGGAAGGAGAAGGCGAAGCTCTGAGCTGGGCGAGAGCTCCTTTCCTTGTGGCTCCCTTCCCCCGCGTTCCCGGCGCGGGTCCCCGCAGCCCCTCGGACGCGCTCGCAAAGGATCCCGCAGCCGCGGCTTCCGGGACCCGCTGTCCCAGACACCGGGGAGGCCCGGAGCGCGGACCGCATACACTAAAGACCTCCCCCAGTTTTGAGCATCTCCATTCTTTCCCCCGGTCGTTGGGCAGTTAAGTTCCAAAGAGCAGCCGCCCCAAGCAGCCTCCCTTCCCCCTTCGGGAGGATCCGCGCCTTCCTCGACCTGCTCCCAGCACGGTCTCCACCGCCCCCCGCGCCCACCCCGCCAAATGCATTTTCCTCAATTTTGCAAACTTCTGGCCCTGTTTTTAATATCACCGCGGGTAGAGGAGTAGAGGGTCCCACTTAAAAAAAAAAAAAAAAAAGCCCGAAACAAAACCAACAAGGGGAGACCGCTGTTGCTCTTTTCTGGCTCCTGCCTCTCTGTTTTAGGAAAGTTGAGTGTTTCTGAAGGAAAGACAGACCACCGTCTCTTTCCTCTCAAAAAAAAATGACCTGGCTTACGAAGACACCATCTTTTCCGCTTTTTTTTTTTTTTCCAACGCGTCCCTGCCTGACTCGGGTCTCGTCTCTACCGGAGTCAAAACAGGAGGGAGAAGAGCAGAGAAGGCTGGGACAATGAGGAAGGATTCCAGCAACGACAGATAACGACACACCAAAGCTGGGCCGACTCATTTTGCAAAAAAGGGAGTCGGTCTACAGGGGAGAAATTCCCTCGTTTTCTCAGGGGGTCATTTCCCCTCTCGCCTAGTTAAATCTGGCTCTGCTGTATTTTTTCCAGGACCTCGCCGTATCTCCCTTCCCCGTGTTTTAGCCCATTCCTGCCTTTCTTCCCTTCTGACCGGAAGCATCTGGGGAGCATACTGGCTATGGCTATTATTTTAATATCCCATATTCTCCTCCAATATTTTCACCGAGAATTATTACTGCCACCGCTCTTATCCAGGTTGTTCTTCCCTGTGCTTTGGAAACATTCTCCCCCCCCCCCGCCGCTCCCCCAAATTTGGCGGATGAAGCCCCCCACCCCACCCCATCAGGGCAATAAAATGAGATCTAGAAGGTGAGATCTCGATGCTAGAGATTTGCAAGCTCCCGAGGAGCAGAGAAGGTGATTGGGGTGTAAAAGGGGCGTCTTGTTCTGGCCCCTCCAATTTAAGCAGTCTTCAGTGGAGGAGAAGGGTGAGTCTCGAACTGAGGGGGGCCTGGAACCCCCTCTTATCCCAATGGGCTGCACTGCGCCTGAGAACTCCCATCTGTCCCTGCAGCCTAGAACCTGTAGAAAGCCCCCCACCCCACCCCGTGCAGTCAGCATGTGCCCACAGCCCCAAAAGCCATGGGGGAAATATATACTAAATTCCAGGGCTCTGACCCAGTAAGATAGAGACTCGGGCTAATACCTCCAGGTCTGGCGGGGAGCCTGTCTGCATACCCCCCTCCCTCAACCGGAGGGTGCTGTGGAAACTTGGGAACCCGCTGCTCTCCAGGGCTCTGGAAAGACAAATTTTCTTTGGCAAAGGGAACGGTGTCGTGCTGTCGACAAGGCAGACTATTTTTCTTGTTCCCTCACAAGGGTGGGGGGGGGGGAAAGAAAGCGAGAAAGAAAGGGAAATTAAATCCACACGTGTTAAGCTTGCTCAAAGGGCCGGATTCAAAACCAGAGACGAAACCACGACTCCAGTGCTGGCTGCCCGTGGGCCTCCTTCCAGCCAGCCCGGGCCTCACAGAGCAAGACATCCACGCCGAGAGGACTCAGTCTGATGTTTCATAAAGCGCTTTCTTTAAGGGGGAAGGGGCATGGTTCCTGTCTACGCTGCAGAGGCAGAACTCGGAGCCGCCGCAAAGCAAACAAAGGAGAGAGTAGTTGGGACCCTAACACCCCCCCCACACACACACCCCTTTAAGAAAGTTCAGCTAGATACCTCCTAGTCAAGCCAGTGATTCAGGCAACATTGACTTTAGAGCCAAAATGAGCCAGGCCAGTGATTTTGGAAATCCCTGAGGTCTGACCCGGCTTTCAGACTTGGACCTACCTGGGTCAAGAGAACCTAAACTGTTGTTTTACTGACCCTGGAACAGCCAGTTTGATCATCTGCATGGCGACACCTCACATGCCTTGCTTCTCTCTTTGGCCGAGAAACTTGCCAGGGCAGCGGCCACAGGCCCCAGCCCCGGGAGGAGCTCGGCACCCGGTGCAGGGGAGGTGGGGGTGAAGGACAGAGCGGCCACGCCGCCGGGGAGCTGCGAGTGAAAACTCTAGTAATGACCTTGAGGAGGTGAAGGGACGCGTGTGGGGGTGCGGGGTGACAAGGGGGGGCCAGACCCCAAACTGGAAGGATCCGTCACCAAAACGATTGCTTGGTCAAGACCTCTAATTTTTCTTCCCTTTCAGCCCCGGGCCTTGAGCGCCGCAGCGGATCCCCCCTGGCCTCCTGGTGCTGGGTTTCTGGTCTTTGGGGGCAGCCTCGACAGAAGGATCCGGAAGCAGGGGCCTCCAGACACCTAGCTGCTGCCGCGCCATCACACCCGGAAAATCCTGGGGTGAAACTGACCACGGCTTGTCGTGGGGTGCAACAGACAGAGGTTGGTGGCAAAGAAAAGTTCCTGGCGACCATTTGGCGCGGTGGGCTTGTCTTCCTGGTCGCCATGGCGACCCAGGAGTCCCGTCCAACACACTCTCAACAATGGGGCATCTGCAGGACCATCGGGACGTTCCGAGGTCTTCGAGGTTCTTCTCCCACCCATCACTCTGGGGCTCTTGGCTTTCCGGAGCCTCCTCCACAGATTCAACACGGCAGGGATTGAAAAACCACCCCCTTTTGGAAACGGAGGAGAAAATCGAGATTTAGTGCCGTCTCTGCGGGTGGGCTCAGGTCTGGAGCAAAAGCCCCCACTTGGAGTTGACGACTGTGACCTCCGAGGGGCGAGTACAGGGATGCTTTCGCCCAAGCCCGCAACCCCGGATTTTCAGCCAGCGGCCTGGGACCGGGTCAGCGACCAGGAGTGCTGAGTCTCTGTCTCTTCACATATACTGTTCACCCCGATCTCTGCTTTCGAGGCTCCCCGCATACATGCACACCACCCTTTCGCCTGCCTGGATTAACGTCTCAGTGGAAGGAGGAAAGTCAGGAACTAGAAATTTGTGGCTTTCGTGTGGGCAAGGCCTTACTGAGAGAAAGAATACATTATACTCCTTTTAGAGGGAACATTTTCCATTGTGGGTGTAATATAAACAACATTAAAATAGCACGTTGGCCTGCATTGCTTTCTGCTTGAACCTGCAGCGGGAAATACCCATCTTTCTTCTGGGGGTGGGCAGTGCACGATACAGGCGACTTTTCCGGCTCCATTTTTTCAGGCAGCAAGCTCCGAGAAAGATCCAGGGCACTGACCGGCTTGGAGGCCACGGAGGGAGCTAGAGGGAGAGAGAAGGCCTCAAGGAGAAGCACTACAGGCCTGGGGGGGGGGGGGGCGGGCTGAGACCTAGGGCCGTGGGTTTGGGTCTCCGTGACTCCTCCTCTGGGGTCCTCCCTTCTTGATTCGCTCTCTGAAGGGGACGCCACCCGTCTCCAGGCTGGTCAGGAAAGACAAAACTTAACTCCTGTCTCTCAGCTTCCACGGGGGGCATCTAATGTCCCCCAAAGCTCCTGGCTGGCTCGTCAGTGCCCCCATCCGCCCCTTTCCAGGCTGAGCCCCAGGCGGCTGCCTCTCTTTCCTCTCCAGCATCTTGTGTTAATATTTTCAGAAAAGTCCTGCTCGAGTTCACCCCACCCCGCCCCTGTCCCGTAGCCACGATGAGAAAAATGTGGGTATTTGAGGCTCAAAAATCTAGCATTTGAGGTGTTGACAGTAGCTAACATTTACAGCAGGCCAGGAGCTGTCGTAAGGTGGTTTCACTCACACATTATCTCTAAAAAGCTCAGTCAGGAGGTGACTTCTGGGGGTCTGGCCACAGCGTCCCTCTGGTGGGATTTGAACCCAGGCAGTGTGACTCCAGAAACCGGGAGCAACTCTCTTACGAGACAGGGGGAAGGGAGGAGGCCCGTTACGTTGTGGGAGCATTTTGACGCATCTGAAAACACATTCAGTCAAACTAAGGCGGCTGCGGAAGGCTTAGCCTTTGGGGTAATGGCTCTGATCTCCGGCACGTCTCCACCCTCTCTCCTCCCTCCCTTGGAGGAAGCAGAAGAGGGTCTGTGTGGGCATCAGACCCAGATTCCCCAGAACTGAGCAGGGTGGAAGAGAGAGCACGTAGAGGTGCGGACAGTCTCCTCCTTAAACCTCAGCGTTCTGTCCTCCGTCCTGTTCTGTCCCCAGACCGTGGCCCCGTAGCCTCAAGCCAGGACCCACTGGAGGGAAATAGGGGTGCGCGGGATATGGGGGAGTGGGGAGGGGAAGCGATGAGCACGACTCCGTTTAAAAGAAAAAACACGAAAACGAAGAATTAGGTTCAGAGAGGGTGAAGGCTCGCTCGGGTCACACAGCCTTTGCCGAAATGCACTCAGCTCCTCGCCAGTGTCTAGGCTCTGTGCTTTCAGCTGGAGCCCGAAAGGGAACCCCAGTCGCTTCCCCAGTGCACACGAAGCGGCGCCCGCGAGTGCGGGGCGGCCAAGGGCGCCCCTCGAAGGCAAGGGCGCGGGGACTGCAGGTGCCTGGGTTCCCCTCCCAGACGCTCAGCCCTCCCTTCCCTCTATGCGTCTTCCCCGCTGCCCCTCTGGGCGTCCACAGAGTCCCGCACCTCCGGGGTCCCACCGGCGGGTCTCAGGAAGGTCCCAAGCCCTTTCAGGGGCTCCAGATCCCAGACCCCGAGACCTGATGTCAGTCCTGAGGCCTCCCCAGAGGTGGCCTTTCGCTTTTCCTTCTGCCACCTGCTTGCCCCTGTGCCCACTCCTCCCCGGCAAGCCCCTGGTGCAGCGCTGGCTGCCCCAAGTTAGGAAGGGAAGGACTTCTCTAGAAGGTAGGGACTCGGAGAGCCAAAGCCTGAGAGGAGCGCCCCAAAGGGAGGCTCGAGGGGTCCCCACTCTCCAGCTGTCACTCTTCAGTTTCCTCCACCTGGCACCTGCCGGCCCCTTGGCCGTCCAGGGACTGAGTCTTCCCGCCCCCCTGCACAATTTGCTGTCTGGGAGATTGCCACCTCTCCAGACCCCCCTGTCTCCCCCACCCCAGGATGCTGGCAGACAGACTGGGTCGTTCCCAGTTCCTCCCAGACCACTCTGGAGGCCAGGTCCTCGCCACCGACAGCTTTCCCAGGGGCCCTATTTGCAGTGCATCTTGGTGAGTGCCCAGGACCCAGGACGGATCCTCCTGAATTCTGGACCCCCTTCCCAGGCTCCACCTCCTGGAGCAAAGCTGGAGGTTCGGGGGTCCACCTGGAGGCACGGGCTGCGTGTCTCCCTCCGTGTGACTGAATAGGACGTCACCCTCCAGTCCCTCTGCACGACCGTGTGTCACTTGAGGGGAAAGCGTGTGTATCTCTCTGCTGTTGTGTCAAACATCACGACGGGTCAAGTGGTGTCCTGGGCCCATAACCCAGGCGACGTTCAGCTCCCCTCCATTTTTATTGACCACTTTTATGATTATTATTTTTACCAACAGCTCTAAGTGGAGGCCTGCGGGCCTGGGCCCCCTGGAAGGCAGCTGAAGTTCCGCCATTCAGCCAGGAGGCCAGAGGGGCCCCGGCCACAAGGTGGCTGGGCCACCAGAGTCTATATTTGGAAGCAAATCCCACAGGCGTTTCCTGGGAACCGGGCATAGCCCTGCGGACACCGGGGCGGACTGGAAGGGTGGCAGGGTGGCTTGCCCAAACCCTCCCGGGCCTGGGGGCCTGGGGACCTGGGGTGGGAGCACAGCGCTCACCCGGGCTGCTGAGCCAGGCCTCTAACGGCCCCATCCCCCTCCAACCCTAAACGTAGTTTCTGGCCCTAAAAGCCACTTCTGCTCCATGGTGCCCGGGGGGGATTCAGCTTTCCCCCCCGAGCCCAGTGGCCTGGCCCCTCAGTGATGCCACTCACTGGCAGGGTATGCCGTCTTCAAGAGGTCACGCGTAAAGTGTCCTAGGCCCGGCCACTTGGGAGTCACTCACAACACACACACACACACACACACACATGCCTGTTCCGTCACACGGGCCCAGTCTCCCGCTCGTTGCCACGCACACACACACACTCGTGGTCGGTCACCCGCCACCCCCCGCGAGCGCACGTCTGCCCCTGTGCGGACGTGAACTCAGCCGCACGTAGGACGGCAAACGGGGCCCACGGTCGCGCCCAGAAAGCCACACGCGCGATGGCAGTCCTTCCCCCCTGAGTCACACACACCAGCCCGCGGGGCCGGGGCGCGCCCGCTCTCACCCACAGACGCATTTTACCTCCGCTCGCCCAGGATTCGCACCCGGTCCCCACGTCCACAGCCCACCCCGTTTTCCCCACCACCTCCCCGCCCCCCCCCCCCCGCCCCCCGCAGCCTGGACCCTCGCGTCTCCTCTACTGCGGTCATTCTCGGTCTCCAAAACGGGAGCACTCAGAGGCTGCCCCCCACCCCCGCCCCCCACCCCGGGCCGGAAGACATACTTGGGTGGGCACCACCATGGATCATTCTCCGAGGCCTGGGGAGGCTCCACTGGAGGGAGCCCTTGATCCAACAGCCCCACCCAAGCTGCGGTCACCAGTTCCGGAGGAGGAAGGACGGGCAGGTCTTGAAGCAGGCGGGTTGGGGGTGGGGGGAGAAACCCATCTGCAACCTGCCTCTTTCTCAGCCACCCTCCGCTGAGCCCCCAAGGGCTTGGCCACAGACCCATCACGGTCCCGCCCTTTGGACCCTCTCTAGTGGGCCCTTCCTGCTAACTAGTCCAGTGCTAATTTTACATGTGGGGAAACCGAGGATCGGGGGCTCCCGGGTGGCTCAGTCAGTTAAGCGTCCGACTTCGGCTCAGGTCACGATCTCACGGTTCGAGCCCCGCATCAGGCTCTCTGCCGGCAGCTCGGAGCCCACTTCAGATCCTCTGTCCGCCCCCCTCTTTCTCTCTGCCCCTCTCTACTTGCACACGCACGCTCTCGCTCTCTCTCTCAAGAGCAAATAAACATTAAAAGAAAGTCTGAGGATAAAACACCAACTCCTCATATATTTAAGGCCTTGCACAAGCCTACCCCTGCCTGCCCCTCTCACCTCACCTCCTGGCCCCCTTTCTTTCTCCACATTCCATCCCCCTTCTTCTTTGTTCTTCATTTGTACCAACCTTTGTTTCCACCGCAGGGCCTTTGCACATACTATTCCCTCAGGGCCTTTGCACATACTATTCCCTCTGCCCCCAGCTGGCTCAAGGTTACGCCTCCTATCATTTTTGTTATGTGCCTGTTCATTATCTGTCTTCACCTTAGACTCTAAGCTGCTGAGGACAGAGATCATGGCGCCCATCCCACTCACATAGTTGATGCCACATAAATACTTGCTGAGTAAAGTATACGAAGGTATTAAGCAGACCCAGAGTCAAAGATGTGGAGGCATAGACAGAAAATATACAAGGTATCAGTGAAGGGCACAGGACTGTCTGCTCCGTGCCATAAAGTAAGGATGGGGCGCCTGGGTGGCTCAGTCGGTTGAGCGTCCGACTTCGGCTCAGGTCACGATCTCGCAGTCTGTGAGTTCGAGCCCCGGGTCGGGCTCCGGGCTGACAGCTCGGAGCCTGGAGCCTGCTTGGGATTCTGTGTCTCCGGCTCTCTCTGCCCCTCCCCCACTCGCCCTCTGTCTCTATCAAAAAAATGAATAAACGTTAAAAAAATTTTTCAAATAAGGATAGGTGTCTGAAGGGTGGCAAGTTTACAGGTGGAATAAAGCCTGCAACATATTCTTGGCTTTTTCTGAGCCTTGAAGCCCCGAAATGCTTCTTCTCCCCCCTGCTCCAAGTGCCCCCCACACCGACCCATCCCTCCCTTGTCCTCTGGGCCTTCCTTTTGTCCACCCTTCTATCTGTTCCCAGGAGCCTGGAGAAGGAGCCAGTAGAGTGAAAGTGGTCTTTTTACAGGCTGATAAAAACCAGGCTTATCTAGAAAGCTTTGTCCCATCTCCCCAAGTGTCCCTAATTGGTCCCCAATGCCCTCCCCACTGGGGCTGCAGACACCCTCCCTGCCTTCTGGCCTCTGCCCCGCTCCCCACTGCCCTTCCCTTCAGTGAGGGATGCCTCACAGGAGACCTCTGTCAGGAGGACTTTTGTGGGATCAGGGGGTGGGCGAGAGGAGATGGGGACCAGGGATGCTGTCGGGGGAGGGGTCCGGACTTCTCCAAGTGGGTTTGCTATGCCACTATTTAATGATGCCAAATATATTAAATCCTATACTCTAGCAGCCTCTTAAATCCGTTTACGGCCCATGCTAGACCCTGGGCTATAATAATAATAAAAATAAAAGAAAGGATTTATGTAGCCAGGGTGCGGCCGTCACCGACAGAAAAGAAAGAACCGTTTCTAGCTGACCTTGCTGGCCGGTCGCCCACCCTCGGACCTCCTGTTTTTCAGGGCAGGGCAGTGACGGGGGTGGGGAGGCTCCCAGGGGCAGGGAGGAGGAGAGCCGGGGTCCTCGTGGGACAGAGTGAAGAAGCCAAGGGAAATGTCCACTTAAAAGAAACATATGCCAGGCTTCTCTCAGACCCGTGTTTCCAGACCCATCTCTCCATTTCTCTCTTGGGCTCCCGGAGAAGGACTTTCTCGTGTTATAGAACAAGGAGGAACAGGGACTAGAGTTGAGGAGACAGCAAAGATCTGGGGTGGAAAAGGCCTCCAGAGGTCCCGACCCTGCCTCTCTGGAGTCGTGTGAACTGAGCAAGCCTCTTCGCCTCCCCCAGCCTCAGTGTCTCCGACTGTGCAATGGGTCTCATAAGACTACCAGCCTCGGTGGTTGTTTTGAGGGAAAAAGAAATGATATAGAGAAACGTCTGGAGGACACCGAGGTTTCTGGGGCACAGGACGCAGGGCCAGGGCAGGGGAACGAGGTAAGGACGGCTCAGGGCCTGGTCTGAAGGGCCCAGAGAGCCCTGGCCTCAGTCCCCGGGGGGAGGGGCGGGGAAAGACAGCGGTCGTTCTTTGGTGACTTGAGTATTCGTGAGGCGGGGGCCCTCCCTGTGCTACTCCAGCACCCCCTGGAACTCCGCTAAGGACCCCCGTCGTAACCATTGACTTCCAGGCCCGGTTCCCCTAGGAGAGAGCCCTTCTGGTCATCCCCCAGCTCCCAGAACAGGAAGAAACGTCCACTGTGAACGGCCGAGAGACTGGATGCAGCCGGACCCTCTGGCTTTGTGGTCCTAGTTTGGGTGTCGATGAAGACCAGGGCCCTGGGGCTGGGATTGAAGGTGTCCCGTTTCTCGGATAGCTGGGGTACAATGCTTGCTTCCTGGGGGCCCCCTCATCAGGAAACTAGAAGAGATTGGGAGCTTATGGAAGCTTGATTGCATTTAATGACCCAACGTATTTTTTTTTTTAATGTTTATTTTGCAGAGAGCGCGAGGGACAGAGGGGCAGAGAGAGAGGGAGACAGAATGTGAAGCAGGCTCCAGGCTCTGAGCTGTCAGCCCCGAGCCCGACGCGGGGCTCGAACCCGCGAACCCATGAGATCATGACCCGAGCTGCAGTCAGACGCCCAACCCACTGAGCCACCCAGACGCCCCTAATGACCCAATTTAGCGCACCGTCCTGTATTCACACCTTTGCGTGGCTGCCTCCCGCACCGGCTCCAGACGTGGCCTCTGCAACCTGCTGAGACCAATGGCACAGCAACACAATGGACACCTTGTGGGTTTCTGCTCTCTTGTTCCCCTGCCATCTCCGTGCAAAGGCAGGGCTCGCCTGATGGAGGATGAGACGCACCGCTAAGTTAGCCAGCTGTCCCAGCCGGGGCCCTACATGAGTAAGACAACCCAGCCCAGACCAGGAAAGCCACCTTGTCGGCTGCCACTGACCACAAACACCTGCGCGAGCCCCACCCGGCAGACGGCCCATCTAGCTAACCCAGAGTCACAGAAGCCTCCGGCGTGGTGCTCCCTTCTTACGTGGCATTATCGTGGCAATAGGTACCTGATACACAGCCCCGATCTGAATCCAGCCCCGACTATCCCCACCTTCCCGTTTTTGCCCAGGAAAGGAGTTTTAAGGTTCCGGCTGCCCGGTTTCAGGTCCCCGGTTCAATGCCCAGGGGTGGTTATTTAAAGCATCAGAAATAGATTGGCGCTTCTGGCTTCAAACCAGGGAGACTGGTGTGGACAAAGAGTGAAGGAGAATTCCTTAAGGCCAGGTGGAGATCGAACCAACTTCCTGGTTCATCAAAAACACACAGACCTGGGGCGCCTGGGTGGCTTGGTCAGTTAAGCGTCCGACTTCGGCTCAGGTCACGATCTCGCGGTCTGAGTTCGAGCCCGGCGTAGGGCTCTGTGCTGACAGCTCAGAGCCTGGAGCCTGTTTCAGAGTCTGTGTCTCCTCTCTCTCTGCCCCTCCCCTGTTCTTGCTCTGTCTCTCTCTGTCTCAAAAATAAATAAACGTTTAAAATAAATAAATAAACACACAGACCTGGGCTGAGTGAGGCAGCAGCCGTGAGCTGCTTCGGAGAAAAACAAAGGCAGGTGCTCCCTAGCACAGCTTGCTGGGCCACAGAGAGCGGCATCCCCCTCCTCTGGCTCCAGGCCCCTGGTTTTCTCTGGGAAATAAGCCCCTTCTTCACGCCTCTTACCCCAGAGGCGGCCAATCAGCATCTTCCAGCCGTCAACCACAATGATTGGTTCAGCAACAGGCACGTGTCCAAATTCTATCCAATCAGAGGGCTTTTGCCGGAAAGACACGGAAGAGGCCTATTTCTACCCACTGGCAGGTGCGAGGGTGGAACCCTACTGCCCGCGATCACCACCAGACAAGAGCCTGCCCAGAGGGGCAAGTGCCCTGACATCTCCGAGCCTCCGTTTTCTCGCGTGTGAAAAGCGGATAATTATTGCGTCCCCTCATGGAATTGTTGCGAGGGGTTAGGGAGATCCTCGATGAAAAGCACCAGGCGAGGGATCTGGAAACGTTAGCTGTTGTGATTACTTTGGTGCAGTCACTGGGCCCGATCAGTGTCTGATATTTAACCAGTAACGAAAAATGAGCAGATACCTGGACGTGTCTCTGTGATGCTTTCCATGCGCACGTGGATGCCGGTGACCGTCTTGTACAGCATTTCCTCCCAGAAGCGCCAGTAAAAACGCAAGGCGGTCTTTCCAAGCCAAGAGAACCCCGACCCTCATCAGGCGTGTTCTTTGGCTGGCCCTCCGGTCGGGAGTTTGAAATGAGTCACCCTGAACTCTCCCCGGCCACCAAAGGCACACATGTGGTCCCTGAAGGAGTCACTGCCCTCGACCCTTCTCCAAGGCTGGATTAGTTTCCTACGGCTTCTGTAACAAAGCACCATGGACTGAGTGGCTCAAACAACCGAAATTTATCATTTCCCAGTTCTGGAGGCTCCTCTGAAATCAAGGTGCCAGCAATGGTGTTTGCCTTCTGTGGTGTTTCTGTGTCCAAATTTCCCCTTTTTGTATGGATATCAATCATATTGCATTAGGGCCCGCCCTAATGACCTCTTTTAACTTAATTACCACCATAAAAACCTCCCTCCAGGGCCTCCTGGGTGGCTGTCAGTTAAGCATCCGAATGGGGGTTGGGGAACCAAGGTCACAATCTCAGGGTTTGTGGGTTCGCCCCCCCCCCTCCCCGCGTCCGGCTCTGTGCTGACAAGCTCTGAACCCGGAGCCTGCTTCGGAGTCTGTGTCTCCCTCTCTCTCTGCCCCTCCCCCGCTCACGCGCGCGCGCACGCTCGCGCGCGCGCGCTCTCTCTCTCTCTCTCTCAAAAATAAATAAACATTTAAAAAATTTTAGAAAAAAGTAATTTCAGGATTCACCTTATCATATTAAGGAGATAGTTAAATGACTATCTAAATAATATGTGTCACCTACAGGGGCACCAGGGTGCCTCGGTCAGTTAAGCATCTGACTCTTGATTTCAGCTCAGGTCATGATCTCACAGTTTGTGAGATCAAGCCCCACCTAGGGCTCTGCACTGACAGCATGGAGCCATCTTGGGATTCTCTCTCTCTCTCTCTCTCTCTCTCTCTCTTCCTGCCCCTCCCCCCCAAACAATAAACTTTAAAAAATATGTGTCACCTGCACACAGCTAAGTAATACATATCACCTACATTCCCTCAACCCACTGAATGCTCAATAATCGTCAGTGATTCCTGTCGCCCCATTTTTCCCCCTTAAGGCTTCCTTCAATCTCAGTTTTGCACAACAGCTTATGTACGCGTCCACTATGGCATTCATCCTCAGAGCCCCGTTGCGCAGGGCAAATTACCCAAAATTTGTTGCAGGCCGCTCGACTCCAGTCTCGAGGGAACAGTTGGACACATTTCTTTGGAAGGAGGCGACTTCCAGACGAGACATCAGCTCGTGCAGCATTCCCAAAGGAAGTGTCTGCAAAGGGGCGGTGAACCAAGCTGAGAGTGTAAAATGTCAAAGCCCAAAAGCGAAGGTGTGGGTTCAACAAACACCCGGAGGTACCTAGGTGCTGTTTAATGACACCACAGCTATATGCTGCCCCGGTTGAGCTGTTCTATCACCCACCCACCCCCCATTCCCGTGCCTCGATTTATATGAGGAGACAGTGAGTGAATCTGTGCTGACCCATCTCCCGTGAGACATCCGTAATGCGCTGGGAGCAACTTACATTTTAACGAAAGAAGATGTTTGTGCAGCCTGCATTGGTCACAAGGACAGCATCCTCTTTTCCCCAGATATTAAATGTCTCTGTTTATTTCTATCAAAGCGCTCTATCCTCTTCCACACCCGTAAAAAGAAAGCAAACAGTAGAGGGGTCCAGTAGACCAAGAGGCCCCCAGGAGGTTAATAAGCAGGAAGGGGGCAGCCTTGCTCGGAGGTGACTTCACCATTCTTCTCCCACCGGATTATGAAGGCAAATCAAAGTGTGGCCCGAGAGCCAAAGCGGCTCGCTTCACAGTGGGGAAATCTGAAATGGGGCTGGGTGGCCAGAGGGTCAAGCTGGGAGTCAGTCGCTCACACCAGCCACAGCCCGATTTCCACATCTCAGTAGCCCTGGACAGTTGCCTGGAAGGCGCATTCACGTGACCACTCATGGATTCAGCGGACACTTCTTTAGACTCCAATATGGCAATGCTTCCATACGCTACCTAATGTCTCCTTTCATGGACATTAAGGAAGGGGGATAGGAAGAGGGATAGCAAGAGGTTGATGTGAAAACAACCCTAGGACCTCCTGGCCAAGGGCTTGTTGAGGGACGGCAGGGGCAGGAAAGAGACTCTTAATGCCAAAGCATGTTTGCAAGAGAGCTCAGTAGTCAGATCCCCTGTGAAAGGCATTCGTGTGCCGTGGTCCAGAGCATAGACAGGCCGACTTGGGTGACCACGGGTAAGTGACTAAACTTCTCTGTGCCTCAGTTTCCTCTTCTGCAAAATAGACACGCTAATACCTCCCTTCCAAGACTGCCAAGTGGATTAAATAAGATATTCATGTATAACACTTAACACACCATTGACAGAGGGCTACCAGATATAACAAAATTACCGTCCTTCCTCTCTGGGGTCCATGTGTAGAACTGAGAAAACCCGCTTCCCTTAACCCACAACAACGTGGTCTGGCCTCGAAGAGGAAAAGAAAACCGATACTGAATAGGTTGTTCCTCAGCCTCCACGACTTTATCTGAGATAAAGCAGGGAATATCCCGCTTGTAGGGCTAATGCAGGGGTTACACGTAAGGCTGTGAGTGCCTGGCATCTCGGATGAGCACGATTGCTACAAAATTGGGGACAATCGAAATCCCAAGTGGCGAATCAGACCAAGGAGTCTATGGGACTGAATTTGCCAAGCCTTACTTCATGGCTATTCTTTAACACTCGCCCCCCCATTTTTAATTAGTTAATTTATTTTCCATAACACCTCCCCACCTTTAGCTCAAAGGTTGGCACTCAGTTGTTGTCCCACAGGTGTAAGGCTGAGAGTTTTCTTTTCCATCCATTTCTCTGGACCCACCAAAAGACATTTCATAGATGTACATCTGAGCTGTACTTGGAACTCATTTAAAGTTCTAACCCCGCATTATTCTAAACTCAACCTCCAAGGCCACCCAACAGGGGCTTGCAAAATTTTTTTTAATGTTTATTTATTTATTTGGGGGGGGGTGGCAAGTGCAGAGACAGGGAGAGAGAATCCCAAGCAGACTCTGCGCTGCCAGCTCGGAGCCCGACGTGGGACTCGATCTCACGAACTGTGAGATCATGACCTGGACTGAAATCCAGAGTGGGACGCTTAACCAACTGAGCCCCCCAGGGCCCCCCAAGGGCTTGTGATTTAAATAAATATTGGCTGAGTGTCTACTGTGTGCCCAGCACTATTCTTGGAGCTGATGTTACAGCAGTGACCCAAATGCCTAAGCATCTCTGTCCTCAAGAAGCTCATTGTCATGCCGATCTGCCACAAACGACTGGGGGACTTGCACAACTCAGTGTCAACCACATCATCGCTAGCTCTCTCTCACTTGATCTTAGCGAAAAGGCCGAGAAGTGATACCAGCTCTCTCTCAAATGCTGGTCTGGAAAGGAACCTGCAGGTCCTTCTTTTCAAAGGAAAGGGTGGAATCTACCCACATGGAGAGGTAAATAGAGGTACATACGAATACATCGTTGGAGATCCCAAAACCTATTTGAGCACAGACGCATTACTGAGGTCCTTGATCCACATCTGCCTGAAACCGACATGCCCTCGAACTTCCCAGTTTAATGCGCCAATGAAATACGCCCCTTTTAAATGTGTTTGCTTATGCCAGCCATTAAGCGAAGTGAGTGGAGAATCACACGGGTCCCGACAATTGTTGCTACGTTATATCGTATGACCACTCTGTCCCGGGCTCCATGCTGGGCAACAGGTATACAGCAGGGGGTAAGACCCAGCCCCCACTCTTAATGGTCTCACGATGGTCTAATAAAACAGACAGGTGACAGTCACAATACAATGCCATCTGATTTTTCTCAACGTCTCCTCCCATCCAAATTCTCATCTCACGGTCGCCTGAAGGGGCCAAGTGCACCCTCCTTCATTGGCGACTGTTTCCATGGGGATCACGCCCGGACGCATCCACCTGGGTGAGGAAAGGTATACACCAACTGCATACCCTAGCTTGCCAGCTGCATACCCTAGCTTGCCAACTGCACACCCTAGCTCGCCAATTGCATACCCTAGCTCGCCAACTGCATACCCTAGCTCGCCAGCTGCATACCCTAGCTCGCCAGCTACATACCCTAGCTTGCCAACTGCATACCCTAGCTTGTGGGGGATGGCGTGTGTTAACACTGGTATGTGATAATCATCAGTAAACGTTCTGGGACTTCATTAAATCATATAAGTAGTCTCGTCGGCGACGGGAAGGGCATATGGTGGTGAGCTGGGGGCTGAGTGACGCGCACCAAGAGAGAATAGCTGGAAAGACATTCTTAGATGAGCATCCCTTCCGCAGGCCTGTGAGACCATTGGAAACATCTGACAACACACACGGAGTCTCGAACCATAAATCCGGGCCAGAAGCTCCTTAGCACGCATCACCCCGATGAAAAATGATTGCGGTTCACCGAGGCCTAGGATCTGTACCTAAAGATCACAGGGCGTTCGAATCCCTGGAGCTTAGTCACCCTCCTCGTGCGATAACCACATTCCTGGATGACAGCATTCCGATGAAAGTGCCAAGAAGGCGCAGCCTCACTCTAGTTCCCGCTATTATTTCTTGTGGTTTGCGTCATCACCTTGAATCGAAATAGAGCCTGGGTCCATGCGTGTAGATGGCTAATCACCGGGACCATTTGTACTCTGCGCGTTTATATGCTGTCTGCTTGAGACTCGTAGGCCAGAGCCACCCTAACGACCTACTGTAGGGCCGAAAAGGCAGAAGTTTATTTTCCCACAGCTCTGGAGGCTGGAAGGCCAAGGCCAAGGGTCTCCCTCTCCCTGGTCGTCGTGGGGTCGCCCCTGTCCGTGTGTTTGTGCCTATGTCTAACCTCTTCTTCCGGGGCACCAGGCATCACGCCCTGGGCCCACCTGAATAACCTCATTATACCTGAATTACCTCCTTGAAAGACTTATCTCTGGGGCACCGGGGCGGTGCAGCCGGTTAAGCCTCCGACTTCGGCTCAGGTCATGATCTTGAGCTCTGTGAGTTCGAGCCCTGTGTCAGGCTCTATGCTGACGGCTCAGAGCCTGGAGCCTGTTTCAGATTCTGCGTCTCCCTCTCTCTCTGCCCCTCCCCTGCTCATGCTCTGTCTCTCTCTCCTTCAAAAAGAAATAAACATTAAAAAAAAAAAAAAAAAGGCTTCTCTCCAAATCCAGGCACCTTCTGAGCTACCAGGGGTTAGAAATCCAGCATATGAACCTAACAGGTTTTGACTTGCATGTTAAGGACCTCGAAGGCCAGGCACTGTGCACACACTTTACAGGCCTTGTCTCATTTCATCCTTCCCAATAGCCCCATAAGGATGGCACCATTAGCCCCATTCTACTGACGAGGAAACTGAGGCTCAGAGTGGCTCACTAACTCAAACCAAGTTACACAGCTGCTCAGCGTGAGCGCTGGTGTTTAAATCCGATCTGGCGGTCACCAAGCCGTGGGTTTTTCACCTTGACCCAAAAATGTCTGGTGGCCATTCTCGACGTGACTTTAGGTACAACAAAGACGAACTTCAGGAGAAATGGTTAATACTTATATATTCACTTTAATGATTATTCAAGAGGCGCCTGGGTGGCTCAGTCGGTTGAGCATCTGACGGGTCATCCCAGGTCATAATCTCGTGGTTCGCGGGTTCGAGCCCCGCATCAGGCTCACCGCTGTCAGCGGGGGGCCTGCTTTGGATCCTCTGTCCCCCTCTTTCTCTGCCCCTCCCCCACTTGCACTCTCTCTCTCTCTCTCAAAAATAAATACAACGTTTTTAAAAAATGATTATTATTGAAAAAAAATAGACCAACCCACCAAACTCGTGATTGCTTAGGATGAGACCAAAGTGGATATTCAGGTTTAGAAAAGTGGAGAAGAAAGAAAGAATTAAGAAAGAAAGAAAGAAAGAAAGAAAGAAAGAAAGAAAATTGAATGGACGGTGCTTGAAAATGGCACAAATCCCGAGTGAGTTTGACAATGACCGAACTTTGGGAAGGAGTGACTTCCCTGATCTGCAAATTCATACAAGCACATCACAGAGCCACCCCCTGTCAGCTGGACACCCATACGTGCATCTCCGTAAAACATATCTTAAAACCACTCTGAGCCTCAGTTGCCTCATCAGTGCCTGGCCGGGGAGGTTCTTAACAAGTAAGCAAAAGCCTGTTCTGGGTGAAATTGTATCCTCCAAAAATACCCACCACAATAACAATAACCTATGTAGTGCCCCACCCCCTGCCCCGCCCCGCCCCGCCCCCCCCAGAGTCATTCGTGTTTCAAGGACACCCATTCTCCATTCTTCTCCCAGCTGATTTACGCAAGCAGAACACTTGTATTCCCTCGTCCTCCTTGCTTTCGATCTCTCTCTCTCTCTCTCTCTCACCCACCCCCTGTCTCTTTGCAGCCCTGTTTTTCCCACACCATCCTCCTGGAGGAGCAAGGGAGCCAGCACACTACTCGCCCTTGGCTGGGAGAGCACCTCTGGCTCTCTGGGTGAGTTTCCTTCTGACCCTCTCCCTTCCCCAGGGGCGGGGGGGGGGGGGGGGGGGGGGGAGGGGGGTGCGCTGTACCGTTTCCCAGCAACCAGGATCTTTCATCCGGTTCTTCACCGTGGTTTCTGGGGCTTTATTAGCAAATGAAAATGGCCCCACTCCAACCAACATCAATGCCGTCCCAGCTAGGAACAGGGCCGGAGCGTTTCCTGTGGCCCGAAGACTCAGACAAACCAGTTTGAAGAGGTGCCAGTTGGCTTTACTCAAGCTACCAGTGAGCTATTTTTGACATAAAAAAGAAGCTGAATTTAGCTGATAACCGATTGGAGAAATCTTAAACACAACGAGGTGGGGGGGGGGGAGGGCCGGGTAACGTCCTCGCCGAGGGGGCGGGAAGACAAGGGACTCAATTCCATCAGCCACCTGGTTTGGAAAACTAACTGAATTCCGTCAATTGTTGGCAAAACAACTGACTGAGCTGCGGTCTGGGTACCTTCTCTTCCCCAGCATCTTTCCGCCCCCTCAGTGGAAGTGGGGAGACAAAGCCTTAACGTCTTCCTGAGCCAGAGGTTGGTACGGCCATGAGAAAGAACTCCATAGCGCACTAATCTAACGTGTTCTCTCTATCTCCTAAGGAAAACGAATTTCAGAAGTGAAGATAACATTTTCTGAAACGTTTTAGATACGTACGCAACGGGAAAATGGCTTCTGGAGGCCCGGCCAAACCTACGGTACAGAAAAGAATGTCTTTGAATATACTCCAGGGATGCCTGGATGGCTTAGTCGTTTAGCATCCGACTCTTGATTTCAGCTCAGTTCGCGATCCCAGGGTCATGGGATCGGGACCTGCATCGGGCTCTGTGCTGGACGTGGAACCTGCTTAAGATCCTCTCTCTCTCTCTCTCAGATCATAATCTCACAGTTCATGGATTCAAACCCTGCATCGGGCTCTGTGCTGACAGCCCAGAGCCTGGAGCCTGCTTCATATCCTGTGTCTCCCTCTCTCTCTGCCCTTTTCCCGCTTGTGCTCTCTCTCTCTCTCTCAAAAATAAATAAGTATATTTTTAAAAAAAAGATTCTCGGGGCTCCTGGGTGGCTCAGTCGGTTGGGCGGCCGACTTCGGCTCAGGTCACGATCTCGCGGTCCGTGAGTTCGAGCCCCGCGAGTTCGAGCCCCGCGTCGGGCTCTGTGCTGACAGCTCAGAGCCTGGAGCCTGCTTCGGATTCTGTGTCTCCCTCTCTCTGACCCTCCCCCATTCATGCTCTGTCTCTCTCTGTCTCAAAAATAAATAAACGTTAAAAAAATAAAAAATTTAAAAAATAAAAAATAAAAATAAAAAAAGATTCTCTCTCTCTCTCTCTCTCTCTCTCTCTCTCCCCCTTCTTCTGCCCCTCCCTCCCTCCCTCCCTCTCTCTCTAAAATAAATAAGTAAATAAAATCAAATATACCCCCGATCTTTTATTTTCAATAATCCAAAAAGGATTCATTCAATCCACCACCCCCGCCTGCCCATCTATGTTTGCTCATAGCAGCCTTAAGTTGCAAGGCAAGAAAGCAGAATTATTTTTTCCTGAGATCTGGAGAAATACACAAACAGAAAGGTGGAGTGGTCTGCCTAAGGTCACACAGCAGCCATCCGCTGGCCCAGGATGGCCCAGTTCTGTACTTTGAGTCTCTGCTTCATTGTGCCCCCTCTGGGTTGTTTGGTGTGGTTTGATATAAACATTTGGGGCGCCCTTGGGTGGCTCAATCAGTGAAGCCTCCGACTTCGTCTCAGGTCATGACCTCACAGTTGGTGAGTTCGAGCCCCGCGTCAGGCTCTGCTGCTGACAGCTCAGCTCCTGGAACCTGTTTCGGATTTTGTGTCTCCCTCTCTCTCTCTCTCTCTCTCTCTTTCTCTCTCTCTCTCTGCCCCTCCCTTGCTCGCAGTCTGTCTCTCTTTCTCAAAAATGAACAAATGTTCAAAATAAATAAATAGATAAATAAATAAATAGATAAATAAATAAATAAATAAATAAAACATTTAACAGACGTTCCTGTTCCTTATTTTCAATCCTTTAAAATGAGACCGCAACCAAGAAGAGTTTTCCAGTTCGGTCCTAAAGATCACTTTTCAACTTTGGCCAATGTACCCTGGGTTAGAACCTAGCCAACATATAGCCCACAGCCCGATGCGACAGAACGTTCTTTTTTTTTTTTTTTTAATTTTTTTTAACGTTTATTTATTTTTGAGACAGAGAGAGACAGAGCATGAACAGGGGAGGGGCAGAGAGAGAGGGAGACACAGAATCCGAAACAGGCTCCAGGCTCTGAGCCGTCAGCACAGAGCCCGACGCGGGGCTCGAACTCACAGACCGTGAGATCGTGACCTGAGCCGAAGTCGGCCGCCTAACCGACTGAGCCACCCAGGCGCCCGTAACGTTCTTATTAGTGACTGTAACAGTTACCAGTCTGCCACCTGCTGAACCCTGGACATCCCTTTTTCATCTCTGCCTCAGCCTTTATAAGCCAGCCCTGAGGAAACCCATTTTACAGAGGAAGAAACCAAGGATCCGCAAGGTGAAGGCTGCCCAAGATCACACATGCCAATGTGACATCGCAAATGTTTAGTGAAAATCCGCAACTTATTTACTCCCAGGGTCAGCAATTCCTTGGGGTATCTGCTTGCTGGAAACTCCTGCCCAGAGAATACTAACCAGCATCCGTGACGAAGCAGGCACAAAGATGTTCACTGTATCATTGTTTATCACGGTGAAAAAAAACAGGGAAAAATCTAGATGTCCGTCAGCAGAGAAAGTGACCTTGGGCTGGTTACTTAATTCCGTATGCCTGTTTTTTGTTTTGGTTTGGTTTTTTTGGAGATTTTTTTTTCAACGTTTATTTATTTTTGGGACAGAGAGAGACAGAGCATGAACGGGGGAGGGGCAGAGAGAGAGGGAGACACAGAATCGGAAGCAGGCTCCAGGCTCTGAGCCATCAGCCCAGAGCCCGACGCGGGGCTCGAACTCACGGACCGCGAGATGGTGACCTGGCTGAAGTCGGACGCTTAACCGACTGCGCCACCCAGGCGCCCCTGGAGATTTTTTTTAAAGTGATCTCTACACCCAATGTGAGGCTTGAACTCATGACCCCGAGATCGAGGGTCGTGCTTTACCAACTGAGTCAGCCAAGGCACTCCATCTGGATGCCTCAGTTTTCTTCTCTAAGTAACGAGGCAACAATAGCACCTATAGGTGGGAGAATTCATTCAATAAATTCACTTAATGAAAACAGACAGGGAAACAAATCATAGGAGACTCTTAACAAGAGAGAACAAACAGGGTTAATGGAGGGAAATGAGTGGGGGATGGGCTAGATGGGTGACGGGCATTAAGGAGGGCACTTGTGATGAGCACTGGGTGCTACATGTAACTGATAAGACGCTGAATTCTACTCCTGAAACCACCATATATTAACTGAAGAATTTAAATAAAAATTTGAAAAGAAAAAAAAATTCATTGGGGCGCCTGGCTGGCTCAGTTGGTTGAGCGTCCCACTTGAGCTCAGGTCGTGATCTCACGGGGTGTGAGTTCGAGCCCCGCGTCGGGCTCTGTGATGACAGCACAGGGCCCACTTCAGACCTTCTGTCCCCCCCCTCCGTCTGCCCCTTCCCTGCTTGCTCTCTCTCTCTAAAATAAATACATCTTAAGAGAAAATTTCATTTACTGAGTTCATTAAATAGACTGCTTGGCACCTGGAAAGTGCTATGCATGCATTAGCTACAATTATTATTATATAATAAACTGCTGCGTAGCAATCAGGATGAGTGAAATATATTTACAATATTTGCAATTATACCTATTTATCAAAACAAATTGAACACAACTGTCAGAAAGATGATGTTGAGGGGGAAAAAAGCAAATCGTAGAACTATATACACGGTATAAGATTCATGCAAATTAAAAAACAAAAAAAGCCACAGGGGCGCCTGGGTGGTTCAGTCTTTCAAGTGTCCCACTCTTGATTTCAGCTCAGGTCGTGAGATCTCACAGTGTGTGAGATCGAGCCCTGTGTCAGGCTCTGCCATGACAGTGCAGAGCCTGCTTGGGATTCTCTCTCTCCCTCTCCCCCTCCGCCACCTGTGTGTGTGTGTGTGTGTGTGTGTGTGTGTGTGTGCGCACGCACGCGCTCTCTCTCTCCCCCCCAAAAATAAATAAACATAAAAAAAGTTTTAGACCCCCACAAACTCATATTTTGTATCACTTCTAGAGAAGTGTGTTTTTCATAAAAGTATAAAACTGGGCGGCAGATATTTGCCAAAATTCTGATAGTGGTTATATTTGAGGGGAAGAAGAGACAGGAGGTATGGTATCAGAAAAGGGGAAACCACTTTACCTTTATAATATTTTGCTTCTGCTATTTAAAAAAAGCTTTGCAGCAGGTATGACCACAGGTTAATCTGTGTTGTTGTTGTTGTTGTTGTTTTTTCTGGGTGTTAAGCACACAGGCACTTGATATAATAATCAGTGTACTTTTGTGTCTGCGAGAATTTTTTTTCCAAGCGTGAAGAAAAGGCCCACAAAGTCTTTGTTCCTGTTGCTATGAAAAGCTCAGACTCAGCATATTTATGATTTTGCTTGCTTCCCTCTTATTTTTTTGGCTTCTTTCCTGGCAGGGGAGAGGGATAGATTTTACTTGCTAATGATGAAAGAAAGAAAGAAAGAAAGAAAGAAAGAAAGAAAGAAAGAAAAGCATCATTTGCCATCCAACTGTATAATGATCTTTGCAAAGAATTATAAGGTCGTTTTCAAAAAAACACACCTCCAGGGAAGAACCCAGCCTTTGCGGTTGTCTCCATAAGGTACAGAGACCTTCCGCCACTCCCTAAACCACAGCCGCCCCTCCTTGGCCAACCAGCAAGCTCTCTCCAAGGAATGCAGAGGAAACCCTTGCTTCCAAGGCCACGCCAATATGTTGTGCAAAGATAGGATTAATTTAAGTAAACAGGGCTCCAACACGCTTAGGAAAGGGAATGCATTTTTATCCAGAAGAATTCATTTCAAAAGTCAACAGATCTTTCCTATTTGTGCGGCAGCCTTAAATTTGTAAATGCCACCCTACTTTTTAATATGACCACAAACATTTTCAAGTTTAATGCAAACTTCCTTCCTTACTGAGGTCTGCCCACATTCAAAGTAGCCAGATTCTGGGTTCAGGCATTTGCCTCAGCCGCTGATATCTCACACACACACACACACACACACACACACACACACACGGAGTAGTAACAGAAATCCGAATTCTACTTCGTACACCACTGCCGTGGACTCTCCATTTGGAGGAAGTCAGGATTCCAGAATTTTAGCCTCCTCCTCCTTTTTCAAATGTTGCAGCTTGTAACATTTGTAACTTGCATAGAAACTTCTTTCCTCCGTTATTTTTCTGGCAATGGGCTAAGAGACCACGACCTCCATCCGAAAGGAACTGGTAAAGGAGGAAGGGACAGCAACACGGAGGGAACAGAGCATAATTATTTATTATTTAGCTATGTATAATTAACGTTAAAAGCTAATATTCATTGCATGGTGGGTTTTTTGTTGCCTTTTTCTTTTTTTGGTGGCAGGCAAAATCCTAGATGCTTGACATGTTTTGTCACATTTGATCCTCATAGGAAACCTTTAAGGCAGGTAATAGTATCGATCCCATTTTAAAGATGGGAAAACCAAGAGGCGCCTGGGTGGCTCAGTCAATTAAGCCTCCGACTTCAGCTCAGGTCATGATCTCACAGTTTGTGGGTTTGAGCCCCATGTTGGGCTCTGTGCTGACAGCTCAGAGCCTGGAGGCTGCTTCAGATTCTGTGTGTGTGTGTGTGTCTCTCTCTCTCTCTGCCCCTTCCCCACTCACACGCTGTCTCTCAAAAATAAATAAACATTAAAAAAAAAATTTTAAGGTGGGAACACCAAGCCAGAGAAGTTAAGGAAGTTGCCCAAGGACACAGAGCTAAAAAGTCACGGCTCCAGATGTGGATCAGGCACCGGGCTCTCACCCACCGGGCCACGGCTATATGTTGAATATCAAAGGTAACCCTTCAAATCAGAAGAAATTAATTGTGCATAGACTGTGTCCAGGAAATCTACAAGAAAGGGGCCACAGCTGGAACTGCCTGGGAACAAGGAAAAGGACTGTGGCAGGAGGGGACGAGAAGGAAACATGGGTTCATTATGTAACTTTTTAGACAGAGCTGAAATGTAATCTTTACAATATACAAGCACATGTGGCTGGAACACACATTTCAGCATCTCGGACGGTCGCGCAGCGCCTTAGACATCTTCGGTTCTCAGGAGCTATTCGCTGGCCTGGCCATGCCTCAGTCCCATCTGCCAAAAAATAGGATTCCTCGTATCTTCCTGGGGCGTTGCTCTGGTAGCCAAGGAATGCATTTGAAGTCTGAAGGCATTACTTGCAGAAGCCCAATCCTCAGATAAGAGGAATTTCGGTAACAGCCCTAGCTCCTATGTTTAAGGGATCCCCACAGGAATCCTAGCCCCACATCCGGATCTTAACCGAGCAATTTTCGAAGCCGTATTCTCACACCCCATTACCTTTCAGGGCTTAGCGCCGGCTCCGGGAAGGGAGGCCTGCTAGGATTTATGGGAACTGCAGGGGAGAAGGGCAGGCTTGGGACCAAATCCTTTGGAAGCACGGAGACCACGGGTGAGTTTCCTGTGAACGGCTGAGGGGCACGCCTGGCTCACTTGGGTCTCTGTCAGGCCCACCTCGGTGCCATCTGCCACCGTGTGTCCTGGCCAATTGTCTTTGGCTGTGGAGCAGAGCCTGTTGACTCACTTTGGTCTGGACTTAGCTGTCCCCTTGCAAGCATTTCTTTCATTTACTCGTTGTGAATGGTGGTGGGGAGGTAGGGTGGAAATTAAGGGTGGGAGAGGGGCTCCCGCGGTTGGGAAAAGGGAAAAAAAAAAGTAGAAAGAGGAAGAGGAAGCTGAAATAGGGGTCAATTCAATGGCAGCTATTAGGCTGCCGAAACAGATGATCTGGGTTGGCGAGCATCCTACTAAGTACAGGAGTCTGGGCAGGAAGTTTGTTCCTAGAGCCTCCGTTTAACCACCTGTAAAATGGGGCCTCTCTGGCACAGCGATGTGGGGATAAAATGAGATATTTTTGGAAGGGCTTGGCCCAACCTCTGCCCACAGTGAGCGTTCATCAGGTGCTGATTGCTATGCTGAAGCTGGGGGAGAGAAGGGGGTGATGAGGGGACACGGGGGGGGGGGGCGGGCAGGGGAGGGGGGAGTCCTAAGAAAAGAACCACGAGGACAACAACCCTTTTTCCAGTATTTTACCAGTTCACTTAAAAATGACTTCTGGCGTGCCTGGGTGGAGCTCAGTGGGTGCAGCGTTCCTTCCCCACAGTTAATTTAACCAGAACCCCATTAAAACGGACCAAGCTATCAATTTTTTTTCCTATCAAAGAAGTGCCACATTGAACATCTTTACACATTTGCAATTTGCGGGTTGTAGGATCACATCTGTAGGGGCAACATCTGGGGTGGGGGGAGGAGTCGCTTCCCGGTTTTGGCGGGTACATCAAATCCCCCCTCCCCGTATTGGCTGTAACCATCTATCTTCTCCCTGCTCATGGCTTCTGGGACTTCCTGTCCCCCACGCCCTCGCCAGCACCGTGTGTTAATTACATATTTCCATCTTTACCCATCTTCTTAGTGGTGTCTGAGCTTTAAGAGAGCCAGGCAGTAACGACTGAAAGCAATAGGGCTCATCAGCCAGCTGCTTGGATCATTCCAGAAAGCCAGACATAAAGAGCATGTGCTCCGGGAAAATGAACTGTGAAGCGGCTACCAGTGTTTCTGTCCCTGAAGTCCCCTCGGTGATCTCCACACAGGAGCACCTGTTTCTCTGCTTCCAGAAGCCCCCAGCATGGGTCCCCAGCCAGCCTCTCCCCGAAGGAGGCTATGATCACCCCGGTATCGCCACAGGGCCGGGAGATGTCAACATTTTCTCCCCGTCTGGTCCGCGCTGCGGGCTGAGTTTAAGGCCTGGGGAGGAAATGACCTCTTATTAATAAGGAAGCTTTGGAAAGGTAGATGGGGTAGAGGCTACTTACGGGGGCAGCGTGGTCAGATGTTAATATTCTCATCACTTAGCAAAAGGGGCCAGAGTGTGGACCCTCCTTGTCAAACCGAAGACGGGGACTGGCGGGAAGATGGATGTTGGTGGCTCTGAACAGCAAATTATGGAACATGACGCTTTTCATGCAGGTGTATTTATGGGATTTATATTTACCTAATAAATATAACAATGGATGAACAGCTGTTGAGAAGGGGGAGGCGTGGGCTGGGTGGTGGGGCTGGGAAATAGACATCTGTCATCCTGGAAGGGAGCTAGGTGGTCTGAGAAGGATTTTAACATCGGATGGGTTTTTTGCCTTCTTGAAATTCTCGCCAACCTTTGGCAAGGCGGTTGCCTGGGCTCTCAGAACCGAGGTGGGAATCAAATGGGCCTCCGAGGGGGACAGAGCCTGGCATGCACAGGCAGGCAGTAGTAACACATAGGAGGGACAGCTGGTAGCTGGCTATGTCACCCGTCCCAATGGACAGTCCCACTGACTATGGAACATCTGAGCTCTTAGTAACCTTCCAGCCCCTCTGCCTCTCCAACACACCCAGTCCTGGAAGGGCTGGTGCTAACCCAACGCAGGACTTCTGGAAGGTTCTTAAAATGTTCTCCTCCCCTTTCTGGTTTTCTTCAGGCCAGTGTGACCGGCTGCAGTTGGTTTTCCGAAACGGAGAACGTTGACGTTCAATGGCAACACATCCTAGGCCAAGAAGTGGAGAGAGTCACAGTAGAAAGGAACAAGGGAGTGCCGAGGGATGCAAAATGGTGTAAATAAAGAAGGGGAAAGACGCCCGCAAGAAGGGGGTTTTGAAATCCTGCCACTGTGAGGAGAAAAAGGAGAGAAAGAAGACAGAAAATCGAACATGTAATGGGAAAGACGGGATCCAGGAGGGAGGGAAGGCAGGTCGGCAGGCAGGCAGGCAGGCGGGAGGCCAGCCCGGAGGGGGAGAAGGGAAAGGAAGCGAAGGTAAGGGGAAAAATTTTTTTTGAAAGGGGGGAAAAGAAGAGATAAGACGGCGAAGGGAATGCAGAAGAAACCCAGGAAAAGCCAAATAATTTAAAATTAAGTCAGGAGAGCTTTGAACGGCGATGTTTCTGAAATTCTTTCCAACGCGCTCCGGCGACCCGCCAAGGCACACGCGTCTAAACTCTTCAATGAGCTTTCGCTCCGCTCGCGGCTGGGCACATAAAGGCATTTCCGACGAAAGCTAATTGGCGAGCTGCGGCTAAAAGGCCAGCGCGGCGGGGACGGCAGGAGGGACAGCGCCCCGGCTCCCGCGGTCCTGACTGCCGGTCGTCGAGCCTGGCGCGCCGGAGGCCGGGAGTCGGCCTGCTGCCTCTCTCTCCGGCCGGCCGGGGAGGCCACGCGGTGCGGGCCGGAGCCCGGGGGCCTGCGTGGCGGCCCTGTGTCCCCGCGCCCCGGGGTCCGGGCTCCCCGCGCCTGGGGGTGGAGCCGGCAAAAGCTCAGCGCGCAGAGGCGCGCGCGGCGCTGGCGCGGGTCCGCCGGGAACCCACAACGGCCTTTCTCCAGCGGGCGCGCTCAGGCCTCTTTACAACACAAACCTATAATTTACACATTTTGATTCCGCCTGTAATTTCGCCCTCCGAGCTCCGGCGCCATAAAACTCGTGGGGCCTGGCAAAGGGACCCCCACCCCACCCCCCCAAGGCCCCAGCTCTCCCCGAAGGTCCCTGCGCTGCTCCAAATAATCGCGTGGACGGCGGCCAAGAATAACTGGAAAATAAACACAACTCCCCGGCCTCTGAGCGCAGGCCCTGGGTCTCCCTCCCGGCCCCACCTGGCTCGGGGGCTCGGGGGAGGCGCGGCGGAGGCCGTGCCGAGAGCTCTGCGCTCCGAGCGCTGCCTGGAACCCCGGAACCGTATCTGGACTACTCAAAACCGGGGACCCACCGGCTGGCCTTTGTCCCGCCGTCTCTCCTAGCGGGAAAATTGTCTGGCTTCCGACCTCTGTCCGGAAAAAAAAAAAAACGAACAACGAAGAAAAAGACCCAACATGGACTGGAGGGAGAGTTTTCCCCTCTAAACTCCGAAACTTTCCCGATTAGACGGGAGATCTCAACCTCGTGCCCCCCGTTAACACGCCGAGGTCCGAGCGTGTGGGTGCGTGTCTAGGGCCGTGCGAAAGTGCAATGGCGGCGGTGCACCCTAATCTGCGTGCGTGCGATGAAGTGTACGCTCGCTGGCGCGTGCAGATAACTGCGCGCGCAAAGACGATCCGGTCTGCAGACGGTTATGCGCAAATTAAGCGTGGCTCGGGATCTGCAAACAGCATATGCAAGCGATGATCGGTGTGCAAATAATGCCGACGTGCCAGCGACTTGGGGGTGCAGCTAGTACCTCTCCGTGCATATGCTTCGGTGGGCAAGTTGTTCCGCGTGCAAGTGAGCTGGGGTTCGCGCCAATGATTTCCACCGCTGCACACGATCGTGCTGATGTGTGGTGCCTTTACAGAGCCAAAGAAAGGGCTCCAAAAAATCGTTTCTGGGCGGTTAGGTAGACGTCGCATCGTCCGGACCGCCTAAGTCCTGAGAAGCAGCGCGTAAAAGAAAACCTGCCCTGCTTCCCACCGTGCCCTCTCCCTGCCGGCTCTGCCTTCTGGTGCGGAAGGGAAAGAAGAGAGGGTAGATGTTTGTAGGTCCTCCCTTTGCCTGCCCCAAGCTTCCAGCTCCGCGGGGTCGACGCTCTCCAGAAGCGGCGCGCCTTTGCACTCGCCCCGCGCTGCGCTGTCACGAGTTTCCTCGGACGCACCGTCTCCTAGGTGTCCGCGGGTTAACTGGCTGCCGCCACGGAGTCGCCGGAGCCTGCCTGGGCTTTCTAGTGCCCGGGAGCCTCCTAAAACCTTCCCCGGGCCGGGTGCGACCCGCCCGGGGCAGCGCCACCGGGAGAAAGCGAAAGTCCTCGCGTTTTGCCAGCGGCTCGTGCGCGCTGCGAAACCCCAGTCGGCAACCACTGGGGAAACAGTGGGTTAGCAAGCCCCTGTGTCCCCCACGGGCACTGCAGTGGCGAAGCACGTCCCGGCTAAGGCAGTCAGTCCCTCCCAGTGCGCACACGTGTGCCCAGAATTATAATACAATATAACACATCGTAATATCGGATATTATACCGCGTTTACCTTCCATTAGGATGTGTATATTGTGTTAGGCTGTGCTTATGTGTTTGTTACGACGTGCTGTGATATTGTATCTTTCAATCTCACTGCCATGTGCCGCGCACCTACAGGCTTATTTGATCCCCACAAAGACCCCGGAGGCCAGACTCCTTTCTCCCTCTGCGCCCTAGAGGTACAGAGAGGGAAAACATTTGCCCAGCGTTACCCAGCTAGAAAGGGGGCAGGGCTTGGATTGGAACCCAGAGCCTGAAAACTGGCAGTAGGGGTGAGAAGGGGACATCTGCCCACACCGCTGCACGGGAAGGTATCCTACATGCACACTGCCCTTTCTGGACTAGACCCACGGCGCATGGATGTACATGTATTGCATTAGCACCCCGTGGCTGCCTGCGCTCCACAACCCTCTGGCTGAGAACTCGCGCCGAGGTGCCTCTCTTCTCCTAACCACCCTATGAGGGAAGGATTGTTATCATCGCGGTTCACAGAGGAGGAGGAGGGGGTTCAGAGAGGTTAGATAATTTGCCCAATGCCACTGGGCAAGTGAGGGGAGAGTTTCAGCTCAGGCATTCGGACTCCAGAACGATTCTGATTTTGATAACGACATTCCCAACCCCCCTCCCTCCCCAGGCATCCCCGTTTAATCCACGTCCAAAGGTAGGTGGGGGGCCAATGGTAGAGAACAGGTTTTAGTGAGAGGATTGTTCGAGGTAATAAAAACTCTGGATGTCCTCTCCAAGAGGAAGGAGGTCTAGGAGCTAAGGAAAGTTTTGGGGAACGTGAGTGGGGTCCAGGACCTTGCCGGTGACTCAGGTACAGTTCCACAGTCGTCCTTGGGAGACCAAAGAGCAGAGGATGAGTCCTTCACAAATCCTAACCTCCTTTTTGCGTGAAGTTGCAGGGGCCCTCACGGGAATACAGCCACAGGACCCCGATTCATCCCCTCCCTCCAATTGCAACAGCCAAGGGGTCACTGCGCCCTCCAGAATGTCCCCCAAGACCAGAGGGCAATAGCCAGGCCACGTCTCCCAGCAGCTCCTGGAGGAGGGGACTTTCCACCTCGCTTTTCAGACTTCTCTGCTTCCAGGCGGAGCTCTATACCCCGGGAAATGAAAGCCAGGGAAAGAATCCAGACCCAGCCCGCCTGGATTAATCCAACCCCCGGCCCCTCCGCCACCGGGCTTTGTTTCCAAACACGCTGATACCCAAATTGCTGGGGAAGCTTTGTCACCGGCGTTTGGACGTGTAGCCTGAACCCCCACCCTCGGGCTCTGCCGGAAGCACGAGATGCCAGAGGGACGCTGTCCCCGGGAGCGCTGTCCCCTGGAGCGGCCCTACAGGAAACGCGGGGGCCAGAAATTGGCGTCCGGGCACAGAGCGGTATCCGCTAGAGGGTGAGATCGGACGGGCATTTCCGAAGCTGAAAAAGTCAACAGGATTGTCCGCAACCCAGGCCAACGGACCGTCCCGGCTGTCCCCTGCCCCCGCTGGGTTTGAGGGGTGTGCAGCTGCTAAGGGCCCGGAGAGGGCTGTTCAAACCGAACACACAAATACAGGATTTTTTGTTTCATCGTGTTGTGTTTGCCTTTCGAGATAGAACGTGTATCTATACTTTCCTGGAGAATATGCAGATGAAAAAAACCTGGAAAATGATCCAGAAATTTGGAGCTTAGCTTCCCCTCTCCCATGTATACTTAATTATCTGGATCTTTGGCGGGGGGGGGGGGGGGCGTTTAGAGATCGAGCATCTGGATGATTGGAAAAAGTGCTTTAATTTTCTATTTCTGTGGGTATGTGGGCGAGTAGGAGGGATGTGTGTGCCTCCAGGTGGGAAACCTGGGGATGAATCTGAGGCTCTTCCCTAGGCTATGAAAGTGATGGGGCGCCTGGGTGGCGCAGTCGGTTAAGCGTCCGACTTCAGCCAGGTCACGATCTCGCGGTCCGTGAGTTCGAGCCCCGCGTCGGGCTCTGGGCTGATGGCTCAGAGCCTGGAGCCTGTTTCCGATTCTGTGTCTCCCTCTCTCTCTGCCCCTCCCCCATTCATGCTCTGTCTCTCTCTGTCCCCCCCCCCAAAAAAAAAAAGTTGGAAAGTGAGAACATCTCCTCAGAGAGGAGGCCAAGGTGACAGTCCCCCACACCACCTGCATCACCAAACCCCATTCTTCTCCCTCCATCCCAAGGCATGGGGACATTTGGCAAAGGAAAAACCACCAGAAGTATCTGGAAATTTCAGGAGAGGGTATATCCTTCAGAGTCAAGGCTGGAGGGTGGAACATTTCACCCTTGCTAATACAACCCGGACAGTTGTCCCCATTGGAGCAGATTTGGGCCGGCTGGCAAATTCAGGAAATTCTGAACGATTCCATATAACGTCCGGAGAATGTGACAATTCCACTCGGATAAGGCGAGCGACATCTGATGGGGGGGATTTATAACAAGGTGGAATTGTTGGTAAAAAGTCTAGCGCAGTTTTTCCGTTTTGTTTTATTTGAAGATGCGCGCTGGGGTTGGAATTTCCACCTCGGCCACGGCCACACTCGCCAGGCACCGAGAGCGGCATCACCCCTGCGGCACGGCCCCTGCCCCTGCCCCCGCCGCCGCCCCCAAGCAAATCCCTGGCTGTCGGCGCGGGGGCAGGGGGGGGGGGACAGCCGGCGTGGGGGCCACTCAGAGCGGAGGGTCGCCGGGTGGGCTCACAGCCGATTTCCCCGCGCAGACCCAGAAAAGATGACCTAAGAGGCGCTGCCCGGCTGAAACGCGCCTAAATAAAGGGTCCGCCGGCAGCCTGGGCCAGAGGGATTGCCTCACACTCCGGAATCGGGTCCAGACACGTTTGGAAATGTTTTGCTGGCCGCCCGCCCCGCAAGGGCGACAGCCGCAGCCGGCGGCCTGGACGAGGTCGCGTCGCTGGTCGTAGGCTGGCGCTGAGCGGCGGCCGCTGTGGCGTCCTCCGTGGTTGCCCGCCCTTTATTTTTTTTTTTTACCCTTGTCTTCCGCATTTGTGTGCCCCCCTGGGGGCAGGGGTCCGTCTGCAACGCCCCGGCTGTGACCAGAAAGGCGTTAAGGGATCGCGCAGGCAAGAGTTTGGCACCAGAACGAGGCGCTGTTAGTTTCAACCTCGGGCCTCTCCCAGTGATGGGCGGGCTGCACGGGGCAGAGGACCGTCCTGGTCACCGCTGGGTCCCCAGGGCCCAGAACGGAGCCCGACAACAACGGAGTATTTATCGAACCAATGAACGGATCCAGAAATCGGGATTTCAATCTTCACTGTATCCTTATCCCCTCTGGGACACTGAATGTCTCTCTGTGGCCTGCGTCCCCTCTGTAGAGGAACAGGGCCGTCTTGTGGCCCCTGCTAGGCTCTCACAACTCGGTCATAATCAGTGATAACCATAAAAACATCTGGAACTCATGGACCACCTATGCTTTTCATCAAGCTTTATATTCTTCTACTCGACCAACGATCGGGAGGGGTAGGTCCCTTTTTACAGATGAGCAACCAGGCGCTTAACTCGACCACCCGGTTCACACGGGGATGAACAGTCATCCTGACCCTATGAGTCCTGCTCTAGATGCCACATCTAGGGTACGATGAGCGCTCTGCCCGGGGCTCCCCATTTCTCCAGACTTTTAAGACAGCTCTACGCGCGTCCTCCCAAGCCCGGGGAGTCCAGCCGGCCTAAACCCAAGCCCAGACGTTTGAAGGAGGCTGTAACCAGCTCTAAACTTACACGTCAGGGCGGGGACCCCTGACGTCTTGGGCTAGTGTGTTCGCGAGCCCTAACTCTCGGGGCAGAAGAAAAGGGCTTTCTGCCATCCTCCCCAAGGCCGCGCGTAATTCCTGCCCAAGGCTTGGAATTTCTAAAGCCCCGAAGAGCCTAGAGAGCAACGAAAAGGGCTCTGAGAAAGGTCACCCAGAGGCAGCTGTGACCCATCTAAGCCCCTGCGCCTTCGCCTTCGCGCCGTGCGCCCCACCCGCGTCTTTACGCACTGGCGCAATTGCGCCCGGACGCGTTGGCTCAAACCAAGATCCTGCCCGCTGGGCTCCAGTCCCGCCAGGTTTCGGCCCCTGCACGCTAGTCAACGTAATGAATGGAGAGAGAAAAGAAGAAGTGGGGAGGGAGGGGACACTGTGACGGGGGGGTGGGGGGGGGTGAAATATCTTGGAAATAATACACCGAGAGAAGGAAATATGGACAACAGTTTATCAGCGCCCCCGCCCCCATTGCCCGCATGTTTAAAACCCCTAAGTAATTTTAGATTGTGTCTTCAGTTAATATATCTCTCTCCCTTTCCCGCGGGCTGACAGGGAAGCGTCGTTGCTGCAAGATGTCTGCAGAAAAAGGGTCTTTAAGAGTTTCCACATTGTTTAGCTACACAAATGTGTTTGTGGTTCCCGAGGTCCTCCCCCTCCCCCACCCGCCTCCGAATCTCATTTCACTTTATGACTCCAATTGTTTGAGGATGCCCGCGCCACATAAATCCTGCTTCGAGATTAATCTCTCTGCTCGCTCGCGCGGGGCGCAGTGGGTTTTTTTTTTTTTTTTTTTTTTTGAGTTCTTTAAAAGAGGGCGCCGGGCGGAGATTTATTAACAAGGAAAAATAGTTTATTTTTATAGTCGACCTCGGAAAAGTGGGGGTGGGAGTGGGCCGGGGAAGGGGAGTCGTTCAGATGGATAAACAATGAGGCCGAAGGGGCTGGGGCGTTAAGGACCATTTCGGCGGAGCCTGGGCTGGAGACTTGAACTTTTCTCCCGGCTACCCCGCAGCCGGGCTGCGGATGCGGATGCGAGGCCACGCCAATGATGGCGGAGGTGTGGGCAAGAGAATCGCCCACACTCCTGGGGACAAGCCTCTTCGGGGACGTGGTACCCCGGGGGCGTTCCCCAAACCAGCCTCTGCCGGGGTTTTGGATCTTCCCTTCCAAGGGAAGTGACTTTCACGTGATTGCTGTGGATGGCCCTCCAGGGCCTGCAGAGCACTGGATGCTGTTTGCAAAACTGGGGACGCTGGTGAATTTTTGTGGAGAAAAGCATCGTGTTTTCGTCAGCTTCTCCGAGGGCACCTTGTCATCTAAAAGGCCAAAACCCCACTAACTTAGCAAAGAGCCAAGCGAGGCCCTTTACCTTCCCACGTTGGCAGGTCCACACTCCATACAAGTGTTTGTCCTTCAGACCGGCTCAGCGTGTGTCACTAAAGGGTAACCACCACCTTAACCTAGGGCATTTTTGGAGGTTGCCTCGGGCCCCGTTTTGGACTCATGATATTTGGGAATTCTCACCAGCATTAGATTCAGAGCCCAGGGACCCGAGCTTTGCCCTCGGCCTCTAACTGGCTGTCTCGGCCTCTGGGCCTCAGTTTCCCCTGAAGCTTTGGAAGGAACCTTTTTGAGATGTGTACGCGCTGACGTGCTGTCTTGCACAGTCAACCACCTCGAGGTAGATGTAGGAGAAGAACACACAACCCAGAACGTTCCACCCTGCACCAAGGATAAGGCCCCCCCCCCCCCCAGGACCTGGTGGGGAAGAGGCTTGGTAGCCTTTGGGGCAATGCAGATCTTACGGAGACGATGATAACAAGAAGGCTCTTCTCTGCACCAGAGAAGGGAAAACGCACTTCAATAGTCGATTTTGCATATAACTTTCCGGAGTCCCTGCTGCATAGGTGGAGGCCCCCTGCTTAAAGCGAGGAGATGGGGCGTAAACCCTGACCCGTGTCTGAGAAAGGGGCTAGGGCCACCAGAGCTGACTAGTTCGAGACCCGCTAGGCGCTCCCGGGTGAGCGGAGCAGAGGGAGAGGGTGACCGGAGGAGGCTCCTCCTTTGATTCGCAGACCCGGGCGCACCCGGAGACCGGCCGGCACCGGCACCGAGGCGTCTGTCTGTCTGCGCGTCTGCCCGCGGGTCCCGGCTGTCCCAGTGAGCTGTTAAGAGCGCTGGGAGTGCGGCTGGACCAGCTCGAGGGCGCGCCCTGGAGAGGCCCTGCTGGGGGGGGGGGGGCAGGATCTGGCCGCGATCTCCCAGGGCCCAGTGAGCATCTCGCTGGGGGCCCTGCAGTGAAAGGCCTTGGAAACACTCTTGGCTTGAGCTCTGCAACCCGGTCTGCAGGTCACTGCCTCGGGTGCTCTTCCTCCCAAACGTCTTTCCCTGGGACCGGGGACACCTGCTCAGGGCAGACGCAGGCCATGCTTCAACCTGTTTGATCCCACGCGGGTCCCCTTCCAGGGGAAACGCACATCCCAGTCGGCTGCTGGTTGACTCTCTCTAGACGGTGCCAGAACTTTCTCATAATAGACCACCCAAAATAAGGCTCTATTTTAAAACGATCTTTCAAATTATCACCTTACTGAAGCCCGACAGCCCGCCGAGTTGTTATTAGGATTCGTCCCTGCAAGATGAGGAGGCTGGGCCCAGAGATGTTAAGCTACTGGCCCAAGAGTGCACAGTAAAACCTGGAAAGCCTGGAGTCAAACTCAGGGCTTCGGGCTCCAAATCCCCCTCATGTTCTAATGTACTACAACGACCTTCTGACTACGGGCCCTCAACCCCAACACGCTCGCCCCCCTCCCAATACGCCCCAATATGCGTGCTGGCGTCTCAGAGGAACGGAGGGCACCCACGCGTGGCCGGAGGCCGGGAGTGTCGAGCCCCGCTGTGGGAAGGTGACAAGGGGCATCAGGGGTCAGACACACCTCTCGCAGATGCACCCCCTCACCGACAACTTGGGGTGCGCCCCACCGCATCCCTGCCCTGAAGCCCTGACCCCTGCCTTCCCTGCTTTCCTCCCCTCCCCCCCGCCCCTCCCCATCCCTCTGGTTCTTATAAAATACCAGCCTTCGCCAGGCCCGTAGGGAACATCGCTCCCCACCCACCTGCCGCCTTACCTGGTCGCGCAGGGACGCAGGCCTGCACCGGGAGCCTAAGCGCGGGCTTGCGCGCACCCTGGCGCAAACCTCTCCATCAGGCATCCACTGGCCTTGAGCCGCGTTTCCGGTTGTAGCGCTGGGCGCCCCCCCCCACCCCCACCCCGAGTGCGCCCGATAAGCTATCACCCGGGCCGGGCCCCGGAGGGGCGGTGAGCGGCCAGCCGGGGCACCTCTGGCCGGCTCCCGGCTCCGGGGGCCCGGCTGCCTGCCAGCAGCACTCAGGACAGCAGCGAGATGCCTGCCGAGGTGTTTCTGGTTACAATCACCTCACACACAGGCCTGCATTCCGCCCCCGCCCCCCCCCCCCCCCATCCTTACCATTATGTCTGAAATCACACCTTCTCCGGGCCTGGGGAAGCTTGGCCGGGCTGGGGGCCTCGAGTGCCTTGAGCGCCCCGCCCGGAGTTGTTAATCCGCCGAACTCCAGCAGGTCCGTAAAAGGAATCTTTTGGTGGTCGGAAAATCAACATCGAGTGGGCATATCGCCTGTGTCTACGCACCGGGAGTTTCCCACCCGTTTAGCCACGGTCGCCGTGTGCTCCTGATGATTTTCTGGGAGGGCCGAGGCAAACCGTTTAATGGATTGGTTTGTTTTCTCTTTCGGATAACGGAGGGCTTAAGAGATACGCAAAGATTCTCAGGAGAAGGCTAATCTTGGCTCTTACGTGGTCTGAAAAATTAATCATCATCCTCACCGAGTAGCTGGCCTCGATTTCAGTACTAGGTTTTTTTAGCGTGGCTAGCATTTATGGTGTGCTTTTGTGCTCGAATCCCTCAGAAAGGCCTGTGAGGTAGGAACCGCTCCTTTCCTCGTCGTGGATAGCCGGGGGGTTTGAAGAGGTGAGGCGTCACCCCCCGAGTCACCCGGCCGTGGGAGAACCAGCCCCCGACGGCCTTCCAGCTACCACAGCCGGGCGCACAGTAGGTCTGGGATAAAAAGTGTGGGAAGTCTGAACGTTGGCGATGGAAGGCAGAGATGCCCTCACTGCTCTGTCTTGGGGAGCCGTCTGCCACCTAAAAGACCTGCAGTCAGACCCCCCCCCCCCAGAGGCCCCATACTATTTTCCCCCCCCAGCCCTCTGAGCTATTCAGGCCGGAAAAGAATTCCAGAAGGAACGGCCCTCGCCTTGTCCGGGCAGGGAGGCTCAGGAGTCCCGCCTGACCCGCTCCGGGTAGGAGAAAGCCTGGTGCTTTCCCACGCTTTGGTAACAAACTGTGGCCAGACCATTCGGGGGGTCCTGCTAGCCGCGTGTCCCAGGGGTGAAAGCTTAGATCCCGGCCACCCCGCTCCAGGCTGGGTCTGGTTCCTGCGTGGTCAGGCCTAGGGGCTGGGGCCTGAGCCAGGCCTCCGGGGTCACTCGAGGCTCTGCTGAGCCTCCCCCCATCTGGAGAACAGGGCCGCCCCAGACCCACAGAGCCATTAACCTCACCCACCCTCTGCCTACCAGTTTCCTTAAAATAAATGTGACAAACGTGAGCCTAATGATCTGCGGAGGAAGACGTATATGCTTCAGGCCCTTAACACATGGCTCCTTCCCTCCCCCGCGGACGACGCGGCCCTACTTCAAAGAACGGCCAGTTGGTGATATTGGAGAGGCTCCCTGACTTTCCGGAGACAAACAAACCATCAGCCAGGTTCTTTGGGGGCCGGATAACAGCCGGAGACACTAACACTAAGGATAATGATGATGATGATGGCGATGGCGAACGTTTATTGGCTACACGCGCCGCACAGCGCTAAGAGTTTGGCGCACTGACTCATCCTGCTGTTCCTTGCAGCAACTCCCGCCGGGCGGTCAGTACAATCGCCCCATTTCACAGCCAAGGACTACCGAGGTCACGTACCCCATATCCTCGCAGCTAGTGGGCAGGGCAGGATTTGGACCAGATCCCCCAGGCTTTTAAAATAATAACTAGGATAACAATAATAACACTAAATGGATTTTTACTTTGTTTTTTTTAAGGTTATTGATCCGGAGAGAGAGAAAGAGCGTAAGCAGGGGAGGGGCAGAGAGAGAGGGAGAGAGGGAGAATCCCAAGCAGGCCCCGCACCACCAGCACAGAGCCCCATGTGGGGCTCGAACCCACGAACCTTGAGATCATGACCTGAGCCGAGATCAAGAGTTGGGTGCTTCACCGACTGCACCCCCCAGGCACCCCCGTAATTGGGTTTTAAGAGATAAATGCACGTGAGGCAAAAATCAACGACTAATACTCCCGTTCCCAGCTGCTGACACCCACGTGGGTGTTTTTGCCTTTTTCTATTCTGCCTCCTTTTCGTAAACTGCGAACGGACCTCGCAGTATAAACTGTTGTCCCCTTCGTATTTTTATTATCTGGTTAACTTGAGGGTGCGTTTCTTGTTTTTTGTTTTTTTTTTAAAGTAGGGGCTTCCGATCGCTAATCACTGCACATCAAAGGAGAATGTTCCAAACAAGCAGACGGAAAAGGGCACTGGTGGGGCTGGTTTCCTGGGGGGACAGAGCAGGGTCAAGTTCTGCTCAGGGTCATTTCAGCTGCTTAGGGACAGAAATGGAGGGAGGGAGAGAGGAGGAGAGAGGGAGGGAGACAATGGAGAGACCGGAGGGAGGTTCTGGAACGCTCTGACATCTCTGACATTCCAGTGGGAGATAGCAGATGTCCCAGGAACAAAATATGCTCATCCGCTCTTGGCACGGGGGTGTCACTGGACTAGCATCTCAGAGCGGGAGATTTTCAAAGCCTTAAATGGTCTCTGAGAGACAGGGCAGAGCCATATCCACTGTCTGTTTTGGGTGGAGGGACTAAGGGCCCTCAGACCAGCAGGGCGACAGGCGCGGGGCGGGGGGGATAAGGCTTGCCTATTTGGGTCTGGCTTCCCATGTGACCTTCCCGCCTGGGAACAGGCAAGTTTAAGGCATCCTCAGCATGTTCATTCCATTCCTCCCGCCCACCCCCAGCACGCTCACCACCTCCTTTTTTTTTTTTTTTTTTTTTTTATAAATCCCCCTTGTCTGCATTTTGGCTCAAATCGCCCCAAACGGTGTTTGTGTTTTCATTCTTCCGGGTGTATACACACAGAGCATCTTCCTGACAAACCCGCGCAGCCCCAGCTGCCCGCCTCCAGGCTGTCCCCCAGGCGGCAGGAGGGCAGGAAGGGCCGGTGCCTTCCTGGAACCCATTCGGAGAAGCTGGAGTGGCCAGAATACAAGGCAAAGGGTGACACCGTGGTGAAGAGTTGCTGGACCCTCAATATCTGTAAATTTGTTTTTTAATGTTTGTTTATTTTTGAAGGAGAGAGAGACAGAGCGTGAGCGGGGGAGGGGCGGAGAGAGAGGGAGACACAGAATCGGAAGTAGGCTCCAGGCTCCGAGCTGTCAGCACAGAGCCCAACAGGGGGCTCGAACCCACGAACCACGAGATCGTGACCTGAGCCGAAGTCGGACGCTCAACCGACTGAGCCACCACCCGGGCGCCCCGTCCCTTTAGTAATGAGCTGTGGTTTTGTCTGCCCATCCCTGTCTCCTGCCCCACAGTTTGTAGCTCGCTAGTCAAGCACAGTGACATCCTGGGGGCGCCTGGGTGGCTCAGTTGGTTGAGCATCTGACTCGGGACTTCGGCTCGGGTCATGATCCCAGGGTTGTGAGATCGAGCCCTGCATCGGGCTCTGTGCACTTAGCGTGGAACCTGCTTAAGATTCTCTCTCCCTCTCTCTCTCTGCCCCTGCACCCCGTTCATGCTCTCTCTCTCTCTCTCTCTCTCTCTCTAAAAGAAAAAAGAAAAAAAGAATAGTGATGTCCCCTTTCTCCTGGCCTTCTTCTGCCCCCTACCGCCTCTTATTCGTACTGTCTCTTTCTCTGCCCCTGTGTGATCCTTTCTCCCTCCTTCCTTCCCTCCTCCCTCCCTTCCTACCTTCCTGCCTTCACCTACCTGCCATCCTGTCTTCCCTGTCCAGCCATCCCCTTTCTCATTCCCTCTTTCCTTCCGTCCTCAGAGCTCCCTTTTTGGGGGAGGGAGAATTATAATGAGAAATGCATGCCAAGCTTCTGGGGCCTTCCAACTCAGGGGCTTTGGGGAGCTGATTCTAACTGAAACAGTGAGTCTCTTTCACCATATGAGGGGGACTGTAAATTGAAACAGCCCTGGTGGAGGGGCGTGGGCAGCTTGTAGTTTACCTTAAAAGTGCATGCATAGCTGTTTCATTTCTAGAAATGTTTTCTAAAGAAATAACCAGAAATGTGAGCAACTATCTGTAAGAATGTCTGTAGCAGGGGCGCCTGAGTGGCTCAGTCGGTTGAACGTCCGACTTCGGCTCAGGTCATGATCTCCTGGTTCATGGGTTCGAGCCTGGCGTCGGGCTCTGTGCTGACGGCTCGGAGCCTGGAGCCTGCTTCGGATTCAGAGTCTCCCTCTCTTTCTCTGTTCCTCCCCTGCTCGCTCTCTCTCTCTCTCTCTTTCAAAAATAAAGCTTGAAAACAATAAAAAAAAAAAAAAAGACTGTCCATAGCAGTGAAATAGGTCACGACAAAAATAGTTAAGAACTTAGGTGCACAAAAGCAGGAGTTGGGTAAAATCATGTTGTATCTATAGATAGAATACCACATAGTCGCTAAAAATCCAAGTTTCAGTGAGAAAAACAGACGGAGAGTCGTATGTGTCTTTACGATTCCATCTTCTTTGTGTGTGTGCATCTGCGTGTGTGAATTACACGGGCATTAAGAAGGTGGCGTATGGACGATTGCACTTAAACGTGCGATTGAAGAACAAAACAAGCGAACAAAAGAAAACTCATAAATACGGAGAACAGATTGGTGACCACCAGAGGGTCGGGGAGTGGAGTGTGGGTAAAATGGTGACCAGGTGAAGCGGTACAAACTTCCAGTTGCATATATATAAAAAAATTAGGTCACGGGGATGTTCTGTGCAGCGCGGCGAATATAGTCGATAGCATTGTTTTGCGTGTCGGCAAACTGTTGCAGGAGGAGATCTTGAACTTCTTACCCTGGGAACAAAACGTTTGTGACTCCGTGTGGTGACTGGATGGTAACTAGATTTACCAGGGGCGATCATCTGCCGGTGCGTAGATAGATTTCAAGTCGTTACATTGTACACCTGACACAGAATGTTCGGCATGTGTCAGTTACCCTTCGATTTCACAAAGGTGGCCTGTGTTCCTCAAGATGTTTAACAGTGAGGGGTAGGATTACAGAGTTTGGGAGGGTTTGTGCCTCCAAATGGCTGCCTGATGCAATTATGGTGGTTTATATAATGCTGTCTTTTCTACTTCTGCATACGTTTGAAGTTTTTCCATAATAAGATACTTTCTGTGTTGATAGGGATGCAATGTTTTCCCTAAGTGTGGCCAAGCGAGAAAGAGACGTAGTTCGAGTTCAGTTTTCCTCTGGGGCTCTTGTTTGAGGACTTCCCCAGAACTTCCTTTCCCGTGGCAGCCGGGACTCCGGATTCGGGGGGTTCGTAAACCCAATTACGCCCTGCTAACCTTGAGCGGGGCCGTGGCTGGAGCAGGAGGCAGCCGCCTACTCAGACTTGCGCTTCGGTAATGAGCGGGCCAGGACGACCCAGCGGGGACTGGAGAAGGGGCAGAGTCTGGCAAAGTCAATTAGGTGGGTTTGCACTAAGGTTATTCTGAGAGGCCGGGAGTTAACCTAGGAGAGGCTCGTGGCAAGGAGAGTGTCGAGGGCCTTTTAGGCCCGGGGGACATTTGGTTGCTATTATGAATGAACAAACCCAGTAAAGCTGAAACAGGAAAATGGCAAAGTTGGACATCTCAGTGGGCTGGAGAGAGGCCCAATGACCCTGGGGCTAAGTAATTCCAAATGGTCTTTGAAAGCTCTGACAGTCGGGCCACTGAGACCCCGGGGCAATGGGAGAGGGGGGGGGCAGAGGTCCCATTACAAAGGGGCTGAGGTTCTAGGCACTGAGCCATTTTAAAGCAAGTTAATTATTGCCCTCTCTTGCCGGCATCCTTAAAGGAACCACCAGACGCAGACAGACGTTCACACCCATTAGCTGCAGGAACCCGCATGCTGGCGTTCGGAGAGAAGGGGGAAATTTTCACAGCTAGAGACAGAGCCCGTTCGCTCAGCAGCCAGAATGGCAGCCTGTAAGCCCCCCGTTCTATGTGGCTAGTTCGTGCCTAGAACATGTGGCCGCCAGTTAACTACTCGAGGTACAAACATACTGATCCCTATTCTTTGTGCAAAATGGCCCCACCTTTATTGCCACGTAGCTCCAAGTGTGCATCTGGGATCCCGTCACCTGATGGGTGGGCCACATTGATTCCTAGGGCCCGCCCCAAACTTCCGAATCAGGATCTCCGAGCTGCAGCACCGGTGCAATTTTCACACTCACACCGGGTCGCTCTCATGCTCCCCGCAATCAGAACACCGCCGTAGGCATCACTGTTGCTCGCTTCTAGAAGATCCGGACGCAGGCAGAGAGAAGCAAGCTGCCCGAAGCCGTGTCGCCATAAACATTATTCCCACCGTTTATTTTGTGTGTATTATAATCACTTCTCGGCCTTTTGGCTAAGGTCAAGTGTATTTTGTGTTTAGTATAGGAGATGTCCTAGGTAAATATTACACTTACCATTTATTTCAGTTTTGTTAGGTGTCAGACGCGGTGTCGAGAAATGTGTGTGTGTTAACTCATTTCATCCTCAAACAGTCCCTTCCAGGAGGCAGTAGACCTGACCAGGGAACGGAGCGTTGTGACTTGTCCAAAGGCATACACCTTTCAACAACAATGACAACCACAGCCACCCTAACGGTAACAGGTCCCATTTACTCAGGGCACCCGGGGAGCCAAGCACCGTGCGAAGCGTAGATTTTTAACGTTTTTTAAATCGAATCCATGTAATTTAACTTGACGTGGGTTATTTAACTTCATTCCCACAACTCGATAAGGTAAGCACCATTATTATCCCCCTTTTATGGATGAGGAAACTGAGGTCCAGGGAGATTCGTTTCCCGTGGCCACAGAGCCAAGAAGCCGGGGCAGCAGGATCGGGCCCCAAGTCACAGCTCTACCGCCTCCGGGATGTGATGTGGGAATCAGGCCACTCTCCAGCCATAGCCCAGAACTCTCTCTTATGTAGCTAGAAAGTTGTAAACCCTAGACTGACCGTTGGTCTGGTGGAATATGGAAATAGGCTGCAAGGTTTCTGAGGGGCAGAGGTGATACAGAGCAAAGATTGGGCATTCTGGATGCTTGCCTGGAATTTTTATGAGGTTATCTCTTCCTCCGTTAATCCATCTGTGACATGGGCCCCTGATGGAACCACCAAGGGCCAGAACGATGGGCCAAGAGTGAAGAAACCAGGTCCCGATTCTAGAGCTGACCCCAACTCACGGGCCCCGCCTGGGCCTCAGTTTCCACGACCCTACGCCACTCTGAGACCCTGTGTTCCTGAACCCTACCTCTCCTAATCTTCCAGTTCAGACGGTCTATGAGGCCCTTCTGCGAGCTCAGAGGCTCGGTTCTTGTCATAAGAAGGGAATAACAACAGATTAATAAAATCTAGGGTGCTGGTGACAACAGCTCCCCAAAGTGCGAGTGGACTCGGGCATTTTCCCAGCCATTGAAAAGGGAAAATCAGCCTCCTTAAAAAAAAAAAAAAAAAAAGAAAGAAAGAAAAGAAAAAGAAAAACACACACACAAAAACCCCAAATTCCCCTCTCTGTAAGTGCGGGTTATCAATCGGAATTCTGATGACTTTGGGGCGGACAATTTTAACAACCACTTAAGTCTCACCCTGCGCCTTTTATCTGAGCACTACACAAACATTGTTAAACGCCCAAGCCGAGGCCAGCGACCATGGTATCATCTTCGAGGGGAGAACACCCAGAGAACCGAAGTGACCACGGGCCGCTCTCTCCCACTCTTCCCTCAACAGAGCTAATCAATGGCCTGGCTCGGCTTAGAATTAATAAGTCCGGACTCGCACTTTTGACCTGGCTGTTAGATAACAATTCCTTTAGCTAGGCCCCGGGTTATTAGGCATGAAGAGTCAATTTGATAAATAGATGACGTTTTATTTATCTAAATTTCTGGAGGAGCGGTGTTTATTTTTGAAAGCGGGGGATGTAATTTATAAATAATTTATGTGCACGGTGTGAGCTAAAGCAGGGGGTCCTTACTGGAAAAACAAGAACCAGAAAGCGGCTCTCATACTTTATTGATTTAAAAATAAACAGAAATAAAACCTCGAGTCCCTGTACGTGGGATTTTCTCCTCCTGTTCCGTCTCCTTAATGCCGGATTTAGAGGCATTCTGATTCATTGTTCCATTTCCAACTGAATCTCGCAAATGGAAATGGCTTTCTCACTTGCCACAAGGCAGTTTTAATTCCCTGATGCTTTTTATTTATTTGTTCTTAATTTTTAAAATGTCTTCTGTTTGTTTCTTTTTGAGAGAGAGAGAGAGAGAGAGAGCGTGAGCGGGGAAGGGCAGAGAGAGAGGGAGACACAGAACCTGAAGCAGGCTCCAGTCTCTGAGCTGTCAGCACAGAGGCCGACAAGGGACTCGAACTTGTGAACCGCAAGATCATGACCGGAGCTGAAGTCAGATGCTTAACCGACTGAGCCAACCAGGCGCCCCGATTCCCTGGTGATTTTTAATTCTGTAAAAGTTGGAAGCCGGCTTACCGTTCCCAAAACGAAGGCGGCTTAAATAAACAATGATACATCTGCAAAGTGGGGTATGCCTAACACCCCTGATGTTGTAAAACATCATTCATCCGTATTCTCTGTCTCCCTCTCTCCCTCTCTCTCTCCTTCTCTCTCTCTCATATACATACATACATACATACACAAGTATCCTAAAGGGAATACAAACAGGTTTTACAAAATAGTTTGATTGTATTTTCTTCAAAGTATCCAAATGTTCTAGCACAATAGCAAGCAGCACACACGAACGCTGACCCAGCAATTTCCTATCCAGACCCGCCTGCAAACTTGCACAAAGATGTATCTACACCCAGAGTGACTGCAGCATTCATTGTTTAGAATAAGATAAAATTGGAAACATTTTAAATAACCAACTGTAGGGACCTGGTCAGATAGCTCAGGGTTTAATCCCTGTGGAGGAATACTATGTAGCCATTCAAAGGAGAAAGGGGGAAAAGTGTGAGACAAGTTGCTAAAGAAAAAGCTAAGACCCTTAGCGGTGGGTCTAGTATGTGTGAATGTGTGTTAAAAAAAAAAAGGAGAAGAGGGGCGCCTGGGTGGCTCAGTCGGTGAAGCGTCCGACTTTGGCTCAGGTCATGATCTCGCGGTTTGTGAGTTCGAGCCCCAGGTCGGGCTCTGTGCTGACAGCTCGGAGCCTGCTTCGGATTCTGTGTCTCCGTCTCTCTCTGCCTCTCCCCCACTTGTGCTCTCTCTATCAAAAATAAATTTAAAACCGGTAAAAAAAAAAAAAAAAAAGGAGAAAAAATGTCCAAGGAAGTGATGACAATGTTGCTCTGGGCTGGGGAACGGTGCTGCAGGAGACAAAGGTCAATTTCTTTCCTTCTTTCTTTTTTTAAATGTTTATTTTTGAGAGAGAGAGAGTGCGAGCAGAGGAGGGGGTGGGGAGGGGAGACAGAGAGAGGATCCGAAGCAGGCTCCACGCTGACAGCAGCGATCCCGATGTGGGGTTCCAGCTCATTAACCGCGAGACCGTGACCTGAGCCGAAGTCGGACTCTCAACCGACTGAGCCACCCGGGAGCCCCCAAAGGTCGATTTTTTTTACTCTCTGTGCCTTTGTAGCAACGGATATGGGAGCCATGTGAACGTTTTCCTATTGAAAGTACATGAAGGGGCGCCTGGGTGGCGCAGTCGGTTGGGCGTCCGACTTCAGCCAGGTCACGATCTCACGGTCCGTGAGTTCGAGCCCCGCGTCGGGCTCTGGGCTGATGGCTCGGAGCCTGGAGCCTGTTTCCGATTCTGTGTCTCCCTCTCTCTCTGCCCCTCCCCTGTTCATGCTCTGTCTCTCTGTCCCAAAAATAAAAAAAACGTTGAAAAAAAAAAAAAAAGAAAGTACATGAAAATATATACGGTCAAAGACCACCTGTGAATCTGCTTAGAACACTGCTTTAAAAACATGCATGAATTGGCTCTTTCTGGGTCCCTGGGTCTGTGGATGCTTTTGCAGTTTTTCTCTTTGGTGTGTTCATGTTTTCTGATGTTTCTGAAATGCACGTAGAAGGGGTTCTTGTGTAGCTATTTGAGAAAAGAAGGAAGGAAGAAAATGATTTTCCCTACTTCTCTCTCCATGGAATGGATTCCTTCAGCTCCCCACTGTCAGCGTAGAGCCTGACGCAGGGCTCGATCTCGCGAACTGGGAGATCGTGAGCTGAGCCGACATCAAGAGTTGGACGCTCAACCAACTGAGCCACCCAGGCGCCCCCGGATGCACTTCTGAATTTTGTGGTTGCCCTGGACCTCCTTCCCAAGGGACCCCAAAGGCCCAGCGCTCATGACAATAGCTCAGTGAGAAAAGGGAGAGAGGAGAGAAGCAGTCAGCATCCCCTTGCAAGGATGAAGAAGGTCAGATGTTGAATGAGGCTCCTCAAAGGTTACCTATGACCAGGGAGGAGAGAGTCTGAGTTTCCCCACTCAGGGGAAACGAAGGTGAGAGCCCCTTCATTTGCAGTGATTGTGATGACAAGAAGAATGTCTAATCGCATTCAAACGCTTACCCATGCCATACCCTGGGCAAAACACTCTCTGCACATTATCTTGTTTAACCTCGCAGGTTGTTGTGAGGATAAAATGAGATAACACCCCTTGAGCAGTAGACAACCCTTGGAACCGACCATGGCTACATTCTCTATACCGTCTTGCCAGTAGGGAAGATCTTAGAGGCCGCTGTGGTCATCTATGTACAAAGGCGCTCTTCGTATGTGTTCCCGTGTTCATTTTCAGCTTGCTGGTTGAATTTCCAAGTATCAGGACCTGAAGTTCTTGGCTGAAGGATTTCTCTTGCCTCCGGAGTCTGCTCTGGCTGCTCAGAGGCAAACTGGAATCGCCAGGGAATTCATGCCCCAACCGCGCCCCCAGGGCGCCCTTAATCAAGTACCAAGGGAACACAGTATATAATACCGTAGCTTTCTTGCCCCCGGGGCGGGCTCCTCTGTGGAGTATTGTCTACACTGATTCCCACAAGCTCCAGAGCTCATAGGAGTAACCCGCTGGACTCCGAACCCGGCACTGACTTCCTCCCCTCCCCACCGGCTCTCCTCCCCTCCCTGCAACTTTTCCTGGGATCGCCTCCCAGATCAACGGCTTGCACTTAAAGCCTTGTCTCAGGCTCCGCGTCTGGCGACCCAGCCTAAGACATCTGCCGCAACCTCATCGCGCGCCCTTTTAAAAACGGCTCTGCTGCTCTCGTGCGCTTCGTCTTGCGGGACAACTGCCATCAGCAGAGGATTTGATGGGTTTCTAATCTCCTTCACATCTCTCATCTCGTCGGCACTCCCCCCCAGGTCTGTGAGACAGATCCGAACATCATACCCCACCCCTTCCTTCTACAGATAAGGCAACTGAGAATGAGCGGGGTGGTGTCATTTGCCCGAGGACACACACGGCGAGGGAGGGGCAGAGCCCAAATCCTGGGCTGCTGATTCTACCGCCCGCCCTCAGACCGTGAGACTATCTGCTATCTCTGAAGAGTGGCTCCCGGTTATATATCTTTGCATATTTTTCTGGATAATAGCTCGTTCAGACTTCTCAACGACTGTGTATTCGATTGCCCTCATCATTATTGTTTATGAAGACAGGGCCACTTGGCTAAGATCGCGTGGCTAAGAAGGGGTCTTCTGACTTCTGGTCCAGGAACCAAACAAATTATTAAATAGTCCTTGCCAGGGGTGCCTGGGTGGCTCAGGAAGCTGAGCGTCCGGCTTCGGCTCAGGTCACGATCTCACAGTTCGTGGGTTCCAGCCCCACGTCGGGCTCTGTGCTGACAGCTCGGAGCCTGGAGCCTGCTTCACATTCTGTCTCTCTCTCTCTCTCTCTCTCTCTCTCTCTCTCTGCCCCTCCCCTGCTCACACTCAGTCTCCCCCTCTCTCAAAAATAAATAAACATTAAAAGAATTTCTTTAAATGGTCCTTGACGGTCAGATGGCCCATGCCACTTAGAGGACACCTTGCACTTTAAAAAAGCACCGAAGAGAACCTCGCTGTAGCCTTCACGTGATTTACAGCAGGGGATTGACAACAGTCCGGAACTGGGCTAAGCTCTTGATTCTCTCTGCTCTGTCTTGGGGAAGATAAGGAGGTGTTTGGACCTTGGGGGAAGGGATCATTGTAAGAACTAACCACAACGAATTCACAACAATGAGGGGTAGTAAGCGAGGGTCAGCCTGCCCTGGTGATTTCTCCTAATACAATGATGTTGACCCCTCATCGTGGTGCTTCCCTCAAATCCACTGTCCTTGCCACTGATAGGTGGTCATAGAATGGATCTGTGGCACAATTGTGGCCAATGACATATAAGCAGAAGTTTTCTGGGGAGGGAGGGGGCTAGTTTCCAAAGATGCCTCCCCCACCAATAAACCAGACCTTCCAGTCTGGAAGGTCTGGTTTATTGCCCTTATGTTGTCTTCTTTCCTTGAACCTGGACTGGCCCTGGGACTTAATTTTGACTGATAGGATACAGCAACAGTGATGCTGTGTGACTTGAGGGGACGGCCTAGGTCATAAGCAACCTTGTAGCTCCCAACCACGTCTCTTATTCCGGGGGAAGCCAGCTGCCACGTGAAGTCTGATTTCCCTGGGACCGCCATGCTGTGGGGAAGCCCAAGTGAGCCATATGGAGAGGCTGTGCAGAGAGAGAGAGAGAGAGCTGCCTGACCAACCTCTAGCTCTTCCCCGATCCTGACCGGAGCACTAGGCAAGAAACTATCTTGGACACTGAGGGCAAGTGGCACTCAAATGATACCTCCCCAATGGTCCTCTGACTGCAATCTCCATGAGAGACCCCAAGTGAGAACTGGCCCGTTGAACCCAGCCAACTCAAGGAACCATGAAAGAGAAACTTCTCGAAAATTCTCCTTACTTCTAAGAAAGAGATATAGAGAAAGATGCCTCCCACACCTTCTTTCCTCTGGACACATCAGGTCTCAACGACTTGAGAACTTGGGAATACAAAAGATCTAGTTGTTGAAGGCAAGTTCCACGCACTGGGAATGGCAGAACAAAGAGAAGGAAAGAATTTGAGTCATTGAAGGCCTTGGAGCACTGCTGGATCAACCAGCCCTGAAACCCACCCTACCTTGGACTTCTCACTGGGTGAAATAACACTTTCATTGTTGGCACCAGTCTGGGCTTTGGTACTTGTGCTGAAAGCTTCCTAATTCATGCCTAGACTAGGGAAGCTGATCTGGGCTTGCAGGCAGTAGAATAGAAGGGTTAGGTAAAGTCAAGTTGGGTTTCAACATGGGCTCTGCCACCTTCCAGCCCATGGAATCAGAGTAAACTATGCCCCACAGAGTCATCCCACCAAAAGGATGACACAGCTGGAGTATTTACATAGCAATTCCTGTAAGTCCTTGGTTACAGGCTATTCCTGAGGGTGGGGGCTTGAACCTCCAGCACTTCTGGCCACTGGACTCTGGTAGCTGAGAGAGCCTCCAGGCACAGAAATGCCAGCACTCCCAGTTCATGCTAAAGTGATATGGGCAAGAGGACACGAATAGGGCCAAGGCAGTATCCACTACAAGTCTCTAGAGCTCATATTTACCAGGAACACAAGGGACTGGAGAACAAATTAAATAGCACCACAGAGGCATCACATAATGATAAAGGGGTCAATTCTCCAAAAAGTCATAGCAATCCTCAACATGTATGCACCTAACAACAGAGACTCCAAATACATAAGGCAAACAATGATAGAACTGCAGGGAGAAATAGACAAATCCACTGTTGCAGTTGGAGAATTCAGCACCCTCGATCAGATCCAGCAGGCAGAAAATCTTAAAGGACTTAGCTGAACTCAACAACACATCAACCAAGCGGATATAATTGCCATCCATAGGCTATTTTATCCAGCAACAGTGAAATACACATTCTTCTCAAGCTTACATGGAACATTCATGAAGACAAATCACATTCTGGGCCATAAAACACGCCTCAGCATGCATGAAAGAATAGAAACCATACGATCAATGTTCTTACACCACAATGGAATCAATAATAGAAAGATAGCTGGAAAAATCCCCAAATACGTGGAGATTAAATAACACATTCTAAATAGCACATTAATAGATCAATAGATTAATCTAAGAGTCTATTAAACAGCACCTCTAAATAACACATGAGTCAAAGGAGTCTCAAGAGGAATTAAGAAATATTTCAACTAAATGAAAATCTAAGCAGAATTTACCAAACTGTGGGGGATGCAATGGAAGCAGGTTCAGAGGGAAATTTGTAGCATTGAATGCATATATTAAAACAGAAGAAAGATCTAATATCAACAATCTAAGCTTCCACCTGAGGAAACTAGAAGAATAAAATGATTCCAAAGTCGTTAGAGCGAAAGAAAAAATAAACCTGAAAGCAATACTCAGTGAAATGCACAACAGGAGATCAACAGAGAAAGTAAATGAAACCAAATGATGCACAAGAAAAAACCAGACAAATCAGGAATGTGGGACCTTGTCTATCTTGTCTGACTTACTATTGCAATGAGCCAATGACTTGGGCGGAGAGTACTCTAGGTATATATATCTAGGAAAGATACCCAAGGTATATATCAACCAAGTGTAAATGTGTGCGTTGTTTGGACCCTAATCAGAACAAAACAACTCTAAAAGACTTCTTTTAAGACAACCAGGCAAATTTGATTCTCAAATTTGTATTAGATGATAGTAAAGAATTTTTGTTAAATTTGTTAACGTGGGGGTACCTGCCTGGCTTAGTCAGTAGGCATGTGACTCTTTTTAAAAAAAATTTTTTTTTCAACGTTTATTTATTTTTGGGACAGAGAGACAGAGCATGAACGGGGGAGGGGCAGAGAGAGAGGGAGACACAGAATCGGAAACAGGCTCCAGGCTCTGAGCCATCAGCCCAGAGCCTGACGCGGGGCTCGAACTCACGGACCGCGAGATCATGACCTGGCTGAAGTCGGATGCTTAACCGACTGCGCCACCCAGGCGCCCCAATAGGCATGTGACTCCTGATCTTAGGGTTGTGAGTATGAGCCCCACATTGGGTGTAGAGATTACTCAAAAAAAAATAAAATCTTAAAAAAAAAGTTTTTTAACGTTTATTTATTTTTGAGGGAGAGAGACAGAGCGTGAGCAGGGGAGAAGCACAGACAGAGAGGGAGACACAGAATCCGAAGCAGGCTCCAGGCTCGGAGCTGTGGGCACAGAGCCCGATGCCAAGCTTGAACTCACCGAGTGTGAGATCATGACCTGAGCCGAAGTCCGACGCTTAGCCGACTGAGCCACGCAGGCACCCCTAAAAAAATAAAATCTGAAAAAACAAAGTCTGTTAATGTGATAATAGCGTCGAAGTTATGTAAGAAAAACGTCCATGTTCTTTAAAGATGCCCACAGAAGTATGTAAGGATAACATAGCACGATGGCTGGGGTTTCTTTTAAATTCTTCAGCAATGATTTTAAACAAAATCAGGGTCTGGCCCTGCCCTTACTTCTCACCTTAATCCTGGACCTGTCAGATCTTGTTTTCATTTGCGTTTCAAATAAAATATAAAATCATAGATTACTTTCCATTAATTTTGATTTTTTTAAAAAAAGATGGCATTAAACGACTCTTTATCTCGATTACTGAAGTTTTTTGTGGTGCCTCCCCTCCAAATCTGCGGTAGTGAAATGTTAGTCCTGGCACCACATCCAAATTCAGTCATCTTCCTGCTTTGCCTTGGGGTCAACCCTGCCTCAGGATAACCAGAGCTGGTCACGATTTTCCAGGTTAATAACCCACTGAAGGCTTTCCCACCGTCCGCTCTCACCACACCGACATATTTAACACCCTCTTCCCCCCTTCAAGGAGCCACCGTAGAAGACGTGGTCCAAATTTAGGAGATGGTGGCTTGTGGTTAATTAGGAGTCTCGCCAACAGGGAACACACTATTTACAATCCTGGCCTTAATTTACAGGTTCACACTTCGAGGCTGCCTTGAGTGTTGCTAGTGTTTTTAAAGCAGCTTTAAAATATCCATAGCCGTTCCAAATGCTCATCTCCACTGTTTACTCTTTGAGTTCCTTCCCCACCTCCTTCTAACCTGATAGAAGCTGCCTTCCTCTGTTACCACCGCCAGCTCCAGGCGGGCACCTTAGGGACCCCCCGGGATTGTTTCTCCACCCGGTTCCCAGCAGGAAAGAGACAAGATTTGCATCTTTTTCTGACCGTGCACACACTGATAGTCCCTACCTCCTAAGTGTGATGATTCCGCGTGTTTCTAAGACCGCCTTGGAAAAGAATAAAATGTCACATTGGCAAGAGCCCTAAAGGAATAACTGAATCCTGTGCTTAACTCTTTTTTTAAAAATTTTTTAATGTTTATTTATTTTTTAGAGAGAGAGAGAGAGAGAGAGAACAAGCAGGGGAGGGGCAGAGAGAGAGGGAGACACAGAATCCGAAGCAGGTTCCAGGCTCTGAGCTGTCAGCACAGAGCTTGACGCGGGGCTTGAACGCATGAGCCGTGAGATCAGGACCTGAGCCAAAGTCGGGCGCTTAACCAACTGAGCCACCCATGGCTCCCTGCTTCTTGACTTAAAGAGGTGCATGATTAAAGCTCTAAGAGTCAGGTGGATCTGGGTTCAAAATCTGCCTCGGCTGCTGTGGATCTTAGAGAAGTGACTTACCCTCTCTGAGCCTGTGTCTCTTATCTGTCAAATAGGAATAAAAATAGTATGGACCTCATAGGGTTGTTGAGACAGTAAGTGAGCTAATGTCTGTGAAGCATGTGGCATAATTCTTGGAACAACCTTAGTGCTTAATACTCGCTGCTGGCAGTAATTATTTGGGTGGTCAGCGTCTTCGAGATTTTCTTTGAGAATCTATAAAAAGCTATGAAGACCCGTCAGGAAAACATACATTCTTTTATGTTAAAAAATAATTAGGGGCGCCTGGGTGGCTCAGTAGGTTAAGCATCTGAGTTTGGCTCAGGTCATGATCTCAGGGTTCGTGGGTTTGAGCCCCGCTTTGGGTTCTGCGCTGACAGCTCGGAGCCTGGAGCCTGCTTCAGATTCTGTGGCTCCCTCTCTCTCTGCCCCTTCCCTGCTCCTGTTCCGTCCCTCTCTCTCATAACTAAATAAACACTTAAAACCCCCTGTGGGTCTACAGTACCATTTAACAGACAATGTGGACAAGAGGGGGAAACGTTTGTTTCCTAGCTCACGCCAGAGATGCGGTTTCCAGCTCCAAAATTTCCTCCATCAGCGTGATTAGGCTCACATCCCCAGCTCACATTCTCCCAAAGCCAAGAGTAGCCATTGGTGGATACATTTTGTTATTCTGTTTGTTCCAGTTAGCAAATGGTAGATTCTCTCCCACACAGCTACACAGACTTCCCGCATAGTATTTTTGAACGTCACCTTCCGTCCCGATCATGGAATTGATACAAGCACCGTATACGAATAAAGCGAAAAATAAAGTCTCCCGTCCTCTCTTCCGAACCTAGAGAGAAGCACTGAGAGACGGGGGTCCGTCCTTCCGGGATCTGCTCAGTGCACGGGCTACACGTGTAAACGCACATACCGGGTGTGGTGGGACCCGGGCCGACAGGTGGTTCAACACATGGCCGGAGGTAAGTGTCCTGAGTGTGCCTCTCGGTTCCAGCAAGTCCTCGAGCGACCTTGGATGGCCCTTGGAAGGTCTCCAGACCCCATTTCCCCATCTGTAAACAGAGCACACTTGGGCCTGGAGAATTGTCGCCAATATTAAATGGGTTCAGACCCGCGGAGCCCCTAGCCCACTGCTTCCTCACCTCGGCACCACCGACGCCCTGGCTGGATAACTCTTTGCTGTGGGGAGTCGTCCTGTGTGTTGCAAGATTCTTAGCGGCCTCCCGGTCTCAACCCACTAGACGCCAGTAGGACCCCCCCCCCCAGGCAAAAGTCCCAAACACAACCACATCCTCCCCCAAAGGATGCTGAGTGAACTCGCCTTCTTATTATCATCATTATAACAGGGTAGCACCTTTACTGAACATAAAGCATTCAATGGCTCAATTCATACAAAAATACACACCCGCTGGTATTTTAACCGTCCACGAAGGAGTCCGATTTCTTTGTCTGCTCAGAGGCTTTTCAGACCCAATACTCCCGGTCCACCTCAGATGGAAACTTCCCCCCACAAGAGCATTTCATGTGTGTCATATTGAAATGGATTTGGCCATTTTTATTGGCTCTGTGCCTCCTGAGTCTCTCCTCTCTCTCCCCCTTCCCCCATGCAGGTGAGAGACAAGACTGAGCCCACAGCGAACAAGCTGTTTTTCTCACTGTCTCTACCCCGTTTGCATCGAGGTGTTTTTCCACGGAGCCCTAGGACGATGGGATTATGTGTGTGCGTGCGTTCATTCACGGGCTCGCTGGGATCGAAACCCCCCCCGGGGGGGACAAACTTGGAAAACGACCGAATTAATCACTTATGATCTGCGTTCTGTGCACATTATCATAATATTGATATAATGCACATACTGTTCTTTGCTTATTTCTCTATTGAGTGAGGCCGTGCGGTGAGTTTCGAGGAAATCTGAGACTCGTGCACCTGGCTAAATGCTCTCTCTCTCTCTCTCTCTGTAAATAACCCAAGGTCTCCTGGTTTGTGAGGACTGGCCTAAAATGAGTTATAGTTGCCAGAACGTTTTTAAGTAGGGAAATAAATTAGAGTGGTAATAATCATAACAATTATATAATAAATGTTAAAAATTGTTAAGTTCCCCAGCGTCCTCCATAACGTCTTTTCGGTGGGGAGAGGGCCGGGGTGAGGTGGGGGGGTGTGGAAATTCCATCGTCTGCATCTGGTGACATCATCAGGCTGGAGAGGACAGGCTTCTAAATTCCAAATGTCACCGAGGTGCTGAATGAGGTGGCGTTAGACTTTCTCAGCTGAGGTTGCTGGGCTTGGATTATTAAAGTCCTTGCTTGCAAAATAAATTTAGGGGTTCAGGGAAGTTTCTGGATTGACCATCTCTCTCTTCCACCTTCCCTCTTTCCTCCCTTCCCCCCCCCCCCATCTTCTCCCCCCATAAGGGAGCCCAAGGCAACCACAGCTGCACAAATTATCTCAGTGCCCCCTCCCCCAATAATTTCTCCACGTCCAACTGCAGACGGAAGAGAAAGGGGGCTGGAAAAAAAAAAAAAAAGGAATGACAGCATGTCCCCAACCAAGAGACCCTTCCAGGAAGCCCCGACGACTCAGAAAGCATGTTAAAGCGCCCCGAATGGGCAAACCTGGGTCTGGTCTGAGATCCATGCGACATATAGATCGAAGCGAGGGATCCAGGCACGATTCACAGTAACGCCAGCCAACGTTTGTACGTGGGATATGGAGCTGTGCGCTTCACTCGTATTATCCCGCTTTTCCTGTGGTAGGGACTGTTATCACTCCCATCTTACAGATGTGGAAACGGAGGCTCAGAGGGCATAAAGCGCTCGCTCAAGGCGACGACAGCTTTACGCAGGAGACGTTAGGTCCAGCCCGGATCTGGATGCCTCTGGAGCCCGTTCCCTTAACCGCGATGCTCTATGACCCGGATGGGCTGCGTCCCTCGGTTTGCAAAGATTTTCAAATCCGGAAGGCAGGCCTGCGAATCTGACACAGGGATGCACGATGAGAGCTCATCCCTGCACAGCATGGTTGACATGGAAGGCAGCCCAAAGAAGCACCTAAGTGAGTTTTTGGAAGATCTCTTATGGGGGGAGTTGGTGCTGCCTCTGGTATCAGGCTTGTAGACCCAAAGTGGAGTTTACCCTTTGGCCAGGCTTCCATTCCTTTCCAGAAGACGACCAGAAGACTGTCCCAGGAAGTAACTCCCCATCTTGTTGGGTTGCCTGTTTCCCAACCTCCCGAATGCAGTGGTTGATGCCCAGACTACAGCCGGTCCTATGTTTAAGTTGACTTTACCTCCCTCTGTGGCCGAGCGGGGGACTCTACCCCTCTGAACCTCAGTGTACCCACCTGTGAAGGGAAGGGCTGATCACAGCCGGGGCCACTCTGGCTCATACTGTGCCTGTACAAAATTAGAAAAAGGCACACCTTCCTCAAGCCACCGTACTTCCTTGTTGGAAATTTGTCCTAATATACCGATTTCAGTAAAACAAGACGCTTTACTGCCACCTGCTGGAAAGCTGTTGTAATAAATACAAACGGGTAAAGGCGGGGCTGCGAACGGCATCTCCTTTGTGCAGTGCATGACCTACACAACTGTGCATAGCAGCCCGATAATTCTTCCCTGTATTGCTGGGAAGCGAAAATTTGAGACGGCCTGCCAAGTGTTTTCTTAGCACGTTGATACGGACGTGGCTCGCAGATTTTCAGCAAATGTTGGCTGCCCTGTTAAGTTCTGGCTCCAACAAGTCATTGAATGAGCGTGTCTCTCCTGGCCATGTATCTCATACAGCATCTGGTTTGGGGGACAGTATCGCTCGGGCAGTCTCAGTCCACCCCTCAGCACTTGCCCGGGTCCATGCTTCAGAACAGCCCAACTTTCAACTCCCCGAACATGCCTCCTCTCTTGCCTCCCGTCCAGGAAAAGGGACAGAGAGAACTTTCTCAGTCTGGTTCCAAAAGCTCTGTCTGGCATTTCTTTGGTGTTTGGAATCTCTGAGGCTCCCGGGACAGTCTTGCAAAATGTTTGGTATGTTCCCTCAGCTTTGCCCCGGGGCCGAAAGGTTCCTGGCACGGGTCTTACTTAACATGGCGTCTGGGGTTCAACAAAAAGTCTGGTTGAATCTAAGCTTTTCCTTGTACTGGCTGTGTGACCTTGAGCGAGTCACTTAACCTTGCTGTGCTTTGGTTTCTTCCCAGGTGAAAGGACCCACTAATCCATCACAGAGAGCTACGCGGCGAAGACAAGGGGAAAACGTGTTTGAAAGTGCTTAAGAGCAAACGCTCTATGAATCAAAGTTATTACTATCATTAGCAACAGGGGAAAATGTTTCAGATTTTTTTTTAATAGGTCATCCATTTCCAGCCGCCCGTCTGATCGCTGATGACCTTGTCTTCTGAACCGAAAATTAGAACCCCCGAATCTAGGACCTTCCCCCCGAATGCCTTCCCTTCGTGGTTTATATGAAAAGCTGAAAGTCTAATCGCTTTCTTGGCTTCTGCCCTGCAGACGTCCCATGAAACGAGATGTGTCCCAGCTTCTGTGGGACACAGAGTTGCTTCACTCATAATGTCACAGCTGTTTCCTCTTCAGCAACAAATACTCTAGAGACATGAGTGGCTATTAAGAAGTAATCATTCGTTCCCTCTCTAGGGAACGCTGCTTATAACCGCTGCTTTAATCACTGGGTCCCCTTTTCCTGGAACTCGAGGCGGAATCAGGACGTTCTCTCTTCCTCGCCTCTCCTTTCACGTTTTCAGTCTGCTTCGTCCCCCATCCCTGGCTCCGGACTTCCAGAGCCTTCTCTGTCAGCCGGAGGATCTGTGGCTTAATTGAAATGACTCTGGTACATAGAGTACATGCCTAGGTTGTTACTGGCTACAAAGCAACTGGGTTTGGATCACGGTTTAGTCCATTCTGGGGGACAAGGGCAGGGCAGGCGAGGATCGGCTTCGAAGGCCAATCTGCGGCAGCAGAGTCTCTTGGCTTTGTGACTTTCAGCAAGTGGCCCCACCTCTCTGAATCTATTCTTGGCTCCTTTTGTCCTTAAATGTCCTCAGATGCAAATATAGCTAAGTGCAGTGCGTGAGAACTGGGTCTTTTGGAAGCGACTCACCTGGTCTCTGAAGCCCACTAATCAGCTGCTGTGTGACCCGAGGCAACTTACTTCCCCTCTCTGATCCTACATTCATTCATCAAGTGGAGCTGAAAGATTGATCCTATCTCCTTGGGCTCCTCGCGAGGGTTGGAAGAGATAATGCTTCGAAAGTGCTGGCAAAGTGTCCGACCTGGGGTGAACACCCCGTAAATCCTAGCCTTTATTATAAGCCTTTTAATAAAATAGAGGCTTTCTGGGGATTTAAAACAAAAAAGAAAGGCACACACTCATGAGCCAAGAAGCATTTTGGAAAACTGTTTTATTTCACATGTTCTGGATGTATCTGGCTGGTCTTTTCCATTAAAGAAAAAAAAAAAAAATTTCCCCAAGGAGGCCACAGTCTCCACACCAGCCAGGCCCAGGCCACACAGTAAGTTGGATCTGGGCTCGAAACGAAACCCAGGCCTCCGACCCCACATCGGACGGTTGAGGCTCCCCGTTCTCCACCAGAGCCAGTGATGTTACAGGGGACTGTGCCGCGTCCCAGGGGAAGAAAATGGCATTTCTCTCTTGCCTCCGTGTGACTGGGGGGTGGGGGTGGGGGGCGGGAAGGGAGATGTTTGGTCCAGTCGGGGAAGCAAGTTCAGCACCCTGGAACCCTTCTCTGCCCCCCACTGTCTCCTCCCATCCCCAAAGCCTATGCCTCTCTGCAGTGGCCCAACCCCCAAGACTGGACCTTCCGGACCCCCTTCAGCTGTCCTGCCACCAAGGCTGGGACTACAACCAGGCTTCAGGTACAACGTGCGAGGTGCCCCCCCCCCAAAAAAAACCCTCAGGGATCAAGATTTATATATATATATATATATTTTTTTTTTTATGCGATATATTTAAAAACTCAAAATTCATGCAAAAAAAAGTCCAAGGTGCCAAAAGGCAGCATTTGAAACAGAAGAGAGACTGGGTACTGGGATGGCCCCTCTCACCTGCAGCCCACACTGTAAGAAAAAGGCACGAGATTAACTCCTGCCCCCACCCTCTCAGCCTCCCCTCCCCCCCCACCCCGAATTTCCTGTAAGGGCCACAGCCATAAATTTCCACCTTCCCGGCCTGCGGCACCCCCTTCCCCGGCAGAGGTGAGCCGGGGTGAGAACACAGAGGCTGTTTGGACCGCTGCAGGCCCGCGGGAGGGTTCGGGTGGGACGATCCAGCTTTTTCCATCTTGTTTTGAAACTATGTAGGCTCCTCTCCTTAACCAGAAAACAGGAATTAGGTCCCAGCTCCAAGAATCGCTTCCTGTCTTCCAGTTTATGACCTTGGCCACCTCGCAGCCTTTTAAAGTCGTCGGGCTGGCTTCCTCAAATACCTGAGGTCGCAGGGACAGGTAGTAAACAGATGGGGGGGGGCGGGGGGGGGTGCTTCCCGCGGCCAAGCGGGCGGGGGCATGTTGCACCGACCCCCGGAGCGCCGCGGGTGCGCGGGGCCGTCGCGTCCAGAACTTTAAACCTTTTTCTTTGATCGCTTTCTTTTTTTAAGAAGGGGGGTGGGGTGGGGAGACAAGCCGGGGAAGGGGGGACGCGGCGGGGAAATGAGGTGCCGAGGCGAAGTTTTGATGCTCTCCTGCCTCTGGCTCCAGCTCCGCCCTCGCCCGAGGCGGGGAGCTTGGAATTCCAGACCCGGCCTCCTTCCCCTTTTTGAAATTGATCGATTTTATCCGGGAGCTTCAAATCGAAACCAGGAGAGGGGGCTTTGAAATGTCAGAGCAAAGTTGCAAAAGGGAAAAGGGGGTGGGGTGAGGAGGGGAGGGAGGGGAGTTAAAAATAAGCGGGAGGGGGTCTTTCCGACCCGGCGCGCAGCGCCGGCCACCTTTGTGAGGATCCTTAACCTTTTCACCCTTCAGCGGTGCTGGTGGGCTCCGCGAGGCTCTTTGAAAAAAGCTGAGGAGCTCCGTGGACCCTCTCCACCCCCCCCCCACACCCCCCCTCCCCTGGAAGCGGTGCTTCTTAGGGGCGTGCCACGTTTGCATTCACTTTGGGTGGAGGGCGGGCGGGTGGCACCGGTTGTGAGCAATCTGGGGAAGTTTTTGCAAAACCTTCTGCAGGGCCATTTGCCTTGGAGCTCGACCCTCTCCCCGAGTGACGATCTGGACGAGTCTGGTTTGCCTGGAGTAATCTCTACCTAACTGTTACAAAGTATTATTTGGAATTAAAAAAAATGCAGCCATATTCTGGGGGAGGCAGGAACTGGCAGGCATGACTTCTAGCTAGGGACGCGGCTGCAGCCCACACTGCGAGCTGGAAAGCCCGGGGCGCGCTGGAAACTCCTCCCGCGTCGGTGCTTCCGGCGAGGCCCCCTCCTGGCGCTCCCGGCGCCTCCTAGTCCTTTCCTTTAGGGCCCCGGAGACCTTCACTCCCGACGCGGGGTGCTGAGGCAGCGGGGCTTCTAATCTGGCCCATCTCCCTCCCTTTGCCTTTAAATAAGGCATCAAACGGGAAAGACTCTGGCTGACGCACAAAGGTATCTCTTTAGAGGACTGGCCCCTGGAAAGGCCTGGGAAATGCACCTTAAGTTGATAGCGTGACCTTCCAGCCTTCTTCAGGCTGCACCAAGACCAAAAGGCTTGAAATACACAGGGTAGGAGTCGTGGAAAGCCTAGTTCGAATTGCTTTGAATTGACTTGATCTCCTGATGGCAAGGGACCCTGGGGCCGGGCAGTAGAAAGTGGCTGCTGGGTCGAGCCGGTGCACGGCTGAGCTCCCTCTGTCCCTTCCTCTCCAGCGTCCCGGTGCTGACGCTGCAGGAGGAAGGTAGGCAAAGCTGGCGAAGGGGCTCTGGGGTCCCTGAGGACGGCTGCCCCCAGGGGCCGGCTTTGGGAAAGGCACTAGAGGTTTATCAGCTCAGGACTGGTGGAGGGTGCAAGGCGGAGATGTAGAGAGAGAAACAGAGAGAGAGGAGCATCAGGGAAAGAGACAGAGACAAAGAAAACGAAGACACGGTGAATAGTGAACCAGAAGCTGATAAAGCAGAGAGAGAGGGCGCGCGACAGTGAGGGACACCCACAGAGGACTGCAGAAACAGGTGGAGAACCCAGCAACCTGAGTCCAGAGCGTGCACCCCCCGCAGCCTGGTGATCCTGGGGGGCTGAGCTGCCATATGGTGGCCCCAAAGCCTGTGCCAGCCTGTCCAGCTCCCGGGTCCTGGTCCCGCTGGGCACTTAACCTTGTGCGATGAGCCCCCGTCCCCCAGGGGGGACCTGGGAGAGCTGGCCACGACTCAGCGGATTCTTGGCTCCTGGGATCTGAGCCCACGAGGGCCACCCGCACACCTGACGAGAAGGTTCTACTGAAGAATGATGGATTGGTAGCAAGGATCGAGGGGTTGCCCACCTTCTCCATGGGGAGACCCCTTAACTCTGTGCCTCTCTCAACCCGCTGGCGAGAGAGACTCCTCTCTCTGGAAGGCAGGGCTAGTGGCGTTCCCATGAGGGATATGAAGAATTTCCCAATAAAAGGTGGGACCGCAGGGCACCTGGGACGTGGGGGATGGCCCCTGAATGTCTGCTGAAGAGTGAAGGTAACCTGTCAAGTGCCCGCTGGGAGCCAGGCACCACGCTGAGTGCCTACGTAGGGCTCGCGATGGCCCAATGAAGAGATAGCGTTATTCTGTCCCCAAGAGGACACCAAAGTTCACAGGGGTTAAGCCGTTTGTGCCACATCACACAGAGGGCAAGTCTGTGCCCGAAATCACTGGATTGTTACGCTAGACTCGTGGTGGAAATCCTGTTCTCTGTGCAGCCCCAGTCGGGTGACATTCTCAGCAGAGGGGAGGCCAGACTTGAAGCCGGCCACATAGTCCGCAGCTTTGACTTTGGCTTTCCGGGCGGGCCGCAGGGGTCCACGTGCGGGTTCGGGTACTTTCTGAACTTTTCCTGGTTTCCCCACCCCGTTCCTCTCTGGGCTCAGGTTCTCAACAGCAAAATACTCAGAGGTACTATTTGAAGAGATCTTACTAGATATAAAACTATATTCCATCCGCACATTAGCCCATCCAGGCATTATTATCTCCCCTACGGATGAAGAAACTGAGGTCTCAAGGAAGTCAGGAACTTGTACAAGGTCACCAGCTCATAAACAGAGGAAGCTGAGGGGTGCCTGGGTTCAGTCGGTTGAGCGTCGACTCTTGATTCGGCTCAGGTCACGATCCCAGGGTCGTGGGATCGAGCCCTGAGTGGGCTCTGTGCTGAGTTGTAAAGCTTGCTCGAGATTGTCTGTCTCTCTCTGTCTTTCTCCCTTGCTCACGCTAGTGCTCTCTCTCTCTCTCTCTCAAATGAAAAAATGGGTGCCTGGGTGGCTCAGTCGGTTAAGCGTCAGACTCTTGGTTTCAGCTCTCAGGTCATGATCTCACAGTTTGTGAGTTCAAGCCCCGAGTCGGGCTCCACACTGACAGCATGAAGGCTGTTTGGAATGCTCTCTCTCTCCCTCTCTCTCTGTCCCTCTCCCAGTCACTCTCTCTATCTCTTTCTCAAAATAAATAAATAAAACTTACGGAAGGAGTCCAAATATCCATCGACTGATAAATGAATAAAGAAGATGTGGTTGATATATACAATGGAATATTACACTGCAATCAAAAAGAATGAAACCTGGCCATTTGCAACAACATGGATGGAACTGGAGGGTGTTGTGCTAAGCGAAATACATCAGTCAGAGAGGGACGGATCCCATCTGATTTCACTCCTGTGTGGAATTTGAGAAAGCAAACAGACAAACACAGGGGAAGGGAAGGGAAAATAAGATAAACACGGAGAGGGAGACAAACCATAAGAGACTCTTAAATACAGAGAACACACAGGGTGGCTGGAGAGGGTGCAGGGATGGGCTAAATGGGTGGGGGGCACTAAGGAGGGCACCTGTTGGGGATGAGCACTGGGTGTCCCATGTAAGGGATGGATCCCTGGCTTCTGTTCCAGAAGCCATGGCAACACTGTGTGTTAACTAACTTGAACTTCAATACGTAAAGGAACGTTAAAGCAAATGAAAATAACATGAAAAGGAGGCTGAGGTCTGATCACCCATCTATCAGATTGCAGAGCCTTTCTGGGACCCCTGTCACCTCACCTGCAAACTGGATAGGAAGCACCCGAAAGCGGAGTGGCTTCTGGAAGAGGCACCCCAGGACACTTACGCCCTTCTAGAACGAGATCCCGAGGTCCAGTAGAGACAGGAAAACGGTTCGCAGAGGTGGCCTCCTCGGAAGAAGTGGTCCTGGGAAGACCACCTCCATTTTCCAGAAGAGAAAACTCACTCGGACAGTATTTGACCACATCTGTGACCCCTTGCGCAGGGGAGCCGAGCGAGGCTCTAACGGGGGGTCTGACATCTAATCCAGGCAGATGGCAAGGGGGTGAGGACTCTAATGGACTTCTTGCCCAAGGGTCCTCGGAGAGTTCACAACTGGGATACGGGTCTCCTTGAATGGGCTGGTGTGCCCATCCCCCGTCACCCCCTAACACAGCAACACGTGAGCCCCTCGCCTTCCCGGCTGCCCCCTTCTCCAATGAGTTACTCTTGGCCAACATCAGCTGTCTCCCCTGGGAGGTTTAGCCACCTCCTCGCCAGCAGCCCCTCAAAATGACTGACTAATGCAGAGAGACCAGCTGGTCCCCTTGCCCCCAGGGCAGGATCTTTGCCTGAGACCCACATTTGCAGCTGCTCTCAGCCTTGGCTCTCTCTGTCCCACTTCACTCCTTCCCATGTGAGTTTCTCCAGAGAGCACCCCCTCAGGAAACGCATGTGCATGAATCCTTGCCTCAGGCTCTGCTTTCTTGGGACCCTGACCTCCGAGAGGGGCTAAGCCGGAGCGAGAATTGGATCTCTCTGGGGCAGACACCTCCCATGTCCCTTCCAGGTCTTTGGAGATGGGAGAGCTAATTCCACCCCCACCCAGGAGTGCTACAGGAAGCAAGTTCAATAGGGTGGGAACAGGAAAGCCACTTGTTCTCTGGGGGCTCCTCCATAGGGTGGGCATTTGCCTCCGAGCTCCTGACCCCCAACATCCGTCTCTGCCTCTAAGCTGAAACTGCCAGGCGAGCGGAGAAAGAACCCACCGGGTTGTAGCACGCTGGCTGACCCATCCCTAACGTTGTGGCGCCCCAGGGCAAGGGGACAAATTGAGGTCCACACGCTATACCTGAGAACTTCGGAGTTATACATCGACCTGGCGGCGTGCTAAATAAAATGTGTTCTATCGTCAAAGAAGGCGACGAGCAAACCTTTCTAATAACCTAAAAGGCCGAAGAGGACTTGAGAATTCTTAGTTTCTTAGAGTTCCGGCCCAGAATAGGGCAACCCGGGGCATCCCAGCTGGCGAGCCCAAGCTTGTCCACATCCCCTCTGGCAAACGACCGCCTCTTGGCCATCCCTTAGGCCTACGGGTGAGCACAAGGGTGGGGAGATTTACCCAGAGGCTAGGGTCTGGATGCAGGCTGGGGATGCATTTGGGCCCCAGAAGCCTCAGTTTCTGGGGACCTTGCATAGGTAAGTACCGGTGATGGAGGGATATGGCCTCTGTCCCACAGACTCCCTGCCCCCGGAGAGGGGCTCAGTCAGCAAAGAGGCAGAGCAGAGCCCGCTGGAGAAGCACAGAGACACTTTGTTCAGGACCAAACACAGCGCCGCGCTGGCACAGCTGGACCCCACGGTGAATCCCCCAGAGCCCCTCGTGGTCTGCAAACCCGGCCGTGGGTGCCTTCAGACACGTGGCTTATCCACTCTCTGAGCCCCAGCCACGCTCAACTCCTGCCATCTCTGGTGTTTCCTCTGGGAGCAAATTCTGCAAGAAACTCAATCTGCTGTGTGCAGAATTATGGGTTGTTCTTGGCTCCGGCCTCGCCCTCGCCCTCGGTGCAAACACAGACGTCCACACAGAGCGGGGCAGGCTTGGCAGGATTGCCAAGGGGTTTGGGGCTATGTCGGGGAAACTGACCTCCCTTTTCTCCCTCTCCGGGGCTGGAACCCTCCCAGCACCAAGGAGGAGAAACCAAAAGCATTCAGGAGCGGACTTGGAGGAAAACTCCTCTTCCCGTCCCCGGTTTTGTCCAAAGAGAGCTGGTCCGGCCAGGCTCAGAAGGCCTCTCTGCCTCCCTTCCCTGCTCAGGGCTCCAGGAGGACCTCGAGGAGGTCCCAGCGTGCATGCATATGCAAATCGTATGCAAATCACACCCCATACCGTGCAATACTCATATGTATACAGTATGCAATACTACGTATGTTTATGCCTCTGCCTTTCTCTGTATCTGTGTATATCTCTGTCTCTCTGTGTCTGCACGTGCGTGTGCCTACCTGTGCATCTTGCATAAGAGTCCCAGCTTTCACCGAATGACCCAAGGTGTCCGTGACCCCGCATCGTATGAGCACCTCCCCTGCGATATAGTTGCTAAGAGCCCCAGCCTACCTGTCAAGAGCCGATGGATGAATGCATCGTGAGAAACTCATCACAAAAGGGATACTATTTTGCAGTGAGAGCGAAAGAACCATAACCTCCCCTGCAGAAAATGTTGCTGGAATTTGTCAAGATCACAGGGAGCCTAGGAAGCTCCCGCAAATGAACCTACGAACCTACCGTTCAGGTTCCTTTCCCTGCCTCATGTACACCCGGGGGCCCCGCTGAACTTGAGCCAGAGTTTGTCACACCCTTTCAACCTCTTGAGGACTGAACTCTTGAAAGTAGTCTGTGAGCCTCCGAAGGATCCCCAGGGGTTCACCATGGGCGACCTGCCCCCTGCATAAGGCTGAAAGGGGCAGAGGCCAAGAGCAGTTACATGGGACAGCACGCCCTGTGTGCGGGGGACTTAACTAGTGGGGGACAGTGCCGAGAGGGGGCACGGGAGCTCTGGAGCTTGGAAAATAATTATTTTCGAGCCGGTATTATGGTCCCTTGGAGCACATTAAGGTTTGAAACTCAACTCTGACCATTCCAAGAAGCATATTTAAAAGTTTAGCTCTACCCCTCACCACACTCGTCCTTCTAAAAGTAATTTAAAAAAAACAAAAACAAAAGTCTTACAATCCCCCACCCGCCTCCGAATCCTTTAAATAGCCCACAGTATGACGATCCGGGCGGCATTACTGATTATAACTTGCCCAGAGAGGTTACCCTAATAATCCTTTGAAGTGAAACTTCGCTTTCAACCTTCCCAAATATACCAAATAGCTATATGTATATATTTCCCTCTGTTTTCTCCCCTCGTTAAATTTCTCAGATGCAGGAGCCAAAGGAAGCCTCCTGCAGAACCAAATTATCTGTGTCCCACATGTTTCGTTTTTAATAATAAAATAAAATGAAATGAAACCCAAAGGGTGCAGGCCCCCCGACCAAGTTTTTATTACCTGATCAGAACACATGTCACAGGCACACCGGGGGAGGGGGGGAGGGGGGTGGCCCAGGAGCCACACTTGGGGGCAGGGACCTTTCTTCTCCCGCCAGAGCCATCCCCGGAGAGCTGAGAGCTGCCGTCCCGTCCCCTGACCCCAGGCCACTCCGGAATCCCGGTCACCGCGCTTTTGCCCTCCTGCAAGGGCCGTGGGTTCTACTGGCAAAGGGAGAGAAGTGGCCGAGGCCAGAAGTCATTCAGTTCATGATTCAAAACTAGGTTTCTTCACAGCTTGGGCCGCTGCATCTGTTTGCCTAAGCGCCTTTGTTTTTCCATGGACTGATTCAAGAAATATCGATTTTGAGCAGCTATCGCGTGCACTCAGTGTGCCAGAGCTAAGGGTGAAATAGTGAACACAAGGGATAGAATCCCTGTCTTGGGAAGCTAGCCATTCTAGAGGAATAGAAGGATAAAAAGTAAGTTAAAAAAGATATATGTATATTTAATACAGATAACATATACCTATAAGTAAATACATTATGTAATAATTACATAAAAACAAATACATTGTTTAATAATTTTGTGTGTAGGGGCGCCTGGGTGGCTCAGTCGGTTGAGCGTCCGACTTCGCTCAGGTCACGATCTCACGGTCCGTGAGTTCGAGCCCCGCATCAGGCTCTGTGCTGACAGCTCAGAGCCTGGAGCCTGCTTCAGATTCTGTGTCTTCCTCTCTCTCTGGCCCTCCCCCCATTCATGCTCTGTCTCTCTCTGTCTCAAAAATAAATAAATGTTAAAAAAAATTTTTTTAATAATTTTGTGTGTAAATATATTATTTAATAATTATTATACATAAAGAAATTCATTATTTCATAATTAGTATATGTAAAGACATTATTTAATAATTATTATACATAAAGAAATTCATTGTTTCATAATTAGTATATGTAAATAAATGCATTATTCAATCATTATAAATGGATAAATACATGACTTAATAATTATTATAAATAAATACATTATTTAATAATTATATACAAAGAAATTCATTATTTTATAACTATCATATATAAATACATTATATTTATATTATATATATTATTATATATAAATTATTATATATAAATAATTATTATATATAAATAAATACATTATTTTATATATAATTAATACTTCATATATATAGTTTTCTGTATGTGTATAGGCCGTTATGATTTCTAAAATTATATATATAATTGCATATTTTATTATATATATGCAACAAATATACACACATACAACCCTTCCTCCACCATAATTCTCTCGGGATTTGATTTGATTTTCTGCACAGTACTTCATATTTCTAAATATACATAAATTTATACAAAAATACAACCTGTAAATCTGTATTTTAGAAGCATTAAGTATATGTATATAATATTTACATATGATGTTATATAGAAGTTTCAAAATATTCAGGATTATGCTATTTATACATCTTCGGTGTAGTATGCTATCAGTAGAGAATGCTTTATATGTAGTTAGGATATAATACCTACCATTTTACATATCTATAATTAGTGGAGTGTGCTTTTTACAGGTATATAATTAGTATATACTATAGCACTATGCTGTTTTATATATCTATACTTTTAGAAGCTATTAAGTACTCTGCAGAAAATAAAATCATGTGAGAGAGAATTATAGTGGATGAGGAGTCCGTTATATAAAACATGACCAGACAGCTCCTCTCCAGAGAAGTGATTTAAAAAAAAAAAAAAATACAGTTTTATGGATTTATAATTTACACGTGTTGAGATGCACCCTTGGTCACGGCCAGCTCCGTGAGTTCTGAGATGTGCACAGAGCTGTGTCGCTACCACCTGAGGTCAAGGTGGGGCGCATTCCCTCACCCTTGCTCCCCCAGGACAACTTTGGGTCTTTTTTTTTTTAATAATTTTTTAATGTTTATTTATTTTTGAGAGAGAGCAAGGCAGGGCGGGGTGGGGGGGCAGAGAGAGAGGGAGACACAGAATCTGAAACAGGTTCCAGGCTCCGAGCTGTCGGCAACAGAGCCCGACGCGAGGCTCGAACTCATGGACCACGAGATCGTGACCTGAGCCGAAGTCGAACGCTTCACCGACTGAGCCACCCAGGCGCCCCTCCTTTGGGTCTCAATTACAAGCAGTCTTCTCTGGCCTCAGTGCCCCACCCCCACTCCCTGGGCGACCACTGCCCTGATTTCTGCCCTACGGTGGTGCTTCATCTAGAATGTCATATACATGGAGTCACGCACTAAGCAGTCTTTGGCACCTGCCTTCTTTCCCTTACCCTGGCAGTCTTGAGATTCACCATGTGCAACTGTCATCCGTCTGTTCCTTTTGATTGCCGGGCAGTATCCCGCGGCATGGATGTGCTGCTGTGTGTGTGTCCGGCCCACGGTTGACGGACACACGAGTGGCTTCAGTCTTGGGCTACTGTGAACCCAACAGTGGCAAACGTGGAGGCACGTGTCTTTGTGTGGACATACGTTTTCATTCGTCTCCCAAATACCGAGGAGTGTACTTCCCGACTCATAGGGCAACTCTCTGCATAACTGTGCAAGAGGCAGCCAAGCTGTTTTTGCAAAGTGCCTCTTCCATGTTTGCGTTCCTGCCAGCGATGCGCGCTCACTCCCGTTGTTCCGTGTCCTCGTCCGCTACTTGGCGTCATCGGCCTTTTTATTCTTAGCTATTTCGGTGTGCAGGTAGCATTTCTCTGATGGCCGACGACGTTGAGCGTCTTTTTGAGAGCTCGTTGGCCGCTACTATATGAAACCAAGGCCAGTGCAGGTGCACGACAGTGAGAGAGGACGGTAGGCAGGGCTGCGTATTTTACAAGGGACAAAGAAAGAGTCCTTTGGGTACTATTTTTGCATAACAAACTATCCCAAGACTTTAGAGCTTTGAAAAACAACTCTTTGCGCTCACAGATTCCAAGAGTCTGGTATTCAGACTGGGTGGAGTTGGGGCACCTGAGTGGCTCAGTCGGTGAAGCGTCCGACTTCGGCTCAGGTCATGATCTCACACTCCGTGAGTTTGAGCCCCGCGTCGGGCTCTGCTGACAGCTCAGAGCCTGGAGCCTGCTTTGGATTCTGTGTCTCCCTCTCTCTCTGCCCCTCCCCTGCTCATGCTCCGTCTCTGTCTCAAAAATAAATAAAACCATTTTAAAAAATTAAAAAAAAAAAAAGACTGGGCAGAGTAAAGATGGCTTATGACCGTTCTACGGTGTCTGAGATCTGAGCGGGGAAGATCCAAATGGCTGGAGGTGACTCAATGGCTACGGCTGTAACCTTCTGGAAGCTTCTTTACTCCTACGTCTGGCCCCAGATTGGGACCACTTAGAGGCTGGACTCAGTTGTCAACAGAGCCCCCATGCTTGGCCTCCTCATGTAGCCTGACTTCCTCCCAACATGGCGGCCTCAAGGATCCAAGCAGAAGTGTTCCAGGAAACAGAGCCCGGACAGCCTCTACGTTCGTGTCCGGGCCTTGGAACTCACAGAGCAGCCCGTCTCCCCATCTCACTGGTAGAAGTAGTCGCGAGCCTGCCTAAATCCAAGAGAAGGGAAAAGAGCCTCCTGACGGTGATGCAGAGTCATACCAGAGAAGAAGATGGAGGACGGACGAGATTGTCGTGGCAGTCTTCGGAGAGCAGAACCTGCCAGAGAGTAAAACCTGGTAGTGATACAGCTTGTTCCGTTCAACAAATGCTTCTGAGGGGGTGATGAATAAGCATGCGAATGAATAAGACCTAGTCCTTGAACTTGAAGAATTCCCAAGGCAAATGGGGGAGATGGATATTTAAATAAGAACCATACTGTACAGACTTCTACAGCGTGGATCACATTAGGCCATAAAGTCCCCAGGAAGCCATCCATATTGCCTGGGAGGCGGATGGGGGCTCGGACTCAAGGGAACGTGCAGGAGTTTACCAGTGAGGCAAGGACAGAGAAAGTGTTAGAAGGAAGAACATGAGCAAACAGCGGATGCTCAGGCAGGAGAGGAGGTTGAAGGCGAAGTCAGAAAGGCAGGCTGTGTCCGGGCAGGAGGGGCAAGTTTGACTCAATCATATGGGTAACGGGAAACCACCGGGGGATTAAGTGTTAGGACCCGGTGCATGTTCCGGAAGGAATGTTCCGGGGTCTGGAATGGCGGATGGGTTGGAGATTGACGGGGGATACGCCGAAAGCCCAGAAGCAGCAGGGAAGTTTATGCAGGAACCCACGTGAGAAGTGCTAGGTGTGCAGACTGGGGCCAGGGACGGGGAGAACGGGGCCATAGTTAAGAAGTCTAAGTCTGGGAAGCGGGTTCAGCATGGTTCCAGAGGAGGGAGTCAGGGCCAGGGGCGTGTTCCTCCTCTGGGGAGCGGGGACCTCGTCCATCCTCGGCCTGGGCCACCGGTTTGGGCCGAGCAAGGCAAGGGAGAAATGGCTTTGATCTGGGTCATGTTGGGTTCAAGATGACGAGGACGTCGATTCCTGCTCCAGGAGGCACAGCGTAGTTTAATAGAAGTTGGCGAATCCGTGGAAAGGGGTCAAAGTGCTTCCCCAAAGGAACCTTACAAAGGGGGTGCCCTGGGCCGGCAAGCCACAGAGATCCGGTATCGTCCTAACCGTGCAGGCACAGTGCCGTGCGCTTGAGGTCAGTCCCCACGACAGCTGTCAACGCCAAGCCCATTTTGCAGATGGCGACACTGAGGCTCAGGAAGGTCAAATAAGCTCAAACCCAGGGAGGAAGTAAGTGGTGTGTCCGGAGCCCAAGGCGGGTGGTCCGGTCTCAGGGGTAGGGCTGCGGGGCCGGGCCCGGTGACTCGGCCTCAGCTCCCCCCACACGCTTGCCTACCATTAGCGCCCCTCAAATGACTACCCTCCTTAATCCCGGTCCTGGGATTCCCACGCCACCACGTCCCCACGGCTCCCACAGCCACCCCTGGCCCTCGCTGGTGCTTTTCCGCTCACCGCGTCCTCCCTCCAGGCCCAAAGGCCCCAGAGAATTCCACAGAGCCTCCCCGGCATATCATAAAACAAAACCAAATGCTTTCTCCGCCCACCCCCTTCCCCGAGTGTCTGTCAAAGCCAGCGGAGAAATAAAAACCAGAATCTCCAAACAATACGCTTCCCCACAGATAATAAATAAAATCTCCAAAGAGTGGGGGGGAGAGAAAAAGAGCAAAGAGTCCCCCCCCAGGGCCCCGGGGGCTCGGGCACACCCGCGGACCATGTGCCTCGCTCGGGCTGCACGGCTACCAGCAGCCCCGGGGTAAGGAACCAATTGAGATAAAAAATGGACGTGCACATTACACATGCCGCGTGCACGCAAGTGTGCAGACGCCGGCCGGGAACGCGGTCCCCATCGCTCCCTCTTGCTCTTTTGCGCACAGATAAATACCCGTGTCGCCCGGCATCCAGCAAGCGCTCAATAAATTCTTAAGCCATGCATCAAAGTACCAACGCTCGTTTGTGGAGTTTCCAAGTACGCATGTTGACAGGGAGTGGTCTCTCCCCGCTCACAACTGCGGAACCAGCAGGAATATATATATATTTAAAACCTTTTGTATTTATGACACACGTTGACTTGGCTTTCCTGTGGATAGCACATGGGGAACGGCCCAGAAAATAACGTCCCCAAGGGGAAGGAGAAGGCGGGGGGGGGGGGGGATGTCAACATTTAGTTCCTCCTATTTCTTGGAGTTTTATACTGAGAACATGTTGCTAATGGGCCTGTGTTGATTTTTTTTTTTTTTTCATCTAAAGAGGTTATTTTCCTAATGATCCCTCAAGAGTGTTAGGAAGGTAATAAAGTCATCGTAGGAAATGAAAAGGAATAAAGAGGTTTTGAAGTGTATTGTTGAGCATTAGAGAGAAAGTGGTCCGGCCGTTCCCTGTGGCGATTGGTTAAGTATTTAATTAAGTCTTTCTCCTCTTTGGTCCCCACGCAAGCATGAGCTTTCAGAGGATAGATGGGTGTTAAGAGGTGTTTCTCCAGGGGCGCCTGGGTGGCTCGGTCAGTGGGGCATCCGACTCGCGATTTCGGCTCAGGTCATGAGCCCAGGGTTGTGGGATCGAGCCCCTCGTTGGGCTCTGGGCTGAATGTGGCGCTTGCTTAAGATTCTCCCTCTCTCTCTTCCTCTGCCCCTTCCCCTGCTCTCTCTCTCTTTCTCTCTTTTTCTCCTTCTCTCATAAAAAAAGAAAGTGTTTTTCTTCTCTTTTTCTCCCTCTCTCATAAAAACAAAAGAGTTTTTCGAAACTCTGTGCATGAGCTTTGTAGTAGCTCTTAGCTGGTGGAGGTGATGAGCACGTATCCAGATCAGTGGTTACACCCGCAGGCTTGGATAAGAGGGGCTTGTAGTCCAGTGTTCTCTCCAGCGACATCCTTCTTGTGGATCAAGGAGACTCTGGGCCAAGGGGCTGGCCCACCGGAGACCACCCTGCTCTTCTGACTCCTCTGCCGGCAGTGGGTCACTGCAGTGGGATAAATATCTCACTAAGATCTTCAAAAACAGGATCTTCCGGAAACATCACTTCTGCTCCTTCTCTCCTCCTGGGTAGGGGTGAGATTTTGTTTTCCGGGGAAGAGGCGATTATAGCTGGCCATTTTCTTTTCTTTCTTTCTTTCTTTCTTTCTTTTTTTTAAAATTTAACGTTTATTTATTCTTGAGGGAGAGACAGAGCGCTTGGGGTGGGGGTGGGGGCAGAGAGGGAGGGAGACACAGAATCCCAAGCAGGCTCCAGGTTCCAAGCTGTCAGCACAGAGCCCGACGCGGGGCTCGAACCCACGAACCGCGAGATCATGACCCATGCCGAAGTCAGATGTTCAACTGACTGAGCCACCAGGCGCCCTAATAGTTGGCCGTTTCTCTGAACAAGTTTCTTTCTTTTGAGCTTGGCTCAGAGATGTGTGTTTGTGTGCGTGCGCGGTGACAGGAGGCCAGGGACAAACGTTCCTCCTACCCCCCGCCCCCTGAATCTCAGGGGATACACGCTTCTCTGAGCAGGTTTCTGAGTCACCGTGAAAGGTGTGAGCCGAGATCCCAAGAATTAGGACCATAGCAGGATCTGAGCCCCGAGACTCCAGCCCTGTCCCGCCAGATGCCTCCCGGATAACCACCAGCTCAGCCACACCTCAAACTCAACTCATTTCAAATGGAACTGGCTTTCTTCTCCCCAGACCTGGATCTCTCCCGGGTTCCTCATCTCCACAGATGGCTGCTGCGTCCCGCCTGCACTCCCCGCCCCCCGGGTCTTCTAGACAACGTGCTGGACTTCACGCAAGTCTCTTTGTCCCCGTCACAACAGTGACAAGAACCGAAGCATGAAACTGCCATTAGCTGAGCACCTGCTTTGTGCTTCACGCGCAGAGTGTCACTTACTCTTCCGCAGACCTGTGGGGTCGGCATTCTCATTATCCCCACTGGACAGATAAGAAAAGTGAGGCTCAGAAAGACGACGGAGCTTCCCAGATACACTCCGGCCAGACCTGATTTTTCAGCTCAGCCGGGCAGACCTTCTCCTTTCTATCCCTCGTGGCCTGCCCTCCCTAAACCGAGTTCTTCGAAGGCACCCGGGAGGTGTTCGGAAAAGCTGGGTTCGACCAACGACAGCGCCGTTCGGCCCCGCGCCTCCGCCCCGTCCGATTGGGACCTGTTGCCGTCACAAGGTCCTCCTCAGGGAGGAAGGGGAACAGGCTAGAGTGAGGGAGAGATCGGATGGGGAGACATCAAAGAGAAGGGAATCGATTACCGGGAAATCTGTTTATAGAGCCCGTGAGTGATGAGGAGGGAAACCCAGAAAAGCGAAAGGAGGCGGGGAGCGTTGGCCCACTGATCCATCGCCGACCCTTTCTCATCTGCTGGCCAAATCCGTGCCCCTTTGAGATGTGTCTGTTCACCCCCTAAGCTGAGCAACCAGCACCTTGACCGACACCGAGCCCCCAGCAACGCTGATCATAGCGTGGCCCGAAGGTTCACCTGGGTCTGCCTTCCCGACATCCTTCGCAGACTAGTGTTCAGGTACGATGACAGACGGCGTCAGTGGGCACTTTTGCAGACCTTATCATGTGCCACGCACGAGTCTGAGTGCCCAGAAAATTTTTTTAACCCTCATGACCACCTCGCAAGGACGTTACCATAAGCAACCCCATTTTACAGGTGAAGAAACTGAGGCACAGAGAGGTGAGCTTGCGTAGGCCCCTAGAGCCGGGAGTTCAACCCAGGAGTACGGCTGCGGAGGTGACCCTCCGCGCTCTGTGCCCCCCTGGCAGAGAAGCTCTGGGTCACGAGGGCAAACCCGCTGCCCTCTAAGACCGGGTGACATCTGCAAGCTGTCCCCCTCTCTGAGCCTCAACTGCTGGGTCCGTGAAGTGGGACAGCGATCTTCACGGCCTCACGGTGCTGCTATGATGATTCGGGGGTGACCGATCCACACGAAGACGAGGAGAACTTACCGTCAGCCATATTATTATTTCCCCTCAATGTTGGGAACCTCATTCCCCAAGTCCAAGATTACGGGGGGGGGAGGGGCTGGGAGGGGTGCCCGACGCTTCCTGCCACAGGGTTTCTTGAGGAGGAAAGGGCATCGTGCATGTGGCAGCCGCCTTTTTTATTTGCCTCTTGAAATACTTCAGACACACGGAAGAATGGAGAATAATGTTATAAACACCTGTGTACTCGGCACCCCGCTTAGGAAATGAAAACTTTCAGAGACTGTTTCTCCTAAGTACCCCTCCCTCTTTGCGTCCCTTTCCCTCCCTCTCCGAGGGACACACCTTCCTGATTTTGAAATTTAGCATTTACATGCGGGTCTTTACGCTTTGACCACTTAGGTATGTATGTGTCCTTGAATAATATATGGTAACATCTGGTATTGTTTCACACGTTGAAAAACATTTTTTTTTACATTTATTTCGTTTTTGAGAGACATAGAGAGACAGAGCATGAGCAGGGGAGGGGCAGAGAGAGGGGGAGACACAGCATCCGAAGCAGGCTCCGGGCTCCGAGCTGTCAGCACAGAGCCCGACGCGGGGCTCGAACTCCCAAACCGCGAGATCATGACCTGAGCCGAAGTCGGATCCGTAACCGACAGAGCCACCCAGGCGCCCCTGTTTCACACATTTTAAAAGTTCATGCGAGGGGCGCCTGGGTGGCGCAGTCAGTTAAGCGTCCGACTTCAGCCAGGTCACGATCTCACGGTCCCTGAGTTCGAGCCCCGCGTCGGGCTCTGGGCTGATGGCTCAGAGCCTGGAGCCTGTTTCCGATTCTGTGTCTCCCTCTCTCTCTGCCCCTCCCCCGTTCATGCTCTGTCTCTCTCTGTCCCAAAAATAAATAAACGTTGAAAAAAAAATTAAAAAAAAAAAAAGTTCATGCGAACAGTCCTATACCGTGCATATCCTCGCGCAAATTTTGCACGGCATTGTGTTTTTGAGATCGATCTGTGTTGACCTGTGCGTTTCTTTTTTTCTTTCTGTTTTTTATTTTGACAGAGAGAGAGAGAAAGAGAGACAGCGAGCACACGCAAGCGGGGAAAGGGCGCAGAGTGAGGGAGACAGAATCCCAAGCAGGCTCAGCGCCATCAGCACAGAGCCCAATGCAAGGCTTGAACTCACGAACCATGAGATCATGACCTGAGCTGAAATCAAGAGTCGATGCTTAACCGACTGAGCCACCCAGGCATCCCTATGTTGCCATTTTTTTTTAATTTCTTTTAATGTTTGTTTATTTTTGAGGGAGAGAGAGAGAGAGAGAGAGACCAAGCATGAGCAGGGGAGGGGCAGAGAGAGAGGGAGACACAGAATCCGAAGCAGGCTCCGGGCTCCGAGCTGTCGGCACAGAGCCCGACGCGGGGCTCGAACCCACGAACCGCGAGATCGTGACCTGAGCCCAAGTCGGACGCTCAACCGACTGAGCCACCCAGGCGCCCCTGACCTGTGCATTTCTTCGTTGGTTGTGTTTAACTGTTGTAGAGCATTCCATGGACTGAAGGCACCTAAACGTATTCGTTTTTCCTGTTGATAGGTGCACTGGTAGTTTCCAGGTTTTTAACATCACGAACAACGTTGCAATGAATATGCTTGTGCGTGGCTTTCTGTGCACGTGTGTAAGAGTTGCTCTGGAGACCGTAGCAGGTGTTGGGTTCCTGGGCTGAGATGCCTGTGTATCTTTCAACTGACTCTGGCTCGTTTACCGGCCGACACAACTGTACCATTTTATCCTGCCGTAAACCGTGGCCGGTGTTCCCGGTGCTCCACAACCTCGCCAACCTTGGCTTTGTCATATGGCAGTAACTCCAATGGAGGAGCGCCATCATCAGCAATATCGTGGCATCTGTTCGGTGGCCAAGGAGTTCCACGCGTTGACAATCGAACCGGACAGGTGATTTGAAGGCGTTCCCTCGAACAAGTCTGCCAAGAGCCCCAATCTTTTCTTTTCTCCCTAGAAGCCTTCTGGGACCCCAGCGTGTGAAGCAGGGCCCCCCGTTTCCTGCGCCCCTACCGGGTAAAGTTCTCTCCCCGTGTGGTATACCCCTGGCAAGATGGAAATTGCCTGTTCAGGTTTTTCCCCCCTGACTCAGCTTGGAAACTGCCATTCACATCTTGGCCAGAATCAAACCCGGTGGGAAGCCCACAGTGGGTACCCGATGAATTTTTACTGAACGGTAACTGAATGAGGATTCAGCATGGTAACCTAGTTGAATGACCGGAAAGGGCACGAGGGCCAAACGAAATACAAGACCGAGCGACTCCAGCGCTAGAAGAGGACTTTGTACTCATTCATTCGCGAATTCACTTTTTGAAAAAGCATTTAACTGAGGACCTGTTATGTGCCAGGCCCACGGCTCCCCACCGTCAAGCAGCTCACGGGGTGTCATTTCACAGGGCGACAGATGCGTGGGCAGAGGTGAGCACAGAGAAGAAAGACCTAATGCAACCTGGGAGGCAGTGGGGGGTGGGGCGGGGGGGGCACGACATCTTCCCAGAGGAGATGCTCCTTCCTGAGGCCTCCCCCTCCCGTCTTTCTCTCCCCCATCTCCCAAGAACCCCTCCCCGCTATCCCCCAAGCTGCCTAAGAGGTCACATTCAGTCGTTAGACTCATCCAGCCAAAAGGTCAGCATCGTTGACGTGTGAGCTGAATGGCTTTTAAATTCTGTCGGGGGCGGGGGGGGGGGGGCGACGGACACTTCTTTCTTTGGCTTCTTTCTTTGGCTACTACTCAAGAAAGAAAAGATGTGTTGGGTTGAGGGAGGTAGGGCGGGGGGCTGTGCTGACATTGTGGACGGGGGTGGAAGCGAAGGGAAAGCAAATATCCTGAAAGAGACCAAAGCAGGCTTCGTGACATCCCGGTTTGGGGATCCAGGGCTCAGCATCTCAGAAACTCACACCTAAGGATCTGCCAAGCAGCCCTGCAGACACGCCTTCCAGCCCAGGCATGACCGTAAACCACTCAGCCCGCACTCGCCAGCTTTACCGCGATGGCCCCTTGATGTATTTACCCAAAGAGAAGAAGCCAGAGGTAGCTGCGGGCACGAAGCCATAAATACATCCCAGAGTTCAGGTGACATCATCCCCGACTCTGCACGGTGCACCGTGGCTCATGAGGTCACCACGCCGGGAGACGTCTTCGGGGAGGATGGGGCGGGCAGCTCCAAGGTTATCTGACCACTTTATTGAGGGTTTTCCCTTTCAGCTGGGGGGTGGGGTGGGGAGTTGGGGTTTTCACTTGAGAGTATACCTGGCTCCTTGACTCACTTTCTTCTGGGGTTTCTGGGATGAGAACAATAGAGTTGGGCAACGATGGGACAGTGGGGAGCGAAGGGACTGCTCCGTGATCCCGGTGAAAGAAACAGTGAGAACTCTGTACTGATATTGAGTTGCAAGCTGTTCATGGCGGTGTAACTTGTGATGTAAGGAACCGGAAATACCCCGAACATTCAGCAACAGAAAGCCAATTAGATTATGTCGCCACGTTTCACGTTTTAGAAAGCTACCACTAAACGCGAATATACGTAGTCCGTGTGCAGGTAGGCGGCGAGTTATAAAACAGGATACACTGTGCTCTCCCAACTTGGATCGAAAACGTACGTAAATAGCTGTACGTCAACAAGCTCACAGAGGCTCTGTCTGGGTGGTGGGATTCGATTATTTAAACTGTTTTTATGGCTTCATTGCGTTCCCCAATTTTCTACGATAAACATCACCCAAATGAACAATAAATATCATGAAGAAAGCTTTGGGTCAGGAGCTAGACTATCTGGAGGGAAGGAGGCATTTATACACATGCCCCGCGTAGGCACGGCTCCTACACCACAGCAAGCGGGGTGATTTGTTTGCAAGGTGCAGACCTCTGCCCACAGCTCACTCAATCACCCTCATAACGAATGGATGGCGGTTATCGATACACCATCGATTTCTATCTGCTACCCCTTGAGCCGTCACATTCTGTGTGTGAAGTCCCTTAGGTGGAGATCACGACATTTTGGTAGATCTCAAGTTTTTCCAAGTCAATCTCTGAGTTACACGGTAGGGGTTACATGAGTTACCACCGCAAGAATGCTGCGTAACAAATTCTCCCAAGATTCAGGGCGCCTGGGTGGCCCAGTGGGTTGAGCGTCCGACTTCGGCTCAGGTCACGATCTCGCGGTCCGTGAGTTCGAGCCCCGCGTCGGGCTCTGTGTCGACAGCTCCGAGCCTGGAGCCCGCTTCAGATTCTGTGTCTCCCTCTCTCTCTGCCCCTCCCTTGCTCGTGCTGTCTTTCTTTCTCTCAACACTGAATAAACATTAAAAAAAAATTCTCCCAAGATCCAGTGGCTTGACCAACGGTGTTTATTTCTTGCTTAAGCATCTGTGAGTTGACTTTAATTCTGCTGAGCCAAAGTGGGCTCAGCGGGGGGTGGGGGGTGGGGGGGGGGAGGGAGGGAGCCAAAGCGCTTTGAGCTGTGAGTTGGGGTCAGGCCTGATTTATGATCTCTGTCATCCTTCACGGGCCAGCGATTCCTCAAGACACGTCCTTAACACGGTGAATGGAAGAAGCATTGTTGCTTCTAGTCATACTACGTTCACTAACATTTCATTGGCTGGAGCCAGTCACATGGCAAGGCTGACGTCAGCGGGTCAGAGAAACAGACTCCCTCCACCCCAGTTGGGGCGTCCTTCGAAGTCGCATGGCAGAGGGTGTGGGTGTAGCAAAGGGAGGTTACCGGGAGCAGACAACAACTCAACGTACCACATGTGGGAAGGCCAGTCTCTGCCAACCATCAAGTCTCACTTTTCCCCGCCTTTGTGGAAGATCATAAAACTCTGGAGAAATCGCAAGTCCCTCCATTTCATACTGCGGGGCTGCGGGCCCTCAGCGGGGATGCGGACTGCGTCTGCCCGAGGTCTCTTAATGGTCTCTGTCTTGCCTCTCCTGCCAGTTTGCAGACCGAAGACACGAACGGGGCTTTACGTCTTCTGGATAAACTCAGCATCATGCAGGGAGGGGGTCCCCGAGCGGATGCTCCGTGACGGAATTGGCAGATTCGCGTTTGGACTGCCTGCTGGCTGTTGAGTGTGGACCTGGTTAAGTGGGAACTAGGTTTCCGGGAGCAGCACCCCCCCCCCGGCCACCTTCGTGTTTGGGTCCAGACAGTAGCTGGCCAAAAGTGGGATTTGTTCAGATTAGAAGCACAGCCAGTATCCTTGGAGGGTCATCTCGGTTAGACGCGGTGACAAACTCAGAGGTGTGACATTGCCCTCGGTTCTGTTTGTAGCTCTGCTTCCCAGATGCCGGCCAACAGCGGCCCAGGCTCCCCAGCAGGTGTTTGGAGCTGGGCTCACAGAAGCCACGGTCCCACAGAAGCAGAGCTTGTCATTGACCCTCCTCCCCTCTTCCCTCCATCATCTTCCCCCCACCCCCCCGGCCCAAGCTTCCCTTGAACACGCCCGTTGCGGCAGCTGGACGCGTGTGGCTTCTCAGATGGTCCGATCGGTATGCCTTCTAGAACCTTCTAACGTCTTCCTGGATCTTGACACAATCGGCCAGCACACTTCGCTGCTGGTCTTTGTTTCCTGCCTTTGGCTGCGAAAGCCACGTCTCCCCCTCCAGACCGCGTGCCTCATTTTCCAGCCGCCCAGCTCGCGAGGATCATTCCGGCCGGGATTTCACCTGTCGGACACTGTGCGTGAACAACGGCACGCACGATCATTCGCCGTGCTCGTGGAGGGGTGACAAGGTCCCACGCAACGTCTTGATCCATCTCAGGAGAGAAGCCGGGCAGAGGATGCTGTTCCCGTTGCACAGACGAGAAAACTGAGGTGACAAACCCCAGGGACAGAGTTGCCTGATGACGGAAACTGCGGCCAGGGCCAGGCGCGTTTGCATCACCCCCAAATCGCTACAAGGCCTGCAGTGTTTGAGTCGGCACCGTGGGCTGGTGACTGCGGTAAATCACCTCTACGTCTCCCAACTGCTCTGCAAGGTAGATACGGTTATTACCCGTTTTGTCAAACGAGGAATCTGAGGCACGGGGACGTGGAGGAAGGAACTTGCCCAGTGTCCCGTGACTTGGCTCTGAAGGGAGATTCTGTGGGTACAAATATTGGCCAGGAAGCTATGTGGAAACAGAACACTGTGCGGAGGGAATTGCCTGGCTCAGCTGAGCCCCAGACCTGTGACCTTGAGAAGGAGAGATGGTTGTTTTAAGCCACTGAGCGTTGGGGTGGTTTTGCTACGCAGCGTTACCGTGGCAAGAGCTGACTAATATGCCCAACGCCCTGATCGTACAGGGGGAGGAAGGTTGCTAAAGAATGCGTCGAGTAGGGGCGCCTGGCTGACTCAGTCGGTAGAGCATGCGACTCTTGATCTCAGGGTCATGAGTCTGAGTCCCACCCTGGGCATAGAGCTTACTTTTAAAAAAAGAAAAAGAAGGGACGCCTGGGGGGCTCAGTCGGTCGAGCGCCCGACTTCGGCTCAGGTCACGATCTCACGGTTCGTGGGTTCGAGCCCCGCGTCGGGCTCTGCGCTGACAGCTCGGAGCCTGGAGCCCGCTTCGGATTCTGCGTCTCCCTCTCTCTCTCTGTTCCTCCCCTGCTCTCACTCTGTCTCTCTCTCTCTCTCAAAAATAAATAAAGATTAAAAAAAGAAAAAAAAAAGGAAAAGAATGTGTGTAGTAAGCTTTTGTTTAAATAGGGATGCATATGTTTGCACGTATGCGTGTTCATGTGCCCGTGCGTGTGGAAGCCTATAGACTAGACGTTAACGGTTCTCCAAGGGGATGGGAATTCCAGAAACTTTCTGGAATTGTACAAATCACGCGTAGCTGTAACGTTCCATTTTTAAAACCAAAAAACAGATAATGCTTTCATAAGCACACGCGAAAGATCGGTTTTCTTTTTAAGACACTCTGGTGTTTTTATAATACACACTTTATGATACACTCCGGTCCCTAATGGATCTGTCAATAGGAAATGACTTTGTCCTGAGTAAAAATACAAATATTTCCTTAGGAGGACGTTCGCCTCTGCGAACCAGATTCCGCGGGCCGCGTGATGTGAACGTGTTTTGTGAAGGTCAGCTGGGGAGATCTTATCCCCCCAGGGACGCCTGGGCTACGTCTGGGGACATTTTTGGTTACCACCAGCCAGAGGGGTTGGGGGAGTATTGTGGGGTGCTACTGGCATCGGGGGGATAGAGGCCGGGGATGCTGCTAAAATACCCCACGATGCACAGGACAGCCCCCCATCCCCCAACAGAGAACGATCCAGCCCCGAGTGTCAATAGTACCGAGGCTGAGAAACACTGACTTGGAGGCTGGCTGCGAAAGCCTCCGCGGTGCCGAATCTCTGACAGACCGGGGAGGAGCAGGCCAGCACTCTCTACGGGCACCCAGCTTGGTGCCCCGGGGGTATTCCAAGCCTGTCCCAGGCGATCATATGCACAGCCTGGTGATCCTGAACTTCAGGACAGAGAAATGAGAACTGTGTGGACTTAAGGACCTCTGTCGGACTCCAGGCAGGGCCGGTACCCAAGACGGAGCAGGGGTGGGTTCGCATAGAAGAGTGTCCGTACCAAGATTGCTTATGGGATAAGATCGGACCTCCAGCGGCCGAGAGCTATGTATACTCTGAGCACACGTCTGTGAACATTACGGAAATGAAATCTCTGTCTCACTCATATACATGCGCGTGTGTGCCTTATCACACACATACACATCATATATTGTGCGTATGTATACTGTTTGTCATATATGGTTCCAGAAAAAAGTCTGGAAGGGTATAGCCACCTATGAGCAAGGCAGTTGGGGAGAAAAGACAGGGAAAAAATGAATTTGCCTTTTTTATTTTACGCTTCTGCAGAGTCTGGAATTTTTTTTTTTCACCGCCACCATGCAGAAGCGTTATCGTATTTAAATAATAATTAAAAATACGCAATGGAGAAAGGATATTTAAGCAGAGACAATCGTTAGGAACATAAGAAGTACAGTCACAAAGGTGGAAAGGCAGTAGGCGAGCTTTTACTGGGTTTTTAAAAAGTTGGTATGCCATAAAACGTACGTATTTTAAACCCGTAATTCAATAATATCTCGGTAAATCTACGGAGCCGCGCCAACTTCACTACGATCCAATTTTAGGCCCCGGGGCCCACTTGCAGACGCCCTCCATTCCGGCCCCAGACCCAGGCAAGTGCTAATCCGCTTTCGCCTCTGGTGGATTTGCCTTCCCCAGACATCGTACACAGACGGAATCACACAGCACGCAGCCTTCTGTTATTGGCCCCTTTCGCTCGGCATGAAGTTTTGCGGATTCCTCCATGTAGCACGAATCAGTGCTCCATCCTTTGTTTATCGCTGAGAAGTATTCCGGAGTAGGGACGTCCCACATTCGCTGCATGCATACGCCAGTTGATGGACATTTGGATCATTTTCACCTTGAGGATCGATTCCATATTTTAATTGATTAATTTTAAACAAGCTTAATTTCAGGCTCACTCTTTTTTCTCCAATTTTTGTTAACGTTTATCTTTGAGACAGAGAGCGAGAGCAGGGGGAAGGGCAGAGGGAGAGGGAGACACAGAATCCGAAGCGGGCTCCAGGCTCCGAGCTGTCAGCACAGAGCCCGATGGCGGGGTTCGAACTCAAGAACCGCGAGATCATGACCTGAGCCGAAGTTGACGCTTAACCGACTGAGCCACCCAGGCGCCCCTCTATGACATATTTTAAGATGTCTTTAAAAAGATGTTGAGGGGCGCCTGGGTGGCTCAGTCAGTTAAGTGTCCAGCTCTTGGTTCCGGCTCAGGTCATGATCTCAAAGTTTACGGAATCAAACCCCGCGTGGGGCTCTGCCCGCGCAGAGGGGTGCTTGCTTGGGATTCTCTCTCTCCCTCTCTTCCTCTGCCCTTCTCCCGCTCATGCTCTCTCTCTTTCTCAAAATAAAGAAATAAAGAAATAATTTTAGGAATATATTTGTGATTATACTTATATTTGTCCTTACACCTTGAAAAACACTGATCTTTTCTTATTCGCATGTACGACCCAGAACATAGCAGTGCCTTTCAACGGTAAATGCTGTAAAGTATATTCTCTATCCCTCTATCTAGTTGATGTCTCCACGTTCTCAGTAAAGTCTTAACAGTTTAGAATCCTTTAACAGGAAAGCCGTAAAGTTATTTAGCTAAAAGGACTAGAACCAGAATAAACTAGATACATATGTGCTTAATAGCAGCTAATGTTTATTGAAAGTTTGAGACGGTGCTGGACGATGGCGGCTGACCCTCCAACAGCAAAGGGGTTAAGAACGTGGACCCTCGCACGCCCCCCCCCCCCACGCAGTGGGAAACCTGTGCATAACTTCTGACTCCCGCAAAAACTTAACTACTCATAGCCTGCCGTTGACCTAAAGCCTTACTGGTAACATAAACCATTAATATAACACAAATTTTGTTTTTATATGCATTATATACCGTATTGTTACAACAAAGTAGGCTAGACAAAAGCAAATGTTATTAAGAAAATCATAAGGCAGGGGCGCCTGGGTGGCTCCGTCGGTTAAGCGTCCGACTTCAGCTTGGGTCATGATCTCACGGTTCGTGAGTTCGAGCCCCGCGTCGGGCTCCGGGCTGACAGCTCGGAGCCTGGAGCCTGCTTTGGATTCTGTGTCTCCCTCTCTCTCTGCCCTTCCTCCGCTGCGCTCTGTCTCTCTCCCAAAAATAAATAAACATTAAAAAAAAAAGAAAGAAAATCATAAGGCAGAGAAAATACATTGACAGTCCTGTACTGTATTTGTGGGGGAAAAAAAATCCATGCATAAGTGGACCCGCGGGGTTCAAACCCCAGTTTGTTCAGAGGCCAACAGGTTTCAAGGTGCTCGATGAGGAGTAACTCCTTTTACTTTTTAATTTTTTTTTAAATGTATTTATTTTTGAGAGAGAGGGAGACAGAGTACAAGCAGGGGCAGAGAGAGAGAGAGAGAGGGAGACACAGAATCCGAAGCAGGCTCCAGGCTCCGAGCTGTCGGCACAGAGCCCCACGCGGGGCTTGAACTCGCTGACTGTGAGAGCATGACCTGAGCCGAAGTTGAAGGATTCAAAACCAGGGAGTCTGGCTCTGACTCCCCGCTTCCTGACCACTGTGCATCCACTGATGCACTGATTTCCCTTCCAATCAGTATAAATCGCTTATTACAATCCTTACAGCATCCGGGCCAACGTAAGCCAAGCATTGTAGTTCCCTCCTCGTGTGCTACCGTCTGTCGGTCACCTGCCCAAGGAGGGGGCCGTGACGGCGAGCTCTGGAGCCTTGCGCGTCCTCGAGTGAGTACCCCAGCCTGTCAAGCTTCAGTCTTCTTGTCTGTGGCTGGGGACAGTCCACCTCGTAGTGTTTTTCCGCGATTAAACGAGAGGAGTGTCCGATGCCTCGCCCCAAACCGCCATCGACTGTCGCCAAGCTGGTGTGATTTCGGGGTGTATTTGCATGGTGCTTCTCCTTGCCAGGGCTGTGCACGTCGGGTGGTAATTTGCAGACACAGCCCTGTGGGGCGGGGCGGGGGGGGGGGGGGGCGCCGGGACACAAATCCGCATCTACATCCGCACGCCGGGAGATGCACTCGCCTGGAGTTGCAGAATTAACCTGCACCCCATTTCAGAAGCGCACCCGGAACATCTTGGCCCCGGCCCCGCACGCCCAGACCCCCACGTGCACAGGCCGCATTCACCAGCCACCGCCCCGCCGTCCCCCCACCCCCTCTCTTCCAGCATTCCAAACTGCAGAGGCTGACCCTGTCTCTCTTGATGATTTAAGTTTTGGAGAAGGACTGGAGAAGGATTTGTTTTGACATTTAAAGGCAATCCAGGTAATGAATGGCAAAGGAGGCGTCCACCCCCCCGTCCATATATCTGCACAACAGTATCTATTTTTGACGCGGCTGACATGCCATTTCCTTTGGCTGCGCAAGGGGGGCTCGTCCTTAAATTAAAGTCGTCTCCAGCCCCTCCGATCTGCAGCCCGTTCGGGGGCAGACTCAGGCGAGGGAAGCAAGAGCGCCGGGTCAGGCCTGTTGGCAGTCGGTGATGTATGGTGCAAAGGACCTGCGCGCCGTGAGCTGGACCGGAGACCCTCTCTAAAGCATTAACTAATGACAGGGGATGTCCCCAAGCCTGCCGATCGCCTTTAATACGCGCATTCGGGAGCTCACTTAAAAGCAGGAGAGATAAGCAGGTCAGACAAACAGACAAAGACAACAAAATAAAATCATATCCCTGTCTCCGGGGGGTTGGCTTGGGAGGGAGGGGATAACGGGCAGCGCCTTTGATTAAGAATTAACTCCAGCCAAGAGACGCTCGGGCTCCCCTTCCGTTGAGTGTCTTCGTCTCAATAAGCAGCTGATCCCCTCACCCACTGCCCGGAGGTTCTAGAATTCTGTCCTGAAGACTGATTTTGATAGAGCGGAGAGAAAAGGTTAGCGTGGGAGCCCGCAAAGCCCGGCCCTCCCTTCCACTAGCTGGGGGCCACATCTCTTTCTTTGGCCCAGCCTCACCTTCTGCATCTGGAAAAAGTCCCTCCTGTCCTTTGAAAGCTTACTGCCGGGGTCTAAACGCCGAGAGAGAGACGGAGGGATAGAAAGAGAGATGGAGAGACAGAGTGGAAGAGAAGGGGAGGAGGAGGAGGAGGAGGGAGAGGACAGAAAATATATATGCGCCAGCGATTTATAAACTGTTGCAATGTACTTTCCAAACGTTGCAATTACGAGATAATGATGAGGCGACATTTGAGGTCTACAAGGGGGAAAAAACAGTAACAATAAAAGAAGGTATTAAGCTGGCCTGCCTTCTAAGCCATCCGAACATTTCTCTCCATGCTCTGCCAGTTTCCTTCCCTCCCATCTTTTCCCCCTGAGGACCTGAATCTTTGATCTTTTGCTTAAAAAAATTTTTTTTAAAGCCAGCCAGGGGGTCTGAAAGCCTGTGTGATCCCTTCTGATTTAAACCTTAAATAAAACAAAGACGTCCTGGAGAATAGCATTGCCAGCTTGGCTTCTCTGATATTTGGGCGAATTTTCTTTCTGTCAAAGCAAAGAGAAGTGGGGTGGGTGAACGTGTTGTAGGGGCCGGAAGAATCGACTCACACAGACACACACCCCCGCCCTTCATCTCTGAGCCAAGAATCCTTCGACGTGAAATTTGGGTGGGAAAGGATGGTAGTTTTCAGCGGGCCAAAGTCACCTTGGGCCCGGGCACTGGCTCCCGCGGAGTGATGGACAATGTGTCCCAAGAATGAGAGAGAGAAATGATGAGGAAACTCCTTCCAGAAGGCTACTACCTACCCAAGACGTTTCCATGAGGGTGCCTCTGGGCGAGGGAGACTGGGGAGCAGCCTCTAAACCCGACCTAGGGCAAACCACCGGCTGAATCCCCATGTCCCAGTCTCCTTGGACCCGGAGGACCCCCCAGTGCCTCAGAAACAGCATGTTTTGGTGCCTGGTTAGAAATGGACTAAAGGTCTGAAGTGCTCTGTGCCCTTTTTCTTGTGATGTCTCGTGGAATTAGACATCCCGGGAGCTTACTGTGGGAAAACATCGTCTCAAAGCTTTGTCCTTGGACCCCCATTTCATTACTAATAATGAGCCTTATTCAGAGATGACGTTTAACTGAAAAAGGGTACCTCAAATTTGGATAATTTTATAAGAATCAAAACTTCTAAATATCGTTAGATAAAATGTCAAGTGATGGGGGCTCCTGGGTGGCTCAGTCGGGTAAGCATCCGACTTCGACCTCAGGTCATGATCTCGCAGTTCGAGCCCCGCGTCAGGCTCCGTGCTGACAGCTCAGAGCCCGGAGCCTGCTTCGGATTCTGTGTCTCCCTCTCTCTCTGCTTCTCCCCTGCTTGCACTCTGTCTCCCAAAAATAAATAACAAAACGTTTACAAAAAATGGAAAAAGAGAAGCTTGAATTATAAAAACCATCAGAGGATCAGTTTATAAAGGCTGCTTGAGGCATCATCCCTGGGGATGGCATTTTCATGACAATCCTAATGGCCATCTTCAGGACACAGCGTCGTATATTGGAGACAAGCATAGCTTTGAGGTCAGAGGGACCCGAGTACAAATCCCGACTCTGCCAATTATTTGCTGTAGGATGTTGGGGCAAGTTACTTAGACTCCATTTTCACATCTGCAACATCAGTGTGATTATACACACACACACACACACACACACACACACACATACACATATACACATATATACACACATATATGTACATATATGTATATATGTGTGTATATGTGTATATATATGTGTATATATGTATATATGAGAGCTTTTATTGACGTATATGTATATATATGTACAAATATATATGTACATATATGTATATATGTGTGTATATGTGTGTATATACGTGTATATATATGTATATGAGAGCTTTTATTGATGTATATGTATATATATGTACAAATATATATGTACATATATGTATATATGTGTGTATATGTGTATATATGTGTGTATATATGTATATATGAGAGCTTTTATTGACATATATGTATATATGTACATATATGTATATATGTGTGTGTATGTGTGTATATGTGTGTATATATGTATATATGAGAGCTTTTATTGACGTATATGTATATATATGTGCAAATATATATGTACATATATGTATATATGTGTGTATATGTGTATATATATGCATATATGAGAGCTTTTATTGACGTATATGTATATATATATGTGCAAATATATATGTACATATATGTATATATGTGTGTATATGTGTATATATGTGTATATATGTATATGTGAGAGCTTTTATTGACGTATATGTATATATGTACAAATATATATGTACATATATGTATATATATGTGTGTATATGTGTATATATATGTGTATATATATGTATATATGAGAGCTTTTATTGATGTATATGTATATATATATGTGCAAATATATATGTACATATATGTATATATGTGTGTATATGTGTATATATGTATATATGAGAGCTTTTATTGACATATATGTATATATGTACAAACATATATGTACATATATGTATATATATGTATATATGTGTGTATATATGTGTATATATATGTATATATGAGAGCTTTTATTGACGTATATGTATATATATGTGCAAATATATATGTACATATATGTATATATGTGTGTATATGTGTATATATGTGTATATATGTATATATGAGAGCTTTTATTGACGTATATGTATATATATGTGCAAATATATATGTACATATATGTATATATGTGTGTATATGTGTATATATGTGTATATATGTATATATGAGAGCTTTTATTGACGTATATGTATATATATGTGCAAATATATATGTACATATATGTATATATGTGTGTATATGTGTATATATGTGTATATATGTATATATGAGAGCTTTTATTGACGTATATGTATATATATGTGCAAATATATATGTACATATATGTATATATATGTGTGTATATGTGTATATATATGTGTGTATATATGTATATATGAGAGCTTTTATTGACATCCTAAATTTTTTCTCCCCCCATCTGCAAAGATAAAATCTGCATGTGGTAAAATGTTCATACAAAACCAACGTTAAAAACCAGAAGCAAATACGTCTTGCAACCTCACCTCCCGGATATGCCTGCCTCATCCTCTTTAAGTTTTGCTATCTTTTCCATATTTGCTTTCATAAGTGTTTGCTATTTTCATGAGAAGAAATACAATGCACCTGATACATTAAATATGAAAGCTCTACCACTGTGCACTCTCTTTCGTGAGTCAACTTCGACCGCCAACACCCTTTGCCAAAAGACAACAGGCTAGAGTGCCAAGAGTTAGGTGCTAGGAACACTCAGATCTGGGATCCAGGGTCCTTGCTCCATCATCGCCTCCATCCCCACCCCATCCCTACCGCCCTCACCTCCCCCCCCATCCCCACTACCCTTATCACCACCCCCGCCCCCACCATCTCCACCACGATCAGGGGCAATTACGAAGTGGCCCAGGGCAAGCCATTCCAGCCTTCTAGACTCTATGCTTGCATCGGAGGCCTGTTTACTCATCTGTAACTTTAAACATCTACGTGACCTTATGAAGAATTGGATAGGGGCGCCTGGGTGGCACAGTCAGTTAAGCGTCCGACTTCAGCCAGGTCACGATCTCGCGGTCCGTGAGTTCGAGCCCCGCGTCGGGCTCGGGGCTGATGGCTCGGAGCCTGGAGCCTGTTTCCGAGTCTGTGTCTCCCTCTCTCTCTGCCCCTCCCCCGTTCATGCTCTGTCTCTCTCTGTCCCAAAAATAAATAAAACGTTGGAAGAAAAAAAAAAAAGAATTGGATAGCCTTTCCTTGTATCATGCTTACCAGGGGTCCCGCAGACTTGCGGGCATTCAATTCTGGACGTCGACAGCTGAACAGACAGAAACCTTTAAATTCATGGTAAAATGCTGTGTAAGCCCGTCACTTGGGAACTTCTCTGCTGGGAGTTTTCACTATCCAGTTCTGAGTCTCTGAGACCAGTTTTCTTGGAAGATTTAACCACACAAGTGCATCCAAGAAGGAGTGGGAGAGAAGCCAGCCCCACAAAAATGACTTCCTCAGGCCAGGGGTTGTGAGGCCCAAACCCTCTGAACAAAGCTCCCCCCCAAAGTATCCGGGCAGTCTTGGATCTTTCCACCCTTGACCTGTTGCCTCATAGGGGAGCGTGTTTCTGAGAGACACCATCAAGACATTCCATTGGGTTAGACGACATCCAAATATCAGCCAATGCCTTTGAACCCCTCCGACAAAGCACAGACTTAGGAACCGACATTGATACAACACTCAGCGGATTCAAAACACCGGGCGCGGGAAGAAGGGGAGGGTGTGGGCGAAGGCTCTTTGATTAAATGCGTTTCCCTCTGTGCTCTAATGGGGTCTCAGGCACCGCCTGGCAACCCCAAAGTTCGCACGCTGGCTTTCTGAAGATGGTCTCCATCAAGCTCTCTCTCAGAAGTCTCCCGCCAGGCACGGTACAAGAGCTTTGCTCCTGCCTTAAATAACCCAGCATTTGGGTGCATAAACATTCAAGCAAGAAGAAGCAGCAGCAGGGGAGAAAGGTCTTTTATTATTATTATTATTTTAGTGTTTATTTATTTTTGAAGGAGAGAGAGAGACAGAGCACGAACAGGGGAGGGAGAGAGAGAGAAGGAGACACAGGATCTGAAGCAGGCTCCAGGCTCCGAGCCATCAGCACAGAGCCCGACGCGGGGCTCGAACCCACCAACGTTGGGGATAGATGAGGGGACCATTAAGAAGAAGACAGGGCTTTGAGGTCAAGCGGAGGCAGGGAGAAGCGGGTTTCTGGATGTGGTGTTATTCAATCTCCTTTATTTGTTCCTCCTCTTTAGGTCTAACTTGGGGGGAAATACTAGAATTCTAAGCACCTTTTTGATTAAGAAATAAAATGAGGGGCACCTGGGTGGCTCAGTCGGTCAAGCCTCTGACTCCTGATTCCGGCTCAGGTCGTGATCTCGTGGTTGTGAGATTAAGCCCCGCATCGGGCTTTGTGCCGACAGCACAGGGCCTGCTTGGGATTCTCTCTCCTCCTCTCTCTCTGCCCCTACCCCGTTCGCGTGCTCTCTCTCTTTCTTTCAAGATAAGTAAACGTTAAAAGAAAGAAAGAAGAAAGAAAGAAAGAAAGCTAGAAAGAAATCCTGACGTTTGCAACAACAAAGACAGACAGACATTATTAAGGGAAATAAGTCAGCCGGGGGAAGGACAAAAGCCGTGTGATCTCAAACCAAAGTCATAGATACAGGGAACAGATTGGCGGGTGAAGGGGGCCAAAAGGTACAAACCCAGCTGTAAGAAAAGTTAAGTCCCGGAGACACGCGCACACCATACGCTATAGTTAACAGCACTGTCTTGTATCTCTGAAAGCTGCTGAGAGAGGAGATCTTAAAAGTCCTCACGGCGGGGCGCCTGGGTGGCTCAGTCGGTTGGGCGGCCGACTTCGGCTCAGGTCACGATCTCACGGTCCATGAGTTCGAGCCCCACGTCGGGCTCTGTGCTGACAGTTCAGAGCCAGGAGCCTGTTTCGGATTCTGGGTCTCCCTCTCTCTCTGACCCTCCCCCAGTTCATGCTCTGTCTCTCTCTGTCTTAAAAATAAATAAACGTTAACCAAAAAAAAATTAAAAAAAAAAAAAAAGGTTCTCACGGCAAGCAAAACGTTGTAACTATGTGAGATGGTTTACTAAGCTTTCGGTTCTGATCATTTTGCCATGCACATGTAGTGAATCGCTGTGTCGCACATCCGAAACCGACCCAATGTTATACAGCAGTCGTATCTCAATCAAAAAATATATATTATACACCGGAAAAAACCGCAAAATACACTTTAAAAGGCCTCCAAGGCCATTGAAAGCCCATGACTGGTGTTTCCCTCTCCCCTCTGCTTGCTGGGGAGACGGAATTCTCTCGAAAGGCTGCCGTCGAGGCTGCAAACTTGTCGATAGGAGAACCTAGACTCCGCCCGGAGGCAGCCTGCTCTTGTCGGAGGCCCGGGATAAAGGCGGGGGCGTGTTTCTGCCCTCCTGGAAAAAACCAGGGTGCGCGCTCGGCAAGAGGTGCGAGACAGGCTTTTATGAGTGGCGATGAACAAGGCCACGTTTTGGGGACTTAATTGCTTTCCGGAGCGCAGACAAGGAGCAACATCACGGGGCTGCCCCGGAAACACTGGCTGCTGTTGTATATTAACTGTTAATAATTACGGACTACACCAGCTACAGGTTCCAGGATACGTGGTGGCATATTAGGCTGTCAGTGTTACTAAATTCCCTTTATGAGGGAAATAGAAACCCAGAGTGTCTCCTCGGAGGCCAACGAAGCAAAGAAGGGATGCGTGCCATGTCACCCAAGGGTGAACCCGATTCATCAGAAGTGGGGGGAAAAATAATCACAAACATCCAAACAAAACAAAACAACACGAAACAACGCAAAGCATGATTGCTTTGAGCAGCCTTGGCCTTTTCCGCCTTATGCCCTTGACCTCCTCTCGTGGTTGAAATCAGCGGCTGTTTCCTAGAATGTTAAAGTTCTCAGACTTTGGAGGTTGGAGGGTCCCTCCCAGCAGCCCTTCTGGAAACTCTGGGCCATGCCCTTTGTACCTCTGGGAGATAGGACCGCACTGGACAGACCCCACCCCCCAATGACTGCGGGGCCGGCACCGGCTGGAAATGTGTATTGTTAGTGCCCTCTAGTGGCCGAAGCTTGCCTGAACTTCAAAAGAGATTTTTCATTCCGAGCTGGGTGTTGAGTGCTTTTGAAAAGCGATTTTGCAACTTGTCTGTTGCCTTGCTGCTCTCCTGGGAAGGGCTTTTGACTCCGTGAGGTTGCCTCTTTCACCGCAAGCGGTCCCAAATCCTCTTGGAGAAGCCGGTGAGTTTGAACGTGGCAAACTGTAATTATCCTTAGGAAAACTTCTAGCCTCCAAAGTGAGTACTTCTTTGCTCTGCATGATTGCTTCTTGAGTGCCTGTTCCCCGAATCGACATCTTCATATTTGAAGCCGCTTCCTAAGTGTCTTCTATTGCCCAAGCTTCTCTGGCAAAGTCATTTTTCTTCCTCATGCTAATCGTGTGCCTTGCAAAGGCGCGACAAGTCAAGCAATTCCCTTTGACCTGGAAATCCCACTTCTAGGAGTTTCTGCTAACTAATCACCATGGACCTGCACTTCTGCAAATGGCTGCGTGGCCAACCGGAAGTGACCTGAAAATACCACCCAGCCGAAGTTCACAGCTTGTGAGAGGCGTGGAAAACAATATACTTAGAATCCTTGGCTCCCTGGAGATTGGGGATGATCAGTGAATCTCACTAATCCATATTTCCTTATTGTCCTACCAATTGTGAATCGCCATTATCTTTTGCTGTTATTTTTTTTTAATTTTTTTTTCAACGTTTATTTATTTTGGGGACAGAGAGAGACAGAGCATGAATGGGGGAGGGGCAGAGAGAGAGGGAAACACAGAATCGGAAACAGGCTCCAGGCGCTGAGCCATCAGCCCAGAGCCCGACGCGGGGCTCGAACAACCGGACCGCGAGATCGTGACCCGGCTGAAGTCGGACGCTTAACCGACTGCGCCACCCAGGGGCCCCTTTTGCTGTTATTTTAAAAGCGCATCGAGTAGAGGAAAACAATTGGCTCTACATGTCCAAGGTAACTTCCGAATTTTCTCTGTATTTCCTCGGCAGAAGCCGAGAAACAATGAGTTTTGAGTTACATTTAATGAGGACTTCTTTTGTGTCTGTTATCCTGATACAATAGTGAAAAACAACTTGGTTCCAGACCTCCAGATGCCCTCTATCTAGAGACCCCCCAGGTGCCCTCTAATCTGGCAAAAAAAAAAAAAAAAAAGAGAGAGAGAGAGAGAGAGAGACCCATATAAGGCAAGTGAATGAATGCTTCTGGAACAAAATCCAGTTGAGAAACGTTGAGTCAGACTAATATGGATACATGTCTGTAAGGCCAAGTGACTCTAGCTCAGTGCCCCTTCTATATAATGGGGGAATATTAGCACTCACTACTGTAAAGATTAAATAAGGTTGGGGGGGGTCGCCTGGGTGGCTCAATTAGTCGGGTGTCTGACTTCGGCTCAGGTCATGATCTCACAGTTCGTGGGTTTGAGCCCCACGTTGGGTTCCTGCTGACAGCTCAGAACCTGGAGCCTGCTTCCGATTCTGTGTCTCCCTCTCTCTGTCCCCTCCCTCCTCGCGCCCTCCCTCTCTCTCAAAATAGTAAATAAACATAAAAATAAATCGATAAATAAACATTTAAAAAAAGATTAAATAAGAAAATGCACAGTGCTAGAATATTCAATGCTCCAACATGTTAATAGAATACTAATTATTATTATTAACAAATATCCCTGAGCCCAGACAGCTGGAGGGCCCGAGTAGAAATGCTGTCTCTCCATCAGGCCAGGTGTGGAGGTCCTGACTTTAGCTGATGGTTTCTTGAGCTGAGAAATAACCAACATGCCCAAGAAATCACCATTTCTACAGTTTTTGCCAGTTTCTCTCAGTAGATGGTGCCCTTGAGACCTCATCCTTGGAAATTTTCTTTTCTTTCTTTCTGTTTTCCTTCCCTTCCCTTTCCTTTCCTTTCCTTTGTCTTTCTTTCTTGCTTGCTTGCTTTCTTTCTTTCGCATCCCAGGGGAAAAAGAATCGGCTTTTGTGCCAAGTACAAGTGCAGAGGACAAGGTTAATCAACTTGGCCAGTTCCTAAAAAGTCTTACTTTCCAAACATGGCTACCTCCGTGTACATCCCTAAAGAAGTGTGGCCGTAAATAAATAAGAGGTCTGCTGCGTCAAATGACAGTCAGGCCCCTTGGGGGTTCCTAGGGCGACTGCTTCCTGCACTTCCTGCACTTTTTGCACCCTGAGATGGCAAAAGTCTAAGCCACTATTTGCTAAGTACTTCTGCTGTGTTAAGCACTTGGTGTTATCACTTGTTATCTTATGCAGCCTGACGAGGTAGATATTAGCGCCCTTGGTCCGTAGAGGAGGAAACCAAGGCACTGTGCCGTCAGGTTACTTGCCCAGGGTCACACCTCTAAGCGAATGATGGAGCCAACCTTTGACCCAGGTGGTGTGGCCCCACAGTGCGCGCCCCTAGCTACTGTACCGTCCCACCTCCCTGTTTGGGAGATCACACCGTTCCCCAGTCTGTCCCCAGGCTGGACCTGGGGCCTGGCACTGAGATCAATGAGAAGAGTAAATACATTGAACGTCCATCACCTGAGATTGGCTGCAAGAATGTTAGGTTGTCATCTCAATAGCAGGATCTTAATGTTGGGGCCAGTTGAGTCTTTAGGAATCAGTTGGGCCACATCCCTGATTTTCAAATGGGGAAATTTGTTTTTAATTTTTTTTTTAATGTTTATTTATTTCTGAGAGAGACAGAGCATGAGTGGGGGAGGAGCAGAGAGAGAGGGAGACACAGAATCCGAAGCAGGCTCCGGGCTCTGAGCTGTCAGCCCAGAGCCCGACGCGGGGCTCGAACTCACGGACCACGAGATCATGACCTGAGCCGAAGTCGGACTCTCAGCCGACTGAGCCACCCAGGCGCCCCCAAATGGGGAAATTGATACCCTATAGAGGTTTTGAAAAAGAAATGGGGTCTATAGTCCCTTTGAATCTGGGCTGAATTTAGGGACTTGATTAAAACCAATAGAATTTGGTGAAAGTGAGGCTATGTGGTTTTTTGAGTCTGGGTTAAGAGTCGAAGCACCTCCCACCTTATTTGCTAGAACATTCTTACTTGGACCCTGAACCACAATTTCCCTGAGACCTCCGTGCCGGTCAGATCCCGTGTAGACCCTCTGGCTGCATCCCAGCTGGGCAGCTGGCAGCCAGCCAACCTTGCGCGGAAGCCATCTTGGATGCCCAACCCAACTGTACCACCATATACCTGCGGCTTCCATCAGCGTCTGATCGCAACCCCGTGAGAGATTCCGAGCAAGAACTCCCCACGTGAACCCTTCCGGAATTCCCGACCCACGAAATTGGGAGTAAGATAAAATCGTGTTTGAAGCCACTAAAGCATTGGGCTGCTTCACACACACCGGTAGTAGTTAGAACATACCCAGAGAGGGAAGTGACAGACCTAGACGTCCGTGGGCGGTGGCAGGACCAGAGCTGGAATCCAGCTCTCCTGACCCGTGGCCAGAGTTCTGCCTCCTCCAATGTCAAGCTGAGTCTATTTCTCAAGCTCTCTGGAGACGCTTTCCGAAGGATGGTGCTCACCAGGAAGGAGGATGCCACACCTTCTAACAGACTTCCGTACCCAACCCCAGGAAGCACAGAAGAAAAGTCACACGCCAGGGGGAAGACAGAGACAGATCTCCCACATCGAAGAATTCCAATTAACTTATGTAGATACTCCACTGTCGAGGCCGTGGAATAGAACACCCATCCCGTGAGTGTGGTCTGAGCAAAGACCGTGGGATGAAAGGCGCCCCCTGATGTGACGTGATGAGAAGGTCACTGGGGCCCTGTGATCTTTGTCCCCCAAAGTCGTAACCCAGGCCCAATCGTGAGAAAAACATCCGGAAAAAACAATGCTCATGGAGGCACGTTTTATGAAAGACCCGACCGGGACTTCTCAGAGCTGTCAAGCTCATCAAAAACAAGGAACGTCTGGGAAACTGTCACAGCCACGTGGAGCCTGAGGAGACGCAACCTCTAACGCAATGTGGGGTCCTAATGGGATCCTGGGACAGAGAAAGGATGTCACAGAAAAGCTAAAGAAGTCTGAGCAAAGTATGGGCTTGAGACAAAGTATTACAAGATGTTAACCACGGGGGAGCAGGGTGTGAGATATGGGATCTCTCTGTGCTCTCTTTGCGACTTTTCTGTAGATCTAAAAGTACTCCAAAATAAAAAGGTTGGGGCGCCTGGGTGGTTCAGTCGGTTGAGGGTCTGACTTTTGATTTCGGCTCAGATCGTGATCTCACGGTTCGTGGGTTTGCGCCCCGCGTCGGGCTCTGTGCTAATGGCTCGGAGCCTGGCGCCTGCTTCGGATTCCATCTCCCTCCCTCTCTGCCCCTCCCCCACTCATGCTCTGTCTCTCTCTCTCTCTCTCTCTCTCTCAAAAATAAATATCAAAAAAATATTTTTAATAATAATAGTAATACTTAATGTTTTGGCCAGTTACTATTCACCAGGCATGTTGTGAATACTTTATGGCTGTTGCCTCACTTAGTATTCCCCACAACTCTGAGAGATGGGTAGTATTATTATCTGGGTTGAACAGGTAAGGAGAGTAGGCTCAGAGAGGTTAAGATACCTACTGAAGGTCACACAGCCAGGAAGAGGCAGCAGCGATGCGAAGTGCCTAGCCCAGAGCCCGGCACCTAGGCGCTCGGCCGCAGCCAGCCTCCTTCTCCTCTGGTGATTTTGCTCAACCTTCTGGGGCCCCCGCGTGCCTGGAGGTGGCCTTGGGGTTGGCCTTTGGATGCCAACTCCTAGCTGTGCGGCTTTGGGCCAGTTACCCGACGTCTCCGTGTCTGGAACATGGGCAGTGTCCTGGCACCTCTCTCCAGGAGTGTTCCCAGGTTTTAAAGAGTCATGGATGAAGACGGGGGTCACTCAGCACACAGTGCCTGCCATCGAGTAAGCGCTCAAAACTGTAAATGACATCCGTGTCCAACGCGGTGGTGCAGGTGACGCCCTTACGCCCGTCAGCTTCTTAGGCAACAGCGACTCATCGCTTCCAGCCGTCAGGTTGTTACAGTAGCTTGTTTCAGAAACTCCGGTTCCTTAAAAATAAAACAATCTCGGGGCGCCTGGGTGGCGCAGTCGGTTAAGCGTCCGACTTCAGCCAGGTCACGATCTCGCGGTCCGTGAGTTCGAGCCCCGCGTCAGGCTCTGGGCTGATGGCTCAGAGCCTGGAGCCTGTTTCCGATTCTGTGTCTCCCTCTCTCTCTGCCCCTCCCCCGTTCATGCTCTGTCTCTCTCTGTCCCAAAAATAAATAAACGTTGAAAAAAAAATTTTTTTAAAAAATAAATAAATAAAACAATCTCTTTCGTTTCAACTTTCGCCCGCACAGTCTGAAGATGCTAATGATTATCCCTTTTGTATCCTGTTTAGTCTGTCCTGAGTCGCCGGGTGACTCCCCAGCTGGAATGGCTTCAATGGGAAGCAAGAGACGACGATTCGAACCACATGTGTAAAAACACGCATGCTCACGTGCGTGTGTAACCACGCGCAGGCATGTGCACACGCACACGGGGCTGTCGGCATTTGCCTCAAGTACCGTCTGCTTAAAAGACGTCTTACTTGCGTTGCACGTCAGCTACGCTCCAGTAAGAAAACGTTAAAAAAATAAATAAATAAATCTCCCGGGGGAAATAAAAAAGAAAGAAAGAAAGAAAGAGCATTTAAGACAAACAAACCAAAGATATTTTACCTCCTGGCTCAATGGCTTCTTCGCTTAGTGTTCCTTATGAAAGGTTTAGACAGACGTGACCATTGGTGTCTCTGTCTTGTCTCTGAAAAATATACCCTTATTATGCCTATTTCTTGTTTAAAAATTGGGGCGCCTGGGTGGCTCAGTCAGTTACGCGTCCGACTTCGGCTCAGGTCATGACCTCGCGGTTCGTGAGTTCGAGCCCCGCGTCGGGCTCTGTGCTGACGGCTCGGAGCCTGGGGCCCGCTTCGGATTCTGGGTCTCCCTCTCTCTCTGCCCCTCCCCAGCTCGCGCTCTGTCCCTCTTCCTCTCTCTCTCAAACATAAATAAACATTTAAAAAAATCTAAAAAGTAATACAGGCTTCTTGTAAAGAGCTGAAACATACAGAAATACATCATGTCGAGAAAAGTGCGGGAATCTTAAAATCTCCTGTCTTCGCCAACCCGCTGCCCCCAAAGAACTACAGGTTGGCAGTTTGTGGCATGTTCTAGAGAGGCAGTGAGACAGCAGCAGGCAGAGGGTGCGGGCGGATTTATCTGATCAGATAAAATGTTGAGACAGACTATCAAGGACTCTTCTGTACAGTCTAACTAAATAAAGGAAGATGGAATAGAAGGAATGTTGGTTACATTGGAGAAAAAAAATTGAAACGAAACAAAGCATTAGAGAATTCCAGTTGAGGTTAAGCCCAGGAACAGCGATCTGCTTCACGGTGCTGTCGTCCCCACACCCTGCAGAAAAAAAATTGGTCCCTGCCAACACAGAGCTTATATTCTAGCAAGGGAGAAAGACGTCAAATAAAGAATTCCATAAACATCTGAATACGTAAGACTAACAAGAAAACTAACTGCTACATAATAATTAGTAATAAATAACAAAATAAAATAATTATATAGACCCGCACACAGAGGGTCTCGATCAAGGGTAAGTTGGCTCCCTGAGGCACATCTGAAGACAACTCTCTCTCTCTCTTTTTTTTTTTTTTTTTTTTTTTGGTAATCTCTACACCCAACGTGGGGCTCGAACTCGCCACCCCGAGATCAAGGGTGGCTCGCTCCGCTGACTGAGCCGGCCAGGCGCTCCCCTCCGAGGACATTTAACTGTCACGACTGCGTGAGTACTGGGACCTAGTGGGTAGAGGCCAAGGATGTTGCTCAGCGCCATAAAATTCACAAGACAGTCCCCACCTCCAAGAACTACCCAGCCCCAAATGTCAACAGTCCTTGTCACACAGAGCTCCGAGGCCATATCACCGAAAGCCGAGTTTGTTATGAGGACTCTTGAGAAAGCATAAAGCTACCAATGTCGGGGGCTTTACTCAGCAGAAACTCCTTCTTGCTCGTCTGAACTCCAGAAATCAATTCCGAAGTTAGTTCATGCTCCGATGAGTTCTCGAGAGCAGATCTCGTGGCGGAGAGATTGGAGTCTCTTGGCTCTACCCGTGCCCGGAGATTATGCAGCAGTGTAAACACCGAGACATCGGGTTTGCAGACAACTACAGGAGTTCACAGCACCCCCCACGGGGTGTCCCCGAAACTGATGTGGCTCCTCTCCATCGATGGTGTCCGTCAGAATTCGGAGGCACGGGGCTGGGTCTTAGCCCAGGTCCTCTGAGGATGAATTCCCCGCACATGCCCTGTGTTAGGCTGGGTTTTCTGGAAAGCGGATCGTCAAGCAAAGACGTAATAGACCCCAAAACAAAGGTAGGTCGGCGGGTTATCTTCGGAAGCGGGTGAGGGAGGAAGAGGACGAGACAAAGACAGAAGAAAAGGGCTTTCACGAGTTACTTCTCCCAGCGGCACTGAGGCCGCAACCCTTCTGCTGCCTTTGGAGAATTGTAGAGAAGTTTCCTGCTGCTGGAGATGTGTGTCTACCCCCTCCCGTCCTCCACTGGCATGGTGTTAACCTCCCTGCCTCCCCTGGCTTCTTGGGCAAAGCAAATCGGCAAACACAACGGTGCGTGCTCCACGTGTGCTTGCCACACACGAAGAGCCGTTCCCACAACCGGGCTGAAACCCTGTCTTTGGAAACGGACAGCCTCTCAGGTTTTTACCTGCTTCCCTCACCTTTCGGCGGAGCCCCCTGGCTCTGGAGTGTGTGGTGGTTAAAGCTTCCTGGTTTCGCCACGAGCGTTGGCGAGGATGTGAAGAGAAAGGACTCCTCGGGTACAGTTGGTGGGGCTGCAGACTGGTACAGTCCCTGTGGAAAACAGCATGGGGGGTTCCTGAAAAAAAATAAAAACAGAACTACCCTGGGATTAAAAAAAAAAAAAAGCTACCCTAGGATCCAGCTTTCTACTCCTGGGTATTTACCCAAAGCCAATGAAAAGGCTAATTCAAGAAGATATAGGCCGTCCAATGTTTACTCCAGCATTGCTTGCAATGGCCAAGATATGGAAGCAACTCAAGTATCCGGCCACAGATGATGGATAAAGATGTGGTGTGTGCGTGCGACGGAATATTATTTAGCCATAAAAAGGAGCAAAATCTTGGGGCTCCTGGTGGCTCAGTCGGTTGAGCGTCCGACTTCGGCTCAGGTCACGACCTCGCGGTCCGTGAGTTCGAGCCCCGCGTTGGGCTCTGTGCTGATGGCTCAGAGCCTGGAGCCTGTTTCAGATTCTGTGTCTCACTCTCTCTCTGCCCCTCCCCCATTCATGCTCTCTCTCTCTCTCTCTCTCTGTCTCAGAAAATAAATAAACATTTTTTAAAAATTAAATAAATAAACAAAAATAAAACGGTGTTGAGAAAGCCTATTCACTGATAAGGCAAGAATGAAATGTTATTTTTGTATAGATAACAGAGGTTACAAGACAGCATTATGGCATGATTTCACTTTTTTTTAATAAGTCTTTGTTAAAAAGTGGGTAAGAAAACTCACCAAAATTTAACTGTGTTACACTTGCACTGATGGAATTCAAGTGGTTTTATTTTCTTAATGTTGATTTATTTTGAAAGAGAGAGAGAGAGAGCACGAGTGTGGGAGGGGCAGAGAGAGAGAGAGAGGGAGAGACAGAGTCCCAAGCAGGCTCCATGCTGTTCGCGGAGAGCCTGACACGAGGCTCGATCTCACAAACCGTGAGATCGGGACCTGAGCCAAGATCAAGAGTCAGACGCTTAACCAACTGAGCCACCCAGGCGCCCCGAGTGGTTTTAGTTTTTACTCTGCTCTTGACTGTATTTTTTTCATACGTCCGTGGCACAAATACACCGTCTCCTGTTTTAAAACTCGAAATCGAGTCTTGAAATTGCACAAGTTAGAGATGGGGCCAGGTTGCACAATTGCACAAGCCAGAAATGGTAAGAGCTGTGGCCCGAGTCTTTCTATCTGTAAGACCAGCTCGTTGTTCGCCGAGTGGGGATGTTTCGAGCAATAAAAAGCTTCCAGTGAAAATCATTCTTTTAAGAAGCTATCATAGACTGTCCAAATGGGAAGCAGGCATCTCTGAGCTCTGGACTATTTGACAATTGCTTTCAAATGTGCCTTCCGGGACGTTTGAAGGAAGGCAAGGGGAGACGGTAGGGACGGAGAGGGCAGGCCAGACACAGAGCTGGAGTGTACCCAGGAAATGGAGTGGGACTGGTGGGCAGAAATCTTGCCCGACGGGAAAATATCCGTCTTCCCCCTAGCGCTCCATTTAAACCATAATTTATGTCCCAATAGGCAGCTCTAATGGTTCCAAACAATGGGTGGGAATGAGGTGTTACAAAGTGCATATTGATGAACTTGGCTTTTGAGACACCCTCCCCTTTCCCTGAGGGCCACACGTCCACGTGTTTGCACAGTTAGGGGCTAAACCTTCCTGCACAGAGACTTTGAACAGCTCGGTAAATGCTCGGGACAATAATTAGGGAGGAGCCCAGGCCCAGCAGTGCTTTGGGGTTCTCTTTTTATTGTTCATAATTTCCTCAGTAATTCTCCCGAGCGATTAACCAAAAGCCCCCGTGTCCGTCTCTGAAAAGAAAACATCTTTCTAGTTCTCTATCGGAAATAAACAGCAGCTTTTATTCCCTTGCTGGGAAAGCGGGACCTGAAGTGCATCTCTGTCTCTGAAAAGTCAACTCTTCTTTGAGGTATAGGACAAGGGAACTTGAGAGCAAAGAAAGTCAGGTGATAGAAATAAAGAAGAAGGAACATCAAGGTCACCCTTACAGAGATAACCAAAGATGGTTTCCCTCCTACATCTGAAATACACAGACCTCCTGAGTTCTTCCTGGGGAATAAATTCACTCTCTCTCTCTCTCTCATTTCTCTCCAGAGATTGGGTAAAATTATGATCCTGGGAATCTGGAGAGTTGCGTCACTGCTAAATGAGAGCAGCCACATGAATCAGAAATTTCGACGTCCAGTTTCCATGTATCTACGGCACCACTGGGATCTTCGAACCTTCCAGTCTAATCCTTATCTTTGTGAGCAGTTGCCAAATCGTTCTCTTGAAGCAGAGGAAATCTTTGTTCCAATGAAATTTCTCACACAAGACCAACCCGCGCCGTAGTTAAAGCAAGAGCGGCTGGAATACCACTCAGCAGGAACAATGACCCGGATGGAGGGCAACGGAATTCTGCGGCGTGAAAAACAAAGCCCACCTCAGAAGCTTCCACTCTGCAGGATTCCATTGGCATAACGTTTCTGAAATGACAAAATTGCAGAGATGGAGAACGGATGGGTGTTGCCGCGGGTTGGGGTAGGAGGGAGGGAGGGAGGAAGATGCCCACGGCCGGGGAAGGGTAGCAGGCGGGATCCTCGAGATGGATGTTCTGTAGCTTGACGGGGTGGTCGCACAGACCCACGGGTGGCAAAACCACAGCCAAGTAAATCCACACGGTCCACGGATGAGCGAAGGTGAATGTGGCGGAAGGGGAATGAAGGTCAGGGCATTTGGTCCGGGGCGGTCCCTTGGCCGTGATGTTGTACTGTCGTTGTGCAAGATGGCACCACTGGGGCAAACTGGGCCAAGGGGACAGGGCATCTCCCTGTGTTATTTCTTGCGATGGCATGTGAGTCTACAAGAATCTTCAAAATTTTGTTAACGGAGAGGGAAGCAAACCATGAGACTTTTTTAAAGCTTATTTTGAGAGAGAGAGAGAGAGAGCATGTGAGTGGGGTAGGGGCAGAGAGAGAGAGAGAGAGAGAGAGAGAGAATCCCAAGCAGGCTCCCCACTGTCAGCGTGGAGCCCCACAGGGGGCTGGACCTCACAAACCATGAGATCAAGGCCTGAGCCGAAATCAAGAGGCGGACGCTTAACCAGCCGAGCCACCCAGGCGCCCTGCACACCATGAGCCTCTTAACGACAGAGAACAAACTGAGGGTTGATGGGGGGCAGGTGGGCAGGGGATGGGCCAGATGGGTGCTGGGCACTAAGGAGGCACTTGTCGTGATGAGCACTGAGCGTTGTACGTCAGTGATGAATCACTGAATTCTACCCCTGAAACCAATACCACGCTATATGTTAGTTTAGAAACTAAATAAAAATTTGGAAAAAGAAAACAAAACCCTTAAATACGTTTGTCAAATAAATAAATAAGTAAAAGCTTTTTAAAATGGAGCCGGCTCCGTGGGTTAAGCCTCCAACTCTTGGTTTCGGCCCAGGTCGCCGTCTCACAGTTGGTGAGTTCGAGCCCCGCGTCGGGCTCCGGGCTGACAGTGCGGAGCCTGCTTGGGATTCTCTCTCTCTCTCTCTCTCCCTCTCCAAATAAATAGACTTAATACAAAAAAAAAGGAACCGTTTTAGAGTCTGGATAGAGATGACTTCTTCCCCCATGCCTTCCCTTCTGAAGTGAGCGCCTCGCGGAGCCCAGTGAGCAAGCCTCCGCAGGCGCCCAGAGCCGGCGGGCAATGACAAGCTCAAGCCCAGAGACCGGGTGCGTTGGGTGACACAGTGAGCGGGTAGCAGCCTCACCTCGCACCTGCAGGTTGTCAGTCTGAGGCCTTTGCTCCGAAATCCCAGTGATTTGCATCTTGCTCAGTTATTTGCGTAAAGACCAACTTCGCTCGAAGCAACTGAAGCTAGTTGGTAACTGTTGGCCGAGGACGTCTTGTAAAACCCAGTGGGGAAGATGTTACCGTCTCGGCATTTCCCAGGTGAAGAAACTAGAACGCAGAGGTTGTTTGACGGATTTGCTCACGGGGATAATTACCCAGTGGCTCTTCAGAGACTGGAAACCCCCCGGGGAACCCCCATCCCCCGCCACGGACAGGCCCAGGAGCATCGCCGGGCGCTGGGCTGAGCCCGTGGTCCTCACCCAGGCCCCACGTGTCCCCGTGCCCATGCGTGGGCACCTGCGTGCCTTTCAGAAGTTAAGCCGGCTTGTTCGCTAAAGGCCGAGGCGGAGACAAGATTTGGGTTTAAAAACTCAGCAGCTTTGCCTGTAACTGTGTGTTTCTCCTTCCTGCCTCCCCTGGGGGAGCTGAGTTCGCTCCGGAATCTCCCCTTCTGCCGCCGGGGAACCACAAAGTGACAGAACCTTGGCAGCCACTCCGGAAGGCTCCGGTCGCCGTGGCCCAGCTGGGCTCCACACGAAGGGAGGGGAAGCCCCAAAAGTCAGGTAGCTCAGCTTTGCAGTGCTGGCCTCAGGCCACGGATGCAGTGACAGTCCCGGTCACCCCTGCTTACACCTTCCAGAGATGTTTAAGTAGCTTCCCACCTCATCTTTTTTTTTTTTTTAATGTTTATTTATTTTTGAGAGAGAGAGAGGGAGTGTGTGTGTGAGCAGGGGAGGGGCGGCAAGAGAGGAAGACACAGAATCCAAAGCAGGTTCCAGGCTCCGAGCTGTCAGCACAGAGCCGGACATGGGGCTCGAACCCACGATCCGTCAGATCATGGCCTGAGCCAAAGTCGGACGCTTAACCGACTGAGCCACCCAGGTGCCCCTCATCTTCTTCTTCTTCTTTTTTTTTTAACTACCCGCCAATATTTCTGTCACTTTTAATGCCTTAGAATTTCCACTGTGCTCTCTCTTGTGAGCAGACCCACGTCTCCCCCATCAGAATCAGTTATTTCCTGGGTTACCTCATCCATTTTTATCAAAGGACTTCCTACCGTTTTTAGTGCGGTGACTTCTTGAGGACTAAAGGAGACCCTGCGTTTTCTATGATCTCATGAAGGTCTTGCTTGGGTTAGGAGCGCAGGACATCAAGGTGGGGAGGAAAGGGCAGGCAGCATGCACAGCCACACCTGCCATGTTTTCTCTCTACAAAGATTCTATCGTGTCTTTTACAGCCTGGTTGTTTCCCTTAATGAATTGTGGACACTTTTCAAGCCTCATTTTGGTGGCTACCGTACTGAGTTGAACAGGGTCCTCCAAAAATTCACGCCCAACTCCGAACCTGAATGTGACCTTGTTTTGGAAGTGGGATCTTTGCAGCTGGAATTAAGTTACTTTGGGCTCTTATTGAACGAGGGTGGAGCCTAAATCCCGTGACCCGCGTTCTTGTAGGAAGAAACTTTGGGCACAGAGTCATTGAGGGGCGAAGGTCGTGTGAAGGCAGAGAATGGTCTGAGGAACCTGCCACAGAGACAGGTTGTTAAGAGGCTGTTTATGGCTTCAGATAAGTGAAGGTGTTAATCTATCGTGATGGGATATCAGATTAAGTACGTGCTGTTCCGACGGCAGGTTGCTTCATAATTCTTTTAGGTTGCTGAGCCGCCTGGAAGAAAAGATTAAGAGTATCTTGATGGCAGAACAGAAGCAGCGATTGCCACGTCAAGTCATGTGGGCGTGTGACTAAAGGCCGGATTCCTGCGGTCATGGCGGCCTCGCAAATGTCCGAGCTGGTTCAGGGCAGATGTCCAAACCCGCCACAGCACCCGAAGCACGTGTGGACAAGGTGGTCAACACCACTAGTCGTCAGGGAAGTGCAAAGCCAAAGCAAAAGGAGGTACCATCCCACACCCGTTAGAATGGCCGTCACGAGAACGAGAAGCAATTGCCAGTTCTGGAGAGGATGACACCTGGGACAGGTGATGAGTCTCTTCTGTTTTGTCCCCCTCCCTGTTTTTGTATGATTTTTGTTTCTCTTCCCTTATGTTCATCTGTTTTGTCTCTTAAAGTCCTCATTTGAGTGAAGTCATAGGATTTTTGTCTTTCTCTGACTGATTAATTTTGCTTAGCATGATACCCTCCAGTTCCATCCACATAGTTGCAAATGGCAAGATTTCATTCTTTTTGATTGCCGAGTAATACTCCATTGTGTGTGTGTGTGTGTGTGTGTGTGTGTGTGTGTATACACATATCACATTTTCTTTATCCATTCATCCATTGATGGACATTTGGGCTCTTTCCATCCTTTGGCTATTGTTGATAGTGCTGCTATAAACATTGGGATGCATGTGTCCCTTAGAAACAGCACAACTGTATCCCATGGATAAATGCCTAATAGTGTAATTGCTGGGTCGTAGGGTAGTTCTATTTTTAGTTTTTTGAGGAACTTCCATACTGTTTTCCAGAGTGGCTGCACCAGCTCGCATTCCCACCAACAATGCAAAAGAGATCCTCTTTCTCCGCATCCTCGCCAACATCTGTTGTTGCCTGAGTTGTTAATGTTAGCCATTCTGACAGGTGTGAGGTCGTATCTCATGTGGTTTTGATTTGTATTTCCCTGATGATGAGTGACGTTGAGCTTTTTTCATGTGTAGCTTGGCCATCTGGATGTCTTCTTTGGAGAAGTGTCTATTCATGTCTTTTGCCCATTTCTTCACTGGACTATTTTTTTTGGGGGGGGGGATGTTGAGTTTGGTAAGTTTTTTATAGATTTTGGATACTAACCCTTTATCCGACATGTCGTTTGCAAATATCTTCTCCCATTCTGTCGATTGCCTTTTAGTTTTGTGGTTTGTTTCCTTCACTGTGCAGAAGCTTTTTATTTTGATGAGGTGCCAGTAATTCATTTTTGCTTTTGTTTCCCTTGAGGAAACTGAGGCACAGTTTCAACACACATGGATTTGTTCATTACCTTGCTCAAGCTGGGAGAGCCAAGTAGCAGGACCAAGAGGAGATCTGACCGCCCTGCCTGAATTCCGGATCTCCGAATGACACTGTTTTATGGGCTGTGGATTGTTAGACACATAGACAATCTGGAGACAGAGCCACCAAACCCCAACAGTGGCATATCACAGGGTAGAGGTGAGGGTACATTCCATGTGACAGATTTTTGATGGAATTTTTATATTATATAACAAGTATTGTTAATTTTGTAATCACACAACAAAAGATAAAGTGATTTTTGGAAAGGTTTAAAAGTCGCCAGCTTGGAGATCTGCCTGTGTGGGCCACAGGTGCTGTTGGGTGAAATGGAGAGAGAAAGAACATTTGTCATTTGTTAGGACCGTGATGGGTTATCGGGGACCAAGCTTGGTGGGAGGTGAGCAGCGATACTGTTATTTACCCTCTTCTCTGTACCTACAACTAAGAGTTTTTGTTTTGTTTTGTTTTTTTAAGAGAGAGAGGAAACATGAGTGGGCGATGGACAGAGTGGGAGAGAGACCGAGAATCCTAAGAAGGCTCCACGGTCATGCGCGGGTCAGGCCCCACGTGGGTCTCGATCCCATGACCCTGGGATCATGACCTGAGCCGAAGTCAAGAGCCGGACGCTCAACCGACTGAGCCACCCAGGATCCCCTGCCGCTAAGAGCTTTGAGCAAGGCTGGTGCCATGGGCTGAATTGTGTCTCCCAAAATTCATAGATTCAAGCCCTGACCCCCAATACCTCAGAATGTGACTGGCTTTGGAGATAATATCCCTCAAGAGGTGCTTCAGTGAAAATGAGGTCAATAGGGTGGACCCCCTAATCCAATCTGACGGCATCCTTATGAGAAGAAGAGATTAGGACACTAGCCTACCAAATGGAAGACCCTGTGCCTATTTCCCTCAACTCTTGCACCACGACCACTCTCAGGGCACCCCTCACACCAGATGTGGGGGGTTTCCCCACCCTAGGCACGTCTTTGCGGCATCCACTGGGTGTCGTACAATTCAATCCCTTTTGGACGCCCAGTGAAACTAACGCAGACCCCACTGCTTCAGGGCCCAGTCCCATGAGACTGCACACCCTCCCCCCAAAAAACTTGAGATGTCCATTGCAAGTGATAGGTCCCCAAGCCACCCATGACTTCTGTCCCACAGACGTTCCTATGAACCTCCCGCTTGGATTCCACATTTGCTAGCACAACTTATAGAACTCAGAAAAACATTTGGTTTATATATATACTAGTTTATTCTCTAATTAAGGATTTGATAAAATACAGATGGACAGCCAGTTGAAGAGATTCACAGGGTAAGAGCTGGAAGGATCCTGAGCGCTGTCCCTGGGGAGGTGGAATGTGTCACTCTCACTGAACCTGAGCAGAACCACTCAAATGAGTGGTTTTCATTTGAATGTGGCTCTTTTGAATGATAAATCTATGAGAATAAATGATCATTGCTTTGCACAGCATGAATATGCGATTGACCGAAATAGGAATACAAGTGACTGTTAATAAAAACGGAAGCTTAGATCAAAAATAACAAAAGAGGGGTGCCTGAGTGGCTCAGTCGGTCAAGCATCTGACGTCGGCTCAGGTCATGATCTCACGGTTCATGAGTTCAAGCCCCGTGTGGGGCTCTGTGCTGACAGCTCGGAGCGTGGAGCCTGATTCGAGTTCTGTGTCTCCTCTCTCTCTGCCCCTCCTCTGCTCATGCTCTGTCTCTCTCTCTCTCTCTCTCTCTCAAAAATAAATAAACATTAAAAAAAATTTTTTTTAATGACCAAAGAAGTTTTAAGTAGGATAGCAGTGAAATTTCCCCCACGTATATCAGCAAGGATAAAAAGAATGATAAAACTCTCTGTTGGCAAGAATATGAGGAAACAGCCATTCCTATGCACTGAGGTATGATACTTGTATCACTGAGTTTGGGGATAGTTTGTTACACAGCACGATTGTTAACAATAGCTAACCAATACGACATCTGTTACAGGATGAGCCAATCGTGGGGCCGTAATTTTCTAGTCCTTCAGAGATAGACACTAGACCCAAGCTTGGCTAACAATTAGAGCCCCCTCCCAGGATTTTTCAGCTAGGAACCAACAGAGAGTGAGTCTCAGCCTCTCTCCGATGGTGAGGTTATGAGGAGTGAGTGCAGAAGCAGCTGGTAAACAAGCTGTGTGTTGAAATCTGGCTAAACATAAAAGCCAAGGGGCAGACAGGAATGATAGGTATCGACTCTGTGAATTTGATTGTCCCTGAGACATACCTGCTTCGGGTCACATCTTCCACTCAAGGCACGTGAACAAATGGATCTTCCCCTTCGTTGTCTAATTAACTTCAGTAATGTCCTGACCACCATCCCTGCCATATGCAAATAGACTTCTTCCCAGTTCAGTTCCAACCAATTTCTGGGAGATCTCCAGCCATGAACTTCAGGAGAGAACAACTCCATTGCATGTGGAATAACAGGGCCTAGATAATCTGGTCTAAATCTTTCATTATAGAGGTGAGTAAATTAGGACCCTAAAAAGGAAGGACTTTCTTGAGGTGACACAAAATAAAATAGGCACAAAATCTGCCTCTCTTGAATTTGAAATATACGAAGAGGCTATTTGAAGCGAATGGAGCACAGATATTCCATTCGGCCACCTACAAAGTCCTTAGGTCACGCACAAGTCAGAAACGTGTGTTCCCCAAAGGGAACAAAAAAGAGATTTAATGTGTTGCCTTTTCAAATGGCAAAGGCAAAATACTTTTTCACAGCCTAGTGATGTTCAAAGTATAAATAAATGAACCCATTCAAACATCAATAGTGGGCGTACACATTGGGACGGATCTTTCTTAGAAGCATGGGCAAACGTGAAATGTACCTGCTAAGTTTCCACAAGGAGATAATTTTGCAAGTTAAGGACAACGTTATAGGCAAATATGTTCAGCGTTGCATTTTTTTGGTAACAGAGAAATATTAGAAACAATCCAAAAATCCAACAGAGAAACCCAACCAAATCAGTGATGGTCTGTCTTCTCTTCAATGCAATACTATGTGGTCATTAAAATTTGTGTGTGTTGGGGAAGAAAGAGAATGAGAGAGGTCGGCGGGGGGGGGGGGGGGTGGTGGTGTAGGGAGAGACAGAGGCGGGGGGAGGGAGGGGGCAGAGAAGAGAACTCTGCAAGAATATACACCAGCATGTCAAGAGACCTTCTCTCTTCGGGATGGCCTTTCTGTTGTTAGAATTATTGTTTACCTGTTTGATCTACTTTTCTCTTTCAGACTTTTCTTTATGGCTTGAATTTGTTTACCTCTGCCCCGAATCTGGGCTACGAGACTATTCCAATATAAATAGACACCTGGCCCTCCCCGTGTTTGCCAAGGATCATAATCTCAGTGGAGAGATCATAAATAACATAATAAAGAAGTCAGGATGTATGGTGGTACCCAGCCAACTTGGCTTTCCTGAGGACCTCGGCTCCAAGAACATCAAAGCTCCTCCCACACATGAGTCCACTCATCCTTAGGCCTGTTGGCTGAAAACTGGCTTGGCGTTTCAGAAGCCGCCAGGGCCATACTGTTCCTTGAGAAATGCTTACCCATTTTCTCCTCTGCTTCTGTTTTCTCAAGGTGTCCCCTTATTGTCCAGTGTAACCTCCCATTCTCTGGCTAAGCCAAAGTCAACCTTTTTTTTTTTTTTTTTCAGTTGTCCCGATAGCAACATCTCTAGACTACAGCGAGGCATGGGGCTCTAGTCCCAGGCATTCGGATCACACGTAGGTTTGAAATAGGGCGACGAACTCACCTATGTTCGCCAGGGACTCATCTGCTTGTAGCACTGGGAAATCAGTACGTGGGGAAAACGCGATCGGTGGCAAAATGGGACAACTGGTCACCCCAGCTTTGGCTCTGGTCTCTTTCATTGATGAACCAGTTCCACCCCGCGCCCCTCTTCCCCCAAGCCTCAGTTATCTCAGTCTTGGAAAGGATTCACCTCCCCTGGGGCCTTGGGGATATGGCAGGACACCAACAGACCTGATCTCTTCCGTCCCGGGGTCTTCTGTCTCATTGAAAAGCGGACGTTAAACGAATGGCTACATACGCAGGATATTGGTGGGAATGGAATCGGGATGGAGGTGAGCAGAGAAGTCAAGAGAATGATATTTCACCCGGCACTTGAATGACGGGACTCAGCGCTAACGTGTCCTGGGGGCTCGCCATGTGCCGATGTACCACGGAGAGCATTTTACACACATTATTTCGCTTAAGTATCACGTAAGCCTTTTCAGAGAAATACTTATTTATCCCCATTTTATAGATTCGGAAGCCGAGTGTCAGGCGGGATGATGTAAATTTCTCACGATCCTGGAGTTGGAAAGTGACAGACTGAGACTGGAAATCAGGCAATTTCTTACGTCGGTGTACATTAAAAAAAAACTAGTGAAGTAACATATCCATAAGGTTAAACAAAGGGGGGGAGGGGCTAGAAACAGTGTCGCAAGCATCAGGATGGGAAAGAAAAGAGACAGCTCCCTCCCCCAACCCGCCCATCTGCTTTCCTGTTTCCCTGCAATCTCCAAAACTCTGTTTCAACAGATTTTCCCAAGTGGTGAGGGACCATCCTCCTGGGCAAAACGGGAGGAAACGCAACGTAAATCGAGTAAGCCGCGACTGTGAGTTTGAAATTTGCCCAGATGTGGGTGGGTTTCACTGGTGGCTCCGTGAGGGGGAGGGACGTTTGCCTTTTTGCTCCGTGCTATATTTTCAGCGCTTATGTGCCTGGCACATAGCAGGCATTCGGTAAGTATTTATTACACGAGTTTGTGAAATAAACTGACCCAATGCGTGCACCTTTGAAACCATCTATCTGACGTGCAAGAAATACCTTCTTACAGAAATATCTAATCATTTCTCAAACATTCATGTTTAGGGGCGCCTGGGTGGCGCAGTCGGTTAAGCGTCCGACTTCAGCCAGGTCACGATCTCGCGGTCCGTGAGTTCGAGCCCCGCGTCAGGCTCTGGGCTGATGGCTCGGAGCCTGGAGCCTGTTTCCGATTCTGTGTCTCCCTCTCTCTCTGCCCCTCCCCCGTTCATGCTCTGTCTCTCTCTGTCCCAAAAATAAAAAAAAAAAAAAATTCATGTTTAAACACATGCTACACACAGACACTATAAGTAACATATAATGTATAAAGAGGAATATATAAAATAATAAGAATATAGGAAAATTGAGGGGCACCTGGGTGGCCCAGTCGGTTAAGCATCCGACTCTTGATTTCGCCTCAGGTCGTGATCTCATGGTTTTGTGAGTTTGAGCCCCTCACGGGGCTCTGCACTCACAGTGCGGAGCCTGCTTGGGATTCTCTCTCTCTCCCTCTCTCTCTGTTTCCCCTCTCCTTGTGCTCTCTATCTCTCTCTCTCTCAAAATAAATGAAGTTAAAAAAAGAATTTAGGGGGCGCCTGGGTGGCTCAGTCGGCTGAGCTTCTGACTTCGGCTCAGGTCTTGATCTCGCGGTTCATGGGTTCGAGCCCCGCGTAGGGCTCTGTGCTGACAGTTCAGAGCCTGGAGCCTGCTTCGGATTCTGTGTCTGGCTCTCTCTCTCTGTCCCTCCCCTGCTCACGCCCTGTCTCTCTCTGTCTCAAAAATGAATAAAACATTAAACAAATTAAAAAAAAAAGAATTTAGGAAAATTGAGAGTCTGTCTGGGTTCAATGCTCTGTTTAATATGTGATTCTCATTTAGCTTAACATAAATTATTCCCATCTGCCTCTTCCAACAATTCCTCCGGGAGGAAATCCTTAACCTCTTCCCCTTTTTCCTTCAGATGAGGACACTTGCCACTCTGAGACACCGTCTCTTAGCAGTAAGTGGCAGGTCTCGAACAGGTATGTTGACAGCAGGCAAGCAAGATGAGGATCATTTAGAGCTTTGCTCAAATATCTGAGCACTGAACGTCCCAAGATCAATAGTCATCATTGTTTTCCCCGCGTTTAACTCATACCAATGTACCCTGGATGCCTCATGGAATTAGCAGGGAGACACCAATGGGACATCTGCTGAAGTGTTAGGTGTTATGTGGAAAATTCACAGGTAAATAAGGCAGAGCCTGTGTTGTTGAGAAACTTCCAGACAAGCAGTGGACCTAACAGGTCCAGTGTTGAATTTGCAGGATGCTACGAAGCCAGGATCGCTGTGGAGGGAGACTGAAGGGTGCTTGGGGCTCATGAGCGGTGTCTCTGGGCTCAGACAGCTGGATGACCTTGGGCGAGAAACTCAACCTCTCTGGACCTCAGGAAAATGGGGTTATTAATAACGCATGACCCCTATGGGTCATTGGACTGATGATGTGACCCATTATACAAGCGGGTGCCTGTGACTCGCCTAGCACGGCACCAGCCGTTATAAGCTCCCAAACATTGGTGTTAGATGTATTTTTAGGAAAGAAGCCTTCTTTTTTTTTCTCCCAGCAGACCTACCGCACAAATATAAACTTGTAGGTTAAAAACAGTCAACTGTCAATGTGATGTTGCGATACAAGGGATATATATTTGTTTTTTTTCCCCCGCGGATCCTGGCACGGAGCTCCTAAAAACCCTTGTCACCTCAGGGGTTATTCAGCCAGACCTGAGTTTATGCTAATGAGATGATAGGCAGCTGAAGGCCCCCAGTGGCTTTTCCCTGAAGTCTGCAATTTCCTACAGTTCAACCTAATGAGATTTGATAATGATTGGGAAGATTCGGAGTCAATAAACAAAAGGAGAAGGCTCTCGAAACCCAGGCACATCCAAGCGTCTGCATTTGTCGCCGTGCTGGTTTTGCTAAATATCCCCTCCAGGCTGGGCTTTCCCTCCCTCTGAAAACCTCCCTCTAGGCTCAGCAAAACTTCAAGAAAAGAAACACCAGTTAAGCTGCGTCACAATTTGGTTTTATGCGGCAGTAACCAACCCCTGGCCAATCGTGGAGTCTGGCTGTCAGTATACCCCGCACCTTGTTAAAAAAAAAAAAAAAAGTCATATAGAAACTTCTGTGTGAATTCATCGTGTAGCATTTGTAACCCCTGAGGGCTGCTGAGTGACAGAGCAGGGAGGCAGGGTTTTTTTGGGGTTTTTTTGTTTGTTTGTTTTTTTAAGAGATTAGATTCTGTTTGACCAACAGATATCCCTGCTTGGGCCAAACCGTGGCTGAAGGGTGAGGGGATCCCAGGAGCCAAGAGCTGGAAAGGAGGTAGGACCCTATTTATTAGAACTTCCGGATCCATCCAGATAGACTGACTCATCCTGGCCTTGGTCCAGCTCCGCGTGTGATCGCAACAAATTATTCGTTCTCTTTGAGTCCTTGCTTTCCCTGGGGCCCAGCGGAGCTAAAAGGAAAATCAAGGAAAATCGCTACTCCTGTCTCATGTCGACAATTCAGTGACATGGTATGTGTAAATTACATGACAACTCGGAATCACTCAATAATCGGTAATTAACACGGTCATGTATCTGGTGTCTGATGTGTGCTATGCACCGTGCCAAAAAAAAAAAAAAAAAAACACAAAAAACCGTATACGTGTTTGCCAATTAATCCCTGCAGCAAGCCTGGGAAGTAAATGTATCTGGATTCACCCTACGTGAAGAAGAGGCCGCCTCCAGAAAGGTTAAGCCACCTGCCTGAAATCACACAGCGAGAAAGGGCTACAGCTAGAATCCGGATCGTAAGGGAGGGTTCGGATAATTTGGAGGGCAAAGATCAATTGCTATTTATTTAGCTGTCTCTTTAAATCTCCGTGCCAATTCAGCATCGCCTGACAAATATTTATCATGCCCAAACTCACTGCCAGATGCGAAGCTACGTGCATTGCAATATGACCTCGTGTTCGGCTGTTAGATTGTCCAGTGATTTGTGACTAAAATGCCCACAAAGAAAAAGAAAAAGGAAAGGAAAGGCAGCATCGAAATGAGGAGGAGCGCGAAGGATGCCCCAATTTATTTCCACGGCCTGAGCTGCGGGAGAAACCTTTCAGAATGTTCTGGGAAGGGGTGAGTCTGGCGTTCCCTGTCTCTATGGACAGATGAGAACAGCCCTCCGGGCTGGTAGAGAGACTTCTAACTCTTATTAGTGCCCTTTTATAGAGCGCGTGTCAGAGGAGTTTTCTCGACCCGAGTGGGGATGCCCCCCCAGGTGGGTGTGCGGGCCCAGGGCAGTGGGCCGTCATTAAGAGAGGCAGCGTTGCCCAGTGCGGACACTAAACCGGGTGGAGACACAGGCTGATTCTCCTGCCTCGCCCACCCCCACCCCCGTTTCTCACACCTGCGAAATTATGACCCAGAAACAACCAGCTCTTTACTTGGGGGCGGCGGGGTGGGGGGGGGGACACCCACAGACTGAAAGAGCTTCTCACACCTAGGGCTGGCCAGCCACCCACACCCCACCCTCAGCCCCCAGGCAGGGAAACGGACAGCTGACTCTGAACTTCCTCTTAGCTGTCGGATTCTAGGTACTCGCCTTGTAGCATGAGGAGGAAAGGCCACGTTCCCCCCCCCCCCCGCTCCCCCCAAAGAGATCACCCGATGACATGCTGTCGCTTCCAGTCGCCGAGGTTTTTCCGATGCATATTTTCACAGGGTCCTGGTTGTTGCCGTGTGTTGTTTTTTTTTTTTCTTTCCAAGATTGGACATTCTGATTTTCGCCAAGATAACATCTCCATTTTTTTTTTTTAATTTTTTTTTCAACGTTTATTTATTTTTGGGACAGAGAGAGACAGAGCATGAACGGGGGAGGGGCAGAGAGAGAGGGAGACACAGAATCGGAAACAGGCTCCAGGCTCTGAGCCATCAGCCCAGAGCCCGACGCGGGGCTCGAACTCCCGGACCGCGAGATCGTGACCTGGCTGAAGTCGGACACTTAACCGACTGCGCCACCCAGGCGCCCCAACATCTCCATTTTTTATTATTAGAGCCTTACCCTCATTTCACTAATGGCTCTAAAATGTACATTGAATGGTAAGATGCTCTTTCGGGCTCTACGATATTAACAGCAAAGACGTTATTTGTATCACAGAGCTAGGCATTGTTCTAAGTGCTTGGCACTGAAAACGAGGACTGACTTAGTCTGTACAACTCTATGATCCGGGTTCTCTTATTACCCCATTTTACCGATGAGCAAACTGAGCCCAAGGTGACACATCTAACACATGACAGAGCTGGGATCTGAACCCAGGGAATCTGTCTCCAGACTCCATGCTGTTAACTAGGATGTAGGCGGGGCGCCTGGGTGGCTCAGCCGGTTGAGCGTCCGAGGTCGGCTCAGGTCACGAACTCACGATCTCACAGTTCGTGAGTTCGAGACCCGCATCGGGCTCCGTGCAGACAGCTCAGAGCCTGGAGCCTGCTTCGGATTCTGTGTCTCCCTCTCTCTCTGCCCCTCCCCCGCTCATGCTCTGTCTCTCTCTCTCTCTCTCCTTCAAAAATAAACAAAAACATTTAAAAAAATTAACAAAAAATTAGGATGTAGGCTACCTCTCGCGCTAATGAACTTGACTATTGCTGATAACCAGTGTTAGTGAGCCTCGAGGGAGACTGGCTGTCACCAGTGCCGACAGGAATACAATTTTTGGTGAATGGTTTGGCAGAATCTGTAAAAATTTTAAGGATTAATCTCTTTGACCTAGCAACTTTGCCTTTAAGATTCATCACCCCGAAACCTCATATACATCCACCAAAAAATACACACACCACCAGACACAGAATGGTTCACCGCAACTTTCTTTGTAATGGTGAATCAGCGGAAATCTTTTAATAAATTAATACATACATGTCATGAGAAATGTAGGACTAAATTCAGACAAATATAAATCAAAACAATGAATTTGGATATGGAGGAAAAAACGAATGGTGAGAACTGTGTCCATTGAGTTTGCTTTTATTTCGGTGTTTCATTTTTTAAAGTTTATTTATTTTGAGAGACGGTGGCAGAGGAGGGGCAGAGAGAGAGGAAGAGGGGATCCCAAGCAGGCTCCACGTGATCGGCACAGAGCCTGACACTGGACATGAGCTCACAAACCAGAAGATCATGACCCGAGCCGAAAACCAAGAGTCAGAGGCTTAACTGACTGAGCCACCCAGGCACCCTGAGAGCTGTGTCCATTTAAATACAAAACTCGGGGGGTGCCTGGGTGGCTCAGTCGGTTAAGGTCCGACTTCGGCTCAGGTCATGATCTCACGGTCCGTGAGTTTGAGCCCCGCGTCGGACTCTGTGCTGACAGCTCGGAGCCTGGAGCCTGCTTCGGATTCTGTGTCTCCCTCTCTCTCTGCCCCTCCCCTGCTCATGCTCTGTCTCTCTCTGTCTCAAAAATAAATAAACATTAAATACAAAACTCGGGGCGCCTGAGTGGCTCAGTCACTTAACTGTCCGACTTTGGCTCAGGTCACAATCTCACGGCTTGGGAGTTCGGGCCCTGCGTTGGGCTCTGTGCTGACAGCTCGGAGCCTGGAGCCTGGAGCCCGCTTCGGACTCTGTGTCTCCCTCTGTATCCTCCCCTCCTCTGCTCACGCATGCTCTCTCTCCTTCAAAAATACGTGAACGTTAAAAAAAAAAAAGAAAAACATAAATACAAAACTAAGATTAAAGAACATGAAGATCATGCTTATAAAATAGAATGTTAGTGTTAAAAACATTGGCAGGGGCATCTGGGTGGCTCAGTCAGTTAAGCTTCCGACTCTCGATTTCAGCTCCGGTCATGATGTCATGGTTTTGAGTTTGAGCCCCACGTTGGGCTTTGTGCTCTGGCCTCGGGGAGCCTGTTTGGTATTGTCCCTCTCTCCATCTCTCTCTGTCCTTCCCCCACTCACACTCTTCCCGTCTCTCTCAAAATACATAAGTAAACTTAAAAACATTGGCAATATAAAACAAGCAATAAAACTAATAAGTCAGGATGAGAACAGGGAAAATGGGAATACTCTATTCCCTAACTTCATCTTTCATGTGAAGGATTCAAAATGTCAAAAATTGACATTTATTTTTAAAATGACTCCAAAAGAAAGAGGAACCCTTTTGCACTGCTGGTGGGAATGCAAACAGTATGGAAGTTCCTCAAAAAACTAAAAATAGAACCACCCGACAACCCGGCAATTGCACTACTAGGTATCTATCCACGGGATACAGGTGTGCTGTTTCGAAGGGGCACGTGCACCCCAAGTTTATAGCAGCACTATCGACAATAGCCAAAGGATGGAAAGAGCCCAAATGTCCATCGATGGATGAATGGATAAAGATATATACACAACGCATACATATATATAATGGAGTATTACTCGGCAATCAAAAAGAATGAAATCTTGCCATTTGCAACTACATGGATGGAACCGGAGGGTATTATTCTAAGCGAAGTTGGTCAGAGAAAGACAAATATCGTATGACTTCACTCATAGGAGGACTTTAAGACACAGAACAGATGAACACAAGGGAAGGGAAGCAAAAATAATATAAAAACAGGGAGGGGGACAAAACAGAAGAGACTTAAATACAAAGAACAAACAGAGGGTTGCTGGAGGGGTTGTGGGAGGGGGGATGGGCTAAATGGGTGAGGGGCACTAAGGAATCTACTCCTGAAATCATTGTCACACTACATGCTGACTAACTTGGCTGTAAATTTAAAAATAAATAAATAAATAAATAAATAAATAAATAAATAAAAATTAAAAAAAAATAATAATAAATTAAATTTTTTGTATATAAACAAACAAACAAATAACTCACTCAATCCATGAGGGAAGTCTGCGTGGCTCAGTGGGTTAAGTGTCTGACTTTCGATTTCGGCTCAGATCATGATCTCACAGTTTGTGAGTTCCAGCCCCAAGTAAGGCTCTGTGCTGACAGCATGGAGCCTGCTTTGGATTCTCTGTCTCCCACTCTCTCTGCCCCTCCCTCGCTCATGCTTGTTCTCTCTCTCTCTCTCTCTCTCTCTCTCAAAAATAAATAAATACACTTTTAAAAAATAAAATAAAAAAATGACTCTAAGAGCTTAATGGTTTTTTATGATCTTTTTGTCTTTATGTAGATTTTTTAAAGCAAAGACTACCTTTTGCGGTGAAGGAAGTTATACTAAATGTTTCTGTATAGGGTAAGGTAGGGTTCAATTTCACCTTTTTTTTTTTTTTTTTTTTTTTTTTTTGCACATGGCCATCCAGTTTTCTCCACACCATTTGCTGAAGAGACTAGTCTTTCCCCATTGTGTATTCTTGGCACGCTTATGTAAGATCTATTGACCATACAAGCATTGGCTTAATTCCGGGCTCTGTATTCTGGTCCATCAGTCTATATGTCTGTCTTTATACCAGTACCATACTATTTAATCACTGTAGCTTTGTAGTATATCTTGAAATCAGGAAGCATGATACTTTCATCTTTTTTCTTTCCCAAGATATTTTGTGGTTCCAGATGAAGTTGGGGATTTTTTTCCTGTTACTGCGAAAAAATGCAATTAGGATTTCAATGGGTACGGTGTTGAATTTGTAAATGTTTTTGGCAATATGGACATTTTAGCAATATCAAGTCTTCTAATTCATGAACGTAGGGCATCTTTCCATTTATTAGAGACACAGCTGATTTTTGTATATTGATTTTATATCCTACAACTTTATTGAATTTGTGAATTAGTTCTACGAGTATCTTTTTTGGCAGAATCTTTAGGGTTTCTGCATACAAGGTCATGTCATCTATAAACAGAGATCATTTTTCTTCTTCCTTTCTGATCTGAATGCTTTTTATTTCTTTTTCTTGCTTAACTCAATAGCAAATGGTAGTAATAATAATAATGACCCAATCAAAAAATGAGCAGAGCATCCGAATAGACATTCTTCCAAAAAGAGACATAAAAATAGCCAACATTTATATGGAAAAGTGTTCAGCATCGCAAATCATCAGGGAAACGCAGATGAAAACCACAATGAGCTATCACCTCATCCCTGTTACGATGGCTATTTTTTAGATGTTTATTTATTTTTGAGGGGGGGGAGGGGCAGAGAGAGGGAGACAGAATCCAAAGCAGGTTCCGAGCTATAAGCACAGAGCCTGACGTGGAGCTTGAACCCACAAACCTCAAGATCATGACCGGAGCGGAAGTCAGATGCTCAACTGATTGAGCCACCCAGGCATCCCTGGATGGCTATTTATTCTTTAAAAAAAAAAGCAAGATAATAAATGTCAGTGAAGATATGGAGACAGAGAGCCCTGGCACACTATTGATAGGAACAGACATCGTTACAGCCATTAGGGAAAACAGTATGGAGTTTCCTCAAAAAATCAAAAATAAAACTATCCTATGATCCAGCAATCCCACTGCTGGGTTTTACCCAGAGGAATTGAAATCAGGATCTCAAAGAGATACCTGCACTCACATGTTCATCTCAGTCATATTGACGATTGCCAAGATGAGGAAACCACCTACTGTCCACCAACAGAAGAGTAGCAAGAGAATATTTTTCAGCTTTTAAAAAGAAAGAAATCCCACTACTTGCTGCAACACGGGTGGACCGATAGGTTCATGATCTGTATGATCTCACCTATATGTAGAATCTGAAATAGACTCCTTGACGGGTGCCTGGATGGGTCTGTCGGTTGAGCGGCCGACGTCAGCTCAGCTCATGATCTCACGGCTCGTGAGATCGAGCCCCGCGTCGGGCTCTGTGCTGACGGCTCAGAGCCTGGAGCCTGCTTCCGATTCTGTGTCTCCCGCTCTCTCTGCCCCTCCCTCACTCGTGCTCTGTCTCCCTCTGTCTCAGAAATAAATAAACATTAAAACAATTTTTTTAAATAGACTCATTGAGGCAGAGAGTCGAATGGTTGTTGCCAGGGACTGGGGGGAGGGCAAATGGGAGGGTGATGGTCAAAGGCACAAAGTTTCCAGGTGTCTGGGTGGTTCAGTCTGTTAAGCGTCCGACTCCTGATTTTGACTCAGGTCCTGATCTCAGGGTTTGTGAGATCGAGCCCCGAGTAGGGCTCTGCGTTGACCATGCGGAGCTTGCTTAGGATTCTCTCTCTCTCCCTCTTTCTCCGTTCCTCCCTCCCTCTCTCTCTCTCTCAAAATAAATAAATACACTTAAAGCAAATATTTTTTTAAAAAGGTACAACGTTTCAGTTATGCAAGATGAGTAAGTTCTGGAGATGTCGGATACAGTATGGTGACTGTAGTTAACAATACTGTAATGGTAGACCTTCACTTTGCTAAGAGGGTGGATCTTGATTTAACTGTTATTACTACATCTACATAAAAATAATAATAATAAAGGGGGTGGGAGGAAACTTTGGGAGGTGGTGAAGATGTCCTTGGCCTTGTTCGTAGTGAAGTCTCGTAGTCTCATGAGTGGATACTTATTCCCAAGCTTGTCGAGTTGTATACATAAAATATGTACAGCTCTTACCTGGCAATCACACATCAACAAAGTCACTTTAAAATCGGGGCGCCTGGGTGGCGCAGTCGGTTAAGCGTCCGACTTCAGCCAGGTCACGATCTCGCGGTCCGGGAGTTCGAGCCCCGCGTCGGGCTCTGGGCTGATGGCTCGGAGCCTGGAGCCTGTTTCCGACTCTGTGTCTCCCTCTCTCTCTGCCCCTCCCCCGTTCATGCTCTGTCTCTCTCTGTCCCAAAAATAAATAAACGTTGAAAAAAAAAAAAAAGAAAAAAAAAAGAAAAAAAAATAAATAAATAGGGGCGTCTGGGTGGCTCAGTCGGGTAAGCATCCAACTTCGACCTCAGGTCATGATCTCACAGTTCGAGCCCCGTGTCGGGCTCCATGCTGACAGCTCGGAGCCTGGAGCCTGCTTCGGATTCTGTGTCTCCCTCTCTCTCTCTGCCCCTCCCCTGTTCACGCTCTGTCTCTCTCTCAAAAAAAATTAAGAAATAAATTAACATTTTAAAAAATTTAAAAAATACATAAAACTAAAAATACATAAAAACATGCATGATGTTAACTTTATTTTTTTAAGTTTATTTCTTTATTTTGAGAGAGTGTGTGTGTGAGCAGGGGAGGGACAGAGAGACAGAGAGAGAGAGAGAGAGAGAGAGTGAGAGAGAGAGAGAATCCCAAGCAGGTTCCACAGTGGCAGTACAAAGCCCAACACAGGGCTTGAACTCACCAAGCATGAAATCATGACCTGAGCCTAAACCAAGAGTCGGATACTTAACCGACTGAGCCACCCAGGCGCCCCAAGCCATACATGTTATGAAAAAAGAGAAGAGGAGAGAAAACTATTACCGATTGAAAGAGATTTAATTGACATATCACCTACATACCACGTGGGGCCATTTTGTGCATTCTGATTAAAATAACATGAACTGCAAAAAGACATTTAAAAAAATTTTTTTAACGTTTATTTATTATTGAGAGAGACAGAGCATGAGCAGGGCAGGTGCAGAGAGAGAGGCAGACACAGAATCCGAAGCAGGCTCCAGGCTCTGGGCTGTCGGCATGGAGCCCGATGTGGGGCTCGAACTCACCGACTGTGAGATCACGACCCAAGCTGAAGTCGGACGCCCAACCGACTGAGCCACCCAGGTGCCCTGTAATAATTATTTTTAGAAACGAGCCTCAGGTACGTACAGACACAGTTGATAGACCTGGAGACGGGAAGAGAGGCAAGAGAATTCAGATTTACACGACGTGAAGTAAGTTCCTTTGCCAACACGAAGGAGGCTTACCCACTCCCTGACTCCGTGTCCCTCTCCCTCTGAGCCACTGTGTCCCAAGAAAGAGAGAGAGCAGTGGGGAAAAAAAAAGACTGATGTCCCTAGTGGCCCACGTCCCTCTGCTAGGTGGCAAATATGAAATAATTACATAACTGGGGGCAAGATACCTCTGTTGTAGAGGAGAAAAGAGAAGAAGGCATTTTCCTTGAGTCTCTACTCATCAGTACTGCTGGAGATACGGAAGAGAAAGAAATCCAATACGGATCAGCTCGGGCAAGCGTGGGAATGAGGACTTGTGAGGCCGGAAAGGTTGAAGCGAGAGCTCGTGTCCAACAGCAGATCCAGAGATTCGACCATTGACAGGAGGATCTCTCTCCTTCTCTTGTAGCTTCGCTTCTCCCGAGGAGGGGGTTGGGGGGCGGGGGTGGGGAGGAGGCTCATCGTCGCCGTCTTCCGAGGTGGTGATGGAGGGGTAAGTAAGCACGGCTGTATGCACCTCCAATTTGGCATTCACTAACTTTACAACCACAGTCAATGGAGACCTCCTGTCTGTTGGTGTCTGCACGGAGTCCCCGGGAATAGCTCTGAGTGGCCCCGTTGGGTCGTGTGTCCACCCCTTGGGTCAATCACTGTAGTCTGTAGATGGGTTGCTATGATCGGGGAGTCGCTGAAGGCCCCACGCTGCTCTAGAGCATGAGGCCTGCGTCAGGGACAGAAGTAGGGGGGCCGAGTGGAATGTGTGACATCAGGACAACCATGGGTGCTCACGCCAACAGTGAGGAGGGCCAGCCGGGTGACAGAGGAGTTCGGGGGACGTGGAAGTACAGAAGGCATCTGTGGACCCTAGTTCAGAGGGATGCTGAGGGCAGAATCCAGAACGAAGGGACCTCACAGCTGCACGGAGCGCTCCGATCCTAGGCAGGAGCGCCTCCCCCTCCTGGCAGACTTTTAGCGCGTCCAGAAACGGCCCTTGGCGTGTGTCTCGGGGGCTACTGCTGGCCTTTCGTAACCCTACCCACTCACTGACACTGCCCGGCACCAACTCCCCTGACTCTCTACAGGAAGTTTCCTTTTATTACGAACGCTGATGTACTCGGTTTTTGCAAAAAGACAGAACAGCCAGTGGACTCATGTCTCTAGAAGCAGTCCTCGACCGGTGACAGTAGAGCATTGAGGATAATGTCCTCACTTCCTCTGTCCTCACCTGGGACAACTCAGGGTTCTATCCTGTCTCCCAGAGCCCCCAGTGGGACGGAGCCCCAGCTGTCCCCAAGGGAGCGCACATGACTATGCATCATCTATTGAGTTCCTTCCCTGTTGTACTTTCCCAACGTCCCATTGGTGTTTCCTAGGAATGCCTCCCAGATGAACTTGGGCATGTGAATCCTTGTTTCAGGGTCTGTGGCTGAGGGAGTCTGAACCAAGGGGGTGCTCAAACCAGTGGGGCCGAGAGAGCTTTGGAGGATACATCTGAGCATTCCCAAGGGAGTTTTTGGAAGTCAAGCACATTGGGTTAAGAATCCTGGGATTCAGAAAGAAAGGAAGGAAGAAGGGAGGGAGGGGGGGAAGGAAGGAAGGAAATAGGAGACGAGACAAATAAATAATGAGCCCATCGCCTGGAAAGAAAAGCCACGCTACAGACATACTGAATAAGCGAATTAGAACTAAGTAAATGAATGAAAAAGTTAAGGTCCCCTTCATGTTAGCTTTGTGAAGGATGGAACCCTGTTCTTCTCCGAACACTCGGCTACCAACAAACGATTCAGAAGAGGTGCCAAATAAAGCGATACCAATTTCTTAACATAAAACCATTCCTTGGGATTTTCTTTTCCTCCCCTGCAAAAATGGCGGGCAGTCACAACGAGAACGCCACCACCTCCCTCAAAGGCGCTGGGGAGGAGGAAATGCAGTGAGACTTTGTGTAAGAGAGAGGACTCCTTTCAGGGGAATCTTTGTCATGGCGATGTTCCGTGAGCACAAGGCTGGGTCGTCATGATGGTGCGGTCAACGTGGTAGCGACTTTCTCACCGAACTGTCACAGCGAGACTGTCTGCCTCTCACCTGCCACATAGTAGCGGCTCAGTTAGCAATGGACACCCACAGGTGTTTCTCATCTCGCTCATGTCATTTAGTGCCCCCTACTTGAACCTCCAGTCGAGGGATCACCCAACAGACGGCCGGTCCTATGAGAGATGTCGATACCCACCTACCTTGCTCTTGAATGTTTCCTGTCGAGTGTGAAATGTGGCTCAGCTTTAGGACTCCTGAGGACAAGCCCCTGATTTCACACAAATCGACCGGCGTGCATTTCACACGCGTGTCCTTTTCTTCTTCGGTGGCTACTTTTGGGAGACGTGATTGAAGGATCGCTGTGGCGGAGGGTCATGGAACAAAATATAAGGTTGCAGGCTGTGGTTGGAAGCTTCTGGGCATAGTAATGGGTGAGCTTCATTCCTAGGCAGTGAGTGAATGAAGGCAAGGGGATGGCGTAAACGTTTATTTTAAGGTGGTGGGGGGAGGGGGAGTCATTTATTTTTCAGGCAGAAAGTTTATACAGCTTGAGAGAATTATTTGGGAGGAAATGAAGTCCATGGCTTACGATGCTTGTGAGCCTTGCCCGCCTCCCTTCTCCCTCCCCAGCTATGAAAGCGAGAAGGCTGACCCCTCCCCTCCCGGCCCCTGCGTACCCAGATCTCACTGTCGCTGGCGGGACGACAGACATTCGCACGGGGGCAGTTGTTGTTGGAAACACGTCGCAGCCTCAGAAGTCCCCACTGAAGGATAAACCCAAGCAGGTGTTTCGGCTGTAATGAAGCCGGTCCCTGAAGGAAAAGCTTCTGAGACAAACATTAGCCCGGACTGGGCCACTCATCTGTGATGTGACCCTGAGCCTCAGTGTCTCCACTTGCAAATATGTTGGGGTGGGGGGCTAGGTGCTCTCAAGGTTCCCCTGAGCTCTAGTATGACATTTTCGGAAACGTCATCGGATTTACTCACGGGTGTCTGACAACAGTCTGTCGTATTCTTCCTCGGGTCCTGTTTCACACTCGTGTTCCTTTCCCAACCTATCGTGCTTTATGCTGTCATTCCGAAGAGCCCTACTGAATGCGCCCCTGTCTTTGGTTTCCTTATTTATACAAAGAGGGTGACAATAATAATGATCGCAATGGTAATTTCCTCTTGTTTGAAAGGATATTGTGAACATACATGGAAAGTTCTGGCACATAGTAAGTCCTAATAAACGTGTGTGTTTTTCTTCCTCTCTCACGTATTTCCGCCCACCGAGTTTCTTTTAATTTTGATGACTACATTTACAAAAAATTTTTAAAGTAAGTTCTACACCCAACACGGGGCTCAAACTCACAACTCCAGGGTCAAGAGTTCCATGCTCTGCCCACTGAGCCAGCCAGGAGCCCCCCTGCATTTAAAATTTTGTGGATGATACTTTTTAACGTCAAGTGACCTCCCCACTATGTATTTTATGTATTGAAAAATATTATTCCAAAGTAAAATCTGAACTTCCTCAGACTGCCAAAGGGACTCTAAGCGTCTTGGGTTCGGCCAGTCCAGAACTTTCTGGTGACAACTTACCACTTGTTACACCTGCTTGAAATTTTTCCAGCCTTGAAAATCTTTCATTCAAATCAGTGACAAAAATGTCTTCTCTACATGGCCATTTCTCTGGCATCCTCTGTCTGCTTCTGTAGGTCACTGATTTTGTTTTTTTATTAGAAGCATTGGTCCATGGCTTCTTTTCTTTTATTTTTATTTTTTGAAGAATTGTGGTGATGGGGCGCCTGGGTGGCTCAGCCGGTTAAGCATCTGACTTCGGCTCAGGTCATGATCTCGCGGTTCGTGGGTTCGAGCCCCGAGTCGGGCTCTGTGCTGATGGCTGGGAGCCTGGAGCCTGCTTCGGATTCTGTGTCTCCTTCTCTCTCTGCCCCTCCCCCCACTCGTTCTCTGACTCTCTCAAAAATAAATAAGCATTAAAAAATAAAAAAATAAAGAATTGTGGTGAACTGCCTATCACATAAAGTTGACTACGTTCGGTTGTACAGCTGAACGGCGTTAAGTACGTTCACCTCGTTGTGTTATCTCCTAAAACCCAAACTTCTGGGGCACCTGGGTGCCCCAGTCGGTTAAGCATCTGACTCTTGGTTTTGGCTCAGGTCACGATCTCGTGGGTCGCGAGCTTGAGCCCCGCGTTGGGCCCTGCGCTGGCAGCGTGGAGCCTGCTTGGGATTCTCTCTCTCTCTCCCCGCCCCCCCCCCCGCCTCTCTTTATTTCTCAAAAAATAAGTAAACTTTTTAAAAAAGATAAAAAAATAAAACTCAAACTTCTCACCCATTAACACGAACTCCCCACCCCCCCCCACCCCCAGCTCCTGGAAACCCCTGTTCCATTTTTGACTGTATGCAACTCTATCATAGGGATGCATGTATACGAGAAAAACAGTGTTATATAGGACTTGGTTTCTGTGATTTCAGGCATCCACTGGGGCTAAGGGGGACTACTATATGTGCAATTTTCTTTTTTTTATGTATATTTATTTATTTTGAGAGAGACAGAGTGAGCAGGGGAGGGGCAGAGAGAGAGGGGGAGACACAGAATCCGAAGCAGGCTCCGGGCTCTGAGCCGTCAGCACAGAGCCCGACGCGGGGCTCAAACCCAGGAACCGTGAGAGCGTGACCTGAGCCCAGTTCGGACGCTTAACCGACTGAGTCGCCCAGGAATGGTTTGTGTCTTCAGACAGTTCCCGAGTGATTCCAGAAGGTCAGGCAAAGCAACAGGGACCCTGCGTGGATGTAAAGATTGAATGAATTCAGCTCTGGGCTGTGGTCCCCCGAGGAGGTCAAGAGAAGGCATGAGATGATAATCCCTGTAGGGACCTGTTGACTTCCAGAGACAAGAGAAGGGATCATTATTTACTGATAACCTGCCATTTCACGGTAATTCCCAGCATGCTATTGTACAGCCTAGTTCAATGCCCCCTGATATTAAGTATAATGAAGAGTCTTGCGGCCCCCTGAGGTTACATCACTCAGGAAGGAAGCAAACGTGTGCACAAACAGGAAGGTTTGATCTTTCTCCATGAGTTGTCCCTCCCTCCCCACATTGCCCACCCCCCAGACCCCAGGCAGGGGGGAAAGGACGCAGCGGCCCCCGGGGTACCTTTGTCAGGTTTCACAGGCCACCATCCCGGTATGACTTCCCCCCAGGGCTCTCGAGACACCCCCCCCCCCAAGAAGCGTGCCCCACCTCACTCCCATGCAGCAGCCTGAGTGGGAAATGAAGGGTTGGTGACCCATGTTGAACACCACGGAGACTCCCCTCCATAGTCCTCACCTGTTCAGTGCGCTAAAGGCCTTGCACGTAACTTCTTGTGTGACGTACACAGACATCCCAAGAGCCAAGTATTACTGGTCCCATTTTATGAAAAGGGCCACAGAGGCTCCGAGAGTCCCAGTAGTCCACAGCTAATCAACGCGTCCGTCACATCATGGTGCTCCCCAACCACAATATTACACTGCCCCTTGGAACCAGGACCTTGACCGTGGAGGAGACAGCACTGGCTCCTCAGGCTCGTTTCAGAGGCCAATGGAGCATCGTCTAGACTGTTAAAATATTTCTTTGTTTTTACTTAAAAAAATTTTTTTAACGCTTATTCATTTTTGAGAGATGGAGAGAGACAGAGCCTGAGTGGGGGGCACAGAGAGAGAGAGAGGGAGACACCGAATCCAAAGCAGGCTCCAGGCTCCGAGCTGTCAGCACAGAGCCCGACGCGGGGCTCGAATCCACGAACCGTGAGATCATGACCTGAGCCGAAGTCAGATGCTTAACCAACTGAGCTACCCAGGTGCCTCATCTTCTAGACTTTTGAAAAAGAGTGTTGGGGCTCCTGGGTGGCTCAGTCGGTTAGCATCCAACTTCGGTTCAGGTCATGATTTCACGGTTCATGGGTTCGAGCCCCGTGTCGGGCTCTGTGCTGACAGCTTAGAGCCCAGAACCTGGATCCCGCTTCTGATTCTGTGTCTCCCACACTCTCTGTCTCTCTCTCTCTCAAAAATAAATAAACATGAAAAAGAGAGAGCGAGAGAGTGTTAACCTGTTCCTTCAATCAACACATGGCTGCCATGTGTCACATTATGGGGCACCTGGGTGGCTCAGTTGGTTGAGCGTCCAACTCTTGATTTCAGCTCAGGTCATGATCCCAGGGTCGTGAGATCAAGCCCCATGTCGGGCTCCATGCTGAGTGCACAGGGATTCTCCCTCCCTCTGACCCTCTCTCCTGCTCTCACTCTCTCTCTCTCTCTCTGAAAAAAAAAAGCCAATTACATTATCACATGAACAATTTATATACACACATATGTGTATACACATTTGTGAACTGTATTTAATTCCTGACTTAATTCGTCATGTATATGTACCTATATTCTTTACATATACTTACACATTTATACATATGTATGAAGAATCGGGTAAAAACCTAAATACATTATATATGTAATATATGTATACATATGTACATTATAAATATACATGAATCAGGTCAGAAAGAAATGACATAGTTACTATTCACTAGTCACTCTCTGTAGGAGCTCAGTAATGTATCCCTGACATTCTAATGAGCATTGTTGGAAATTCTGGGGCACCTGAGTGGCTCTCAGGTTGGGCATCTGACTTCAGCTCAGGTCATGATCTCGCAGTCTGTGGGTTCGAGCCCTGCATCGGGCTCTGTGCTGACAGCTCAGAACCTGGAGCCTGCTTCTGATTCTGTGTCTCCCTCTCTTTCTGCTTCTCCCCCACACTCGTGCACGCTCTCTCTCTCTCTCTCTCTCAGTCTTTCACTCTCAAAAATAGATAAGCATTAAAAAAAATTTTTAAGAATTGTTGGAAATTCTAACCATTCCACATCTCAAATTCTCCAGTTTGTTGCAAATGTTTTTCCCCTCAAAATAATACTATTCAAATTAAAGCAGCAATAACAACAACAACAACAACAGCAGCAACATAAATCATAAAAAGAACTTGACATGTCTGACGTAGCTCAGGCCAAGTTCAATGTTCATAGTTGCTGTCCAGTGAAATGTGAAGGAGTCAGAGGTTAGGGAGATTTAAGCATGGATTGCTCTGCAACCCTTATAATATAAATATTTCCAGAATGCCTACCCACTGAAGGCAGAATTACAAGATACTGGAAGGTATTCCATGTTCATGGAAACCAGCCCAGCTCGTATTTTGGTGACCTTGCCTAGACCAAGGCTGTGGACAGAGAGGTCACTATGGTGTCTCGTACACGCACAAGTGTACTTCTCACCACATTAGATGCTTCTTTGGTTCAGAGTAGCCATCAGAACTCGACATTCCTGCCAGATTGCTAGTGCTTTGAAGGCAAGTCTGTGCAGAACTGGACCGCAAAGACTCTGGGCTTCCTACAGGAATCTGGGAATCTCAGGCTACCACAGGGATTTCTGTTCACGCGGAGAGGCTTGGATTTTAGCTGGTCTCAGTAGCCAGGACCAACGCCACTAGGTGGGAGCCACTGGGAGCCTGACTGCAAGTGTGGGGTCTCATTTGTCTTCTGCAGCCTTTTCAAGGATGTAAATCTTTCTAGTCTCTCTTGACCTCCAATTTCAACTCCCTTCCGCTGATTGTCAAAACTTTGGAGCCCAACCGTGGGGAGAGGAAGAGAGCTTGAACCAAAAAATGTCCCTGGAAGTGTAAGGGCAGTGCAATGAAAATTTTTCTCGGTCAGACTCTACAGCACAGTTGTTTTAATTTTCACGCCATGGACCTCCCCCACCCCAGCCCCCTGCCAGAATACATAAGACTAAGCAGACTGTCGGCACTACAAACTGGTAAGGTCGTAGAGCAACTCAGACTCTCACACATCACTTTGGGAATGTAGATAGACGCTATCACTTTGGAAAGCCGCTCTTAGCAGAGTCTAATAAAGCTGAACCAATGTGTGCTCCCCGACCTAAAGATCCCACTCCTCGAGGTATGCTTTCCCCAAAACTGAGTGCTTAGGGACACCAAAAGACAGGCACAAGAATATTTACAGATGTAGGTGCCCTAAGCCCAGACTGGAAATAAATTAAATGTCCATTAGAAACAGAATGGAGGAACGCCTGGGTGTGGCTTGGTCAGTGGAGCATCTGACTCTTGATTCCGGCTCAGGTCATGATCTCACAGTTCGTGGGTTCGAACTCCCGAGTCGAGCTCTGCACTGAGAGTGTGGAGCCTGCTTGGGATTCTCTCCCTCTCTCTCTTTCTCTCTCTCTCTCTGTCTCCCTCCCTCTCTCTCTCTGCCCCTCCCCACCTCACACTCATGCATGCTCTCTCTCTCTCTCTCAAAATAAATAAATAAACTTCAAAAAAAAAAAACACAGAGTGGATAAATAGATACGGTACACTCGCGAAATAGATTACTACACAGCCACGAAAAAGCGCAAACTCCCGCTAAATGCAAAACTATGAACGAATTCACAGACATAATGTGACTGAAAGAAACCAGACACAAAAGAGAACATCCTGTGTGGTTCCGTTTGTGCGAACTTCACAAATAGACAACAGAATCGATGGTGATAGAAGTCTGAATAGTGGTCGCCTTTGTGGGGGGAGAATGGACCGGAAGGAAGTTTATGGGAGCCACGGAGGGTGCAGGAACTAAGTCTGGTGGTGTTTACACGGGTGTATACTTGGGGAAAGTCCCCCAGCTGCTCATGTAGCGTTTGAGCATTTTACTGTATATAAGTCATACTTCCAAACAAAGAAAAAGACACTATATGTTAGCCAACTTGGATTGAAATCAAATTTAATACGGAAAAAGAAAATGAAATACGCACGTTTACTCTGTGATAGGGACACATGTGTTTGCGAGCAAAGCACTTACTAAGAGACCAAGAGGAAGGGCACATTTTCTAGCTGGACCCAGCGTCCCACGTACAAATGGGGATGTTTTCCCCCCTCACCCAGGTCAGCAACACCCACCACGTCCCAATTCCGATGGGGCCCATGGGTCACATTGACCCCTTCATGCCCCAGTGTCCCCTGCCTGCCGCCCCCTCGTCTCGGAGCAGACCTTCCAAGTGCTTCCGCTGGAACTCGACAAGTGTCCCCTCCCGCCACAGGATCCCCAGCCAGAGAAAGCGCCTCCTGGTCATTGGTCACACTGTGCAAGGTTAATTGCTGGTCCCCCGGCAATAATTACGCCCACGGTCGGGACAGGACACAAAGCAACAAATTTCAACATCACGGGGCGGAGAGGGCGGGGGAGTCACAAAACCTTCCAAACAGAAAGTCTGGGTTCTTGCAGTTGGTGGCACGGTGACTGTGTCAAGGCTGTGACTACAGCAAGTGCCAAGGCCTCAGGTGAGGAAAGAGGGGCTGGACATCAAAGACCTAAAGGCCAGTGGTGTCTGCTCAGCCCCAGGCCATGGCTGCCCTGAGATCTGTCTGACTCTGGAAATTTCTCAGTTCCAGGCATGACTCCCAGCCCCTAGAGATGGCAGTCTTCTGGCTCATTCCTGGTTATTCCTGGCTGGGGGGCGGGGGGGGGGGGGGACAGCTCTAGCTTCTCCCCCTTCTCCGCCAGCTCCTGGGGAAAAAAGTGCCCACGATTATTAGTAGTCACTGTAGAGGTTTAGTATCTGCTTCGGTTTGCTTCAGAATAATCTGGATGGGGCTTTGTTTCGGTGGTGCCACAAGTCATCACAAGACTGGCCATGAATGAATCATTTATGACGTGTGGGCGGAAGGAGTCTCATGAGACCATTGTCTCTACTTTCGTGTTTGAAATTTTCCATATTAACAAGTTGTTTTTGTTTTTGTTTTTGTTTTAATGCTTTCAGCTCCCGGGATGCGTGCATGGCTCAGTCGGTTGAGCGTCCGACCTCGGCTCAGGTCATGATCTCACGGTCTGTGAGTTCGAGCTCTGCTTTGGGCTCTGTGCTGACAGCTCAGAGCCTGGAGCCTGCTTCGGATTCTGTGTCTCCCTCTCTCTCTCTCTCTCTGCCCCTCCCCATGCTCGTGCTCTCTCTCTCCTCTCCCTCTCTCTCAAAAATAAATAAACATACAAAATTTTTTTAAGTTAAAAAAGGTTTTAAAAAATGCTTTCATTGCCCTAGACTGCTCAAATGCAATAAACGATTTACTAAGCTGGAGAAGTAAAAAGCAAGAACATGAGTGAAATGAAGGTCCTTAAGAGGCATCTCGAGCGTCAGAGGGAGCAGAGGAAAACGAACAATCCACAAAGGCCAAAGCACGAGCCTGGCTTGGGAAGCTTCCTGAGCAGTGGTGGGAAGGGGTGGGTCCTGGCGGGGGAGAGCAAGCGTGTGCTCCCTGCCTCAGCCCCTGGGACAGAAAGGCAGGAAGGCTCCAGTGCAGGTTCTGGTGGGCTGGGTGCCACGGTCCGGAGACTGCCCCCGGTCAGGCTCCTTGGTTGCGGGCACAGGGTCCTACCGGGGGTCTGGGGTCTCCTGACCCACAGTCAGAAGTGCTCTCCTCACTTTTGCTGTCCTGGCGGACCACGAAGGGCCTGGGCTCTTGCATCAGACGCACTTTGGTTCACCTCCTTACCCTTCCTGTAGGTGCTGTGTGACCTTGGGCAAGTCACTGAGGCTTTCTGAGTCTCTCTCCTCACCTGTCAAAAGCACGTAAGAACAGACCTGAACTCCGTGGCTTGTTGGGAGGGTCTAGGAAGACCATCCTCCCCAAAGGGCCTCGTGTTGCAGGACATTTATATAGTACCGACAGCATACACTGTTTCGGGGGGTCTGAATGAACCCCTTACTGTTCGTAAACCTCGTGGAACGAGACAAAATCGTGTCGTTGCAAGAAAGGAGAGAGGGAGAACGTGTCTTCAGGGAGAAGGTCCCGTCATTCTCAAGGTGGTGAATGACCTTCACGAGGTCAAACATCATGGCTCTCCATCAGCACCGTCCAGCAAAACTCCTGGCAAGGATAGAAATGTTCGGTACCTGAGTTGCCCCCTGCTGTAGCCACTGGCCACATGTGTCGATTGAGGCTGGAGAACTGAATTTTTCATTCCATTTAGTGGCAAATAAAAGCACAGCTTTAGACAAACTTATTATGCTCACCTCCCAACTGCCCTCTACGAGAGGGTGAGAAAACTAAGGCTCAGAGTAAATAAGCAGGATGCCCCAGATCAGTCAGCTGATGGTCAAGGAGCAAGAAGTGGGAGTCCGGGACTGCTGACGTAGGCTTACGTTCTCTCTGCTACATTCTAGAAGCCTCAACACCGCCGGCATCTGCACATTGGCGTTGGGGGTGAGTCAGGATGAAGCACGGGGAGGCAGAGGAGGACACACACCCAGCTCCCCCATGTGCTAGGGGAGAAGAAGTTCAACTCTCCAGGAAGAGAATTGTCTCGGGTTGGGCTTTCCCAGAAGCAGCTCCCGAGACGAGGTTGTGAAGGCAAGTGGCTTATTTGAGAGGTAGCCCAGGAACCATGTGTAGGGAGTAGGGAAGTGAAAGAGGGAAGGGAGGGAACCCCAAACAGAGTGTGTTAAGGAGCAGGTGTTTACTGTGGGTGCTCCTGTTGAATCCTGGCAGGGCCGCTAAGAGATAGCATAGAAGGTACATCCGAGTTGGCCACCTACGGGGGGAGGAAGTTGGGGTATTTATACTCTAACTCTTGTTTGTCATTGACCAGGGGCTACTCTCCAGGGGGTCAGCTCCCCAGCACTTGAGGCATGGACATGGGCTGAGCCCGTCAGAGAAAACCCTCAGATGGAAAGTCCTTGCAGGCATATCTGTCCAGCAAGCACAGATCAGGGAGTACTGAGGCGACACAGTGAGGCACCCATAGCCTTTGCTACTGACATCAGAATCCAAGGGCAATCAGTGAAACAACCCAGATGCCTAAATATGGCCCAGAACTTACAGAGAAAGGATGTGTTACTTGTGACCCAAGTAACTTACTTAAAATTACGTACCCATTACTCCAAATAATCCATCCTTCAGAAACACTTCCCCACGCACGCGATGCTGTAGGGGGCAGCGTTGTTTATAACCAATGAAAAATGGGAACCACCTCAAAGCCCACCAACTGGGGATTTGTAAAATAAATTATGGCACAGCTACATTAGGAAACACTCAGGGGCGCCTGGGTGGCTCAGTCGGGGAAGTGTCCAACTTCGGCTCAGGTCATGATCTTGCAGACCGTGGGTTCGAGCTCTGCGTCAGGCGCTGTGCTGACGGCTCGGGGCCCGGAGCCTGCTTCGGATTCTGTGTCTCCCTCTCTCTCTCTGCCCCTCCCCCGCTCGCGCTCTGTCTCTATCTCTGTCTCATTCTCTCTCTCTCTAAAACAAATACACATTTAAAAAAATTTTAAAAATTAAAAAAAGGAAGCACTCAGTGGGTGTTTCAATGTGCTGTTGTAGAAAGATGTCCATGATACATCATTAAGGGAAGAGAAGAAAGTTGCAAGAAAATAAGGTTAGCATTTATCTAATGGTTTCTCTTTTAAAAAATACATAAAAGACGAAGAAGGCTACCGAGTGAGATTGTAGGAGAGGGCTTGGAGACTGTTTCTTCTGCGTATACTTTTGCCTTTGCACTTTTGTAATAAGTTCATATTATTTTCATAATAAAACCAAGGCAAAATTATATGTGTAATAAAAGCTCAACTTCCTGGCAGGACAAAGTCATAGCTACACAGACACTAGGAAGGGACATCCTCAAGGGCTAGCAGGGCTGGGCCAGGAAGTGACCAGGGCTCCCTTGAGCCATCCACTCGGCCAATGGCAGGGAGCCTTGGGGTCATCCCGCCAAAGTCGGGGAAAGCAGGTAGAACAAATTCTTGTATTGCCAAGTCACCAGCATTTGACAGTTGCCAGGCACATCCAGCTGCTTGCTTATCCTTGGTCTCCAGTTGTCCTTTCTCTTTATTTGGCAAGTATTCACTGAGCACCTGCTATGTGCCAGACCCTGATTCAGAAAGTAGGGTGATCCAGGGGAACAAGGAAGCACGCCTACCCTCAGGGAGCCTCCTCCCAAGACAAGGAGGGCCCACCAAGTACACACCGTAAAACCTTGGATTCTCTCTCTCCTCTGTCTCTCTCTCTCTCTCGCTGAGGGATAGAGGGTGATCGTCTGTCATGCTCGGATGCTCGGTCTCAGACCGCAGTGTTTGGCAGAAATCAGTGACGTTTGAGAACGTTGGAAGGTGCCCACAACTGGCACTGGTGTAATTTTTTGTCCCTTCAAAGCACCTACGGACAGTCCTTTGCTTTTGCAGACAAGAGGAAGCTTAGGAAGGCTCTGCTTCATTCTAGGTCAGGCTGCCTGCGGATATAGACCCTTTCCTCCGCCGCCTTATTACCTGTTACATTGAATACAGTATATGACCAGTTAATAGATACGGAACTGTAGTCAACATCCGTGCGAGCATATACAAGGGCCCCTGTGCAGAAAAAGATTCCACTGAGCCAGGAGACAGCGGTGATTCCGTTAGTGATCGTGAAAGTCGTCCTGCACAATAATCCCCCTCTCTCGTCTCCCTCACACCAACCTTGATGGTTTTCAAAGTTAAGCGCACGTGAATTTGTCTCTTTTTCTTTAATGTTGTATTTTCTTTATTATTCTGTATTATATTACAGTATTGTAATCATTTTATATTGTATTATATTATATATACATTTTATATGCATATACATATATACGTTGTGTATACATATACATTGTATATACATGTATATATATAGTTGTATACATGTATATATACATTTTATATGTATATACATATATACATTGTATATACATATACATTGTATATACATGTATATATATTTGTATATATGTATATATACATTTTATATGTATATACATATATACTGTATGTACATATACACTGTATATACATATACATTGTATATACATTTTATATGTATTATATTACAGTATTGTAATCATTTTTATATGAATATTTTGGGGTTGTGGAATGAATCATCTGAGTTTCCATTATTCCCTACAGGGAAACTCGCTTTCCTATACAAGTGTTTTGATTTTTTTTTTTTTTTTTTTAAACCAGGCTCTGAGCTGTCAGCACAGAGCCCGACGCGGGGCTCGAACTCACGGACCGCGAGATCATGACCTGAGCCGAAGTCGGCCGCTTAACCGACTGAGCCACCCAGGTGCCCCTTGATTATTTTTTTAATGTTTATTTATTTTTGAAGGAGAGAGAGAGAGAGAGAGACAGAGTATGAGTGGGGGAGGGGCAGAGAGAGAGGGAGACACAGAATCCGAAGCAGGCTCCAGGCTCTGAGGTATCAACACAGAGCCCCGAACCCACGAATCAAGGTTTTACTCTATTTGCACAGTTATTTAATTGATGTGTTAAGTGCCATGAAGAAGTGCAGGGGGCGACAAGGATGCATCATACGGTGACCGATTGCATGAAACACGGAGAAAAGAAATCCCCTTCCACATGAGTCTTTGTAGCTGCTCTTTTGAGAACAAAGTGAACTTTGTTAACTATAGTAAGCTACAAAGTTCCAAATGAAATAAATTTCGGTGAGCTCCCCACCCCCCGGGCTGACAGGCATATGCTAGCTTGCTGTCCAAAGTAGAACAACTACATGATTCACTATAAGTCCTTGAATGCCTCCAGTGACGGGGAGCTCATTATCTATCCAGGAAGTCCATTTTCAGTTCTTGAGGCTCTAACCATTAGAAAGCTCTTTCTTCTTCTGATTGCTTCGTTTCCACCCGGTCCAACCCTCGGCTGCAATGGAAAAGCCCCCACCCCTTTGAAGCAAGCTTTTGTCTCTCACCAGCTTTTAATTTTTAGGGCTTTACAGTAGGTGCCTTGGCAGGAGGGGTGGGTGTGGGCCAAGGTGTCGTCTGTGAGCCCTGTTCATCATGCCTTTGGGAGGCACAAACAGTTAAACCTCAGGCTTCACCTCCCTGGCACCAGGTGCCCATCCAGTCTCGGCCTTTTATCACCTTCTCTACAGTGGCTTCTGTTGGCTGGCTCCGTGGATTTAGTGTTTCCCGCTGGGTCACACTAGGCCTCTGTGCTGAGGGGACAATCACTGCCGTGAAGGGAGGGTGCGGCGTTATATTTGAAAGCGGGAGCCACACTGCCTGGGTGTGAATCGTGGAAGTCCTACTGACATGCTGTGTGACAGTGAGGGAGTTGTTTACCCTCTCTGAGCACAGTCCCCTCATCTCTAAAATAGAAATAATACGGGGCGCCTGAGTGGCTCAGTCCTCTCTTTGATCTCGGCTCAGGTCATGAGCTCACGATTCGTGGGACTGAGTCCCGGGGGGGCTCTGCGCTGACAGCCCAGAGCCTGCTTGGGAGTCTCTCTCTCTCTCTGCCCCTCCTCCCCCCTCCCCCAAATTAATACATAAATAGATAAATAAAAGAAAAAATAAAATAGAAATAATAACACCACCCACATGATAGGGGTTGTTATGAGGACTGAAGGGAACAGAACACCACGAAGTGCTCAGGAGGTGGTGTCTCTTCCCTGACAGCAGCTCAAGAAATAGGAGTTGTAATTATAATGAGCTGTTTATTGAACACCTACTACATACCAGGAACTTTTCATACAGCCTTCGTAGTTTTTTCAACTTCTTCCCAAAATAAGCGTTACGTATTCCTGTCTCAGATTAGAAAATGTATATGGAAGGCTCAGAGAGAGAGAGAGAGAGAGAGAGAGAGAGACAGATCTTAGGACTTGTGCTTTCTTTAGCACTCACTAGGCAAGGCCCTTGGTACTTTCCCCCAAAGGCCATGGTGATATTTATGGTCCCACACTCTTCCAGAGCCTTAGCACCCCGCCATCAAGAGGTAGAACAGTTTCCCCTCCCCTTGAACCTGAGAAGACTTCTGTGGCTGCTCACTAAAGACGAGATGGTTTCTGCTTGGGCTTTCTCTCTTTCGGGACACGCGCTATTAAAACCCAGCTGTGGGGCATCGGTTAAGCGTCCGACTTCGGCTCAGGTCACGATCTCGTGGTTCGTGAGTTCGAGCCCCTCATCGGGCTCTGTGCTGACAGCTGGGAGCCTGGAGCCTGCTTCGGATTGTGTCTCCCTCTCTCTCTGCCCCTCCCCTGCTCTCTCTCTCTCTCTCTCAAAAATAAACATTAAAAATAATAAAAAATTAAAAATTAAAAAAAAAAAAGCAGCTGCCATGTTGTAAGGAAGCCCAAGACACAGAGAGGACACAGGTAGGTGTGTTGGCCAATGGCTTCAGTTAAGGCACCAGCCTGAGCGAATTAAGCGTTGCTGCTTTAAGGCACTAAATATGTGTGTGTGTGTGTGTGTGTGTGTGTGTGTGTTTAAACTTACATCCAAATTCATTAGCATATAGTGCAACAATGATTTCAGGAGTAGATTCCAGGGATTCACCCCTACATAGAACACCCAGTGCTCATCCCAACAAGTGTCCTCCTGGATGCCCCTTGTCCAATTAGCCCATCCCCCCCCCCCCACAGCCCCTCCAGCAACTCTCAGTTTGTCCTCTATATTTAAGAGTCTCTTACGTTTTGTCCCCCTCCCTGTTTTCATATTCTTTTTGCTTCCCTTCCCTTATGGTATCTTAAATTCCTCATATGAGTGAAGTCATATGATTTTTGTCTTTCTCTGGCTAATTTCACTCAGCATAATACCCTCCAGTTCCATCCACGTAGTTGCCAATGGCAAGATTTCATTCTTTTTGATTGCTGAGTAATACTCCATTGTGTATATATAGCACATCTTTATCCATTCATCCCTCGAGGGACATTTGGGCTCTTTCCATACTTTGGCTCTTGTCGATAGTGTTGCTATAAACATGGGGGGGTGCATGTGCCCCTTCAAAACAGCACACCTGTATCCCTTGGACAAATACCGAGTAGTGTCATTGCTGTAGGGCAGTTCTATTTTTAATTTGTTGAGGAACCTCCATACTGTTTTCCAGAGTGCCTGCACCAGCTTACATTCCCACCAGAAGGCACTTAATGTCAACCTTTGCCCCAAAGCCATAGATGCCCGGAACATAAGATGTCAAAGCATGTGGCAAAGAGACTGTCTAATGTAATCTTTAACCAACAGCCACGCAAGGCAGGAGTCCTTGTTACGATGCAGGGTAAGTAAGACTTGAAGACGTGAGATGATTTGACCCAAGTCACATGGCTAGGAAGGGGAGAAGCCAGAATCTCTACCCACGTCTCTCGCTGCAGAATCCCCGTGCTTTGGATAAGGAACACCTACCCAAGACAAGGCCGGGAAGAACCAAAATTATGTAGTGGCTGTCAGCGCCGGGGCACCTGAAGGAGAGTCCCCCAAATTCATTCAGCATGCTTGCAATTTCACTTTATTAAGACCTTTACTTTCCCAAATAAGGACCCAGCATGGAGCACCTTGCAAAGTATCCCTCCACAAGGGGGCTCCTTCATGTCCTGCCTCCCACCGTTGTGCTCCAGGGAGAGGCCCAAGATTGTGGGGATGGGCCACACTGAGGGTGGGAAGTTTTTTTGACAGCCTACGTTTTATGGGAACACCCTCCTCCCTGGAATATTTTTTTTTAATGTTTATTTATTTTTGAGAGAGAGAGAGAGAAACAGAATGTGCGCAGGGGAGGGGCAGAGAGAGAGAGAGAGAGAGAGAGAGAGACAGAATCCGAAGCAGTCTCCAGGCTCTGAGCTGTCAGCACAGAGCCCGATGTAGGGCTCGAACTCATCTGAGCCCAAGTCGGAAGCTTAACCAACTGAGCCACCCAGGCGCCCCTCTCCCTAGGGATACATAGCTGATTACATTGAGCCGCTATATACATGGAAGGAACCTAGACTGAGGTTTATGATGGGAAATTCAAGCACAGTATTTCCTCCAACCCACCCCCTCCATTGAATCCTGGTCGCAGCCCCCAATGCCGCCCCCAAAACACCCTCACGAGGTAGAGTATTATTGAAGAATTCGCGAACAATGATGGAGAATTTCCACGTGCCACAATTTAGCCTGTATCGTTATCATGCCCAATGTTTGGATGAGAAAACGGAGGTTCAGAGAGGCCAGTGATGTGACCTAGGTCAGCGAACTATCAAGTAAAAAGGGTGGGAGGTGAACACGTTTCTGTCTGATCTGAACGCTGCTGCTCTTTACAAGGGCAACGTGGACCCCCTATAGATGGGGGAGGGGAGGGCGCCCGGGGTGGGGGGGTGGGGGATAGGAAAAACAAGACGACAGAAAGTCAAGACACATCTGACTTTACAACTCTAAAGAATAAGAAACAGGGGCGCCTGGCTGGCTCAGTTGGTTAAGAGTCCGACTTCGGCTCAGGTCGTGATAGTGTGGTTCAAGGGTTCGAGCCCCCGGGTCTGGCTCTGGGCTGACAGCTCGGAGCCTGGAACCCGCTTCGGATTCTGTGTCTCCCTCTCTCAGCCCCTCCCCCGCTCATGCTCTGTTCACCCTCAAAAATAACAAACATTTAAAAAAAAGGGAAATCACTTAAAAAAAAAAAAAAGAATAAGAAACACGATAATAATGATGTCAGCTGCATTATTAAGCGGCTCCTTGCACCTGGGAGGAATCCAAAAAGCATTCACAGGGAGGACGGCAGTTGAGTCATGAAGAGTCAGCTCAGGCTGTCATAGCAAAATACCCTAGACCGGGTGGCTAAAATAACTGACATTTCTTTCTTGAAGTTCTGGAGGTTGGTGAGTCCAAGATCAAGGGGCCAGAAGATTAAGAACTTGGCCTTCCACCTGGTTTGTAGATGGGCACCTCCATGCACATGCTTCTGGGTGTGTGTGCATGGGGAGCGAGAGAGCGCTCTGCCTTCTTGCAAGAAGGCGGTCCCCATCCTAAAGGTCCTACCCTCATACCTCATCTAAACCTAGTCACCCCCCAATAACCATCACCTTAGGTGTTAGGGCTTCAGAACTCGTACTGGGGGTGTGGGAAGGGACACAAAATTTCAGCTCATCACAAAGACCATGCCACCATATAAGCCAGCCATAATGATCAGTGTTGGAATACTGATCACATAATTGTATTGATAATATGTTGCCAAACAATATTATTTCTGTACGTACACTGGTGACGACCCTTTCGGGTTGTCAACGACAGAATCTTCACAAACTAGCTTAGGAAACAAGGAGGGGGCGCCTGGGTGGCTCAGTCGGTTGAGCACTGGCCTTCGGCTCAGATCGTGATCTCACAGTTAGTGACTTTGAGCCCCGCGTCAGGCTCACTGCTGTCAGCACGAAATCCGCTTACGATCTCGAGTTTTCTCAGAGATCTTGGAGCCTGAATGAATACGCACCTGTGGTCAGCATGGTGTCCCCGTTCCCCGCATCCCTCCCTCTCTCTGCCTCTCCTCTTCTCATGCTCTCTCTCTCTCTCAAAAGCAAACAAAAACGGGGCGGGGAGGGGGGGATGGAATTCACTGGTTCGTACTGGGAAGAGAAAAAAGTAAACACAGATCCAAACAATATTAACCAGTCTCAAGTCCTTTCTACCTCTATTAAACTCTGCATTGGTGTCATTGCCGTGTGCTTTAGCTGTTCTCCTCCCGGGCACTGCAAGGCCCCAGACAGCTTCAGGCTGGTATCACCCCCACTCTCCGGAACTAAAAGAAACTTTTTTTTCCTCCAGCATTTAGAGCCACAATGCCAGGGAAGAATCTGATTGGTTAGGCTTGGGTTTTATGCCCGCCCCCCGCCTCACTCCAGCCAATCATTGAGGCCCGGAAATGGGAAGAGGTGATTGGCCAGATGTGGGCCACGTGCCCGCCTCATCCCCCGTAACACCCAATAAAACAGCCTCCCTCCTAAGGTCGCGGTGAGAGCCTCAAATGAGTTGGTATTTTTGAGCGTTTGGACGGATGCTTGGCAGATATGAAGCATGCGACGAATGCCATTAGTCGTCAGTGTGACTCCTTTCACTTCCTCGGGAGAGCTCGAGCTTCCGGATTGCCGAAACCGGGCCTCATCTACCCGTATGATCAACAAAACTGCCCCTCGTGCAGACACCAGCCTATTTGCTGCCTCGTGATAAGAGTGAAAAGCTGGGGGGTGTGTGTGTGTGTGTGTGTGTGTTTGTCCCCACTTTAGAAGGGAAGGAAACTGGGAGGCTCAGCATCTGGTTCAGGGCTAGGATCACTGGTTACCAATCAGTAAGGAGCTCTTGAAAGAATGTTTCTGACCCCGGAGGAAATAAGAGTCCCGGAGAGCCAAGGGATGTGCCTGCATCCTGTCACTTTAAGAGCCAGGACCTGACTCCAGGACCCTGACTCTTTGGTACTACCTGGACGATCAGATTAGATAGCTCTAATTTGTCGACTGCTCCTTATAGGCCAACCCCAGGGGCTGGACTCCTTTCCAATGGAGTTTGACTTCTGGCATCGGCGAGCCACACGATCTTGGGTTAACCTCTCTGAGCCCTAATTGCTTCTCCAAGTCGTGAGGATAATCACCGCGTTGCAAAGCTTGGGCTGACAGTGCGTGTGATTCCGAGTTCGGGGTCCTTGGAAATATTTAGATCGTTTGTTGCCTGAAGGTTGTGACCTCAAAGACAACCGGCCCCTGCCAGGGGACTGACCCGGTGAGCAATGAAAGGGCGTTGCCACCAGGGGGCAGCAGAGCTCCAGCAGAAACTGCAGACCTCCTCCCCGCCCCCCAACCCCAATTGTGGGCGCGCCCCTTTGGGGGAACCTCCATCATCTAACCAGCTTTGCAGCTTGCCTGCTTTGGTCAGACAAAGAGATTTGCAGTTGCCTCTTGCTTTAAGCAAACCCAGCCGTTTAAGGGCCTCGGACTTCTGGAATTAGGTAAAGATGGCTGTTTGACTTTGGATCAATTCTAACCTTTCTAAGCTCCTTCATCTTTAAAATATAGGTAATGACAGCGACTACCCCCCGTGGCATTATTGTAAAAATGAAGCGAAATCTCAAGTAAAGCACTGCAGGGAAAGCGTAAGAATCCAAAAACAACAAATAGTTGTTAAAAAACAGACAAGCACGGACCATAGTTGACTATATTGTACAGTCATATTTGAAAAGTTGTGGAGAGCTTAAAAGTCCTCCGCGCGCGCGCGCGCACACACACACAATTGTAACTGTGCGAGGCGATGGATGGTAACTCGGCTTCCTGCGGTAACTATGTCACTGTATAGACATGTGTCCAACCATTATGCTGTGTGCCTGCAACTAATACAGTGGGACGTGTCAATTAATCTCAATAAAACTCACTAAAAACTACCCCAGTAAAAACTAAAAATGAAGCCCGCGTGGAACATTTTGATGGAAAAGTTTTCGCACTTCGGAAAATCGGTTTGTTTACGCGGAAGAAGCTACTGGAACCTAGACGCAAAAGTCTATGGCACAAGGATGTTCAGTGCGGTGTGGTTTATAGTGGCAGCAAAAACAGAAGAATTAAGTCCAACGATAGGGGAAAACCAATCCAAAGGAGCTGATTAGACACACTAGAGAGTATTCATATCAAGGACGCTAAGCAGTCGTTAAGCAGGATATAGATAGCCTTGATCGTAACGCTGAGGTAAAGAGAGGACAATATATTGAATTATTATCATTATGAGTCAGCAAGTGCACAATGTCGTGCATGCAAAATTCCATGCGTGCGCACGCACGCATAGATGTGAATTCTTAAGGGGTAGTGTAGGAAATTTATCAGATAGAAACAGTGGTTACTTTTGAGGTCAATTTTGGCTTTTTATTTGGAAAAAAAAACTCAACAAAGTTGAAGAGACAGCCTATGGAATGGGACAAAGTATTTGCAAACCATACATCTAAGAAGAGGTTACTATCCAAAATATATATATATATATATATATATATATATATATATATAAAGCAACCCCCTCCTGCAACTCAATACAAATAAATACATAATCCGATTTTAAAATGGGCAGAAGACTCACATCCGCAGCTTTCCAAAGAAGACTTGACCAGGGCCTGTGGGTCCATGGAAAGGTCCTCAACATCACTCATCATCAGGGAATTGCAAATCAAAACCACAGTGAGATGTCTCTTCATAGTTGCTAGGACACCTGTTATCAAAGATAAAAGCAAGTGTCCGTGAGAGTGTGGAATAAAGAAAACCCTCCTGCCCTCTTGGTGGGAATGCAGATTGGTGCAGCCACCAAGGAAAAGAGGGTCAAGCTTCCTCAAAAAGTTTGGAAAAGATGGGGCGCCTGGGTGGCTCAGTCAGTTAAGCATCCGAGCTCGACTCAGGTCATGATCTCGTGGCTTGTGAGTTCGAGCCCCCCGTCGGGCTCTGTGGTAACAGCTCAGAGCCCGGAGCCTGCTTCGGATTCTGCCTCTCCCTCTCTCTCTTCCCCTCCCCCGCTTGTGCTCTGTCTCTCTTTCAAAAATAAGTACACATTAAAACAAAATTTTTTTGTAATTAAGACCAGAACTACCATAAGATTCAGCAATCCCACTTCTGGGTATGTGTCTGAAGGAAAAGTCACTGTCTCCCAGACAGAACTGCACCCCAGTCCCCTGCATGTAGCATTACGTTCCCAAGATACAGAAACAACTCAAGTGTCCACCATTAACAGATGAATGGATAACGGAAATGTATTTGCATACAATGGAACACAATGTAGCCGTCCAAAAGGAAGGACATTCTGCCGTTTGCCACAAGGGCGGATGGACCTTGAGGGCATTGTGCTAAATGAGGCAAGGCAGAGAGAAAAAGAAAAACACTATATGATCTCACTTAGACATGGAATGTAAAAGAAAGGTCAAAAAAAAAACACCACAAACAACCCACGATAGACACAGAGAGTAGGGGGGTGGTTACCAGGGGCTGGGGGAAGGGGAAATGCAGACATACTGGTCAAAGGGCACAAACTTCCAGTTACAAGATGAGTCCGTTCTGGAGATGAAACGCACAGAATGGTGACCATAGCTCACGATCGTGTCTTGAATACTTCGGAGTTGCTGAGTGAGTAGATCTGCAATGCTCTCACCACACACACACACACACACACACACACACAAATATATCTGTAAACGGTGATCATTTTTATTTTCCTTTTTATGCGTCTAGAATTCTGATTTTTTTCTGCCTGAGGTGGTAAAAAGCATCCTCACAATTTGAAGGGGCCACACAGGTATGTCCTTTGGGGGAAAAATGATAAAATACAACTCAGAGAGGCAGTGAGTTCCCTGTTGTTGGAAAAAGTAGAGACCAAAGGTGATCACCAGGCCCTGGTCCTGCCCACCCAGCTACCCAGGAGAGCCTCCGTTCTCCCTTTCTGGAGCTACCGGGGTGGGGGGGGGGGGGCGGGGGGGTCGAGGGATCTCAGCAGGGAAGATGTTTCTTGGCTGAGTCACCGCAGGAGCCCATATGCTGTGCCAGCCTCACTCCTCTGGGGACTGGGGACCTTTCAGTTCCTGCCTGCATTCTCTTACCTGCTTCGCATGTTCGTGGAGAGACCCTCGGTCAACCTGAGATTACGGACTAGAAGTCCTCTTCTAAGGTACCTGTTTTGAGAGGTTGAGATAGGCTATAGAAGAAAACGCCTGTACCCCTAATTCCCCCCCAGGAGACCAAGGGCGAAGGCAGTACGGCCACTTCAGAGGGCGGTGTGTTGAGTAGATAGGTCACCCTGCCTCCCAACGCCTCGTCCTGGGTTGTTTCCTGGAGAAACTCAGGGGCACATGCACCAGGGGACACGGCCAAGAAGGTCGTTCCCACATAACGTGCATGAAGGCTCCAAACGCGAAACGGACCAGATGCCCAGCGACGGAGGAACGGATAAAGGGCAGCACGTCCACACAATGAGTTTCTACGCCCAAAGGGAAGAGGGGACGTCCGGCCACCTGCAACCACGCGGGGGGACCTCACAGGCGGCATGTCGCAGGGAAGAAGCCAGACCCAAGAAACTCACGGGGCCCGATTCCACGCGCATGAAACTCAAAGGCCAAGGAAGCTCCATTAAGCCATATGCTTAGGGACCCTTACACGGGAGTTCAAACTACGGAGGAAAGCAAGAAATGATCATCTCAAAAGCCAGAGCAGTCGTTCCTTGCAGGGGGGAAGAGGGGTCCTGGGGGAAATTTGGGGTGCTGGGTCCCGCGTGCTGCTAACACCGATGCTCACTTTGTAAATATCGGTTCAAGCGTGCGTATCCCAAGCAGCTATGTTTCACAGAACAAACCCCAAAACAAAACAAAACTTGTGAAAGACTTGAAGCATCCCGTGGAGCATGATGGTGCCTGCGACACCCCCAGAAAAGTGTTTCGCATGTGGGGCTTTCCCACTAATTGCCAGCTACCAGAAACAGCACTGCGGAGTCCTTGTAAGAAGCCCCATGAATGAGGAAGCTACTGTTCCTGTCCTCAAGGAGTTTAACATCGGGAGGGGCTGACAGTCAACAGGGGAGGCACCACAGTGTCCCGTGATGGCACTTATGCCGGGCAAGTTCAAAGGGCTGGGACACTAACTACCTTGAAGAAGAGGCAGCCAAACGAGAAAAAAAGAGCCAGTGGGCTGAATCCGAGGAGAGAGAAAACCGAGCATGTGGCAGGCAGGGAGAACAGAAGGTACAAAGTCTCAGGGACAGGGTGCGTGACAGAGCGGGCAGGTCATTTGATAAGGCTGGACCATGGACTATGGGCTGTAGTGAAGGAGTGACACGAGAGGCCCCCCAGAAGGCAGGGCCCAGAGCAGGAAGTGTTTGATGCTCAGGCAATGGGGAGCCAAGGCAGGATATAGAGCAGGGGTGCCAGATTGGCTTAGGAGCAAGAGGAAGCAGATCAAATGCTGCTAAGTGATTCAGATGAGAGACGACAGAGGCCTGGTTTAAGGCCATTCAAGTAGACGTGGAAGAAGGGAATATGGCAAAGGAAGAGAGTTGAGAATTCACAGGAAAGCGGGTTGAGAATTCACACATTTACAGACTCCGCGGGGGCAGGAGGAGCTCACCTGCCGGTCCGCGGACCACACTTTGAGTAGCGGCAAAGTTCTGCGTGATCTGGGGCGGGCCGTGTTGTTTCCTGAAGGTGTCTTGAGTATAACTAAACTGGATTTACACCCTGGTGCTTTTCTACCCGCTCGCGGCCTTGGCTGTCTCCTTGCCACGTTCATCCTGTTTTCCCACCTGTAAAGGGGCCCAAAGCTCAGATCTCGGTGGGGCTCTGCTGGTGGTTGAGCAAAGCCATCAGCACTTGACCGACGGGGCTCTGGTGTTTGATGGGTCCGCTCTTAATGTCCAATCCCCTGGCTGCTTCTCTGGGGCCCCAGGGGGCTCCACCAGGGTTGATGAACAGGGGACAGCAGATTCGTCACCACACTGACAACCAGGGAAAGAAAATATCACCACGTTGACCCCAAAGACAAAACATGAACTCGTGAGATTTTTGACAGTTGGGGCATTCTCTGGGAGTTCTGTTCCAGGAGTGCACATGTACCTCTATAAAGTCTGAGCCTCGGCTCTGAGCCTGGGGCCACACAGCCTTCCCCGAATCTTACCCAGGAACAACCTCTGGCGACATTTGGCTGTATTTTTCCCCCACGTCTTTGTGTGGCTAGTCTTTAAATTTTTTTTTTTTTACATTTATTTATTTTTGAAAGCGAGACAGGGCACGAGTGGGGTAGGGGTAGAGAGAGAGGGAGACACGGAATCCGAAGCAGGCTCCGGGCTCTGAGCTGTCAGCACAGAGCCCGACGCGGGGCTCGAACTCACGAACCGTGAGATCATGACCTGAGCCAAAGTCGGACGCTTAACCGACTGAGCCTCCCAGGTGCCCCCCCCGCTTTTTTTTTTACATTTATTTATTTTTGAGACAGTGTGTCGTCTTTTAAAAATTAATTCGGTTGCATATTGTGTATTCAGCCTCACTGAATATTATTGTTTGTTTGTTTTAGGTTATAGAAATACTTGTTTTTGTTTTTTTTTTTTAATTCAAAGAACACACTAAAATATACAGGTGAAAGAGAAAACTCCCTGTTCCCTGACCCTCCTTGCCCAGATGTCCTCACTGGCTACTCCCGTGTATTTTTCTTTCCATTTGCCAGACAGGTATTTGCACCTATTCTGTGCCAAGCCCTGTCCTTGGCTTTGGGATCAAAGATGTGTTAGGGAGATAAGAATCACAGGTCCCTTGCCCGTCGGAATGAGCCAAGGGGGGGGGGGAGGGGCCAGACAAGGCCACGACTTGACCTTAAACCCAGAGACATGGAGTCAGTGTAGCAAGGATGAAAATAAGACAAACGTGTTTTGCTGCATTATAAGTAAGAGGGAGCCCATCCATCCGTGGATCCAGAGTTCCTAGAGAAGGTGAAAGGGAAATAAAATGTTGACAGGGTTCCAGCTCATGAACTGGCTCCAGATTCAACCAGTGGTTGGTTCATCCCAGCCGAGAGCGTTGGGATCACACACGGCACCTTGGGAATGAGATCTCAGCCTACAACAGCAGTTCTGATTTTTCTTTTTTTCCTTTTCTTTCTTTCTTTTTTTTTCTTTTTTTTTTTTTTTTTTTTTTTTTTTGGCGCAGAAGGACTCTAGCCCCCACCGCCGCCATCCCAGGGGACATTTGGCTGTGTCTGGACACGTTTTCGGCTCTCACAAATGAGGGAAGAGGGTGTTACCGCTGGCATCTGGTGGGCGGAGGCCATGGGCACTGCTCAACATCCTACAATGCCCAAGACAGCCCCACACAGAGAATGATCTGGTCCAAAATGCTCAGAGCACCAGGACTGACAAACCCTGGCCTGAACAGGTAAGTTAGGAGGCGAGGCGGGGTGCTCAGATCCTAGATAGGCCACTTGGTCGCTCAGGCGTCTCGAGAAAACCTTCACCTCTTTAAACCTCAGTTTCCCACTCTGTATAATGGGAGGCAATACCAGTACCTACTTCCTGGGCTTGTAAGAAAGATGAACTATGTGAGGAAGCACTTAGTCCCTGGCACATAGTAGGCACTTGATGAACAGGAGTTAACACACACACACACACACACACACACACACACAAGTGAAAGTGATGGGCATGTGGATTACAGAGACAAAAGCGGAATCCTCAAATGCCCCGAGAAGAGTCTAGGCTTCTCTTCTGTTTGCACGTCTGGAGCCTTGAAGGTGTTTAAACATTCGCAGAATTTTACATTCGAGATAATTCACCCCAATTTGAAAAAGATCTTCTTCAACACACAGCACTGTTACTCTTAGGACACTGAAACGTGCAAGGGTTTTAACAACAAGACACGTTATTGCTTTTGCAGTGAAGGATAACATTTGCGGGGTGCCTGGGTGGCTCAGCTGGCTAAGCGTCCGACTCATGATCTGGGCTCAGGTCATGATCTCAAGGTTCGTGGGTTCGAGCCCCACATAGGGCTTTTCACTGACAGCATGGAGCCTGCTTGGGATTCTGTCTCCTCTCTTTCTCTCTCTCTGTCCCTCCTCCCGCTCGTGCTCTCCCTCTCTGGAAAAAAAAAATATAGAGAGAGAGAGAGAGAGAGAGGGAGAGAGAGAGAGAGAGAGAGATAATTTGGAAAATGTCCAATTATGGGAAAAATCTTTAAATGGCCAAACAAAAGAATGCATTCAAGCGAAATGCGAACCAAAGATAAACAAACCTCTAAAGATGATTTACTTATCTTTCAAAAAGTCTTTCGGCCACAGCTAAGGAAATCAATCCTTGAATAATTCAGTGACAACACGCACACATATTAACTCTAATGGCTGCTTGTAACTGATTTCCAAGAAAAATACGGAGCTATGCTTCTGTGGTTTTTCTCCACCGGGCACTGAACCCATGGCTCATTCATTCACGCGCTGATCGTGGCAAAACTGACCGCATTACCGTGTAAGAAAAAGATCCAGAGGGTTTTGCTGTGGGATACGTCCTCGGTAGCAAAAGAAGAAAGGTGTGCATCCATATTTCTCAAGCAAACTGCTTCGGGGGGGGTCTCAAATTGGATTTGTCCAACGTAAGCCATCGTCGGTGCACATGAACCACCAGGGACCTTACCCTTCAAGCCTTCTCCTTCTGGAGATCTCTCCGGAATCTTTGACCAGATGCCACTGCCAAAGAGGCCGGGGAAAATACCACGGTCCCCGGAGTCCTTGTCACCCGCAAATAGCTTGGGACCGGTTTTAGTTTAGAACAAGCAAAAGGTGAACAGATCTTTCCTGAAAGTCCGGGCATCTAACAGCAGATTTTTTACATTTTTTGATGTTTATTTATTATTTTAGAAGGAGAGAGAGACAGAGCATGAGTGGGAGAGGCAGAGAGAGAGGGAGACACAGAATCGGAAGCAGGCTCCAGGCTTCTGAGCTGTCAGCACAGAACCCCATGTGGGGCTCGAACTCACGAGCCGAGCTGTGAGACCATGACCTGAGCCGAAGTCGGACGCTCAACCGACTGAGCCACCCAGGTGCCCCTCGGCCCCAGATTTTAAGTAGAGGACAGTTTGGGGATGGGGAGGGGAGATGTCACAAAGAACATTAAGCACCAGAAGTTGGAACCCATTGGGGAAGTTCTGGGTGTCCTTGGGTATGTCACTTAACCTCTCTGAACCTCAGTATCTCCCTCTATCAAATGGGTCTATTGTCAGCCCTGGCAGGCTGTTGTGAAAGTATAGAGAGACAAAGGAAGCTGGAGAGTTCTGGAAAATGCCCAGTACCTGCTCTTGTAAGAGGTGATCTCTGTTACACCTTCTACCCACATGGCCCCCCGGGCAGGCCATTTAGGCTTCTCAGCCCCTTATCAGCCGGAATGCTGGGAACACCCAAAATAAGAGCTAGTTGGGGCTTGTCTCCACGAGCACAGCTTAACTGGCTTTTGAGGTTTGGGACAACTGGCTGATTCTCCGATTCTATCTTGATTCTGTCTCTGAAAGGGTTGGTGAGAGGCCGAGATTAGCTATCTGGAGCCCTCTCTCCCTCTCAGCATATGCACATACTAGAGATCGGAAAACAACCCAAATCAGATAGTCTCCTGTCCACACCCAGAAAATGTGCGTCCCGGGGAGAAATCGAGAGAAACCAAAGAGACCTGGAACATTTCTCAAGAGATGCCCAGTCCTGAGGGGCAGAGCCCCTGAGAGGCTGGGAGGAGGGGGGAGGGTTCCAGAATCCTAAGCAGGGTATTATTGCTTAGGGAAGGAAAGGTGTAGATGAACAAGGCTGGCCTTTACCGAAGACGTGCCTCTCGGGAGGGCGATCTTGTGGTCTCCTGGAAAATTCGACTCTCGGATGGCCCGTTCAACCCCACCGCCACCCCCCACCGCCCCACTAACAACAACCAAAATCACGGATGGCAACCCTGCATTTCCTTTGAGTGGTAATTCTGTGCAACACATTGTTCTTTCAATATATTTGATCACTTTATCCTCACTGAAACTGCTGCCCCGGGAGAGCGTTAATATCTTCAGCGTATGTATAGATGAGGAAAGTGGGTAATTGACTCCCGGAGATTATGGGGAGCCCTTGTAGGCAGGAAGGAGAAAGGGAAGCTAGAATGGATTTTCTGGGATGTGAATTTGACTTTGGGGTGCTGGATGGACGAAGGGGGAGGGGACAGGGGACCAGAGTCAGGTAGCTGGGGCCAGGGCAAGGACCCTCTGGGAAGAAGGTACCCAGTTTAATTTTTTTTAACGTTTATTTATTTATTTTTGAGACAGAGAGAGACAGAGCATGAGCAGGGGAGGGGCAGAGAGAGAGAGGGAGACACAGAATCTGAAACAGACTCCAGGCTCCGAGCTGTCAGCACGGAGCCCGACGCGGGGCTTGAACTCACGAACCGCGAGATCATGACCTGAGCCGAAGTCGGATGCTCAACCGACTGAGCCGCCCAGGCACCCCAAGAAGGTACCCATTTTAAAGAAGAAGAACCGGGTGGCCAACAGACACTTGAAAAGATGCTCAACGTCCCTCCTCCTCAGGGAAATACACATCAAAACCACACTGAGATACCACCTCACGCCAGAGTGGCTAAAATGAACAAATCAGGAGACTATAGGTGCTGGAGAAGATGTGAGAAACGGGAACCCTCTTGCACTGCTGGTGGGAATGCAAACTGGTGCAGCCGCCCCGGAAAACAGCGCGGAGGTTCCTCAAAAAATTAAAAATAGATCTACCCTGTGACCCAGGAATAGCACTGCTAGGAATTTACCCCAGGGATACAGGAGTGCTGATGCATCGGGGCACGTGTACCCCAACGTTTAGAGCAGCGCTCTCAACAGTAGCCAGATTACGGAAAGAGCCTAAATGTCCATCAACTGACGAATGGATAAAGAAGATGTGGTTTATCGATACAATGGAATACTACTTGGCATTGAGAAAGAATGAAATCTGGCCACTTGTAGCAACGTGGATGGAGCCGGAGGGTATTAGGCTGAGTGAAAGAAGTCAGGCAGAGAAAGACAGGTATCATATGTTTTCACTCATATGTGGATCCTGAGAAACTTAAGAGAAGACCATGGGGGAGGGGAAGGGGGGAAAAAAGAGAGGGAGGGAGGCAAACCGTAAGAGACTCTTGGATACTGAGAACAGAGGGTTGATGGGGGATGGGGGAGAGGGGAAAGTGGCTGATGGGCATGGAGGAGGGCACCTGTTGGGATGAGCACTGGGTGTTGTGTGGAAACCAGTTTGACAACAAATTATATTATATAAATAAATAAATAATGAACATTTAAAATAAAAAAAAAAAAAAGAGAAAGAACAGGAGATTCAAACTAAAAAGTCTAGGTGTTGCCTGAAGTCATAAAACCATCAGGGTGCGTCGAAGAGTCTTGACCTTGCAAGGCAATAATCTAACCCAACAATACAATTAAGTAGCTAATCTCGCTAATCTCTAGAGGCATCTTGGAGTCAGGGACTACATAAAAAAATCCAAGTATCCCCTCCAGATCTCCATGCCACAAATGGGATTAGCACATCAAAGGCTAGGTTCTTTGTACTGTAAGGAGTCCTGCCCTAAGGTGAGAGGTGGGCCAGATGGGAGATCCAGGAGTTCAGAAATGGCTAACTGGCTCATTTCTTGGGCTTCGCTCCTCACTAGCTGTGTGACCCAGGACAAGTTACCTAACCGCTCTGTGCCTTAGTTTTCCCCCTACAAAATGCAGATGGTTGGGTTCCATACCCTTGTGAAATTAAGGTAACTTTATTTAGGGAGCGGTTAACATGTGCCAGACCCCGTTCCAAGCTCTTTTCTTATTCCATCTCACAACCACCCCCGTATTAAGTGAGTTATTACATAAGGCAGTGGACTGTTACATGATGCTTAAAATGATGGCTTGATGGGTGCGGAATCTAGTTAGCCACATGGGAAACACACACTGAGTAAAACAAAGATCGTAAATTTCAAAATACTACGTACTCTGGGTCAAGCACCGTTCTCATTTCTGAATGCAAGGGCAGGAGGAAAAAGTGGAAAAGCGAGCCCCCGACTTTTGGTAAAATCGTTTGCCGGCCAATATGTCTTGGGCTGTCGCAGCGTGATTGTTTTTTTGCAAGAAATGAAATTGATGTGTAATATTTGGATATTCTCATCGCCCAGCGGGTGGATGAGGTCTGAGAAACAAAGATACATGCAGGCACACACCCACACACACGCACAGCTATCTGGTTCCATACCCACGTGTGCGTATAGGTGCATTTACTTCTCAAACCCGGTTCTGCTGCTCTTATCACGTTGCACTTTGAGAAAAAGTTGGCCAGGAGGCAAATCCTGTAGGAAAATGTGGCTGGAATGGCTTCAGCCCACAACTGTGTGCGTCACAGACCCTTTGAAGACCTCGGAAAGGCATGTTATTCTCTCGCCAGGAAGATGCCCGCTCTCAGAACCCAGAAAGTAGGTAGCCCCCCATTCATGGGAATTTAGACCCTCCCTCCCCCCAAAACCCAACCGGTGACCGTCCCCCCCCCCCCACTCCGCCGCCCCCCGCCGGGATTCTCAGGTGACAGACTCGTGCTTACATTTAGGAAATCATTTTTTTTTTCCCTCTGTAAATATCTATTGGGCATGAACCATGTGCCAGAGTGGGTCAGGGACACTTCAGAGTGTCACCTGGGTAGCATTCACATACTCTCTTTTGTCTGGCTTTCTCCCTTTCTAGTCAATTTCTGACCTTGCTTGTGAAAACAGCAACAGAGATCAAAGAATAACTAACCTCTAGGGGGAGACATTACTGATCAGAAAGACATTACTGACCCGTGGCAAGCCTCTGGGCCATGCGTAAGTAGGTATTACTATTATCTCTGTTTAAGGAAAAGAACACAAAAACCCGGAGAAGGTAAAGTGAACGACAGGTTTATCTGCAAGTGGAGGAGACAAAATTCTGAACCCGGAGGCTGGGTTTTTGACTGCAGAGATCACAAGGGAGCCTGTCGGCTAGTGGGTAAGACCAGAGTTTGAATTCAGACTCCAGCAGGTGCTGTGTGACCTTAGGGGAGTTACTTTCACTCCCTGAGCCTGTGTTTCCCTGGTAAAAAAACACGAATAATAATAGCGACGTTGGCTCATTAATAAAAACAACGGAAAAACCATAGGAAGAGTGGGAGTAACCACTAGCAGGAGATATGGTGCAATTGTCATCCCATTTAGAAAACAGTGACAGCAAGGACTGTGGCATAACTCGTGGCACAGTGCTCAAGATAGGATAGCGAAAATAAAAAATCTCCCTTCCGTGATTTTTTTTTCATCGGGAGGGGAAAATCTGGGCTGAATCTGTGACAATTCCTCCTCCAGGCCCCTTGGACCTAAATTTCCATTGTCGTGAAAGGTTTTTAATTAGTGAGGACGCCCTTTTTGTTGATCAAGGTGTCGTTTGGCGTCTCTGAAACAGGGCCGGTCTAACCACCGGACACAAAGTGAATACTTGTCCAGATTAAAACCAATGAAAGCTTTCGTGTGGGCAAAATGTAACTTTATGTCAGCTCGCCAAAGCTGAACTCAATGAACCACCGAAAATTGTATGTATTACGTAACACGGGTGCATTTTAACATGTGGGGCGAGGGTCGCCCCAAAAGTCAGACTGCTAGAAAGGACTCCGTGCAAAGTTATGATAATTGTTGGAACTAGTTGCTACGCATGGGGGGGGGGGGGAGTTCATTATATTCGCATACGTTCCAGATTTTCCAAATCAAATTAGAAAAGGCCCTTATCCCCTAAATTCCATTTCCCCCCAGTTCTTCCCCGTAAAAGACCTTTTGCTTAGTGGCGTTTGACGTATCTTGTATTTTGGTGTGTCCCTTCCTCCCATCATTAGACCTGAAGGTCGTTTGAGATGGCAGGAGACAACCAGAATGAATGAACGAATGTTTGTTTTCTCCTCTTTTAAAATTCTGGAAGGCACGAGGCAGTAGGTGAATAAACTAGTAAGTAAACTAGTCAACTGTGTCTCTTACCTCTGTTTTTCTAAGACTCTGAGGCTTTGTCCCCAGTCAGTCAGTAACAAAGCCATCCCACCCTTGTTTTCAAAGACAGCAGGTTGCATTCAAGGTCGAGGAAGGTCTCCCTCCGCAGCTGGGAGACCGGACCCCCTGGCGTCGCGTGGGCTCACAGAGACAGAGATCGTTAGCCCCAGTTAAGTCCTCCCCAGCTGGCCCACTGGGATGGGAGGGAAGTCTTCACAAACACTAAGGGAGAAAGTTCTCTTTGGACACCCTCCTCCTTCAGGAGGGTGAACTCCTGAAGGTCGTTTGGGTGAAATGTATCATAAACCTTAAAAAAAAAAAAAAAAAGACTTATCTCGCCTCCTGCCCTGCCACCTCTTGGAATTGATCCTGGAGGAATCCAGGAGATGGGATTGCCAAGATGAGGCTCACTGGGGTTTAAAGAGGGAAAACTCGTGAATTAATTGGGAAGTTAATACCTATTCATATGGATATAATGGGGGACACAAAAAACTGCGTGTTGCCCGACTTTGCAAGTGTTAAATGAAGGGGGAGGCGCGTCCCGTTGCCGGGTGGACTTGAAAAAATGTGTTTAGTAGTCTAAAGAAATCAATTCAATTGCAAAACAATAACAATTTTACTAAAAATAAACTATGCCAGGGCTTGTGCTAAGCACTTTTTGGTGCCTGTTTTCTTTTCGGTGCATTATTTTCCTTAATCTTTTTAAATATATTTTTTAAGTGTTTATTTATTCGGGGGGGGGGGGGGGGGAAGGGGCAGAGAGAGAGGGAGACACAGAATCCGAAGCAGGTTCCAGGCTCCGCACTGTCAGCACAGAGCCCAACGCGGGTTCGAACCCACAAACCTAGAGATCATGACCTGAGCTGAAGTCGGACGCTTAACCGACTGAGCCCCCCAGGCACCCCTAAATCTTCTTTAATTTTTAGATTAGAAAAGAAAAAAGAAAGATCCTGAATTACATTTCAATGACAACTAGCAGCGAAGTGACTGGGAGGGGGGTCAGAGAGCCTAGAGATTTTGATCTGAGCCCTTCCCCTGGCTGTCTTTTGTCTTGAGTTGTCACCTTAAATGTCATCTCCTGGAAGGCCTCCCATGAGATCGGCCCCTCCCTGTCACTCTCAGGTCACCCTGTTTATGTTCTGCGTAGCACTTACCACTGTCTGTGTTTATCAGGTGCATTTTTCACTTGGTAGTTTACTCTCCCTGCCCCCTCTGCCCTGCCAGCCGTGACCTTGGCCACCTTGTTCACGGCTACGAATCCTCAGCAACCGCATGTCATGTACGAGGTCATGAAGACAGTTTATGGACTATTGCAGAATAAATCAGTGGATGAATATGAGAATGGCTGAGAGTGTGCGTCTATGAGGGAATGAATGAATGAATGAATGGGCAAATAAGTGAATGAGTGAATGAATGAAATTTGACTTCAGTGTGAAAACCCTTTGTGCAGGACTTGGCAATGTTGGAATCTCCCAAATGTGGTCACCCTGCACCGTGACGGTCGGAACGTGAGGGATGCGTGGATGTCCCAAGAGTCTGGAGGCCCCTCCCCAGCCCCCTGCACCCTCTCAACTGACCGTGACGCAGGTCCAAGTAATGCCAACAGAAAGGGACCTCTGTCCCCTGGGATGGACCTCTCATGAGTGCTTTGCACACACCTCCTCCTTTTGCCTTCACGACCACTCCTGGGGACCAGTATGATCATCCCCGTTTTCCTGACGAGGAAACTGAGCCCCAGAGGGGTGAAGCGTTTCGTTCAAGTTCACAGAAAGAACAGGAAGCGGTCAGAAGTCTGCCCTCAGGCGTTAGGGCTGGATTCAGACCCCATCCTTCCCACCTCCCTATTATTGTGGGACTTCAAGTCGCCTGAGCCTCAGTTTCCCCGTCTGAAAAATGAAGGCAAAAGGCTCATCATGATAGTTAACCAACACAATACTCCATACCCGGCACGACATAATGTCTGAAGACACGGAGGTCTGGAGCCTCTTGCGGTGGATAAAAGGGAGGTACTGTCATTTCTGTCATTCCGTTTCATCTGGAGCCTGTCCGTGCGTGGCACCATCGTGTAGGGAGCCTTGGAATCAAGCAAATCCGAGTTCAAACCCCATTCGCCCTGACTGGCTGAGCGGCCAGGGGCTGCACACGACTTTCCAAGCCCCGTTTCCTCATCTGCAACTCCCCAGGGAAGGCACCCCGGACAAGAAGTGCTGAGACGTCCGTGGGAAGATTTCAAAGGTGCTCCGCATACAGTCGGCCCCCAGGCAAATCGAAGCCTCTCTCAGATCCCCGTCCCAGCCAAGGAGGCCCGAGAGCCTTGCCAGAATATGTTGGAAACCTGGCATAATTTCTAAAGATAATGAGTGTCGGAATAAAGTGATCGGTAACGGACGGAACTGCGTGTTCCCAGGATGGCCTTTCCAGTAGGAGGGACAGGGCACAGGTCAGAATGGCAGCCACTGTGTTCCTCATCTCTGAGTCCCTGGAGCTCAACACACCTGGTGTTAACACCTGAATTAGCCAGTCGTCCACCGACGGCATCTTTTCGGCGAGGCCTGAGAACTGAGCTCTGGGCTGGATGGCCTAGGATTCAAGGTTAGTGGGTCTAAGCACTTTGTGTCGTCTTACATGCAAATCCCAGAAGACAGAGAAGGTGACAGATCCCTATGCATTCTCGATAATGAAAATGACAAACAGGGACCAAATACTTGCTAGCGGCCAGATGCTGTTCTAGTGACTCTAGATGCGTTCAAGGAAAACACTGAGCTCAGAGAGGCTAGGTTACTGGCTCTAGGACACACAGCTAGGAAGCTACAAAACTATGTGTTGAATGCAGACTCTCTGACAGAATCTAGACATTCCAGGCCATTGTTTCTCAGACTTTTCATTGTTTTGTCCCCCCTCGGGAGCTTTTTCGGACTTTTTTTCCCCTAAAGGTGTCACTTTTTTCTCATGTCTAATGATGTTTTAATATCATGGCTGCTGTTCTAGGACACGATGCGTATCTGCTTATGTACGTATGCGCATCTGTGCTTTCTACATAAGCAGAGTAAGATGCTTGCCCCCCACCCCACCCCACCCCACCCCATCTCAAATCCTTCTTCGCCCCGATGAGAACACAGGCTCTAAACTGCCCCCCCCCGCCCCCGAGCCAGGAGCTCACTGCCTTTGCTCTCGTTCTGATGCTGGCTGGAGGGGCGGGGGTGGGGGGCATACTGTGGCTGCCACGTCCCCCCCTGCTCCAGATACAGATCATGGTTAGCTAAAGGTCCCATCTTGGGGGCACCTGGGTGGCTCAGTCGGTTAAGCATCCGACTTCAGATCAGGTCATGATCTCATGGTCCGCGGGTTCGGGCCCCGCGTCGAGCTCTGTGCTGACAGCTCAGAGCCTGAAACCTGCTTCGGATTCTGTGTTTCTTCCTGGAAACAGAACAGGTGTCCCAGTCAACACCTCACGCCCTCTCTCCTCCGCAGCAGCCGCGAGGAGAGGCCCAGAGCTCCCACCACACTTCCCACTTGCCTTTTCATGCACCTCGGAAGACTCAGGGGTCTGTCTGAAGAGGTCGTCAAGAGCCCTGCATTCTTACCCCATTTCTGCCCAGCCAGCACTCTCTCCTGACCCGCAGAAAAGGGACTGAACACAAGCCCCTGATGGGGGGGAGGGGTTAGGGGGCTGACATTGTAATGCCAGCCTCTGTGGCCTTCCCAGAGTCGACAGGATCTGCACCCCCCCCCCCCCGCCCCTGCTCTTGTGCACTTCCTCCCCACTCCCATTAACTGATGTCAGCGCAGAAAGGACGGATTGTTCTCGGCCCGCCTGGCGGCCGAGCGCACAATCCCAGCCCGGGAGAGAGAGGGTGTGGAATCGAGGAAGCACCCACCACCCTGGAGACGGAAAACTCATTAAACCTCCTGCCAGAGACGCCCCCATCTGCGGGCGCCAATCCTGACATTCAACAACAAAGCCGGGCCTGGCATTCCTGATGAGGGAGGGGACACTTGTCCTTGCCGAGCTCGTAAAATGAATGCCGCCACGGAAAGGAAATGGAACGGGGGTGTTTTTGAAGTCGAGAGGAAAGAGCACACGATAGTTACGGGGCTCCTTGGCTATAAATGCGTGCCTTCCTTTTTTTGCTGGAGCTCTCATGGCCCACCGCCAATGAATCATGGCGCTCCATTGGTGACACAAGAGTTTGGGGCTAAATAGAACGAATCTTCTAGAAGAAGCAACTGACTGACATGGGCAAGACAGACGCTTGGCCTTGGATCTCACGGGGCCACGGTCGCCAAGAGCTTCGAGAATCCCACTGGTCCTACGCGCCCGTTTCACGGGGTCAAATAGGGAGGTTCCAAGGATTCTTTCCTTGGGCTTCCCTGAAGCTGCCTCCCATAGCCCGACACTTGGTAGGTTCTGGTCTCTTATGTATGACCGGGAGGCGCCTTCTTCCCACCGCCTTCCGTCGCACTTCACATTGTCTGTGAAGATCAGCCCGGGAATTCTGCCCGATGGTGAGACGCAGGGTCGCGGGGGAGGGCGGTGGCTCTGAATCTGTGACTTTGGACAACGGACCTGGCTCTCCCGGTTCCCGTCTTCCCACGTAGGGCAGAGAAGTGCTATCCGTGCTTCACAAGGTCACGGGAAGGCCGAGAATGACGTTGCGTGACAGGTGCACCCAACGCCTGGCATATTCGTTCACTAAGGCTGCCGGAAAAAAAGAGCAACAGACTGGGCGACTGAAGCAACCGAAGCCTCTTTTTTTGCTTCTAGTGTCTGTTTATTTTTGAGAGACGGACTGAGAGCGTGAGCAGGGGAGGGGCAGAGAGAGGGGGAGACAGAGGATCCGAAGCAGGCTCTGGGCTGACAGCACAGAGCCCGACACGGGACTCGAACTCACGAACCGCGAGATCCTCCTGACCTGAGCCGAAGTCGGACGCTTGACCGACTGAGCCGCCCGGGGCGCCCCAAAACGCCACCTATGTTGCTGTGGCCTGCGAGCTGAGAGTGGTCCTTTCGTGGTTTCCAGGGGTTGGAAGAAGTCCAAAGAAGAGTCATATTTCACGACATGTAAAAAATTATATGTCATTTAAGTTTTACTGTCTATAAATCAAATTGTGTTGGGGCAGAGTCACCCCCATTCATTGACATAGCGTCTATGCCTGCTTTCGCCACAGCATCAGCGAGCAGTTGTATGGAATCTTTATTACCCGTCTGGACATGTGCAGAAAACGTCTGCAGACCCTTGATTTAGAGAATCGCCAAAGGCGCTCATTTAAAATGCAGATCTTGGGACGCCTGGGTGGCTCGGTCAGCTAAGCGTCTGACTCCGTCGAGGCTCAGGCCATGATCTCACAGTTCCCCGAGTTCAAGCCCTGGCAGCGTGGAGCCTGCTTGGGATTCTCTGTCTCCCTCTTTCTCTGCCCCTTCCCTCATGCTGTCTCCATCTCTGTCTCTCTCTCTCTCTCTCTCTCTCTCAAAATAAAGAAATAAACTTAAATAAAATAAAAGAAAAGAAAATAAAAGAAAATAAAATAAACAACTCATGGGGATAAATTAAATGAAAACAAAAACCTCACCGGGAGAGGTGCCTGGGTGGCTCAGTTGGCTGAGTGTCTGACTCTTGATTTCAGCTCAGGTCGTGAACTTGTGGTTCGTGGCTTCGAGCCCCATGTGGGGCTCTGTGCTGATGGTGTGGAGCCTGCTTGGGATTCTCTCTCTCCCTCCCTCTCTCTCTGCCCCATGCTCGCTCTCTCTCTCTCTCTCTCTCTGTCTTTCTCAAAATAAATAAATAAACTTCAATTTAAAAACCAAAAGAAAACGAAAGACGAGGAAAAAGAAGACACTCTTGGGGAAGGTGGAAGCCATTCAGCAACTTGAATGAATGAAGGAGTCTGGTAATCTCACCCTTGGAACATGGAGTCAGGTTTAGATGTACCTCGAGGGTCACGGGTGCGGCAGCCCGGGGCCTCACCTTCACCTTGGAGATATCTTCCAAGCCCAAATAACGAAGCTATTAAGAAGTGTATTTCAATATACTTGGCTTCCTTTGAAATCCTACGTAGTTCACCGTATTCGCTTAAAAGCGTTCATCTGAAGAATCCATCCCCCAATCTAACAGATGTGTTTGCGGCTTTAGAAAGATCAAGAATTTCCAGGGAGGTGACATTCCTTCCCTCAAGCAGGAACTGAAGAGACATTGAGCTCCATCAGTGTATATGAACTTAATTTCATTCCTTTTGTGGCTATAATAATCCCGTCTAGGGGCGCCGGGGGGTTCAGTCCGTTAAGCATCTGATTCTTGATCTCAGCTCTGGAATTTGATCTCAGGGTCCTGAGTTCAAGCCCCACATTGGGCTCCACGTTGGGCATGAAGCCTACTGTAAATAATAACCGTCATCGTAATAACAATAAGAACAATAATTTCATCTATTTGACTGCAGCCTGATTCATTCTCTCCACTCTGGGCTGGGCCAACATTTGATTTCTCATTTTCCTTTAAGAGGTCTGTATCCCTCCAGGATGCATTGATGGGATAGGCTGCTGCCCAGCTTTCCTTGAGAATCCGCTGACCGCCTTACAATTCATCCCTTCAACACGCCTCTACTCATCACTTGGTTACCCCAGTTTGTCACTTGTGCCCCAACCCTACTGACTTCTTGAGGGAAACCTTCCCACATCCTCCTGAAATGTCCATGTTCTTCTTGGATTTCTCATGGACGCATTTGTCCCCAGTGGGACCGTGAATCGGTCTGTTGTGCCTCGACCTGGAACCTCATTCTCGTCTTTCAGAGAAGCTCTTGGCCTATGTGAGTTTACATCCGTGTTTTTTTGCGCAATGACTGTCTTCTTCCGTAGGCTGTAAATTCCACGAGGGCAGAGCTCTATCTCCCCTGGGCGTCTCCGTATTCCTGACGCTTAGCATGACGCCTGGCACAGGGAAGGGAATCGGTAGATAGCTGTCAGAGGGCTGGAAGGATGCGTATCAGTCAACGATACCGGAAATACAGAGACAGAAGGGCTCAGTTTAGGCAGGGGGGGAGCAGGATATTGGATTCCGGTTGAACATACTGCCGTTAAGATATGATTGAAATATCTAAGTAAAGACGACCATAGGTCCATGAGCCTGGAGCTCAGTTCAGAAGAAAGATCTGTCCCGAGAGGGACCAGCTTTGAAATGGCGAATGTGCTGATGACTAGAGAGCCCTGGGAATAAGGAGAACATGTTTACCGAAAGGCAGAGGGGGTCCGAGGATGGAAACTGAGGGCTGCATCATGCAACGGACAGGCAAGGAGAAAGACCTGCCCGTGTACTGAGTAGGAAGACGGCCAGAGATGTAGCGGAGAAGCAGGGGCCTTGGGATCAAGGGAATTGAGAGGCTTCAAGGAGGCACGGGGCCAAGAGAATCAAAGGAGTGAAGGCCATGGCCTTGAGCAGTTTGGGCCCAGTGTTGGACGTGATGGCAGAAGATTTGGTGGCATGAGACATAGTTTGAGCCCTCCCCAGTCTCCTTCCTGGAATGCACTTGGTTTGACTTCATTTTGGAGCAGTGACTTTTATTTTTTTTATTTAAAAAAAAAATTTTTTTTTTCAACGTTTATTTATTTTTGGGACAGAGAGAGACAGAGCATGAACGGGGGAGGGGCAGAGAGAGAGGGAGACACAGAATCGGAAACACGCTCCAGGCTCTGAGCCATCAGCCCAGAGCCCGACGCGGGGCTCGAACTCGCGGACCGCGAGATCGTGACCTGAGCTGAAGTCGGACGCTTAACCGACTGCGCCACCCAAGCGCCCCAGAGTAGTGACTTTTAAACTCTTGGGCAGAAGGGCATAGCTATCCACTTACTCTCAGAGTTTGATGAAAACCAGGGGTCATCTTTCTAGAAAAATGTACATCGACATATCGTCAGCAAAGTCTGCATCAGGGCATCAGGGACCCGCTGAACATAGAGCCCAGGGAAGAAAACTAATACACCTTAGGGCTAGGGGCTCAGGTCTTTTTTCTTGTTCTTTTCTTTTTTTAACTTTTTAAATGTCTGTTTAGTTTTCATAGCGAGAGAGCGCGCACACACATGAGTGGGGGAGGGGCAGAGAGAGAGGGAGAGAGAGGATCCTAAGCAGGCTCTGAGCTGTCAGCCCAGAGCCCGACACGGGACTCGAACCCACGAACCGAGAGATCATGACCTGAGCCGAAGCCGGACGCTCGACCGGCTGAGCCACCCAGGCGCCCCTGACTTGGAGAACTTTCAAGAAAATTCTGAAGCCAACGCCGATCCCCCAACCCCGGATCCAACCAGCCTGGGGGGTGGATCCTTTCAAAGCTCACCAAGGTGAGTGTAGCGCACAAGTGGGGTAAGAGTGTCTGTTGGGAACGGAAGGTTGGCGTGGCCAGGAGGGCTTGGTTTTGTCATCAAGCCAATGTTTTCATTCACGTTCCTCACTCTCATACCCCCCTGTGCTTGCTGAGTCGGCCTTGCTTTCACCGCCTGCCGAGGCCTCTGGTCCTGACGCGCAGCCTTGACCCTTCTGGGTCTCCATTTCCTTATCTCTAACCACGGGCTCCTGGTTCTACTTGGTGTCATTGGACACCAGTTTGCTTTTCTCCGGAGCCTGTTCCGTTTGAACTAGGCTACCGCAGCCTATAAAACTTTAATGCACGGATTTCCCATTGTTCGGGCGTCAGTGGGGCACAGGCCTTCCTGTATCGTCGTGGTATGCTGACCAGGAAAGAAACTGGCTGGGAGGTCTGGGGTAGTGGCTGCCTTGTTTCTGGAAAGGCGTGTGATTACGTCCACTTTCGCCGATGGGACCTCAGACCCCATCAATAATAATAATAATATAATAACAATAATGATAGCAGGTGCACATCAGACGTACGGTGGGCCAGCCCCGGGCTCTATGCTGGATCTATATTATCCTCCAACAGCCCTATAAAGCAAGGGTCATTATCAGCCCTGTTTTAAGAGGAGGGAAGTGTGGGTTTCCAGAAGCGTAAGCTTTTTTTTTTTTCTTTTTTCAGGGTCAGAAGAAAATTGGAAGCATGGGTGTGTGGGTGGAGGGCAGTGAGGAGAGATCGTAGGTATCTGGCTCCAAACTTCACTCTCTTTATCTAAGAAATTATAGACCTGATTTCAGTTTTTAAGAAAATTCTCCCTTCATTGTCTAATTTTTTTTTAAACACACACAGGCCGCGGCTTCTTTGATGTTTCCGGCCCTGGGAGCGTGTTCACAGAGTCGACCGTCTAGGGCTTGAGTGTGCCTCCTGGATGGGGTTTTTATGGAAACACAAAGGTTATTGACCTCAAACACAAATTGGCTTGGCCCTCCAGAGTTTGTCCGGCTGCCTCGCTCTCCTGGAGTTTTGTTCAGCCCCCTCTCCTTAGCTACCGGCCTTGTTCAACCCGGACAAAACAAACAGGGGCTGTCGGGGGCTGGGGGGTGGAGAACAGCCTCTTCAACCTCACAATGAGAAGTCGGAGTGGAGACAATTACTCCAATAATTCAGACGTGGATGTTAAAACACTCACAACACAACCCCAACGTTTACCTAAATTATCTGGGTAATTGCCTGCATTTTCAGCTTGAATTTGGGTTCTGTAAATCCTGGGGCTTCGCGTCATAAATAAGGAGACCCTCACGTGGGCCAAAGCCGAGAGGGAGGCAGGGTATCCTTAGAGACAGGGCACAGAAGGGGAAGCCCCAAGCTTTGTGACCAGGTCCTGCCTTGGGTGCAGACTCTTGGGCGAATCTCTTATATTCTCCGTGCTCCAGTACAGTCCTTTGCCCCTTGGGGTGAAAGCTATTATCTGGCATAGGGAGGGAAGGATAGAAGGAAAGAGGGTAGAAAGAAAGAGAGAAAGAGGGAGGGAGGAAGGAAGAAGAGGAGGGAGGGAGGAAGGGGGAAGGGAAAGAGAGAGAGGAAGGAAGGAAGGAAGGAAGGAAAAAAGGAAGAAAAAAATTTTTAAGAAGAGAATTGTCAGTGCACCTGGATGGCTCAGTCAGTTAAGTGTTGGACTCTTGGTTTCAGCTCAGGTCATGATCTCACAGTTCCTGAGTTCAAGCCCCATGTCTAGCCCTGTGGAGCCTGCTTGGGATTCCCTCTCTCTCTCTCTCTGCCCCTCTCCCCTGCTTGAGCTCTTTCTCTGTCTCTCAGAATGAATAAATAAGCATTACAAAAATTCTTTTATTTTTTTTATTTTTTTTAATTTTTAAATTTTTTTTTTCAACGTTTATTTATTTTTGGGACAGAGAGAGACAGAGCATGAACGGGGGAGGGGCAGAGAGAGAGGGAGACACAGAATCGGAAACAGGCTCCAGGCTCTGAGCCATCAGCCCAGAGCCCGACGCAGGGCTCGAACTCGCGGATCCCGAGATCGTGACCTGGCTGAAGTCGGACGCTTAACCGACTGCGCCACCCAGGCGCCCCTGCACTGTTTTTATTTCACTAAGAGCAGGGTCTAGGGCGCCTGGGCGGCTCAGTCTGTGTTAAGCGTCCGACTTCCGCTCGAGACGTGATCTCGCGGTTTGTGGGTTTCAGCCCCGCATCGGGCTCTGTGCTGATGGCTCAGAGCCTGGAGTCCGCTTCGGATTCTGCGCCTCCCTCGCTCTCTGCCCCTCCCCTGCTCGTGCTCTGTCTCTCTCTCTCTCTCTCTTTCTCTCTTAAAAATAAATATTAAAAAAAAAAAAAAAAAAAGAGTGGGGTCTACAACAAAGCCGCTTTCACCTCGAGTCTGCAGCCATTCCATTCACTCCCTGTCTTCCGACTCCTGCAATGTTCTTTTTTTCCTTTCCTTTAAAATTTTTTTTTATATATTTGATTGATTGATTTTAGTTTAAATCCAGGTCAGTTAACATACAGTGCAATAATGATTTCAGGAATACAATTCAGTGATTTATCAATTCCATACAATGCCCGGAGCTCATCCCAAGGGCCCCACCTAATGCCCATCACCCGGTTAGCCCATCCCCCCTCCCATGGAGGTACTTTCAACGGAAACTTGCCTCTTCTCCAAAATCATGGGCTCCTGCCCTCCGAAGTGACCTCTGGCGAGCAAACGGCCATTTTCTTGAGGCCCTACTAAGTGCTGGGTGTCTTCATGTGCTGGAGCCTGTTTGCATTTCAGAGCAACTTTTCAATGATTCTTATGAGCTTCACTTAACCCGTTTGGAGTCCCGCCTTCAAGAAACGGGGCCGCTGGTCTGCCCTTCTGGTTCCTCCTTCATGTAAAACAGAAACCGAGCTCCAGCCTTTCTCGGGATCTGTGGCAAGCTGGGGGCAGTAACCATGCCTTCCTTTAGACGTGGGGTGGGGAAGATGTGTTCCGCAAAAATGTGTTTAAAACATTAAATATTTCGGATTCTGCTGATCATATTACTTGCTCTGGCACTGTAGAGAGAAAGCAGCCATGGTTACTATGTACGTGAATGGGTACGTGGGTATGTATGTGATTGGATTCCAATAAAACTTTATTTATGAACACTAAAATTGGAACAGCAAGTCATTTTCACAGGTCATATACATCCTTTGATTTTTTTTTTTTCCTAACCATTTAAAAATGTAATGACCTTTCCAGGCTCACGGGCCCTGTGAAAACAGGTGGCAGGCTGCATTGGACGCCCGCAGGCCCTAGTTCGTGGGCATTTGTTGACATCTGCTTTAGGCCATCGAAGCCTTGAAGGACATCAGAGAGGGGCTGGAGTGACAGGTGGAAAGGGTCCCAGTTGCCCTAAAAGTGTCCAGCAGATGAAACTCCGCTAAAACAAACTTCCAGGCCAGCCCTAATCAGTAGCACATAACCGTCCCAGAAGCCTTGATTAATCGCCTCTTGTTTGCAAGGTCTCCTCCTGCTGAGAAGCTCAGTGAATGAGACCCTTGTGGTCGCTTTCCTTCTCTCAGGGGAGGCAAATGTGAAAAACCGTTCTCTACGTACAACTGTTTTCTGCTCAATGGAGGAGACATTAGGGGCCCTGGGAACCCCTAAGAGGGGAACCTACTCTGGTCTGGAAGGTCAGGAAGGGCTTTATGGAAGAAGTGGCATGGATATAGGCATGGCAATGAAACCGAGGAGAAAGACAGCAAAGGCATTCGGGCCCAGCCAGTGGTTTTCAGTCAGCGGTGATGTCCCCCCTACCGGCCCCCCTCCGCGGGATACTTAGCGATATCTGGAGACATTTTTGATTGGGACCACTGGAGGATATGCTATTAGCATCTAGTGGGGGGGAGGCCAGGGAGGCTGCCCACCACCCTACAACGCCCAGGACAGCTGCCCGCCACAGAGAATTATCGTGTTCAAAATGTCAGTAGTGAACCAGATAACTCCCTATTAAGGAACAACACGTTCAAAGACCTTGAGTTGGGTAGAAGGCATCGGGTGACTTGGCCAAAATAACTTTATTTTGTTTTGTTTTATTTATTTTTTTTTATTTAAAAAAATTTTTTTTCAACGTTTATTTATTTTTGAGACAGAGACAGAGCATGAATGGGGGAGAGGCAGAGAGAGAGAGGGAGACACAGAATCGGAAGCAGGCTCCAGGCTCTGAGCCATCAGCCCAGAGCCCGACGCGGGGCTCGAACTCACAGACCATGAGATCGTGACCTGAGCTGAAGCGGAGGCTTAACCGACTGAGCCACCCAGGCGCCCCTATTTTATTTTATTTTATTTTTGAGAGAGAGAGAGAGAAGCAGAGGGAGAGAGAGAGAGAAAGAGAGAGAATCCTGAGCCGGTTCCATGCTCCGTGTGGAGCCCAACGCGGGACCGGATCCCACGACCCTGAGATCATGACCTGAGCTGAAATCAAGAGTCAGACGCTCAACTGACGGAGCCACCCAGGCGCCCCTCGCTTGACTTTAAAGAGCAGGGCGAAGGAAGTTGGAGAAATGGGCAGGGTGAGACCAGACCTGCCTCTTGATGCTGTGGGCCAGGCCTGGGAGTCTCTGAAGCTGAAGGTGATGAGGGTCGTGACATGAGTGTGGGCAGGATGGCAGCAGGAGCTGGGACTGGCATCGTCAATGGCGACTGCTCTCAGCCCCTGTGTGACTGGCAGGAGGGTCCAGAAAGAGGGTGGGGGGCCTGAAGACCAACCTCCTCTCCTTCTTCTTGGACTCTTTGAAGCCCATACCCAGGATCCCCACTCACTAAATACTGGTTGGATTGCATTGCTGGAGATAGCGTCGTAGGGGTAAGGAAGCAGTGTTCCAGAACGATCCGGAGAAGAGGAAAGCTACCGTAAGCAAACTCTGCTCTCATGGAAGGGTAGTCACGTAATTCCAAACAGGGAAGACGGTGTTGATGGAGCTGGCACTTTGCAAATAAAAGCGTTCTTTGTCCTCCGCTCTGTATAGCACAACTGCCTGTGAGTACCGTCATTCCAGGTTTACTTTCGGCAGAATCGAGACCCGGGGAAGTTAAGTCACCTGGCCCAGAGACACCCAGCCAGCCGATGACAGACTCAGAATGCTAGTTCCATATCTCTGCCTCCAACTTCCAGGTCTTACCTCTAACATTTTACTCCCTCTGTAGCTTACTTTCAAGGGACGGCCATGAAGCTTGCTTTCCTGGAATACAAGTCTCATGAGAACAGAGACGGTGTCTTGGCCACCCTTATTTGCTGGATGGACAGACGGACGGATGGATGGATGGATGGTTGACAGCCTCCCAGAAATCTTGGAAAGGGCATGCACTTCTCCATGAGACCAGCAGATGGCGGCAAAGGAACGGCCAAGCAAAGGCGCGGGAGGAAGTTGGGGGAAGCAGCTTTTACGGATAGATCCTCCCTTCCCGGAGCTCTGCAAAACAGGTAGCTTGTGTTTTTTTTTTGTTTGTTTTTTTCTTTTCTTCCCCTGGGAGGAACCTCGCATTACTGTTGATTGGAAGTGGAGGTTGTCGGAGGATCTGCTGATTGGGGGGGGGGGGGGGGGGCGGTGGAGCTGAGGTGCTGTGGGGGTGGGGGAGAGAGGTAGGGAGCTCAGCTTAAATCTTACATCGTCGTGTTTGAAATCAACCTTGCCTTGACGCCAGGAAGAAATCCATCCCCAAGTGGCCAAGGACGACCAAAGAAGATTTATTTAGGCAGGACGTGGGGTGATGAGGGGCTTCCCCTGGGACCCTATTTTATCAGAGGGGAGGAAAGAGGGACCCTACCCTCTCCCCTTGAATAGTCTGCAATGCGTAGGATGTTCCTTTGAGTGCTTGCGAATTTTCCAGTGCTGTCGGGGTGTCTGCCTGAATAACAAGTGAAAGAACTCAAAGAGGGAAGCATAATAGAGATGCGGAGGGCTTTTTAAAACGTATCCAAAGTAGCGGGATCCCTGAGCATGTTTAGACTTGACCCAGACACAGGAGTTGGGTAGGTGTCTCCCTTGTGCTGAGCTCCGCTGGGCAGTAAAGGTAAAAAGAATTATCAGCCCTAAACTAGGTCCCAGCCTTCGCCTTGTTAATTTCTGCCCTGAGAAAAAGGTTCAGGTGGCCCTCAGACCCCAAAGGATCCCCCTCCAACACATACACATCTATAGTACAAAATCCAAGCCCCGGAGTCGACCAGATGTGACTTTAATGAAAAAAACTAAGTAAATCCTCCTGAAGATTCTAACAAAGGTTAAACCTGCCGGTATATCACCGTATCACCGTGGTGTATGCGGAGGGGGCCAGTGAAGGGGTGTAGAGGCCAGGGAGCCCCCGGCCTGGACCCCAGGAGTCTCTCAGCAAAGGGGACCCCCCCTACAGCTCCCCTCACCCCAGATCTTGAGGTGGGAGGAATGTAATAAAAACTAATTGTTTTATGAAAAGTGGTTTCCTTTTATTGCCTGTGCTAGTCGAGTGAGGGTAAGCCTAGCAACAGGAAATTAACACAGAATTCATTAGGGGTGATAATGATTGTTCATAATCATTTGGCTGATGAGTTAATATCATTAACTAGTCAACTAATTAGACAATGCCTGGGGCCCTGGGGGTCTGGAGGCTTAGCTTCAAAATAAGCAAGGAAAGAGTGTCCTTCTAGAAGGTTAGAAAGATGGAATTAGTCCCTTAAGCTAAGGTTGACCTGGCCAAGACAAGAGTCCCCAGGGACCACCCGAAAACTTCCTCTCATTTCTTTTTGTCCCCAGGGCAGCGAGGGGTCCTTCATTTGGTTGGGCTCACGCGTCTCCAAGACTCTGGGCAAAATCGCAGGGCTCCTGTGCCCCCCAAATCCCAATATGTGCGCAGGAACAAACTTCTGTGATTTCTGCGGCTTCCCTGAAGTCGTGAGCTCTGGCTTCCTTGAAGAGCGCCCACCCTAGAGAATAAATACCCAATTAGCTAACCGGTGCTGGCCTTGGGGAGAGTGGGCGCCACGGGGTAGGCCGGGTGGTGACCCGGGATGATGGGTCCACTGTTCGGCTGGCTCCCCTAACAGGCTCACACCTCGGTTCCAAGCCTGTGTTGGAAGGATTGGGGGACCGGGCGACGGGGTGGGGGGTGGGGGGTGCGACGAAGTCACGCCCACAAACAGCCGGCCCTCTCCCGGAGCTACAGCCGCCGAAGTGAAAGATGCCGACACTCGGGCGGGGGGCGAACCGCACCGCCAAAGTGGCGGAAAGGAAGTCAGGCGAGCGAGTGTCAGTTCCGTGCTTGGGTATCCAGGACGCTTTGGGGACCTTGAGGGGGCAGGGGCGCACCGTGCCGGCAGGAAGAGCGCCTAGGCGAGAGTTGGCTGGCGCGGGCCTGGGGGAGCAATCTCCCCCCCCCCCCCAAGTGCAATTCCCCAACCCGAAACCAGAGCCGGGGTCATTAGCGGGAAACCGAAGTGGCCCGGGAGATCGCATTTCAAAAGCTCAAAGAGACCGGCTGACTGGGGACTTTGGACTGGGGCTGGGGTGGGGTGGAGACCCGGACAGCTCGGGATGGTCCCAATGTCCCCTCACTAAGCCCCCACGCGCCTCCCATTCCAGGGACGGGGCCGAAGCTGCTCGATCCAAGACGCAAAGGCAGCCTGACTTCATCTCAGCTGCGCGGCAGGAAGCGCTTTGCGGCTTGGGGCAGAGAAGAGGGGTGGCCAGTCCCTACTCCGGCAATGTGTCGTTTCACCCCTGCCCGGCCTGCAGCCCACCCGGCCTTGGCTCTCCAGGTGCGTGGGGCCTGCGGAGCCCAAGCTGCAGGAAGCTGGGCCGCGCCGCGCCATAATCAGGTACCCCTTTTGCTATGCAGGGCTGTGCACGAAACACCCCTTCTCCCGCTTCACCGCAGAATCTTTCTCCCCACGAGCTGAGCTCCCAGCTGAGGCCAGAGAGTTGAGCGGAAGAGGGCAGGGACGACTGAGCTCGCTTAGGTTCCGGGAGGCTGGGCAAGGTGGAAGGAAACAAATGGTGCTGGTGCCCGCGGTCCCCACCTGCACGCAGTCCCCGGCCTTGGCGCCTGGGCGGATGGAGCGCAGCGAATGTAGGAAAAGAGGAAGGATCCGAGGCCTGGAGTGGAGACGCCCAAGACACCCCAAGCCCGAGTGTCCCTCTCCCACCCCGCGGGGGAGGCGACACTCTGGAGTCAGCGGGGTCACCCTGCCTGGCCTGGCACAGGCCGGCCCCGCTGTCATTCCTCTGGCTCTCAACTCAGATCAGAATGAGAACACGGTATCTGCCCCTGGGCCCCGCCACAGGCATTTTTGAATGGGGTTTTGCACCCCGTGCACCCCTCGCTTCATCGAGCCTTTGGTCTTCGCCCGGATGGCTCCTTTGCGGAGGGAGGGCGGGGGAATGGAACACCTAAAAGAAGCTGCACTTTTCCCACTGCTAGACCGAAGCCCAGAGAAATGAAAATGTTCTCTCCTCCAAAGGGCGCGTGAGACACAGGAAAACCCGGAACACGCCCATAGATTTCTCTGCAGCCGGGGACACGTGCACCATAGGTACATACATACGTCTCCACCTGAATTAGGAAGAGGGATTGAAGTGGGTTCTGGCGTCCCCTTGGACTGGAATTCCGGCTCCAGTGTCCCAGGTGATCTCGGTTAAGTGACTTAACTGCCGTGTGCCTCAGTTTCCTCCTCTGTCAAACAGGGACAAAAATCATACCCACCTCATAGGGGTTAATGGTGAGCTCACTTGGGTGGGGGTGCTTAACGGAGCGCCTGGCACGCGCACGTGCCCCTTGCATGCCAGCTCCTTTTATTATCGTTCCGTGTACTTTGAACGCCGACATCTGCAACATATACATCTTGATTATACGCATCTTGATTGTAAAACAACCAAATGCATCTGCATCCGGAACTGTCTTGCGCGTGCACCTCGAAGTCTAAATTGGAAGAGACGTCTGCAGACCGGGCACGAGCAAGTACACGCACACGCGCGCCTCAGAACTCACACACCCAAAGAGCCACCCGCAGGTCCGCACATCCGAGGCCACGTACAGAAGAGCCCACGTCCCGGCCTGGCACCCACACCCAGCAGCCTCTCTCTTGGCCGGTTGCCGTGAGGTCGAATTTGGAAACCAGCGAGGCAGAAAGCGCGCGGACGCGAAGCGTGTCAAACCTCTTGCAGCGCCCGAAGGCGGCTGCCCGTGTGCTGGTTTAGGGGAAAGGTCACAACAAGGGTTTTCCTTCTCGGATGGAATTTTTTGGAGGGCCTAAGGGCCGAGAACTTTCCCCACAAGGAAGGAGTGGGTTTCCAGGACAGCGCAGATCCAGAGGGGGGCCCTGCACGCGCGCGCGCACGCTCACTCACTCACTCATACACGCACGCCCGCGTGCACACGCCCCGCTCCTTCGGGCTGGCGGGACCCGGGAGGAGGGAGCGGGAGGAGGGAGCGCACAGGTCGTGACCCCTGCCTCTGCCGGAGCGCGCCCTTCGGCCCCTGCAATTAGCGCCGGGAGGTCAGCAGGAACCCGGACGCCTTTACCCGCGGCTCAAAGCACAGCAAAAGGCGACCCCACCCCGCCCCTCCGCCGGTCTCAGACGCCAGGGCGCAGCCAGGCTTGGAGCCGACCTCCCCAAGCGGCGGGGGCCGCAGGGCTCCGGCCGGCACCCGCATTTGTCACCTTAAATTTACAAATCACGAAGTCGCTCGGCCCTGCCGGCTGCCGCAGCTCTGACCCCCGCCGAGACGGACTGCTGCTCCCTGGAGCCGCGCGGCCTTTGTCCCTGTAGACGCGGCCAGTGTAAAGACCGAAACATTCCAGAGTTCTAAGAAAGAGAGAGAGAGCGCGCGCATCCAGGCAAAGGGAGGTGGCATCCAGGCTACATTTTAAATTATGTTATCTGGGGGAGGAGGGAATCCTTCCTCTCTCCATCTGCCCACTAAGAACTCAGGTTATCCCCCGCCCGGCTGGGTCGGGGAAAACTGCTGGAGATGTCCACGCCAAGCAGGAGGGCGCTTGGCCAGAAAACGATGAGCAGGGTCCCCTCACTGGATTTCCTGACTGTCTTTGGAAACCCAGAGACGGGAAGGACTGTTTTTCTCATCTGAGGCCCAAAGAGGAGTGAAAGTGATACCCAGGAAAGCGACCACTCACTGCTTCTTCCGACGCTGGGACGTGGGGAGGTGGGGGGGGGGGGGTGGTCAGAGAAGGAGGGGAGCACAGGCTGGGGTGGCGAGGCTGCGAAGGGGCAAAGGTGAAACGCCCGAGTTCCGGAACCCGGGAGGCGCTGGGGTGCCCAGCAAGCGGCGGCGACCGGGGCGCATTCGTGGGCCAGACAGATAGGTGGCACTCGAAGCCCGGAAAAAAAAAAAAAAGCCGAAGGCGCCGGCCCCGAGTGGCCTCCGCGGCGGCCGCCGCCACCATAAAGCCCGCGGCGAGATTGCGACCGGCGCCAGGTGAGTAATAGGCCACGAAATCCAGAGAGATTGCGAGCGGTTCACCCCCCGTCCATCAGCGCCACCAGAGTTACTCATTAACATCACTACATACAAATAAGATACACAGGAGATTAAGGGGTGGGGGGGGGTGGGGGCGAGCGGTGGGAGAGGCCGGCCACACGTCTGAGCACTGTCCGAGAATCTTGGGGCGGGGGGAGCAGATGGGAGCTGAGAAAGAAAAGCATTCCTTCCCCCTCCGAGGCCGAGGCTCTTTGCTCCCCGACTCGGGAGGGAGAGCGCACGGGGCACACCCTGCCCACTGCCACCTTCCAGGGGCGCAGGCTCCGCGCCGAATCCTTGGGCCCAAAGCCGGCCCCGGTGGGCGCGCACCCCGCAAATCTCCCAGCCTTGCGGGGAGCCAGGGCCCCAAAGGTCCCCAGGCCCTATAAGCCCCCCCCCTCCCCCGGTCGTTTGCCCTCTCACCCGGGAAGACAGCACTGGAGAGGGTGTGTGGCGCCCCACGTGCCTGGCTGGAGATGCAAGGAGCTTGCCACTCCCTCCCCCCCCCCTCAAAGGTCCCGACCTCGATCCCCTTCCAAGTCCGGGAGGAGGGAGGGGAGAGGGATCCTCCTTGCCGGCCATTCAAGAGGCCCGAAGGTGACAGGGACTTGGGGCCGGGCTGGCGGGCTCCAGGGAGGGGGAGGGAGGCAGCCGCCAGGCAGGCTCCGGCTGGGTCCTCACGTCACGGCCCCCAGGGCAAGAAAAGGCCTCGAGAACCTTCCCTTGCCCGCCCCCCTCCCACCCCCCCCCACCCCCCCCCCCGCACAAATACACCTCCACGGCGAGGGTGGGGGTGGGGACACTAGGAGACCAAAAGGCTGTCACGGCCTCGCTATTTTTTATTGAATGTTTCAAAAATAAATTGAACTTCAAAAGGCAACTCCCCAAACAGCCTGGAGGCTGGCTGGAGGGGAGGGCCGGAGGAGGGTGTCAGCCTCCTGGGTGACTTTTCCCTGGGAGGGGGTCAACTATGCGCCCTCGAATTACCTTTCCCTGGCGGTGAAAACCTGCCTCCCCCTCGCGTGACACAGCTAAGTTTGCGCGGAGCTGGCCGCATTCCGCACGCACGTTGGGGAGCCCTGGGTCAGCAGGGTCCCAGCAGAGACACGGGGGACGTTGGGGCCCTGCCAGGTCTCCCACCACCCGGGAGGGTCGCTGCCTTGCCCAGCCTGGTCTGGCGGCGAGATCTTTTTTTTTTTTTTTTGCACACTGATGCAAAGAGATAGTTTTGACTTGCATTTTCCGGATGGACGTGAAAAGGGAGAGCGAGCCTAAAACGAAAACGTTCGCAGTCCTCGACCGTATTTTTGGTCGGACTCGTGTGGGAACCACGGACTTGGGGAGGGGAGCATTCTTTTTCCATTAAAACTTAAGTATCTGAAATTGCAATTCAACCCGATTCTAATCAGTCTTCTCTTCCCGTCTCTCGTTTTGCTCCCTGATTTAAAGGAAAAGTAATTTCAGATCGGAGCGGCTCCCTTCGCCCCAGTAAGGGACTTTTGTTTTTAGCTTTGGAACTTGAGTGACAGCTCATTTGGGTTCCGTGGGGGCGGTCTTAATTACTTAAAGGCGAAGGGAAGGGGACTGAGGAAGCAAGAGGGGACAGAAGCCTCGGCTTGCAGAAAAGTTTTCTAAAGAAAGCACTTCACACGAGGCCCAGGGACATTTCAATAAAAATTTATTGAAATTTCAATGCTGTTTTTAAAGAGAGGGGAAGAAATACAGAAAACCAAAGAACTCATCAACAATTAGAACACAAAATATACCTTCATGAATTTTTGTCTTTAAACCATCCCTCAGCACCTGACTCGTGAACTGGGAATATAGCTCTATAGGCACCAATTCAAAACACCATCAATATTGAAGACAGTAGTCAATCCCACTTCGTTTTGAAGAAACCAGACTAGCAAATACAAATACAAAAGAAAAATTAGAAAATCAATCCACAGCCTCTGCACTCCCGGTCCCCCCCACCCCTCCCCACCCCCAAGCAATCTCAGAAACACTCTTAGGGTGTTATATTTTAAGGAACTTAAGGTAAGTTGCACACCTCCCCAGTTTGGGGTGAAATAGACAATGGTGCTTCCCCCCCCCCCATTCTTGGACACTAAAAAAGAAAAAACTTTTTTTTTTCAGACAGCTCTTTTGAAAGTCTGTTGGTGTCGGTGCAGAAAGTGTGTTTTCTAGTTTTAAAAGCGATCCTGTGGCCTTGAAATAAAATTGACGAAAGGAAAACAAGAACACAAAACCAGGCGGCTGCGATCCTATTTACATAGACCTATGTACAACGTCAATAAATTAAAGTTTAATTTTCCGAGCATTCATATTGCACCTATTTACAAGAGTTATCAAATAATTACATAAATACTTTGTCTAATAGTCTCACTTCTTCTTTATTATTTTTCTTAAAACCTTGTTATTGCATATAGAGGAAAGAGAATTAACTGAGACATAAATCCTGCTACAAAGATGAGATAAAATAAATTCACTTTGTGTGTGTGTGTTCTCCCCACCCCTTCCCTTTAAGTCCTCCCCCCCTTGGGATTGCCAATTGGAGGGTAGAGAATGGGGGGGGGGGGAGTATGGGTTCATGTTCTTTTCTCTCTAAAAGCAAGCATTCAAATAAAAACCACAAATACATTACTGTGGATCATGCAAAAAGAGACCTATAGCGGCTCTTAAAACATCACAAGAATATTAAAAAGACACAGATTTCCTTAATAGAGACCAAAGGATGGCAAGGACTTCCTTCCCCAAACAATGCTGCTCAGTCATTTATTTAGAACTGATATGCAAGTCACTATAAAGTTTTAATGTTCACAAACAGAATCATGTTAACGTATTCATTTGTCCCCAGTATATTTTTTTTTATTTTGTTTTTGTTTCTACTTGACACGGTGAAGGAAAAAAAAATATATATATATATAAATCTGCACTGGGGGAGGAGCCTTTCAACACCTCCCCTCCTGGTGGGCCTGGCTACCTTTTTTTCTCCCCACAGCAACCAGACCAGCCTTGTGGCGGGAGGTGCTGTGGCTATAAATGGTTTAACTCCTACCCCAACAGCTCAAGGCAACAGACATTTCTGGGCCCCAGAATCTGAGTCAGATCCTGGATATATAAACCACGCCAAGAAGACAGGGCCTGTTTCTAGCACATTCTCGAGGAGTCCCGCACCCCTTCCCAGACAGGACTGCACAAAGGGCCAACCCCACGGCGCGCCCGTGGTTTATTTTACATCCGACAAAGTGCACTGCAGACTGGAGACTGGAATGAAGAGATTTTTTTCTAGGGAGGGCTTTACGGGGACCCGCTGCGGGACCTGTCCGGCTTGGCCTCCAAGCCGCTGACCAACCGCTGAATGCTCTGCAGTTCGCTGGTGGCCGCCTCCTTCTCCGGGCAGAGTTTGGGCGACAAGGACACAGAGCTGGAGGAGAGCGTGGAGGAGCGGCTGTTGAGTTCCGAGCCTGAGTCCACGGCCACCGAGGCCGGGCTGGCGGCCAGCGCGGCGGCTTTGGCGTCCAGGGGCCCCGCGGCCGCGGCCATGGACGGCAGGGCGGTGGTGAGCAGGCCGCTGCTGTCCGGGACCGGCATGGGGATGGAGTAGGGGCTGTAGCGCAGCCGCGGGCGCATGGTGTTCAGGTTGAGGAAGGGGTGTCGGTGCACCGAGCTGGAGGCCGCGGCCGAAGACGCGGCCGCCGCCGCGGCCATGTACGTGTAGGGGTAAGGGAACAGGCTTCCGAAAGGCGACATGGCCAGGCCCTGCGGGGAGAAAGAGAAACGCAGGCGGTGAATCGGCTCGCAGGGCCTGCGCAGCGGGGAGGAGCCAACCTCGACCGTCCACCCGCCCCCTCCCCCCAACCTTGGGGCCTTGGGCAAGTCATTAATCTCTGGGGCTGGGGCACTCAGCTTTCCTTCTCTAGATCCACTTCACTCCCTGTGCCCCAGCTTTCTTATGGAGGAAAAACAACAACAACAACAACAACAAAAAACCCCAGGGATATACGAGATAGTTCGTACCCTTACTGGGACTTTGGATAGTGAATGGGCTAAGGCCCGCAACGCGCTACATGGGGCACCTGACCAACAGAACTGTTAGAAATTCTCCCACTGGGGTCAGTCGGTGCACCTGATAAATGGGGCTGCAGGCTAGTCCAGCCACAAAGGTAGCAAAGGGTATAAATTATGGGACATACATTTGCTAAAGGCAATTGGGGGTGGGGGGAGCGAAAGGTGTTTGCTCTAAACGGGGACAAACAAATCATCTGGCCTGATACACTGGTATTACAGGTAGAGAAACCGAGGTAGGCCCCACGGGTACAGGAAGCCACTCAGCTTCAAGTTCCAGAAGCTGAATTTAAAATTTAGGCCCCCCTGCCCTGGGCCAGTTCTCTCTGTCCTTTGCCATGGGGTAGGTACCCTGACTACCTACCTGTTTGCCCAGGCAGCCCCTCCAGGACAGGGTCTCCAGAAGGAGAGGGGAGCAAGGGGAAGGGCCAGAAGCCAGCCCTGTTCTCAGTTCCCTCCTCCCCTCCCTCCCCCCCCCCCCCCACCAGAGGGGAGCAAACCCTGCCTCTTGGCTCAGAGAAGGGAGACGAATGTACTCAGACAAAACAAAGGCAAGGGCGTGCAGAAAACCCCACAGAACCTTTCTCGCTGGGTTCAGAGCATTTCCAGCGGGCCCGACTTCTCCCCAGCTGCCCTGCACCCCGGCACAGCTGTCTGACCCGTATAAGAGGCCGCCAGGCCTGCCACAGCCAGCCGAAGAAGTCTGCCCCTATCCTCTGACATTTCCCACACAGGCACAAACCATTAACCCTTTGGGGCACAGGCTGGCCTGCTTGGGGTGAGGGACAGGGGACAAGCTTCCCACTGGAAGGAAAGGCAGAAGACTCAACTCCCACCCAAAAACAGTCCCTGCCCCTCCCCAGGCCGTGGTCCCCCCCTTGTGTGATTCCTGGCGGGGCCGTTGGCTATGAGCCATTGGAGAGGCATTAGAGCTCTGAAGCTGACATCATAGACCCTGAAGAAGGTCCTGAAGTCAGCGCCTCTGCCCCACCACTTACAGGCTGTGTGACTTTGGATAAGTGACTCAACATCTCTGGGCCTCTGCCACCTCGTCTATAAAGGGGAGGTGACAACAGTGCCACTGAAAGCAGAACAGACCGAGCACAACCGAAGTGCCAGATAGAGCCATTAGCATGATTACTGCTTTCCTACTCTACTAGAAACAGCCCTTAACTTAGAAAAAAATTTAAAGTTTTTTTGGGGGGGGGAGGGAGGGAGTGTCAGGTTCTGCGGAGTCAGTGAGATAAACCTCGATCTAGCAATTCTTATTATGATTAATTATTATTATTAGGGCTCCTAAGCCAGGGGGACTGGTGGGGGTCTGGCATCGCACGCAGGGTGGGGTAAGCAGAGCCACCCTGAGGGAGGGTCTGGAGAGCCCCGTGGATGACCCCTAATTACCTGCGAGGCCAGGACGTGCTGCTGGAGGTGGAAGGGCAGGGTGGCGGCCGACGCCCCCGACAGTCCCTGCGCCGCGGCCGCGGAGGCCATGGCGGTGGAATCCAGGCCCGAGACGCCGGTGGAGGCCCCGGACACGGTGGCCAGCAGGGGCCCCATGCCGGCCGCCATGCCGGAGAAGGCGCCCCCCATGGCGAACTGGCCGGGGTGCAGGAAGAGCGGGTGCCCGTTGAAGAACTGCTGACCCGCCAGCCCGGGGGCGAAGCCGAGGCCCGGCAGGGGGCCCTGGCCCAGGTGCGCGGCGGCCGCGTCCGTCTGCACCGTGAGCGGCGCGAAGGCCTCCTTGCCCGGCAGCGCGCGCGCCTCCTCGGCCTTGGACGTGGCCGCGCCCTCGCGGCCCGGGCTCCGGCGCTCCTCGGCGCCCAGGCCGCGGGTGCTGGACGAGATGGTGGCCGGGCTGTGGCGCGAGTCGGGCGACGCCTTGTCCGGCCGCCCGCTGTCCCGGGGCCGGCCGCCGGGCTCGGCGGCGAAGAGGTGCGCCTTGACCGCGGGGCTGCCCTTGTCGCGGCACGGCTCCTCCGACGTGGTGGTGGTGATCTTGGCCGCGTCGCAGGCCTCCGGGCCGTGCTCGTCTTTGCTGTCGGCCTCGGCGTCGCTCTCCCCCTCGCTGGGACACAGATCTACCATAGGAGGGGCACAAAAGCCAAGCGGAAGGGCGTGAGCTCCAATCTGGGCCAGCGGGGAACTCCAGTTGCCTGGTCTGAATCCCAGCTCGGGCCATGTACTAGCTGTGTGGTCCCCGGCCGGCCCCTTAACCTCTCCGGGCCTCAGTTTTCTCATCCGCAAAGTGGGAGTGATGACACCTCACAACTTTCCTGGGACGATTCACTAAGCTAACCCTCAATTTACAATATTTACATAGAACTGAACCCCTTCCCCACAGAACTCCCCCTCCCCCGAACCACTAGTGGACTTTTACTATTTTTTGCAATCGACCGTTGAGCTCCTACCCTGTCAAAGCCTTTACTCGCCTTTCCCCAGTTCACTGCCTTCACTTTTTAGAAACAGAATTAAACGTATCCTAAAACTCACTTCAGGAACACCTCCTAGTTACTATCCAGAGTCTTTGTGCAGTGAGTGTCCAAGATTGGCACCTTCCAGAAATTTGTGAATTCTTCCAGAAGGATCCGTTTGAACCCTGCCCTGGTGGCAGTGGCAGAAATCCACACCCTCCCTCCACACACACACATTCAACTGGAACCTTCTGTTGCCCCTGTCCCCGCAGACTGATGGGGGCAGCCCGCTCACCCACCCTGGGACAATCACAGATTCTTTCACTACACCCTCTGTGGGTCTCCCCCCAGGGAAAAAAAAAAAAAAGGAAAAGAAAAAGGGATCCTATTTTATGTTTAAAGTTTAAATGGACTGAAGTCATCATGGACTTTCATTTTAATTCACTTAAAAACAGGTTTCTTCCCCCTGAGAGAGTGTGTGTGTCTTTCCAAATAAATAGTTCTTGTTCTTTAAACACAGGAACTAACTGGGGGTTTGAAGCATCTTGTCCGCTCTCTCTCTCCCCTACTCTCCCTACTTGGATCCCCAGGGCCTCCTCTGCTTCCCCAGTGCTGTTTTCCCATTGTTGGCTCTAAGGCTGGACGTTTTCTCAGCCACTGTCCCTGTTCCAGGTGGCAGAGAATCCCCTCCCCACCCCCCTGCCTCAGGCCAAATACATTTTAATCTAGAGCTCAAAGATAGTAAAAAGTCACCAGTTGCTAGCTTGGAGAGAGTTGAGGGAGAGAGACAGAGACAGAGACGTGCTCCGCGCAAGTTTTCAAAGATGGCCCCACCGAGAAGGAACAGCCACCCCGGCCTCAGCCAAACCAAGGTTTGCAGAAAGGGGGTTCAGAGTTCTCCTTTATACACCTGAGGGACGGGGACACACCTGGCCACCCTCTTTGAACTGTGGCTCCTGCTTAGGGACTTGAAGAAGCATCTGAAGTTTTTGAAGGGCAGGGTCCCTGGTGGATACCCCCCCCCAAATCTCCCAGCCGCGCCCCCCCCCCAGCCCCAAACCTGGAGTGGAGAGACTGGAGGCGATCAGGTCCTACCTTTGAGGTTCGATGTCCCTACGGTGGAGACAGCTGGAGACGAGGACTGGGCAAAGCAGTTAAAGGCTGCCTGTTCGCTTGAGGACTCATCTGAGGTCCCATTCTCCTTCTTCTGTCTGTCATCGAACACCCTCATAGACTGCAGGGTGAGCTGTTTTCTGTGCCAGAAACCCACACCCAGCGTCACAGAGCGGAACAGACATTTCCCCTCTTTGTCCGCCTCACCCTCTCCAAAGAGGCGCACTGGGCACACCTCACCCTGCCCACCACCCACGGTTTCTCTGAAACCTGCTTGCCCCGAGGCAGCCAGAGACCCGAGCATTGTTCTGGGGCCTGTAAGGAGGCCTGAGTGTGGCACGGAGGGGAGGGGGCTGTTGGAGGAAGAAGGCTTCAGCTCCACTCAAGATCAGCAGTTCATTAGGGCAAGAGCACGGGCCACAGACAGCTGAACGGCCGGCCTTACAGAAGGAGGGTGAACTGGGTGCCCCAGCTGGTGAACACACACAGCCTCCAAACTCCCCACTGGTTGCTAAGACCGCGGTTGCCAACTTGCTTATTTCACGGTGCACTTTAATTGTGTTATGTTACCGACATACCCATCGTAACCGGAGGGGGGAAATAAGAATGTATGTGGATGTTGGACATTATGTTTTAACGCTCACCGCCCCCCGCCCCCGCCCCCGCAAGGGGAGAGGTTAAAAATCTGGGCTGATCTTCTGGATTTTGGAAATTCTTTGAAAGCGGGTGGGGGAGGGGAGAGCCGCTTCCATATACTATCCAGCTGTCTGCTTCATGCAAAATGATATGTATACCCATGAAGGAGAGCATCCTAGATTTCTCAAGGGGCCTCAGTTCTGTCGGACCGTATTTGCAAGACAAGTTTGCAAAAATTCCAAAGCATTTTGTGAATGGTTTAGTCCTTTCCTGGGACCTGGCTGGGATGAAGTTCATTAGGAATGAATAGGCGACTGTCTATGATCTGTTATCCCTGACACTTTTCTTCCAGAGACCGCTATGGTGTGGCCTAGTTCGTGTCCTTGCAAGCAGGTAGCAGAGAGGCGGTCAATTCTTTTCCACCACCCCCCCCCCCCTCCACACACACACACCTTCTTAATATAAGTGCCTGCATCCCGCTTCTAACAGTTGAGGCTTGGGTCCAAGGGAAATAATTCTCCAAATTACCTGAGAAAATACTGGTTAAGGGTCTCCACTCACCTTTTTTCTCTCCTGCCATTTCCAGTGTCCCGGAAACCTTTTGCAAAAGGGTTGTTGTCTATTTTTAACTGAGTTATCTAGAGGAGGAGACACAAGCAAGAAAGAGACATTGGCTTCATTTTCTAGAATGTTTCGGGGGGGAGTTCCCGCCCCCCCCCACTTAGTCTACTAGAAATTGGACTAGCCAAAAGAAGTCATTCGTATATGCCAGGTTAAAGAGAAAGGGAGAGGAATAACGGTTGTAAGGGTGGAGGGGACCCGGAGAAAAATCAAGGATCTACACCATGGCTTACACCTCCCATAGGAAGCCACAGCAGGGATTCCAGACTGAAATTATACCGTCTGGGAAATGCCTCATTCTGTTCTGCAGGCAGCCTTGAGAGCTTGGGTTTAGAAATGGAAAGACTGTCAAAGTTGTCAAAAGAGACAACCTGTAGATCTTAAAATTATGCTTTCATTTTGTGTTTTTTTCATACAGTGCAATTCATCATAAAATATGTTATGGCGTAAATCCTGCCCCCAAACACACACACACACACACAGACACACACACACACACACACACACACACACACACAGCATACACTCCAAACTTTTCTGTGAATCTAATAAAATGATTTATGGGGTTTCGCTGCTCTTGTGCCAGAGTGGGTTTGATTATTTATTTATTTATTTATTTATTTGTTATTTTTTATTTTTTGCTGGGTCGGGGTCGGTGGGGGGGAGGAGGGTTGGGGAATTACAATATTGACAATTACAGATGTCAAAGGACTGAATGACCACTGGAAACATTTGTTTTCATTTATATGCTCTGCCACCCCCCCCTTAGGTTGGAGAAGGCCTGTGGCCTCTTTGTCCCATCAAAAATGCTATGTTTTGTTATTACTTTAACAACTCAGATTCACAGGATTCTGGGTCTAGAGGGAGCGTGCATTTGCACACTGGGGCAAAATCCCATAGTATGTAATCTTTCAAATCCCTTCCCTTAGAGGAAAAAAAAAAAGAGAGAGATCTAGAAAGTCAGAGGACCCACCCATGGGGACAACGTATTCAAACGCAAAAGGAAACAAGGCTCAGAAGAGCAGGGGTCCTCTGCTGCCCCCACCCCCAGAACAGCCTGCTGACAGTCAAGCTGGGAGCTGGGGAATCAGCAAGCTTCACTTTCCCCGGGTCTCTCGGTGCACATGCCCATGACCTTCAGGCCAGCATAACTTGACATATCAGGTGCTGCCTGCTGGTCCATTTGGGGGTACTTCTAATCTGGGCTTCAGGCCCAAGGGAGAAAAAAAAAAAAAAACCTTCAAATGAAGGGATGACTTTGGTCATCTCATCTCAAAAGCCTCAGACAACTCGATTAGCATGACCCTGTGATCAGAGGAGGTTTTTCCAACCACACACACACACACACACACACACACACACACACACACCATAAAAAACACAGCAGCATAAAAGGTAATAAAAACCAGACCAGCTACTCAGGGTTTCTGGCTAGGGGAGAAAATCTGTTCTCCAATGGGATTCTCCTCCCAGGATATCCCAAATGGCTTTTGCCTTAACTTTTTAGCTGGTGCCTTTAGAACCTGGAACCTGGTTTTTGATGCTTCTTCCAGAAGGAGAGGAAGCTGAGCCTCAAAACAAACAAGAAAAAGCCAGGAGTGGGGAAGCCGGTGGCAACACGGTTATAGGAGCTGCTCACTAGCAAAGTTAGTTTGGCATGTTTTCACTCCGCGTTGGAGTCCTAGCTGGTCAAGTTTTTGTTTTGTTTTGTGCGTTCCCTGCCTCTTGGACGCGCTCAGAGCCCCTTCCCCTCCAAAAGCTCCCCTGAAGGTCAAATCACAGAAGAAAACTGAGCCTCTCCCATCCAATTCTTTTGTAAATCCCTCAGCGTCTTCCCCAGGCAGCTTAAAGGTGAGGGGAAAAATATCACCGTGGAAAAGAAAAGCGACTTTTGGTTACCTTGTCATTCTGGTATGCTGTCACGGCGATGAACTCAGTTTCGGGGAACAAGTATGTCCGAAATGTACTATAAGGAAGTTTCAAGATGTCATTGGCCCTCACGATGTGGAACCGTGGCTGGTATTTGTGCATGGAGTTCAATATGGTCTGCGGGGGGGTGGAGGGGGGGGCGCGCAGGGGAGAGGGGAGACACACAGCAAAAAAAAAAAAAAAAAAAAAAAAAAAGGTTTAGTGAGACAAACGGGACCTTAGGACCCCTGCCAGGCTGACATCTACCCCACCGAAGGGTACCAAGCTTATCTGGAGCCCACCTCCTCTCCTCGGAGCACCTCTTTGGGCACACTCCGCTCCACACATGTTATCTTCTGGAGAATCCAAACTGCTCCTCGGTTTCCAAAGGGTCCCCCCCACCCTCACCATCTAAGGTCCGTTCGTACCTTGAACCCTAGCCTACCTGAGTACCAAAACTATAAATTCCCCTGCCACGTTGCGTGATCACTTGGGAAGGCCAAAGTCTTAAAAGATAGAGAAAAACATGCATTTTAATTTACAAAATGATTCAGTCCTTTAAGCGCCCACTAATTGACGAGCCAATCCACTTAAAGCCCTGAAAGGTTGAACTCTAGAGAGGAATATTTATGCCTTAATCAAATCAAAGGCTTCAAATGCAATTCCTGCCCGCTGAAGATATTTCCGCGTCATTCACATCTTCCTGGGCCTAATCTTTCTGCTTATTCCTCGCTTATCACTCGGTTTATTTTATTGAAATGTTGGGGAGGGGGAGGGGCAGGGGGCAAAAGGTGTTTTGCTTGACTTTTACAAGCAATTCCAGTCTCCTCAAAGTTTCTAAGGACTCTCCCACTGACTCCATGCATACACTTCCAACATGCACATCATTTTTATCCTGGAGAGCTCCGTCTCATTTCTAGCAAACCTGACTTTCACCTAAGCCCGAGTTTCTTTTTTTTCGGAGGAGAAAAAAAAAAAAAAATCTTTCCAAAAATGTACTCACACCCTTTTAACCAACGTAGCCAGGGCTCTGAACCTTAACCCCCCGCCCAAGAAATAATAAGGCTCGTTTCCAAACAGAAGTAGAATAGCTCAAAACAAATTCCTGGCAGACACATAACTTTAAAATTGATTTTGTAGCTTAACAATTGGTTTTTAACTTCACTGTCAGGCGTTTACCAAGACCTGGAATTGCCACAGAACGCGAGTGGTGAGTGTTCTCGCCCTCGTTTCTTTTAGAGCGCCAGGCCTTCCATTATCCAAAGAGAAACACCCCGGAATCCTCTCTCTGGCTCTGTTTCCGATGGAACAACTTTTGCTACACTTAGCAACAGAGGGCAAGGGAGAAGTCTGAGCAGAAACCGGTGATTTTACAAGGCCAGGGGAAGCGCTGCCTTTGCTAAGGTGAAGAAAGAGAAAATTTTACTGAGCGGTGAAACTTACAAATCCGTGTTTGTCCGAAATGTTGTTGGTGAGTTTCAGTTTGAGGAAAGTGACAACTTTGGACATCCACTGTTCCCCGGTAGCCGGGCTGTCTGGGTGAATGTACATTCTCTTTGGCATTTCAGGGTCAGCCTTACCAGCCACCATCCACCGAGAATTATGGAATTTATATCGACAGTCATCAGCAGCTATAATGTCCATCAATAGAATATATTTGGCTTTTTTATCCAGCCCGGAACATCTTACTTTAAATGGAGGAAACATTCGCCTACAACAGCAAGGGGAAGAGAAAAAGAAATGGCTCAGACTCTTGGGTTTGAGTCCCTGTTTACCCTGAAATATTTCAATCTGATTCAAAACTTTCTCCTGTGATTGACTGAGGAGTTTCTGTTTCAGAGGAAGGCCACTGAGGGCAATATTATATCCTTCCACGACAGAAGTGTTAAGCACCCTCAATTTCTCTACGGTGAAATGTCTCAAGGTTCAAAACAAGTGAATTATGGCACTCCCTTTCTCTACAGCGTCTAATAATCTCTCCACAATTTTTTCCTCTTGTAGGACTTCACAGATGGCCCTCTTTACAGAGAAATTCTGGCCTTTCCCCCTGTCCCCGGAGTGTCCTACTTCTAAACAGCTAGGGGTAGGATTTTACTTAAAGTGGGGTCAGTCAAGGCTAGAATTCGCCACTGCTGAGGAAAAAGTTAAATTTATCAAGGAAATAAACGTCCAGCTTCCTGCTACGGAGCAGCGAACCCGCCTCTGGGGGAAATGAAACCGGCCTTCAGTGAGTTCTCAAAACGAATTCTGTAGTTTGGGGTGGACTTCTGGGCCTGATAACCAATCTGCCTGGCATGCTGCTAACCACATTTCTCCCCTGGCTCGGGCCCGTCCCGAAAGGCAAGGCTGTACCACCAACAGCTTCTTATTTCCAGAAGCGGTGGCAACCCACGGTCCCTGACTCGAAAGGGAAGCACTTCGCTGCGAAACCGAGGTAACGTCTTCTGGGTTAGAGAATGTTTATGCCTAGCTTTGGCCTCATTTGCTAGGAAAGATACCGAAAGCTCGAGACATCCCTCAAGAGAGGGAGTTTATTTTTATTATTCCAACACTATGCCTTGATGGACTTCAATGCCATAAAAAAAAATCATTGATTTTAAGGGACAGGCAGGTTTCGGTCAGGCAAGGACCTTTTCGTTATATAAATGTGGTTGGTAATATAGAAAAAAGCAGCATGTGTCTCTCCAGGGGCCTTGGATCTGCAAACATCATCTTAATTATCCAAAATTGCCTAAACTCTCCCTCGGATTACGGACACGTGAAGCAGTGTAGACAAACAAACCCAAATGCCCTTCCATTTCTCTGTGACCCTGCCGGAGGCCAGCGCAGGCCCCCCTGCAGACCCAGAGGCTAGGCTGGAGAGCAGAAAGGGCAAATGGAGAGCCAGCTTCGGGGTCTCCCACTACCACACAAAAGAAAAGGGCAGTGAAAGTTTTTCTCGCTGGGAACAAAATGAAACAAACAAAACCCAGAACATCAACAAAGACATAAGGATGTTCCAGAAAGGTTTGAACAGCGGAACTTCCTGCCATGGGGTGGTTTTCTTTCTTCCTGCAGGAGATGTCTGAGTGCCTTGGAAAAATCCTATCTAGCCTGTAGGGAATCCAGGGTGCGGACCGAGGTGGGAAAAACTAGGGCTGCAAAGGGCCAGGTAAGCTGAAATTTCCGACCCGTGGGGCAGGGGCCGGGAATGTCTGTACCTGGTTCCAGGGGAACTAAGTTTTGACTAAGCCCGAGTAACCGGCAAACCGGGTATTCTGGGAACAGAGAGAGATAAAGGCAAGGTGGGGGGAGAAGAAAACACCTCCATTAGCTTGGGGGAGGGGGCCCGGCTACGTGCTTACCTTCCCGACTTGGTAATGACCATCTCGGTGCCCCGCTTGTGGAACTGATCCCAAAGTTCTTTGGCCTCGAGGTGCACCTTGGGGTCATCCTCCACCTCTTCTTCGGGCTCCATGGTCTTCAGAGGCCTCAGATGCGCCTGGGGCCCCAGGGACGAGAAAGGGATGCCGGTCTCGGCCGCCCCCACCAATTGATCCATGATCGGCTTGGCCAGGGCGCCCGCAGCGAGAGCGCCGCCGCGCCGTTGGGAGGCAGCGTCAGCGCGGGGAAGAAGGGCGGCTGGTGACCAGCACCGCGCTCATGGCGAAGTCCGGCGCCCGGTGAGGTAGGAACGGATGGTAGGCCATGCTTGTCCCAGGAATGACCGGATCTCTCATGGAGAGGCTCATCCACTCCAGGCGGGGCGCTGGGCTCCAGCCGGGGACAAGTCCGCAGCTGCTGTTTGGTTTTGTTTTGGTTTTTAACAGCAGCACATAGTTTGAGAAAGAAAAAAAAAAAAAGAAAGAAAGAAAGAAAAAAAGGGGGGGGAGTCACAACTAAAGCACCCTAGGGAAGGGGGGGAAGTGTCTTTTGGGAAGAGGGAATGCCTCTTTTAAGAGGGCAAGGCGAGAAATCAGGAGACATAGTCGCTTGGGTGACTGTCCTTGTGCCTTGCGTTTTTTAAAAAGCCGCTCCTGGAAGTCGGTTTCACAGGCGAGAGCAGCGAGCAGGGTCTCACTGGCGCCCGAGCGCCGCCGCTTAGGCCGAATCGACACTTCAGCCCCCGGTCCCAGGAATCGCTCCCCGGCCCCCGGTTCTTTGTTGCGATTGCGGACGACTCAGCTCCGAGAGACTTTTTACCTTCTCTTCTCCTTGTTCCCCGCCCCCCTGTCTCTCTTCCTCTCCCTCTCTCTCGCTGGAGGCGTCTGCTGTAGCGCTAGACCCCGGCTCCGCCAGCGAGCGAGAGAGCGGAAAAGTCTCTCGCCTTTAAAAAAAAAAAAAAAAAAAAATCTCTGATTCAAGCTCTCTTCTACCAGCGCTATCAAAACTTGAACTGCAAACTGGGCTTCCGTCCGCCCTCCTCCTCCTTCCTCTGCTCCGAGCCTCCGGAGGGTGTCCTGGGTTGCAATCCGAGTCCCGCGGCGCTCCTCTCCCGCGCCTGTCTTCCTTGTCCTAAAACGTGAGCGAAATCGCTTCCTAAATCTGCGTCCAGACGCGCAGGGCAGGGAGGATTGAGTGGGGGGAACGAACTGGGGAGAGGGGGAGAGAGAGAGGGAGAGAGAGGGAGAGACAGGGAGAGAGGGGAGAGAGGGACGGAGCGGGAGAGGGAGCGCGAGGAAAGGGAGGGAGCGAGAGCGAGCGAGCGAGCGAGCGAGAGCTCCGCGCCACCCTCCTCCGCCTCTAGAATTCCCCGGGCGTCTGCACGGCGGCTCTAGAAGGTCGGGCTGTGCTGTGGGCTGCGGGGAGCCGGAGGCCTCTTGATTGGCTCTTTGACGCTTTCGGACCAATTGTGTTGCTGCATAGGCGTGGTTTTCACAGGTCGAGTGCTGGGGGATAGAGCCGAGTTATAAAAAGAAGGTGTCGGAAACTGTAACGTCGCAGCGCCGCATCGGTACTACTGCCTGTCCTGTGAATATGTCAACATGATCAGAGGGAGGGCGGGGAGCCACTGGGGAGCGCGCACAGAGTCGCCTCTAGGTGGCTTATCGAGAGATCGCTGCAGCCCCTGAGCTCGCTCGCTCGCGCTGGCTCAGCCCACGTCTGAAATGCCTCAGTCATCCAGCCCCGGATCGAGGGAGGAGGCAGGGCCCGGGGAGGAAGGGGGAGGAGGAGGGAGCGAGCGAGCCGGGCCAGGAAGGCGGAGAGCGCGCCGGGCGCCGGGCAGGGGCGCTCGCCTCTCGCGCGCTCGGCTCGCCTCTCCTCGCCGGCCGCCGCGGCCGTTTCCCTCTGCGGCTCACCCTCTCGCCGCGGCCCCGGGAGGGCCAGGCGGACGGCCGAGCCCCCGGCGAGCTGCCGTTCGGCCGCCGGCCGCAACAAAAGGCGGCAGCGGCGGAGGGGCGAGCGCCGAGCGCCGAGACTCCGGGCTTGCGCGCTCCCCGGCCCCACGTGGAGCCCAGCTCCGCCCGGCCGCCGCTGAAGGGCTCCCGAGCTCGGGTGGCTCTCGGCGCCGGGCTCCCGGCTCCTGGGCTCGCGGGCTCCCGGGCACACGCGTGCGGGGGCTCCCTCTCCCCCGGGCCCCACCCGAAGCCGTGGGCGGGGACCCGAGCGCCCCGCCACTCCCGCGCGCGGACACGCGCGGGCACCCCGGGACCGAGCCACCCGCGCGAAAACACGTACACGCAAACACGTACACAGCCTGCGCCTCCGGCCCTGGTTGCGCTCACCCCGGGAGGCGGACTCGGGGATTTTTTTTGAAATGCATTTGCCAGCCCTTTTAGATCTCGTCTTCTATCCGAATCCGGGCTCCCCGAGTTCCACCTGAATGTGTGCGTGAGTGTAGAGGAGAGAATGGAGATCGGGACGGAAGGAGCGCGGCGAGGGACTAGGTTCTGGGCCTGCCCCGGCCGAACCTCTGCCCTCACCTCGGCGGCCCTGGGAGAGCTGGTAGGGGGAGGCGCGCCCTCCTTGTATCTTCTCCGGGCATTGCACCTATCTCTCTCGTGCCTCAGTCCTTTCTCCACCCGGGGACTTATCTCACCAGAAGTCGGGGGTGAATTTGTAAAACAAACCGTGATACGCCCCCACCCCAGAGGCGAGGTGACTGGTTCCAGTTCAGGTAGGGTGTGTGGGGGGAGGGGGGGCTCAGCGGGGGTGAAGGGGAGGGAGGCGTCTTCCGAATCAGACCTGTCGCCGAATTGGTATGTTACCACAGGTTCCCTGTCTGGATCAGAGGCTTCCCCAAACCCACGTTTCTCGCTTCTGGGGTGGGGGGCAGGGAGTTGGGCCGTCCCTGCCCGGATGGATGGAAATCTTGGGTGGAATGTTCTTTTACCCTTTCTGGGTGGAGAGCTTCCTTGAGTGTAAAGGAGCGGAGAAAGGTTTGATTTCAAGGCCTAGGGGGCTAAGAAACCCAAGGCTTGGGATGTGTGTGTCTGTGTGTCCACAGCCAGCGCGGTCCTCTCTTAGTCCGCCCTGTATATCCCCACGCCCCCAGCTCCCAGACTCCGAAATGGGAGCAAGTGGAGGGTGAAATGCACTTCTATTGTGGGCCAACGGCCTCGAGATAGGGGCGGAACTTTAGAGGCGACAAGCTTTGCCAGCCTCGCATTTTTGACGCACATGGTTAAGAGCGCTTGGCGCCAGCGCTGAGAATTCCCTGAAGTCACCAGAGAGAATGGAGTGGTTCTTCGAACTCCGTCTGGCTCGCCATCTCACCCCCTTCTTTCCCTTTCGGCCTGTCTTTCTCTGGTGTCTCTCTGCCGGTGGTGGAGAAGAGAGAAAGAGGGAGAGAGAAGAAAGAGGGCGCAGGGCCCTGGGGTGTCAGACGCCCCCTCCCCGCCTCCCTAGCGGCCGATCCTGGAGGGTGCGAGAGGCCAGGCCTACCCCTCCTTACGCCTTCCACCGAGGTCACTGCAGGGTTTCACGAGTCTCTGGAGGCCCAAGCCCACCCCCTCCCCCACATCGCTCGCCTCCTGAGCCCGGGGCAGCTCGGCGGCCCCAAATCCCCGCGATCTGGTTTTGCCTGCACTCGCCAGCCAATCTCTGCCGGCCGCTCCATGTAGAAAGTAGTTCTGCAGCCACAATGCGACTGACACCCCCCCCCCACACACACACACACTCCTCACTGTCTCGGTGCCCTCAAGCGACCAGATGCACGGGAGAGAGATGTTTCACTAGGTCCTCCGCTTTCTTGGCCTCCCTTCTGTTTTGGACTTGGGAAGGGAGCTTGCTAATTTCACTCGTAAATATCTCGACTTGCCTCTGGCCCCAGCGTGGACCGAGCGGGATTTCTGGCCCTCACATGGCCCCCTCCCTCGAATGCCTGTATTTTGCCCGTAGTTCTGACTTAACCCTGGGGTCACCCCTGTTACCGCTCCATAACCCGTCCCCCATTCTTGCTCACAAGGGGTGGAGGGGGGGGGAGGAGAGGAAAGTTTGCGGGGTTCTGGATCGAAAATGTCGACATCTTGCTAATGGTCTGCAAACTTCCGCCAATTATGACTGACCTCCCAGACTCGGCCCCGGGAGGCTCGTATTCTGCTGGGAGGCCGCGGTAACTCGGGATCAAAAGCGGGAAGGTGCGAACTCTTCTGTCTCTGCTGGGCCGTCGCGCCCCCCTCCCGGTGGGTGATAAACCCACTCTGGCGCCGGCCGTGCGCTGGGTGATTAATTTGCGAACAAACAAAAGCGGCCTGGTGGCCACCGCATTCGGGTTAAACATTGGCCAGCGCGTTCCGAAGATTTGTGCTAGGCCTGGCAGCCGGGGGAACCCACAAGGCTAGAGCGCCCCGAGACCCACGGCTTTAGGCTCCAGACGCGGGGTCTACACGGCCTTCTCTCTCTCTCTCTGTTTGCAGACCCCCACGATAGTCTCTCTCTCTCTCTCTCTCTCTTTCTCTCTCTCCCCCCGCCTCACACTCAACAAAAGACATACGGTTAACATTGAAGGAGCCTGGCCTTCGGTAGAGTCTGGAAAGCGGTGTTTTAAATGTCGGAGGGGGGGGGGCTTGCAAAGTTCGGAGAGGACCTACGGAACTTCTGGTGTCCCCCAGATAGTCCTGCACCTTTTTGCAAAAAAGAGTTTTCACTTAATTGCAGGCCTGATTTTTTTTTTTTATTTAAAAAACAAAACCCACCTCTGTCTATCTGTAATGCCTGCAGCGTTTAAGGAGAAGCTGTGTGTGTGTGTGTGTGTGTGTGTAGATGGTAAAGCGGGGAAGGGGCAGAGGAGCCTCAGAACAAATTTCGTGTAGGCACACACAAATGCGAAACCAAAGCACCTATCCTCATAGTCCGGGCCACCGATGCGGCACAGAAGTTAGCCTTCCCAAAGAATGGCCCCGGAAGCCTCTGGTTGATCCTTCTTTTTCCCTATGGCACTGCCTGCCTCCAACTATAAAAGGGACAAACCGACCCTTTTGTGACCGAATGGTGTTTATCTGAAGTTTACAAAAAAAGGGGGGAGGGAGGGGGAAAGGTTGGTGGGTAGGCGGGGTGGTTTACTTTGGCAAGTTTGCTGTAAATACTGTCTTCAGCATGTGTGAGGTCTGGCGAGGGACTATTACACGCTTATTCCCTCTTAAACTTTCACCCCCCCCCCCTTTGCCGCCCAGCTTTTTTCAGTCCGAGGTGTCGGTAAATTGGAAACTCTGTTGACATAAAGACATCCGTGTTTCTCTAGGGGTCTGAGGCCTAATTAAGAAGTTTCCTACAGTGGTCAGGTCAACGCAGACACTTTTACTGGGGAGGGGTTCTCTGATCGCCTGGCAGTGTAGAGATGGCTCCCTGTTTCTGCCCAGTGCCCCCCCTCTGCACCGAGGATCTGGCCTTTTTGGTTTTGTTTTTGCTTTTAAAATTGACAAGCTTTGAAACCCACTGTATGTGGCTATAGGGCTCCCACCCACTTTGGCCGCCCCATTCTGCTAACTGGGGACTTGATCTTCCTGCCAGAGATCCCAGGGAATCAGCTGTCTCCGGAGTGCCTAGCTTAGTGTTTGTGAGTCCTGCAAAATGCTGCCAGCAACCTCCTCCCCACCTTAGCCCTCCTGTGCTACCCCAAACCTGAGTCTGCCATTTGCAGCTCTGAACCCACTAGAGGACCTCAGCACAGACCACGGAAGCTAGATGTTCCTCCTGGAGCTTGACGGTCGCTTCACCCACCCACCCCTCCCCAAAGCTTGCTTTGAGAGCTCAGTTCCTCCCTGGCCGGGAGTCAGCAATCAGCCTCCCTATCTTTCCTCCCTCTTGGGGCAGGCACAAGCCTCTAGGTTGGACCAGACAGGACACCCATCTTTTGTTTCTTTTTTGTTTTTGTTTGTTGGCCGGTTGGTTGGTTGGTTGGTTGGTTGAGGTCCCGGTCTCTGTTCATCCTTCAGGACTGTGACTGTAGACCTGTATAATCTTTTTTGCTCTGTTTCTTTGACCTTTTCTCTTCTCTCCCTTGTCTCTGTCTTGTTCTGTTTCTATTTCTCCTTCCCGGCTGTCTCTACCCGCCCCCCGCCCCCACCAGCCGTTAACTTCTCTTGTTCCTTCTGCTTCTGATTTGCTCTCTTTTTCATCCTTTCTTCATCTTCTTTCTTCCTTTCTATTTTCTCTGACTTTTTTTTTTTTTTTTTTGGCCCTCTCTGAATTCTCTCCTGCTTTTCTGTGTTTCTGGATTGCCCCTGTGTTCCCTCTCGCGCCCCCTTCATCTTTGCCAGTGACCAAAGCGGGCTGGAAGCTCTTCTTGGGGTTCAAGCAGACAGCTCCCCCCCCCCCCCGCCATGCCCTTGGCCAGGAAGAAGACACAGTGTCCTGAGAGAAATAGGGTTGGACCCATCTGTGTAGGTTGGAAGGATCACCCAAGTCACTCCCCCCCCCCCCCCCCCCCCCCCGCAGAGGATCTCTCTCCCTCCCTTTCTATCTCCTTTGGAAAGCAGGAGTCCCGGGTGAGGGGAGGCCCCTCTGCCCTAAAGCCCCAGCTCCTACCTCTGTCTTGCCCTAGCAGCACAGGGCCTTCCCGTAAGGCACATTTCCCTGTCCTCTGACAGCCCTCTAAATTATTGATCAGGGCGATTCAGTGCTAGAGTCTGGGGTGTGTGTGTGTGTGTGTGTGTGTGTGTGTGAAAAGGTTGTCAAAGTTGTCTAGCTTGGGGAAACAGTATTTTTAGTACGGAGGCTCACTTTGGTGCCAGCTGGTTTATGCTGTTTCTAGAGCATCATCCGTTATTCACGTAATCCCTGCTCATCATATCTCCTTTTAATGTAAATATGGTTTGGGCTGAAACAAAATGGAAAGATTTCACCCTCTGCATTATTCTTATTAGCACCTACCTTTCATCAAAGCCGATCACCCTGGAAAATGGCAAATTTGCACATGGCTACTGAGTTAGATAAGTTGGAAGGGGAACGAGGGAGGGGGGATGAAGTGGGTGTGGGGGGGGGAGAGTGCCTTTTATACATCTGTGAAGGGTTTTTTCCTCCCTCTCTCTCTCACAGGAAAAGGAACTAATTGTGGTTTCCTAATTTCAAACCAATCTACATCTTCAATGTTCCCTTTGTGTGTTTTACGCAATTACTTAAAGAAAAAAAAAACCAGATAATGTAATGGACGTTTCTTAGGCCAGCAGCAATGAATTCAGGAGGAAGAGGGCAGGGAATTTTTCCTCTCGTCTTATCTGACCCAGAACCAGAGCTGGCTCGGGCCTCAGGCACCTGTGACCACCCAACACCTTTCTTTATTCAACATCCTCTTTCCAGATTTTCAGTCCAGACAGGTAAGCGGGCAAATGGTCCCTCAGCAGTTCACGCCAGGAATTTGGCTTGGCGGGGGGGGGGGGGGGGGGGGGGGGGGTCTGAGGCTGAGGGACAGAATACTCTAAAAAGGTGGAGGAAAAAGACAACAGTACGTTCTCCAGTCCCCCCCCCCCCCCCCCCCCCCCGGCAGATGGGAGGCTTCATCTGGACGGGAGAGCTTGGTTTTCCACGGTTTCCCGCTTCTGGCTTCTGCCCCTTCCCACTGTTACTGGCGGGGCTGTCTGGTGCGAGTGGCTTGGGGGCGGTGGGGTCTTGCCCTCTGAGAGCAGACGGGGCAGAGGGAACAGGGGGATGTGTAAGCGAGGGGGCATGGCTAATTAAATGGCCGCCACTGTCAGGAAGGTTGACGGGGCCAAGAAAGATGGGCTCCTCCAATTCTGCTGAACTAACTGTCCCCTTAGAGCTACAGACACGTTTTCTCAATTTGAGCACAATATCCATTACTATTTCCCGTACTGGGTTTCAATTAAAGAGGATCAGAGCAGAGAGGGAAGGCAAGAGATAAATGAAAGAGAAGAGTGGGTGCAGAAGTATGTGTGTGTGTGTGTGTGTGTGTGTGCGCGCGCATGTGTGTGTTTCCTCTCCATTTTCTTCTAGTAGCTGCTCCTTGTGAGCCATCCAGGTGGCCTAGGTTCTGAAAGTCATGTTTTCGTGTCTCCCCCAACCCATTAGGAGATAACACACTCAGATAGTCTTTCCTATCCATTGGAGCCCCCAAAATGTGGCTGTCCCTGGGAGAGCTATGGCTTTGGGGAGGGATCGGTCTTTCCTATGTGGGCGCGAGGTTCCAAGGACTCAAGGGGTGTGAGCCTGGAAGGCTCACACGTTTTACCGTCACATTGAAAGCTGCTAAAACCCTATCTGCCTTGAACAATCCTATGGGAAACATAACCTCTTGTGGGTCTGGGACAGAGGGTGGCGGGGGAGTGATTTCACCCGCTTCTCCGGCTCCCTCGCCTGGCAGGTGGGGGACTTGGAAACCGGTGGCCAAGGCTAGGGTGTGAGTCTTAGGTTCAGGATGGTGACTCCAGGCCTGGTCTGTCCCTGAGCAGCTAGCTGCCTCACGCCCAGGGAAACGCTCTGGCCCAACTCACTCCTCACAGTTTGGAACCAAGCCCCAGCTCCGTCTCTGTGATCGCTGACCCCGCGGGGCCGTGGCCACTCAGAAAAGGGGGCGGGGGTCGCTGAACCTCAGTGTCAGTCTTAATTACCTGACAATCTGGGTAGCCTCCTCCTCTGTGTCGCTGAAACAAACTTGAGGCCTCAACAATGTGCCTTTAAGTCGCTGCCTTGCCTGCAAACTGATCTTCCCAGCCTTCAAATAGTGCATAACAAATCCTGCCTGAGTCTTGTAGAACATCCAGGGAGCGATGGGGGGGGGGGGTGCAGCGCAGCTGGAGGGACTGTTGTCTCTCTCCCAACCTGAGCCCAAGGTTTGGGTGACACTTGTGACCTTAGAGACCCCAGAAGCCTTTCCAAGGCTCCAACTTGGAGCCTTGGAATAAATAACCGAGAGCTGGAGAAGTTTCTCTCTCTTTTCCTTTTTTTATTTATTTTTAAGAGGAGGAAGACAGAGGCAAAGACACACACACACATAGAAAGAGAAAGAAAATGTTTGCAATTGTCAAAGCGCTTTCCCCAAGACCTGCTTTTTTTCTGGTGCCCAGACCTCAGTGCATTTCATCTCCAAGCCAAATATTAAAAACCCTGGCAGGCGCGCGGGCAGAGGGCAGCGGCCTTCTCGATCTGGGAACCTCTCCTGGCAACATCCTTTCCTCCTTTCCCCTGGGAAAGGAAAACTTGCGGCCCCCAGGAAGGAGCGTGAGGCAGCGACAGCCCAGAGCTCCCCATCCAGGTCCTGTGGACGACGTTGTCCGGGCCCCGGGGTGCTTCGCCTCGCGCCGCAGCCGCCTTACCCCGGTTCCAAATGCGGAAGCTGGACGCGTTCCGTGCGGCTCCAGGCCTCGCCCAGCACGGAACCCGAGGAGACACTCGCTGCCTCGGATTACACCCGCACCCTGGGGTGGAAGGGTCGAGACTCGGGTCTGCCCCCCCGCCCCCCGGAACGCCGCACCGGCCCGCCGGGGAGCCAAGAGGCCCCGGGCAGGCCGGCCTACCCCGATCTCCTGTCGCCAGGAGGTCCCGCCGGCCCGGGAACGCGCGAGCCGCGCGCACTGGCTCCCCGCGCTGGTTACCTGCTCTCCCGCCGCAGCTACCGGGGCGGGGCGAGGCGAGGCGAGGCGGGCTCCCCGGCGCGAGTGCAGAAAGCGCGCCGGCCCCGTCCGCGGAACGCAGGCCCTTTTCCCGTAGCTCAAACTAGGGTTACAGGGGTTCCGTGAGGAGCCCTCCTTCTCCCCCCCCCCCCCGCCCCCCACCAGCTCCGAGTTGTCCTTTTCCAGCATTGACTCCCATCCCCACCCCCCTGCTTGCAAAGGACAGATCCGGGGTGGATACTAAAGACCTTAAGTGCTGGGGGTGCAGGGGTTACCAAAACTAGAGGAGAAACGCAGCGCTCTCCGGCTCTCAAAGTGATGGAAAACCCACTGCGAGGAGATAGCCTCCCGGGGAGAAAAGCAGGGCTCGGAGGCCGCCGAGCAGAGCCGGGAGAGAATCTTCGCGTACAAAGGGAGGAGGGTGGGGTGCGAGGGAACGTTCTCCTCTCCCACCGCTGGGGTGTGTTTTTACATGTTTTCTTAGCAGCGAGTTCTATAAACAGGTCAGCCCTACACTGCCAGCCGAGGGAGTTTGAGGCCGTGTCTGGATCCGAGTGCAGACGCCTCTCTTTCCCACTCGCCCCCCTGCAGGCCAAAGGCGCTGGGGGCGCTGGGGGCGCTGGGGGCGAGGGCCGGGAGCCAGAGGCGGGTGCGCTGCCCCCCACTTCTGACTTGGAGGGGTACAGTTGCTTTTGAAATAGCTGCTATCGTCTTCAGACGGTAAAATACGAGCTCCCCACATGTCTGACTCTGGTCTTCTGGTTTGGGTAGTTTGGGGGTGGGGGGTCGTGGTGCTCTAATTACCTCTGAGCTGAGTGGGGGTGGGGCGGGGGGATTCTCTCTTTCCAGCTCGGCCCTGCTGGGGTGCGGGGGCGCGTTATTAAACCCAGACGCTCCGTCCAGGAATTGGGGCCATGAGGAAAAGATTTACAATTAAGCCAATTGGGGCCGAATGCAGCCATCCAGGTTTGCAGGTGTAAATAATGCCTTGGGTTTTCTTTCTTTCTTTCTTTCTTTCTTTCTTTCCTTCCTTCCCTTTCCAAGTGATTTCATTTCACCCCCACCCCACCCCGGCAAGATTCTAGTATTTTAGAGCAAAGTGGGGAGGAGGAAGAACGGTGGGGTCAAGTTAGGAGTTTTCTATTAGACAAGTTAAAATACGATGTTGGACTCACTTTTACGTCCGTGTCTTAATGCCGGGATTAACCAGGACAGGGGCCTCTATTTCATTTCTCCATCCAGAATTCGAGAATTGTTGGGGCCCTTGAAACGCCTTCTGAAGGTGGGTTATGATACTTTTAATTTTTAGGGAATGAGACGGATTTCTGTAACAGGGATATTGGAGCTGACTGACTATAAACTCTTTTTGGTCGTAGAGATCAGGTTCGGGAGGGGTGAGGGGCGAAGGAAATCCCTCTTATTTGGGATATCAGAAGATCGCCCCAAACTGAATCTGGAGGAGAGGAGGGGCCTAGCTTTCTGAGAACAGAGCCACATACCTTTCTAGGGTTCATTTTTAGATCTCCTTAATGCTTGGGAAGCCACGTATGGGTCCCACTCAGAGGCTATATTCCATTGCATTATTTAAACATAATAGAATATGCATGTGTGGTTCTAACACATCCTATGCGGGGATGATGTGTACATGTGGACATTCCAGGTAGCTCCAAATATGAAATTAAATCTCAGATTTAAAAATGGCATTGCAATCACACCCCACGGGCAGACTCCCATTGGATCAACGCAGACGGAGTTAAATTTGTTTTTCAGCTACACAGTTACTCCTTTTCTCTCCCAGCAAGAAAGTCTGCCTGTTACAAATTACCAGGCAGTTGGAGCATTAGGCCCCCCACCTCCACAACTGTTGTTCGGTATGCTTCGTCTTGCACTAACCCTCTCCATAATACATGTAATATGTGTATACACAGGCAGTTTTCCAAAAAATTAGCGATAACATCCCGGGCGTATGAAGAATGGTCTGTCTCTCCCTCTGCATTTACGACTCGGTGCGCGCTGCGTTGCTCCCTCCGGAGCCCCCATCTCGGGGGATTGGTGCCCACGGGGATCTCGCGGGGAGGAGGTTCCCCAGCCTCGGTGGCACGCAAGGGCACGGAGTCAAAGCGCCTGACTCCAGCCAGGATAAGGTCATAGGTGTAGAATTAGGGAGGCAGGACTTAACACGTCCGTCCCGGGGCGAAGGGAGAGCAAGCGTCACCCAGCCCGGGCTGAAACCCCCCAGCCGCCACCGGAAAGTTTTCCGGGCAGTGGTGGTGCAAACACCTTTTTTTTTTTTTTTTTTTTTTTTTAATTCTTTCTTCTTTCTTTTCTTTTCGTCCGCCTTTAAAAAATTCCCAGCCCACTGCATAGGTTGGGCATAAATAAAAGGGGGAGGGCAGGTGTGGGGGGGGGCGGGACTGCCGCTCGCTTGGAAACCTGCGCTCCTCGCTCCTGGAGAAGCTCTCCAGCGACCTCTGCGAAGGGTGCCCCTGGCGTCTCGCCGCTGGATGGCGCTCGGCGGAGACGCGGCGGGCGGACCTCCGCCCTCCGAGCGCCCCGCAGGGCCGGAGCCAATCTCCGCCGCCGCCGCGCGGGGTTGGGACCTCAGTTTTGAGCTTCCGCAGTGGCAGTTCCGGAGGCACCGGGAGGCCAAAGCTGTTCCTGGAGGCTGGGGCGGGAGAGGGGGCACTCACGGTCTGCCAAACCTGGAAGGTGGATCCAGAGAGGCTGGGCTAGAACCGGGATGTGGGGGAAGAGGGTTCTCAGGGCAAACTAACGCCTCGTTTCCTAGGCGCCGCGCGCGCGCGCGCGCGCGCGGTGTGTGTGTGTCTGGGGAGAGTGGTCTGCAAAGGAGGACAGCCAGGTGCATGTGGAGTTGCAAAAAGGGAACACGGTTTGCGGAACCTCACGGTCCCGCACCCCGTCGTGCAAAGGCCAATCCGGTTCTCACCGGCCCCCTCCAGATAGGCTCCATGGAAAACAGCGTGGCTGGCCTTACCAGCCTGATTGTACCTGTAATTGGGAATGTCAGGGTTGGAGTGCACCCCAGTCAAACAGAGCCCTCATTTGGAAGTGTCCCTGAAGGTGCGGGAGATCTCTTGCACAGAAATTCACCCAGCACCTGGTGAGCTCTTACTGTGTGCCAGGCACTGCGTTAGACTTTATGATCTGGTCAAAAGTTACTTGAAGAGCTAGAAAGTGGGGAGGGGGGCCTGGGGGTGGAAAATCAGCCATAACCAAAGAGGTATATTGGCTACATGGTCCAGCTAGGCGTGGCTAATATTAGGTCTTTATTTTCCAAGTTCCTGGAAGGGAAGGAGAGGACTGACTCATCCTTTCTCTGACTCCGATCACAGTGCTTGGCAATTGGTAGGTGCCCAGTACATAATCTTTCCATACAGGAATAAAAGTCAATGGAGAAAGGGAGAGAGGGACTAACGGGGCTTCTCCGCGCTTTTGAAAACAAATGACTATTCCCAAAGTGCACTTTTACAAAACCAGCATCAAACTGACTAGTTGCCCCCCAGACGGATTCTGATATGTAAGGCGAAACAGTGAAAATGTGGTAGTGAGAAGAAAAGTTTGGTCCAATGGATAGACACATCCACTAGGTCATTCCCCAAATATTGACTGGGGGGCTTTCTCTGTCCACGCAGTCTGCTAAGCCCTGGAGACCCTGGGTCCCGGCTGGCTTGATGCTTATTGTCGTGAACTTTATCCACTGCGGTGAGTAGAATATATATACATTTCCATTTCAGAGAGGAGGAAAATCGAGGCCCAGGAAGGGCGGGGTGGGAGAAGGCTTACATTCAACATCTCAGGCAGGAAGGCCAAACTCAGTCCAGCCCCAGCTTTTCTGCGTGCTGGGGGAGGTCGGGCCAGGTGGTTTTTCCGATCCTGGGAAGAGGCAGCAGCGTCTGGGAGCCCTGAAAATGCCAAAGGGCCCTCGAGGTCGTCGCAGGTGCCAGGCAGTTGTCAGGAATCAGTCTACACCCTGATGAGGTTTCGCAAAGGACTTCCCCAGATCTGCTCCCTGAAGCTCTGCGCTCGAGGGCTGTACTGAAAGATGTAACCTCCAGACTCTTCCATCCGTTTCTCCCAGACAGCGCCTACACCTTGCCTAGGACTGGGCAGTGCTGTGTCGCTCTTCACGGATAGGGACTGTGGGAGAGAGTCTGGCCCAAGGTCACAGTGCTAAAAGTGACAGCGAAGAAGCCTTTACAACGCCCCCCCCCCCTCCCGCCAGGATTTTCTGTTTCTTTGCAGACCTCTTCCCTCATTAGTAGCCCAGTGACCAGCTCAGTCTGGCACGTGCCGGGCGTTCATCCAGTGTTTGTTGATTGAATAAACGAATCCTTGTTTGTTTGTTTTTGGGTTTTAAATATAGAACAGAACTAAAAAATGACACCATGATCGCGTAAAGAGGAGTGAGGTGAGAAGCTTGTTTTCCCGACGCGCTGCGCGAGGGTGCGGCGGGCACGGGTCACCCGGGCGTTCTGGCGCCCCAGGGCCACTTTCCACTAGCTTTACAAAGACGGCGGCTGTGATTTCCTTTCGTCTCTAGTTCAGTCCCAGACTTCGTTCGGTTGATCGATGATGGAGACGAGCTGACCCACCGTTGAGGTCAATACAATCGATGAGGTCCCCACAAGCGCTGGGAAATCACCCTCGCTGCTGAGCGCTGGCTTCCAACTAGAGCTTTCGGGATTTGGACTTTCTCACTCTCTCGCAGCCGGGATGGGGGTAAGGTGGGCGGGAAGAAGCCTCCGGTCCCACCCGAGTGAGCCTCTGGGTCCACCGGGCAGGGAGAGCGCTCTCCACTGGCACCCAGCCCCGCCTAGCCCTTGAAAAGCCCCGCTGGTAGGTTTCGTCCACCAGCATCTTGGCCTTGGAGTCAAACACCAGGATCGTTACGGCAACGGGTCTGCGCTCCTTAGCCCGGGGTTCCCTCCTCATCTTCGAAACGGGGTTTTTATGAAATGCCCTTTTCCGAAGACAACATTTGTGAAAGGCTCAAGTGAATGATCATGTTCTAAGAACGTTTCCGCCCATCAGCTCATCAAATACAACAATCGGAGGAGGCAGGTGTCTTCCCAGTGAGCTCCAGTCTCCAGAGAGGAGGAAACTGAGTCATGCAGGGAGATATAAAGACTTGCCCCGGGTTTCACAGCTCGTTCGTCTCTTGTGGAGCTGGGATTCCACCTGGGGCTTCCCTGGTTCATTTTTTGGCTTTTAATGGGGAGGCAGTAGGTGCCCCGCGTGCGCACACACAGTAGGTGCACAGTGGCCATCTATCTCCTTTCCTTTTTTGCCCTTTATGGGGAGAAATTCCATTTAACCCTCGCCCAGGCAGATCTGGAAACTGCCCTAGCCCGTCGGTCCCTTCCTGCTGGAAGCAAATGCGATTGGTTGGGCGGGGTGGGGGGAGGAGGGAGTGACAGGCTGACAATCCGTCTTAAACTCTGGCGATCCCGCGCTTTGAAGACTTTTTTTTTTTTTTTATATACGTAGGAAGGAGGGTGAGGGTGTGTGTGTGTGTGTGTGTGTGTGTGTGTGTGTGTGTAGAATCAATATGGTCCAGACGGCCCTTCACAAAGGGGCTCCAGGCGGGCGCCTAGGCCTCACGGCCCCCGCCCCACCGCCCGCGGCGAATTAATTGGGCCCCGAAAGAAGAGGCGACCTAGCTTCCAGTTAATTAGTCAAGAAATGAATCAAGCCCCAGCGGCCAGGCAAAGCCCCCTGGGGCGCGGGTTTTGTGCAAGCCAAATTGGTCGGTGGGGAGCTCCCCTTGGGCCGGGTGGGGCGCGGTGGGGGACAGAGCTGGGGCGCCTCTGGCCGTCCTGCGCCCGGCGCCTTGCGCCCGGAGCGGGTTCGCGCACTCCCGCGGGCTCTCGCTTCCGCCGTCTGCTTCCCCGTTTCTGTGTCTCTCCTCTTGCTTGTCTTTTTCCCCCCGCTTTCCGTCGGGGCCTTCGCCTTCTCTCCGGCTCCCTCAACGTTGCTCGGGTTTCGGGTTTCCTGCTTTCCCTCCCTCGGCGCAGCGCCTCTCGCCAGGATCTCAGCCCGGGACGTTTCCCTCTAAAGCCCCAGGCTCAGCCCAGCAGGCGCTGGAGCTGGGTGGTTTGGGGACAGCGCTGGGGATGCTGCGAATCGTTGACTTAGGGAGACGAGGTGGAAATGAACACCGGCTTTGGGTCCCTGAGGCCTGCAGTGTTTTGCTGGGGACACGGACTCTTCGTCCTGCGACACCTGGCAGCCAGGCTCCTAACGGCGGTTCGGGGAGCCGTCCGCGCGGTTTTGAAAGGGTTTGTTCACCAGTCCCCTGTGTCCGCCTATGAGGGACAGTTAGCACAGACCCGCAAAACACGAGGAATGATTGGGCGCTGGCTGTGTGCATTCCTCCTCCGGCATCTCCAGTCATACCCTGTCAGCCCAGGCAGGGCAGATCAGGGGGATTTCGTCAAAAGCAGTTCCGTTGGAGGGAGCGGAGGGGAGGAACAAACAGTAAACCCAATTATTTCAAGGTCTTTGTGCGCCCTGTGCCAGCTTCCTGAACTAAAGGTATGGCGTCCAGGGCTCAGAGACGTGAAGTGATTTTCCTGGCGGTACACAGCAAAGGGGAGGCGAGGCTGAGGATTCTATCCTCTAGGGAGGCATTGGGTGTCCGGATCATTTGTCCTCCTGGCCTGGCCTGGCCTGGCCCAGGATGTTTCCGGACAGAGCGAGGGTCATCAGGACCACGTTGCCTCCTCCAGCGTGGCGCTAAGGCTCAAGTCTCTCCTGAACTCTGCATTTCTATCCCTTCTCTCTGTCTTTCTAGCCGCGTCTCTGCTTTGGACTCTCTCTCTCTCTCTCTCTCTCTCAATTGCGCATGGAATCCGGACTCCGGCTGAGGTCAGGACGTCCATCTGCCGCCTACCGCCAGGATCCGAGCTGCGGAAGCAAATCCATTTCGATTCCATGCCCTCCCGGCTGTGCCCACCGCCCGGCCCCATTCCCAAGCCGCATCCATGAAGTCCTAGACCCCGGCGGATGCTTTTGGTGAATGCACGGCTTCCCAACAGCAGCCCCTAACCGCGATTTTTCTTTCTTCTTTTGCCGACTTGGCCGACTTAGGCTTCGCTCAAGGCCCAGAGGTGCCTGCGCCGCGCTTGGCCACGCTCCCCGCGTCTCTCTGGAGGCCCGGGACTGTGGTTTCCGCTCGCCGTGTCCCTGCCTGGCGGGCATGCGGCAACTTGGCCAGCTTCCCGCGCACGCGCTTGGCGCCAAGCGCTTTAGGCCTCAGTTTCCCCGCTCCTTTCGGGTTGGAGATGAGACGAAGTACGCGGTTAGAGGAGGAGGAATGGCGATTGGATGGATTGGATCGGTTAGCGGCGGGGCTGTATTGCTGATTGGGGGCAGGGGGGCGGAGTCAAGGCAAACGTTGGCCGCCTTTCCCTCTCCACCTCTCCGCGCACTTTTACCCACGTCCACGCACACAGGAGATGAAACGCTCCCCACACTAGGAATGGAGCCACCGACTGCCATGACCCCCGCCATGCCACCCCACAGCCTGATGGAGCGCGGCTGGCAGTGTGGGTGGGTCCTGCTGTAGGTGAGGACAAGCCAGGTCCCAGCCAGCAGGTGCACGTTTGCTGAGCGTGAGCGCAGGACAGGTTCCGCCTATCGCCGCCTGCTCCCCTGGGGAGGTTGCTGCTGCTGGCCTTGGTACATTGGCGGACCCCGCAGTCAGGTTCAGCGGGCTCATTCCCGCCGTGGGTTCACACACCTCCTACTGACCTTTGAGAGGTGGCCTCTCTGAGCCTTGGAACTTCGGATGGGTCCCTCAGTCCTTCTAAGCCTCAGCTGCCTCCTGCCACAAAGGACACGGCCGGGGGGGAATGAGATCAGGGGTGGACATTTCTCAGCTCCACCTTGGCACATAGTAAGTGCTCATTAAACATTCGCTGTTTGGGCACCTTCCACTCTCTGTGTCCAGTCTCTATCTCATCTACTTTTCGTATACACTTAGTATAAATCATATACATTTACTCAAAGTATATACTCCAAGTATATATTTAGAGTATCTTGAGGTATATATCTACATACATAGATCGTCTTAGACGACTACCTAGCGTCTATTAAGTCCGGTCTCTCTATTAGTATTACTCTGGCCCAGTTCTGTTCCCAGCGCAGCCAGAGGAAGCCCCATTTCTGGCTCTTGACGCTGAGGTGAGATGCTTCCTCAAGCTTCCCATTCAACACTGCATGCCCCTGTGGGCCCTTTTCCCAAATCCCAGGATCTCAAACCCGTAAGCGGCCCAGAGATCAGAGTTAGGGTCCCAGCTGGGCTTAGAGACCCGGTGTCCTGAATTCAAATCCGGAGCCGTTTCCACCCCACCCCAGCCCGAGTCCCGGATCTTCTCCACCTCCTGAAGTGAGGGACAGTTTCTCAGATCCACTGAGGAAAAGGAGTTCATGGAGAACGCAGGACCGTTCTTGGGTGCCTTGGGCGCTGTCACTGAGGCCCGGCTGCCCGCGGAGGGGTTTCAGGCCCCCTGGTGGGGCCCTGACGGCCTCTTGGTCCTGGGTGCCGCTGCGTGTGGCTGAGGTCCCCCCTCCCAGGCCCAGATTTCTAATCCGTAACAGGAGCCCACCGTCCCCTTGCCCAGTCCTCTGGGGCCCTGCAAACCGCGCAGGGTCTGCAGACCCGCCTGAGGACTTGGGGCGGGGTGGGTGGGGTGGGGAGGAGAGAGGAGTGATGGAGAAGGACGACCACAGGGGGGAGTCGGGGAGAGAAGGAGGGAGGGGACACTTGGGGAGAAGGGGGGGAGGACAAACCGGAAAAGAGAAAGACGGGCAGACACCGAGAGATGGACAGAGCCCCATATACACCTGGAGGGGTGGGGAGGGGCGCGGAGGTGAAGGCAGAGAGAGGCAGTGAGGGGGCGAAGGGCAGGACACAGGGCGACGCGGGGGAGCGGGGGTCGAGATGGGTGAGAGCAGAGGGGGGGGAAAGCGGAGAGTGGACACCAAGTGCAGAGACAGGGCGAGGCGCAGAGATAAACAGAGACGGGGAGACAGAAGCCTCCTTCTGGCGAAATGTGGGGGCCGCGGGAGGCGCACGGGGGAGGCATGGCCCCGGGGCGACTGGAGAGGCGGCTGGAGGCCGGGGGGCGCACGCACAAGGCCCCGCCACGCCCCGGCCGCCCTCGGGCTCTATTACTTAACGTTTGGAGATAATCGAGCCCCGTATAAATGCCTGCATTAAATCACGGTCGAGCTGTTCCGAGTGACCAGTTCCCGAAGTAGCTAGCCTCCAGCCCGCGGGGAATATGGTTTTCGAAACCACCCAAAGCACCAGATACCAGCAAGGTAGCAGATACGTTATCCTTCATTAGGGGTTTCCAGGGGCCCCCTACGAGGCCTTCGCGGTGGGGGTGGGGAGAGCGGGGCCGAGAGCCTGGGAGCCAGCGGGGTGCGGGGAAGGCGCGTTTCCCTCTTGTGCCCCTCTCCTCCCCAGCACGCGGCTGCTCAAACCCACAAGGAGGAGGGTTTGGTTGGTGGGGTCTTGTTGGCCATGAAGGGGAAGCATCCCCCACTCTCGACCCTCCCCAGTCCTCCTCCAGATTCTCAGAGTGCATTTGGCGAGCCGAGAGGGGGAACAGCGCCGCGTCCTAGAGGCCCCCTCTGGAGAGGGATGGGGTGCCCTGCGGTGGGATGGCGGGGAGGAGCCCCCGCTCTTTGTGGGAAGGCAGATCGTTGCTCATGGGGTGGGAGGCTGGTGAGAGAGGAGGAGACGGGTTCCTGCTAGAGAGGAAGCCGGTTAAGGTGAAGGTCTCTTCCCCGACCCATCACTCTAAGCGGAGCAAGGAAGCCAGAGCTCCTCTTCCGCCGTGCCCTGCCTCTTCCCTTACTGGCCTCCTGGTCTGCCCCAGTGGGGTTTTTTTAAAGAACATTTTCATGGCAGCAACGAAAAGGACTTCTTTTCTGCCCCCCGCCCCCCCCCCCGCCCCTTTTTCCTTCCTTTCCTTGCCTTGCCTTTCCTTTTTTTTTTCTTTTTTTTTGCAAAGGCTTGTGTTTGCTTTGCTTTAACAAACAGCTGACAGAGTTTGCTGTAAGGGAGCTTAAAAAAAAAAATGTACCCACATGGCAGGCCAAGCATTAACTGTGAGCATGCACATTCGTGTGTGTGTGTGTGTGTGTGTGTGTGTGTGTTTAGGCCTCTTGAGCGGGCTTGCAGTAATGGGACCTGCTTCAGGTGCAGAAAGCTGGGAGGGGTAGTGGGAAGGAATGCATGGACAGATTTACACCTGTCCCTACAGCTGCCATCAACAACACTTACAGCCTCCAGAAGTGACCCTTGGTGCCGACTTGTCTGGAAGCCATCAGGGCTAGTTTTGAAGCAGGAATCCTCAAGTGGACCAGAGGGCGAGCTTTGCCCCCCCCCCCCCGCCCCCCCGCCCCCTGTTGCTGTCCTCAAGTGCTGCCCAGTGGAGTAGTCTGGCTGCCTCGCTGCCCACCAGCCCCTCCCTCCCCCCCCATTTCCTCTGTCAGACAAATACCATCATTGACTTTCAGCTGCCTTTGGTCCTGCCGCCTAATGAAGGCTGGGGGGCGGGGCGGGGGGGGGGGGTTGCAGCCAGCGCATCATGACTGCCCTCCACCCTCCCCAGGAGCTGGGTCTGGTCCCGGGAATCTGTGTGGGATTTCTGACTCCACCCTTCAGCCGGTTTCTGCCCCCTGCCACCAGCCCCACCCCACGCCACTGGCCAGACAGTTGAGTGACTGATAATATCCAGATGCCTCTGGAATCTTGCTCCCAGTCTTTCCAGCACTCTGCCTGGTCTGCAGAAGTGGGAGCAGTGGGCAGCAGGCGTCCTGCCCTTGAAACTTGTTGCCACCTCTCAGAGGCTAATGAAAGCCCCACTCAACCGGGCCCTTCAGGACGGGGGACCCTGGAGCCAGGACACTCAGAAGGCATGTTTGACACCCATGCTGGGAACTTTGAGTCCCTGGCTTTCTACCCCTGGCCCCACAGAGGTCTAGGAGGGCCGAGGAGGGGGCAGAGTGCAGGCCCCAGCTGCCAGAGAAGCCACAGGGGAAGGCCCTGCGCTTTGCCTGGGAAGGCACAGGCTCTGGGGTGAGTATCTGGCCTCAGTTCCCTTACTGGTGAAACTGGAGGTGGGAGGGGGCATCGTGACACAAGCGCACTCACGCTTGACAGACCTTGGTGCCGCCGGCACAATTATTTCCCTGATGTGTATTTTCATAACCGGCTCACTTTTGCACGACAGCCAATTTGTCGGAAACGAAATCCTCATCCAGCTGGGGCACATGAGCGCCCGTCTCACCTCCCAGCAGCAGAAGGGAAGCGGAAGGCGATAAGCAGGGAAATCAAGGCCATGTTAGGAGGCTCCCGGCCGGAGGCCCGCTGTGGCCTTGACGATGATGCGGACTGCGGTCAGAAGGTCCCATGAGCACCCGATGAGCACCAGCCTCGCACTAGACTCCACGGGAGGGTCTGGAGGAACTGTTTTCTTGCTCTGTGCTTCAGAGCCGTCCAAAGCCACGTTCAGCTCCTACGTGCGTACGTGCGTACGTGCGTACGTACGTATGTACGTACGTACCCCTTTGATGTTTCAGGGAGCTTGCACAATGTGCTCTCCTGGAACTTTTTCAATAGCACAGCGGCACTAACAATCATTTTGGGTTTCAGGGCTCCGCGGCCTCCTTCAGCTCAATCACGGTCAAGGCTTTGTTTCATTGGTTCCAACGCCAGGAAGGGCTTGGCCACCTGGTGGGGCCACGGACCCCTCGAGGCAATCTGGCGGAGCCTACGGATGCCTTCTCAGAATAAGATTTTCAAGAGGCATGGAATCACAGTTTTGAAACAAAAGCAATATTAAACCTAAGAGCGTCGTAACACGGAGGCGCCTAATAAATACGTCCAATTGTGCAATCTACCGATGGCTATGGCATTGCCTTTCGCGAGTCGGGATGAGCAAGACGACATTTCCCATTGCACCTGTAATAACATCGGTATGAAAATACCTGTGGTTTTCTTGGCGACCAAGTCCCGGCCACGGCCAATCCTCCTGGGTGTGGTCACCTACGTTTCTAATGGAAGGAAATACTGATTTCGCTTCGAGTTGAGCAGAAATGAGCGTTGAGTGAAGGCCCAAGTTCACAGACCCCGGAATTCGATCCTTGGGCTCCCGCGTTCCTGTAGGAGCCCGTTGGAGGACATCAGGGCAAGAAGCAAGAATCTCTGACGTGTGGATGGAATGAATTGGGCTCTTGGTCTCCATAGGGACGGAGGAAGGGTCCCATGGGAAACAAGGTCCAGTTTTTTTTTTTTTTCAACGTTTATGTATTTTTGGGACAGAGAGAGACAGAGCATGAACGGGGGAGGGGCAGAGAGAGAGGGAGACACAGAATCGGAAGCAGGCTCCAGGCTCTGAGCCATCAGCCCAGAGCCTGACGCGGGGCTCGAACTCATGGACCGCGAGATTGTGCAAGGTCCAGTTTTGAAAGGTAGCACAACCTGCTGGTATGTGGAGCAGGGAGGAGGGAAAAAGCCATGATCACCTTTTCCAGGGTTGTTTCTCAATGGGCCCAGGAGGGAGCGAGGTCTGGCCTGGGGCAGTTTTGGCTCAGAGAGGGTGTCTGGGGAGGGAAACGTCTCCTGAAAGTGCTTATCAATACTCCCATCCCAGGGCGTCCACCCTCCTGCCCTGGGTTCTCCTCTGGGGTGACGTTCAGCACGGCTCTGGCCCCTCTAAAACCTCAGTTTCCCCACCTGAATAAAGGATCCTTGCCTGCTTCCTTCTCTCTGATAACACCGCGCACATTTGTAGCTCTCGTGCCCCCAGAGGATCCGTGGGCAAGTCCCACCTCAGCAGTGGGTAAACCCTTCGTAAAGATTAAGTCAGGGAGCTGAGCCATTTATCTGTCTTGAAACAAAGCACGGAGTCAAACATCTGTGCTCAGGGAAGGCAAGTTGCAAACGGCCCCCGAGGATAGTGGCACTCGCTGCCCTTGGTGAAATACGGCTTCAAGAACTCCGAGCTCCTGGGACGAGCACTTGGAGGCCGATTTGAGGGAGAGCCAGAATTAAGAAAGCTGGACACTGTCAGAACGTTCGCAGGTTAAATTGGGTGCTTAAAGGTGAACAGAGTAATCTCAGGGGATTCTATGTTCCCAACGAAACAAGTACAAAGGCACTGATGGACCAGCTACTTGGTGTAGGACCAAGTTCTTTGCCTGTCTTCAAGCTGCCGTTGCCAGATCCAATGTTCATTCATTCATTAGCTCACTCATTCATTCATTCCACAAAGGCCTAATAGATGTCTCGGGCTAGGGAGACATAGGAGTTAGCAGTGAGCCAAACACCTAAAAACGACTGTCCCCAAGGACATTTGAACGGGGGACAGAATGACAATAAACAGGTGGAAAAATGTTTGATGGTGAGGAGTCATATGGAAAACGGAACATCAAGAAGAAGGGGGTTATGAATGGGGGTTCATTTCAAGAGGCTGTCAGAGAAGGCCTCACGGAGAAAGTGCCTTTTCAGCCACCACCTCGGGGAGGTGGGAACAAGCCGTGGGGATGACGGAGATCTATCCTTACTGGAGCACCTGTCACGCCCTGGACCCTGAGCCGGCCACTCTGTCCGCTGTCCTGACCCCTCCAGCAGAGCTCAGAGGTGGTTGCCATTTCCTTCTCTGTTTGATTTGAAGCCTTTGTTCAAAACGAACTCTTCCCGTAGCACAAGGCAGAACACGAATCGGAACCCAGAGCCCAGTTTTCCTTTTTCCTATACCACGCCACCTGGGACACCTTCTCGGGAAGACGGAAGGAAGCAATAGGGCACCTGGGTGGCTCAGTCGGTTAGGCGTCCTACTCTTGATTTCTGCTCAGGTCATGATCTCACGGTTTGTGAGTTTGAGCCCCTGTTTGGGATTCTTTCTCTCTCCCTCTCTGTCTCTCCCTCTCCTGTTCATGGTGTTTCTCTCTCTCTCAAAATAAACTTAAAAAAAAAAGAAATAAAGGAAGAAATGAGAAGGAAATGGAAGACTGGCAGAAGAAAACCTAAGAGTAAAATTTCCTTTTATGACTCATTAGCCTGGTCTTACAACTAGAGAAACTGAGACCCAGGGAGGAGAGGACAAGTACTCGTTCAAGGTCACAAAGAAAAAAATGAATAACTAGATGCCTTAGCTCACCAGCGACTCTTTTTCTGGTCTTGGCACCATATGGCAAGTCACTTTGGTTCCCTGAGCCTCAGTTTCCTTATCTGTAAAATGGTCTTATAATGGTCAAACCAATCATATGAATTCCCCCACAGCTGCTGAAAGGAAAGACAAGATTGTTCATGAAAGAGAATTTATTCTAATGCCTGGCATAGAGTTAGCACCCAAGAAATAGATTTCTTCTCCTCCTCCTCAGCCCACCTGGTACTTGGCATTTTGGTCCAGAATGGAGTTGAAGTATCTGCTGATTTTCAAAGTCTATGCTAACGATCTCCAGACCTTTCTTTTTCTTTTTTTTTTTTTTTTAAGTTTATTTATTTATTTTCGAGAGAGAGAGACAGAGAGAATCCCAAGCAGGCTCCCCACTGTCAGTGCAAAGCCCAACTTGAGGCTGGATCTCAAGCACTGTGAGGTCATGACCTGAGCCGAAACCAAGAGCCAGATGCTTAACGGACTGAGCCACCCAGGCAACCCCCCGCCCACCCTTTTTTAAAAAATTTTTAACGTTTATTTATTTTTGAGACAGAGACAGAGCATGAACGGGGGAGGGTCAGAGAGAGGGAGACACAGAATCTGAAACAGACTCCAGGCTCTGAGCGGTCAGCACAGAGCCCGCCGCGGGGCTCGAACTCACGGACCATGAGATCATGACCTGAGCCGAAGTCGGACGCTTAACCGACTGAGCCACCCAGGCGCCCCCCGCTCACCCTTTTTAATGAAACATTTCCAACATACAAAAAGTAGAGAGACTGGCAAAGTGCAGTCCCATATACCGGCCACCTAACTTCAATAATTATCAACCCGTGGCCAGTCTTGTTTCATTGATCGCTACAGTGGGTCGCTTTAACGCAAATCTGGACACCATATCATTTCATTTGTAGATATTTTGGTACGTATCTCCATAAGATGAGAATACATTTAAAAAAAGACAACCACAGGGGCGCCTGGGTGGCTCAGTCGGTTGAGCGTCCGACTTCAGCTCAGGTCACCATCTCGCAGTTCGTGGGTTCGAGCCCCGCGTCGGGCTCTGGGCTGACCGCTCGGAGCCTGGAGCCTGCTTTGGATTCTGTGTCTCCCTCTCTCTGCCTCCCTGCCCCCCCCCCCCCCCCGCTCATGCTCTGTCTCTCTCTGTCTCAAAAATAGAGGAACATAAAAAAAAAGACAACCACAATACTGTTATTACACCCCCCCCCCAAAAGACAATGATAGCACACGCTTATGAAATACTCGGTTAGGACTCAATGTTTCCCGATCGTCTTCATTCTTCTTATGATTTCATTCCAGTTGGTTTGTTTTACAACGAGGACAAGGTGTCTGCACTGTGTTTGATTATGAATCTCTTACATCCACCATCGCCCCCCCTTTATTTCCCCCTTCAGAAATTTTTAAATTGAAATAACGCAATCATTCTGGCTCTTTCTGTTTGCATCCCTGTGGTGTTCCCTGTTTGTGTCTCTGTCCCCTGTATTTCCTGCAACCTTGTGGTTAGAAAGCGGATGTTTGAGGATTCAGCGTTGATGCTTTGGGCAAGCCCCCTCGACAGACAGCCGTGTATACTTCCCTCAGGGGATGTGTGATATTACTCCCTTTTCTTCGCCCTTTGTTGGAAGCTTCTGATGACCATTTTCTAGAACGATCCACCATGCCGTTAGGGGGTTGAAAGATGGTGAGATTTTGCGCCTTTCATGTCTTCTTCATTTATTAGACGGGATACTCCCAGATTTCTTTGGAAGACGCCACATCATGACAAACGAAGGTTTAAGAAGAACTTTCCAGTTTCTCTCTGTTTTCGCGTTTCCAAATTACGTACCGCTTCTGCCGACTTGACAGGTTGTATGTTGTCGAACTGCGCTTGCGTGGAAATCAAACTGGATGATGCTCGTGGAAGTTCCTCCTGTGAGTTCGGTGGCCCGCCTGCCCAGTCCAGGGGCGAGAACCGCTTTATCGGGGACTCCCTTCTTAAATCAGCCAGGATGTCTCTCGCAAACTAAGAGAAAAAGGAGCCCGTAGGAACCCTGACAGTGTTCATCCATCCGATCTCCCCACAGTTCGCTGATGCCAGGTGGGAGAATGAAAGGAAGATTCTGCCAAAGCTGGGTCCATGTGGGGACGGTCCTCTGCAATTAGGCTTTACAAACTGGAGACTGCGTTAGAGAAAGGCGTCCATCCGCGTGTGTGTTTGATTTTTAATTTTAAAATCTTCACTCCCTCAGAGCAAACGGGAGGCAGGTCAATCGCTCAGCAGAGAGACTTTAAACAAACCACATTGCCCGCAGGTCTGCTTGGTGAAGGAGGGGATTTACTTATTTTTCACCCCTCTGCCTGAGGAGTGTTAACAGCGGAATTAAGGCTGGGGAATCTGGCAGGGCTAGCTTGCTGCGGGGGGAGGTGTGTCCTCTTTGCAAGGCATTAATCACTTGTTTATAGAGGGGGAAGGAAGAAAAAAAACCACAACAGCAGGGGGAGAGGGTGGGGTGCTGGGGAATCACCCCATCCCTTCCCCACCCCCCATTCTTCTGGGATCAGCTCAGCTTGCCTTTGTCCTGGGTTCCAGAGCAATGTGGGGGGGGGGCAAACCCTGGGGGGCGGACAGTGCAGAGGGTGATGATCCCTGCAGCGTTGGGCATACAGCTGGTGGGTGCCAAGGGTTGGGCTGTCCCCCCCCGCACCCCCCCCCCCCCCCCCGGCCACCGTGTGCACATCTGCAGGTCTGGGCTACCTTGAAGTATTATTTATTTTTTTTAATTTTTTAAAATCTGTATTTCTTTTTGAAGGAGAGAAAGACAGAGTGTGAGCAGGGGAGGAACAGAGAGAGAGAGGGAGACACAGAATCCGAAGCGGGCTCCAGGCTCTGAGCTGTCGGCACAGAGCCCGACGCGGGGCTCGAACTCAAGAACCGTGAGATCGTGACCTGAGCCGAAGTCGGAAGCTTGACCGACTGAGCCACCCAGGCGCCCCCTACCTTGAAATATTTAAAGTATAATGTACTCCTTCTCTTCCTCCCCACTCCACAGGTACACCCCTTTTCATATATCTGTCTAATCACGGTATTTCTCAAGCTCACACTCTGGACCCATGTTCTGGGGGGGCGGGGAGCAGGGAACCCAAGCTGTTATTTTCACACAAATATTTATCTGGAGATACTGGTTTCCCACGGGGAGCTGAGCTTGGAAACCAGAGCTGGAAGGGGAACCTACTTTCAACTGTAAGCTTTTTGGGATTGTGCGACATATACGTGCATTAGCCACTGGTAAGCAAATTAGCAGATGTTGTTTTCTGATTTAAAAAAAAGAAAGGTAAATACACTCTATAGTGTACGATGTGCAGAATAGCTTGGTCACAATTCCAACAATGATCACTTTCCTCCCTCCCTCCGCCGGCATAGAGTTCATCAAAAATACCCTTTTCTCTTAACTATGTCCTATATGTACAGGCCATCAAATCTAAGGAGTAGAAAATGGTAAATGATGAGTCATCCTCTCTCTAAACTTTCCCATTTCCATTCCTCATAAGTGGTCACCGATATCAATGTGTATCTGTCTAGTTACGTTAAGATATATACATTAATATATATGTATCCTTCTAGTTATAGTAATATATAGTGTATATTATATATAGTATATATAATATGTGCTATCTGTATATACATTACTATCATAATGCAGATAGATCTTTAGATCTATCTACATTATTTACATTATGTGCAGATATGTGTGTGTGCGTATATGTATGTGTATATATATGTGTATAGGTATATGTGTATATATACTACATATGCAGTTTCCCTGATGCATTCCTGTCTTTTATTGTTTTTGAAATACATTATTTAAGGGGCACCTGGGTGGCTCAGTCGGTTAAGCGTCTGTTTTATATAAAGGATGGGTTGTTTGGGCGGCGGTGGGGAGAGTATGAGCTGAAGAGAGGGACAGAAGGAGAGAAAGAGAGAGAGAATCTTAAGCAGACTCCATGCGCGGTACAGAGCCTGATGTGGGGCTCCTTGCCACGACCCTGGGATCCTAACCTGAGCCGAAATCAAGGGTGGGACGCTCCAACTGACGGGGCACCCAGGCGCCCTAAAGGATGACTTTTTATTATGAATTTATATACATGGAATGTATGTTTAATAATAATTCATATTGAAATTGACACTTAAGGAATCATCCCCGTAGAAAAAAAGAGAGACTAAGTCAGAAAAAAATGGATGCTCCGCAGGGAAATGGCAGCCTGTGGCAGCCAGGGGTAAATTACAAATATCCTCTGCATACACAGTGAATCTGTTGGGCCAGGTGTTACCCAGACACAAGCCATTTTTCCTTGGCCTTTATCAATAATAAATGCACTACCCCATCAACCGGACCTCGAGACTTTTGCCTACACTGCTAGCCGATCTTGCTAAATGGACAGAAACTGCCCGGCTGAGCAAGTGTGTTGAAAACATTTACATCTTGAAACCCTCAGCAGTTTGGCCGTGTGTGTTATAAGAGCATTGGCCCCCGAAGGTTCCAGCTGACTCCTTCGTGCTCTTCTCTGGCAAGCTGTGCCACTTTATGGTGTCCGTGATGTTGGCTGGGTCTTAAAATGAGCCTTCCACGGTCCCTCCGTGGTCAGCTCAGTCCACTCCTCTGCTGTCTCCAATCCATTTGCAATGGCTGTAAAAGGCTGTCAGCCGCCCCCCTCGCCCCCACCTCCCACAGTAAATCTTCCCCTCCCATTCAAAAAGGCTGACAAGAGAAGCTGCTTGAATTTTCACCCAGCTTTGCAAACTTGCAGTCCTGCTGTGCTGGCCTTGTTTCTCCCTTGTTTCTCGTGTGCCACTAAGCGACTAAGTAAGCGTGCGTTTGATCTCCCCCACGGTGGCCCCGGTGCAGACCTGAGCCGTGGATCTGTGGTTTCATGGTCATGGAAGAGAGAGGGTCAGTCTGTAGTCCTTGCTCTTAGGGCCGATCGGCTGATCGCTGTTCAGATCACATGGCCCCTCTCTCTCTGTGTCTTTGTGAAAAATTGTGAAATTGTGCTGGCAAACAGGTTTTTCTGGCTGATTACCCTTAAGATGGATGTTTCCCTTGACTGAGGGCAGCCAGTGACTTTCAGGAATGTTTGGAGGCAAAGGAGGTTCAATGGTGTTTGGAGAAGTTCCAGGACTCCTTTCTGAACCTACCTCTTAGTTTAGTCACTGTCCCAGCTCATCAAACAATTCTAGAAAACAGAACATTGGCTGGACTTACTGATTGGAGTCTTGTGACAGGCAAGCAGGCAGAGAAGCCAGCTATGGGGTTTGAACGCAAAAAAAACTGGCCTCGGACTCCCCTGGTCCTGACGTTTGTGAATAAAGTCAGCCAGACAACCTCTCCATCCCTTTGTACTTATCCAGGGGCTGAAGCTTCCTGCTCTATCTCCTGGGGGCCCGTGGATGAAATCCTCAGCAAACTTTATTATTATTTTTAAATTTTTTAATGTTTATTTATTTGTGTGAGAGAGAGAGAGACAGACAGACAGAGCTCGAGAGGGGAAGGGCCAGAGAAAGAGGGAGACACAGAATCAAAGCAGGCTCCAGGCTCTGAGCTGGCAGCCCAGAGCCCCACGCGGGGCTCAAACTCCCGCACCGCGAGATCGTGACCGGAGCCGAAGTCAGATGCTTAACTGACTGAGCCACCCAGGTGCCCCCAAATCCTCGGCAAACTTTAAAGCACAGCACGTTTGGAAGCTGGATGGTTACGATGGCAGTGACAGCGATAAGGGAAGGAAAGCCTCCTGGGAGTGAAATTCATTGCCATTTGTGAAACATGCCGGAATCGTCCTGTTCTCCATGCTGGAAAAGTGTGAGCTTCTGGGAGCTTGAGAAATGGATCACCAGTATTGTTGTTCTAGTTGATACATGAACAGGCTGATCTTCAGATGGGTGGAAAGATAAATCCTAGGGTGCCACATTCTCCAGGGAAGAGCTGGGCATGTAAGTGTGCAGGCATAAACACTTGCACACACACACACACACACACACACACACTGAAACATGTGCAGAACTAAAGCCATACGGTATGGGGAATTTTTATTATTTCTTACTGTTGTCTGCCGTGCTCTCTCTCCGACAGCACCCAGAGGACGATTTTAGAATCCAGATCGAATCATCGTTCGGCACCTCGCTATAGATCTTTAAGAACTCCCCGTTGCCCTTCAGGGAGAGACCAGAAAATTTTAAATAGACCCGTGAGGTGCTGCAAGGTCTGGTTCGGCCCTCTTCTCCGATTCCATTGGTCTCGAGTCCTCGGCCATTTTTCCTCTGCTCTTGCGTTGTGGCAGATTGAATGATTGAACCCAAACCTTCACATTCTTGTCTCTGTGCTCTTTGCCTCGTGTCTTGGCAGTTCATGTTTGTTTGCTTTTTTTTTTTTTGGTTAAGTTTATTTACTTATTTTGAGAAAGAGAGAGAGACAGAGAGAGAGAGAGAGAGCACAAGCAGGGCAGGGGCAGAGAGAGAGGGAGTGAGAGAGAATCTGAAGCAGGCTCCTTGCCATTGAGCCCAGCCAACCTGGGCACCAACCTGGGAACATATGAGAAACAAATGCTTCCTGTTGCTGCTGCTGAGGCGTGGTGATTGTTTGTTTCACAGCAGTAGCTGACTGATACAAGACATCTTGCTTTAAAAAAAATTTTTTTTTAATGTTTATTTATTTTTGAGAGAGAGAGAGACAGAGCGTGAGCAGGGGAGGGACAGAGACAGAGAGGGAGACACAGACTCCGAAGCAGGCTGTAGGCTCTGAGCTGTCAGCACAGAGTCCGACGCGGGGCTTGAACTCACGAACGGCGAGACCATGACCTGAGTGGAAGTCGGACGCTCAACCGACTGAGCCACCTGGGTGCCCCATTTTATTTTTGTGGTTTTTTCTCATACTCATTCTTCTCATGTCCTCTGTACCACTGGACTCAGGATACTGCCTCCTTATCACCTGAGTGACTGTCATTCATGCTTCAGATCTCAGCTCAAAGTTTACTTCTCTTGAAAAGCCTTTCTTGACCCTTCAGATTAGGTGTGAACCCCCTGACGTACACCCTCTACAGCCCCGTGTTTCTCCTTCAGGGCCCTTATCAGAGTCGTACTTTATGTGATCATTCAGTTGTTATCTGTCTTCCCTCCTAAAGCCCGGTGAGGTCAGGCACCTTCTGTCTGGTTTCAGTTTGTATCCCCTGTCCCAAGGACAGCCCCTTTCCAGGCGCAGAGTAGCTACTCAATACAGTTTGTGAGTGGGTCAATGAATGAATGGGTTGAGTGCAATTTCTCCAGGCTACAGATACTTTTAGGTCTAAGATGAACAGCTTTTAGCATATGAAAGAGAGAACAAGAACGTGAAACAAATGAAGAAACATCTGTACACAGCAGCATGTCCACAGGGGTGACAGGATTGAGGTTGAGCACGAAATAAGATTGGGTTGGCTGCATTCAGCATTGACTCCTTCAAGGACGCTCCAGACCCTTGGAGTCTCCATACGATGCCAGGGAAGACTTCTATTTAAAACAAAAATTGGGGGGGTGCCTGGGTGGCTCAGTCGGTTAAGCGTCTGACTTCAGCTCAGGTCACGATCTCGCGGTCCGTGAGTTCGAGCCCCGCGTCGGGCTCTGGGCTGATGGCTCAGAGCCTGGAGCCTGCTTCCGATGCTGTGTCTCCCTCTCTCTCTGCCCCTCCCCCACTTGCCCTCCGTCTCTCTGTCTCTCAAAAATAAATAAACATTAAAAAAATTTTTTTAAGGGGCCCCTGGGTGGCTCCGTCGGTTAAGCCGCCGACTTCGGCTCAGGTCATGATCTCGCCGTCTGTGAGTTCGAGCCCCGCGTCGGGCTCTGTGCTGACAGCTTGGAGCCTGGAGCCTGTTTGGGATCCTGTGTCTCCCCCTCTCTCTCTGCCCCTCCCCCACTCATGCTCTGTCTCTCTCGCCCTCAAAAATAAACAAACATTAAAAAAAATTTTTTTAAATATTGTTTTTAAACCGGGCCATACAGACAAGTCGAATCCAACCAAGAGGCATGTAGCGGGGAGGGGAGATCTTCAGGACAGAGGGGGTGGCACCCAGAAACACACGGAAAGATGGACTGGGGCATGGAAGTGTTCAGGGGATGGCAAATCGCCATCCATTGCCATTGATGGTACCAGCCAGGGAGGGTCAGGGTGTGAGTGCCTGGCCAGCTGGCAGATAATGAGGGTTAATACGTATCCAACCCTTATCCCGTGTCGTGTTCAACAGTTGACACGTATTATGAGTCTCATCCCAACGTCACGCAGTTCCACCACCAGGGAAGTTGCCGCTGTCGTCTCCCCGGTTTGCAGATCAGGAAACCAAAGCACAGAGAGGTTGAGTAACTTGCCCAAGGCCACAAGGCGAGAAAGGGCCAGGGCCAGGATTTGAACGCGGCCAGCTTGGCTGCAGACGCCGTTGTCTCGGCCATCAGACAATTCTGCCAGCAGCCTGTGGACTGCCGGGCTTCGCCGTCAGGACACCGTTCTTCAGGGAAGGCAGGTGGTGAAAGGGTCTCCGTGGGGGAGGGGGGGGGGTGGCGTGCCACGGCCGGCCTTGGGAGCCACGTTAGGGACAGTAGCTCAGGACAGAAACAAAGGGAAAGGGGTTCCTGGCAGGGGAGGGGCGTAATGAGTCAACGGCGTTAGAGGCCAATATAACAAGTATCGAGGGCTTATGGAGAAGTTCTCAGAAGCCGGAGAGAGGAGGCTGGCAGCTGTAGGAGCAAATGAGAGAGGCAGAGAGCTGCCCAGGAAAAGATGAGGAAGATCGAAGTAAATATTTCAACGTGGGGGTAGCGGGGCGGGGGGGCGGGGAGCCTGGTGACTTCTTCTGCCCAGACCTCAGCGCGGGAGCTAATGGGAGAATGTGTAACCTGGGGTTACGGAGTATGGGCGAGGAGAAATCAGATGGAAAAGACAGAGGTATCAGAAGGGAAAGCTAATGCAACCACACGGGAGACATTAAAAAGCAATAAATCTGGGAGCCTGCATGGTATTCGCCCAGGAATTCTGTAGAGGGTGGTTAACTCTTAGAAACCCGCTCACCTGGGGCTGGGGCTGAGCACGGTGAGGGGTTGGAGGGGGGGGGGTCCCACATGGCCTGGAAACCAGGGCTCTGGACCCACCCTGAGAAGAACCAGATTCCAGAGATGTGTTTCCAGGCCCAGGGCAGCCCGGGGAGCCTCTGGAGACGGGGGAGGGAGCCCCAAATTGCGGGAGGCCGGGCCGGCAAAGGGAGTCCCGACACCTCAACCACTGGAGAACATTCTCTGGGAGCGTTAAGCAGCCCGTGGGGAAGAGAGAACCACAGGATATGATTTATTTACCTACTCCCTGACAAAATCTTTCCCAGAAGGCTGAGGATAGTAATTCTCTGTAATTATATCTCATTCGAGGTTCTGCAGGCTCTTAGACTCGTTAACTCATTAGTGCTCCCGGCACACCTTGGGGGGGGGGGGAAGGAAGTGGGGGAGGGGATGACCAACTTCGGCGGCCAGATGGGGGAAACCGAGGCACCCCCCGGCGAGAGGTGCAGAATCAGAACTGGGACCTCCTGGAGGGCAAATGCTTAAAGGGAGGAGAGGGAGAGGTTAGGCATGGGGTCTGGGTTCAGTCTCTCTTCTTCCTGTGTGATCTGGGGAAAGTCCCCCAGCCTCTCTGGGCCAGGGTTCCCTGAGCTGCAAACAAAGAGAGCCGGGTACAGAGGCCTCTATGGCCCCTGACTCAAGAGCCCGTTTGGAAATTTAACCTCCCGCCGAGTCATGGAGATGTGACGATGAGAGTGGCTTTCGGGTAGACCAGAAGTGGAAGTTGGTCACGTGGCCCACAGGAGACACCGCGAGGAAGGCTTCGTGACCTTCAGGGGCCCGTCGCGAGCCTCAGGTTGAATTTATAGTATCGAGAAGCCATTCCGTTCAGGGCTGTTGGCTGCAGGGGGGTCAGAAACGGATGTGGTGGAAAACTGGGGTTTTCTTGTTTCTAGAAACCCTGATTTGTCTCCCCGTTGGGTCCATGTGTTGATGGCTCCTTCTCCAGGTCCCGTTGGCGGGGGACATTCGAAAGCCATGCCCTTTCCCCTGTAAGAATTTCCACTGGCCGGAAGGAGGGAACCGAGAGCCGTGGAAGTTCTTTGGGAATCACGAAGCGATGCTCACGTGTTGGTGTGGCGATTGTTACATTTTCCCCTGGCCTTCTTCCTCACTGAGTCAAGGGCAGAATTTAGGGAACGGAAGTGGGACGTGAGATCCACAAGAGTTGACGGAGCCTCTACTATGGTTCGAGGTCCCATGTGATCGCTTTCCGTCTCGTCGTCCTGCCCCCTCAACAATCCTGTGAGGTACAGACCCCATTGTACAGATGGGCACATTGAGGCTCGGGAAGGTCGAGCAGTTGGGCCAAGCCTTCGCAGCCAGGCTGTGACAGAGCCAGGATTTGAACCAAGGTGTCTCTGGGTAGACAATACACTCTGTCCAGTGGTCCGAGCTTGCGTGAAGAGAGAGAGGTGGCCTCTGAGGCCGTGCGAAATCTTCGACTTCTTCTCCCTCGCCTTGGCCCGAAACTGGTTTGGGAGAGAGGGAATGAGAAACCAGGATCTTTTCTTTCGGGTTCCACCTCGGGCTTTAGATCAGGGAATCTCTTGGCAGGAAATAGTTGCGTCTGACTATTCGACCGGGAAGAGTTAACTGTAAGGGCTACTTACAAGGGGGCGAGTAGGGTTAAGGGACCCAGCAAGGGACACTGGAGTTGTCTGGGGCCAGCAACCGTGGGAGCCGTTATCCCCCTCAGGGCTGCAGGGGCTGGGGGTGGGGGGTGGGGGAGGTGCACAGAGCCAGAGAGGGTTGGAACCACGCAGACCGGCTGTCCGCACGAACCACTGTCGTGGAGGGTGATGTTTGGGGAGGAGTAGGGACTAGATACCCTGACATGATCTTTCAATCCGCCCTCCCTCCTGTCCGTAGCCAGTGCCTTCCATCAGCTGAGTCCGATCAGCCAGGAGGGCAAGAGCCTGGTGATGAATCTTCAGCGGCTGGGTGTCTGGGGAGCGGGCAGAGCATTGAAGGTCGAGCACAGATGTGCGTGATGCAGGCATAGACTTGGCCCCATCCCCCGTCCCTTTCGAGCCTGCCATCAGGGACACAACCAGTGACCTTGAGACTGTTTTCTGCAGAGAAGGGCGCCTCTTGGGTGCATTTCCGTAGGTGCACCGGGAATTTCTTGGAACGGTGGCGGGCCCACCAAATCCTCCCCGAAACACTCTCTCCACCTGTCAGCGCCCCGATAGGCTCAAGTGTGTGGCTGTCGCACTTGGAGAGGAATTTGGAGGGTGTATGTCTCCGGGGCAGTCTCCAGCCCCTTTTTATCAGGAGTCTCATTTTAAAGGTAGTGTTTATTGGGGGCGCCCGGGTGGCTCAGTCGGTTGAGAGTCCAACTCTGGCTCAGGTCGTGGTCTCGCAGTTCGTGGGTTCGAGCCCCGCGTCGGGCTCTGTGCTGACGGCTCGGAGCCGGCTTCGGATTCTGCGTCTCCCTCTCTCTCTGCCCCTCCCCCGCTCACGCTCTGTCTCTCTCTCTCTCTCAAAAATAAATAAACATTAAAAATTTTTTTTTCAATAGTAGAATAAAAGTAAAATGAGGAAATAGCAGAATTCATAATTCATCGAATGCTTTCCACGTGTCACGGCCTGTGATAGGCTCTTGCAATTTTCAGCTTCTAACTTCCCTGGAGCTCTGAGAGGTGGGTATTCTGGGCCTTCCGTCCTGATCAGGACACAGAGGTTCAGACATTTAACTTGCCCAAGGCCAGCCACCAGGGAAACGGTAAAGGCAGGAGGGAAACCCGAGGCTCTGGCGGGCTGGGGCAAACCGTTTCCTGGCGACCGACGATGCGCTAGGTGAAGGAAAGCAAGACCACGGGAGGTTGCGAAGCTGCTCTCTGGGTTTGAACTTGCCCGTGACAAGACGGGCACGGACACCAAGCCACGTTCCCTACGCTCCGTGTGACTGGAGGTGAGTCCCGGCTAGTGTCTCCCCTATGTGAGATGGGCCAATATTCCACATGGCTGCGTGGGATTGCGAAGGGACCGGGAGGCCAGAGGGACCACGAGGAACAGGAGGTCTTAGGAGGTCATTTGGCCTGGCTCGTGAATTCCAGCCCCGCATCAGGCTCTCTGCTGTCAGTGCAGAAGCCACTTTGGATCCTCTGCCCCCCTCTCTCTCTGCCCCTCCCCCGTTCATGCTCTGTCTCTCTCTGTCCCAAAAATAAATAAATGTTGAAAAAAAAAATTTAAAAAAAAACATAAAATTTTTTTTTTCAACGTTTATTTATTTTTGGGACAGAGAGAGACAGAGCATGAACGGGAGAGGGGCAGAGAGAGAGGGAGACACAGAATCGGAAACAGGCTCCAGGCTCTGAGCCGTCAGCCCAGAGCCTGACGCGGGGCTCGAACTCCCGGACCGCGAGATCGTGACCTGGCTGAAGTCGGACGCTTAACCGACTGCGCCACCCAGGCGCCCCTCTCTCTCTGTCTCTTTCAAGATAAAGAAATAAACTTAAAAAAATGTATGAGTCAGCTTAGGCGGTCATAACAAAATGGTACAGACGGAGTGGCTTAAACAACAGAAATTTGTTTGCTCACAATTCTGGAGGCTAGAAGTCCAAGGTCAAGGTGCTGGGAGGGTCAGTTTCCTCCGAGGCTTCTCTCCTTGGCTCGCAGGTGGCCACCTTCTTGTTTCTCTTCACATGGCTGTCCTATGCGCACGTGTCCTGGCGTCCCTAATGTGCCCTATTCTTTTCTTGTAAGGACACGAGCCAGATTGGATGAGGCCGCCCTAAAGAACCCCTCTAACGTAATCACCTCTTTAAATACCCTGCGTCCAAATACAGCCACATCCTGGGGTGGGGGGTGGGGGTCAGGGCTCCCACGCAGGAATTTCGGGGAGTTGGACACATTTCAGACCCTAACAAACCCACTTATTTTTTTTGTTTGTTTGTTTTTAGTTCCCGCACGAGATGAGGTTGAACCTCATGAAATTGCCGGCAGCCAATCGAGTTCGAACTACAAAACGAGCGAGTCCCTTTGGAGCCTGTCCCGCGCCGCTGGTAGAGGACGGAGGTGCGGGGACCTCCCACCTCTGGCTGTGCGAACCCCTCGGGACAGACGTGCAAGAAAGACGGCAGGTGGGAAGAAACCTGCGGAGACCCCTCTCAGGTCCGGAACAGGGTCCCTCTGGCCGCCCCCCCCCCCGCCCAGGCTAATTCTGAGGCTGCAAATCTCCCTGTTCTTCACCCGCCCTATGCGGGTTGTGTGCGGTGTGTATCCTACCCGTGTTTCTTGCCCTACGGAAGTTCACTTTCTTCTTCCTTCCTTCGTCTCCTCTCCTCCGGGGAATCTGAGTCCCAGAGAGGATCTCCTTATGGGAAAAGCAGGCAGGCTCACCTCGTAGCCGTGGCTATCAGGGTCTAAGCATCTTACAAATACGAACAGCTTTACCCTGAGGTCAGCCCTATGAGGGAGGTGTGGCCCTCTCCCCATTGTGCAGATGGGGAGAATGAGGCGCTGAGACATTCTATAACTTTCCTAGAGTCGTGCGTGCGTGCTAATAAATGGCAAAGCTGGGCTTTGAACCCAGGCAGACTGGCAGTTCTAGGCCCCACCCTCTTTTTTTTTTCTTTTAATGTTTATTTATTTATTTTGAGACAGAGATAGGGAGCGAGTGGGGGAGGGGCAGAGGGAGAGGGAGACAGAGAATCCCAAGCAGGCTCCCTACTGTCAGCAGAGCCCAGTGGAGGGCTTGACCTTACAAACCGTGAGGTCATGACCTGAGCGGAAATCAGGAGTCGGACGCTTAACCGCTTAACCGACTGAGCCACCGGGGCGCCCCTAGATGCTACGCTCTTGACCACTAGGCACCTGCCTCTTGCAGGACTGATGAGTCCCGCCGGGGACATCAGAGTGAGAACCAGATGAGCTCCAGTTCCGACAGGTCACTGGGGACAGCAGCAGAAGTTTCTTTTTCCAGGCTCCATCCAAGGGATGGGACTCTGTGTCTTTGACCAGGCTAGCCCTCAGTTCTTGCCGTCTCTTGGGCAACCTGTGGCCTCTCCTAGGGGACCGGAAGTGACAGCTGAGACTGGTTTTGTGACGCGCCGTCACGGGAATCTGAGAGCATAGAGGCTTTGAGGTTGGCGGTAGTGACCCGCCTCACGGCCTGACGGGGAGGGTGCACGAGGTAGCGCATGGAACAAGGTCGGCACAGAGCCGGGCGCTCAGAAGGCACGCTGCGCGGCGGCTGTGGTTGGCCTCGTTGATTGTTCTGTAGCCTGTTAATTCCTAAGACTGGGATACAAATTCGACGGATTGCAGGGTGCCTGACGGAATCTGTTTTTTCAGGAGCAGACCGGAAGGAGGCATTGGGAGTTGCAGGGCACTTACCTAAGCCAGGCGCCCTGGGAGTCGCTGGACGCACGCCGTCTCAGAATCTCCGCGAACAGCTCTGGAGAACACGATGCCCGTTTTACAGATGCAGAGACTGAGGTCCAGGGATGAGCTTGCTCAAGGTCGCTCAGCTGGTAAGGGGTGGATCACGGTTTCTGATGATCTTTTTGGCTTCACCTTTTCTCGGATGAACTTCTTTTGTTTAAATGGAGTGATAATTTTGCCTTTTGAAAAATTGTAAAAATGGCTATTTATTTTGAGTGAGAGAGAGAGAATGAGAGTGAGTGAGCGGGGGAGGGACAGAGAGAGAGGGGGAGAGAGAGAGAGAGAGAATCCCAAGCGAGCTGTCAATGAAGGGCCCAAAGCGGGGCTCAAACACACATACTGTGAGATCATGACCTGAGCCAACATCAAGAGCCAAACACTCAAGGGGTGTCTGGCCATCTGACTTTGGCTCAGGTCATGATCTTGCAGTTCATGGGTTCGAGCCCCACGTCGGGCTCCGTGCTGACAGCTCAGAGCCCGGAGCCCGTTTCGGATTCTGTGTCTCCCTCTCTCTCTGCCCCTCCCCTGCTCACATTCTGTCTCTCTCTCTCTCTCTCTCTCTCAAAAATATATAAACATTAAAAAAAAAAAAAAAAGAGTCGGACACAACTGACTGAGCCACTCAGGTGCCCCCGGTGGGATAATTTTATATACAGCAAAATTCATCTTTTTCGTGTGTATGTTTCTATGAGTTTGATGGATGCAAACGGTCATGTCACTGTCACAAAATCGGGATTTCTGTTTCCAACAGCCGCCCAAATTCCCTTGTGCTCCTTTCAAGGTGGCCTTGGGGACCCCCCTCCGTGTCCCTGTTTCGTCCCCATCTGTCTCTGTGTCTTTTGGATACCCCTCGGCCTCCTGGATCTCCCCACATTGGCATTTTCCAGTTCTCTTCTCATTAGTGTGTTTTTATTAGATGTCCCCCCCCCCCCCCCCCCCCCCCCCCGCCGTGGTTCTACGACTTTCTGTGACAGCTATTTGCCAAGTTGCTAGCTCCCGCCTCATCTCCTTTTCCGGGCTTAAAAATTCATCTCACGGCCCACCGGCCTCTCCACGAGAGCTGGCATTTCAGAAGTCCCCAGCAAAACTCTTAGCGCTCTCCTTTGGCGACCTCTTTGTCTGGCATTGGCTTCTATCTCTCACCTGCTCCGTGTGCTGGAACCCAAACTCTCACCTGATTCGGCCAAGCCGTCCTTCAAACTCTGCCTCCGACCTACCTGCTTCTTTCTAACTGGACAGCCGCCCTCGTTGCCTACTTGGAGACTGTGAGCCTCCCTGTGGTTTCCTGCTCCTCTCCTATCAATTTTTGGGAGATCTTGAGACTGTAAATGTAGGTCATGTTATTCCCCTACGAAAAACTCTTATTTTCCTTCCCAGTGCACTTAAAGGCCCTCCTTCCGTCACACCTGAATGCTTTGCTTCCTTTAAAAAAATTTTTTTGGGGGCGGGGGGGTGAGGAGAGCACAAGCAGGGAAGGGAACCGAGAAAGGGGGACTGGGGATCTGCAGCGGGCTCTGAGCTGACGGGCTGACGGCAGTGAGCCCGATGTGGGGCTCGAACTCACGAACCTCGAGAGCATGACCCGAGCCAAGGTCAGACGTTCACGCAACTGAGCCATGCAGGTGCCCCCTGAATGTTTCTCTGTTCCGTGTGGACGGAAGACAGCATCTCGGACAACATCCTTGTTTCTCAAGAGGGTCAACACCATCACGGGTGTGAGAGCATCGTGCAACCAAGTGTTATGCCAATGACCATGAGGATGACCAGTGTTGTTCCTTCTCCCAGTTTCAGAGAGGGCCACCCCCCCCCTTTTGTTCCTTTTTGTGATTCTGTGTCCTCCTGGCTGCTTTTCACGTCCTTTTCCAAAGCCTTCCGCCTTCCCACCCAGGAATGCCACATGGTGCTTCATCATTTCCAGTGACAGCCAAATAATTGAATTGTTATTGGTTTGGAAGGGGGAGAAATGCCTGCTAAATTGTTCCTCTTTGGATAATGTTCACGTACTTCCCAGTTGTGATTTATTTCTGCTGTTGGCAGGCTTTGCTGTCTGGAAACTAATTCTTCGATGGGAATGCAAAGGGAAATGGATAGCGGCGGGGTGCAATGCAGTGCATGGGGTTTCCTTTTGGACGTGAGATCTGGATGAAATGTCGGTCGAGTTTCTCTGGCTATGGGGAGGTGCAGGAGGTGGTCCGGGCATTGAGAATCTCGGGGTGCCCAGCTCTCTGTGAGCCGCACAGCAGGGTCTAGCCTCTTGAATCCGGGGGTGCGGGGGGGCCGTGCCTCATCATTTGCTATTTGTGTGAGCACATTCCACTTCCAGGAGCACCCCTGAAAGCGTTCTTATCCGCATTTTGCAGATGGGGAAAGTGAGGCTCGGATGGGTGAAGGTCCCTGTGGTGGTTATCGGATGCTCCGGGACAAGCCACCGCGGACTTAGTGGCCTCAAGACCACTCACTTCTTACGCTCACAAATTCCGTGGGTCAGGAATTTGGATAGGGTATAGAAGGGATACCTTCTGCTCCATCATGTCTGAGACCTCAGCTTGGAAGACCTGAATGGCCAAGAGCGACTGGAACAGTTGGCCAGCTCATTCACTTGTCTGGAACCGGGGCTGGGTGGCTCACAGGCTGGGCTGAGCGGGGACAGTTGACTGGAACAACCCCACACGGCCTCTTCCTTCAGCCTGGGATCGACTCCTTGCATCACGGCACCGAGATTCATTTTTTTTTTTTTTAACATTTATTTATTTTTGAGACAGAGAGAGACAGAGCATGAACGGGGGAGGGTCAGAGAGAGAGGGAGACACAGAATCGGAAACAGGCTCCAGGCTCTGAGCGGTCAGCACAGAGCCCGACTCGGGGCTCGAACTCACATACCGCGAGATCGTGACCTGAGCCGAAGTCGGACGCTTAACCGACTGAGCCACCCAGGTGCCCCACGGCACCGAGATTCATTATAGGAAGTGGCTCATGTGATTACGGGGGCTCAGAAGTCCCGGAGTCCTCCATTTGCAAGTCGGAGACCCAGAAAACCGGATGGTGTCATTCAGTCCAAGTCTGAGGGTCTACAGATGGGGGTCTACAGATGATGTAAACCCCCGTCAGAGCCCCAAGGCCCGAACACCAGAAGCAGTGATCCTAGCTCAAGCAGAGAGGAAATTTGTCCTTCCTCTTCCTTTTTGTTTGATGGGGGCCCCTCGACAGATCGCACGATGCCCACCCACACTGGTGAGGAGTATCTTTTTTTTTTTCAACGTTTATTTATTTTTGGGACAGAGAGAGACAGAGCATGAACGGGGGAGGGTCAGAGAGAGAGGGAGACACAGAATCGGAAACAGGCTCCAGGCTCTGAGCCATCAGCCCAGAGCCCGACGCGGGGCTCGAACTCCCGGACCGCGAGATCGTGACCTGGCTGAAGTCGGACGCTTAACCGACTGCGCCACCCAGGCGCCCCTGGTGAGGAGTATCTTATTTAGCCAGTCCACTGGTCCAAATGTTAACCTCTTCTGGAAACACCCTCACAGATACACCAAGAAATCAAGTTTTCCCAACCGCCTGGGCATCCCTTAGTCCCGTCAAAAAATTAGCCATCACATCACCTTATCCTGGATCATCATCCCAGCTTTTTATTATTTTTTTGTTAAAAAAAATTTTTTTAATGCTCATTTATTTTTGAGAGAGAGAGAGAGAGAGAGAGAGAGAGCGCGTGCGCGCGCACGCAAGAATGGGGGAGGGGGAGAGAGACAGAGGGAGACACAGAATCCGAAGCAGGCTCCAGGCTCCGAGCAGTCAGCACAGAGCCCCACGTGGGGCTGGAACTCACGAACCGTGAGATCCTGACCCGAGCAGAAGTCGGATGCTCAACTGACTGAGCCACCCAGGCGCCCCCACCCCCCAACAGCTTTTAAAACTTTGTTTGTTTGTTTTAAATTTTTATTCATGTTTTGAAAGACGGGGTAGGGGTGGGGGGCGGAGAGCATGAGCAGGGGAGGGGCAGAGAGAGAGGGAGACACAGAATCCAAAACAGGCTCCAGGCTCTGAGCCGTCAGCACAGACCCGGACGGGGGGCTCGAACCCACAAACCATGAGATCAGGCCCCGAGCTGAAGTCAGATGCTTAACCAATTGAGTCACCCAGGTGCCCCTTAAAAGTTTGTTTAACTGCCTGAAATGAACAGGGAAAAATGCCTGCTGGGGGTGAGGGTGTAGAATAGAGGATCGGGCACTGAGTTGATGGCAGGATGCATGCTGGGCTGTGGGCTGGGTTCCTTCAGCCCGATGGCAGCGGCTCCCTTCCAGGGCTCAGGGTGTCTGGTGACGTGCCTCTGGGTGGCTGGCCCAGAGACGGGCAGCCCCAGAGGCCGCACGGTGCCTGAAGAGGTCCTAGCAAGGGGTGTGGATCTCAGGCAGGAACAGCCTCCCCTGTTGAACGGGTCCCTGGGAGAGGAGGGTGGAGCCGTGAGGACATTCCCCCCTCCCATTTCCCCACCGACTGCCCAAGGCAGAGAGACAGGTCAAAGGGTGGTTTCCTCCTGTGGGCAGTCCCCAGGCGGGGGCATCTCTCCCAAATCCTGGTTGGCCGAGAGGGCCACACACAAACAGACGGAGGTTTCCCTGCAGTGGATGGTTAATTGTCTCCAGGTCGTAGGGACCTGCAGAATTAGGCCTTTCCGGACTGGACCAGGTCACACGGTCTAACCTCTTGAATCCGGTGGGCCCTGTCCCCACCCCCTGGCCACTCTCATTTCCTCGCCAGTTGTCCCGAAATCCAGGTCAGTTTCAAAGCCTGGGGCTCTGGGCTGCCTGAGCATGGGGTCACTTCCAGGGTCACTGACTGGACAAGGAGGTCAATTTCAGCAGGAAACCTACATGTAAGTGATGCTGGCTACATCAGGGTTCTGAACAAGGGGGCTTCAGCCTCTGCAATAGCCTGGCCTTTGCATTTCATTTTACACCTGGGGAGCCCGAGTCCTCCAGAAACTAACATTCATCATTTATTAAACAAACATGCTTAATAAATGTGTATCTACCTACCAGGCTTACAAAATAACTATCGTTTGCAAACCTCACAATCCTGAGAAGGAAATTTTTTTTTTTTTTTTTTTTACGAATTCCCATGTTAATAGATGTTTTTTTTTTTTTTTACACTTTCCCATTTAATAGATTTCCATTTGCTAGATGCGAATAGTGAGTCTCAGAGTGGTTAAGAGGCTTCTTCTCCGAGCTTACTCAGCTGGCCACCATCAAGTGGAACTTGAACTCTTCCCCGGTGGCCCCCCGTGCTCAGCCGTCTTCGGGATTTCACCTTGAACCTCTGAACCCAAAGGCTTGCCTGACAGCAGGCCGCTCTTTGGCTTCTGGCTTCCCAGTTGGGAGAGGAGGAAGCAGGGGCCCTCCCTCTGACCCACCCAGCCACCCACCCGAGGTACCATTAAAGTTAATTGTTTTTACTGCCAGTTTAACATAGTCTTGTAAATTTTTTTACGACGTGGCCCAGGAACGCCGAGCTGTGTGCAGAACTCAGGGACAGAATACAGTTTGAACACAGAAGCTGGGCCCCCCCCGCCCCCCCCCCCCGGGAGGTGTAAGATGGCCGGTATCCTCAGCTCTCCAAGGGACCCCCTTTCCCTCATCCTGTGTTACCTGGCTGACAGTCTCCAGTGACACTGTGGCTGCACTTGGGAGATCCTGCACCCCACCCCCACTGACTGGATGGGTATCCCTCTTGACCTAAATTGGGGAATCCTCTGGAATCTGAAACCCCTAAGCCCTGGTAAGAGTTTCAGGACCTTTCAGAAAGATTCTGGGCAACTCCAGTGTGGCTCTGGGGGCGCTGGGTCTCTCCCAGCCTCGGGATGCACAGATGGGCTGGTCCAAGCAGGTGCAAATTGGGTGCTGGGGGTGCACATTCCAGATTGTGGGAAGCTTGGAGTTGCGGGTCTTGTCTTTTCTACTATTGCCTCCTAGAGAGCCCAGCCTTCCCTGACTGTCCCTTTAAGACGGGTAGCCCCAGAGTAGAGAAGGCAGTGGTTGCTGAGCACTGGGCGGCACTTGGCTTCCCCACCCTGAGTCTGGTGTCTCTCTCCATCTCAGTGCCTGGCATCCCCATCCTGAGGCTCTGTTTTGGCATCTGTCCGCGCTCGTATTAAACGAACTGCTACTTCCAATGCCCTCAGAAAGGTGTCAGGCACACCCCAAACATGTGTAATGGGTGACATATTTGGCATTCATGATTAAGCCCAAATACTCAGAAGGCCCTTTCTGTATGCAAAGCCTTGTGGTAGGTGCGGGGGGCGGGGGGGGGCGGGATATACAGAAAAGCCCGGCATCCTTGCATTTAAGGGGCTTTTAGTCTGGGCGTAAGCAAAATATGTAGACGTTAGGAATGGAGGAACTTCGCAGCAACCCAACAGGTAAAGCGCGGGTTCTCAAAATGTATTCCGGAATCGGCAGCACCAGCAAAGGGCGCCCCGGGGAACCTGTTAGAAAATGCAAATTCTCCGGCCCCCTCGCTGACCTATTGAATCGGATCTCTGGGGTGGGGCCCGGAAATCTGGTTCTAACAGGCCTTCCAGGTGGCTGTAATGATCACTAAGGTTGAGAACCAGTGATCCAATGGATACAGGCAGAGGCTTTGGAATGAGGTTTGAATTTCCCTGTTAGTTTCAAGGTTTTGGCCAAGAAATCCGAAGAAGCTCAGTGGGGGCTGGGAGGAACAGAGAGGGAGGAGAGAGCGAGGAGTGCGGGTGGGGGAAACTGGCCCCAGCCCGGTGAATATGAGGGTGAGGGGAATCTGCAACCCTCTCCCCGACAGGGCCTCCTGGGTCAGCAGCTGCCCTTCTGGGCAGGATGAACCACTGGGCGCGACCCAATTCGAGGAGGTCGGAGAGGAGCCTCAGGACGTGCCCACCCCATCTGGAGCCTGTAAACCCTGAGTTCAGCCCAACTCCGTCTCTGCTGGACAGCCTGCCTTTGGGGGCACCCTAATCTTTGTGAGAACCTCGATTTCCCCGGTCTTGGGGGATCACTGAGGCTCGGATGAGCCTAGAGGCTGGTAGAAACTCCTAGCAAGCTGCACAGTCCCGCGTCAGGACCAGTTTCCAGCGTTACTCAGGCCAGCAGCTCATAGAAAGTTCCTCTCTGGTGGGGACCACGAAGCCCGAGCGAGAGAGGTAGGTGGGGGCGCACGCTGGCTCGGGGCTGCGGGTATTGGGGGTGGTGGGGTCGTATATCTTTTAGGAGAATAGTCCACTTGGGGTGGCACGGCCATAAGGTTCACGTGCAGGCTTTTCTCCAAAGCGCCTGGAGTGATTGGGTGTCTGTAAGGCTAATGAGTTGCTGAGCCTGGGGGCTGACCTGGGAAGCAGGGGCCGGTCCGCCTGGACCTTGTGGGGCGCAGGGCGCACCGCGTGGGGCTTAGGCGACCTGGGCCTTCTCCCAAGTGGAGGCAACTGTGATGTAGAGAGAATCCGCGGCAGGAGAGCTTGATCCTAGTCTGGCGGGTTCCGTAGGCTTTCCAAGTGTTTTTTTTTTTTTTTTTTTTTTTTTTTTTTGCGTAAAACGCAAACAATGCCCGACCTCCACCAGCATAGGATCCAATGAGCCAATGATCTAGCTCCTGCCTACCTTTCAGGACTCAGCTTTTACTAGGACCCTGCCCGGGACATTCCAATGGGTAGGTCCTCCCCAGACCCCAGGCCCCCGCTTCTGCTGGAGCCTGGACCACTCTCAAGACCTCCTTAAGTTCCCGGAGGAGGGAGGGGGGCGAGAGGGCGGGGAGGCGCTCACCTCCCGGGGTAGAGGAGCTGGAGGCCGGGTGAGTTTCTCCCTTCCAAACTCGAATGGGAACAGCCCCCGAGGGGCCGCGGCCTTGCCCCGCGGCCACTGCCCGGCCCCTCCCCCGCAGCCCGGCCGGGCTTTGAAGAGCGCAGTTTACGAACTTTTCCATTTTCCTTCTGGAGGCGTGTTTGTTCTTCTCAATCACCTCGCTGCTTTTTTTTTTTTTTTTTTTTTTTTTTTTTTTTTTTTTTATGAGCTTCAGAGCTGATCTGCACGTTCTTCCCTCCGTGTAATTTCAATCTGAACTCTTCCCGGAGCGGCCTTTTCCCTCTTGTGGCCTGCCAAGTCGTTTGAAGGCTGCGCAAACATTCTTCCCCTCTCCTGTCCCCGCGAATCTCGGTCTACACCCGCGAGGGGGAGGCGGGGGCGGTTCGGGTGGATCCGAGCTTTTCAGCAGACGCCTTCAGACAGTTTCGGAGGGCGAACTGGGGGAGGGGAGGTGAAACATCCGAATAATGGCCTCCCTCCATGGTCCGTTTTCATAAGTGTGTGTGTGTGTGTGTGTGTGTGCGCGCGCGCGCGCGCGTGTGTGTTTGCGCGCGCGCATTCCCTGATCCGTATTGGGAGTCTTTCGAAGGTAGTGGAGACGGGAAAGGACTGGGGCTCCTGTGACGTCAATTTCCTTTCCGTGGATTTCCTCATTCAACTTTTGCCATTTTCCTGGCGAGGGAGGTATTATGGTCATTTTTCAAGCGAGGGAACCTGAGGCTGAGCCATGAGGTCAGTTTCTCAGCCACCTTGTTGGAATTCAAATCTCATTTGGAGCAAAGCCCTTTTTTGACAATAATTATTAGTTATGACTTAATGTAACATCATTAAATTCTTACAACAGCTGCCTTTGCTAAGCAGCTATTATGTGCCAGCTACTGTTCTAAGCCTTCCACTCATTTATTTTCCCACAAGTCTCTTTTATACCGCCCTTATGAATTATGTACTTTCCACACGAGGGAGAGGAAAATCAAGGCACAGAGGAGTCGCCCCAAATTCACGCAGCAGGGAAGAGCTGGTGTCAGGATTTGAATGCAGGCACAGGCACCCCTACCCTCCACTGTTCATGCCTTTGGAGAATTTTCCCCAACATTATTCTGAGTCATGTGAAAGAAATGCCAGGCTAACTGACCCTGGGCTGTGTTTTCTTCCCCAGGGTCACTCTGGGGACAAACAGGAAGATGGGGGGGGGGGCAAGGAGTTATGCAAGGCGGTGGCTTCAAAGGCGGCCACCACTGGGGTGCATAGCCTTGGCTCTGGGCAGCTAGCCAGTCTACAAGCTAAGGGCTGTCCACTCTCCATCTCCTGAAAGAGCCTACCTCCTCTTAGTCCGTGGGCTGACCTGGTTGGGGAGTAGATCCAGGGCGCATCTGGGAGGGAGGCCTTGAAAGTGGAGGTGGTGGGGGGCAGATCAGGTGTTGCTAATAAGAATAAAGATAATAGGGGCGCCTGGGTGGCTCAGTCGGTTAAGCGTCTGACTTCGGCTCGGTCATGATCTCGGGGTTCGTGAGTTCGAGCCCCACATTGGGCTCTCTGCTAACAGTGCAGAGCCTGCTTGGGATTCTCTCTCTCCTCTCTCTCTCTCTCTCTCTGCCCTTCCCCCACAGGTGCTTTCTTTCTCTCTCAAAGAAGCTTAAAAATTAAAAATAATAACAGTCACGGTGCTACCCATGATACATAGTTCTTTTTAAAAAATTTTTTTTTTCAACATTTATTTATTTTTTGGGACAGAGAGAGACAGAGCATGAACGGGGGAGGGGCAGAGAGAGAGGGAGACACAGAATCGGAAGCAGGTTCCAGGCTCTGAGCCATCAGCCCAGAGCCCGACGCGGGGCTCGAACTCCCGGACCGCGAGATGGTGACCTGGCTGAAGTCGGACGCTTAACCGACTGCACCACCCAGGCGCCCCAATGCTTATTTATTTTTGAGAGAGTCAGAGAACGAGTGGGGGGAGGGGCAGAGAGAGAGGGAGACAGAGAATCCAAAGAGGCTCCAGGCTCCGAGCTGTCAGCACAGAGCCCGACGCGGGGCTCGAGCCCACGGACCGTGAGATCGTGACCTGAGCCAAAGTCGGACGCTCAACCGACTGAGCCACCCAGGCGCCCCTATTACTGTCACTTAAGGGCTACACCTTCTTTAGCCCCTACCATAAGCCAGCCATGTTGCAATTTACAATACTGTATCTCCTTGTCCTAAATCTGTCACGGAGCTGGATCATCCTTGACACGATCACAGACACCAAAGCCAGAGTCCCAGGAAGTGGATTGTTCCTGCCACGACTGGACTGGCATCGTCTGTGCTGTGATCGATAGCTCCAGAAATGGGCAGATGAATGTCTTGGGACTGATTTATTGAGATGTTTCTCTTCCTAGTGACTCCGGGGAGGGTGGAAACAGAACTTTTCACTACGGAAATTGCGCCTTTTCCTTCTGTGCTCCAGAAATGGGAGGGTGATTAAAGGATGCCCAGAGGGGGTTGGTGCCCAAGGCAGCCGGTGGAGGTGGCCTGAAGGCCCCAGCTGGGAGGAGCCTCTCAGGAGACCGCCTGTGGATTTCAGTCAATGCATCAACTACATTGGGAGCTGGGCACTCGTGTGGGTGTGGAACCAAGGGGCAGAGAGCTGGGTCAACCATTGTCCCCCCAGTTAGAGTTGGAGGAGGCGCTTTGCATTGAGTGAAACTTTGGTTTGCGAGCATGATTCGTTCCAGAAACATGCTTGTAACCCAGAGCGCTCTCCTGTCAAAGCGAATTTCAAGAACCGTTGGCTCGGTTGCGATCATGTGACCTTGGGCGGCTCGTGCGGTGAGGCTTCGCTCGTTTATCACGTTAAAATTGATCAGAAATGTTTGCTCGTCTCGCGGAACACTCGCAGAACAAGGTACTTGCAATCCGAGGTTTGACTGTGTTTTCCAGAGCCAGAGCGGGGCCTCCGATGATGGCCGTGAACTTGACCTCATCCACACTGCAGGCTGCCCAGTGGAGCTTTGAGCAGCAGGGGCCTGGGACTGTGGGGTAGTGGACGTGGCCATGGGGGTGTCTCCCCGATGGCCCCAGGGGGTTGCGTAGGGGTGGTCCAGCTCTGAAGTTCATCCTCAGCCCGTGCACGCGGGGCGGGTGCACATTTTTCCACATTATGAGCCGGAGAGACGTGCCTAGCTCTCAGGCCTGGGAAGGAGGAAGAGAGAGCAGTCCAGGAGGGCGGGCAGTGCAGGGGAGGGAGCTGCGAACAAAGGGGTTGCGCTGGATCAGGCAGGGCCGCTGAGTGACGATCCCCAGGCCCGTGCTTGGAGCCGGCTGCCAGGAGGCACAGGGGGCGGGGAGGGAGATCCCGAGAGACAGGCGCACACGGAGACCCAGACAGAGGTTCGGAGACAGACTGCCTGAGATGGAGAGAGAAGAACACACAAAAAGGAGAGATGGAGGTAGTTTTGGAGGTCGGCGGTTGGAGGGAGAAACACGGAGAGATACAGGGAGATAGGAAACAGAGACGGGGAAATCCGCAGAGAAGGAGAGACGGGAAGACAGACCCAGAGAGTCAGAGAAGACGGCAGAACCACGGGAGGGGGAGAGGAAGAAAATCGAAGGGGAAAAAAGGACCCGGAACTGATAGGGAGACAGAGAGAAACAGACAGACCTAGAGAGAGAGAGACAGACAGACAGAGAGGCAGAGGAAGAGACGGAGAGAGCGAGCGAGTAAAGGAGCAGAGGTGAATGAGACGGAGAAGCAGTCACTATGATTTGTGGCCGACCGTGGACAGAAAACTAAATCCATGTAAATTCATTTCAGAGCAGGGATCTGAGACTGTCTGAGTCCTTGACAGACCCCGCTTGATGGGTCCTGGGTCCGGAGACCGGTGCCTCTCGGGCCCCAGCGTAAGGGGCTTCCCATTGCAGCCGCTCCCTGGGCACTCGGAATTCACGTCCAGCTGCAGGGACATGCGCGCGCGCGCGTGTGTGTGTGTGTGTGTGTGTGTGTGCACGTGTGTGCGCGCACGGGGTCACACAACCTCTCCTAGATACACACATCCTCACCACACGTGCGCACGCCCTCATGCGAGTCCGCCATTCACACTCACTGTAGCACGCTCGTGTGCGCACAACATCGCTTGAGCACCTACCACGTGCTCGGGAGTGCTGGGCTGGGCGGTCACGATGGAAAGAAAGAGGAGAAAGTGGAGAGGATCCTCTCAGGCTCCCCCTTGAGGTGGGGGTGCCAGGGGGGACCGGGGGACCAGAGTGGGGGGGGAGGGGAGAGAGTGGGGGTGGAAGACCCGGGAGGGGGGAGGGGGGCAGGGGTTTGGGCACTGGAACCGTCCCTCAGCGTCTAGGACATAGGCACTACCCCTGTGACTTTGGGGATGTCCAAATGCAGGGTCTGTGGCATGGGAGGGATGTCCAGCCCCTCGCTGTGGTCGGGGCCAAGACCACCCATCTTTGTGCAGGTGAACCTGGGACAAGTCAGGCCTCTCCGAGTTTAATTTTTTTTTTTTTCCAATGTTTATTTATTTTTTGGGACAGAGAGAGACAGAGCATGAACGGGGGAGGGGCAGAGAGAGAGGGAGACACAGAATCGGAAACAGGCTCCAGGCTCTGAGCCATCAGCCCAGAGCCTGACGCGGGGCTCGAACTCCCGGACCGCGAGATGGTGACCTGGCTGAAGTCGGACGCTTAACCGACTGCGCCACCCAGGCGCCCCATGGCCTCTCCGAGTTTAGACTGTGCCCTTTCCTCACCCTTGACCGTTGATATGAGGAAGCAGAGGGCTGGGGGTCCTGTCCCTTCGCCAAGTCTCAGAATGGGTCCCCATCCATATCTGTGTCTTTCGGGGAGTCGGACACAGGGGCCTGCCTGTCTCCATTGCCAAGTTGGGGACCCCAGCGTCTACCCCAAAGGGGATCTGTGGGGAGGGGGCCAAGAGGTTTGGTCTCCTTTCGTTTTTGCGTCTGTGTCTGGGGAGGATACACGGTGATCCGGGCAGAGGGTGATGACAATAACCTGCTCCCAATACCAGCTGGTCTTTTTCATTTCTTTCTTTCTTTTTTTAATTTTTTACCGTTTTTATTTATTTTTGAGAGAAAGAGAGAGAGAGAGAGAGAGAGAGAGAGAGAGAGAGAGAGAGTGCGAGCAGGGGAGGGGCAGAGAGAGAGGGAGACACAGAGCCGGAAGCAGGCTCCAAGCTCCGAGCTGTCAGCACAGCTCAGAGCCCGACGCAGGGCTCGAACTCACAAACTAGGAAATCATGACCCGAGCCAAAGTCGGACGCTCAGCCGACTGAGCCCCCCAGGCGCCCCTGGTCTTTTTCATGTCATTTCAAACATCCCAGTGACTGTAATAACAGCTAGTGTTTATTGAGCCTGTGCACCACACACAGGGTGATGTGCTGTGTGCGCTTTGCCCAGATGGAAACCTCACCGAAGGCTCAAAACAGCTCTGGGACGTGGGGGTGGGGAATGACTGCGAATCCTATTGTACAGATGAAGAGACTGAGGCCAGTGGGGGCGGGCGGGGGGGCGCGGGGAAAATCATATGGCAAGACTTGACACCCAGACAGGCTGTCTCCAGAATGCAAGCTTTTACCCAGCATCCATCCTTGGAGCAAACAGCCCTCACCGACCCCCGCAGCCTCCGGAAACGGACGAGATGTGGTGCGCGCGTGCGCCCGTGAGCACGCACGCGCACGCGAGGGTGTCGTGGGTGGCGTCGATTCCAGGGGTCAGTCCGGAGTTGCCCTGGGATTCTCACGGCAGAGGCCCAGGCCGGGAAGAACTTTCCCGAAAAGCAGCCATTTCCTGACTGCAGAAAGGGCCTTCCCTGCCCGAGCCCACCAGTTCATTTAAGCTCTGCTTTGGTCCTGCTGCAGGATTGCAGAGCGGCCCGGCTCTGTGCCCAGCCTGCCTGCCGTGTAACAAGATAGTTTATATTATACCGCTGAGCAGAAATAAAACTACCGAGTCAAACGTTGCAAACAGATGCCGCCGGCCAGAGCCCAGGGTCCGTGGCCAGATGCCGTTGTGGGCACCCCGGGAGGGTAGGGGCGGGGAGTCTGGTCCCTCCAGACCCTGCGGGTTGGGCTGGGGCTGGGGCGGGGGGGGGGGGGGGTGCCGCTGGAATTGGAGGTTTGGGGTCCTGCTGAGAGGCTGATCGGAAATGGAGAGGGGAGGAAATAAAAGAAGGAAAGGGGGCCTATCTTTCTTTCCCGGACTCCTTCCTCACACACATTCCAGCCCTTGTGATCTGACAGTTTGTAGCTGTTAGTGGCCCCTCCTTGCATGAAGTGGTGAAGCCCAGAAAGCCTCCCTGAAATACCGCCCCCCGCCCCCCAAAACCCCTTCTAAGAAGATTCAGCCTCTAAGCTCGCCAGAGAGTTCTGGATCTTCCCTCATGCTGTCTCCTAATGCATCTCTCCCGCCACCCCCGGGTCCTCTATGTCATCTTCCAGACTGCAGCCCTCCGTAAGCCCCGCACTGGTAAAGCCATGCTCTTACTCTCACACCTTCCTTGACTCCCCATTGCCAGCCGCCATAGAGCTTCTCAAAGAATAGCCTGAGGCACGCATGCCTGGGAGGGTTTCTGAACTGCAGATTCTAGGAGCACACCCCTGTGCTCCTGAATCCACCCCTTTGGAGGCCAACAATCTGCATCGTAAACAATCTGAAAACCTTTCTGGAAGGAAGCCAGGGGATGGATATATATATATATATATATATATATATATTTTTTTTTTTTTTCAAACGAGCCCGTTGGGGAATGAAGAGGGTCAGTACAGCATTCCTCGTTCGGTTATCCGTCATGTTGGGAGCACCTACTGTGTGCCAGGTACAGGGGAGACTGCAGGCACAAAGTAAGCGTGGGTCCTGCGGTCTTGTAGTTCCAGGGGCTTCACAGGAGGTGATGGCGATTCTATCCTCTGGGTGGTTCCGGAAGACATCCTGGGGACGCATCCCAGGGCTGGGTATGATGGTAGGTTAGCCTCCAGGGTTCTGGTCGTCGCTCCTGGTGGAAGCCTGGTGTTAGCAAAGGCTCTGAGGCAGGGAATTGTGAGACAGGAGGGAGGGCACTGACCTTTCAGCAGCATCGCAGACCTGGATGTGGGTGAGAAACGTTGAGGAAATGGGGAAAAGCTCCGTTTTCTCATTCTGGGGAGACTCCTGGAGGAGGTGGGGGCTTATCTCCTCTTTCCTGGAAGCCCCTGGAGGGAGGTGCCTGAGGCGCTCTGGAAATGTGGGTTGAATGAATGGAGGAAAGCAGGGTGGCTGGAGGGGAAGGTGGGGAAAAAAGACAAAAGAGAGGAGAGGGAAGGACCAAATGAGTAAGGAGATAGGAGAAGGGGAAGGAGGAAGCAGGAAGGAGACAGTTGGACCCACTGTGTGGTTGGTAAGCTCCAGCAGCTACTTGGAGGAGGGTAAAAACAGCATAAGCAGGGATGGTGCCCAGGCGGCGGCTGAGCGTGTGTTCTGGGAAACCGGGAATGCGGACGAGGCTCCTACCCCCCCTGCCATTTTCTCCCGCGGGGACGGGGGAACTTCTTCAAGGGAGGCTGATAGAAAATGTGTTGCGGGGGGGTTGATATCAGGGTGGGCAGTCACAGAGGCTTCCAGAGAAAAGGCGATTGTGTGTGTGTGTGTGTGTGTGTGTGTGTGTGTGTAACAGGCAGAGACATTGAAAGCAATCAAAATAACTCTGATTAACACTCTCTCCCACCGCCTCCCTCCCAGATCCATTTCGTCCCAGCCAAGGCCCAGGGCAGACACGTCCGACTGTAACCCTAAGAGGCAGGGGAAGCTTGAGCAATTATTTTTATGCTAAAAAAAAAACCAAAAAAAAAACCAAAAAAAAAAAAAAAACCCCAAACCCTCAACGACGCGGGCGTGCTCAGGGCCCGGCCAGCTGAGCCCTTTGAGACTTGGTGGAGGCCCGGCCCGCCCCATCCTTGAGGGTCCCTTCTCTCCTAGCCTCCATATGGTCTGGCCTCGATCTTCGGCCCGCCTGTGACAGACAGGCCAGGCCAGGCACCCCCTCCCCCGCCGGGGGCCTGTCCCCTCTGAAACTGATCCCTGGCCTTTGGATCTAATTTGTTTCTCTGTCTGCGGGGTTTGGGGGGGGTCTTGCCTGGAGACGCGGTGGTCACAGGTGACATCAATCATGTCTGCGTCTTCCGAGGGCTGGGGATAGGATATCAGAGAGGTGACCAAGCATTTGCCACATGATTCAAATCATCTCAGCATTGATTAATTGGGTTCATCCTGAGATTCAGAATCATAACAACTGTTTTTCTCCTTCACGGAACATCAACAGGCCCTTAAAGGGGAAGGATCCATTTACCCAGGGCATGTGGTGCGTTAAGTTGATGAGCTCCTATTAAATGTTAAATGCTGGATGCATTTTAGACAAACTCGATTTGCTCAAGATACTTTTCAAAGGTTTCGTGATGATTAGACAGCTCTCTCGCTGCCCCGCCTCTTCCTCTCTGGCTTTTCCTGGGACGTGTTTTGGCTTCAGCCTCTGACAGATGTGATGAGGGAACGTGTGGGCTGATAGAGAGGGTCTTTTGGAGGGGGGCTTGGGGGTGGGGGAGAGCCCCCACAGGCTGTTTAAAAGTGATACAGTTTCTGAAAAGTTTAACAAGGCAGAAAACAATCCCGGATGCCAAATTTGCCTTCCAAAAGCTAAATATCCGGAATGCGTCCTGCCCCTAAATGGAGGAGAAAACTGTATTTCCAAGCCAAAAAGAAAAGAAAAAAAGAAAAGTGGTTTTCTAGAGAAAAGAAATTCAGTTTCTGCGCTGGTATGGGTTCTGGAGGCGGAAATGAATGAATGTGCTTGCCTTTCCTACGAGTGAACAGGATACTCAGCAGGGCGTTCTTCAGACTGGCCGTGTTACCTTGGATAAGTCACTGTATTGATCTGAATCTCAGTTTATAATAATAGAATAAGTAAGATTCGCTGGACTGTTGAGAAGTATAAGCTCGAGGAAGGGTTCATGGATGGCTCAGCACCCACTGTGTTCCTGGTTAGACACTCGGCAGAGAACTGTGTGTGTGTGTGTGTTGGGGGCGGTGGCCATGCTGGGGCAGGGAGACCCTGGTCCCCCGTGTGTGTGGATACATTTGGTTCCTAAAGTTTCAAAGTGTAGACGAGCTCCAAGGTTTAGCCAAAGGAACATGTTGGGCTGTGGTAACCGGCGGAAAGATGATCGTTCAAGAGCCGGTTTGCGAGCCTGGGCTCCGCAGCTCCCAGCAATGTTGGAATCGTGAATTGGAAGTTGATTAGCACGTCTGGAAGGTTCTCGGGGACAGTGGAGGCTGCTCACGCCCACGCATCAAACTTCCCCGGAATCCTCATTAGACGTTTTCTCTCCCAGCAGTGCGTTCAGATACTGGGAATGACCTTGGTCCTCTGTAAGCCCAGATGCATTCTTATTGGTGGAGAGAAGATGACTGAGGCTTTGGACAAGGTCACCCAAACCGGGGTGCCTGGGGTGAGCTCTGGGTTGGGATGAATTGCACCAACCCAAACCACATGTGCATGGCTGCTGCTGTCACCCCTGCTGAACTGTTCTGGCGGGGGGGTGGGGTGGGGGGGGAGATGGGCTTTCCTGGTGCCCTGGGGGACAGAGAAGGGACCAGACTGACCAGAAAGAGAGGCAGAGGTGGGGTGGGAGGAGCCCAAAGAGAGACAGAAAGAGACAGAGAGAGAAAGGAAGGAAGGAGAGAAACAGGGAGTGAGGCAGAGGGAGGGACAGAGAGCTTCAGGGAGCTGGACAGAGAGGAGAGGAAGAAACCCAGGGATTAAGAGTCTGGGACAGCAAAGGGACAGCAGGGGAGAAAGGGAGAGACCGGGAAATGAGGGAGAGTCAGAAACAGAGAGGGAGGGAACAGGAGCGGGTCAGACCTACTGGACTACACGTGCAAAGAGAAACAGAAGAACAAAGACACGGCCTCACAAGAGTAAGAAATGGGGGACGAGTGGGCAGATGCTTGAAACATGGGGATACGGGCCTTGTTTTTGTCCCCCAGAACATGGGATTCTCGAAGTCCCCCTCTAGCCCCCGGCACCCTCAGAGACACCGCTGGGATATCGCAAACGAGGCATCAGCGCTGCGGGGCTGGATTGCGTCAGGGGAGGGATGGTCCATGGAGAACATCAAAGAGAACCAGGGCCCTGGATTCATTGGCAGGACTCCCGGTAGGGCCCACAGGCCTGAATTCCCGGCCAAACCCCCAGGAAACATTCTGATGGGCAGATAGAGACACTCCGAGGAGGCTGCCTCCTCCCTCTCTCCCTCCTCCTCCTCTTCTCCCTCTTGCGTGTTCGTTGCAATCACATCTGAGGGTTGGCCAGGGCTTAACTGAACCAAAGACAGCAGGACATGCTCCTCCGAGGCCCCCCAGGTCTTGAACCTTCTAGTAACATCCGGGGGCTGCCTGACGGAGGTGTCCAAAGACCCTATGGAATGGTGCTCAATGCTCAGGGAGCAGAGGAGCGTGTTGATTCGGCAGAGGCACCCGTGGGATGAAATCAGGCCGCATTCCTTGAAACTAGTCTCGGACATGGGATGATAGGGACACCTCCCAGGGCCCTACGCGTGATCCCCGGTGCTAAGGCTCTGAGAGCCCAGCGCCTGGTGCCTAGTAACCACGGGCACATGGCAGTTCTACAGTGTCTAGAAGACAGAAGCCAGATTGCTGTCCCGGACAGGGGGTAATATATGGCATCGAGCTCCGGCCGAGAATTGAATTCCACCTCAGCTGGAGAATTAGAACATTGTGATTAGAAACGAGAAGAGAGAAGGGACGAAACAACCTGTCTTCAAGTGCACGATGACAGAGCACAGACTCTCCTGGCAGCCCAGGGGGCTGGGGAAGGACAGGGCAGATCATATTAATAACAATAAATTATATCTGCACGGTGATTTATGGCTCTGATGCGCTTCCCATTATGTTATCTTAAGCATCGCAGAAGGATGCATTCTCCTGATGAGTATCCCAGCCGCTTTAACGTAATCTCTGCTATCAGTGGCCACAATGGTGTCTGTGCCACCATGGATGGCATGTCTCCTAGTTATGTCATGGGAGAAACTGAGGCTCAGAGAGAACAGCGCCTGGCCCAAGGAAACAGCCGGAGCCAAGATTTCAGTGCAGGTTTTGTCCTGCTGGGTCTTTTCCTGGTGCTCCATCATTTCATCCTGGGAGCCAGACAGATGACTTCTTCTTCTTCTTCTTCTTCTTCTTTTTAATGTTTATTTATTTTGAGAGAGAGAGAGAGAGAGAGAGAGAGAGAGCAAGCGGGGGAGGAGCAGAGAGATCTGAGCAGACAGGGGGACAGAGGATCTGAAGCAGGCTCTGCACTGACAGCGGAGAGCCCCACGCGGGGCTCGAACTCACGAACCGTGAGATCATGACCTGAGCCGAAGTCCGACTCAGCCGGCCACCCAGGCGACCCAGAGAGCCTCCTTCTCATCTTGCCATTTTGTCACCACCTCTGTGGAATCCTGGTTCCTCCTTTCCTGTGGTAGATTAGTTTTCTCTTCCACTCAGCCACGGGTGAAGGGGTTGTAGGATCCCTCCTGCCCCGCCCTGAGGCCCTCCCTCTGCCCCACCACCCAGCAGGCCCCCCTCCACCCCCGTGCCCACCAGAAGAAAGAACCTCCCCCCCCCCCCCCCCCCCCCCCCCCCCCCCCCCCCCCGCGCCGCAAGGGTGACCCGGATGCGGACTTGACCTTTCAGGTCCCCGCTCCTTGGCTGGCCTCACCTCTGCCTTTGAACCCAACAGCCGCCTGGCTGGCACGTTCACCCCACCCTCCCTCTCCCCTTCACCTCCTTCTCCTCTCCTTCAGGAAGCCCCCAGCCCGGCTGCCTCCCTCCGGGGGCTGAGCTGATTTGGGGACCAGGTTCATTTAGCATTTGCCGAGTGAGCTATTCCAAGAATGTGCAGATTTAGTCCTGGAAGTGGCCCTAGAAGGAGACTGGCTCGGCTTCTGAGGCTTCTGAGCAGGAGAACGAATGAGCCCCCTCCCCCCTCCCCCCTCCTGCGATTTCCTTTGTCTCAGTCCCAAATCCCCCTTTACACGATCCCAGAGGCTTCCTCGTAAAACAGAACTGTAACTTTATCTAAGATGAGCGCAGCACCTGTAGAATGGATAAGGTGTAATTAATAACAGAAAATAATGTTTCCCCCCTCCTGACCTTTCACCCTCATATAAGTGTCTTAAGTTTTATGACAGCTAAGCACAAAATGAGTGTGTGCGTGCGTGCGTGTGTGTGTGTGTGCGCGCGCGTGTGCGTGCGAGGTGCAGGCTCCAGCGGGTGAGTTCGAGCTGAGTCTCCGTGGGGCCGATATGTCTGTCTGGTGAGTATTCACCTAGCCCTGGCTGGAAATGGTTTACGTTTCTGGCTAGACTGGCCTCTCGCTGAACCCAGGCACTGCCTGAAACCGATCTGATCTCTTGAAGTGAGGATTCCGTCTAGATCTCAAAATACCCGGTATCTATTTCCATGCAAAACTTCGGGTGATGCAAGAAGCTGAATATTGGAAAAAAAAAAAAAAAAAAAAAAGGCGGGGGGTGGGGGTGTGGCACGTGTGTGCGTGCGCCCGCGCGCATGCTCTCTTGGATTGTCAATTACGTTTCAGAACCGTGGTGGACGCCGGGGAGGGGGTGTTGATGGTCACTGTGCCCGTAGCAGTGGGCAGGAAACCAAGATGCACATGTCCTTGGTCTCGATGCTGTAAATACTTGGGCCTGCGAGCAACTCATTATGGAAAATGTTCACCTAAGCAGTTATAGCCCCGCCCCCAGAGTGGCAACATCCTTGCTGTTTATCTGGGAAAGAAGGAAAGATCTGTGCTTGGCCGTGCAGGTGGGGCTGGAGGAAGCAGGAGAAGGGGTGACGAGAGCCCATCTCCCAAGACCCTGTAGATTGTTTTCTGCAGGCCGAATGGAAGGGCCCTTGGACGGATACTGCCTGTCTCAAGGGTTCCACAACTATGTTCGTTTTGAGTAATACTATCTTGCTTTAAAGGTCACTGGGCTGGCCCAAGCTCTTGGTTTCTCGTGATTCATTCTGTTTGATATTCAACTTTTCGAGAAGTCGGCAGCGCCAGCCTCTGGGTTAATGGAAGCCACACCAGCCAGGGAGCCAGTAGCTTTGAATTCTCCCTGGATGGGGAGGCCTGGGCAGGGCGGAGTGAGTTGCCTCCTTTTGATCAGCAGCGCTGATGTGAACCAGAGGTCACGCATGTTCGGGGCCTGTGTGTTAGTTCTAGTAGACAGCAGCAACTGGGACCCCCGACATTCCCTCGCCCCCTCCCCCCAACCCAGGGAGTTTTGTTTTCCATGCCTGTCCCTCTCTGGGCTGACTTTTCCAGGACCCCTGGGGCACCAGAGGGACTTTGTTTTGGAAGATCCGGAGCCCTAAATCATCAGAGAAGGCCCCTCCGTCCAGTCCTGGCCCGTCTCTTTCCATCTCTGGCTCCTTCGGACGCAGAGAAACCAATTCCTGCTCCCACGGGGCATTCCTGCTTACCGCTGTTAGGTGACAGGCTGGATTTGGAGGGAGATCTCTTTCTCCCAGGGGAGTCATTGCGTCGTTGAGTTCTTTTATGGGCATGCTTGAACTCTGGAGGGCCCCCAAACTGATAGCCACCTCTGCTAAATTGATCGTAGGTTTTTCTGTCTTTATGTCATTCCGTCATCCTTCTGCAAATGCTTTGGTCCTGCCATATTTTTATGGCTCTTCTTCCAAGACTTCCGTGGAGGGGGGGGGTCAGCGTGATTTATCTGCAAGGAGAAGGGAAGGAGAATTTCTTATCTCTGGTATCAGAAGGTGGGATTTCCCTCTTATCATCCTCTCTTTTGCTTTGGGGTTTAAAGGCAACACCAACTGGTTGGATTCGACCGTTTAGGGAGTTCTGGAGGCCACCAGCTTCGTAAAGTTGACAGTGACCAGAAACTGGGGACTCAACCAACCGTCTCCTAATTTCACCTCCTCCCAGATACTTAAAATCCCGGCACACGGTCCCCGAGTTTGTTGCCGGGACAAGAAGATCTTGATTGGATTAAAATATTTCCCAGCGGAGGTTTTGAGGCTTTGGCAAACACAATGAGCCGAGCAGCTCTTCAAAAACAGAACTTGAAAAATTAAACAAGTGATATATATTCATTATCGGGAAACGGGGAAAAGGCAGATAAGGAGGAAGAAGAATATGAAAATCACCTGTAATCCCCCCACATGGGGCTCACTATTCGCATTTTACCACATGTCTTTCCAGTCTTCCGTGTAGAGTAAATGCCTTTGAAACGAAAATCGCAGCAAAAATAGGATCATCTTGCACATGCGGTCGGTGACTGTTTTCAGTAGCCAAGATTGTATATACTCATCGTAGCCCATTTAAATAATCACTGACAAGCACAGTAACAACAAAACCCAAAACTGCCACCCCTGCTGACTCTCCAGCGAACGTCTTTCTAGGTATCGCTTTCCGTGCTGTTTGATAACGTGCTTTCAAAAAATCTGAACAACAGAGCACGGTCTCCTCCATGTCAGCGAGTGAGTTTTCTCTACATCCTAATTTTCCGGTTCGGAGAGTTGGGGGCCCGTTCACGGGAAGCGCTGCGGTTGAGCTGATACATCCCCAGCAGGTGAACCGCTGAATTGTTCATAAACTCTTCTTGTGGCTGAGTCGGGTTGCCAACGCTTTATCAGGTGGGACTGGTGTCCCGCCCACGGCTCCTCAGATGAAGGTCATCCCCGCCTGTCAAGGACTCTGCCTGGCGAGACAGAAATACGAATCCCTTCAGAGGACCTTTCTTAGCACAGCAGGCCCGACTCTTAACCGACTGCGCCACCCAGGCGCCCCAGCGTTTGACATTTCTGAGGCCTGTCTTCCTCATGTTCGAAGATGGCTGCTTCGGCTCCAGGCATCACGGCTGCATTAAGACCGGAAGGGGAAAGGAGTGGCGCCAGAAGGAAGGCTCTCCTTCCTCTGGAGCTTTCTCTTTGATAAGAAATCAAAAGGCGGCTTACGTTTTACGGGCCCCAGCTGTGCCACGTGGCCGGCTCTAACTGCGAACAGGCCGGGAAGGTGAATCTTTTCTTTTTCTCAGGGGGGCAGGAAAGGGAGAAGGACGTTGGGGATGGGTGTTTGGATCGGTGAACCCGTGGCCTAGCCATAGCCTCTAGAACGTTTTCACCAACAGCTAGACCTGTTTCGGGGCATTGTCTCCACTCCCCCCACCCCTGACCCCACTCGCTCTGACTTCCCGTGTGCCTCCCCCGTCTCTTAGTGTCTCCGAACCCCGCCCTCCACTCTTCCCGTTTTGAGCTGGGCTCTTGGTTTGGGGAGATGCACCCAGCCTCTGCCATGCTGGACTGGGCTTTTCACTCAGCCCCTGGCCCCTGTTGTCAGGATGCTTTCGTTTGTACAATGCTGGGGCCCTAGTTAGTTCACGGGTCTGCTAGATGCAGGGCTGGCCAAGAGTGGCCCGAGTTAGATTCTTCCAGCGGTCATTTCTTTGGTGGCCCGTGCGACTGCTTGATCTGACGTCCCTTCCCCAAGAGGAGACCCCTCCTGGAGGATTCTGCTTTTGAGTACATGTCATAGGAGACTTTTGAGTTGGACCACGGTCCCATGTGTTTCTTTGCCCTGCAGCCCCAGAGATCGTGAGCTGGGTGACAGCTGAAGCCGTGTGGCCACGTTTTGCTGTGGCTCTCAGAACCAGATCTGGGTTCATTATGACCATTTTGTGGGCACCAAGCCTAAGCCTGAGTAGGTCTGAAATCCCGCCTCCCAGCCCGTCCACAGGCCCATGCAGACTCAGGAGGGGTAGGGCTTGAAAGAAGCCTCGGGAGATGCACTTTCTGGTCCAGACTGCTCCCCACTCACCCTGGAGAGAAAACACAAGGGGAAAGGTGGAAACGGCTCTGAACGTGGCCGCCAAGTCAGCTGGTGCGTGGGGAGCACAATGTTCCAAACACAATTAAAACCCAATCAGAGTCCGGAAAAGCGCATTAATGGCCCTCAATCAAGCGGCAGAGCACATGTGGTGTAGGCGTCTCTCTGGGGACCTGCTCCTTCAAGAGCTGTCATGATGGTACGACAGCCCCCAGTCCCGCAGCACCCCTCGCGACCCTGCCTAGGCCTGAGCCTCGGGCACCGGGATCCCTGGTGTAGGGAGGGAGCCCGGGGCCATCCGTGTCTGTGCTTTTAACTTTTGTTCTGTGTGGATGCCAGAGGGGGGAATCAGGTGAGTCTACCTGAGGGTCCATTCGTTTTCGGGAAAGCATGTGAGAGGCTCGCTCGTTCAGTCAACAAGTATTTCATTCGGGGACCGCTTCTGTGGGCCCAGCACTGGCCTAGACCAGTGCGTTCTTGACCTGCAGGCAGTGTCCCCAAGGGACACTGGGCAATATGTAGAGATGACTTCAGTTGTCACGACACGGGGTGCATCGGATTTGTAGAGGCCGGAGATGCTGGCCGGCATCCCACAATGCATGGGAAAGCCCCTGTAATAAAGAGTTGTGTGGTTCAGGGGCGCCCGGGTGGCTCAGTCGGTTAAGCGTCTGACTTCGGGTCCCGTCACGATCCCGCGGTTTGTGGGTTCGAGCCCCGCGTCGGGCTCTGTGCCGACAGCCCGGAGCCCGGAGCCTGCTTCGGATTCTGTGTCTCCCTCTCTCTCTGCCCCTCCCCTGCTTACGCTTTGTCTCTATCTCTCAAAAATAAATAGACGTCAAAAAAAAAAAAATACCCCAATTGTGTGGTTCAGAAAAGCAGTGGTGCTGAGGTTGAGCCCCTAGCTTGTGTATGTGTGTATGTATATGATGTATATGTATATGGTGTATACGTATGTGTATATGGTATATATGTATATGATATATATGTATGTGTATACATATATGTATATATATGTAGTGATGAACAAGACAGATGTGGTCCCTGCCCTGGCTGATTGGAGTCATCGTAACTGTTTCTTTAAGTAGCCAGACTTGGACAGAAGTCTCTTTAAGAACAACATTGGTCTCTCTTTTGTCCTCTCTCAGGTGTGGGCCTGGTGGTGAGTGTGTATGTGCCTGCGTGCGTGTGTGTGTGTGCGTGTGTGTGTTCAGAGCCGTGGGGGGTATATGTTTGGACTTGTGTGGTTGTCTGTTTACATCTGTGCGCATCGGTGTGGCTCTGTTCGTAAGAGATTTTTTTTTTTTCCTTGTCATTTCCTTCCTCTGTTTGCCAAAGAAGCATGGGTGACTCGCTAGGACCTTCTGGGGTTGAATTCGTCACCAGACACGATTAAGAAATCCTTAGGGACGACGACCCTTCTCTGCCCCCTTCTGTCTTCCTCGTCTCCACCCCCTCTCCCTTTGCTTCCCTCCCTGCCTCCTGCTCGGCGATAAAACTCTAGAGGTCAATAAACTTGTCTCTGAGTCAAAGCTTTGAACTTGAAGTTTGGTTTAGGCTAACTCTGCTGGGCCTGCAGGAGTATCCAGGAAACGATAAAAATGGTGTTCCAGAAGAGTCAAAGCACAACCATGAGAACAAGTGTTCCAGGCAGGCGTTTTCCACCTCGGCACCATGGACGTCCTGGGCCACTTGATTCCCTGCGGGGTGGGCTGGCCTGTGCATTGTAGGGTGTTGAGCGTCAATATCCCTGAGTTGGACCCATCGGAGGCACTGCAGCCGTGAGCAACCACGGAAAATGTCCCTAGACGGTGCCCGGAGTTCCCTGGGGGCGTGAAATTCACCCTCACCCCTGCTAAACACCAGTGATCTACAAATGCACAGAACAACATGATAGAATCTCACCACTAACTTTTTTTTTTAAATTGTTTTTCAATGTTTATTTACCTTTGAGAGACAGAGAGAGACAGAGCGTGAGCGGGAGAGGGGAGAGAGAGAGAGAGGGAGACACAGAATCTGAGGCAGGCTCCAGGCTCTGAGCTGTCGGCACAGAGCCCGAGGCGGGGCTCAAACCCATGATTCGTGAGATCACGACCCGAGCCGAAGTTGGATGCTTAACCGACTGAGCCACCCAGGCGCCCCTCACACACTTACTTTTGCACAGAAGATGCCAGATACTGAAGAGAGATACTGTGTGATTCCATTTATATAAAGTACAAAAACCAGCAAAGCCAAACACGATAGTGGTTGCCCTTGGGGGAAGCGGGACAGACGGAGCCTGAGCCCTTCCGGGACATTGCTTTTTTATTTTATTTATTTTAAAGTTGATTTATTTATCTTGAGAGAGAGATACAGAGCGAGCTGGAGAGAGGCAGAGGGAGAGGGAGACAAGAGAATCCCAAGCAGGCTCTGCGTTCTCAGTGTGGAGACAGACCCAGGGCTCGAACTCACGAACCGTGAACACGAGATCATGACCTGAGCTGAAATCAAGACTCAGATGCTTAACTGACTGAGCCACCCAGGTGCCCCGCTTGCTTTTTTTGTTTTTGTTTTTGTTTTAAATCTAGATTCTGGGTACACTTAACGCTGTATGTGCTTTGCTGTATGTATGTTACACCTGGACTGAAAGTTGTGTGTGCATCGAGGAGGAGGCACATATTCAACGAACACGTTTGGAGAATCAGAGAAGACTGTCTTCAAAAAAGAAAAATCCCGATGGCACAGGTTTGACCCCCTTCCCAAGCCCTGGAGTGGACGGTTTATGAGCAGCTCTATTTAAATGATTCTTACACAGTCCCCCCCAGCTGTTTCTAAAGCTGTGAACAATAAGTCTACTGAGCAGTGATCTGATTGTGGAGAACACGTTGTCAGCCTCTATACAAACACACACACTCTCTCTGTCTCTCTCACACATACACACACACCCCAAACAGAGATGTCACCGGGCCTGTGTTGAATTGAGTTTCCTGCCTTTGTGTTCTCCAGGCAGCCCTTCGGAGGAGAGCGAACTAGAAACTGACACATGAAATGGACCCATAGGCCAGGTTGAGACTTAGGAAAACAAATGGCCCCTTTAATCTTCTGGAGGGGGGCACAAATACTTGCCGAGTGCGACAATCAGCGTTTGCCTCTTTACGTTATTTAAAGGAAAAGCTCAGCCTTAGCCCTCTGTCCTGAGTCCTCAACGCGCGCACCAGCCCCATCTCAGCCCGGAGGGCCCTGGATTATTACCCGTCGGGCGCTTCGGGTCTTTACAAACAGCAGCACAGCCACGTGGGGTGCCCAAAGCAAAGGCTCCAGGGATTCTGTGTTTTCTTTAGCGCTTCCCTTTCAGGGAACCCCACGGAAGTTTCTGGAAGCAGGCAGGCCACAAGATGTGTCTGAGAGACCCCCAGTCTTCCTCCCAGAGGCCTCCTCAGGCATCAGCATTTGGGAAAGGCTGTGTAGATGTTTGCTGCAGCCTTCCCAGCTGGTCAGCATTTATAAAGCCGAGCACATCTGTTCTTCACTGCGAGCGTGGCGAAGGGGAGAGAGAAGAGAAACCCCAGACACGGGGATCGATCCCACCTAGTGCCAAGAGAAAAATGCTTCTAAGTCGGAGTCATGGGGAGTGCTTCATTCCAGGGCAGAGACTTCATCAAAATGCCCCTCTTGGCCACCTTCCTCCCCCCCCCCCCCCCCCGCCGCCGCCTCCCCCCTTTCTTCTCTCTCTCTTTTTACAAGTCTCCAGGTTCCAGCCCGTCTTGAGATTTATGATGTGTTTCGCTTTGCAAACACCCTAAGAGCGGATTTGGGTGACAAAGAGCGGAGGGGGTCTGCAGAGAGAGCCTGTTGGTTGGAAAAGAGAGTGTCAGGTATAATGAACACAGGGTATTTTGCAGCATACAGCTAGTTACAGATGCCCCCACGCGTGTGAAAAGCTCACAGCAACAGCCTCGGAGGCAGTTCACCAACACCCCCCCCCCCCCGCCCCGCCCCCCTCCGTCACATGCACAGAGAGGCGTGACGTGCTTGCAAACGCATGCAAAAGACCCACGGGCGTGCGGAAGCGTGTTCCTACACGAGCAGGCCCACACGAATGTAGAAAACCGGAGACAGACTCAACCCCGTTTGCAACATCAGAGCCGGATGGGGCTACGCGCCCCACGACGACGACGCAGGCACCTCCCCGGGGCTCCTCCGAAAAGTTGAAAGGAATGGCCTTGGAGGGAGCCGGTTCGCCTCGTCTTGCGCTTTCCTGGCAACGCAAAGGTCCTCCGCCACGCAGTCCTGGGGCCCGCAGACCGCGCACCGTTCTGCTTTCTTAATAAGACCCCCAGGCCTCCTAACAACGCAGAAACCTCCAGAAACGGCATCTCCCCGAGCTCGGAGCCCGGGCCTGGCCCCGGGACCGTCTGGAGGCCTCTGTGCCTGCCTTCACAGCTGCTGCAGTAAAGTTTCCAAGGGGAACTTGGCACCTCCACAGTGTCACCGGAGACCCTGGCAGAAAGCGAGCACAAGGATCGAGGACCCAAGGCCACGTGACGGAGCAGGCCCTTGCCAGCCAGGACGGGGAAATTACATGGGGGTCTCTCGGAGAGACCAAATAAAAACTGGCCCCCAGCCTTCCGTCCTTTTCTCTAAGATCTCAGTGCAGATGTCTTGACATTCCTTCTGCATAGAGTTTCCTCAAAAGATTTGCCAGGAAGGAACATTTGGAAACTGTGTTTTAGGTATAATCCCGTCGGGGAGCCACTCTTCGCCGGCTGGGTCTTGGGACGACAAAACGCTGCACGACCCCGAGCGCCACGGACCCCACGTTGGGGAAACTGGCTTCTCCACCCGCATCGTGTATCTCGTGCTGACCACGGCTTTTTGGCAACACTCGTGTCTCTGATCGCACGTTAATTACTACGCAGACATGCTTACTGTGGGCACCGAGTTTCTGTGGCGGGGTCCTCTCGACACATGTTCACAATAAAAACCCATTCCCCCCCCCCCCCCCCTTCCCCTGACCCCTAGGGGAAAAAAAAAAAAAAGGATGAACAGTTTTCACGACGCCGTTTTAATGACATGAAAACGGAGTGTTCACTCTGCTTTGGTTCTGTTTTCTTTTCTACTTTTATTAAGAAAAAGCCTTTAAACCAAACATTCCTGGCTTGTACTTGGGCTTCGCCTTGGCTTCTACGCCGAGGGAGAGACAGATTAGATTAGATGAAAGACGGAGGGACGCCTGGTGCGATCCATTCCGTCTACAGGTAGTTGGGTCGATAGGGTGGGTGTGCTCGCGCGCGCGGGTTTCTTCTCGTGGCTTTACTGACGGTCTTTTTACGGACGTGGTGTTCTGGTTTCTAGGAATGCATTTGTTCCTCCGGCTTCCTCCCTTCAAAAGTCTGCAGCCTTTGATTGTGGCCTGGCTTTTAGGGGTCTGTGGCATTTGGAAGCAGGGGGGAAGGGGGGTAGTAAATCTTATTAATTCTTCTCTTTAGCTTCTCCCAACTTCTCCAAACATTTTCCAAAAGCGGTAGCAATTTCCTCGCCGACTATAGATGAAAGGGATTGTTTCAGAGACCCTCTCCCCCGCCCCCCCCCCCAGGGCCCCAGGTTTGTCCGATGATGTCATAGAGGTAACCAAGGTAACACGCTGTGACATCACAACCCAAAGGCTACTGACCTTGGCCTGGAATTCAAAGGAAAAGCAGCCCATGAACTTCTAAAGCAGGCAGGAGATAAATATCCTTAGTCATAAAAGAACAAACGAAGTTTGGGGTCGGGGGGGGGGGGGGTGGTGCTGGGAAAAAAAAAATAGAACTTTTTTTTGTTTTGTTTTGTTTTAAAGAAATACAGTAAAACAGTCTGCCAAATATTCCAGGAAGTGCCAGTGGCCATGTTGATGATGTGAACTAGACTTTAAAACAGAAAGAGGAAAAATGAACACGGTGAGGAAGGGTTGTTTACAGTATTAGAAATCATTAGGCGAAGCTTCCCCCCAATTCTCATCTGCACAGTGAGCCAGAGCAGAGCAGAACAATAAGCCAACATCCGTTCCTGAGTGGGGGTGGGGGTGGGGGTGGGGGTGAGGGTGGGGGTGGGGGGTGGAGATCAGCTACCAGAAAAAAAGGGAGAAATTCAGGGAAGGTATTTGTCAGAAAGGGAAAGTGTTCCAGGCCACAGGGTAGCCTGGACTGGATCCTGGAACAGAAAAATGGGTGAAGTTTCAATGAAATCTGGAGTTTAGCTAATAGTAATGGACCAGTGGTGATTTCTGAGCTTTGAGCAATGTCCTGGGTGGTCACGGGAGACGAGAACGTTAGGGGCAGCTGGGTGGGCTCTCTTGGTTGAGCGGCCGACTTCGGCCAAGGTCACGATCTCGCGGTTCGTGGGTTCGAGCCCCGCGTCGGGCTCTGTGCTGACAGCTCGGGGCCTGGAGCCTGCTTCGGATTCTGTGTCTCCCCCTCTCTCTGCCCCTCCCCTGCTCATGCTCTGTGTCTCTCTCTCTCTCAATAATAAACGTTAAAAAATTTTTTTTAAATGAAAGATATCTTTATTTTTTTAATGGGCTGTTGTGTATTGCGTGTCCTGGAAAGTCTTTTCATTTCTCGGGTCTGGAAATTCTGCTCGTCTCCAGGGGCTTGCAGCCATGTGCCCACGTGCTGGGTCGCTGGGGTGGGCGATGAGCTCGTGGCGAGCAGGTGGCTGGTTAGACACGCAGGAAGGAGGCAGAGGCCGGGAGTTCCCCTGGGCACCTTAAGAAAAGCAAAGGAAAGCAAAGGCAGTCTCCTGGGCCATCCCCGACTGTTCTTGTCCTCAGAACCTTGCATGCGACACCTGGCCCCGATTTCACAGGAATGCTTTTTTCTCAAGACATCCAGAGGATAGGTGGATGACACAGCATGAGGGGCCGATCTCCAGACGCCCGTGGGGGTAGGAGGACAGCCCCGAAGTGGGAGAGGAGAGATCCTGTCCCTGCCTCCGCACGGACTTGCCTAGGTATGGGGACAGCCAGTGCTGTCTGCCCCCCTATTTTCCTTGCCTGCCAAATGGGGGTGTTGGACAACAGATCACATGGGCATATATATAGACTTCGTGTCAGATGCTGCTTTGGATCAACTGGCTGGGGCCCTCCTGAACCTGAGATCCAGGAGAAGGAGTGCTGTGATCCATTAGTCATGTCTGCCATGGATGTGGGAAGGGAAAGGGGAGGCATGTTTGTCAGACCAGATCCCTGTATGCTTGGGCCCAGACTGCTTTTCCCAGTAGGCTCTGTGTCTTCACCGGTATCCGTGTGGGCCAGTACAGAGAACACAGACCCTGGAGTCAGCCAGCCGTGGCTTCCCACTCCAGCTTTCCTCCTTGTACCGGTGGTTGTGTGTGGCATTTGACACGTAGGACATTTGGGGTGTCACATCTGGCAAAAGGTGGCATTTGATATTTACAAGTAGGAACCACGGTGTAGGACACAAGTTAACAGGCAACAAAAACAACGATGACATAGAGTGTTTTCAGAGTACTCAACGGGGTGACCTGACTCACGCCTAAGGGGCAGGCAAAGAAGACGTCCTGGAGGAAGTGGCATTTAAGCCAGATTCTGCAGGATGAGCAGGTATTCTCCCGGGGAAGGGAGCAGGGAGAGATGGGGTTGGAATTTGGCTGGGCTCAGATCAGGTGGGGCCTGCTTGGCCTTGTTGGGGGGAATTTGGGCTTTTTTCTGAGGGTAATAGGGAGCCATTGAGGAATGTTTTGCGAGGGAGTTTCGGCAACAAAAATGTCTTTCTGCCTCAGAGCTAGATTTGGGGTGAGGGTAAGACTGCAGGCCATTTCTGAATCCAAGTAAGGAATGACAGCTTATAGTCGAAAGTGGAGCAGAGCAGGCAGACTGTTAAGTATTCGGGGGTTGGCTGGATGTGGGGGACTCCAGTTACCGAGCTCTCTGGACCTCATTATCATCATCTGTACGAAGTCGTTCGCCCCTACAGTCATTTGAGGTTTCAACGAGATGAGATGCTCACGGCGCTTAGCATGGTATGCTGTAGGTGCTCGATAAATGCTAACCGTATCCATTGCTTCCCAAGAGTCCGGGAAGTCAACCAGGGATCCACAGATCCATTAGAAACAACGGTGAGGGGCGCCTGGGTGGCGCAGTCGGTTGAGCGTCCGACTTCAGCCAGGTCACGATCTCGCGGTCCGGGAGTTCGAGCCCCGCGTCGGGCTCTGGGCTGACGGCTCGGAGCCTGGAGCCTGTTTCCGATTCTGTGTCTCCCTCTCTCTCTGCCCCTCCCCTGTTCACGCTCTGTCTCTCTCTGTCTCAAAAATAAATAAAAACATTAAAAAAAAAAAAAAAAAAAAAAAAGAAACAACGGTGAAATCGGGGGCACCTGGCTGGCTCAGTGGCCAAGCATCTGACTCCAGATTTCTGCCCAGGTTCTGATCTAATGATTTGTGAGACTGAGCTCTGCGTCCAGCTCCGTGCTGTCAGTGTGGAGCCTGCTTGGGATTCTCTCTCTTCCTCTCTCTCTCTCTCTCTCTCTGCCCTTCCCCCACTCGCATGTGCACGGGCATGCTTTCTCTCTCAAAATAAAGAAATACACTTAAAGAAAATTGCTACAAAATGGTGAAATCAAGTTCCAGAGAGAGGGAAGGGATGGAGAGCCATTGAACAGCAAGTCAGTGGCATATTCAAGGTGTGACCCCAGCTTCTCCATTGTTCCTCATCCGGGGTCCCAGTGCCACTCTCTTCCCCAGCCAGCCGGCCCTTCGGAGCTTCCTTGTGACCTGCTGTTATTTGTTGTTAGAGGAACGTAAGGTCTCTGCGCTAAGTTGAATTGTATGTCCCTAGAAAAGATATGTTCAAGTGCTAACTAACCCAGATACCTGTGAATGTGATCTTTGGAAGTAGGGTCTTTGCAGATGTGATCGAGTTAAGGCGAGGTCATACTGGGTTGGGGTGGGACTTGATCCAACGACTGGTGTCCTTATAAGAAGAGAGAAAGGAACACAGGCACCCATAAGGAGAACACCCTGTGAAGCAAAGGGATACAGTTACAAGGCCAAGGAGGGCCAAGGATTGCCAGGAAGTACCAGAAGCTAAGAGAGAGGCATGGAACAGATTCTCCCTCACAGCTTCCAAAAAGGCGCCAACCCTGTTGAGACCTTGATTTCTGACTCCTTGTCTCCAGGACCGTGCGAGAAGAATACATTCCTGCCGTTCTGGGCCCCCAGTTTGTGGAACCTTGTTACAGAAGCCCAGGGACACAAACGTAGTTCCCTAAGGGGGTGTCTCACTCTCAGATAGCATCAGCTACTGCCAACGTATTGGACCTGGGCTGTAGAGGACATTGGGAAAGGAGGGTGGGGGCCCGGGAGGGGGTTGTATCACAGGTGCTCTTAGAGTGATCTTGACCATGGCATGGTTTCCCGAGTGTGTCCGTCAGCTGTTGGCAATGGCCAGCCTGTGGGATGACTGGATGGTCAACCTTGAAGGATGACCCATCAGAGAAAAATGCAGGTGGTGGAGGGAGGGGAAATGGGCCACTCGTGTACAGATGAGAGGTTGCCCCTGGCCCGTGGAAGGACACGGCAGGAAAGCTATAGGATGACCGTCAGAATAATAATCACAACAGCAAATCCAACTGTTGGCTTCCTCCTCCTTGGACCAAGCCACCTTCACCTCCCACCTAGATGACTCAGTGGCCTAACACTCCTCCCTGTCCCCAACCTGGACGCACTCTTCACTAGCCTCTGTTTTGCTCTTTTTTTTTTTTTTTTTTTTTTTTTTTTTTTTTTTTTAAATTTTTTTTTCAACGTTTATTTATTTTTGGGACAGAGAGAGACAGAGCATGAACGGGGGAGGGGCAGAGAGAGAGGGAGACACAGAATCGGAAACAGGCTCCAGGCTCTGAGCCATCAGCCCAGAGCCCGACGCGGGGCTCGAACTCACGGACTGCGAGATCGTGACCTGGCTGAAGTTGGACGCTTAACCGACTGCGCCACCCAGGCGCCCCGCCTCTGTTTTGCTCTTATTCTATTTTTTGTAAAGTCCATTTTATTGAGGGATAATGCGTACACACCCACACGCACCCAGTTCAAGCGTGCGGTTCAACGAGTTGTGGTAAATGTATGCGTCCGTGTAACCACCGACACACTCAAGATACGGAACACGCTTCCCTGCAGAGCTCCCTCCCGCCCTTCCCGTCACCTGCTCACCTCCATCTATACAGTCAGGCCCCGGGCGACCGCCGATTTGCTGTCACTGTGGGCGCGCTTGGTCATTTCTAGAGTTTCAGTTAGTGGCATCATCCAGTGTGAACTCCTTTATGTCTAGCTTGTTTTGCTCAGCATTGTGTTTTTGAGATCCGTTCACATTGTCGCATAGATTGATGGCGAGTTCCTTTTTTTGATGGATGGCATTCCATTATATGGAAGGGCTGCGGTATATCCGGTGACCTGTGGATGGTGATTTGGGTCGTTCCCAGTTTTTGCCGATTGGGAATAATGCAGATACGAACATCCAAGTGTAAGACTTTGCAGGCGTGCGATTTTTTCGTGGGTTGGTATCTGAGAGCGGAATTGCTGAGATGGATGGTTAAGTGTATGTGTAAGTTTTTAACCTAAGGTGAACGAAAAGAAAAACTAAGAAAAAACTAAGCCTAAGAGCTCCAACTATGTAATTTCCAGAAGAAAGCACGCTAGGAAATCTTCATGACGTCGGAGTAGGCACAGATATCTTAGGATGCAAACAGCATGTAAGCCATAAAATACAAATAAATGATCAACGGGACTTCATCAAGACTGTAATTCTTCCACTCCTTGAAAGACCTTGTCGAGAAGTGTATGTATGGAAGGGTTGAATCACTATATCGTACCCCTGTAACTAATGTAACACCGTATGTTAAGTAACAGGAATTAAAATAAAAACTTAAAAAAAATAATAAAAATGTCACTATGGTGACAAAGGACGTGTATCCAGAATATTAAAAAAAATTTTTTTTAAAGTTCATTTATTTTTGAGAGAGAGAGTGAGGGAGCATGAGCAGGGGAGGGACAGAGAGAGAGAGAGAGAGAGAGAGAGAGAGAGAGAAGGAGACAGAATCCAAAGCAAGCTCCAGGCTCTGAGCTGTCAGCACAGAGCCCGACGTGGGGCTCGAACTCATAAACCTGGAGATCACAACCTGAGCCGAAGTGGTACGCTTAACGGACTGAGCCACCCAGGTGCCCCCATATCCAGAATATTGAAGAAAGTCCCATCACTCACTAATAAGAAGGCAAAGGACCCAACTTAAAAATGGGCAAAAGATTTTAACTAGCATTCCTCAGAAGATATGTGAGCAGTCAAAAAGTTCCTTAGAAAGTACTCAACACCAAAAGTCATCGGAAAAATGAAAATCACAGCAAGATACCACTATTCACCCCCCCCCCCCCCCCACGATGGCTAACATTGAAAAGCATGACCAGTCCAAGGGCAGACAAAGACGCGGGGAAGCTGGAAGGCCCAAAGCCTGCTGGTGGGAACACAGAATGGTGTGGCCACTTTGAAAGACTTTGGCTTCGAGAAGGAGTATACCCAACTCTTGGAGTATACTCTTGGAGTATACCCAACCTGCCTGGCCTGCAGGTTTACCCTGGGTGAGCCTCAGTTTCCTGCTCTATGGAATGGGGGAGATGATACCAAGGGCCATTCTGCAGCATTCTCCAATTCATTATGTGAGGAGACACGTTCAAAACAAGGCCCGCCCCCCCCACCCCCCACCCCATGGAGTGGGGGCCGCTGAGCATCCTTAGAATGCGTCCTCGGGGACCAGGTAAGCTCATTCGTGGAGCGGAGGGAGGCGACTCACGCCAGGTCGCCAGGAAAGAGCAAAGAGCTGTGTGTGTGTCCAGAATCCAGAGTTCTGCCCTTTCACTTCCTGAGACTTTGGGCAAATTACTTCTCAGTTGATGGAATCTGTAAACATGGAAAAGCCACTCTCTTTTACAGAGTTATGGGGACACGCGGACGGCGAGGGGTGTTGAAAGGCACCAGGCATGGCGCCGGCACTCAGGGGGTCTGGGAGCAGAGGAAGTGAGTGGAGTTGTGCTCTGCCTGAGCTGTTGGAGTTTCTGAAACTGCCCACTTGGCTCCAGAAGAGAGAGATTCCCAGACGATTTAAGCGCCCGGGACATGCCTGAACTTGCAGGTGCCATGTTGAATCGAGTTAAATGCGTTCGGGGGAAAACGCCGCTGTGCATCTCGTAACCCTATCTAGACCGATGCAGGTTTCCTCCCCAGCCCAGGGAGGGGAACAGGAATCCTGGGCTTTTACGAGCCTCTGGGACCTCACCCACCCTTTATCTCATCTGCTGGTCACAATAGGCTGGGAGATAGCCCAGGCAGATGCTAATGTCCCCAAGATCCCCCGGAGAGATAGCTGCGGACTTCAAAAGGGACTGCATCTGACTGGTGGGCTGGAGGACGGGTGATTGCAACAAGCTTGCGAAGCCGTGAGGTCCCCTGGCCCCAGGGGACTGACAGGTCTTGGGCATTCATTCAGAGGAGCGATTGATCAGAGATGGCGATGGGGCTTCGCACGGGTCTGCCAAGATGCTAAGTGTGAAGAGAGGGAAGTCGAACTCATGACAGATGATTGGGAAGGAAGTAAGGAAGCTGACGTTTACTGAGTTCCAGCTATGTACCGCAGGCCCCGTGGGGTAGGGCTAAAGATACCCATTTGACAGATGAAGAAATGGAGGCCAACAGCAGTGAAATGTCCTGCGCCAGGGCCATCCAGCTGTCAAGAAGGCAGAGATTGGCCCCTGTAAATGGTGACCTACCTTTCACTCCCAAGTTTCACTGAGTTGTATTTAACACCTACTCTGCGGTTTTACTTGGGCGGTGGGGGGTCCCGAACTCCCTGACCTCCTGTTTCCATCTCTAGGTACTCTTGACCTTGTTCTCTGGATTCCCGCCACCACCCACCCCCTCATTCCCTTCTTTGAATGAACCCTGTTCTCTCCTCCCCTGACAGCCTTTGCTTAGAAGACCCCTTCCTACCGAGTGCCTGCTTATCTTTCAGATTTGGCACATCTGGGGAAGTCCTCCCTGTTCTCCCAGACCCCAGGAAAAATTCAGATCTTTACTCCCGTGCCCGTGACACGTCCTGTAGTTCTCCACCACGAAACTCACTGCCCCGAAACATACCCGCGGCATCGTTAACGTTTGTGTGCCACGCTCGAAGGCTCCAGCCCCACTAGGGTCGAGACCTCACCTGTCTCCTCCGGGGCTGCGTCCAAATACCGATGGAAAGGATGGGGAAGCTCGCGAGGAAGATCCGAGCCAAGCGAAGGGATCAGTGCACGCCCAGATGAAGAGGAAGAGAGAAGAACCCAGAAGTCGGTAGCCTCCGAGAGGCCCTAGAAAGAGTCCTTCTCCTGCTGCCTGTCCCAGCTACAGCTACTCGGATTCCAGGCAAAGGTGAAGGGCCAGACATTCTCCAGGGCTCCCATTACGAAGCCAATATGTATTTTGTGTCCCATATGTTTATGTTTTTCCCTTTGAAGGCTGCCTGGAAAAGGCTAACAGTCATGGAAGTAACAAACACTTTGTCTTCTCTTCTGTTGCCAAAAGCAATCTTTAATCACCCCACCAAGTAATGGGCTCAGAATAGCATAATGGAAACAAAGTACTTAAAATACTTTCTTGGGTGGATAAACACAGCCGAGGGGGAAAAAAAAAAAAACAACAAAAAACCAAGGCTGCCCAGCCCCAACCTTTTCACCGTACACACAGCTTAGGAGACGTGGAAGGAAGAGAAGAAATCTTTCCCAAACAAATAGGTAATTGTGAATAGCCAGAACACAGATAGTTTTTCATGATAGCATGGTGGGCCGTCCGTCCTGAGGACTAGGTCTTAGTATTTGCTGAATTCGTACCCTGCTCTCCCCCCCCCCACCGGCCCTCCCCTTTTAGCCCTGTCACCGAGTGACAAAAAGTAGGTCTGATAGTGGGGGGGGGGGGGGGGGGATTCTCAGAGTCTTTGAGCGAGGTCTTTCTCAAATCTCTTTAGATGTGGGAACATTCTGGGAAGGGGATGGGTGGCGTTGGATGGATGTCCTTTGTGAATCTGAATGGTTTCCCTGTGTTTAGAAGAGGGGAATCTTTGCCGATCGATGCCCACTCTGGCTAAAGCCAAAGCCGGGAAGAAAGTGGCAAACCTGTGTGGGTTATGGAATCCAGGATGCAGACTCCTACTACTGGGATGCCGAGTTAGGTATAGGAGGAAACGGATGTTCGTACTGTGAAAATTAGACTCTTAAGATTACCAGCTCCTCCAAGTAGCCTTCCTGGATTTCCCCAGTTGGAATCCATCTGTCTCTCGGAGACAAACAAGACAAGAACTAGGAGGCTTCTTAACCACGTTGCTTCTTCTCTCTGTAACGGGGAGATAAAAATACCTCCTTTGTGAGTATCCCTTGACATAAGATTCAATAGTTGGTGGTCCAGTTTCTTGCTCAGAGCACCTCACCCAGTCCGACTGGAAGTCAGAATTACCCAGGCATGTGCGAGGGTCCCTAAAAGGGTGTGGGGACAGGGGAGAGAGATGCAGACATGAAACTAGCATCTTTCCTCCGAGCTCTTGTGCCCTGGCCGCTGCGTTAGATCTCTTTATATACAATGTCTCTTGTGTTCCTCGTAATAACGGCATTTTCAAGGAGGTATAATTATCTCTGCTTTTCAGATGGGCCGACTAAGGTTCAGTGCGTTCAAATAACGGGGCCAGGGTTACACGGTAACGTGATTGAACCCTGCAGGGAACTAGAACACTCCCCACCTCCCTCTTGGTCCCCTACTGTGGTGACAATTGAGATGCCTCACGTTTCTTCTTCTTTTTTTTTTTTTTTTTTTTTAATTTTTGAGAGAGAGACAGAGTGCGAGTGGGGAAGGGGCAGAGAGAGACAGAGGGAGACACAGAATCCGAAGCGGGCTGCAGGCTCCGAGCTGACACAGAGCCTGTGGGGCTTGAACTCACGAACCTTGAGATCACGACCTGAGCCGAAGTCGGACGCACAACCACTGAGCCACCCAGGCGCCCCTAGATGCCTCTTGCTTCTTGAATGCTCATTCACTGACTGATCATCTATGAATAATTGCAAACATTTTGACATTCCCCATCCCTCCCCCATATATGGAACCTGATTGTCAGACATGAACTATTTAAAAAAATTTTTTTTTAACATGAATTTTTTTAAATGAATTTTAACATGAATTTTTTTTTTTAATTTTTTTTTCAACGTTTTTTATTTATTTTTGGGACAGAGAGAGACAGAGCATGAACGGGGGAGGGGCAGAGAGAGAGGGAGACACAGAATCGGAGAAACAGGCTCCAGGCTCCGAGCCATCAGCCCAAAGCCTGACGCGGGGCTCGAACTCCCGGACCGCGAGATCGTGACCTGGCTGAAGTCGGACGCTTAACCGACTGCGCCACCCAGGCGCCCCAACGTGAATTTTTTTTAAATGAATAAATGTTATTCATTTTTGAAAGGCAGAGAGAGAGACAGAGCGCGGACGGGGGAGGGGCAGAGAGAGAGGGAGACACAGAATCGGAAGCAGGCTCCGAGCCGTCAGCCCAGAGCCCCACGGCTGGGGTGGGGGGCTGGCTCGAAGTTTCATTGAGAGCCTGATGCTTGCAGATCTGCTGGTACTTGGGTCTTTATGTCTGTGGTTAGGGCAGCCCAGGTGATGGTCTGACCTAGTCTTCTCCATCCGGCTTCCTCTTCTAGACCCTCCTTGCCCTCGGGCAAGGTGGAAACGTTTTGAGTTTTGGCCCCAAAAGAAGTGGATTGGACTCTCCCAGTCTTGACATTTGTCACCGGATAAATCCCTTAATCATCCTGAGCTGCGGTTTTTCCCAGTCGCGAAGAGAGCAATTGTCTTCTTGGGAGGCCAAGAGGATGGAGGTAAATGGCTTAGCACAGGGCCCCCGGCTCCTCCGTTCGGCTGAGCTCTTACTGTCAGGGTCAACATCAGACTCGTTCGTTCAGGCATTTATTCAGCGTATACGGAGCGTTGCCTCCTTCCAGGTGCCATGCGAGGTGCTGGCACACCCCAAGGAGCCGGGCAAAGGGCCTCCATTGCTTTGAGGAGGAATGGACAAGAAACAAGTGAATATTCTATCAGCGGGTGGCAGAAACCGGGACACCTAAAACAAGCAAGGGGCTAGAGATACTGGGAGGCAGGAAGTGCCGTCTTATTAAATTTTTTTTTCCTAAAATTTTTTGAGGTTTATTTTTAGTTTGTGTGTGTGTGTGTGGTGTATGAGACAGAGAGAGAGAGAGAGAGAGAGAGAGAGAGAGAGAGAGAGAGACAGAATCTGAAACAGGCTCCAGGCTCTGAGCTGTCAGCACAGAGCCGGACGTGGGGCTCGAACTCATGAACTGCGAGATCCTGACCTGAGCCAAAGTCAGACGCTCAACTGCCTGAGCCACCCAGGCGCCCCAGACTGTCTTGCCTTTTTAAAAAGATTCCCTCTGGCTGCCAGATGGGGAAAATACTGGGGAAGAAAAGACAGGAGTAGATCAGCTGGGAGGGCCTCCTGCAGTTTAAGCAAGAGTTTTGACCACAGCTTAAACTCTCTGTGTCCATTATTATCTCAGTTAACAAACATCTTCTGGCTCTTAGAAAACTCCCTTCCCCTGGGGTTGACCCATCCCTTCTTAAGGAAAGACAGGATTGATAGGTGTTCTTTCTTATTCCATCACGCTTGGTCAAAGGTTCTCCGAATCTTCTCAGTTGCAAATTTGCAAACAGGAACTTTGTAAATGGATGCTGTCAGTTAAGGCACCTTGTCCTCAAAGCGTTAGGCGAAATGGGAAAGGTCGAGAGAAAGATGAAAAGCTCTAAGTAGCTTTCGATCGAGAGGACTGGGGTTGGGGCGGGTGAGATGGAAAATACTCATCATAACAGCTCACGGATTCGAATACTCACTACCGAGGCAGACCCTGTGTTCAGCGCTCTCCACACCGTTTCTTACACGAGGCGTGAATTATGAGCGTTCCCATTTTATAGAGGAGAGCTAGGATTTAAACCCACCGCGTGTGCCTCAGAGCTGGCGCTCACCACCGTAGCTACACCGACGTCCTAGGACGGATAGAGTGGATGTGATTGAGCAAATTGGTTTTCTTTCCTTCCCAACAAGGTCGACCCCAGATTGGCCAATAGGTTTTCCGAAATCACCGTTGAAAGGGATACCGTTCAAAATGGCGACATGAGCTCAAAGTGGGGCGCGGGGGTAGGGTGGCCAACTCATCCTGGTTTGCCTGGGACTTGGCCTGTTTTAGCACTGGAAGTTCCTGATGAATGGGGATGGCCAGTCATCCTACTCGTGGGAGGTGGTCAGTGTCCAGGTGGAATGTTTCCATTTGTGATCTGGGTTGAGTGGTGGGTTCTCACAAGACCCTAGGAAGATGAATTTACCAGCCAAGGTGCTCTTTCAGTTTCTGCCCTGCTGAGCCTTAGAACAATCTGGATAAAGTCCCCAGAGGAGCAAACCTAGCAACTTGCGCCATTGATCAGCTGGTATTTGAGGACACACTGGCAAATAAGGGTGCCTTTTTCTAGAAGGCCCAGGACCGTCCTTGGCTCTTCAATGTTAACTGCAAGCTCTGGGATCCCGAAAGGAATTTTTTCTTTCCTCTACATAGACCGATGGCTCTTGATCACAGCTAAGGTTTCCTGACTCAATGGCCGTGAGCTACATTCCGATCATTTCCTTTCTTATTGGGATCGGGACATTGAGTTGTTAAATGCTCTAGAGGCTTTGAAACCTCATCACTGTAATTCTTCCCACCTACTAAGTAGATCACCAATGAGACCCTGGGTGGTAGAACCACACCCAGTCAGTCTGATTTCAGAGTCTATCGCCTCAAGCAATATGCGCCGGGACAGTGACCTAGAGACAAGCGTAGGTCCAGGAGAACTTACAAAGAGGAAGAAGAAAAATAGATTTCAATAGACCCTAGAGTGAGATGAACTAAAGGGAGGGAGAGAGTCTAGACTAGCTCTTCCCAAGCGTTCGCTCCTTGCCTCCCCAGCATGAAACTGCCTACCTTTCTAATCCTGTTTCTTGAACCATTCTTGGAGCTGTTGACTCGTCTCCATTCTTCACCCAGTATCTTGGTTCAGGCCACCTCCCTCTCTTACCTGGATTTCCAAGGAATCTTCTGATTGGCTGGTTATTTCCATGCTTCCCTGCACTACCCCCTCCCCACCCCCCCCACATTCTTCGCCCACTGAGTGACTGGTCTTCTGAAATGCAAATCTGACTCTGGCTCTAAGCCCTGCAATGGCTTCCATGTGTGCGCAAGGTAATGTCCAAATCCTTCCAGGTCTGACCCGTGTCTCCCTCTCCAGGCCCATCTCTTGCCACCACTGGCTTGGAAAATATTTTCAGTTCCTCTGCTATCTCTTCCTTGGGTCTCATCGATCTAAGTTCCTCTGACTTGCTTTCAGATTTTCCACTCTCCAGTGCCCCATCCATTCAAGGACGTGAGCTTTCCGTGTGTTAATCACGTCTCCAGGCTTCGCTGTCCCCTGTCGCTGAGGCGGGTGCTCTCATGTTGTCCTGCAAGGCAGGAAGGAGAGCCACACCTTGAGGCATGCGCGTAAGGTGAACCGGGCATCAGCATTGTAGAGCTCCACCCATAAATTCAGCCACGTGCCCCCCGATGATGCCGGTCTCCCATAAGTGGGGCTCGAAGAACCAGCTTGCATCTAAACATCATCATAGGGTGGACCTCCAAGCTCGGCTTTTGAGGTCTAAGGAAGCGCCTAGATATGTACCTGAAATTGCACTATTCTTCCCCGCCCCCTTGCTGGTTGTAGATGTTATCAGCCCTTGGCCCACCGCTGGCCAACGTCAGTTCAATCACATATCATGTAGGATGCAGAATACGCAGAATTCCTCTGCGTAACCAATCGTGGCCTCCGGCATCGGCCGCTTGCAAAAGCAGGCGACAGGGGCACTGCTAAGGGAGTCAGCGTCCGGGTCAGACCCTCAGGGCTTGATCAGTCGCCCTGACGCTGCATCCGGGGGCCTCTGTGGGGGCACCGGGGCAGCTTCGCTGTGTACTTTTCTGGGACACGCGGACTGAGGTCCTGGCCAACTCTTGTGGAAGGAAGAACAAAAGGGGAAAACAGGAGCAGATCCCACAAAGACGGTAACCAAAAAATGCCTTGGCCTTGGAGAGAAAAAAAAAAAGAGGGGGAAAAAAATTAGAACAGGGCCGACAGCAGCCTCGGCTTATGCTGTCACTGAGCAGAAACTCAATTTATTTGGTTTTTGCTGGGAGACGTAGCACGGTTTTTGACAGATGTGCTGAGCATCCTGTCATTAGGGCTGCAAGAGATGTCTCGATATGATTGGGAAAATTACAATTTTAATATCCTCCTTCCCCTTCAAGCCTTTTACATATTTTCCACTACACTAGCCTCTGGTTGCTCACAGTTAAATATAAATGAATTTTCCTCCTCTAGTTTACGGGAGGAACTAGGGCTGTTATTAGGGCTGGATTCTGTGTGTGTGTGTGTGTGTGTGTGCGCGCGTGTGCGTGTATTTAATCTATGTAAGGAAAAAAAAAGCGCAAAGCAACATATAAATGAGGCAGAAATAGGACAGAGGAAGACAAGAGAGTCGGCTCTGGAAGCCACGAGTTAGATTTATGGGCATCGAGACCGTGGATTTAGCAACATCTACTGTACTTAACCATCTTCTCTGTGACGGATGTCCTATTATATTGGCATTCTTTCCAATCTTTGACATCTGAGCTGATACTTGTTTTCTATCCACCTTACAGATGAGAAAACTGATATTCGGGGAGATCACCCTTTGCCCAAGGTCTGGAAAGTGGTGTGTGATCTGTAGGTACGCAGCTCCGTACCTGGAACCGTGCTTCTTTGCCGCTGTGAACCAGCAGGGCGTAGACAGTGGGCAGTTTCCCCTGCTTAAGGTCCCCCATTTATGGAACTCATCCCAGTTTCCCCTTTGGGGACTGCTTCTATGCTCTGCTTCTTGGTGTGTGTCCATATCATGAGGGTAAGTCTGGACCCTGATCCCCAAGGTCCAGGGGCAAGCACCTGACCAAAGCCTGACCGATCCGAGCGTTGTGACGCCTGGCCAAAGTGATGATTGATGCACGGACGGCCGTGTGATCCGAGCTGGGACAACGGGACTCATTTCTGAGATTCTTAAACGGGATGGTTAGGACACTGGAACACATTTTCGGCTGTGGTTGCTAAATCGGTAGGATGTTAGCTTCAAGCCTCTGAAGGTCTTTGCCACGACGGGGAAAGAGCTTGTGTGGACGGAAGTCCACTAAATGAGGCGTTCTGCATGGCGTCGTCTGAATGTACCGATCTGGCTCCGCTGGGGACTAGAGAGGATCCGCTCCTCTGGACTTTGGAGCTAACAGAAGTCATTACTTTCCCCAGGTTGCGACTAAGATCTTGGACAGGAGGGCTACCTATCACCAGTGACAATGGGGACCCAGTGAGGCAAGGGGAAGCGTCGGTGATGACAGTATTGTAATTTATAATAAGAATCTGGTCCTTGTCCCTGTTTCTGTCACAGAGCTACTGTAACCCTTGGCATTTCCTAACTGATGAGAGCAGCAAAGGTGACTTTTGAGAGCTCTAAGGATGGGGACTGGAGGCCAGGGGACCCACCCATGGGTTCAGAGGGCTGGAACTTTCAGCCTTTACCCCCGTGACCTCCGGGGAGGGGAGCGGCTTGGAGACCAGAACATCAGCCAGTGGCTGATGATGTAAGTAAGCCTCCTTAAAACCCCAAAGGGACAGGCTACTGAGAGCTTCCAGGTCAGTGACCATGCGGAGATTTGGCGAGAATGGTGCCCTCCGAGGGCTCGTAGAAGCTCCACGCCCTCTGCCCACACCTTTCTGTCTATATCTCTTCCGTCTGGCTGTTCCTGAGTTCTGTCCTTGTATAATAAACTGGTAGCCTAATGAGGCAATGGGTTTCCTGAGTTCTGAGAGCCGCTCTAGCTGGTCGATCAGAAGTACGGGCAATAACCTGGGCTTGCAACCTGCATCTTGAAGTGTGTGTGTGTGTGTGTGTGTGTGTGTGTGTGTGTGTGTTGGGTGGGGGAAGGGAGGTGGGCAGTCCTGTGGGACTGTGCCCTTAACTTGTGGGATCTGATGCTATCTCCAGGCAGACAGGGTCAGAATCGAGTTACACTGTAGGACACCCAGCTGGTGTGTCTGGAAAATTCCTGGTTAGTATGAGACACCCTCCCATGAGGTAGAATTGGGATCTGGACACCTGTAATATGGTACTGCCGATATATTTGCCCGCTTTTCACCTATGAAGCTTGCAAATCTCTGATTGCATGCAACAGAAAGTGACTTTCGTTGACTTATGCAAAGAAGGAATTTGCTGGAAGGATATGCGCGAGCCCGTAGAATACAAGAACAAGGTCTCTCAAAAAACAGGAGCAGGGGGAGCTGGGTAGTAAGAACTCATGCACTCAGCCGCAGGCCAGAATATGCTGCAAACCTTCAGTCCTTGCTTCAAATGCAGATTCCTGGGAGGCAGCATCTGATGGGCTGAGCTCGGGCCCTAAGCCTGCCCTTTGGCGGTGACGTCATGATTCACAGCTTCACTAAGACTATATCCCATAAAAGGTCATTGGTTTTCCCAAAGCACCTTTGAGAAGCTGGCTCCCCGATAAGAAATACTGCTGATGCAGGGCTTCAGGGAGAGAAAAAGTACAGCCTCTCCGTCCTCCCCACCAGGTGTAGATTGCTTTTACTCTAGAACACAAGTGGTGGGGTTATAAGGTTTGCATGAGCCCTCTCAGACATAATACTCAGAAATTTTGATTCAGGCCCGAGAGACACTAGAAAAAACACATTTCTGGAACCAAGATCTTGCATTATTGTGTGTGGAAGGAGCCAAAAGATGTGACACCAGTTTTCGCCGCTCAGCCTCCCTGCTGCCTGGCGGGCGGGAGGAGCGGGGAGACTCTGGCATTGAGCGGCCCTCCCAGCTTCACCGCCCTCATTTACACGACGGGCTATCCCTTGCGGAGAAGTTCCCTGGTGGCCAAAAAAGAGAAACAGAGCTGCGAGGTACGGAGTGATTATTATGTGTCAGGTGCCGAGCTAGGAGCTGTGGACATCTCCCAGCGCAGAAAGGAAGTAGGCACCCCAGTACCCGGCAGGAGCTTACTAAACGATTTTTCCTTCCCTTTGCTTCTGGGCAATGGTGTGGCTTCCCGAGAGCCGTCTTTCCTCTCCTGTCCCATCCCCACCTCCTCCCCACCCCTTCCCTGTCCCTGCCAGCCCAGCTGTTTGGATGAAATTCTTTTTTTTTTTTTTAAAGTTTATTTATTTTTGAGAGAGAGAGAGAAAGAATGAGTGGGGAAGGGTCAGCGAGAGGGGGACAGAGGATCCAAAGTCGGGTCTGTATTGACACCGGAGGACCTGATGGTGGGGGTGGGGTGGGGTGGGGAGGGGGGGGGGGCTCGAACTCACGAACCGTGAGATCGTGACCTGAGTTGAAGTCAGACGCTTAACCCACTGAGCAACCCACGGGCCCCTGGATGAAATTCTTAAGTCTGCCGAAAGTGACACCTATATCGATGTCCCTCTCCCTCTCCCTGCAGCCAGTCTGGACAAGAGATCAGGTGTGAGTTCAAGGGTAAGAGGGAAATTCAGGCTTTTGGCATGTGGAAGCTTCTGGAATCTGCCAGATAATCTATTGAGAGGGTAGATCCCCCTCCCCCTCCTGCCCCCATTCCTTTCCAAAGTCCTACCATCGACATGTTTGGAACTGGCCGGCTGCCCGCTGCCCAGCCAACAGAGGCCACAGCTGGAGCCAGAGCAGTGGCTGGGTTTCTTCCAGCTGCAGACGAGGGGGTCAGCACCTTGAAGGACACCCCCCCCCCCAAAAGGTCCTGGCACCAGCTGGTGGAAACGGTCCCCGAGTTCATAAAAGCTGAAAGGAAGGCAGGGGGGGTTTATTGTTTTAATTGGCAGTTGCCTCTGGATTCTAGTTTAAGAGAGCTTGGAGATGAGAACCTGGGCAGGTGTGAGTGTGTGCGTGTGTGTGCGTGTGTGTGCATGGATGCACGTGTGTGTCGGGGGAGGTGGAGGGACACTGTGCGTCTGAGAACGGAGAAGCTCCCGCCAGAAGAGGCAGCTGTGCGCGTGTATTGGTGGGGAGGTGAGGAGGGCCGAGGCCACCCTCCGTCCGTGGTGTGTGAAAGGGGGAGACACGGAGAGCAGGGGGAGGGCAGGAACAATCTGTCTTTAAAATATATATATATTTTTTAATATTTATTTTTGAGAGACAGAGAGAGACAGCGCACAAGGGGGGGGAGGGGCAGAGAGAGAGGGAGACACAGAATCCGAAGCAGGGTCCGGGCTCCGAGCTGTCAGCCCGGAGCCCGACGCGGGGCTCGAACCCATGAACCGTGAGATCATGACCTGAGCCGAAGTCGGATGCTTACCCGACCGAGCCCCCCAGGGGCCCCCCAGGAACAATCTTTATTGTGTGTGTGTGCCCACACGCATCTATGACGGTGGAAGTTTCTGGATCAGAGAGCAGGAGAAAACCCCGAACGTGCGGCTGTGGAAGGAAACCGCGCGTGGGGCGTGAGCGGGCAGGAGACAGACCCCCGAGCCGACCTGGAATGAGCCAGGACACCAGCAGCAACCTCCTGCCCGGCCAGAAATAGTTTCCGGGAACCGAGCTGCTTTCCCGGCCCCAGCTCTGGGCCAGCGGGGAGATAAAGCCGCCCGCATCGCTTGTCTTGGCTGCCTCTCAGCTGACACCGCTGCTGGGCCACTTTGATCTCGGGCTATCAGGGTCTAACCCTGTGCCCCGGGCCTGCTCTGCCAGCTCCCGCCCGCCCTCACCTCTGGAAAGGTCACTGCTGGGGCCGGGGTGGGGGGCGGGGGCCGACCCAGCCCTCCTGCCTGGCTGGCCTTGGAGCCTGGGTGCTTGATGCCTTGAGGGCACGGAAAAGGGGCCCGACTGGAGAAAGGAGGCCCAACGTGGAGAGCACGGTTGACCTTCATGTGCCTGCATATCCGTGCTGGCCGGGCCTGGCCCCGAAATGAGCGGTGGCTGGAAAGAAAAGAGGAAAGGTGGCCGGAAAACTTGCTTTCTTGTCTTAGGACTGTGGCCGAGTCATTGGCGACCTTGGGCAAATCCGACTTCTCTCTGGACCTCAGTTTCCACCTGCCATCTCGTGAACGAAAGGGCTCTTATAGCCGTGGGAACCTCCTTTCAAATAAAATCACATGCAGAAATGCCACACGGAAAGCCGATTAAAGAAGGGTGGAACTCGAAGGGGTATGGGGACCTGGTACCCCAATACTCAGCTTTGTCCTTGACCTCTGTTGTGGTTAGGGTGTGAGATCTCTAGGGTTACCAGAACAAAATCCCACAAAGCGGGGTGCTTAAAACAATGGGATTTTGTTGTCTCATGGTTCCGGAGGCCAGAAGTCCAAGATCAGGACGCGGGCCCGGCCGTGTTCCTTCCCAGACCTGTACGGAAAGAATCGCCCCCTTGCCTCTTCCTAGCTTCCGGTCGTTTGTCGCGACTCTTCGGCCTTCCTTGGCTTTGCAGATGCATCACCGAATCTCCCATGTTTCCACGGCCTTTTTGTCCCTTCGCTTCACACTGTGTGAGTGGGTGTCCACATGTCCTCTTTCGATAAGGACATCAGTCCTATTGGACTGCGTGCCCCTGAGGAACTCTTGTTAGCCTGAGTACCTCCGTGAAGGCTGTTTCCAAATCAGGTCGCGTTCTGAGATACCGGCGGCTCAGGCCTCAGCTTTTCTAAATTTCTGATTCAAAGGATCTGGGAGCATCGTGATGTGGTGGCTGTTTTCTATCCCAGGTTTCGGGGCAATTTGGTATTCATCCATAGTAACTGCAACAGGTGTTCAAATGGAAAGACTGTGAGTTCAAGCCAAGCACCTCCCCTTGGTGTGTGTGTGTGTGTGTGTGTGTGTGTGTGTGTGTGTATTTTTTCCCCCTCCACTTGACATTTTAATCCATCTGACTGACTTCTCTGAGCCTGGTTTCCTCATCAGAAAAATGGGCGATTTTCATTTTGCAGGAATATCTCTCAAGTTCCTGGCATCCTAGCCGGCCTTCGAGAAGGCTCTTTCCTCCCTAGGCTCTCTTCCTAAATTACCCTCCACCACAATGCTCCTGGGATTTTTTGGAGCACATCTTGAGTTTCTGAATTCTGTGGGAAGCCCCTGGGTCCCCGGAACCAGATCCTTATTTCATGCCTACTTGGAAGCCCTTCTCCGCTCTGACTTTCAAGACAATTTAGTCTGAGCTAACCTTGGTTTTTTGTTACCAACGAGACCCAAGCCTCCTGCGAGGGCTCCTCCGACATCAAACAGCAGCGGCCCTACTGCCTTCGGAGGGGCTGAGCGTAAAGAAATTGAAACCATACCCTCTCCCTTTCCCTGTAAGCGCACACGCGTAATTTCATTACAGCCGGAATGATGTGCCGCGGGCCAAACGCGTTTGGGGCTTGGCTGAACCCAGCGCGCTCTTGGAGGACCCGGATCTGCGGGGCCAACAACCTAGAGGAAGCTTTGTTTGGTTCTTGCCCTCCGCCCTGATCGCTGGGTGATCCGCGCGCACGGGGCCGGCGTCAGGGCCTTTGGTGTTAGAACGCGTGCCTGGGTGGTGGACTTTGTTTTTTTATTTTTATTTTTTCACTTAAAAAAAAAAAAAAAAGAAAAGAAACCCGTGGTCAGCTCCATACGTAACACAAAATCGATCGTTTCCATTATATTTAAGTGTTCAGAGCTGTGGCCTCATTCCCATCGTTGGCGGCCGTCACCACCCTCCGTCTCCAGGACTTTTTCGTCTTCCCAAGCCGAGACTCTGTACCCACCGAACGCTAACTCCCCATTCTCCCTCCCCGGCCCCCCTGGAAACCATGGCCTTTCCTTCCACTTCCTCCCCGTGAGTCTGATGGCCCTAGGTCCCCCATATCTGTGGAACCATCTGATGCTTGTCCTTCTGTGGCTGGCCGGTTTCGTGTAGCCTGGTGTCTTTGGGGCCCATGCACGTAGCAGGTGCCAGAATTCCCTTGCTCTGTGTGTGTATACCGTTGTGCTGTATAGAAGCACCACGGGTCGTTGATCTATTCATCTGTCCGTGAACGTTTGGGTTGTTTTCCCCCTGTGGGTCATCGTGAGTCATGCTGGTGTAAACATTCGTGTACCAATGCCTGTTTTGGGTTCCTGCTTTCAGTTCTTTGGGGGGCATATGCCCAGAAGTGGGATTTCTGGATCAGGTACAGATATTTTGAGAGTGCTCAGCAGGATTGAAGATCCTGGATGCCCTTGGAATTGGACAGTAGCTCTGTGAACTCCCCTCCTCTCTCAGTGATGCCACCATATGCACCCGCTCTCCAAATTTCATGCAATATCCGTGGCCCAAAGTCTCCCTGAAGCTCAGGTGCAGATCTCACGAATTGAAAAAGCCATGGGGCACCCGGGTGGTTCAGTCGGCTGAGCATCTGATTTGAGCTCGGCTCGGGTCATGAACTCACGGTTTGTGAGTTTGAGTGCTGACAGCGTGGAGCCTGCTTGGGGGATTCTCTGTCTCCCCCTCTCTCTCTGCCCCTCCCCACTCACTCTCTCTCAGAAATAAACATTAAAAAAAAAAAAAGAAGAAGCCAAGATATTTTTTCAATGATTAAAAGAATAGTCATATAGTAAGAGTAATAATACGATCTAACATGCATTACGTGCACTGGGTAAGCCACTGTCCAAAGTACTTTCCATTTACCATATCATTTTATCTTCACGACAGTCGTATGGGGGGGGGTACTCTTAATACCCCCACTTTACAGATGAAGAAATGGAGGCTATGTAACTTACCCAAGGCCTAGACGCTGGGATTCAAACTCACATCTGGCTGATTCAAGGGCACCCTCTCCGAAACACTGCACACTATAGTTTCCATCATGATGTCAGAGACGCTCTCATGAAAGTGTGAGGTGACCTGATACATTGAATGTTGAGCATCACCTTGACTCCAGAAATTTCACTCGATAACACTAACTGGCGACTCCTATGCGCTATCCCTTGGGATGTAGTGATGAATGGGACTTGGTCCTTGTCCTCAAGGCACTTAAAGGGAGACAAGGAGGCACAAAATCAAGTTATTTTAGTTGTACGCCATCGGTAGAAATGCGGATCCCGCCAGCTTATGTCAGAAAACTGCTTACACACCTTGAAAGGAGAGTAGGACCCCTTACATGATAGAAAAAAGAAAGGCAGGAATCAGGGCCTGAGACTGAAATCAGGATTCATTGCCTCCTTTTCTTGTTCGCTCTCCCCCTCTTCCTCTCTCTCTTCCGTTTGCCTCTGCCTGAATTATTATCTCAGGCTCCCACAGTAGACACCACCCATGTTCTGGAAGAAATGGTTTCGAGCATCTTCAAACAGCGTCTTGATCCTTGATCCACGTGGGAAGAGAAAGAGCCTTCCTCCCAGCAACAATATATGAGTCTCAGGGAAAGGCTCTGATTGGCCCCAGTTTTGGTCATGGGACCTTCTTCATCCAGTCAGTCTCATGGCATGGAGTTCTATGTAGACCAGGCATATGGAATGTGCCCATTCCATGGTCAGAGAGCCAGAAAAAATGGGAAGGAAAAGATCCCTGGGCAGACATAAAGCTATGGCACCCTGCTCCAGAAGTAGTCCTTAATATCTTCATCGAGGTTTCTTGTTTGTAAAAAATAAAACCCTCTAGGGGCACCTGGTGGCTCAGTCGGTGTCCGACTTTGGCTCAGGTCAGATCTCACGGTTCGTGGGTTCGAGTCCCACATCAGGTTCACTGTTGTCGGCACAGAGCCCACTTCGGATCCCCTGTCCCCCTCTCTCTGCCCCTCCCCTGCTGGCACTCTCCCAAACATAAATAAATATTTAAGAAACACCCCCCCTCTCCCCCCGTAAACTAATGAGTTTGTAGCAAGATGAGGCTGTCATTGGAAGGGATAAGAATGGGGAACTGTAAGGCCAGGATTAGATGTTACTTTCTCTGTCTCTGTAGGATCATACGGCATCTGATCTTTTTTAAAAAATTTTTTTTTTCAACATTTTTTTATTTATTTTTGGGACAGAGAGAGACAGAGCATGAACGGGGGAGGGGCAGAGAGAGAGGGAGACACAGAATCGGAAACAGGCTCCAGGCTCTGAGCCATCAGCCCAGAGCCTGACGCGGGGCTCGAACTCACGGACCGCGAGATCGTGACCTGGCTGAAGTCGGACGCTTAACCGACTGCGCCACCCAGGCGCCCCTTTTTTTTTTAAATTTTTTTTTCAACATTTTAAAATTTATTTTTGGGACAGAGAGAGACAGAGCATGAACGGGGGAGGGGGAGAGAGAGAGGGAGACACAGAATCGGAAACATGATCTTTGTTTCTCTCTGTACATCTGTTTGTTTTTTCTTGTTCTTTCTTTGAAGAATAGTTTTCTCTGGTTCAGCACCTAGCGGATGGCAACGGCCGCTCCACCCCTCGAACTAACATTTGGCTGTGTCTGGAGACAGTTTTGGTTGTTACAGCCGAGGGTATTCTTGACATCTAGTGGGTAGAGGCCAGGGATGCTCTTAAATATCCTATAATGAACAAGACAAGCCTCACAATGAAGACTCATCAGTAGTCATTAGAATGATCAATTATTGATAATTATCAATGATCAAATATCAATATCAATGATCACCATTGACCAAAATGTCAGTAGTGCCGAGGTTGAGAGATCTTGGGTCAAGGGAATACCTTAAACAAAGGGACGGGCATGAAAAATACGGTGGGTTGGGAGAAGTAACAGCACAGTAGTTACAAATTTGGGTTCTGGTATCTATCAGTCATGGGTTCAAATCCAGCCTCCTCTACTTACTAGCTACGTGACCTCTGGTGAGTTGCTCAACATCTCTGAGACTCCTTCGCTGAGAATAATGGTAGAATCCACTCGGCACATAGCCTGACGTTTGGAAAGTCTCAGCCATGGCGGCTGTGTTAGGACCATTTACATTTTTTGGTTCAACTCTAACGAAGTGTGTCCATAAGAAGCACATCTAAATGAGGAGTATACAGAATGGTATATAAAAATATATAAGCAAATACACACTAAATAAAGCTGGCTTACTCGTATTGAGAATACACGACACAGACTTTGTAGAACAGGTGTTCTTAAGAAGGGAGAGGGCCACCATAATGACCATTTCCTCTTGTAACTTAAAGTGTCTGAAGCATAAAGGTGAGGGTAGCCATGGGAGATGTGACCGGGGAGATGGGGAACCGCCAGAACTTGGACGAGGGAGGGGCAGTTCTTGAACACTACCTACGAGAGCTGACTTTTTGAAATTCAAGTGAAATTCACCTAACATGGCGATTTACCATTTTAAAGTAGACAGTCCAGGGGCATGCACACGGTGGTTCATCCATCACCTCTCCGTAGGGTCCAAACTTCTTCGTTTTCCCAGAAGAACACCCCATGCCCAAGTGAGTAATCACTCCCTATTTCCCCTGCCCGCAGCCCTAGGACACCACAAATCTGCTTTCTGCCTCTATAGATTTCCCCGTCTCCAACATTCCGTGTAAGTGGAACCGTACGTGACCACTTGTGCCTGGCTTCTCTCACTTAGCATCGCGTTTTCAAGGTTCATCCCTGTTGGAGCATGTTCCTTTTTTATGGATAGATAATATTCCACTGTGTGGACGACCCCCGATTTGTGTATCCGTGCATCCATTGACATTGGTTTGTCCCCACGTTTTGTCTCTGAGAAAGAATGCTGCCCCGAACAGTCGTGTACAACGCGTGGGGTTATGTTTCCATTGCTCTTGGGCGTGTGCCGGTGGGTGGGCTTTGTGGGCCATGTGATAATTTTATGTTTAATTGTTTGAGCACCTATTACACTGTTTCCCCCAGGTTTTGAACTTTGTCTGTGCCAGGCACTGTGCTAAATGTATCAAGAGACTCCATTCTCATAACAGCTTTGTGAAATTGGTTACTATGTGGGGCGCCTGGGTGGCTCAGTCAGTTAAGCATCCGGCTTCAGCTAGCGGCTTGTGAGTTCGAGCCCCACGTCGGGCTCTGTGCCAACAGCTCAGGGCCTGCTTCGCATTCTGTGTCTCCCTCTCTCTCTGCCCCTCCTCCCTCCCCACCCCCCCACGCTCTGTCTCTGTCTCTCAAAAATGAATACACATTTAAAAAAGTTAAAAGGGGCGCCTGGGTGGCGCAGTCGGTTAAGCGTCCGACTTCAGCCAGGTCACAATCTCGCGGTCCGTGGGTTCGAGCCCCGCGTCGGGCTCTGGGCTGATGGCTCGGAGCCTGGAGCCTGTTTCTGATTCTGTGTCTCCCTCTCTCTCTGCCCCTCCCCCGTTCATGCTCTGTCTCTCTCTGTCCCAAAAATAAAAAAAAAACAAAAAACAAAAAAAAAAAACCATTAAAAAAAAAAAAGTTAAAAAAAAAAAAAAAAGAAATTGGTTACTGTTTTCATCCACACATCCTAATTAAGGAAACTGAGGCACAGAGAGGTTAAGCAACTTGCCCAAAGCTGCACAACCGGTAAGGGACAAAGGCCGGAAAATGGGAGCCACGGAAGTGCTTCGATCAGAGAAACGAAAGAGTCAGATTTAAATTCTTCCTTTTCCTCTCACTTTTCGCCAGTCGTATTTTCAAGGACCAGCACTGGGGTGGAGGACGGTGGAATTAGGTTGGTAGGAATTCGAGGGCAGAAAAAAGAAAATCATGTCACCCCTCCTGGAAGACTTTCATTTCCTCTCATGTGCTGGGACACAGACGCCCGGGAGGTGTGCAGATAAACACGGGGAGACCTTGCTTTCTTGCTAAATCACCAGGCTGTTTGACAAGGCTGGGAAACAACTCGGGGCCCGGACAGAGCCGCCCAGTCAAGGCAGGCTCACTCGGGGAGGCAGTGATGTCACCAACACCCCATTTTCCTCTGCCTGTTTATAGTTTCCCCCTCCAGAGCCCCCAGGGTGTTGGGACACTCCTCAGCTGTGTGGATTTGCGTGCAGATGTGGGAGGCAGGCGTGCACGGAGGCCTGGATTCTGTCTATTTCCCCCAGGGTGCAGGAGAGTGGGGCTGAAGGGTAGATTCTTCTAGTTAATGTGCACGCATGGACTCCCTCACCCCCTACCCCTGCCAGACAGAGCCATCAGTCCCTTGCAAGCCTTTATTGGGCGCCTGCTGTGTGCCTGCATTGTTCTAAGCACTTGGGGGGTCAACAATGAAGGAGAGTCAAGGTCTCTGGCTCCTGGCATCCCTTCTTGCGAGGGAGGAGGGAGACTGACGATAAGCAGGTAGGCAGAGCTCCAGGATGCCCGCAAGGTGCCAGGTGCTCTGGAGCATATGAGGAGTGACGAACGAGAGATGGAGGGAGGATGCTGGTTCGGATCAGATACAGGCATCTTCTGGTAGGTACAGTGATGGCCCTGAAAAAATATCCAGGTCCTCATCCCTGGAATGTGTGACCGTGTTCTCTTCCAGGACAACAAAGGGCTTTGCAGGCATGATTAAGTTAAGGGCCTTAAATGGGGGGATCACCCTGGATTATAAGGAGGGGAGCAATGTCATCGGAAGTTGCTTACAAAGAAGGGGACAGGGTGGGTCAGAATCAGGGGAGATGAGGTGACAGAGGCAGAGGTCATGGTGATGCAGGTCCATGAGCCCAGGAGAGCAGGCAGCCCGTAGAAGCTGGAAAAGGCTTCCGTCAAACAGATTGCACCCTGGAGCTTCTAGAAGAAATACCGCCTGCACAATCCACTCTAGACTTCTGATCGCCAGGACTGTAAGAGAATAAAGTTGTGTGGTTTCGAGCCGGAGCAGGCATGGGAAATTAACATAGACTTGATTGAGGTGTAGGCCTAAGACTCTCTGGAGAAGAGCATTCTAGGTAGAAGGAACAGCAAGTGCAAAGGCCCTGAGGTGCAAAGTCAGGTAGCGCAGCAGGTGCTGTCAGAGAGATAACATGCGGCGCGCCGTGCCAACACATAGGATGGCCCGTGCATTTGAGAGTGGGTAACCCTGGGGGCGCCTGGGTGGCTCAGTCGGTTAAGCACCCGACTTCGACTCAGGTCATGATCTCACAGTTCGCGAGTTAGGGTCCTACATTGGGCTCTGCGCTGACAGTGTAGAGCCTGCTTGGGATTCTCTCTCTCTCTCTCTCTCTCTCTCTCTCTCTCTCTGTCCCTCCCCCTGGCTCTTGACTCCAGTTGGTCTGAGTTCCAATCCCGGCTCTGCCATTTGTAAGTGGTGTGGCCCCGGGCAAGCCACCTTCTCTCTGTTTCCCGATCTGTTACAAAAAGGTTAACAATAACACCTGGTGGTGTGGTTGGGAGGGAATCACGCAAAATCCTCAGCGCTGTCCGTGGCACATTTTAGGTCCCCAGGTCACGTCTCAGTTCGTGACGACGGCCAGGATGACGAACAGGGTAGCCATCTTGGTTGCAGGGAACAGCATGGGAAAAGACCAGGAGGTGTGACAGCACCCCTGATCCCGTGATTAAATCCCGCGATGCATCTGTAGGTCTCTCTTCTCTGCTTTCCCATCTGGTGGTGTTCACGGGGTCTGAGGCTGCCCTCACGCACCTGCCCCGGGAGAGAGGTTTCTGGTGTGAATGCAGGAGGAGCTGTTGCGAGCCGGTCCCTAGAGAAAGGGCAAGAACGTGGGAAGGATTCCTTGCAACCTGGCCCTACCGGTGAGGGGAGGGCCAGAAGCATCGTTGACCAGGCTGTGCATTCACAGGCTGGCCACCTGCCCCATGCCCAGGGCCACCAACCTCCGAGCAAACTGCCCGCCTGGAGGGCAGTTTGGGTCCAGGCAAAGGCCGGCCAACTGTATGCAAACATATTTCAGCCCTTTTGCCGCCTTGGGGCTTTTATAGGCAAATGCTGTGCCTTGATCTTACTTTTCTTCACAGGCCATGCAAATACCCCTTTTGAGATGCCGCCCTGTGGTGGGTAGATGAGTCAGTTTGTTGGTGTCCCACAAGGACAAGGGCAAATGTTGAAGGTGGGTCTGCGGGGGGTGGGGGCGGGGAGATCCAAGAGAGAGGGTGACTGAATTTGAGGAGGGGACAGGGTAAGCGACGTTCGTAGCCCCGCTACTCATGGCCAGTAGCACTGGCCGCCTGAGAATCCGAATCTGCCTTTTAGCAAGATGCCTAGGGGTTGTGGGCACCTGTTAAAGCTCTAGATCACAACTTCTGTCGGATCACAAACTTCACGGCTCATTAGAAATCCCCAAGGAGCTTTGAAAAGTACTCACAGGTCCTACCCCAGAGATTTGGACTTCATCCGTCTGCCATGAGGCCGTAACATCAGCATGCTTCAAAAACTCACCAGATGGGGTGCCGGGGTGGCTCAGTCGGTTCAGCATCCGACTTCGGCTCAGGTCGTGATCTCACGGTTCGTGGGTTCGAGCCCCACGTCGGGCTCTGTGCTGACAGCTCGGAGCCCGGAGCCTGCTTCGGATTCTGTGTCTCCCTCTCTCTCTGCCCCTCCCCCTCTCATGCTCTGTCTGTCTGTCTGTCTCTCTGTCAAAAATGAATCAATGTTAAAACAAAAGACAAAAAGACTCCCCAGATCATTCTGACGGAGAATCCCTGATTTTACTCAGAGCAGGGGTTCTTAAACCTTTGCATGCTTCAGTCACTTGGAAAGCATCTGAAAGCACAAACTGGTGGGCCCCACCCAGCATGGTAAATGTCGCTAACCACAGGCCCTCTGGGGTGGGCACGGGGTTGGGGGGAGAGGACCTGATCTGTGGCCAGTTTCCGTGGTGTAAATATTCCCACGGTGGCTCTCGTGACCCGGGGCAAGCGGGCCCCACTGGCCATACCCGCAGGTTTCCGATTCGGTAGGTGTGGGGTGGGACCTGAGAATTCGTCACCCCGAGAATTCGCATTTCTAACAAGTCCCCAGTTGATGCCCATGCTATGGGATTGCCCCAGGGACCCCACTTTGAGCATTGCTAGGTTAGGTGAGAGGCTGGAAACATGGGCACCCCGAGAGCCAACGCTAATCAATTTATGGGTACTTGGAGGGCGATGTCGAGTAGGATCCTGAGGCTGTAAGAGGCTTCCTGAGGACAAAAGCTCGGTGATCAATTAGCCATGTCTGCTGCGGGCACATCTTGGAGGCACAGGCCGGATCTCTGCCGGATCTCTGCGTGGGACTTTAGGATCCTTTCATGGAAAAAAGAGAGCCAGTGAGGGGGTAGCTAGAGTTCCATTTCCCAAGGACACTGGGGAGTTAAGGAGGAAAGCTTGCTGTGTGATAGGTCATATAGGTGCTTGTGAGTATCTGAGAAAGCATACCCAGAAAATCAAGTTCAGAGGTGCCCCGGGAGATCTCTTGTCGTGAAACCCCTTTCTTTCAGAGAAACAGCCTCGCAGAAGGGACGGGCTCCATCCAGACACACAGCACAGCTCATTTGTGTGGATTCATGTGGGCTAAAGCCGTCCTATCTCCAAAAAAACGCGGGAGAAGACATTTGCCTAGAATATCAGGCTTTCAAGTGCACCAAGCCGAGGAGGGGAGAAGATCGGGCAGAAAGCGTACAGGAACTTTTTCCAGCCTTGGTGGGCCGGGCCTTGAACTCCTAAGGCATTCCAGGAGCAGAGAGCTGGAAAAACAGAAAGGGTGTGGTGGTGGTGGTGGGGGGGGGGGCGGACCCCCGAAAGCGGGGGTGATGGGAGATAAGCAATCCCCGATTTCAATCTCCTTATTTCCTCTGCTTCCTCAGACCCAGGCTGTGGATACACTGTATGCAAATGTGTTTACTTTACATTTTATTTCAATCCTCGTCACTCAGCTGTCAGGAGCTCTATCAACATGTCAGCCGGGTGGAAGCGACAAGGGTTTTGAGTGGAAATATTTCAGATAAACAGACACAATGTTATGACATATCAAAACTGCCCAAACATGGGAAGCGGAGGAGGAAGGGGCGGGGGTGGGGGGGGGGGCGATGGTGGGAGAAGGAGCGGAAAGCCACAGAAAGGGGATCTGTTTTCCCTGGTACACGCTCTGTACGGTCAGCTGAAAGCAAAGTACGTTCTTTTATTACTTGCGTTGCACAAGTTTCCCTCCTCGGTGGCGTTAATGCATTTTGTCAGCTGAAGGGAAGGCCTGCTTGGCCGGTGACCATGCACTTTTCTCTCTGGTGTCCCTGCCGATTCCGAGGGAGGAAATCAGGCAAGAAAGGAAAAGACAAACCCATCGGATTAACTTAATTAGCGATGGGGCGACCAGTTGCTTGGCTAAATCCGACAGCCTGTTCCAAGGGTGTCCTCACTCCTGCCTCTCACTTGGGCTCTTGGCAAATGGAATCGAGAGGAGGCACACAGAAATGCCCTCTAGCTTCTGGTCCCGGGGAGGGGCGGGGAGGGGCACACGGAAGAAAGAATGATCTGGGCCCCAGGCTGTTCTCCCAGGTCCTGTGTGCTTTGTAATTCCGTTTCCGGAGGAAGTAATACCCTTTGTCTGGGTTCAGTATTCGGAGAGATGTTTGCTTCTCTTTCCCGGCCCGCCCGTTTTTCTGTCTCTTACCACCTCCAAACACACACGCGCACACGATTGTATTCTGTCGGGCGGTGTTCGTGTTTTAGTTCCCACGCCATGGGTTGATGGGGGCCTGTCGAAAAGAAGAATCGTGCTTTCCTTCAAAGACGAGTTCCTATTTATTGAGCACCTACTATGTGTCAACTGTGATGGGCTTAGGTCACGGCCATGCCCAACCATAACTCTGCGAGGTTGGAGTTACTCAGGCCGGGTGGGGGTGAGGCGCCTTCGCTCTCAGAAAGGGGAGGGGCCACACGGTAAGCCGAAGAGCTGCACTCAGGTCTGTCTGGCTCCAAAATCTGTGGGGATTTTGTGTGTGTGTGTGTGTGTGTGTGTGTTTTCCCCAGCTACATCACGTGCTTGGCTAAACTTGAGAAGGAAAGGGGGTGGGTGGCAAGGTGGCTTGGCTTCCCCAGGGAAGGGTGGCTCAGCGGTGTTGGAAGCTGTCAGCCAGCTCGGCCAGGCTGAACTTGTCCACCCCCGAAAGGAACTTGCTTAGGAAAAGAACCACGTGCTTTTCCAAATGTGGGACAAGCCGGCAGCTGCCTCGGGGGGTGTGCTTGGAAGATGTTGGCAAGGCCCCCACAGCGCAGAAATGTCTCCCCCTGCCACCTGTCACATGGCCTCAAATTCCAGCCACCACAGAGGTATGCCCCCGGGCTTCAATTAAAGCCTTTTTTCGGCACGGTTTAAGTGTAGACACTTCCCCCAGAGAGGATACACCTACACCGTCCTCTTAAACTCCCGTGTCTGAAGGGCAGCCAGCCAGAACTTGGCCTTGCCGGGTGGCTTTGTGGTATAGGTGTTCTGAGGGGCAGGGGGGATCCGGGAAGAGGTGAGGGCCGTGGGGAGGTAGGCAGGCCAGCGATGGACCCCAGGGCTGCTGGCGACCATAATGTGGACTGTGGGGCCATTTGCGGACCAAGGTCTGCGTGTTTCCAAGAGAGAGGGCCTCTCAAGGCCACACCTGTCTCGTTGCCAATCCCGACTGGTGCATTTTAGGCTGGAACCCTAAATAACCATGCTAGGAGCAGGGGAAGCCCAGAGTTTGTCGCCGGGTCGCAGAACGTCACAGCTGCTGTTCGGCAAGTCTTGAACTCTGGCTAGTCATGTTTTTTCTTGGCCTTTTTTTCCCCATGATTACACCACCTGTAGGATTATTCTCTTAATATTTTCCTCTAAAATGACTCACTTGAAAAAAAAAATAAACATCTATTTTAAGGCTGGCACGTATGAGTTTCCTCACCAATAAAGGATGCCGACGAGTCTGAGCCCTCTAGCTTTTGTGTGGCAAATGCAAAAAAAATAAAAATAAATAAATTTTTTTTTTTTTGGAGGAAGACACACATTTGTGAAGCATTTTAAAAAAGGAGCACATTTGTGTATACATCCTGGAGTCTGTATTGCTCACGGTTTGATTTGCAAATTGTATTTTTTTTATTTTTTTATTTGAGAGTGCATGGAGGGGCAGAGAGAGAGGGAGGGAGAATCCCAAGCAGGTTTTGCACCCGCAGCACAGAGCCGGATGCGGGGCTCGAACTCACGAACCGTGAGGTCAAGACCTGAGCCGGCATCAACAGTTGGTCACTTCACCGACTGAGCCACCCAGGGGCCCCTGCAAATTGCTAACATAACCTGTTAAAAAAATAACTGTTAGAATAAAAATTAACTGTGTATGGCAGATACGACCATACATCATATGATCTGGGTATCTGTCTTGCCCTAAGCTCCAATTCTGTGTATGGAGAAACTGAGGCTCTAAGAGAGATAACTTATGCCGGGCGCACAGCTGGCTGGGGGCAGAGCGAGGTTTCAGGAGCACCCTGGAGAGATGTCAAAAGAGCACTGGACAGGGAGTCCGGAACCCTGGCTCTAGCTCCAGATCTAAGAGCAAAAGCATCTTCTGTTTCCCGTCTGGGCCTTACATTTCCCCAACCATGAAAGACCCGAATGATGTTCTTTGGGGTTCTTCATTTGAGGGTCTAGGAAGAAGGGGGGCCTAGGAATGAGCTTGAAGTTCTTGGAACTTTTTTGTTTTTTAAAATTTTTTTTTTTTTAAATTTTTTTTTCAACATTTTTATTTATTTTTGGGACAGAGAGAGACAGAGCATGAATGGGGGAGGGGCAGAGAGAGAGGGAAACACAGAATCGGAAACAGGCTCCAGGCTCTGAGCCATCAGCCCAGAGCCCGACGCGGGGCTCGAACTCACGGACCGCGAGATTGTGACCTGGCTGAAGTCGGACGCTTAACCGACTGCGCCACCCAGGCGCCCCGTGTTTTTTTAAATTTTTTAATGTTTATTTATTATTGAGAGACAGAGAGAGACAGAGCATGAGCATGGGAGGGGCAGAGAGAGGGAGACACAGAATCCGAAGTAGGATCCAGGCTCCAGGCTCCAGGCTCTAGCCTCTAGCTGTCAGCACAGAGCCCGACGTGGGGGTCGAACTCGCAAACCGCGAGATCATGACCGGCACCAAAGTCGGATGCTTAACCAACTGAGCCACCCAGGCGCCCCAAGTTCTTGGAACTTTTTTAAATCAAGGTAAGATTCGCATCACATAAAAGTCGCTATTTTCGAGCAAACGATTCAGTGGCATTTCGTGCATTCACCATGCGGTGCGTTGTGCTACCCTGACCTCTGCCTAATTCTGGAACGTTCTCATCACCCCGAGAGGAAACCTCGTACCCGTGAAGCATTTAGTCCGCATCCTGCCCTCCCCCCAGCCCCTGGCAGTCACCGGTTTGCTTTTATCTGCGCGGGTTTGCCTGTTGGGATCATATGCTTTGTGGCCTCTTTCGATGGGCATCTTTCACTTACCGTCATGCTTTGGGGTTCATCCACATGATAGCACATATCAGGACTTTATTTCTTTTTGTGGCCGAGTAATATTCCATTGCAGGGACAGACCACGTTTTGTTGGCCCATGCCTCTCAACAGCGGCTGGTCCCCACTGTTTTGGCTCTGATGATCAATGCGGCTATGAACATTCATACACGAGTTTTTGCGTGGACGCACGCTTTCGTTTCTCTTGGATGTGTTGCTAGATGTGTTGCTAGGTCCTGTGGTAACTCTATTCTTATTTGTTTTTTAATTTTTTTAATTTTATTTTTGAGAGCGAGGGAGAGCGCAGGGGAGGGGCAGAGAGAGAGAGAGGGAGACACAGGATCCAAAGCAGGCTCCAGGCTCCGGGCGGTCAGCGCAGAGCCCGACGCGGGGCTCGAACCCACGAAGCGTGCGATCGTGACCTGAGCCGAAGTTGCACGCTTCACCGACTGAACCACCCAGGTGCCCCTGTCGTAACTCTATTCTTAACTTTGGGAGGGCAGCCCCTGAGAGTTTTGTTTCTGTATTTGGGCGTGTGCATTTAAGGAGATGGGTCTGAGTTTTTTGTGTTTTGTTTCTGTGTTTGGTTTTCTGTTCTTCGCTTTTAAGTCAGATTCTCAAGAAAGGGCAAGCAGCCTAGGGAACAGTGAGCCCTCTGGACCCCCAGCTCAGCGGCTGCACACGGAGAAGCCCTCCTCTTCTTTCCTGTCCCGTTTTGCTGGCCTTAACCAGCCTCCCCCTACGCCAGGCAGCGTGCTGGGCCCGAACACACAAATGGAAGGGCTTCTTTCGGGAGCAGAGGTGGGAGCGCCGGGGTTGGGGAGGCTTCCTGGAGAAGGCGGTGCCCGCAGAACCTAGTGAGAGCCAGGCAGGCGTTTCTGAGCCTGGAGGTGGTGCTTCCCAAAAGTCTCCTCGGTGGGGCTGGGGCTGCCTTTCCTTTCCCCCGTGGCTCGGAGATTCTGGAAGCCTAAGTGCTTGGAAACCCACCCGCTCATCAGTGTGGCAGATGCGGGCCATTACTCTGATTGCCGCTGAAAGCGGTGGCTGGGGCCCAGGGCACGTCTGAGGATTACTCAGGGCCCCCGGGGAAGCGGGGGCCCCCGCGGAGGGTCTGCCCTCATGCACCCCCGAGGCAGGTGTTCCGCAAGCTTCCCACACAGGCCTGCCAAAATTGTCCTCACGCTCTGCGGCAGGCACACACGCACACAGGCGTGGTATTTCATCCCTGGGTCTCCCTCCCCTCCCCACCCTCCGCCCCCCGGAGCAGCTGGCAGGGCCACTGGGTGACCCGCCGGTGCTGAGTGGGGTCTGCTGGGCCCCGGCTGACCCTTGGGGGGGTCACTTTCTTAGTCGAGGACAGGCAGATTTGGGGGGGCCACTTTCTTAGTCGAGGACAGGCAGGCTCGGGTTTCGCAGAGACTTTGGAGGGACAAAGCCTCGCGGTCCCCGGCCGGACGCCTGGCCCTGCAGAGTCGTGTGGTTAACATGTTATTTATGGCGCCCTCCTGACTCTGGTCTCATATTAAGCCTCTGGGTGGGGCATCGTGCCTTGACCAATCAATCAACCAACCAACCAACCCTCCGGGCTGATGAGCCAGGGTCAGCCAGCTAGTTTTATGTTCTCGTACGGAGGGCCAAGTGCGGCTGTAGAAGCTATGGCAAATGGGGCCGGTCCATATATCTGTGTGTGTGTGTGTGTGTGTGTGTGTGCGCGTTGCTATATGAAAGTAACTTTTCATGTGGCGTGTTTGTTACTGTGGATCTTCCTTTTTATTTATTTTTTTTTACATTTTTAAATTTCGGTAAAAATCACCAAACGTGAAATTCAGCGTCCCACCCGTGGTCACGTGGACAGTTCAGGAGTGTGGCATCTATTCCCCTAGTCGTCCAGTGGATTTGTACAACCGGCCTCCAAAACTTGCAGTACTGAAATCGCACCCGTTGAGTAACAGTGACTCCCTCTTCCTCCGCTCCCCACCCCCCACCCCCATCCAGCCCCCAGGGGCCATCATTCTACCTTCTGTGTCTATGGACCGGACTACTCCAGGTACCTCAGAGAAGTGGACCCCAACGATATTTCTCTTTTTATTTCACTGAGCGCAATGTCCTTAAGTTTCATCCACGTCATCGTGTAGGATAGGGTTTTCCTTCTTCTTTTTTTTTTTAATATTTATTTATTTTTGAACGACACACACACACACACACACACACACACACACACAGAGCGTGAGCAGGGGAGGGGCAGAGAGAGAGGGAGACACAGAATCCGAAGCTGGCTCCGGGCTCCCAGCTGTCAGCACAGAGCCCGACGCGGGGCTCCAACTGGGGAACTGTTGAGATCATGACCTGAGCCGAAGTTGGACACCTAACCAACCGACTGAGCCACCCCGGCACTCCCGGATTTCCTTCTTAAAGGCTAAATACTCTTCTAGTGTATGGGTGTACCACATTTCGTTTACCTATTTTATCCATCCATCCATCTTTGGGTTCCTTTCACCTCTTGGCTGTTGTGGATAACGGGGCTGCGAACTGAGGTATGGAAACCGTGGATCCTTTTCTTAAGATGAAAAATTTAGCCGCATAATTGATGAAATTCCTAACACTTCTTTTAAATTAATTGATTAATTGAATTTTTGTTGAGGTCTAATTGGCAACAATATGTTAGTTTCGGGTATATGACATAATAATTTGATACTTGTACATACGGTGAAATTTAATAGCCCTCTCATGAAAAGTTAAATCTGTACAGATAAGACTGAAGTCCTGTTAGCTAGGACCTTCTCCAACCACCCCCCTCCCCCCATGCCAGTGACAAAGTAACAGCCATCCGTTTATCGGGCTTATCTTTAGAAACAAATCCCACGTGTGCAGTCAATTCTGCTATACTATGACATCTGCATTGTTTTTTTCTTTTCTCTAGCTTACTTTATTATAAGAATATGGCATATAATACCCATAACATGCAAAATACGTCTTAACCAACTGGTTATGTTATCAGGAAGGCTTTTGGTCAGAGGCTATTCGCAGGGAAGTGTTTGGGGAGTCAGAAGTTACAGGTGGATTTTCTTTCTTCTTTTTTTTTTTTTTGTGACATCTGCATTCTTCAGATCACCGCAGTAGGCAAATGGCACAGTAAAAACAGGGCTTAGGAGAAAAGTAGGGTGAAGGGCAATACCCAAAAAAAAAAAAAAAAACAACCAACTTCAATGACACACACACACACACAAGGAACCTAATAAAAACAATACCGCCATTTTCTACATTCCGTGGTTAAGAAATAGATAAATAACACAAGAAGTATGTCATGCGACTTTGGAGAAGTCTTGAACTTTTCTTGTGGAGGTGGCATCAGAAGTCTCGGAGCTTGCCAACTCTCCGGAAGTGATAGGAGATTGGTCTGAAATCGGAACACTGTAAACCAGGTGGGGAGGGGTGTGGCTCAGCACACACGGATGCTCCGAGGCAGCTGGTACCCGACGGAGGGGGGTTTGTTTTGTGTATTCCTGTGTGGTCAGCTCAGCTGGGTGCAATTTTCTGCAATGACCCCGTGTTTTTGGTGGATGAAATCATGCATGAGCAAACACAAAATTTGCTTAGGCTCAGATTGTTCCCAAATGTATCAATCCCATTGGAACGAATTTATGTCTTCAAAACAAACAGAGCCCACTGCATCCATGTTCACAAGCAACAACCGCAAAAGCAATACGTTTTCGGGGGGTGGGGGGTGTTAGTATTTTTGTGTAAGTGTATTCATACTGGATGCAGAAGTCTGCGACGGGTTCTCTTTTCTTTTCTTTTGCTTACCAGTATTCCTAAGAGACTTTTCCATGTCGGTAACGCAGACCCACTGGGTTTTCTCTGCTGTATAGCTTTCCACCTGCATGAACACTTTCCATATGGCTGTTGCCCCATGGAAGGTCACGGGTATTGTTTCTCCTTGCTCGTTAACACAGCGACAAGTGAATTTGCTGCGATATACCCTTTATACTCCTTTTCCTTCAAGAATGATGTCTTTCATTAATTATTAGGCTGGTGAAATTTACATAACAAAATTTACTATTTTAACTACATTTTAAGGGTACATTCACATTGTTGGACAACCATTCATCCCCAGACCTTTTTCTTCATCTCAAACCGAAACTCCATACCCATCAAACAGTAACTTTTTTTAAAGGGTTTCTTTTTTGAAAAAATTTTTACATGTTTATTGTCTAATTTTGAGAGAGAGACTTGGGAGGGGAGGGTTAGAGAGAGAGCGAGACACAGAATCCGAAGCAGGCTCCAGGCCCTGAGCTGTCAGCACAGAGCCCGACACGAGGCTCGAACCCACCAACTGTGAGATCCTGACTCGAGCCCCAGTCACATGCTTAACCGACGGAGCCACCCCGACGCCCCAAATAACTTCTTGAGTTCAAATCCTGGCCCATCACCGGACTTTGGGTAATACCTGTGCCTCCCTGAGCCTCAGTTTCTTCCTCTGGACGTAGAAACTAAAGTACATAGCTCCTGGATTGGGGCTGGGGATTGCGAGCAGTGACCCAGGTGATGAGCCCGCTGTAGGTTCTTAACAAGCAGCTTTTATTATCCTGGGAAATTGACCACGTGCCCCTGCGCGCTCCGTCCGACGTCCAGTTCCCGGGAGTGGGGACGTGGCAGGGCATGGTTTGCTGGGACCTGGTGGGCGCGACGTTCACCGCCCACGCCGCTCTTCCCGCTAGCGCTGGAGGAGGCCAGTTCCAGGCCCCTCCCTGCTCACCCCCTGCCCCAGCCCGGGGCCCAGGCCAGTCCTCGAGGCTCTTGGGAGTGACCCATTTTCAGCCTTGGTCAGTGCCAGCCTGCCCGCTGGGGCTGCCACTTGCAGCGTGCACGGTAGCCAGTGCATTGAGGTCACAGAACAGATGGCAGTAACTTTCGGTTGAGATCTGCCAGGCTGCGTTGGAACCAGTGACCCGGAGGCAAATGCACGTGCGTCGCCCTTTCTCCCCCTTCGGTCTGTAACCCTGGGACCTTGCCGCTTTCCAACGCCCGCCCAGGCTTCGCCCCAGGGGACCCGAGTGTCCTTTCGGGCTTCCTGGGCTCCACATGGTCTCTGGGGGCCGCGGCCACATCCCAGCCCCGCCCCCCACCAGCTCCTGGCCCCGCCCTTTTTTTCCAGGAAGCTCAAAGCACCTTGATCTCTTCCTCTCGTTAATCTGGTGCTGCTCTCCTTTTAAGGGGTTGTCATTATCCCATTTTATAGATGGAGAAATAGAGGCAGGAGGAGGGCGGCCCAGGGACCCATAATGCCTGTGTGTCAAGAGGAATTTATGTGACCTCGCCTAAGCACACTGCTTAGCGCATGGGGCAAACTATTAAGCCGCCTTCAATCAAGGAAAAACAGAGGCCAAAAACAGTACTCTTTTTTTTTTTTAATTTTTTTTTTTTAACGTTTATTTATTTTTGAGACAGAGACAGACAGAGCATGAACGGGGAAGGGGCAGAGAGAGAGGGAGACACAGAATCCGAAGCAGGCTCCAGGCTCTGAGCTGTCAGCACCGAGCCCGATGCGGGGCCCGAACTCACGGATTCTGAGATCATGACCTGAGCCGAAGTCGGTCGCTTAACCGACTGAGCCACCCAGGTGCCCTCCCCCCCTACCCCGGGCCTCGGTGTCTTGACCTGTAAGTCAAGTCTGGGACGATAGCACCGAACCTTCAGGGTTGTGACTCCCGACAGGACCTTAGACACCATGCCGGGGAAGCGCTGGGCTCTTAGGAGGTATCTACTCCTGCTGGTCCAGAGGAGTCTGAATGCTGGACGGGGGCTGGAGCTATTTGGGGTTACGACCACGAGACTTTCTTCAGGGTGCGGTGGAGGGCACTTTTATGAGCAGTCCTCCGGGTGAAGGCCCAGCAAGCTGCTAATCTGAGGCTAATGATAGTGCTGATTAATCACAGCTTGGCTTTGTAGGCCCCCTTTCATGCAGAGGGCTCCCCAGGTCTTCTGCAGCCGCTGGCTGTGGCCGGTTCTAGCTTTCATCCCGGCATCAGGCACAGCTTAATAATTATGATCTCTGCCCCCGGCTCCCCCCCAGCCCCAAGTTCAGTGACCGCATTGTTAACCTTGATATCTTCCGCCCTGGGGGGATGAATGAGGGCATCAGAGGAGCCCGGGGACGCGCCCCAGGCTCTGCTGCCAGCCGGTCCCAGAGTCTGGCCCCCCAAATCAGCTCCTTCCAATGCCCAGCCTGCTACTCTGTGTTGTAGGCGCTCGCGTGGGAGGTGGAGAAGAGGCAGCTAGTGGTGCTTTTTGTACATGCGTGATTTTATATGTAAGCGTCATTACTGGGGTTGTTTTTGGTTTGCTCTATTGTTTTTTATTTGAAACAATTCCTACAGTTTATTCATTTTGCGAGAGACAGAGAGAGCGAGTGGGGGAGGGGCAGAGGGAGAGGGAGAGAGAGAATCCCAAGCAGGCTCTGCACTGCCAGCCCAGCACGGGGCTCGAACTCACGAAATGTGACATCACGACCCGAGCCGAAACCAAGAAGAGTCTGAGCCACCCAGACGGCCCTGTTTTTGTTCTTTTTTTTTTTTTTTTTTTGAGATTGATACAGCTTATTTAATTGCTTACCTGTTGATTCACCTTCTTCCCTCTAGTAGATTTAAAATTCTGTGAGCTTGGGGACCTCATTACTCTTATTCTCTGTATTTATGACACCTGGAAATGTCACCGGCACACAGCAGGTATTTAGTGAGCCCCCAGATTCATGAGGGAATAAATGGAATATAGACGTAACTATGGGCCAAGCCATTGACAATGGGGAGCCTGAAAGGAGCAGAAAGCATCTCAAATAGGGTTTGAAGGATGCGGAGTTCTCCAAGTGAAGACAGAAGCCTGCATCCTGGGCAGAGCTTAAAGTGTATCCAGAGGCACGGAGGAAGATTCGAATGTGGATGGAGTGTAGCAGATGGGAGAAGTCTGAGCGTTGGGCAGGAGGCGACAAGCACTGGGAGGTGTGGCTTGAAATCTGTGTTAGGTCCAGATTCTTCAGTGGGGAGCTTGGAGTTTGCTTTGGAGGTAACACAGAATGGCGTCGCCAGATCTGAATTCCAGCCACACCTCTTGGGCTTGGGTGGTGTTGATCACTTGGGGCCCACCGCAGTGGCCCAGGAGAGAGGTGCCGAGGCTCTGAGCCCAAGGCACTGGCATTGAGAAAGCGGTTGTCTCCAAACTTTGTAAAATTCTAATCATCCCATGCACGTGGGGGGCCATGCTTGTGTGACCTCAGTAGCCACTGGCTTGCAACTATTTCTTTTTCTCTTCTCTGTGGGATTGGAAACAATGGTTGGTGACTTTTCCAAATTCCATGGTCTTTCAGGGAAAAAAAAAACCAATATATATATATATATATATATGTGCACTTGTCAGGCATTTAGTCTATAAGCACTGAGTGAAAAACAAAAGATACCCTTCTTTATCTTTCATTTCTTGGAGCCGAGCTCCAAGGCCATTGGACAACGGCCAATGTGGTGGAAAGAGATGGGATTCTGGAATTCTAGCTCTCTCTCTGTTTGATGCATGAAGGTTCCCATCGCCTCCCTGGGTCTCAGTTTCTCCATCCATAAAGTGAGGGGATTGGGCCACCACTCATTTTCTATGGCCTGGTTCTTCTGGTAGATACTCCATTAAAAAGAAAGGAGGAGGGTTGGTGATCTGTGTTGGGGACACAGCGCATTTGCTCTCCCCCCCCTGAAGTTTGTGAAAGATCATCGGTATATGAAAAGCTCCCAGATCTGAATCCTATAGCCAAGGAACCCTGTTGAATTTTGTTGAAGTCACCGTTCCTTTAGCAGTGGGACAGTCAGACCTCAGCATTGACAGAACTCTAAAATCCTACAGGGCTCTGGTTTTGAGATGCTCTGGTCGTGTCTAGAATGTTCTATCAGTTCAAATAAGCTGAGATTCCGTGAGCAGTTGGCCTGAACTCCTGTTGGTTCTCTGTTGCCTGAGTTTTACAGAACGAACAGAGTGGCCTTAAGGATCTGTCTGTCCCCAAACTACAAGAATTCACTAACCGCGATGACCATCTACGGCCAAGGAGGGAGGTGAGGGTTACCTCACATATCTCCATTCCAGAATCTCTTGGTTTCTCTCTTGATATTTCAAATATGAGTGTCTTTATCAACCCAAGTCTGTTCGGGATAAAAATAAATGAGAGATCGTATTCTGATAATGAAGTTTTCTCCAATAGGGCTCCACCCCATCCATAGTATTCCCATATTCTCCCAACATCTGATAACAACTTTCCTTTCACAGATCACTAAGGATGGGGGCTGTTACATGAAAAATGATTCCATAGTGAATAAATTTGGAATTAAAAAAATCTCACAGGTTTTGTTTTTTTCCTACAGACCTTTTCAGAACCTTTAGTGTACCAATGTTTAATATGAATCTCTACAAAGGGACGTGTCAAGGATGCGAAGTTGACCATGCAGCATTTCGTCCCTTAACAGAGTGTCAGAAGGTGCTGGTTAAATGGATGTCCATTTTTGGAAACTCTGCCTTCCCAGGATTATTTAGATCTCTAATGCTGATTTCTTGTGTCTTTACTCTTCCTCGTCTACCAGTAAGAAACTCTGCTGAGGGCAGGGACCAGCCTTACAGTCTCGTATCTTCTTCCAGGGCTATTTGTTCCCCAAACCACTCATTAAGGGTGCTTTTGGGGGGTCCGTGTTCAGGACTAGTTATTTCGTCACTACATTGTGCATTTCTTATTTGTTTTGTTTTGTTTTGTTTTGTTGCTATTCCACATCTAAAGGTATTTTTTATTTGGGAGAAGTCCCAAGATAGGAGGGATGTAGTCCCCATCTCCGTCTACGTAAGTCAAGGGGGACAGATTCCTTCTCGCCATCCCCCAGAAGCTAGGGGGGGATGTCTGTCAAGTGATGACTGTCGTGTTCATTAGACGTTCCTGCCCAGGACAGGATTTTGGAACAGCATTGACCCTGCTTCGCGTTGACTCCAGGGGCGATGGCACTGCTGGTGATGGTGAGAGCTGGAACATTCTGACTTGGCTATTGCTGTGCTGAAGCATTGTTTGGGGTTTTAGCCTGCCAGCCCCCCTTGTGTCTTACCCACTATCCCTGCAGATCCTACGAGCGATCCAGCATTCCAAACATATATTTTCTGCTTCAGTTGGAGTTAGTTGCTTGGAACCAAGACTACTGACCATCCTGTCAAATCCATGCATCCATCCACGTATCCATCCATCCGTTCAGAACATCTACCTATCCATCACTGACCCGGCCATCTTTCTAACATAACACCGAGCTAGGCACCAAACATATGCAAAGCAGCAGGAAACGGCAAAAACAGATGGCAAAAACAGATGCCGTCGTTAAGTCTGGGAATCGGGGTGGAGTTTCACAAAGGAACAATGAATAGAAGTGTGTACCGTGTTAGGAAAAGGAATGATACTGTATCCCAGGACTGGAAATAGTACCACCCCTTGGCCTGAGGGATGAGGGGAGGGAGTGGTTTTCAGGATCCGAAGATTACGTGGTGAGGCCTCCTGATAGCAGCTGTGGGCTTAGGTAGAGGGACACAGTCAACCTAAGGCGACCTGGCAGGAAGGAGACAGGAGGATAAATACCTCATCAGCATGCTCCTCCCTCCCTCTGATCTCCTGCCAGTGCAAGAGAAGATAGTGAGTTAGCTTGTACAGGTCAGCTTCTCAGTTGCAGAGCAGGTTGGAGAAGGGTGGAGAGTGCATCTGGAGGGCCAAACAGAAGACCCCAAGTGCATCAGTGTGAGGAGGTTCGTGCCATTTCTCTGTTCAAATCTTTGTCGTACAGTATCCCAGACATTTATTTTCTGCTTCTGTTAGTGTCAGTTGTTTGCAACCAAGAATCTTGACTTCTGTGGCAAACACATCCATCCATCCATCCATGCATCTGTCCACCCATGTACCCACCCACCTACCCATCCATCCCATCCACCCATCCATCTATCCCATCGATCCCACCCACCCACCTACCCATCCACCTACCCATCCACCCATCTATCCCATCCATCCCATCCACCCATCCATCCCATCCACCCCATCCACCCATCCATCCGTCTATCCATCCATCCATCCATCCATCCACCCATCTACCCACCCATCCACCCATCCATCCATCCCATCCACCCACTTAGCCATCTACTTACCCATCATCCATCCATCCATCCATCCATCCATCCACCCATCCACCCATCTACCTACCCATCCACCCACCCATCCACCCACCCATCCACCCACCCATCCACCCACCCATCCATCCCATCCATCCATCCACCCACCCACCCACTCATCCACCCATCCATCCCATTCATCCCATTCATCCCATCCACCCATCCACCCCATCCATCCCATCCATCCCATCCATCCCATCCACCCACCCATCCATCCCATCCATCCATCCACCCACCCATCCACCCATCCATCCATTATTCCATCCATCCATCCCATTCACCCCAGCCATCCGTCCACCCATCCATCCATCCCATCCATCCATCCATCCATCCACCCATCCACCCATCTCATTCATCCCATCCATCCATCCATCCATCCATGCATCCATGCATCCATGCATCCATCCACCCATGCACCCACCCACCCACCCATCCATCCCATCCATCCCATCCATCCACGCATCCATGAATCCATCCACGCATGCACCCACCCACCCACCCATCCATCCCATCCATCCCATCCATCCACCCACCCACCCACCCATCCACCCATTCCATCCATCTTATCCATCCCACCCATCCATCCATCCCATCCATCCCACTCACCCACACACCCATCCACCTACCCATCTATCGCATCCATCCCATCTATCCCATCCACCCATCCACCCATCCATCCATTTATCCACCCATCTGTCCCATCCATCCATCCATCCCATCCATCCATCCATCCATCCACCCACCCACCCATCTATCCAAACATCCATCCATCTCCAGTGGATTTATACAACACTCACATAAAAGCCAAAGTATTCATGACCCATCAAGCCTTCCATGACTCGCCCCCCGCCGCCACTCCCTCCCCCCCACCCCCTGCCACCCCACACTGCCCACTTGTCTTCATCTCCCTTTCTCTTCTCAGTTTTCTCCATCCCAGCCACACTGGCCTCCATGCTGCTCCTCTACCCTTACACGTCCTCTTGGTCCCTCCCTCCCTCCAAGTTTTTACTCAAATGTCATCCTCCTTGTCCTCTGTTCATCAGATGGTGACTTCTGTCTACCACTGTCACTTACTTTCCTCCTTGGTACTTGACACTGTCTCACCTTCTCTAGATAATGCTTGTCCATCTTGTTTAGTGTGTATACTGTCCTCCCCCGCCAACTGGACCCTCCAGCGGAATAGAAATTCTAGAATGAAGGGTTTTTTGCTGTCTTGTTTATTGGTGTATTCTTAGTGCTCCAGAGACTCCCAGCATACAGAAGGTGTTGGATACACATTTGTTGAACAAATAAATGAACGTACGGGAGCAGCTCTGTGAGAGCTTCTGACCCATTCTCGGAGGGGAATTCAGCCCAGCCGCGAGTTTGTGCAAACTCATTTTATCCCTACTGTTGCACAGGCCAGGACGCACGTAAGAGTTAATATGCTGCTTGTGCCCTCAGGAAATGTCCTGAACGTTCCATGCAAGCCGTAGACTTGGCTCTCGGTGACTTCTTGTCCTGCTTAGGAAAACCTGAGGGCAAGGGAGGGAAAAAATGAACACTTTACACATTTCATCTTCAAAGCACTTACTAAACGCTCAAGTAATTAATTCCCCTGGCTCTCTGGGAAGTGGATTTTATTGTCTCTGTTCTGGCAATAGAGGCATGGGTGTGCTGAGAAGTTCCATCATTTCCCCAGGACCACAGAGTGAGCCACGGGTGGTGCCAGAACAGCATTGACACGCTTGGAGTTTCTGGCCGGGAGGCCTCCTCCTTCCCCTGCTGGCGGGCAGGGCAGTGGACCCAGATGGGAGGTGGCGGTGTGGACAGTCTCAGAGGATGACTTTCTTCCCCTTTCAGGGGCCTTCGGGAACTGGGCACTTGGGGGCTGCAAAATCACCAGAGCCCCCTGGGCCCCTCTTTCTTCCAATGTTTCAGGTCCAAGCTGAGGCTTAAGTGTAAACTGAAAAAAAAAAAAAAAAGTCTGAGGACATGAACTCTTTCCCAGTGCAGGCCGGGGCAAAATAGGAGATACGTCAAGACTGCCTTTGGGTATGCCCGGCTAATCTGAGTCTGACCACGGTCCTAACTCCTCTGCTCCAGACTTTTGCTTTATCCCTTCTCCAGCAGCACGAACCCGCCTGATTTTCCATATGGTCGGTTTCCTACTCTCTTGGAGAAAGGCCAGCGGAGAGGATAACTACTTGATATTAACGATATTGATGGGCGCTCCAGGGAATTAACATTCTTACCGGCTAATTATCTCCGGGCCAATATTTTCCTGTAGGCTTTGGACTGAAAGTCGGAAGACCTGTGTGTTCGCTTCTGCTACTAACTTGCCACGTATCAGGTTGGGTCTCAGTTTTCCCATGTGTTGAATAAAGATAATAAGAACAGCGTATATATATAAACACTTACCGGCTATTAGACAATGCTCTATGTGCCTTAAATATAGTGTCTTATTTGAACCTCACAACTCAGGAAGTGTTTTGCTTCCGGTTTTGCAGATGAGGAAACTGAGGCATAGAGAGGTTAAATGATTAATCCGGGACCCAGAGCTGGAAGGGGTCAGAGGTGGCAGAATCTAGGGGGTGTGGCCCCGAGTCTGGGCTTATAACCACTAGAGCGGTTTGAACCAGGCACAGGAACCGACTTCAGTGCCAAAGGCAATTCCAGTGTAGTTTGTATTGAAATTACCCTTCCTCCAAAAACACGATAAAAGCTGGACAGAAAACCATGAAACAGCTACGTATAGAAACTGGAATGCACCAGCACAGATTGAATTTGGGACCTGAAAACAAATCTCTGAAATATTAATTGCACATATGGTTCTTTTTTAAAAAAAATGTTTATTTATTTTGAGAGAGAGGGAGAGAGAGAGAGGGAGGGCTTGTGCACACAAGCCGAAGAGGGGCAGAGAGAGGGGGAGAGAATCCTAAGCAGGCTCCACACTGTCAGCTCAGGGTCTGATGTGGAGCTCGAACCCACGAACTGTGAGATCGTGACCCGAGCCGAAATCGAGAGTTGGGTGCTTAACCGACGGAGCCAGCCAGGCGCCCCTGCATAAATGGTTTTAATAGCTGATTAGACTTAGCAGAAGAGAAGATTAGTAAACTGAACAAAAGCTCAGTAGAAAATAAATATGCGGGATTGGAGCAGAGAAAAACAGCGGTGAATAACACAGAGAAGGGCGTAAGATTCATAAGGACACAGTGGAGAGGTCTAAGATACGTACATTTGGACTTGTAGAAGAGAGAAGAGACAGAATGGGACAGAAGCAACCTTTGAAGAACTGTGTTTTCCAAAACTGAGGACAGTAAGCCCATTTGAGAAGCTCTGGGAAACCAAAGCGCATGAAACCCAAGAAACCACATTAGGCACGCCATAGTGAAACTTCTCACGACCAAAGGCAACGAGGATATCATAAAAGCCGTCAGGAAATAAGAGACGTTACCTTCAAAGGGACAACAGCGAGCCTCGTGGCCGACTTTTCAAGAACACGAAAGCCAGCTGTGATCAGATGTTAGGGGGGATGCTCACCTGGGTTGGGAAAGATGCCAGGCTCAGACTGAACTCATCTGAGACGCCCTTGGTGGTAGATTAGTAATGTCTGCCACGTGCATGGAAGGAAGGTGTGACAGCAGCCATGCCACCTGCTGGCTTTGGCTTCGATGTCTGCCGCGATTTCCTCCCCTGGGTAATCGCAGAATGCCTCCTCCTTCCGAACCACTTTTCGGGTACAGGGAAGGAATCCAGAGACTTAAAGAAGATTCCAGCCACTCAGTTGTAAACCCAAGTAGCAGAGTTTTGGCTATAAGAAGGTTTCATTTCATATCCTAGTGAGTTCTGTGTGACCTTCAGCATGTCCCTTTACCTCCCAGAGCATCAGTTTGTTCAATTTTAAGGTAGTTTCAGTAATGGTACTTAATTCACAATGACATTGGAGTTTTCAAGGAATGGATGCATGGAAAACATCAGACACAGACTCTGAAACACAATAGGTCCTCAAAACCAGTAGCTGCTCCTATTTTCTGCACAGGGGCCCTGGGTCCCCGGCTGGCTGCTGAGTTCCTACTCCTACAAGGAACACTTTTTCCTTGTCAAGCACCTACGTTTGTCAAGCGCCTACGTTGTTGAAGGAGACATGTCGGGTGGTGGGGACCACGAAACCCATACAGTTCTTGACATGCATGGTTCTTACCATCGAATGGGCTTTGGGAACAGTTGAGGCATCACAGTGAGTGTTTTTCCTTTGACTCTTGGGGTTTTAAAGACCCAGTGGCACCTCTTGGGGAAGAGACATTCACAGGGACCGCGTTTTCCTTCGGTGAATTCAGATGTCCTCCTCTGGGACACGTTCAGCAGTAGCCACCAGTGTCCCAAACTTCTTCCGTCGAGGAGGCCAGGGTCTCTGTGAGGATCCAGAAGGATTCTTCGCGCCTGAGACCCATTTGGGTCATCACCCAAGGGGATTGCAGTCCATTCCTATCCCCAGCTCTGCCACCCCCACCCCCACCCCCACTGCTTATGCCGTGGCCTTATCCAGTGTCCCCTTCCCCCTTACAGGTGTAGTATTGACCAAAGAGAGTGAAGCAGGACATTCCAGTTTCCCAAAGGGCCTGGAAAGCTTGTTGGCAAACAGGGAGTTTTGCGATGTCCTCAGAGTGGGACGACAAAATGCCCCAACGCGTGGTTAACTTAGAGGAAGCGTCGTCGTATAGGGAAGCGAGAGGGGGCTTTGGGTCAAATCCCGGCCCTGCTCCTGGCCGAGGGGGCTTTGCCGATTCCCCCCGTCAATGAAAATGGGTTAATAGTGCAGCAACATTGTGAGTAAGAACAAAGATGCGTCTCGAGTGCTTAGCCCAGTGCAGGGCCATATTTTTGTTATTAGTCAGCGTTGCATGTTCAGGGGATCTGGAAATCCCTGCCTCGGGAAGGCCTCCCCCCGCCCCCGCCGCCCCCATGAGCTCTTACCCAAAACACGCATTCATTCCCAGCCGTGTAGGGACTTGATGTAAACCCACCCACTTTCCTGTGAACAGAAAACGCTAACAGAATTTTGGCCCCGAGAGCCGGTTCCGCAAAAGTAGTAAAATTGTTGTGGTTAAGCCCCTAGAACTGTTTGGGAGGCCTGAGAGGTTTTTGGGGGAGCCAATGGGAGTGGCGGGGCCGACCTCAGAATGGAGCAGCGGGAAAGCTGTGCTAGTATTTTGCACCGTCCAGCTGCACCCGGCTGGGCTCCGCTTCTGGGGGACCGGGAAGTCAGGGAGGACGGTTCCTCGACTCTGCCGGGGCTGGGGTCGGCATCTGGGTTTACAGGTGTGCCACAAACCAGGGTGTGGCAGAGTTGGCCGGGCGTCTGACAAAAATCTGTGACCTCTCACCGTTCCCTTAGCGAGGATCTGTCACTTGGAGGTGACTGCACAGGCAGGGACAGTTGTCCGGGGCTCCCCGCAGCCAGGTAGGGCCATGTGACTGATTCTGCCCGTGCAACATGAGTGTGTCCCTCCTGGGCCGGGGATATTTTTTTTTTTTTAATTTTTTTTTCACGTTTATTTACTTTTGAGACAGAGAGAGAGACAGAGCATGAACGGGGGAGGGTCAGAAAGAGAGAGGGAGACACAGAATCCGAAGCAGGATCCAGGCTCCGAGCTGTCAGCACAGAGCCCGACGCGGGGCTCGAACTCATGGACCGCGAGATCATGACCTGAGCCGAAGTCGGCCGCTTAACCCACTGAGCCACCCAGGCGCCCCGTGGGCTGGGGATTTTAAAAAGCAGTGGGATTTTTTGACATTCTCTTTCTCCCCTTGGGTGATCGGCTGCCGAGGACCTTGAGGTCCCCAGGGGAGGGGGAGGAAGACCCACAAGATGTAACCTGTCTGAGTCTCTGAGTCATCATGGCGGGGAATACCCCTGGACCTACATAAAAAATAAATTTCCGGGCGCCTGGGTGGCTCCGTCGGTTAAGCTCAGGTCACGACTTCAGCTCAGGTCACGATCTCACAGTTCGTGGGTTCGAGCCCCACATTGGGCTGTGTGCTGACAGCTCGGAGCCTGGAGCCTGCTTCTGATTCTGTGTCTCCCCCTCTCTGCCCCTCTCCCACTCACGCTCCATCTCTCGCCCTCTCTCAAAAATAAATAAACAGGGGCGCCTGGGTGGCGCAGTCGTTTAAGCGTCCGACTTCAGCTCAGGTCACGATCTCGCGGTCCGGGAGTTCGAGCCTCGCGTCAGGCTCTGGGCTGATGGCTCAGAGCCTGGAGCCTGTTTCCGATTCTGTGTCTCCCTCTCTCTCTGCCCCTCCCCCGTTCATGCTCTGTCTCTCTCTGTCCCAAAAATAAACGTTAAAAAAAATAAATAAATAAACATTAGGAAAAACAATAAAAAAGAAATTTCCATTGGGTGGAGCCACTAGAAAGTTTTGCTGTATTTGTTACAGCAGCTCGTGTTGCCCTGATACACCATGTTAGGTATCCTTAAATTCAACAGATACCTAACCCTCCCGCTCACGGTGACCTGGGGCTTCTGGGATGGCAGCTCCAGTGCCCTCTGCCCCACCCCCCTACTCCATCGGCTGTATTTTGTCTCTCTAAATTTGGACGAGTGAAAATACCAACTGCCCCAGCTGTTGGTGAAGATGTGGAGGACCTGGAACTTTCCTACGCTGCCGTAAGGAAAGTAAAAAGGTACAACCTCTTTGCAAAACAAGCCGGCAGTTTCTGAAGCATACACGGGCATTAGGACCCAGTCACTCTGCTCCTGGGATCTACCCAAGAGAGACAAAGGCATATGTGCGCACAGAGACTTGCACACGTGTTCACAGCAGCTTTATTACTAGTCACAAAGTGGCCACGGGTCCCCCAGTATTCCCCAAAGCCCCGCTAAATGTCCTGCCCGCAGTTTCCACGAGATGTCCGAGAATACCCCGGTCTTCAGGCTGCACTCTGCATTGAATCCTGTAGAAAAAGTCCCGAATCTTCTGGCCTCTCTCCATGTCCATCTTGGCTTCTAGTCGAAGCCACCGACACTTCCCGAAGACGGTGACCACGGCCTCCTCTCCGGTCTCCATGCCTTCCATTCCCCGCCAACCTCCTCCCCCCCCCCCCAATTCCTTTCTCAACATGGCGGCCAGAGAAGTTTCTTTCAAAACAGATCCAATCGTGTACTTTCAACTGCTTTCCCGTCTACTTAACGTAAAATCCCAAGTCCTTGACGTGAACCTCAGGGCTCTGGGTAATCTGACCGTTGACTCCATGGCTCCTTCCACTCTTTCCTTGACCACTGGTTTCAACCATACTTGTCTCCTTGCTTTTTCTCAAATGTGCCAGACTCCTCCCTTCCTTCAGGAAACCATGACCTTGCCATTCTCTTTCCTTCTAACACGGGTTCCCTCCGCCTTTCCAAGTAGCTTCTTAATGGTCTCTGCTCAGATGTCACCCACCCAGAGAGGTCATCTCTGGACACCCCCATCAAATAACCTTCTATCCACATCTTGTTCCTCTACTTTAATGTTCTTCATAGCGCTTATTACTATCTGTAGTTATTCTATTGCTTTTCTTTGGCTGTGTAAAGTGTTACCAACTTAGCGGCTTAAAACAACACACATTTATTATCTCATAGTGTCTGTGAGTCACAGGTCTGGGTGTCACTTATCTGAGTCCTTTGCTTAGGGCCTGAAGGGCTGTAGTCAAGGTATCGGCCGGGCTCTGCTCTCACCTGGCGGCTTGGCTGGGTAAGGATCCATTTCCAAGCTCACCAAGGTTATTGGAATAATTCATTTCCTTGTAGTCAGAGGAGTGAGGGCCTTGGCTTCTTACTCACTGCCAACTGGAGGCCACTCTCAGTTCCTAGAAATTCCTAGAGACTGCCTGCCATTGCCCAACTTCATCAACCCAGCAAGAAAGGTCTTTAGAGAGAGTGGCCGGCAAGATGGAACCTTACGTAAAGTCACAGAAATGACCTTCCGCCACAGCCGCCATATTGTATTGGGTAGAAACAGGTCATAAGTCCTACTGACACTAAAGGCAAGATGGGGATTACCCAAAGCTGTGAATACCGGGCGGCCAGAATCACGGAAGGGGTAACTTAAAGTCTGTCCATCACAAGGATATTCTATATTTATTTACTGGTTGGTTTATTATCTGCCTCCCTCACTAGAACATAACCTTAACCTGTACAGATTAAGAGTACAGAAGAGTACAGGACCTTAATCTGTCTTGCTTGTGACTATGTCCCCAGCACCTGGAACAATCCTTGGCACATAGTAGGTGCTTATAGTATATTGCTTGAATGAATAAAATAAACTTGTTATTATTATTTATTCAATTATTTTTTTACATTTACATCCAAGTTAGTCAGCATGTAGTGCAACAATGATTTCAGGAGTAGATTCCTTAGTGCCCCTTACCCATTTAGCCCATCCCCCCTCCCACAACCCCTCTAGCAACCCTCTGTTTGTTCTCCGTATTTAAGAGTCTTTTTTAAAAAAAAATTTTTTTTAACGTTTTTTATTTATTTTTGAGACAGAGAGAGACAGAGCATGAATGGGGGAGGGGCAGAGAGAGAGGGAGACACAGAATCGGAAGCAGGCTCCAGGCTCTGAGCCATCAGCCCAGAGCCCGACGCGGGGCTCGAACTCACGGACCGCGAGATTGTGACCTGAGCCGAAGTCGGCCGCTTAACCGACTGAGCCACCCAGGCGCCCCTAAGAGTCTTTTATGTTTTGTCCCCCTCCCTGTTTTCATATTATTTTTGCTTCCCTTCCCTTATGTTCATCTGTTTTGTATCTTAAAGCCCTCCTATGAGTGAAGTCATATGATATTTCTTTCTCTGACCGACTAATTTCACTTAGCATAATAGCCTCCAGGTCCATCCACGTAGTTGCCAATGGCAAGATTTCATTCTTTTCCATTGCCGAGTAATACTCCATTGTGTATAGATACCACATCTTCTCTATCCATTCCATCCATCCATCCATCGATGGACATTCGGGCTCTTTCCATCCTTTGGCTATTGTCGATAGTGCTGCTGTAAACATGGGGGTGCATGTGTCCCTTTGAAGCAGCAGACCTATATCCTGTGGATAAATGCCTACTAGAGCAATTGCTGGGTCGTAGGCTAGTTCTATAAAATAAACTTATTTTCATTGAGCTATTTTCGCGAAGTTTCGTTCCTTTAAACAAACAAAATGCCACGTTGAGGTGTATTGCTTTGGGGTTTAAAATGTGATATCGGCAAAAGTGGTTTGTGAACTGTAAAACATCCTGTAAATGCTAAGCAGTCTTCTCTGTATGGTCTTACCAGTTTATCTCCTGGGAACATAATTTTTTTTTTTAAATTTTTTTTTTTCAACATTTATTTATTTTTGGGACAGAGAGAGACAGAGCATGAACGGGGGAGGGGCAGAGAGAGAGGGAGACACAGAATCGGAAACAGGCTCCAGGCTCTGAGCCATCAGCCCAGAGCCCGACGCGGGGCTCGAACTCACGAACCGCGAGATCCTGACCTGAGCCGAAGTCGGCCGCTCAACGGACTGAGCCGCCCAGGTGCCCCTGGAGTCCTGGTCTCTTAAAGTGGCCATGGACGCGCATTGGCCGCTGGAAAGCAAGTGGCTGTGATCCACATCACTGATGGATGGAAGCTCTGAGAGCTGGTGTGCAAGATGACATTCGCCGTGGGGACCTGCGATGTGTTTGGCAGTGGCCTCGACTTTCTCCCTTCCTGTCTCAGCTTGGGTCCCTGGCTGTGGATGATGCCAGGCAGAGTTCCCAGCTGAGTCCCAGAGAGGGAGGACACAGGTAACGCGTGAAACAAACCACCGATGATTTAATCCACGGGGATCCGGGGGCTGTCTCTTACTGCTTCATAACCTGGCCCATCATGACGGAAGCAGTACCCAGCCTTCCTCAGACAGTCAGCTCCTTCCCGCTTCTCAGCCTAGAAGACACCAAGGAACACGGGAGAAGCGATTTGATTAAAAAATCCACGTCTGCCCTCGGGACCGTGAGTTTGCTTTGTTCAAGGTTTCTTAACGGATGTGTCGGTTACGTGGCCTCATTGTGCATCGGTTTGATTATTCTGAAGAATGACTTCCTATCCGTCTGCTCCTACCACATTCCCAAAGTCAATTTCGGGCATCGTCACGATGATCGCATTCACCCTCTCGCCTCCGACTGCTTGCGTTTGCCAAGCAGATCCCTTGAATTGCAATGCTTAATGCGGTTCTAAGGGACACTTTGCACCCACCTAACTGGATTCTCAGGCGTCACTCGGTATCTTAAGACCATCCCGGACATCTCCTTCCTTAGTTTTCAGCGAGAGCTGCAGTTGTCCAACAAATGGAACATGGAATGCCGTTTTCCAAGAAACGCGGCTTGGGATAAGTCAACCTCAAAGTCGCCCGAAAACGCGTCCTGGCGGCCGACTTGGGGACAAGAAGGACCCTTTCTCACTGTGGCCTTTGTGATGAACACACCAGATTCATAAATTCGCATATGTGTTATCCACACATCCATTTCATATCAATAGCAAATGCTTTCCAGATGTGTGTTAGAGGTGCTAGGCTTTGCGTTGCTGGCTTCGTATTTTCTCCGAGGTCTCTGCCTGGCCTGGCACTCGGCCTGTTGTTTTTACATCAAAAAGATGGGTCGTACCTGCTTAATAAGCCGGAGGAATTCACGGCAACCTGAAGGAGCTAAAGGAATGTGGTTTTCTGATCCGATTAGAGAGATGTGGCTGGGTCCCCAGGGTTCTCAGGTTCAGCTGCCCCAGCCTACAATGTCATTCATTGTCTTCTGGGCCGTGTGCGCAGTGATTCGGGTTTCTGCACCCCCTTCTCTGAAGCCTTGTGTGCACAGCCCCGGAGCTCACCCGGAGTTGAGTTGACCACTAAGGTTTTTCTCTGTTGGCTTTCCGATCTTCTGCCCTTCCTGCAAATGTTCTTTGTGATGGCCTTTGTAGGGGCACAGAGAAGGGAGCCCCAGGTTTGAGTCGTTCTTAGGGTGGTCCAAATCCTCCCCACGTTTAAGAACCTTTGCCGGTCGCTTGTGGGGGTTGTGGAGAGTTCTGGAACATGAGCTTTGAAGTCAGAATCCCGGTGTGCCCGTTTACGAGGCTGTGTGACCTTGGGCAGGCCTCTTGACCTCTCTGAGCCTCCGATGGCTTATGTGGATACTCTACATCTTAACACTTCATATCGCTTGGGTTATTGTGAAGCAGAAATGAGCTAATGCACGCAAAGCTCTTGGCACAGAGTCTGGAGTATAGCAAACCCTTAATCGCTGGTAGCTAATATCATTATCATTATTGCTACTACTGTAAAAAAAATGTAACGTGAGCCTGGACCCACACTGATTTTCCCATGGTGGAATGCCTTCTGGAAGTCCTCCCGGGTCCCACCTTAAAGTTTCTCGTGAAATGTCCCACTGGGCACAACCCACAGAGCTCTGGAAGCAAACATTATGGCCTCATGTTCTGGACTCAGCTCGATGACTTTGGACTCTAGGTCATTGTGTTTTCTTTTCTTTTCAGAAAGAGCCATGCTGAGTAGGGTGTAGACCCAGATCAGAGATTTAGAGTGAAGTCCTGGGCTTTGGAGCCAAGGCCGACTCAAGATTGTTCTTTGGTGTGTGCCTTCCTCTTTCCCCAAGGTGGGCTGCTGCAGGGCATATGGTAGGCGCTCAACGCGTGTTGAATGAGTGGCTGGAGAAGGCACTTAACCAGTAGTTATCCTTGAGGAAGCAATAACACGATAATGGTAATGACTTTGATCTTGGCTATTTTCTGGGTGCTTAGATCCTCTGTGCCAGGCAGCAGGCTAGTGTATCTGAAGTTGTTCACTTACTGCTCAGGGAATACCCTGGGGGGTAAACACGCAGAAGTCCTTTTGAGAGGTAAGGATATTAGAGATTTAGCCTTGAGACCTCATGAAGGTGAAGGGGAGAGCCTGGATTTGGGGTCAGGGAATGTGGGGACGGAGTTCTTGCATCTGCCCATCGGGTCATAGCCTGCCTGATTCAGTTGTCCCAATGTTCACAGTCTGAGTCGGCTTCCTGTCGAAGTCCCCAGGGAGCTACCCCATCCCCTTCCAGTTTGGGACGACACAGGCAGAAGCCTGAAGTCGGAACAGCGATGTGTCAATCCTCTCCTTCATTTTTTACTTTTTTTATGAAAGTTTTTTTTAACGTTTACTTACTTTTGAGAGAGAGAGAGAGAGCATGAGCACGAGTGGGGGAGGGACAGAGAGAGGGAGACACAGAATCGGAAGCAGGCTCCAGGCTCTGAGCCATCAGCACAGAGCCCGACGCGGGGCTCGAACTCATGAACCGTGAGATCATGACCTGAGCCGAAGTCGGATGCTTAACCGACTGAGCCACCCAGGCGCCCCTACAACTCCCTATTTCTAAATGCAAAGAGAAAAAGTCTACAAGAGACACAGCCACATATTGAAGAGATAAATTTTACGCCTATCATTTCGGTTTAAAACACTGTTACTTTTATTTTAAGTTTACTTATTATTATTTTTTTTCAACGTTTATTTATTTTTGGGACAGAGAGAGACCGAGCATGAACAGGGGAGGGGCAGAGAGAGAGGGAGACACAGAATCGGAAACAGGCTCCAGGCTCCGAGCCATCAGCCCAGAGCCTGACGCGGGGCTCGAACTCCCGGACCTCGAGATCGTGACCTGGCTGAAGTCGGACGCTTAACCGACTGCGCCACCCAGGTGCCCCAGACTTATTATTTTTTAAATTACAAAATAAACCAGGAAGTGTAAAAGGATATACAGCAAAGACCCCCTCATTCCCCTGTCCAGGGGCACCCACCTCTTCTCCCAAGGAGCAACCCAGACTTTGAATTTCTCGCGTGTCTGTCTAGAAAGGGTCAATTATCAGAGGCTTCAATAAGGATGGGCAGAAATTTCCTTTTAATGCATACCTGGTCTGTATCTATTGTTTGAGCTTTTGACCACGAGCTCGGTGTAAAGAGAACGAAAGGCAATAAAAGCCATTGTGAAAGGACACCGGTACCTTCTTTTGACCCTGTCCTCTGTCCCAGCTTCAGAAGCAGACACTAAGGGGACTGTTCCTCGTCCCACCAAGACAGCTGACTGTGTTCTCTGGTTCTCCGGTTGCTACAATTGAACCTTCAACTCCCAAGGCAGGAGCAAATCAGGGGCAGGCCTTTGATCTCTTGTCCCGTCACTCCCCTCGGTCTCCATGGCAACCACTGTGCCCCAAGGGGTGGAGAATACACCCCATTGTTCTAGCCTCCCTGCCTTCATTCCATCTTAATTACCTGTGCCCATTGGGTTCCGTCCCAGGCTCCCAGGCTCCCGTTGGGTTTGATGAGTCCCTTCCCTCCTCAACTGTTTCCATTTCTCTACGTACTGCCCTCTGGGGCCACGGGACGCCTCCCGTGGCTCCCACGGGCCTGGGTCCACCTCTCGGTTATGTGAGTCACTGAGTCCTATGAACTCTGTACCGGGAGTGAGTCACTTTGCTCCTTAAAGCCTCCGGCTTCTCATCTGTACGACCGGGATAAAAGTGGTCTTAGGGCCGAAAACCCGAACACCTTCAGCGCACAGCATATAGTAAGTCATTAATGAAGGCGATGTGTCTTTATGAAACGTGAGTGGCTCAGGGGCCTGGTGACTTCTCTAGATTGGGTTATGGGGGTTGACTTCTCACTGGTGATTGAACTCTTACTGTCAGTCTTGGACAATCCATCCATCCGTCATCTCTTTATTAATCATCCACTATCAATCACCCGTCGTCTATGTATAATAGCCCCTTGCCCCCCGCCCCCCATCCACAGTTCCCGCTTCCTGCCGTTTAGACCCTGCTCGTCAGCCGTGGTCTGGAAGCCGATGAGCCTCCTTCTGACATCTGGTCAGGCCAGTAGTAGCCTAACCCTGCGTCACATGCCTGTATCGTCCACCGCCCTTCATCTTGTCCCGGCTGTGTTTGGTCATCTCGCATCATCACAGGAAGGAGCGCAGCACGAGAAACTGGGAGAGACCACATTCGCATACTTTCATGATCGTGTGTTGTTAGAATTGCTCTCTGTTATTATTGTTGTTGCTAATCTTTTACCGTGTCCCATAAGTTGAATTTTATCCTAGGGGCACTTGGGTGGCTCAGTCAGTGGGCGTCCGATTCTTTTTTTCTTTTTTATGTTTATTTTTGAGAGAGAGAAAGAGAGAGGAAGAGTACGAATAGGGGAGGAGCAGAGACAGAGGGAGACACAGAACCGGAAGCAGGCTTCGAGCTGTCATCACAGAGCCCGAGGCGGGGCTCGAACTCACGAGCTGTGAGATCGTGGCCCGAGTGGAAGTCGGACGCTTAACCGACTGAGCCCCCCAGGCGCCCCATGGACGTTTCTGATTTTACCCTTTGCTTGACCATGTGATTAACTCTCAGAGACTGGTGGGTGGGGCCTGGTCTGGGGGATGCTGGGATTATCCAGAACCATAGAAGTGACAAGTGACCTGGTGGTACTTTTAAGATCCCCCTGCCTTTGCTGCTAAATAACACGTACATTGCTTATTAAAAACACTGATTTTTCTGCTAAAAGAAGCATTCCTTGCCCACAGAGAGAGTGTTTAAATTAAGTTTTGTTGAGAAGCAAACATTTATGCTATTATAGACGCACAACTACGAAATTTTTTTGGAGGGGGAGAAAGGATTTATCCAAGGCTTAAGAGGCGGTGGGGTGGGCGTCGAATAGGGAAACAGAAAGAGAGAAGGCTGGGCATGGGCTCTCCTTCCCCTGTGGGGCTCAGAAAGACCCCATCCGTGGCCACAATACTTTGCACGATTGCATTTGGTGAGAGCCCAGCTGTTTTTCTCCTGTTTATGCAGAGACTGTCTTTCCGAAGGGGGGCATTCTGCCCAGAATCCAGGACTCCTGGCTCCTGTTCCAGTCCGTCCGTCCTTCCTTCTTTCCTTCCTTCCTTCTTCCTCCTTCCTTCTTTCCTTCCTTCCTTTTCTTCCTTCCTTTTTCTTTCTTTTTTTCTTTTCTTTCTTTTCTCTTTCTTTCTTTCTTTCTTCCTTTCTTCCTTTCTTCCTTTCCTTTCCTTTCTTTTTCAGTGCTGGTTTCTTTACTCCATGTAGTCTTTCGACCCAAGGACATGATTCCAGACGTTGCTTTTTTTTTTTTTTTTTGAATCAGAGATGGTCTTGTCAGTCCTAGTGGTAGGGAACAGAGTTGTCTGAGAGCCCTGATAAAGTCACTGGGCTCCTCTTGTGCAAATTAACTCGACGATCTCCTAGGACTGGGCGGCAGTGCAGGTGAATGAAGCTGTTCAAGGACGTACTTGGGGTTCTTGGGAGGAAACCAATGACATTCTCCAAGGAGGCCTTTGGGTAGGAAGTTGCTCGAGGGACTGGTTGCAGGTGCCTGGGAAACTGAGATGTAGGGAAACTGAGGAGGCAGAGGGAAGCCATGAGGAATCGCACCCGTCTGCTAGTAGTGAGGGGGCGCTCACCTCTCCTAGGTGGGAAGAGACGTACCTGAGGACAGCAGGGGTGTGGAGAGGGGCTGGACAGGAGCCCTGACCTTGGGTGGAGGGACTCAGCTGGCTGTGGGGGTGCAGTGACCCCCCCCCAGGGAAGGGGCTGGGGACTATATACCCCGTTTTCACTTCCACTCACATTTCCTCTTGTGTCCTGTTGGCCAAGTTCAACAGGAACCCAAAGAAAGCACCTGACAGATCCATAAGGATCAGCCTCAGGGGCAGAGAGTAGGGTGGGGAGGAGAGAGGGGGGATCTGCAGGGACACATAGACGGTGTTTAAGGTGGTACATAGGTCAGGTTTCGTTTCCATGGAGAAATGTATCCCGTGTTCCCTGAACAAGATGGACTTCTGTGTTGACCTTAATTTCTCTGTGTCTCACTTTCCCTTTCTCCAAAACGGGACTAACGACGGCAAAATTGATCAGAATTACAATCACGTTACCAACTGTCGTGAGTTGTTGTCGGGACGTAATTCATTAATTCGTGCCATGCTCTTAGACTATCCCAAGTATTAGCTTTTATTTCAAGATTACACCGTCACGATCCTTTGTTTCTCCTCTTTTAATTTTTGTTAATGTTTATTTATTTTTGAGAGAGAGACAGAGTGAGAGGAAGGGAGGGGCGGAGAGAAAGAGGGAGAGACAGAATCCGAAGCGGGCTCCAGGCGCTGAGCCATCAGCACAGAGCCCAACGCGGGGCTCGAACTCACGAACTGCGAGATCATGGCCTGAGCCGAAGTCGGAGGCTCAACTGACTGAGGCACCCAGGCGCCCTTGTTTCTCTATTTTTAGAAACAGCCGTGGGTACAAGACCTATTTTACTGCCCCTTTAATTCTTCTACGAGTAAAATAACAGTGAGGTCTCACTGCTGAAGAGCCAGTGACCCTGAGCACAGTCTAGGGAGACAATAGACGATAGGCGGGGACTGTGGCAAACTCACAGTGTCTCCCCTCAAGGGACCACCTGCCACTCAGCTCTAGCAGATTATGACCGTTTAGGAATGTAGGCAGCGTTTCCAGAACTTTCGGGTTTGCAAGAAAAGCTGAACAATTAGAATTTTTATGTGAAAGCTTCTGATTTTTAAAGGTTGGCAAATGGTTTCAAAATTAAAAAAAAAATACATCATTTGAGCCAACACTCTGCGAGCCAAGCAAAACAGATCTTGGGGCTGGATTCAGCTCACATGTGGCCAGTTGTGATCTTGGGTTAAGCTTATGCCTGGGGACCAAAGGAAGCTGTTGGCTTCTTAAGGAAGACAGGACGTGACCTTGGCTCCTGGAAGAAACTTCTTCAGAGAGGCCTCAGCTGAAACCCCAGACATAAAGCAAAGCATCCTTGACTTAAGATCTAAGAGCTGGAAAAACGCACAGGGCAGGGGTGGGGGCAGGCTTTCGCATTAAGGGGACCCGCGGGTGGGATTTTATAAGAAGCCAGGACGGTTCTCAGATCACATTCATGAACCAAAGGTAGCCCGAACCCCAGTTTCCTCTGCATCGCGCCTCCATGAAGGGATTTCCGCTTTGTCCAAAGTTATTTAACCTGCTTTTGGGGCCAGGGAGAGAAAAAAACCCCAACTCCGTGATATTGTATACATTCGAGGAATTAACATCAGCACGCATCCCGGGATTCTTCTCGGGAGAAACCAGGCTGCGGGTAAGGCAACCGTGTATTTCGGGTCCTTCCCACTTCTTACGCCCCTGGCGTGGGTTCAAGCTCTCCTCTGCTTCCTTGTCTTTTAAAAAAAAAAAATACAAACGCCGATTCGAATTCCCCATCTTTGGAGACAGCCCCGAGCACACAAGCACGTATAGACACCCTCTCCCTGCACACACATCTGTTACACACATTGCCACGGCATCCTCTGGTTGTTCAACAATGAACAGAATTATTTCCTCTTATTACTTACCATGTTGCCTCAAAACCGCACTCGGAACAATAAAACCAGTGAAGGGGGCTCGGCCAATCGCGCTGCACGGCTGGCTCTTCTGGGCTCATAGGAATTGGGAGGGTCGGGGGGCAACGGGGGAGGCGCTGGGTCCTGAGGGGAGGCTTTGGGCCGCGTGGAAGGGAACACGGCCACTGTTGCCATGGAATCCACCGCGGCCCGCGTGTCTCTGTGCGTGCGCGTCCGTGCGGCTGTGCCTTTCTGTCTGTGTCTGTCCGATCGTCTGTCCGCGCGTGTGGGTCTGTGCGCTGGGTGTCGCTTGTTTCATTGCACTGTATCTTATCGTTGTTTTTCAAGCTTTACTGAGATCTTGTCGACGTAGCACGTGTATACGCGGAAGGTGTACCATGTGATGATTCGGTGCATGTGTGTGTGGCCAAACGATGCCCACAAGAAGGCAGTTAGCACTTCATCCCTTCATCTAACGACCTTTCCGATGTGCGGTGGTAACATTTGACATCTGCTCTCTTTACAATTTTTTTTTTTTGGTCGGTTTTAAGTCTATTTATTTTGAGAGAGACGGAGAGTGGGTGCAAGCAGGGGAGGGGCACAGAGAGAGGGAGACAGAATCTGAGGCAGGCTCCAGGCTCCGAGCTGTCAGCCCAGGGCCCGATGCGGGGCTCGAACTCACGAACCGCGAGATCATGACCCGAGCTGAAGTCGGACGCTCAACTGACTGAGCCACCCAGGCGCCCCTTAGCAGCCTTGAAGGACATAATACGGTGTCATTAATTATAGCCACCAGGCTGATGATTGGATCCTCAGAGCTTACTTATCTTACAGCTAGGACTTTGCCTCTTTTGACCGACCTCTCCCCATTTCCTCCACCCACCAGATGCAGGCAGCCCCCATTCTCCTTCTTCTGGGAGTCTGGCTTTTTCGGATTGCACATACAAGCGAACCTGCAGGATGTGTCTTCCTCCGTCTGCCTTATTTCACTTCGTGTGATGCCCTCAAAGTTCATCCACGTTGCTGCAAAAGGCAGATTTCCTGCTCTTAATTATTGAGCAATATTTTTCTTTTTTTTTTTAAATATGTCTTTTAACGTTTATTCACTTTTTGGGAGACAGAGACAGAGCACGAGTGGGGCAGGGGCAGACAGAGAGGGAGACACAGAATCGGAAGCGGGCTCCAGGTTCCGAGCTGTCTGCATAGAGCCCGATGCGGGGCTCGAACCCACGGACCGTGAGACCCTGACCTGAGCCGGAGTTGGACACTCAACCGACTGAGCCACCCAGGCGCCCCCATTTTAAATAGCACCTATTTGCCAACTGCTAATGATACACCAGGCCCCATACTAAATGCTTTAGCACACACAGGCTTCTCTATTTAATCTTTACAGCAAGCACCTAGTGGAGACCAGAATCTTAATTGTGCGGATCACTAAAGTGAGGCTGGCTTGTGCCTTCGTCCCTTCATTCAAGTATCTATCTGGCACCCGAGAGCCAGGCGCTGTCCCGGGCATGGGGAAATGACAGTGACGCGGCCTCTGGAAGCAGGACTGTCACATCCGAGTGGGGAGAGGTGTGTTATAGATACGTAACAAGCACATTTTTTCGGGGCTCGTGAGTGGCTCTGCCGGGCGTTCACAGAACTCGCCAAGGATCAGGGCTGTCGGCTCAGTCCCTGAGCTAGCATTCGAGAGACCTGGGCAGGTGCCCGGGTCAGGGCCACCCTTTTGCAAAAGGCACGTCTTTTCCCGGTGCAAGGGGGGGGCCCGGTACGGAATGCTCCTTTGGGGAGTCGCCTTAGTTATTTGCCTGTAGGAAGGATAGACCCTTCAGGATTGGGGTCTTGGAAAAAATTACTCGGCTCCAGACGGCGGGGGAGAAGATGCTGGGTGGGACCCGCTCTGTGCCTCTCGCTGCAGGGGTGATGGTTGCATACAGGGCAGGCACAGACCTCTCATTTTCTGTCCTGGATTCAGTCGGGGCGCCGCTGTGGGAAGGCGCGGGCGTGGTCACCGCACGCTTGTGTTGTGTTGGAGCGTTGGCTCAGCCCCTCGTGGTCGTGTGCTCTTGGGGTGCAGTGATCCGGGCATTGGGCTTGAGGTGGGTAGAAGGCTGGAAGGCCTGGAACGAAGTCCTGGCGGAACGGAGCCCCGAGCTCTCTTTGGGGCTGGTTCCTACCACAGAATTCCTTCACCAAAGCCGAAAAGCAATTGTGTGTTTCAACAGCAGGCGGCTAGTATTTATGGAGCCTTTTTTTATTTTTATTTTTTTAACGTGCTGGCGGGGGGAGGGGGAGAGTTAGACAGTCATTGTTTTCTACGGGCTGTATTCCTCTGAGAGACAAGCCGATTTCCGAACGGAGGAACCAGCTCAGGATGGCTGAGATGTTTGGCCAAGGCCGCACAGCTAGGAAGCCATAAAAGTGGGGTGCAAACACGGGTCTTTCTGGCTTCGAGGGCAGCGCTCACACACGGCTACCATTTCGCTGTCACAGGCACCTGGGGCCTGAGGGGATGCCGGAAGGGGCTGGGTGAGAGAAGTGATGTCCCATAGCTGAAAACAGGACTCTGGCCTTGGGAGAGGGCCTATCAGCCCTGAGTGTCCAGAGAAACAGAAAGATGAGTGTGTGCCATTGGAAGAAGACCAAGGGAGAGAGAGGAGTTTAGAAGCTGCCGGGGTATTTCCTTAGCACGCTGGAGGGTCTGCCTCCCAGAACACCCCACGGCACGCGGCAATCCTCTGCTCTGGTAGATTCGGGGCATTATGGGGCTGGGAGTAGCCCTCGGAGACTGGCTTGGCAAGGGAACCTCCGTGAGTTCTGGTATCATTTCATCTCTTTAGGGCAGACATCACAGTGTTGACTTGCACAGACACATCTGTATTTCTTGTGAAGCACCAGGGACGAGCCCTCCTGTTTTTTTCCTTCTTAGTTCCAAAAGGTGAAGAAAGGGCAACCCGCCCCTTCGAACCGCTCCAGGTACTTGCAGTAGTGAGCCTCCCGTCCCCGCAGGCATGTCAGCAGAGGCTGCGTGATTTCCTGGAAGGGAGTTTTCTTTTTTTTTTTTTTTTTTTTTTAAATTTTTTTTTTTCAACGTTTATTTATTTTTGGGACAGAGAGAGACAGAGCATGAACGGGGGAGGGGCAGAGAGAGAGGGAGACACAGAATCGGAAACAGGCTCCAGGCTCCGAGCCATCAGCCCAGAGCCCGACGCGGGGCTCGAACTCACAGACCGCGAGATCGTGACCTGGCTGAAGTCCGACGCTTAACCGACTGCGCCACCCAGGCGCCCCAGGAAGGGAGTTTTCTATTGGGTAAGAAGCTGGACTGAATAGTCTCTGAAATTTTCTGTTCAATTCCGAGTTTCTGGGGCATTAAGGGACTGGTTATGTTCAGGGCAAATCGATAGAGACATATACGCAGCGTCCACCGGGTTCTCTGAGGCTTGGCCACTCAAGAATCATTTGGCAAGGTTTTTATTTATTTATTTTTGCCTTGAGTCTGAATCGAACTTCTTCCTTTTTTTTTTTTTTTTGGCCTAAATTCAGGCACAAAGGCCAGCACAGTCAGTTGATGAGGCGTTTGATTTCTAGGTAGGTGTACAGTGGGGGATTTAACTTCTGAGCCAGAGTTAAATCCTGCTCTCCCACTCCCCAGCTGCGTGATTTTGAGCAAGTGATCAAAGTACACTTCTCTGAGCCTCTGTTTTCCCATCTGTAAAGTAAGATGAGTAGTAGAACTTAGCGGATAGGATGGTCGAATGAGATATCCCAGGGAAATAAAGAATTGTCATAGTGCTTAACACAGAGTGAGCGCCTTGTTAACTCTGGTAATGGTTCATACTCAATAGATTTTTTTTAAGCTTATCTATTTTTGAGAGAGAGAGAGAGAGAGAGAGAGAGAGAGAGAGAGTGCAAGTGGGGGAGGGCAGAGAGAGAGAGAGAGAAGGCGACACAGAATCCGAAGCGGGCTCCAGGCTCTGAGCTGTCAGCACAGAGCCCGACGCGGGGCTCGAACCCACGAACCGTGAGATCATGACCTGAGCGGAAGTCAGACGCTTAACCGACTGGGCCACCCAGGCGCCCCCTCACTCAGTAGATATTAACTGAAGGTCCATTAATTGTCAAACCTGGGGAGTGGCGGGCAATCTGTAGGAAGACAAAAGATCCTTCTGCTGTGACTGGAAACTCTTATATTTTCCTACCCTGAATGGATGGCACCAATATGGACGGAGGAAACACACATCCCTCCTCTTGGCTTTCAAAAAAAATCTTCCCACGAGGTCACATTTGGATGAAATCCAAGGCTCCGGTGATGCTCGGGCCTTGATTTTATCAGAATCGGCCTTTCCCGACCAGACTGCACATGCTATTGATATATAATATAGCGTTATTTATTACTTGTTGAATACCTACAGTCTGTTCAGCCCTTTACAAGAGATAAAGAAGATAAGCCCGGGGCCTCGAGGGGTTTGCGATTTGGTTACTCAGATTCCAAGTGCCCCAGATGAGAGTGAATTTGGATGCCCGTGGCACATTAACTACAAATTCGTTGATTCTTCCCATAAAGAGGACAACTGTGAGAGGCTGACCTGAGATCTTCACAGGTTTTCTCCATGGGGGGGGGGGGGGGGAAGACAGCAGATGGTATTAAAAATTAATTGAAAAAAGAAGAGCTCTTTCTAAACTCAAAACCATGGAGCAGGAAGCCATCACAAATCGTGAAATGGAGTGAGTTTGCGTTTCCTGGCTTCCTCTGTTAAGACTCGGACTTAAAAAGAAGTTTTTGTTTTTTTTTTTATGTTTATTTTTGACAGAGAGACAGAGTACAAGCAGGGGAGGGGCAGAGAGAGAGTGGGAGACACAGAATCCGAAGCAGGTTCCAGGCTCTGAGCTGTCGGCACAGAGCCCGACGCGGGGCTCGAACCCACAGACTGTGAGATCGTGACCTGAGCCGAAGTCGGACGCTCAACCGACTGAGCCACCCAGGCGCCCCGCCCCCCAGTAAGCCTCTGACTTAAAAACATTAGCGGCCAACTTACTTCCTCTGTGGGGGTGGGTAAGGGGTGGCCGATGGCCTTTTGAAGGCGGAGAAAGAAATATAGATGGATGTCGTTTCGCCTGGAATCTCGACATAGTTAGGAACATCTTCCTTCTGTTCTGGAAGCCCCACCCCGAGGTCCCAGTAAAGCCCGGGTGCTCTTACTGTCGCCCTTGCTCAGTGAAATCATGAAGGTCCGACGGTAAGAACACATCGGCTCATCATCCTTCTGTTTCAAGAAAGGAGACAGACCCCACCGACCCAGTGAAAGGAGGATCTGGATGTTTGCTAACTCGGTCCCCAGTTGGCCGATTCTGTCCAGAGTTGCAGGGAAATTGGACAGAGGAGTTCTTCTGACATGGGAGCCTCCCTTCTTGCCGTCTGTCCAATCCCACGCCCCAGAGAGGAGCTGGGAAGTTACCCTGGACTCTCTCCCTTCCCTTTTTCCCTCCTGTCCACGCAGCCACGGCACTCAAGATTCTAGGTAGTTCTTCTGTCCGTTCTGCTGACGCCTGGTCCAGGCCAGCCTTCTCTTTGCATCTAGAAGACAAAAGCGACTTCCTGATGGTTTTCTTTGCTGCTGCTCTGTTTTCTTTTAGATGCTGTTTTTATCATTGTGTTCATTCATTCCCAGTAAATGTCTGCTTGTAGTTTGACTCACGCATAGCAAAACGCACTGATGGTAATTTCCACGTTTCCACCAAAGAAAACCAGCCTGTGAGCCGTGCCCCCAGAAACGCGACATTCCCAGCCCCCTGGGGGCACCCTAGTTGCCCCTGTCGGCCATCACCTTCCCCCACCCAAGGGCAACCGCCCTCCTGACTTCTTACACCCAGACAGGGCTCCATGTGGTTCTGAAACTTCTATACCATGGAATCCTCCAGGGTGTAGAGGCCGTTTGGCCACAGCGCGGAGTCTGAAGATGCGAGTGTGTTCCGTGACCGATCTATCCGGGGATGACGGGGACGTCGTAAGGCAAATTTTGCATCGGCTTGCCCGTGGTTTTGCTGTAGACGACAGCAGCCAGTTGAACCGTATGGTGGGTGAATCCGCGAGATGCGTGCGTCTCCAGCATCTGCCCCCTACCCGTCCACACCTGGCGTTCCGACTTTCTCATCTCAGACACCCCCCTTCTCCGCCCCTGCGCCAGACCTCACAGCTGCAGCCCTTCCCCCGCTGCTTGCATGGGCAAACCGCGAGACTCTTCTCGAGTGCCCCCTGTATTGCAGTATTCCTGTGCGTCCCTGCTCAGTGCGCGTACGACTACCTACCCGTTTCATCAGTTTTGCCTTTTTTTTTTTTTTAACGTGTCACCGACAGAATGTTCGCGTGTTGTCCCCCGACCCCATTGTCTCCCGAAGCCCTGGGGGTCTCATGGGGCAACTTTGCACAGGGCAGTGATCTCGAGATAGGAGCATACCGCCGCATGGCAGAACGGATTGCGCTCTCTTGGGTCTGGCTTCCTTCCTTCGGCCTGCGTTTGTGAAATCCAGCATGCGGCTGTGGACCTGTCCTGCTCCGGGCTGTCTTTTACGACAGGGTTGCAGGACGACGCTATTTATCCGTCTCCCCATGGCTGGGCGTTTGGATTACTTCCCATTTTTGGCGACTGCATACAGGGCGCCTATGGATGATGGATTGTCTTTTGGTGACCACGTGCGTCTTGCACCCGGGAGTGCAAGTGTTGGCTCCCGGGGTAGGAGTATAGGCAGCTTTAGCAGAAACTTCCAGTTTCCAAGGTGGTTGTACCAATTTGCCCTCCCAACAAAAGTTGAGATGTCCTCGGTTGTCTGTGTTTTGCCAACTCTGGTATCACACAAAAAATAAATATTTGGTCTTTGTCCCTGGTGCTTGGCACACAGCTCCTAACACCCTTGGAGTTTCCCGTATGGTGATTGTCTTTCTAATGAGATGGCGGGTGGCTGGGGAAGCTTCTAGAATGGGGGATGGTCACCAGAAAGACCGAGGTATGATTTTAGGGTCGGGAAGTTCAGCCCCCCTCCGACCTCTGGGGAGGGAAGAGGGGCTAGAGATTGAGTTAATGGCTCATGGCCGGCGGATTAATCCATGCTGCCTTTGTGACGAATCCTCCATAAAAATCCCTCAACAATAGGGTTCTGAAAGCTTCTGGATTGGGGAACACATCAGGATGCTGGGGAGGGTGGAAGAAACAGAAACAGCGTGGAAGCTCCACGGACCCCCATCCCCACCCCAAACCTTCCCCTAAGACGTCTTTTCTACTTAGCTGTTCCCGGGGTGTGTCCTTTGGAATAAACCAGTAAACGTAAGTAAACTGTTTTTTGAGTTCTTTGAGGGATTCTAGGAAAGTATCTGATGAATGTCTCACCTCTACTCTTTCTCTCTCTCTCTCTCTCTCTTTTTTAAATATTCATTTATTTTCGAGAGAGAGAAAGTGCGAGCAGGGGAGGGGCAGAGAGAGAGGGGGAGACACAGAATCCGAAGCAGGCTCCAGGCTCTGAGCTGTCGGCACAGAGCCTGACGTGGGGCTCGAACCCACGAACCGCGAGATCATGACCTGGGCCAGGGTCGGACGCTCAACCCGTTGAGCCACCCAGGTGCCCCTGACCTCTACTCTTGACCTATCTGATACGATCACCCTGCCCAACAGCCAGGATGAACTTAAAATATGCACCTGTAATCATGTCCCTTCCTTATTAAAAACGCTTGGTCACTCTCGGTTGCCCCGATGACAAAGTACAGACCCCTTAAGGAGCCCCTGACTTCCGCCTCCTGCCAGTCTCCATGCTGGTTTCACTCCATCCTACCTGGATTCCTTCACATTCTCTGAACACGCTTTACTCTGTCTTGTAACCCCATCTTTGCAATGATGTACCCCTTGTCTGGCACACTATGCCAGCCCGCTCCTTTCTCTGTGATGAACTTCTGATCGTCGTTCATGCGTCCTGTTAATAAAAACATCCCTTCGGCGGCATCTAACTCACCTCTCACGCGTGCTTACGTCCGGGGGCAGCAAACCATGACCCGTGTGCCGAATCCTGTCCACCATCTGCTTTTGCAAGTTAAGGTTTATTAAAACACAGCTCTGCCCTTCGAGTATATGTTCCCTGTAGCTGTTTTTGTGATACAGTAGCAGAGTTGAGTAGCCGAGACAGAGACCATGCAAAGCTTCAAAAATGTATTATCTGGCCCTGTGAAGGCGAAGTTTGTCAACCTCTGGGTTAGGTCTCCCAGCGTATATGCTCCAGTGGCCCTGTGTATTTCAGAACGCTTTATTACACATGATTTATCAATGAATTACCCAAACTACCCTGAATTGCTAAGGAAGATGTGGCTAGTTGCCTTTACAAAATCCTTTCTCTTAGGGGCGCCTGGGTGGCTCAGTCGGTGAAGCGTCCGACTTTGGCTCAGGTCACGATCTCGCGGTATGTGAGTTCCGGCCCCGCGTCGGGCTCTGTGCTGACAGCTCAGAGCCTGGAGCCTGTTTCAGATTCTGTGTCTCCCTCTCTCTCTGATCCTCCCCCGTTCATGCTCTGTCTCTCTCTGTCTCAAAAATAAATAAACATTAAAAAAAAAAATTAAAAAAAAAACCAAAACAACAAAATCCTTTCTCTCCTATTTCCATAGAAATAGACCCCGATCTCATGGTAACGGCCACGCACCGGTTAAAAAGCTCTGTTTCTGAACTTGCCTTGTCGCTCATTATGTTCGTATGACTAAGTTTTGCCCGTTGGTAGGTAAGTGGAAATGTGCATGATGCCTTGGAAAAACGGATTCACACAAGGGACTCAGCTGCGAATGCACCTTTTTTGTCCTCTCCTGACTAATTTCTGTACCGCAGTGTGGAATACTGATGTGATGGCTGGACCTCCGGCAGCTACCTTAAACCATGAGGTCACTCAGTTATGGTGGAGAAAGATAGAAGGAGATTACCTCGGCCTCCCTGAGAGCTTGCTGGAATTGCCATATCGTTCCTGATCGCCCCCTTCAGGGATTCTTTTATGCGAGAAAAGGTGAAATCTGAAGGATTTAAGCCGCTTGTAGTTGGGCTTCAATACCCAACCAATATAATTTGGGACCTCATTTCCTTTGATTTCTTTCCCTTTCTCTCCCCTCCACTTGGACTTCTTTTAGTAAGACAAATCTAAACATGTCCTTCCTTCTGTGATAATTTTTCCAGACTTTCATCTTGGTCTGACACTGCATTTGAGCTCCGATGTTGCAATGAACCCCTATCCGACAAACTACCAGCAAGGTTCCTTCTTTTTCTTAATCCTGCTTAAGCCTCCCAGTTTTTGACACCTGTCCTCTACCTTTCTTCTAGAACACTCATAGCTGGGAGAAAGAAGTGTTGCTAATGTTTTTGGGATGGGAATCAAGTTCCCTTTCCTTTGACCTTTAGTTGTTCACTTAGGAGACAGAAACTAACTAGCCCGTACTGAGTGCCAGGCATCATGCGCACAGCCCACAGGGGGCTTTCACTGTAATATCCCAAATGGACATCAGCCATTTCTTTTGCTTAACCACCCCCCCTCCCCCCGCCCCTGACCCCCCCCCCAATTTTCTACCTATCGATATACATCTGTCTACCTGGCCAAGACGTCATATATCGTAAGAGGGTGGTTTCCAAATAGAAATATGTTTGTAACAAAACCCCTAAAGGACAAGATGATTTAACTGCAGAGGTTAGCAAACGGGTTACCAGCAGCCAAATCCAGTCCGACACCTGTTTTTGGTAAGGTTCTAGAACGAAGAATGGTTTGTGCCCTTTTCAGTGGTTGACAGTAAAAAACAAAACGAAAGCGAAGGGAGATTAGCATTTTGGCCCGCACGAAATGCATATGAGACTCAAACGTTAGCATCGCTAATAAAGTTTTATTGGAACGTGGTCACGTCCATTCATTTGTGTATTATTTATGACCGCTTTTGCATTATAACGACGGAGCTGAGGAGCTGTGACAGAGACCATAGGGCCCACAAAACCTGAAACATTTACTCTCTGACCCTTTGTGGGGAAATTTTTGCGGGCTCCTGATTTGATGGAACCCTCCCCCCACCCAGCCCCAAATACAGTGAGAAAATAATCACAGGGTTTGGCACAGACACTAAGATGCCCAATGGTTCTTTGTAAGGGCCTTTCATAGTGAGTAGTATTTCCCCCATCATTCAGTTTTCCTCCTCTAGCTCCGATCCTGGCGAACAATACCATGAGACCCTCAGTTCTAGAACCTTCACCTGGCAAAATTCAAGGGACCTCCCCAAGGCGAGATGTGATTCTCTCATGGGGGAGGAGAAAGGGACCCAGGGAAGGATCGTCAGTCAAGAACTTTTGCCGAGGACTCAGGGGGCTCAGGCAGATCTTTGGTTTCGCCAAGGTTGAGGAGTTCACCAGTGATGGGAATGTCCAACTGCCCAGCTCTGGGAATGGGGACGTGGAGGGAGCCCAGGGGGACTTGGTCAGCCCCCGGCTGCACACGCTCCTGGGGCGGCCGCGGAGGCCAAGGGTGGCAAGCGCACCAGGTATTTGCAAAGTCAAAGTCCCGGATCCTAGTGGCATTCCACGGGAACTTGGTGTTTTTCACTGTAGTTAAAGTTGATTTGTTTTATATTTACCCCGTGAGGTCAGGGGAACCAGGATGTATCATCAGTCCATGCCCTTTCCCTAAGTGTTTCTAATCCCTCCGCCACGACGTGAGTGCTCCGTGCTTTCTCCCTCCCCTTCGCACCCTAAATTTTGTTCCCGCCATCAGGCCAACTTGGAGGAAGGCTTCTCTAAGCCAAAGAGGCTCTTGATCATTGGGTCTGCGCCTAAGCGAGGCCAGCCAGTTTGTTTGACTTTATGACCCTCCATATTGCTGCCAGCACTTTGGTAACATCGTGTACTAATAGAACCTAGTGTTTTTCTTAAAAACAAAACAACCGACAACTTACCTGTTTCACGTTTGCTAACATCAGTGAGTGGATGACACCCATCCCAACTAATGAATTTTCTTGGGACAGGAAGTGCAAATGTCCAAGACGAGAGAGCGGGGAGGGGGCTATGCTTCAAGAGGGTGGTGGGACAAGAAGCATTTTATTCTTTATTGAAACGGGAGTTCTGGGCTCGGGGTTGAAAGAAATGACGCCACGTATGCATTCATTCTTCATAGGAAAGATGTATATGGTACGGAAGAAAGTTGAGTAAAATGTCCAGAGCTCTCCTTTTTAGTTCCCACCCTCAGGTCCTCCCCGAAAACAGTGACACCAACAGCCCGGTGTCTGTCTTTGAGCGCCTTGATTTTGTGATGGATTTTTTTCCCATGGATGGTGGCTTATCGTTGGCCATGATAAACAACATGGGGGTGGGCACACTTGTAAATATGCAAGCAGTTTTGCAGGATGGAGTCCTAGAGGTGGAAATGCTGGGTCACACAAGACGAATAGGGGCACTTGGGTGGCTCAGGTCATGATCTCACAGTTTGTGGGTTCGAGCCCCGCGTCGGGCTCTGTGCTGACACCTCAGAGCCTGGAGCCTGCTTCCGATTCTGTTTCCCTCTCTCTCTGTCCCTCCCCAGCTTGCACTCCGTCTCTCTCTCTCTCTCTCTCGAAAATAAACATTAAAAAAAAAAAGATGTAGAGTTTAGATTTTGATAGAGAAGTGCCAATCTGCTTTCCAGAAAGATATTCCGCATTTAAACACACCCAGCAGTAATGGTCTCCATGCACTTTCACCAATATCGGATATTATTATTATTATTTTTTAAATGTAATTTATTGACAAATTGGTTTCCACACGACACCCAGTGCTCATCCCAACAGGTGCCCTCCTCAGCGGCCATCACCCACATTCCCCTCCCTGGATATTGTTAATTAAAAAACCAATTGCCCCTTAGCCAAGAACGATGGCTTACTGTTATTTCTTTTAGAGGGAAACTTATTGGAATATAATTCATATACAAGAAAATTTACCCTTCTTAGGATAAAGTTTGATGAATTTGATACGTATCCATCGCCACAACCAAGAGACAGAACATTTTCATCACCCGGAAGTGTTTCCTTGTGTCCCTTTCTTTAAAGTTTTTATTTATTTATTTTTGAGGGGGAGAGAGAGAGAGCGCACGCACAAGCAGGGGAGGGGCAGGGGGGGGCAACAGAGGATCTGAAGTGGGCTCTGTGTATACAGTAGAGAGCCCGCTGTGGGGCTCGAACTCGCGAACCATGAGATCACGACCTGAGCCAAAGGGAGCCGCTTAACCAACTGAGCCGCCCAGGCACGCCCCACCCCTTGTGTCCCTTTCTAATTGGTTCCCTTCTCCCACCTCCAGCCTCTGGGAACCACTGATTTGTTTTCTGTTTGTTTAGACTTCGCATTTCCAGGATGCCGTAGAAATGGAAATCATATCCCGGAGTCGTTGGTGTCTGGCTTCTTTCACTTAATAGAATGAATGCCTTTGAGATTTCTCCATGTTTCGGTATGTGACAGGGGTTTGTTCCTTTTTATTGCTGTGTCGTATTCCACCCCACAGATACACCGCGGTCTGTTTATTCAGCATCAGCGGATGGGCGTTTGGGTCATTTCAATGGTGTAGGTGATAGTAAAGAGGTACAATGGAAATATTAATATTCATTTTTAGGTCTTTGTGGCAACACGTTTGAGTTTCCCTCGGGCGAATGAATACCCAGCAATGGAGTTTGTGGGTTTCATCGTTAGTATCTGGCTAACTTCATAATAAATGGCAAACTTTTTATTTATTTATTTATTTATTTTTATTATTATTTTTTTAAACGTTTATTTATTTTTGAGACAGAGAGAGACAGAGCATGAACGGGGGAGGGGCAGAGAGAGAGGGAGACACAGAATCAGAAACAGGCTCCAGGCTCTGAGCCATCAGCCCAGAGCCCGACGCGGGGCTCGAACTCACGGACCGTGAGATCGTGACCTGAGCGAAGACGGACGCTCAACCGACTGAGCCACCTAGGCGCCCCCAAACTTTTATTTTTAAAAATATTTTTTAATCTTTATTTATTTTTGAGAGAGAGAGAGAGAGACAGAGTGCAAGTGGGGGAGGGGCAGAGAGAGAAGGAGACACAGGATCCTGAACAGGCTCCAGGCTCTGAGCTGTCAGCACGGAGCCCGTCGTGGGGCCTGAACCCACGAACCGTGAGATCATGACCCGAGCCGAAGTCGGATGCTTAACTGACTGAGCCACCCAGGTGCCCCTGTCGAACTGTTTTTAAAGCGGTTTGTAGCGTTTTGCCTCCCCCCTTGGATTATTGGCTGGGGCTGCCGTAACAAAGTACCACGGGCGGGGGGCTTTGACAGCGAAAGTGCGTTGTCTCACAGCTCTGGAGTCTACGAGTCCAAGTCCGAGATCAAGGTGTTGGCAGGGTTGATTTCCCCCCGGGCCTCCCTCCCTGGTTTGTAGATGACTGTCTTCTCCTTGGGGTTTTACATGATCTTCTCTCTGTGGGTGTCTGTGTCCAAACCTCCTCTTCTTGTGAGGACACCAGTCATTACAGCCCACCTCCCATGACCTCATTTCAACTCAACCACCTCTTCAGAATATATATATTACAAGTTTATTTATTTATTTTGAGAGAGAGAACAAGAGAGCGAGAGCGGGGAGGGGCAGAGGGAGAGGGAGAGCGAGAATCGTCGACGTGGGGCTCGAACTCAGGAACCAACTGCGAGATCAGGACCTGAACCAAAACCAAGAGTCAGACGCTCAATTGAGCGAGCCACCCAGGCGCCCTTCATCCGCCTCCTTAAAGAACCTGTCACCAAATTCAGTCACATTCAGATTGCTGGGAGTTAGAACTTCAACCTTTGGGTGGCGGGTGGTGGGGTGGGGGGATGACGACACAACTCAGCCTGTGACGTCCATCATCAAGATGTGAGTCTTCTGGTCATCCGACACCTTCACCAACACCGGATATCATCAATCCTTTTACCTTTTGTCATTCTGGGAGTGCGTCGGCCTCATTGCTTTTTTACTGTGCCCATTTTTATTTTCTTTGCAAGCCAAGAACAGCACCGGTGTCTGTAAGTTAGCGCAGTGCTGTTAGGGAGAAGGCCAGGGCCACTGTTGTATCCCCATAATGACCAGCCAGTGTGCCAGACCGGGTCCTTGTGTAGAGTCCAAGGACGTGTGGATGGTTCAGGGCAAACCTGGTGCCACTCCTTGAAAAGTGAGCTTTGCCTGGCAGACATTGGGAGGCTCTCACACATTCTTGGACTCAAGGAAAAATTGTGAAAGCGTTAGAAGTCAGACGCGGTCAACGCTTGGCGGGGGCTGGTGGTTTCGGCTTTCTCAAGATAACACTCCAGAGGGCAGACTGGCAAGTGGGAGGTTCTAGAAAAATAGAATCCAATAAAATGAGGGAGAGATTTATTACCTGGGAGGGAGCTGCTTTGGCTGAGGGAGGGGGCGGGGCAGGGCAAGTCATAGCTTACAGGATTGATTGTGATCAAGGTTGCTTAACCGGACACAGTGTCATTCAAGGTGATGTTAGACATTATCCTTGGACACTGGGCTTCAACCGAGCAGAATGAACTGATAAGTGACATGCTTCTTAATAATAACCCTTCCAGGTGGTAGGGGATATTTAGATACAGATATAATTTATCTATCTATCTATCTATCATCTAAGATGTCTGTCTATCTATTTATCTATATATCTATCATCTAAGATATCTATCTATCATCTAAGATATCTATCTGTCAATCATCTAAGATATCTATCTATCAATCATCTATCTATCTATCATCTAAGATATCTATCTATCTATCCATCTATAATCTAAGATGTCTATCTATCTACCTATCATCTAAGATATCTATGATCTATCTATCTATCTATCTATCTATCTATCTATCATCTAAGATGTCTATCTATCTATCTATCTATCTATCATCTAAGATGTCTATCTATCTATCTATCTATCATCTAAGATATCTATCTACTTATCTATTTATCTATCATCTAAGATATCTATCATCTAAGATATCTGTCAATCATCTAAGATAGCTATCTATCTATCAACCATCTAAGATTATCTATCTATCTATCTATCTATCTATCAATCATCTAAGATATCTATGTCTATCTATCTATCTATCTATCTATCTATCTATCTATCATCTAAGATGTCTATCTATCTATCTATCTATCATCTAAGATATCTATCTACTTATCTATTTATCTATCATCTAAGATATCTATCATCTAAGATATCTGTCAATCATCTAAGATAGCTATCTATCTATCAACCATCTAAGATTATCTATCTATCTATCTATCTATCTATCAATCATCTAAGATATCTATGTCTATCTATCTATCTATCTATCTATCTATCTATCATCTAAGATGTCTATCTATCTATTTATCTATCATCTAAGATATCTATCTATCATCTAAGATATCTATCTGTCAATCATCTAAGATATCTATCTATCTATCTATCTATCTATCATCTATCCATCTATCATCTAAGATATCTATCTATCTATCTATCCATCTATCATCTAAGATGTCTATCTATCTACCTATCATCTAAGATATCTATCTATCTATAATCTAAGATGTCTATCTATCTATCTATCTATCTATCTATCATCTAAGGTATCTATCATCTAAGATATCTATCTATCATCTAAGATGTCTATCTATCTATCTATCTATCTATCATCTAAGATGTCTATCTACTTATCTATTTATCTATCATCTAAGATATCTATCTATCATCTAAGATATCTGTCAATCATCTAAGATATCTATCTATCTATCTATCTATCTACCATCTAAGATTATCTATCATCTAAGATATCTATATCTATCTATCTATTTATCTATCATCTAAGATGTCTATCTATCTATCTATCTATCATCTACCTAATTATAGAGATAGATAGATAGATAGATGAATTGATTATCTATGTGATATGGGACAAGTGGCTTTACCTTGCTAAGTCTTAGTTTTCCCATATGTAAAAAGGGGAGGAAATTTTGTATTTCTTTTTGGGTTATAGTTTTAACAGGTAGGTAGGTAGGTAGATAGATAGATCGACGATAGATATCTTAGATCGATGATAGCTCGATGATAGCTCGATCGATAGATCGATAGATCGATATCTTTTGTAATGCAATCTGTTCTTTTCTGTGTGGGGGGATGCTTCCATTTCAGAATCAATGCACAAAAATTCTCTTCCGCTCCTTCATCTCCCCGTTGCTTCTCCCTGCCCCCGCCACGCCCAGACCCAAGCCCACAAAAGCGACTCGGAAAGATGTGGAGGGATATTACAATTGATTGGCCTCCCACGGATGGTGCGTACATGTCTTGTCGTTAGTGGGGAGGCTGAAAGGGGGCCGAGTAATAGAATGATTCGGCCTACAAGACAGCTCCTCCTTGATGAACAATCAGACACAAATGTCAATAACAATTAGATTGTCTGCAAGCTACAGTCACTTAGGGCTCCCCGAGCCTGTCCACAGGGCCTGGATTGAAATCCTCAGCCTTGTGAACTCCAAATCAGGTTTGGCATCGGGAATGAAAAGCCATCAGCGGTAATAGTATTAGGAGGCTGTTGGTCGAAGACGTGCAAAGGGCTTCGAATCAGGCTCTGGTCCTCGTGGGTCGCAGGGGCAGAGAGCGACTGCCTGGAAGGAGGAGAGGGGAGGGGAAGCCGGCGAGGGGTGGGGCAGGGGGCACCCAGGAGCACATGGGGGCTGGCGAGGAGCGATGCCGCTTGCAAGCGAGGTGTCCAGAGGAGCGGAGTCCTGCATGTGAGTCCCGACTCCGCCATTTGTAAGTCGCGTGACCTCGGGCAAATGCGGTTTAGTGTCTGAGTTTCTTCATCTGGAATTAGGGATGTCACAGGACCTAAAAAGAGGCGGTGTCATGTTACAGGGTTGTGTGCTAAGGAATCACCACAATGAATTATTATTATTGGCAGAACAGCAGGTGGTCGATAAAGTTAGCTTCTGCGTGTCTGGTGTGGCCCTGGTTTATGCGCCAGAGCTCAGAGTCCCCATGATGCCCCACTTCGACGTGGAGCAGACAGCATCGTGTATATCAGGCACTTAACTCCGTGCCTGGCATTTAATAAATCATGATTATCTTCACAAACCCCCCCCCCCCCCCAGGGTGGTGCAGGGGACGCCAGAAAAAGAGAAAACCAGAGAGCGACGTGGCCCGGAAGATTAAAAACTCGATTTTTTCAGTCCCTAACCTGTCGAAGGGCCCCGTCGTTCAGGCAAGAGGGAGACGGACATGGAAAGTCATGGGCAGCAAAGGGTTCTGCCCTCGTGTCTGCTTCCTCGGCGACTCACCTGTGTGATTCAGGCTCTGTGTGTTTGGAGGAGAAAATCTGGGAGCAAAGGAGAGGAGGGGGAATCAGGATTTCAAAGACAGGACCCCTTCCGGGTTGGAGGAAGAGGTGGGAAGGAAGAGATGAGATACTTCGCAGCCACCCAGACCTGGCTCTGGAGTGCTGAGCAGTGGGTTCCCTTCTGGTAATTGTAGGGCGGGGAGCACCCCTAGCTGACCCAGGTAGAGAGTTTGGCCTTGAAGGATCTTAATTTCCACGGCGAATCTGCCTGTTTCTTTCGGCACGCCTGAAGCTCATCCCTTGGCCTATCTCTCCCACTGTGTTCCATTCTTTCCCATCTCAACCTACACCCTTCGCCTTGACCTGCCGACCATCCCGTCCGCAAAGAACGTGGATTCTGAGGTTGGACAGACGTTGGTTCAAATTCCGGCTGCAGAATGGTTAGCGGGGGAAAGTTGCGTATTTCCTGGTGGGTTGTAGGACGTCCTTGGGCTCTTGTCGTCTACTGCTGCATAACAAACCGGCCTGCGTCTTAGTGGGTTGAAACGGTGAGTCAGATTTGTTTTGCTCATCAGCGTGACGTCAGGTAGAGCGCCCTGGGGACAACCCGTGGGCTCCACTTGGGGACCTCTGCAGTAGTCACCTTGCTGAGAGGCTGGGGGCTGTCATCATTTGGGGGCTTGCCCCCCTTATGTCTGCTGATTGGTGAGGCCTCTGTTGGGTCGGGTGGCCAGAACACCCACGTGGGTCTTCTCCGTGTGGCGACCTGGCTTCCTGACAAGATGAGGGCCAGGTCCCCACGATGGGCATGCACAGAGAGAAAGCCCGGTGGAAGACACATTTATTGCCTTTTATGAGCTCCCCTGGAGGTCACAGAAGGTCCCTTCTGCTGCTTTCTGTTCATCAAGGAAGTCACACAATTCTAGCCAGTTTTGAGGGGAACAGAAAGACTTCATTGGTTGGTTGGGGCCGGGGGGCGAGTGGCAAAGTTCTGGAAGGGCATATGGGCCCGGCAGTATGCTGTGGCCGTTGTTTTGAAAATCCACTGTGACAGTTAATATACGTATAGATCTCTGAGTAGTAGTTGGCACACAGGAAGTTGATTTTATCTCAAGTTCAAGTTCTTCCTGCAGCCAGAAATTGCAGGATCTTGGACGGCGGAGATTGTATAATTCCCAGTTACTCTGCACTGGGCAAGACCCAGGGGGGATACTTGGAAAGTGTTTGTTGGATGATTAATGAGTGATTTTTTTTTTTTTTGTAATGAATAGTGTTTTTAAAAATTTTTTATTTTTTAGTGTTTATTATTTTGAGAGAGAGAGAGAGAGAGAGAGAGAGAGCAGGGGAGGGGCAGAGAGAGAGGGAGACACAGAATCCAAAGCAGGCTCCAGGCTCTGAGCCGTCAGCACAGAGCCCGACGTGGGGCTCGAACCCATGAACCGTGAAATCATGACCTGAGCCGAAGTCGGACGCTTAACCGACTGAGCCACCCAGGTGCCCCAATGAGTGATTTTTAATACTTCGATGCAGTGATCCTCAGAACTGATGGCTGATCAAAATCACTGAAGAAGATGCTAAAAATATCTCCAGGTTCTACCTGTGACCTACTCAATCTGAATCTCTAAGGCTGGGGTCTGGGGATAAGCATTTTTTGTGACCTCCTCCAGTGGTTCAGAGGTAGTCAGTGTGACGACGGGCATTTCCAAACCATTGGTTTCCCGCAGGAGAATCCAAGATTCCGAGGATGAAAGAGTCGACCCATTTTATAGATGGGCAAACTGAGACTCTGTGGACGAAAGCACTTGCCCAAAGGCATACTGCGAGTCAGGGTCCCTTCTGAAAATCAGCGGTGAAAGCACTCCAAGGCGCTGTGGCTGGTTGGGGAGGGCAGTATTTTTGGATCTGGAGTTCAGTGGTGGTGGGGAGAAAGCTTGGGGGTTTCTCTACGTTGGCAGTTCTCACGTTTGACTTTTTCATTGGTTTCTCTCCCTTTTATTCTTTTGCCGCATTCGAGTAACATCTGGCAACTAATTCGCCTCCTACTTTTTTTGTTTCAATGGGCTCACTTTTTCCATAAACAAACTCAACCCCCCCCCTAAGTAACAATGGCCTCAAAACCAGGGGGCTGTTGCCTTAATTCCACGCTTGTCCCTACACATATCGACAGGGGCACGTAACTACTTAGCTTAACGAAAGCTTTGCCCGTGTGGCACCTAAAAATCATCTCCCGCGCAGTGCGAGGCACGTGCCTCCGGCAGGATCGGCCACAGAATTGGTGGGCCCGGTGCAAAAGTGGAACGTGGAACGTGCAAAATGAAAATGTGGGCCGTCTCGTCCACCAATCACTTGGAATTTCAAGACCATGGGCAGGGCCTTCAAGCCAGCGCTGGGCCCTTCTGCGTGCACGGCCACTGCGCGCCCACGAGGCCAGCCCCGGTCCGGGTTTGGGAAGCGCTGTTTCCAGTGGGACTGATTGTCTAGCTCAGCTCAGGTTCCTGGAGCAAAGGACGTTGGGCATCTGCCCCGCCCTCTCCCCCCCGGTTAACATTTGAGGGGCACCCAGGAATCAAAAGCCTGGTGGCCAAGTGTGGGGTCTTTATGCGGCCAGGACACCTGTTAAGCCTCCAGCCCGGCAGGAATCCTGAGCCCAGTAGGGCTGGGAGACCTGTTTCCTCGAGGGACCAGGAAAAACGGAAGAGGGATGTTCTCCAAAGTGGAGCTTGGAGGGATGTGTTTGTTCTCTGTGTGGCCAATGCTCACGTGCGGGGATAAATATTTTCCTCTCGTTGTCGTGGAAGGGGGTGGGACGGAGGAGCCAGAGGAACAGAATGAGCTGGAGGAGGCGGGAAAAAATTTTAGTGGATTTCTAGAGCCCTCAAAATAGTTTCGACATCCTTTCTGGCCCGGCTGTTGCCTTGTTACCTTTAGGTGCCTGCCAATATCTGGGAAAAACTCGGGCTCCTGGCTTCGGGGATCAAAATACTGGGTGTGTGTATCGCTTAGAGCAAAGCGTCAGGGGACCCGGAACGTTCTTTGGGTTTTGAGCTGTGGGACATCGGCAGCAATTTTAGAAGTGTTGCTATTTCAACAGGGTTGGTATTTCACACTCCTTTTAAGCTAGAGACAGCCAAGCCCAGAGCACCAAAATACCCCTGGCAGGGCCAGCTCTCCCTCGGAAGAGACACGAGGTCGGCCACAATCGTTTCTGCCGTTTGGAGGGAAATCAGTGAAAGCCGTTTCCAGTTCACCATGGAGAGTCCGTAGGAAAATCGTGCTTTTGTGGTAACGGATCCTAGCTCTTAACAAGAATCTTGGGCCTGATTCTCTTTTTTCTTGCTCTCCAAGACTGGAGCCGAAACGGGGGAGTATGCGAAAGTGCTGTTTAATGAAGATTAAACTTATATAGCCCGATGGGAAGGGAGTGGGACATTTTTATACAGATGGACGGGCCAGTCATGGCACCTGGCACCACCCTGGGTGCTTTGGGGAACTTAGTTCCATTCTCCACAGAGGGAGGTAGGTATGTGATTTCCCCTTCTAGAGGCTGAAACTGAGGTTCTTTTTTTTTTTAAACGTTTATTCATTTTTTTTGAGAGAGAGAGAGAGAGAGAGAGAGAGAGAGAGAGAGAGAGGAAGGGGCAGAGAGAAAGGGAGACACAGAATGTGAAGCGGGCTCCAGGCTCTGAGCTGTCAGCACAGAGCCCGATGCGGGGCTCGAACCCGTGAACCGTGAGATCATGACCTGAGTTGAAGTCTGATGCTTAGCTAACCGAGCCCCCCCAGGCGCCTCTGAAACCGAGGTTCCGATGGACCGAGTGACTTCCCAAATTACACAACCTATCAGGTGCTCCCATCGAGATTTGAATTCGTGCTGGTCTGACTCTTGCGTCCCACAAAGAAGCAGGGACACGATGCTTTGCTCTCATTCACTAACGCCTGCCTCCAACAAGCATTTATTGAGCACCTGCTGTGTGCCAGGCACTGTCTTGGGCACTGGTGACACAGCGGCGAGCCAAGCCAGTCACAGCTGTGTCTGTTGCTGCTCCGTAGACCACCCTCCCTTGGCTCTCCTTCTCCCCTTCACGCAAACAGCGCTCCGCAAAGTTCCCTCGGAAACTAATTTGTTTTCCTCTTTCTCCTGTGGGAATAGCTGTGTACTGAATTGTAGCTGTGTGTTGACTCGTCCCTCTTCTCCATCGCACGAAGAACCCCAGAACGAGGCGCTGGACCCCCGCACGAGCGCAGGACCTGTGTTGTGAACCACAGGTGTTCCGCTCGGCTCAGCACCCCCTCTTCCAGAAACATTTCCAGGCGGGTCCTTTAGGGAAACCACTTCTCCCCAGCTCCAAATACGGGACTCTGGCAGGAGCAGCCAGTCCCAGCATTCTGTCCCTGGCCACGGTGATTGGTCGAGGCGCCAGCCCCGTGATTCGTGTTTGGCCAATCAGATTGCTTGCCTGGGTTTTTTTTCTAAAGGGGCTGGTAGGGAAGCAGCAGCTATAATTCTGGCTTCCTGGTGGGATCTGGCTTTGAAAGAGAGAGGAGACAGAGGACTGCCAGGGCTGGATCCTTGATTCCGGGTTGATGTGTTTGAGCCTTGGGCGGCTGGGTGGGTGCTCAGAGGTGCCAGGAGTGGGGGCGGCGGTCCTGCGGCCGGTGGCACTGCTAGGGCATGGGTGGGTTAAAAGTCTGGGCTTTTATTTTATTATTTTTTAATTTAAGACATTTTTTTTTTGTAGTACTTTTTTTTTTTTTTTATGAAATTTATTGACAAATTGGTTTCCATACAACACCCAGTGCTCATCCCAAAAGGTGCCCTCCTCAATACCCATCACCCACCCCCCCCTCCCTCCCACCCCCCATCAGCCCTCAATTTGTTCTCATTTTTTAACAGTCTCTTATGCTTTGGCTCTCTCCCATTCTAACCTCTTTTTTTTTTTTTTTTTCCTTCCCCTCCCCCATGGGTTCCTGTTAAGTTTCTCAGGATCCACATAAGAGTGAAACCATATGGTATCTGTCTTTCTCTGTATGGCTTATTTCACTTAGCATCACACTCTCCAGTTCCATCCACGTTGCTACAAAAGGCCATATTTCATTTTTTCTCATTGCCACGTAATATTCCATTGTGTATATAAACCACAATTTCTTTATCCATTCATCAGTTGATGGACAAAGACATTTTTTTAAGTAGTTATTTTTGAGAGAGAGAGTGCGAGTTGGGGGAGAGGTGGCAGAGAGAGAGAGAGAGAGAGAAGGAGACACAGAATCTGAAGCCGGATCCAGACTCCAAGCTGTCAGCACAGAGCCCGACAGGGGGCTCGAACTCATGAGCTATGAGATCATGATCTGAGCCGAAGTCAGACGCTCAACGGACGGAGCCACCCAGGTGCCCCAAAAGTCTGGGCTTTCAGAGACTAAAGGTCTTAGATTCAAATCCCAGCTCTTGTCCCAGGCTAGCTGCGTGATCTTGGGAAAGTCGCTTAGTCTCTCTGAGCCCGTTACTACGAATACTGATAGAAATGGCGAGAGCACAGCAAGATGGGATGTGACTGAGTCCAAATCCGTGCAGTTGGTGAGTGCCTCAACCACCCCTGCCTTAGCCTTCGTGCTGGTGACTTTCCCCGGTCACCTTTCGGGTGACGTTCGCTCAGCAACACTGATGGAAAGCGCGAGGCCCTGGGGATAGAGTGTCGAATGAAATGGACATCACCCCTGTTCCTTCGGAGCTTACGCCCTAGTGGCTGGACCCGGAAGTGAGCAATTACAGAACGGCCCAAAGACCGAAGACGCTCAGGGGGGGGGTGCGGGCGTTTGGGAGGGAACTGTGATCTAGAACCGAGAGTTCAAGGAAGGCTTCCAAGGGAAAGGGAGGCACATAGGTGCAGGCATGAACCAGGCGCACACATCGGCCAGGTAAAAAGGGAACTGAGGTGAAGGGGTGCTCCTGGTAGAGAACTGAAGCAGACTGAGAGAGCACCCCTTTGGGGAAAGGGGCAGTGACTTAGCATGGCTATGTACGCGCGGCACGAGTGATCACTAACGACAGAAAGAAACAGAGAGGGAAGATGAAGCTGAGTCTGGGGTCTCATGCTGAGACGGCGGGACTTCACCTTTAGGACCAACCCATTTTCCGGATGGAAAAACCGAGTTCCCGAGGACAAACGTGACCTGCCCGGATACCACGAAGCGGGTGAGAGGAGGGGCTGGAACCAGAGCCCGGTTCTCTGGATCGGAAACCGGTGGGGTTTTTTTGGTTTTTTGTTTTTGGTTTTTTTTTTTCTGTCCCTGGAGTTCTCTACTCCAAAACCCCCACCTGGACCAAATCCGGCCCTCGCAGCTCTTCTGAATTCGGGAAAGCTCCGATTCCTCACGTCTGCACAGCCATGCTGTCTCAGGAAGGTCGCAATAAATTTTTTTTTTTTTTTCAGCCAACGCCTTGCTCCCATCCCTGCAAAACAATGTATTTATTATTGCTAAGCCTTTTCCATCTTGGAGGAGAAAATGCATACCACATGACTCCCCAAAGCCGAGCGGTCCCGGTTTACAAATACAGTACGTTAATAGCTTTGTAAACATTTATTCAGGATGACAGCTGAGGGAAACATGTGGCATTAATTAGAAAGCTCAGCAACGCGGCCTATTAAGAGGGAGGTTAAATCTGAATTAGTTGGCTTTGCCCGAACAAGAGGCTCTGGGGTGCAAAAACTTCGCTCTAATACGTTCTGACTCTGTTGACGTGGGGTGCGTTGGGGCACACGGGGGTCTCGGTTCCCGGGGAGGAAGTCTGTGTCTTGGCAAGGTGGTCGCTGAGTCATGGGGCTGCGGCACGGTCTGGGTTGGCCTCCCCAAGGGCCTGTCCCCTGGGTGCTGTGACTTGTCATGGCGTCAGATGGTGGGCACGTCAAGCCGCGGGAAGCCAAGAGCTCGCAGCCCATCAGGGGAACGGAATGAGCTTCCCCGAGCCCCCTGGCTTGTTGGGGGGGGGCACGGGGGACCTTTCTGGGCCAGGAGTCGCCTCCTCCTTGCTTCGCCATTCTCCGTCCTCTGCGCTTGCCCGGTATGGTTCTTCGACGGTAACACCCTGGGTTGTCTCTGCTGCGTGGTACCCAGGAGGCTCTCCAGTAGACTGGATGCTCTGGGAGCCCAGAAGCTCTCTACCCGCCCGGTCGGGCTTGACTTAGAGTAGATGCCCGAGGGGCTATTTCATCGAAGCGTCCCGTCCGTGAAAGCCTGCAGGTGGGGCTGCTCGAGGTGACCCCCGAAACCTATCCACACCCGGAAACGTTCCCCACCGCACTGAAAGGAGGTGACACCTGTCACGTGACTCTAAACTTCTGTCCTGTGCTTAAAAGGCATCCCTCGTCTACAGCTAGGCAGGAATGTCCTTTTACTTCTCAGAAGTCCTGTAATGACCTCGTGAATACCACGCTGGCATTGCCTTGTGGCTCTCCAGCTGTCTTCCGTGTGTGAACTTGTGACACGTGAACGTTAAACGGCACCCTGATTTGCTGGCAATCCTGTTTGGATCTCTCTGCATCTGAGAATATTCTCAAGAGCCTCTGGATGCAGAAGGGAACACCCCCCCCCCCCATCCCGGTCTCCTGCACGCTCCGAGAACCTGGCTGGTGCCCTGTGAACCTAGCTTGAGTAGAGGCAGGGAAGGATGAGGGTGAAAAGCCGTGTGTCTTCTCTGGGGCTCAGTTTTATCATCTGTGAAATGGGACGGTGCGCAGGGAAGGGGGGCTGGCTGGGTGAGGGCCCGAGGACGAGGTGCAAACCACAGCACCAGGCAGAGGTCTGGTTTGCAGTCTATTGGCTCTGCCCGCAGGACCCTCTGGTCCCTCTGTCGTGATGCCACCACGTGCCTCCCTCACCACCCCCTGGGTGAGCCGCATGCCCATCTTTCCGCTGCTCCGCACCAAGTCTCTCTTGGTGTCTCACATTGACCCAGGAACGGATCCGACCCTCCTGGATGGAGTGGAGGCCTCCCCCTCCCTCTCTAGATTCTGGGGGGTGGAGAAGCTGGTTGCAAAGCCCTGATGTCATTGTGACGTCCATTTAATGGCGGGAGGGCCTGTGGTCCCGGAGGGTCAGTGCTTAGCCTGGTGGGGCGGGGCGGGGCTAGAACCTGGCTCTTTCCGCTGCATCTCATCTACGAGAGCGAGAGTTTAGAAAAGCCTTAGCAGTGACTCTGGTAGGGGGTGATCGGGGGTTGGTAGCACAGAGGTTCGAGGGTGGCCAGGAGCCAGACTGCCTAGATCCCCGTCCTGCCCTCACCACTTAGGTATGACGTGCCTGGGCAAGTCGCCTTGTCGCTCTGTGCCTCAGTTTCCCCATTCCCCCCAACAGGGGTAAGACTAGCTGGGTTGTCGGGAGGTTCAAACGAGATGGGATACACGTACTGGAGCCCGGCCCATAGGAGGCGCTCAATAAATGTCGGCTGTCATTATGAATGGGACACAGTTTGGGGGACTGCCTCCAAGGAGGGACAGTGTGGTAGAGATCAGACCAGTGGGGATGTGAGCTTTGCAGCTAAACATTTGGGTTCCAGTCCGGGTCTCCGTGATCAGCTGTGTGACCTGGGGTGGGTGTCTTCACCTCTTGGAGCCTCCTGCACCTCCCCGGGGACAATGAGAATCAGCTTCTCTGGGTTCTCACGAGGACCGATAGAAATGAAGCGTGAAAAGCCCTTAGCTCAGTGCCTGGCGTTCAATTTGTCCCCAGATGAGGGTGGCTATTTTTCTCAAGGCTGTGTTTTTATTCTTTCATCTTGGTGGAGGATATAGGGCAGAAAGGTGCCCTCTTTCCAGTCCGTCTATGTCTTTCTCAGTGACAACAATGACCGCTGTCATTGTTACGACTATTACCAACTTACACACGGCTTGGGCTGAACCATCACTCTGAAACTTCAAAGCTTGCTCTCATTGAACATCATTTTTCCCATCTGTAAAATGGGTTGATAATGTACCTTCTTGGGGTGGTGAGGATTAAATGGACGGTATGTGCAAAGTGCTGAGGCGTGAAACTTGCAGCGAGTATGAATTATGACAGTATTCTTGTTATTGCTTACGGTTGAAAGCAATCCACGCCACCGCTGTGTTTCCTCTTTAGTGCGGCCTTGTGGAGGCGTCCGATGATGGTAATGGTTTGTACCTTTTAGCGACACAGGAAACCGAGTCTTAGATCGAGACACTTGTCTCAGCTCATCAGGCCTGTAGGAAGCTGTACTGGGGTTTCAGCTCTGTGGCGTGGCCCGTAGAGTATGGAGTCGGAGAGCCTGCGTTTCCCAAACGCTCCCAGATGATGCCAGTGCCCCAGTGCTGCTGCTGGTCCGCGGACCGCTGTTTGAGTAACAACAGTTCACGCTAGCGCCGTGCGCTAGAAATACGTGAGCCATACGTGCAGCTGTAACTTCTACCAACCACCTTGAAAACGTAAGAAGAAGGAACTGGAGACTTTCATTTCAACATATCTTGTTTCACCCACGATAACGAAAATACCATTCTAACCCAGTATAAAAACACAAAACCAGTATGAAAAAGAAAATACGCAGAGAAGGTAGTTTACGTTCTTTTTCAACGTACTAAGGCTTGAAAATCCAACGTGCGTTCTCCACTTACGGAAATCCCACTGCAGACCGGCCGCATTCCAAGCATTCCATCGCCACCCGTGGCTGGTGGCCACCATATTGGATCACATGGGTCTAGAAGAGAGGTTGTGGTTTAGGACTGCCTGGCTTACAATTCTGGCTCTGGCAGGGACGTTTGGGTAAGCTGCTCAGTTGCTCCAAACCTGAGTTCCCTCATCTATAAAACAAGACTAAATCCGAGGTCACGGCACCTGGCTAGATCATATACTCTCTGGAACCATCCGGGCCTCCAAATCTGAAACTCAGCCGCAGTGGAAGATGGGGAGCACTCCCAAGACTCTAAAGGCGTTTCCTGACCGTTCCATGATCTACTCACCCCTCCTTGGGTCTGGGTAAGAGGGGATCACCTGGACTCTTGTCTCTTGGTTCTCCGTTGGGTGGCCCACGAGTGGCATTTCGCAGCTTCTGGTCGGCTGGCTGGCTGCATGGAGGGCCAGGTGAGGGCTCCGGGGCTGGAGAGGGAGGAGCTGGGTGAAAAGGCAGTTCGGCCTCTTCCGTGCCAACAGTTGGTTGCAGGTGCATTGAGTAACAAAGGCCCAAGTACTGGGCTGCTTCTGGCTTTTCGAGAAGATTCCAATAAACGTTAGGTAAATGCATGGTGGATGAGCCAATTAATGGGAGCCGAGGCCAACCCACTGTGGGAAAATAGCTCAGACTCATGGGCCATAGGGTCTGAAGGGCTTTATAAACCCGCCCGAGGAAGCACCATTTCTTTTCTTTTCTTTTTTTTTCTAATGCAGGAAGGAGGAGGTTGCTTTTGTTTAGTCTGAGTATTTAGGCACTTCTGTGGGTCCCGTTGGGTTCCAGTTCACAGTCCCGGGGCTGTGTCTCCCAGCCCCACCCTGATTCCCCACCAGTACCCCGTGGAATCCTGCAGGTAAGGCTTCAAATTGACAAGCCCTCATCCTCTCCCCAAAGAAGCAGGGATGCTTGTTGGAGCCTGGCTCCAGATCCCTGACGTCCGCCAGGCTCTTGATGTAGCCGGGGCATCAGAGGAGACGGAGCGGGGTGTGGGCGGCGTGGAGGCATCTCCTGGAGCCGGAACGGACCGTGACCCACTGCCGCACGCTCCCGTCTGCTGGGTCTGTGACAGATGTGGGGAAGTCACCTTACATTTTCTCTCTCTTCCTCCCAAAAGTCAGAGGAAGAGCGTAGCCTCTCCACAGCGCATGGGGTCGGTAAAATGGTGGAAGGGGTTTTCCTTCCGTTTTCTCTGCCCGGGTCCCTAAGCAAGGATGTCACTAGCGTGTCGCTAGAAAATCCAGGTGTTGGCACTCTGCTTCCCCAGCTCCCTGATGCTAAAGAGAAGGGGTCACGTTGATGGGAACATTGTCGAGCAGAAGCGCAAGGGGAGTGAACGTGTTCATAGGATCCAGACTGGACGTTGGAAGCCTTGACTCCGGTTACAATTCCGCTGCTGACCTCTGTGTCCCCCGGACCAAAGTCGCTCCTCTCCGGGCCGTTTCCTCATCCTGGAGCCGGGAAGGAGAATTTCTTCTGCCTGGAAAGATGGGAAAGAACACCCACAACCAAGCCCACATCTTTATGAGTATCGCCAACCCCCAATGTGCTTGTAGATGGGGCGTGCTTTGCCTTCAGTGTTTCTTTGCTCTGTAATTTGGGGGACCTTGAGGTTTTCCTCTCAGGAGGTTGGAGAGATAGAAGTTAATGACCGTGGGAAGGGGTCTTGGTTAACAGAAGGGAGGGATGTGTGAAGTGTTGTTAACCATAGCTCAGGCCGGGTGCGTAACGGGATTCATGGGTTCATGGCCAGGTTCACGACCAAGTTCACGGCCACGTTCTGAGAGCAGTCTCTCAGTCTTGTGCTTAAAAAGAAAAAAAAAAGAAATCATTATTGGGGCTGCCAAACCAATATTAAAACCAGTGGCTTATGAAAGGGCCTGGCAGTCGGGGCTGAGAATCTTTTTACAGAGAGCAGGAAGCGTCTCCTCTGGGGCAGGTCTTTCAGTAACACCAAAACCAGAAATGGAAAAGATTTTCCCCGGTCACCTGGTCTCATTTCTTCAAGTCTGAGATGGTTCTCTTTGGAAAGGAGTAGGGAGGATCAGTTTCCCAGCTTGCGGGTGGGAGACGCTCACGGGACTGAGTCAAGGAAGATGACCTTTTCGAAACCCAACGGTGATCGATAAACAGCCCGGAAGCCTCTGTCTTACGCTTGTTTTTTTTTTGAGGATATCTTTTTTTTTTTTTAAATCATTGTCAGTGAAGGAAACCCAAGACTCCTGAACACTGCCAGTGAGAGGGAAAATTGAGAAATCTTTCTGGAGAGGAAGCTCCTTAAAAACACACAAACCGCCTCAGAAATTCCACTCCTGGGGGTTTATCCCAAGGACGTGATCAGAGAAACGCACCCAGGACAAAGGTGGTCAGCACAGCATTGTTGATGGCAGTAAAATGCGGGAAACAGCTCGAACATTAGCAGTAGGAGATTGGTTATGACGTTTAGCTATATTCACACACTGGAAGATTCAGCAGCTGCTAAAATTATTTCTTCCTTCCTTCCTTCCTTCCTTCCTTCCTTCCTTCCTTCTTTCCTTCCTTCCTTCCTTCCCTCCCTCCTTCCCTCCCTTCCTCCCTTCCTTCCTTCCTTCCTTCCTTCCTTCCACAAATGTTTTTTGAGTGCCTATGTCCCAGACACTGTATAGCTAAATGGGTTGAAATAGAACGATGTTTACGACATAACAAATAATAAATACATAATTAAATAAAATGAAGGGGTGCCTGGGTGGCTCAGTCCGTTAAACATCCGACTTCGGCTCAGGTCATGATCTCACCACTTGTGAGTTCTAGCCCTGCGTCGGGCCCTGTGCTGACAGCTCAGGGCCTAGAGCCTGCTTCGGATTCTGTGTCTCCGTCTCTCGCTGCCCCTCCCCTGCACATGCCCTGTGTCTCTCTGTCTCTCAAAAATGAATAAAAACATTAAAAAAATTTAAAAAATGAGTTAAATTAAAAAGCCAGTTTCATGGATGTATTATCCGATCTTATGCTTATAAATATATATATATATATATATATATATATATATATATATATATTTGTATGATAGGATATGAAATAAACTGTTTGGAAGGCCAAGCACCAAAATATCCTGGGTCAGTTTTCTCTAGATGTTGGGATTATGGACGAGTTCTCTCTCTTTAGATCCTTTACTTTATTGGCACTGTCTACCTCATGTATGGTGAGATTATTTCATAGTGTCATTCAAGGTCAATGATTTGGCTCCAAGTCACCCCTCCCTGCCTTCATCTCCCATCAGGGTTCAGCTGGCCTGCCCCACTCTAGACACAGCATCCCTGTTCTTCAAACATGTCAGACTTATTCCCACCTCAGGGCCTTTGCACATGCTATTCGTGCTGCCCGGAACACTCTTTCCCTAGGCCTCTGCTGTTTGCTCCTGGTCTTTCTGTTCTCAACTCAGGCATCCCCTCCTCAGAGAGAATCTCCTTGCCTGCTTCATCAAAATTGGCTACCCCTGCCCATTCTATCACATTTCTCTATTTTAGTGTCTTCTTAGTGTTTATAACTCTGCAATTCTTACGGTTTTCCTCCAACTTGTTAATTTCTGCTCTTTTCCATTCGACTGTAAGCTCTATGTGCACAGGGACCTTGTGTTCTTGGCCTCTGGAATGGAACCTGGCACACAACAGGAAATCAGTAAAAATTTGTTGAATGAACAAATGCTGGGATCTATATTTAAAAAAAAAAAAAAAAAAAAAAGAAATCATTTTAAAAATGAAAAAAGAAATCCCTCGTTTTCTTGCGTGCCAGCGACACGTAGGCAACCGGTGCCTTTCCTCTGGGGGACTCTCTCTGCTCTGCCGGTTCACTGCCTCGGACCTGGTAAGTAACCCCATGCGGGCCCCTGTCGCTAAGCGTACCGTGCCCATAGGGTCATTCGGGAGTTGGCAACCACCCAGCTGGAGGGGGGCATCTGCGTTCTCATCCATGGAGAGAGCGCCTCTGAGGAGCCTCAGACACCCACGTTGCTGTTCTTGATCCGTGACTGATGTGCTGTGTGACAAGTGTCAAGTTACTGACCCTCTCTGGACTGTGCTTTTGACGAAGCTCTGAATGGCCAGCTCGCTCCCCCTGTCTCTGTCAGAATTCTTTTCCTGGTATAGATTTAAGGGGGAAAGGTTGCAAAAACCCGAGCGTCTTGCAGGTACCTCCGATTAAAACCCACCGAGTTGGGGTATTCGCTCCTGGGGCCCACCCCACTTAGCCCCAAGGGGAAAAATGATCGTGCGCGGGAGGCCACCTCCAGGGAAACTTCAGCTAATGGCATTGAGCCGGAGGCCAGGATCTTGAAGGCGAGGTCAAGTGCTCGTGGTCCCGGCAGGTGGAGGGCGGGAAAATGAGCTCCAGTCTGTATTTTCTTAAGAAAGTTTTATTGAAATTCACATAACATAAACTCCAGCGATTTCAAGTGTGCAGTTCAGTGGCGTTTTGTGTATTTGCAGGATCGTGCAACCCCCACTCCCATGCAGTTCCGCAGCGTTTTCATCACTCGCAGGGGAGACTCTGTTCCCTGTTAGCCCCACTCCCGTCCCCACCCCTTAGCCCCAGCCCCTGACAACCACTAATTTGTTCACTGTCTCTATGGATTTGCTTGTTCTGGGTATTTCGTATGCATGGAATGCCACAAATACGGGACCCTCTGTGTCTGGCTTCTTTCTTTTGGAATAGTACTTCTCGGGGCCATCCATGACGTAGCAAGCGTCTGTCCTTCCTTCGTGCCTTTTTATGGCTGAGTAGTATTCTGTGGCGCGCATAGACCACACTTTTGATGAACACTGGGTTATTTCCACCTTTTGGCTACCGTGAACTTCTTTGCTCTGAACGCTTGCGTGCAAGTATTTGTTGGGATACGCATTTTCAACTCTATGGGGTCTGTCCCTAGGCGTGGCTTTGCCGGGTCACATGGGGCCTCTGTGTTGAACTTTTTGGGGAACTGCCGAACCGTTTTCCAGGGTGGCCCTGCCGGCCACGTACGAGGGTTTCCGTTTCTCCGCATCCGCGACGAGACTTGTGATTTTTCTTCTTTTCTCGATTGTGGCCATCCTGGCCGGTGGGAAGGGGTGTCTCATTGTCACTGTGATTTGCATTTCCCTGGTGACCAGTGACGTTGAGCATCTTTGCATACGCTTGCTGCCCATTTGCATATCTGCTTCGGAGAAATGTCCATTCAGATGCCTTGCCCACCTGCCCAGATCCAGATAATCCCGGGACACGGCAGTCAGGAAGTCACTTTTCAAGTTTGGCCAAACTCGCGGGGAACTTTAGGAGTCTCCCTATAGGATGCTAGAAAGACCTCTGTACTTCTTGCTGGAAAGTACTCCAGTTTTGGGACACGAGCCGTTCGTCTCATTATGAGAACGTTCCACACCCTTAAGTTTCTTTAATCACTTAAAACACTCTTTATCTCTCATATGGAAGCAATATGTCCTCTTTTCCATATGCGGTAATTATCCCCCCTTTGATAAAACCATGTGCAAAGCCATGCACGACAAGCCAAGTATTATCCACCTGGCCAATTTACATACATTTAATTTATTTTTTTTCGACCTTGGATTTCGCTTCATGTATTTTTACAGCCACGTTACACGGCATCCGTCAGAGAGACTGTAAATGGAAAATGTAGAGTGTTTCCAAATGTTCCTCCCTCTTTTCCTCTTCAGCTTCTTCCCTGTAATTCCCTTAACCCGGCACAGCAAGAAAACAAAACTTTGGAGTCAGGGATATCTCTCAACACCTCCGATGGAGGGTGTGGGGCCAGTTCTGTCTTGGCATCGGGAAGTCCTTGGAAGTTCTGGAAAAGGGCCCTTCTTAGCCCCCCTCCAGCCACCTGCATGCAGCTGGAGGGAGGCCCTCAGTACCAGCCTTCTTGGGAAGTTAATGCCAGGTCTCTGGAGTTTGACCAGTTCTGTCGGACCTTTGACTCCTTTGGGGGGAAGTAGAGGGAGTGAAGCAGAGGGTCCCTGGGCCGTGGGATCGTAAGACTTGGCGTCAAAATAACGGGTCTTCTCCTCTGACGGATGTGGGACCAGGCGTGCATCTCTGAATCATTCTTGGACTCAGTTTCTTGGCCTTGAAAATGGGGACAGCAAGCATGCTTCTTCCTCAGAGTTTGCTTACGATTATGACGGCGAGTCTTGACCAAGTACTTACCATGTGCCAAGGACTGGATACGAGGTTTCACAACCATTTTCCAATTTTAGCCATCGCCACAATGCTACCGTTGAGCTGTCCCGTGTAGCTCCATTTTATAGATGGGGAAACTGAGGCCTGGGGACATTAGCTTGGCCACCTTCACAGAACCGGCCCTGGGGGGAGCTAGGATTAGCACCCCATCTCCTGGACGTGACTGTCTTCCGTACCCTCCCACCTCTTGGATGATATGAAGTGAGTCCCCCTCCTGGAAGGGCTCCCGCGAATGGTACCTGTGACGTGCAAAGGTCCCAGCACGTAGTAAATGTACTGTGTTTATCCCTATTCTTCCCTTTATCGCTCAGAATGAATCCTGCAGCGGGGGCCCCTCTGGGAGACTGAAGTTCAGGAGGGCAAAGCGGAGTTCTGGACGGGACTCGCCTAACCTTGCCAACGGCTTTCAAAGGTTTCGGGGGTCTACAAAGCCCCTGAAGAATTTGGCTTTGAGAAGTTTCCCCTTCGTTTCTAAATCCGTGGGCAGATTAGGCAAAATGGAATCCGTATGTTTCTGATTCATTTACACTTAACTCATCAAAATGTTCCTTTTTATGAGCTATTTGATGTCCAGAAAGCCTTTTGAGTAGATTTTATAAGCCTTTTAAAGACTTTTCTCTTAGAAACAGGCGGTTGCATTTTGCCAAGAATAAACAAACTTGAACCTCAAAAGTGCGGAGCTTGCCAAGGATCTCGATGCCAGGGGGCAAGTCACCCCTTCCTCACTCCTGACACCTTCTTCCATTTCTTCTCCCCCCCTCCCGCCCCCCCCACCCCTTGCCCCCAATTTCGGCCCCTCTGGTTTCTTTGCAGGAACTTGTTAACCCCAGTTCCAAACATTTGCACCTCTTCCCAAATGTTGTTTTGTAGCCGCTCATCTTAGCGGGGGCAGAGCCCCAACCGTCCTGTCTCTTGCTGCCCTAGTACCTGCCTGGGGGCAACCAAGAACACATGAAAAGGCAGAGTTCCAGTCGCTCCGAAATCAGTACCAACGTGTGCATTCCTCACCTGGCCATTTACAAGTTTCATTATTCCTTGTGAGTTTTATAACAAGGGCAGGGGGGATAGCTTTTCTGATTTCCATGTTAGAGTCCAGGAAACAGAGGCTCAGCGGTCCTAAGTGATTGGCTAAGACCATCTAGCTCAAAAGATGCTGAGTTCTTTTTTTGTTCCTAATTTTTTAAAAATTTTATTTATTCATTTCAAGAGAGAGAGAGAGTGGGACAAGGGCAGAGAGAGAGGGAGACAGAGAATCCCAAGCAGGCTCCGCACTGTCAGCGTGGAGCCCGATGCGGGGCTTGAACCCACAGAACGCGAGATGGTGACCTGAGCTGAAATCAGGAGCGGGAAGCTTAACTGACCGAGCCACCCAAAGGTGCTGCATTCTTGTCTTAGTCCATTCAGGGTGGCTTATAAACAAGGGAAATTTATTTCTTACCGTTCTGGAGGCTGGGAAGTCCAAGATCAAGGTGCTGGCAGACCGGGTGCCCGGTGAGGTTTCCAGGTATGTAGATGGCCATCTTCTCGCTGCGTTCTCACCTGGTGCAAAGGTCAAGGCAGCTCTGCGGGGTCTCTTCTGCGAGGCTCTAATTCCATTCGTGAAGGTTCCACTCTCGTGATCCCTTATCCCTGCCTCCCCGATGCCGTCAACGTATGGATTTTGGGGGGACACAAACATTCAGTCTGTAGCAACTCCAAGGGCTTTTTGTTTGGCTTTGTTTGGTGGTTGTACCACCGCGGAGAATGGCTTGAAAGGTCATCTCCAGAGACTCTCGAAGGTCTTGTTTCCTCCAGGGAGCCCAGTCTAAAGAAGGATGTTGGGGGGGGGGGGGGAAGGACTTTGGAAATCAAAGCAAGGTTAAATATGTTTGCTATTAATTCCTCGTAGCAGTTTTGTGTGTGTGTGTGTGTGTGAGAGAGAGGGTACAAGTGAGCGAGGGGCAGAGAGAGAGAGAGAGAGAGGGAGAGGGAGAGAGAAAAAGAACAGGGCTCACCCAGGGCTCGTGTTTTACGCGAAGCGGGGCTCGAGTTCACCCGGTGTCGGACTCAAACTCAAGAACTGTGCAGTCGTGACCGGAGTCAATGTCAGATGCTTAATGACCGAGCCACTCAGGTGCCCTGTTTCCTCGTAACCACCTTAAGGGTTGGCTGTGTTCTTTGCATTCCACAGATGAGGCAACTGAGGTTCCTTCTCTAGATGAGAAGACGATATCAAATATTTCTGCGAACCTCAGTTTAGAAGTCATGTGAGTCATTTCTATGATGTCACGCGCTAGTCCCGTGGAAGAAGGCACTGGGAGTTCGACGCCCTGGTCTGGTTTGCAAAGGATGGAGTGGATACCACTGATGGGTGCGACTCACCCAAGGTCACCCCGAAGCATGAAAATAAATGACGCTGAGCCTCACGGTAAGAGTGTTTCCCTTGCAGGGGCGGCCCGGTGGGTTAAGCGTGTGACTTGCGCGACTCGGCTCAGGTCACGATCTCGAGGTCCGTGGGTTCGAGCCCCGTGTCGGGCTCTGTGCTGACAGCCGGGAACCTGGAGCCCGCTTCGGATCCTGTGTCTCCCTCTCTTTCTCTGCCCCTCCCCGGCTCACGCTCTGCCTCTCTCTCTGTCACTCAAGAGTGAATAAACATTACAAAAAAATTTTTTTTCAAGGAAAGGAAAACATACAGGGAGTACATGAGTGTATAGGCGCTGAGTAGGGCAGAAATGTTGGAGGTATCGCCAAAATGACCGATATTTAGGAAAAACACATCAAGTCCATTTTTATTTATTATTATTATTATTTTAAGTGTTTTTTGAATGTTTATTTATTTTTCAGAGAGAGAGAGACTCACAGAGTGCGAGCTGGGGAGGGGCAGAGAGAGAGGGAGACACAGGATCCGAAGCAGGCTCCAGGTTCCGAGCTGTCAGCTCAGAGCCTGACGCGGGGCTCGAACCCACGAACTCTGAGATCGTGACCTGAGCCGAAGTCGTAAGCTTCACTGACTGAGCCACTCAGGTGCCCCTCGAGTTCATTTTTAGTTGACGAGGCCGAGTCCTAGGGAACACGTGGCTGGCTCCGGAGCCAGCGGGAGGGTCACTGAATGAACTCAAGAGTTCTGGTCAACGTTGGGAGGGCAGAGCGTGTCCTAGCCGGTACCTGCTTGGGCATCTTTCGTTTTTCAATTTTTATTAAAACCGTTTTTTAAGTTTATGTACTTATTTTGAGAGAGAGAGGGAGAGAGAGAAAGAGACAGAGAGACAGAGAGAATCCCAAGCAGATTTCATGCGGGACCGGACCAGGCCGGCGTGGATCCCAAGTTATCTTCAGTACCTCCCAAATATGAAAGTGCTTCTTTAGCCTAAGACTGGTGGTTCTTAACTGAGCGTGATTTCGGTCCCCCCCTCCCCTGGGGACATTTGGCAATGTCTGGAGACATTATCGACTGTCATGATGGCGGGAGGGGTCTATGCTTCTGGCGTCTAGTAGATACTGGTCGCGGATGCTTCCAAACATTCTGCAAGGCGCAGCACAGCCCCCACAACACAGAGTCATCTAGTCTGAGAACCGCAATAGTGGCCAGCTTGAGAAACTCGGCTTTTAAGGACCTCGCGGAGTCACGGACTCTTGAAGGCAGACAGGATCTGAGGATATCTTGAAGAGTACAGTCTTGCGGAGTGCTTCAAAATACGTTTTTCTGGGGCAGCTGGGTGGCTCAGTCGATTAAGCTCCCGACTCCTGATCACGGCTCGGGCCGTGATCTCACCGTTCGTGAGATCGAACTGTGGTTTGGGCTCCGCACCCGACCGCGCGAACCCTGCTTGGGATTCTCTCTCTCTCCCGCTCTCTCTACACTTCACCCTCTCTCTGTGTCTCTCTTTCCCTCAAAATGAATAAACACACCTTTCAAAAATACATGTTTTCCTTCCTGGCCGTCTGTCATGTAGCAAGGCTTCCCCACATCTCGCTTTTGCTGATTGGGGCATAGACCGCAGGTGCGTATTTATAATAAACAAAGGTATCGATCAACGCAAGTAGTAACTTGTTGCCGTGATCATCTTCGATCGTTTGCTGCGGTAGTCCAAAAGCGGGTTCGATTCCCGTAGCCACCATTTATGCCTGGAACGGCCTGGCAGGATCTCTGCGGATTTCTGCAAGTTCTTTGTTTTGCTTTGCGTCGGAGGGGAGTATTTGTGGTGGGATCTTGTCTAGATCACTCTGAAATTATTTTGTCTGTTGGTCAGGTGATGGTCAGGATCTGAAGCCTACCATACATGACCGACGTCAAAGAACAAACCACAGTCCGTTGTACCGATCTGTTTGTGTGCCGACCCCTTGCACCAGACGGCGTGCTCCGTGAGTGCGTGCCCCGGGTCATTCTCGTGGCTGTTCCCTCAGCGCCTAGCATCCTGCCAGCCACCTGACAAGCCATTAGTAAATATTATTTACTAAGTAGTTAATGAATTGTAGCGAAAATATTATTTACACGAATGAATCCTACTTCTTAAGGGGCAGTACGGAACTACGATCTTCCCTTTTATAGATGAGAAAACGGATATTCAGGTGGGTTAAGTTACTTACGCGAGGTCACACGGCTCAGGAGTTATTTTCTGGGCATTGGCTTTCAGGGCCCAGAGTCCTGGATCATCCTGAGCGTCTTTGTTACCCTCTAAGGATCTCAGTCCCTTCGTCCCACCGATGGGCACAGAATACCGGCTTCGTCAACCTGCCATGAAGGGAAGTTGCACTGCTCTGTGCCAAACCCGGGTCCTGGTTAAGAACGCTGGAAAAATGTGAGCTATTAGTAACATGTGCATGTGTGTAACATTTCCCTTTAAGGAAAAAGAATAACATTTTGCCTCTGTGGGGATTAGTAGGAAAATAGCAATCGAGGGGCAGAAAGAGAGCCAACCTCTCGTCCCTTGTAACACTGTGAAAAATTAGCTCTTTTGCTTAAGAGCACACAGACCCTTGAGAAAAGTAAGACGTAAAACATAAGCAGAGAACAGATGCTGGGAAGATGCCATTTTTTATTGGCACTATTAGAGAGAAATACATGAACTGTATAATACCGTCATAAATACAGTTATTTGTAACGTCAAAGTAACAATGCCAGCCACAGCGCGCGCCTCTTTCATTTTCTCCTCTCGAAATGCTTCCTATCCAAGCATAAAATCACAGGAAAATGTGAATAATATTTTCATTCATTAGGGATTCATAATGATACACTGGCGATGCTACCCTGCATTCTTCCGTATGAGGTTCTCTGCCTCTCTGCGAAAATATTTGTTCCTCTTTCTGTCTAAGTGGCAAAGCTTTTTCATTTAAAAACATTTTAAAAAGAATGAGGTCCTGGAGTGCATATCTTGACAAACCATCAGGTGGCTCTCAAACCTCCCCCCCCCACCTTCCCTATTCCAGTTGGCATGGGAACCTACTGTCCCCACCGAGGAAGCAGGTTGGGAGGAAATCATAACGTAGTAGAACAGAGAGGTAGCAAAGTTGCTTTGAAAAGACAAAATCGTGAACGTACTTGGCCCTTTTTAGTTCTTTCTCTCTGCTACACACACACACACACACACACACACACACACACACCCAACCATCTCACCAAACAACACAGTGAGGGGTGTCTGGGCTCCTGGAAGATGTTGACCATGTAATCATTTCTAGAAAAAAGGGACAGCACTCCCAAATTCTGGGATTAACGTGGCTTGTTTCCCTCTGGTTTTCTGAACGTAACGTGCGTTTGCCCCCTGCGACTGAATCTGTTTTGGATTTTAGTCTAAAATGGAGCGGATTGTAATTTGTTCCCCCCTTGTGTTAAGATTTCTTTTATCCTAGGACAGGGAGCCTGGCAAATTAATTTAGCTCGTGGAGGGGGATTGGTTTTTCTTCAAGCTTTCAGCTCAGTTGTTTAAGACCAGAAGTGAAATGTTTTTATGGACAGAGGAGAGAGGGAGAAGGGTAGCAGTTGTACGTATGTGTGGATGGGGAGTAGGTTTGGATGAAATTAACTAGAAATTAACTAAATTTGAAACAAGAAAGAGGCTGGCTTTTCTGTCTGTTTGCCTTCTGTTTCTCCCAATCTTTCCCCAAGTCCCCGTTACGAAAAGCACAATGCTGACTCTATAGAATTTTGAAAATAGGCAGAACGTGAAGAAGAAAAAAAATCACCTGTAACCTAACAGTAAGAGATAATCACTCTCAAACATGTTGATTTAGTTCCTTCAGGTCGAGATGCTGCTGCAGATAGATACAGTTTCAAGTCATTTTTCATGTACCGTTATCTCATGAGCATTTTCTCCTAACGTTAAATATCCTTTAGGGTCCTAGTGTAACATGTTTTTGCAGTTCTTGATTATGCCATGATTTTACCTGACCAGTTTTAGTTGCCGAATATTTAGCTTTAAACGTTTTTATTATTGTGAACATCAGTGCGGCGATCGTCTTCAGGCACAAATCATTGCCCCGATCTGAATTCAAAGACCGTGGGCGTTCGGCCTGGCTGTTGCATAGAACGTCCGTGGCGAGGCGAGGTTGAATAGGTAGGTGAGAAATACATCTTGCCAGCCCCGGGATCCCACGCCAGGGACTTTGGACTTTATTCAAACAGTAACAATAGTAATCATGGTGAAAATGATAGCTAGGTAGTATTTAGTAAGTCCTTGCTTCTCACTAGACACTTTTCCAAGTAATTGTTACTTATTGCGTCATTTAATCCTTGCAGTGACACTGAGCCATAGGTAGGGGTTGCAAAACCGAAGTATGAGAAGTCGGGCCATGTGGCCAAGATCCTAAGGCTACTGGGAACCCAGACTGCAGAGCTGACCTAGTTTGCCACTTCCACCCATTCCCTCGTAGCACTAGGGAGCCACCGAGAGATTTGGGTGGCAGCGGGGGCCACGGTGAGTGGACTCGCCTATGTAAAAGTCTGGTCTCTCTGTAGCGGGAGGAGGGTTGGAGGACGGAAGCCTAGAAGGAGGTAAGGCCAAATCCGAGAGAGGGATGGAGATCGTGAAAGCTGGGGTTGGCGGGGACAGATGGAAGTGGATGGATATGAGGAATGTTTGGGAGGTAGGGCTGCTAGGTTTGGATCTGGAAACAGAGGCAAGGAAACTTGAAGATGCCTTGCAGAGTTTGGCAGCTGGGTGGAGGGTGGGGCACGTGTTGAGCAGAAGGGACAACTGGATGGCCCGCCCGAGATCACTTAGCTTCTAAGCCAAGGGGGTGGCATTTTGACAGCTGAAGCCAGGGGTCTATGGTTCTGGAGATGGTCTGGGAGAAGCAGGTTGTGCTGAATGAGAGTCTTTTCAATAAATGGAGGAGAGGAGAACAGAGCCAGAATTTACACAACACAGACTGGAGCATTATCATGCCATGAAGGTCATCCCTTATCTAGAGGGACTGGAGGACAGAGCCTAGGGACAGCAAGGGGTGCCCTGTGCCCTCAGACTGCCGTGGGACACGCAGACACGTCTCTGTGCGCGGGGAAGGGTCAGGAGCCAGGAGGAGATGGGAGGTCAGGAGGGGGTCACTTCTTTCGTTGCCTGGCTCTAGGAAGCCACCCAGACAGAGCCAACCAACTCCACTTAAGGACTCCTGTAAATTCTGTGGCTGAGAATTGGGGCCTGTTGATTTTGAGGAGAGGGGTCCTTACCACAGGTTAGGCCTTTCAACGTAAATCCAGTTGAGTAAGGTTTCTTTTAGGGAGTTCTTCTGGCAAGCGAGGTGACAAAATGGGGGCAAGGTAGGGGTTTTGGAGAGTGGCCATTCTAAATTCGAATCCCGGTGGTTCCATTTTTTGGTCTGGTTTTACTTCCTTGGCCACTTAATTATTGCAGCATAAAACAGGGATAATATGGTTACCCCAAAATGTAATACACAGCTGGCCCCTGAACAACGGGGGGGTGAGGGGTGCCCACCTTCCCCCCCCACCTCAGAAGTTGAATGTCCGAGTATGACTTTTGATTCCCGAGAAATTTAACTGCTGGTAGCCTACTGTTGAGCAGATGTCTTACTGATAATACAGTTGATTCACACATATTTCGTACGTTACATGTATCGTGTGTTGTATTCTTACAATAAAGTAAGCTAGAGAGAATAATCTCTTTCTCTCTCTATCCCTATAAACCCCAGGGCTTGTGATAAATTAACTACGTTGACATGAACTCCATTTTCTTTCCCCTACTGTCTTTTTCTTTTTAAGGTTTTTAAAATTAATTTACTATTAGTAGTTTTTAAAGTTTCTTTGCTTTGAAAGAGAGAGAGAGAGAGAGAGAGAGTTGGGGAGGGGAAGAGACAGAAAGAGAGAGAGAGAATCCCAAGCAGGCTCCGAGCTGTCGGTGCAGAACCAGACACGGGGCTCGAACTCGTGAACTGTGAGATCGTGACCTGAACAGAAATCCAGAGTCCGACACTTAACTGACTGAGCCACCCAGGTGCTCCTCTTTTCCCTCCTATCTTGACCTTCTTCTCCACTGTGAAGGCCTTGACTGTCCCGCCAGTGTTCACGGGCTTGTAGTTTTGTAGTTCTTAATGTGACGGCCGGTCCCTGCCAGGCTGGTGGATTATCTGACGCTTGGGCAGCTCTTTATAATATTCTCACGCAGCACTCTGTAGTACAGCTCTCACATGTAGGTGTTAAGAACATTTCCATTTAACTGATGAGGAAACGGAGTCTCAGAGAGGCAGAATGACCAGCCCCGGCTCCGGAAAAGGTACAGTGGAAACTTAGACCCGGGTCTTGTAAGCTTGGATTCCTTGTTCTTTATATAAACCATCCTACTGGTCTGCAGTCCCAGGGGGGAGGGGAGGGAAGCCCTGACCTCCAATGCAAACTGTCCCTACGTTTAAAAATAAAGGACTGCATTTTCCATTACAACAGTCCTCTCTGGCCTGGGAACGGACTGCACTAGCCAGGATCTCGCCCTTGTTCCTTCTCGCATGCTGGCAATGGCCCTCAGAGCTCAGAGACACCAGCTGTAATCCAGCTAGCCGTTGAACTTTGACCCCTTCCTTTCCATCAGCCCTCTCTTTCAGGATTCAACAACCCCATCCCGCCATGCACACGCGCGAGCCTACAGAGGTTATACACTGGTATTTGTGTTTCCATCAAGCGGACGATGGCCAGACAACAGGCATCCTGAAATGGTAGTTGACATCGGAAGCAAAAACAAAACCCAGGAAAACCAGGGTAAGTCAGCGCGTCCTGAGAGGGCGAATTATGACTTTCCTGAAGGTAGGGTATACGGAGTCGGCACAACCACGGCTTGGGGTTTAAGACGGTTTCGGGGTCCGTGTCTGAGCTTCGCCACTCACAGCTGGGTGGCTTTGTGCAACAGTCTCCACTTCTCTGAGACTCCGTGTCCCCGTTCCCTAGATCGGGATGTGTGTCGGCTAGTGGAGATTTCCATCCGTTTTGCTCACGACTGCAGCTCCGGTGCTGAGAGCGGTACCTGGGACGTCGTGGTTGTTCGGAAGAGATTTGGCCAGCGGCCTGTGGCGTGGACCTGTCACACAGAGCTGATCATCCTTCCCTCCCAAGGAGGTGTCGTGGGGATGCGAGGGGAAGAGGCACGCACGGTGCCGAGTGCAGCGTCTGGCCCGTTGTGAGCGCTCCAGTAAGGCAGCAAGGATCGTTGTGATTGCCAAGGCCGAGAGCGGTGTTCTCGTAAAAGAAGGGAGAGGTCTCGTTCTGTCGTCTCCAGCTCTCGGGGCGGGACCCCCTCCGCCCCACATCCTAGCGAGCTGGAAGAAGTGTTTTTGAAGTGCACAAGGGGAGCGGCAGGACTTGAGATTTGGCGAGGAGCTCCGTGTATTTAGAGGGGAGGCTGTCGCAATGCAGGAAACCAGAGAATTCGGTAATTAAAGACCCTCCTGCATCTGCAGAAGAGCGCCAAGGATTTGGATTTGGTGTCCAGCCAGCTGTCAGCTTGGGTAATTGTGCTCTGATGACCTCGAGGTCTCTCTGGGGATTTCAGGGGACGTAGTTCTGTCTCACGTCTCCCGCCAGCCCATAGCTTCTGTGTTGGAAGGGCCGTGTGGCAACAGTGGGAAGAGAGCTTGGGTTTGTCTTTGGGAGAGTCGGCCAACACCGGAGGGTCTCACTACACGGCTGTCCCAACACAACGCCACCCTCCAGTGCTACATCACAGTCCGACCCGACAACACCCCCGATCAGACCCAGCATGGTGTGCGCCATTCTGAAATGGTTCCATAGCCCAGCATGGCACCCGGGGGCAAAATAACGTAAGACGACGCAGGAGGACAAGCTAATACTCCACCGCGAGAGTCGCGCAAACCCAGCGATGTCTTCGACGCAGCATGCCTCGACAGAAACCGGGTCTTCGACCCGGTGTGGCTGCCCGAGACAACGAGGGCCCAACAGAGCCCCAAGCACTGGGGCTGGATCCCAAGCCGGATCAGTGCTGATCCAGCGAAGCATAATTGGCCCAAGGCGATGGAAAGAGGACACCAAGCGGAAGGAGCTAGTGCTTTGGAAAACCCGGTCTCCCTCCCAACCACGCTTTGTGGCCGTGTATGACTGGGGTTTTCCCAGCCTTGGGAAATGAAGAAAGCCAAACTCCCTGGGGCTCGCCAGGGCGCAGTAATTCCTCTGACCTTGACTCTTGTCTTTCTTTCTGCTTGTCCCCTTGGCCGCCATTCGGCTTGGCTAACCGTGATGGGGACGTCGGTGCCCGTTGGGGCCTTGGAGATGGCTCGGAGAGAACGTGGAGGGAAGGCGCCAGGCCTGGGGGGCGCGGCGGATGGGAATTCGCAGCATCGCCGGCGAGGGGGCGGGGGGGCTGTCCACTGGCACCTCTGTGTGGTCTCCTGGCCCATCCAAGACAAACCCCAAACCCACCACTTGATTTGGCAGACGGGGAAAAATAGAATAAAGTTTGTTCTCTTTTCCAAGACGTGGGTGCAGGGATCCCAGGCTCTAGACTTCCACTCTTGGTCATTTTCCTTTTTAAACAAACCGCCTGGCTTTTAAGATCTTCAAAATCCCATTAAAGGCTTTTACCCCTTCATATATGGGAGGCGTCTGATGAAAGGGGGTAAAGGGAAGGGGAAAGATAATGGGGCCTCAGAGAACAGAGACCAGAGGCCTTAATTTCGCCTGTCTCCCCTGCCGGTAATGGTGTTGGATGTAAACAGTGCTCTGGTGAACGCTGGAGCGTGATTACAGGATGGCTGGGGAAAGAGGAAGTGTTTGCAAACCGCAAGGAGGAATGTCGCCCTTTGAAGGAGTTTGGCATTTATTTTTTGCCCCCCTCCGCTGTCCCCCCACCACCCCAACCCTACTGCTTCCCTGCACCGCTTGCTTCTCTGGGTTCCTGGTACTGTAAACACAGTGACAGAAATTAGATGTGGGCAAATCTGTTAAACATTTCAAGTCAGAGTGGGGCTGGTGGTTGTCTCCCTCCACGGGACATGCGAGACGAAACTAATAACTTCGTAATGGCTCTTTTGTTTTTGTCTGGGGACGGGAGGGAGGGGAGCGGAGGGCAGGGGCCAGGGCCGCGGAGGGGGCTGCCGGCTGGAAATTGGGGCCAGGCTGCTGTTATGGAAGCGACCCAAGCTTCCAGGGTTGTGGGGCCGAGAGGCCACGGCCGGTCCGGAACCCTCAGCGCCGTCGGGTGGGGGCGGCCAGTGACCGCCTCCCCCACCCCCTCCCCAGTCTGAAGGCTTCTCACCCACCACGTTGTGGGGCAGGCACCCTCTCTGGTCTCCCAGGCACGAAAGCACCCCTTGACAGCTTCACGCCACGATCTTCTGCGGCCGCGTCTTTATTCGTTTCAGCCGTGAAATTCCCAGTGACGTCAGTGGGGTTCCCATGTGCAAGACACGTGCGGTCCGTGGGACCGCGGGGCGACACCGGGGAGCGGAGCGTTGGCCCTGTGGGTTTTATGCCTGCATGTTTGGCTGTCTGGAAACGTCTGCCTGGGATCAAGTTCATGTTCTTAATTCTGCTCAGATGGTCGGGGTGGGAGCCTGCAAACCCGCGGCTCGAAGCTCCGTCCGGCCATCCTCTAATTAATTCAACTGATACACATACCGAGGGTGCGCCCTGTGGCCGGTGGGACTAGGTGTTGGGGATACGGTGGGGAGTGAGAGGTGCCTGGCCTTCGCCTTCAGGGGAGTGTTGCGCGTGAAACCAACAAATTCACGAATGATGATGGAATATTCACAGCGTATTAGGAGCCACAAGGAAAGTGGGAGCTAGGTGGTATAGAATGGGGTGCCAAATCTAGTCTGGGGGAGGAGGTAGGTCCAGTGGCCCATTCTCTATCTTTAATGGAAGCTTGCAACAGGCACTTGTAACCCGGGGTCTAAGGACACTTGGTTTTCAGGAGTCTTACGAACTCCAGGGCACCAACTGTCCTCAGAGGAATCCAGAGTGGATGTTTCCCATCTTGTCCTGGACTTTTCCAAGGATCGAGGTACCGCAACCCCCCTTACCAGAGCCCGTTCTGGTGTTTTAGCCCTCCTGGCTGCGTGCCTCGCGTCATTTTGGTGCTTTATTAATTATAACTACAGTTAACAAGAGGGGAGGCATTTGATGTCTACTTAAATAAGGCACTGTGCTTAACGAGGCATGCTGCCGAACATGATTGGATGTCATTTTCACGGAAGCCTTCAATGCAGAAACCGCAGCTCAGAGAGGGGGTCCGTTCCCCGAGGTTACACAGCTATTAAAGGAACGAACCAGGGTTCCGACCCAAGACTTCAAACTCCTAGTCCGCAGTCTTCCCTAGCAATACCCTGCCCTCCGTAGCCTCTTAGGTCTTCTGTTTCTGTCTTTTGCGTCAGATTTTAGATCCCTAAGGGCAAGGAACATACATTTTAGCCTCACTGCTATCAACATCCTCAAAAATACACATGGAATTGACTATCTGTTATCAACATCCTCAGAAATACACACGGATCACTGGGGATACGTGATACCTCCTTAGGTCCAATTACTGCCTCTCCTCTGTTGCTGTCAAAGTTCCATTTATGCGGGTGATGCAGTTCTTTTTTTTTAACGTTTATTTATTTGTGAGACAGAGAGAGACAGAGCATGAACGGGGGAGGGGCAGAGAGAGAGGGAGACACAGAATCGGAAGCGGGCTCCAGGCTCCGAGCCATCAGCCCAGAGCCGACGGGGGGGGGGGGGGGGGGGGGGCTCGAACTCACGCGAGATCACTCGAGATCTCGCGAGATCGTGAACTCCCGGACCGCGAGATCGTGACCTGGCTGAAGTCGGACGCTTAACCGACTGCGCCACCCAGGCGCCCCCGGGTGATGCAGTTTCTCTCCCTCAGATTCCATGTGCGCATTCCCTTTCGTTTCTTCTCAGGACCGTCACCTCGTTGCCCATTTCTGCCACTCCCGTACTCTCCTTTGGATTCTCTGGTTACTGCTTGCACGCATGGAACTTCCCAGAGGGACCCATGTCAAAAGGAGATCTTTACAAGTATTAGCACAGTTGAGATGCAGGCTGCTTGTGGGCTCCAGGGGCTCTCGGGGCCTCCGGCTTTGTCCAGTCACCCAGAGAACATGGGGTAGATATGTGATTGCCACTCTTTCTTTGCTACTCTGACGCTGAGAAGTGGACCCTCATGGCCCTCTTCTTGAACCGGACCTGACGGTACTGACTTGCTTGGCCGATAGAATGTGCTGGCATGCTATTTTAGGACTTCTAGGCCTAGGTCAGAAGAACCTTGCAGCTCCCTCCTGAGCCTCTTGGAATACTTGTTCTGGGAACCGGCAGCCAGGCAGTGAGGGAGCACAAGCAGTCCACGAAGAGGTGTATCTGGAGGAGACCCAAGGTCCCAGGCTGCCATGACAACCTTGCCATGTGAATGAGTCATCCTGGAGGGGAGTCCTCTCCCCCCAAATGAACCGTTCCATCTAACTGATGACCGCGGAACAGAGATGAGCCATCTCCTCTGAGACCTGCGTTACTGGATCGTTCGTTACACAGGAGTTGATAACTGGCGTGGAAGTTTCTTCTCCTCCAAGACTGGTCGTCGGTCTTCCTGAAGCAGGGTAGGGTCGGAGGAGAAACAGGAAACCTTGGGCTAGTGTGAGCAATTTTCAAGATTCCGTTCACTGGACCTTGTTTTTCAAGCATCTATCCTTAGATCTATCTTTTTCAAGCCTCTATCCTTAAGAGGATAGAGGCTATCCTCTTAAGATCGATCCTTAAGATCTATCTTAAGATCTATCTTTTTCATCTATCCTTTTCAAGCCTCTATCCTTAAGAGCTTTTTATTTGGGGGGGGGGGTGGATTGATATAGCAGATCAATTCCACAATTGGAGCTCTGAGTGTGCCCTTTCTTCCTTTACTTTAACTTTTATGTACTGAGATCATCATCAGAGCCAATAGCTGGTCATTTATAAAGCGCTTTTATATATGAAACGCACCATCCCAGGCACATTCCACGCATTAACTCTTTTATTTTTCATAGCAACCCTCAAGGAAGGCGCTATTATCTTTCCCATTTTACGGATGAGAAAATGGAGGCATAACGAGATTAAATAACTTTCCCCAAATTATTTCCTCCTACTAAGTGGCGGAAGCAAGAATCAAACCCCGAATCAGTGCTCTTAAAACGGCTCTCTGTACTCTTTTCCGGGGCCTGCCACAGTGCTAAACGTAGGGTTTAGAAATACACTGGTGATAATCACAGTTAGGCATCGTGCTAAATGCTTTGCTAAAATAACATTCTCTCATTTGAGCTTCACAACAATCATGCAAGTCAAGGGCTATTATTTTCTCCATTTTACCGATGAGAAAAATCAAGGCTTAGCGACATTAAGGGACTTGTTTGAGGCCACGTGGCGGGCCGACCATAGAGGCTGTGTCCTTGGCCGCACTGTGCTTGATTGTTGCCCTCTGATTTTTCAGTCGGCCGGGGGAGGACAGACCAATGAGCAGGTACAGTATGAAGCCACATAAACTCTATATGAGAGATGTATCAGACGCTGGGGCAAGAGAGAAGAGCAGGTACCCTCCTTTGCCCAGGGAAATAGGAGAAGGTTTTTTTGTTTGTTTGTTTGTTTTTTATTTTTTTTTTTTTTATTTTTTTTTTTTTCAACGTTTATTTATTTTTGGGACAGAGAGAGACAGAGCATGAACGGGGGAGGGGCAGAGAGAGAGGGAGACACAGAACCGGAAACAGGCTCCAGGCTCTGAGCCATCAGCCCAGAGCCTGACGCGGGGCTCGAACTCACGGACCGCGAGATCGTGACCTGGCTGAAGTCGGACGCTTAACCGACTGCGCCACCCAGGCGCCCCTGTTTGTTTGTTTTTTAACAGGTGGCAGGAACTCGGCGACCCCCTGAGGCACGGGATTCTGCCAGTCACACGGAAGAGAGAGAGTTCAGAGAGAGTTCGTTCCAGGTGCAGGTGGAGGGGAGGCAGGGAGAGGGTACAGCAAGAAAAAAAGGTTAAGAAACTACGAAGAAATGCACAGAAGGAAACTTGCAGTGGATTCCTATTGCTGGGGAAACCACCGGACAAGGAGGCTGGATTGAGAAGGGAGTTTTGTGCCGTACCAAGTACTTTGGGCACATCTCTGCCAAGGACAGTGCTTTTAAGGGGGTGGGCACTGACTCGAAACTAAGGGGATGTCGACGGGAGCCTGCCTCTGATCCAGCCACCTTGGCTCCAGCCCCTCCCCAGCTGTATAAGAGCAGCATTTGCAGAAAGCAGAGTTCTCTGCGATTCATATAAGCCTGTCTCACGCCCCAAGAACACATCATTTATTTCCTATAAGTGCCTGTCTCCCTCTTCCTCCAATATGCTCAGGGTTACAACTTTCTCCGCTTCCTGGGGGAGTTGCCCACCCCACGCAGTCATTACTCACTTCATAAAGGCTGTCTCCAACCCTCCTTCTCAGCCTTTTTTTCCTGACCCTTTGCAATGACCAGTTAAAGGGCAAGCATGCTGCCTCTTTACTTGTGAAAAACAGCCGCCATTTTGGATCTCACCTGGAAATGGACGCCCCTAGGGGAAAGCATCCTTTCCCTGCCCCTTCCTTTTCTTAGTTTGAAGTCGGCGTAATTTATTTTGTGCCTGCCCACTCCTTTTCTACACATCCAACCAGGAAAATGGAGATTTATTTCCTTATAACTTAATTATAAAATTGATCTCATGCTCATGCTCATGTGATGTCGAGATGGATTAGGGGTGGTGAATACAGGCTCCCAAGTCAGGACTATGGCTGTGAATACAACTTCATTTCATCTCTTTGGGTGTCATTCTTCTGGTGAGATGAAGACGTGATTCCTGCTCAGTTTGTCTCTATCGCGGCCGGCGAGGTGGACGGAACAGATAGGCAAATGTGGCTCACCTCACACACCTACAGGTAACAGAGTATCCGTACTCATGATGTTGGCGGTAGCCGAATCAGGGATAATGATGGCGGTTGGAAATGAAAAAGAATAATTAGATATGAGCCCGATTGCATGAGTTTGAATGCCACCCCCTCTATTTGATAGCCGTTTGACTTTGGGCAAGGTGTTTGGCCTCTGTGTGCCTCAGTTTCCCCAATTTTAAAAAAGATAACAGTATCTGCCTCCAAAGGTTGTCGTGAGAGTTAAATCAAGGAATACGGAAGGGCTTGGAGTAGTGCCTGGTGCATATTAAGCACTATTGGATGTATGTAACTGTTATTATCATGATTTACAACTTGTTTCTACATTTGATTACGGAAACATTGACTTCCTCTTTTGATGGAAATACGTCTTCAGTTTCAGAAGCTCGCATTCTGTAATTCATTCCCGTGAACAACAAAAACCAGCAATACTAAGAACTTGGTGGTAAATGGACCCCTCCATCCTCAGAAAAGCGTATTATTTACAAAAAGGGAGTTTTGGGGCGCCTGGGTGGCTCAGTCGGTTGAACGTCCGACTTCAGCTCAGGTCATGATCTCGCGGTCCGTGAGTTCAAGCCCCGTGTCTGGCTCTGTGCTGACAGTTCAGAGCCAGGAGCCTGTTTCTGATTCTGTGTCTCCCTCTCTCTCTGCCCCTCCCCCCCCCCCTCTCTCTCTCTCTCTCTCTCTGTCAACAATAAATAAACATTAAAAAATAAAATTAAAAAAAAGGGAGTTTTGCCGTCAAGGTCCTAACCGCACCAGGCTCTTTCTAGATTCTTTGTTGCACAACTTGATGGGACAAAGCAGTGGAAATTGAAGGAATTCATCCTAATACAGTTCACCGATTTGGTCTTAGTAGGGGGTTAGCTGATAGGCACTGCACACACAGTTGTAGCGAGAAGCCCCTTTGTGGTTTTTGTGAGTGTGCCTTTTTTTTTTCTTCATGAGAACCTCGCCGGTCACAGCTCTGATAAAACTACCTGATGCCGTCGGGGCTTCGACTCCCGAGGAACCAAAACTAACGCTTTGAGAACTCCGGCGTTTTTGGAGGAGGGAGGCATGTTCTGCTTAGGCATCCAAGGGATGGTGAAACTTGAAAAAAAGAGAAAAACAAAGAAGCAAAAATGTATGAAAGAGATTAAGGCCCGGTATGAAAACTATTTTTATAGGCAGTTTGGTCTCAGCTTTGAAGTTCAATAGGGAGTGATGTATTGCTATCAGCATGGATTTCACACCTATTCAATTCTGTAGCCAGGTAATGATGAACGCGTCCTTCGGGTATAAAATAATGGAACAAAATTAAGGCAAGCTGTGAAATGGCTCCCTTGCTTCAGGTGCATCCCCGGGAGAGAGGTGCATTTGCCCGGAGTGTGTTTAAACGTTTCCCCCTCTTTGAATTAGAAAGGTAGTGTGACAGCATTCATTTCTTTCTTCTTTTCTTTCTTTCTCTCTTTTTTTTTTTTCCAAAGAGGAAAAAAAAAAAAAAAAAAAAAGATCGCTCAAACCCTAACACCCCAAGACCAACATATTTTCGTTTCTCTTTAAAAAAAAAAACAAACCTCTTTTTAAATGTTTATTTCTTTTTGAGACAGAGAGAGGCAGGGCACGAACGGGGGAGGGGCGGAGAGAGAAGGAGACACAGAACCGGAAGCAGGCTCCAGGCTCCGAGGCATCAGCCCAGAGCCCGACGCGGGGTTCGAACTCACAAACCGCGAGATCGTGACCTGAGCCGAAGTCCGAGGCTCAACCGACTGAGCCCCCCCCCCCCGCCCCCGCCAGGCGCCCCGACATATTTTCGTTTCTGTGCGATGCTTCTTAGCCTTGGTCCACACCACGTGATTACAGCATTGCAGACGGAATTTACTCCCCAAGAGGTTTTCACTCTGAACCGGGTATTTTATCACCCCGCCTCCCTTTTCCCTGGTGAACAGGCAAACCTAGAGCCCCGACATCGCGGCCTGGCTTGCGTGGTGAGAATTGTCGCATCTTTGCTGCCAAGTGTCCTGTCTGAAATGGTACCCAGCTTACCGGGTTCCCGCTTTGCTTTTTGTTGTGAAAGGTTTTAAAAGGGAATGCGTGAGGCGCGCCCCCGGCCCCGTCTCTGCAATAAGCAAGGTTCATTTAGACCCTTTGCCCACACGGAAAGCCACTGCGTCCAAGTTTGGACGCATAGTCACTGGCCTTCAGGGTTTATCGCTAGACAACCCCCCCCCCCCCCCCCCCCCGCAGATCTGCCTCTTGGACCTGAGTCCGGGCAGAGGACCCAGCCTGCTTCTCAGGGGGCCATGGGTAGCTACCACCAGCACCTGACTCTGGAATTACTCGGGGGTCCCCTCCCCTCAGCCTGCCAAGCTTGTCTGGTCTTAGGGTTTCCGTCTCTGTCACCCCCACTGCCTGAGACCCCCCCCCCTTTCCACACCCTTCCCGTCACTTAGGTCTCTGCTCCAATGTCCCCTTTTCAGAGGCCCTCCCCAGCCACCCTAGCCACCATCGGTCCCCCATCGCCCTATGATTTCCTCTCTTGCACTTGCCCCTCTCCGAAATGACCCTGCCGGTTTATCTGTGCATGTGGGCCAGTGTCTGGCTGTCCCCTAGCCCCGACATTTGTTTCCTTCATGTACATCCACACCTGACATCATACTCGGCACACATCGGTTTTCAATTAACAAATTGGCTTTCAATTCAGAAATGCTCAGTGAACGAACGGCAGCCTAGCTCACTTACTCAGATCCCCGCCTGTTCCATTTCAAGCCCCCACTTTAAAAAAATTATTAAAGTCATGGCGCCTGGGTGGCCCGGTCGGTTAAGCGCCCCACTTCGGTTCCGGTCACGATCTCGCGGTCCGTGAGTTCGAGCCCCGCGTCGGGCTCTGGGCTGATGGCTCGGAGCCTGGAGCCTGCTTCCGATTCTGTGTCTCTCTCTCTCTGCCCCTTCCCCGTTCATGCTCTGTCTCTCTCAAAAATAAATAAGTAAAGACATTAAAGACATGAAACAATTAATAAACTAAATTTTAGAGCAGTTTGAGTTTCACAGCAAAATTGAATAGAAACTTCAGAGACTTCCCATATATCCCCCCCCCCCCACCCCCGATCTACGTTCCCACCGGAGGGGCACATTGGTTGCAATCGATGAGCCTGCATTAACAGGTTGTTATCACCCAGAGTCCGTAGTTCCCATCCGGGCCCCCTCTCGGTGTTGCACATTCTGTGGGTTTGGACTGACGTACATTGACACGTATCCATCATTGTGGTATCATTACGGGTTAGTTTCGCTGCCCTGACACTCGGACTTCCCGATGTTAACAGTGATTAGCATTTATGTGGCACCAACGGGTGGCGAGCGGGCCCTGTGTGCGAGCGGGCCGTGCTAAGGGGCTTGCGCGCACGGTCGTGTTTTGTTCTAACAACCCCGAGTTGTGGGGGTCCTCCCCATATGCTTCTCCTTCTTTCCAGTTTTCTCCCAACCGGCTCCCTCCTTCGTGGTCCCCGCTGGCCCTGCCGTCCAGCTCCTCCTCCGCTACTCCCTCCAGCCTTGACTTGGCTTTTCTGCTTTCACCCTCGGGCCGTCAGGGTCTGCGGACCACTGGGGCCAGATCTCGCTGGGGAGATCTACCGGGCCAGCCCCTGAAGACAGAGGAAGGAAGCGTCTTTTAGAAATTCAGTGAAGCGTTTATTCAAGTCTCTGCCAGGTGTTGGTGACAGGGAGGACTCCACCGTGGTCTCTTCTGAAACCTGTACAGGGTTTCCCTCCCTCCCGCCTTCCCCCCTTCCCTCTGTGCTCCTCCTAGCCTGCGAACTCCCTTTCTGCAGGCTTCACCAGAAACAGGGTCAGGGAAGCGGGAGGCAGCTGCTGTGATGGCCAGAGGAAGGCCACTCAGATGCACAGACAGATGGCAGAGAGATGGGCCCTGGGACTGAGTGGAAAGCTCACTGCCCAAGGTGATCAGGGGGAGCGTGTCCCTGCCCACCACGCACCTCCCTGATTTTGCAGCTTGTCCCCGCCCACGACGCACCTCCCTGACCATCGGGTGGGAAACATGGCACCAGGCCCTGGGTACCACCGTTTGTCCATTCTAGAGAAAGGCTCCCCATGTGCTCTTATTTTTGGATGCTCAGAAGTTGCTAGAGCACCCACAGATCCTTGCATTAGAGGTGTGTGTGTGTGTGTGTGTGTGTGTGTGTATGTGAGAGAGAGAGAGAGAGAGAGAGAGAGAGAGAGAATTGGTACAGAATGAAGACCTTCTTCATCTCCAAGAGCTTTCTCCTCCCAACAAGCTGCCCGTCTTGGGACACCATCATTCCCAGACTCGCCCTGTCTACCAACGGCTGGAGGCTTGATCAAAACTTACCTGACGTCCTCCTTACCACCCCCCAACTCTGTTCCTCATGTTTACCACTTAGCTCCCCACCCGGCAGATCTTGTATCAGCAACAGTGTATCTCCCTGCCCCTCAGCTGCACCCTTTAGGCTCAAGTGAGGCTCCCAGACATTGAAATCCAGCAGGAATCTCACTTCCCTCTTGTCCCCAGTTGGCTGTACTGATGCTATCTGCTAACTGCGCCCCCCCACCCCCGCCCTGCCCTGGTGCTCCAGAAGGTTAATTTCTACTCTTTGTTTCACATCTGGGGAAACTGAGGCACACAGTCGTTCTATAGCTTCCCCATGGTCACACAGTACATGAGCAGCCCAGCTTCAGACACAAAACCCAAATCTGTGTGCCTCCAAAGCCCCTTTGTTACCCTGTGTCCTTTTATTATATATATAGTATATATAGTATACTATATATATTATATATAATGTATATAATATATACTATATATGCTATAGTATATATTATATATAATGTATATAATATATATGTATACATATATAGCATATAATATATGTATATATAGTATATATTAGTATAGTATATATATTATATAGTATATAATATACAGTATATTATATGTATATATAGCATATAATATATATTATATATAATGTATATACTATATACTATATATACTCTATATACTATAGTATATATATTATATATAATGTATATAATATATACTATATATATACTATAGCATATAGTATATATATATTATATACACTATATATAGCATACTATATATAGTATATAGTATATATATAGTATATATAGTATACTAGAGTATATTATAGTATAGTATATATAGTATACTATACATAGTATATATAGTATATAGTATAGTATATATTATATATAGTATATATATAATATACTATTACACTCTCCAGATGGCTAGGAAATTAGAAGCAAAAACGATTGATTACTGAGTGCACAGATGCCCCCCTCATGGGCCTCAGTTCCTCCCAGAGCCTGCCATTGAGTTGGAGATGGGGCCACCAACTCATAGCTCACCTGGCTTCACTACACGCCTGTTTCTACATCTGTTAAATGGGCTTAATAATAGCCAGGGTGTTGTGGGCCAGATGAGGTAACGTTTGGACAAGTTCTTTGAGACGCCTTGGATGAAAGGTGCCAGAAAAGTGCCAAGGGTTATTAAGGCGGAGACATATGCTGTGCCTAATTTAGGATTCCCCGTATTTTCCTACTTGGCAGAGTCCGCGGTGATCACAGACTCAGAAAATATTTGCCAGGGCGGGCAATACCCCAACGTCAGGCTTGAGCCGTGACAGCAGAGGGGATGGGTTGCGGTGGCTTTACCCGGGAACGTTGCCTCATTTCTTGCTGGTGGTCTGTCCTCCCACGTGATCCCGCAGATGCACGGCCCTTGGCTGGGGCTGAAGGCTGTACGTGGAGGGGAATACGGGATGTGTGGAGGCTCTGCGGAATGGCTTGACCCCAATACGGTTCAGCCCCTGTGGGGAAAGATGGTGACAGTTGTGTCTTTACCCGTCCCATGAGCCTGGAAATCAAGCAAGTGGGGAGCAGGTGAATTTAATAGCTACCTCTGAGTGGAATAGATGGGTGATGAATAGGTTTTACACAGTTGTGCCCGCCCCATCTCAGAAAGGTGCAACCTCGGTGGGAGAAGAACTAAAAAAGCCAAAAAAGAAAATAATAAAAGATCCTTCTCATCATTCTGCTTCTCTTTTCATCATGCCGTCCAGTTACACAGATGATTATTTATTTTTGAGAGACAGAGAGAGACGGAGCATGAGCAGGGGAGGAGCAGAGAGAGAGGGAGACCCAGCATCCGAAGCAAGCTCCAGCCTCTGAGCCATCAGCACAGAGCCTGGTGCGGGGCTCGAACTCATGAACGGTGAGATCATGACCTGAGCCGAAGTCAGACACTTAACCGACTGAGCCACCCAGCTGTCCCGATGATTATTTTTAAATAGTCTTTTAATTTTAGAACAGTTTTATTTATTTTTTTTAAAGTTATGTATCTTGAGAGAGGGAGAGAGAGCGCACGAGTGGGGGGAGGGGCAGAAAGAGAGAGAGAGAGGGGGAGAGTGAGAATCTCAAGCAGGCTCCGAGCTGTCAGCACAGAGCCCCATGTGGGGCTCGAACTCACAAACCGTGAGATCATGATCTGAGCCGAAGTTGGACGCTCAACCGACTGAGACACCCAGGGGCCCCAATTTACTTACTGTTTTTAAAGTTTATTTACTTTGAGAGAGACAGAGCATGAGTAGGGAGGGGCAGAGAGAGAGGGAAACAAACAGAGAATCCCAAGCAGGCTCTGTGCTGGTCAGTGCGCAGAGCCCGATGTGGGGCTCGAACCCATGAACTGTGAGATCATGACCTGAGCCAAAATCAAGAGTCAGACGCTCAACCGACTGAGCCACCCAGGCGTCCCTAGACTAGTTTTAGATTAACAGATAATTGTGAATGGAGGGTTGCCATATAGCCCATGCCCGCTTTCTCATAATATTCCATCATGTTGATATAGTACCTTTCTCGTAGTCCGTGAACCATTACGGGTGTATCATCGTCACTGAGGTCCACACTTTATTCAGATTCACTGATTTTTCTTAACGCCCATTTCCTGTCCCAGGGTCAACTCCGGGGCAACACATTACATTTAGTTGTCATGTCTCCCTAGGCCCATTGACAGTCTTCCACACTTCTCTTCTTTTGGATGACCTTGATGGTTTTAAAGGAGGGCTAGTCCATCGTTTCTCGGCCTTTTGGCCAAGATCAAACGTGGTATCTGTTCTTATCAGTTTAAGGGATCGCTAGTCAGGGAGTTTGTAGACTCTCCCTCATTTGGGGGTTGGAGAATATCTCTCAGTTGAGAATCTCAAATGATCTTCTCATGATTAGACTGAGGTTATGGGTTTGGGGCAGAAAGGGCACATAAGAGGCTAGTTGCCATGCTCATTACACCCCATCAAGGGTATGTATTTATTGCTGTTGATGTTAGCTCTTGTCACGTGACTTTGGTGGTGTTTTTCAGGAGCCGATTATCTCTCTGCATTTATTTTTCTATCGTGACACAGTCTGGCCCCATAGAAAATGCTGCGCTTTAGTTGCTCTGTTGATGCGTGTTTTAAACTTCGTGAGGATTTGTTCGGAAGGTTTCTTTTCCGCCCATAGTTCTATGCTCACTGAGTACCTAGAAAAGTAGAACATGAATCTAGTTTTTTTTTTTTTTTTAAACTTGAATGAAGATAGATGGTCCATATTAACATAGGAAACGTGGTATCTGAGGAGGAGTGTATGTATCAGTGTTGGATGGATAGAGGAATAAATGAATGGTGTCTCCAGCACGCCTAGAAGAATGACAAGCCAACTGGCTGGGTCATTCAAGTTCACGTAGCATATTTCTCCCTGTAGTGGAGGGAGCTGCCAAGTGCCATCGATTTTCACCCAACCTGCACCTCCTTGCTTTATCTCCTGTGCACCCAGTGCCTTCCTGGTTATAATTCCTTAAGGGAAGGGAATGGGTTGATTGGTTAGCATAAGCCTGCTAGTTTTCTTGGATGCTCTACTCCTTACATTAATGAAGACACTGACACTAGACGCGTTCCTTTTTCCCCAGAGAATTTGGACTTTGCATGCATGACTCTAATTCCCCTCAACAAATATTGGTGGAGTGCCTCCACCAACGTGACAGGCACCGTACTGGAACCTGTTTGCTTAGGGGCGCCTGGGTGGCTCAGTCGGCGAAGCGTTCGATTTCGTCTCAGATCACGTTCTTGCGGTTCGTGAGTTCAAGCCCTGTGTCGTCTCGGTGATGACGGCTCGGAGCCTGGAGCCTGGAGCCTGCTTCTGATTCTGTGTCTCTTCCTCTTCATCCCCGCTCTCCCCACCCCAACTCATGCGCTGTCTCTCTTCTCTCTCTCTCTGAAAAATAAACATTGACAAAAATGAAAAAATATTGAAAAAAAGAACGTGTTGGCTAAGTAAGACCGAGATGGCCGCATCCCCAGGGAGCTCACAGTCTCCCCAGAGAAGGTTGTCATGGCCGCCTTTGGATGCACGATTTGCTGAACAGTTAGAATGTCATCAGGAGACGCCTTCCCTGCTCTTCACTGGCACGCAGTGCTGGAGTGAACAGGAAGCCCGTTGTGTCATTTACAGTCTTGGGGTCCTTTAATAGTGACAGAGGAAAAGAGGCGCACCTATGAAAGATGGTAGGCATCTTAGATAAAGGGGCCATCATCACTGACTCCTATCGGAGGAGAGACAAAATTAGAAACAAGACTAGTTTCCGATTCAGCTCGTGACTTCATCTGTCCTCCTGCCTTACTTGACAGTGTAACACACGCCTCTGTCTACCTCGGTTCACTCCATCAGACTTGCTGTCTTTCTGGTATACCTGAAGTTTTACTTTCATGCTCCCGTGAAAACCCACTCCGGTATCTTCATCCGTCCTGCTATTTCATTAGCCAGCTCAGAGGCCATTGGTGGAGATGCTTTGCTGCTGGATGAGGATTTGCAAAGCCTTTCACCCGATCAGGACGCTGGAGGGATTTTCCCTGGAGCTGGGAACACCGGCTCAGGAAGGATGCTGCAAAGTGTGAAAGTGCTCCAGGCACGCTGGATCCAGACCTTAGTTCTGTGATGTGGCCTGATGCCCAAGTCTTTCTTCAGCTATCAGAGAGGAATAACCCCCCTCCATTTCATGGAATCTATAAAAGATAATGTATTTGTTAACTGCAAAGTCCTCCAGTAATGGAGAAGAAAGTGGTTTGGAGAGTCACCAGATGGGTGGCGAGGACCTTGTCTTGGTCGTGGTTTGAATCCCCAGCACTTTGCGCAGTGCCTGTGCCTGGCAGGATGTCAATTAATGCATGCTAAATGAATAAATAAATGAACGGAGATGGATGGATGAATGGAGGAGTGAATGGATGGATAGAAGGATGGATGGATGGATGGATGAATGAATGAATGGAGATGGATGGATGGATGGACGGACAGATGAATAATGAATGAATGAATAAATGAATGAATGAGTAAGAGTAATCATCAGAGCCCTCCTACAAATGAATCTTTTCTCTCCAGCTCCTTGTGATTAGGGGAGGGCAATCATCCCAAATTTGGCTTCTGCCTTACAACTGTTTTGTGGCTTTGAACCAGCCAACTAACCTGTCAGTTGCCTTGCTCATAAAGGAATGATAATGACATCTGCTTTGGGGGCTGGTGGTGTAGTGGGTGTTGAGAGAATTAATTGGGTGGTGGTAAACGGCTTTGAGATCTCCAGATGAAAGGTGCCGTCGCGGTGAGCTGTTATTAACCTTGTTGCGTTGGGTTTCCTCTCCCTGCTTCTGCCTCCTCAAGAGTGACTCCTCTCAGCCTCCAGGGGACTCATGGTGCCCCAGAAGCAAGTTTTACTTGGAGAAGGAACCTGTCTTTCATTGGACTGACTCTTCCCTGGGGTCATTTGGCAGAAGGCTCCCAGGTGGGAGGGATATAATCCTAGGAACTTGGCTGTCCTGCCTCATTTCCCTCCAGAAGGATTGATCTTCCCAAATGCCAGCCAGGTGCTGCAGTACACAGCAGCCTGAACACAGCCTCTCTTTTTCCTCTTCCTGGCGTGATAAAAGGGGGGACCCCTCTAGATCCTATTTTCAGGGATCTCACCTGTTGGTAAGGCCAGGCCTTGGAATAGGGACCAGGTGTTTACCATCTGGTGGCCCAAGAGATGTGGGATTCATTTACAGCCGGGACCAGATCACAGCCTCCCTCCTTTCCATATGTGGTACCCCAGGAGGAAGGCATGAGATACGTGTATCTTTCCATTTATGCCTTTCTGAAAGAGGACAAATGTCACAGGCAATGCTGACCGTGCAGGATTTGGGGGAAGATTTCATTCATTGGTGCTTTTCCCCTCCTCCTCCTCCTCCTTTTAATTTGAGAGAGAGAAAGGGAGACAGAGAGGGAGAGTCTTAAGCAGGCTCCATGCTTAGTGCAGAGCCTGATGTGGGACCTGATCCTGCAACCCTGGGATCATGACCTGAGCCGAAATCGAGAGTCGGACGCTCAACCGACTGGGCCACCCAGGCGCCTCGTGAATTGGCGCATCTTAAAGTGTCTTCCTCTACATCCGAGGCTGCTCCTGGGATTCCTTTTGCTTCTAAAGAGTCCGGCTTTGTTCCTTGCACTTCCCATCCCAGCAGACATCAAGTTCCCAGATCCAGAAGCACGGACACAAGCCTGACCTCATTTTTGACCCCCGTGGCCCGTCACTGTCCACGGATAGACTTTCTCGTGCTTCCTGGATTCTGTCCCCTCTCTTCTATCTCCATCTGCCCTGCCCTGGATGAACCCACCGTCTTTCTCTCAGGACGATGGCAACAGCTCCCTGGGTGTTCTCGCTTGGCCATGTTCTGCCTCCTTCTCTGGAGAAGACAGAGAGGTTTTATGAGACAAGTCAAATCAACCTGCTGCCCCACTTAATGCTCTCCAGGGCCTTCCCGAAGGGAGTAGATGACTTCCCAAAGCAGCAGCATTCTGCACAGCGCTTCCTCTCTCTCCCCTCGGGGTTCCCCTCTGATCTCCCTCTCCCCCTTCCTCTTTTCCTGTCCCCTCCTCTTTGTCTATTCTTCTTCTTCCCCTTTGGTTCTGCCAATCTGCTTATCTCCCTCTCTTTACCCCTCACTCATCTTTCTCATGGAGGCCTCTTGGACTGACATGGCAGAGAATCCCATGTCTGTCACCACCACCTCTTGGTGTGGGGCGTCAGGACACCAGGAGAAGAGGCTCTATAATGCATCCTTCACCATTGCCATGGCCATGCTTTAGGGGGAGCCACTGAAGTTACCAACATCTGGTTTGCCCAGGTAGTTCTGATCGGAGAGTGACCTTGGATTGCCCCCACTTTCCTCTGTCTGTCTCCATTCTTTTTTGCCAGGAACATGGCACCTTCAAAGGGTGTCTTGTCTCTTCAGAAAGTTTCATAACTAGGCTTTCTCTATCGTTGTAGAACCTTATTCTCTGAGAATGAAAACTGGTCCTGTTGTTCCTTGACTGTAAATTTCTTATGGGGAGAGACCATATTTCGTACATGTTTGCATCTTCCACAGGGACAGTCCAGTGGCTGGGACATCATTGGAGCTCAACACCTGTTTGTTGAATTGGATGGAGTGGGGGAATGATCTCCTCCCAACTGGGGTATTTTAGGCTAAATTCCCTCTGGTTTTTACCCCTCTCTCAATGGGTCTGATTAGTCCAGAGCCAAAAGGGAGCTTGAGACCTCCTTTGCTCGGGGTAGGACAATTCTAGGCTGCTTGATCAATTGCTTGATCGTCCTGCTCAAGATGTCTCGAGAGGGAGTGTTCACAGATTTGCTCAGCTGCCCTTTGATGTGTTTTCTCTTTGGCCCTGAGTATGTTTTTCCTAAATGTCCGTTCATACCTGTCTTGTCTTCAACTTTAAATCTGCTTCTTGTTTGCATGTGGGGAGTGACTTCTTAGAATCTTTCCCTTAAAATGATTCCCGGGGTTGAAGACAGCAGCTGAGATTTTCCTCTCCTTTTATTTCTTCTGACTACCAGCCTCTCACCATAAAAGGGAGAGCTGGCTTCTGTTTTTGGCCCAGCCCGCAGTTCACCTTGAGCACATCACTCCTCCTCTAGGGTTTATTTTCTCGTGTTAACTTAAAGGCTGGGTGAGAGTAGGGTCCCATGAGCTATGGCCCACAGCTTGTGTGTGCAAATAAAGTTTTATTAGCACATAGCCGCAGCCATTGGCTTCCTGATCGTCTGTGGTTGCTTTGGCATTGCAAGGGCAGAGTTGAGAACTGCTTCATTTGCTATCTGGTCCTTTATAGAAAAAGTCTGTTGACCCCTGGAATAGAAGGTTGGTTAAGGCCCTTTTAGTCAGAACGTTCATACCATGATGTTTATTTAGCTAGTGCTACTAAGCTTGTCCCATAGGCAGGCATGGCCCCATCTTGTGCCGTAAGTGCTGCTGACGGTCCTGGACGTGACTGAGACGGTCCCTCCCCGGCATCAAACAGCATCGAAATCCATCCTGAGCAAGTTCCTGCCTTTCTGTTTCTGTCTCACCGCTTCCGGGTACATCTGGAAGACAGGCACTGGTTGGTTCTAGAATGTTCTAACATGTTCATCCCTGGCTCATTTCTTTAGACGTGGCCAGCTGGACCGCAATCCTACTGCTTTGCCCCCACTTTACAGGTTTATAATCCCTTATGTGAAATTCCAAAATCCATAATTCTCTGAGACTAGATTGTTTTTTCATACATCATGTGATGGCCATAATGAACCCAAGCAGCCATGAGATTATTGATAGCCTTTTTTAAACCCAAATTAATGTGAGTGTTAAGCTGCAGAAGTATGAATGCGTTTAATCCTGGGTGCAGTCCTGGGGGGGGGGGTGGTGGTGGTGTGTGTACCGCGTTCCGTTTCCAAAGTCTGGAAGTTTCTGAATTCTGAAACACGTCTGGCCCTGGGCTGTTGGATTACGGATTGTGGACCCGTAGTGATTTTTATGGTTGCCCCTTATTTACGGCAAGCGTTCAAAAGTGTTCCCGGTGAGTTAATTTCAACAAGCAAATGAACAAAAGGGGCACCAAGTAAATAAGAATGAGGAGCACTGAGATCCGGCTTAAGCGTAGCGTGGTACCAAAGGGATAAAAGTTTAGGAAACCCTGTCCTGCAGGGTATTTTCCATCCCTTTAATTTTCCATCTGCTCGTTCTTTGTCTACTCTGCTCTGCCGTCACCAAGCCGTTCTTTTAGTGTCTCCAAACCCAGAGCATCTCTGCGTGATGGTTAGCTAATGAGCAATCCTGTCTTGCCCATAAAACAATATGTGGCACCGAGAGCTCGTTTGACATTCCCGACACTTGCGGAGACCAATCTCGGGGTCACCCAAGACCCTGGCGGGACCGAGTTTCGCTGCAGAACCGGACTGGGGGCAGGAATCGGGAATCTCAGAGGTCAGGGTCCTGGGGGTGGGTTGTGGGGAGGGACGGTGGCTTTGGGGCCAGACTCACCCGGGGGCTGTGTTCTGAAAGGGGCTGGTTCGACCCTTTCCAAGGGCAGTATCCCTGGCCTTAAGTAGTTCTTAAAACACCAAACAACATTAGCTCCCACAAAGGAGGGAGGTTTAAATGTAAACCCGGTTATAACCAAGAGTGACTAGGCGGCCAAGGTGCTATAAAGAAATGATGTTATTATGTCCAAGGGATGCCATTAAAACTCTGTTTACAAACCGAATGTGCCAGAGAATGGGTCAGGGAAAGAATTATTAGCAAGAAGCTATTTGATCTCTTTTATGATCCAGTGAGTGAGTCATAACGTTAGCTCCATGCTCTAGAAGGGGAATAGTGAAAACCTCAAGCCTGTTGATTTATAAACAGGCCCAGAATTCCCTGTTCTTTAACCTCAGATGCCCTCTTAAGTGTGACTTACCCTAAATCAAACGTGACATCAGATGCCACTGGGCCTCTCCCTCCTCCCGAGAGGTAATTGAGGAGTTGATTGGCGTATAGGGTGCATAAAATCCCCGTTCAAGATGACGGATAGCTGTGGGAAGGGTCAATGGCCAAGACTCGGAGACACAGCCTTGTTTCTACATGCCCCTTATCTGCAAGGCTGGAGGCTCCAAGGCTCTCTTTGTTTCAGGGCCTCGGATTCTCAGCAGACCAAGGAGAGGGAGTCTCAGAGGTGGACGTACCGCTTTGCCCTAAGGGCCGTGGTTTGGGCCCCTCTCTTTCCCCCTATAAAGAGGTCATGAGGGGCAGGACCAATCCGGGTTTTTCATTCGAACTCCACCCATTACTGGATACAACCCCAGGGCAAGTGATTTCAGCCTTCCGAGCCTCAGTTTCCACATCTGATAGATGACACAGCCGTGGCTTATTCTGTGCCCTCGACACCGTGCTGAGCTGCCTTATACGTGCCGTGTGCCAGCCCATGTCAGGCCTCGTGACAGTCAAACCGATCTTATCACGACCTGACTGTGCGGAAGATGCCGTCCTGAGAACTTTACATCGATTCACTCATTTGATCCTTATATTAACTCTCTGGGGTGCGCAGTGGCCGTGATCGATCCCACAGGAGCGAACGCTGGATGGAGTCGGGGTGTAAGTGGTTCATCTGTGAGGCATCTGGAAGGATCACCAGGAAGTGAGAAAGCAACACTGGAAAGGAAGCAAACTGGTCGAGCCACAGTCCTGGCCCTATAATATCCGGATCCCTACCGTGGGCAACTGGAGGGAAGTCCCCAGAGGAATCTTCAGGAAGAATGCATAGAATGTGCCCCAGCGTTGTCTCACCAGAGGGGGAGGAAGTTGGGGCCCTTATGTGTCAGCCCTAGTCCATCATGAGGGGGCTCCTCCAGGAGCCTTACCCTAACCTAGCATTCCCAGCCTGCGCTGTGAGCCAGCCAAGTGGATCCTGAGGGCCAAAGACATCTCTCAGGCAAAGAACCATAGGTGTTCAGTTGGAAGCCATTGAGTTAGCCTGCATGGGAATGGTGCCCAAAGGCACGGGCTTGACCCCACAGTGTCCACTACGGTCTATGCTAGGGATGAGAAGACTGAGCCACAGACAGGTTGGGGTCTTCCCAAAGGCTCCCCACCTGGCAAGTGAGCTACCCAGAGTCTGTATCTACTCGTCATCTGACTTCGGGATGCACAGTAAAGCTTTTGGTCTACACGTCCCAACGCCTCCCAGAAGGGATCGCTCACCCATTTCGCAGACAAAGAATCGGGCGTTCAGAGGGGTGAACCGACTCTGTCCCCCGGCAAAATTAGCGACTGAGCCAGGATGGAAAGTTGGCTCCCTTGGCTTCAAAGTCAAGGCCAGCCTCAGCGTGCTGTATTCCTTTGGCCTGCCGGGGCTCCCCCGAGTTGGCCCGGATTGGAGCAGTGTCCCGATGCCTCGAACCAGGCGACAGGGGCAGGCCCGAGGCTCATGCTGTCCCCTTAGGTCGGCATCGTGGCTGGAGGCAAGGGCAGCCGTTGTGGGCCCTTCGCCGGTGAGCCCACGCCCCAGCAAGGCTCTCTCCGAGGGGCTGACTCGAGGCTCTTGTCCCGTCCACGCTGGTTCCGGTCCCTAGCTGCTGCCTGACTCAGCTCTGATTGCTTCTGCTTCCTGTTGTCACCCAGGTTGTCCGGATGCTCTTTGGGCACCATCGAAAAGGATGCACCTTTGAAGCACAGCTGGCATGAAAGGCCGTAATTATGTGTCCTAAAATGGAATCTTTGAGGCCGTTAAGCAGAAACCCTACCTCCCCTTCAAGGAATGGTACGGATGCTTAGAAAGTCCCCCCGGACCCACAAGCACCCCGGCGGAGAGGGCGGATCGCTGCATTAGGAAACCACACGGCGCTTACAGGCGCCCCCGACGCGCTGTGGTTTTCTGGTCCGCTTGGCGAGACCGTGCCCAGGCCATTCCCGGAGCAGTTTGTCGCTGTACTTACGACTCACATCACACGCCCCAGTCTGCCTGTGACCCCCGCAGAGCCAACAGCCTGGCCCTTTTCATGCAAAGCCAGCAAACACAGACCGCCGGCCGAGCTGGAAACCGCGCAGGCTCCCGAGCCTCTCCCTTCCTGCAGAAATAATAAATGATAATGGCACTGAGATGGACGGGGGCCTGGTGACGACAAGAAAAAGCCAGCATCTTCCAAGCCCCGGGCTGGGAGATGAGGCCAGGCGTGGGCACGCGTAGCCTTGGTGACCTTGGGCGCGTGCCTTCCTTTCTCTGGGCCTCCTCTGTGTTCTCCTCCACAGAATGGCAATGCTGGGCTAGAAATGAACCTGAAGTTCCTTTTCAAAGTTCGGGGCTCGTGTTAGTTTTCTGGGGCTGCCGTGACACAGAACCACAACCTAGGGGGGTTCAAACAACTGAAATGTATTCTCCCGGTTCTGGAGGCCGCAGGCTGACATCACGGCGTCTGCAGGACCATCCTTCCTTGCCTCTTCCAGCCTCTGCCGGGCCGGCGATGCTCGGCATTTGGCTGCATGGCTCCAGCCTCTTGCCTCCGGCTTGACACGGTCTTCTCCCCTGAATCTGTCTGTCTGTCTGCCTGTGTGCGGATACCTTTCCGTCATATTGCATCAGAGCTGATCCCACCCCCGCACGGCCTCGTGTTAACTTGACCACGCCGGCGAAGACCGTGCCTCCAAATGAGGTCGTCCTGACAGCGACTAGACCCTTCCATATCCTTTTCTTGGGAGGCCATCACTCAACCCCTAGCAGGTCTCAGCGAGTGCCTTCCTAGTAAGTGGATTTAGGGAGGTGCCTCTTTGGAGATATCAGTCCCGGCGGCTGTGGTCATAATCAATGCCGCCAGGCCACGAGCTAGTGGCTTCGGCGCCTGCTCTGGGGAACTCTCAACTTGGTAAGTGGGGACACAGGCAAGCAGACATTTACACTATAGCCTGAAGCAGGGTATCAGCCTGTGCAGGTTGTATGAGAGGCAAAGGCCTGCGCGGTCACAGAGTGCTGAGGACCGTCTACCGCCGGCTTTGTCGGCCTCGGTTCTGGCTTTAGCTACTCTGCCGGGCTGATGCCTGTCCCTTCTTCTGACCTCAGGACCCCCTTCCCTGTGGGGCTCCTCCCTCCTCCGGGCTTTCCTGGAGTGTCCTCCCACCCATCTTCTCCACCAGGATCGCCTTCTCTCTTCTTTCTGTTCTGGATGGCGGTCCCCTGGGGAAATGTTTCCATAAGTTAATTCAGATATTCACCCTTAGAGATTGTTTTAAATGTCTACCTTTGGGGAACACCTTGGCTTCCCAGAGCAGGTGGCTGGAGGGCGGGCCCTGAGAACATGGCACCAGAGCGGTCTGGACTAGGAGAACGGGACTCTCTGGGGAGTTGGGCGGTGGAGGGGGTACTTGGCTTGGCTCGCAGCGGCTGATCCGTGCTGAGGGTTAGAGTGGCCTGCGTGACCAGCTTGGGAATATTCGACTAACTTCTTATGGGACCCTGGATAAGTCCCTCCCTCCCTCAGCCTCTTCCTGTCTGGACGCCGGCACGTTGGTCCCTACTAGTCTCCCCTGTACTGACTTCAGCAACGGTGGGAAAGGGCTCCAGGACCCCATCCTCACGTCAAGCAGAGGACCCTCCGGTTAGGGAGGATGCTGGATCACATCTTTTCGCTTTCATGTATGACGAGAGAGCGCACGGCGTCTAAGAAAAGAGAGAAGCGGGCCAAAGTCGGCGGTGGACCAACGCGGCACATTGAGGAGAAGCTTGGTTCCTAGCGGGTGGTCTTCCGGCCAGCACCTCCCTCGGGGCAAAGTCCCGTGCCTGTGTGTGCCAGCTTTGCAGGCAGGTGGCCCCGGGGGACCTTGCGCCCAGCTGGGAAGGGTGTGCGTGCGTGTGTGTGCGCGTGTGTGTGTGTGTGTGTGTAATCTTTTTTACCCCACGCACTGGGGATAGGTATGAAACATCCTACCAGTTACAGCAGCCGTCGCTTACAGAGCACCTGTCATGTGCTAAGTGCTGTGCTTAGTGCTTCCCCAGGGCTACCTCAGTCGCGTCCCCCTGCAGTCCCGGGAGTGAGTAGCCTTACTCCTCCCCTGCTGGGGACGTGAAAACTGGGTTTGGTGAAGTTGGTGACTTGGCCGAGGCCAGCCTGCTTCTCAGCGGCTGCACCCAGATTTGAACCCACGTCTGTCTGGTTCCTAAGCTTGTTCTTCTAACCACGATGCACCCTGTGTGGAACCAAAAGAAGCCCCGCAAGACCGAGTCAGGGAGCTTCCAAGTTGTCATGTTGTCGTCCTGCTGTTTATTTGTTTCTTGGAGGAAATTTTTGTTCTCTAATAATATGATTTGCATGGATTTGAATGCATTAATCAGAGGGAAGGGGGGACGCTCTGGTTAAAGCAGTGGTCGGGGGGCCGGGACTGGGTGGCCTGACCCTTTCTTGAGTGTTTCAGGGTCAATACAGTTTGTAGATCAACCTTTCCTTCCTCCCTCCCTGGCCCCTCCCTCCCTCTCTCCCTCCCTCCCCTACCCCCTCCCTTTTCCTTATCTCCCTCCTCATCCCTGCCTCCCTCCCTTCTCTTCCCCTCCCTCCCTCCCTCCTTTGGTTTCTCTCCCTTATTTTCTTCTACCCTTCCTCCCTTCTCTTTTCCTCCTCCTTCTTCTTCCTCCTCTCCCCTTCTTCCTTTCTCCTCTTAACTTCTTTTAACAGTCTCTCAGTTAAGGAAACTTGCAGAGGAAAGAAAACTTCCCCAAGGTCTTTGACTCTCCATCCAGTGCCCCTTCTTGGGTGCCATCAGCCCAGAAATGGCTTCTCTGTGGTTGTCGGGCAGGGAAGGAGGAAGCCCAGGGTCCGAGGGAAGCAGCTAGGGGACTGTGATGCTCCATTTCCTTGCAGATTTTCACTCTGCGTCTGTTTTGAAGCAGCCCCCAAAGCCTCCAGGGGGTGGGTTGCTCCTTTCCTCTCCTCGCTTCTTTTCATCTTTTTATTCCATGTGGTTTCCTTTTGTCTCCTTTTCTCCCCATTCACAGAAAATCTTCATCTATGGACAAGTTAGTTTTATGGGGGGGGGATGGGGGGTAAATAACAGCAACGTGTTCTTACAAGGGGCTCCTCGGGCAGACATGCTCATTTTGTCTTCAGAGCCACCCTGGGGGGTGGTGTGTTCTGCTTTGTCCCCATTTTGCAGATCAGTAAGCTGAGGCTCAGAGGTAAGTAACTTGCCCAAGGCATACTGGGGCTATTGGGAGAGCTGGGACGCGAACCTCGATCATGTGATCTCTTTTTTTTTTTTTTTAAATTTTTTTTTTTCAACGTTTATTTATTTTTGGGACAGAGAGAGACAGAGCATGAACGGGGGAGGGGCAGAGAGAGAGAGGGAGGCACAGAATCGGAAACAGGCTCCAGGCTCTGAGCCATCAGCCCAGAGCCTGACGCGGGGCTCGAACTCACGGACCGCGAGATCGTGACCTGGCTGAAGTCGGACGCTTAACCGACTGCGCCACCCAGGCGCCCCCGATCATGTGATCTCTTAAGCGCTCTCTTCAGCAGCCCCTCCGGATATTCGGAATTGAGCGAGATGAATTTAGGATGTGGAGACCGCTAGGCTCTGGGGAGAACAGGGTCAGACTCTCACCCAAGAAGAGCTTTGCTGGAATGTTAGTCTGGAGAAAACTCCCAGGTGGAGGCATTTCTTGGGTTTGGCATCATCATCGGAGTCACTGGAGCGCCCTCCCCTCCCTCTGCCCCCGCAGCCCCTGCCCCACATCATCTTGGTGGCTGGGAAGTTCTTTCAAAATTTTTGTCTCGTGCAACGAACATGTTTGGGAGAGCAGGACGGCACCCACGAATTCACGTAGCGCATAGTTGGTATTCAGGGAGGATGTGTCGCTGCATCGACGACACACAGAGAATGCTTCTGGCTCTTTCGGTGCTGTTTCCGGGAGCTCCTGCGCCATCTTGCAGGTCCTGTCCTTCGCTGCTACACCTGCAGAGCCTGGCCTTTGGGCTCATAACTGCCCCTTCCCCTGTCCAGGGTAAAGACAACTCTTGGACAACCCAGTCTTTCCCCCGTGGTTGTCAAACAACCCTGCTCTCGCCCCACTTACAACTGAGACGTCGGTCCCGAACCAACTAAAACCTAACTCCATCAGCCACTGCGTCGTGACTTTGGGCAAGTCGCTTACCCTCCCTTCGCCCCAGTCTCCCCATCTGCAAAAGGGGAGCCATTACGGTTCCTACCTTGTAGCCCCAAGGACAGGACAGGGTTGGTGCCGCGTTTGACATCGGGAAGCGCTTTATAAATATCGCGTGGGTTACCATTGCTATTGTTTTTATTATGTAGGTGCTAAATCATACCTCCTCTGCCCCAAAGATTCAGTTCTCGTGGGAAAGATGGCTCCGTGAAGGATGACTCTCGGTCTTTCTTCCCACACATACCGTACATGGTGCTCACTTGAACTTCAAAGAGAAGTCGCCGCCAGGAAGTCCTACTGTGCGAAGCGGGTGCAGCAGGCCGAGGGTTGGCCTGCAGAAGGGGGCTCTGGGCAGCTGTTTGATATCACACGGGGGTGGCCGAGACTTCAGGGATGGGCCTGTTTACTCCTTGCAGACAATGTCTCCAACGGATTTGGGGAGGGATGGGAAGGACGCTCAGGGTCAACCTTCACTTTTGCAGTTGTTTAAATATCTATTATCAGGCCACCGAGGCAGACTGGGGCGAGGGCGGGGAGCTAGAGATGTCTCGGAAGATATACCGCATAGCCACTTGCGAACTTCATTTAGAAAAGCTTAAATCTCTTCCCAAAGCGGGTAATTCGCCACCCCCCGTTTTTCCGGCTAAGAAAGCGTTAAGGAGCTCTTCGTTAAGCATTCCCATTGTTGAAAACTCTTTCTGAGATGCTGGAGGCTTTCTCTGTCTTAATCACATCTTCCAGGGAATATTAATAGGAGACCGAGCTTTCTCGGCGATCAGAATGGGGCCAGGATGCTAATCGGATCTCAGGAAATAAGGATTCCGTGGACAGAGATGTTTGGGAGACACCCTGTTAAAAAAAATGCAGTGGTTTTTGTAACTGCAGGACTTCCCAGGGTCTATCATGCCCTTATGTGCATTTTGATTTTTTCTTCTCCCTGAGAAGGATCCAGAAGTCCACATTTCTGCAAATTCTTTGGGATCATAGACTTTGTAACTCATAGAGGGTATTGTGGGGTTAACATTCTGGGCAACACTGTGGACAAGGCCACCATATGAAATAAAAAAGGATAAAGTCCTTAGAACAGTACACGTGATACCTAGTAAGTGCTTGGTACACAGCAAACGTTATTGTTACAGAGGCGGTTGAAACTGAAATTCACCTCCAAGGCTAAAAATCTCTGATTCGAGTTATAATGTCCTCACGAAAAGTGATATGGGCTTCTTGGCTTGGAAGAAATGAAGGAAAAAAAAAAAAGAAATCAAGCAATTAATAAGGCAAGTCAAACAGTCTCCAGTGTAGATTTCAGGGCACACATCTCAGTATTTGGAGAAAATGTGTTGTCTTGAGAAGGTGGCATACTTCATTGGAACATGGGCTGGACCCATGTCCTACCTTGGACTTGTGTTAGTTATGACCATTTGGAAACCCCCTTACTGCCTGGGCTTTGGGCTTCTTCTTTTTTTTTTTTTTTTTTAATTTTTAAAATGTTATTTGAGAGAGAGTGGTGGGGGAGGGACAGAGAGAGAGAGAGAGAGAGGGAGAGAGTGATTCCTAAGCAGGGTCTACACTCAGCACTGAGCTCAATGTGGGACTCGATCCCACGACCGTGGGATCATGACCTGAGCTGAAGTCGAGAGTACGATGCTTAACTGACTGAGCCACCCAGGTGCCCCATGGGTCCTGGGTTTCTGAGCTGTCAAACACAACCTAGATGAAAACACCGCCTCACCGCTCAAACTGTGGTCCGTAGAGGTTGGTAGCCTTGACATTGCCGGGGAATCCTTCTTTTTCTTGGAGAGCGTCAGGTCCCTTCCCACCTACTTACCACTTCCTGGTTTTGTTTGGCGACCTGCTAAAGCGGCCACTTGCTTAGCCCAATGTGCCTAAAGAATTTGGAACCCCAGGTCAAAACGGCAGTTCCTGTTCTAGGCAGAAAGCTGCTGCTAACTTTAATTTTCCTTTCTAGTTCTGGTTCAATGACAAACCCCCCCTCAACCTGGAAGGCTAACTTTCCTGCTTTCCATCCCGAGTCCCCTGTCACCTTTCTAAACCCCTTGCTCACTCTTTCTCTCTTCTTTTCCATAAGAAAACAGCAATGTGATCAGACCCTGGAATGTGCCTTGGCACGAGGAATAAACTCAGGCAGCTTGGCTTATTAGCTGTTTCCATGGGAGAGAACTCTTGGACCAAACAGATATTTACAAATATTGAAAGCACTGTGCTGATCCCTAGCAGCGCCCCGGCTGTCCCGAGATAGCTGGCTGCTTAGAGGAGTTGCGTTTTTGTCTATGCCCTCTGTTCTTCTGTCCTCCTCATCTGTCCTGCTCTCAGCTGGATCGTCTATAACAGGAAGGTCTCTAGAAGAAATTCTTCATTGCCTTTGGGGAGTTCAGGATCTGAGGGCTTGGGGTTCACTACTTTGGGGGACCAGACTAAAGATGGGGTTTTGAAAGATGAATGTGTTGGTATATCTGGTGGTTCAGCCGGCTGCGAGCCTTTGTGAGCAGAGGCACGTACCCCATAAGAAGCAGGTTCAGCCTTATGGGTCTTCAGAGCAGGCAGAGGACAGAGGTCAGAGGAATTACGTTAGCGTCTTGCCCATCGAAGCATCCGTTCATTCCACAAACGTGCATTGAGTACCCCGCACATACAAGGTGGTGTAAAAGTTGCCATGTCAAATCTGTCAAGGTCTGGACTGAAAGCAGACATCATTAAAGGTCCTTCAAGCAGAGAGAATTTCATGCAGGGGGATGAATCCATAGGTGAGGGAGGAGGCGAGGAGGCAAACGGGAGCTGAGGAGGCAAACAGCTCAGAGATTACCAACAGCAAGAGATCAGTACTATCCTTAGCGGAAAGGGACAAAAAGAGGAGCTTAGATTTCCAGAGCCCAGGTGCCAGGAGCTCCAAGTGGAACCAACGTCATGGAGGGGCTGCCAAAGTCGGGTGGGTGTGTGGAGCGTGAAATCCCCCAGCAGCTTCCACTTCCCTCCCTCTGGTCTTCCACCAGTGCCTCCCATTGGCTGAGCTTACCAGGAAGCCATAAGGCAAAGGAGCTTGGGAAATGTAGTTCCCTGCGATTTGAAGCAGGTGCCTGCTGGCCCAAGTGGACCCCTGCACAGTCCCTTGCTCTCTTGGAAAGATGTGGATGCTGACTATTGCCTGGCACTACACGTGCCCTCCACACCCATCTCCCAAACCCAAACTGAATAAGAGATCATGGTCTTCCAATGGTTTTTTTTTTTTTTTCCATATTAGAACTCGCCAAAGGGAAAGCAAGTCCACATTTCAGAAGGAAATCCACATAGTGGATGAGAAAAACTTTGGATGAGTGAATTCCCAGTGGCGTTGCTTTAGCTTTAGATCCCGAAACCGAACTTAACACTGGGGCCTCTTCCAGCCCTGAAAGCCCTTTTCCCTGTAATAATAAAAATAATAGCATTTACTGAACGCTTGGTTGTTACCGTGGTGACAGTGCTACTCTCCCGTGTTCTGCCATTAAAGCCCGATACCAGGAAACCTTGCATCGGTCCCCTGGGGTGGCTACTCTTCGTATACTCAGTTTATGCATTAACAATCCAAGGCTTAGATACGCTGGATTATATTCACTTATCACATCCGTCAGAAAGCGTTAGAGCTGGATTCGATGCAAGTTAATCCGACTTCAGCATCCCTAGGTTTAGCCTCTCCTCGATATGGCCTCCAGTTTATGTCTCCTGCCCGTGGGGGTTGCGTAAGGAGAGCATGTTCAGTTGCGTGGCAGGTAAGAGAAGAATGACACTATCGTAGGTAGGATACAGTTGGGCGCTGGAGAAGCAACTCTGAATAGCGGCAGCTTCGACGAGGTCCCCGTTTACTCCTCTTGCCCATAAGACGCCGTGCTGGCTGCTTGTTTTGTTTTCTTTTCTCTTGTTGTGGTTCCCCATCATGCTTAGGGTGTTTCCATTGTTTGACAGTTTTGTAGGCATTTCTCCACACGGTCTCGGTCACTGACAAGTCTGTAGTCCCGCTGGTGGACAAAAGAAAAAGAAAACGAAGGAAGGAAATGCCCCTTCACTCTAAGGGCGTGGCCTGGGAATTGCGCGTAGGTTTCCCGCCCCGGGGGGGGGGGGGGGGGGGCAGGACACAATCACCATGCCAACCTAGCTGCAAGGGAAGCTGTTCTCGGCGGCCCTGCCGAGATGTGATACGATTGCCCTATCCGATGCGGCAGAAGAGAACTGCTATTGGGGGGCAGCCGTCTGGCTCTGCTCGCAGGTGCCTTTCTTCCTACCTCCGTTGTGGTCGCGACCCATGTGCAAATCTTGCATTTGCCCCGATTTTGTCTTCAGTTTACGTGGGAGGCAACTGAGGAGAGGAGACGTGATACGATTTGCTCCAGCCCACCGAACGGGTCCATTGTGTGCGGAAGGGGGGCTTGACTGGGGATTGAAGTTAACTTACAAGTGGCCATCCACTTACGAATTCTTTTTTATTAAAAGTGGCATTTTGCTTCCAGATACAACCTCATGACCGTGTTGGCGTTGGGTAACAAATTTTTATGTAATGAGGATGCTGTGTGCCTGTAAATGCCCTTTGTTTCATGGTCTGTGCTGTATTAGAAGTTGTTACTGAGAACATTACCAAACCTGCTTTTTTTGACATTTACGCAATTCCAGCAAGTCTGAGCTAAATAATTCATGTGAAACAATACAAAATTAGTGGGAGAGCTTAAGTGTCTGGAGGATTTCGCCAAGAAAGATTTGGTTTTGTGGACGGAAACTCACCCCATGCAGCTCGGGCCGTGCACACTGGCTAGGATCTTGTGCGTTCCAGGGCTAGGAACAGAATTTGGGGGATCCTAATAATTGGGAAGTCATGGCCTGAGCCTATGTGTTGTACAGAGCTGTGTAGACGAGCAATGGTTGCCATGATATAAAAATAATGACCCACGGGGATGCCTGGGTGGCTCAGTCAGTTAGGTGTCTGCCTCTTGATTTCAGCTCAGGTCATGATCTTACGATTCGTGGGATCAAACCCCCTGTCAGTCTCTGGGCTAACAGTGTGGAGCCTGCTTTGGGATTCTCTCCCTCCCTCTCTCTCTCTGCCTCTAAATAAATAAGTAAACAAACGTTAAAAACCGAAACAATGAGCGATCCACTCATCGTGTATTCACATGTTCCCTCCCCAGACATCCTGCCCCACTTCCCGCAAGCACCGCGATCCACCTGCTTGTTGGACGCTCCCTTCGTCGGTCGCCAGATGCGGTGGGCTGTCGACAGAATGATGCAAATACGATGCCAATGGATTGCAAAGTGGAATTGCAGGTCTTGCAAAAGATACAGGATTTCATAAAGTGGCTGAACGTTTTGCTGGAGAGCGGCTCTAATTACAGGCAAAGCGTTTGATGGATGGGAAGGCGGTAGTCAGGCCAGTCGACAAGACAGGTGCTTCAAGCAAGAATGATTTGTGTATCAAAGGATTAAGAGAGGCCCTTAGGAAAACTGATGAAGGCCTCCAGTATTTCTGAAAAATTACCCTCTTGATGATCCTGGTGCAAAAAGTCAAATGTGAAGGGAATGTGTCATGCTGTGGGATCATCCTTTCCATCTACGTGTCTACACCGTGGTGGGATCGTCTTATCTATGTGTCTCTGCGTCTCTACAGATCGGTTCAGAAAACCTGCAAAAACTTGATTCAAGCTTTGTTCTTTCCAAGAACTAGGACATCACCGCCGGATGGTTGCTAGATAGGAGAGAATAGCTTGTTTTTATGATTTTCACTTTGAAGAGTATTCAAACCCCTAGGGTCCCTTGAACGTTTTATTAGATCGTGAAGTTTATTGACTGTTCCTTCTTCCAAAGCGGGTCACGTCGGCCGTTTGGCGTGAGCTGGCTGGAGGGGGCTGCGGGGCCCGGGGAGGAAGGGATACTTGGCAGCCTATCTGGGCACCGGAGTCAAAGCACGATACCACTGACAATCAAAACAAAAACAACAAATGCAATTGGTATGTGTTAGTAGTTGTATTTGTATTTGTTATTGTTACCAATTGTATTTGTAGTGTTACTAATACAATTAGTATTTGTTAGTACGTTCGTATGTTCCGTATGTTCCTGCCGTTCGTATGTTCCAGGCACTATGCCAAATACTTTGGGTTCCGTCATTCAATTCTCAGATAACACTATAAGGTAACTACTCTTTTATACCCACGTAGCAGTTGAAGGTATTAGGATTTGGCAAAGTTAAATATTTTGTCAGGAAGCTTCAACCTTTAGTCTTTTGGGAGCCTGAATTCTACCTTTGTTTTAAATTCTGGGAAGAACATTCAGCATGACATTTAACAAATTTTGTTTTGGGACATTTAACAAAATTTTAAGTGTATGATATGATATGGCTATGACTCTAGGCACGATGTTGTACCCTGGGTCTCTAGAACGTATTCATCTCGTATAACTGAAGCTTTATGCCCATTGAACAGCAACCCCAACTTTCTCCCTCCCATCCCCCAACCCCAGGCAACCATCATTCTACTTCTGGCTTCTATGAGTTTGGCTATTATACGTATGTATGTATGTATGAATGTATGTATGTATAGACAGTCAATGGGGGAGAAGGGTGGAGGGAGAGAGAAAGAATCCCACGCAGGCTCCAAACCTGGTGTGGAACCCAATGTGGAGCCCAATGTGGGGCTGAATCCCATGACCCATGACCTGAGCCGAAATCAAGAGCTGGACGCTCAACTGACTGAGCCACCCAGGTGCCCCAGAGTTTGGCTATTGTAAATACCTCATGTAAATACTCATTCAGGATTTGTCCTTCTGTGACTTGTTTATTTCACTTAACCTAGTGTTCTCCAGGTTCATCCATGTGGTCACGTGTGGCAGGATATCTTTTTTTATTTTTATTTAAAAAAAAAAATTTTGTTTTCAACGTTTATTTATTTTTGGGACAGAGAGAGACAGAGCATGAACGGGGGAGGGGCAGAGAGAGAGGGAGACACAGAATCGGAAACAGGCTCCAGGCTCTGAGCCATCAGCCCAGAGCCCGACGCGGGGCTCGAACTCCCAGACCGCGAGATCGTGACCTGGCTGAAGTCGGACGCTTAACTGACTGCGCCACCCAGGCGCCCCTCTTTTTTTATTTTTTAAAAAAAAATTTTTTTTTCAACGTTTTTTATTTATTTTTGGGACAGAGAGAGACAGAGCATGAACGGGGGAGGGGCAGAGAGAGAGGGAGACACAGAATCGGAAACAGGCTCCAAGCCATCAGCCCAGAGCCTGATGCGGGGCTCGAACTCACGGACCGCGAGATCGTGACCAGGCTGAAGTCGGACGCTTAACCGACTGCGCCACCCAGGCGCCCATCTTTTTTTATTTTTAAGGCTAAATAAGTAATATTCCATTGTGTGTATAGACCACATTTTTAAAGGCTGAATTCCCTTCTGATTCTTGCAAGTTGATCAAACACAGGAAAGGAAATGAGAGAGGCTGTAACGTAGATTTGAAATCCTAGATTTGGAATCCAGCTCAGGTCATGATCTCGCGGTTTGTGAGTTCAAGCCCCGCGTTGGGCTCTGTGCTGACAGCTCGGAGCCTGGAGCCTGCTTCGGATTCTGTGTCTCCCTCTTTCTCCGTCCCACCCCCACTCATGCTCTGTCTCTCTCTATCAAAAATAAATAAACATTAAAAAATTAAAAAAACAAAACAAAAAACCTTGGGAGAGTGACTTAACCTACGTCACATAACTGCCATGACTTTTCTTGTGTTGAGAACATTTGAGACCCGCGGTACGGTATTATTAACTATAATCACCAGGCTGTACATTAGATCCCCAGAACTTAGTCATCTTATAACTGGAAGTTTGTGTTCTTGGTCAGAATAATTTTGATACGGTTTTTCTTCGTATGGTCTCATGACCGGATCTGGCCAAATCTCTCTGCTCTTCCCACCTCTCCCAAGTTTTGCTCAACGTAATAACTCACGTATGCGCTGCGCTTGGAAAAATACGAAAGGTTTTACATTCATTCTCCTACTGCAGACCCACACTGGCTCTGTGACGTAGGAACGAATAACCCCACTGGCAGATAGAGAAAGCAGGGTTCAGAGAGGTGAAGTCACTGGTGTAGGCTGCACAGCTAGAAAACGTTTTTCCAAACGGCACTAACTTCTGTTCCGCTTGCTCATCTCGGTCGCCGTTAAGTCTCCCGGCGCCTATCCCCTAGCCTCGCCGATGGAGGCAATCCCTTCTTTATTCTTGCGTGTCTTCCTACCAATGTGAGATGGAGGCATGTGAATACAGTGAGCGGTAAGCTGGTTTTCTTAGTGAGGGCGCCCTTAGGTCGCTTGGACCCGAGGCTGTCGGGAAAGGCTAGCCATGTCTCTGTAAACCCAACAATCATCCTGCTGATGGCTTCCTTATGTGTCACCCAAGCATAGCAAATGCAGTTACCCAATGACATCCATGCCCAACGTTGAATTTATTTACAGCAACTACACCTGCTTCTCCAGTAAGGAGCTCCTGTGTAATTGAGTGGACCAGGCAGGAATTAGATCTGGGCCGGTGATCTATACACCCAGCCCATAGCTTAATCTATGTCAATTATTTCCACGGATGGCTGTTCTGTAGCAAAATGTAACCACGTGGCTTTCAGAAGGCCAACAGACGGGACACGGCCGGCGGCAGATACATTCACGAGACGGTCACTCGGGTGGCGTGACCTGTCAGTCTGAAACTAGAAGAGCTTTGGGTGGCCTTGGGTCTTTTTTCTCATAAACTCCAAGCGCTCTCCTCTTTTGCCCGGTGTCCTGGGCATCCTCTCCAAGGGGTTTCCCTTCCCCTCGCGACAGTATCCACCCTGTATTGGGATATCTTTCTTTGGCCTTCTCTCCGGCCAGAGTTTCCCGGACACAAGGGTTGTGTCTTGTTGATTTCTGTGTCACTGGCCTGTCATTCGGGGCTCGGCACCCGGGAGACACGCAGGCATCGCCGAGTAGTTGACCTGGAAGTAACAGGAGGGAAAGAGGCGGGAGAATATCTCCCCATGCACTCCCTGGCCATTAGCTTGCCTCTTGTCTCCCACTGATGTCAGCACGGGCTGCAACGTGATTTGTCGCCAGGAATGAACTTGGTGCTGGAAGTGAGATGGGATGTGGAAGGGAATCTCGCCTGGCCCCCAGACGAGACCTGGATCAATTTGTCCAAAGCTTCGTCTCCCTTCCTCCCTCCCCGCTCCCTTCCATCCTCCCTCCCTGCCTCTCTCTCTGTCTCTTTCGCTCTCTCTCCTCTTCCTTCCTTCCTTCCTCCCTTCCTCCCTCCCTCCCTGTTTCCCCCCTCCTTCCTTCCCTTCCCTTCTTTTATCTTTTCTTTTTCTCTCTCTCCCTTTCTCTCCCTCTTTCTTCCTTCCTTCCTTTCTTTTCTCTTTTTTTTCTTTTCTTTTCTTTCCTCTTTACTTTTCTTTCTCCTTCCTTCTTTCCTTCTTTTCTTTTCTTTTCTCTTCTTTTTGTTTTCTCCTTCCTTCTTTTCTTTTCTTTTTTTTTCTTCTCTTTTCTTTCTCCTTCCTCCCTGCTTCCTTCCTTCCCTCTTCCTTCCTTTCTTTTCTTTCTTTCATCCTTCCTTCCTTCCCTCCTTCGCTCCCTCGCTATTTCCTTTCCTTTCCTCTTTCTTTCTTTCTTTCTTTCTTTCTTTCTTTCTCTCTCTCTTAACTAAGACCCTGGATATTATATTTTTCTTGGGAGATTCCAGTTGTATACTTAACAAAATGAAGGCTCTGAGGAGTCCCGACATACTTAGAGAAACTAGAATCCTTTTATTTAACTCACTATTTTACAAATTATACCATTTTCTTTATCCCCTTTAACAAAACCTAGTTGAAAGTGTTTCACTCTGCTCTGGCCTGTGGCAAAGTAGAGGAGGGGTGGGATTGTCTCCTTTGGAGATTTTTATTGTTCTTTTAGAGAGTGCAATTTCTAGTTCATCTCTGGGTTTTTTTGTTTGTTTGTTTCTTTTTTTAATTCAAAGACTTTCAGACTCACTTTTATCAGCCATGACTGTTTTGGTTGCAAGTGGCAGAAACCCAGTTAAAGGGAAAAAGACTAATAAACAAAAGTAATTGATTAGCTCATTTGACTGTGACGTTCAGTGATCTGGCTTCAGGACCATAAAGAATCTGATAGTTGCTTTCTTTCTTTCTTTCTTTCTTTCTTTCTGTCTGTCTGTCTCTCTCTCTGTCTCTCTCAATCTTTAGCTGTTTTTTTCTATATCGGTATCCTTTTCTGTCACAACAAATGAGTTTCCTCCATCAGGGAAGGAGGGGGAAGGAAGCACAGGGTCATGGTCACAGGACGTTTCAAGCTTACATTATCCCAGCTTAGTAACTCCAGAGTAAAAAGCTCCCTTTTCTCTCATATCTTTGTAGAAATTCCAGGCCAAGGATATGATTGGCTGGTTTGCGTTAACCACCTCCCCCCGCCTCCCTAGGTCGCTGGATCCATCGGTCGTGGGGATGGGATTCTGGAACTCCCAGTTTGGGTGACATACCTATGCCAATGGATGGGAGGCTGGGATAGCTTCCGATTTTCAGCCCATCGAAAGCTCATGGAATGAGTTTCCCTCCAAAGGAGGGAATACGGCTTCTGGAAAACAGGTTAGGCCATGGCATACGAGGCAGGCAGAAACAACAGATTCCATGATACCTTCTTGGGCTGTCATCTTGTCCCTTTTGACTTCCGTGTGGTGACCATTCAGGGATTTACATTATAGAAGGTGACAGAAATCGTCATTTGGTCTCTAGCTGGGCCACGTGAAGTGAGTGAGTCCCACACAGTTTCTTTCGGGACATGAAGTGAGTCAACATTCTTTGCCTCCGAAGCTTAACTGTCTCGTGGAATTGAGCTCTGCTTGGGGAGAACATAGGTGTCACAGCCTAAAGGTATCGTATCCCAGAAACTCATTTCTCGTGCTTTCTAAGATTCTATGAAATGGAGTAGATCTTTTTTTTTTTTTTTTTATTGGGCTTGGTGAGGGCACGTCACGGAAACCCCTCGATGAGCTCAGTTCCTGGTCCTTGTTACTTTGGGGCCCCAGCTGAAATGAGGACAAGGAGACAGGTCCAGGTTGGCACCTCTGTCCCCTCAGCGATGCTTCCCCAGTGCAGATAAACCCCTTTGGGTATTAAGGAGAAATACCTGAAATTCATGTTCATGTCGGAAGGTGCTGGTGATTGAGCCGCTGATGACAGATGCAGTTTATTGACGATCCCTGTTTCGCCAAATTTCAGGCAAGGCATTGGCCCCTACTCGTGCGATCCTACTTGACAATTATCCCAAGCAGAGGAGGTAGAAACTAGTATGCCTACTTCGTAGATATGGAGCTGAGACTCAAGAGAGTAAGGCACCTGCCGAGGACCACACGGGGAGTCAGTGGTCGAGGTGGAGTTTGAACGTAGGCGCTCATCTTGGGGCCTTTGTTGGGAGGACCGGGTGAGGCCCACGCTCAGAGCAGGCCTGGGGCTGCTGGGTTGTTATCAGGAAGTGTCTGCATTTATTTCTCTGGTGATTTATTCCCTCAAAGACCTGGCTGTCAGAAATGAGGCCCGGGCTTTCCTCCTCTTCCTTCTTTGTGGAGGGAATTCAGTCTCTGTCCGCGTCTGTGCCTGCCTATGTCCGTGCTCGTATCCATAACCACACCTGCCCCTGTGCCTGGACCTATACATACACCCACACCTGCACCTGGCACGTCCGTCTACACCTCCGTCCCTATATCTGTATGTGCGTCTGTATCGATATTTGAACTTACCCTAGACCACCGGGCTTTCTCGACTTTGCTACTGTGGATATTTGGGGCGGGGTGATTCTTTGTGGTTAGGGACTGTATTGGGCATTATAGGATGTTTAGCCACAGCCCCTGACAGTTGGGACAACCAAATATGTCTGTAGACATTTTTAGCCAAGCATCCCCTGGAGAGTAAAGTTATCTCCCTACCTGCCCCCACCCCCCCAACTCCCATGACTCTCAGTGAGGAGTGAAATGAGATGAGAAACCAGGCACTGGCTCAGTTTTGGCGAAGGCCCTGAGACCACAGATTTCAAAGGACCTTATGTCTCAGGGCTAAGTGCTCCGGAGCAAGCCCAAGCAAGACTTTCAAAGGAAGTGGCTGGAAACCAGATGGTCGTCCCCCATGACCTCTACCAAAGAGGCAACTCAGAGAAGTCACCTGCCAAGCAAAGCCGCAGGGCAAGCCCCCTTCACCCCCCCCCCACCCCCCCACCCCCTCCTTTTAGTCCAAAGCATCACCTTCTTCCTTGATTTCTTCTGTCCATTTATTCGTGGCCTGGCCAGGAAGGAGATGGTCAGCAGCGTCCACGGTCCACCCATTTGTCATTTGAGTCATTTTGTTTTTACTCCATAAGCAGCCCCGTCTCTATCTAATCAGGGGGCTGCTTCCTGTGTTTGTTCACTGCTATTTGTCCCGCTGGAGCGATTTTTATCATCAAACAGTATGAAAATAGAATGTTAGGAATTGGCACCCCTCTCGTCTTGAGAGGCCATGGGGCCGGCCAGTTGGCTTGGGCAGAAGATACGGAAGCAGGGTAAGACCCGGGCATGTATTGTCTGCAGGACAAACCCAAAGCATGCCCCTCACTGCCTTCACATGGACTCCCCTCACAAAATAGAAACCATGATGCAAATTGTTTAAACCTCACGACGTGTATTTACAAGCACTTTGTGGTCACTCTTCCTGGCGAGCGGGGGGAGTTTTCATAGTTTGATGAATGGGTTCCTTCTGCCATGCGGAGTGAGCACAGAGGTGGGCATTCCCATTAGGAGTGGCTCTTGACTTCCTCCCTCGTCATCGTCTACAGCCCGGAAGGAGCCATGGTTCTTGGAGTTGCGGCCGAATGGCGGTGTGTGGCTGACGAGGCACCGATTCCAGATCTCCGGGCAAGCAGGAAGGCTCAATGATGGGAGTGCCCCTAAAGGGCTTTCTCTGTAGGCCCCCCAGTTTAGCCAGCGCATGACCACAGGTTGTGTACCGCCTGCCCGGCGGGGAGGAAGGGTGGCGATCCAAATCTGTTCTATTGCTGTGACTTCTAGTTCAAAGTGTTGGGTTAGTGCTCACGTGCGAAAGCACCTACTGGGTGCCCTGTCATCAGGAGAGCTGCTCTGGGGAAAGAGGAAGACACAGAAGACCAAGAAAGAGAAAGCACGGTCTCTGCGTAGTGAACAGTTGCTTTCTTTTCAAGACTCAGCCACATTTCCATTTCTTCTACCGCTTCATTGACAACCCCCCTTTTCCCATCCCTTCTTTCTCATTAAGGAAAAAAAAAAGGCAAATGGCCAGAGTTCAACACCCCAATTACACATCATTCTGAATGTGACCTGTGGTTGTAAATAAATACCTTCCTGGCGTAACTTCCTTCTCCGTCCTGGACCCACGGCAGACATTACTAGTCAATCATGACATCCTTTCCCGTAGTTACTGCTGGGGCTTTAGAATCCTACCTCCTAATCTCCATCGGAAGCTCCCATTCCTTCAGAAACTATCGTCAGCTACACGCCAAACAAAGAGCGAGTGAGTAGAATTTATTCACACCGATGACGTACAAGCGGCTCTTAACCGCTTCCGTACTTTGGAGTTGCCAGAAAAAATACAGGATGCCCAGTTAAATTTGAATTTCAGCTACATAACCAAGAATTTTTAGTATCCGCATGCCCCCTAACTATGGCGTGGGACATACTTTTACTAAAAAATGATCTCTTATTTGTCTGAAATTCGGATTTTACTAGGAATCCGATATGTTGACGTGTGTAATCTAACGCCAAGATCTAACGTCCCCCTTTAAAAACAGAGTTGGGAGGCTCTGGCCTATCTTAATCTGCAACGTGGATGTTTCGGGCCTGGGCCACAAAAGCGTGAGGCTTTTCCTAGCAAGCAGGTCGTGGGAGCGGGGTGTGTTTTGGGGCCTTGGCTGTGGTGCAGGACGAGAGCCTTTCTTTGTCTCGAAGCTACACCGCATCTTCCAGTCATCTTAGCCTAGAAGACAGGTTGTGGGAATGGAGACACATCGGGCTCACCAAACCCAATGGCTTTTGGATGACCAGCCCCTTCAGCATCGTGCTGGGAACGGGAGCTGGTAAGACAACCTGTAACTAGCTGACCAGGTCTCTCTGTCACCCATCCTGTCTTTGAGGGTGTGGATTTTTTTTTTTTTTGCTCAAGAGCACAGTGGTAAGGACCAGGGAGGAGGGAGAGCGGCAGAGCCCCCAAGGGATCTTAAGATACTTGTGCACGATTTCCGATGCCGACATCCAAGATTAAAACGCTCCTCTGCACTTAACATTGGCTGTGTCCACATCACTTTCTCAGACACGGCTGGTCAGTACCCAGCCCATATGGGTACGACCCTCCTGATTCAGGTTCTCTGCCTCTGCCGGCCGTTCCCAAACTTCCCCGCCCGCCCGGGTCCTCTGGAGAAGTTTTATAAATCCCAATGCTTGGGCTGCTCTCCAGACCAAGGCAACTCAGGATGTCTGGGTGTGGGGGCCAGGCATTGGCCTTCTTTGAGGATTTCTAGGTGATTCCAACGTTTGTCCACACTTGGGAGGCACTGGTCTCTGGTAGACATGTTTCTTCTGCTTCAGAAAACACGTTCTCAGCTAGCTAGACACCCGGGGATGTGACTGGGGGAAAGTCGCCCTTCCTTGTCCGGCCAGGGGGAGGAAGAGGGAGGAGGGAGGGGTCCCCTCAGGATAGAGTGGCATTGTTTTGTATCAGTTTCTGGCTTTCTAGCTTGGCTGGGCTGGGGGAACAAAGAAGGCTTCATGCAGGACAAAAGCGCACTGTTTCACCTAATGAGGAACAGTTGAGAGGTCTGGAGACAGCACCCCATCAGTGAGGGACAGAGGGCGGCAGAAGAGAGGCTTGTGGGGCCCCCGCCTAATGAAGACCAGTTGAGAGGTGCCGGCCAGACACCAGACTCGCCTTTCTTTGTGAGCCCCCAACGCCACCCCCTCCCACCTCTCCTGTCTCAAGAGGCCTCGCCCTCCTTCCAGTGAGAGAGAGAGAGATGCTCGGATTCATCTGTCACAGTGACGGGTCCCGACCTCGTGACCTCTTGAGCCGTGCCCTCCGGCCTCTGGATCTGACCTTTGCAAAGAGCCCCCAGTCCTCAGCCAGAAGGTCCCTATTGACGACCTACTAGTGGCCACCTGCTGAAGCAGCCCCTGAGAAATTAAAGCCAGCAAATGGTTCACCGGGGACTCTTTGAGGCTTTGCTGGATGGAGTGCTGTGTCCGGGGCTGGCGAACCAATCTCTCTAATTGTCTGTCGCCAAGATGCCTTTCCGCTCCCTTGGAGGACTTGGAGCTTCGTTGAACTTGGGGGCTTGTAAAAAGCAGCCCTGTGTGACCAAGAGAGAGGAGGAGAATTGCGGGGAGGGTCTCTGACGTCCCTGGCTGGCCTCCAGGCCTGGCTGGCAAGAGGACAGAATGTGCAGGCAGCTGAGCTGGAAGGAGAGTTACTCTCCCGGCACATGAGCTTCCAGAAGCACAGCCGGCTTCTGCCGAAGGCCACATGTTTTGACTTGCACGGGACCAAGGCGCTCTACCCTCAGGCCTGCATTTATGCGGACCGTTGAGTCCCTCCCTAGGTCAACGGAGAGGTCATCACCATGTGTGGGTCAACACGGTCACATGTTGGCGACTTCATATAGTTTAAACTAAGAACTGAATTTGCATGAATTGGAGCTTCTGTAAGAAAGAAGTGATGGTATGTCAGTTATCTATTGCTATATAACAGATTTTCCCGAAACTCAGAGGCTTGAGAAAGCAAACATTTATCATCTCACAGTTTCCATGAGTCCGGAATTTGGGAGCCGCTTAGCTGGGCGGGTCTGGCTCATGGTCTCTCCTGAGGGTATAGTCAAGATGGCAGCTGGGGCTGTGGTCTCATCTGAAGGCTTGGCTGAGGTTGGAGGATCCACTCCCAAGGTAGTTTGCTCACAGGGTTGTGGGTGGGAGGCTTCAGGTCCTTGCCAAATGAGTCTCTCCACGGGGTTGCTTCAAGTGTTGCCACAACATGGTGGCTGGTTTCTCTTGAAATGAAGGATTCAGGAAAAGAGTGAGAAGGAAGCTGCATTAACTTTTGTGACCTATCCTTGGAAGTCATACTCTGCCGCTTCCGAAACATCCTATTGGTTGCACGGGTCAGTCCTGTTCAACACGGGAGGGGGACATACAAGTATGTGAGTCCGAAGACGAGGGTCTTTGGGGCCATCTTGGAGGCTGGCTATCACCACAGAGCGTCAATGCAATGTAATGGCTTACTGGTCCCCTGCAACTTGATATTCTTTGAAGGCTGAGTCTCCTTGTCACCTCTCTCCTCTGCCTCCATTTTACTAGACAGGAGTCTAGTTAGCCAGGAGCTCTTAAAAGTTTAGCTGGAGAATAGCAGGGCAGACAGTGTTGGCAAAGCAAAGACGTCCTTTGCTGTCTGGCTTCTAGGATTTTGGTGCCCAAATCCCTATTTAAGGGAATCTCAAATCTGGCAAGAGGAGCATGAGAATAGGATGTATTTTTGTGATTAATTTATTAGACACAATTAAACCTCCCAAGAAACTCTAGCTTATACATTTTTTCCCACCAGCAGTCCTATAAATTACCTACTAAGCACAGAAGAAGTTAGCGATAGCTCCTCGTATGGATCCGGTGAGAACCACGCGTTGGGCCCTTGGCTGAGGGCGTTGCCTGCCTTGTCTCATTTGATTCTGATGATGACCCCGGACGGCAGGCATCGCGATTATCCGAGTTCCTAGACAAAAGAGATTCAGAACAGTTGAAGCCTGCCTACGCTCATGTGGCTATCGAGAGTTGGGACTGGAAAGCAAATGTGTGACTTTGGAGTCTGAACTGATAACAATGGTAAGGAACCAATTTGAACGAAGGGGCAGGGAGGCTCTGACAGGGGGCCCCTAATATCCATCCCATGTTCTGATGCAGTGATGCCAGCCTTGGCTCCCACATGTCATCGCAGGCTGGGCTCTCTGGAGGCTGACTCTGAGATGGAGATTAGGACACGGGAAGTTTATTAGGGATAGCTTGCACGCCTACATACAGACACAGATACAGTCCGTTCGCACACACGGTCCCCCGGGCGCGGGCAACATCCACGCACGTGCATGCCTGTGCACAACACACGTAGGCCCCTTCCTACACCACGCGTAGCTGCAGGACCCGCCACGCCTTCATGCCTACACAAACGTAGACAGCGGAGTTGGTCTCCAGTCAGTGAGGAAAATCTCCTAAAGGTGGAATTATCTTTGAAAACCTGTTACACTGACACCTCACGGGGGGATACACGGGGAATGAGACGAGGTTGCGGGCACAACGGAGGTTACACCTTAGCATCCTTTGCCCTCCCTGGGGTGGAAGATGCTCGTTGGGGAGGATGTCAGGCGGAGTTCTGCTTGCGTTATTAACGTCATCCCTCTCGGTCTCGCTGTCTCGCTCTCCCTCCCACGTTTCTCATCCTCTCAGTCGTTGAACGAGCATCCGATAGACAGGTGATGTTTCTGCACGGTCTCACATTACCTGAACACACACACACACACACACACACACACACTGCAGCAGTGGAGGGGAATTCCAGGAAAGGTGGAGAAGGAAGGATTTCTGCCTTTCCCCTCTGATGTCTCTTCATCTGAGCTACGGCTGTCCTCACCGCACCGGGCACCCAGTCTGCGAGCCAAGTTGTCGGTAAGAGGTAGACCACGAGGTCCGGGGAAGGCCTCTGTAGTAATTGCCAGGGGGCCTCTTACCCCAGAGCAGACACTGTGTGAGTCTGAAGGAGCCCTATCAGATCGAATAAGGCTGTCTCCTCCGCATCACCCATAGTTGGAACGGTGCTTTCTTTTCCCTTTCTGGTCTTTTCCATAAGCAATGAGTTCTTTCTTGCCCGTTCCCGCTTCCCTGAACCCTCTTACTTTGCCGGTTCAACATCCATTGTTTGGAACAGGTCACCTCCTGTCCCCCATACCCTAAGATCGCCCCTCTTCTCTCTCTGGAAGATCCCTCCTCACTGCGGGCGGCCCATCCGTGAGTTCACCCTTCATTTTTCATCAAGAGCTTCTTTCCGTCCCCAAGCCCAATTCAACAGTCTCCTCCTGCTTTCCTACAGCCCATAACTCTTAGGCCAGGGGATTAACATGGTGATTTATCTGCAGAATTCCTTGAGTGAGGGATGCGGAGGGAGGAAAACCCAGAGAGACCCTTGTCCCTGAGTACTGAGTGGTTATTCTTTAGCGAATGATAAAGCAAGCTCTAGGGGTCCGGGATGCAGGCGGGCGGGGGGAGGTGACTGTCTGGTTTGGGTTCAGTTAGGGGATAGTGTCATTCTGGAAAGTTCTTAGATTTCCTCCCCATCCTCTATGCAACCCATGCATATAGTCTGGCCCCCTTTTGTAGGCAATCTAATACTCATGTACCCTGTGCTGCCCCACCTCGACCTTCTTTCAAGACCCCCTGACCCATATGGCAACAAACAGCATTGGACAAAGCACTTCTATTTATTTGTTTATTTAAAAAATTTTTTAACGTTTATTTATTTTTGAGACAGAGAGAGACAGAGCATGAACGGGGGAGGGGCAGAGAGAGAGGGAGACACAGAATCGGAAGCAGGCTCCAGGCTCTGAGCCGTCAGCCCAGAGCCCGACGCGGGGCTCGAACTCACGGACCGCGAGATCGTGCCCTGAGCTGAAGTCGGGCGCTTAACCGACTGAGCCACCCAGGCGCCCGGACAAAGCATTTCTAAAGAAGCCATCTTCCTGTAACCCTATCAAGGAAGAGGTCAGGAAGAAAATAGGACGAGGGGATGGAAACCGCACGATCAGAGTCTCTCCTCAGCCTGCTTTGGCCGTGATTGTTATAATTTGAGATTAATACCCCTAAAGAGTTCCACACAGAGGACTCTATATATCACTACCGGAAGCTCCTTCTGTTGTAAATTCCCTTTCTACTAGTTGGGAAGCACTTATCCAACGACACTCGCTCTCTCCCGGGTGGCTCTGAAGCCCGCTGCATCTGGAAGCCAACCAGCCTAAACCAGAGGCACGGTGTGCTGATGTAACATATAGAAGGGCTGAAGGCACTTTTTCCCCCCCCCCCGTTCTCCTTAGCTTCTGCTTGATTTTGGCAGGTCGAGGGTTCCAGAACATCAGGGAAGAGGGAAGCGGCTTTTGGAAATGGTTCAGGTGCACAGGGAATGCCTGGAGGGAGATTGTGGCACCTGGATTGTGTGATCCCGAATCACAACTGAGACACAAGTTGGAGGAACCCCCCCCCTCCGCCCTCCCCCCAAGAAAAGGAAATGTGGAATTGGCCGCAGGAGGACTGAGAACTTATCTGAGTAGCTTCTGGGACCTGAGTGGTGTAACTGCTGTCGATCTATGTAGAGGCCGGGGAAGCTGCGGTAATGAAGGAATACAAATAAATATGTGAGAGTAGAGAAGGGGGCAAGGTGGTGATGGAGACAGCCCTCCCCCACCCCCGCCGCCCCATCCCCACCGTTTTTCCTTCATTTCCGCTGTTGGCCCCGAAAGGCTTCAGTGTGACGTTCTCAGTGGCAGCCCAGAGTTCACCAGAAGAGTCCTTGGCCCAGAGTTGCAATCCCCCATGGTTTAACCCTCTCCACTTAAAGCACTCCCCCAATGCCTTTCATTGCCTCTGTTTCAAAGAGTGTCAACAACCCGTGGGAGATCAATACACATTAGTCCATCTGTTTTCACATCGAGACACACATTCAGCATATGTCCTGCAATTGATTAATTACTGCAAGCGCTGCGATTTTGATTTCAAGTTGGAGTTCCCTTGCCCTATCCCCAGGCGCCATGTAAACTTGTAACCAACCGAGTTTTCCGTAACGGCTCCGGCGGAACATCGCTCCTCCCCCGCAGTCAGCCCAACCGGGGAATAAGGTCGCGCGCTCCGGTCCCGAGGGATCAAACCAGAACCCTGTTCCCTGGTTCCCTGACTTGGTTCGTCCCTTTGGGCGCCACTGGCTACTCGACTTCTAGCCCAGTTGCAAACCCATGGATTCCTAAGGCGTTGGCGGAACCGTTTCCACTCTCCGGCCAGACGCCAGTGCAACTGGTTGACTTGGGAAGATGAGCTGGTGCATAATGAAATCAGGGAGAACTAATGCAGGTGTCGTCTCCCCCGAAGCCTGGAGGCAGACTCTGATCATCATCGGGGTTGATGATCAGACTGCGGAGGGCACCAGCCGCTATGCTCGGGTGAACCATGTTGGATGTACAAAATATACTGGCATTACGTAACAGGGATCATCTCTCAGTGCCCCAGCCATTAATTCCTGACACGAGTTCCTGACGGTAATTCTGACGTGGGGTCAGATGACCAGGGTCTGGGACATTTCCATGGTTGAGCTTGCGGACGCAAAGTACAAATTACGGAAGGCTGACCAAAACCACGCCATGAAACCCTTAATTATCCATGTCTGCCAAGAGGCATTTTAGCACGAATAATACAGAAATGAAATGTCATTTATCTTGGGTTTTGGATTATGTGCTAGGACTGTTTCTTTTGTGCATCAGATTTTCCATATTCAGTATTCTTTTTATTACTGTTAATTTTACATAAAGTAACAGCATTGCAGAATTGTAAAACCAGAAGGCGGTCGAGGGGTTTATTAATCTCATGGTTTTCAGACTGTGTGCAGGGAAGATCTGGGATTCCAGAGAGGAGCCCTGGGCAGGAGGTGGAGGACAAGTAGATGCAGGTCTCCCGTTGTACAGATAACAAAACCGAGTCCCAGGGAGGGGCCGAGAACTTCCAAGCTGGTTAGTACCAGAGCTAGAACTCTGATCTTCTGCTTCTTAGAGAAAACAAACATCTATGAGAAAGATGTAAGAAAATGATTAAAAACCTGTGCACTAGTCTCAAAAACTGACCGATATAACTTATATAGCTCCGAAAGGTTTGGACCAAGAAAAGGTCCAAAAGGTTTGGTCCAAGACTTTAAGATACCGTAAAGATTTCGGATATAGAATGTTTAATAGAAATTTTAGGAAGTTTAGTTATCACCTACTGTACTTTATCAGGGTTGACCTACAGACTGGGGTCATAAAAATGCAGAGGACAGGTGTACCAGCCAGACTGCTGGTCAGTGCAGTGTGTGTGTGTGTGTGTGTGTGTGTGTGTGTGTGTACGTAACAGTGAAAGCCAAAAGCACTGAGACACACATTGAGAGACATAGAAACAGAATGTCACAGGATAGATAGATTAAGACGGAGATTTGTAATGGAAGTTTCAAAAGGGGGAAAAAGAAAGTCAGCCTCTCGGGGACTCTGAACTCCCCAGGATGAGAGCTTAGGGTCTGGAGTGAGAAGGATCTAGATTGTCACCCTGTTTCTTCGACTGCCTACCAGAAACTGATTTAGAGAGACACATGCTACCTTTTCAAAGTACACTTTCCTCTTCACTAAAATGCATTCATGACAGTAACTTTCTCAGGGGCTTGCACTGAGAATTGCACGAGATAGTATACATATAACGTGTTTAGTAGAATGTTCAGCACCTACTTCGTATTTAAGAAGTGGGAGTTAATCTTATTTTGGTTATTTCTACTTGGATTGCTAATATTGCCCAGTTATATGCCAGCTATGCAAAACTGAACATTTCCCATTAGGTGGAAATTTCTATCCCTGCCCCTATTTTTCAGGCCCCTTTCTGTTTCCAGGATTCCTAGACTTTCTGTAAATGTCTCCAGATAGTCCGGGAATGATTTTCAAATACAGCAGTTTCTCAAAGATACGATGGCATTGCTGTTATTGCTTTGAATATTGAGAGAAGGAAAATGTGCCCCAAATTATTCAAGAGTGAGAATGATAGCTCAGTTCCCAGATCTACGGTCTTCACCCACTGCAAAGAAAAAAAAAATTCTTTCGTCGTTTCAGATGCAGCTGATTAAAATTATTTTCACCAGGTTGCTCCTGGTAGTTAAGAAAGGATTTGGAGTTGGGGAGGGGACAGAAGAAAGGAGAAGGAAGCTGATACTTGCTTCCCTTCCATCAGACCCTGTGCATGATTTATCTCATTAACTCTTTAAAATATTCCTCTGATTCTCATCTCCATGTCACAGCCCCAAGACTTTAAGAGATGACAGTTTTCTTGCCTAACGCGGCACAAGAAGTGTCAGGGACGGGATGCCATGTTCTCTGTGGCGACTGAGACTCCAGTCTTCCCAGGAAGGAACATTAAGGGTACAGACCAACAAAGCACCCCGGCAGAGATAAAGCTCAAAAACGTACAAACCCCAAATTTACCCAGCCAAGGAGCACCCAAAAGACCAACAACTTCCCGTCTCCCTAATTTGGCTGGGAATCCTTTTCTTTGGGAATCACTCCCAATATTTCCCCCCCATTTTTCTTTTGCTCGCATGTAGCCCTTGGCGTGGTTCCACACCAGCACGGGCCCCCGCAATACAAAGGATATGAGATTTCCCCCAAAAGCCAAATTCCTTGGGTGTTAAAGCTGCGTTTTCTTGAAAAGGCTGGTGGTGGCTTTGCCACAGGAGAATGAATACGAGCTTGCCCTCCGTGCTGGGAAGGCGCCTGTGGGATGGTGTCACCTGTCACTTGGAGACAAAGAAAGTCGTGTTCTGTCACTCTTTGAATGGCAACTCTGTTGGAGCTGCTGACCTTGTTTGTTCAAATCCTGACTCTTGTCTGAGAGGGTGCAGGCGTTTTTTGTTTGTTTTGTTTTGTGTTTGGCCCTTTTCGAGATTTCTTTGGTGAACACTTACCCTCACAACAGAGATTTGGGGCTTTAGGATAGCTGCTTCTAGAAGCTTCCAGGATTTCATCTTTCTGCCTCTTGCTCCTGAGAAAATGGACTGAACACAATAGAGAGATTTATGACTCTACCCAGAAGCTTTCATAGAGTTAGCAGACTGAGGGAGAAGACATCTTTTTCTCTTACACCTGTACCAGAATTTCAGGATGTGAAGAAACCAGACCTGTCTTTCCTTATCTGTTTACCTTCCATCAGCCCACAGATAAATGAGAACTAGCTTTATTTTTAAAGGAAGCAAACAGTTTAATTCGGAGAAACGTGATAAAGTGAAAAAAATTAATGACTAACAAAAAGACCAATATTAACATGCGGAGAAATTTCTAGAAGAAAAATTCTAGAATCTAGAATCCTAGGAGAAAATTCTAGAACCTAGAATCCTAAGAGAAAAGTCCAGAATCTAGACTCCTAAGAGAAAAGTCCAGAATTCTAGGAGAAAATTCTAGAATCTAGAATTCTGGAAGAAATTTCTAGAATCCTCCTTGGTGACACCCTTCACGTGTAATCTGAAGCAGTGTTGGTATTGCATACTACACGTATTTATTGACTACCTACTATACCTTCGGCACTGTGACAGGCAGTAGATGTACAAGTGCAAATCAGACAGATATGGTTTCTCAGGGCGCTGATAAGCCACTGGGGAGGACAGACATCCAGACAGGATTTGATAAATATGAGTCCGATGAAGAAAGGTGTATAGTGGGAAGAGGACTTGTAAGAGGAGGTCTTAACTTTGGGGATGAGTGGAATGTCCTACATGAAGTGATCTTGGGACCTCCCTGAACCACATTTGCTTTCTCCATTCTGCTAGACCCAAATTTATACGGTACCATATGAAAACTTAATTCTCCCTAACCCAGAATTCTATGACCATGACACGGATGATGAGCCTCGTTAGCCCCAAGTGTCACACGAGCGAACATCAGTATCAAATATTCATGTGCTGTTGGGAAAGCTGACTTCTTTTTATACCTTATTTTATAATTTGTGAAACCAGAAGGTTGAGCTAGGTAATCTCAAAGTTCATTTCTACTCCTGATATTTCATGCTGATGCCTTAGACCTTAAAGCATTGCATGACATTAGGATATTCTAATGGATTTCGATGTACAATACCAGCTAAGGCAACTGGGCGAATTTAGAAATATGACCTTATGTAGAGCTGCAGAGAAAACCTGTAAACGGTTCCATCTCTGAGGTACCATCTTGTTTCGGAAGACTAAAGGAGTCTCCTACAATTGAAAGTGTGAAAATATTATGGGGGCGGTTTGCGAGACAGACGGAGCAATGTTGACGACCCGCCAGAGGAGGTACACAATGAATGCGCAGTGATTGATTGTGTGGATGATTCAGTGGATGGATGGATGGATGGATGGATGGGATGGATGAGGAAGTCTTCTTCTCTGAGCTGGAAAGTAGTTTACTCACAAGGGGACCTTAATAAGGGAATCCATCTCTACTAAGATCAAATGAATGCTGTAAGTGGTGTTCAAAGATCCAGGTTGAAATCCTGCCCCCTCCTGCCATGTATACTTAACTTGCTATATGGACTTGATGGGCTTAAGTAACCTCTGTGACCTTCAAGTTATTCAATTTTTTATGAGGACGCATGAGATCCTGTGTCTAAGAGTTACGGCTCCTAGCGTGTGCTCAGTAAGAGTGTTGACTCTGATTAGAACAATGCTTTCTTCACTCAATCCCATGGAAAGCAGTTGGCCAATTTGATTGTAAAGGTAACCAAAATTGGGGGGGACCAGTTCATTTTTTTGTAGACAGCCTGCACTGTAGAGAGAAAACATTTTTTTCTCACCTCACCCCAGTGTCCTGGCGTTTCGTTTACTCTAATGTGCCCTTTGTCTGTCTTTAGAGCTTTTGCACATGCTGTTCCCTCCACCCGAGACACTTTTGCCTTACTTTGTTTACCTCGTGAGCTCTTACTTTTCTTCCCCAGGCCTTGGTTTAAATACCTCTATCTTTCAGGAGCCTGGGTGGCTTAGTCGGTTGGGCATCTGACTTCGGCTCAGGTCGTGATCTCATGGTTTGCGAGTTTGAACTCTGCATCGGGCTCTGTGCTGATGGCTCGGAGCCTGGAGCCTGCTTCAGATTCTGTGTCTTGCTCTCTCTCTTCCCCCTCCCCCCTCTCTCAAATAAATAAACATTAAGATTAAAAAAAAATATCTCCATCTTTCTCTAGGGTTCCTCTCCTGCCCTTCTCCACCAAGCCCAGGTTACCTCCCTCATTGTGGTCTCTTGCACCCTATACTTATCCACCTCAGAACACTTAGTCTATCCTGTTGCAACTGTCTTTTCTGTGCCTCTCTTTCCCACCAGACCTCAAGACCTGGAAGGAGAGACTGGGTGTTCTTCGCTGTTAGATATCCAGCATCCGGCCCCGTTTGGGAACAGACCAGACTTTCAGCACAATTTGCTGGTGGAGTGAAGAATGCCTAGATAAACAGACAGTGAAAGAGTCTAGGGGAAATGATTACAAAATGGCGGCCACAGATGAGTCAGGAGGGAGACCGAGACGCCGGGGCCTGCTATTTTTGTGCCCTCTCCAGTGGACGCTCCAGGGAGGGTCCTGTTTCAAGTCCTGGTACCATCAGATAATGAATGGCCCGATGGAGGCTCCCCATTAAAAGCAGAGAAAGCCCCCTGGCTGGCCCATAGGAGGCCTGCTTTTCCCTGAGACTCAGGCGTCCCTTCTTGCCTGGGGTCTTTCTTCCACTTTCCAGTCTGGGGCCCTGTCTGCTTTTGGAGTCAGGAGGGGACTGTCTGCACCTTCTGCGGAGACAGCGAGGGAACATGACGTCTCACTCTGGCCCCAACCCCGAGCGTCATTGGTGTTGGCTGGGGATCAAAGCCGCTGTTCCATTTTTAACCTTCATCGGGCTCCACCTCACCCTGAACATGTGTTCCCGACATTTCATTGTGTGCCAGGGGATAAACAACCCCCATCCCCTGAGTCTAGGGAAGGATGCCTTCGGGGGAGAGCTCTGAACCCGGCTGAGGCAGATAAGTGTTTTTCCCACCCAGGGCCCCCCTTGAGCACTGTGGTTTTTCCTGAGCTTACATGACACCACCATAAGGGAGATGGATGGCTTTATTTTTGTGCAGAGCAAATCTACAGATGGTGACCCCCGACCAAAAACAAAACAAAACAAAAAAAACCCATGCGAAAAACAACAACAAAAAACCAGAACCTAGTGTGTGGGGGCGGAGAAGAGGGTGGGGGCCGGGGATTCTCTCTCAGGCTGTTCCGTCTGTCTCCTACCTTCCTTCTTTCTCCCGAGTCGCCTTATAAATATCACCAGGGTCCACCCCCCCATCGGGGGTTATTGGGGCTATTGACGGGAGACCATTTTATTTTCAAATTCGCTGCGAACCCAGGTGCCCGTAAATCCATGCTTCTAGAATTCTCAAGCAATTAAACATAGGCTGAAGGAAGAGAGAGGGTGTCTGTTACAAAGTGGGAGCTCAGTACATATTCGTGGAAGGAAGGACGGGAAACACAGATCCCCCAATGGTCCACCACTGTTGATGTGTTGACGGACATCCGTCTCTGTTGTTTGGGTGTGTTTAAGCAACATGTACAAATAGGATCATACTATAGTCACACATAATATATTCATACTTCCTATATACGCATAATAAAAACGATACTATATACTATCACGGGCATCCATAGTCCGTTCATGGTATTTTACAATCTGCTTTTTTTTCACCATGCCCTGGACGTCTTTCCGTGTCTACGGCTGCCAAGGGGCCATTTGTGAAGCTATCCTCTCTCTGACTTCACCAGTTCAAGAGAGCTGCTTTTGAAATCCCCACCTTAAAGGAGGCTCATACTTTATTTTTTCTCTTGTGACTCTCTCTCTCTCTCTCTCTCTCTCTCTCTCTCTCTCTCAGCTGTCTTCAGGCCACACGGAGTTGAGGTCAGAGTTTTCTGCTTTCTCGATCGCCAGCTCATCAGCCACGGGAGGATGGACGTTACATTTGCAGGGATCTTACGGATTTCTCTGTTATGCTGCAGCTTGGACCAAAGAGCCCTCTCTTCGCCTCTATCGATCTAAATGTTTCCATATTTGTTTCCTTGTGGAGGCATTTACTGCATCAGACTTTCAAGAGATGGGGCCTGGAGATTTACAGAGCTCTTTGTGTGTTCCGACGTACACTCGGAGCTCAGAGACATGGAAAGACGTGGAAAGAAGTGCCCTCTGATGTCCGAAAGGGCCACAGCATCATTCTGCCTCTGACCTTGCAACACTGACTTACTGTGCATGAAACACAGCCTCCTCGTCAGCGAAACTGGGGAAGTTATCATCGAAGCAGCCTTCCTGGATTATTACGAGGACGGAAGTAAGTGCCTGGTACACAGGAGCTGCTTAAAAAATGTCAGCCTTTATTATTTTCTGAGAGGGGCTGGATGTAGCAGACGGTAGGCTCTGGAATTGGCCATTTCTGGGTTTGGATCTGAGCTCCAATGCTTCGCAGATGAGTGACTTAAATCCGAGTTTCTATGTGCTCATCTGTAAGTTGGACCTAAATACTCAGCAGGAATTTTATCGTCGTACAGCTTACAGATAATGCGTACAAAGAGCCAGGTCGAGGGCACTCAAATGGCAGCCACTCTTAGGGTTTGCTAAACCCTGACCCTTTGTCTCCAAAGGCTTCTAGGAAAGCCTTGACTTGTCTACTGTTCCTGCATCTGTGGCCCTGTTTTCAAGGCTTTCGTGCCCTAAGACGGTGCCCATTTGTATGCAGAAAATACGGGGACAAGAGCCAGAAACTTCACTCGAATCCTGCCTTTCCTATTTACTTCCCGAATGACCTTGGACAAGGCACACACTCTCTCACTTTTCTTGTTTCTCGCTCCTTGATGTCATTTAAAATGAAAACAACTCTGAGTATATTCTTGGTACTTGGCAATTTACAAAGCCTCGTCCGTGATCATTATTCAACCTGAACATCCCAGTCAATGGTCGGGGCTCATACACACACATTTAACGCATCAACATTCCATCAAATCCGGAGTCCTTTTGGAATATGTTTCTTTATCATGAATTTTTTTCATGTTTATTTTTTGAAGGAGAGAGCGACAGAGCGTGAGCGGGGGAGGGGCAGAGAGAGTGGGAGACACAGAATCCAAAGCAGGCTCCAGGCCCTGAGCTGTCAGCACAGAGCCCGGCGTGGGGCTCGAACCCACGAACAGTGAAATCATGACCCCGGCCAAAGTCAGACGCCCAACCGACTGAGCCACCCAGGTGCCCCATGGAATATTTTTATTTTTCTTAATTAGGAAGTAAGCTGTGGGCAGAGGGGTGGAAATGGATGTTACTACTCACTGAGCTAGTAAGAGTACTCAGTTAGGGATGCATCCAACGAGCCTTGTGGAATCCCTATAACGTGCTAGTCATTGTATTATGATCTAAGGATAAAATAAGGCACTATCATTGCTCTCCGAGTCTCGTTGTCTGATGGGAGAGATGTACACGGTGGGGAATGGTGTTCACAAGATGTTGTAAGGCAGGAAAGCCTTTGAATTCATCCTCTGTGAGAAGAGTTCACTAGATCGAAATGAAGTTGACGGGCTGAAGGGCCCAGGGGTCAGCGCTTGGCAGATGGTATCCTGTGTTTAAAGGCCGAGAGGCAGGAACCATTATGGTGTTTTCAAGGTACTCCGAGTTGCCTAGAGAACGATACGCATAGGAGGGCAGGAGACGAAGCCAAAGCAGTCAGCGGGACCCCCAAACTACCCACTTGGGAATCTGCCTGTTCAGAGGGCAAGGGTGGTTTTTCCATGGAGGAATACGGTGGGCCAAATTGTGTTCCTGGATGACCAGACTTGGTGGTTTCTCTGTTTGAGCTCTGCAAAATGTAGATCCCGAGGCAAGGATTTGGGTTGAAGTGGTCTAGTTGGGATGTGACCCCAGGAAGCACGGGGAGGGAGTGAGGAAGTGAGGCAGGGCGCGGGGAGAAAGCCAGTGAAGACAGGGTAAGCTATGGGGCAAGTGGGGTTCCATTCCTTCAGGCCTCTGGGCGACATTGTGGAAACATCAGGCTTCTTCCTCTGTGGCTGAGGAAGCTGGGGGATTTATCCATTGGATCCCCCCACCCCCGGTGGAAGGAGGCCCCTGGGGCATCCAGCCCCTGGTGCTCCCTGTATGCCCCTAGTGCTCCCAGCCAGAGAACCTCCTTGGACAGAGATGACGCGGTTGGGGTAGGAAGCCAGGCGCAGGGATCGTCACCGAAGTTTCAGGTGAGCTCTGGGGGGTACCGAGGGGAAGCGGGCAGGGCACTGACTGGAGCCGCGTGGAAGGCGGGGGTGGGGGCGGGGGAAGGTGCCAAACCAGAGGGAGACATGATAAAAACCCAAATTAGGGCCGTTGAAGCAGAGACGGAGGTCAGAGAGTCACTGATGCTCCTGAGTAGCACCCCTAACGGTCCCAAAGGTGACAGCGGCCGTTTAGAGTCACTAAGGAGGAGGCGTAGTGATTCCCCAGCCTGCAGGCCCGCTCTAGAAGGAACGGCACTTGCTCCATTCCCCTCCCCCGCCCCTTTCTCCACTCTCTCTGCCTCCCTCTTTCCTGGACGTCGAGTGTGCTGACTGCCCGCCGGCTCTTTTACCCCGTCCTTCTGGAAAATACAGGCTGCGTGATGGTCAATTTTCTGTCAACGAGGCTAGGCCAGAGTGTCCAGTGATGGCGTGAAACGCTAACCCGGAGGTTGCTATGCAGATACGTTGTAGATGGGATTGAGATCCATAATCAGTCGACCTTAAGTACGGGAGATTATCCCAGGGGATCTGGCCAGGCCTGACTTAATCAGACCAAAGCTCTTAAGAACAGAGTTGAGATTTTTTATTTTTTTAAGAAACTAACTTAAAAAAAAATTTTTTTTAATGTTTTAATATTTTTATTTTTGAGAGAGAGAAAGAGCGTGAGCAGGGGAGAGGCAGAGAGAGAGAGGGAGACACAGAATCGGAAGCAGGCTCCAGGCTCTGAGTTGTCAGATGTGGGGCTCGAACTCACAAGTTGTGAGATCATGACCCGAGCCGAAGTCGGCCACTTGACAGACCGAGCCACCCAGGCGCCCCAAGGCTTTTCTGATGAAGAAACTCGCCCTGTGGCCAGCAGCTTCGGTTCATGCTGGAGAGAGTTCCAGCCTATCCTTCCTGCTGGCCCGCCCTTCCCTTCGGGATTTCAGAATTGCAAAGCCAGCACCCACGGTCTTGTAAGCCAGTTCCTTGCCACAAATCCCTTAATATGTATCTCTTACTGGTTGTGTTTCTCTGGTCAAACCTTGACGGATCCTGTGGCCTTCTAGGAAGCGTGAAGGTTAATTTTGTATGTTGGTGTCGCTGGCCATGCTGTGCCCAGAGAGTTGATCAAACGTTATTGTGGATGTTTCTGTGAGGCTGTTCTGGGATGAGATTAACTTTTAAATCGGTGGACTGGGTAAAGCGGGTTGACCTCTTGAAAGTAGGGGGAGGGGGGCCTCACCCAATCAGTTGAAGGCCTGAATAATAATAATTAAAAAACCCATGTGGATCCCCACCCCCCCCCCCCCCCCCAGTAAGAGAGAATTCTTCTTGGGGCGCCTGGGTAGTTCAGTCGGTTGAGCCTCCGACTTCGGCTGGGGTCACGATCTCACGGTTGGTGAGTTCGAGCCCTACCTCGGGCTGGCTGCTGTCAGCCTGTCAGCGCAGAGCCTGCTTCGGATCCTCTGTCGTCCCCCCCCCCCCCCCCCCCCCCCGCTCTCTCTCTGCCCCTCCCCTGCTTGTGTGCTTTCTCTTTCTCTCTCTCTCTCTCTCTCAAATAAATAAATAAATATATAAAAATAAACCATTAAAAAAAAAAAAAAGAGAGAGAGAATTCATTTTGCCTGACCGCTGCATCAGCTTTTTTTCCTGCCTTTGGACCCAAATTGAAACATGGGCTCTTCCTGGGGGTTGAGGCTGCCAATCCTGCCAGGAGAACGACACCCTTAGCTCTTCTGGTTCTTAGGTCCACCCTTAGCTCTTCTGGTTCTTAGGTCTTTGGACTCAGACTACAGCTAAACTCTCGCAGCTCTCCTGGGTCTCCGGCTTGCCAACTCACCCTGTAGCCCTGAGGATGGGTCAGCCTCCCCGGTTCTGTGAGCCGATTCCCTATAATACATCTCATTATTAATCTCTTTATCAATACATTCCATTGGTCCTGACTCTCTCTCTCTCTCTTTTTTTTTTTAACATTTTATTTATTTTTGAGACAGAGAGAGACAGATCATGAACGGGGGAGGGGCAGAGAGAGAGGGAGACACAGAATCGGAAGCAGGCTCCAGGCTCTGAGCCATCAGCCCAGAGCCGGATGCGGGGCTTGAACTCACGGACCGCGAGATCGTGACCTGAGCTGAAGTCGGCCGCTTAACCGACTGAGCCACCCAGGCGCCCCGGTCCTGACTCTCTTGAGAAGGTGACTAAAGTAGAAAGCCAGTTTGCTTGGTATGCAAATCTCCCTGGCACGGAAGGGGTCACATGACCCAAGCCTGGCCAATCAGAATTCTGCTGTAGCCTAGCTCCTCTTTGGTTTTTTCAGTCTTGTCTACCGTTGCCACTGGTGCCCTCTGACTGGGGTCTGGCTTTGCCACGGAATCAGGACTTGGGTTTGGCCAACCTGGCGCTCCCTCCAAAACCTTGCGTCCTCCACTGCTCTTTAGATTCTGGAACTGCCTTTGTGTTGAGTGAGAGTGATCCCGTAGAGGGTCAGGACCGGCTTTCCTCTGCCTTTTCTGTCTTAGGGATTGGAAGTTCCCCGCTGGATGGACAGAGACACCAGTTGAACTTTGCTAGACGCCTACTGAGTATCTGTAGTGTCACGTTATTACCAAAGTGTCAGGGGAGGTCAACCAACAGACAAGAGAAAGGTCATGCTCTCACTCTAAGCTTTTAGCTGTTGTCCCTCTCAGCCGATCTGCTGGACCGCCAGCCTTGCTTGGAGTAATGCCTGTCACCAGATACCCTTCCCATCTCAGCGTTTCTGTATACAATCTGATTTCCTGCCGCCATCGGAACCTCCATTATGAAGGCCATGACGAAGTCTGCCCCATAAAGAATATACACATAAACTCTCTGTCTCCTGAGTCTAGAAATCTAGACCATCAGGCATACTTATCCAAATAGCCCCGAAAGGTTGGAAACATTAATCCCGTTTGCTCCTAAATCCTGGGTCACTTCATGCACAAGGGGCGGGGCGGGGCGGGGGCGGGGGGTGGGCGCGGTGAGGGGAAGAGCCCTGGTCTTGTGGCTTTTTCGAGATTAAAGATTTTGGCAGAATTGAGTGGTGTCCAGCCATTATGGGTCCAGTGACCTTTCAATGGAGCTGCTGCACGGCCGATGCAGAGTTAAATACCAGAGCGGGGCCCAAATCAGTAGCTGCAATCAGAGATACTCAAGTCAGTCCAGTATTCACAAAAGAGAAAAAAAAAAAAAGAGAGAGAGAGAGAGAGAGAGAGAGAGAGAGAGAGAGAGAGAAAAGGCTCCCAGCCAACTCAGTGTTGATGGTCTGTTAATAGTTTTAATGGCTGCTTCTATAAATATGCAAAAATCCCCACTTCTGTTTCCCAGTGTGGTCTTATCGATTTTCTGAACAGCTGCTTGGGCAAGAAAAAAGATAGGGGGTGGGGGCGCACCTCTGGAAAAAGTGGGGGAAGTGATGGCTAGAGGCCCAGCAGGATGTCACTGGATTTTCTGTGACAAAGCCAACCTGAGGGGGGGGAAAAATAAGGTAGAGTGTAGAGAAGCCTGGGTTGGAGTCCCATCCGCGCCTCCGGTTGGCCTTGGACAAATCAGTTTCTTTCCTCGAGCCTCAGTTTCCCCACCGGTTGCAACTCAGCTGGATCGGTGACCCCAGAAGGCTACCGTAGAGCCTTTTGTTAAAATCATGTTGGAATCGCTTGTGGCAAAAGATGTCAAAATGCAGATTCCCAGGCCCATCCGTATTGCATTAGAGCCTCCGGGCTGCGAATGTAGCTTTCAGAGTCCTCCCAAGGTGACTGTTAATCAAAGCCAGGTTTAGAAGTCACCAGGCTTGTTCAGCCCCTGGTCCCTTCCAGCTTTAGCGTTCTTAGAGGACGGCCTGGGGACAGATTTCTGGGTTTTCCTCTTTTCTGTGGGAAGAGAGACAGTTCTCTTGCGGGCTTCTTGGCTCTTTGTGTCTTAGGTACTTCTGCCAAGCGCTCCCAGCTTCACCCCCTTTACACAGAAAACGTTATGGGCATCCTGACGGGAAATGAGAATAAAGAAACCCACCGTTGCTGGTTTCTAGACAGAACTGAGCCTCTGACTTTTCGCACGGCGGTGGTTTTGGGGCCTGTAGCAAAATGACCCGCGTCGGCCTTCTCGAACCAACCCAGCCACGTGGAAAATCTGCTGGACAATCTGTAGACCTCGGTTGCTAGTTCAAAAAAGAAATAAATCAGAAACCCCAAGCCGCGTGTTACCGTTTATTGAGCACCTACTCCGGGCCAGGCACTTTACCTGAAAGGAATCAGCCGCTCCATCCTAGGAGATAGGTCCTATGATTACTGCCCGCATTTTACATTCGAGGAAATCGAGGTGCCCGGAGGCTGAGTCATTTCCCCAAAGTTCTCTGGCCAGTAAGCGGAAGAGGTATGATTATAAACACAAGTGGTCTGCTTCCTGATGCCAGGCTCTCTGTCCCTATTGCTGCTGTGAGCAGCTGCAGTTTATTTAGCGTCCCCTGTGTGCTTGGAATCTGGTAAAATCCTTATACTTACTGACGCTTCATGAAAACCGTGTAAAGTATATGTGTGTGTGTGTGTGTGTGTGTGTGTGTGTGTACGTATGTATATGTGTATATAGGTATATATATACCTATATACATTTCCATTTTAGGGGTTAAAAAATGGAAGCTGAGAGCTTTTCTCCATTTAGCGGAGTTACACAGTAGCTAGCCTCAAATATATGTGCTTGACAGGAGAGTCCCACACATAACATGAACTTCGTGTGTGTGTGTGTGTGTGTGTGTGTGTGTGTGTGCGCGCGTGTGTGTGCGCGCATAGCTGGACCACAAAACAACCCTTTTGTGTAGAAAGGGATGGATTGAGCATTGTCCAGAAACATCTAGAGGGTGCAGGCTCCGATCTTTAATTCCCTGTTTGTAAGAAGTGTCGTCCAGATAAAATAAACAGAGCCGGGGATCACACGTTGTGCTGCTAGCCTCAGCCACCTTGCACGTCCAGCATCCTGTTATCTCCTGTTATCCCTCTATCCCTTCTGGCACCTGCTCCCTTCACTAAAGGGAGCTGGGGACATTAGCAATGCCATATACATATATATGTGTGTGTGTGTGTGTGTGTGTGTGTGTGTGTGTGTGTGTATACACACACACACACACACATATATATATATATATATTTTTTTTTTTTTTTTTGAGTTACAGAAAGGATTGCTGAGACTGATCTCGGGGCCGTAACATGGAATCACAGAGTGACAGGTTGAGAGCGATTTTCGCCAGACCCAGAAAGGACTGATTTCACGACGATTTTCACGATTCTGCTTCCCCACCATGTTTCACATAATGCCGAGATTTATAGTGTAACGGGAACTAGGTGGGATTTGATCACTCTGGGCTTCAGTTTACCGCTGACCAGAGCACATGCCGCGTTTCCTCAGCAAAGTCTGACATGGTGGGGGGTGCGGAAGGGAGGGGAGTGTGCCGAGCTGAGGATGTGGACCTTTGTTCTCTGTGGGGGTGGGAACCACGGTTTCCCACTGTGGGAACCTCAGTGTGTCCATCTATGCAATGGGATGGTTGGGTTGGAAGGTTCCCAAACCTCTTTATAACTCGAATGTTTATTCAGGTCTCACCTTCGTTCTTCTCAACCCACAGTCACAGAGTGGCTACTCCATGCCGGGTTTTTTTTTTTTTGTTCTTTTTTTGTTTTGTTTTGTTTTTTTCTTGCTAGGGGCCTGGGGACCCAGAAAGGCAACAGCAACAGCCAGCGCACCTGCTTTGTGGGGCAGAAGTTGTGTCGCAGCTTCTCTGCCGCCACCCGCCTGGGTGACCCTGAGCTGGTTCTTTGTGCCATGAGGTTTGCAGAAAGACGTTTCTCCAAGTGTGACCAGATGACCTTTTGGCTCAGCAAAGCCCGGGGTGCTTGTTAACAACTTGGATCCCTGGATCCCAGCCCAGATCTGCTGAATCAGAATCTTTTGTGGGAAGGAGAGGGGGAAATGCATTTCAGCAAGGACCCCAAGGTGATTCTTAAACATACTGACATCAGATAATGTGTTAAAGTGCCTCACAGTTTGTGAGTGTGCTTGCTGACTTTTAGGGATCCGTGCTCTAGAAAACCCTGGACTTCAGCTACACTCGACTCCATTCAGCATTTTCTTTTTATTGCACCTGTAGGTTTCCCCTTTACTGAGAAATGTGTGTGTGTGTGTGTGTGTGTGTGTGTGTATGCATGCGTGTGTATGTACACACACATATATACACATATCTATTAAACCTCTATTTATTGAAGACTTATTATGTGCCGGAGTTTTCCTTATGTAGCCCTATTTAATCTTCACATGTCCCTAGGAGCTGAGTTCTATTAAAAGTGAGGCATGTTGAGGGGCGCCTGGGTGGCGCAGTCGGTTAAGCGTCCGACTTCAGCCAGGTCACGATCTCACGGTCCGTGAGTTCGAGCCCCGCGTCGGGCTCTGGGCTGATGGCTCGGAGCCTGGAGCCTGTTTCTGATTCTGTGTCTCCCTCTCTCTCTGCCCCTCCCCTGTTCATGCTCTGTCTCTCTCTGTCCCAAAAATAAATAAACGTTGAAAAAAAAATTTAAAAAAAAAAAGTGAGGCATGTGAGCTTCAGAGAGGTTAGAAGCTTGCTCACCATCGTGCCGTGGGTGAGGGGTGGAGCCAGGGTGCAAACCCAGGTCCATCTGCCCCCAAGTCTCTTTCTTAACCTCCTGCTCTTTCTTAACCCTGGGGCAGCTGGAATGTACCTCTCTCAAGGGCACCATTCACGGGAAGACAGCATGAACAGTGCCCCCTGGAGTCTTGCTTTGAGGATGTCCTATAGCCACGCCCCCTCCTCTGCTTCTCTCTGGGCTGCAGCCTTCGGTCCTGGGCGATAATGCTTTTATTTTCTCCTCCCCTTCGTTCCTGCGCGGAACTGGAGTGCTTATGGGGACCCAAATGCGAGGGACCCCAACCTCCTTCCCACCCCTCGCCCTCCCAATTTATTTCTGGTTCCAATTCTTTCGTGCCACGTATCGATGGCTGTGGGCACCCAGCGCCCAGAACTCAGTGACTTAAGGTCCGTTTTATTTTGTAATGATTTTTCCGGTTAGGAATTTGGGCAGGGCTCAGCCAGGCGATTCTTCTGTTTCATGCGGCATTATCAGAGGTCACTTGGGCTGGTCTAGGGCAGGGGTCAGAAAGCTGTGGCCCACAAGGCACACCCAGCCTGGCACCTGTTTTTGTAAATAAGGTTTTATGGGAACACGGCCATCCCCATTTTGGGGGCATACCGGTCTGTGGTTGTCTTCATGCTACAGCAAAAGTGTTGATTAGTTGCGGCAGAGACCCTATGAGCTGCAAGGCCACACACGCGTACCACCTGGCATTTCACAGAGAAAGTGTTCTGACCCCTTGTCTACGGGGTCCAGAATGGTTTTACTCACTTCTCGGGTGCCTTGGAGGGCCTGGCTGGAGGACTGGCTCAGCTCGGACCATTACCAGACTGCCTACAAGAGGCATCTCTCTAGCACAGAAACCCCAGCGTACTTGAACTTCTTGATGGCATCTGAAGGATCAAAGAAAGCAGGTAACAGGTGGCCTACGACCTAGCCTCAGAAGCTTGAGAATGTTCTTAGTGCCCTACTCCATTGGTCAAAAAGTTCACGAGACTTGGTACAGATTCCAAGGAAGGGAGTGAGGTTTTATCTCTCGGTGGGAGGGGTAGCAAGAATTTGTGGCCATCCTTAATATACCACAACTCATTTCTGAAAACCTTTTGAAACTCGTCTCCCTTCTTGCCTTGGCCAGTGATGATCACAACTGAAGTCTTTCTTCGGTGATTCAATATCTGGGAGATACTTGGCCGGGGAGGGGGTGTCCGCCTTGATTCAGTGAATACTTGCTACCCTCCTACTGCGTGCTATGCACTTGGCTAGGTATTAAGGCTGCAGCAGTGGATAGAAAAATGTGGCCCCTGTCTACATGGGATGCACAGTCCAGTGAATGTAGATGCAAATGTTACCGAAGGCACTGGGAGTTAAGTCGAATGTGCTCTGAGCTCTCCTTTTGACTCAATTTCTTTCTTTCTTTCTTTCTTTCTTTCTTTCTTTCTTTCTTTCTTTCATTTATTCAATAAATAGTTTTCTTTATTTTTGAGAGGCAGAGAGAGAGAGAGAGAGAGACTGTGAGTAGGGGAGGGGCAGGGAGAGAGGGAGACACAGAATCCGAAGCAGGCTCCCGTCTCTGAGCTGGCAGCACAGAGCCCGGTGCAGGGCCTGAGCGCACGGACCGTGAGATCATGACCTGAGCTGAAGTCGGACGCTCAACCGACTGAGCCACCCAGGCGTCCCTCAGTTTCTTTCTTTTTTAAAAAAAATTTCCAACAGGCACATGAAAAGATGCTCAGCGTCGCTCCTCATCAGGGAAAAACAAATCAAAACCACACCCAGATACCACCTCACGCTGGTCAGAGTGGCCAAAATGAACAAGTCAGGAGACTATAGATGCTGGAGAGGATGTGGAGAAACGGGAACCCTCTTGCACTGTCGGTGGGAATGCAAATTGGTGCAGCCGCTCTGGAAAACAGGGTGGAGGGTCCTCAAAAAATTAAAAATAGACCTACCCTATGACCCAGCAATGGCACTGCTAGGAATTTACCCAAGGGACACAGGAGTGCTGATGCATCGGGACACTTGTACCCCAATGTTTACAGCAACACTTTCAACAATAGCCAAATTATGGAAAGAGCCTAAATGTCCATCAACTGACGAATGGATAAAGATATTGTGGTTTATATACACAATGGAATACTACGTGGCAATGAGAAAGAATGAAATATGGCCTTTTGTAGCAACGTGGATGGAACTGGAGAGTGTTACGCTAAGTGAAATAAGTCATACAGAGAACGACAGATACCATATGTTTTCACTCTTATGTGGATCCTGAGAAACTTAACAGAAGACCATGGGGGAGGGGAAGGAAAAAAAAAACAGGTTAGAGAGGGAGGGAGGCAAACCATAAGAGACTCTTAAAAACTGAGAACAATCTGAGGGTTGATGGGGGTGGGAGGGCGGGGAGGGGGGGTGATGGGCATTGGGGAGGGCACCTGTTGGGATGAGCGCTGGGTGTTGTATGGAAACCAATTTGACAATCAATTTCATATTTAAAAAAAGACCTTGGAAAAAGATTTTTCTAATGTTTATTTATTTTTGAGAGAGAGAGAGAGGGAGACAGAGTGTGAGCAGGGGAGGGGCAGAGAGAGAGGGAGACACAGAATCCGAAGCAGGCTCCAGGCTCTGAGCTGTCAGCACAGATCTCAATGCGGGGCTTGAACTCACAGACCGTGAGATCATGACCTGAATCAAAGTCGGATGCTTAACCGACTGAGCCACCCAGGTGCCCCTTGACTAAATTTCTGAGTCCAGGTTCATTTATTTTTTGGATCCATTCTTCCCCCCCAGAAGAAGAAGAAAGGAATTCTAGTTCATCGAAGGTTCCAAATAGTCAGAACTTTGGTTAGATGCTTTTTTGTTTTTCATAGTGTTCATGTGTAGATGATATTTCATCATTCATATACTTTACAATCTACCTTAATTTCATTGTTTTTTTGAATTCTGACAGATGGGTTTGACACAGTCTCCATTTGTATTCTTTTTTTTTTTAAAGTTTATTTATTGAGAGAGAGAGAGAGAGAGAGAGAGAGAGTGCAGTGGAGGGGCAGAGAGAGAGGGAGACAGAGAATCCCAAGCAGACTCTGTGCTGTCAGCACAGAGCCTGATGTGGGGTTTGATCCCAAGAACCTTGAGATCATGACCTGAGCTGAAATCAAGAGTTGGGTGCTTAACATACTAAGCCACCCGGGCTCCATTTCTATTTTAAGTCCCACTGTGGGGATGATCACGTGCCTGCTCCCTACAGCCCGTAAGTTGGAACCTGAAATGGTGGTTGAGTAAATGGTGTTGCACCCACGTGGCTGCAGGTGGAAATGCCTTCTGGGAACCTGGAATAAGAGGGATTGATAGATTCCAAAGCTCAGCTCCATACGTCTCATTGACACTTGATAATTGTTCGTTGTCAGAGTCTCATGTGGCAGGTTCTCCGTGTATCTGTTAGTTTGGCCCATGGGTATTTCTGACCATCCTGACCTCGTGGCCCACTGGGAGCTGATGTTCCCAGGTCACATCCTGATGCCTCGGTGGCCAAGATCTCAGGAAGAATGGAGGCTTTATTGGCCTTTTCCCACATCTATCACATTTCCATCAAATCTCTCCCCTCCTTGGACCTTTCAGCGTTGCCTATCAATGGCTTCATTGTAGTCGTAAGCTCTCATTATCTGAAAATTCCTTGCTGCTCACCTTTGTTTTTCCTGTAGCTGTGGAGGAGGACGTTTGTGTGTGTGTGTGTGTGCGTGTGTGTGCGTGCGTGTGTGTGTGTGTGTGTGTGTGTGTGTTTTAATGAATCTACTCGTATATCCATGAATGTGTTTTAGTGGAGTATGTTATATCCTGAGAGCTAGCACTTTTTACTGGGGTGTAACTGGTTGGAACCTTTTTCCTTTCAAACAACTTTATTGAGGCGACTGATACACAAAAAGCTGTACGTTCATAGTATATACAAACTTTGAAGTCTATGGTACGCCATTGTTGACTATAGACAACGTGCCGTACGCGTCTCGGATTTATTCATGTTGCTTCACTGAAACTTTGTACCTTTGGCCAACACCTCCCCGTTTCCCTCTCTACCGAGCCGTTGGTAACCACCACTCCACTCTCTGTTGCTGAGTTGGACTCTTCTAGATTCCTCATATATGCGATATCATATTGTATTTGTCTTCCTGCGTCTGGCTTACTTCGCTTAGCATAACGTCTTCCAGATTCACCCAGTCATGGCCAGTGGCAGGACGTCCCTCTTTTTTAAAGGTCGAATGACGTTCCATTGTGTGCGTATGCTACCTTTTCCTTATCCACTCACCCATCGATGGACATTCAGATTGCTGCTGTATCTTGGCCACCGTGACTAGTGCTGCACTGAGTATGGGCGGGCAGATAGCTCTTAGAGATCCTGTGAAATACCCGGATGTGGAATTTGGGGAGCGTCTGGTGGTTCTATTTTTCATTATCTGAGGAAGCCCCATACCGTTTTCCACCCTGGCGACACCAATTTCCATTCCCACCAATAGCGCACATCCTGGCTGGCATTCATTTTTAGTTTTTGTTTTTTTGAGAATAGCCATTCTACCAGGTGCGAGGTGACAGCGCCTTGTGGTTTTGATTTGCATTTGCCTGGTGATGAGTGATGTGGAGCACCTTTTCCTGTATCTCTTGGGCATTCATGTGTCGCCTTTGGAGACCTGTCTACTTAGGTGTTTATATATACTTTGGATATTAGCCTTCATCAGATACATGGCTTGCGCGTACTTCCCTTTGTTCCGTAGGGATGAATGTTCATTTTGTTGATTGTTGCTTTTCCCGTGAAGAAGCTTTTCAGTTTGATGTAATGCCACTTGTTTATTATTGCTATGTGTGCTTTTGGGGAATACTTCCCTTAGGAGGTGCACTTGACTCGAGTCTTCTCACTGAATTCTCACACCAACTTTCTACGTTAGCCCCACGATGAGGATCTCGTTCTCCAGACCCCGACAACATAGGCATCCTTTTCTGGTTCTGCCATTTACTCTGTGATTCTGGACAGGTTGCTTCATTTCTTTTCCTTTTTTTAAAAATGTTTATTTTGAGAGAGACAGAGAAAGAGAACGTGAGGGAGGGGCAGAGAGAGGGGGAGAGAATCCTAAGCAGGCTCCGCACTGTCAGCGCAGAGCGTGATGCGGGGCTCAATCCCACGCACTCTGAGATCATGACCTGAGCCCAGATGAAGAGTCAGATGCTTAACCAATGGAGCCACCCAGACGCTCCAAGTTGTTTCATGTCTGAGCCTTGATTTTCTGCAAAATGGGGATGAGAGCTCAAAGATTTGTCTTGAGAATTAAGTGAGCTAATGGCACATGGTAAACATGCAACACACATAAGCTATACTGATAACAATAATAATTATTATTTTTAATGTTTATTTATTTTTGAGACACACACACACACACACACACACACACTGAGTGCAAGTGGGGGAGGGGCAGAGAGAGAGGGAGACACAGAATCGGAAACAGGCTCCAGGCTCCGAGCTGTCAGCACAGAGCCCCACGTGGGGCTCGAACTCAAGAATCGCAAGATCATGACCTGAGCCGAAGTCAGACGCTTAACCGACTCAGGTGCCCCAGCTATAATTATTATTTACCACACACTTCCTAATTTGCAGAAAAGGCCACCGAGTCTCAGAAAGGTGAAGTAACTCACTTAAGGTCACACAGCTAATGAGAGCGGAGCCAGGAGTTTAGCGTAGCTCGGTCTGATTTTACTCTGTGCTCTTCCTCCGTGTTCCATGAATTCCTACCACCCAGTCATGCACACGTGGCCTCTGGTGATGTACAGAGCACGTCCCTGTAGGTGCCATGTCACCCGTGATTTATTTTATTTTCCTCTCGTTGTATTTTCTGTCGGAGAAGCTTCTCTTTCCTCTAGATGACGTTTGTTCTCTTTGGTGGGTCTCCTAGATGGAGCAAAACACACACAAGCAAACTAAACGGGGTCTGTATTTGCAACCGAGAAAACACTCCACGGATGTCCGCAACTTGGGAAGAGTACAAAAAGCAAAACAGAGAAACAATTGCCCAAGACTTGGAAAATCAGTGCTTCCTTGGCTAATATTGCCCAAGACTTGGAGAGGCCATGCTTCCTGGAGAACCAGAGTGGCCCAGCATCGTTCCTGTCCATGAGAGTAGCCCCTCGTGAGAAGTTGCTGCTGTGCCTGGAAACCCTCTTCAGAATCTCCACATTAGGTGGGTGGGAACTGGTAGCATCCCTCTGATGATCCCAAAGTATGGGGAACATCACCCATCCTTACAGATGGTCTTTGCTGTGCACCTGAATCTCAGCCAGTAACCATCTCACTCTCCACTCAGGGTCACCTAAAGGGGGGTCCCCAAACTTTGCTCCACGGTAGAGCACTACTCCCAAGAGGTGGTCCTTGACCAACAAGGTCCTGAGGTCAGAAATGACTAGAAACCCCACCTACCGCTCCTCTGACTTTGAGTTGCTCGCTCGTCTGGAACTCAGGTGCCTTCTAATTCCCTGCTCTGTGAATCTTAGCACATCACTTGCGTTCGGGAGAACAGCGAGGGAGAGGAAGGCGGAAGAGAAACCCCCTTCCCTCTAAGGGAATTTCCTGGAAATAACACACAGCCCTTCTGTTGAATCTTTATTGATCTAAACTTAGTCCCACGGCTTCTCTTGGCTGTAAGAAGCCGGAGAGAAGTGGCTTTTAGCTGGGACGTAACCCCCCTGTTAAGTGAGGGTGCTGACATTGAGGAAGAGGAGAGCTGTCGGAACAGACTTCTAGCGCTCCGCGGCCGGCCACAGTCCACTTCTTACCAAACACTGGACACAGGAATGACCGCCACTTAACATATTTATTATTTACCAGGCACTGTGGTATACACTGCATCTCATTAGTCCTCGGATCAACCTGTTGAAATCAGTACTGCCATGTTACAGATGAGGAAACCAAGGCTAAGAGAGGTTACATGATTTTCCCAAGGATGCACAGCTAGAAAGTAGCACAGAAACAGTTGGATCCCAGCTTGGTTTCGCAAAACAAGTGAACAAAACATCATGCCGTTAACACATTAGATCCATTTATAACCCAGGATCTAGGTTCCGGGCTCTTCCTCTGTCTTTTTTATTATTATTATTATTTTTTTTTAATTTTTTTTCAACGTTTATTTATTTGTGGGACAGAGAGAGACCGAGCATGAACGGGGGAGGGGCAGAGAGAGAGGGAGACACAGAATCGGAAACAGGCTCCAGGCTCCGAGCCATCAGCCCAGAGCCTGACGCGGGGCTCGAACTCCCGGACCGCGAGATCGTGACCTGGCAGAAGTCGGACGCTCAACCGACTGAGCCACCCAGGCGCCCCCTTCCTCTGTCTTTACCTTATTTGCCTGAAGGACTGCTATTCACCTGTGAAGACCTATCACAAATATCCCTTCTCCTGTGAAATTTTCTTTGAAGCCGCCAACCTCTATGATGTGACACACCACCGTTCATTCATTTTTCCAACAACCGTTTCCTGACATTGCTCGTGTATTAATCCTGACTCTAGGGGATACAAGAAAGGGAAAAACACATGCCTGTCCTCTACATTTGTTAATCTCTTAGAACGCTGAGAGTAACACTTCACCCAACAGAACTTTCTGGAGTGTTGGAAATGTTCTATGTCTGTGCCATCCAATATGGTAGCCCCCAGCCTGTGAAACTACCGAGCGCCTGAAGAGTGGCTAGTGAAAGAACTGAATTTTCAATTTTACTTAATGTTGATTGAATTCACACTAAAAACTGACAAAACCCGGCGACTGGAAGGTTTTGCGGTACGTTTGGAACAACTTGTGCTGGCGAAGCTACCCCTTTCACCTGTAAATTTATGAATTCCAAATAAAGATCAAGAACGTTTCGATGCAAAGGTAGCATCGAAATCAGGTGCCCTGTTAGTTTTAAAATACACATCCTTGTGAAGGCTTAAGGCTGAGGAAAGAATATAAACTAGCTCATTATGTTTATGCTGATCACGTGATGAAATGGTATTTTAAATACATTAGGTTAGGGGCGCCTGGGTGGCGCAGTCGGTTAAGCGTCCGACTTCAGCCAGGTCACGATCTCGCGGTCTGCGAGTTCGAGCCCCGCGTCAGGCTCTGGGCTGATGGCTCAGAGCCTGGAGTCTGTTTCTGATTCTGTGTCTCCCTCTCTCTCTGCCCCTCCCCTGTTCATGCTCTGTCTCTCTCTGTCCCAAAAATAAATAAACGTTGAAAAAAAAATTAAAAAAAAGAAATACATTAGGTTAAATTAAAGATTTATTAAAATTAACTGCACCAATTTTTCCTTTTTTATTGTTTTATTTTTACCATTAAACATTTTTTTAATTTTATTTTTTATTTTTTTAAAAATTTACATCCAAATTAGTTAGCATATAGTACAACAATGATTTCAGGAGTAGCTTCCTTAGAGCCCCTTACCCCTTTAGCCCATTCCCCCTCCCGCAACCCCTTCCGTAACCCTCAGTTTGTCCTCCATATTTATGAGTCTCTTCTGTTTTGTCCCCCTCCCTGTTTTTATATGATTTTTGTTTCCCTTCCCTTATGTTCATCTGTTTTGTCTCTTAAAGTCCTCCAATGAGTGAAGTCATATGATTTTTGTCTTTCTCTGACTGACTAATTTCACTCAGCTTATTACCCTCCAGTTCCATCCACGCAGTTGCAAATGGCAAGATTTCATTCTTTTTGATTGCCGAGTAATACTCCTTTGTATATACATACCACATCTTCTTTATCCATTCATCCATTGATGGACATTCGGGCTCTTTCCATCCTTTGGCTATTGTCGATAGTGCTACTATAAACATGGGGGTGCACATGTCCCTTCGAAACAGCACACCTGTATCCCTTGGATAAATACCTCATAGTGCAATTGCTGGGTCTAAGGGTAGTTCTGTTTTTAGTTTTTTGAGGAACCTCCATACTGTTTTCCAGAGTGGCTGCACCAGCTTGCCTTCCCATTATTTAAAAAAATTTTAAGTTATTTTTTAAGTTTATTTCTTTTGAGAGAGACTGAGAGAGGGTGAGTGGAGGATGGGCAGAGAGAGAGAGGGAGACAGAGACTCCCAAGCAGGCTCTGCACTGACAGTGGGGTTCAAACCCATGAAACCGTGAGATCACGACCTGAGCCGAAACCAAGAGCGATGCTGAACTGACTGCTGTAACCGACTGAGCCACCCAGGCACCCCATGGAGCTACTGGAACTTTGAAAATGACAGATGTGGCCTGTCTCGGACACAGCTGAGCTAGACTGTCGTGAATTACCGCAGCATATGCACGAGCCCGCGTGGCCAAGTCTGACCAAAGACCATTTTATAGTCCGTCCTTTCTGCTGATGAACAGATACCTCTTTTTACTCACCTCTGCTCTTCTACACCAGGCTCTCATTTCACAGCCAGTGGAAGAACGAAGGAAGACCTCTGCACAACCTGAATGAAGTGTGCTCCCCACTTCTGGGCTTCACCACTCCTGCCGGAAGCTTCCGTCTCACGTGGGAGGCTTCCCAGCTGTTGCCCGCTTCGTCAGAGAGCCCATAGTTTCTGACCCAAGATATTTTTCTTATGTTCCATCTCCAGCCAAGATCTCAGAGCTGACGTCCACCTGGAGATATGGAAGTCAAGGATCCTCCACTTGACTTCATTCATTCATTCATTCATCTGGCCAATAGTAATGGAATGCCTACTGAGTGCCCTGCACTGCTCTAGGGGGGTGTGGATGCAACGGTTCAGGAGCCCCCGACACTGTCCACATCCTAACCGGGCGAGGAAAAACCCAAATCACAAGAAACCTGTTGATCCTTTAATGAAGGATTTCCTTCCCTATGATCTTTCACTTGTTATTCTCCTGGAGAGAGAGAATTCATTCTCCTTTTGTTGTTTGCCCTTTCCCTCCGAGGCAAGGTTAGGGAGAGCCAAGATTTGTGAGATTTGTGATGAAGTCCTTGTTGTCACAGGGACAGGCTCCGGGATGTCGGGGGGTGGGGAGGTGGGAGGAAAGAACGCTGCGAGCCGGGCCCCAGAAATTAGCCAATCCACCCAACGCTCTTAACGACCTTCTCCGTCTCCACTTCTTGACAGATAATCAAGATTAGTCAGCAGGAGAATTGACTGTGGTTCTTTAAAGTAGCATATAATTATAATGGTTAGTACTTAAGGGGTATCTTTTCTTTCACGCTCTTTCAGCACCATTATGAGCCCTAAGTCCATAATCTTGGCAGTTTTCACTGCATTACTATTATTTTTTAAAATTAAATTGTATAATGACCTACTTGAACAACACTTAAAAAAAGTTTTAATGTTTATTTATTTTTGAGAGAGAGGGAGAGACAGAGTGCCAGCGGGAGTGGGGCAGAGAGAGAGGGAGACACAGAATCCGAAGCAGAGTCCAGGCTCTGAGCTGTCAGCACAGAGCCCGACGCGGGGCTCCGAACCCACAAACTGTGAGATCGTGACCTGAGCCGAAGTCGGACCTTAACTGACTGAGCCACCCAGGCACCCGTTGAACAACAGTTTTAAAGAGGCTTTTTATTAAAACAAAACAAAACAAAACAAAACAAAACAAAACAAAACCCTGATCTTCTACTCAATGTTCTTCTCTGTCCCCTCTGTTTCAGTTTGCTAAAACTTTATGACCCTACTGTGTGCTGTTTGAAGGCTGCTTGAAGTGCCATATAAATGCTTTTCTTTTTCTTTTTTTGCTTTGGTTTAAGAGATAAGGCTGTTCCATTCCCCATCCATTCATTGTTCCATTCACAGTGTGTTGAGTTAGCCAAGGAATTTTTAGTTTTTGAGAGTAAGGTTTACCATAAATCATGCAAAGAAAAGGTCATGTTTTGGAGGCCATTGAAGGATGTGGAACGTAGCAAGGGCTGTGCCAGATGTCACAAGGTCTTGGAACCAGGATCTCCGAAACTCAGGACCCAAGATGCCTTCATCCATCTCTTCTGATTCACGTGGCTTCTCACCTCAGTTTCTCTCTCTCTGTATATCAACTTGTTCTCTTTTCTCTGACTCTTCTGTTTCCTTGCGTAATGGCCAGACATGGCCCCAATACTGAGATCTCGAGAAGGAAACACTGATTGGTTCCATTGGGGTCATGTGCTCCCCTTGGGCCCAATCAGCTGTGGGCATTGATAAAGGTGTGTCCGGCCCATAAATTCCTTAGGAAAAGGAGTCGATGGCTCAGCCACTTTGGGAAACAGTTCCACACGTTCTCAGAAAGTTAAACAAGGACTTGGCTTGTGACCCAGCAATTCCGCTCATGTATTTACCCAAGGAAAATGAAACGTGCATCCACATATAACTTGCACAAGAATGCTTGTAGCAGTCAATAAATGCAAGTGACTCAAATGTCCATCAGCTGGTGAACAGAAAAGCCACGTGGTTTTGCCAGGCAATGGAATGCCCTTGGGTAATATACAAAGACATGAGGCATGGATGTATGCTACAACCCAGGTGAACCTCAGAGGCACTACGTTAAGTCAGAGAAGCTAGACGCAAAAGACCATACGTTGCGTGAGTCCATTTACATGAATGTCCTGAAAAGGCAAATTTATAGAGACAGAGGGTAGACTCCCGGTGGCCTGGAGCTGGCAGTGGGAATAAGGAGTAACTACAAATAGAGATTCGGTTTCTTTTTGGGTGGAGGGCAGTTTCAAAATTAGATTGTGGTGATGGTTGCACAACACAGTAAATACACTAAAAGTATTTAGTTGTTTACTTTCAGTGGGTAAATTTTACAATACGGAAATTATTTCTCAATAAACCACCTGGGGAGCCCCCTCCGTCTGGATCCCTGGTAGATGGGGTTCCCTCCAGTTGCGCCAAGCTGCAGGGTGAAATCCTGCCTCTGTGTCATTGTTTCTATCATTCCTTCCTCCTAGCACACCGTCCCTGCCCACATTTGAATGATGGGCTTTTGTGGCACACCGCGTCGGTCATTAGCAACTTCCGGCATCAGGGATTTCTCTTTTCTATGAACTGCTTGCTCTTCAGGACCGCCGTTGCCTGGACTCATGCTACTTCTTTTTAAAATAGTGTCTCAGTCCCAAATATCTTCTGTTTCCCCTCTTTCCCCCAAGAACCCAATCTACCCTTCCCACCCTGTTCTCGGCCCCTGGAATCTGATATATATGGACGGCATCAATGGGCTCCCTTGCCTTCTGGCTTCTGTTGGGTTTGGCCAACGGGCTTCTGTTGGGTTTGGCCCTGGTTGGGGTCAGAGGGAAGGAATTGAATGAGGCTAGACTATTTAGCCCCTGGATCCAAAGTGGTAAGATGGCCTGTCCTGGATGTCGTGCTCTTCAGCCGAAGACCACTGTTCTTCTCGAGGGTTCCAGCTCCACACGATCTCCTCGGCCCCATCCAGCCCTCCCCTGAGACCTTCTAGGCACAGATGTGGTACCAGCTCTTTGCAGCCCTGCGTTACTGTATTATTCTTTATGGTTCCCAACCATACAAGCCTTTGTAAATAGTCTCTTTGTAAGTAAATCTTCTTCACGTAGTCATATTTCAAGGGTGCCATTTCCTGTGGAGATTTTGACTGCCACAGCCTTCCTCTCCTTCTCTCCACCCCCTCCCTACTTTCCTTTTCTCCCTGGCTTCATATATTTATGTCCTTGTTGTCGGTTTCTCCCTACGAGTCAGAACAACTGCTGCTGGTTGCCACAAGAGAAAACCCCCGAAACTCCGTGCCTCGCTCCATAAACTTTTATTTCTCTTTCATGTCGCAGTCCTCTGTGTGTGGGAAGCCCTTCTCCATCTTCTTGCTCATCCACGGGAGCATGTGGCCCGCGAAAGCCGGCCATTTTGGCCCATGTTCCCATTGAGTAGAACCGAGTCATGTGACCCCAACCTAATCGCAAGGGTGGCTGGGAAACACGGAAGCGCACAGGGAAGTCTGATGAGCACCATTGCCTCCACCATCCTCCCCTATTAGAAGGTAAGCTCCCTGAGGGAAGGGACTTGGTCATCCTTGTCACCACTGTCTCCCAGCAGCTGCCACGTGTTGAACCCCTGCGAGGCTTGGATGCATGAATAAATGAAGATGGGCATGAATGACGCCTTCCTCTCTGAAATTTTCATCTAATTCTCAGCAAGATGCTCTGATGTAAAGTTCATCATGAGGGCTAGAACCCTATCTCGCTAATGGCGTTTTCAGTCTTATTAGGATAGGGACTAATCTTGAAGTGCTTTGGATTCACACTTTAACCCACCCCCAATCCCTTGCGGATGTCCTTCTCTTTGACCCTGTATTTGGGATAATGACTCCTGTATTTCCCATAGTTCCCCAGAAGAAACACTGATCACAAGACCCTAATTTATTCTGTGTGGTTTCTGTTCTTTCATTATTTTAATGATGTTACAAATACTTCTTTATTTAATGCCCTTACCATGTGCCAGGAATTAGATTCCTTGTTTCTCTGCCATGCTTTCTCTTCTTAGTTCCCTTCTTCAATCTTCTGAAACTTTTAGGGCCTCGAGGCAATGACCCCCGATGACCCTAACATCCATAGATAATGGCTTCTAAGTACATCTGAGAAACTCCCACAAGTTACTTTTTCTGGGATGATTTGTGAGGAGTCTGTGAAACTATGGCTTTGTGGCCAAAAATCCAGTTTCTTGGTCCCGGACTCTGTCTCTAGATTTGGCCTTGGTCCCAAGAGGATTTGGGGATAGAGTGTGGACGCCTCCATAAGGGCTCAATACCCTTAGTGGAGACATAGCTCAAACCACAGATCCTAGGCCCTCATTTTGCATGCTGTGTTCAGAGAGAGTTCTATACGAGGTCAAAAAGTGTTCTATCAGAAAGGTATTCCTGGTGAAAGAAATTGGGGAAAAACTGCTTGGTCCACCTCCCTTTTGGGAACTCACAACTTAAAGTAAAGGCTCTGAAAAGGCCTGGAAATAAAGCAAAAAAGCAAGCAAACCTAGTCGCTTTTGTTTGGCCTAGTTTATCCCACACGTATTCAACCATGGATCCCATTTTCATGCAATGTGTGTTAACATCTTGTGGACTTACAATCCTTCTGAGCAGTTTTGGAAACTCTGTCTCTACCTCTGTGATTTCCGGTTCTTAGGTCCATCCTGCAACCTTTTCCATATGTCAGAATTAAGGCTCCGAGATGTAAAGTAGCTTTTGTACGGTAACTTAAGCTCGTGAGTAGCACAGCTAGAACTTGAACCCCTGCCCAATGGGTTGAAAGCCCATATATTTTTGCCTCTGTCCTGTACTCTTCCCCCTGCATGGTGAGCTGCCTGGGATCCATGTTAATTATTCGATAAAAATAATTCGTAATTAATCGTTGATCGCCTGTCAGTGAATACTATTCTGAAGAACTCGAAGACGGTTTCTTCGCAGCTCCAACAGTCTGCTTTGCATTATCAATTTGTTAAGAAACTCTCTTTTTGGTCGAGCTGTGCAAAAGGAAACTTCCATCCAGACTGTCTGAATTATCCCCAAATTCTGAACTGATGGCATCCAAATGAATAAGACTTTACAGAACTGCACTTGGAGAGTTGATTGGATTTGTCAGTTTTCCTGTGGCTATAAAGCCCTGGGTGGTTTGACTGCAAGTATGCTAGAACATAAATAATCACCAGATTTTCAGGTGAATTCCACAGAGTCCATAGGAAAAAGAAAACGCAGGCTATTTGTTTGGGAATCTACAGGCTATCTGAGAAAACCCTGCGCATAGTCCCAAAGTATGAGCTCAACGATGAGCATGTTTGCAAACAAAACAAAACAAAACAAAACAAAACAAAACAAACCAGATTGATCTCTTTCGTTTCTTTTTTTGTTTCTTTTCTTTTTTTGAAGCCAAAGTACTTTGCAGCAACCAGTGTTAAGGTTTAACAGCCAAGAAGGTCAAGGTGATGAACTTCCAAGTGCTCTTGGACACCGGGCAACTAGTCAACTCCCCAAACCCCAAAATGCGAGAGGGTCAGAAAGCAAGGAAAACATGTTTTCATAACTAAAAAGATTACATCTTGGACCGGTCCATTTATTTATTTATTTCCCGCAAAGGGGTTGCTAGAATGTCACGTCTCTTGGCTTCCTGATGGCTTCTTCCTATGTTTCAAGGAGGGTGAGATATGGGGCAAGGCCTCGCAACACTAGACTTGGACTTCTCTCGTTTATGTTTTCCAGAGGCTCCGTGCTCTGACGTGATGAAAGATCTGACCCGGGAATTGCAAGTTCATGAGTGGGGCGGGGAGGGGAAGGGGGGGCCCGGAGGCTTCCCAACCCCAGCTTCCGTCTGCCCCCATTGGCTGGACTCCAGCGACGTTCATTCTTGAAGGGTTAGGTCAGCGCTGCAGTTCTCTAGCGGATCCGTGTTCCCTCACAAAGAAACGGCTTGTGCTTCTTTCTGGAACTTGAGGTGTGCGAGGCGTTTATAGTTCATCCTCAGCAGAGCTCGCAGTGGACGTCAGCACCTGCTCTTGCATTCGGTGGGCCCTAACTGAGCATCTACTCGTGCCAGGCACTGCCGAGCACTGAGGGTGTCAGGAACAGACGGCATCATCTCTATCCTCTTGAGAATTCCCGCATTGTTTGGAATTATGTGACACCTGCTTCTGCCGTCGGTCACTTGGCCTCAGAGGCAAGGATTGTATTAGGAGTCATCTCTTCCAGTCTTCTCATTTGATAGGTGGGAAGACAAAGGTCCAGACAGGAGGAAGGGGCTCGCTCAAGGTCACCCAGTGGATTAGTTACAAAACCTAGAGAAGGATCCGGGTTTCTGGCTTTCCAGCCCAAAGCTCTTTCCCCTGTACTCCGATGCCTCTCACAGTTCATTCAGTTGGGCTTTGCTGAGCTCTCTCTCACTAGGCACCACGAGCCGTGTTCGGCGCTCCATGAATCCCAAAGTTGTCACTCAAGAAACTGAAGATCCAAAGTGGAGGTGATGGATCCTTGAGCCACTAGTTGGGAAACGTGGAGGGAGAAAGGTTAGACGTGGGAATCCGATAGTCTTGGATTTAAATCCTTGCCTTCCATTCACTCATCATGTTCTTTTGGGCAAGTAATTTGAGCTTTTGTGAGGCTCAGTTTTCGCATCTTTGAAACAGGAGTGTTGATAGTAACTCCCGCCTATGAGTGTTGGGCAAAGAAGCAGTCCTATATGGAAAATGTTTTGCAAAGTTCCTGGCACAAAACAGGGAACCCTGCGTGGTTGTCATGAATCATAAGTACTGTGATAAATGCTATAGATGGTTATACGTAGTGTTCTGGAAATATATAGAAAGGAACAGCTAATTATGTCCCCAGGCTGGGATAAGAGAAAGAGACTCTTTTTTTTTTTTCTATTGGATTTTTCTGCCTGATTGATGTGCGGGGAGGGTGTATATTTTACGGCTGAAGTCTCTGTGTAGACATTTCTACACTGAGAAGTTCATTTTCCTGTAAGAAGCAACAAAGCTAAAAACGGACGTTGAATGCACAACAGGACCCTTCCGTTGCTGACTAGCCAGATAACAGGCTTTTTTAATGGCTCTGTCCACTTGCTCTAAGTACGTGGACAGCCCATGTCCAGAGGATGATCTAAGACATAGAAGTTCTTAAAAAGGTTTATGAATCATCAGAGATCAAATGGGTTGAGTCATCCAGCATTATATAATTTTTGTGTGTGTTGGAATTGCTTTGAAAATGGGTAATGCTATCAAGGTCATTCTCTGGTGTTGCTCAAGCAGTTGGTATTGACAAACATTTCCCAAAGCCTGCTTTGTGGAACACTAGACCCGTGACGTGCTCGGGAACTTTGGGCACAACGCCTACCCGGATTGTCCCAGTGTATCTCAGAGCGAACGCACCGTATGATCCATGAGGAAAGAATGCAATTTGTGTTTTTAAACCCAGGAGAATTGTCTTTAATCCCCAGATTATGAGGTCTGTGAGTACAGGAATTATACTTCCCTTTTTCTCGATTGTAACCCAGCAACTAGCACAATTTGGGATGCAGCACAAATGGGATGTAGTGTCCACTTAATACATATTTGTTAAAAATAAGTACATGTTCCCCAAACTTGCTTGACCACTGAAGCCCCCTTTTTGTCCACGGTATACGTAACAGCATTTTGCTGAAGGAAAGGAAAGTTTCCTTCAAACCCAAATAGCAAAATTGGCTCCACGAAGATGTCTTAGGGTGGAATTGGTGGGAGGGTTGTATTGGTGGAGCTCTGGACCCCCAACCCTTATCTCAACCAGCGCATCCTCGCCATCATGGTAACCTCTTTATACCTTAGGATTTCTTCTGAATTAAGAGTTAGGTGTTTATCATACACTTGAAATACACTATTCCAGAAGGAATTGGATTCCTGGGGGACGTTAATATAACCGAAGGGAACGATCAAGGTTGGGCTTGACAGATTTAGCTAGATGTGTTTTAAGAAAAAGTGTGCCTCTAAAACTCATTTGATTATAGGTTCACTCGTTTGTCTGTATTTATTGAATGTGTCTAGGGCCAGACACTCTTCTAGATCTTGAAGATACAGGGAAGTCTGGTAGATAAGGTCTCTGACCTCAAGGAGCTGGCAGTTGGCGGGACAGGGGGATACTGGTTAGTAAACCAGTGGGCAGTCACGTAACAAGCATGCTTTCCCAAAGGCACACACGACGTGAGGGCGGTATAATGGTGAGATCAGAGTGAGGGCGCTAACAGGAGGTTAGCGGTGTGTATAGAAAGACCTGTACCGGAAGGAGCCCCTGGAGTTCAGACCCAGACGACATCTGACGACCAAAAAGGAGGGCATCCTCAAGCGCAAAGACATTGAGGCGGGAACAAAATCGGCGCACTCAGAGAAGGTAAAGCAAAGCAGTGTGGCCAGAGGACAGCAAGCTAGGGGGCGAAATGAAATCGAAAATATTCATAGCACCTTACCAGTGCCAAGAACGGTACCGTGGATACCTGGTGAATGTGCACATTTATATAACGAGTTAATTGCACTCTTCCATTCCTGTTCTCCATGATCTTTGGTTCCCTTGTTTGTTCATGTTTTAGAAGATAAAGCTATTTTTTTTTTTTTTTTTTAAGAGCTAGATACCGTTTTTGCTACTCTGGTGAGTCTGACCGTATCCGATGTGATATCAGGTGATAAATATTGCTGGTTAACTTCCTCGCGAGGCGTCTATTACAGAAGGAAGAGGCCCATGAAGGACCCATGACGTGGCCAACCTCGTGCAGGGCACTTCTCAGAAACCAGGGGTGGGGACCCACCTTCTCACCTTGCGATTGAGCTCCTGGCTGGAAGGATTAACTGATCCACTTAACTCCATTTACTTTGACATGCTCACACTTGAACTTTCCTCAGTATGACGTGCTCAGTTCCCCAAATGTGGGATTTTAAGTGAAACCCTGACATTTAGCTCTAGGGCTCAACAGCAGTACTTAAATCCCCCAATTAGAAGCAGAAATGGAGATGAAATGGTCCCAAGGAATCTGGAGACACAACAGTTTCAAAAGGCAGCAACAGGCTGGGGCAGAGAGAGAGAGAGAGAAGTTTTCGATCTCACACCAGGAATGTGGAGCTAAATGAGAGCCATTGGAAGGCTCTGGGGGTTGTAAAATGGAATTCTCTCTTGTACAGTACGCAAGAGTTATTAAGTGTGTATACGAGACTCCTGTTTTACTTCACGTACATGATTATTTTATACTGGCGAGTTTGGAAAGAGTTATAGGCTGAGAACTGGCCAAGACACAAGATGAGCAGTGGGGAGCGGGGTGAGAGCTGCAGGGTTGCTGTTGGGGGCTCGGGCTACTTGGGGAAAGCCAACGCGAGGTCCATCGTAGGTCGGGGGGGTTGGGGAGAAGTGGAGTGCGGCACCGGGCTTTGTATAGGCTCATCTCCAAAAAGGCATCCCGGGCTTGGTCTTCGTGGGACAGTGCCAGGTGTGAGAATTGGGAGAACAGAATCTGGACCCAAGCCCAGCCAACTGGGTTTGGCCCACCAAGGTCTAGAGACCAGGAATATAAAGAATTTGGATTGGACTTCCTTGGCTTTAAGACACGAGAGGGACCATGAGCCGTTCTCAACACACTCGGTGACTTCCAAAGTGAGAAATACATTATGTTTCTGAACGAAGTCCAGGAGGCAGGGAGCTGGGGAGAGAGAGCTGCTTTGGGAGAGGCCCAATTACCAACAGCTTGGGCTGGTTGCATCTTTCGCGGGTTACATTCCTTTTTCAAGGAGGCAGGGCTCTGGCATCAGAACAATTTGGATCCCTAGTTTTGCTTCTAAATTCCGTGACCTTGAGAATGTTAATTAATCTCTCTGGCCTCAGTTTTGCCGATTGTAAAATAGGGGTTAGAACGTCTCCTGGGGCGCCTGGCCTGGGTGGCTCAGTCGCTTGAGCGTCCGACTCTTGATTTTGGCTCAGGTCATGATCCCGGGGACGTGGGATCAAGCCCCGTGTCGGGCTCCTCGCTGGGCATTGGAGCCTGCTTAGGATTCTCTCTCTCTCTGCCCCTCTCCCCTGCTCTCTTTCTCTCTCTAAAATAAAAACAAACAAAACAATCCCCCACATCTGCTTATACTGAAGATATAATATGGCAGAGGATACACAAAGTTGAGCCATCACTCAATAATAATGATTTATGTTAATAGTAATGTGAACGAAGGACAATCGATTGGGCTGGGTGGGAGGCCTGACTGGCAGTGTGTATGAAATCTCTTGTTTGTTGAGCAGGGCTCTCTTCCTCTCTGTTCTTTGTGCCCTAGGCTCACTGTGGCACAGCTACAAAAGCCTTACAAAACCTTGTTGAGTTGACAAAGTGGTTTTTATAGCTTGGAAAGAGGCTGTCTTCCCGGGGGCCTGCCTCCCACTCCTGGGTGACTTAGGTGCTGTGGACTTCAGACTGGCTGAACGCCAATCATATCCGGCCCAAAGCTTGCTAAGATACGCTTCCATTTAAGATACACTTGCAGCCCTAATCCTTCGAAGTGACAACTTCCCTCAAGGGGAAAAAAAATCATTTATAACTATGTGTTCCGGAGACACGGAATCCACCTCTTGATGGAGCTTAAACGAGATAGATGTTTGTTTCTCTCTCACGGCAAGGTGGTTTCCACTTCGTAAGGGCCGTGCAGAGACACAGACGCCTTCTGTCTTGCCCCTCATCCCACGACCCAAGATGGTACGTGACCACCTGCATATTCTAGGCGGAGGAAAGAAGACAAGAAGGCGGAGGCATGACCCTTCCTTTTAAGGGCATAACCATTGGTCAGATTGGAGTCGTGGGACGGGTCCGACTGCAAGGGAAAGTGGGTAACGAATGTAGTCTTTGTTCTCTGTCCACGTGCCTTGCTAACCATCAGGGATTCTTAAGAGGAAAGGGGCAATAGATTTTGCCAGGCAATGGGCCATCCAGGCCTTAGTTTCCTTCTTGACCAAGCTGGGTTGTAAAGTAGATAAAATACTGTAATAATTCCAACTTCACAGGGCCGTCGGGCGCTGGGGGGGATACATGCAGAATACCTATTCCAGAATCTGTGGCTCGTATCCAACCTTTGGCCCCCTCCTCTCCCTCCTTATCTCATTGTGCTCTACCTAGACGGTAGCAGGTCCTGGAATGTTTCTTGTCCTTAGCTTGCTACATGCCTGTTCCTCCCAGACTGTGAGGTCTTAAGAATAGGGACCATGCTCAAAGAAACACTTGGCATTTTGAGTAGATTGCATTGTGTCTGGAACAGACTAGGTTCTTGGTAATGTTTGCTCTATTAAATACATACACACATGCATAAATGGAAAACCACTGTCGATGAAGCCAGACATGACCATGAAGGGTACATGTATGCTGGCCCAAGAAGGCACCCTGCATTCCGGATTCTGCACTAAAGTTTCTTACATGGGTTAACTTATTCATTCATCGTTAGCAGATACCGTTGTTACTTTGCTTTTCAGGCAAGGTCTTCTCAGGTTTTCCAGTCACCTCTACAAGGGTCCCTTGGAACAAGGTCCAGCATTTTATGCGACATACTTTGTAAACCACCAGTTTCATTTCCCTCCTTCCAGTACAGGGGGAAAACCAAGGCCAGCGCTGGGAGGGATCTGTTCGAGTTTAGATCGGAAGTGTAGAAAGTGTCCCAGAGCCCAGTTTAAGACCATATGCCACGAATCGCCAAGAAAACCATCAGACACATTCAACCAGGTCACCCAAACTCAAGAGTAGGAGGTCACAGTTCAGTTATTGTGAATTACAGCTTCAGATAACTAAAGAGAACACATTGATTATTTAAGACTGTTGTGGTTAGGCAAAACTATATGTGGGCCAGTATTTGGAGTCAGAACTTTTGTTGCGATCTATGCTTTGAAAGACAGACGTGTTTATTTATCCTAAGAGCTTGCAAAGTGCCAGCTCCCCAGCAGCGAATAATTCAATGACTCAGATGCAAACCCCAAACTCCAAACTGGCTCAGGAGAGGTGGCGATTATGGAAAATCCTGCTTCATCTAGCCCACGGAACTGACCACCCGGGAGCTGGCAAACAGACCTCAAAGCAGGAAAGAAATAGAAGTGTCCAAAGAAGAAATGGAAAACACAACCTAGAAACAAACCGAGCCTTGAGCAAGACCATGAGTGAGCTGAGTCGGGGGTAATATTCCAGGGTAGTTTCTCAAGGCTGCTGGGCCCTGGCGTTCTCTGTGGGGATGCATTGTGAAGACAAACATGTCTATTGTAAAGGACTTCAGAGAATTTGTATCCCAGAAACGGTGGACGATTGTCTTAAATCTGATTGCAAAGCCCATGTCCACTTTGGCCGGGCGGGGAATGTAGGTGAATAAGTGAGCTGGGCGTAAGATGATAAAATGCAGCTGGTCATAAGGCCCAGGGTTGATGGGGAGCTGTGGGGAGTGTGGTAGCCACAGCAAGCATGCCTCAATTAGAGAGAGCAGCTGCCCGCCCCTAGCCAATTGTTGCCACATGGAAATGTGGGTCCAGTGTTGATAGATCCTGCACCTTGTCAAAAGAATCTAAAAACCTTAGCTTTTCACGAGCAATCTGCTTTTTAAAAGATTGTCAGCTCATGCACAATTCAAAAGCCGTCTGGAAGCTCTCTCCTCCTGTGCCTCCACATGACCACTAATGGTGGCCGTGGACCGTCTGTTGTGACTCCCTATTTAAGACCCCTGGAGAAGACAGAGGACCTCTAATTCTACCCCTACATTCTATACAGGTGACAAACGGACCTTGGGATTCATCTTAAGTCCCACGACCGTGGCAGTGGCAGGGCCGGGTTCTGCTTTTCTTTCCCTGGCGGTACAGATTCTGGACCTGTCCGTCTTCCAGAATGGAACAACTGTAGGTTCCGACTAAACACAAGCTAAGGCTCCTGCCTTTCAGGGAGAAAAACCAAATCCCACTCTAGCCCTTAATGATAGCGATGCTGGTAGTGACAATGAGAATAAATACCCAGTAGAACACTCTGGGTGGCAAGTAACAGGAAACCCTGATTCAAGTTGACTTAATACATGAGATTCTTATCTGTCGTACCTGGAAGATCAGAGGAAGGACGGGTGCCGGGTTCAGTGTGATCAATGACATTATCAAGAGTCTGGGTCCTTTCTGTTTTTCTGCTTTGCGGGCCTCATTTTGCTTCATCCCCAGACTCCCTCCCTCCCTCCCTCCCTCCCTCCCTCCCTCCCGCCCTTCCATCCTTCCCTTCTCTTCCTCCTCCTCCTTCTTCCTTCCTTCTTCTTCTTCTTCTTCTTCTTCTTCTTCTCCACCACCTTCTTCTTCTTCTTCTTCTTCTTCTTCTTCTTCTTCTTCTTCTCTCTCTCTCTCTCTCTTTCTCTCTCTCTCTCAATAAGGCTGCCAATACCAAGTGACTCTGTAGGCTTTATTGTTCTATCTGGAAAAAGAGAACAACAACAAAAAAATCTTAAAACTTCTCCCTCAGACATGGACTATAGATCTTCTCTTCCATCTAGTTGAGCCAACTGTCCATTCCGGGACCGATACCAGTAGACAAGGAGAGCTGTGTGCTGACTGGACGAACGGTGCAGTCTCCTTTAGGAACTGCGATGGGACCAGTGGGAGAAGGGTTGGTATGTCTGTGGCTACCTTCCTCTTCAGCTAGACACCTCGGCTCTTCTCAGAGGCCAGCGAGCCAACTTATGAATCTTCAGAATAGCCTCGTGGTGGACTGGACCCTGGGCTTTCCCACAAATATCCCAGAGGCCTGGCTCTCTGTTTTTCTAGCAAACCTACCTTAAGGCAGAATTTCTCAACCTTTAATAGTACCAGAAGCCCCAAGGAACCTGCTAAAAAATGAACATTCCAGTTCCCCATCCCAGAGAAGTCTGGTTCAGGAGGTCAGAGAACCTGTATATTTCACAAGCTTTCCAGACAATTTTGATTTGGGTGGTCAGGTATCCTACTTTAAGAGATGCCTCCCTAGACTGTGAAAACTGGATGTCCCGCAACTCAGGAGTATAGAAGGAGTAGCCATCAGGGAAATGCTTAGGCTCGTGAAATTTCTTTCTTGTGATTCCCTTTGAATTCTTGGAATAAGAACACTGCATCGGAGTTTGCGCGCGTGGTTTTTCTGGAGTGCATTGAAGGAACCTCTGGAAAAGGGTGAGGAAGTGCTGGAAGGAAGATGAGAGGAATGTCCTCTGTCCCTTCAGCTTCTACGCGCGTCCGGAATCATCCTCGGTGCATGGGTCGCGAGATATTGGAAGGCGGGATGTCTCGATTGTAATTCATCAGTGGAACCCTATTTGTGGATGCTAGCCGCTGCGTGAATTAGGTCGTCCTGCGAATACACAGAGCTGAATCCCCAGTGACAGAATGCTTTTATTTCCATTCTCACTTCATTGTTCTGATAGCTGGAGGGAGGTTGGGGCCAGTATGTAACGCCTCTGCACAACCTGCTATCTCCCTCTTTGACGAAGAGACAGCAGAGCTTGGGCTCAGGGGCTTGAAATGTAATATCAGCATAATTCTATTAACTTTAATATAATTAAAAGCATTGAGCTATCATTTAATTACACTGCTTTGCTTCCATCAAGTGTCTGATAGGATAGATGCTAGCTTAGGCAGCCCTAAAAAAAAAAAAAAAAAAAAAAAAAAAAAAATCCCAGTGGCCTAAAACAACACAGCCTTATTTGATATTTAGACTACTGAACTAATCGCTCAGGGCCCTGGGCAGAAGGAGTGGCCACTGTCTCAAACATTGTCAGGTTTCATGGTACAGCAAAAGAGAAGTCTGAACGTTGTCCTACTGGCTGTGAAATACCGCGGCCTGAATATGACACCCGGGGCTTCTGCTCACAGCCCATTGGCCAGAACTCGTCACGTGGCCCCACTCAATGACAAGGGCTCATGTGACTAGGGTGATAGACGCGGAAACGTTTGATCAAGAGCACAGACGCCTACCGCCCAGTGTGGTTATTTGCTCTGTCTTTCAGCCACTTTTCTTCCACTACTGTTTTCTTCCGGATTCTCAGGGCGGGCACCTTGCCTGGGGATGCCTTAACACAGATGTTCATGCAGGACTGTAGTGGGACAGCCCAGGCCTTGCTTCTGGGTTCAGTCCCTTCCGGTCTATGTAACTTTGGTCGAGTCACTTCACCCCAGTGGTCCTCAGTTTCCCCATGTAAAGAGGGATAATAATCATAACAACACCGACTTCAGCCGTTCGTTGAGAGATTGGAAGTGTTAGTATATGGAAAACACAACATTGTGGCCCGTAGCACGTGCTCAGTAAATGCTCGTTATGGCTTGACGTGCCCTGCATCCGATGAGTTCCATAAACCATTACAATGAAGTGTGACGGGGATGTCCTATAGGGGTGCACAGGGTGCAGGGGTGCCTAGCACTGGGAAGGAATCCAGTTTCGGGCTCTGTGAGACACTGTTCTCCCTAAAGAAGCAGGGATTTAGGAGGGAGCATAGTTAGCCAGGTGAACAGTGTGGCAATATATGTTCTAGGCAGAGGGAGCGGCCAAGGTGTGGGGTTGTGGTGACCTTTCATGCACTTTCACCAGAAATTCCGGGTTGACAGCTCTTTTCCCCAGATGCTCTGATGCTTTTCCTTTGATGCCTTGTGAGCGATGCTGGGTTCTTGGCTCTTGCAGAAGTCCTGATTCTCAAGAAGGGTCCTCGGCTTCCAGACCAGTCTATGCCTTTCCCGTTGGATGTTAATTTCCCGTGGCCCAAGACCAGTTCGCTGAGATCTTGGAACTACTCTCTCAGGGTAGCCGGGGCATGACTGTCACCCGTGGTGTACTGGGCTTTTCTTAGAGGATTTTTGGAAACATGGGGACTAGAGAAATTAGGGATTGGATTACTCTAGCGAGTGAGGGATTTTCAGAGCCTAGAAAGCTGGGGTGTTTGTGTGCCTATCGTGGCCAGAAGCTAACTGAGGAAGATGCTAGAAGGCTGTACCCACAGGCAGTTCTTATAAAAGGCAAAAAATGGCCGAGCTCTGGTTAAGAACTAAGTCATGGCGTCGCTCATTTCATGCCTTTACCTTCCCCTGTCACTTTGGCTTGGATTTGCTCACCAGGAACCCTCCACTACGCGTGTGGCTTTAAGAAAACTGCCTTGAGGGGCGCCTGGGTGGCGCAGTCGGTTGAGCGTCCGACTTCAGCCAGGTCACGATCTCGCGGTCCGTGAGTTCGAGCCCCGCGTCGGGCTCTGGGCTGATGGCTCAGAGCCTGGAGCCTGTTTCCGATTCTGTGTCTCCCTCTCTCTCTGCCCCTCCCCCGTTCATGCTCTGTCTCTCTCTGTCCCAAAAATAAATAAATAAACGTTGAAAAAAAAAAAAAAGAAAAAAAAAAGAAAACTGCCTTGAACCCTGGTCTTGGCTGCCACAGCCGCCCCACTGGAACTCTGATGGGGCCGGTGGGTGGCATCATTTGGCTGGCAGCCCGGCCGGAATGTCATTCGCTGAACAACACTGACCTTCTGGGAGGAACGTCCACTTGACCGCCAGGCGAGAGCAAAGGACACTGTGGCGAGGCACATTGGAAGTTTCCTGCTCTCCAGGAATCACGAATCAAACAAGCGTGAGGCGGACCAATTAACGAAAGCAACAATCAGGGCAGCGGGATTTGCCATCATGACTTGAATCCCTGCTGTGCGTCCGTCACTGCCACAGGGCCTGGCTGTAGATGATGTCACCCAATTCCCACAACAACCTGGAAAGGGAAGCATGATTTCAAGGATCCTCTGCTCTATCTGATTGGACACAGCTCGTTTGAGGGAATAGCCATGGCCAAATGCAAAAATCACGGTTTGTGTTACTAAGAAACATGCATCGTATGTGCCCCAGACCTCCACTCTGTCCCTGGCTGTGTCACTCGTCTCCTCCCCCGAGAAACAGTTTAAGAAGTTAATATTTTTACCGGTTTGACCTTGTCCCCCCGAAAGGAAATGTCCTGTACGTTAGCACAGATGTCCCCATTTTGAGATGACGGAGCTGAGGCTGAGAGATGTCAAGTCACACAGAGTTCCCAAGAGGCAGAGCTGAGATCGTTTTCTTAATGTCATCCTTTTGTTTTGACATCATCTCAGACATGCCCAGAAGTTGGGAAGGATCCCTTTCTTACCCCTTCCCCAGTGGACCCAAATGTTAATGTTTTTTCACATTCCTTTTTCTTTCCCCTTCCTTTTTTTTTCCCCCCTTCTGAACCTTTGAGATTCAGTTGCAGATTGAATGCTCCCTTTTACCTCTAGGTATTTTTGTGTTTATTTCCTAAACACGAGAACAGTCTCTTCTGTAATCCCAGTGCCGCTGTTCAAATCAGGCAACGGATATTGATACAGATACGGTCTAGTCTACAGACTTTGTATTTCACCAATTGACAAATCGCCCCAATAATGTCCTTCGCAGCAACTGATAAGAAAGAAGAAAGAGCAGAGAGGGGCGGTGGTGGGGGGGGGGGGGGGCGGTGGGGAGAAGAGAAGAACAAAGGCAAAAAGAAGCAAAAGAAAAAAATTCTCGAACCACTCGATGTATTTATGTGTCATTGCCTCTGGAGTCTCTCTGTTAATCTGGAAGAGTTTCCTTAGTCTTTCTTTGTGTTTTGTGGCAGAAACAGCTTTGAAAAAGGACAGGCCAGTTATTTCGTAGAAGGTCCATGGGTTTGGATTTGTGGCGTGAGATCTATGTTACGTGCTTTGGGCAAGAACACCATAGAAGTGTTGCCGTGTACTTCCCAGCACATCGTGTGGGAGGCACATGACATAAAGACTTGTCCTAGGATTGGTGATGTTGGCTTTGGTCATTTGGTTAAGGTGGTGTCTATGATTTCCTCTGGGATCCGGAAGTATTTCGGAGCGAAATCGTTTGAAACCCTGTGAAGATCAGAGCCGGGACTTTCCACCCAGTAAGTCTGACTCCAGAGCTGACAATTATCTGTTACGCTTACCATCTCCCTATACAGCTGGCATTTAGTCAGGATTTACCAGGCACTGTGCGAAGCAAATTCAATGCATTCTTTCTTTCTTTCTTTTTTTTTTTTTTTTTTACGTTCAGTTATTTTTGAGACAGAGAGAGAGACAGAGCATGGACGGGGGAGGGGCAGAGAGAGAGAGGGAGACACAGAATATGAAACGGGCTCCAGGCTCTGAGCTGTCAGCCCAGAGCCCGACGTGGGGCTTGACCTCATGGACCGCGAGATCACGACCTGAGCCGAAGTTGGACGCGTCACCGACTGAGCCACCCAGGCGCCCCAATGCATTCATTCTTTTTAAAGTTTGTTTATTTACATTGAGAGAGAGAGAGAAAGAGAGAGGGAGAGCAAGCATGAGCACGGGAAGGGCAGAGAGAGAGGGAGAGACAGAATCCCAAGCAGGCTCTGCCCTATGAATGCAGAGCCCAACTTGGGGCTCGAACTCACAAGCCATGAGATCATGACCTGATCTCAAGAGCTGGACGCTTAACTGACAGAGCCGCCCAGGGGACCCTGTGCATTCTTTCTTTTAACTCAGAATAATTTTCAGCTTGATAGGGACCCCATCTATCACACTCAGTCTTCATCGGCATTATACACTGTACTCAGGATCCAGAAGACTTCATCAGCTCTCGCTAAAATAGACCCCAGTTTTATCCGCTGGCCAGAGAATCCAAACTGGGAGCTCAAATGGCACTCACAGATTCCCAAGGAGCAGATGTCCCCAGAAGTCTTATCCAAACAAAACCCGGGCCAGAGATGTGAACTAATAGGGGAAAATCCATGTGCGTGCGATGCCGAAAGTGTCTGGATGTTCCGAAGGAATGGCTTTTTATGAGATTTAATATTCCCCTCACTGGAGACACATTGCTATCAAATAATAAACAGCAGAGTCTACGGTGTTGATCTTTAAAGTAAACCCTATCCCTATTAGCTTATCTACCCAAGTATTAAAACTAATAAAATAATAAACTTTATGACATAGACACTTAGCTCAATTCCATTCTGCCCCCACTTCTAACTACAGTTTTCTCCTTCTATGACTGTTGGTTGTTTCAGCCATTTCCTGCTTATCATTAAACTATCTGGAACATTTTCATGTGTTTGGATGACAGTTTTCAGTTGCCCTGGGATATTTTTATCTTTCTTTCTCTCTCTCTCTCTCACTATCCCCTCCCCTCTGTTCTCTGACTCTGTCTCTTTCTGTTTTGCTTTAAATTGAACCTTATTGTCTGTCTTTCCTTCGCCCCATGTTTGGCTTTTGCAGCCTGTCAATCCCAGCAGGCAAGAACGTCTCCTTATCAGGTTCAGGATCACCTGCATCTTGGGGGCCCTTGTGAGCTTACTAAGGGGAAAGGAGAAAGCATAACTGAGGAGGAGCATGGGAGACTCAATATTCATTCAGGCAACATTTGGTCTGAGGCCTCTGAAGGCTTGGCAACGTCATATTACAAGGTTGAGGCAGGTCAGGGAGGAGAGGAGAGGAGAGGAGAGGAGGGGAGAGGAGGGGAGAGGAAGGAAGAAAAAGAAAAGAAGAAAAGAGAAATAAAGAAAGAAAGAAAGAAAGAGAAAAAGAAAGAAGAAAGAAAGAAAGAGAAAGAAAGAAAGAAGGAAGGAGGAGGAGAAGGGAAGGAAGGGAAGAGAAGGGAAGGGGAGGGCAGGGAAGGGGAAGGGAGGGAAGGGGAGGGGAGGGAAGGGAAGGGAAGGTCAGCAATGTACAGAAGGGTTGCTTCTTACATGGGTGGTTAACTCCATGAAGAGCGAGGGCGTAAGTCACGCGTGCGGAGAAGAAAATATCCTTGACTCTCCCTTAGGATGTAGCTTTGTTGGAGACCGGTGTCTCATCTCTCCATAACCAGATCCAGATTTGCTTCCACCATTAGGTGGCTTTCTGTTATTGAGAACCAGCAAAAGTAGCTGGCTGTGTTTAAGAGGCATGTTGCATGCAAACACGTATCGAAGGCCCAGAAAGACACCAGCATGGGAGCTGCTCATACACTAGGGCAGCACTGGAGCTGGGCCTGAGTAAATGAGGACTAATGTTTTGGCCTCAGTCTTTAGAGCATCTCCAAGAGACAGGTAGACGTGGACGCCAGAGACCGATCTCGTGGCCCAGGCATCTTGTGTTCCATCTCCAGCCGTCCATACGAGCAGCGTTCTGCCAGTGGCCACAAAAGCATAGTATCGGGTAACAATCGACTGACTGAATGGTAATTTGACTCACTGCCAACAACCCACAGGTCTTACACCTTCCCCCTTCTTTTTAACTTTGTGGATTTGTGTATGTCTGCGTCTGGATGAGGTGAGAAATATGTTATTCAGGCAAGAAGAAAGTCGTGCTCAGGAAGATTTTTAATTTAGCTTGAGTACTTCCGTGCTCTGAAAATGACTTTTCTCCACACCCTGCCCCCACCCGAGCGTAAAGGAAATATATATTCGTTCCAGAAAATATGGAAGAAACACTATCGGTCAGGGGACTTGATTGTTAAGAAACATAAACTCGCTATGACTGCCTTAAGCAAAACTTAATTTATTCGATGCAAAGTCTGGATCTCTCAGAATTGGCAGGAGGTTTTGCAAATTAGGTTTGCAATGAATGGGAATGAATCGTGGGAGCTGTAGGAGGTGGGAGGGGCAGGGACAACAGCTACAGTGTTATGGTAGGAAGACTCAGGATAGCATACCAATGCTATCTGCCTTTTTTAAAAAAATTTTTTTTAATGTTTATTTCTGAGACAGGGAGAGACAGAGCATGAGTGGGGGAGGGGCAGAGAGAAAGGGAGACAAAGAATCCAAAGTGGGCTCCAGGCTCTGAGCTGTCAGCACAGAGCGCGACGCGGGGCTCGAACTCAAAAACCGTGAGATCGTGACCTAAGCCAAAGTCGGTTGCTCAACCAGCTGAGCCACCCAGGTGCCCCTCTCCCTTTTTTTTAAATTACATCATTCAGTAAGTGTTAGGGGCTGGACTGTGCACCCTAAAGATTATGTATTTAAGCCCAAATTCCCAGTACCATAGAATATGATTGCATTTGGAGATAAGCCCTTTAAAGAGGTAATTTAGTCAAAATGAGGTCACTAGGGTGGGCCCTGGTCCAAGCTGACTTGGTGTCCTTTTAAGAAGAGGAGATTTGGACACACAAAGAGACACCAGGAATACACACACACACACACACACACACACACACACACACACAAAGCCACATGAGAACATAGCAAGATGGCATCCATCTCCAAGCTGAAGAGAGAAAAAACAACCCTGAGGGCACCTTGATCTTGGACTTCCAGCCTCCGGAAGGGTGAGAAAATAAGTTTCTGTTGTTTAAGCTCCCCATTCTGTGGTATCTCGTTTATGTAATCCCTAGCAAACCAATAAACTAAGGAAGTGAAGTTTTGGGAGAGGATGTCCTATTGACTGGAACGAGATCACAGGACTGTTTCCCAGTTGTATCTCTTGACTTCTGTCGTGGAAGGTAGACATCTGGAACTGCCTGGCCACTAACGCACAACAAGGCAAAGATCAGCCTTCAAAATAAGATCTGGACATGTGGCAGCCGGCCTTCTTGATGATCCCCAGTGAGCAACGATCCTCACTTCTGGCATTCACACCTGTGATAGGTCCCTCCTCTGTTGAATCAGATCTAGTCTGTGTGACCAACAGATCATGCCAGAGGAAACCACGTAGAGTTAGGTTATGACAGGTGTTATGCATCTTCCTTGACACCCCCCCCCCAGCTTGCTGACTCTGGTGGAGGTAGTGGCCATGTATTGAGAACACTCAGGCAGCAGGTGGAGAGGCCCCCATGGGGAGAAACTGAGGCCTCCTGCCAACAGCCAACGTCACATTGCCAGTCATGTGAGTGCCCCACTTGGGAGGCACATCCTCCAGCCCCAGTCTAGCCTTCGGATGAGACCACAGCCCCAGCCAGTCAAAACCGCAACCTCACGAGAGACTCTGAGCCAGAACCACCCAATGAGCTGCTCCCAAATGATCGACCCACAAAAACCATGAGGCAAAGTAAATGTTTATTATTGCTTTCAGGAGCTGGGTTTTGGCATGAGTTGTGACACAGTGCTTGGTAACTAAAACAGCATCCCACCCACCTGGCTGTTGTGGGTTCATTTGAAATGCCTGGGAGTTATGTCTTTCCTCAGCAAGTAGGGCTTGATGCAAATATTGGACTGGTTCATGGGCACAAGGGCCCTTCTCCTTTTTTCAAAGAGGGACTGACTCCATGTTGCAGTTTCTCTTCCAGAACTCCGTACAGGCTCAAGCTGGGCCAAGACTGCATTTGAATTTTTTATTTTTAACATTTTTATTTATTTTTGAGAGACAGAGAGAGACAGAGCGTGAGCAGAGGAGGGGCAGAGAGAGAGGGGGAGACACAGAATCTGAAGCAGGCTCCAGGCTCTGAGCCATCAGCACAGAGCCTGTTGCAGGGCTCGAACCCATCAACTGTGAGATCATGAGCTGAGCTGAAGTCGGACTCTTAATCCCAGGTGCCTCCCTACACTGCATTTGAAAGCAGCCCATCTTTGCTGTGTTTCTTCCTTCCTACATTGCTTCTGTCCCTCATGTCACCTGCACAAGACTTCTGATGTCAGGTTCCGCTTCTAGGAAAACTGACCTCGGATGGACTGCATCCAGGAAGGAACAATGGATGCCAAGCAGTCAGAAACATGATATGACTAATACAGTCCATCCCTTCACTGGCCCAGCTTGTAATTTTTCCATACACCCACTTTTTAAGTGGATGTATGTTTCCATACACCGCACATCCACACCTCCTTATACAAACAGACACAAATTTACCTTCTCCCTGAAGGGAGAGAATTTGTGTCTGTCACTGGCTGCATGTGCCAGGAGTGTGGGCTTCCCGGATCACCGTATACTCTTCTGTTCTTTTGTGACTGGCTTTCGATATGTTGCAGCCTAGGAAATGGTCAATTTAATCACTGCCATATGCCGTAGGAGGGCAAGGGAGACGGAAGAGTAGTGGAGTTCTTTAAAATACATAAATACATATCTCACCCTTGAAAATATAACTGGCTTCTGTAACTGCTCGTAATGTTGTGGATAATCTTTCTGACTCCTGTGCTTCCGGGCCCATCCTCCCTGCTTGAGCTTATTCCCCCAGCAAGGTGACCCAAACCCTTATTTCTCAGGGGGTTTAGTCCTCGGTGTCCTTGCATGTAAGGATTTGCCGTGGCTTTGCACGAGCTTGGACCCCTGGGTGTGGCCACGTGGGCGTGGCCACGTGGGCATGTCCCATACTCGAGACATCCCTTAAGTTCTATACGTACTCATGTGGCTCATGGTGGGAAGCAGAATTTCTATTTGCCTTTCGTAGGGTCATCACTGCCAGCCTGCCGGCACTAATAAGGGAGCCTCACCTCCCAATTCGGTGGGATCATAATTGAGTTCTTTCTTAGAAAAGTCACAGGTTAAGACTGAGACGCAGAGTTGTTAAAAATCAGCCTGAGAAATGGTGCCCGGGGAGGGGGGCGGCGCGGTGCGGTGGAGTGGTCCATGGCTCGAATTCCAGATCTGTACTTCTATTCAACATATAAAAAGTCATTTCTTGAGTCCCTTCTAGGTGGGAGGCGCTGTCTTAGTTACCGCCAACAGGGTAGCATTTATACGCCTAGTCCTACGTTTTCCTTGTTAGTCATAGAAGTCATAGAAGTTATTTCACTTCTCTGGGCCTCACTTTCCTGACCTGCAAAATGGGCTGTTAATACCTACCAGGGGAGGGAAATCACTTTGTTTTGTCACCAGGAAAATGGGGACACTAATACTTGGTTTTGCTGGGAGAATCGAATCAGACTAATGTATAGAGATCCATTCATGCAACAAAGAGTTACTGAACATCTAACCATGTACCAGCGATGACGGTAAGCTCTGGGAACACATCAAATGCATTTCCTGCCCCCTGGGACCCTACACTGAATGAAATTAGATGTCAAGCAAAAAACAACCACTGTGATTAGGGTTTCTAATAAATAGGCAACCAACCACGGGTACTGCTAGAATTCTTCCTTCGTCATTGCCCTGTTGGCCCTCGGGACCCACTTGGAGACCACCAGGCTTCGGAGAGCCTAGAATACCTACCCTGTTTCGTTCGCTGAGGCCTGAAAAGGAAAGTGACACGTCAGTTCTGGAGCAGCAGAGACAGGTAAGAGTTAAAAGTGAAAAGTTCCTCGAGGAACAACCACCAATGTGTTTGCTGCCATGTTGGCTGAGCCTTGTCACTTCGCCATGACTTTAGGTTTATGGAAAAAAAATAAGCCCGACAGGGAGGAGGAGAGGAAGTCATTTTTCCTACAGCACAGCTGAAAATCCCATCGCTCCACGGAATTTTTTTTTTCTCCTTTAAAGTGCACAGTTTTTGGATGGATTTTGCTCCTCTGTCAGCTTCCTTTAGACATTTTATTGTAAGGTGTATTTATGGACTTTAAAACCCGCTATACATGGCCAAGCACTAATTCTGGGGTTCTCTGGCTCAAGCTGAGTGTGCCTAGCATAGTGGCCGGTGTGCATAACGTGTCCTATCTACTCGACAAATGTTTGCCGGGTGAACCGTTGCCTGGAGACTCCAGGCCACTCATAACTTTCTGGAAGTTGTGTCCTGTTGACTTCATCTTGCTTGCAGAAGAAAAAGGTGTCAGTCTGTTTTTCTGCATCTGGGAGTCTGGTTTTGATCTGTCAGGGTAGAAACCCATCAGGACTCCGAGGCAATTAATGTTTGCGGAGCACCTATTAGATGTAAGTCATTGCCTTGGTGTTTCGAATGTCAGATCCTCGAGATATTCAAGAAACAAGGAGGTGAAGGCATCACGTCCCTTCCCCCCCCCTCCCCTGAGAAGAAGTTATGAATTTGTTCAGCTTCGACCCTTAATTCATTTCCACGGGGATCATGCTTTCTGGTCGCTGCAAGTCTCTTGTATCCGCCGAGATGTGTCTGTCTTCTTGTTGGCTGATGGTTTTGCCATTAGTCTGATGAATAGACTCAGCCTAACATTCTTCAACTCCGGGATAGGAAGAGATTCTCGGAGCCACCCTGCTGACCCTGTCATGTTACAACACAGAAAGCTTCCAGTGGGGGCTTTCTCGAGGAGGCAGATCAAGCAGGGAAAGGCTTTCCTTTTCTCTGGCCAGCTCCTTCTGGACGGAGGGAGGACAAACTTTGCATTGTAGTCTGAAGACTGTCCAAGAATGCAAGTTTCTGGTTTACTGCCATGGTTAGAATTGCTTGGCTAGGACATCGTAAGTAACCAGTGCTTTGCCTGTGTGTCCCGCCTGTTGTAAACCCCAAGCCAGCCGGAGGTATATTTATTGAGTAAACAGTTACTGAATCGGTGGGAAAAATGAATGAAGAGAAAAGAATGCTTGAGGGTGGGCACATAGCAGATGCTCTATAAATACTGAGGCATGAAGCAAGAAAGGAATGAGTAAATAAAGCAAATGAAGACACGAATGAGGGTGATTTCCAGGAGGAAATAGCAGTAAACGGCCGAGTTTGAACGTGCTAGACAGTTGTGGGGCGGCTTCTCGTGGCGAATGGCGCCCTTGACTTCCCGCAATTCACAGCGATGGTTGCTCTGTCCCTGCCATTGTCCCCTGTGAGTCATCCTTTCTGACCAGGTGTCTGGACCAAGAGCGGCATCTAGGCCAAGGGGACAAATCACAGCGTCTTCTCCGGGAGGACGGGCCTGGGGCTGAGCCAGAGTCTCTCTGGCCTTGGGGTGAAGATGCTCCCGGGGCGACCGTGGGCGATCTCGCTTTCCCCTCACCAGGGCGGCAAGGAAGAAGGAAAAGGTGGCCTGGCAAGAGGCTCAAGGGTAAAAGACACAGGGGAGGGAGGCAGGGAAAGAGAAAGAGAAACGGAGGGGGAGAAAAGAAATGGGGGAGGAACGCCCGGATTCCGGAGATTCTTCTGGTTCCTGCAGAACTTCTAGCCCCGGTGGTTCCTCCCAGAGCCCGGAACCTGTATCCTTTCCCCAGCATTTTCCCGGAAGCAGCACCAACTCCTTGAGGCCGGCACCCCCCCCCCTTCCCCAACCACCAAACAACCTGACTGCGCATGCCCAGGGAGAAGACCCTCCTGGCCTCCTGGTCGGTGCGCGGGGGGCCGCAGCCGGACCCCTCTGCATCTCTCTTCTTTTCCTCGCTTCCCTTCCCACCTCTTCATCCCTTGGGATTTAAAGATGGGGGTGAGGGGTGGGGGGAGGAGCGGAAGAGGGAAGACCAACAATATGGGATACCTCTGCCCTCGTCCCTTCAAGCTGGTTGGCGGGGTGGGGGGGGGGGGGTTGCTGTCGTGGGATGTGGTGTCCTTTCAGGGCTGAGGTTTGTCATCCCTGCTTTTAGCCCGGGGTCTCAGTGGCTGTGTCCTGGCGTCTGGCCGCTCACGGGGACCGAAGGGTGTCCGGGGCAAGCTGCTGGGTAGCAGAGGGGCCTGACCTCAGCCTTGCAGTGAGCGCACCGGGAGTTTCCTTCCCGGGGTGCCGGGTCCCGGGGATCGGGGCAGAACGCACCCACGGCTGAGTTTCAGGGCAGCCTGACCGGAATCCCCTAGCAGGCCTGCGTGTCGTGGGGCCGCCACAAGGGATCACGGGAAAGATGTGGTTCTTGTCTTCCCTCTTCTCCCCGGCGAGGGAGGCTGGTGGTTTTGGCTGCCTGGGTGGAAAAACAAATACCCTTCCGCAAATAAGTTCTTCTCACAGCCTTGAATTAGTGTTGGCAGAAAAACACCTCCGAGTGGGGATTCCACAGAGGCGCAAGCCAACCACACCTTTGAAGAGGGATGACCTCCGAGGGGTGGGCTGGACGGGTTGGGCGGAGCGGGGTGGGGGCCGAAGGGGCTGTAGGTGCCCCTGAGTGGCAATGTCGTCGACGCCTAGAGCTGGGGAGGCACGGAGGGACGGGGCGCCCGGGCCCCATTCTCCGGATGGGGCCCAAGGCGTTCATTTCCCCCAGTTTCCTCGGTGTTGGCAGAGGGATCTGCGACTCCCAAGCAGCCAGCGAATTCATGGCTGTCTGGGAAAAGCACCATTGCAACAAGAAACGAGGAGAAAGGAACTTGCTTTGCAAATGAACTCGCAGACCCTGGAGACTGCACATAAGGGAAAGTTTAAAATCACGGCACTTTGATGGAATCTCTCTCTTCAGCCTGGAACACGCCTCTTTTTTTTTTCTTTTTTCCCCCAGCATCCCTGAAAACCGGTCCATTTTCAGCATCACTTCCACCCTTTGGCATCCTGACCCCCTTGGCCGGCCGTTTCCTCCCCTTGCCCTCTTGGATGCACCGGGCCTGCCAGTCCGAAGGCTGGGGCATGATATCTCTGTGCCATGCGTAAACACCCCTCGCCATTAAGAGCTCCATCTAATGAGAAACAGAACCACGGAGGGGAAGCTTCAAAGTGGTTAACGGAAGGAAGTGCCTGGAACGAAATCCGACTTGATGTCCCAATTAATACGTCCCCTAATTCTATTTCCTGCCCTTGTGGGCTTGCGGCTGCCTCCCTGTAATTTCTGTGGGCGACGGAGGCTTGGCTGATGGGGAGGAAGGAACCTGGAAATGGGGCGGCTTCACAGATGGCTTCATATGCAGGCAATGGGCATATTAGGACAAATTAGGGAATTAAGGAGGAGGAAAAAAAAGAGACAACGACAGTCAGAGGAAATGTCATCCCAAGTAATAGTATTAATGGAGACGGGGGCTCTGCTGGAGAGGGTGGCTGGAGAAATTGAGAGCTAAGAACAGCTGAGCAGTCTTTTCGTCCAGCCTGGGAGTGGGGAGCTGTTACCGGCGTCCTTCCCCCCCCTGCCCTCCCGGACCTTGGGGTGGAAGCAGCCGTGTGGGTCTGCTCAGGAGGATGAAGGACAGGTGTCCGGACCTCAGCCAAAAGCCTGTTGAATTTAGGTGAAGACTTTGGGTGCAACTAAGGTGACCTGGGAAGATGGGAGCCCGGGAAGAGTCCAGTTAGAATGCATGGGGGGCTCTGGGAGGGTTGTAAGCTCTTGGACATGATCGGCCCAAGTGGGTCCACTGTTGGGTCATTCTTGGCAGGTAAGCACATCGTCCACTACAAGGCAGATGCTTGCAGAGGGCAAGGCACATCATCACTGATGCCCGGGACCAAGAGTCTATCAGAGACATTGGGAACCCTGAGAGACATGGGGACCAGAAGAGCCTCAGCCAGTCCGCTGGGGGCAATTTGGGCAAAATCCCTGGATTGGCTTCCCTGACTCCAGTTTCTGCAGCACTCTGGTCTGTCCTCAGCCCACCTTGCGTGGACCCACCTGGCGATACTTCTAACATACAGAATCGGTCTCATCACCCCTTTTCTTAAATGTCTGCTGGGCGTCCCAGTGCCTATGTGTGTGATCGAGTCTGGCCACAGCAACATGGCGTTCGTGGCCTGTGAAACCCCCGGTGAGCTTCCCCTGTGACCTTGCCACCCTTCACTCTCCTTCTAGACCTCCACCCTGCCCCACCGTTGCCCCCAGCCTGCCAAGCGCTTGTCTCTTATGTGGCTTTGCACATGCAGTGCCTTCCTCCAGCTTTGCCCCTCTCCCTCTTCTTTGCTCCTGTGTAGCCATCAAATCCAAGTTAAAAAAATTTTTCTTTAGTCTATTTTTATCTATTTTGAGAGACAGATATAGAGCCAGTGGGGGAAGGGCAGAGAGAGAAAGAGGGAGACGGGATCCCAAGCGGGCTCTGAACTATCAGTGCCGAGCCCGATGTGGGGCCCGAAGCCACGGACTGTGAGATCATGACCCGAGCTGAAATCAAGAATCAGACAGACAGACACTTCACCAAATCAGCCACCCAGGCGCCCCCATTAAGTCCATGTTTACCTGGCTTCCCCTTGCTGAAGCCTTTCCAGCCTGTGAGTTACCTTCTCTGTGTTCCTGGGGGACTGTCTTTGGATCTCTGAATCCTCACTCCATGGCGTTGTAATAATTTGCTTTTGTGTCTGGCTTTCCTCAGAGAATGTCTCTCCAGAGAGACCCAGAGGACGGGACCAATGGTATACGTTTCTCTACATTCACAGTGTCTGACCTAACATAGGAGCTCAGTAAATGGGGAGGCAGGAAGGGAGAGAAGCAAGAGGGTGTAGACAGAACAGGAGACATCTAGAGCTGTGCTACCCGGGACATAGGGATATTATCGGTATGGAATACAGATGTCCAAGTGGACATGAAATGAACCTGAGTTCACTTTAGAACTCGTTCAGCGTGATCACATGGACCAGACTGCTCGATGCACCTGGTGATTAAGAGCCTGTGCTGGAGCCCTGGGTTCAAATCCCTTTGCAATCTCTCAGTCGTGGGGGAGGTCACAGCCCCTCTCAGAGCCTCTGTTCCATCGTCAGTGACATGGGGAAAAGGTGGTCATGAGGGTCAAACAAGGGAAAGCACTTAAAACGCTCTGCCCCGTGCCTGGTGTGTAGTAAGCAACGGACAAAATCTAATATCCGTGGAAGAGTCGAGCCTGGGAACTCCGTCATTCTTTTAGACTGTCTGTGGTTCTCTCTCCTTCTCCTCTTACTGGTCTCTATCTGCACAGGCCCTGCCCCATAGTCTGAACCGTTCACTCTTTTCACCGTCAGGATAGACAAGCCAGGGTGTGGCCCCAGCGTTCATGCCAATTCATTCATTCAGCTCCCGGCATCTTTGGTTACTGGGGGACAACGTCACTGCTGTGGCTTGGTTCCTGCAGGTCTGGAATCCGATGCCTGGTGCTTCTGTTCTTTTACTGTGGTTTGTCAGCCCGTGGGAGACATGACAAAGCTGCTGAGGTCACACCGGGGGGGGGTCTTTTTCATCAAGATAAACCTCTACCCAGTCCACATTCCTTTCACGAAGTCCCTAGGATCTGGTGTTCTTGCCTGGAGCTGAAGCCATTAATCCCTGGTCAAATAGTACCTATGTAAATATTGGTGTAATGGCCACATCAGTCTGGGTTGTCATTTCTCCTTAGGAAATCACTGAAGATAAGGAGAATGGCTCGAGGTCCATGCAGGATGGTGTTAGGGCTTGCCAAGGCTTTATCCAAGTCATTCTCTAATGGGCTGAACAGGGTGCCGGTGGCCTTGAGAACTTGCTTAAGACAAGACCGTTCCATCTGAATCATCCGTGGAGGTGATGTGGCCCCATGAGTTTCACTCTTGACAAACTTGGAGCAGGGCCCCAAGTCCCCCTCTTGATATTTCGGGACATCTGCCAAGTTTTCCTTCCTTCTTCTTTTTCTTCGTCTTCTTCTCCTCCTTCTCCTTCTCCTTCTTCTTCTTTGAACCATTTCATATCCAGGATTTATTTTGGGTCCTTCCTTGGGGTTTGAGAAGAGAGTGTCATCATCCCCATTCCACTGATGAAGAAAAGAGGCACAAAGATTAAGGCCAAGTGTCAAGGATGCGTGATGTGCTACGGAGGTTCCTTTCAGAAGTGAAAGTCTTGTCCCACCCTGCCCCCCTCCCCCAGATTCTAGGAGTGTTGCGAGTTAAACGTCTTTAGCTCCCAGCCCTGGTGGGTCTGGCGCTGAGCTGAAGACATCCACCTTGCTTATGATTACATCCCCTTCCAGGGACAGCCTGCACATTAAGACTGGCAGTACGGGGGAATGATAGACCATCCTGTCTTCAGAGCTTAAGTCAGCCGAAGCCTCTGTTGAGACTGTCACAACTGGACATTTCCCTTGACCCAACCCCCATTGCTTTTTTTCTTTTCCATCCCCAGTAAATGTCATGCTCATTAATCCTTACTCCCGCCTCCATTTCCTAGGGAACCTGCCACACCAAGGTCATACAGGGTGAAAGGGGAGAAGGTGAGGCTGAAATCTAACTGCCTAGACTCTTGCTGACTCAGAACGTGCTTGACCAATTTCTGTGTACTTAGTAGGTACTAGGTCCTGAGCCAAGAGCTGGGGATGATGTGATGAACAAGGTTCACAGGATCCGTGCCCTCATGAGACCATGTCTGGAAAGACAGCAGACATTGAATTTACAGTTTTACAGGGGTGACGGGTTTTAAGAATGAGAGGTACCAGACGCTAGGGAAGTAACAAGAGCACCACACCAATCTGGGGGATCATGCAGGACTTCCTAGAGACAGTCATGGCTGAGTTAGGAGGACAAAGACAAGTTGTCTAGACAAAGAACAATTTGCTCAGGGAGCTAGATATTGAAGGGGGCATGGCATCATGGTGGAACTCACAGGACTGTGAGCATGAATGGATCCTGGAGGTGGGGGTGGGGCAGTGGCTTGGACCACTTGGGAAACCAAGAAAGCTCTGGACCCTCTTTGTGGTACATAGCTTCCAAAGGTGCCCGCGTGTAGGACTTCACCTCTAAACACATCTACTGCTCCATCCAAACTTTGCATCTGGGCTGGGCTGGTGGCTTGCCTTGGCCAACAAGTACACAGCAGAAGTGATGTTCTGCCAGCTCTGGGCTTAGGCCTGGAGAGGCTGGCAGTTTCAGGGTTCCCTCCGAAAACCCATCATTGGGCTGAAAAGAAGCTCACACTATTACGGAATGATGAGATGCCATGTGGAGAATGAGGGGCTGCATGGAGAAGCCTTGGGGAGCCAGATGTCGGAAAACATCTTCCTGAACCTTCCAGAATAGCCCGAACACCAGCCGAATGCAGTGCGTGAACCCAGCCGATACCTTGTGGGGCTGAAGAGCTGTTCAGTTGTGCCTTACTTGGACTCTTGACCCACGGAATTATGAGAAGTAACAAATCATTTGGGTTTTTTTTTTCAGTCTTTCAGTTTTGAATTAGTTTGTTACACAGCAACGGCTGACTGAAACATTTTTTCCCGGGGCGGGGGGCAGTATCCTAGGTACACATATATCCCCCAAAGCTCACACTGAACATCAGTAATGTGCTAGGCTTTGTGCTATGGGTTTTCACAGCTTGTTTCATTTGAACCTCAACAGAAACCCAGTGAGGTAATCAGCATTTATGTCAGATTATGTCAGCATTTCACAGATGAGGATAGTGGAGACTCGGGACGAACAGGGCTTGCCCACCAGGCACAAGTTAGAAAAATGGTGGAACATGGACTTGAACTCGGGCAGTGTGGCCCTGACACCCACTCTCCATCACTATATGGATTGCTCTTGCATTGGGTCATTAAGATCTGCACTTCCATCTGGTGATGGCCAGTGGCACGGAGCCAAGACACGTTGTCCAGACAGTAATCCCTGCATCTCAGACACTTCCGTGACCACCCAGTGCCTCTCTGGAGGCCTGGCTCCTCAGGCAATAGAGCTAGTCACACAGAAGTCAGGATAGGGGCAGACGGACCCCACACTGCAGCTAGGAGACCTGGCTGTTAGCCTCGGTTCTTGCCCGAGTGACATGGGGTCACGACTCCCCTCTCCTGTATGTCTGTTTGTCCATCTGTAGGAGGAGAACAGAGCTTTCCAGCCATTTCCAGATTTGTTATGTTGGCAAATGACCACATCTATTATCCACTTGCTTTGTAAATCATCTCACATTTGTCACTGAAAAATGCTTGTCCGGGCTATAAAATTTGTTAACCAGGGGATTTCATGTGCTGGTTATAGACCTTTTGAAAACACTTGAGAACAAGTAGATACTTTTAAAAAACTCGCCTCCGTTGCCACCTAGAATTATGCCCCATGCTGCTGGGATGTGGGTGCTATTTAGAGACCTGGGGTTGGTGGTCCACACGGTCATTTGTTCTCGGCAAGGACTGAGGCCTGAGCAAACGAGTGGGTTTCAGGCTTGGGTCCCACTAGACTGGCTAACTGTCACCATGTGAACAAAGGTGCTCTCCAGGCCTTCTGTGCCTCATCTGGCCCCACCTTCTCCTGTGGGTGGGGTGGTCAGTGGGGGTTTCTCCTGCCACCGCAACACCTCATTATGGAACAGGAGACTTCACATTAGGGTGCAAGTCTGGGCTTGGGAGAAAGACCTTGGGCAGGGAGGCGGAAACAAGTTGACAAGAGAGAGTTCAGCCCCTCCAACTGGTCTGTAGAAAATTTCTCTTCGTCTTTACTTCTAGACAACTTCTAGATTTCCTTCTTTGAGTGTCCCTGGTCTGAGGCTTGGCTCCCAGAGATGGAGAAGGTCCAGCTTGAGGTTGGTCTGCTGTTAATGGAGTACCATAGTTGGAGAACAAGGCTGCTGGGAGGGTTGTGTGGCATTCCCTCCATCTCTGGCTGAGGTCCTGGCATGTCTCAGAGCCAGTTGAATGGAGGAGAAAGAACATTGGATCCAGAGAGAATAAGAATGCCTAATAATTAATAATAACCGCCACCCCCCTACCATCATGACCATCATCACAGGTAACATTCACTAAGTGCCCATACTCTTGACTTAACTCATCTGACTGCTCCCCACCACAGCTCCGTAGGAGGTAGATCTACTCTTCTCTCCGTTCTGTCGATGGGGAAACTAAGATTAAAGAGAGTACGTCACTTGTTCAAGATTTCACCCTTTGTGAGGGACAGAGAGGAGATGCTCAAATCTTCCTCTCTCTGGACGTTTGGTGGTCCATTCTGTAAAATCAGGGCATTGGGCCAGATTGTTGGCAGTTTAGGGATTCTGGTTTTCAATCTCAGACTCATCCTTCCAGGGAGGCCAGTCAGAAAGCCTGATACATAAGAGAGAGGTAGGTGCGATTGCTGGGTTGTTGATGCAGAGTGGAGGGGAGGGAGCTCAAAGCCGTGCTAACAGAGCCAACCCTTGCTTTGCTGAGACACCCCCCGGGGAAACTTCCAGGATCCCGTGGACTTTGTCTGCAAACCAGGGCAACAAGAGCTTCTCCCAGGCTGCTTTCTGGCTTTGTTGGTATCTATTTCTGAGCTTCCGTTCTCTGGAAACCTCAGAGCCCTGCGGACGGTTTAAGGTACGGTCCTTAGTGCTGCTGGTGGGGTTGGCAAATGTCCTTGATTGCAGACTTCTTCCAGCATTCCTTCCTTCAACATCTGGGGCCCCTGTCTGCGTGCCTACACTGATGCTGAGTAGAAGGAACGGAAGGGGAAGGGATGCTTTGGCCACTTTCTAAGACGCTGTATCTTTTGGGGAGAAGGGAGTGGGGAGACGGAGACAAGGTCACCGGCAGTTACAATGCTGAGGGATAGGGGTTTTAGCGGGAATGGGCACGGAGCTCTGAGGGATGGGGCTTTTAATTCAGACCCGGAGGTTCCAGAAGGCTTTTTGACGGGACGAGATGGGCCATAGAAGGAGCAAAGGGGAGTGGGGGGGCGGGGGTCAAGAATGGCCATTCAGGCCTAGGGAGACCCTCGTGGAAGGCTGCAGAAGGGAGGCATCGAAGGCCATACTCTGTATGATGTGACTGGGAACGTGAGCAGGGCAGCTCTTTTTTTATGACCCCCTCCCCAGCTCGGTCGCCCCCAATCCCCCACCACCTGCAAAGCTTTATCTACCCCACCTGGGGCACAGTGAGAAGCACAGGGGTGAAAGATAGTACTTTGGCAATTCCTTGGCTCTTGGTTGAATACGTTGCAAGAACCCACGAGCGATTACCGTTTCCAACAGGCTTGGCTCTTGGCCTCTTAATAAAAACAAGAAGCAGGAAACCGCCACCCGTATTCACTGCAACCTGGACATTTTCAGAGGGAGAAAATACGAAGAAGTGGCGAGGCGGGGGGAGAGTCAGGGCAGCATGGTACATTCCGTTGCTACGGAATTGCTCTGTCTCATTGCCTTGGTTGGGGGGGAGGCTGGCCCAAACCTCTCAAGCCTGTACCCACCCGCTTCTCTCTCCGTGTGTCCAGTCCTCAGGCTATGTCTGCGACTCACCCTTTACGAGGTGGGTCGCCTGCATCCCCCACCCCCCCTCTGGTGACACACCATGAATGTAAACTAGGTCTCAAAGGGCGGGATGGAAAGCCAGAAAGGCAAGGGGTACACAAGAAAGTGATTACCCAAAGCGTGCCTCGTAAAAACTCAGCCATGAAACTTGAGTCCAGAGTCCTGCTTGCAAGGCTCCTGTGGGTCCGACCTGGCGGCCACACGGGCCTGGACACGTCATGAATGTGGGCAGTGAAAGCCCATGCCTGGGTGCCGGAGGGAGCCAGCTTGCCCCAAACTCTATTTTCTCTGATATCCCTATCACCACACCAGCTTTCTTTTTGTTAGGGTTTGCTTAGAATATCTTTTCTCTTGGGGCGCCTGGGTGGCTCAGTCGGTTAAGCACCTGACTTCGGCTCAGGTCCGGACCTTGTGGTTCGTGGATTTGGGCCCCTGTGTCGGGCTCTGTGCTGACAGGTCAGAGCCTGGAGCCTGCTTGGGATTCTGTGTCCCTTCCCCAGCTTGTGCTCTGTCTTTGTCTCTCTCAAAAAATAAATAAACATTAAAAAAAATGTTTTTAAAGAGTATCTTGTTTCTAGGCTTTAATGTTCTACTGTTGGGTTCACGTATGTGTGCCTTGGGAAAAACACACAGCTGGTTTTTTAAAAAAAATAATCCATTCCCAAGGTCCCTGTCTTTTAACTGAAGAGTTTAGTCCCATTATGATTAATGTGATTACAGATTAGTAATCTAATGGATTTCTATTACCTGATTGGAAGATTTCTACTTACTGGGGTGCCTGGGTGGCCCAGTTGGCTAAGCATGCGACCTCACCTCAGGTCATGATGTCGCGGTTCATGGGTTCGAGCCCCGCGTCGGGCTCTGTGCTGACAGCTCAGAGCCTGGAGCCTGCTTCGGATTCCGTGTCTCCCTCTCTCTGCCCCTCTCCTGCTCGTGCTCTCTCTCTCTCTCTCTCTCTCAAAGAATAAACAAATATTTAAAAAAATTAAAAAAAAAGATTTCTACTTTACCATATTCTAATATATATATTTTTCTTTTTGCCTCTGCTTCTGTCTTTCTTTATCTCTCTCGGATTATATAGGATTTTCTTGACCTCCTCTGTACCTATCTTTTTGCCCCTCCTTGTTTAGAAGTTGTATGTTTTGTTCCTATTCTTGAAATATGTGTATATTAAATTCTTCCTATGCATATGACTAACCACCGTAATCAATCTAATAATCCATCTGGCCTCCTCTTGAACAAAATGAAGCTTTCAGAACATGTAACCTCCAACACGTTCTCCTTTAGGCACTCATATTGCTTTCGTGTAAGCCAGACTAGAGTCCCAACACTACCCCCGCCCCCCTCTTTCTCTTTCTCTCTCTGTTACCTTGCCAGTCAGTTCGTCTCCCCGATTCTCGGATTCTTCAACCGTAAAGAGGTGGGAGTCGAGTCATAAATCTTCCTGGAGCATCGTTGGATGGCCAGAAACCACCTAGGGGCGGTGGACACGTTCCGCCTGTATGTCGATCCCCACATCTGGAAGTTGGGGAAGGCTGGGAATTGTTTTAGTGGCCTTGAAGGGCGTTGGGTCCCTTCCGTTCGTTATTTGGCCATCTTTGGATGTGCTCTTTGGTTGAAAATCGGTGCGTGCTGGACCTAACCGTGCGTCGGGGCGGTGTCGTCTGCTGGGCTGACGGGAACCTCATTCCCCACCTGGGTGGCAGACCTCCTGTCTGCCTCCACTCTTCTCTCTCTGCTTCTTTGTCCCCGTCCGTTTCTTCAGTCTCCAACCCTGTCTCCAGGGGTGTCTCTCCCACCTCCTGGTTCCTCCTGCTTGTAATGGCTACAGTTTCTGCCTGACCCCCTCTTTCTCGGGGTCTCCGTGTCCTCCCTTCTGCCCTTCTCTGGCATCTTCCTGCCCGTCCCTGTGTTCGCCTCTCCGCTCTAGACTTCTCACTGCCCCCCACCCCCCGCTCCATTTCTCCAGGCCGTACTGTCTCACCTCTGTTCCAGCCTGCACATGAGGCCGGGCCCCCGCCTGGGGTCTCTGGGCTCCAGGAAGCCGGCCAGAGACTGTACAGGCCGCGCCATAACTCAGGAACTCTGCCAGCAATCATTTCATTAGGCAGGAATGGTGTTCCCATTTACCAGATAGCGGGTCCACTCCTTCCCCCCCAGGGCCCCCTCCCCGCCACAAAGCCCCGCAGAGCTTCCTGCCCCGTGCGGCCACACAAGGCCTCATTCTAATCCTCTGACTTGTCTGTTTAGTGTCTTTGCAGAGGGGAAAGGAGCAGAAAAGTAGCTTGTCTTTTATTTTTATTTGCCCTCCTTTTTCCCTTCCTCCAGATATCCCCCTGGGGCACCGGCCTAGAACAGAGCAACAAATATTTACTAATTCCATTAACAGAAGAGTTTTTTTTTTTTTTTTTTCTCCTTTCCAACAGAATAGCTGAGGCCCCAAGTTCATGGTGAGCCTCCTCCCCCGCGTGGCCCCCTCCCCCCTCCCCCTCCACACGCCCAGGACTTATATATAGTTCACTCAGTGCCATTTCCCCAATTTTTTCTGAAGTTCAAGACAAGTTGAAAGGTCAAAAAGGCAAAGGGTGTTTTAGAAGTTTAGCAGACAGCTTTTGGTACAAGAAAGAAAAGGGGAGCGGGAGAGAGGGAGAGAAGGCAAAGAGGCAGGAATCTGGCTCACATTAAGCTGGAAAGTTCCAACCATTGATTCGGTCTGGAATTATAGTTCTCTGCCCCCCCCCCCCCCCCACCCCTTTTAAATCACCAACCATGGTTTATTCGTTTTTGTCTTTTTTTAAAATAGCAACCAAAAGTTAGACTTTGGTTCACCAACATGGAAACCCATCCTTCTTTCTTCTTTTTTTTTTTTTCCCCCCTTCGCGTCTTTCAGGTAGGACGGAGAGAAAGGGGGAAGGGAGGATGATAGAATTCCAAGGCAGTGAGTCCTGCTGTCTTTACCCCAGGCCCGCCTGCCGGGGAAAACCAAGGACACGTCCTCGTTGAGGAAAGAGTCTGTCTGAAATGGCGATTTCAGGGGAGAGGAGAAAAGGCTCGCGAGGTCGTGCTGACAGATGTCCCTCTGGGAACGGCTGTAGTGATTGTGTTAGGGTCCCAGGGCTGCTGCTACCAGTCCCCACAAACCGGGTGGCTAGAGACGACAGACATGTATTCCTGCGTGGTTCTGGGGGCCCCAAGTCTAAGATCAAGGCGTCGGCAGAGCCGCACTCCCCACAGAGGCTCTTTGGGGGGAATCGCCTCTCCCAGCTTCTGGTGGCCCCAGGCGTCCTTGGCTTGTGGCTAGGAATTCCAGTCCGTCTCTGTCTTCACATGGCCTCCTGGCGTGTTATTCGGACGCTGGTCATGGGGTTTCGGGTGATCTCGTTCTGGGATGCTTACACCTGCAAAGATCCTCTTCAGATTTACATAAGGTCACATTCGCAGGCACGGGAGTTAGAACTTGGACACCTCTTTTCGGGGGGACACCGTTAAACCCACCACAGTGATCACAGCGTGCGTCTCAACCCTGTGGCACAGGAACGCCTACCTGGACCGGCGGGGCTGGGGGAACGCCGTGCTGTGTTCGCCTGCACTTCCCTCTCGGTCCTGCCCAGCACAAGGGCAAGACCTAGCTGGTGCTAGGGTGTCTTTGTCACCTTCGTGTTACTTGCTGATCCTTGTCGTTGTTGTCGTTTTTAGTACTTATTTATTTTTGAGAAGGGGGCAGGCGGAGAGAGAGAGAGAGGAAGATAGAGAATCCCAAGCAGGCTCTGAGCTGTCAGCGCAGAGCCCGACGTGGGGCTCGAACTCACGAACCGTGAGATCGTGACCTGAGCTGGAATCAAGAGTTGGACGCTTAACAAACCGAGCCTCGTCTTTCTGAGGAAGAAGGAGGGCGGCCCTCAGGCTCAGAACCTTTAATAAGCACCTACACCCAGTGTTTGCTGCACGTCTGACCCATGGGACCGTCTATTTATGAATATAGATACTGGTCTTTTCTTTCTTTTTTTTAAATTTTTTTTTAACGTTTATTTATTTTTGAGACAGAGAGAGACAGAGCATGAACGGGGGAGGGTCAGAGAGAGAGGGAGACACAGAATCTGAAACAGGCTCCAGGCTCTGAGCTGTCAGCACAGAGCCTGACGCGGGGCTTGAACTCACGGACCGCGAGATCTTGACCTGAGCCAAAGTCGACTGAGCCACCCAGGCGCCCCTGGTCTTTTCTTTATGGACATAAAACTTGCTTTTGGATTGAACTGCAATTTGAGCCAACAGTAGGAGGCTGAGTTGGGGAAAATGTCACGTAAAGAAATAATACAAGAGATAACCAGACACGGGGTGCTGCACAGGTGAGGGGAGACTGGGAGATGCTGGTGTGGTGACTGGTTTCCTGCTGCTCAGGGGAGCCCAGCGCGCAGGAGGTTTACCAGGAAGAGGGCGGGTCATAGAGGTTCTAGAGTCCTGGGGTTTGTTGATTTCTCCTTGAGCACCAGATGCCATTTGCAATAGTTACGTGAGTTTTTGTTTGGAGAGAAAACCCAAACGGACCCTAGAGTTAAAAAGAAGAGTTAAAGAATCAACCACCCCTGCCACTCCACGTCTATTTTACAGATGAAGACATGAAGCCCCAGAAAGGAACAAAAAAAGGGTTGTCCAAGGTCACCCTGGTGTCTGGACTCCCCATATGTTGAGCGGCCACTATTTATGGGCCAGCTGCGAACACGGATTCTTTGGTACATGAGTTATTGTGTTAAGTCCTCACGGCGGCACTGTGAAATTGCTGGAATCTTACAGGGGAGGAAACTGAGGCTCAGGGAGGTTAGGAGCTTGTCCAAATGACGGAGCTGATGAGGGGAGGAGCTGGGGACTCTCCATCTGGTGTTTTTACCAGAATAGCCCGCTGCCTTCCCCCTACTCGCAAATGTCCACGTGCCGTCACCTACACACACACACACACACACACACACACACACACACGGCATTTATTTGGGTGAGAATATGCTGGGCCTTGGCTGTTTCTGCAGCCCTCTACCCTCACACACCTCATCCAACTGACATTTCCCTGCTGGATCGGCTTGCAAATCCTTGCAGGGGACAACGTGTTTCTGGCTCCCTCCGAAGGGAATGAGTGTGAGGGAGACGTTCCTCCTTGGGGAAAGAAAGAAAGGGGCTGTGTGCCGGGAGGGACCTTGAGCTCATGGGTGCCAGGTCCTCTCTGTCTATTCTGGAGGTTCCTGGATATTGGAAGACCATTGGATGAGGCCAACTATTTGGCTTTTTGTCCCCCACTACCCAAACGACCAGATGTCGGATGCCATCAAAGACTCTGACATCAAGACCCCAGGAGTGACCTCCCTCGGCTTCATTAGCTGTTGGGTGTCTCCGTTGCTAGATTCCTGGAGGGTTCCTTTTAAGAAACGTTGTCAGCTATGAATTCCTTATCCCCATCAACTGGGCGCCCACCCGGCACGCTTTTCACCAAAGCTCGTTCTGAGTTTCAGTTTAAGATCCCCCCCCAACCCCATCCACCAATCCAAAGAGCAACATCCCAGGATATTCCCATGAGTGATTCCCTCAGCTCGCAGACGGGGAAACTGAGACCCACGACCCAAGAGCGGCAGGACTCAGAAGCCCCAGGGATGGTTAGGGCCAGAGCTGGGGTTTGGATGTTGTGCCTTTTCCGCTGTTTCTGCCTCTCTCTCAAAGCACCTCACCTTGCACCACTTGTGAACAGACCTAAGCAATCCTGGGAGAACAGCTCATGGGAACCCAAGGCGCAGGGACTAAAGTATCCTCAGGTTCGAATCCCAGCTCAACCACGTATAGGCCATGAAGCCGTGGGTAACTTACTTACCTTCTCGGAGCCGCAGCCTTCTCATCAGTAAAATGGAAGAATACACAGCACACATTCAGTGAGTAGTTGCTGCCATTACCATCATTATTTTGATTCTTAGCAGGTACCGAGGGAAAGCCTCTTGCTGTGGTATAGACACAGTCCACAGGGACCACCCCACCCTCGCTCTGAGCCAGAAGACGTTCTACCCCGGGCTCGAATCCATTCTGGTGCTGGGATAGTAGAACTGAGAGGTGGTTAGAGGAGAAGGGGCTGGATCTTCCGATTTTTAGGCAAGGAAACGAACTCTCGGAGAAATTCAGCGATTTTTCCTGAAGGTCCCAGAGCTCCTTAGAGCCAAGGCCAGGTCTGCATCCCCACTGACCTCCCACTGCTTGGGGGCACATCCCCCTGGGGATATGATTCTGAAGTGCAGACACTGGCCGCCTCTGCTAATTCCCAGGCCTTTTTCCTAGTCGCTAAGATGCCGATTTTGGTCGGAAGCAGGCCTTCCCAAGACCCCTAAGTGCAATGCCGTTGTTGAACAACTGAGGACCGCTTCATGGCTGACAGAAGCTTCACGTGGCCACTCATTCATTCACTCACCAAATGCTCACCCACCTCAAGCCTTTAGCGGTGGATACAGACGCGCGTACCCTCCCAGCCCTTGAGGGGCGTGGACAGCATTCTTCTAGCCTGCTCAGACCTACTCCAAAAGAGAGGTCCACACAGCTATTCTCAGAGAAGAGCTAGGAGCCTGGAGCCATCAGGGAAATAAATGCCGGTGCAAGGGGACCCCAGGAATCTTTCGGGCATGAGAGCTTTCCATGAGCTGAAAGTTTACCATGTGCCGGGTTTCACCCTAAGCAACTTTATAATTATTATCTTGTGCTGGCGTCGCGACCCATCGACGTGGTGTTGTGGGTCATCCCTTTTTTCCAGGTAAGCAGCAAAGGGCAGCGAGGTAAGACCACCACATGGTCAGAGACTTTCACTGGTGAGCTGGAGAACAGGCTTGTCCCCAGGCTAAGGGCCTCCAGATCTCAAGTTCTTCTCTTCTGCTTCATCCATGTCATTTCTTCCCATTGGGCACATGAAAGACGGGACCGGGGAAGACTCATGTCCACAGTGGATTTCCACAATGTCTGGAGGAAACCCAGATTCTGGGGTTACAGCCACTTTAAATTACTGTAGGAATGCCCTTACGTGTCTGGGGCTTGGGAAGAAGGGGGCAAGAGAAACGCTAAGCATGCTTTCATTTATTCTGCGCAAATCGTGTCGTTTCCAGCTGTGGCCGATGCCGAGGATGACCTCTGTGGCGTGCATTTCCCTGGTTTTGCTCTCGGATTCTTGAATTAACCAACCCACAGTGGGACGTGCATTGTGAGAAAGAAATCTCTCAGTGATGATTTAGGCCACAGAGAGTTGGAGGCAGACAGAATGGGAGAGGAAGCCTAAGCCGTGGTAGCCCTGACCCTCACCTGTCTGTCCCCAAGCTCCACCTCCTGGCCTCCTCAGAACTTTATCCTGGGTTTTTAGGGTGGAGCCTGATGCGGAGGGTTGACTTCCTCAGGGAGAGAGGGGAACCTTGTGTTCCTTCCGTGGCACACTTAATTAAAGGCCTCCACTGCAGAGGTCCTGGGGCAACCAATCTTGTAGTTCTTTGAATTCTCATCTGAGAGCTCCCATGAGAGAGATTTCCCCGGGTCACTCCCTAGATCAGAGGTTTCTAGATGCAACAGCCACGGGTACCCAGAGCCCATCCTCCTACTGACCCCGGCGTTGGGTTGAGTCTGGGGCAACCGGCCTGACCCCCTCCCCCTCCCCCTATGACGTGATCTCCTTTTGGACCCCGTTGCACTTTTTTTTGCCACTTGACCTTGCTAGAGACCACCCCAGCCTGTGAGAACATACTCTTCTTATCTTTGCAACCTAGTAGGGGAAGAAAGCGCGTCTATGTCAGTTAGGTTGTAAGATGCACACAGAGGGGTCTTGGGGGGCTCAGTCGGTAGACCATCCCGCTCTTGATTTCAGCTCAGGTCATGAGCTCACAGTTGGTGAGATCGAGCCCCGAGTTGGGCTCTGCGTTGACAGCTCGGAGCCGGCTGGGGATTCTCTCTCTCCCTCTCTCTCTGCCCCTCCCCTGCTCATGTGCACGTGCTCTCTCTCGCTCTCTCTCAAAATAAATAAACCTTAGAAAACATTAAAAAAAGACGCATATAGAAAATTGAGTGAGAACTGGCTTACGCTTAAGGAAGCTCATTGATAAGTGCGCCTGGAAGCCAGAAGCAGGTGGCTTCAGACCTGGGTCCACCCACACAGTCTGGTTTTACTTTTCTGAGCTGCTTCCGTTGGGCCATCCTCCATGATTTTTCTCGGCCATCGTACAGCGGTGGCCCCAGGTCTGTTGACTGCCCATGATCTCACTCAGAGGAATAAGAGAGTAGGCTGCTTCTGGGCACTCTGCTAGAAGATCAGAGAACTTTCATAGGAACGCTCCCCTCTCCACACTCCGGCCAACCTTCTCTTGCATCTCGATGTATGGAAGAGATCGAGTGACCATTCCTGCGGCCATCACTCAGGGTACAATCAAGTTACTCTTAGATTTACTGGGTCGAGCACTGGAGCTGGGAATAGTGTTGCCTTGCCTGGAGGAACCCAGGCTGTGTGGAGGAGGGATGTGACACACGGATGACAGTGAGATTCTATTAGGAAGAAGGGTGGAGAGGCGGATGCTGGCGAGGCCACCAAAGGTGGTTGTCCCAAAGCCTTTCTGCTTCCGTCCCTGGGAGTCTTCTCATCCCAGTATGATTGTATGGATGTGAATGGAAGGGGCAGCTTGGTAGCAATGTCCTCAAACCCAACACAGACCTAACACAGACGGTCATTTTAGGAGACGGACCTCTGACTCTGCCCACCAGCAGTATCCACCCAGGATCTGGTCACGGCGGGGTCATTTCGTTCTTGTCTTTTCTCAACCACAGCTTTATGTTTTCTTATGTGATCAAGGTCAATTTGATGAGCACCTTGCTTGTGCCCGTTGAGTCTTACCGGGGAAGCAGATGTGAAGAGGGATCGAGAAATGCAAGAGAGTCGTTAGGGGTGGATATCCCTCCGGGAAAGACAAAGGGGGAAAGAAACAGGATCGGGTAGGAAGAGCCTCAGACCCCAATAAAGATCGGAGAAAGTCCCAGCATCCGCCGTGCGGAGGGCCAGAGCAAAGGCGGTCCACGAGAGGGGTCCTGGGCTCGGCAGAAGTGTCACACCCTCAGTGTTTGGCTGGAGCATCCCAGGAAGCACGTGGCTTTGACTTCAAAGCTGAGGTAGGTCCCCGAGGTGCTGCAGCAGGGGGCTGTCTACCAACTACACTTCTGACAGCTGAACGGTAAATTCTTGAAGAGAGATCGGAGCGTCACATCTTGGTGGCTATGTCGTCCTCTGCACCTGCAGCGGCCTAGGCCACTAGGTCCTGGGAGGGGGAAGGGAAGACAATACCTGGCCCCTTCCTCACGCCATCTGTGTGGCCTAGTGTTGTCGCTCCTCGATTTGCGAACAAAATCGGGTCTAACGTGTCCCTTTGCGGATAAAAAGTCCTTGGAAATAGCCGTTAATTCCCACTACAACCCCTGTAAAGTCAGCAGCATTCTTGTTAATGGAGAAGTCAGTTCAAGCAATAAGCGGGAAACACATAATACGGGTTATAATTCCGTGCTGCAATTAGCTGTAAAATCTGTTATTATAGTAATAATTTGTTAAAAAAAAAACCAAAACCCAACCCTGCAAGACCTTGTTAGCAGCTGCAACCCCAAATGCTTACCATTGAATCGGCCATTTGCAAGCTCTGCAAATGTCTGAATATCGTAAACACCATTTGATATTTGCTCGAGAGTACTTATTTTCGGGTTTGACAATATATCGCAGCGCAAACACTCGGTATATGAAAATGCGTCAGATGGATATCTCTACCAAATGGCGCCCGGAACAAAAAGCCGTGACGGTGATGATGTTTGGCATTTCGGCTCTCTATTGCTGCTTAGTAAGCCCCCCCCAAGCCCGGTGTCTGAAGTTATGAACCATTGTATTATGCCCCTGGGTTCTGTGGGTCAGGAAATGGATAGCATAGAGCTCTGATCTCTGACCATATTTCAGCGGGGAGATTCTTTTTTTTTTTTTTTTAACCTTTTTTTTTTTTTTTTACATTCATTTATTTATTTATTTTTGAGAGACAGAGAGAGACAGAGCGCAAGCGGGGGATGGGCAGGGAGAGAAGGAGGCACAGAATCTGAAGCAGGCTCCAGGCTCCGAGCTGTCAGCACAGAGCCCCATGCGGGGCTCGAGCTCACAAGCCGCAAGAGCACAACCTGAGCCGAAGTTGGTCGTTCAACTGACTGAGCCAACCAGGCGTCCCGCAGCGGGGAGATTCTTAAAGGCTGGGGGCTTGAAGCATTTGGAGGCTCCTCCAATCACCAGAGCTTGGCTGGGACTCCCCACCAGACAGATGGCTTACGCACAGCCTCACGTAGCTTGGGCTACCTCACAGCATGGTGGCCTCGGGACAGACCTATTCTTTTCGTTCCAGTGATCTAGTGAACAAGGCAGAGGCTGCATGGTCTTTTATGACCTAGCCTTGGAAAGCAGAGGGCATTTCTGCATTCACTTTTGCCGGAAGAAGTCAAGCCCACCCAGATTCAAGGGGGTGGGGCACAGAGCCCACCCCTTGACGGGAGAAGTGTCAAAAACATGTGGCTCATTTAATGAACTATCACGGTTGACAATGATCGTTATCAGTGGCTATGTGCCATGCCAGGCTTTGTGCTAAGCTATCGTACGTGTATTATTCACAATAACCTTACAAATTGGATGTTCCAATCTTTGGTTTTTTTTAAAGTTATTTATTTTGAGAGCGAGGGAAAGAGAGGGAGAGAGGGAGCAGGGGAGGGGGAGAGAGAGAGAGAGAGGGAGACACAGAGAAAGAGAGAGAGAGAGTCCCAAGCAGGCTTCCCACCAGCTCGGAGCCTGATGTGGAGCTCGATCTCACGGTTGTAAAATCATGACCTGAGCTGAAACCAAGAGTCAGATGCTTGACTAACTGAGCCACCCAGGCGCCCCTCAATCTTTGTTTTATAGAGAAGTTAAATGACTTGCCCAGAGTCCCACAACTAGAAAGAGAGGTATCCGCGACGAATGCCCCGATCTGTCAGAAGCTGTAACTGTTCCCGCTAGTCATAATTTCGTGCCCGAACGTCACCTCATCCCTAACCCCTGTGCCTGGACTCTCTGGGGAGACAAGGCAATTGAGAGATGTTTAAAGGTGAATTAAAGGTATCTCCTTGCTTGTAATTTTGTTAGACGATGATTTCACTATCATTTCTCATTCGTATCCAAATTCCGGAGTTGCAAACTACAGTCAGGGGCCAAGTTAGAAGGTCCCACTGCTCCCTCGTGGGTGGTGCTGCCCCATCTTCTGTGCTCAGCTCCTGAAGACGAATGGTAGTGCGGTTAAGGGGGCTCCCACTGGGTGAGAAAAGGGGCCGGCAGGCGAGGATACGAGCTTCAGCCCCCAGGGCATTCTCCATCTGTCCACCTGCACGGGGTGGGCTGTGTGTCCTTGCGGTGGGCAGGACCCGGCAGACTGTGAAGTCCTGAGGGGCAGGGGGTCCCATCCAGAGAAGATGATGATGTCATCGAGAAGAGAGCCAATGCCCTGGTCTTGACAGGGGGTGTGAGTGAGTCCAGCAATGAGTAGAGACAGATGGGAGACAGGCAGACAGACAGAGGAGGCAGAAATATCCCTCAGTCCAATCAGCCCGTCTCATCAACTGTCCACACCCTGGGAGGACCCAGGCATTTCACCGGGAAGTGTGAGATGTTCGTCACGCGTGGCTGCCACGGGCCCAGAGTTTGAGGTGACTTTGGACAGCACCTCTTGCTTGGTCCATTTCCTACCATCGTGGGGCCTCCCAAGACCCTAGCCAAACCCTCCCGCCCCCTCCCCACCCCGTTACCATACTCTCCCACCCTGGGCATCCTCCTGTTACCTGCCTGGCACACAGTAGGTGATCAACTGGTGTTGAAAAAAGGTCACTTTGCACTCTGTCCGTTCCCAAATGGGTTCTCTGTCACACGTCTTTCTGCTCCCTTCCATCTTTGGTCCACAATGTCATGCTTGCCTTGGGTCCTGTCCTCACTCTCCAGCTGCCCCCTAACCCTTCTCATTCCCAGAGAGAGATGCTTCAAGACTGACTTTAAGTCTTCTTTTCCTCCGTGAAGTCTTCCTGTAGCTAATCTCCCAAGTCTGGGTTATAAGCTCCTCCCACTTAACCCTCTATTTACTCAGATGGCGGCCCCTGTCCCCTCCACCCAGCTCCCCATGGTAATGAACTCATGTGCAGGGTTCAGTTTCACACTCCAGGATTCAGACGTGTCCAGAATTTAATACATAAAACACGGCTTTCTTCATTTTCTTGAACTGATTTCATTTTGCCCTCGAGTCTCCCTTTCCATTAATGGCAGAAAAAAAAATTAAATTTGCCAATTAGAGGTAATGATGTCTTTAGTAACTATTCAGCCAACTCAGAATTCAAACTCTCTTTTCCCCAGATGTCTCCGCTCTCCTGCCTCATTTCTAGGGTGGCGTCTGGGTGTGGAGACAGCAGATGTGCCCTCACAGTGACAGGGGGACCCCCTTTCCTTGTTCTTCATTCTTCCCCGCTGTGCGGTGGCTGGCCTCGCCTGTCCCCGGGATGCCATGCTGCCATGGGTCCTTGGCCCTTGTCGTTACCACTTCTGATCCCAGGCTCTTTCTGGTTGCCTAGCTTCTTAGCGCTTCCCTCGGGAACACACGGAAACTTCTAGATTCCTTAGATGCCATGCTCAGGCTGTGGGTAACCAAACGCCCCCCTCTAAAGCCATCTAACCAGCACTGGCCTTCTCTGAGTGAGTGGAGCCCCCATCTTAGTGAATTAGGGTCATCTAATCCCAGATGTGGTTAGATTCCCCCAAACCCATGTAGACGTTTCTACCTCCCCTGACCTCTACAGTGTGCAGAGGTACTGCTGGGGGAAGGGGGTGATCAAAGTCTCTTCTGTGACGGATCACTGAATGAACTTTCTCTTTCCTTCTTCTTTTTTTTTATTTTTAATTTTTTTTAAAGGTTTACTTATGTTTGAGAAAGAAACAGTGGGAGCAGGGGAGGGGCAGACAGAGAGGGAGACACAGAATCCGAAGCAAGCTCCAGGCTCTGAGCCGTCAGCACAGAGCCCGATGCGGGGCTCGAACCCGTGAACCGCAGGAGATTGATCGTGACCCGAGTTGAAGCTGGAGGCTTAACCGACTGAGCCGCCCGGGAGCCCCTCTCTTTCCCTCTTCTTAAGGACTCTTGGATCCTTTTCTCCTCCGCTCTTTGAGTGCTTTATTCTAGGCGACAGCCACCTGTCCACACTCTGGGGCGGTCACGCCGTGACTTTGACAGAACAGGTGTAGCAGAATTTTAAAGAGAGAGAGAGGAGGCGGGGGGGGGGGGGGGGATGGGGGTGGGAGGGGGTAGGAAACATACATCAGTACACAGTTAATACACACACGTTTTCCTTATTATGCTGACTGCTCTCTGTCTCTCCTCCACCGTGACTCCTTGAGAACAGGGACTCTGTCTGACCCACTCCCAAAGCCCCAGGGCCTCGACTGGATCTTGACGCAAAGGAATGCTAAAGGAAGGTTTCTTTTTTTTTTTTTTTTTTTTAATTTTTTTTTCAACGTTTATTTATTTTTGGGACAGAGAGAGACAGAGCATGAACGGGGGAGGGGCAGAGAGAGAGGGAGACACAGAATCGGAAGCGGGCTCCAGGCTCTGAGCCATCAGCCCAGAGCCGACGGGGGGCTCGAACTCACGCGAGATCACTCGAGATCTCGCGAGATCGTGAACTCCCGGACCGCGAGATCGTGACCTGGCTGAAGTCGGACGCTTAACCGACTGCGCCACCCAGGCGCCCCAAAAGGAAGGTTTCTTGAATGCAACGTTGATTTCTCCGAGGTTGCCCTTGACTTGGGACTCCTCAGCGCCAAGCATGGGATGCTCGTACTGACCGCTGGCTTCATGTTTCACTGGGGAAAACGGAGGTGATAGAATACTCAGGATAGGCGCTAGATTTGGAGCGTTCAGTACGTATCAGTGAAGCGATCTGTAAACTTCCTGCTACCCTGTTGCTTCGGCTTGATACACTTCCTGCAGAGGCAGAAACCGAAGTCCGGAGAGGTTAAATCTCTTCTCCGGATCTGCTGTACCCGTAAGAGAAGGGGCGAGGATTCGAACCCAGCAGCCTGTGGCCGCAAAGCTGGGGGTCTTCTGACCAGGCCATGTGAGAACTAAGATACCCGCATGCAAACCTTCCTTCTGAACCGAAGGTCTGAGATGTGCTTGCAATCCACCCTAACCCCTGAAGACCCACATCTCCAGGAGGGCGGGCCCGGGAACTGAAGGTTAGAGTTTGCAACTCGTTGGTGCCAGGTCTCTGTTATATGGGACACACCATATGGAGCCTAGAATCCATCATCGCCTTTGGCAGGCAGCCTGGCCTGGAAATCACCCCAGAAGGCGCTACATTTTGATCAGGAAGCCTGCAGCTGAGTTTCAAGGTCATCGCTGGAAGTTTGCATTTAATTTTACTTTCAGTAAACCCCTCGTTCTTCAGCTGGTCTTTCCGATTTCCTTGGTGTTCTGGGCTACCCCGGTTGGGTACATGGCACATATTCGGGCAGATACGGGGACGTTCGGAGAGGCTAGCACACCTCCTCGGGCCAAGCAAGGGACGGGGCCTCCAGAAAAAAAAAAAAAAAAAAAACAACCCTGAGGAAAGTTAAGCACATAAACAGCTGTGGCCTCGTCTCTAAGTCCTAAGGTTGCAGTGGGGGGAAGAAGTGGGGTAGAGAGAGGCCCAGAGGGCTCTCAAACATGGGCACTGCCTCTTTCCTTAAAGTGAGGTACCTGGAAGGCCGGGCAGATGCCCTCAGGATGGAGAGTCCGGCCGGCGAGGCCAGTGTGCCATGGGGCCCCAGCAGGATGCTCTGGCCTGTGAGAGCTCTCGGTGTTTGATTTTCCAAGTGATTCACCAGATCCCCGTCACGCTGGGGCCGAATTCTTGAAAGCGAAGCCACATTTGAATTCTCCAAAGTAAAGCCACGTTTTAGTCTTTGGCTGTAAGGGGCTTGGAATCCAGCCACCCTGGGACTTGAGAGAACAGTGTCCATTTTTGAGGTTTGAGGAATCCTAGAATTCAGACGCTGGGCCCCGCCTGAGAGAGAAACTGATTTCGGTCTGATTTAATCCCCACTCCCACCCTCCATCACCCGGGTCCGGGCTTATATAACAAACAGCATAGCCCACGGTACGTTGTGATTTACGTGAACTGTGCTGTGAATCCGTAAAGCGTCAGGCTCTTGCTTCGTGGGGGAAAAACTTCCAGATCACGTGAATGCCCCAGTAGAAATGGCGTGCGTGTGTTTCTCTTTCTCCCCTCCCACGCCCCAGGATGGCAATCCTCCTGTGGTTATGTCTATACAACTGGTTGAGAGCGGGGAGAGGGAGAGGAAAAAGAAGCCACATGTAAAATTCAGGGTTTTGTTATTTTCTTTTGCCTGTACAATACCACACAGATCGTGCGGTTGACTTATTTTTAACTGGGTGTTTGTGTGAATGAACCAAACTGGTCAGTTGCTTGGGCAATATGGAGATCAGAAGCATGCTGATCAAAGGCACCAAAAGCAACCACTAATTTGACCAAAAAAAAAAAAAAGAAAGAAAGAAAGAAAGAAAGAAAAGCCACCATCGTTAGACAAAGACATGTCAGTTTGGACTGTGCATAGACGTGGCTTGCCTTGATGTTTGCTGACTGGCATAGAGCGCTACCCAAATGAATAATACCACTGACCATTGAACTAGCCGACCCCGTCCTTTCAATCTACTAGTGTAGCTTGTCTGAACCAGTTTTCAACAGATCCTGGAGCAAACCGTACGCGTGTTGGTGGGGTGTGGCCGTGGAGTAATGGCTGGAAGAACGATTATGACTGTTGACTTCGATGATCGATCACGTAGCGCAAAGCAGGAATCCAGTCACTTGTTAACCAATTTATTACACAGTGGCCGGTCCAATTAGTTGCAGGATTTGTTATGCCCCATTTCTTTGGACTTGGGTAGCCTTCTTCCCCCCTCTCTTCATACCTCCGTTGAGATCTGGGTTGAATGTGTGTTAAATACGTCATGGGCAGAATTGCATCCCCGCACAAGATATGTGGGAATTCCCAACCCGGGGTAGCTCAGAACGTGGCCTTATTTGCAGATGTAATTGATTAAGACAAGGTCATACTGGAGTAGGCGGGCCCTTAATCCCAGACGATCGGTGTCCTTGGAAGAAAAGGACAAGAGACGTGGAGACAGAAAAGCCACATGGCGACAGAGGCAGAAAGCAGAGTGATGGAGGGACAAGCCAAGCAATGCCAAGACATAGCGGCCACCACCAGAGGTGAAGAGAAAGGTATCAAACAGCCTCTCCCCTACGGGAGGCAGGATGGTCCTGAGGGCACCTCACCTTTAGGCTTCTAGCTTCCAGAACTGTGAGGCCATAAATTTCTGTTGTTGTAAGCTACACAGTTTTCAACACTTTTTATGGTAGTCTTAGGAAACTAACGCAACGTGTCCGTGAAGTGAGGAAAAACGTCAAGGGAATAGAATACTCAGAATCATAAAACTGTAAAATATTAGAGGTGGAAGAGGCTGTATGATTCATCTGAGTCATGTTTTTTGACATGGGTTCTGCACTGCTCTAATTCCCCCAAGAAAGCATGCACCACATATTCCGCACTCAAACAGATTTGGAAAATGTTACATACCACCATCTTAGAAAACAAAAAGTGACTTCCGTGCCTTAAAGGCACTGACAAGTCCTGCAGCCAGGAAACCTCTTTCACCGTGAACAAGGCAGCATTTTCCAAATATCTCTGGCGTTGGAACGCTTTTAGATCCAATATGCCTGTCTGCTTGCCATGAAGCTAGGCTCTCATGGATAATTCTTTCCGGCACCTGTGATGGCTAGTTTTACACCATCAGACTGACTGGGCTAAGAGACGCCCAGGTGGCTGACAGGGCATGACTTCTGCACGTGTCTGTGAGGGTGTTGACAAGGCAGACGGTTGTCCCCAGGGGGGGTGGGCACCATCCAACCCGCGGAGGGCCCCAAAAGAACAAAAGGGCAGAAGAAAGGTGAATTGACTGTCTCTCTGCCTCAGCCAAGACACCCATTTTCTACTGTTCTTGGACATTGGCCCTCCTGGTTCTTGGGCTTTCAGACCGAATGATACCACGGGCTTTCCTGGTTCTTCAGCTCAACAGAGGGCAGACTTCTTAGCTTCTTAATTCTATAACTGCATGAGCTGATTCCTGGAATAAATAAACAAATATAGATACATCCTACTGGCTCTGTTTCTCTGGAGGACCCTGACTAATCCAGACACTGAAACTTTTTATGCTATAAAGAACTTGAGAACTAGGGAGATAATAGTAATAATCATAAAAACGGTGCCCAGACTCCTCCAGTGGCAAAGCCTGGCCTCCAGTTGTCCTGTGGTAAGGATTGGAGTCATGGACCACGGGCCTCCCAGCTGAATGGAGAAGGCCCTCCTCAACCAGCCAGCTCTCCCCTTAGTTGACTTTGTGACCTGAGGAAGAGTCCTGCCTCTTGGCCGCTCTCCAGTTTCCTCAGTTGGAAAGTCAGAGGCCATAATCAGTCACAATTATGTGGCCCCCCGCCCCCCCCCCCCCAATTCACAAGTTGAAACCCTAACCCCCATTGTGATGGTATTGGGAGTTGGGGCCTTTGGAATTCAAGTCGGTTTAAATGAGGTCGTGAGGGTGGGGCCTCTGTGGTGGGATTTGTGTCCTTCTAAGGAGAGGAAGGGCTACAGTGCTGTCTCTCCCTCTCTTGCTGCCGTGTGGGGACGCAGTGAGAAGGCGGCCATCTGCAAAAGCCAGGAGGCGGGCTGTCACCAGGACCCAGCCATGCTGGCACCCCGATCCCAGGCCTCCAGCCTCCAGAACTGTGAGAAACAAATTTCAGTTGTTTAAGCCACCCGTCTCTGGTATTTTGTTACGGCGGCCCCAGCAGACCAGGACAGATCTCTTCCAGTATGAAGATTATATGACTATTGATCCTGCCTGTATGTAGCTAAAAGAGGTAATTTATCCTTGGATGGAAATCTCTATCTGCAGGGCCAAATTATTATTTTGGCCAATGATGTATTACACTTCCCTTGTCCATTTCTCATCTTGGCCCTGTCAGCGAATTCAGTGCTGATGAGTTAATGTATACGAAAGTGCTTTGTAAACGGCAAGGCATTGCTCACATCAAAGGACTTATTTTTATGCCATTTAGAGTTGAGGGCGTTACAGCCGGGCTGAAAGCAAAGTGAGCCTGGTACGCAGTGTGGGCGGCGAGACCCCAGGTGTGAGGCATTGGTGTGAATGAATGCACGACGTGTGTGCTGCACGTGTGTTTTAGTGTCCGTGCGAGTGAACATGTAAGCAACAGCCGAGGAAGATGTTTCGAGCCATGCGATCTCGAGCAGGTGCTCGAAGCCCCTACCGGACTCTGATATGTAACATCTGTGTGGTGTTGGGTAACTTCTCCTCTCTTGGACTTGATTTCTTCTTCTGGAAAGTGGGTGTACTATTCACTCTTACTTCGTGGGGTTGATGAGACGATCCAGGGAGGTAACACTCACGAAGACCAGATCGGCATGCGCTAGCCATACGTATAGACTTTATGTGCATTTTCTGTGCGAAGCATGTGCAACTGTCATGTGCCTTTGTTGCGTCCTCCGTCGGTATTTTACAAATTGTTTTGTTCCCTGTGGTTTGGCTTGTGTTCCCCAAGTAAACCATCAGAAACAAGGAATACAAGATGACACATTGGAACCATAGCATGGGGCGACCTGGGCTTTGGAAGACACTGGAAGGGTTTGGTTGCCCTTCCCAGCCTTAATCCTCCTCTCCAACATCTTGTAATTGTACATTGGAGACAAACACTGGGAGCTTTGAAGCATTACCCACAAAGGCCTGGATTGCACATTTCAGCCAATGACCCGAAAGAGTGGCCTCGCTTTGAGGAGGGTCAAACCTCGTCTGTGGTGGGGGGAAATTAAAGATGTGAGGGCCGGTTGCATTTCAGACCACTCTAACTTCTCTGTCTCGGGCTCTGTCCTTGGCACGCTACGGGGGAGTTTGCTCGAGGAGGGAAACATTTGAGTCCATTATTTTAAAAGCAGCAGAAAATAGACTCTGGGAAAAGAAAAAAAAAACAGCTGTGCACTGGCCACAGGAACTTAATGGTCCATTTTGATCTCAGCCTCCTGCCTGGTGGAGGGTGTCAGGAACCCTGCTCTCAGCTTGCAAAAGAAAAAAAAAATATCATAATGAAGTGTTCGAGTCATGGAGAGTTAATGGAATTGGGGGCTGGAGTTATAACAAAAGGGCCTTAAAAGGGGGGTGGGGTAGAATTTATTAACAGCAACCTATGCAGCAGGGAACCTGCAATATTTATGAGAAAAGAAAATGGGACCTTTCACATGATCCAAGGTTTCTGCTCCCCGCAAGATCGAGCAACACTCATTGGAGAGACCTAGGGGCCTCTCCTTTCTCGGCTAACACCAGCCCCTCTTATTAGGGAGGAGTGTGGGTTCTCATGGATCCGAGGCACCTGCTCTGCCTCCCCCCACCCCTGCCCCCCATGGAGAAGTTTCTGTTTATGATAAGGAGGGTGGGGTCTTTGTCAGTGGAACACGATTCCGGTGACTTCCAGTGCTTGGGGTATGTCTCTCGCGATCTGGTGTATCAGTCAGGGCTCTGTTGGGTGTGTGGTGCAGAAACACAGTTCATGCTGGCCTAAGACTGAAGGAAAAATAGGATGTGGGGCTTATTATCCTTATCCTAGGACACCAAGGTTGGGGGATGGAAAAACGAGGCAGGGGAGAGAAAGAAGTTAATGAGGGGCACTCATCAAGCCAGTTGTAGTGTGGGCCTGTAGAGTTTACCCATTTGCTCCAAACTCTGGGTGATGGCTAGTTTTCTCGATGGAGGGGCAAAGGAGGTGGAACATTTTCCCATTCAATCTTTGCAGTCATTGGTCGAGGGCTACCGCTGGGATTCTAACTCTCAGGCGTTCCTGGCTTTTCCTGGATGATGCCAAGGGTATTTCCGTAGCCAGGGGCCAGGGGAGAGTCACTGCTGTTTTCTGTAGAGAATTGTCAACTGTGTAAAGGTGACACCCAGGAAGTGAGGGATGCATTATGGACAGCATCAGCCAAAGAGGGGATAGGTATTAACTGACTTCCCTGATTAAAAAGTTCCAAGTTCGGATTAGCTTCAGGCATAGCTGGATCTAGGGGCTACAGGAATGTTATCAGATCTTGGTCTGTTATTGGTCTTATTTTATTAATTAATTCCTTAGTTTTCGTTTCTCTTTTCTCAACATCCGCCCCATTTTAGGCAGGGCTGCCCATGTGATGGTACACAGATTGCCAGGAGCTCCAAACTTTCATCCAGTTCAGCAACCCCAGTGGAAAAGAACACCTCCCCTCCTCGCCAGAACCATTTCAGTAGATGACCTGGAATGCATTCTCATTGACTCAGCTTGGTTAGCTCATTGTAGGATATCTACCAATTAATTTAATCTATCTGGGCCTCCTGAGTCTTTTCCGGTACAAGGACGCTGCAATGCAACACCGTCTTCAACCGGAACCGTGTGGTTCGGAGCGACCCCCATTCTGTCTTGCTCAAGGGAGTTTTATTTTCAGGGCACATCTGTGCAAGCCTTACTTCAAGGGTGATCCTCTGACTGGCTCAGTTCTTCCTGTGCATGCCCTTCCTCAGTGACTCCTCCCTTCCTTTTCTTGGCTTCCCCTCCCGAGTAGATGGCCTTCCAAGTTGACCTCATGGGGCTATTGCGTCAAGACTGTTTGGATTTCGAGTGACAGAAAATCCAATTAAACTTGTGTTGATAGACTTATACCAGCACGTATCCACTTATCTATGCATACACCTCCACATATGTGTTCATATAACTAAAAAAAACCCAGGGACTGGCTGTGGAATTGTCGTGGCTTGCTTCCAAATGTTGCACGTGATCACCCAGCCATCCACTTGGCCTTCCATTGGTTTCTCCGTCCTCAGAAAGCACAGCTCCTCACGGTGCCAAGAGCCCCTGGACCTCCCTCCCCACATTGTCTCACTGCCTTTCGGAGAGAAAAGGGTTTGTGCAGCCAAAAGAGCAAACGTCTGTTGGAGTGGATGCTATAGCATCCAATCTCACTTGCTCTGATTGGTCTAACTGACCACTCCTGAACCAATCACTGGTCTTGGAAGAACCCAATGTTCTGATTGGCTAACCCTGGATCACCTCTTCCCTCCTGATTCTAAAGGGAGTTTCATTCGATCTGAGTCCCATAGACTAAAAATAGGGAAGGATTATTGCGGGAGATAGGAAGACCTCTGTTCTCCTCACTTCTCTGCAATATCGTGTGCATTTTCGCTCTTTTCTAATACATACAGTCATCCCTAAACCAGTGTGTAAAACACATTCACATCACTAAATGCACCGTCTCCGGGAAACTCCCCTGGGATATACTACCTGTTACATCACAAGGTTTCCCCCATCCGTCCCACCTTTGACTTCCACATCAGTCTGTGAGATCCTTGAGGATATACATGCCCTTATCATTTTTCATACCTTCAGCACCTATCAGAGGCTTGCTTACATTATGTATGCAGGAAAAGGCAAAAGTAGAGTGGAAGAAAGAAAGGGAAGGAAGGAAGGAAGGAGGAAGGAAGGAAGGAAGGAAGGGGAAGGAAGGAAGGAAGGGAGGAAGGAAAGAGGAAGGGAAGAGGGAAAGAAGGAAGGAAGGAAGAAGGGAAGAGGGAAAAAAGGAAGGAAGAAGGGAAGAAGGAAGGAAGGAAGGAAGAAGGGAAGAGGGAAAGAAGGAAAGAGGAAGGAAGGAAGGAAGGAAGGAAGGAAGAAGGAAAGAGGAAGGAAGGAAGGAAGGAAGGAAGGAAGGAAAGAGGAAGGGAAGAGGGAAAGAAGGAAGGAAGGAAGAAGGGAAGAGGGAAAAAAGGAAGGAAGAAGGGAAGAAGGAAGGAAGGAAGGAAGAAGGGAAGAGGGAAAGAAGGAAAGAGGAAGGAAGGAAGGAAGGAAGAGGAAGGAAGGAAGGAAGAAGGGAAGAGGGAAAGAAGGAAGAAGGAAGGAAGGAAGGAAGGAAGGAAGGAAGGAAGGAAGAGGAAGGAAGGAAGGAAGAGGAAGGAAGGAAGAGGAAGGAAGGAAGGAAGAAGGAAAGAGGAAGGAAGGAAGGAAGGAAGGAAGAAGGGAAGAGGGAAGGAAGGAAAGAGGAAGGAAGGAAAGGAAGGAAGGAAGAAGGGAAGAGGGAAGGAAGGAAAGAAGAAAGAAGGAAGGAAGAAGGAAGGAAGAGGAAGGAAGGAAGGAAGAAGGGAAGAGGGAAAGAAGGAAGGAGGAAGGAAGGAAGAAAGGAAGAGGAAGGAAGGAAGGAAGAAGGAAAGAGGAAGGAAGGAAGGAAGGAAGAAGGAAAGAGGAAGGAAGGAAGGAAGGAAGGAAGGAAGGAAGGAAGGAAGAAGGGAAGAGGGAAGGAAGGAAAGAGGAAGGAAGGAAAGGAAGGAAGGAAGAAGGGAAGAGGGAAGGAAGGAAAGAAGAAAGAAGGAAGGAAGAAGGAAGGAAGAGGAAGGAAGGAAGGAAGAAGGGAAGAGGGAAAGAAGGAAGGAGGAAGGAAGGAAGAAAGGAAGAGGAAGGAAGGAAGGAAGAAGGAAAGAGGAAGGAAGGAAGGAAGGAAGAAGGAAAGAGGAAGGAAGGAAGGAAGGAAGGAAGGAAGGAAGGAGGAAGGAAGAAGGGAAGAGGGAAAGAAGGAAGGAAGGAAGAAGGGAAGAGGGAAAAAAGGAAGGAAGAAGGGAAGAAGGAAGGAAGGAAGGAAGAAGGGAAGAGGGAAAGAAGGAAAGAGGAAGGAAGGAAGGAAGGAAGAGGAAGGAAGGAAGGAAGAAGGGAAGAGGGAAAGAAGGAAGGAGGAAGGAAGGAAGGAAGGAAGGAAGGAAGGAAGAGGAAGGAAGGAAGGAAGGAAGGAAGGAAGGAAGGAAGAGGAAGGAAGGAAGGAAGAAGGAAAGAGGAAGGAAGGAAGGAAGGAAGGAAGGAAGGAAGGAAGAAGGGAAGAGGGAAGGAAGGAAAGAAGGAAGGAGGAAGGAAGGAAGGAAGAAGGAAAGAGGAAGGAAGGAAGGAAGGAAGGAAGGAAGGAAGAAGGGAAGAAGGAAGGAAGGAAAGAGGAAGGAAGGAAAGGAAGGAAGGAAGAAGGGAAGAGGGAAGGAAGGAAAGAAGAAAGAAGGAAGGAAGAAGGAAGTAAGTAAGGAAGGAAAGAAGAAGGAAGGAAGAAGGAAGGAAGGAAAGAGGGAAGGAAGAATTGAGGGAAGGCAGGATGAATTTGGATTGGAAGTCCCAAATTCCCTGCTAAGCTAGAATTTTTGACATTTCAATGTTGCACTTCCAAAATAGCATGTCCCAGACTGAATTCTCCAAACCATACCCAACACATTACATTGTCACCACTTTGCTCTCTTTGACCTCAGGACATCCTACCAGAGGTTGAATCTGGTGGCCGTTGACTTTGTGTCAAATTCTGAAATCATGTACAAAGTTTTATGCGTGTGTCCCCATGGACTGACTTGACGTGTTGGGTCCCTAGGACTTATCAGACTGACCTAGGGATCCAAAATCCCAAACTATTGAGAACCAATTACTGAGGCCCTAAAGTGGAAATGATTTAGTTGCAAGGAATCCAGCATTTGATAGAACACAATATAGGCGTTTTTCCTTTTTCTCAGCAGATACCAAAAGTAAGGGTCAAATCTCAAGGTACAATTTTTTTTTATTGATTGCTTTATCACAAGGCTTAGTCACATTTATTGGGGCAAGGGAGAAACGATGATCCTTCCTCCTACCCTCAGCTTCCTCTTTTCTTAACTCGACCCCTTCCAGGCCCGAGTGATCAGTCATAACAACTCATTATATCTGCTTAAGAGTTTCCAGCTATTAACCCCTTTTTCTCTAAGTTGTTCAGCTTTGTCGGCCCACAAAATTCCACGTTGGGGGTAACGATTCATCCAAGTAAGAATCCCCTTGGCTTCCAAATGCCCTTCTAGTTATTGGCTCTCTGAGATCTGATTTCCTACGAGATCCATCAGGAAAGTGATCAGCCGCAAGAAAAAGAAAACCCAATATGTGGCTCAAAGACATATTTCATGTTTTCCTGGCATCACAAGAGGTTAGACCGTAGACGGTGGTTGTGGATGCTGGTTCAGCTGCTTGGTGATGCCCTTGTAGGCGAGGCTCCACATATCTTCCTTTGCTTTACAGGTTGACTTTTTATCCCCATGCTTGTGGCCTCAGCTTGCAAGATAGATGCTGAAGTCCTGGGCATGTGCTTAACCCGGAGGAAAAGAAGCAAGTGGAAGAAGGGCTGTGTCAGTTCTGGGATCTCTTTTTTTCATGTTTATTTATTTATGTGGGGTGGGGGGTGCCGGGCAGAGAAACAGAGAGAGGGAGAGAGAGAATCCCAAGCAGGCTCCACGCTTAGTGCGGAGCCTGACGCAGGACTCGATCCCGTGACAGTGAGATCAAGACCTGATCTTACAGTCCTTATTGACCTCTGTCTTATTGGTCCTTGCCTGGTCATCTTTCAGCCTCTGCTAGCGGCAAGGAAGGCCGTGGAAGTGGAGGATGAGCTGGTCGCATTTGGTTTTAGCTTTATTTTTTTTTTAACTTTTATTTATTTTTGAGAGACAGAGAGGGACGGAGCATGAATGGGGGAGGGGCAGACAGAGGGGGAGACACAAAATCCGAAGCAGGCTCCAGGTTCTGAGCCATCAGCACAGAGCCCGATGCGGGGCTCAAACCCATGAACCGTGAGATCATGATCTGAGGCCAAGTCAGATGCTTAACTGCCTGAGCCACCCAGGTGCCCCGGTTTTAGCTTTAATCCATCGGGCACGGGGTCCAACCATGTCCTGTCAGGTCCTCTGAAATATGAAAGCCTGTCATTGAATGTCGCTCAAACCCCTTCTAGTGGCCTGGGAGACCTACAAGATATGGCACCTGTTTGTTCTGTTGCTGTTTGTTCATTCCGTCCCATTACTCTGGCCCCACTGACCCTCCGGCCCCATCTCAGCTCCTTGGCCCTGGCTGTTCCCTCTATCTGCCACCTGCAAGGCTCTTCTCCTCGATTCCCACAGGGCCGCGTCACCTCCTTCCTGTCTTTGTCTAAACGTTACCCGGTCAATGGGACCAACTCATAATGCCCTTCCCAGTCCTGATCGGTCTTACTGGTGAATCCATTTCCTGGAGCTGTTGTAACAAAGTACCACAAGTAGGGGGCTGGAAAATAGCAGAAACTCACTGTCTCACAATTCTGGAGACCAGGAGTGCAGAATTAAGATGTTGGTAGAGTTGTTTCCTTCTGGAAGTTGTGAGAAGTGCTTTTCCTTGCCTCTCCTTCGGCTTCCGGTGTTGCTGGCCATCCTTGGCATTCCTGGGCCTCGCAATCTCTGCCTCGCCTTCACACGGCCCTCTCCTTGTGTCTCTCGGTGTTTCTGTCCAGATTCCCTCGTGTAAGGACACCAGTCATTGGATTAGGGCCAATCCTAACCCAGTATGACCTCTTTCTAACTTGATGACACCTGCAAAGACCCCATTTCCTGTCAGCTCACATTCTGAAATTCTGGGTGGGCGTGAATTTGGGGAGCATCATGTCAAAGTCCGTGCACCCTGTTTCCTTTTTATTTTTTCTACAGCCATTATATGCCTTCTAACTTTCTATACCTCTACTAAAATGTTGCTCGTTGTCTGTCTCTCCCCACGAACGAGGACAGAGGACAGCTCGTCTTCAGTGAGGTACCCTCCAACCTAGTGGGTGCTTGTCAAATATGCACTGAGTGAATAAGTCGCCACTCTGAACAAAATCAGGGTTCTGGTAGCAAGGACAAAGGGCAGAAGGGATAAGTGAGTAGGTGACACTCGGTGTCCACCATTTTTCTTCCAGGTCTCTCACCTTCCTATGGGAGCCCCGTCTCAATAGCTGTTACGTGTGTCTGTTAGGGGTTGATCTATCTCCTTAACATTTGTTATGTTGAAGCCCTAACCCCAGCACCTCGGAATGGGACCTTGTTTGCAGACAGTCTTTACAGTGGTAATTAGGTTGAAATGAGGTCGTTAGAGTGGGCCCTAATCCAATATGACGGGCGTCCTTTCCCCTTAAAAAAGAAAATTTGGACACAAATGTGCTCACAGGGAGAATGCCATGTGAGCATATAGGCAGAGGTCTGAGTGATACTTCTACGAGCCTGGGAACGCCAAAGGTTGCCAGTAAACCACCAGAAGCTAGGGAGAGAGAATCGAACAGGTTCTCCCTCAGCCCTCAGAAGGCACGAATCCCCACTGTCCCCTCGATCGCGGACAGGACAACAACTGTCTGTCGTTTAAGCCACTCAGTTTGTGGTAATTTGTTATGGCGGCCCCAGGAGACCGACCCAGTATCCATACAAACTGTCCTCACCGTTGAGGCAGACCAAGGGAATTCTTGCTCTCATAAGCCCTGAACTAACTCACATACCGAAAAAGGGCTTGGAGGTGGGAGACAGGATGGGGCCACAGACCCCAACCGCCCAAGCATCTCCATGCATCATGAGAAGCAGACGTTGGCTTTTCCCTCGCGCCCACATCCAGGGGGCCCTTATCTTACGTTCCCCGCCCCCACAGAAAGCGAGACTCAGGAATTCATATGTTTGTTGTTGCTTGTGTTACTGAATATCCATGAAATGCAAAATGGCACCGTGACCTAATGAGGTATTAACCCTGCCTCATTACTACACATCAACCGTGAAAGCAGGCCCCTCTTGGCCAGGACTATTTCAAGGAGATTTAGGAAATATTTGAGCCTCCGGAAGAATGGCTGGAAGTCAGGGACTCTTCAAATGGACCTTTCTGTGAGCTCCAGGCATTGGCCTGCCCTCTGTGAAAAACTTGATGTGCCTTATCGCGATAATTCCAGCAGCGACCCTCCCTGGTAGGCATTATTAGTCTCATTTTAGGAAACAGAGGGTCAGGGAAGTTAAAAACCTTGGAGGCATCTGCAGCCGCCTTGTTCACACGACATCAAATGCCATGTTTGTCCCCCGACACCAGCTCCGACCCCTGTTCTGTGTGCACCTTAGTCGTTATCAGTCTTGAGGGTGAAAGGTCAGGGGGCCTGGTGCCCTAATCCAGCCCTCGCTCTGGTTTTGATCGCCCTGTGTGTCCACCAAGCCCAGTTGCTGGGAGGTCACCGTCCCCCACTACCTGGGGGACTCCAGAGTCCAGGAGCTGTGTGGGCTGTGCCTGTAAAGCAGTTTGATGATGTGTTAAGTGTCACTGTTTAATGAGCTGCAGGACCAAACACTCAGGGTAGGGGCGAGGGAGGCCGACGCGGCCCCCAGACGCGGGCTCCTGCCCAAGTTCAATCGTAAACGTCACCGCCAAGGGCGGGTCTGGAGTCCCCGCGCCCAGGACCCCGACTTCCGCTGCCCCATTGGCCTCTGCCTAATCCTCGCTCCACTCCAAAGCGCGCCCCGACTTCCTCCCCAGCCCTCCTGCCCCGCGGCCAGTCCTCGGGGCTGTCATCATGGGAGGTCTTTGCTTACCACAGGACAAAGCAATTACAGCCAGACGGGGCGAATTAAACCAGAAAGAATGAGTTTCCTCCAGCGCCAGAGACAAATTTGGGGCCTTGCTTGGGAGGAGAAACCGGTAGGACCGTGGTGAGGACAGAGACTGACGCGGTGACATCAGGGAGCAGGGTTGAGAGAGATGCGGGACACAGAAAGTGCATGGTCTTCCCTGGGCTGTCTCCACACTGGTGGTCAAGTGGACAGCAGGAGTGAAGGGAGCGTGGCAAAGCCGTCCATCCTTCCACCCACCCACCCATCCATCCATCCACCGCCACCCATCCATCCTTCCACCCACCCATCCGTCCATCCATCTGTCTGTCTGACCATCCATCCATCCTTCCACCCACCCACCCATCCATCCATCCACCCCCACCCATCCATCCTTCCACCCACCCATCCGTCCATCCATCCGTCCGTCCGTCTGTCCGTCCATCCATCCATCCTTCCACCCACACACCCATCCATCCATCCACCCCCATCCATCCATCCTTCCACCCACCCATCCGTCCATCCATCCATCTGTCCGTCCATCCATCCATCCATCCTTCCACCCACCCACCCATCCACCCACCCATCCATCCATCCATCCGTCCGTCCATCTGTCCGTCCATCCATCCATCCTTCCACCCACCCACCCATCCATCCATCCACCCCCACCCATCCATCCTTCCACCCACCCATCCGTCCATCCATCCATCTGTCCGTCCATCCATCCATCCTTCCACCCACCCACCCATCCACCCACCCATCCATCCATCCATCCGTCCATCCATCTGTCCGTCCATCCATCCATCCTTCCACCCACCCACCCATCCATCCATCCACCCCCATCCATCCATCCTTCCACCCACCCACCCATCCATCCATCCACCCCCATCCATCCATCCTTCCACCCACCCATCCGTCCATCTGTCCGTCTGTCCGTCCATCCATCCATCCTTCCACCCACCCACCCATCCATCCATCCACCCCCACCCATCCATCCTTCCACCCACCCATCCATCCATCCATCCGTCTGTCCGTCCATCCATCCATCCTTCCACCTACCCATCCATCCATCCATCCATCCGTCCGTCTGTCCGTCCATCCATCCATCCATCCTTCCACTCACCCGCCCATCCATCCATCCACCCCCACCCATCCATCCTTCCACCCACCCATCCACCCACCCATCCATCCATCCATCCATCCCATCTGTCCGTCCATCCATCCATCCTTCCACCCACCCATCCATCCATCCACCCCCACCCATCCATCCTTCCACCCATCCATCCATCTACCCATCTGTCCGTCCATCCATCCATCCATCCATCCATCCATCCATCCATTTATGCCAAACATTGACCTAGGGGTTTGGAATCCAAGTGCAAACTGGAGACTAGTGAACACGGATTAGGAGCCAGGGATTTGGAATAGAGTGCTTATGGCTGGTTCCATCCTTCATTAGTGGGGTAACCCTGGGCACGCCTAACCTCCCGAGTCTCTGTTTCTGTCAAATGGGGACAAAAAGGCATTCGTTGTGTCAGGGCTTTGGAAGAGAATTATATGGTACAATTTATACAAAATCAAGGGGCACCTGGGTGGCTCATCAGTCCATTGAGCCTCCGACTTTGGCTCAGGTCATGGTCTCATGGCTCAGCTCATGAGTTGGAGCCCCGTGCCGGGCTCTGCGCTGATAGCTCGGAGCCTGGAGCCTGCTTCGGATTCTGTGTCTCCCTCTCTCTGCCCACCTCCTCTTCTTGTCTTCTGTCTGTCTGTCTGTCTCTCTCAAACTAAATAAAAATTAAGAAAATTAAAAAAAAAAAAGAGCATTGCTTTGCACATAGACGTTTGAGAAAATAAATTCATCACATAGAGGGTCTTGTATGTGTGTCTGTTGAGTGGAAAACTGACATTTTTCTCTGTGTTTTATGTACATTAAATTGTTTAGTTCTCGAAAATAGGTGAGGAAGTCATTCCTGCCATCTTCCTTTCTTTCAAAATAGAAACTGAGGTACCCAAGTGACCCCCCCAAACTCACACAGCTGTGAAATAGCAGAGGTGACATGTGAGGCCACGGAATTTAGCTCTAGAAACAATGCATCCATGGACTCAAGTCCACTGCTTGCTGATAATGCTGGAACAAGAAAGGGAGAGAGAAAGGAATTATGCTTCATGTGTTTAAATTAAAAAACTTCTTTATGTTTATTTATTTTTGAGAGAGAAAGAGAGAGAGAGAGCAAGCAGGGGAGGGGCAGAGAGAGAGAGAGAGAGAGAGAGAGAGAGACAGGATCCAAAGCAGACTCCAGGCTCCGAGCTGTCAGCCCAGAGCCCAACACGGGGCTCGAACTCACAAACCGTGAGATCATGACCTGAGCTGAAGTCGGACGCTTAACTGAGTGAGCCATCCAGGCACCTCGCTTTATGGGTTTAAGAGCTAGGGGTTGGAGCAGAGGGTCCTTGGAGATCTCTTGAAAGAATTCTATTCAGGGACTCTCTCTGCCCCTGGCTGGGTACGGACACACACACACGAGCACACAAACACACGCTTGTGTGTGCATGCTGTGGCCTCTGCTGACCTCCAGCTGCTACCCTCTGCACGCCCTGCAGCAGTGGCTGTTTCCTGGGAAGGGGTGGATGGAGTTGCTGTGTGGACGTCTAGAGCAAAGCCTGCTGACCCCTGTAACCCCAATTCCATCCTACACCGCCCTCCTCCTCCCTGCTTCCCCCCTTCCTTCCCTCCCTCCAGGGCCCAGTGCAAACACGGCATCCAATTTGTTACCTACACAGGAAGGTCAGGGCCCTGTTGGCCCCTGCACTTTTCTCAGCGTGGGTCACTTGGCTGTGGCTTGCTCGTTTTTCTCTCTGTTCTTTGAAAGCATACTTGGGATCTGGGGAGGGCACTGGCACCAGCCAGTAACTTCTGACTGTTAAGAGATTCATTGGAGAGAATGCTTTTCTGGAATCCTGAATGGGGGTCAGAGTCTTCTAGGCGGAGGCTGGGTGGATGGATTCTAGATGGAGAACTTGGGGTTCTCTAGAGACCGTGAGCTAGACAGATTGTACCTCGGAGGCTAATTAGGGTTCACGGACAAAGCACTAGGTGATATTATGTGCATACGTGCATGTATGGCTACACGTGTGGACACGTGTGCTCATGTGGGCATTTTTCTGGCCAGAGAATTTATAGACATTTTTAGGATTTCAAATGGATTGGAATCCCCATAGGGTTGAGAACCTGGCTTGAAGTCAAGGGGAGTTCAAGGGAGAGGTTCTGAAGTGTTTTGGGAAACCAAGGCACCAAGGAAAAATGCTGTGGATTCACAGAGTCCGCGCTCCACGTTATTTGGTTCAGGGGCCCAGTTCCGACATCTGCCATGACCAAAGGTGAATATAAATGAAGAAGTCCCAGCCAAGTGGAAGGAAAATCTCAGTGCCCAGGAGCCAATATGGTGCCAGTGAGACTATAGTAAAACCGGATGGAAAAGAACAATTCATGTGCCCGGCGAGGAGCCCCTAACCATTGCATCTATGGTTGCTATAGTGGGATGTTGTCCCAATTCTGCTGAATCTTCCAGATTATTTGAGCAAAATCACAAATCCTGACTTCTACCTGGAATATCCCAAATTTAAAAATTTAAATATTTTGTAAATTTAAAATAGAATACCGTGAAAGTCGAACAAAAGAAATGTATAGGCCTGATCTAACCTGTGAGCTTCTCTTTTTTGACATCTGGCATTTTGTCTTCATCATTTTCTCTCAGGGAGAGAATTGAAAACCAGAAAAGGGAGGTGGTCTGTCACTTCAAGATCATGTAAAATAAATGCGTGATGGAATCGGGTCTTAAAAGTCTTACCTGCTAGGTCATAACCCTTGCTTCTCCTACTCTTAACCGACTGCTTAGGGAATAGCTCCTTCTATAACGGGCAGTCACCTTCTTCAAGGGAGACTGGCAGTTATTCAAGCCTCGATAATAGACATAGTTACTTTCAGTGTATCCATTGTGGGATTTGTGGGTGATTTATTGCATTTCTTATTCTCTCATTTAGGGAAAAGGCCTTTTTGCCTCACACCTCGATTCTGGGTTTAGCCATGTAACTTGCTTTGGCCAAGGGGAACTTAGCAGCTGTGATACAAGCCAAAACCTAAGAAAGACTGAGTGACTTCTGCTTGTTTTTCTCACTCTTGGACCCTTGCCTTGACCCTGTGTACTAACATGCGCTGGGCTGCTGGAAGCATGTGAAAAACACAGGGAGGAGAGCCCAGTTGTCCCCCTGGAGACCATTCTAGACAAGCCAGTCTCCAGCAAACCCCTATCTGACTGTATTCACAAAAGCAAGGCCAGCCTAAATCACCCAAACTCAGCTCAAGTAAATGAAACCATCCAGCCTTCTCGTAGACTTGGGAGAAATGAATATCTGGTTGTCATCTTAAGCCACTGAGTTTTGGGGGTTTATGTTACACAGCAGTAGCTAACCAATACAAGGAGAGGTTGTGAGGATTATTCACTTCATGAATTCATGGTGGGGAATATTGAGTACGCTCTTTCTCTCCCTCAATCTTTGATTTCAATCTCCTGCCTTTACTTAGTAAAACTCAGAGAGGGAACACTCATTTGAACATGGTCATATTGGGGCGCCTGGGTGGCGCAGTTGGTTAAGCATCCGACTTCAGCCAGGTCACGATCTCGCGGTCCGTGAGTTCGAGCCCCGCATCAGGCTCTGGGCTGATGGCTCGGAGCCTGGAGCCTGTTTCCGATTCTGTGTCTCCCTCTCTCTCTGCCCCTCCCCCGTTCATGCTCTGTCTCTCTCTGTCCCAAAAATAAATAAATAAATAAAAAAAAACAAAAAACGTTGAACATGGTCATATTATCTTCTGTGTGACAGGTACTACACTGGCTATTCTCCCCTGTTAGGTTTGTTCATTGCCCTAAGAAATTTATATAACATAGCCATCCAGGTAGTCTGGCTTCTTATAAAGAGCCCTGAACTCATACAGACCTGGTTTGGAATTCTAGCCCCACTACTATTTAGATTTGTGATCTCATACAAGTGACTAACCTCAGTCTCCTTACTTAAAATTAGAATAATAATTACTATCATGTTATGCAGAATGGATCAGGCAATGGATCTGATTACGAATTCATTCGGTTGCAAGTAACAGAAAATTTGGCAGTGGTGTAAGTCATAAAGACATGTAACAATGTCACACAAGAATGAATCTGGATCGACATCTGCTGGGACTGGTTTAAGGCAGAACATTATCAGGGTAGCATCCTTGTGATGCTCTTGGACTTTACCTCATGGCAGTAAAGTATTTGCTGCAGCTCCAGAAATCATGGAGGTACAAGATGGGGGAAATTTTAGACTTTTCAGGAAAGTCAAGTCTTCCTGGAATTTACCAGCAGCCTCCCCTTTCATTTTATTCATGACTGTATGACTCTTATGAGTAGAATCTGCAAGGGAGCCTAAGAAAGGAAGTATTTGTAATTGGCATCCTCTAGAATTGGAGGCATGAGCAGGAGATGACACTGGGAATGGATGCTGTGTTGGCCAAACGATGTTCTCCTCGTTTTCAAAGGATGCCTGGTATAGAATGGGTGAATGGTTAGGAACTGTTTATTCTCCCCATCATGCATTTCTTTAACTTGGGACCTGATCGTAGCCTTAAAGGAGAGCAATGGGATTTTTTTTCTACTCTGTGTTTTAAGGTACGTTAGATTTCAGAATATTTTCTCAGCTATAGAAGAACAAGGCTGGGACATCTATTGAGCTCAAAGTTCTCCCCATGGCCGTGTTTATCCTTCATGCATCCCTTCCCATGATCCCAACTTTGGGGACTCTGTGCCTCCCTCACTGCAACCCTGTGAGCCGAGGGGAGCGACCCATGCTACTGCTTCCCCACTCTTGCCCGGCTCTTCGTGGCCATTCATTGGATTGGGTCTGCACCTTTGGTTATGAATCCTTGGGGAACACGGTGAAATGCAGATTTCTGGGCCAGACTTTCAGATCAGTCTGGCACGTTGGGGGGAGCAGGAAAACATGTATATTTAGCTCACACCCCAGATGGTCTTTGGAACACACTTTGAGAAATGTTGCCTTAAGGTCTAAGGTCTAAGCTGCACACTTTGCAGCTAAAAGTGCACTAGCCTAGTGCAATTTCTTGTTGCATGGGGAAAGTCAGTCTGCAGTAAGAGAGCCAATGCAGATTGCAGAGAGAAGCAGAAATCAAGAAATAAAGGGAGAGAGAATGGGTCCTAAGACCCACCCGTCTCCGAGGCCAGTTCCATCCCACCTCTTCTGGAGGTTTTGGTAACACAAACCAGAATATTCTTTATTCTTTTATAAATCTTGAGCTCCTATAACTTTAGTTTCTTCCTCTGCCACGTCTTTTGCAACACCCCCCAACGCTTCTTGTATCGATGTGATGTGATGTCCTGAGAGGAACAATGACTTCTCCAAAGTCATAAAGCTAATGTAAGGCCACACTTAAAACCACAGCCCTCATTCTCTGGCTCCAAGGCCACTTTTTTTGTCCTTTGCATTCTTGGGGTACCCTGTAGATATGGAGAACTTACTGGTATATGGGCAAGCATAATTGGCTTATATATAATGTAAATCTTTCTGAAAAGATGAACCATAATATTCTATACTTTCTTTTTTTTTTTTTAATTTTTTTTCAACTTTTTTTTTTTTTGGGACAGAGAGAGACAGAGCATGAACAGGGGAGGGGCAGAGAGAGAGGGAGACACAGAATCTGAAACAGGCTCCAGGCTCCGAGCCGTCAGCACAGAGCCCCACGCGGGGCTTGAACTCACAGACCGCGAGATTGTGACCTGGCTGAAGCCGGACGCTTAACCGACTGCGCCACCCAGGCGCCCCGAACCATAATATTCTATAAGTAGACCATATTTAATAATACCAACTGAATGAGGCTGATCACTACCAACATCCAAATCAGTGGCTAACACTTAATATAGCAAGAGTTGGGGCTCAGTCGGTTAAGCGTCCGACTTCAGCTCAGGTCATGATCTCGTGGTTTGTGCGTTTGAGCCCTAGGTCAGGCTCTGTGCTGACAGCAGCCTGGAGCCTACTTCAGATTCTCTCTCTCTCTCTCTCTCTCTCTCTCTCTCTCTTTCTGCCCCTTCGCCACTCATGCTCTGTCTCTTTCTCAAAAATAAATAAATGGTAAAAAAAAATAGCAAGGGTTTATTCCTCTTGAATAGACAAGAGTTATTGCTACATGTACAATGCATGTTTGCCTGGGTAGTGGGTGGGGGTTGGGGGAGGGTCTGCTCCTTGAAGTCATTCAGAGATCTAGGCTGATGTAGGGTTTATCTTGACATGTTCTTCCATGGTCACCGTACTAGTGGAACATGAACATGGGGAATCACTTATCCTGGCCCTTGAAGCTCCCACCTCAAAGTGACCCACATCCCTTCTGCTCATATTCCATTGGCTGAAGCAAGTCACACGGCCATGTCTCACTTCAAAAGGGGCAGAGAAGTACAATTATTCCAGGTACCTGGAAAGCAGAGAATGAGAAATATTTGGTAACTAGCTCTGTTGGCAACTGCACCAAAGGACTTCAGCAATTTAAGAAAATCTTTGAGGGGGCGCCTGGGTGGCGCAGTCGGTTAAGCGTCCGACTTCAGCCAGGTCACGATCTCGCGGTCCGGGAGTTCGAGCCCCGCGTCAGGCTCTGGGCTGATGGCTCAGAGCCTGGAGCCTGTTTCCGATTCTGTGTCTCCCTCTCTCTCTGCCCCTCCCCCGTTCATGCTCTGTCTCTCTCTGTCCCAAAAATAAATAAACGTTGAAAAAAAAAATTAAAAAAAAAATAAAAAAATAAAAAAATAAAAAAAAAGAAAATCTTTGAGGAGCGCCTGGGTAGCTCAGTCGGCTAAGCATCCAACTTCGGCTCAGGTCATGATCTCATGGCTTGTGAGTTCAAGCCCTGCGTTGGGCTCTGTGCTGACAGCTCACAGTCTGGAGCCTGCTTTGGATTCTGTGTCTCCCTCTCTCTCTACCCCTCCCCCACTTATGCTCTGTGTCTTTGCTCTCTCTTTCTCTCTTTCAAAACTAAACATTAAAAAACAAAAATCTTTGCGTAAAAATATAAGCTAGAATATATTGATAGACTAATGTTGACTAGGCACTTTGCTTACATGATCGTACTTAATAGGCACCCTGAAAATTAGGTATGGTTATTTCCATTTCAGAGAGGCAAAAACCAAAATTGGAAAGATCATACAAATGCCAAAAGTCATCAGCCAGGAAGTGATGGTTTTAATTTCGAACCTGGCTCTTTCCAACGTCCATACTCTTAGTCACCATTAAAAAAATGTTCTTCAGCACTTTCAGAGGCACCATATATTTTCAAAATACCAGAAGGGGTAAAGCAGTATTAAGAAAGGCACAAAGATGACTCTTAGGGAGTTCACTGTCTGGCCATTAAAATATTCATGATTTGTCTTCCATTGGATGAGAATTTCCAAATCAGCCTTTCTGTAAAGTAGAAGAATCAGCAACGAAACCAGTGAGCCAGTATTAACACTATAAATGATTTAGCTTTCTCAAGGATCAAGTGTGATGTGCAGAAGCTTATCAACTTCTCTAGTGAGAGCCCGATATAATCTGGCTGGTGTCTATATCAGTCTTCACTGAGGGCGTTCTTTATAATTTTAAAAGCCATTTTTATAGTTTACATTATCGTCCAGCAAATATTCACTCCCCCCTCCCTCCCTGCTTCTACTGTTGACAGAGAATATTTTCTCCAAGCCGGGGAGTTTGGGCTTTGTCATGTGACATGCTTTGGCGAAGGCAGTTCTGGGGGCATGATGTAAGCAGAGTCCTCAAATATGCTTTCATGCTCTGGCTTGATTCTTGAGCTCTCTTACATTACTGTGAGAAAAGCATCACTCAGGTAGTCAATGTCCCTTCCTTTATCCTGGACCCCAGAATAAACATGGAGCAGGCATGGAGTCACACAGGCAAACCAAGCCTGTGTCAGCTGAACCACAGCTGATTGCAGATCCATACATGTAAAAATAAATCCCTATTGCTGTAAACGACTAGACTGAAATGGTTTGTTATGCAGCATCACTATGACAATAGCTGACTAATACACCTTTTATCTTACATGCTGGTAGGAGGTGAACGTTGGCCACTGGGACATTTAAAGGATCATTTTTTAAAGCCTATTCAATCAGATAGGTGGGGTGCATCTTCAGAGACTTCAAGGTGGTGGGATGATGAGCTCTTGTTATGGAAGGGCATAGGACTGGGAATTAGAACATTTGAGTCCTAATCGGGGCTCTAACTCACACAGGCTATTTGAAGGCTGATAGGTCAAGTCTCTTTGGACTTTCGTTTTATTTTATATAAAGGGGCTGTTCTAAATCAGAATGATAAGAAATGAATCCTATTATGGATCAGAATGACAAGACTAAGTGGTCCCCTGAGATTCATTAGTAATGGTGGTCTTGAGGACTGCCACAAATTTGGAGAATGGGTCCTGGTCCCAAAGGAAAGTTCTGTGATTGATTATTGATTCCTGCCATGGGCACACATTTGTGGGGTTTGTTTTTTTTTTTTTTGGTTTGGTTTGGTTTTTGCCCTTACCTTGCCCACTGTATACATCTGGGACTTTAGGAGTCTAAGAGGCCAATCTATTGTCCTTGTGCTCTGACAAAGATTGAGTCAGAGAGAAACCTGATCTTCTGTGAAAGAACAGGAAAGAAAAGGAGAGACCAGAGTTCACAGACTCTGTGAGGTTAGGGTGACTATTTTGTAAAATTCCTTGCATTTCCTTAGCAGAGCTTCTGGGGAGAGTTGCAGCTGTGATGGTGAACTTGGCGGGCCACTTGGTGCACACATCCCTTTGCCCACCAAATGGCGGGGAATCTAAGCTGACAAAATCCAGGGCTTTAAGAATTAAAGCTGATAAGGGGTATTCGTAGGAGTTGAGGGGAGCTGGCAGCTTTGGTCCCTGTAAGAGCAGGTGCAAGTCCTCATAATGGGGTGACGGGTACCATTTGGTCAGTGAAACAAAATTGCCAAACCTGTGGCCAATCCAAGTTGAGTAAGAATCAAAGTGAAGGCAACCAGACCTTCATTTGTCTGTGCATTGTTCACTGGGAAATCTAATTGGCTGCCTTCAGGGACGAGTTTTGAAAGTTTCTGCTCCACCCTTTTAAAAAATATGCTTACACCTCCCATCAGAGCTCTTTCTACAGCCTTTGGATTAATCACCAAGCTTCGTATTTTGAAGCAGCTTAGAGAACATGGATTCAAAGATTAGCCTGCCCACAGGGCGGCTGTTAAAAAAGCAAGGGCATCTTCCTGGAAGGGTGGAAAAAGATCAGCCGGAAGTTTGCTGTAAGCCGGAAATGCTTGTTGGCTCCGCTCCCTCAAAGCCCAGTTTAGCTGCCTACTTGTTCACTGTCTTTGATGGGCTGGCCACCCTGATGACTGCCAGATCAGTGGCCTGTCGCTAGGCAGGCAGTGCAGTCCGCCTTGTTTTCTCGAATAGGTCCAAACCTATCATGCATGGGTCTGAGGAATCATCTACTGATGGAATGAACACCTGCCATCGCAAATGTGCACACAGACTTGTGCCTATCAGGGAATAAATAGCTTTAAGCAAAAGGCAGAAATTAAAAGCCCATTATGCAAACTTTGTGACCAAGGTTTGGCTTTCAACTTGATAAACATAAATGAAAGTTTTCCAAGTATTCACTGTGGGTCAGACACTGTTCTAAGCCCACCACATAGACGGTCTCCCTCCTTTGGTGCTCACGTCAAAGCCCATGAGTTAAGAACTATTGTTATCCGCCCCTTGGCATCCGTATCTGCCAACATACTGAAACACAGAGAAGTTACATAGCATATCAAGGTCACATAGCTCATAAGGGCCATGGCCGGGATCTGAAACCAGAAAATCAGGCCCTAACTCTCACTCGTAGGCACTCTCTTGCTTAGAGTGGTAGTTCCCTCCAATCATTTGGAGGGCTGGTTAGAACACAGATTGTTGGGGCACCTGAGTGGCTCAGTCGGTTGAGCGTCCGACTTCAGTTCAGGTCATGATCTCACGGTCTGTGAGTTTGAGCCCTGCGTCGGGCTCTGTGCTGACAGCTCAGAGCCTGGAGCCTGTTTCAGATTCTGTGTCTCCCCCTCTCTCTGCCCCTCCCCCACTCGTGCTCTGTCTCTCTCTGTCTCAAAAATAAATAAAAACATTTAAAAAAAAAAGAACACAGATTGCTGGACCCCACCTCTAGAGCTTCTGATTTAGCCCATCAGAAACGGTTCCCAGAAATTTGCATTTCTTATAAATTCCTTAAGTGATATTGATGCTGCTGCCTCAGGGATTCATACTTTGGGAACCATTGATTTAGGGTAATGCTAAATGGCCTTGTCCTTAATGCTAAATGTCCTTAAGTTTGTATTTTGCTCATACGACAGAGGTAAAGGTTCCTTGTCATTGGGTAGTTTGTCTTCAACTAGTGATTCAGGAATTCAGATCCGCCCCCCCCCATCTTGTGGCCCTGCCTCTCTTTAGGTTCAGCTGAAGCAAATCCATAGCAAGGAAAAAAATCTTAAAAGGTTTGGTCTGGAAGTGACACACATCATGTCTGCCCAGGTTTCATTGGCAAGAACTAGTCACATGACTGCACCACTGGGAAGAGATTGCTGGGAAATGTAGTCTTTTTCCAGGGAGTGGCTTCCTGACCACAACTTTATATTATGGTAGAGGGAGTGTGAATTCCGGTGGATAGCTAGAAGCCTCTGCCAGAGGTAACATGGCGTCCTGCCTCCATCTCTAAATGTACCAGCTCCAGCCATTGGGAGTTCAGAAGATTGCTTTTCCAGCTCGGAAAAGTGATTTGCTTTTCTTACTTGGACCAAACAATAGGCTGAATATTTCTCACTTGTGCTTTGGCTCCCAGAATGTGACAAAGACGGGGCTTAGATGAACGCCTAACACAGAAACTCATGGAAATCTGAACAGTGTGTATTTTTTTTTCTGGAGAGAGGGTCTATAGACGTGAGATTTTTAAAAGAGGTGATGGTGGCTTAAGAAAAGTTGAGAACCACGACTCTATGAGAATGTGCATTTTTCTCCTTTCCACTCAGTCCCTCATCGCTGTCTACTATGTCCCTCTTTTCATTTTCTAACAAATACCAATAACTGATATTGGTTTTTACTTGTTTCCTGTCTGTTCCACGGGTTGAATATCAGCTGCATTGTCTGTCCTCTTCATTGATGTACCCTCAGTATCCAGAGCAATATCTGGTTTGTTGTAAACGTGCACTAACCAATAATGAGCATAATAGCGAATAAGAGATAATGAATGTGGATTAAAACGTTCTAGTGCTACGCTTTGGGTTACGTGTGCCCAAGATCCTCCCCCCCCCCCATTTTATTGACGTATATTTGACATGAAACTTATGTAAGTTTAAGATGTATGGTGTGTTGATATGATACATTTGTATATTGCAAGATGATTACTACCATAGCCCTGGTTAGCACCTCCATCCAGTCACATAATCACCATTTCATTTTTGTGGGAGGAACATTTTAGGATCTACGTTCTTAGCAACTTTGAAGTATATGATTCAGTATTATTAGCTATAATTACCATGCCATACATTAGAACTTGTTATTCTTATAACTGGAAGTTTCTACCTTTTGACAAGTGTCTCCCCATTGACTCCACCCAAGCCCCTGGTAGCTGCCATTTTACTCTCTGTTTCTCTGAGTTTGCCTTTTTAAATTTTTTTTTTAACATTTATTCATTTTTGAGAGACGGAGAGAGACAGAGCATGAGAAGAGAAGTGGCAGAGACAGAGAGAGAGAGAGAGACAGAATCCAAAGTAGGCTCTGAGCTCTGAGCTGTCGGAACAGAACTTGACGTGGGGCTCAAACTCACGAACCGTGAGATCACGACCTGAGCAGAAGTTGGACACTTAACCGACTTGAGTTTGGCTTTTTAGATTCCACACATAAATGATATCAAACAGTATTTGTCTTTCTTTATGTGACTTATTTCATATAGTGTAATGCGCTCAAGTTTCATCCAGGCTGTAGCACATGGAACGGGTGTGTGTGTCCATGTGTGTTCGCTCACACACCATATACATACAAACAAACAAGAATAAAATGGACCAAAATAACAATGGTTATCTCTAAGGGATGGTACCAATCAGGCATTCAAAATAATCAAGTATCTTGTGACACATATAAATAATTCCGCTGTATAATTTTATTAATGTCTGGACGTAGACACACATAAATAATTCTGATTACATGGCACAATTATAAATGCAGATTTTGGAAGGCTGAAATTGATCAACATTATCTGCATTGACAATAAGCCCATAATGCAGCATAATGGATTTTTAAAATGCAGCATAAATCTGCTTAAAACAATATCCAGGCAGCCCAACATCAAGACACGTTAAAAACGGCCACCACTTTCTGGACTGTGACTTCCACGCCAGCACCTTGCAGACACAGCAAATGCAGGAAATTATACAGTGGATGCCTTGCCGCGGTACAGAAGATAGGTCCAGCATCTTGCTAAAGTAACGCTTCTATCCACGTGGAGTGACTGGGATGATTTTTCTGTCTTTAAAGCAAGAAAGAAGATGGAAATGTTCAGCCGGATGCTTTCTCCCAAAATGTAGAATTTTTCTTGGAAAAGCTACAAAAGGCATGAGTTAAAGGAAAGTCCCCTTTTAAGGAAAGGCAGACAGATACAGCTGCTGATGGGACAGACAGATGTGGGGTACATCAATTAGCCAGAGCTGTTCATTCTAACCAATCTAAGGCTCTGTCCCTATGGAAAGCAGGGCCGATTTCTGAGACTAAAGCAAATTAACTGAATGGATTAATCTCTAAACTGAAGACTCAAGAAATAATGAAGTAAAGAAGGAGGGTTCAGGGTGCATTATCATGTAGCTTCCCACCCTGCTACTCTTTTAGAAAGCCAAGTGGAATCTTACTGAGTTATTCACACCACTGCTGTCCTACTCTCAGCATCTGAAAATTGATACAAAACAAAGATAGATACAGAAACCATAAAGTAACTTCAGATCCCCCATTCATGCCTATAATTGAATGCCACACAATTATTGTGCCCGAGGCCCAGATGGGGGACACTCAAATTATGCTCAATGCGCTATTCAGTTTTATAATTCTCAGGTGTCTCAGTTGGTTAAGTGTCTAACTCTTGATCTTGGCTCAGGTCGTGATCTCACAGTTGTGAGATCGAGCCCCATGTTGGGCTCTGTGCTGACAGTGCAGAGCCTGCTTGGGATTCTCTCTCTTCCTCCCTCTCGCCCCTCCCTCCCCTCAAAATAAATAAATAAACTTTAAAATTCTCAAGATATCACTAGAAGTGGGACCCAGAAGAATAATTCAAGAATAGACAAAACAAAGACAGATGAAAAATGTCAGCAGAACTAAAGGTAGCTGGCAGATTCCATACTGATGTATTAAGCACATTCAGTTCGATTTACGACAATTAATTGGGAAGACTCCTTAAAGTTAACCAAGTCCAGAATGTAACCTAGTAAGTATCTGTCAAGGAGTACTGCCGTTAAAATGTTTGGCTCTGCAGTGTTTGGGCGAGTTAGGAACAGGCGTGGATCTTTGGTAAAGATTTTCTGAATTCAGTGAATGAATGAAAGGACATCTGAAGGAATAAACACGGTTGATAAAGTCAGATCTCCTTAGTGAAGGATCCAGATACATGATAACCAATTATGTGGAAATGATCTAACAATAGCACACACAACACACATTTAATGAGGTCTCAGTGCGTGCTAAGTTTGCTCTAGGTAGTTCACACAAGCTAACTTACTTCATTCCCATCTAATAAATTGATGAAATACACCCAGTTATGATCACATCCCCATTTGTTGTGGGAGCAAGTGACACACAAAAGGATGAGGTAGATTTCTTAAAGACATGAAGTTGAGTGTGGCAGTCGGAATTCAAAATCCGGCAGATGGTTGCCACAGCCCCCCATTTTATTCACTTTTCTCTGCTTCCTCTCACTGTTTCAGTTAATTCTTATAATGACTGTAGGAAGTAGGATTTGACAGAACAGAAAGCTAAGGCACAGAGAAGTGATAAAGGTAGGATTTGGATCTAGATCAAAACCAAATGTTACGTCTCTCTTCACACCAGAAGGCATCATCCCTTAAGGAACTTTTGGCTCATCTAAAATTGTCACTCTACAAGAATTTTATGCAAGAGATCTCTGTTGTTCCTGATGTTTCTTGGATTCCTCACCCTAGAAATCCACAGCACACCTGAATTCATCTAGAACCATGGACAGCACCCAGGGTTTGGGAACGTCTTCTCAGGTTTTCAGGAGTAGGGTGGTGCAGGTTCTTTCCTTCTTGAATCAAACCAGCAATCATGTATCAATCAGGCTTTATTGGTGAGAAAACAGGTTGGTTCATCTGGAGGTTTATTTGGAAGTAGCTGCTTTACATCACTAGCCACAGAGTCTTTGATGTTGACTTGGTTTGTCAACCTCATCACCAGACATCATCTAGCAAATCATCAAATTGTTTCCAGAGAGCCGGGTATTTTTTAGCTTGCTGGAACCACACTGAAGGCGAAGCCAAGGATATAATTTTGGTCTCCCAAATCATTTTTTCATTGATACCCTCGGTCCTCTACCAGGAGTAATCTTAGCCTAGGAAACCTGTTTCAAGTTACACAAATGCCTGGCAGAAATAATGCCATTTAACCAATCTCTTACATCTTCACATTCATTCATGAAAGAGAGGTCAATATGAACCCATATTTTTCATATGGGTAAGGGAGAAACAGACAGTACTCAGAGAAAACACACATATTCTACTTTATCATGTGACCTAGGAACAGTCCTAAGTAAGCTCTTTGGATTCCTGCTCCTATAAAATAACTTGACATTTATTAATTTATTAATTTAATTGATTATTTACTGGGCTTTAATGAGATGTTTCTGACACACAGCCCCCTTTGCTTCTTTACTCTTACTATATTGTAAATGTTCTTAATATTAACTAGTTTCTGACTTATTGTTATATGTTCTTCTTCCTATTTTTGAGTGTGAGCTCTTTGGTGACAGGGACTATGTATGTTTTCTCATCCTTCATTCTTGTTTCAGTTTTTCACATATGCAAGACAATACAAAAATGTTTTACGTTCTACTGGATGAATCACATTTTTAGTGATTGTGCCTGGCATTCTTTTCTTTACTGATACATTCATCTGTGTGCCTTTCTATCTGCTTGCTCATCAATTAATCGAAGTATGCATTTGGCTATCCATCCATCTATTCATCCATTCATCTATCTGTCCAGGCATCCATCCATCCACCCACCCACCCATTCACTCATCCATCCATCCATCCATCCATCCATATACCCATTCTTCCCCTGATCTCATCCCACTAGCAATTCAGACAAAGCAATCAGGCAAATTCACCAGAAGAGCTGACAATTGATAAGGCCTTCCCATTCATTCTTCTTTCTTTTATCCTGTACTAATTTGCTTTCATCCAACATCTTTCTCCTGTGCTATCCCGTTTCTCTTCTTCTTCTCTCAGGAGAGTTACAGGAACGAAAATGAGATGGCTCCTGGGGGCTGGAGAGGGGAGTAAATTGCTTGGTGACAGCTTGGGTCCAGGGACAGATGAAAACCTTAGCCTTAAGCAAAGTTCAGGGAAGCCCAAGGAGCGAGCTGATGGACAGTCTGACTTGTCGAGGGTGAAATCAATTAAAGTACATCAAATCCAGAATTCATGCTTTCTCAGAGTGACAAATCTATGCTGGAAACTGAGAAAGACGAAGGGGGAAAAATGTCTTTGACCTCTCGGAGACCGGCTGTTCCTTCTGTCAGGGGAGCCAGGCTTGGAGTGAGATGCGTTCATGATGAATTATAACAGCCAGCCAGCCACCTTAAAAAAGGACGGGGTGAAAAGGTTACCAAAGAGATCCAAAATGTGAGGAATTCAACCAAACACCAAGATAAATCAACTCAGGGCCAGGAGTGTTTGTGCCATGCCTGTTCAAAGTGCCATGGATAAGCTCACTTAGCCCCACACTTTCAGGCTTGATATGCACCAACATTTACAACCACACGCACGTTGTTTACCAAGTCATGGGAAGGCAATCAGAAGGGAAGAGCCCCGAAGACTGTTCAGTTTGGCATCAGAAGTCTGGAGGCATACCATCTCTGGGCAATGCTGTCCAATAGAACTTTCTGCAATGATGGAGATGTTCTGTGGTGCTATCCAATATGGTAGACATTAGTCAATGTGACTCCTGGGCACTTGAAATGTTTTACATTTAAATAGCCAAATGTGGCTAGGGGCTGTCACATTAGAGAGTAAAGTTCCAGGGCAAATGATGTTTTCGTCTGTGAGGGTACCATCACAGAAGCAGGGATGGGTTTAATGTCGGATTGCAATGCCTACTGGTCAAGTTGTTCTGAAAATTGAAAGCATACCATAGTTTGTGCACTTCGTAGAGCAATGACAATATCACTTATCCCTGTATATCAGGCATCTGCCATAGCACCTGACACATAATAGGTGTCTATCCATGTTGAATAACTGATTAAACAAATAACAATAGCCAACTTATTGAACACTTGTTATGTGTCAGATATTGTGCCGAAACTTTGTGTGCATTCTCTCCTTGAATCTGCCTAGTAAGGCCATTGGGTAGGCACTAGCAGAAATAATTATAGTAAACATGGCTTACAACATGGCAAGCTCTCCCCAGAAAGGTTTCCTTGTATTAACACACTTGTTACACCGATTCTACAAGATAGATACTATTATTATCCAATGTGTTTTGGATGAAGAAACTGAGGTGCCAGGAAACCCAAGCAATGCATATTATTATAATTGTGATTAAAAAACAAGTAAGTGCTGGAAAACACCCTATGTGACTGGCGATGTGCCGGTGATGTGTGTGTGTTCCTGTCTGTCTGTTTAGCCCAAGATGTTCTGGTGAAATTAATGTCCTGTTGGGTGCCCCAGATACATACTCAGCTGTTCTAGCCCAGGCCTGGCTAACACCATGATTTTGAGAGGTGAGAGGCCAGTAAGCATGACTTTTTCTTACCCTAAATGTGCCTGGCCCCTGTACCCCAGAGCCTATCGTAAAGACCCCCAGAGAGGGAGAGGTCAGGAGTCAGGTGTACATGGCTTATAGCCGGGGTGCAGATTGGGGTTTCATGTCAACACTGCCTGGTCTGTCTCTCTCGTTCCCTCACTGTTTTTGACCAGTTGTCCCAGTTTCTGGGTCTTAATGAGATGAATTTCCCAGATAACTATGATTTGCATTCTTTAGCATCCACATTTACATTATTATTTCCAAATTTGAGCCATTCTGCCTGGAAAACCGTCTTCTAAGCTTTAATACTTATGTGTATAAAAACAAGATATGGAACTAGACTTAATCTTTGCTCTTTTTTCCCCCCGAGTATATATTTATCCTTGAAAATTATGCACATATAAAACAAGCAGCAAACAAATGTATATTTATAGATGCTTGTGAAATTCACATAGCATAAAATTAGCCGTTTGCAAGTTAAAAATTCAGTGGCATTAGTGCCTTTGTGTTTAGTGTTGTGCAGCCACGATCTCCACCTAGTTCCAAAACATTTCCATCATCCCTAAAGAACATTCTCTGCTTTGTAAGCAGTCACCTCCTAGTCTCCCTACCCTTGAGTCCCTGGCAACCACTAATCTGCTTCTTGTCTCTATGGATTTACCTGGTCTGGATATTTCCTAGAAATGGAATCATGCAATTTGTGATAATTTGTGTCTGGCTTCTCTCACCTAGCGTGATATTTTTGAGGTTCTTCCACATTGTGGTGAGTGCTGGTACTTCATTCCTTTTTGTAGCTGAGTAATATTCCAGTATACAGATATACTATCTTCATTTGTCCATTTGTCAGTGGATGAACAATTGGGTTGTTTCTGTGTTTTGGCTAATATAAAATAGTACCACTACGTATATTTGGGTAGAAGAACTTGATTGGCGAGGATGTGGGACAAAAGGAACTTTTGTGCACTGTTGGTGGGAATGCAAATTGGTGGAACCACCATGGGGAACAGTATGGAGATTCCTCAAAAAATTAAAAATCAAACTACCATACGATACAGCCATTCCACCTCTGGGTATTTATCTGAAAAAACAAAAACAAAAACAAAAACACTAACTCGGAGAGAAATCTTCCCATGTTCACTGCAGCATTATTCACAATAGCCAATATATGGAAACAAACTAATGTCTACTGACAGATGAATGGATAAAGAAAATGTGATAAATATATATACTTATATAGATTATATAATATATACAATATATGATATTATATAATAACATATATAATATGTATGTAATAGGAAATATATATAATACAATATATTAGAATTTAAATATTATATATGTAACTTATCCATAAGAAGAATGAAATATTGCCATTTGCAACAAAGTGGACTGATCTTGAGGGCATTATGCTAAGTGAAATAAGTCAGACAGAGAAAGACAAAAACTATATGATCTCACATGTGCAACCTCAAGAAAAACAATCTCATAGAGGACAGACTGCTGTTTGCCAGAGATGGGTGGTAGAGAGCAGGCAAAATGGGTGAAGGAGGTCCAAAGGCACAAAGTTCTAGCTACAAAATAAATAAGTCATGGGAGGTAATGCACAGCATGGGCACTATAGTTGATGATGCTATACTGTGTATTTGAAAGTTACTAAAACAATTTGAGTATCTGTTTTCCATTCTTTTAGTATATACTTATGAATGGAATTTCTGGGTCATAGAGTAATTTTTGAGGAACCGCTACTCTTTTTTCCACAATGACTGTACCACTTTATATCCCCAATAGCAATGTCTAAGGGTTCCAATTTCTCCACGTTTGTTCTAAGACTTGTTTCCTTTCCTCCATGCCTCTTTCTCTCTCTTTTTTACTTTCTTTCTTTCAATTATAACCATCCTAGTGGGCATGAAATGGTATCTTATTGTGATTTTGATTTACATGTTCCTAACAACTAATGATATTGAGTTTCTTTTCATGTACTTATTGGCTATTTGTGTATTTTCTTTACAGCAATGTCTATTCAAGTTCTTTGCACATTTTAAAAAGACTTAAGAGGTCTTTGTATACCCTGAATGCTAGACTCTTATCATATATATGATATGTGAATATTCTTCTCCATTCTGCGGGTTACTTTTTCACTTTCTTGGTAACACTCTTTGATGCACTGGAGTTTTAAATTTTGATAAAGTCCAATTTTCCTATTTTTCTTCTTGTTACTCAGGTTTTTGCCATCATATATAAGAATCCATTGCCAAATCTAATGTCATGAAGATTTATCACGATGTTGTGTTCTAAGAGTTTTATGGCTTTAGCTCCATATTTGGATTATCTATCCATTTTTGAGTTAATTTTTACATATGGTGTGAGGTAGGGATCTAACTTCGGTCTTTTCCATGTAAACATCCAATTGTCCCAGCCTCATTTATTGAAGAGATACTTCTGTCCCCACTTGCTGTTTATGACACTCTTGCTGAAAATTATTTGGCCATTGATGTATGGTTAATCTTTTTTATTCTTAAGTTCCTCCATTACTGCTTTCTTTTGTGTTTAGTTGATATTTTGTAGTTAATCATTTTTTGACTTCCCTCTCCTTTCTTTTCCTGTATTAAAAAAAATGTTTTTGTAATGTTTACCATGGGGAGTACAAGTAACATCCTGAATTTCTAACAGTCTAGCTTGAATTTGTATCAACTTTGCTTCAATAGCATACAAAAATCTGTGGTCCTATACAACTTTACCCCCTTTGTGTTATTGTTGTCACAATATATTGTCTTTATACATTGTGAGCCATTAATGTCAACTTACAATTATTGTTTCATGCATTTGTCTTTGAAATAGTATAGGAAATAGAAACAGAAGTCACAAACCAAAAAAGGCAATAATACTGGCTTTTATGTTTACTTATGTAGTTACTTTTACTGGAATTCTTTATTTCTTTGTATGGCTGTGAGTTACTGCTTAGTGTTTTCTCATGTGAGCCTGAAAGGACTCCCTTCAGCATTTTCTGTTGGATAGGTTGACTAGTGATCAACTCTCTCAACTTAAGTTTATCGTGAAATGTCTTAATTTCTCCTTTGGTTTTGAAGGATAGTTTTGCTGGATATAGAATTCTTGGCATCCCATTGCTTTCTGGCCTCCTTGAGAAATTGAGAAATCTCACTGAAGCTCTCTTGTAGTCATTGTTCTCCTGTGCTTGTCAAGATTCTCTCTGCCTTTGGCCTTTGGTAGTTCATTGTGATGTGTCTAGGTGTAGATCTCTTTGTATTTCTTTTTCTTACTATTCATTAAGTTTCTTGGATGTGTAGTTTCTTTAATCAAATTTTGGAAGATTTTGACCATATTTTTTCTCCTCAAATATTCTTCTTACCCTTTTCTTTCTTTCCTTCTCCTTTTGGAATTCCTGTGATGCATTTGTTAGTACACTTGATGGTATTCCACAGGTCTCTTACACCCTGTTCATTTTTCTTCATTCTTTTTTACCCCCTGTGCCCCAGATCAGAAAATTTCAATCGACTCATTTTCAAATTCACTGATTCTTTTTTCTGACCGCTCAGATCTGCTATTGAAACCCTGTAGTAAAGTTTTCATTTCATTATTTTACTTTTCAACTCTAGAATTTCTTTTGGGCTCCTGTTCATAATTTCTGTCTCCTTATTGATATTCTGAATTTGTTGAGACACCCTTCCCTTAGTTTCCTTTAGTTCTCTGCCCATGATTTCCTGTAGTTGTTTAACCCTATTTAAGACCGTTGATTTAAAATTTTTTGTCTTGTTTGACAGAGTCCTTTGTCTGTGTTTCTTCAGGGATATTTTCTGTTACTTTATTTTGTGCATATGCCATATGTTATTTCTTGCATGATTAGAATTTTTGTGGAAAATTATACATTTTGAATATTATGATGTGGTAACTCTAGAAATCATATTCTTCTACCTCCTCTACATTTATTTGTGTTGCTGGATTTGGGCCATAGCAGTTTATTTACCTAGTGATTTTCCTGAACTATTTTTATAAATCCTATAGTCTTTGTCATGTTTGGTCTCTGAAGTCTCTGTTCCTCTAACTTGTGTTCGGGTAGTGCTTTGACAGGAACTTCTTTAAACGCTAGGACCCCCACTCAAAAGAGAAAGAAATAGAGAAAAGGAAGGAAGGAGAAATGCAAAGGAAAGCAAAACAGAAAATTCTCAGTCTTTGCAGATGGGCTGTATGCCGGGGCACGCTTTCACGTGTAGCTAGGCTATTTACAACTTTGTCTTAGCCTTCATTCCTGTGTGTACGAAGCCTAGATATCTGCTAGAGGAAAAAGTCTGTAATCTTCTCAGGTCTTTTCTGAGAATCCATCCTTCCACATGCCATGCCATCGGCATGCGCATGGCTTTTTAAATTCCCAAGTCTATGTGGTGACTCTTGAATGCCCTAATCTCCCAAGGAAACTCTCTAGTTTGTCTTACCAGGCTCTCAGGATATTTACTGTTTGTGTCAACTGTAATCTTTGGGTCCAGATGGCAGTGAGTTATTCATTTGCCTTATGTTTTGAGGGAGGACCTTCTGTGTGGCCACTCATCTGCGTTGTGTGGGTTCTGAGTTAGCCAACACAAAGGCTGCAACATCTCGTGTTATTCCTTCAGTAACCTCCAGACAGGTTAGAACAGACAAATACAATTCTTTAAGAATAAGGTCTATCCTTACTATGGTTTGAATTGTGTCCCCTGCGTTCAAAATCACATGTTGAAGTTCTAACCACCAATGTGATGGCGTTTGTTGGTGTGGTTTGGGGGAGGTGTTTTGGTTTAGATGTATTCATGGGGATGGATCCCTTATGATGGGATTAGTGTCCTTACAAAAAGAGGAAGAGACCAGAGCCTCCCCCTCCCCCCACCACGACTCCACCACGTAAGAAGATGGCATCTGCAAGCCAGAAGGGGCTCTCATCAGAGCCCGACCATGATGAAACCCTGATCTTGCTCCCCCAGCCCCAAGAACTATGAGGAATAAATTTCTGTTGGTTAAGCCACCCAGTCTGTGGTGTTTTGTGGTGGCTGCCCAAGCCGACTAAGACAATTCTGCATCCTCCAGAACCAGGGACCAGGGCCCCTCACTGGGAATGCAGCTCTTTTCAAGACCACCCCCAAGCAGAGGAAGAGGGTGGGACAGGGTAAGTCAAGAGTCACAAAGCTTTCCTACCAGTTTTAAGTTGCTTTCTCTTCTCTCTTGGTCGTTGTAAACCTCTGACCATTTTCCAGAGTTGAGGAAAAGTTGATTCTCCCATTTTTGCTTGTTTTTCAATGTGTCTATGGAGTGACAGGTGCCTGGGGCTACCTGCTTCATCATTTTCAGTGACATCACTCCAAGACTTGGTACATACTGTCCCCCGAGAGGCCCTGCTGGACCTCGGTCACTGTGTGGTATTGAAATACACTCAAGGATGTCCACAGTCCAGATATGTAAGGCTGCTTGCTGTCCACGCAGTGGCCTTGCATAGGTAAGCTTTGTATGTCTTTGTGAGTGACTTTTGAAGCTATCTTTTTTCTTTGTTAATAGCCATCATTTACAGAAGTACATATAGGCTGTCTCTAAAAAGTCTGTGTTCTCCCACCAGCATGACCAACTGTTGGGATTCACGGGAGCTGTGGGGTTTCATGAGACGCAGGATTTTCAGTGCTAAAATCGGATAGCCTTGAGCTAACCAGGATGGTTGGTCATTCTACCTCCCATCCTTGAAATGTCTCATACAGCCCCAACACATTTACACACAGCCCCCCTACACTGTTACAATATGTTCCTTTTGATATAAGTAGTTCCTCTAGCTGATTACATTCTTGAAGAAGCAGAATATAGTTAGGCTCAGGGTGAGTGTGAATGAACACCTTCGATGCACGGTCTTGATGGCCGCTCTTTTGACCGCACAAAGGTAGGTTTGCCAACCCCAGGCTCTTGGGTGGGTCTCAGATATTCGTGTGGCTTGGCCGTGTGACCCTTCAACATTGCTCGAATGAAAAGTATAGAATCATGCAAGTAATGATCTGCATATATCTTTCATTGAAATACCAAAACTCAGTTATTTCACTTGGATTCTCTTATTCGAAATCAACTTGGGGGCGGGGGGGGGGCGCCTGGGTGGCTGGGTCAGTTAAGCGCCCGACTCTTGATTTCAGCCCAGGTCATCATCTCGCGGTTCGTGAGTTCGAGCCCCACATCGGGCTCTGAGCTAATGGTGTGGAGCCTGCTTGGGATTCTCTCTCTCTGCCCCTCCCCTGCTCACTATCTCTCTCAAAATAAATAAATACACATTTTAAAAAGTCAAAAGCCAATGTGGTTTTCTTGCATGTATTCACTAATTCCCATCCTCTCACTCCAATGTTAAGGACTCTAGAACATTCTAGGTTAATGAATTGTGACTGTAGAAAATTGGCTTTCAGTGGAGGGGGCGGGCATTTTGGACCCTGACAGCTGGGGAGAGGGCAGCCCTGGCCTCTAGGGGTAGAGGCCAAGGATGCTGCTGGGCATCCAGCATTGGACAACCCCTACCAGAAAGGATCACCTGGCTCAAGGGTCAACGGTGCCCAGATCGAGAGGTCCTGCTTTTGAAGCATAAATTGGAGCCTGTGATTCAAGTGAAGTCAGTGAGGCAGTTAGAACAGACTTTTAAATGCGTCTGTGGAAATGTTTTCCCTTATTATTATTATTTTTTTTATTTAGTTTAATAAGAGGCAACCTCTCTACCCAAATATGCTCTGGCTTGCAATAAAAGCTACATTTTTGGACCTTGGAAACTCAGGTCCCAGATTCAGTGAAACCCAAACCACTTGCCACTTCTGCTTCTCTCTCTTGGCAGAAGGTTTTGGTGCAAGAGAAGAGCAGGAGGCATACACCGTATGTTTTTCATTCATTTATGCTGAAGTCGTCGAAACGTTCCTTCTTTTATGAGCCATTTGATGTCCAAAAAACCTTTTGAGTTGCATTTATAACCCTTTAAAAAGCTCATTCCTCTTCGAAACAGGAAGCCACTTTGTGAATAAACACAGCCAAAAGCGTGGAAGATGGGAGAAGAGAGACACCTCCCCCCCCAACCTTAGGAGACTTTGTGTAGGGTGAAAGCTTCGCCGCCCCTCAGGGGACCTCCTCGTGGCCGTGGTTGGGGGAGGGAGTGGCAGGACCAGAGTGGACAACAGTGGCCTGTGCTGATGGAGCGGCTCTGTACTGGGCGCACCTGGGATCGGTCATCCTTTGTGTGTGTCTATCACGGGACCGTGGAAAGGATGCTTTGCCAATTCTGGACCCATCTCTGCCTGCTCAAGGGACTCACAGTCTGGTAATGAGCCTTTTCCACCGACCTCAAATATGAATTCAGAACTCCTTTCGACAGAGTCCCCCAAAGTGGCCCCTCCCAATGATTTAGCGCTGGTCCACCCAGAACAAAGCAGACCACAGGTCAAGCACGGCCCAGGTAATAACAAGAGGTACAGTAACAAGTCCTCTAGAGAAGAAGGCTTAGCTAAGACCCAACTGTAGAAGCAGGTGCAGTTTAAAAAGAAAATAAAATATAGGGGCGCCTGGGTGGCTCAGCCGGTTGGGCGTCCGACTTCGACTCAGGTCATGATCTCACGGTTCGTGGGTTCGAAACCCGCGTCAGGCTCTGGGCTGACGGCTCCGAGCCTGGAGCCCGCTTCGGATGCTGGGTCTCCCCCTGTCTCTGCCCCTCCCCTGCTCATGCTCTGTCTCTATCTGTCTCTCAATAATAAATAAACATTAAAATTTTTTTTTAATTTTAAATAAAAGCAGTTTTTACGTACACAAAGTCTTAGAATAAAACAAAAAATGGGAATAATTTCCATTTACATAATACGTAATGTAGTCCTGACAGTGTCCTAAGTTGTCACGACGGCCAATAAAGCAAGTATTTATTAACATTATATGTAGTAACATCTTTTTAAAATTTTTTTAATGTTTATTTATTTTTGAGACAGAGAGAGACAGAGCATGAACGGGGGCGGGTCAGAGAGAGGGAGACACAGAATCTGAAACAGGCTCCAGGCTCCGAGCTGTCAGCACACAGCCCGACGCGGGGCTTGAACCCATGAACTATGTGATCATGACCTGAGCCGAAGTCAGACGCTTAACCGACTGAGCCACCCCAGTGCCCCTATACATTTTAACATCTTTGCCTTATTGAGATGCAGACAGGGAGATGCTGGAAGGTTCTCTTACTTAAGGACACAGGGCCAGTCAAAGACAGAGTTGGGATTTGAACCACGGCCCTCTGGTACCAGCTTTCTTGCTTTGGCCTCACTTAACCCTGGGACGGAAACTGGGGAAGTCTCACTCTTCTGCTTTCTTGGTGCACCAATGGAGACTCCGGCTGTGACGTGACTTTGTTTGGGGTCGTGTTGAGAAAACATTATGGATCCCGGGGCTCACAGCTAAATAGGAAAAATAATCACAGTGTTCTGTAACTTACGATGTTAATCTCCCATTGATCGTTGGCTCTGGGACAGAGACTGTGCTTGAGGGCTGCTGCCTCCTCCCCAAGTTTTAAGAGGCCCAGGGGAGCCGGGAAGGAAAGACACTTCAACTCATTGGAAAGTTGAACAAGATGTATGTTCCCAGGGAGATTTCAGCAGATGGTCTGTGACATTTGTTCATTCGTTCAGGAGGGCAGTTATTGAAAGTCCTCTGGATGTCTGGTCGGGTCAAGACACTTGGGTGAATGCGGGTCTGGTGGGTGGGGCTGGCGGGTGGCTGGGGGGACAGGCTGGGAACTTACAAAGCGGACGTCACGTGACAGGGAACAAAGCAAATTGGAAGGGCACCAGCTTGGAAATGATCCTCAACTCCAGTTGAAGGCTGGCTGTGCCACTCTTTAGCTGTGTGACCCTGGGCACATGACTCCACCTCTCTGAGACTAATTTCCCCTCCGTGTAAACCAGGGCGAGCAGTAGACATCTACTCAACTCATGGGGCGGTTGTGCGGGCTTACTTGAGATGCAAGATGCCTGTCAGATTGCCTGGCAAGTGATGGGCACCTCAGAAAGGAAGTCGAAACCATTTAGTTGTGCAGCAGATGTTTACTGAGCACCTACTGCGTACCAAGCATAGTTCTTAGCACCGGAGAGCGCTATCAATCGTTATTAGTCTCTCATAGTGAACTGCAGACCCAATCTCCTGGGGTTTCACTGAGGTGTCCTGAGATTTACGTTGGCTCTCAACCCAGGACTCACGAATTCTCCAGGGATGGAGAAAGGAGGTTTCCAACGGAGAAAGGAGGTGAGGCACATTTCACCTTGTGTCTGGGGCCGTTCAGATCCCTTCTTCCTCACTGTTTTCCCTCCTTAGATGATTTTTGACCGAAGTATTGATGACGTGGACGGCGTGGGTAGGGGGCACAGCTGGGGGGAGGGGCTCTTCCGATCCGCCGCTAGGCCTCACACCACCTTATCAACCTTCCACGGCCGCCCCTGGGGCCACCATGATGCAGTGCATTCCTATCTTGAACCTGGACCAACTCCCTCTGGCCCAATGACAGGGATGATGATGTCGATGTCGTGCTAGATGACGGCGACGGTGACGTTGGGGAATTACCAGAGGCTGGGCGTCCGTCAACGCGGTTTTGCGTACCTTCTCTCCGACCCTTGCGGTGACTCTGCAGAGGAGGCCTTACGCTGCAGGAATCGGAGGCAAACAAACGCCAAACCCCCAATTTTGCCGGTGAAATTATAATACCGAGTCCACAGCGTTCGTCCCCGCGCCTAGTATTTGCCAGACTCTCTTTACACGTATCACCTCGTGTAAGCCCACCGCCCTATGGGGTGGGTACACTTGTTTTTTACAGACTCCAAAAGGGAGGCACAAGGGTTAGGACACTTGGCCGCGCTCACAGAGCTGGTTGGCTGTGAATCAGAGATGTATACCTAAGCAATGTGACCACGGAGCCTGCACTGGTCCCAGTTTTATTTAAAAATACGTGTATGGGGGCGCCTGGGTGGCTCAGTCGGTTGAGCATCTGACTTCGGCTCAGGTCATTATCTTGCAGTTGACACAGTTCGAGCCCCGCGTCGGGCTCTGTGCTGATGGCTCGGAGCCTGGAGCCCGCTTCGGCTTCTGTGTCTCCCTCTCTCTCTGACCCTCCCCCGTTCATGCTCTGTCTCTCTCTGTCTCAAAAATAAATAAGCATTAAAAAAAATAAAAAAATAAATAAAAATACGTGTACGGAAGTCTTCGTTTTTCATGGAGGTATAATGAATGTGTGCTAATAAGCGGAGTGAACGCCTATGCCTACGCAACCCCCACCGCTAGATAAGCCTGAGCTACTAACCCCCTCGGCCATGCTGATCTAATCCCCCGTTTGATGTCAGAATTACCTGATGTCACTTCACCTTCCAGATTTATCTTCCGCACGCATTCACTGTGTTACTACTAATTGCCAGCCCATGTGGTATTTATTATGGTCTACGCCCTGTTCTAAGTGCCTCACGTATATGAACTGGTCGTGACACCAGCCCGTGAGGCTGGCGCTATTCCCATGGTTCCCGTTTTGCACACAGGACGATGGGGGCCCAGGGAAGTTAAGAGACCTATCTCATGTTACACAGCTCGGAGTCACGGAACCACGAATTCAAGCTGGACGGCTGGTTCTAGAACCCTCCACGCGCTCGGTTTCTTGAATGCGCCCAGAATCCCTACAGAGAAAGGGCACTGATCAATCTCAGTTCACAGGTAAGGAAGTGAAGATTCCGCAAGGTTAACGTAAATTGCCCAAATATCTCTACGAGTAAGCCACAAAGTGAGGACTGCCCTGACTTCCGAAGACATGTCTTTTTCCGCTGTCCTGACAGGTGCCTGAAACTTCTCTGCTTTAGATAAGAATCACTGATGTACCTGTTCATCCCCTTCCAGGAATACCAAGTTTATGGAGAGCAGAAGCTCTCTCTTAGTGGTCTTTTGTCATCTGTGGCCCCTAGTCCCGGACCCCACGCTCGAGGGGAGCCCTGTGAGAGGAGGGAAGTTTCTGGAAGAAACGTGCTTGCTGTCAGAAATGCCGGAGTCCCAGGCCCCCGCCTTGATGAGGCTCTGACCAAATAAATGTTTGTCTCTCCAACTCACCTCGGCAACCCCCCCTCCCCACCGCCCCCAAGCTCCTGGGTCCACCCCTTCCTAGCTTTACCTAGGGGGATAGTAAATCTTGACTTTCCCATTTTCCTGCAGCTCGAAAGGATATGAATTCCGTAAATCTTGGCCTGAGTGACCATCGGGATGCATGAAATATGACAGGAAGAGGCCAGGGAGGCAGAGTTTACGCAGAGCGCAGCATCCAGGGCCGGGGATGGGCAGGCCGGGGGGGCCCCTAGGGACGCCTTGGGCTACAGAGAGACGCCTCCACGGTCTGGGCTGTAACAGACGGTCAGGGTCCCCGCCGTGCCGAGGTTCCAAGAGCACTGCCGCTGCGTGGGGCAGAAGTGACTCGCCGCACAAAATCCATGCGGTCCCTGTCCTGGTCTTCACTCTTGGCCGCTGCCTCCAAGGATGTGGGGTGGCAAAGGTGCCCCATCCATTAGGGCTGACAGGGCAGCAGGAAAGACCTAGCTGTGATGAGAGGAAGAACTTCCTGCAAGGAAAGTTTATTAAGCCCTGCCGTGAGTTATTGACAGAGGCGGAGCAAGTGACTTCCTGACTTTGAGACCAAGATGGATAGTTCTCGGTCTGCAAGAGTCTGGCCCAGCCGTCTGCTGCGCGGGCCCTTGACCCCTTTCGGGGGGACTGCGTCAGCTGCGTCTGCATTTGAGGGCATTGGCGAATGCTCGCCGATGATAAAATTCCTCTTTGAAGGCAGGTTTAGTGTTTTTCTTCTTCTCCCTCCTCCTCCCCTCCTCCTCCGTCTCCAGAATAGAATTACTATATGTTCCTTCCAAATTTTTAAAAATCCAAATAATCTGCAAATCCCATTCCCCTTTCGGCTGCTAACAGTCGGGGTACATCTTCATGGATGTTTTGAGCGTGCATTCACCCACACGCTCACGTGCACCCATCTCTGTTTAACCACACGGACGGGCACATACTGCACTCATTGGCCTCGGGTTTGCTCTCCTCCCGTGCAAACATCGTGGGCGTCTTTCCACGGCGGTGTGCACATTTCATTCCGTTTGTAAGACAGTAACTTCATATTCCATAATATGGCAATGTCGTAATTCACGTAATCAGTCCTCAGTGGCTTTACTTCCAAGCTGGTTTTCCAATTTTTTTTCAATGCAGAAACGCTGTACTGAACCGTTAGTGTTTTCGTCCTTCTCTACGTGTCGGGGCGTGTCTTTACAATGGATTTCTTTTTTAAAAAAAAATTTTTTTTTTCAATGTTTATTTATTTTTGGGACAGAGAGAGACAGAGCATGAACAGGGGAGGGGCAGAGAGAGAGGGAGACACAGAATCGGAAACTGGCTCCAGGCTCTGAGCCATCAGCCCAGAGCCTGACGCGGGGCTCGAACTCCCGGACTGCGAGATCGTGACCTGGCTGAAGTCGGACGCTTAACCGACTGCGCCACCCAGGCGCCCCGTACAATGGATTTCTTTTTTAACTTTTTTAACTTTTTTTTTTTTTGAGAGACAGAGCGTGAGCAGGGGAGGGGCAGAGAGAGAGAGGGAGACACAGAATCCGAAGCAGGCTCCAGGCTCCGAGCTGTCAGCACAGAGCCCGACGCGGGGCTCGAACTCACCGACCGTGAGATCATGACCTGAGCCGAAGTTGGATGCTTAACCGACTGAGCCACCCAGGCGCCCCATAGAACAGATTTCTAAGTGAAAATATTAGAGATAGAAGCTAAAAGACCTTTGGGTATTGCCCGGTGGGATGCAGCTGCTTTCTGTGAAGGTATAAAGCACTTGTCCCCAATTTCGTGGGAGGCGTGGGGAAAACGGCTCACCCTTCGCCAACAGTGCTTATGAGCCCCTTGTAGTGTTTGTCAGTGGGCCATCCGGTTTCAGTTAATTGCTCGTATTTCTTCTAAGACTGAGCTCTCTTCGTATCTTACTGATTATTCATTTCTTTTGGCCACTGCTTTCTTTCTTTCAGCCCTTTGTCTTTGTAAGGAGACTCGCAAGCCATTTTTAAGCCTTTTGTCCTCTTGACCACCTTCCAAGGTGCCACTATGTATCCTCTTTTCTTTTTCTTTGTGTCTCGTCTGTTAGCCACTCCTTCTGCTTTGCAAATGTATGAAAATGTGTTTGGTTGTCATATGTTCACAAAAGTAATTTGTGCCCATTCTGGGAAAATGTAGAACATAAAAAAGGAAGGAAGGGAACCAAAGACACAATAGGAATACATTTAACGCTTAAAAAAATTTTTTTTACTGTTTTTATTTTTGAGAGAGAGAGAGAGCTGGAGAGGGGTAGAGAGAGGGGGAGACGCAGAATCCGAAGCAAGCTCCAGGCTCTGAGCCGTCAGCACAGAGCCCGAGGTGGGGCTCGAACCCACGAACCTGAGCTGAAGTTGAACCCACAAACCTGAGCTGAGCTGAACCCACAAACCCATCCGACCGAGCCACCCAGATGCCCCTATATTTAACACTTTTGAACTGTACTCTTAAAAATGGTGAAGACGGTAAGTTCTATGTTACATGTATTTTATCACAATTAAAAAAAAAAACAAAAACGGGGGCCCCTGGGTGGCTCAGTCGGTTAACCATCCGCCTTCGGCTCAGGTCGTGGTCTCAAAGTTTGTGAGTTCACGCTCTGCATCTCTGCTGTCAGTGAGGAGTCCGCTTCCGATCCTGTCTCCCTCCCTCTGCCTCTCTCCACCCCACCCTCTCTTTCAAAAAATAAAGGTTTAAAAAAAAAAAAAGAACAAAAGAAGAAAAAAAGCACAGTTTCATCTGCCGGAGAAAGCAGCTCTTTCCCCTAGGGATGGTTTTCTCCACGTTAATACACCAAGTTTACTAATTTCTAACCTGCTGCATTACTGAATATGTCATGATCAATTTTTAGCATAACAAACTCACGATGACTGTTGACGGCTCCCTGGTATTGCGTGGTAACAATAAACTCAATAGTAACAGTGTATCATTGAGGGTTTACTATATGCCAGTCACTGAGTTTGGCTCTCTCTTCATGTATAATCTCATTTAATCCTTATAACAACCCTATGAGGTGGTTACTATTATGCCACTTTTTCCAGAAAAGGAAACTGAGGCTTATGGAAGTAAAGCCACTTGTCCAAAGCCTTAGAGCTGGTTAGAGCTGTACTTGAACACAGTACCCGGAAGCCTCACTGTGTTCTTCATATTGTCCTAAGGGCCAGGGGCTCTGGGGTACTAAGCAACCTTCAGTTGCTCAGGGCCTTTCTTTAGGCTGCTTTCAGTGCCCCATCCAACCTGCCAAGTGTGAATCGTCCTTCATTCCATTCCTTCGTAATACCGTCCCATCCATTCTGTATTTCGGGGCCACCCTCCTTCCCCTACTTTCCCCAACATTCATAAACCCCATGAGGGGCAGCACAATGGGGGTGAGTCTAGACTCTGAACCAAGATTCCCCAGGTCTGTGGCCTGGGTTCAACCCCCTCTCCGGCCGGGGTGCCTGAATCTGAATATCTAAACTCTTCTGTCTCTTAATGTTCCCACCTGCGTACTGGAGTTAATTCTACTATTCTCTATTTCCAGGTTGTGTGCAAATACACATACGTGCACACATACGCATTCATACGTACATAGGCGTCCATACATCCATATTTAATGTGTTAGTTTCCTATTGCTGTTGTAATCAATCACCATAAACTTAGTGGCTTCAAACGATAGAAAGTTCTAGAGGCCGGAAGTCCAAAATGAATCATTTGGGGCTAAAATCAAAGTGTCGGCAGGGCTGGCTCCTTCTAGAAGTTCCAGGGGAGAATTCGTTCCTTGCCTCTCCCAGCTTCAGGTGGCTGCTGGCATTCCCTGGCTTGTGGCCCCATCCCTCCAACCTCTGCTTGTGTCTCTTCCTCCTCTTCTGATGTCACATCTCCCTCTGCCTCCTCCTTATGAAAACACTTGGGATTGCATTCGGGGCCCCACCCATATAATCCACCCAGGATAATCTCTTCCTCGCAAAATCCTTGATTTAATCACACCAGCAAAGGCCTTTTTGGCATATTGGGTAAAATTCACAGGCTCCAGAGATGAGGAAATGGATATGTTTGGGGTCCTTCATTCAGCCTCAACATACACTTTTTGTTTTAAGTAAGTTGCTATTATTGGGAAGGCAGACACCATTTCTGATTCTTCTAATTCCATATCTAGATAGGAAACACTCAGTGTACTTCTGCTATTAGGCTGTAGTCAAAAGAGTTTTTGAAAATACAGACTACCGGGGTGCCTGGGGGGCTCCGTCGGTTGAGCGTTCGACGTCAGCTCGGGTCATGATCTCACGGTTCGTGAGTTCCAGCCCCACATTGGGCTCACTGCATCAGTGCAAAGTCTGCTCTGGGTCCTCTGTCCCCCCTCTCTCTGCCCCTTCCCCACTTGTGGGCTCTCTGTCTCAAAAATAAATAAAACATTTAAAAAAGAAAAAGAAAATACGGACTACCAAATTCTGTAGAGGTCTTTCAAAATAAGTCCTTAGAGGACTAAAAGATATAGAGTTGGTCATTAGTAAAAATTGATGACATTTTCTAAAAACTCAGGGGACTATGGTTGTCCTCCCTTTCTCTTTGCTGACTTTCGCCTTCCTCTGCCCCACGGCCTCTCTGGCCTCTTCTCTGGGTCTCTCGGGCTACCTTGTACCTTATCTCAGGGCAAAAATGAAAGCCGTGGTTTCCTGGTTCAAGTTCCTCCTTTTCTACTTGGATTGTACCACCAACCATTACTAAAATTCTAACATTTCCTCCTTTTCTTCTTCCAAAATAAAGGGAGTGTCTCTTCTCCAGTACACAGCGACTCCCTTTACTCTCACATCTGTGAGCATCACCCCCTCTCGACTTCTGTAGGGCCTTTGAGGCATTATTTACACCAGATTTTCTCAAATTGTGTTTTGCAAAATACTAGTTGCCTAAACATGTCAAAGGAGGCTCTGAGGGGGTAAATGTTCTCTCTCTCTCTGTCTCTCTCTCTGTCTGTTTTTCTATCCATCCATCCATCCACCTGCCCTTCCTTCCTTCCTTCCTTCTTTCCTTCCTTCCTTCCATCTATCCATCCATCTACCTGCCCATCCATACATCCATCCACCTGCCCATCCATACATCCATCCATTCATCCCTCCTTCCTTCCATCTATCCATCCATCCACTTGCCCATCCATCCATCCATCTATCCACCCATCTGTCCATCCATCCATCCATCCATCCATCCATCAATCCATCTATCTATCTATCCATCCATCCACCCACCTCCCCATCCATCCATCCATCCATCCATCCACCTACCTGCCCATCCATCCATCCATCCATCCATCCCTCCTTCCTTCCATCTATCCATCCATCCACTTGCCCATCCATCCATCCATCAATCCATCTATCTATCTATCCATCCATCCACCCACCTCCCCATCCATCCACCTGCCCATCCATCCATCCATCCATCCACCTTTCTATTATCTTCTATGATCACATATATGGCAGCTTGCCTGTTTCCCCATCTCACATACACCCTTACCTGTATCCTTCACCTGGGTCACCCGGGAAATCTCCAAGAGTGCATTCACATATTAAAGGCCCTAAGAAGAACTGCCTTAAAAATACAACGAAGCAAAGAGTGTTTATTTTTGTTTTATCTAACATTTCCCAAACTGAATTGTAGATACGCCCTCTTTCTCATGTACTTCCCCTCACAGAACACTTTCCGAAAACGTTCCCCTTGGGTCCCCTGCTGGGAAGTGCCGAGTTGTACACTTTCTGACTAGAATTCCAAACAAGGCCATTACCTGTTTCCTACACTGCCTCGCCAAGCTCTTGGAGCTTCAGGTGTGACCACAAACTGAGCACATATTATGTGCCAGCCACGTTATGCTTGTGATTACCCTAGATGGGGCAACCCCATGCAATCCCCATCTTACAGATGACAAAGAACAGGCTTGGAGATTAAGTCATCGGTCTTGGTTAAATTCACATTGAGTGGCAGAGTTGGGTTTGCACCAAGGCTTCTGTGGATCCAGAGTCCACACCCCTCCATTTTTCCCCCCTAGAAGCATAAAATCCAAAGACTATGCTTTTATCTTTCTCTAAGGAGAGCTAATGTCCCAGTTAATTTCTTCAGAGAATGCCAGTTTCCGAAAATCCTACCTGCCTTAGTTCACGAAGAGCCATAAGCGTGTTTTAAATCCAGAGGGAAAGACCAACAACAACCCCTCTCCTTTGGTGGCACATTTATAAACAGACGCAAGGCAGGAAATAGGTACCCCCCACCCCTGCCCCAGGGTGTCTGCAGACAGAACAAAGAACAGGGTTCTGTGCCCGGGCCGTTGTGCACAGCCTGTAACGTGATTGCTGCCTGATGGTGCGAAATGGATTCAAGGCCCAGGTCCATCTGGTTTGTGTATCGTGAACGAGCTGTTAAAGTGTCAGGACTTAACTTCTCTGGATTTGAGGAAGTCTCATGAGGTTTTATTGAGCAGTTAAGATGGGTGTAAACCTCACGGGTGGGACCCGCTTCTCCCCTATGATCTTAGAGACATGCATGGTTCACAGGTTGGAGAAGGACAGGTTAAAAATAAGAGGATGGACCCCCCCCCCTGAAGCCACCCCCCCCCCAATTAAAGCACTGGGGACTTGGGATCCAGACTCCAGGGATTATGCACAGTCATGAGCAATTCATTCTCTCTCTCTAAGCCCCAGGACCTCCTCTGGGACGTGGGGACAATTATCTTGCCCAACTCACAGAGCTGCTTGGATATGAAAGATAACGAGGGCTGTCGAGGAGTCTGCTAATGGGAGGGGCAGTCCTAGCTTCTTTGATTTCCTTTTCCAGAAGGAGCCAGAAAGAGCTACAGGGACCTTGCGTCCTGTTTCCGCGTCCCCTCTCTCCTGGTCACAATTAGGCAGCATTTCTACTCGTCGAACTAAAAAGTCGTCGGGAACAACATGCTCTGGGTTGTGCGGTGATGGCTGCTTCCGAAGGCCCAGCAGCCTTGGAAAGCGTCGAAGATCGCGGCCCCAGGCTGAGTGAGGGGCAACAGGAGGCGTGGTGGTTTTAAAACACGTTCGTAAATTCCCTGAGACGCTTCTCGGCAAGAGTTGGGGTCTCATCCTCCTCTCCCTGCACACGGCCAGGCCTCGTGGTGCGCGGGCGACCAACAGAATAGGGCAGCAGGGATGCTCTGGGACTTCTGAAGCCAGGCTAGGAAGGCACTCCAGCTTCCCCCCGGCTCCCTTGTTTGGAGCGCTTGCCCTTGGTCTTCTGGGACTTGAAGCCTATCTTCTAAGGACTCCATGACTCATCCCGAAAACGGGTCTTCCTTGTGTGGCTGGGCTTGAAGGACAGGTGTCTGTAGACAGACGGTCCCATCGCTACATCCCGACCATGTCCTTTCTCCCCGTGTCCTGGTGTGAATTTCCAGGCAAAAACTCTCATTGCTTCTGTTTGGGTCACGGATCCATTCGTGACGACCAATCACTGTGACCCAAGGGATGAACCCCTGTGATTGGCCAGTTACCTGTCCTGCCTTTGGACCTGGACTTGGGGAATGTCAGGATTCAGATAGGATGAACAAAACCACCTGGCACGGAGGAGAGATGGTCCCCCTAAAACATAGGTGCTTCTTGCTTAGAAGGGGGAAAGAGAGATACTAAGCAACAACAAAAAAAGCAGGTATCTATGTCCACAGATTCCACACATACAACTCTGTTTGTTTCCCGGACTCTGTTAGAAGTTTCTTGTATCAGAGAGCTACGTCCCCAGGCCTCGCATCAGTAGGCGCTCAAGAAAACCCCAGTGTATTTCTACCATGTCAATCTAGGATGGCCACGAGACCCGTAAGAACAGGTGAGGATTTCACCGGTGACGTTGGTATTGCTGTTGCACTCGTCGGTGTAGGAACCACTTACCGGGTGCAAGACTTTAGCTTTTGACCTGTTTTGTCACCTGTCAAATGGGGTCAGTGGTGAAACTTAGCTCCAGGGGTACGGAAAGGATCCAGAGGGAATGTGTGCGGATGCGCTAGAATGCCTTTTTGGTTTTTTAAAATCAAGTGTGTATTATCGTCCCTGAGAGGTTCTCTGGGCACAAGTTGCCACGCTTTTCCTGGAACTCAGTTAACAGCCTAGCTTTTGGCGATAAAAGCCATCATGGGGCGCCTGGGTGGTACAGTCGGTTAAGCGTCCGACTTCGGCCAGGTCACGATCTCGCGGTCCGGGAGTTCGAGCCCCACGTCGGGCTCTGGGCTGATGGCTCGGAGCCTGGAGCCTGTTTCCGATTCTGTGTCTCCTTCTCTCTCTGCCCCTCCCCCGTTCATGCTCTGTCTCTCTCTGTCCCAAAAATAAACGTTGAAAAAAAAATTAAAAAAAAAACAAAGCCATCAGTTAGGCCCGCTGAAAATCGCTTCGTTTTTTTCCCCCAACGTTCACGCCTGTCAAATGGGAATAATAATTCTGTTTCTTGCCCCAGGCCCTTGGTCAAGGTGGATGCCTCCTGGACGGAGAGCGCTGACTGGGGTCGCTGTGGCCTCTCCCTGTAGTGATGAATCAATAGCTTGTAAGCGTGGCTCTTTGGTTTCGCATCTGCCGGCTGCCTGGGAGACAGGGTTTGAGGGGGAAGGAGGGGTGAATACTGTGCTTTTTAATTTCCTCCGGCTGTCCAAAGCACCAGGAACCCAGTGTACACGGTGAAGCAAACGGGTCGCTCGGGGGATGGAGGAAATTACAGAGGGGGCATTGCCAGGTTCAAGGGTCTGCATGATATCGTCAGCGACCGCTGGCTCTAGCCTAGGAGGCTCACATTTTGCCCTAATTTTTTTTTTAATTTATTTTTTGGGGGTGGGGAGTGAGATCTTGGCTTCAATCATGACTCTGTCACTTAGGAGCAGAGAAGCCCTTCAGCAAGTCGCTTTACTCGTCCACGCCTCAGTGTTCTCATCTGCAAAATGGGAGTGATCATCTCCACTCCACCTGCATCCATGAGAACAGACAGCCCCAAGGACAGCTCCCGCCCCTCCTCCGTCAGATGTCGGCAGGCAGGATGCTCGCAAGCCTTCCAGCCAGCTCTGTTCCTTAACCTTCTCTAATGTACCAGGATGGAGCCTTGGATCCCACAGGCAGTGGTCCTTGGCCCCAAGGGGCTGTTAGCGGCGACAGGCCAAGCGAGTCATCACTCAAACGGATAATTCTAGACGTGATGGCTGCTGACATGGTTATCTGCTCTTTTTCTTGCTGGATACCTTTCCCCCTTTCTTCAGCCCAAAGCACCTCACCTTCTTCAGGGGACCTGCCCCTTTCTCCACACTGCGGAGTTCTTCAAGGCTTGCTGATCATGCCCCTGGCCTTACATTCAGGGTCCCAAGGGGAGGGTCATGTGACCCGTGCTGGCCAATCATAGCTGTTCGTCCCTCTGGCTGCAGCGGTTGGCTCCAGGGTGGGCACATGACCCAAACAGAGCCAATTGGGAGTTCCCTCCTGGGAATTTATAGGGGCGAAAGGAAATGGAAAGGGTAGAGGTGTGGCCGGAGCTGTGTGGCCGCACACATACCCTCCTCAGCTGCAGCCACGTGCAGAAGCGTTTCTCAGGAGGAGAAAAAATAGGGTCAACCTGTAAGGAGGCAGAGGGATCCAGCTTTGAGCAGGGGCGGGGTAGGGAGGGGAGACACAGAGAGAGAAGAGACAGAGGGAATGAATGGGATGCCAAGTCCCAGACATCTGTGAGTCGCCTCATCTCTGGGACGTGGGTGTCCCGGGAGTTAACAAAGCATCTTTCTTGGCTGGGATGGCTTAACTTCAGTTTCCGTTACTTACAGAATCCAAGGGTTCAGACCCCAGCAAGTTCTTTGCAGGAAAGGCGCACAATGCTATGGAGAGAGGCTATAACAGGAAGAACTGGTAACCTCCACGGGGCGGGAGAAGGGTCTCCTGAGGAGGTGAAACCTGGCTCAAATGAGCAAGACGAGTAGGGACCGGCCAGGCCAAGGGCAGAGTCAGGGGAGGATAAGAGCATTTTCCAGGTGGAGGCTGGGACACCTGCTTAGGGCCTCAGTCGGGAGAGAGGCTGATTATCCACGGCCGTTAAGCGAGCCGTTAACCAAGGCTCGTAGGTACATATACAAAGTCCTACCACCTATATGGATATCTACGGGTAGAGAGAGATGGTTGGACTTTACAGAGGGTCATTCTAGCCCGAAACTGGAACCAGCCTCAAACTTGATCTCCAACCTGCCGGTTTCGAAACATGTATCACTCACGTGTTGCCCTAGGAAATTTCTAACTCTGTCTCCCCTGCCACCAGCCATGTCCTCAGGGCCCCTTCTTTCCTGAACTTTCTCTCTTCTCGCCTGTTCCAACGGTCCTTGGTATCTTCCCTCCTAGCTCTGGTCTGCCTGCCCCAAGGAAAACCACTGGTGAAGAGCCGTCGTCTCTCTCCAGCCAGCCAGCCCTTGCATTCTGGCCCCCCGTTCCTCAACCAAAGGGCCATTCCACTCTCTCACACACGCATGAGGCGTCCCTTTGCCTCAGTTTACTGATCTGTAAAATGCAGACAATAATGGCACCTAAGCTGATCAGCTTATATGCTGTAAAGTGGTTCAAACAGTGACTGAATAGCAAGCACTCCTCAGGTGTTAGTCGTGAGTGTTTTGGTATTTTGTATTTCCCAAAGATGGCCACCACAGTACCTCCCGTCCCATGTGTTTGTCTTATAACACAGCTTTGATACTGCCCCCACCCCCATTGCGTGTAGACATGACATCTCCTTGAACTTGAGTGAACGCTTGTGATTGCTTTAACCAATAGGGTGGAAGACGCAGTGCTTTGTGACATCTGAGGCCAGTTTAGGAAAATGCCACGTGCTTCCTCCTTGTCGCCTGGATGGCTCACTCATGGAGCCCGGCCGCCATACTGTGGGGAAGCCCACACAAGCCTGCGTGGGGAGGCCACGTGGACGTGCTTTTCGTCCGTGTCCCGGCCAACAGCCTAGTTGTTGTCCCAGCCAACAGCCAACATCAACTGCCAGACGGGCAACGGAGAGACCCTCGGATGATTCTAGCCCCTGGCCATTGGATCACCTCCAGTTGTCAAGAGCGTCAGAGAGTCCAGCTGAGGCCCCAGATGTCGCAGAGGAGACAAGCTGTTCCCACTCCGCCCTGTCCAAATCCCTGACCCGCAGAATGAGTGAGCATTAACTACGGTGGTGGTTTTGTGCCACCAAGTCTTGGTGTGGTTTGTTGTACATCCATACCAACTGGAACAATTATTATTATTATTATTATTAGCCATTTGTATTACTTATCCTGAGACAAATTGTCAAACAGTGCCGCTCCCCAAGAAAGCAGAATGAGCTCTAGTTGAATTTTATCGTAAGACCAGCTCTTGCAAGAGAAGGTGGCCAGCCTTGCTTCTGCCCTCAAGACTTCCCTGCCTCAGCTCAGCATCCAGGGAGAGGCGGCAGGCAGGAGGCAAGGAGAGTTTGCATGACTCTGCTTGGAGGTTTCGAGATTTCCATCTGTTGTGTCACCTTCGAGGAAAGGCTGGCACAGCATCTCTGGCGCCCTCTCTGTGCGTGCCTCTTGCTGTCCCTGTCACCTGTGGCCAGGTGGCCAGCTGGCCCTGCCCTTTGCTCCCTGCCTGTCTCCTGTCTCTCTGGTCCTTCCCCAGGTTCCTGTCCTGAATCTCCTTGGTGGGAGTGGCCATGGATGGTGACTGCCCAGCACAAGACTGAGAAACCCAAATCTGCTGCTCTGAGCCTGTGACTGGTCTGCTTAAAACCCTCCGAAGCACCCCCCCCCCCCATTGCCGCAAGGACCCGTCCTCAGGATCGCCCGGTCCTGGGGGTCCTGCTTACCCATCTGCCCTCGTTTTGTGCCTTAAGGTTTCAGGTCCTCAAGATTCCAGCTGCACTGACTGCCTTTCAGCACCTTGAATACCATATGCCCTCAAACACTGGGCCTTTGCGCATGCTGTTCCCTCGGCCTGGATTGCCTTTCCCTCCCTGAGTTCACTGCCACACCTCCTTCCGGTCGCAGTGCAAGGATCCCTGCTGCAGGGTCTGAGGGGGCCTCATCCTTCCCTTCTCATCACGCCTTCGATTGTGCACTGAACCCCGGATCGATGCCTGTTTGCACCGTCAGGTTCTAAGCCCCACGAGGGCAGGAACGTTGCTCTGTTCCTTCTCTTCGTCTCCCAGTAAATATGCACGGCGCTCGGCATAGTGGAGGCGCTCGGTAAATGCGGAATAAATGAACGGACAAGCAAGCATCGCCCTTTCTGGGGCTTGATCTTCCCGTGAGATTTTTAAAAGGAAGCGGTGGAACCCTTCCAGAAAAGACAGAACGAAGCGCTGTTGCAAGGCGGGCTTAGGGCACGCAGATTGTTCCTTCCGTATCTCGCTGGTCCTCATCCTCAACAGGAATCGGCTCTACCCAGAAGAAGCATGAGCTGCCAGTTCGGGGCCAGGCTGCTTGGGCTTGCATTCGGATTCTGCTCCTTCCTCTCTGTGTGGCTTTGGGCCAAGAACTCACCCCTCCAGCTCTAATCTGCAAAACGGGACCAACAAGAGTCCTGCTTCATGGGGCCGTTATGAGCTGTTAAGTGTCAGTAGGCATCTGGCCTACAGTCAGGACCCTGAGCTGGCCGTTGTTGTGGTTGTTATATTATGAGAGGCTCCGCCCTGCCAGCCTGGTCTGCCTCCGTTCACCTGCCTTGTCTAAGTGCCTGCACACAAGTGGCCTTGTCCTCATTACAGCCTCGCAGACCGCAAGATCATGGCCTGAGCCGAAGTCAGGCGCTTCACCACCGGAGCCACCCAGGCGCCCCTACTGTGCCTGGGTTGAAATCCCAGCTCCGTCACTCCCTCGCCGTGGGAAGTTTTCTCGCCTAATGGCAGTCGTAAGGATTTGAGGAGTTCCACATTCATAGGCAAAGATGTGTCACAATATATGTTCACTCTCACTTCTGTCATGACAAAGATGAGTAAACACGACCCCGGCCCTTCAGGGATAGACAAATCTAAGGGGCGGGGGGTGGGAGGCAGAGCAGCAGAGAGCAAACCGTGGCACCGCCCGACCATGAGAGGACTTGAGGCCATGTCTTCAAGGAATACTGTGGACTGGATGGCTTCTTGTTGCCTTTGGACTGCAGGGAACGCTTTAGGGAAAGGCACACTTGATTTGGATCTCGAAGGATGAATAGGAAGTTTGCCAGGTAGAGAAGAGGAGAAAGGAATACCAAGTAGGTGGAAGAGGATGAGCGAAGCCACAGAGATGGGAAGGGTCACAGCACAGTCTAAGTTGATACAGAGGTTTTGGGGATGTGGCTGCAAAGACGGGAGGGTGTCCAGTGACGCCCAGCCTTGAATGTCTTGAGAGAAAGCCAGTGCCCCGCCATCGTTTCCTAACATTGCAGAAGATCAGACCCCTCTTCGCTGCTCCAACCTTCTTCCACGTTGGTGGATCTTGCATTCTCTTTCCCTGTTTGTTGTCTTCAAGCACTGATTCATCCTTACCTTTCTCAGATGAGGTTCCTCAGGAACAGACTCTGAGATGAAATTTGAGTTCAGGTAATGTGTCCGGGAAGTGCTCCCAGGAGAGCAGAGAAAACAGGGCAAGGGGAAGAAGGCAAGAGAATGCGAAGTCCAGCAGAAGAGGCTCCCGATCCCCTGAGGGAGCTCTGAGTGGAAGCTCCGTCTCAGAGTTTGTCCCTACCTGAGGCAAGGACCTTCCCATTCCTGCACTGGATAGACAGGGATGGGTTGAGGGCTTTGCAAGATCTCCCGGACACTGCTCTCTCCTCCCTGTAGACACAGGGGTTCCAAGGACACGAGGACCAGTCTCGCTAGGAAGGTTGGAAGGGCAGTCTTTAGAAACAGAATTGCTAGAAGCTGGGAGAAGGGCATGCAAAACCTGTAACCAGATTGGGGACACTGCCAGTGCTCTACCACTGACAGCCAAGAGCTTGATGTTCTCCTGCGTTTGGCATGACAGGGTATATAACACTCCAGACCTTCTGACTGAAGGTCATATTATCACCCTCCCCTAGCCCAAGTCTACCAAGGTGAGCAAAACAAAGTGAAAAGCTCTTAAAGGTGGGGCACCCGGGTGGCTCAGTCGGTTGAGCAACCGACTTCGGCTCAGGTCATGATCTTGAGCTTCGTGAGTTCGAGCCCTGCGTCGGGCTCTGTGCTGACAGCTCGGAGCCTGGAGCCTGCTTCAGATTCTGTGTCTCCCTCTCTCTCTGCCCCTCCCCTGCTCGTGCTCTGTCTCTCTCTGTCTCAGAAATAAATAAACATTAAAAAATTAAAAAAAAAAAGAGCTCTTAAAGGAGCACTCAAGCCCAGCAACAAATTGGCCCCAACCCCACATCTTAGTTTGATGTTCCTTTGAAGCGTCTACTAGATTCCTTGTTACATCCCAGATCCCTTCCCAGGATGCTCCTTCTGCTGTCTAATGAACCCTGGTCCCCCAGTCTTCAATTCTGACTTCAGAGTTAACTTTTTTCTTCCAGCTCTTCAGTTGACACTGTAGGCTCAATGAATGTGTTTGGTGTGGGTTCATGAGAGCATGATTTAAAAAATTTCTTATTGTTTGCCATGGAGCAGAGATTTGGTACCTAAGGAAGAAAGTAGGAAAGCTTGATAGCACATCACAGCATGCCCTACTGCTTTGTCCACACCAGATATTGTTATTCCTATGGGTAAGTGAGGGAACTGAGGCACAGGCAACTGAAATAAATAACCCAGGATCTCTTAGTCAGGGTTAGAGTTTGAATCCACTTTGTTCTTGTTACTCTCAGAACTTGCTAACCCTGGAGGCAAATTCCGAGAGGGCTAGTAGGGAAATCACGATATCGGTGCTCTTGGCATCTAATGCATCACCCAGACACCTCCATACACCCCTTACTGTTTTTCCTTAAGAATCCCTTCTGTAGATCTATCATCGGATGTTCTCATATTTGGTTGAGGTAAAGAAAAGACCAAAAATGAGGATTGTGTAACCTAATGGTTAAAAGAGGAGTCCCGCAGCCTGGCCAACCTGGGTTTGAATCCCGGCTCCGCTTTCTTTGCTGGGTCACTTGGGTTGCCCAGCCTCTTTGAGCATCTGCTTTTTCAACTTCTCCAAAGGTGCTAACGGTGTCATAGATTGTCAGGAGGCTTATATGAGGTGATGTCTTAAAGTGTTTGCTCGATAGATGATGGAGATGAGGAGCTGATGATGACCTCAGTGTTAATGGTGTTGATGTTGATGATGATGTTGGCGATGGTGGTGATCGTGGTGATGGCAATGATGGAGACAGACACCTTGGACTTGGCAACATTTATCTTCAGTCCCCATCTCTGGTTGTTGGAATTACTGGTACCTATGATGAAGCATCCTTTTGGGCACGGTCATGCTTGGGGGGGACATGGGAGGAACTTCACTGGGACACACAGATAAGGCTGGAGACCACGCATGAGAAGAACAGGCTTGGCAATCAGAGGATCTGCCTCTCTTGTTTGTACAACCAGCACCAATTCCTGTGTGTCCCTGGAAAGTCAACCCTCATCCCTTGTCTGAGCCTGTACTTTATTCCTTCTAAGTTGACTGGGTTGGGCAAGATGGAGGGAACTCAGATTCAGTGAATCCTGCTGGTGATAGCCTTTAGCGGAACTTACCGCAGAACCCGTAACTGGGCTCATTTGAGTCACCCTTTCAAGAACTTTCGATGTTTTAAATCTTTCCCTCTTACCTTTTGTGCTTAGAACTGTACCCAGCACATGGACGGAGGCCATTAAATACACATTTTCCAAAATAAAGAATACCAATGGCCAGCAATGAATTAGAACTTACTTTAAGGGCTCTGTCACAGAAGCGATTCCCCGGGAGGTGGACCCCGAGGTGGAGATTAACAAGCAGATGTCTATGAGGACACTTTCAGAATCACTGCCTGGGCAACTGAAATGACAGTGCTCTAGTGACCAGAAAGATCAAACAACAAGCAGGATTGGGCAAAGGGAGAAGCTGGGTTGACGCAGTCTGAGCAAAGGCCTCGGTCAACCCCGCAGGGAGCCCTAAAGCCGCGATGACCCTTTGGAGTCTCTGTCGTTGCGGCCAGGGACAAGCTGTCTTGGGAAGGCGGGGCGCCCTGGGGTGAGCTGGCTCTTTTCACAGCTGAGGTGACCCCAAAGAGACTGACAGCTGAGGTCTACCAGATGACAGCATGCCCGGCAGCTGAGATAGTTAGACCTTTCCTTCCTGAGAGGGGAGCTGGGCAACACGTCATAGCACCCGGTACAGATTCATCTTATTTCTGTTAAAAATGAGGAAGCTGAGGCACAGGGAGGTGATCCACATTGCTCACATTTTCAGAATTCATAAGGAAAAGCTCTAGGATTCAAGTCCAAAGTCTTGAATGGGGCTCCAAACCAACTCTGTTCTTGCTATGCTCAGAACTTGCCGGGAGACATATTTTGGGGGGCATCTCTGCTCCCTTTGTTGGGAGATGGGGACAGCAGGGTATGTTGCTCACAGAGCCACAGAGGAGGGAGGAAAGAGGTGAGGAAGCTCATTGGTCCAGAGGACACATTTTAGTGAATAACAGTTGTTTCTGCAATAAACTTATTCGCTGGCTGGGAAAGATTATTCCCCTCGAGGAACGGTAATACCATCATTTACTTCTTCCTCAAGAAAAGTCATCCTTTGTTCCCTTTGAAGAGTAAATTCAGAGTCAGTGGTGGCTAAGAGCATTGGCTCTCGGACCCAAAAGACCTGGTTTAGGTTTCCGCTTTCTAGCTGTGTGATGATGGGTTGCTTCCATTTCTTCATCAGGAAATTGAGAGTAAAAACAGCATTTACCTATGGCCAGTGTCGGGAATAAGCGAGATAAAGTCTCTAAAGTGCCTGGCACATATTAAATGTTAAATAAAGTTAATTAGCTCTGGATTCCATGGCTTCACATTCTGTACCTGGACCTGTTCTTATGTATCTTTGGGGTACCGTCTCCCAAAGATTGCTCCCCAAACTGGGACTCTCTATGGGGAAAACAGAGCCGTTGTTGCTTTCAGAGATTCATAGATGTTTTGATTTCAACCGTATTTGCGGAGAGAGGTGACATTGTTCTAGAGACCCGAAAGACAGACGGCAAACCTGTTGTTATTCCGCGTGCATTTTCTTTTCTTTTTTTTTTTTTTAAAGACTTTTATTTATTTTTGGGACAGAGAGAGACAGAGTATGAACGGGAGAGGGGCAGAGAGAGAGGGAGACACAGAATCAGAAGCAGGCTCCAGGCTCTGAGCCATCAGCCCAGAGCCCGACGCGGGGCTCGAACTCACGAACTGCAAGATCGTGACCCGCGCCGAAGTCGGGCGCTTAACCCACGGAGCCACTCAGGCGCCCTCTGTAATCACCTTTTAACATAACAGCGTGGCTCCACAGAGCATCACCCAAGACCGGGGTCTCTGTGCAGGAACGGCTGCATAATTTGAAAGGCTGGTGCAAGAGGAAAATGCATGGTCCTTGTTCTTAAAATAAAACCCAGCCCGGATACCGCAAAGGCTACATTCAAATGCAGAGAGAGGAAGGGGCGCCTGGGGGGCTTAGTTGGTTGAGCCTCCAACTCTTGATTTCGGCTCAGGATCCCCAGGCCACGGGATCCAGACCAGCGTGGGGCATGGAGGCTGCTTGAGTCTCTCTCCCTCTCCCTCTGCCTCTCCCCTGATTGCACACTCTCTGTCTCTAAAAAAAATAAATAAATAAAAAATAAAATAAATAACATAAAATAAAATAAAAGCAGAGAGAAGAAACGGTGGGCTTGGGGTCGTATGAAGTGTATGTCCTCGGCCATCTCTCCCTTGCTCGTTGTCCCCTCGGACCTCGAGTGCAAAACACAAAGATAAAGCTGTTAAGAATTTTGAGCGCTCAGAGGAGGGAGGTGAGACAGAAGGAGGTGACAGGATCTGCCCGGAGTCACCGAGCGGTCAGGCCAGGATTTGAGGGCGACTCCCCCTATCCGGCTTGGGCACGGACACTCCCCACCCCCCCCTACCCCCCGGCCTGCCCGCACCTGTACACGGCCAGTCCCCACCAGCCCCTCTCGCCCAGCTCTGAACTTCTCAAACACAATAAGCCGGAAAAGCCATACATCTGGTGGGTTCCAAAAATAAAATGGAGGCCTCGTGGGTACGTCTATGATTGACACAACGTATTGGCTGGTTCCATTGTTAATTAATGCAGAGAGGAATCATCAAATCAGATCAGATTCATTTTCAGAATGTTCGGCTGTGCTCCGCTCGCGTCTTCGTGCCGTCGTGAGGGCTGTATGGGGGGCTGGGGCGGGGGAGGGCAGAGGGTACAGGTACCGCGATGTAATTTTTCAAGTAACACGGTTCAAATAAAAATACATTCGTTTGAATGAGATTGCCCTGAAACAGTGTTTGCATTGATGGTCTGGGGGTAATTCTATTAAGCCGAAGCATATTTTTCATCAGGAGGCAGGAAAACAGGGTGACGGAGGGAGGGAGGGAGGGAAGGAGGGAGGGAGGGAGGGAGGGACTGAAAGCGGAATGTAATGTTTCAGAGCCGCAAAAAATGGAATAGTTTAACCCGTTTTATCTGGGGTTTCTCCGCTGAAGTTGCCAAGCCTTCTAGAGCGTGCCGTGGGGTTCAGAGGGCTCCCCCCTGTCTCACATGTGACTGGGCTGTGGTCTCCAGCCGGGCAGGCGGCCCCAGCTGGGCATACACGCGACGTCTCTGCCCTGGCAGGTGAGCGGGAAATCATACACGCCTTCAGAATTTACTTCTCCGTTGCTCCCGGAGAGAAAGGCAGCTTGAGGAAGCACTTTGTGTGGGTGTCCATGTATGTGCACACACACGCATGCATGCAAACACGTGCACACACGAATGCGCATGAACACGCTCAGGCATGCGCACACAAGCCACACGGGCGTACGGGTGTGCACGCAAACATGTTTGCACAAGGCACACACAAGCGCACGTGTGCCTACATGTGTCGCACACGTGCACAATATACACGCATGAACACGCATGCGTGCATACAGAATGCATACGTATGCATGCATGCACAGCTGAACGTATAGAGTGTGCATGTGTATAGATACATAAATGCATACATATATGCATTTATATCACCTTGGATGAGCTTAAATGTATATGTATACACATGTACATATACAATGTGCATACATGTTTACATATGCATGGAATCCATCCATCCATCCAGAAAATCATCTTAGGATGAGACTGTGTATATATGCACCCATATACCCACACATATATACAACATACATACACACACAACATGCACGCACATATACAACAAACACATAACATGAATATACACACATGCTTCCTTCGGTTGAGACCGTGTGTATATACACGCATAAACGTATAACACACATAGACATTGGATGCAACATACATATACATGCATGTGTATCCATACATGTTATATAAATACCTTCAGATGAGACTGTGTGTATACGCACACGTTCGTCCTCACATATACCTTTGTCAGCGTCTGAACAAGTCTGCCAAATAAATTCAACGGTCACTTGTGACGTGCTTGCCATTTACGGGAGCCTGTGCCAAGTGCCACACACTAGGTCCCCACTCTAACCTGCAGGGTACATGTAAGGTATTCTGATCTCCATTTGACAGACGAGGAAACAGACTCACAGAGGGGAAGGGATTCTCCCAAAAGTACAAGGGGTGAGTGATAGACCAGTGATAGATCCTAAAACTCGGGTTCCTCATCTGTTTTGTGTTTCTGAGTCGGTTGACAAATCCCCAGGAGGTCTCTGATGAAATCACAATTTGCCTATTTTCTCAGCTTCCTTGTCTGTTCAGTGGGAGAAATGATCCCTGCCCTCTGCCTAATCGGGGAGGAGTGGGGGAGTGAGGGGGGCAGTTAGAGACCTGGAACAATCCCCTGATGCCCCCTCCCCCCACCAGAGAAGAGCAGTGCCCTTTCTCTTTGCTTCCCTTCCTTCCCTGTGCCTTCTCCCCTCCTCTCTTCTTAGAAGGACACTCCGTATTGGGTTTAGGCCCCACCCAGGGAACCCAGCATGATCTCATCTTGTGAACCTTGACTTAATTACATCTGCGGAGCCCTTTTTTTTTCTCAATAAGGTCACATTCCCAGGTCCTGGGTGGACACGTACCATTCAAGCCACGAGGCTCACAGAGACTCTTTTACTCTCTTTCGGTTTCTAATCCTTCTTTCCTCGCTGCGCTGTCCCCTTCTGACATATTATTATGTATCTGGTCTATTTATTTTTCTTAGTGAACGTTTATCTCCCCCCGCAAAAATAGAAGCTCCCGGAGGGCAAGGAAGTTTGTCTGTTTTGCTGACCGATGCGTCTCAGATCTTCGAACAGTGCTGGCACACAGTAGACCTTTCATAAATATTATTATTCCTTCTGTTATTATTATTATTATTATTCTCTGCTATTATTCCCTCTGTATGCACCTGACCCCTCGACTGCTCAACGGTGCCAGGAAGGATGGCAAAGCCAGGGCCTCTGTCTTCCTCCTCACTGCGCCTGTCGGACCACCTGTGGTCTGGCGCACAGGAGGCGTCCGATTAAAACGTGTTAAATAATTATCTTTATGGAGACCTAACTCTGTATCAGACCTTAGCCTCAGTGCTTCATGTGCGGTGAATCACTTAATCCTTACAATGCGACGGGAGAGGCAGCATCCATGTGGCCATTTTACAGAGGAAGAAACTGAGGTTCGGCGAGGGGAAGTAACTCATCCAGGTCTGTGGAAAAGGCCGTAAGTGTAGATCCTGAATAAATCGCTGTAATACCGTTGCTTTGTACCTCCACAAGTTTTAATGTCTAAGTCTTTAAATAAGACAACGTACATGCACACACATCAACGCAGGCAACCCGAATACACACGCATGCACACACATGTGCGCGCGCACACACGCAGTCACCTTTGGATGAGACCATTTGCGTATACAAATGCACGTACATACGCCTATGGACGCGTGGAAGCAGTATTTGGCCAGGGGGAGGGACAAATGGCTTCATTACCCCACTGGAGGTCAACACCCAGTCGAGCATCCAACTCTTGGTCTCGGCTCAGGTCACGATCTCGCCGTTTGTGGGTTCGAGCCCCGGTTGGGCTCCGCACTGTCAGTACAGAGCCTTCCTGGGATTCTCTGACCCCACCCCCTTCTCTCTCTTTCTCGAAATAAACAAACGCGCTTAAAAAAAATAGGAAGTCAACGCCCTTCTCTCTGGGGGACAGTCTGGAGCACGTGCCACACTTAGTTGCAAACCCGTCACCATCGTTTTTCCCGGTCTGGTCCAATAAGGGCTTTTCTCCGGTGGCCCACCAAACGCGGCAGGGTGTGATCCAGGTTCCCACGGCAGGGCTGTAGGGACGCCGTGACATCTGGAGTAAGAACTGGGGGCTCTTGAAGCCACATGTGACATTTGAAATCAGAGGCATCTTCGGGGTATGTCAAGAAATAGTCTGGAGAGGGGCGCCTGGGTGGCTCAGTCGGTTGGGCGTCCGACTTCGGCTCAGGCCGTGATCTCACGGTTTGTGAGTTTCAGCCCCGCGTCGGGCTCTGTGCCGACAGCTCGGAGTCCGGAGCCTGCTTCGGATTCTGTGTCTCCTTCTCTCTCTGCCCCTCCCCAACTTGTGCTCTGTCTCTCTATGTCTCTCAAAATAATCATAATCATAATCATAATCATAAATGTAAAAAAAGAAAGAAAGAAAGAAAGAAAAAGAGTCCTGGGAGGGGACCAGACAGAAAAACGCAAAAGGCTGAGAGTTGGAACAGCCTTTGTGGAGGGAGGAGACGGTGAACTTCATTTATCACTCGCTAGTGAAAGTCCTCAAGATGAAGACTATGTTGGAAATCTCTTTATTGGATGGCTTAGAGACAGCTGCTCAATGTCACGTCCCATGTACTTCCCTTAAGGCAGTTGCGGAGAGGTTTAGAAAAAAAACAGGTGCGGGGGAGAGAGAGGTAAGATCAAAAATCCCGAAATCCCTGCTGTGTCCCAGCCTCGGAGAGAGCCTAGCAGTCGTGGTGATTTTTAGCCCTGTCTGCACAGCAGCATCATCCAAGGAGATTTAAAACCATCCAGGACACCCAGGACCCAGACCCAGAGATTCTGAACCCGTTGTTCTCGGCTCGGCTCGCTCCGACAAAGGTATGTTCCAGAAGTATCTCAGATGATTCCATTAGGAGGCCGGAGTTAAGGATCAACAGACTAACCAGGTCGATCTTTGCTGCAACTCTCCAAGGTCGACACTATCTGCACCTGCCTTTTAGGGATGATGAAACCAAGGCTCAGCATGACCAAGAAACCAGGCCAAGGCCACACACGGTGGAGCTGGGATGCATGCCCAGGGGCGTCCCGCTCCGAATTTGGTGCTTTTTCTACTGCCAAAGTGACCAAAGGGAGCTGGGCCCCTGGGCACCTTCAGCCTCACTTGCTATGGCCCCCAGTCACGTAGGCCTGGTGATGATCGATGCCATCAGCGTCCAAGTGGCTCTTCCCAAACACTCCTCCCCAGAGGACTGAGCCTTGGGGACGCTACCTTGCACAAGTCAGACTGGACGCCTGAAAACTGAAATAACCACGGAGGCAGGGCTGGATCAAGAGGAGGAGAGTTCCCCTGTGTCTGGATTTCAGCCTGGTCTCTTTTCTGACCCCAGGGTTTGCCGGGACCTTTTCCAATATCCCCTTGCACTGTATTTCCAGACAACAAGGAAGCACACGGGTTCCTTCAGGGGGTTTCAGGCGCCCAAGGGGGGGGAAGGGGCAATTTGGCCTTCTGTCTCTTTATTGCCTTAATTAGCTGTTTGGTGACCCGGCAGTCTCTTTGATGTACATCCAACGTCGGCCTGTGAAATATGGGGAAATGTCAGCCTGTCGAACAAGGGTCAGCCAGACTGTCAATACTGTCGTCCGTCAGGCTGATCCAGGCCGGGTGCTGACCTGCGGAGAGATGATTGAGCCACCTGTCCCCTCCCCCTGGCCACAGTGTTGGTGGCGTGTGGAACGTAGCCGGTGGCTGGAGGTAAGGTGACAGTGTCGAGGCCACGGGTCGGCCGACTTCAAACCAGGGGCCCAGGGCTGCAAACAGCAGGGAGAAAACAGAGGAAGCACAGTCCAAGTTAAACAAACTACAGAAAATCCAGAGGAAGACAGAAAGTCAACAAGTCAGGATAAGAGGAGGATCTTTGGGACACCCAGTGGGTGGTAAGGTTAACCCTGTCCGCACTGTTGGCTTCTGGGAACACCGAAATGTTCTCTGAATCACTGCAGTGATATGCAACACACAGAGAGAAACCAAAACCATTCGGTTTTGGAGAACGAAAACATCAGTCTACGCTAATAATATGACTTGGAAATACATCAAAGGGGTTGTGGATGCACTAATAAAGGCATCCTTATGACAGTAAAGGAGGTGAGTCATTCATTTCCCACGTATTAATTGAGCATCTGTTATGTGCCATGGATTATTAGAGTTGCTGGAGACGTTGCAGCAAACAAAGCAGGGACACATCCTTGCTCTCATGGAACTTTCACAATAACGAAAACAGATTTTAAAAGAATAACGATGAAATTGTGTCGTGGGCTAAAATGTGCAATAAGGAAACCTAACAGATAGACTTCAGGGGTTGGGAAGCGGTTTGTCACTTTAAATAGGGCTATAAAGAGAAGTCGTCTCTGAGAAGGCGACATTTGAATACAGTTCCAAAAGAGGTAAGAGAGCAAGAAACAGAGTAACACAAATACCTGTGGGAAGGGTGTTCCGGGCAGAGGGACAGCACGTGCAAAGGTCCTGAGGTGGGAGTACACATGGAACATCCGAGGAGTTACACGGAGGCTATTGAAAATGGAATGAACCGAAATGCAGGACAAGGTCTGTCAGAGATGAAGTCAGAGAAATAACGCAAGCTAGGCTTCATGGAGCCGTGCAGACCGCGGAACAGCTTGTACCTTCCATTCTGAGGGAGACGGAGAGTTGTGGGAGGGTTTCGGCCCGGGGGAGTGATAGGCTGTGATCCCTGGGAGGATATGGGAGACCAGTTAGGAGGTTTCTAGGTGGGCTCCTCTGAAATGACATGGCTTGAAGTCCGTGTCTGTGTCTGTAACTACATTTGTATCTATACTTCTTTTTATATGCAAAGACTGTATATACCTATATACGTAAGTGGATGGAGGGATGAAGGGATGGACGGGTGGATGGATGGCTGGGTGGACAGATAGCTAGCTAGCTAGATGCTAGATAGTGGTTTCATACAGATAAGTATCTATATAATGTTATAAATATATATATTTACATATATACCCAAATGTGTGTGTGTGTGTGTATATATACTTATGTATATATACATACATATATATATACGTATATATATACATACACACACACACATACATATATGGTATATTTATTTGGCTAATTGGAAAGAAGAGAAACAAAAGTTCCAACGTGTGAGGAGTTGGGAAAAAAGAGTCTTTAGGGAAGCATTTGGGCGGGAAAGGGAAGCGGAGACTGGGCTGGAGACACCCTCGGACAGCACCTTAAGGAGTTTGGACCTGATCTGTGAGTACCGAGGAGCCATGGCAGGTGTGAGAGCAAACCAGCGTGAGTAGCCTGGTTTCAGAAGGATCCCTGACTGCAGAGCAGAAGAGATACGTAGGGACCACAGAAATGGCTTTGGGAGTCGTGCAGGTGGAGGCCCAGTAGCCTGGTCTAGAAGGTGGTGGTGAGGACGAAAACAAGTACGCAGTGTGGAGCTGGTAAGACAAGGTGGGCTGAAGTTACCCTGGTGGGAGTTTATGATGTAGTCACATGTCCTCTTTGCAATGCCAGACCCCTCCAGCCCCTTCCCACCCTCTTCCGGAACCCCCTCTCCACTCACATGCTCCTTTCCACCTAGGAAGGCCTTCCCTGTGCCCCGTCTCCTTTTGTCTTCCTCTCTCCACTTGCTCCCCTTTCAAGATGGCTTCCATTTCCTCCTCTACGAGGCTTTACTTGGCACCTTGATACTGGATTCCTCCCTGATGTCACTTAGTCTGCTTAGATCCCACTTGTACGCTGTAGCAATTTTTCTCAGGGCTGCCACACAAGGTTGTGCAGGTTGGGCACTGTGCGAACAGTCTGACCAGAGTGGCAAACAGGGGCTGAAAGCTATCAATATGCCAAACCTTGACTTCCCAGATGGGGCACCTTTTCATAGAAAGCATGGTGTAGGCTAGCCCTGAGGGCCACCCTGAATCTTAATTCTCCATCCACTTGTCAACCTCTCTCATTAGACTTGGATCATTTCTCCATTGTTAGCACTTAGTACAGTGTCTGAGTGTTTACTGAATGAATAAATCGGTGTATAGACGGACGGATAGAAGAAAAGGTGCTATTCTTCCCGCAGGATAAGCAACTCATCACAGAAAAATAATCAAGTGGCTCATTACAATCCTCTTGGAGCATCGTGTCAAGATAACCTCCATTCTGGGGCACCTGGGTGTCTCCGTCGGTTAAGCCTCTGACTCTTGATTTCAGCTTAGGTTCTCATGGTTTGCGAGATTGAGCCCCTCCTCGGGATTCTCTGCTTGGGATTCTCTCTCTCCCTGTCTCCCTGTCCCTCCCCCACTCATGCACACAATCTCTCTCTCTCGAAAAATGAACTTTTTATTATTTTTTTAAAAAAAGATATCACCATTCCTCCAAACCGGGGGAGGACAATTTTTTTCCCAAAAGGCCGGAGAGTACTCAGCTCTAATGTTGTGTACGAAGGCAGAGTGGTAGACCATGAAGCAATGAAGGGGCGTGGCTGCGTTCCAATAAAACTTTATTGGCAGAAACAGGCAGCAGCTAGTTTGTCTACCCCTGGTCTAGATGTCTGTCTCGCCAAGAAATTCTCCCCTCGATTTGTTTCTTCCCAACAGTGCCCTTTCACCTGGGAATGATAGATGATGATGATGGTGATGGTGATGATGTGATAAAAGTGGTTATTGCTAACATTTAGTCTATGCTTGCCCCGGATCAGGCACTGGCCTAAGCCTCTTGTGCGTAGAATCTCAATTAGCTCCCATAGCCACCCCACAAGGTGCTGACGCTATCCTATGCCATAGCACGGAGAAAAACGGAGGCACAAAGAGATAAGACAGCCTGGGGCACATAATTTTAATGGGCAAAGCAGGCGGTCTGGTCTGAGCACTGAGTCTGGGGCATGAACAACTCGACTCCACGTGTCAGAATAACCATGTTAGTAGTAAGAACAGTAATAACAACCTTGGCTGCAGGCTTGCTCTGTTCTGAGCACCCAAACACTCATGAAGGGCTTTGCGACGACCTCTCTGAATTTTCTCAACCACAAGGCAAGGGTTAGCACCTCGCTGTGACAGCTACCCAGGGTGACACAGTCACAAGGTTGGATTCGTCCGTACCACCTGCCCCAGGCCCCAGTTGCTCGGAACTTTCCAGAAAATGGACCGTTTGACTCGATGGCCTTGTTCCCCCGACGCCTCGCTCCATCCTGAGTTTTTCCTTCCTGCGGGGGGCTGTGCCTTTGGACTCTCTGGGGGCCTTTTATCTTATCGGACCCTTTCCCCTGCTCACTTTGCTAGCTGTCACGTTTGTTATTCTAGGATAAACTTTCGGCCGATGTAGCACATACTTTGGGGTCAATGCCCTGTGTTATCCCCAGGATAGTTCAAATATTTGTGGCCTTGTCAACCTCCATCCCGCTGGACATGTGCGGTGGCGGAGTGGGAGGGGTGTTCCATGCCTGGAGACCAGTGTGGGCCAGCGCGTGGCAGGAGACTCTGCCTGGGAGGCCACGGAGGGCAGGTGGCAAACGCATCGTTTCTTGGCCCCGGGTTGGATGCGTGCAAACGTTAAGAAGAGAGAGAGGCGAGCATCGGCCGACCATCTCCTCTATGCCTGGTGCTTTCACACACGTTGAAATAAGTGATCTTCCAAATCCACCTGAAGGAGGGCATTCTTCATGACCGTTTCATTGACAAGAACACTGAGGCCAAGAGAGCTTAGTGGCCACCACCAAAGGGATTCTTAATACTGTGCGTGCGTGTCTACACCGTATGCCGAGGCCTAGGAACCCCTTCTCAGAGTAGTGCTTCAGGACTCATAAAACAAAACTACATAGATTAGGGGCGCCGGGGTGGCTCAGTCAGTCGAGCATCTGACTTCGGGTCGAGTCATGGTCTCACGGTTCATGAGTTCGAGCCCCGCGTCGGGCTCTGTGCTGTCAGTGCAGAGCCCGCTTCAGATCCTCTGTCTCCCTCTTTGAGCCCCTCCCCCACTTGTGCTCTCTCCCCCCAAAAATATTTTGAAAAATGCATAGGATTAGTAAGGAAACCAACCAGACTGAAATACAGTCATCAAGTAAGAAATTGGTGCAGTGTTATTTGTGCTTCTAAATCAATTCTTTTTTTTTTTAAAGTTTTCTAAATGTTTATTTATTTATTTATTTATTTCAACGTTTATTTATTTTTGGGACAGAGAGAGACAGAGCATGAACGGGGGAGGGGCAGAGAGAGAGGGAGACACAGAATCGGAAACAGGCTCCAGGCTCTGAGCCATCAGCCCAGAGCCCGACGCGGGGGCTCGAACTCACGGACCGCGAGATCGTGACCTGGCTGAAGTCGGATGCTTAACCGACTGCGCCACCCAGGTGCCCCAATGTTCATTTATTTTTGAGAGAGAGAGAGATGCAGAGTGTGAGTGGGAAAGGGGCAGAGAGAGAGGGAGACACAGAATCCAAAACAGGCTCCAGGCTCCGAGCTGTCAGCACAGAGCCCGACGCGGGGCTCGAACCCACAAACCGCGAGATCACGACCTGAGCCGAAGTCAGATGCTCAACCGACTGAGCCACCCAGGCGCCCACCCGCCCCCGCCGCCTTTTTAAAAATTTTTTTGCTAAATCAATTCTTGAAACGACAAGTCATAACAACCACGATGGCAGAGATGTCCTGTGACTAAGGAATTCGAAATTCTCTGTGACACCAGTGAGGTCGTAGGCCAGGATCTGTGATTTGTACTGGTGACAAGGTCGTGGGGACGGACGGTCCATCCTGCCATGCGTCTGTTGCCTGCCTTCGTCATGGAAAGAAATTGCACTTTGATGTTCGTGATAACGAAGATGTGATATATTTTCTTCCCGATCGAGGTCACAGATGCCCTGAGTTGTATCCACGGAGCCCTTGGGGGTCTGGGGCCCCAGAGCGAGACCCTCTGAGCTGGGAGAAGCATGGCGGGCTGGGCCGGGCTCCAGAGATCCACACTCGCCACTGTGAGGTCCCCCCCGGCTCCTCACATCCTGTCCTCTGGCTTTGTCCCCAAGTGAACCAGTTAGCCTGACTGCTGGCTGGGAGGGCAGGGCGGCCTTTGAAGCCATGCGTCTCTTTGATGTGCACATTCCGTCAAGGCCCTTCCTCAAGTTGGGCAAATCTGCGTTGCCCCCTGCAAACCCTCCCTTCGTGAACATCCCCCCCCCCCCCCGCCCCCGAAACAGTCCAAAGACCTCTCTCACACGGTTTCTGTTAGTTTTATGGTTTTTGTTTTTCCGAGCCAGTAAACCGGCGGCCTGGGGGGGGGGGGGGGGGGGGGGGCTGGACTTTCAGACAGAACTTTAGACTTTGGAGACCGACGTCATTTTCAGAGAAGTCTTCATTCCAGGCCGGGCTTAAGAAACAGAGTGGCTTCGCTTAAGGAAACCATACACACGATTCAAATACAGCAGCACGATGACCGAGCCACGAGGGTTCTCAGACGTACACGGGGTTGGATTGAAACTCCTTGCTCTGTGGCTCTGGGGAAGTCACACACACTTGCTGAACAGAGAAGAGAGAGAAACCAAGGCAGGCTCAGAAGGGGCACTGACTGGGTACCTGGCACTGTATTAGGCATTTACAGGTGTTTTCTCGAACCTTCCCAACAGCCCCAAACAGCCCTACTTTCTCCCAATGAGAAACCTAAGGTCAGAGAAGTGATACGGCTTTTCCCAGGTCACATGGCATGAATGGCGGAACCGAGGCCTCGCTGAGCCTTAACGCTCCGCGGAAGCAAAGCCCCGGAGATCGCTCTGGGAGGCAGGGGACTGTCCCTTCCAGGGCAGGACTCCAAATGGTCCCACTCCCAGTGGGCTGACGGTGGCAGCTGCTCCTCCAGGATAAGAGTCAACATGGGCGGGGCATCTGGGTGGCTCAGCCCGTTAAGCAGCCGACTCCTGATTTCGGCTCAGGTCATGATCTCACGGTTCGTGGTTCGAACCCCACGTCCAGCTCTGTGCTGACAGTGCGGAGCCTGCTTGGGATTCTCTCTCTCTCTCTCTCTCAAAATAAAGAGATAAACTTAAAAACAAGTTTGTTTTTTTTTAAAGTCAACATCGGCTACTCGCAAAGATGACACGAGGGAAGGGCTCCAGGATCTTAGAACAGGCTGAAGGAGGGGCAGTGGGGGCCTAACCCATTGGAAGAGGCAGCTTTCTGCCGACCCAGCAGATGCTCCAGGGCTGGCTGGGCTGCAGGGATGACACAGGGTTGTGGCTTATGTCCACGCCGATGCGGAGGCTGCAAGACGAGACAGCCGTTGCCCGGGATGTGCTCTGACAGCTACCCGCATCACAGGAGCGTGACCGTATCTTCAGCACCACCTTCCTGTTGCCAAGACTCTGTGAACTTGAACTCCCGGGACCCCCGCATCACGCTTCTGTGGCCTCCCGGGACCAGGCTTGGGGCCCGACATCCCACGCAAGGAGATGAGCTTTGCCTGTCCCCTGGCCTCTCTTGCAACCCGGAGCTCACATCTGCAGCCCATCTGGCGGGGCTGGGGAGCACGGTCCAGCGTCAAGGGGAAGGAAGCCTCTCTGTGGGTATTTCAGGCCTGGCCTGGACAGCCTGACCCGCCTCCTGGGCCAAGATCAGTGGAGAAACTCAGCCCAGAGGGCCGCTTGACAGAGAGGCTTCTGGCCTTGACTTTCAGATTCCTGAGTCATCTCTCCTTGGGCCCATCCTCGGCCTGACTTCCTTGCAGGGGCCTTTGATGAACAGATGAGATAATGGATCTGCTTTGAAAAAGATAAAATGCTGAACAAAAGGTTGTGCTGGCCACAGCAATGGGTGTGATGGGCGGGCTAAACCTTGAACTTCCTTCCTGTCCCAGGGCGAAGACGGCTTCCAACCTCCACATATCCGGGGCAGCCAGCTTGCCCGGTGACCCCGCCTCTTCCCACCCCCATTAGAGCGAGTCGCATCCACGAACCGGCGGATTCATCAAAAAGGGATGATCGGTTTGGCCGGCGTTTGAATTTGCCCATTTTACAGATGAGGAGACCGAGGCAAGGAGGACTTAAAGAACGGGCTTGAGATCGGACAGCTACGGGTACCGGCACAGGCTTTGGACCCAGGCTTACTCATTCGAAACCCTGACCGGACACCAGGCATTTAGTTAAAACGTCTTCAGCTGGAAGAAAATACAACAGAACCACTGCAACAACAAACATGTGATTTTGCAAAAATGTCCGTGTCGGCCCCTCCAAACCGGTAGAAAAGATGACGCCCCCCCACCCCCCACCCCTCCCTGCAGCTGGGGCTTTTGGCGTGAGTTGTACCAAGCGGACGTCCCACCGCAGAAGGAGGAGAGATTGTAGGATCGCACACGTGGAAGGAACGCCAACGACTATGTAGGGCCAGCAACCCCCTCCACCGCAGCTACGCCAAGAGGCCGTCCGGCCGATGCTTGGACGCTCACGGACATCCTGCAAAGTGGCTTACGCCATTCCCAGACAGCTTACCTTTGGACAAACCGACAGAATCTGTTAGCACAGAAAAAGTTCTCTTCCTGGAGGAGCGTCTGGAAACGAAAGAGGAATGGGGCTCTCACACGGTAACAGCAAAACGTCTGAACCAACCTATGTATCTCCAAACAGGGCAATCAATGTGTGCATAAAACATAGTACACTTAACCCTTGAACAACGTGGGGGCCAGGGGGGACTGCCTCCTGGTGCAGCTGACAATCTGCACGTAACTGTGGATCCCTGAAAACATAACCACTGATAGCCGACTGTTGACTGGAAGCCCTCCAGATCACAAAAGTAGGTGGTATTGTATCACATGTTGTATATGTGCTGCGTAATATACGCCACATTCTTACAATGAAGCAAGCTGCAGGAAAGAAAACATCGTTGAGCCAATCCTAAGGAACCTGGCTGTGCTTCTTGAAGAAAATCTCACATAAGGGGACCCGCACACCGCATACCCGTGTTGTTCGAGGATCAACTGTATCATCCTTCAGTGGAATATTATATAGTCGTGAAAAAGAATACGCTAAGTCTAGCTGCCCAGTCTCTCCGTAACCCCACCCACCCACCCGTACTGTCGTGAATTCAGAATGCATCTCCTCGTTTTCGTATGAGTTTTACAGACTGTACGTGAATTCTGAAAAACATACGGGGCCTCTCGGGGGGTTTCAGTTTCTTAAATGGGCTGCGGATCACTTCGTGATCAGCATTTTCTCTCTCTGCCACGGTTTTAAAAGATCCCCCTGTTGACACAAAGACCTCTGTTTCATCTACTTTGATTGCGATCTTTTTAAAAAATTTTTCTTTCATTTATTCATTTTTGAGAGAGAGAGAGAGACAGAGTGTGAGCAGGGGAGGGGCAGAGAGGGAGGAAGACACAGGCTCGAGGCTCTGAGCTGTCAGCACAGAGCCTGACGTGGGGCTTGGACTCATGAACCACAAGATCTTGACCTGAGCCGAAGTCGGATGCTTCACTGACTGAGCCACCCAATTTGTGGGTGTCCCGATTGTGCTCTTAAAACATGTGCGTGCACGGAATTACCTGTGTCCAGTCCCCTGTTGGTGGGCATCTAAGTCGATGCCGATAAAAATTCTATAGTGGACATACTTGGATATGTCTCCTTGGCCACACGGGTGAGGCTTTCTCCAGGGATGATGCCTTCGTTCCCCACGAAGTGACATGTATGTCTTTCTCCTAATAAGCAAGGGCGTCCAGAGTGGAATCCAGTCTTCCAACTGTGGCCTCGTCAGACTAGAACCTGCTATGTGCCCCTTTCCTAGGCATAGGGAACACAAAGCAAACATTGCACCCACCCCCACCCCCGCCTCGTCAGGGTTTATGACCTCATGCAGGAGAATGACAGTAAGAGAATATTCCAGGCTGTTAAGTAAACATAAGCGTGCAGTGTTCTGTGATGAAGAACGGAGGCAAAGAGAGCAAGGACGGGAACTAGCCTAGCCCGGTTCAGGGAAGGCTTCCTGGAGGAAGTGGCGATTAACTGTGTTCCAAAGGTTGGGTGAGCAGAGAAGCATTTCAGCAGAGGAGACCTAGAAATGCAAGAGAATGAGTATGGTCCTACCTCAGGACTTTTGCACATGCTTTTCCCTCTGGTTGGAATGTTTCCCATCCGGTTTCTTTGCTGAGATCTTTGGAGATTGGCAGCTCCCCCTCATTTATGGTCCTGTCTGCCTCCTCACATCACCAGGTCCTATTATCTGACCGCCGAATGCCGTGTTGGTTCCAGCAAGGAAGAGCAGAGGGTGGAAGGTGTCTCTGGCGTGGCCTCCAGCCCCGGCCAACAGAACCCCTGTTAAGGCATAGACTCTGGAGCCACACTGCTTGGGTTCAAATCCCAGGTCTTCTACCTTCCAGCTTCGTGACCTCAGGAAAGTGAATTCCCATTCCGAGCAGGCTGGGGTTATAGCAAGAGTTATAGCAAGGACTCAGTGAGGAAATGCATGTAACACAGTTAGCTTAGGGCCCCGAACACAGTGAGCACTCAATCGATGGTGGCAAAAACAATAACAGTGATAATAGTAATGACGTGGGCTGCTGCTTTAAGGAGTAAAAGGAAGTGGGCCCTCTCCCCGGGAACGAGGAAGGAGAACTTCCCATGAGACAGCTCCAGACTGTCCCCAGAGACAAGGTGGGCAATTCCTGATGACTGATGACCTTGAGGCCCAGCCACCTTTCCTGGAAGCCTTTCGCCTTGAACCCCAGGGTGTCTCTCCAGCTGGACTGTGGGCGTAGAGCTAAGTAAATACTTCATCATCGATCAGCCCCCGCGGTCCAGATGTTTCCCCAGAGGCTCAGATGGGGGTGAGTGGGAGGTCCCGTCCAGCTCTCGTTAGCTGTGCCTGCAGAAAAGGTATAAGAGGAGGTGGGGTGGGATACATCTCAGCCCTGCGCCTTGGGACCCCTGGCCTCTGTTGTCACGACTGGACACCTCGTAACTCCTGACTGATGTAGGCGGCGAGACCTGATATGGTAGGTCCTTGGGACCTCTGAATCAGTAAGAACAAAAGTGTATTGTTGATACACTTTTAATAAATACCATGCACTGGGGTGCCTGGGTGGCTCAGTCGGTTAAGCCTCCGACTTCGGCTCAGATCATGATCCCGCGGTTCACGAGTTCGAGCCCCGCGTCGGGCTCTGTGCCGACGGCTCGGAGCCCGGAGCCCGCTTCGGATTCTGTGTCTCCCCCTCTCTCTGCCCCTCCCCTGCTCTCTCTCCCTCTCAAAAATAAACAAACATTAAAAAAAAGTAAGTAATAATAATAAATACCTGGCCCCATACTAATCATAGATCATCTCGCCAAAAACTTTCTACGGCTCTGCGGTTGTGGGTCCTACTCTACCTCCATTTTCTAGAGTGGGGAAACTGAGGTTCAGAGAGGTGAAGTCATTTCCCCAAGGCCTGTTTGGTCAGCTGCAAACGCAGGCTCTTATCATTTAGGTACTTAGAACAATTCTTTTCCCCTCTACTGCCTGTCTCTTAGCAGCTGGGATCTTGGGACAGGGACCTCAACCCCCGTGTGCCTTAGTTTCTATAGACATTACCTCTTACTGTCGCAGAAAGGATCAAAACCGGTTAGTGGGTGCCCAAGGCTCATGTCAGTATCTGCCTTGCCACAACGATGCTGTGGGGGATTATCTGAACGATGAATGTATTTCTTCTTCGGTGTTTGTTGGTCATTTTATTTCTTTATTTTGTGAATGGTCCCTTCATGGAGTTCCCTCACCAGATTGGCATTTTGATAAGGTGTGGTTTTTTTGTTTTTGTTTTTGAAGACTGGAGACACTTTGTGACAAAGGACATATTGGCACTCAGCACCAGGCCCCCACCCCACGAGTATGGGATGGGGATTGATCACAGGGGCTACGTCAGGCTTTGACTCCCCGCAGCCTTCGAGGACCAGGGGGTGGCTTCCACACTGGGAGACCAGCAGACAGACTCCAGGGGAACAGGGAATCAGGAGTTCACACGAGAATTAAACGAGATTCCCCTCTTAGTGGACCACCCGGACTCATCGAAAAGAGCCGAGGTCTTCGAGGAGAAGATCTGTCTCCCTCTCTATTACTGAAGAGGTCTGAACTCCCAAGGGGCCTCTGCTGGGGTGGGGTGGGGGGCTGACTTCCTGCCAGGGACCTTTCCAAACCTTCCTCTTGAACCCTGGCCGACCAGCTCTCCTTCCCTGCTCTCCGTTCCCTCCATGCCCCCCTGCTGTGGGCCCTGCCCCGGATCCTGGCAACATCCTGTTCTTCCCTTGAACGAAACTCCCCCTCCAGCTTCCCAGCGCGATAGGAATCTTAAAGAAATGCTTCCTGTCTCTTGACCACCTTATCGCCCATTCCTCCCGAATGGCTGACGTTCAAGAAACACACAGGCAGCCCTGCACTCCCTTCTAATTTTAAACCTGCCCTCTGAAGCTCTCTCCTCTTCCTTCTTAAGGTTCCGGGAAAGGCCAGGGGGTGTCAGAGGTCTCTGGTGACCCGCTGAGTCAGCAGAGACTGAAGGTCTCCTCCAGTTCCCAGGGAAGGAGTCTGGAGCTGGGAGATCCTGGGTGAGGCCACTCACGGGCCCGGCCCCGGCAAGCCTGATGTTCCAGGGGCAGCAGATGCTTACGTAGGGTATCTTTCCTGAACTCATAAACGAGGTTAGGAATAAAGGCCGCGCAGGGGTATCCGAGTGGCTCCGTTGGGTAGGGACGGGACTCTTGATTTCAGCTTAGGTCGTCGTTTCGTGGCTGGTGGGTTTGAGCCCCGCTGACGGCACGGAGCCTGCGTGGGATTTCGCTCTCTTCCTCTCTCTCTTCCCCGGCCCCCCTCCGCTCTGTCTCTCTCTCAAAATAATCATAATAATCAGAATTATAAAAGAATGAACGGGGTAGAGATACTCAAACACGTGTATCACGTAAGGAGCCAGGAAAAACTCGGGCACGGACATACCGGATGGTCCTTTGACTCGTGCGATACTGTGCGGCACAGGCCCCAACATCCAGGCATTCACGTCTGCTGGCAGAATCTGACCACTCTTGGTCCTCGGGAGGCTGACTTCCGGCCGCGTCACGTGACCCAGTCAGGCCCCGCCAGTGAGAGCGCGGCTGGCCAGTGATTGGCTGCGGAGGAAGACGTGACGCAAGTCGGCCCGTTTGGGACCAACGGGAAGCGGAGGCTGAGGCTGACTTTTCTGAACTTGGGGCGGAGTCGCCCTTTCCGGCAGACGGAGCCGTCGGGCCGCTGACGTCCTTGTCGGGCTGGAGCCTACGGGAGGGGAAGCGGAGCCGGGATCCAGAAAGGACAAGCAGACGACCTGACCTCACCTGATTCCTCGAGTCTCTCTCTGAAGCCAGTTTTTATTTATCTACTTATTTATTTATTTATTTATTCATTCATTCATTTAAAATTAAAAAAAATTTTTTTAATGTTTATTTTTGAGAGAGAGAGAGACAGAGCATGCGCAGGGGAGGGGCAGAGAGAGAGACGGAGACACAGAATCCAAAGCGGGCTCCAGGCTCCGAGCTGTCGGCACAGAGCCCGACGCGGGGCTCGACCTCACAAACCGTGAGATCACGATCTGAGCTGAAGTCAGATGCTTACCTGGCTGGGCCACCCAGGCGCCCCCGAAGCCAGTTTTCCTCTTGGAATTTTCAGTCACCTGAGCCAATAAAATCCCTTTGTCTTTAGTTTTCTGTTTCTTGTAACCACAGACAATGGTCACCTCCCCGCCCCCACCCCCCACCCGCACACAAGCATACACAGCAAGGTGGGGAGAAAAAAGAAAAACGTGTACTGAGCCTGTATCACATGCCAGCTTTCCGAGCAAAAGATCATTAGTCCCATTTGACGGATCAAAACCCCGAGGCTCAGAGAGGTTAAGAGGCCTACCTAAAGTCACACAGCCAGGAGGTTGCAGAGACCAGATTTCAATCCAGGTGTGCCTACATCAAAGTTCTCACCTTTTTGCGGAACGCTGAGCTGTCTTTAAAAGAAGATGAAGGAGGGGCGCCTGGGTGGCTCAGTCGGTTGAGCGGCTGACTTCGGCTCAGGTCACGATCTCGCGGCCCGTGAGTTCGAGCCCCGCGTCGGGCTCTGGGCTGATGGCTCAGAGCCTGGAGCCTGCTTCCGATTCTGTGCCTCCCTCTCTCTCTGCCCCTCCCCCGTTCGTGCTCTGTCTCTCTCTGTCTCAAAAATAAATAAAACGTTAAAAAAAAATTAAAAAAAAAATAAAAAAAGATGAAGGAGGTCTTCTAGCCGAGACCGTGGGAAGTGAGTTTGGCCGCCGTAATTAACTGCAAGGCTTCTGTGTACCGCGTCCCGCGAGAGATGCCCATTCAGGCCCTTCTTTTCTGATCTTGCCGTAGTTCTGTGAAAGAGTACAATCTCTTCTTTCCCTTCCTTCTCAGGAGTTTCCACTCGCTTCTCTTCCTCGGCTCGCCTCCAGCCTGGGGATGTCCCGCGGTTCACCCTTCGTCGACTCCTCGGCTCTTAACGTGCCTCTTCCCTAAGCCTCAGGCCCATAAACACCTACGTGTGTCTCTTCACATCTGCTCCTGGATGGCCCCCAGGCACCTTGAGCTCGGGAGGTCCACAATGAAGCTTCTCACCTGCCCCAAACCTGCACTTGCCCCTCTGTTTTCCAGCTCCTCTGTGGCATGATCAGCCATCCGCTCAATCACACTAGAAAAATCTTGGAGTCCTGTTCAACCTCATCTCGTCCTGCACGCGCCCCACCTGATCCATCATGCAGTCCCGTGACTTTTCCTTCCCACGTAATCCCCGAGCTGGCCCTTGCACTCCATTCCGGTGAGCGCTGTGAGCACCAGCACACGGGGGGAGAAATGATGGCGTGCCTCCTGCTTTCGGAAACCGGACCTGGGCAGCACCTTGTGGGCACCAGGACCTAACACAGAGCTGGATATTGTTGCCCGTGCTGCTGTCTTCTCGTGCTGGTGATATCTCATAATCGACACGACTACAGGCTCGTGGAGTTTACCCTCATGAGATACAAACTCTTTCTTGACCAGACCATGGGGGGTGTGTGTGTGTGTGTGTGTGTGTGTATCTATACACGTATGTCTTTGTGCATATGTGTTTGTGGGTTTCCTTCCTTTTTTATTTTATTGTTTTTGGAGAGAGAGAGAGAGCTCTAGTGATAGAGGAAGAGAGAGAATCCCAAGCAGGCTCCACACCGAGCATGGAGCCCGATGTGGGGCTCAGTCTTATGATCTTGAGATCGCGACCCAAGCGGAAATCAAGTCAGACGCCTAATGACTGAGCAAGCCAGGCGCCCCTGTGGGTTTCCTTCTTGATACTTATTCCTATCCCCCTCCATTTTCAGAATCCACAAGATATGGAGAATCCCACGGGATGTTTCTCTCTGCAAACCCCCAAACTTGTTTCTTTCACTGGGTCATGGTTAGTATCATTTCCATAGCCTAGCACTCATGTGCTACAAGACGAGCTCGTCTCTGAAAGCCGAACACAACATCGAGATTTACCGGAAGGACCATGGCAAGGCTTAAATAAGGACCTGCCTGCAAAGCACTTAACCCGTACCTGGCACACAGAAGCATCTAGTACCTCCTAGGACTGTGGTAATCATTATGACCATTCTTATAAGGAAGAGGCTCTTTTTGTTATTATTCTCATGTTCTTTCTGGGTCATGTCCTTAAAATTTCACTTCTTGATAAATGATTACAGACAGCTCAGACAGAGCAGTTCCCTTTTCATCCTGAAAATGAGCACCACCTCCTTAATTAGCAGCCGCTGGGAATATCACAGAGTTGTTCTCTCACTGTTTATATTAACAGCTTTCATTCATCACACATAAGATAATAGACATCGCATCGCACCACACCACGTGCGGAGAAAAAAAACACTCGAGTTAATTTGGTCTGAGTAGATGTCTGCACCCTCCGAGGAAATGCTCAGAACGGAAACTAGTTAAGCCTCTCTTTCTTTATACCGTCTGGAAGTTGAGCAGCGGCTCCCTGAAAAGGGTCTAAGAGACGGGCACTCACTTTAATTGTGTTCCCGTCGTGGAACAGTGACTTAGCCAGCGTTCATGTTTGCGCCTGCTTCACCAGCTTGGAAACTGAGGCTCAGAGGGACCAAGCCAGCCGTCCGAGTTGACAGAACTGGTCACTCCCCATACAAAGCAGTCGGCGCCATGGGTGAATGGTTGTTTGTGGGGATTAAGTAAAATAACACAGGCAAAGTGCTTACAGCAGAAGCAACCCCAGAGGACGCGTTGTGTATGTGCTGGTCATCGTGCCCTGGAAATGAAAAAAAAAAAAAAAAAAAAAAACAATTGTGGATGTTCTGCCTCGTCCTTTTGTAACAGCTGTCTGGGATTCTGAGGCTGGGGCCAGCATGCTATGGGTTACTGGCTAAATCCAGTTCCCCGCCTGTTTTTGTAAATAAAGTTTTATTGGCACACGACCACACCCATTCGTTTGCACATCGTCTGTGGCTGCTTTCACAATAGAAGGGTGGAATGGAGCAATTGTGGTTCCAACAGAAAAGCTAGATGTCCGCCAAAGCCTAAAATATTGACTCCACAGCCCTTGACAAATATTTTGCTGACTTTTGTTCCTTTGTTCTAAACAACAGACATTCAGATTGAGTCCTTTTTTTTTTTTTTTTTTTGCAATTACCTCCGTATCCATGCATCTTTGTACATTCATGCCAACGTAGCCGTAGGATATATTCTTAGGTGTTGCCTTGCTGAGACAGGTAAAAAGCAGGAGGTTTCTGAGAACAGAGGGTAGTAGCTATTTAAAGTGTTGGGGTCCCCCGCAGAATTGGCACCTGACCTTTGTTGTTTGGGAAGGAGAAGTAGCTGTGAGTCAGGTTTGGGGCTTTCAGAGTTCTTCACTCATAGCTCGAACACAAAATCAGAGCAACTCAGAATCCCTGGACCACATTTGCGTCACAGTTTTACGCAACAGTGCGGTGACAGACATTTTGCATGTGTCTGCCTTGGGCCGGGTAACAGCGATACGCAGTGGATTCTGAACGGGTTTGAGTCTTGATGTTCTTTGGCAACTCGGGAAAGCTACGGAATACTGTCCCTTAAGCTGCCCATTCACATAAAATTTTGCAGAGTTTCAAAGGATTGACAGTTTTCCCCAAAGCCCTTCCATTGACTTTCATCTATAAGCTCTTGGGTTAAGAATCACTTCTCTAAGGGAGAGACGAAGCCATAAAGAGCCAAATAGTATAAAGTATCACAAATGTGTGTTTGAAGTACACACAACCTACAGTGGGTGCGTAAGAAGTGAGAAAGTCAACATTGCTTTGTGGGAGAGCATGGAGTTGGGGAGGTCAGGGAAGGGTCCTCATAGGAAATGGGTCTTGAAGGATGTGTAGGAGTTCTCTGGGCTGTCTAGAAATAAGGGAGGCAATTTCATCAAGGAAAAATCAATTGGGGTAGGAGGAGCTCTGAGAAGGTCTTAATGTTGATGCCTGAAAGTCTGGACTGTTTCCGGTTTGTCAACTGACTCCGGAAGGCAAGGGCAAATGTCTTAGCCTCAGTCCTCCCTCCCATCCGCCCTGGTCCCCCGTGCCCTCATCACACGAGGAGCAGAGCAGAACTCACTCCCTTTTAAAAGTTGTCTGGAATCCAGAAATAAAAGGCTACACATGAATAAAATATCATCACCAACGCTAAAGAGGTCCAGTTCTCTGGTTTCGCTTTTCATAGCTGAAGTTTATGTCCACCCCCCCGCCTCCCCCCCCACCCCCCCCCCACCCCCCGCGGCCTGCGTGGTCAGAGTTACAGTAGCAACGTGTCTGTCTTTTTCTTTTCATTCCCTTCTTGAGAGTTAGTAGTCATGTCAAGAAAGCGCTAAGAAGGCTTCCTGGTCATTCCGCTTCTCTGAAGTGCATGGTGCCCACGCGTGCACACACGCGCGTGTGTGCATGTGTGTGTACACGTGCACGTCTCCTAAAAACCAAAACACTCTGGGTGGTCGAATTTTGGAGGACGAATACATTGCCCTAACACATTGGAAAGCACAGAACTGGTTCTAAAGGCGTGACTCGTGGGTTACTGACAAAGAGTTCGGGCGACGCTTAGGTTCAAATCCTACCTCATCCGCTGAGCTGGTTGCCTAGAACTTCCATAACAAATGACCAGAAACTGGGGCGCCTGATACAACAGAAATTCCCTTACAGTTCAGGGCTGCAGACGTCTGAAATCAAGTGTTGGCAGGGTTAGCTCCTTCCATGCCCCTCTCCTAGTTTCTGACGGTTGCTGGCGACCTTTGACATTCCTTGACCTACAAACACATCACTCCCAATTTCTGCCTTCATCTTTCCATGGTGTTCCCCTCTGTGTCTGTGCCTCCAATCTCCCTTCCCCTTATAAGGACGCTAGTCATTGGATTTAGGAGCTTCCTAAGTCGAGGATAATCCCCCCTTGAAATATTTAATCACATCTGCAAAGATCCTGTTTTTAAATAAGTTTGCATTTGCAGGCTCTGGGTGGACATGTCTTTTGGGGGCCACCATTCAGCCCGCGATAGCCACATACTCCCCGAGTGCCCCTGGATGTGTTCCTTCCCCACTGCTGAGCCTTAGAGGTGCTCTCCTCTGGAAGTCGGGGCTCTGATAGAACTTCACTCGACAGTGTAAGATAATGCGCGTAAAACCCACCGCGCCAAGCCCAGCACCCTCGAGGCGCACACACAAAGGGCGGTGCTGTTATTCATAGTAACAAGAGTGATATCAGCGTTGCTGTCTCTCAACCAGGAGCTCTGACACGCAGAGGGTGGGGCAGCGCGACCTCAAACATCTGGATGACAAGATCGTGGTGCTTTCCGGCTCCGGCTGTTTGACATCCCGTAGACCCCAGAAGCAGATGACGGAACGTCAACATGAGGGACTACCCTCTTCCTTTTCCCCCAGACGCGGTTTGGCAGGTCGACTGAGCCTCCGTCTCGTGGACACCTGCCACCGAAGACACACGCTGTGGTTTTTCAAAGTCAGTTACCAGTGATTCCCATTGACTAGGTGGCTGCCTTGAGATGGTGTTAAATGTACACATAGTCTAGAGGCCCCTCTAAAGGGACTGGCCGGGAATGTCATGAACCCGGGGGTCACGCAGAACTACGGGTTTGAATCTCAGTAGTGCTACTTGGGAGCTGAGAGCCTCTGAGCAAATCTTTGCACCCCTTTGGCCCCTCACTTTCCTCTTCCTCAGCCTGGAACCAATTATGCCTCTTGCAAGGTTATTCTTACCATTAGCTGAAATGATTTATATTATATATTACATATCACGTATTAAATACTACATATCATATATTATATATTACATATTATATGGTATATATTTTATATTACATAGTATATGTATATATTATGTTGTATAAACAACATATAATATAAAGTATATATTATTATAATATATAAAAGTATATCTATGGTTTCTATATGCTGCAAGCACTCAGTAAGGTTGGCATCATTATTATAATCGCTATTCATAGTAAATTACGCAGCGTATTGGTTCCGATGATTTGTATGGAAAGTTGGTGAATTCTGTCGCACCCCCATAGCGGACCGTTTTGCTAGGCAATTGAGTTGACAGTCCCCAGGCACTTGTGGCTAGAAAATACAGATTCAAGCCCTGCTTCCCCTCTCCCGGCTATGTGACTTCCCCTCTCTGAGTTTCAGTGACTGCCTCTGTAAAATGGAGGTAACAAAACCCTCTCTCTTTTGATGACACAAGGCTCCTCTGGGGCTTAACAGAAGCCTCTGTTCGTCCTTGTCCAGTCAACAACTACGTACTGAGCCCTTACTAAGGTGCAGGCCTCGGCCAAGGATGGGAGCCGTGGTGAGCGCAAGACAAGGTTCGTTCTTGCTCTCCGGGCGCTTGTAGTTCGGAGAGTGTATCAGAAGCGATGAGGAACTCTATCAACGTAACGGCCTCTTCTTCTCATTCAGCCTTATTATGCCTTTTCCTCTGATAGATGAATGCAGGTGGGAGTGCATCCTACGAGCCTTTTTCAAATTTGGCCTGACTTGGGGCAGGGCTTGTGTCCTACTGGATGTGAGTGCATGCGGCTGGCGGATGCTTCCGCAGCCCCGGCCTCCTTGCCTGCCCTTCCCCCACCCAACCAGCAGCATTCCTGGTTTCGGGGGGCATTTTCCAGACTCTGGAAAACCGCTGCGAACCCAGAGCTTCTGCTTTGTAGGAATCTGGGCTTCCGGGTTTCACAAAACTCCAAGCCCTCCGAATTGCACGCTTAAAAATGCTTAAAATAGCAAATTCCGTGTGATATGTATTTTATCGGAATAAAAAGAACGTTGAAAAAAAAAAATTCGAAGCCCTGACATCCTCTGGGCAAAATATTTCTTCCAGAAACAGAAGACTGGAAGGCATGGGGGGAGGGGGGTGATTTGTGGACGAGCTGGCATGCCTTGCCTCAGAGCTGGACAGTAGAAAGAGGCTCCAGAGCTTTCCGTGAGGGCCGTGTCCCTGCTGTGGGCTCGCAGGATGGAAATCCAGCCTCCAGAGGAGCTTAGAGAACAGAAGGAAGAGAAAGCCTGTGCCTCCCCCAGGCAGGCAAGGCATCTGGAGTGAAAAATCGGAGATGCTCCTTGTCCGCTGCCCAGCATCAACTTGCAAGGCTCTGAGAACATCGCCTCCTCGAGTTTTAGGCCCTGCGCACTTCTCTAAGAAAACCCTCTTCATCGTGGTAAAATACGTGTAACATAAAATCAACCATTGTAACCATTTTTGACTGTGCAAATCGGTGACGTCAATTACGCTGACGATGTTGTGCAACCATCGTTCCCGTTTCCCAACTTTGCCATCACCGGAAACAGACGCTCTGCAAACATGTGGCAGTCATTCCTGATTCCCACCCCCCCTCGCCCCTGTAACCTCTTACCTACTTTGCATCTGCATGAATTCACCCGCTCTAGATATTTCGAGTAAGTGGAAGCATGCAAAGATCTGTCTTTTTGTGTGCTAGCTTGACGTTCTCAAAATTCACGCGTGTTGTAGCATGTACTGAAATTCCATTCCTTTCTATGGCCGGATTCCATGGTGCGCACAGGCCACCTTTCCTCTATCCATTCATCTGTCGATGGACATTTAGGTTGTTACCACCTTTTGACTCTTAGGAATGATGCTGTTGTGAACACGGGTGCATAAATAGCTATGTGAGGCTTTATTTTTCAATTTTGGGGGCGATCGTGGGGGCCGGAATTGTTGGGTCATCTGGTATTTTCCATATTTCGCTTTTTGAGCGTCTGCCACGCCGTTTTCCATGCAAGCTGTGCCATTTTATGTGCCCATTTTTTGTCATTTATATGTCATTTATATGTCATTTTTCTTTCTTTTAATTGTAGCCGACCTAGTGAACGTGAAGTCGTATCTCATTGTGGTTTTGATTTGCATTTCCCTAATGACTAATTACGATGACTAATTACATTCCTTAATGACTAATTATAAAGCACTTACTAGCCATTTATATATTTTCTTTGGAGAAATGTCCCTTTAGGTTCTTTGCCCATTTTTAAACTGGGCTGTTTATCTTTTTGTTACATTTTAGGAGTTCTTTATATATTCTAGATCTTAAGCCCCTGTCAAATATCTTTTTTTTTTTTAATTTTTTTTTCAACATTTATTTATTTTTGGGACAGAGAGAGACAGAGCATGAACGGGGGAGGGGCAGAGAGAGAGGGAGACACAGAATCGGAAACAGGCTCCAGGCTGCGAGCCATCAGCCCAGAGCCTGACGCGGGGCTCGAACTCACGGACCGCGAGATCGTGACCTGGCTGAAGTCGGACGCTTAACCGACTGCGCCACCCAGGCGCCCCGCCCCTGTCAGATATCTTACTTGCAAATATTTTCTCCTATTTTGCAGATTATCTTTTCATTTCCTTGATGATGTCTTCTCGTGCACAAATGTTTTAAGTTTTGGCAAGGTCTAATTTGCTTAGTTTTTTTCTTTGTGGTTCGTGCTTTTGATGTTATGTCTAAAAATCTGTCGCCAAATCTAAGGTCATGATTTTCCACTACGTTTCTTTTTTAATGTTAATTTAACCCTAATGTTTCGTGCTTTTGATGTTATGTCTAAAAATCTGTCGCCAAATCTAAGGTCATGATTTTCCACTACTTTTTTTTTTTTTAATGTTAATTTGTTTATTTGGAGAGAGAGCGTGCACCAGCGGGGGAGGGACAGAGAGAGAGGGAGAGAGCATCTCAAGCAGACCCCACGCTGTCAGTGCAGAGCCCGATGTGGAGCTCAATCCCGTGAACCCTGGGATCACGACCTGAGTGGAAACCAAGAGTTGGATGCTTAACACACTGAGCCACCCGGGTGTTCCAATCCCGCCCCCCTCGCTGCTATGTTTTCTTCTAAGAGTTGGTGTCATTTCAGCTCTTACATTTGAGACATGGATCCATCTGTTTTGGTGTCACTCTTGAGAAGGCACTCACACTCAGGGTCGTGCAAGTGAGAGTTGGTATCTGACAGCGAGTTGCGTCTTCAATTGTCCACCCTCGGTGCCTCCCATCCCTTCCCTGGGGGAGCCCGTGGAGGTGGCAACCCTCCCACACCTCACCTGAACCAGGCACAGTGAGGGAGGCCAAGAGCAGACTAGCCAGACTACCTTGGCGGATGGGGCTCGGATGATAAACACACGAAGGAGGCACCAGAGCCCCATCCTGCGTGGCCCCAAGAGTGGCATGGAAGCACCCAAGGAAGGTGACAAGGTCCGGACAAACTCTGACAATGAGACGATGCAGGAGACACCCAGGCACTGGGATAACTCAGCGCTTGCTGGGAGGGTGGAATGGCCATGGCCTCAGAGCCTGTAGATCTTAGCCATGACTTCATAATTTCAGAGAATGTGGGGGTGATCAGGTTCCAGACAGACTAAGCCAACCCTGGATTGACCGTCATTAGCCTCAGTTAATAGACGGGAAACTTCTGCGACCCAGTGGGATCGAAGCTCTACCTAGGAATTACGTTCCGCCATAGAAGAGGCAGGAAAGAACCATGGCGGGGCGACGCTGACACCATCCCTGAAGAGAATGCGTGGAAGTGATACATTTTACCTCAATTTCCCATGTTCTACCTCACTCATTTTCCCCAGGAAGGGAGGACTGCTTTCCAGCCTATATTTCCACTTTGGGGCAACCGTGTGCAAGCAAAACTTTTACGAAGAGGCAGAAATCTCTTTTGGCGGTGGTTTTCACTTGGGGAAGGGGGTGATTTTTGTCCCTGGGGCGGGGGGACACTTGACAGTGTGTGCACTGAGGAGGAGATTCTACTGGTATCTAGAAGGTAGAGACCGGGGATGCTGTTGGACACCCTCCTGTGCACGGAGCCCCGCCCCGCCACGATGACAGAGTCCTGCTCAGGTGGAGGACCCCGGGGTCCAGTGGCATCTGTTATGCTCTCTGCACAGGCAGAAGGCAGCACGTCTTCACGCTTCTCATCGTCACGTCTCAGGGAGAACGTAGGGCTGGGGGGGGCGGTCAGCTCAGGTGTCTCTGACTGGCTAGGAGCCTACGGCGGACCCTTCCACCACCAGGAGACTTTCATTCTGCATAGCTTTAAAATTCCAAGATGCCTCCTGATCGTAGTCAACGGTAGTGGGAATGAGCTGATTATTGAAACAGTGATGGAAAGTTCTCAAAAATGCTTCCAAACACTCTAGGAGACCAGGATCCCAGCCCAGACCGCCTTTCCTCTAGACGTTTGTGTTATTCAAGGTGATTAGCGCTAGCTGCCGTAACGACCCATCACACGTTGGTGGTTCAGTGCCATAATGGTTTGGATCTCGCTGGTGCCACAATCCAACCTGGTTGGGTGACTCCCTTGGGTGAGCCTTCATAATTAGCAGCTCAGAGACCCAGGTGCCTGTCTTCCTTCTTTCCTTCACCTTCTGTATCCTCCGAGCCTTGGAGTACTTTGCCTCCAGTTTCATAGATGGAGAGAGAAAGCGGAGAGGTTCAAGGGGGAGGTTTTCTTAGGGGGCAGACCTAGAGGTTGTGGGTTGTTTTCCAATGGCTGACCCTTGGCCACATGATCCCACCTGACTGCAGGGGAGGCTGGAGAAGGTCATCCAACTCTGTGCGGAGGGCGAAAAAAAATGGGTTTGGAAAACACGGAGTGGCCTTCTCTACAACATCCTTTTTTACCCACACAAACATATGCGGGTTCGGTCTGGATTGGGTTTTGAGTCATGCAGACTGGGAGTTTTATCTTCCGTAAGCACCAGAAGGTGTTACACCCGCTCCCCATCAAAGGGTAAAGTGCATCTACCCTAGAGCTTGTCTCCCACACAGCAAGGATTTGTGGACGTCTTGCCGAGGGCCAGGAACCGTCCTGGATGCTGTGGATACAGCCATGAACAAGGAGACAGAAAGATCCCTATCCTACGGCACTTGAAATCTAGTTGGGGAAGACAGTGCACGGGCACATGTAAACACACAGACAGACAGACAGACATGTCTTTGAGGGCATTCTGCAGTACAGACACTAGCCTGCCTTTATTTAAACAAAATTTTTTTTAACGTTTATTTATTTTTTGAGAGACAGAGAGTGAGCGGGGGAGGGGCAGAGACAGAGGGAGACACAGAATCCGAAACAGGCCCCAGCTCTGAACTGTCAGCACAGAGCCCAACATGGGGCTCGAACCCACGAACTGTGAGATCATGACCTGAGCCGAAGTCGGACGCTTAACCGACTGAGCCACCCAGGCGCCCCATAGCCTGCCTTCATTTTAAGAGGGTTTAGACCAAGTGCCTAACTCTTTTTTTTTAAAGCTTATTTATTTGTTTTGAGAGAGAGAGACAGAGAGAGAGTAGAGGCAGAGAGAGGGGAAGAGGCAGAATCTCAAGCAGGCTCCACGCTGTCAGCACAGACAGCCCAATGTGGGGCTCGAACTCACGAACCGTGAGATCATAACCTGAGCCGAAGTCAGGAGTTGGATGCTTAATGGACTGAGCCACCCAGGCGCCCCCTTAAGTGCCTAAATCTCACTGAGCTGGGCCAGTGGGATGTTTCTCTCCTGGGAATTTGCAGTGGGGATTTGGAGACTGAATTTTCCACACGGTTTTGGAGGCCGGAAGTTCAAGATAAAGGCATTGGCGGGTTTGATTTCTTCTGAGGCCTCGGTCCTTGCTGAATCCCTGGTGCCCTAACCTCTTCTTATAAGGACTCTAGGCATATTGGATTAGAATCCTACCTTAACAGCCTTGTAGCTCACTTACCTCTTTAAAGGTCTTCCTTCTCTCCACTTACTGTGACATTCTGAGCTGCTGGGGGGCTGCGACTTCAACATCTCCACTTTCGGGGGCGGGGGGCACAAGTGAGCCCGTCATACCCGGCTAGCTCTTCTGTCCTCCCATTGCGTGAGAACGTGATTTCCCGCCACCGGCTCTTCTCCCTCCCCCCCCCCCCCCCCCCCAGCATCTTTAGTTGGTGTCTGTCCCCGTCCGTTGCAGAATCCTGGCCCGTTCGATTCCTTCCTTCTTCCGTGCTGTCCTCAACAGGACATTTGTTCTGTAGCAGACACGGTCTTAACGTTTGGGACACACCCAGGGACACAAAGATGAGTGAGACCTGGGTGCCGCCCTCAAGGAGTTAGCACTGTGGCCTTCTGACAATTGCGGGCTGGAAGTTTCAGGCAGGAATTAGTCCCTGTGGCCCAGACACGGATGGTATATGGCCACATCATCTGCTGATTTGGCAGTGGTCTCTCCAGGCATCGCTTCTTTTAAAAAAAAAAATGTTTATTTATTTATTTTGAGAGAAAGAGAGAGTGGGGAGGGGCAGAGAGAGAGGGAGAGAGAGAATCCCAAGCAGGCTCCGCACTGTCGGCTCAGAGCCCGACAGAGGGCTCCATCTCACGAAGTGTGAGAGCACGACCTGAGCCGAAATCAAGAGCCAGACCCTTAATGGACAGAGCCACCCAGGCGCCCCATAGGCACTGCTCCTCTTGACTAAGGGACAGATGACACAGCCTCAGACAGGTCTATGGCTTGGCCACGGAGTAAGAGCCACGTGTGCACAGGCTTTGAAGAGATGTAATCTCACAAGTGGAGGTTTCAATTTGCTGTGGGCTCATCTTAAACTGATGAGCCTTGCTTGGCCTAACATTTACCCAAACGTGCATTGTTATTTCTAGGTTAGGAAGCAATCTAGCTATGGAACTGTAGATCTCAAATGGACAAATCAGACCCGTGATGGAATTTCCAGCTTCCTCAACAATAAAATAAGGGCAGCGTAGCAATGACTTACCACGTCTCCCCTAGCAGATTGGCAATTTCTGTTTCTTGGTCTTTAATGAATTCAAAGGGCCACTATTTGGGAAAATGGTCCACACAACAGGCCGTGACGGAAGGAAAATGTTGCTCAGCCTGTCTTTATGAAGATTCAAGCATCTTCCAAATTTTCAAAGCGGCAGATTTACTGCGAGGAATTTTCTTAGGAAAGTCACAGGAGAACGTAAAAGTCTAGCGACAAAGATGTTCCTTTCAGTGAGAGTTGCAAGAGTGAAAGTGGGAAAAAGCCAAGGGCCCAGGAACCGGGAGTTAGCAGAGAAATTATGCTTCTGGAGGATGGAATGTTCGACCGTTATAAACCATTGCTATAAAAGACTGTTTAGGGGCATGGAAGGATGTTTGTGGTGTGTTTTTGAGTGAAAAAAATGAGCCCATCATGCACCATAGAGAGGAATATCCCATTAAAAATTTTTTTTTAATGTTTATTTATTTTTGAGAGAAGACAGAGAGACAGAGAGAGAGACAGAGTGCATGCAGGGGCAGGGCAGAGAGAGGGAGACCCAGAATCGGAAGCAGGCTCCAGGATCCGAGCTGTCAGCACAGAGCCCGACGCGGGGCTCGAACCCATGAACCGTGAGATCATGACCTGAGCCAAAGTCGGACGCTTAACCGACTGAGCCACTCAGGTGCCCTGGAAGATCCCATTTTTGAAGAAGAAGAAGAAAAAAAAAAAAAAAGGTGCCGAGGAAAAACACACACAATGGGCAATAAAGTAGAAATAATAGGGGGCACCTGGGTGGCTCAGTCAGTTAAGCGTCCAACTTCAGTCAGGTCATGATCTCACTGTTCGTGAGTTCGAGCCCCGCATCAGGCTCTGTGCTGACAGCTCAGAGCCTGGAGTCTGCTTTGGATTCTGTGTCTCCCTCTCTCTCTGCCCCTCCCCCACTCATTCTCTGTCTCTCAGAAGTAAATAAATGCTAAAAAAAATATTAAAAAAAAAAAGAAATAATAGGTGTCTCCAGGTGGCAGGCATGATCGCTTTCATTTTGTTCCTCTTTTATTTCACTGAGATAATGTACAATGCCAATCACTGCCTGACCCCGGGAATCACTAAATAGACGTTAACTCTTGTTATTCTTATTCCCCCTGTCCCCATCAACTGAATGGAGTAAATATCAACTTCTTAGATTCGTTGTTACAAGTAATCAAGATCATAAAGCCTCTGGTACACAGTAGGCTTTCAATGGATAGTGTTTTTCTATTTATTCCTTTTTTTTCTTGTCTTCCCCGAAGAGAGGGTCATATATACCACAGGGGTGGAGAACGAAGATTCCGCAGACAGGTAGACTTAGATTCACATCCTACTGTTTGGCCGTTTGCAAGCTGATCGAGAACGGGGGCAGGTTACTTACGTCCTCTGAACGTAAGTCATTTGAAGTTCATTTGAAGATAGAGACAGGAGTAGTTTCGGCGTTAGTCTCTGTTTTCCACCATCTTGTGGGACAAGGATATGGATGAGATTGTTAAAGCAGAAAAAAGTGCCATTTCAAACGTCAGAAATACATAGATCTTAAAGCATTCCACATCCTTCCTTTATCTCTCTGCTGCAAAGAACAGCGGAGATACATTTGGCATAGAGCGAGGCTCTTAGCTTTTTTGGTAGAGAAAAAGGTGGAGAAGGAGCTCAGGAGAGCCAGGAGTTGCTGGTGGGAGGAACAGCGGAGAGAGGCTGATGTGAACTAAAAGGAATCCAGCTCAGACCTTTTGCAGCAAGGCTTCAGGCTAGCACAGGGAGGGTGGCAGGAACGTGAGCCTTATCCAGTTTCCGAGGATCATCTGCTTTTCATATCTCACAAATCCCCTGTGATCCCTGAAACAAAGCCAGCTCAATTAGCAAGCTGCCCTCATTTGATTGGCAAAGCAGTTATTTGCAAGCAAAATGGACAAATGGATAAAGCTGTATAGTTACAAGGGGCATCATGTATTATGGATACGCACGCATCATATATATAATTCTACGCTATCATCATTCCTTTTTCCTCTTTGATTGACCTCTTTATTTTTTTCTGGCTTTATTGAGATGTAACTGACACAGAACATTATATACGTTTAAGGTATACAGTGTGTTGAGTGGATACTTTTATATATTACAAAATGATGACCATAATAAAGCTAGTTAATGTATCCGTCATCTCAAAGAGTTGACGTGTGTGTGTGTGTGTGTGTGTGTGTGTGTGTGGTGTGAGCGTTTTAAGATCTATTCTCTTAGCAAATTTCAAGTATCCAATATCGTACTGTTAACTATGGTTCCAGATCCCTGGAACTTTTTCATCTAATAACTGGAAGTTTGGACCCCGTGACCTACGTCTCCCCATCTTCCTCACATCCTCGTCCCCGGCAACCACTAATCTGCTCTCTTTTTTATGCCTTAGCATTTGTTGGATTCTCGCTATACATGATGTCATATAGTATTTGTCTTTCTCTGATTTATTTCACTTAGCATAATGCCCCCCAGTTTCATCTGTGTTGGCGCAAATGGATACATCTTGGAGTGTCAAGGAGCTTTACCGCTATCCTTTCTTCTAGGAGTTTTGGGTTTTTAGGTCTTATAATTAAACACTTAATCCATGCTGAGTTAATTTTTGTGAGTGATGTAAGATAGGGTTACAATTTCATCCCTTTGCGTGTGAACATCCAGTTTTCCCAACACCGTGCATTGAGGAGAATATCTTTTCCCTATTGGGTATTCTTGGCTCCTTTGTCAACTTTTAGTTGACCATATATGCATGCACTGATTTCTGGGCTCCCAAGTCTGTTCCATCGGTTTGTGCCATATTGTTCCGATTATTATCGCCTTGTTGGACGGCTTGAAATCTGGAAGCGCGATGTCTCCAGCTTTGTTCTTTCTCAATATTTAAAAAAAATTTTTAAGTTTATTTATTTATTTTGAGAGAGACAGAGCATGTGAGTGGGGAAGGGGTAGAGAGAGAGGGAGAGAGAGAGAGAATCCCAGGCAGGCTCTGAGCTGTCAGTTCAGAGCCCAACTCAGGGCTCGATCTCATGAATGGTGAGATCACAGCCTGAGCCAAGATCAAGAGTCAGATGCTTAATGAACTGAGCCACCCCAGCCCACCTCCCACCCCCGTTCTCAAGATTTTTTTTTTTTTTTTGGCTGTTCAGGGGCTCATGTGATTCCATGAGAAGCTGAGAGTTATTATTATTATTTTATTTCTGTAGGAAAAAAATACCATTGGAATTTTGCTAGAGATTGCATGGAGTCTATAGATGGATTTGAGTTGCATGGACATTTTAACAATATCACTCAGCCGGGAAGGGGGAGTGTTGCACCCAAACCCAGGTCTAGGACTTTATAAATCTCACTGTCACATTCTTCTAGAATTCGTGCTCCAAGTTTATGGTGACTCTTTCCATCCTTTTGCTTGGAGTCTCTTCCAGGGGGCCCTCTTTTGATTTCAGCCTGATGGGAAAACTTGGGGGATGAAGATGTGGAGAGAACTCTTGAATTGTTCCCCCAGGTGTCAGAAAAGGCCAAGGACTTGCCTGGTCCAGGGCTTGAACCCGGGTGTCTCGCCTCCCCGCCGTAGCTCCTGTAGTATCCCTCAAGCCTCGGGAGCAGGTGAAGGCAGAGACCCAAGCCAGCTGCGTTTGACCCAGACAAGCCCAGGAGAGCTGCCGGAGGAGGACAGATTTCCCAAAATGAGGGCATTTATTATTTAAACATTGATTGTTCTGTTTAAATCATACAGATGGAAAAGGCTTTCCATTTGTAAAAGTCATTTTTTAATGGCAGATCAAAGTCTGCCGACATTTTGCTGGACCCAGTGTGGTCGTGGTTGCCAAGGAGGTGTGAGGCCAGCTTGCCAGGGTGGGATGGGGAAGAAGCGACTCGGGATAGTGCTGAGCCCCCCTCTCCTGTCTGGCAAATGGCTAGATCAGCGTCATTAGCTCCCGATAGCGGTCAGTGTCCTGCCAGGAAGACGGACACCATTCCAGACCTTTCACATGGAAGGAATTTCACGTAAAGAGGGAATGATCCAGGTGACAGAAGAATGTGGAAGCCAACAGTCAGTGGCAAGGCAACTCAGGGATTAGCAACGTCCTCAGGCTCGGGGAGTGACCGTAGGCATCAGGGCCGACTGGCCAGGGTTCATCCATGGCAAGGACTACTCTCCAAGAACTGGACCGACATGAGAAGCTTGGTCAAGGTATGTCATAGGACAGCTCAGATCCAAGGGAAGGAGAAATAGACCACTTCTTGACATGTGGAGGGACATGTTACCTCTAAGGAAGGAAAAGAATCGATGGCGGCCATCTTTGGAGACGCTATCACAATACACATTTACTATTAATTTGTTTCAGTCATTTGGTGTTTTTGACACTTTTATCAATGTAACATGCTCTGGTTTAGCTCTAATAACACTCCTTATCCGGAATTATGCTTCATCGGATGTGAATACAACCATCCTAGCTTCTTTGTTTTCACCTATCTGTGTCTTTTGACTCGCGGTGTATCTCTTGTGACACAACAGAGTTGGTTCTGTTATCCGGCTAAATGATCCCTGTTTTATAATTAGAATATTTAGTCCATGTACGTTCGATGAAATCATTAGCATGGCTGGGTTTGTCTATCATCTTATTTGTTTTCTATTTATCCTAGCTGTTTCGTTGTTGTTGTTTAACCCTCATTCCTGCATCCTTTTGCACTAACTGAATATTTTTGAGTTTTAAGTTTTTGTGACGTATGTTTGGCACTTACGTTGAAGATCATAATATGTATCCTTAACTTAACCCCCACTGTCATCTGAATTAGTGTTTGACTTACCGACACATACACTGAAAATAATTTTAATGTCCTACTTCTCATATAATGTAGGAACCGTCCCTCAGGACACTTGTATTTGTCTGTCCTGTCCTTGATGCTATTATTATAATTTACTTTGCTTTTATAAATACCGTAAAGCGCACATTTTGTTCCCATGTTTTGCTATAAGCCATTTTCTTTTAAGGAAATTAAGAAATTGCATATTTAAAAAAATTTTTTTAAACCTTTATTCATTTTTGAGAGACAGAGAGAGACAGAGCATGAGCAGGGAAGGGGCAGAGAGAGAGGGAGACACAGAATCCGAAGCACGCTCCGGGCTCCGAGCCGTCAGCACAGAGCCCGACGCGGGGCTCGAACTCACGAACCGCGAGATCATGACCTGAGCCGAAGTCGGACGCTCAACCGACTGAGCCACCCAGGCGCCCGAGAAATTACATATTGTTAAAGTCATTTGTGTGTATCCATATATTTCCCATATCTGGCCCATTTCATCCTTTTGTGTAGATCTAATTTTCTGTCTCAAGAACTTCCTTTAACGTTTCTTGGAGGCAGGATGGCTGGTGATGAATTCTTTCAGTTTGTTTATGTTTGTCTTTCGCTCATCCTCATTGTTGAAGGATATTTTCAATGGATATAGCATTTCAGGGCAACTCCCTTTCTCTGCTCTTTAAAAATGTCATTCCTTGTCTCTGATCTCCACGGCGTTTTACGAGAACTCAGCATTTATTCCATTCTTTGTGCGCCGTGTGCCTTTCTCCTCTGGTTGCTTTTAAGATTTTTTTTTGGTCTCTGTGTTTCATTTTCAGCAATTGGATTATTATGTCGCTAGGTGTGTTTTTCTTTGTGGAGACGGTATTGTTGAAAATATGAATCACTTTCTCTTCCTCTAAAGAGAACGGAGTGTTGTTTGGGCAAGTCGTTCATTCGCGGGACGCTCAGGTGGATCTCAGTGAGTGACCTGGTCAGGCTTTGTTAGCAGGGGTGCAGAGCAACTCTGTCTCCAAGGCTGGAAAGTTCTACTGCTAAAGGCATCGACTTTCTGAGGGCATCAGGTCAATGCTTGGGTTACCCAGCACGCTCTGTTCCTTTCCTGGCCAGAACCCCAACATCTCCTGGCCCCGGAGAACCTCTGGAGTTGCTCTGCAACTCTCTCCCTCCCTGCCCCTGCCAGCCGCCCTTCTCTGTCAAGCATCAGAGTCTTGTCCTGCACATCCACCATTACTATCTCGCCCAGACATAAGAGGACCTCCATGCAGGTTGTGGTGTTTCCTGGGGGTACAGCTTCTCGTCTGTTACCATCCTGTTCCCCAAATTCCAGCTGCCTCACCGAACTCCAGTCTCTCTTTTCTCTGCCCGGCAAGGTCACTGCCCATCTGCTTCAGCCACACTTCTCTGTGCTGGCGATGGAAAACAGGGTGAACACGGGGGCGGTCGCAAGTGTTCATTTCCCTCCAAGGTCGCAGCTCCTCACTCTGTGCCGGCTCACGTCTGAAAACAGTCGCTTCCCATGTTTGTCGATGAGGGAGAGGGAGGCTCGTATCCGTGACTCCGCTGTGGCTGGGACCAAAAGTCTCACGGGGTTTTGAGAATACACGATAGAATGCTCATGAAGTCTCGGGTATACAGTAAGTGATTAATAAATGCAGCTGGGGTTGCTTTCCTATTTTATGACACATTTGACTCTGTTTCTAGACCATAGATTCTTGAAGTGAAAGACTTCGTCTTCATCATTTTTATGTCCTCAGTACCTCGCCCGGAGCCTGGCAGGCGGTGCCTATCGGCAGACGTTGCTTCATCTCGAGACACCTGACCTGGGAAACGGGCCGGCGAAGCCCCTGCGTGGGCGCGAAGACAGAGTTCTAGAAGCATAATTGTCAGTCGGCTGTCGGCGCTTATCTTGAACGCATTCTGGTGTTAAATCGGGACCAAGTATTTCAGAATCCCCAGGAATCTTTCATTTACTTATTTCCCCATTTTGAATGTAGTATTCAATATCTAGGCTCCTCCTGGGGCACCTGGGTGCCTCAGTCGGTGAAGGGTCTGACTCTTGGTTTCGGCTCAGGTCATGGTCTCAGGAGCTGTGAGTTCGAGGCCCGTGTCGTATAGGCTCTTCCCAAGCCCTTTGGCAGGGCTGGAGTGGAGAGATGGAATGAAACTGTGGCCCCGACTCCCTCAGTCCCTGTATCAGAGATGAGTCAAATATGTGCACGAGACTCTAATGAAAACCCAACTTTGGTCAGTCTTTGAAGTGAAGTGATCAAAAGACTTCAGGAATTCCAGAAATGGGAGATAATGCATATATTCCGAAGTGTGAAGGCATGGGGTGAGGGGTGGGAGATAAGACTAGGTGAGTTACTGGTTGGATCAGATTTTATTTCGGGTCTTGGCTTTCCCACTAACCCTCCAGCACAAAAGCTTGGACTTTTGGGGTGGTGTCGATGGGCAGCGCCTTGGAAGGCTTCGTGTGCAGCGAAGAAATCGACTTTGACGTTCTCATATATGTTGTCTTTTTACCGGACGTACTAAAAAAAGAGGACAGTAAGACAGCTAGAGAGAGTCAGCCCGGAAGAGGAAAGAGAAGAGTCCAGGTGGCCTCAATGTCTGCTAAAGAATCCATAGAAATCTGACACAGGCTTCCAACTCTCTGATTCCTTGTTTGGGCGATCTTGGCTTCCGCTCACACATTTTCTTGTTCCTGGGCGCCTGTCTCAAATTCAATAGGACAAGCCTGGTGTGTGGACTCACCAGCAGCCGCCGGCTGATTTCGGATTGGTCCTGTGCACGGGGACTTCATATGGCCATATTTGCCCTCACAGCACACAAAGTCCAGATAAAGGTCCCCTTCGTGTTTCCCATGGTCTGATTCCCGAACACTTTTCTTGGAACACCAAGCTTGATTTGCTGTTAACTAGTAGGACTTCTGACCTGCTATTTGCTTTCTTGTTTTGGCCCTACTCAGAAGGGCTCTTTTTGGGTCTCCTGCCTTACCTCCATTCAGTCTTCCAATCTCTCATCTGGTCTCCCGATGGAACCCTTCCTCTTCCAACAGCTCTGACCCGCGTATTCTAATCCCAGACACACTGTCACACTTTCCTCCAGCCCCTTCCCACTTCGTCCCAGATTCTTATGGAGAATCTAGTTGGCTTCCTTCAGGGAGGCAAGAGAACACTTTGGTTAAAAACCACGGGTTTCAGGGGCACCTGGGTGGCTCGGTGGGTTAAGGGTCTGACTGCGGCGCAGGTCATGATCTCGGTTCATGGGTTCGAGCTCTGCGTCGGGCTCCGTGCCGCCAGCTCGGAGCCTGGAGCCTGCTTCAGATTCTGTGTCTCCCTCTCTCTCTCTGCCCTTCCTTCTCTCTCTCTCCCTCTCTGAAAAATAAATAAACATTAAAAAACAAAACAAAGAACCACCACGGGTTTCAGAGCTAGGCCTGGATTCGAATCTTGGCACTGAAATTTTTGTAGATGAGTGCCCTATGATGCTCTGTTCTCATAGCCTCAGTTTCCGCATCTGGGGGCGGGGGGAGGCAGCACTTATGGGGATTAAATGGGATATCGAACACAAAACCCCCTAATTCGGGATTAAGCCAAGGTTGTTGTCCTTCAAAAACTCCTTCCCTTAGCTGCCTGCAGCTTTCGCTTAGCTAGGTTTTGGGGATTTTTCATCAGTGCCTTGGAAAAGCGAGACATGGTATCTAGGTTGCCCATCTATTATCCAAATGGATGGCTTATTATTGAATTTTTTTCATCAGAATTTCTTAAGGCCTCGCTCCCTTCCCTTGGGCCTGGGTCTCCTGCTGGGAGAAGTGAGAAAGAACCACAAAAACAGCACAATCCTTTTCCAGGATTGCCCAATGACATCTGATTATGCCCAAGGCCCCCGGTGGTATTTGGGATAAAGTCAGAGACTGGCAGTGTATCTCCATCGAGGGGATGGCGATTTACTCTTTGGGGTTTTTCTGGCTTCTTTCAGGAAATGGTTCCCTAAACCGTCCTCTAGATGAAGTGTCAACATTTCTAAAACCATCTCCTAAAAACTCTCTTTACGGTAGGGCGTTAACACCCGTTGGGGATCTATTTTGTGCCAGTCATTGGACTAAGCCCCTTAGGTAGAGGCTCCCTCTCTCTCTGATTCTTCACTCCAGTCCCAGGAGGCTTCCCTTAGCCCCCTTTTACAGATGAGGAAATTCGAAAATGTAGGTTATTTGCCCAAAGGTGAATGGCAGACAGGTGGGCGGAGCCAGATTCAAGCTCCTGTTCTGTTTACATCAACCAGCCTCTGCGGGCCCCTTTGAAGGGAGCCTCCTTTGCATTGGGAAGGAGCCTACACACTGTGATGGTTTTATTTTTTAAAGCTGTTGGTTTTCCTAGCTTCTTCCCCCCCCCCACCCCCGCCCACCCCTCCCATTACTCTTCGATAGAGCATTCAATACACGCCCGCCTTTGAAAGGAGAAACAAATCTAAAAGCTCCAGTGGAAAAAAAAAATGCAAAGGCGTCTTCAAACTTAAGTAGCATTAGAAGCAATTACATTTGTGCAAATGTAGAAAGGTTTGTTGCTATTTCTGACTCCCTCATACCCCAAGGCAGGAAACTGGGAGGCAGGGCTGTTAACCCTTTCAGGGCAGAGTTCAAGGTAGCCAAGGCTCCCCCTTGCTTTGTTGTTTGCATCCCCGATGGTGTAACACCAGGCACCTCTCTTTTCAAAGCGAAACCCACGCCTGTTTACTCAGAAAGAAATTAGTGTTTTCATTGCAAGGTATGTTTGGGTGAGACCAGGATTGCCTGGCAGTCCATTAGAAAAAAAAAAGCCACGCTAAGAAACCATAACCTCATACGTCTTTGCCTGTAGTGACAGCTTTTCTTTCTAGGTGTAAGTAACATCTCTTGCTGAGTGCAAAGATGAAAGCGTGCAAAGATAGAGGCTAAGTCTGAAGGAGAAACAAATTCTGCCCAGCTGACTCCTTAGGAATCCTTTCCTTCCATCTGTTGTTAGGTTCCAAACTACCCCGAAATTTACCAGCTTCAAAGGACAATGTATCCATTCTGATCCTTCCGCCATCAGAGCTGGGCTCTGCTCTGCCATTTTTCTGCCCCACCCGGCCTCTGCTGGGGCTAGAATGTTCCGGATGGATGTGGCACCTAATAGCTGGTGGTGGTCCTGCTGGCAGGGCCGGAGGAGCCGAGGTGTCCTCCTCGGGCATCGTGCTGCGTCCCCACGTGGGTTCCTTGGGCTTTCTCCCAGCGTGGTGAGCTCAGGGGCAATGAACTTCTTAAGCAGGGCTGGCTTCAAAGAGGCAGAAGCCGTCAGTACCTTCATAAGGTCTGGGTTCCGGAGCCTGAGGGGTTCATTTCCTCCGTCTTTTATTGGTCACACCAAGTCACAAGGCCATCCCAAGTTCAGGGGAGGAGAACAGACCTCACCTTTGGAGTAGGTGCTGTGCACGTAGAGGTGGGGAGGGATTCGTGGAGACCACTCCTGGGGACTTTGCCCCACACCAGCGCTGGCAGGATGCGTCATGTCAGCTCTTTCCTATTTCAGTTCCGATTCATGGAATATTCTACAGCAGTGAAAATGGAGAACCACAGCTATACGCAAGAGCTTGGTAAGTATTGCAGATGCCACAAAGATAGAAAAAAGACGCACAACAAAGCATACTATAGGATTCATTTTATGAGGTTCAAAAGCAAGCGAAGTTAACGGTATTGTTCATTGATGCATATATAGGTGGCAAAATTAAGAAAAATCGGATAATGGTTGTCATAAAAATCAGATTAGTGGATAATTCTAGATAGAATACAGGTGGTTGTAATCAGGAAGGGACACTAGAGGCTTCTTGCTGCTGGTAATATATGTATGTTTTTTGCTTGATGTGGGTTATGGTCACGTGCATGTTTCACTTAATTGTGTCCTTATGCATATTTTGTACTCGTAGGCTCTATTTATAAATTTTAAAAAATTGCGAAAAGTTAAATTTTGGCCAAATTTAAAATCATCATCGCATATATACCTGATGTGTACGACTCAAAACGCTGGCTAATCTCTGTTTCTGATGAAACCGAAAAGTAATCTCAGGTTCATTCACGGGGAGGATAGCTTGTGATCTTCGAACGGGTGATACGTCCCAGGCTCTCAGCAGGTGCTTGAGTATATTCTTGTCCATAATCCAGAGGAAACTCTGAGAAGTAGGTATTCAGCCCATTTTCTAGAAAAGGATACAATGGCTGGCTACGTGTAGCTCTAGGGTCACTCGACATCTGAACCTAGTCTGACTCTGAACTTTCTCTGTAAAAAAGCCCTTGGCACGGGGGAACTGAACATCAGCAAATTTCACCCATCCCCCGCGCTCTGGCCGGTCAGACCCAGAATGGGCCGCACGCAGGTCCCCACCGGCACAAAAGCAGAATTGTTCAGGGCCTGTTCTCACCGGACAGGCGGCCCATCACAACCACCAGCGGACTTGGCTGAGCGTCAAAGCCTGGGTGGAGGCCTCTCCCCTTGGCTCCTGGCTGTTGACAGGCAGAGTGGCTGCCTCAGCCACGCCAGGTTGTAATAAAGCCGCCTGGCACCCAGGATCTGCCAGCGAAGGGAGTGCAAGGGCAGTGGAAAGAGCCGGCCTCCAAATTCCAGGAAGCACATGGTGTTTATTCTGAGGCCAGCCTCCCATCACCCACCCCGCTGGAAGCCGCCGCTGCCCACAAGGGCCGAGTCTGGAGGGAATCCAGATTAAATAATAGTATAATAAGGGGCACGTCTCTGTTTGGGTTTTTACAGATTGTGCCATTTCAAAGGGACAAGAGCAAAGTCTCCTAAGGCCCTTATTGGGGTCTACTGAACCGTGACCTAATTAAATCTATTGGAGAAAAGTCGCTTGTTGAAAAAAAGGGGGGGGGGGCTGTCAGCATTGTTTCTTCTGAGAAATTATTTAGTCCTATGATGGCACTTATTTTTATGGGCACTAGAGAAACACAGACTGAATACTGTGTTGCCATTAGTGACTTCAAGGGGGTGGGGGAACCGAGGGGATGTTCTGGGGTAATGTTCTCTGGTAATGACAATGCTGGCATTGTCAGAACTCTTTCACATCCATTATTGTCTTCCAACTGCTGGGCAAGGCTGATGGGTCAGATATCGTCAGGTTCGTTTTAAAGGTGAAACCAAGAGTTAAAGAAGTTGTTTTCTAAACACTCAAGTTTAGAGACCGTGTTAATAATGTTCCCTTTTCTTCACATTCGTAACTGAGGAGGAAGTTCTGAGGAATGATGATGATGTTAACATGAATACAAATACGGGTACTGATATTAAGATGAAGATTAAGGGGAACAAGGACCATGGCAAAGGGAAGAAGAGAGAGAGGGAGAAGGAAGAGGAGGGGGAGGGGGAAGGGGAAGAGGGAGAGGAGGGAGAGGGGAAGGGAGAGGAGGGAGAGGGGAAGGGAGAGGAGGGAGAGGGGAAGAAGGGGAAAAGGGAGAGGGGAAGGGAGAGGAGAGAGAGGGGGAAGGGGAGGAGGGAGAGGAGAAGAAGGGGAGGAGGGAGAGGGGAGGGGGGAGGGAGGGAGAGGGAGGGGGAGGAGGAAGAGGGAGAGGGGGGAGAGGGAGGAGGAGAGGAGAGGGGGAGGTGGGAGAGGCAGAGGAGGAGGAGGGAGAGGAGAGGGGGAGGAGGGAGAGGCAGAGGAGGAGGAGGGAGAGGCAGAGGAGGAGGAGGGAGAGGGGAGGAGGCAGAGGAGAGGAAAGGGGAGAAGGAAGAGGAGGGGGGAGAGAAGGAGAAAACACAGTAAAGATGCAACTCGCACAGCCCCCATACACAATTTATCACGTGGACTTCTTCTCACCTGCTCCTCCCTTGGTGGAATTGTCCCTCCAGAGTCCCAGAAGGGACCACCATGTCTCTCCTAGGTGATCATGCGCGGAATACCTGGCCCTTGTTGGTTCAATTCGAGATGAATCGTTGAGACTCTCTCTGAGCCCTTCACCACCTCAGCCAAATTTTACAGTTTGATAGAAAAAGCAACAGGAGCACAGAGCGCGCTCAGAGGCACGCCATTAGCAGGGCAGAGCTGAGATAAGAATCAAGGTCCCCCAGAGTCTGAAATCTTTACCCCTACTAAAATGGCTGGGGACACCTATGGGTGTTTGTGCTCACATCCTTATTATTTGGCCACTCAATTCAAGGCTCCTTTGGTTCCAAAGGGGGGAAAATGATCCCATTCGAGGTCATGTGCAATTATTTAAAAAAATAAGTGTAGGGGCGCCTGGGTGGTTCAGTCGGTTAAGCGTCCGATTTCAGCCAGGTCACGATCTCGCGGTCCGTGAGTTCGAGCCCCGCGTCAGGCTCTGGGCTGATGGCTCGGAGCCTGGAGCCTGCTTCCGATTCTGTGTCTCCCTCTCTCTCTGCCCCTCCCCCGTTCATGCTCTGTCTCTCTCTGTCTCAAAAATAAATAAACGTTAAAAAAAAATTTTTAAAAAAAGGGTATTTCTCGTATAAACTAGGAAGTCCATTCAAGGGATATAATTGGCTTTAGCCGTGACTGCATTCAGAGGCTTAAGCTGTTGTCAGAACCTGTCCTCTCTCCCTCAGCTCTGTTTCCTCTTAGTTGGCTCCATTCTGGAACAGACTTTCTTTACTCTGACAAACGTGGCTATACGTAAGCTCCCGGTGTGTATCTTTCCGGTGAGTCAATCCTAGCTGGACAAGGGAACCACTCACTATTCCAGCCAACCTGCTAGGAATGGCTCTCATTGGCCAGAGTTGAGTCACATATCCGTGCCTGAGCCAATCGCTGGCCAGCAGGAAGGAACGCTTTGATTGGCAATAATGAGGCCCCACTCTGGGACCCAGCTGCCATACGTTCAGCCCACGTTCACCACATGGCATGAAAATAGGTGAGGGGTCATAGTTCACAGGGAAGACTTTGTGTTGTTACGCAAAGGAAGGTGGACAGGGGGTGTGTAAAATCCACAGACGTTCAGCACAGACATGTGCAGTTAGTCCTGACGTGGAACCTATCACTGTACAACACTGTCTAGATTTCTCTAGAATTGGATCAGCAGGCTTGGTGGGGGATTTTAGGAATTAGGCAATTGTAGATGTTTTGAAATCGATTAGCTCAAATTCACTTTACAGCTGAAAAATTAAGTGACTTGCCCCAGGCACCCATCTATTGGGAAAGAGACAAGCTTGCTCCTCATACCCAGGCCGGGACACCAGGTTGCCCTTGACCCCAGCTTCTGTCTTCCTTCCCAGGACTGCCTTGACTAATCCAGCAACCCGGCATCTGGCAGCCTCCAGGCTGCTCGCCCTTTCCCAATGAGACTTCTGGCATTGCCTTGACCAAAGGGGATGTTGCAGACTCTGCAATGGGATGATATCAGGAAGCCAAATGCAAAACAGGCATTCCCACAGCCCCGTTAGCCAACGTGAGTGGAAATCACAGAGCATTTCTTTTTTCACGTTTGTTCATTGCATCGTTACCAACGAGTCCTCTGTAAAAAACGTGTAAATGAGGAAAGGGTCAGATGGAATGTCGATGCAGTTGCTCTTATCGGTGTAAGAAGAAGAGAAGTCGCCCAAACGTGTTAGCAAGCGAGAGCTTGAACTTGATCTAATAATCTTAAAATAAAAACCAACTGTTCTTTGCTTTTGACGGCGGTCTGCAGGCCAGTGTCGAGAGTTGTCCGTTACTAAGGACCAGGGTCAGCAGAGGGTGGCCCAGGGGCCCAATCCAGCCCCCCCACCTTATTGTAATGTTCTGTTGGAACAGAGCGCACCCATCTATAAATGTTGTCTGAGCCCGTTTCTGTGCAACAATGATTGTGGTACAGACCATACGGCCTCCAAAACCTAAGGCATTTACTGTCTGCGCCCTCATGGAAAACCTGTCTGGCTCCTGGGTTAGAAGACTAGATTTTCAGAGCTAATGGTAATCCGAGCATTCATTGCATCTAGAAGTCTTTAACTAGGTGTATTTTTCCCCAGTCTGTCTGTCTGTCCGTCTGTCTCTCTTTCCCCCCTCTTCATCACCGAGGCTGAGTCTCAGCTGTTGTGAATCATTGCACTGCCCTCTCAAAGTCCAGAGAAATCCATCTGTGGCGATATCCTTATACAAAGAGGGAAAATAAAACAGCACCTCGGGGCGCCTGGGTGGCTCAGTCGGTTAAGCGTGCGACTCCGGCTCAGGTCACAATCTCGCGGTTCACAAGTTTGAGCCCCGGGCGGGGCTCTGTGCTGACAGCTTGGGGCCCAGAGCCTGCTTCGCATTCTCTCTCTCTGCCCCTCCCCGCTCATGCTCTCTCTCAAAAATAAATAAAAACATTTTTAAAAATTAAAAAAAAAAAAAAAAAACCAGCACCTCAAATTGTTGCCTGCATAGGTGAGCCTTGAACAACACGGGACTCTGCAGATCCTCTGATAGGCAGATTTTTTTTTTTTTTATCAATAAATACAGTTCAGCACCATAAGTGTATTTTCTATCCCTTATGATTTCCTTACCTATGTTTTGTTTCCTCTAGTTGATTTGATCGTGAGAATACAGTATATAAAAAATAGAACATACCTAATATGTGTTAATCGACGATTCATGTTATTGATAAGGCTTCTGGTCAACAGCCTATCAGTTGTTAAGTTTTGGGGGAGTCAAAATTCTACAGGGATGGGAGGTCTGATGCCCCTAAACCCGTGCGTTGTTGTTCAAGGATCGACTGTATCGTGTAAAATGGCAGAGGGCACATTCCCCTACGGAATAGCGAAGAATGTTCTCCTGAGTTTCATATGCAGACGTATGGTCCTTTTCACTCACTGCATTTGAGGGATTTAAATTTGTGGCCCAGCGACGAAGTCTAACGTTCTCACGGTTGGCGCGGGGGGGAGGGGGGGGGGGAGACGGAGGCTCAAATCGGAAAGGCGACTCATTCAGGATCCATCCCGCACAATCAGCCGGTGGTAGACACAAACCACATCCGGGGTTACTACCTCTTGCTTCCACGTTACTTCATGACCTGGCACTTCTGGCTCTGGCCCCCATGTCACACTCAGTGCCAGCTTTTGTGACAAACGTTTTGTAACCTCCCTTTAGCAGAGTTGAAGTGAAAATCAGAGATAACAAAACGTGCACGCGTGACTTGGGGCTCAAACAACCTACCTACCCGTAATTCACATGCACACGGTCCCGCAACCGCGATCTAAGCGAGAAGCAGGACAGGGGGGCGCGTGACCAACAATCCGTGTTGCATCTCCGTGTAGACCTGCTGTGCATCCCACCGCTACCGTTCCAGCTCCCGTGGGGGAGCCGTGTGGCACGGGGTGGGCAGCTCCGGGCCTGCTAATGGCATTGTCGTGAGTGACGTTTCTCCATCCTGTCGCCAACACGGCCAAGTCCGATTTTCCCCTGGATGTGGCGGGTACGGAAAATCCGGGGTACGTTGAAATGGAGAAAAAAAGGACCCGTGCTCTCATATACACACCAGGGTTAGGTTCTGGGCGCAGCTGATCATTAACAGGCTTTTCACCCACGTGAATGCCTGTCCCGTGGCGCATTCGAGAGTCCTGCGGGAACCAGGGCCTTTTTTTCATAGAGTGAGATTGTTCTGTTTATTCAGGACATTTCACATCCCCAGCCCTTGCCCGCTAACCACCAGTAGTGTGACTAAAGGACGCCCGCGCACGTTTCTGAGACCCCACCCCCTTAGCGGAGTGCCACTGAAAACCACTGTTCTAGACCTTTCCCTGCACCACTCTGGATTGTTGGGATGGATCTGTGCAGCTGGAGAGATAGCCCGGAGGACCATGGGATATGTGCAACCACGGGAAGCAATACCTAATGACCCCGATCCCTGAGAATTTGGCCAGCTTGCTTAACAGGGAGCATCCTGCAGTGATTACTTGGGAGGGGGGGGGGGACTCAGAGGAAACTCAGCAAGACCTGGGAATAATATTCCAAGTGCCCACATATGTACTCCCAAGCGAAAGCAAATGTCCCAACGGAAACCAGTCAGATTGGGGAATACAGGATCTGTCCCCAAGTCCTGGAGCGTGGACAGAAAAGATGACCCCAGTGGGGTACCTCAGCCTCCAAAATAGGTCCAAGAGGTCCGATGAGGCCTTGGCCTGTGCAACAGACAAGGAGAGCCAGGGGTGGTGGTCATTGTTATGCAAATGAGATGCAAAAAAAAAAAAAATCCCGACCGCTCCCTTGAACAGTGGCTTAAGAGAGTCCACAAAGATGTTTTTACCACATGTGCAAGAAATTAAAATTAGGCTTAAGCTATCTAAAGAGCCACTTTGACATTGCCATATGGTGGGAGCAGAGCTGCTTTTTGGATTTAGCAAACATCTTAAACTATTTTTCAAATGATTTAGGTTCAGCAAGACCCAAAATGTATTTTTTTTCTTCTCCAAGTACCTTCCCCACCACCGCCCCCCCCCCCCCCCATTTTAAACCCTAGGGTATTTTGAAGGGAATTCAAGCCACATGTTTCTGATTCATTTACACTTAACTCATCAACATGTTGTTTTGCAAGAGTCATTTGATGTCCAGAAAGACCTTTTGAAATATGTATTAAATGTACGTATACACACACATTTATATTTACACACACACTTCTAACAACTTCTTCTCGCAAGGAGCTGCATTTTGCTTAGAATTAACCATCGCTAAACACCAAAGAAACAAGTCAGACGAGAAAGAAGCATCCCTCAAGTTCTCCACTTGGCAAAAAAAAAAAAATTTCTCCCTTCCCGGCCAAAGGTTTGTGTGCCAGAATAGCCTAGTCTGAGAGAGGGAGAGGGAGGTCCACTGAGCTGCAGGACCATGACCAAAAGGTGCAGAGTGCCTCCTTGAGGACAGGAGGCTGGACACCAGCAGCACGTGGACCCTGCCTGCTGTGCGAATAGGTGCTAACCAAGAATTTGGAACTGCGGTTCTATGTAAATCTATCTTGTTTGCTATAGTTTGCTTTGCAACCTCTTTCTCTCTCAATGGATAGGTGATTGATGGAAAGATAGATAGACAGGATAGGTAGCTAGATGATAGATACAGATATGCCTTTAAATGCATATATATATGTGTATATATATGTCTATATGTATGTGTATGTAAGTATAAAAGTGTATATTATTTGAAGAGAGACCACTCCAGGAAGTCCATGTGGAGATCGTTACTGCTTTTGGGTTAATAATGTGTGAATCATTTACTTTTTCAGAGTTGCCTTTCTCTGAGCTGCCTTTAGGAGAGCTGGGGCCCTTGGAAGGCCATTTCTCCCTCTTGTGCCCAGGGCAGACATCACTAATTGATGTCTGAGTGCTTCCCTGGTGAAGAGATAATTCTCCAGGAAGTCTCCACTCAGGAGTAGGAGTTGATCAAAAGAACCCACCTCTTTGTCATCCCTGCGAGAACATTAAGAAGCACGAAGGGTTCTTATTTTTTATTTTTAACTTCTTTTATTTATTTATTGTTTTAGATTTACATCCAAATTAGTTAGCCTATAGTGCAACGATGATTTCAGGAGTAGGTTCCTTAGTGCCCCTCATCTATTTAGCCCATCCCCCCTCCCACAACCCCTCCAGTAACCCTCTGTTTGTTCTCCATATTTATGAGTCTCTTCTGTTTTGTCCCCCTCCCTGTTTTTATATGATTTTTGTTTCCCTTCCCTTGTGTTCATCTGTTCTGTGTCTTAAAGTGCTCCTATGAGTGAAGTCATACGGTTTTTGTCTTTCTCTGACTGACTAATTTCACTTAGCATAATACCCTCCAGTTCCATCCACGTAGTTGCAAATGGCAAGATTTCACTCTTTTTTTTTTTTAATTTTTTTTTCAACGTTTTTATTTATTTTTGGGACAGAGAGAGACAGAGCATGAACGGGGGAGGGGCAGAGAGAGAGGGAGACACAGAATCGGAAAGAGGCTCCAGGCTCCGAGCCATCAGCCCAGAGCCTGATGCGGGGCTCGAACTCACGGACCGCGAGATCGTGACCTGGCTGAAGTCGGACGCTTAACCGACTGTGCCACCCAGGCGCCCCACGATTTCACTCTTTTTGATTGCCGAGTAATACTCCATTGTATATAGATACCACATCTTTATCCATTCATCCATTGATGGACATTTGGGCTCTTTCCATACGTTGGCTCTTGTCGATAGTGCTGCTATAAACATGGGGGTGCACGTGTCCCTTCGAAACAGCACCCCTGTATCCCTTGTATAAACGCCTAGTAGTGCACTTGCTGGGTCGTAGGGTAGTTGTATTTTTAGTTTTTTGAGGAACCTCCATGCTGTTTTCCAGAGTGGCTGCACCAGCTTGCATTCCCAGGGTTATTTTTAATTTATGACAAGAAAACAGACCACATTAGCTCGCTTGCTCAAGGTCGGCAGCTGGTAAACGGCAGATGTAAGGTTTGAACCCAGGCTTGAAAGACCTGTGAGTGTTCACGGGTGTGTTTTCAAACGTTCTCATGGTCATTATCATCTCTCTCACCATCATCGTTACTGCTGTCATCAAGCCGAAAGATCCTTCTTAAAAAGAAAAACAATCTGGGGGAAAAAAAAACTTCACAGGGAACATGAATAAAGAAAGTAGATAATATTTGGGCGCCTGGGTGGCTCAGTCGGTTGAGCGTCCGACTTCGGCTCAGGTCACGATCTCACAGCTCATGAGTTCGAGCCCCGCGTCGGGCTCTGTGCTGACAGCTCGGAGCCTGGAGCCTGCTTCGGATTCTGCGTCTCCCTCTCTCTCTGCCCCTAACCCCCTCGCATCCTGTCTCTGTCTCTCTCAAAAACCAATAAACATTAAAAAAATTTAAAAAAAAGAAAGTAGATAATATTAGTATTTTTTTCACCTCTTAAAATCAAGACATTCAGAATGTTAATATGTACCACACGTAAGATCAGACGCTGGGGAAACCAGCCTTTTGTGATGATGAAAATGTGAAATCAGGTATTCTCCGTGACATTCGAGTCTTGTACAATGTAATTCAACTTCTTATTGTTTCATTCTTCGTCATCACCATGTCAGGATCCTATAGATCAAGAGACATTTACAGAAAGGATACTTTAGGATCTCAAGATACTCTCAGTCAGCTCAATTTAAATGCTTGGAGAGGGCAATAGGAAATTTATGTTTTGCGTTGAATCCCTGAAACATTCGGTAACTATTCTTTAAGTACATGCAAGCCAGCTAAGGGTTCCTTAATTTACTGCCAGAGCAATAAACACCCATAATAAAATGTTATCTCAACAAAGTATGTTCCACATTCAATTTTTCTCATAACCCAGTGTCTTAAGGCAGATCCTAGTCAAAGGTATCTCTTCCCCCAAGACAAAAAAAAAAAAAAAAAAAAAAAAAAGACCCCAAGCGAACAAAACAAAGGGAACACAGAGGACCTCAAGCTACCACTCATCCATCGGGATACCTTTGATGAACATAGAACGCTTGATCAACAGCCGCACAAGCAGCAACGATATTTACTTATCTCACAAGTTATTCTTAAAGACAAAAAGAAGAAATATAACAGGATTCTTGTCCTTAAAAGCACCCTATCTGCTGTCTGCAGAGTGAGTTTCTGTGTGTCGGGCACACTCCGCCAAAGTGGGGACAGATTTGATTTGACAAGATGACCAGGTGTTAAGAGCGAGAGACAGAGAGGCAAGAAAACATCAGCACAGCCTCCAAGGTGCCCCATGATCTGGCATTTCCAGATCAAGTCCCCCTCTCTTCCCTCGAGTCCCCTCCCACCTGATTAACCGCTTCGCTCTGTGGACCAAAGCCAAGCATTCAGCAGCACCAACAAAGCTCCAAGCCTTTGCCTGGGCCGTGCTGCCGGCTGGCTGTCTCCTGGAGGATCTGACCCAGCCTTCCATCTATTAAGTGCCAGCTCACATGCCTCGTCCCCATCATGCTTTCCCCCCATCGTCCACGGCAGAAGTAATCCCTCGGAGTCTCTCCTTCCTAATGTTACCAATACTACGAATATTACTCCTACCGACCATTGCCTCGGGTGTCGCCATGACCTGTGTCACACCCTGTGCTGAGCACTTTACACACATTGACTCATTGAATCCCCACACCAGTCCATCGATATTGTTTGCCTCTCCTTCACTCCCCCTTTTCCTTCCTCGTCGTCATCGTCCTTGTCGTCGTCGTCGTCATCGCCATCATCATTTTCTTCCCTTCTTCCTCCTCTTCCTCCTACCCCTTCTTTACCATCGTTATTCCCATTTCGTAGACAAGGAAACTGAGGTCTCGGGTGCTCTGCCTGGCACGCAGTAGGCCTTAGCAACTATTGACGCTTCATTTTAAAAACTACTTTCTTTTGAATGGGGAAAGCCTTCACGTGGTTGAAAAATCACAAGGCGCGAAAGGGAACAGAATGGAAAGTCTCTCACCCCTGGCGTCCAACCCTCCCCTCCTCCTGTTCCCCTGTCCTCTGAGCCAATCTGTTAATGCTGGTTTCTCACCTACCCTTCTAGAAATGTTTTACGCACATACAAGGAAATAGGTAAACGCGCGCTCATCCCTCCTTTTCAAATATAAGTGGTAGGGCACTATAAATGCTGCCCTATGCTTTCATGTTAGCTATTTGTTGCTGTTGTCGGCTATTCAACTTATTGCAAAGTTACCTAAAAAACAACGAAACGAGAAATCTATTACCCTCCCTTCTACACTCAGCCTAAAAACGTACTGAGGTTTGTCTCAAGTTGGAAGGAAAAAAATAATCCACTCCTGCCTACGTTCATTGCGTTTCCTACATTCATCCTCTCCCTACGTTCATTGCTTTTCTTCCCAACTAGACAGAAGCCCCCGTGGGGCAGGCCTAGGGTCTACTTTTCCAGTGCCTTCTACCGGACCAGTGCGCCTCAGTGTTTGACAGAGCCGGTGAGGCCCCAGAGGGAAGAGCCGAGGGTCCAGGCTCCAGCGTTTTGATCGCAGGCTGACCACGCTAACCCATGCCGTTCACACATTTCAGCAGGCAGGTCTGGGTATGGAGCAGTAGATTCGGGAGTCTGAAACTACACAGAGGCTCTTCGTGAATCTCCGGTGGCTTCTGGGTCTCCATATGGAATTCTAGCCTTCACCTCCTTTAATCTCGTTAAGTTCTCTCTGGTTGTATCTCTGACCAACAGCCTCGCTTCTGCTTTGTGTTCTGGTCGTGCGAAAGCCAGAGGGTCTCGAGGCAAATTGGTAGCTTTCTGCCCACCACCCTCCCCATCGGATGGTGCCATCGACACCGCTTGCGTTGGAGGAAGGGGTAGGCGATGTGTCATCATTTTTTGGTTTCTGGAAGGACATTCCCCTGTTTTGTTCCCACGGTGACTTCCCACAATCCTCAGAATTTCGTGAGGCTGAAAGGAAGGGTCAGCTATGGGCAGCCGAAGTCCCAGGGCCCCACTGACAGGCGACAAAGGGGGAACGTGTCCTTGGGTGTGCCTTCGTGCTAGGCTTCTCTCTCCCTTCCCCAAACTTCCTTTCTCTTTCCCCTCCGGTGTTTATACCACATGCCCCTGGCCTACCACCCAAGATGCCTGGCAGTCTCTGACTCAGAGACTCTTGGGTTTTCACACTCCTTCTGCCTCTTGGGTCCAGCTGCTTTGCCCACGCGAAAAAACTGATTTTACCATCAGCCGCCTACACGAGGTTCCATTTTCCGGTGCAATTTCCTTCAAATAATCCCTCTCTCCCCCAAGCAATCCTCACGACTAGAGTTTACACCTCTTTTCCCGGCCCTTCTCCCCGGGTCCCTGTCGGCATAATTCCCCGTCTCCCCTCCCCACGATGAGCCCACTTTTCCAGTGAGAATTTCCAAGTTGTAATTGTTCGGGAGAGCTGAGGTCTAAGCTCGAAGCTTCTGTTGAGCAGGCTTCAGGGGCCCAGACGTTTTTATATGAATTCAGACTGCTGGAACACCCAGCCACGAAGGGTTTTTATGTTCTGTTGGCATAGGCTTCTTTGCCAACTAAGCTTCAAGAAGTTTATAGGTTTGGTCGAGTTTCACGGCAAGTCTTGGAAGGATTTCTCAGAGTTATGTAATCATTGGAAGAATAAAGGGTGTGTGCGTGTGTGTGTGTGTGTGTGTGTGTGTGTGTGTTTCCTGATGCTGTGCTTTTTCTTCTGTAAGGAAAAAAAAAACACCCCTTAATACAAAGGAATGTGTGAAAGGCACAAATGTAAAAGCTCTAGGGCCTTTGGAGGACTGCTAAGCAGTAAGAGGGCCAAAATGTGTTCAGCACAATTGTCTCCGTTCGAGCACTAACACGATGCAACAACCCTTCCAGCTCCCCGGGGATTCCTGGCAGACCTGTGCGCTGGCTCGTTCCTTCTCCTGAACCTCTTCATAACATGCATCCCCACAGGTATTCGTGAATTAGTGGTGGACCTATTCGTGTCCTAGCTGCCTTTCCTGCAAACATAGGGGCTCCATGAGGGGAAGATTCTTCCCCTCGTGGGTGGTGCTATACTCCAGTCCAGTAAGGGAGCTGACACCGCGGGGGGAGCAGGAGGGGCTCCACGAACATGTGTTCATGAGGGAGCAGAACTGGGTTCGTAATTGCATCCCCAGCATTCAGCATGATTGGCACCTACGAGGAGCCCAGCAGGTGTTTGTGGAAACAAGTGAAGGGAGAAAGGCTTATTTTAGGTCCAACTGCTCATTCGTCTCTTGAGGGATTTTGGACGGCCTCCTGGACCTCGTCAATGCCATCTTGTGCAAACTCGGAAGTCTGTTCCGTTCTACCGGGCTGCCGGCCTCTCCACCGTTGGGAGGCAGCAGCTAAAAGCCTTCGCCCGGCTGCTTGGGATCTTCCCCTGCGTGTTCCGGGGTCCGCTACCCATCTGGGCAGAGGTGATACACACAGCGGAGGGCACTTCCTCCCTGGGTTTTCCTTTTCTTGGGTTGGTGCAGGTCAGTGACCGCTCCCAGGCTAGAAGCAATGGGAACAGGACGGTCACCGAAGGCAGTTCCTTTCTTTCCACAGTCAGTCACTCTTCAGTGCCTTCAGGTAGCTTTTCTTCCCAATATTTTGTTTAGGGTTCATTGTTATCTGCCAGAGGGGTAAAAGACCTGTCCACCTAGCTATCTATGCGTCTTTCTATCTAATTACTGTTGTTGCTTGTGAACGATTGAGACCAATCTAGCTGGTCTCAGCGGAATATACGTTTGTTAAAAGATACTACGTGACTCACAGATGTGAGGTCGCCGAAACCATGAGAGACACCAAGAAACAAACCTACATTGGGGAGCCTGGGTGGCTCAGTCGGTTGAGGGCCCGACTTCGGCTCAGGTCATGATCTCACCCTCTGGGAGTTCGAGCCCCGCGTGGGGCTCTGGGCTGACAGCTCGGAGCCTGGAGCCTGCTTCGGATTCTGTGTCTCCCTCTCTGCCCCTCCCCCTTTCATGCTCTGTGTGTGTCTCTCTCTCTCTCTCTGTCAAAAATAAACATTTTAAAAAAATTTAAAAAAACCCAAACCTACAATACCTAGTAGTTTTAACTAGTAGTTACCCACAATAACTAGTAGTTACCCACAGTAACTAGTAGTTACCCACAGTAACTAGTAGCTACCTACAATAACTAGTAGCTACCTACAATAACTAGTAGTCTTAACTAGCAGTTACCCACAATAACTAGTAGTTACCCACACTAACTAGTAGTTACCTACATTAACTAGTAGTTTTAACTAGTTATCTACATTAACTAGTAGTTTTAACTGGTAGTTACCTACCTTAACTAGTAGTTTCAACTGGTAGTTAACTAGTAATTAACTAGTAATTTGTCCATCTCTCCCTCTTACCATTCCTCATCTATATCTACATACTCTTCCATCTTGGGGGACAGAAGCTCCGTCTTGCTCATCAATTCATCCCTAGCATTGAATCCAAGCCACGTAGTAGACAGTCACCATAATCATGATACAAATGCACTTTGCACAGTGATTTATAGCTGCAAAGAGTTTGACACAACTACATATTACTTGTTACAATGCCACGGGGGGGGGGGGGGGGATAGGTTGTGTTGTCGTCTCTCTTGGACGGATCGGAGAACCACTGTCCAGGGAATTAGAGGGAAGCGTCACAGGGCACAAGGGTGCATACGGTACTGGAACTAAGCATTCGCCTGGAACACTCAGCCTTTAAGTCCCGAGTGTTTCCTGTTAGCGTAGTTGGGAAGGACTAGGCTTTACTGCTGTATCAGGCTAATCTAAAGATCTGTGATATGGGGCACCTGGGTGGCTGGGTCGGTTAAGCGGCCGCCTCCATTTTGGCTCAGGTCACGATCTCGTGGCTTCGCGGGTTTGAGCCCTGCCTCAGGCTCTGCACTGACGGCTTGAAGCCTGCTTGGGATTCTCTCCCTCTTCGCTCTCTGTCCCTCCCCCACTCGTGCTGTCTCCATCTGTCTCAAAATAAATGAATTAAGCTTTTAAAAAAAAAAAATCTGTGCTATGAGGGTGAACGGCATACAACTTTATTCTTGACTCATGTAAGTGACCAGCTCGTTGCACTTCCCCCAGGACTGTTGTATTTGGAGGTGTAAACAGCTCTGCCCCGGGGCCCCTGGTTGGCTCCGTCAGTGGAGCCTCGTAACTCCTGATTTTGGTTACGGTCCCGATCCCGGGTTGGTGGGATCAGGCCCGTGGCAGGCTCTGTGCTGATGGCACAGATCCTCTCCCTCTCTCCCTGCCTCTCCCCCCACTTGTGCATGTGCATTCTCTCTTTCTCAAAATAAATAAATAAATAAATAAATACTTAAAAAAAAAATTACTTGCTGACAGTCCTGACACCCGGAACTCCAGCGTCCCAAGGCAAACCCGGGTGTTGGTCATTCTGTTCATTCAGTGATGATGCAGGTTCAGGCAGGGCTCCACCATTCCGTAGGCCTGCCCTCTGGAATACGTGGCCTCTGAGATCAAAACAGAAGAGAGGACCAGAGGGTCACAGGGAACACGTTTAGGCGGGGGTCAGATGGGGGAATGGCTTCCAAGACTTCTGCTCACTGCCCATTGGCCAAAACTCAGTCACGTGACTCCAACCTAGCTGCAAGGGAAGCTGGGAAATGTAGTTTCCCTGTGTGGACGGGAAGTGCGTTTGCCCCGAGGACGGTGCGCTAATTTCCGCCTCTCGGCAGTGTTGTCTCTTTTATCTTGGTGTTTCCTATAGGGTCCGGTATGGTCTCTTGTAATCTGGTGGGCAAGGAGTGCTTGCCCATCGGGGATATTGTGATCTGTAATAATGTATTGTAATAAAAGGAGCCAAATGAATTTTTTGGTTTTTGGTTTAGGGGCTCCTGGGTGGCTCCGTTAGTTGGTTGAGCGTAGGGCTTCAGTTTAAGTTATGATCTCGTGGTTGGTGGGTTGGAGCCCCGCGTCACGCTCAGAGCCTGGAACCCGCTTGGGATTCTGTGTCTTCCCGCCCCCCCCCGCCCCTCCCCTCCCCCCTCTGCCCCTCCCGCTTCTGTCTCTCAGAAATAAACATGAAAAAGACATTTTTTTAAAAGTTGCGTTTACGCCACCCCGTAGGCAGTCACGCGTGCCATAGCGTTACACCTAAAAAACAATGTACACACCTTAATTAAAAAAATACTTTATTGGTGAAAAATGCTAACCATCGTCTGAGCTTTCAGTAAGTTGTAATCACTGATCACAGATCAGCACGACAAATGTGATGATGAGAAAAACGTCTGAAACACTGAGGGAATGACCAAAAGGTGACACAGAGACACAAAGCGAGCAGATACGGTTGGAAAATTGTGCTAATAGACTCTCTTGTTTTTTATTTTTTTTTAAACATTTATTTATTTTTGAGACAAAGAGAGACGGAGCACGAACGGGGGAGAGGCAGAGAGAGAGGGAGAGAGAGGATCCCAAGCAGGCTCTGTGGCCAGCACGGAGCCCGTTGCGGGATTCAGCGTCACCAACAGCGAGATCCTGTTCTGAGCTGAAATCAAGGGTCAGACACAACCCACTGAGCCAGCCAGGTGCCCCATATATCCTTTTTTTATGGTGGAATAGTATGTACCTCTATGGATGTACTACAATTTATTTCGAGAATCTCATCTTGAGGGGCACGTTAGTTAAGTGGACAGGCTCTGGATGTAGGTTACTGGGGCCCAAATGCTGGCTCTAACATCATGGTTCCACTTGTGTAAAGGAAAGGCGTACTCTGGCCTCACACTGGAGAGGATCCTGAGCTGGTCCAGCCTCCCCCCCCCCCCCCCCACCAGCCCTCCCAGGGGGTGGTTGAGTAGTCTATGCAGTGAGGAGATGCACTTTTGCAGAACCCACATCCCCTTCCAAACCACACTCCTGTACCTGGGGTCTCCGAATCTCTTGCCCTGGCAACCCCGAATCGTCTGGGGCCTGTGCTTGTTTTAATCTGGGCGTGGCCTCCTGAGGAACAACTATGCTTCCAGTGTGTGTGCTCATAGATCTGAAGGGTATCAGGGGCCCCTGTCTAAGACGGAGGGGTCTTGGGGCGCGCCTGGGTGGCTCAGTCCGTTAAGCATCCGATTCTTGGTTTCTGCTCAGGTCACGATCTCGCAGTTTTGTGAGTTTGAGCCCCATGTTGGGCTCTGCGCTGGCAGCACGGAGCCTGCCTGGGATTCTGTCTCGCTCCCTCTCTCTCTGCCCCTCTCCCACTCACGCCGTCTCTGTCTCTGATGGAGGGGTCTTGGGTAAAGCTTGGATGTGCTGGCCGGCCTGTCCACACACGTGGGCAGGTGGCCCCTCAACAGCGTGGGTTGGAGCCAGGGGTGGGAGGAGAAAGGGAGCAGGTGGCCGGCTGTGTCCATCCCTTGCCACCACACCCAGCCACGGAACTCCAAGGAGCCTAAGGATTCGACACTCAGACGTGGCCTCACCTATTTGTCCAGACTTGAGGATAGAAAACCCAAGACTTGACGGTTGATTAGCTAGATTTGTAACTTTTCCAATGGCCGGTAGGCCTCCCGTGTTTTCTCTTGCCCCGGGCCTGGCACACGTTGAGCATGAACTTCCCTGGCTCCGTGCTCACAAGCTGTGCAACTTTGGGTAGTTGTCTAATCTCTTCGAGCCTCAGTTTTCTTACCTCTAAAGTGGGCCACCTGAGGCTACCAACCTCACAGGGTTGTTGTGGGGATGAAATGAGCTAATACAGGCAGAGTGCCTAAAATAGTGTCTGGGCACATGGGAAACACTCAATGTTGAACACGATCATTGTTATGGCTGTTATTATTAGCAGTGTCATGATCGTTTTTTGTTATTAAATCTTAGATTCGTTCCCAGTCTTTGCTAACCGAAGCAATAATTCAGCGAGCACCTTTTGAACTGCATATCGGTGCACATCCATAATCATTTCTTTAGGGCAAAAACAAAAAAAGCCATGTGCTAGACAGGAAATTTTAGGGTCAAAGAGGGTGCACTTTTGAAAGTCTTTTGATATGTTAATAAGCTGCTTCTAGAATTAAATTAGCTGAACATATTATTCATTAGTTATAATTCCCTGACCGTTGAGGGTTTGGACCCTAAATTACCCAGGTTGTTAGTGACATTTGTAAAAAAATTTTTTTGTTGTTGGTGACATTTAAATTTAAACTCTTAGTGGGAGAAAATAAGTCCGTGAATGAAAAGCTGGATTAACCTGAACAAAAACTAATTAATAGCCGTCTGCTACCCAGGAAATCAAAAAGCATATAATGAAGTCAAATGCAAAGCCCAGAAGTTCTTTCACTGACTGTAGACTGTATTCAGTATAGAGAACATTCTTTAGATCTCTTCCGTGCCTCGGAAAAGCCTGTGGCTGCAAGGCTTTATCCCAGCCTCCCCTGCCCCCTTTCCAGCTTACCTCATTTTCCTTCCTGGACAAGGTTTTTCATCCTGTGCACGGAGGAGTTCTGTATTCACTTTGCTCATCTTTCCCTTGAGAAATCAATATGCTTCTGTGACTTACTGTCAGCCCCTGGCAGCTGGGGGTTCAGAGAGGTGGCCGTGGCAGGTGGAGATTTGGGGCAGGTGTTATTTCCTTTTGGAAATGAGCTCTAGGAAGGTGACAGAAGCCGATGGAGTTGAGTGTGGGGTTTAGTTACTCCATAACCCCCAAGAGGACAATATAGCTCATGTATTTTCATCAGCGTTTGGGAAGGTCTAATTTCCACCTGTACCAAGTGTGGGAAAGAGGGAAACCATGACCAGCTGGGGCTGTGCTGTTTGCCTGGGGTCCACTCTGTACCCTCCTCCTTTCTGCTCTGTGCCCAAGGAACTGGCCAGCACGGGCTGCCTCAGTGTGCTCCCTTACCCTGGGGTTTCTATGTGGGTTTAGCCAATGGGAGGCACCAGCTGGGAAGGAGGGAGGGGAGAGAGGCCGGGGTATTTCTTCCTCCGGCTCCTCTGTTCCAAGTGGCAGGCTTGAAGTGGCTGCTTTGCTGTAAGAAAAGCCACATGTCCTATTGTAGCTCTCCCTGATGCTTCAGTTCTTGCCAAGTGCTGACGACCTTGCAGGCTTAAGAGGGGCAGATAGCATTTTCCTGATTTTCCAGAGTGTTCTGGACCATGCGTGCCTAGTTAGTTGCTCTTAACTTTGTCCACAGGGTTATGAATAAATTCTCCCCTTTGGAGTAGGCTGGGTCCTGCCAGGGGTCTGTTTAAGACAGAAACTCTGTGGTTTGGACCAAATGTCCGAAGGGGGTTAACCTGCTGTTTTTCACAGCATAATCAAGGGACAACAGAGTGTGGTGGCTAAGGCTCCGAGAGGCTGAGGTCCTGACTCTATCACTTCCTAGCCGTGTGACCTGGTGCATGTGACGTCATCTCTCTGATTCTTGGTTTCCTCCTGCCTCAAGTGGCGATAACAGGAATACTTCTTGGGATTCTTGATGAATCAGCAAGATGGCGCCTCTTAAGCACCTGGGCATCTGGGAGCCACTGAGGAAAGGTGAACTGTTACTACTGTCTGTTCCACTTATCTGTTGCGCATAGGCAACCACCCTAAAACCCGGGGGCTCGTGAGTCTGCCTATGAGCTTGTTATTGGGGCGGGATTCGGTGGGGATGACTTGCCTTTGTGTTACACCTTGCCCGGGGTCTCTCTACTGGCGGGTTAGACCATCCGGGGGCTGGTTGGGCGTTACTGTCTCTTCGTGTTATCTCAAAGCTTCTGTGTGTCTCCCCATCCCCACCCAGCACAGAAGTCTCGGCAATCAGACTCCCTGCACAGCAGGAACAGAAGCTGGGCGGCAACTCAAGGATTCCTCAGATGGAGTCTAAGCCATCCCAGAATATCCCTTTCACCACTTTCTGCGAGTCAGACAAATCAGTAGGGCCAGAGGGGAAGTTCCAGCGTGGAGGAATTCGATGCCACTTCGCAACAGACACAGAGAGAAGAATCTTTGGCCATCTACACTGTCATTCACTGAGGGGAGCAGTGTGGGTGGTTGTGGGCTATAAATAAAAAAGGGAAATTTGGGGATTTTTAGCCAATTTTTCACATTTTAGAAATACGCCTACCATGGGTGAATATTTACCATATGGAAGTCATGATGTCAGATACCGTAACAGTCAGGAATCCTGTTTGGAGCTGATAGAAACCCAAGTCCAATTACTTTCAGCAGGAAAGAGAAAGAAAAAGAAAGAAAGGAAAAAGAAGGAAAGAAAGAAAGAAAGAAAGAAAGAGAGAAAGAAAGAAAGAAAGAAAGAAAAAGAAAGGGCAGAGGTGAATTTATTGGTTCATATAACTGGAAACTGCCCCAAAGTACCACTTGACCCAGGACTCCTGGATTCGTCAGGCTGTCCTCTCTGACCCTGAGACAGACTCCTTCCATATGGCCTACTTGGTGGCCAGTGGAGGCTCTCAGTTCACATGCTTCAGCTGAGAGCCACCCTCTTTCTTGGAGAAAAGACCAGGAAGAGTTTGAATACTTTGGTCTCAGTTAAGTGCCCACTAACGTGGTGATGGGGAGAGAAGATTGTCAACCCGGACCAAACCCCATGAAATGGGTGGCCAGCAGAGAAGAGGGGTTCTGAGACCACGAGAGGAGGGAAATGGGGGAAGACAGGCCACAAAGGCAAAACCACTGTGGCCACAGTCTCTTATGGGCACCCCATCTGCTGCTGTGCTGATGTAATTCTGATGCTAACCACCTGCAGTTAGTGTAGACCCCACGAGTGGAAGGTGCATTTCCCAACAGGGCTGTCCTCCCTTCAGTTGCCAGCCACAAGCTTGGGGATCCCCAGGCCACCCACACTTCTGACAAGCTGGCTAAAAATAAGGGATGGTTCCCATGCCTTCTTCATATTTGATAATTCATAAGAATGATTGGCAGAGTGCTGTAGCTAAGAAAGTGCTATACGCCTGATGGCGTTTTTCTTATAAAGGGTACAGATCAAGAGCAGCCGAACAAAGAGACCTGGGGGTGGGGGGGGAAGCTGGGGAGGATTCCAAAGGCAGAACTTTGATGCCCTCTCCCCTTGGAAGCGGGGTGCATCACCCTCATTGGATATCACTTTGTTCACCAAACGGAAACTTCCACCAAGCTTTGGTGTCCAGAGTCTTTATTGGGGTTTCATTACATAGGCATGAAGGATTGAATCACTGGACACGTGTCCGAGCTCCGTCTCCGGCTGCTCTCCTCTTATACCAGGTGAGGCAACCCTCTAATCACGGCTTGGTCTTTCCGGTTGACCGGTCCCCATCCTGAGTCACCTCAACTCTTAGCATAAATTCAGGTGTGATCCAAGGGGCTCATGAATTACAAAGACATTCCTCTGACTCAGGAAATTCCAAAGGTTTAGAGTCCACCACTCAGGAATCAGGGAGAGAGGTCAGCCAAGTTCTTCATTCTACAACGCACGCGTTCGTGCGTATAAAATACAAAATTCCTAAAAGAAATGATCATGTCACCCGCTTAAAAGTGAAGACATTGCAGTTATCTTAGGATCCACGGGATTTGAGCCCGTATTTTTTTGTAGCCCGTGTTTTAAGTTTTTTCTTGCTATAGCCCAGGGCCTGCCTCTAATGAGAAAGCTACTTTGTCACAATTCACCTCCTCGATGTCCTCTGTCTCCAGTAGGGGAGTCCTAATTATTCCATGCTAAATGAGTAGTTGCCTTTAGTGAGAGGATTCAACTTTTTTTTGTCTTTTGGAAGATTCTCAGAGTTCTTGTCCCCCCTCTGCCCGTTAAGTGCAGTTGGATGAATGGCTATACCTCTTCAGACTCAGTTTCTCCATCTGAAAGGCAACTGGGGCTTTGTGAGCTCTAAACGTGGCATCACTCACTGTTGCTACACTTTGCAAGGTGGAGGTGCCATTTACCATCGAGATGCTGTGAGAATATAATACCTTCCAACAGGGGAAATCCACACACCGAAATCCCCTTTTATTCATCTGTCCGCAAATAGTTTTGGCGTACTTGGGGGTGCCTGGCACTGCATTTGATACTGGGGATATGGGAAAAGAAGGGCAAATGTGGAGCTTCCCTTTATGGATCTGGAGAATGTTGAAGTCAGAGATTAACTCTGTCCTTCAAAACAGGGTAGAAGAAGTAGGGTGTGGGGGGCATAAGATAGAGGGATCTAACTTAATCCAGAGTCAAGGATGGCTTCCAAGAAGAGGTGACATTTAAGCTGACACCTAAAGGAATTGAAAATGTTAGCAGGCTGCACAGGAAGGGCAGGGGTGGTGTCCCAGGGTGTTCGGGGCGGAGAAAGGAACCCGTAGGAAGGTCAGAGCGCAAAGCTCTCTATGTAATAGAAAGACTAACCACCTAGCCTGGATTTGGACCTCAAATTCCTTGAATGAGCGCCTTGATGAGGATATATTAATTCTTCAGTTAAAATTTAAGCATCCTAGGAGCAAGGCCAATAGATGCTTTGGAAGCCTAGAACCCCATGTGGGGGACACTTGAGGTTTTCAATAAATTCCATTTAGCCAACAGCTCTTGGTTATCGATGGGAGCCAGCGGAAGGGGGAGGCACACACTGAAACCAACGCTGACGGAGCGCTTGTGAGATACCAACCGCCGTCCTAATTGTTAATATGAGAATTCATTCAAGCCAAATAATGACCGTCTATCGAATGTCCCCATTTCACAGATCAGGAAGCCAGGTCACAGGGAAGCCAAATAACTTCCTAATGTTCACGGTCGTTAGATTGTGAAGCCAGGCTTTAAATGCTGGACGTCTGCTCTGACCTACTGCATCCTGCCGGCCATATTGAAAGAGTAAGATAAATGAGGTCTTATCCTTCAACTCAAAGCACTGAAAATATTGGGCAAAATATTTGTGGGCAAGTCTTGTATAATCAGATATTTGGACTCTGAAGCCCACCTGGATCAGCTGTCTTGAGCCAGACAGTAAGGAAACATATCAACTAACATTTTTTCAATGTGCCTCTGCACCAGCTACTGCAAAAGGAAATGGTTACTTTGGATCGTCTCATTTAGTTCTCCAATTAACCCTAGAGAGAGGGGCTCTTATTGTAACTCCCATTGAACCCGAGGTTCAGAGAGGTTAAGTAACTTACCCCAGCTCACCCGGCCCAAGGTGCAAGCTCTCACTGGTCCCCCCCAGTGCTAGGCTGTCTGTAGTCAACGATTCAGCCGTAAAGCCCATGCAGGTACGGCTCTAGGTGGGATAGCATTGGAAAAGTGGTGAACACGGCTCCACGTTTCATGTGTTTGTGAGGACTGATGTTCGCTGGAGATTGTAGGCCGGGTCCAGACACAGTCTGGAGTCAGGAAGGTGTCTGCCTCAGTTGATAAGTTCCTCCCAGCTTTCGTACAGACAGCCGAATGCCTCACACCCTCCCCTGGCTCCTAGAGGAATGACTTTCACACTGAAGGGAGGTGGAGATGATTCTTATCTTGACACTTCAAAGAAAGCTTTCCCCCTTGACATCTTCCTGCCCTCAACAGTGCTGATGTGGAAACCTGGTGATGAAGGGGTTGCCTCGTCTCTTTGATCCTGGGGCAAGCTGGGCAATTCCAGCTCTTCCAGGCCTGAGGAATGCTGGGCCCCACTGGCCTTGCTTAATTCAGCTTCCAATGGCTCCTTGACTTATTCAGTTTCATCCAGAAGAAATTGCTAAGAGGCAGGGACCAGATTTCGAAAATGAAAAGAACTCTATCTGGTGGCAGAGTATGAATTGGGTGGACCATCTGGGTGGTTCTGATGTTGGCAAATGCTTCTTCTCCCCGGGTGCCAATTCTGGTCCTGCTCGCGGTTCCTAATCTGCACGTCACAGACCCCCTTGCTAATCTACTGAGGACTCTGCCTCAAAACAAACAAACAAACAAACAAACAAACAAAAAATGCACACAAAGTTGGGCACACCTGAGTTGGAGTCCTTGCCGTGACCGATCCTACCTTAGTCAAATTGCCTCATCAACCTGCCCCTTGGTTCCTCCATCTGCAACTCCTAGCCCAACCCTCCTTTAGTTGTTGTGAGGACGATAGGAGTTCATGCCTGAAGAGCAGAGTGTCCAGTGTCTTATTGGTGGCAATAGGTCCATCGGTCATAACATTATTACGATACGATTTTCTGTCTCTTCTGATCTTGATCCAGGAAGGAGACTCTTAGAAAAAGAGGCACTTTAGGGGGCACCTGGGTGGCTCAGTCGGTTAAGGGTCTGACTCCAGCTCGGGTCGCGATCTCACGGTTGGTGCTTTGGAGCCCCGCGTCGGGCGCTGTGCTGACAGCTCAGAGCCTGGAGCCTGCTTCCGATTCTGTGCCTCTCCCACTCACACTCTGTCTGTCTCTGTCTCTCAAAAACGAATAAACGTTAAACAATTCTTTTAAAAAATAAGAAAAAGAACACGAAGCACTTTATATACTCAGGCCTCAGTTTTCTCATCCCACAAATGGGTTGATTGCAGCCCAGTCTTGCCAGTGGTCATTCTTATTAGGGGGTCTGACTGAGCTAAAAGAGAATGTTCTTTAACTACAGATGCCATGAATATGTGGCTCCAAGATCATTATTCTGTTATATGGAAAAGTTTCTAGCTCACTCTGGAGTCAGAAGGGGGTCTTCTAAATCCATAAGCTTCGGGTGGGGGGCTTCTTTGCTATTCCAGGAAGTCTGGAACCAAGGGAGCTAGCTTCTTGGTAGATTGCTAATCCCAGATATTTGTATAGTGCTAATTAATATTTCACAAAATTCATCTAGTCCAACGCATACTCAAGGCTTCTCGCCCTTGACTTCCTGGAAGAAGAAGATAAAAAGGAATCCCCTCACATTACAAAAGAGAGAGCAGAAGCACTTAAATACTCATTAAGATCGCACATTTATCCGACCCCAACTCAGCACACCTAGGCAGCTCGAGACAAGGCTCCAAGACGAAGATGCCGAGGCCTAAGACAATGAGCCGTAGAAGGAAGAAATTCTGGTCCCCAGAATGCACCCAACATCCATCCATTCCCTAGTGGGTTGATGGCCCTTTGAACGACAGGCACGAGTGTAGACGGTGGAGAATCAGGGATGGATAAGTCTCCGTCTTGGCCTTAAGGGTCTTCCTGAAGAGGGGGACTGATGGCAGTGATCGTAGCAGGTGTCTTGTCACGCTCTTTACATGCACTGCTTCGTTCAGCAAACGTGTGCAGAGCACCTACTACGTGTCAGGTGCTGAAGCCAAGCCGCTTCCTGAACCCTGATGGAGTCTTTTTACCTTTGGCATGAGTGCATGAGGGAAGATAAAGACAAAACCGGACAGAGAGGCGTAGGAAAGCCCGCAGGGGTCAAGCTGGGAAAACAGGTTCCGATGGCCAAGAAGGGGGAGGTTGGGACAAGCAACGGTAGAAGGGACAGCGTGGGGAGTCGGGGGGAGGCAAGAATCACCAAGGATCAGTAACCATAACTGTTTGATGCCCAATTGGGCTCCGTAACGGTGGAAGAGTGAGAGGGGCCAAAGGAATGAACCCACAGTTCATCAGCACACTGCATTTCATGTAACCTGCATAATACGCTTAGCAGATCCAATGTGTTTAACCATACGTGGATTAAAGATACGAAATTTATTCAATGTACCCAAGAGGACAAATGACAATATTGCAGATATATGCATGTGTACGTATACACATCCCCATCTACCCCACAAGCCGGTGCATAGTACATTGGTTCAAATAAACAGTACATGACAGTTTCAGTTTATCTTATTTTATGGGACAGACTCTTTAAGGGTTAGCTTTTAAAAAGATCTCGGAAAGTTATGGGTCATACGACTACCTAGTTATATCGATCTCTTACATGTACTACACTAGTTACTGTCAATTAAATCCGTTAAGCGCTGCACCCAGGGCTATCTATGTAGCATCTCATCTGACGGCCAAGAACAGCTTTGCAAAGGGGATCGAGTTAGCCCCTTCTACAGATGAGGAAACTGAGGCTCAGAGAGGAGATTTTCCCACTAACCCTCTCTGCCTCTCTATTTTCCCATCTGCTATATGGGTATAATACTGTCTGCCTTGGGTATATATTGCAGCCCCCCTCAGAATGTCAGTCTCATCTTCTCTAAAATGACAGACGGTAGGGAGAGTTGGGTAAATACAATCCGATTCTGGGCTTGGATGGGGAGCAAGTGACTTTCCCAGGAAGTCGTGGTGCCTTGTTCAATAAGCCACATGTGCCAACAAACCATGTGACTTTGGGGCACTTCCAGAAAATTCTCTGCAGGTGGCTAACCTGGGTATAATCCTAGCGAAAAGGGATCATTTGCCCATGTTGCAGAACCAGAAGACAGTGATTTTCACTCCCAGCCTAGAGACCTGTATTTTGATTTTTTTTTTTCCAACGTTTTAATTTATTTTTGGGACAGAGAGAGAGACAGAGCATGAACGGGGGAGGGGCAGAGAGAGAGGGAGACACAGAATCGGAAACAGGCTCCAGGCTCCGAGCCGTCAGCCCAGAGCCCGACGCGGGGCTCGAACTCCCGGACCGCGAGATCCGAGATCGTGACCTGGCTGAAGTCGGACGCTCAACTGACTGCGCCACCCAGGCGCCCCTTTAACGTTTATTTTTGAGACAGAGAGAGACAGAGCGTGAACAGGGGAGGGGCAGAGAGAGAGGGAGACACAGAATCGGAAGCGGGCTCCAGGCTCTGAGCCATCAGCCCAGAGCCGACGGGGGGCTCGAACTCACGCGAGATCACTCGAGATCTCGCGAGATCGTGAACTCCCGGACCGCGAGATCGTGACCTGGCTGAAGTCGGCCGCTTAACCGACTGCGCCACCCAGGCGCCCCATGGGACCTGTATTTTAAAGGTTAATGAGAGATGTGGGTAGATAAGGATGAAGCCTTGAGGTCATACTATACCCCATTTAACAGAACAATACACTGAGGTAGAAGGGTTTCAGCACCCAGGATGCCTTCCAGACCCAACGACTTAGATTTATCCCTCGGAATTTAAACATCTGCAGATCTCCTCTTTATCTCTCTTATCAGTATGAATTCTGATGCCCTTTCAATTTTCAGGTAGTTCTGGCATCACATCTTTGATGCTCTTTATCTGGGTTCTCTCGCCAGCAATGTCTGGAACCAAGGCTCAAACATCATGCCTATAAACCAAAATAATCATGTGTGTTGCAAACTCCCGCCTTCCTTTGTTCCGATCCACTGTGCGAATAAAATTTGGGAAACTGAGCCACAGGACAGCTGAGTTCCGAGGGAAAGCTATTGCTTCCATTCTTACTATGTGAAGAAATTCAAAGCCACAAATTAAATCCCGCCTGCCTTAAACTCATCAGATGGAGCATGAAAGACAGGACACTTTCCCCAAACTAAAATCTGAGACACAAACCTGGCTTGGTGCTCCGGTTTCCAGATTTAGCCAACAAAAAAAAGTACAAGATGCTAGGTAAATGTGATTGCCGATCAACAATGGCACAACTTTTAGTGCAAGTATATCCCATGTCATATTTGGGATATCCTTATACTAAACCAGTGAAATTTTTGCGTATCTGAAATTCAGGGTTCACTGGGTGTTCTGTAGTTTATCGGCAACTCTAGTTGGATCCAAAGCTTGAACACTGGTGTGGATTTAGAAGAAATTACATGAGAATGGCAGGCTATAGAAGATGGGTACACCCATCACAAATATTTCAAGCTGGACTCCTGGAGGAAACTTCTCCTGTGGTTACTTCTAGTATAAGAATCACTAACACTGAGCAGTTCCAAGATTGCAGCTCTAAAAATGGAGGGGCTTTATGACTCACTGCAGATCCACAAGGTGGACGCTGTGGGTATGCCCATTTTGCGGACTGGAAAACAGAGGTCTGGGCGTCTTACAGACAAGAAGTGGATTACACCACGGCTAGAGTGTTTTAGGGATTAAGGAACCCAGTCCCCTTGGTGTTTCTTCCAGATCACAGAGGTGCCAAGGCTGGGGGTCACTTGCTTGAGGTCCCACACTATTCCTCAACAGTGCCAAGGTTCTGCCCCCGAGTCTGTGGTCTTCCCCATTCACCAATCCTTTCTAATTCCTTCCACACCCGCTTTGATCCAACTCAAGTCCTATCGAGCCAGCTTTAGAGAAATTGAATTTCCTTAATCGGTTTTCCTAGACAAATCACTTGAGCCAGGAAAACTCCAAGAGAGAATTAGGGAGAAGCTAGGAGCCTTCTCCTTCGGGCACTGCCACAGACAGGCTCTGCAGAGTTGGGCCAGCCCCTGGCCCTCTCAGAGCCTCAGTGTGGGCTCTGGAAAACAAAAGGGGCCATACTCCGTGACCCCCAAAGGTCCCTAACACAGTAGCACTGAGATTCTCAGATGCCCTGTCTCCTGCAGGCTCCAGCTTTGCAGCCTAGCCTCACACGCCCAGCGTCTTAGGCTGATACAATAGACAGCAGACAAATCCCATTACAGACCACTCTGTGAGTCTCCACTTTGTCACTGACTGTTATGTGACCTTAAATAGGCATTCTCCCCTAATCTCCCTAGGCCTGGCCTCTTCTATTAGCAGCTGGAGACAAGGATATTTACCTGTAATAAAGCTCTTTGAGCTCCTCAGATAAAGAGCTTTGCATCAACAAAGCTCAAGCAGATTTTTTTTTTTTTTTTAATGGACCAGCATCCCTGCTTTGTTTTGTGTTTTTGTGTTTCTTTTCTCCCCTACACTCCAGAGAAGTGCAAAGTCACGTTTGCCCTCCAAATTCTCTCCGGATTAATTCATGGGTTTGCCTCTGGCTTTGAATAGGCTCTTTTTTCTAGACCAGAGGTTCCCAAACTTTCCCAGTTCAGGGTGACTTGAGTATCTCAGTAATGTTTTTGTTTTCCATTGTGCCCCACACGATTCCGTTTAGGAAGTTATTAGTTCCACAAAACTAAGTAATTAATTATGCCCTGGCATGGCTGTATCCCCAGGAGTTAGCACAGTGTCTGCGACATAGTAGGGACTTAATAAATATTTGTGAAGCATCTATTTGAATAAATGTTAAAAACGGTGACTCAGCCTCAGAAGGTCTATGGCTCTGATTCCACACGTAGACTGAAGGTTTGAGGAAAAGGAAAATATCAGAGATTCATGGGTGGGGAAAATGAAGTGGAACGAATTGTCTTTGATATTTTGTTTCGTTCCTAAACAAACGAAACAAACGAAACTAGTTATGATTACCAGTAATGATCATAACCACGCGCTACGGAGCACAGACTCTGTGCTCAGCATTTTCCACACCTGAAAATCAGTTTACCCTCACTGATGATGCAGTGAACTTTCCACCTAGAATAGTGCCCGACATAGAGTACGCAGTCTACAAGTATTAGTTGAATGGATGAGTGAATGAATGGTCGTAGGTTTCAGTTACTCAGATTGTTTGCTCTTAAGGAAGGAAGGCACTGTGAGGGGTGCCTGGGTGGCTCAGTCAGTTCAGCATCTGGCTCTTGATTTCGGCTCAGGTCGTGATCTCACAGTTCGTGGGATCGAGCCCCTCATCGGGCTCTGTGCTGACAGCTCGGAGCCTGCTTGGGATTCTCCTTCTCCCTCCCTCTCTCTCTCTCTGCCCCTCCCCTGCTCGCTTGCTCTCTCTCTCTCTCTCTCTCTCAAAATAAAATAAAAAAAGACTCTCTCTCCCTCTCCCTCTCTCTCAAAATTAAATAAAAAAGAAAGGAAGGCACTTTGTATGTTACAACATCAACCATGTTCCTATATTCTTTCCGTATCTAGAAGGCACTCCTGCCGTCACCTACCTTTGTATCTGGACACCATTCCAATCTGGGATGTATTCATCGTCACCCACACATTTTATGAACAATGGAACTGAGACAAAGGAAAGTTTACAGCTTATCTAAGGCTACACAGCTTCTGAGTGGTAGTCTAGAACTTGTTCTAGCAAAACATGTCTTTTTAACAGGAAGTATGGTGGATTTTAAATGTTTACAGCTAAAAAAAGGAAAATATTTACATGAGAGTGTAACGCGAAACAATCATGCTATATACAAAATAATCAGACCTCGTGTAGAGCAAATGCTTAGAAAAGACATACCTGTTCAAGGTTACATGAAGGTCAGCGCATCAATGGGAGTCTGTGTTGAGCCTCATCTGAAGATAATGCCAATTTTTTCTTTTTAACGTTTACTTATTTTTTGAGAGACAGAGACAGAGTGCAAGCAGGGGAGAAGCAGAGAGAGAGGGAGACACGGAGTCTGAAGCAGGTTCCAGGCTCTGAGCTGTCAGCACGGAGCCCGACGCGGGGCTGGAACCCCTGAATCCATGAGTCGTGAGATCGCGACCTGAGCCGGAGTCGGACGCTCGACCGACTGAGCCACCCGGGCGCCCCGAGGCCTCTTTTTAAAAAATGGAAGTATAATTATTTCCAATAACATTCACAGATGTTAAGCACACAGTTTGATGAGTTTTGACTAATGTGTACACCCACGTAACTAACATCCCAATCAAAATGTAGATCATTGCCATTGCCCTGTTCTATCCTTTTCATTCACCCTGCTTCCCAAAGGCAAACCACTGTTCCGATTTCTACCGCTACAGACTAGGTGGTCTGATCTTGAACTTCATACAAACGATTCCTGCGGTAACTACTCTTCTGTGCTGTCTTCTTGTGCTCGATACGCAGTATTGTAGAAACGGTACTTATTTGAACGGTTGTACTCTGTGTTAATGTTTATGGATTTCTGGATGCTTTTAATGTTATTATTCAGAGTGAGTTAAAATGCACTTAGTTAAAAATAATCTTATTAAGAAAATCAGAGTACAGGTGGTGTGCATGACGGCTTGCCATTTGAGAAATGTTGAATTCTGGCGCAGTAGTTAAGAGCATAGACGTTATGGCCACAGATCCCTGTGTCTCTGGGTCTCTGCCGCTCACTAGGTGAGTGACCGGGTGATAAGCCAAGCCCTCATGTTCCTCATTTGCAAAATGGCTGTGATTTTACTAATCCTTACACGATTGCTGTGGGAATAAAATAACTGAATACATTTAAACCTTCTAACTCAATACTTGGCATAGACCAATAGCTAACTACACGGCAGTTATTATTCGATTCTGTATGGTAAGAGGTTAAGTTATTCGGATTTTCTTTTCAGCCTTAGATCTGGAACCACTAGGACAACAACTACAGGCTACAACTTTCTTGGCGACTTCTTCCTGCTTCCCTTTGGATGAGCTCATAGTACCCTCACCTGGAAAGTCAAAGGAGCAACGTGGGAGGATGGTCATCCCTCCAAAGATTCCCAGAGAAAGAGAAATTCCAATTTGTTCAAATTGTAGGCATTGGTTTCATACCCAAGCTGTGAGGGAAGGGGACATTTGTGTATAATGTATTTGTCTAGTGTTTTTTTGTGTAAGTCAAGTTTCTTGCCGCGGCTGGAAGCTGAAGCTCTAGCCTCTCCTCCCCCGATATCAGAAATTTCTCTCTTGGCTATTCTCTTGAGCGTAGTGTCACCTCCCGCCTTGAATCTGAGTCTTGCCATCCAGAATAATGTAAAAGTCTCTCTGTCTCAGTCTTGACCCTCCCTTCCCCTTCCCCACTGCCACAGTTTGGACTTGGTCCCCATGCAAGACTTTAGGGTCCCAGAAAGGAGCATCGCCATCTGTGGCGTCCAAAGCTTTGAGGGGCTTTCTCTCTGGTCTCGTCTGCCTCCACCCTGCGCCTATCAGCATTGAACATGCAGGCTCCCATCAGCATTGAACTACTTGGAGCTGTTTCCTTTCTTGCTTTTGCTTTTTGCCTACGGATGGGAGCCTTTCGCCTTGTTTGTTCGGCCAACTCACCTTCATTCATCGTAGCCCTACTTAGCTATAACTTTCATTAAGCTTTTCCCATGCTGACTGTCTTCCACGCCTTCCAGACCCTCGATGAGAGTCTTCGAGCACTTCAACTGGTTCAGTGAGTGCAGCGTTTGGTGTGTCTGTATAGCTGCCTCTCCACTGATATTAACAAAAGCCAACGTTGAACGATTACCGTGGATCAGGACTGTTCTACGCACTTTATAATTTTACCTTCTCTTTTTACCCTCGTAATATCCCTTTAGGTTAAATTGCTATTATCATTCTGGGGCGCCTGGGTGGCTCAGTCGGTTCAGCGTCTGACTTTGGATTTTGGCTCAGGTCGTGATCTGGGGGTCGTGGGATCGAGCCCCACGTCGAGATCCGCCCTGGGCCTGGAGCCTGCTGAGGATTTTCTTTCTCTCCCTCTGCTCTTCTCCCCCATTCACGCTCTCTGTCTCCCTCTAAAGACAACTTCTATCATTATCACCCCTATTTTACAGATGAGAAAACTGAGTTAAGTCACTTTTCCAGGGCTGCATGACTTGCCAGTGATTTCCATGACTGTATAAATGTACCAGATATCAGACACCTACCCTTACTATTGGGATTAAGATGGTTGGAAGGTTGAGAAGCCTTGAGATTTCTGCTTTCTTACTCTTCTCCTTCTTTCTTGGCATGAGTAGAGGAAGGAGAGCTGGAAGTGTGGACAGCACATGTATGGCATCCAATTCAAATTTCAAATTCTTTTTTTTTTAATTTTTTAAAAAATATTTATTTTTGAGAGAGAGCGAGCGAGAGAGACAGAGCATGAGTGTGGGGGGGGGGGGTGGGCAGAGAGAGATGGAAACACAGAATCCGAAGCAGGTTTCAGGCTCTGAGCTGTCAGCACAGAGCCCGACGCGGGGCTTGAACTCACGAGCTGCGAGACCATGACCTGAGCCAAAGTTAGACGCTCAACCAACGGAGCCACCCAGGCGCCCCTCAGATTTTCAAATTCAATCTTTCTTGGTTCTGTGGTCAAAAGCTGACATCAGAAGTTTTTTGGTCTCAGCTTTTCCATTTATTTGCCAAATCAAGCAAACAAACAAAAAAAAATAGGATATCCAATTAAATGTGAATTTTAGATAAACAACACATAACTTTTTACATTTTTTTTTAACGTTTTATTTATTTTTGAGACAGAGAGAGACAGAGCATGAATGGGGGAGGGGCAGAGAGAGAGGGAGACACAGAACCGGAAGCAGGCTCCAGGCTCTGAGCCATCAGCCCAGAGCCTGACGCGGGGCTCGAACTCACGGACGGCGAGATCGTGACCTGGCTGAAGTCGGACGCTTAACCGACTGCGCCACCCAGGCGCCCCAACACATAACTTTTTAGTACAAGTATATCCCAAATATCGCATGGGACATACTTATACAAAAACACTATATTCATTGTTTACCTGGATGTCTCGTATTTTATCTGGGAGCCCTACACTTGGGATGATTCTCCCTCCCTGGCTGGGACAGAGCTTACTTTTTACTTTGCGCCTGTTTTTTGCCAAATATTCGGCATCGTCCTTCATATTCATGAACTCCTCTCAAAAGCCTCGAGTAGGTGGGTGGGTATTAGCTGCCTCATTTAATGGTTTTTTTTTTTTCCTAAGTAAAAGCTACCATTTATTGGCTTGTTGTTATCATGAAACGGATTAAAGACGCCTACAAATCCTTTGTTGTTATCATGAGACGGATTAAAGACACCTACAAATCCTTTGACATTTTTTCCATTGTGAGGGGTCTCTGTGCCTCCTCCAGGTGAAGCAAGAGAGGTCTGTGGTCTGTGATTGCTTTGGCCAATAGAATATGGCGGAATAGAATATGGAATATGCTTCCCACTTCCTGTCTCTCGGAAGACTTGTTCTGGGGGCAAACCAATGACCATACGAGTCGTCTGACTACTCCACATTACTATGTTAGGAGCAAGCCCAGGACACCCAAAGAGGCCCTGGAGGTGGGGGTTTGGGAGGGTGCCATACAGAGAAGGAGAAGCCCAGGTGAGTAAAAAAGCCATCTTGGAAGCAAGTCCTCAGGCAAACTGCCCAGCTGAGCCATCCCCCAACTCTTGACCAGTAAAATCGGGTACGCGAGGAAGCGGCTATTTCAGACGACTGCGCTTCAAAGTTACTCATGATGCGGGGCGCCTGGGTGGCGCAGTCGGTTAAGCGTCCGACTTCAGCTCAGGTCACAATCTCGAGGTCCGGGAGTTCGAGCCCCGCGTCAGGCTCTGGGCTGATGGCTCGGAGCCTGGAGCCTGTTTCCGATTCTGTGTCTCCCTCTCTCTCTGCCCCTCCCCCGTTCATGCTCTGTCTCTCTCTGTCCCAAAAATAAATAAAAAACGTTGAAAAAAAATTAAAAAAAAAAAGTTACTCATGATGCAGGAATAACTAACTGGACCAAATCCAAGACCGTCCAGTGCTCCGGCCCCCCCATTGGTTAGCTCTGTGACCTCGAGCCTCAATTTCCTCACCTGTGAAACGGGGATAAGCCCCAATGCGTAAAAAAAAATAAAAGAAACCGAGGCTGTGAAAAGTTTGCTAACTTTCTTGAGGCCCTGTAGCCAATAAGAGGATGGGGGTGGGGGGGAAGAGCCATCGTCTGCCAGACTCCGAACCCTGGCTAGCATTGTTCCGTTCTTTCTCATTCTTGCTAGCTTTGAAATAGAAGCCTCTGTTTCCCCCCTCTGGGGGGAAGGACAGGGAGGCTGAGAGGACCTTCTTTATTGGGTTATTGTGTGTATTTAAAAAATGTAAAGTGCTTAGCATAGCGCCGGGCCCGTGGTGAGCCCGCAGCAAACCCTTGGGATTATTATTATTTTATTATCTCCTCTGCCAAGGCTGGCGGGACGCATCCATCCTGTGCTGCCTGCTTTCTCCGGGCCTCTAACTTGCGGGAAACCTCATCAGGAGGGCATCTTTAACTGAACAATCCAGAGCACTATATGTTAATATTTAATGCATTCCTGAGGCCCTTGGAGAGGAACGTGAGAAAAATCCTGTAAAAATCTATCAGTGTTAATAAAATACCACCCAACAGGTTGGCCATTACCAGCAATTAAAGTTTTCAAGCCCGTCAAGTAACTCTCGGTGATGATCTGTGCAGCTCCCTTTCCCGCCCACCTTTCTGCATCTTTTATGGAAGCGGGCGGACCCCAGGCTCCAAGTGATAGCTGAGAAGTTCAAAGTTGGCTTCCAAAAGAGGAGACCCTTTCCAAAGGAGCTCTCCCACCTTTTCTGGGCTTCTGAAGGTCAAGGGAAGTGAGGGAGGAAGGAGAAAAGTGCTGTGTCCCTGCCCTTTCCTGATGGGAGGAGAAGGGAATTCGGGTTTCCCTGGAGGTTAATACGTGCCAGGACCCGGGGTTGGGTGCCTTTCCCATGCATCCCTTATGAAATCTTCACAGTAAAAAAGAATGGCTTCACGGGCTCCTTTGCCAAGTGGAAAGAGGTTCAGAGAGGTGAAGCTACTTGCCCTAGGTCACACAGCCAGTCAAGGGCCGTGCTAGGATCGGAACGTAGGATTTGGAGGTCCCAGAGCCTCCAGTGGTCCTTAATGAGAGGCGCTCTTCAGAATCATCCGGGGAGCATTTTTGACATTCGTGTGCCTAGCTCTTTGCCAGCCAGACCTACCGAACCAGAAGCAGCGGGGTAGGGGTTTGCGGTCGGAACGCGCTGCCCTGGTCATTTTCGCCGCTCTCCCTGCCGCGTAAGAACAACTGAACTGCGTCGAGCATGTTTGGTGAATCGTTCTAGGGCATTCTTCCTCCTGCCACCGAGCTGCGTGCGCCCCGTGACCCGTTTCTGTAAGGACTCCTTCAGCTGCTCACTGTGGGAACTGGTCCCAGAGCAGAGACACTGGTGAAGGCGCCCGGACCTCAGACCAGCTTGGGCTTGAACTCCCGTCCCTCACTTCCCAGCGGTCTTCCCTCTTTCTTGGGGGAGAAAAGACTTTGTGTTTTTTTTTAATTCTTTTCTGATGTCTGTCACTTGGAAAACAGGTGTGCTGGCTTTTAGCGGTCAACTTGAGTCATGTTTGGGGTGTTGCTGAGTTAGGCGATGAGTCTCCTCCTTCCCGAGGCTCCCACTGCAATACCAGTCTCAAATGCAGTTGACCGTGGGTGTGTATTTTGGCACGCTCAAGTGTTGGCCTCTTAGCATCCACCAAATCCAGCCACATTTACAACAGCAGAGCTGGAGCGGAGTTCCCAGCTCATTTACAACCCTCCCCCCATTCTACGGGTGGAGAGACTGAGGCCAGGGACTGAAAACTGAGGTTCTGTGTCCATCGGATGGATCTGATGAATCGCAACCAATTCTCTCCTTCCTTTCTTTCCCTCTCTCCCTCCTCCCCACTTCTTCTTCCTCTCTACCTCTCTGATTTTTGCCCTCCCCTTTCTTCTGTTCTGTCACACATCATTCATTCATCACATTATACTTACAAAAGTCCTACTATACGCCCACCACAATGCACCGTTGAGACCTTTTTGGTTGCAAACGACACAGATCAGTTTCAGCTAGCTTACGAAAAACGAAAGAAAGCCATTTGTTGGATGGCGTGAAAGGATCTCAGGATATCCTCATTTAGCGGGACAACCAAGATTCACCAAAGGAAGGGACAAGGGCAGCGGTGGGACTTCAGTCGGAAGGATCACGGTCTCTGCCCACCACGCTGCCATGACGCCTGGCCTCTCTCACCTTACCAGCTACCGATTTCCAATAGAGACTCTGATCGGCTCAGTCAGGTGACTGCCCCTGGACCCATCAGCTATGATCACACGGGCAGGGTCACATGATGCATCACTTAGTGTGGACCTAGAAGTAGCACAAGGTCTTTGTGGAGAGGAAAGGTTACCCAGGGGGCTGGTGGCCACCTCGCCAGGTGCCTACGGGCGTCTATCCTGGGCTGCTGGGAAGGAAATGAAGAGTCTGTCCTGAGCCTGACAGGTGTCTCTCACGGAAGCAGCCACGATCACTCTTCATCCATCCGAGCCTGCGTACATGCAGCCCCAGCCCCCACCCCCAATGGCAAGTTCGAGGGCCTCCCCCAGAGCCTCGGCATCGTAGGCATCTGCCTTAGTCAAAACGTGCTAGGTCCTGCTGTGGTAGCACACTTTCCCCTTCGTCCCCGCCTCTTCCATGAACAGGGACTCATTTCTCACGCACCCTTCCTGCCTCATGCAGTCACTCAGGGGTCCAAGCCGAAGGAGGGTCAGCGTGGGGCGGCCGCTGATTCCCGCAGCCAGGCAGGACAGGCGATGTTGCCTCGCCTAGAAGATTTCCCCCCGTTCAGCCTCTCAGACACACGTGCCACTTTTGTCCGCATTTCCTCGGTCTCAGCGGGTCACGTGGCTCTTCCTCAGGGCAAAGGGGCTGGGAGATGTGGTCTCCTACAGAAGCACCCACCAGCGGTGATAGCAGGGATGTCGGTCACAGGACTCCCCCCAACATTTGTTCCATGGAAGGCTAATCACGGCTGATCGTTTTGAGCCCTCGCTCTGTCTCAGGCGTTGTGCTAAAGGCACAGCAGCTGCTCGGTGGCCGGGCAGGGGGACGGAGGCAGGCAGGAGGCCAGGAAGCATGAACCAGAGCGGGAGGGAGTCCCTTTGGGGCAGGGGTGGGGGCAGAGAACGAGTTGGGGAGGCGGCCGAGATCTTGGAGCCGCACCTTTGGTTCTGGAAAGAAGAAGCCATCAGGCAGATAGACGAGGGAAATCCAGCCGGTTCGGAGAACGTCCACCCCACACGGCCGGGGCCTTTGCCCGTTCCCTGCCTCTATCATCAGTGCCTAGACGGCGTCTGGCACGTAGAACACGCTCACGAAACACTTTTCTTTCCACGGCCTGTGAGTGAAACGAAATGAGTCACGATACAGCATAAGCTCTACAGGGATGCAGTTTGCTCATCTGGAGCAAAGCGGGGAGATCAAATCATGGCCGACAAGCGGGCAGGGGATGTCCTTCTGGTTTTCCAGAAGTTTGCAAGAATGTCGATCCCGGGTCCCGGAAGCGTCGCGGAAATCCAGGGCTGGCGTCTTTCCGAGCAAGCCACGAGTTGGAAGAAAGCAAGTCAGGCAGTCCCCAGTGGCTTCCCGCTCTGAAGGTGCGGGGTTTGGGGAACAGCCGGCTGTTCCTAACTGGGAGCGAGCTGTGCGTCTGCCCTGTCAGTGTCCTCCTGTTCGGGAGACAAGAACAGATGACGGGAAGGCAAAGGATGGACGTGAGCAAGTGTCACGCTTGCAAAGCGATTGCCGGAGGGTCCCTGAGCCGGGAGACTGGAGCTTTATCTCACTTAAATCCCCCTGCGTTTTCCCAGATGAAAAAGGTATCCTTTTCTGTGGAGGGCTTGCTTTTCCTTTTAAATTGTGCCTTCTGTGCCCACGGCATTCTGTCACCATCGTACTAAAAAGAGAGAAGCGACGGCTGCCTCCCGGCCTCTTCTTTTATAAGGGAATTTACAACATCCTTTTAAAATATGATCTGGGAATTGGGTCACCGGTCTTTGAGATCCTTCCCAGGAAAGTGAGTTGTTTTTATGTTGGTGTCTTGGTGCACAATCCTCTTCTGGCAATTCTTTCACAGATGATGTAACAGATAAGAAACGTGTCCCAAGCCTGTGCGCACGCCATTTTCAAACTTGATTTCTCAGACTCGTGAACCCTTTGGTTCTGCAGCCCCTGATCGCGGATCCTGCTCCAACTGGATCGTGCCCAGGAGCCCACCCACTGGACGCAGAACTTTTTCCTCGACGTGTTCTTTCTGCCTCAAGGTCCCCTTTTCGGTCTTTACACATGCCACCCGGCAAGCAAGCTCCTCGCCACCCTTCAGTGTGTTGACTTGGCTGTCCCCTCCCTCTGAATCGGTGCTGGACCAAAGGTGAGATGGTGGAACTGAGAACCTTGAACGTCAAGACCCAAGTCCTTTCCATCACGCTGCACCACACGAGAGCAAGAGAGCGACACAGAGACCGGACCGTGGTTTTCTCAGGACGTCAGCTGAAGTTGTGCGCCCTGCGTGCAGGGCGCCGTTCCGAGCACTTTGTGCAGATGAGCTGATTTAGCATGGGGTGACCAGAGAGCCGGTTTCTTGGCACAATCTTCTCTGATGCTCAAGGTTCCAGGGCGACGATGCGGCTGGTGCACTCCCACGATTCTCCTGGTGCACAAGAGAAACCCAGATCCCGGTGGCTGACATCGCTTACGCTCCCAGTTGGTCCTAAAACAAAGGCCCAGACTGGCCACCTCGGGGACAGATCCAACCTACTTGGGAGGAGGAGGGGGGAAGGGGCTACAGCATGATTTTCTTTTTAAATAAAGAATTTGGGGCAGCCATAAAAATCATGAAAATTTCACATGAAAAACAACTCACCCGCGTTTCTGATTGCTCTTGAAAACACAAAAAAGTCGGTAGCCGTGATGACACCTGGCATTTTCCATAGCGTGGGAACAGAAGCAGGTAGCAACTTCCTCTGTATTTTTATGTCATCGGTATTAGCTTTTCGCTGAAGTAGGGTCGACACACCACATCCTTTTAGTTTCACGGGTAACGTCAGTGACGCCATATTTCGATTCGTTGTGAAACGATCCCCAGCAGGAAGCCCAGCTGCCATCTGTCACCAAACAGAGTTATCACAAGACTATTGACTAGGACTGGCCGTCCTGCACATTACGTGCCCGTGACTTGCTTGTTTTGTAACTGGAAGTTTGTACCTCTGAGCCCCCTTCACCTACTTCTCCAACCCCAACCCCTCCCTGCTCTGTTAAAGCAACTTTGTTTACAGGATCTGGGAGTCCGTTTCTGTTTCATTTTGTTTGTTCATTTTTTTGTTTGCAGCTGAAATGAGAACTGTGCTCCAGAGCTCAGCGGAGGCCCCATCTGGGCCACATTAATCATTATGTCACCTTCCTGGCTCTGAAAGGCATTTGAGCTTATGACTCTTGCTTACATGTCACTTCTTCCTTAAATTTTCTTATTGAGTCTTTGGGGCATTTGTTTTTTTTTTTTTTTTTTTTTGGCTCTTGTTTTCTTTTCTTTCAGGTTTTTAACACACTTATTTACGGAGCTTCCTCTTTATTTGTAACCCGTCGCATTGTATTTCTTCCTTTCTCTCTTTTTTAAATAGCTCTGTTTATGCTGCAACTGCTCCGTGGGACATCCACGGCAGACATTACTAATCGATCCTGACTCCCTCCCCCCTCCCCCCACCACTAAGCTGGAAGATGCTTCCATGGCCCGTTGTTCGACCACACAGCAGCAGGCAGCCACTACTAATCGATCAGGGACACAGCCCGCAATGAAACCCATTTGTTTTTCTAAATTTGTGTCCATTGAAACTCCCTAAAGGCTGAGGTGTAGGTTTTATTCTTTTACACTTATCCCCTATCCCTTAAGGCAGATCTAGCCTGAGACTTTCCAAATGCAGCGGGAGAATTGAGCTCTCCAGGGGAGTCCGTCTCTGAGCCCATCCCTCTGCCCACGGGGGTCTGTTGGGCTTTAGAAAAAGGGGCCAAGCTCCCCGAAGGGAGGAGAAGAGAAGGAAGAAAACAGCTCCAGGAAGGAATGCCCGGTCTCCTTGTTTTTCTCTCCCTCTTGCAAAAAGGAGCAGAAGAAGAACAATGCAAGCCAGCCAAAAGCTCACTAATGCACTTGACCCTCCAACAGAAAATTAATTCCGACCTCACACCTACCGGCTGTGTTGCCCAGCTTTGTCAAAATGTCGGCATCATCAGACCGGAGGTGATATGGCTTGAGGGCACCCGGCTTCTGCCACTTTCCCAGGCTGGGCTGAGTTAGCGGGAGCTGGCAGGAAGCTCGCGGAGGCGCCGGCCCTGTCAGCTTTTCACTGTGGATTAGGCTCCCCTTCTGTGGGCTCTGGAAATTGTTATCACTGTCGAGCCGATCCCATGATTCTTACCAGGCTCCCTGACTGCACAGGCTTGCAGAGGCGCAGCCTTCCCCGGGGTCTTATGCTGGAGGGTCCGCAGACCCTGTGTGTGTGTGTGCGTGTGTGTGCGCGCGCGTGTGTGTCTATGTGTGTGCGAGCACAGCCACGTAGCAGCGTACGTGTGAGAATGCGGGCATCTGATTGTGTTTGTGAGAGTGCAGACATGTGGCAGGGTATGCGTGAAAATTCAGGGCTTCGGGAGTAGCCAGTGTGTGCGGATGCGCACGGGTGTACAAATGGATATATATGTGCACGGACACCGGGCATGCTTGTGTGGGTGTGAATGTGGGTGCACGAGCGTAGGTGTGCACAGACATACCCAGGTGGGCGCCTGCAAGGGCGTACTGTGTACCTGTGTCTGTGCGTGTCCATGAGGGCGGATGCGAGTGCCATCTTGTGTGTTTGTGGGTCTGTGTGCTTTGCCACGTGCACACATGTGCACGCATGTTTAGAGTGTAGGTGCTCATGTGTATGAATGTGAACAACGCACAGGGGTGGTGTGTGCAAGTCTAGGTGCTTAACAGTGAACATTTGTGCATGTGTGAGGGTTATGTATGTCTTTTTGGGCACGCGTCCACATCCGTGTGTATGTGGGGTTGTTTCTAGTGCTGAGTGCGGAAAACATCTCAAGGCATGCTTGGGCACCAGCAAATCATAGACACCAAACTCCCTTCCCCCCTTTGTAATGATGTTGAGATCTGTTTAAGGTAATTAAAGTGGCAAATCCCGGAAGGTTCTGGATTTCTGGACTCTTATTATTTCGATTTTAAATCATTATTTTGACGTTAACGAGGTTGCAAAGAACATCATCTTCGCATTGTTTGGGGGCTAATCTGGCCTCACTTTACATGTAGGCCGTGACACATCGTGGATGTGATTGTGTGTGTGTGTGTGTCCACATCCATATCTGCGTGTTTATTCATATGAATGGTAATTGCCTGCGCAGGTAGTTCTCTGTGCACATTCTTGGTCCAGTTTGGTTTAATTTGAAAATATACACTGGGGAGAGAGGGGGAGACAAGTAAAACCCTGTCCCTGACATTAAGAGGTTTCCTTTCATTGGCTGACTCTAAACATCTGGCAGCACACCATCGTGGCTCTGCGCAGAGTTGGATTCTGAGACCGTGTCCGCACTCAGCAAGAAGCAGCCATGATTGATTAGTGATGTCTGGCACAGACATGGGACATGGAGCTGATAACAAGTGTGTCATTTGTTTGCCAGAATCAGAATATCACACCCAAGATGGTTCTTTGTGATCCTGGATTCAATTTTCTCACTTTATAGCCAAGAAAACCATGACAGAAAAGGAAAGGAATTGTTTAGGCAGGGCTGAGTCTGGAGTGAAGGAAGTGAGGAGCCTAGGGCATGCAATTTAAGGAGGCATTCATGCTCAGGTCCGTGCAAACCCCCCCCCCCCCACTCACGTGACCCTGAGCGTGAGGGTGTCCCTAAATTGTGTGCCCTAGGTGCCACCTTGGTCTCCCCTTAATCCTGGCCCTGGCTCAAAGTCACTTTTTAAAAAAATCACCATACACTCTGTTAGGAGGCATCACTGCTTTTGTATAGGAAGTTCTGTGACTGCGTTTGTTAACATTCTTCTGTTTTAAATTAATAGAAATCAACTGAAGCTTAAGAAAAATGGGGATGGGGTGTGTCATAGAACCCAAGAACAGGGGTGCAGACAGGGTGAAGAAAGCCAAGACCCTGGAGAGAATTTTGTTTCTCACGGTTGCTTCAGTTATTCTTTCTGGGCTGAATGACTTTCCCTGATCCACCAGTTATCAATTCTGTGCACTTGGGAAATGTCCTTGCTTTTCTCATCGATACAAGAAGAATAATATTCCTCACTTCCTTACCTCCTTATCTCATAGGGGTGTGAGAAGTAAGGTATGTAAACCACCCATGTGGCTGACAGAGAATACCACTCAATACATCCTGGCTTTCATTTTGCCACCATCACCACCATCATCACCACCACCACCATTACAATCATCATGATTATCAGCACCACCATCGCCATCACCATCATCACCACCATCACCATCACCAACATCAGCACCACCATCACCATCACCAACATCACCACCATCACCATTACCAACATCAGCACCATCATCACCATCACCACCATCACCATCACCAATATCACCATCACCAACATCAGCACCACCATCACCATCACCACCACCACCACCACCATCACCATCACCACCACCACCACCACCATCACCATCACCACCACCACCACCATCACCATCACCATCACCACCACCACCACCATCACCATCACCATCACCACCACCACCACCATCACCATCACCACCACCACCACCACCACCATCACCATCACCAACATCAGTACCACGATCACCATCACCAACATCACCACCACCACCATCACCATCACCATCACCAACATCACCACCACCAACATCACCACCACCAACATCACCACCATCACCATCACCAACATCACCACCATTGCCATCACCAACATCACCACCACCACCACCATCACCATCACCAACATCAGCACCACCATCACCACCATCACCATCACCACCGTCACCACCATCACCAACATCACCACGATCACCATCACCAACATTACCACCATCGCCATCATCACCATCACCACCATCACCAACATCACCACCATTGCCATCACCAACATTACCACCATCGCCATCACCACCACCACCACCACCATATTCACCATCACTGTCGTCATCACTATGGCCACCATCACCACTGCCATCACCATCATCATTGTCATCATCCTCCACTTTCCTTACAAAAGCACGTTGGTCCATATTGGACTAATTTTTACCCAATTAATTATGGTCATGTTAGATGTGAACCTTCTTAGATCCAATTCCTGTTGATTGGGGCAACTGGTAGTTAAGGACGTGAGCAAGGCAGACACGTCCAAAGTTGTCTAAATTCGGGAATATTCTTGGTTTGGTTTTGTTGAACAGTGCTGAGGTTAGTGGGGAGTTATTTTCTGCCTTGTTTTAATGTTATCCAGTCCAGACCTGTTGAAGGGCCTAATAATGGTTCAATCTGCTCTATCACCATGCCTACCTCGCCCTAGATTTTGAGGTTTGAGCCCACTAACTGAGGGCTGCAATGAGTCCACAATTTGCTCTGATCTAGGAGATGCCACTGAGCCATGGGATTTAGGGTAGGTAGGGATGGCATTTAGGTGCTGGGATGGCAGGAGTGAAGGGAGAGCAGGATTAGGGAAGGTCTGAAGTTCTGAATGTTGCTGAATCATGATGGAGGTGGGAGAGAGGAAGAACCCCAAACCCCAAGTAGAATGAAGAGCTGGGAAGAAAGATGGAAACAATGTGGCAGGAAGTCTGCAGTGAAGTGGCATTCTCTAATGATGGTGGTGAGGGATGGGGAGGAGGAGGAGGGGGAGGAAGAGGAGGAGGAGGAGGAAGAGGAGGAGGAAGAGGCAGCCGAGGAGGAGGAGGAGGATAAAAAGAAGAAGGCAGGAAGGAGGAAGAAGAAGAGGAAGAAATAGACAAAGGAGCAGTAGTAGCTAATGGAAAAATAGATATTGTTGTTAATGTGATGATGACCATAATTACAATGATGATGAAGATAAAGATGTTCCTGAGGGATACCCGGCTTCAGGGAAGCCAAATTCTAGTTGTGATAGACTTAGGGACATGGCCTCCCTCTCCCTCAGTTTGCTCTAACCTGTAATGCACACCTCCTTCCCCCGGACAAGAAGGAAAGAAAGGGCACTGGGACCCCTCAAGAGCAATTCCAGAGTTCTGGTTCAAAGGAGGGTGCTTGGGCTCAGAAAGCTCTGCCCTGAGGTGGAAAAGGGGGGTTAAGAGCAGTTGGTAAATAATTTACCTGGATGGCGGGGTGGAGGAAATTGCTGATCCCGTATCACCAAGCCCAGGAGGAGGGGATGGGGCCCCTGTGACACAGGCACGTCCAGGAGTGGAAAACAGCGTGGGAGCTTTGCTTCCAATGCCGATATGGGTCCATCTCACGTCTTCCTTTATCCACCAAAGCCATGGACATGATAACTAAGCTAACTCCCCTGTGTTTATTGGGGGATTACCATTTGCCAGGTGCTGTGCTCGGTTTTTGCATATCTTTTAATCCTCGCACAAACTCTATGAGGAAGTTGTTTTTATTGAGTTGTTTTTATTGAGGTTATGACATCGCTGTGTTCAAACATTGCTAACGTAGGAAACTGGCAATTTCACAGGATTCAATTTATTGTGGTTTTTGTTCTTAGTGAAGTGACGTCCCCAAAGTTACCTAGGTCCAGTGTCAGGAGGAACTCCCTATCAAGATTAGAACCTCATGTGATCTAGGGGCGCCTGGGTGGCTCAGTCGCCTGAGCGTCCAACTTCGGCTCAGGTCACGATCTCGCGGTTTGTGGGTTCAGTCCCGCGTCGGGCTCTGTGCCGACAGCTCAGAGTCTGGAGCCTGCTTCGGATTCTGTGTCTCCCTCTCTCTCTGCCCCTCCCCTGCTCACGCTCCATCTCTCCCTCTTTCTCAAAAATAAACATAAAAAAAATTAAAAAAAGAAAGAAGCTCATGTGATCTGGATGCCTTGATTCATAGGCTCTTTCCACCCTTCCCTTCCCTCGTCCTCGGTTTCCTCACTTGTAAACTGAGGAGATACCAAAGAAGCTGCCATTCATGGAGCATTTACGGTGCTAAGCCCTGTGCCCCGATCCACTGACCTCCTGTTCCCAGCCCCTCTCTCCAAGCATCGTCCTTGCAGGGTGTAAGGAAAGCTAAGGGAGCTGACGCACCCAGAGGCCTGAGTTCAGTGTCACACTTGGGAGAAGCCCAGCTAATGTTGCCTTTACGATTTCAACCCCTCTCTTAGGAGCCCCCACACTGGAACAGGAGGGCAGAGTACATCCTGTTACCGGGAGTTAAGCCATCTTCCTCCTGGCCCATTGCGAACACGTGCAAGTCAAGACGAGGTCTCTCCCATGGCTCATTCCCAAGAAATCAAAGGCAGGAGAGGAACCCGGGTCTTCCGGATGTCTTCTTGACGATGGTCAACATCTCTTGCAAGTACAGATACGCCTCACGGTGAGTTAAGGCGACGTGACGCCAGATCCTCTTGCTAACACGCGAGGCAGGCAATGAAAAGAGGGGCCAGAAGGAAGCAAACGCTCGTCCGGCGCATTGGTGTCTCTTCGATGACTTCATTCTACTGTTGGTTCTTTGACCTGATCATTCGTTCACTAACCATTCACGGAGTGGATACTCTCTGCCAGGCCCTGTCCTGGCTGCTTCCAGTGGCCCCAGTCCCTCCTTTTGCACACGCGTGTGTGTGGCACTTTGAAGGCTGACACAATCGCCCTAAAGAGCCCCTCCTCTGCCAGCAGCAGCTGGCCCAGCGCCGAGCATGCAGTAGGCGCTCAAACATTGGTGGGTACGTAGCGATGAATCACCGGAATCCACTCCCGAAGCCGGGACGACACCGTGTATGCTGCATGTGAGCTAACGTGACAATAAATTATTTTTAAAAATTAGATTCAATTGTATCGTATTCGGAAAATATCTGTCAGGTGGAAGGGAATTGGAATATCGAAGTTCCCATTTATTCTCAAGTCTGGCTGGGCTTTGGGGAGAGGAGAGGTAGGGCCTGTTTTTATTTGCTGTCGCTTTGGTTTGATTTTTCACTGTATCAGCTTCCCTGGAAGGGAAGGGGCCCCTCAGGTGAGCGGCGAGGAACCCCAGATCAGGCCTGGCTTATATTCTCATAACTTTCTCATATTACTGGCTCTGGATAACCACTGCAATAGGCCACCTCATTGTGTAAAAGTCCCCCAAGAATCCTGGCGGACCCTCTGACCATCCTAACTTCCCCCACATGAACCCCCCAAACATAACAGCCAAGAATTCCCTAAAGCGAGTGACCCCAAGCACACAAAAGGTGCGCAGAAGGCAAAAAAAATAAAATAATAATAGTTCTCCTTCATTCTGCCTACGGGCCCGCGATGCAGCGCCATAAAGCATGTGATTTAGGATATTAAATGCCGTTGGTGATGAGAACGTCATGTAAGATTTGCTTTGCGACTTCTTTCTTCTCAAACTGTCATTAAAAATGATTTATAGGTGAGCCCAAGTCTAAGGAACACCGTGATTAGAATTGAGGGTCTGGGAGATCAGGTTTCCAGGACAGCTTTGCTTGGCTGTCCAGGAGTCTTAGAGACAGAAAAGGCTGTACCAGACGGTAGCTACGAGTTTCAAAGGCAAGCGCCCACGGGAGGAACACGCGCTCCTCGCCGAGGTGAAAACAATGCAACTTTGTCGGACGTTGTCAACTGCTGGTTTCAAAAGGTGGATTCCAGAAGGCCAGGCTGGACGACACTCCTTCTGCGGAAGCCTCCGGAAGTGAGATTTCACCCAACACAGGCCAGACTTGAAATTACGTGGTGCCGTATGGGGCGCCTGGGTGGCTCAGCCGGTTAAGCGTCCGACTTCGGCTCAGGTCATGATCTCGGGGTTCATGAGTTCCGGCCCCACGTCGGGTTCTGTGCTGAGAGCTCGGAGCCTGGAGCCTGCTTCCGATTCTGTGCCTCCCTCTCTCTCTCTGCCCCTCCCTTGCTCGTGCTCTGTCTCTGTCTCTCTCTCGAAAAACTAAACATTAAAAAAAAAATAAACAGGGGCGCCTGGGTGGCACAGTCGGTTAAGCGTCCGACTTCAGCCAGGTCACGATCTTGCGGTCCGTGAGTTCAAGCCCCGCGTCGGGCTCTGGGCTGATGGCTCAGAGCCTGGAGCCTGTTTCCGATTCTGTGTCTCCCTCTCTCTCTGCCCTTCCCCCGTTCATGCTCTGTCTCTCTCTGTCCCAAAAATAAATAAACGTTGAAAAAAAAAATTAAAAAAAAATAAACAAGAAAGAAATTAGATGATGTTGTCAGATTTTGGTTCGATAAGGACATCCAAGTGTCATCTGTATTTTACCTTTGTTCCGTGTCTGACACTTGTCGCGGCAACCCTAGGAATCAGCTGCTGTTGGTATCATTCCTGTCTTATGGGCAGAAAAGTGAAGGATCTCGCCCGCAGTCACACAGCTGTGGGTGTTCGAACCCAGGCTGTCTGCACCCAGAGCCACGGGCTTACCTCAGGATTCTACACGGGGTCATCGCTTCTGATTCAAAGTGACCCTAAACACCCCTTTGCTTCCCCTGGCCCTCCTCTCTCCCCTCGAAGTTGCCATTAATTAAGCACCCACCACACACAGCTAGGATGTGGCTAAGCAGGGAATGGAATCAAGGTGGCCTGATCCCCAAGCGAACCTGCTTGTAGGGAGGCCGTTTACGCAAAATGACATCCAAGCATCTTTTTGGCATCTGCGGGTAAGCATGACCCCTGTGGCTCAGGATTTTGACGTTAGGGTGGGTTGGGGTTCGGCGGGAGCTCTGGGGTATGAGCACTTTGGGGTCTGGACAGTCTCCACCTGTTGGACCAAGGAAGGGGAGCCGCTCTATCCACCAAAGAGGATGCATCCCCCGTCATGCTAGTTATTTGTTGCCGTCGCCGCGGTGTGGTTGCTAGGGTCTGGTTGTAGCAGTTGGCCTCGAGGGGGGCTCAAGTTGGGCTCGGGACTCACATCATCACCTTTTTAAATTCTTTCACCGACTCTAGATAAGAAACAGCGTTATTCCCATTTTGCAGATGGGAAAACTGAGACCCAGGCTAAAGAGGCCTGGCTGTCGTGGCTCAGAAGCACCCACCGCATCCCAGGGCTGCACCGGGGAGGAGCAGACAACCCAGTCCCGCAGTCTGGTAGAGAATGCGTTATTCTCTGTTTGCACATGACCTCTTGTCTGCTGGGGAGATGGGGCGAGGCTCCCGAGACAGAGAGGCAGCTGATTGAGGCTAGCAGAAAGGATGGGCTTTGAGCCTCTTCCCACCTCCATGCACCCTCTGGGCTAAGGGCCTGCTGGTGGACCCCCAAAGCCTACTGTATCTTTCCACACTGACAACTCTGGGGTCTGGGTCCTGTGATAGAAGACCCCTCCAAACCTAGGGATTAGTGGTCGGGAGAGAAGACACACCCCCAGGAGGCCAAGTTGAGTTCTTCGCCATGAAGCATTGTTTCCCCACAAGGGGACACTGCAGGGAGGTCAACTTCTGATCAGGTAAGACTCAAGTGCACGCCTTCAGAGTACATTAGCTGGGGAGGTAAAAAGTCACGATTCAGTACGTGGTTTTGTACTCAGATAAACGTGGATCCGGACGGATCCAGACTCTGCCCCTCACCGCCTGGCAATGGACTTAGCCTGCCCGACCCTCAGTTTCCTCATCTGTCAAATGCACATAATAATGAGGACGTTGTAGGCTTGTGGGGGAGGATCGCATGTGACGATGCCCACTAGAACCCCTAGGAAGGTTCCTCACCTTTGTTGGTTTCCCCCTGGAAGCTAACTCTTATCTCAGCCATGCTTCCCTATCTTTGGCCGTGAAAAATGACGGTCGCGTGCGTGACACCCTCGTAATGTACACACCAGGCCTTCCGTTAATAACGGCTAACACATTTGACTACCGCCCTCGGTCTTTCAGATGTTGTGCTGTGTTACATAGTCAACTTACACAATGGTGTCATGAGGTAGGCATTAGCTTTAGGCATGGCGTCTACCATTGGATCACGATCCGTCCTACTCCGGAAAATGCAGTGGGTTGTAAGTGAGGGACGCTGGGGTTAGCGTCTGATTAATTTAAGGAAGGAAGAGAGGAAGGAAAAAGGGAGGGAGGGAGGGAAGGAAGAAGGCAGGGAGATGGGAAACTCTTGGTAATTTACTCGAGGTTGCAAAATCCTTGCCAAACATTTGCAACCAGCTGGTCTAAACCAGGGTTTCAAAACGCAGCCCTTGGGAACCATCGCCCTAGTTTGCCCTGGACGACCTTTACCAACAAACGTCTGAAAAGGGTTAATCTGTACTCATCACAGCACTCACCCCATGCTTCTTTGTTCTCTGTAATCGGGCCTGCCTCTCCCATACATCGTAAGCATCACAGGGCAGAAACCAGGTCTGCCTCCCTCCTTGCTACACCTCTAGGAAGCGTCCACTGGCGGCTGCTGAATGAGCCCAATAGAAATGATGAAGGAAGGAAATGTTTGAAATACGGAAAGAGAAAAAGAAGGGAAAAGTGATTCATCTGGATTGCACATCACAGAACCTGGCCACAGACTTGTTTGGTGTCACGTGTAGAGTGTTTGTATCAGTCATGACAAGTTAGGCTATGCCGCCGTAACAAACATCCCCCACATTTTTAGAAGGGTAAATAACATTTATTTCTTGCTCGGGCGATACGCGCAGGGTGTTTTTGCCGGCGGGTTACTCCGCTCGTTTGTTTTTACCGGAAGCGAAAGACCCAGCCAGTGCCCTAGCTCTTCACGTCCTTCCACAGTGACGGAGGCCACCGGAAGGGCTCGGGTGGATGGCGCACTAGCTTTTATAGTGTCCGCACGGGGGCGACGTGTGTGACCTCTGCTGACACTTCATTGGCCAAAGCAAGTCACGTGGCCATGCTCATTCTCAAGAGAAGGAAAATGCACATCTACCTTATTCCTGGGGAGGTGCAGGTCTAAAAATACTTGGTAAAGAGCCCCAGTGAAACCGCGGGTGTGGTTTAGCTGACAGTACTTTATAATCAGATATTTTATGCGATCTAGATATCTGGCTTCTGTGCACGGAATCGGAATGTCCGGCTACCCTGCCCCGCTGGAGCCAAGCAGCGTCGGCCGGGCACCCTCCCCTTCGCCGCTGGCCCCGCCTGGCCTGCCTCGCTCGTTTGGGTTGGGTGCCTGGCTCTCGGGAGCATTCGACGTGCGGACTTCAGGTTTAGGAGGACGAAAGCAGCGACTCCGTGCCCGTCCAGGCATTTTGTTTCCATCACCAGATGCTTGTAATCTGTTCCCGTCCCAGAGATGAGTAATGCTGATGCCCCAGAAGTGCCTTGCTCAGCCCAGGGATCAGGCTCGCCGGCTTGTAGCACGCAGACTTGTTGGCCGCGGGGTGATTGCGGAAGCCCACTAAGGGAATATTGAAGGGACTCGTGAAGTTGAGGGAGGGAATGTGAGCGTGCCGGCCCCTGGTGAGGGGATGCCCTGGCTGGTGGGGGCTCAGGCAGGCTGCTGCTTCTCCTGGGAATCTCCTGTTTCATGTGAGCTGTCGCTGCCTACGCAGCTCCTCTGGGTTTCCAGCGTCTCTGTCTGTAAGAGCCGTGGGAACTTGCCTCTTCAACCAGCAGCTCTTGTCAACCTGATGGTTTGTTCTCCACTGGGACCTCAGCCCCCTGAGGTGGAAACCCGGAGGTGGAAAGGTGTGAGAGGTGCTCAGCGGAAGTGAGTGAATCAGGGGCGTCTGGGTGGCTCCGTGGGTTAAGCCCCCAGCTCAGGTCACGATCTTGCGGTCCGTGAGTTCGAGCCCCGCGTCGGGCTCTGGGCTGACCGCTCAGAGCCTGGCGCCTGCTTCCAATTCTGGGTCTCCCTCTCTCTCTCTGCCCCTCCCCTGCTCACACTCTGTCTCTTTCTCTCTCAAAAATAAATAAACATTTTTTAAAAAGCTAAAAAAAAAAACAAAACTAAAAGAAGGGAGTGAATCGGTCAGGATAGGCTAGGTCACGTGCAGTAACAAACAACCCTCCCGTCTCAGGGATGTAAAGCGACTAGAGGTTATTCTTGCTCGCGGTTTTGTTTGTTTGTTTGTTTGTTTGTTTAATTTTTATTTATTTATTTATTTATTTATTTATTTTTTCAACGTTTATTTATTTTTGGGACAGAGAGAGACAGAGCATGAACGGGGGAGGGGCAGAGAGAGAGGGAGACACAGAATCGGAAACAGGCTCCAGGCTCCGAGCCATCAGCACAGAGCCCGACGCGGGGCTCGAACTCCCGGACCGCGAGAGCGTGACCTGGCTGAAGTCGGACGCTTAACCGACTGTGCCACCCAGGCGCCCCTCGCTCGCGGTTTTTACTCATGTGTCGCATCAGTCCCGGGTCAGCCGGGTGGCTTTCCTCACGGTGGCTGCTCAGGTGCCTAGGATCATGGGTGAGCCACCCGTCTTCAAAATTGTTGGTCTCCATCCTGTAGCAAGGGCGCTAATCTAATCACATCGCGAATCTAACGCTGTTACCCAGAAGCAATACAGCACTTCTGCCCTTCGTGTGCCCCACTCGGGCATCAGGACGAGGAGATGCAGAGAGCTAGAAATATTTGCTGAACAAGTTAGTGAGTGGCCACGGTACCGGAGGGCTTTTATAAGCACCACGCTATAAATGCAAAGGCTCTGTTAGACAGGGGCATCCCTGCCATCAATAATTCAGAGCATCCATCTTCAAGGCCACAAGGCCTCCGTACTTGTTGTTCCCTTTGCCTCAGACACCATTCCACCTGCGTTTGGCCAGTTCCTTCTCACCATGCTGTCTCAGTGGAACTGTTACCACCTGTGGAGGCCTCCCAAGACACCCTATCTAAGGTGACCCCTTCCCCCTCAGTCTTTTTATCATGCAACACTCCTGAAAAAATGTTCTTCCTAGCCCTTATCATTATCCGGAACGACTTTTTAAAAAGAATTATGTGCCGGTATCGATTTCTTGTCTTTGTTCATTCTCCCATAATACAGGGCAAACGCCGTCCCACCAGGCACCATTAATCTCCTCCACAACCATGTCCCCGCCATCCTGGACGGTGGCTAACACACAGTAGGTGCTCAGTAACTCTGGGTGAAATATATATGAACTAAACACGTGCTCACTAAATCTGCATGGGGAGCATATCAATAGCTACAACTAAATTTTTAAAAAAATTTTTTTAAATATTTATTTGAGAGAGAGAGAGAGAGAGAGAGAGAGAGTGCAAATGGGGGAAAGGGCAGAGAGAGAGCGAGAGAGGGAGACCCAGAATCCGAAGCAGGCTCTGCACAGTCAGCACAGAGCCCGAGGCGGGTCTCGAACCCACGAACCATGAGATCGTGACCTGAGCTGAAATCAAGAGTCAGATGCTTAGGTGACTGAGCCACCCAGGCGCCCCTACAGCTAACCTAAGGCAGGCAGTGTGGCTCTGTACTCTTATTGTGCTATACAAGCACATCCGCTTTGCCAGGCACACATTAGGATCGGTCCCATTTTGCAGGGGAGATTGTAGCTCGAGGAGAGAAGTTTCCGTGATTCTCCTTCCTTCCTTCCTTCCTTCCTTCCCTTCTTTCATTCTTTCTTTCTTTTGAGACAGAGAGGGTGCAAGTGAGCAAGAGGCAGAAAAAGAGAGAGAGAGAGAGAGAGAGAGAAGTGGGGGTCACCCAAAGCGAGGCTCGTGCTCACCCAAAGCGGGGCTTGAGCTCGCCCGACGTGGGACTTGAACTCATGCACTGCGAGATCATGACCTGACCCGAAGTCAGGCGCTTAACGACGGAGCCACCCAGACACTCTGTGGTTTCGTTTATTTCATGTTGCAGTGGGCCGAATCGTGGTCCTCCAAAAAATGATATGTCCTCATCCTAACCCTCAGAACCCGGGATTGAGACTTTGCTTGGGAAAAAGATCTTTGCAGATATAATTACATGAAAAGTTCTCAAGGCGGAACCATCCTGGCTTACCTAGGTGGGCCCTAACTAACCCCAATGGCAAGTGGTCTTACAAGGGACAGCAGAGAAGCAGACACGGACCCAGGGAAGACTCTGGAACATGGGGACAGATCAGAGGCATGTAGCCATGAGCCAGGGAAGCCAGCAGCCATCGGGAGCTGGAGGAGACCATGAAGGTTCTCCCCTAGAGCTTTCAGAGGAAGCACGGTGCCCTGACACCTCGATTTTGGACTTCTGGCCTCCAGACTCTGAGGGAATAAATCTCTGGTGTTCCAAGCCATGAAATTTATAGTAATTTGTTACAGAAGCCCTAGGAAACGAACACCCTGGTGGGTACCTAGGGCACTTCTAACGCTGTATGTTTTGGACTCCGGACTGTATGAGTCAGAAATATCAGGGCGCCTGGGTGGCGCAGTCGGTTAAGCGTCCGACTTCAGCCAGGTCACGATCTCACGGTCCGTGAGTTGGAGCCCTGCGTCAGGCTCTGGGATGATGGCTCGGAGCCTGGAGCCTGTTTCCGAGTCTGTGTCTCCCTCTCTCTCTGCCCCTCCCCCGTTCATGCTCTGTCTCTCTCTGTCCCAAAAATAAATAAAAACGTTGAAAAAAAAAATTAAAAAAAAAAAAAAAAGAAATATCAGAGTCCCACTCCTTTGCACAGTTCCTCAGCAGCTCCCCGCCCCACGCTCAGCCCTGTTCCGACATCATGGGCCTCCGCCCGATGCCGGAACTGTGTGCTCAGGAAATCTAATAGCAGACTCGGTATCTGTTCACTACAAAGTCCTTTCTAACCTGCTCTGACGATGCGTGCACCCTCCCACCCCAGCGCCTGGGCTCTGTTAGAGGTCTGGCGTCCTGACCGACAGGCCAGGGTACAAGCGAGCTGCAGGGGACCTGATAAATGGTGACTGCTTCTCATCCCAGCTCTGCCCCTTGCTAAGCCTTGCTTCCCTCCCCGCCCCCCCCCCCCCCCCGTAAGATGGGTGCACTGATCGCTGTCACAGGGATGAGACGAGGCTCAGAGGAAAAGTGTGTTCAAAGCTCTAAGCAGAGTGCCGGCATTCGAGACCTGCTAGCAATTACTGCTATTACGGGACCGATCTGAGAAATGTAATTATTGAAAAGCTACATTAACTTCCCCAGCTCAATTTAGTTTCATAAAGTCCGCCACGGTGCTGTGGGGATGCACAGCGAGGTGGGGGACCACGTCCGTTCTGGAAGAAACAGCTGTGGGGTTCCTCACAAAGCCACGACGCGGGGCTCAATGGGACGGCTGCATGAAGGGGAAAACCTCGCCAAGATGGCCTGTTTGGGGAGGAAATCTGGGTTGGAGTCCAGATCAGTAAAAAGTAAAGGACCACATCTTAGACCGGGCCCCATAAGGAGCATCCAGAGAGTAAAAGTACTTCCATATTTCTGTTCCACAAACCAGATGGCAAGAAATGTAAAATCAAACCTATTACGAGAAGACAGAAGAAACGCATTTAAATGGCTGTTTTCATCGATGTGCAGCATGACATTGATGAAAATGCGAATTATAGTCGCTAAAAGGAGGATCTTTCACCAAGAGACGTCTCTGGTTACACGGTTCAACATTCTTATTTTGGCCCAACACTAAAAGAAAGTCCGTGTGACATGTCAGTGTCTCGATCGGTCTTTGAAAATTAATGGCTGAATCCAAGGCTGTCAAAAGGCCCTCCTCTCCTCTTGGCCCTTAAAAGAAATCCATTAATTTGCACATCATGTCGTTTCTCGGCATGCCGGCTGCCATCTCCCATTCTCCCTCGGAAAACAAGAATTCTCCAGAATGCCCACGAGCGTGAGCATCACTGTCATTTCTCGTTGGCTGTTGGTTTGTGTCCCCGGCGGTACCTGCCCAGGATGTGTAATATGGATTTTAGTGCCTTCTCGTTAATAAAGCCAGCCCTCAAACATGTGGCAGCTTTAACCCTTACCGACCTCAGCCCCGTGCAAAGACGCTGTCCTCTCTTGCGATTGGTTCCCTCTGACCCCCCAACCTAATTAACCTGAATTCCGCCTCTCCTCTCCCCAGGGGGAGGAGAAGCCTGCCCGCCCTTCATCCTCCTTACTCCTCTTCCTGCCCGCAGTCTGGGACCAACCCTCTGGAGAAATCCGCGTGTGTCAGGCCCTGCAATCACCAGTTTCCTCAAGCGGTGCTCTGCTTAAGATGATGGGGTGTGTTTCTCATTTGAGACGAATCCACATCTGGGACTCACTTAACTTGATTTGGGAAGTCCTGTGTTTCTGATCCAGAGAACAAAACAAAACAAAACTAAATTGGTGAAAATCAGCCCGATTTTTTTTTTTTTCTTTCCTCTTGCCGTGGATTGATCTAACTTCCGTTAGATTTAGCTTGCAAGGAAGACAGGGAGAGGAAGAGAGAGCGAGAACAAGGCATCCACTGAATCGACTCGGCTCCACAACTGCCTTGCCTTGTTGGATGACGAGGCCGTGCACAGGCGGGCTGATTGAATTATTCCACTGCCACTGCGGGGGGGACAAGGCCAGGCTAGAATCCTCTTCCTGATTGCTGTCCCTTCGGGTTTCCTGCCCAGGAAAAAATGGTGCAGGATGAGGGAAGGCATTAGAAACCACAAAGAAGCAAAACCTAGCTGTGTATTTGGCTGGCCTGAATTACCAGGGTAAATACTTGGAACTGTGTTGCATAGATCTGGAGGGCCCCAGAGGATATCTGGTTATAGAAAAATATGCAAGAAGTCCCCACCCCCCCCCCCAACGTCCCCATTTACTAGGGGTGCATAGGTGATGGACCCAGTATGAGAAAATCCAAATGTGAAAATCAGATGTATGTAGGGTGTGGGGGGGGGAGGGGAACATACAGAGGTGATTATTTACTTTCTAAAAAATTCATTTTTTCCCTGCAAGAACCCACTCTGTTTTTTTTAAAGTAGCTAAGCCCTCTACTTAAAATGTATCTAATTTGCAAAACAATGAGAGAAATGTATTTTTTTCTCTATAGTTTCAAAATAGCCAAACGCTCGGCTTAGATGTTCATTGCATTTTCCCAAAAGGAGTGATGCATGTTCTTTTAATATGGTTTGTTTTGATTTTTGATTTTTTTAAAATTTTTATTATTTATTTTTGAGAGAAAGAGACACAGCATGGCAGGGAAGGGGCAGAGAGAGAGGGAGACACAGAATCCGAAGCAGGCTCCAGGCTCCGAGCTGTCAGCACAGAGCCCGACGCGGGGCTCGAACTCGTGAACCCTGAGACCATGACCTGAGCCAAGTCAGACGCTTAACCGACTGAGCCACTCAGGTGTCCTTAATATCGTTTTTGCAAATAGCCAAACCTCTGCTTAAAATTTTAATCTACTTGAACAAAAATGAATGATGCGTGATTTTTAAAGAAATTTGCCTCGCGTGTGTGTGTATCTGGGATGCACAGCAACTGAGTCTGACCTTTGGCTTAGAAAACAAAACGTGGAGGGGCCCCCCGGGTGGCTCAGTCAGTTAAGCCTCTGACTCTTGACTTCAGCTGAGGTCACGATCTCATGGTTTGTGGGTCCAAGCACTGCATGGGGCTCTGTGCTGACGGTGTAGAGCCTGTATAGGATTCTCTCTCTCCCTCTCTCTCTCTGCCCTTCTCCCACTCGGGTGCACGCTCTCCCTGAAAATAAATGCATACGCTTTAAAAAAAAACTAAAAAAAAACCCAATAAAACATGTAAAGATCATCCATGTGAGAAAAATGTGCGTGCACACACACACACACACACACACACCACGCGTTTGGGTCTAACCTACCTGAACTGTGCATGTCAAAACTCCCACCCTTCAACAAATCATAGATCACTTTGGGTATAAAGTTTATATATTGCTAGTGCACGCGAGTTGTTTACACTTTTTCTTCTTAGTAAATAAGCAGGGTGCAGGTGGGAGGGTTGGAAATACACCACAGGCTCTGGCATCGGCCAGACCTGGGTTCAAATCACAGTCCCCCCCGCCCCGCCCCGTTTCTATCTCTGTCATCTCAGGAAAGTTAAACCACCTCATGTGCAATAATAACTGTTTCATAGGGCCCTTCCAAGGGTTAAATTAGCTAAGACACTTAACACTATAAGTGGTGCTTGATACGCTAAAAAATTATTATTTCAGAATCAGGATTGTGATTAAATATGATGAAATAAAATAATACATTTAAGCATTTAGCAGAATTCCTGGAACTCAATAAATATTCAGTAATTTGTAAAGACGTAGCCAAAGAAATAATCAACCCAGACAGTCTTGAGTACATCTAATGGAAAACAAGGCTTACATCAGTTGAAACAAGCCTATAATTAGGACAGGAAATAGCAGAGTTTAAGCTCCTTCACCAAGAAAACTGAATTTGACTTTTGTGGCAGCACCAAAATTTCAAACTGGGTTAGATCAGCTTTGGGAAGAAAATCAACCAGTCATCATGCTGTGAGGACTTTACAAATGCTCTGGATAGTGCTCTTCGCTAACATTTGTGAAGGGCTCAACGTGTAGCAGGCATTGTTTCAAGCTCTTGATGCGAATTAAGCCTGGTTAAGGCTCACAGGAGCCCGATGAGGTGGGTGCAGTTCTCAGTCCCATTTTCCAGAGGAGGACACCCTCAGTTTACGTGCCCGAGACCACCCACTTAAGTCAGCGGCAGAGCCGGGTGGGGGTGGGGGACCCACGTGCCTGCACTTAACCATGAGCTTTACTCCCTGTCCGTGACAGATTCTGGCCAAGGAAGCCCTTTATCTACAGATAAAAGGTTGCAGACATCACACAATGGCCATTCTCGGGAGCAGAAGGGTGGAAAATGAGAAGACGCCACAGCCTGGGAAGCCACGATGGAAGGGCGGGTTGGAGGCACCTGCCGAGCCTTAGACGCTTATCTGTCACTGCGGGCAATAGGAATGCTCCATATTGGATGGTGGCAAAAACAACAAACAAACCAACAAACAAACAAACAAACAAAAAACGGTCCAATAGGAGTGCTGCGTACTAACCGAGGCAAATCCAGCCAATCCAGTTATAATTTGTAGAACTTTACCTGGAAAGCCTGGGTATATATAAAGAAAAAAAAAACCCGCTTAACTGAGCTGCAATCTTTGTTGCCGTCAATGCTTTTTCTTCCAGGTAGTGGCTCTTTTGTGTATTTAATAACTATTTACCGGGGCCTGCCATATACCAGGCATGGGCTAGGGACAGAGGAGACGGTAGTGAGCCAGACTATCTTGGTTCCTACCCTCTCTCCAGTGGGAGAGACCTAATTGGAAAGCTTTTTCAACGATGCAATTAAATTTCAGACAAGAGCATTTGGAGGAGGAGGCTAGGTGGCCATAAAAGGATAACTATCTAGAGGTGATATTCAAATAACTTAGCAACCCGTCAACCCATCCAGGGTAGGTCCGTTCTGGGTGAGACTAATCTAGGCAGCGGGGGACAGGGAGAGTTCTGTTGAGGAAGTGAGTGAATTATTTTTAAATGAAACCTTTTACGGGGCACCTGGGTGGCTCAGTCAGCGTCCAGCTTTGGCTCAGGTCATGAGCTCGCGTTTGTGAGTTCGAGAGCCGCGTCAGGCTCTGCGCTTTGGATTCTGTCTCCCTGTCTCTCTGCCCCTCCCCTGCTCGCACTCTGTCTCTTGATCTCTCTCAAAAGTAAACCGACGTTAAAACAATGAAATGAAACCTTTCGTTTCGAGAGAATCATGGAGTCACATATCACTGTCGGAAATAATGCAGGGAGATCCTGTGTATCCTTCACCCAGGATCCCCCCCGCCCCCCACCGACAATGGTAATGTCTTGCAAAACGAGAGTACAGCTCACAACCAGGGAGCTGAAATGTATTTACAAGGAAATTTAGTAATCTGAGTTTTGAACAGGTTGTCCATGCACATGGAATGAGGGTTAATTTTTGCAAAGGGGGAGACAAGGGGAAAGTGAGTCTCCCTTATTCTCTGTCCCTCACACTCCCTGGAGTCCAATATTGTTATAATTTTCTTATATATCCTTTCTCAAATATTTGACAAATGTACAAACATGATACCTGTGGGTCTTGTGTATGTATAGTGTGTGTGCATGTGTGTGTGTGTGTGTGTGTGTGTGTGTGTAATTTCCCTCCGTACCTGTGAGAGCATACCGTATCCACAATTACGCATCCTGCTTGGGGTACCTAACATCTTTCGATAAGAAGTGACCTTTCGGGGCGCCTGCGTGGCTCAGTCGGTTAAGCATCTGACTTCGGCTCAGGTCACGATCTCGCGGTCCGTGAGTTCGAGCCCCGCGTCGGGCTCTGTGCTGACGGCTCGGAGCCTGGAGCCTGCTTCCGATTCTGCGTCTCCCTCTCCCTCTGCCCCTTAGCTCTGTCTCTCTCTCTCTCTGAAAAATAAGTAACATTAAAAAAAAAAGGAATGACCCTTCAAGATGAGTCTGACCAAACGGTGGAGAGGCATCGCTGGTAGAGGGAACATCCTGAGCCAGAGACCAGGAGTTTGGAGGCCACTGTTGGTGAAGAGAAAAGGAGCAGGATTGTGGCAGGTGGAACAGTGACTCTCGGACTTTGAACCCACCCTTATGTTCTCCATGTGGCCTGCACCCTGGGGTCCAGAGTCACCCTATGGCTCATGGGCACACGTCCCACCTCCGATGACAAATGTCCCCCGCTGAAGATCAGCTCCTCACCGGCTGGCCCTACCTAATGCAGGGACACTGCTTGCCTCCCCAGACCCGGAGAAGTGCATTTGTGTGACCAAGGCTAACCGCTGGTTTCCTCCAAAGCCTGCCTTCTTTCTCCTCCTCGGGACGTTTCCGGCCTCCACAGGTCTTTCCAGACGGCCAAGGACGAGGAAAGAGAGGAACGGACGAAGACCACAATTCTCGACTCTTTTTTGCTCCACTTTGCAAGACAGCAAGGCGGGAAAATGTGCCTCTGATTATGACCCCCTCTGTGCTTCCTAAAAGCTTCTTTCTGGACTTTTAAGTCTTCTCAGGTTTCAAGTTCTCTCTTTCTCGTTCCCCTGTTCTGTTTTCCTCTATTTAAACTAATCTTAAAAAAAAAAAAAAAAGCTATAAAAAGCCCCTGACACTATAAATTCTCCTGTAAACCCAGGTTTTATGGGTTTAATTGCCCCTTTTTACAACACTGCGTGCCTGGGTCCTGAAACACTTCAGTTTTGCAGGACAAGTTCAAATTCATAGCAAGAGTCTGGGCCACCCCGCGAGGGGGTTTTGAACTCTGGGAGCCCGCGCGGCGCTTGGGGCTGGGCTGGGCCGAACGATCGCTTCTCAGGCCGCTCCAAGTTGCCCCGAGTAGCCAGAGCGAGGCTTGTTTCTAAGCGAGAAGGTGACCACATCCTTAGAGAAGGCCGAGAGCCGTGAGGGCCCTGGGTGAATGCTGGTTGGAGAGGACGCCCGTAAAAGCCACAGCGACACCGACGGTATTTACTATAGCCACACAAGCAATCACCATTTATCGAGGGCTAGTAACTATGCAAAAGCATTTTACGTGCACGGTCCTCACTACCGCCCAGTGGGTAGGGTGACCGCCTACGGTGTAGGCGACCACTGGTGTAGCACTTTTTATTATCAGAAGCCACACCTAGGCTCAGAGGCTGACGTAATTTTTGTGAGCTCACGCAGCAAGCCCGGGATGACAGAAAAGCCAGGCTTTTCATCTTTAGGTGCGAAATCGAAGATGTGCCGAAACCCCTCGTGATCCACATAAATCCCGTTTTAATGCCAGTATTAAAAAATAAATAAACAAATCAGGGGCGCCTGGGTGGCTCAGGCGGTGACGGGTCTGACTCTCGGTTTCGGTTCAGGTCGTGATCTCACGGTTCGTGGGTTCGAGCCCCACGTCAGGCTCTGCCCTGACAGCACGGAGCCCGCTTGGGGTTGCCTCGCTCTCCCTCTCTCTGCACCTCCCCTGCTTGCTCACTGTTGCTCTCAAAATAAGTAAAGAGACATTTAAGAAATTAAAAAAAAAAAATCAAAGTGCCGAATGATGTCCCACACGCCAACCACCTGATTTCGTAAACCCAGGTTTTTCGGGTCCGAGGCAGGGATTCAGGGCAGTCAGGGGAAGCTGAGTGGTCCCGATGCGGGGCTGAATCCTGTCGTATTTTTACACTTCTGACATTTTTTTCCTCATGGACGCTTTGCATACTTGCGGGGGAGGATTTTTGAAATAATGCCTTAAAATGTTATTTATGCCAGTTATGGAGTTTTTTTGGTGACCCCCTTCAATCTCACACCCAAGAGGCATGCCTCACTTGCCTCACCCTAGTCCTAGCCCTGTCACACGGGGAGGAGCACGGACCCCAGGGTGGGGGTCTGTTCCTCCAGCTGACTTCCAAGGCGATTGGGAATTGTGACCTCGCAAGCACAGTCATGGCCGCTTTGCGCGGTGATCGTGGCAAGTCGGGGCGAGACTTCACTGCGGACCCTCCCCGCTCAGGCTGGGGAGGGGCAGTCTCCTGCATAAAATGGCCCCTGGAATATTCAGCGGCCTGAAGTGTCATTACTTGCTACCCCCTTAACACCATGTGCCCGTCACCACCTTCCGTCTGGGAGAGAGGACGCGGGGACACCTTCAAGGCAAACTTCCGCACCTTGTACGTTGGCAGGTTCATAATGTTCATTCATCTCCTCCTCCGCAAGGCCTTCTTTAAATATTTATTTATTTTCGAGAGAGAAAGAAAGAGACAGACAGCAAGCAGAGAGAGAGAGAAAGAGAGAGAGGGAGAGACCCAGAATCCAAAGCAGGCTCCAGGCTCCGAACTGTCAACACAGAGCCCGACGCGGGGCTCGAACCCACAAACTGCGAGGTCGTGACCTGAGCCAGAGTTGGACGCTTAACCGACTGAGCCACCCCGGTGCCCCAGGAAGGCTTTCTTTGAAGGCTCCTCACCGGCGATCCGGACAAGGCCCTCTCACCCCTACGACCTCTCCTTCGCTACCCTTGTACATTGACATTGATTGACTTCATTGCTGGCAGTGGTTGGGTTAATGTCTACGTTTCCTGGCAGCTGGTAAGTTCCAGGTGGCGGGTCCAGGGTCCAGCTTGTCCAACACCTCATGGCCAATGCCCACCGTAGACCTGGAGCCCAGCGGGGACTCAAGAAATATTTGTTAACTGAACGAGTGACTCTTTGACCTAGGAGATTGCTCTTAACTTCCCCAAGCCGAAGGGTTCGAAGATGTAGGATGAGTACAATTTGATTTCAAAGGGCCTCTGACATTCTGTGGTGAGTCTGCGATACCATCAGGGGCCTCGTTAGGGAGGACACAGTGCATTGGAGTACGTCCAAGGCCTGGGGCTCCCATGTTCCCTGGGAGATGAGATGCATTCTTACTGACCACTGAGGCAGGGAAATGGAGACCGGTCTGGTCTTTCCATCTCAGTCAAGAGATTGGAATCTCCGACAATACCAGAGATTATCCGCCCTCCCTGATTAGTCTGCCTTCAGCTTGGGGGCCAAGCAAACGGCTTGAATATTACCCAGATCCATCGAGGTTTCTCTGGAGTCACTTTCCCACTGAGGGCTTGATTCTGTCTTGAGAAAGAGGATGATGTCACTGTTCGGAATTAAAGGCATCGGAAGATATCTGCTGACATACATTCGTGGTCGGAGAGAAGCTAAGCTGTGTGCGTGTAACAACATTTCAATATGGAGTCCCCCAGGCTGGTGAACTTCCTCGAGGGCTGAAGGTCCACAAGGACTTAGCTGCAAAGCTGGTTTATGAGGAGTGGAGCATAAGAGCATGGCAACACTGAGTGAAAGGCCTTCCGGCCGGGCATGGGTCCCCCACCACGGTCCTCCTGCCCTGTCTGAACTTCAGTGGGTAAAAACAAACACTCGGGAGGCAGATTACCAGTGGGGCCACGGGTGTTCCTCAGATCTTCCGGAGGACTTCGATCAAGACCTGTATCTTCTTCCCGTTTCCCACTTGGCACCATTTGTGGTGTTTGGGTAGGTCTATGGGAGAAAATTCCAGAGTAATTCTTCCGTAAGTTCAAAAATGATGATGCTGTTCATTTGACCTTTAGGGATGAGACATCGTTCTCCCCACCCTCCCGGACTCGTTCTTGCTCCAGAAGACTGACCTCGGATGCCTTCTGGCTTTTCAGTAGCATTGGGGAGCTTCTCATTGCCTCCCCCAAAGAAGAAAGCCAAAATGGCACCCTTGCCGCTCACACTAGGGTCCTGTGGCCCGAGGTTATGCTGCCCGCTGACCCTGCAGCGTCGATCAGGTCACTCATGTCTCAGAGTCTGTTTCTACAACTCTGCAACAGGCATGATGATGACGATCGTACCTGCATCCCCATGCCTGCTCTCAATGTTAAGAGAGAGGCCGCACGCCAGGGCCCCTTCCCTGATTCACACGTATCGGCCGTGATAATTGCCATTTTCCACCATCCGTTTCCTTTCACGTTCCATACTGTGTTCTTCTCTTCTTTGCTTTGCCGCACCAGCCCCCACCCCCACCCCCACCCCCACCCCCACCGCAGAAGCCTTTCTCCCCATGACCCCATTCCTACCCAGGAACTGTAGGCTTCTCATAGAGCGCCCCGTCCCATTCCGCAGACCCTTCCATACTTGCCAAGCCCAGTTCCGGGATTGCTGTGAGGAGTAAGCAAAATGGCACTTAGCCTGGCACCTGGCATGTATTAACAGCTTAATAAATGGCTTGCCGAAGCTTCTGACTCTGAAAGAAATGTCTTACAAGAAATCTGTGGCTATAAAAGGTCACATTTCCTGCGTCTCCCCACAGCACGACCTCTGTTCTGGAAATTCCGCAGTTCAAGATGTGTTTCCCTAAGAGAAGTAAATATGGGATTAAATGCAAATGCGGGTTTACGCTTGATTACTGATTTCGCAAAGCGCGTCAAGTTCTATTTAGTCACTGTACCCTCGTGTGGGCTCCTTTCTCCATTCCTACTTACCCTGACAAGTAGCTAAGACTCTGCTTTTGAATCCGTGGTAGGCGGAGGCCTGGCAAGAGAGAATTGAGAAGCTGGTGATGAGAGAGGGAGAGAAATCATAAAGCGATGCACATGTAGCGATAGAGGATACGGAAAAGCTCTAAGGACAGACTTCTCCCATCTCGTGGTATGGCTGAGACTTAACCCATGTATTTGTTGAATGAATAACTGATTGCTCTCAGAATTCTGTCTATACTTTCTCTTTGGCTTTGAAGCCGGTGGCTACATTTTTTTTCACTGACCACGTCAATCTGTACCCGCCTGGATTTTCTATAGGGTTATTCAAGGTCCGGGTTCCTCCAGATTTCCCCACGTGATGTAGGCTCCCAAGAGCAAGGGAGATTCTGTGTCCTGTTTACTTTCCTGAACTCAGCCTGTCACACGACGATTGTCATGTATATAGTTGGGACTCAGTCCACGTTTGTTCAACTGAATACATTCAACTTGTTCCGTCACCAACTTATGTCGGTGTTTTCTCCTTTAAAACTCTGGTCTTCTCTTGGGGCTCCTGGGTGGCTCAGTCGGTTGAGCGTCCGACTTCGGCTCAGGTCACGATCACCCGGTCCGGGAGTTCGAGCCCCGCGTCGGGCTCTGGGCGGATGGCTCGGAGCCTGGAGCCTGCTTCCGATGCTGTGTCTCCCTCTCTCTCTGCCCCTCCCCTGCTCATGCTCTGTCTGTCTCTGTCTCTCAATAATAAATACATGTTAAGAAAAAATTATAAAAAAAAAAAAATGAACACTGCGCCTCTATGTAGGTTTCCAACAACACCTTTGAGAGGTTCTGCTTTAACCAACCCCCTCCTGGTTTTTTGTTGTTGTTGTTTTGTTTGTGTTTGTGTTTGTGTTTTTTTGTTTTTTGGTGCCTTATGTGAGTCCTTTTCCTGCAAAGCCCTGGGAACCTGACCAGGTGAGGGATTGGCCCGGATGAGGTGCCACTTTGGCGAGGCTGCTGGTGGGAACCGGCTTATTACCAGTTTGGAATCCCCACCTTCAGCTACTCCTACGGCAAACGTTGATGGAGCATCCGCCCCGGGGCCAGGACCTGGACGCTGTCCTGGGGGCCCAGCCCCTGTCCCGTCACAGCTGTGACGGCTGTCTGTGGGGGAAGGTGGACAGTTCAAGGAGCAATGACGATACATCGCGACAAGCGGGCTGGCCCGAGGTCTTAGAGCTTGGCTGTTACACCGAGTGCCCCAGTGGGCGCCCGGCCTTGTGCACAATTGTGTTACGATTGTGCCGACTTGAGTCTTCTCTCCCGTGAAAGGGGAGGGCCACGGGACTTATCTCACAGAGCTAAACTCACGAGGACTTTTAGGGCCTTCGTCGCGAAAGCGCTCAGAAGCGCGCTGGCATGTGAACGTGTGAGCTCACGGGGCGTATTTACACACCCCCATTTTACAGATGCAGAAACCGAGGCTCGGAGCCCTTCTGCTGTCGGCCTTGGGCTCTGAAGGCATCGAAGAAATAGAGCTCCGTGCCCCGCCCTGCAGGCTCCAGGCCCGGGAGCTTTCTCAGGCTCGACGATTGTGCCCCAACCTCTCGCTGCCTCAGCCCAGACCTGCGGGAGCTGCCCCGGGGGCACAGTCGTCAGGAACTGTGGAAAAAGTCCAATCTGACCCAAGAGGGACAAACTACACACAGGCTAAATTCAACACCGGCTATGGGGTTTTTCTTCTAGTTTTCTTCCCCCCCTCCTTCTGAGCTCTCTCAACTCTGAAAAACCAGAAACCCTATTTACTAATAATAGGTCTTCTTGTATGATTTCTGGATTCAAGGCAGGTAGGAAATCGGAGAGAGATAAATGATTCAGAGTCCCCAAACGCAATCATTTGGCCTGCGGTTTGGAGAGGGTTTCACAGCTGTGAGGGAGACCTCAGAGCCCAGCCAAACCTGAATCCTGCGTGCAGTCTGGCAAGACCACAAGTGCAATTGATCTGGAAACATGGGCAGACGCCTCCTCGCCCCACTGCCAGCTGCGACCCCAGCAGTGGAAATACGGAGAGCTGGACTCATCTCCCACACTTCCACTCGTGCCTACTGTGCCACAGGAAAGCAAACAGACAAGCAGAGGGTCCAGAGTCTTCTATTCTCCTGTGACCCTGTCTGCTCTAAGGAAGAAGATGGAGAAGGAGAAGGAGGAGAAAGAGAAGAAGAAGAAGAAAAGAAAGAAGGAAGGAAGGAAAGGAGAAAGAAAGAGAAAGAAAGAAAGAAAGAAAGAAAGAAAGAGGAAGGAAGGAAGGGAGAAAGAAAGAAAGAAAGAAAGAGGAAGGAAGGAAGAAAGAAGGAAAGAAAGAAAGAAAGAAAGAAAGAAGAAGGAAGGGAGAAAGAGAAAGAAAGAAAGAAAGAAAGAGAAAAGGGAAGGAAGGAAGGAAGAAAGAAAGAAAGAAAGAAAGAAAGAAAAAGGAAGGAAGGAAGGGAGAAAGAAAGAAAGAGGAAGAAAGAAAGAAAGAAAGAAAAAGAGAAAAAGGAAGGAAGGAAGGGAGAAAGAAAGAGAGAAAGAAAGAAAGAGGAAGAAAGAAAGAAAGAAAGAAAGAGAAAGAGAAAAAGGAAGGAAGGAAGGGAGAAAGAAAGAGAGAAAGAAAGAAAGAAAGAGAAAAGGGAAGGAAGGGAGAAAGAAAGAGAAAGAAAGAAAGAAGGAAAGAAAAAGGAAGGAAGGAAGGGAGAAAGAAAGAGAAAGAAAGAAAGAGGAAGGAGGGAAGGAAGAAAGAGAAAGAGAAAGGAAGGAAGAAAGAGACAAAGAAAGAAAGAAAGAAAGAAAAGAAAGAAAGAAAAGGAAAGAAAGAAAGGAGACACTCCCCCTCCCCAACTCAACTCTATGATGACCCAGAAGCTCTCCTTCCAAATAATGAAATTTGGGGCAAAAATAAACACACAGCTCAGGGATGGGCTGTCATGAATTCAAAGAGCACGTCCATACGGCAGATTATTGAGCTACTACTGAACCGATCATTAAAAATGTTTCCAGTACAATGTGAAGTGTTTTTTTTTTTTTTTAAAAAAAGCAGAAACTTGGGTGAGCTCAACCACATAAGGAAAATAAATACAGATGGGGGGAAATGACCAGAAGGAAACACCCCAAACCATCACTCCAGAGCGTTTGCCTTTGGGTGGGATGAGTCTTTGTGACTGCTTTATTTATCACCCGTTCCATGAATGAGGCCCAGCCCTTCTCTTGGCAAAAACATTCTGGGAGTAAATCCCTGAATGATGGAATTATTCTAAGTCTTAGCAATATATCAGGACAGATCGCAGCCCTTCGGGAGCCGTCCAGGTAAGAAGGAACTGCCTATGGCGGCTCCCTTTTCTCTTTCCCACAGAAAGGCGTCCCCGATGCAAACTAGCATAAATTCCTTAATCCCAGGGGTGCTTCCCACTACGCATTTCACAGAACGTGAACTCTGGGAGATGTTTCCCTCCAAAAGGGCAATCCACACCAGCATTTGGGAATCACCTGGACTGCCTGCTGTTTTCCACTCTTGAAGGCTCACCAGGCACATTGGTGATTAAAGGCCCTGACGAGTCCTGCACGGAAGCGTATTTACTTTGTCGAGCCCAACCTTTCACAGATTCTTTGATCACACACCCCTTTATTTCCTGTCATCCCTATGCTCCTTCCATGGGACTGGAGTCCCAGGAAAGAGCCATGGGAAATAAACTGTGTTCGACTACAAAATGGCCACAGTCTTTCCCCTTCCCCGGGATCCACGCGCTTTGTAGTGTGGCTGCAGCATGTCCCATCAAGCACTGGAGAGTGTCCCCGTCCGTGAATCTAGGCAGGCCTTTCGACCTGCTTTAGCCACTGGAATATAACAGAAGTGACAGGCGGCAGTTCTGGGCCGAGGCTGCAAGAAGCCTTGCACACTTTCACTTCCTCTTAGAACGGACGCGGCCACCACCACGGGAGTGAGCCCCAGCTATCCTGCTGCAAGAGGAGAGACCACTGGGAGGGTGGGCGAGGGTTCCGAGCGGAGAGTCCCCTGGACCAGCCAGCACCCAGCCAACCCCCCAGCTGACCGCAAGCACATTTGTGCGTCCGGCTTGGACCGGAAGAACTGCCCAGCTGACCTCGGCTCAGCAGCTACAGAGGTGGCGGTTTTGATCGCCACTAAATTCGGGAGGAGCCTGTCACGCAGCGAGAGCTGGCGTGTGTGTGCGTGTGTGTGTGTGTGTGTGTGTATAACAGGAATCGCCTTGAATTAAGTATATATTTTTTAAAACGTTAATGATCTGCCACTTTTCGGACTTTATTATTCGTAAGGAATAAGGATTCTAATACACAGGTGTATGTCAACCAGGCTGGGTTGGAGAACCGCACCAACGTAGGGTTTGGGCCGCATCTTTGCTTTCTCAAGGAGAAAAAAAGTCCTGCTGCCTCCGCACAACTGCCCATAAGGCTGTCTTCCCAAATATCATCTCATTCAACAGGCTTCTTTTCTGCTTCCGGCTTCACGGAGAACTACAAACCTTACTCTGTCTGCCCGGATGGGAGATGCACTTTGCTTTGTCTGTGGTTGCGTGGAGGGGGGTGGGGGGAAAAGTGAGGGTTTGCTAGAGCAGAGGCAGGGGCTGGGGCTGGGGCTGGGGCTGGGACAGGGGCTGAGGGTGGGAAGAGAGGTTTTCCAGGGCCGTGCAGCGCTGGAGCAAGCAACCCCGAGCCGGCCAGTTGCAGAAAGTGAGATCTGGAAGGGACGTATGTTAACAGGCCAAGGAACGTACCAATGAACTGGTTGTTGATGGAGTGGCTGTTGCACGCAGCCCTGCCATCTTGTAAAAAGGGTTTTATTTGTCCTTTTTTTTTGTGAGAGTCCTGGGAAGCGGTCATTAAAGGAGCAGAGCCCAGGCCGGCAGCGCAGGTCTGGGAGAGTGTGTGCCTGTGTGCGTGCCTGCCCGGCCTCCCTCTGGCACCCGCCCCTCGCTTTTACAAGGGCCAACTGGGTTGCAAGGTTAAAGTCAGAGGGGACCGATTGGTGTTGTGGGGCTTTTTTACAAAGTGCAAAGGATCAAAGTAATTAGCAAAGGGCGAGAGACCAGGCCTGTTAGAGAAAGAAGCCAGCCACCCCACGCCTTCCGCACACACTGCCCCTCGTCCCCAGGCCCGCTGCTAATGCCTCCTTAGAGGGCCAGGAAAGGGCGCGTTGCGGGGTGCGGGGTGTTGGAAGGGGCTCCTTTGGTGTCAGGCAGGAAGTGCGCCCAGAAGAAGCCAGCTCTGAGCCTGGTGAGCTTTGGGGGATCTTTAGGTAGCCCAAGACGTTTCTTGGTTTCGGGTGGAGTCCCCCGTGGCTAGACCCAGACTTGGAGAACAGGGTGAGAGTAACGGACCCTTACAGAGCACTTCCAAAGCTTATCAACTGTGATAATGTCAGGCCAAGACTTAGGATCAAGTTAAGTCATTGTCCGGGGCATTATGTTAAGTCGCCTACAGACAGGACTTTAAATTATATAGAACTACTCGGTGAATAGCTTCCTTCCTTCTTCCCTCCCTCCCTTCCTCCCTCCCTCTCTCTCTTTCTGATTCTACCAAGAAGTCTCTGTTTGGAGCTAGGGTGCTGCAGGAGACAGAATAATGACCCTAAAAGCTCTCCACACTTGTGACTATGTTCCCTTACCTGGCAGAAAAGACTTTGCAGGTGTGATTAAGGTTAAGGTCCTTGAGAAGGAGCGATTTTCCTGGATTATCCAGGTGGGGGGACCACTCTAGTCACAGCAGTCCTTGAAATCCAAGAATCTGCCTTGGCTGCAGAGAACCAGGGGGCGTGAGAAGTCTCCAGTGACCCTGTGGCTGGTCCCGAGAAGTAAGGGTGACCTATGTTGGGGCAGGAGAGAGGCCTCCTGGAGGTAACAGCAGTCCCCAGCTGACAGCCAGCATGGAAATAGAGCCTTTGGTCCTATAACTGCACGGAACTGAATTTCGCCAGCACCCTAACGGGCAAAGAAAGGATGCTCCCCGGGGCTTCTAGAAGGGAACGTAGTCCTGCTCCAGTGGGACTTCTGACCTGCAGATCTGTACTATAATATGTTGTTTTAAATGATTAAATTTGTGATAATTAACATTTATTCCCCTTTTTATTTATACACACACACACACACACACACACACAAATTAGCGAGTGAGAGAGAGAAGCCCTCCCACTCAGCTCTTCCGGAAGGTCGTAAGACTCAGTTAAGACTAGGCTTCAGAACCAACCAGAACTGGCTTGGAGTCTTGGCTCAGCCCCCTTCAAACTGTGCGCCCTGAGTGAAGTACCTTGACTTCTCCGAGCCTCAGTTTCCTTATCTGCGAAAAAAAGGAGCCAGTGGGAAAGCCCTCACTGGGCGGCGATGCGGATTAAACGAGGTACCCTCTGTAGAGAGCACAGCTCAGGAAGTGCAGGAAACAATACGACCCATTATTATTACTCTTAGCTGCCCTCCCAGCGGCCGCCTGCTCGTTCACTCATTACAGCCTGTGATCTCCGCCTCTGGTGTTGGAGGACTGCCCTGAGGGGGCCTTCTGGGCAAGGCTGGGGCAGACAGTGTCCAGGCACAGCAGGCCTGAGCTGGTCTCTGTCACCCTGACACGCAGAGAAAAGCCGGGAGGAAGGAACCCGCAGAGCGGTAGGAGGCTGGGCAGCCACGCCTGCCCGCAGACCCTCTTTCTCCTCCACCGCGAGGCTCTGGCCCTTTTCAAGGACGGGAACCGAAGAGAGAACACGCCGGGCTGGGAACAGAGCAGTGCAAGGCTTCTCAGCCCTGACCAGGGAGGTGGCATGCCAGGGCATTTGTGCCTGGGGGCAACTGGGGAGAAGGGGGGGGCGGGGAAAGGCAGCAAAAGGAAGAACTTTGTTCTTTCGCTGCATTTTGGGCCATGCTTGCGATAAGTGTCGCTTGGGGTACCGGACGGGCTGGGGTCAGGAGACCTGCCTCTGCCAGTTTCTCGCTGTGTGGCTTTGGACAAGTGACTTCCCCTCTTGGATAATCACCATCGCTAACGCTCATCGAACCCCGGCTTCGTGCCAGGCCCTGTGCCGAGCACTTTACAAGTATTAAATAATTTAAGCCTCACAACAACCCGCTTGTAGGCGTGATCACTATCAACATTTTACACGTGAAAAGACAGAGGCGCAGAGGCACTTTGCAACTTGCCCAGGGTCACACAGCTAGTAGGGGACAGATCCAGGATGCGATGCAAGGCAGTTTATACTCTAGTGTGGGGGGATATGTTATTTTCAAGATTTGTGCGTGTGTTGTTGACTGTTTAAATCTTTAACAACTGTGCTTTCTTTTCTTTTTCATTTTTAAGTTCATTTCTTTATTTTGAACGAAAGAGAGAGAGAGAGAGAGAGTGAGTGAGTGGGGTAGGGGCAGAGAGAGATTGGAGAGAGAATCCCAAGCAGGCTCCACCCTAACGTAGCGCAGAGCCCGAGGCGGGGCTCGAACTCACGGACTGCGCGATCATGACCGGAGCCGAAATCGAGAGTCGGATGCTTAACCGACTGAGCCACCCAGGGGCCCCTAAGGACTATGCTTTCTTAACTCGATTATTTAGATTCCAAATGTAACCATAAGATTCTGAGGTCGCACAAGGGTGCTTAGCAGTGCGAGAGTGGCTCCAGACCCAGGGATCCTGCCTTATAGAAACCACATCTCTTCCTCTGTTCATTAAGCCAGCACACGCTTATTTGTTGCCTACTGTATACTCCACACTGCGCGTATATTATGTCCCTGCTGTGGCACTTTCGCACCGACCCATACTCTGTTCCCCGGCATGCCCTCGGGATCCCCATCCCACCCCCATTCCTGGGCTCAGGAAGCCAAGCCCTTCTTGGACCAGAACCCCAAGCGGACCAAACTGCCTGCAGATATCCCCCAGCATTCAGGACCCCGTCAGCAAGCCACGGCCCCGCTGAGAGCTGGGTTTTTGGCCAAAGTAACGGCAGTCTGGATCAGCCACGGCTTGAAGGAGGCCGTGCTGAGACCCTCCTTGTTCCCGAACACCTGCCAGCCTTCCGGGGGTCTTCAGCTAAAAGGGCAGACCCCACCCAGGCGAGGCTTCTGGGCTTACATACTGTCTTAGAAGAAATCCGATAGATGTGGAGCCAAGAAGGAGGCTGTGGGCGGGGGACTGAGGCTCAGACTGTGTGTGTGTGTGTGTGTGTGTGTGTGTGTGTGTGTGGCGGGGAGGGGGAGGGATGTTCCCAGAGAAGATTCTGCCAAGAAACCTCTGAGTGTGGGGAGAGCCCTGCCTTTGGGCCTGCTGAGCCAAGGTCAGTGGCTCCAAGCCCCGGACAGCCTATGGCTCTGTCAGGGTCTGCAGGTACAACGGTGACATCCCCGGTGGTTCTCTCCTCCCCTCCCCCTTCCACGTGTGCCTCCCTCTATTCCTTCCCAGGTGAGATGCTCTGACTTCATGCTCCCAAGTCCCTTTCAAAAGAGAGGCGATCGGTGAGTGTGAGACGATACGGAGGGGGTAAGGGTTGAATTGCAGCTCGGCCGCTTTGCTCTGTGGGGGACTTAGTGCCCCCAAGCCTCAGTCTTGGCACCTGTGAAATGGGCATGCTGGGGGCGTTCTGTTCGCGGCTAAGTGTCTCTGAAGAGAATCCTATGCTCCTTTGGCCTCCACCTGCCACTCTCAATCCTCCCCTTCCCTGGCGGTGGTTCCCCCGCAATGCTTCCCTGTCCTAATTGCTGCCTGATGACCGAAATGCAAAATCTTGCCTAGCCTTCAAGGCCCCGATGAAATGGTTTTTCTTTCGAGGAGCTTCCTTTGGTTCTGTCCCCTCTGTGGTTTTCCTAGCCCCTTCGAAGTACCGAAGAAGAAGAATCAAGACGGTGAGGACAGCAGGAAGAGCAGGGGCACGTGCCTGCCGCGTGATGAGCGCCCTTAAGTGTTCGTCATGATTAAGGCACGGCTTAGTTGTGCCAACGGACTCCCCGGCGCCATGTTCTTTGCCCTGCCGCTCTGTCCTCCCCTCCGATTCTAGACTCAGTCACGTGACTGACTTTGACCGACAGAATAGTAGCAAATTCGATATGAGCAGGAGCCCGAAAACGCACGCAAGCATTTCTTTCCACGGACTCTCCAGGACCCCTGCGATCACTTGGGCTACCCTGGCTAGAGGATAAGCAGCTCTTTGTCTCCTTTCTAAGGAGAGGAGCGTGTTATTCCAGCCAAGGCCATCCCCGATCCGCCAACGGTGAGCCAACTACAAGACATGTGGGTGAGCCCCGGCTGAGGTCGGAAGAAGCACAGAGCGTGCCCAGGCAAGACCAGAAGAAATACCCAGCTGACCCCAGGACTCGTGAGTAATCATAAGTGATTAAATCTTGGGATGCTTTGTTACGCAGCAATAGCTAACTGATACAATCATCACCACTAAGCACTTCCTGTGTGTCAGAAAACCCTAGGGAATACTCTATAAACGTTACGTGATTGGTCCTCACCTGAACTGGGCACGAGCCCCATTTTCAAGATGAGGACACTGAGGCTTAGGGAGCTTGCCCCTTCTCCAAGCCAGTGGCCCTAGACAGTGGCTCCATACCTGTCCGGGGAGTCTGATCCTGGCTTCCCTTTCTGATGGTGTGACTCAGGGCAAGTATCTTTTACTTTTTGTGCCTCAGTCTCCTAATCTATGAAGCAAACACGATGACAGTTATCATGGTTATGGAGTTGCCATACCGAGAGCACTACAACCTGCTGAGATGAGAGACTGAGCTGAACTCATGGTGGATGCCCAGCAAAAACGTTAGACGTTCTGTTTCTCTTCCTGTTCCCTTTTCTTGAGGTCTGAGAAGCTGGTATTTTTAGAGCTGTCATCTCCCATGGAGGTGCAGTCTCCTTGAAACCCTGCGTCCAGGTCTAACTACTCTGGGTCCCCCCACCACAGTGCCTTGCCCAGACTATCGGCTTCCGCAAATACATACTAGAAAGCTATTTTAACTCCTTTCGCTGGAAAATGAAGCGTGAACTTAGTGCCCTCAGAAGAGGAGGTGGCCAAGAGCACATGGGGGAGAACGATGAGACACAGCTTCGTATGAGGGCTTTAAGTTAGACTCCGATAAGAACTTCCCAGGAGGGGAGAGAAGCCATGGGTCTTTTTGGTGTTGCTGTCGTCTTGGTCTGCTTTGGCTTCTTGCGAAGGACGTGTCCCGCCTGGAGCTCTCTGAGCAGCTCTGGACGCTCTCAACCAGGCATAATTTTCAGTCTATTTAGAGACTCGGGGGCGGGACCGAGATCGGTGACCCCCTCCGTGCCCTTGCCTGCGCCGGGGATCCTTGCGAGACTCGCGGAGAAAGCAGCCCGCTCTCCTGCCCGTTCCTCGCCACTATTTTTCTTTGCAGCTGTCTCTGCATTTCAGAGTTCACATCTCTGCCAGGGACTCTATTTTGGGATTTGTGGGAACAGGCGGGTTTCGGCAAATAGGAAGCTCTCGACATCTCGGCGAGCCTGTTCCCCTGGGCCTCCCAGCCGACTCCGAGGGCAAGGAGAGGTTCGGAGGGGCCGCCCCGGGGCCCCGACATGTGCGCACGGGAGGGCAGGATGGCCCTTTCCCAGCAAAGCCCCGCCGCTGGGGGCCACGGCCTCCGACGCAATCAGCAATCAGCGCTCAGAGAAGCCTGCAGACACGGAGCTCGTTTATGTGCAAACTGACACCGAATCCCCACCACATCCCCTCTCCCTTTCCACACGGAGACAAGTGACAGGTGGCAGCAGGAGAGCCCCGCTCTGTCTGACTCAGAGGAGCCCCGGGGCCGAGGCCTTAGGGTTGCATGTGTCCGTGTGTCCGTGTATTTGAAGATCTGTCCTTGCAGGGACCCAAGGCCGTGCGTTGGCGTGGGCGGGCCTGGCGCGTGTGTGCATCTTCCAAGCCGTGAGCCTGAATCTGTTGATCTGTACGCGTGCGTCCCTGGTGCTGGGGCGTCTGTCGGCATGACATTCCAGAGGCCCTCGTCTGTACGTTTTGATACGTTTTACCTATTTGCGAGAGACAGCATTCTGTCTCTGCGAGACCGCTCTCTGCGAGAGCGGCAGAGAGGGAGGGAGACGCAGAATCCCAAGCGGGCTCCCGGCCCCGAGCTGTCAGCACAGAGCCCGACGCCGGGGCTGGAACCCACGCTGGTGAGATCGTGACCTGAGCTGAAGTCAGAGGCTTCACTGAGCCCCCGCACCCTCTTTATCTGTAAATTTGTAATTCACCCGATGCGTTCATGCATTGTATATATGTTTCTTCGTCTCTTCCTGTTCACAGAGATGTCCTAAAGTGTAAGCTCCGTGACAGAAGAATGGTGTATTAGTCACCACTGTATACTTTATATACAGTGCAGCAAATACTATATAGATACATACATAGGTATATATACACACTCTATATATACTTGCAAATACACACACGTACACACAAATACGTATGTAGATATCACTTGTATATATAGTATATGCCAATATTTTATCGTGATTGACTAGGATGAAAAGTTTACATAAATATGTATCTCACGTGAACGCATGTTTGAATATATTTCAGAATTTACCCAAAGTAAATTTACCAGAGTGGTTTTATAAATGTTCACAGTATATAATTTGTCCAAGTAGAGCCACGATTGGCAAACAGTTCTACATTTTTTATCTTTAAAACAAAAATCTTAATGTTTATTTATTTTTGAGAGAGAGAGAGACAGAGCATGAGCAGGGGAAGGGCGGAGAGAGAGGGGGAGACACAGCATCCGAAGCCGGCTCCGGGCTCCGAGCTGTCCGCACAGAGCCCGACGCGGGGCTCGAACCCGCGACCTGCGAGTTCATAATCCGAGCCAAGGTCAGATGCTTAAGTGACTGAACCTGCAGGTGCCCACAATGAATCAATTTTGAATGAACCAACTGGCAATCGCATTAGCCCAGCCCTAGAGAGACAGACGGCTTCACTCAGAGCCCATCTCCTCTGGCTCTCAAAATCCCAGATGAACTCGTGGGGATAGGAAAAGAGACCAGGAGGACCCCTTGCTGCTGACGTCGGGGACAGAGTAGGTCTCCGGGAATGTGATCCCTCTTCCGGCATCTGCCCCTGGGCTGGCTCCATCAGGGAAGGGAGAAGAGGAAGGGGGACTCCAGGTGCGAAGTCCCAGCCCTTGCCATCCATCAACGGCCTCCTAATGAGATGATAGCCCTAATGTGTGAACATTGATTTCTGGGGTGACAGCAAAGCCGAGATGATTTACATTCAATTTCCCATTGGTGATGCACCATTGATCTCCGTGGGCACTGAAATATTTACTAGAGAGAGCAGGACTAGAAGGTCCCCGGCCAGGGGGAAGCGGGCAAGTGACCGGTGGGCTAGAGATTCAGGATGTGAAGCATCTTGCCTGAGGCAGCAAAGCCCAGGAAGCAGACTAGGGCAGCCCAGGGATGTTCGGAGCCAAGGAAACGCCCCCTGGACTCCGGGCCAGAGAAGGGGATGCCAACCTGAGCCTGAGCGTGTCCCTCAGTTCTGCCGACGGTCCCCGTCACTCCACATCCGCGTCAACGCTGACACCGCCCCGCGTTTGGCTCTCTGCAAAGCACTGACTCCGATGTACTTTTCTCTGGGTATGTGTGCATATGTCTGCTTCTTCCCACTGGATTCCGAGCCCCCCCCCCCCCCCCCCCCCCCGGAGAGCAGGGACATGTCCTCCTGGCTCGTCGCTGTGTCTGCACATTCTGCTTGGTGCACAACAGGCACCTGCTAATTTTGTAGGGTGACAAGATGGGCCCCTCTGGGCTGGCGTTCCTCAGCGCCTATGGGATTATCCTCAGCTCCAGAAGACGAGGTGTCTCTCCTAGACTTTTCCAACACATTCTCCCGGGAGGAGGAGACATCTCTTGCCCCAGGTCGTGGCCCTTTCACCCAGCACTCCCGAGTCTCCAAATCCAGGATACAAAGGGCGCTCACCCCAGCTGAAAACCTTCCTCGGACTCCCATCTCTTCCGCCTCGCAGCCCAGACTCCTGAACCTGCCGTTAGGGTTTTACGACCTCGATCTTCACCCTTGTCCTGTTGTGTCTCGCAGCCGTCCTCCCTTCCCCTCGTGGAATCCACCCGTGTTAGAATGCGTCATGGTTTTCTTTTCCTCCGCATCTCTGGGCCTTTGCACAAACGGCTCCCTTCCCCCCCAGACCCTGTCCAGCGCCGAGAGGGTCTGGAAAGGGAGAAAAAATGATGTTAACAACAGCAACCAGTTGAAGTTCAATCATTGACTGCTTTAGGTATTTACATGTGCCGATAAGAGACGGAATCACAGGGGCGCCTGGGTGGCGCAGTCGGTTCAGCGTCCGACTTCAGCCAGGTCACGATCTCGCGGTCCGTGAGTTCGAGCCCCGCGTCGGGCTCTGGGCTGATGGCTCGGAGCCTGGAGCCTGTTTCCGATTCTGTGTCTCCCTCTCTCTCTGCCCCTCCCCTGTTCATGCTCTGTCTCTCTCTGTCCCCAAAATAAATAAAAAACGTTGAAAAAAAAATTAAAAAAAAAAAAGAGAGAAGGAATCACACAGACATCAGTGACTGGCTTTTACTTCACGTACTTTCTTCCATGTCTTCCCCCTCCAGACGCCGTGGAAGAAGTCTCACTCTTGACCTGTTTTACCAACGAGGAAACGGAGGCACAGACAGGGGAAGACACCCGCTCCAAATCCACAGCTCACCAGTGAGAGAGCTGAACTTTGCACCCAGCGGTGTCTAAAACCGAGGCCTGACTGTGATATCTTTAGGGAATTCATGGTCTCCAGTGGGCGGAGATTATTCGGGGGGGGGGGGCGTGAAGTGAGAGAGTAGACTCTTATCGCTGCCATCAGTTGAGCGGCTGGCATTGTGCTGGCGAAGGTGTTCTGCTGGCTACCCTCCCAGTGGCCCAAGAGATACACCTACTGTCCCCATGTTGGGGGTGAGGTCAGCAGGTTCGGGAGGGATGGAGCATCCTCCCCAAGGCCACATAGCCTGTGAGTGGCAGAGTCAGAATCTGGACGCTGGTTTGACTCTCCATTCCTCCCGACCTCCCCACTTTCTAGTGTGCCCCATATGTTTCCAACTAATGGATGGCCCCTACCCTGCCCGGCGCTCTGGGCATCACCCTCCAGGCCTCTCCGCCCCTCAGGAGGAGCCCGAGTCAGCACCCTTGGGGTCCATCCCCAGAGGACATGGTCCACCTGCATCCAGGCAGATGACAACTGAAGTCCTACCTGAAAGGTTGGCCACCCAGCCCCGGGCTCCGCCCCCCGCGGGTGAGCGGTGTATCTCTTGCAGGGGAACGTCCACTCGCCAAATGGAAGGTCAGCTCTCAGCCGGGCCAAAGCCCTGGGAGGGCCGACTGGTAACTTGTTTCCAGTTCACGGGTCCCTCCGGGTCCTGAGGTCAGGCCCCTCCAGGCGTCTCGAGGCCAGACCTTCTGTCTCTGAATAAACAGGCTGTGGAAAATCGCCCACACACACACACACACACGTACGTGCGTGCTTGTGCAAAATTATTCTCTCCGCCACCCCATGACATGAATGCGATACACAAACAGACCTGGAGATTTACATACTTCCCCCATAGCCCCGCATAATACACCTGCGTGGACATCTGCCCACCTACGGCCTCCCACACGACACAGCTTAAGGTGGGCCTGCACACCCACGCAGCAGGTGCACGCTCCTACCGAACGCACGCTCACGTGCAAACACGCTTGCACAGGTAACGGGGCAGTCCCACACTTATGCAAAGTCACATGCACACTCTCCACACAGACATACGTCCACACGTGTAGAAATACCCCCATACGTCTACACTCGTACAATACGCATCTGGAAACCTTCGTATGCCCCAAATAGGCAGACACGCACACGTGTATCCACATACACGCACATTCGCAGACATCCATCCTTAGACACGTGCCCATTGGTCCCGTGCGTGCAGACACACGTACGTCATATACAGGAATCCACATGGGCACAGCCCCCACGTGCCGAGTCAAGGGTAAAAGGTACGCATTTCTGCCAACACGAACCCCAACATACAGAAACTTGCACACCTGTGTGTACCCATATGCCATATGTACACACATACCCCCCCCCCCCCCCCCCCGCCACATAACTCGAGATCTTTCTGGACCTGAACCTCTCTGCACATCACAGCGTCTGCGGAAACTCTCATTTCCTGCTTGGAATATCCTAGCGAAATGTCCTATCACGACGCACTTCATTTTGGGAAGACACTGGATGCAATTTGGAGGCATGCAGGGTGCCCTGGCGTATCCACTGGAGGTCCCGTGGGGCCAAGGCTGGGTGAGCTCTGGGCGTCGCCGGCATCCATTCGGCAGCCTCAGTGAGACTGATAAATGCTTTATTTCTTTGCAGGCATTATCTCGCCTCCTCCCAGGGCTTTTCATCTCCTACCCAGAAATTCTCTCTCCCTCTCTGTCCTTACACTGCCCATTATTTATATCTGTGCCAACACTTTTCGGGGCGCCTGGGTGGCTCAGTCTGTCAAGCGTCCGACTTCGGCTCAGGTCATGATCTCGCAGCTCATGAGTTCAAGCCCCGCATCGGGCTCTGTGCTGACAGCTCGGAGCCTGGAGCCTGCTTCGGATTCTGTGTCTCCTTCTCTCTCTCTGCCCCTCCCCCACTCGATCTCTGTCTGTCTGTCTCTCTCGTTCTCTCTCGAAAAGAAATAAACATCAAAAAAATAAATAAATAAAGGCCAACACCTTTGCCCTGTGTCAGAGTCTTCTGGAGACTGGGCTCCCAGAGGGCAGAAGACATGTTGAAACTGTTTCCTTTTCCCTGGGGCTGGGCTGTCCGATCCCCGGTACCTGCGGGCGCTTGATAAAAGCAAATCCAAACGACTGCTGTTTTGACGCTTCTGTGTACGAGCATGTATGATCGGTCTCAAGACGTTCATCAAGCCTTCATCAAGCAAGCCGGCCCACCAGCACCTTCCGGTGGATGGCAAACTACCATATTTCCTGGCCTCGAACTTTCCCCTGCAGACTGATCTGCCACTATTTTGTATCTCACCCGGGAACGGGAGGCAACGCTGTCGTTCAGTTTAAAAATGCGTCTCCTTCGTCACTTGGCATTTTTCTTTTATATGCATTGAAAGAGCCCTTTGAGATTTATGTAGATATGTATTTTCATCGCCTACCACGCTGGGGCATGCTTCAAAAGAGACACCTAAGCAAAACAGATCGATTGTGGATTTCCTTACACGTTTCTAACGGAGTCCAAGATTTTCAGATCGCTTTTTAATTTTTTTTAATCTTTTATTTTCTTGTCTCTGTTCAATGCTTATCTTTGAGAGAGAGAAAGAGAGACGCGCTTCTCTGTTAGTTCTGGAATTTTCTTTCAAGGTGCTGCCACTCATTTGCAAGTTTGGATGCTAGTACTCTCTTGATCTTACCAGAAGGTGCCCCGCGAGGTTCTCAGACATAACCAGGGCACGCACACTGGATGGGAGTCGTCTGTTTTCCAGCAGGGCTACCCCGGCAGACAGAACAGGGACTGTTTTATTTGCTGTCTTTGGCTCATCACGGGTAATCAAAATAAAGAACGTGCCCAGGACAAACTAAGGGAGTGGTAAGGCATCTCTGGGTCCTCCCGCATACCTGAGTGGCTCCCTGGGCCAGCGGGCACCTTCTTTCTTTCATCACGAGGCTGCGATGACCACAAGAAGGGAACTGGCATAGTGGTCTAACACTCCAGCCCTGCCTGGTTTCCCCTCTGAGTTCTGCCCCAGTTTGTGACTGGACGGCGACAAGTTACAGCATCTCAGTCTCCTTGTCTGCTGGAGGGTTGTAGACACATTCGCTTCACAGGAATGCCTTGAGAGTCACCTAGAAGTTTTCTTTCCTTTCTTTTAGTTGGCAAACGTTTGCTGCACCACTTGCTGTGATCCGGGCACAAGGGACACAAGGCTGAACAAAAAGATGTGTTGTCTCCCTGTATAGAATACAGCAATCAGGGCAGTGTGTCCTAAGCCTCAGTGGGCATCAGAATCACCCTGAGAGATGAGGTAAAATGCTGATAATCCCCCCCACATCCCCCCTCCCCCACCAAAAGTCTGAAGTAATTGGCCAACAGACACCAGGACACTCTCAGGAGCATTTTTAAAAAATGTTTATTTATTTTGAGAGAGAGAGAGAGAGAGAGAGAGAGAGAGAAAAAACAGGGGAGGAGCAGAAAGAGAGAGAATCCCAAGTTCTGTGCTGCCAGCATAGAGCCCAACTCAGGGCTCCATCCCATGAACGGCGAGATCCTGACCTGAGCTGTGACCAGATGCTTAACCGACTGAGCCACTCAGGTGCCCCGTCAGGTGCATTTTTTTAAAGGCCCAGGTGGTTCTGTGGTGCATCGGCATTTAGGATCACGGAGGAATAGCCAATACGTGCAAAATGCTTAGTAAAAATACACGATGTCGTTATTATTTGTTTGTTTCACCAGCGTTTCGCTCCTCCTCCGCCACCCCCCAAATTCCTGCACCCAAGACACGTTAGTGAAGGACAGATTCAGCACAAGAACATGTTAATTAGAGCTGGGATCTGAAACCCAGGCCTGTCTGGCTGTCTCCCCCCTCTCCCCTTCCCTCCCATCCCCTCCCCTTGTCTTCCCTTCCTTCCCCAACCAAGTATTACAAGCAAATAAAATCATAGAGAAAAATGTAAAGGGCACTATGTTTCCAACATTCAGAGTTTTCCAGTTCATTATGCATTCGATCAACAAATATTTATTAAGCACTTGCTCTGTGTAGCCCCACAGGGCAGTAGATGGGCCAAATAGCGCTGGCTTCGCGGAACTTCCATATTTGCTTTGGATTTTTCTCCCCCCACCCCCCCACCCCACCCCCGAGGACGACGTCATTACTAACATAACACAAAGCTCCCCGTTAGCCCTTCCTTCTCCTGTTTCCCTCCCACCCAGCTGGGACATAAAAACGACCCAACGGTTGCAATGATGAACCCACAGGCTTCTCTCACATTTATTCATTAATAAATAGTGTTGCTTTGTAGGTTTTCGAGGTTTTTATACACAGTGTCGTTATATAATTATATATATATAATCCGTACATCATATAACGTATCTATTTCGCTCACTATTTTGTCCTGCAATCATCCAGGTCAACGCATGTAGCTTTTTGGTTCCACTGGGTAGAGTATTTAATTATAGGACGCCGTAACTGTGGGTTTAACGGTTCGTTCTCTTCCTGAGGGACACCCAGCTTGTTCGCCCGTTTCTAATGTAAGCAGTGCCACAGTGGACATCTTCCTATGTGTCCACCAATACCTGCCCGTATGCTTAGGAGTATGATTGCTGAGTCATTCAATGCACACTTTAGCTTTGCAGGCTAAATCTAGATTGCCCTTTACCTTGGGTGGAAACCAACCTACTCTCCCAGTAGCAGACTATCTGTCGCTCAACCACACTTGTCTTTCAATTTCTGTCAAGCAGGGGGGTCTGGGGCGGGGGCGCGGGAAGATCTGGAGGGAAGTAATTCTCTTCTTTTGTTTATAATTAACACCTGCTTGGTTGTTAGTGAGAGTGGACACCTTCGCTGATTTTTATTGGCTTTTGGATTTCCTTTTGCTGGGAAATGCTTGTTCTTACCCTGGTTCCGTATTTAAAAAGCAGCTGATTTAATGTATCATTAGGTCCGAGGTCTTGGCCGCTCCACCGGCCGGCTTCTCCGACGGAGAAAAACAAATGCGTTTGATAAAGGAAGTCAGAGGCAGCAACCTTCTTCCTCCAAGGGCTGAGAAAAAAGAATCTCTTATTGACTGGCTTCTATCACTCATCTGATTAAAGGTACCACTTACTTCCAAATGCTTAGAGCTGGGGCCGGAGCCATTCATAAAACTCATATTGAACGATCGGCTTTCACAAAGTTTGCCTTAATGTTTTTGCACGGTATCGATCTGCGGGGGGAAACTATAAAAATTGACACCAGAATAAACTTTGAAAGACGGCTCTCGCTCCGCCGAACCGGGATCAATGCAAATCGACCGGGGCGATGAGGGAGGGGGAGAGACAACCCCTTCTCCATTAGCTGCTCCCCACTCGACCAGCAAAACTCTTCTGGGTCTTTCCCGGCTGGGCTTAGGGATGCAAACGCAGAGGCGGTGGTGGTCAGGGGAAGCAGAGGAGAAGGTCCGCATCCTGAGCGGGGAGATGCCTTAGTCAGCGGCGCCCGGGAAATGTCATTTTCCCTTAGAAACCTCTTTCCCCCACTGTGGTGGGAGTTATGAGTGAAGAAGCCTTGGAGAGGAGGGAGGAAAATGAACATTTACTGAGCACTCGCTGTATGTCCCAGGTGTCTTTGCAAACGCTCAGGAGGCAGTGGAAGGTTAGCACCACCAGATGCAGTGGAAGGTTAGCACTGCCAGATGGCTGGGGCACCGATGTGGCTCAGTTGGTTAAGCGTCTATCTCTTGATTTGGGCTCAGGTCGTGATCTCACGGTTTGGTGCGTTCGAGCCTGTGTCGGGCTCTGTGCATGGAGCCTGCTTGGGATTCTCTCTCTCTCTCTCTCTCTCTCTCTCTCTCTTCCCCTCCCCACCCCACTGGCACACTTGCTCTCTCTCTCACTCTCTCTCTCGAAATCAATAAACTTAAAAAAAAAATTTTCTAACTGCCAGATGACCTCAGACAAGTGACCTTTGGGAACTTCCGTTTACTCCCGTGAAACGCAGAGCATTGGGACAGCTGCCCTACAGGACTGTCTTCTGGTTTCAAGGGGTCAGCAGGGTGCTTAAAGCAGAGCGTGAACCTGTAGAATGTGTTTTATTACCCCAGTCGGTCCTAACAGCAGCCCGGCCCTTAGAACGTGGTCATCCCCACGCTGAGGAGGTAGAGACAGAGGCTCAGAGACGTTAAGCGACTTCCCCAAGATCGCACAGCCAGCAAGTGACAAAGTTTGAATTCTGGGCCCTCTGCGTCCCAAACCCATGCTCCCTCCCTGAGAGCACACTTCATAATTATTCATCTCGGGGTCGGGGAAGCACACGGCTCTCGGATGAAAGGCACGATGGCTCCCAGGGTCTGCGCGAACTGTGGGTGACTCGAGGCCTCCTTACATCATCTGTCACCCCGAGATGAGCACCGTCAGCCAACCCGGGGAGACCTCAGACAGAGGGTGCTGTGTTTGCGGAAGTTTGCAAGTCAATTCGAAGGAGGTGCGCGTGGTCAACGTAGGAAGCAGCAGTGAGATCATAAAGGCGTCATAAGCACTGACTCATTCCGACAGTGCAGACGGAGGCCTTACTGTATGTGGGGCCCTGGGCTAAGGGCCAAGGAAACAACGCTGAACATCGCTGACGTGCAGAGAGAGGTACAAACAGTCACGACACAGAGTGAGGGATGAACTGATGGGAGGCCACGTGGGGCGGGGGAAAGGCTCCCCGGCTTAGAACCCCAGCCCAGCTTTCCCAGAAGGGCCCCTCGATTAGAAATGAGAAGGGCTCAAAGATCATCTTAAAACGCAGGCTCAGAGGTACTTTCTTTAGGGACTCTGATTCAGTACGTGGAGGGTGGGGAGAAGGGAACCGTCCCCAGGTGAGCGGACAGTCAGGTTTGGCAACCTCTAGGCCAGCTGGCCTCCTAAGATAGTCTTTCTCAGCCCTGGCTGCACCTTAGAACTACCTGGGATGCTCTAGAGAAATCCCAGTGGCCAGACCCGCATCCGGATCAAGCGAACCCGTTTCCCCAGGGGGTGGGTGGGGCCCGGGCATCGGCATCCTTGCAAGTTTCCCCAGTTGATTCTGATTCACAGAGAAAGTGAGGAATCACGGCTTTAGAAGGCAGGTGCACTGTTTGGACCAGCAAGCCGGGAAACATCGGGCTGCCTTGAACTTCCTTTGAACGAGTAAGAAGGCTAACAGCATGTATTAGGCACTTACTGCGTACCAGCCCCTTTCCCACCTGCCACTGAACTGACTTAATCTCTACAATGTCTGGGCATTACCATCATTTCTGTTGCCCGGATGAGGCCATCGAGACCCAGAGACGTTGAGTTGCAGCCCTGAGTCACAGAGCTCAGATGACTCCCACCCAGCGCACCCCCTCCAAACGTCCCTGGACGTGTGTGGCCACAGCGACGGTAAGAACATCACAGGGCAAAGAGAGGAGGGCAAACCTATTCCTGGGCCACCGGCCAAGTATGGCAAGGAATATCTCGCTCTGGACATAGGCAGAGGTTGGAGTTGGCGGGGCGGGGGGGGGGGCCGGGGGGCCAGGAGGGAGCTTCCTGGGTGTTAATGGATGCCACGTGAGCAGAAACACCCCACGGTTAAGAGCGCATTTATTATCTCCATCTCTCCCACCAGAAAATTTATGACCTTCCAGTTCTGACTTGAAAACACACAGCACAGAACCATCAGCGGCCGCTTCCCGGAGCCTCTTCTTTCTAGTTATTTATTTATTTTTTTCCCTTTCTCTCGGGCCCGTGGCGTTTGCTTTCTCCACGCACCCTGCTTCGGTGGAAGCTGGGAGAGAAAACTCCCTCCCGGTGCTGGGGTTGCGGGGTGGGGGGGGTGTCGTCACTTCCTGGGGAGACTCGGGGGCTGAAGGTTCCTCCCCCCACCATAAATAACCTTGATCCCTCCCCAACCCACAAATCACTCCAGATTTTTGGAGTCAATAGTAATTGCTGTGTTTTTCCCCCGTGGGCAGAGCTGAGGGTATATGTATGAGCGTGTGTGTGCTTTGCTTATTTATTTTTTTATTTTTTTATTTATTTTTTTTGAGCCTTGTAAAAGCTTCTGTTCCACCCACCAATTCTAAACACTCTCTTAGAGGGATTTAAAGCCTCTGGAGTCAGGGGCTTGGAGAAGCACTGTAGGTTGGAGATTTACTGTGCCTCCAGGGACCCCAGAGATGCACCAGCTCAGTTCAGGGCCGGAGGCATGTTCTTCTATGGTTTTGCGTTGGGGACAGACACTGTGACATCCTTAACATCCTCCGTTCTATACCCGTCCCCACTGCCCCGGCTCTGGCCTGGGCTGTTCTTCAAGATAATGCTAGTAGGATCCGTACAGCCCTGTTCCCTCTGATCTCTCTTCCACACCAGCCGGCCCTGGAATGACCTTTCTGAGCCTCTGGTCTGACCGTCGTACAATGCTAATCACTATTTCCAGTTCCTGCCTTCACACCTCCTAGTGTCCTTCCGTCTCTGAGTCCCTCCTAAGCAGATCTGGGGACAGGGATTTGGATGCAGGTACTTTATCTGAGAGATGCGAGCAGGAGAGCGGAGGGAGGGTCGGGACGGTGAGGCAGAGGAAGGAGGAGAGTTAGAGCTGGTTAATACTGTCGGCCCCTGGGGCTCAGTCCCCCGGGGAAGCTCAGGTCATCTGTGTAGAACACGCCTCTGGCCACAGAATTTTCCCATCCTTCATTTGTTTCGAGTCGCCTCCGAGGGTGTTCCCTCCTCTGCCCTTCTGGGTTGTGCCTGTGCCTGGCTGAGCAAGCCTTTCGCAGCTTTGGAGGATGCACAGCACAGGCAAGGCGACGCGAGGTGGATGTGGGGTGCAGAGGCAGGATCCCGGGGGTGTGGGGTGGGTCATGACCCGCACCTGCCACCCCCCTCGTCACTTTTAGGATAAAGCCCAAACTCCTTAACGTGACTCGAAGCCTCTTCAGGATCTGACCCTGTCTGAAGTTTCCAGCCTCACTTCTTTCTCTGGCGTTCTCTCCACCTGGAACCTTCCGTTCTGGCAACGTTGAGCTCTCCCCACACCCACCAGAGTCAAATCCTAGGGGATGGGACTGGTGCTGTGGGCACCAAGACTTGGCAGGGACTCAGTAAGTGTTGACTAAATCGATGGGTTGAAACGCGTCATTCTGCGTAAAAGGCCCTTTTGGTGGGCTTTCCTCTTTCCCAGCCGGGACACAAATCCTTCACCCCTGGTCTCAGCGCACCTCCTGTCTGGGTAAAGAATAACGCTGGGGTACAGTGGCAAATGCAGGGAATTCGGGGTCAGAACGCCTGGGCCTCGGAACTTTCTGGAACGAGAACTTGCCACTTGTTGGCTCCATGACCTGGAGGGTGCCCTCCCCCTCTGCAGCTGTCTGGAGGGGGTCAGACTCCGCTTGACCAGACTCCCATTCCGCCAAGGCTTTCCTTCTCCGACAGCAGAAGCGGTGGCCGCATGGTGTGCTGGGCGATTACTGGGTCCCACGTGTCTCCACTGTGCTCTGCGCTCGGGGACATTGACCTGCATTGCCTGTCCCGATGGCTCCCGTGCCCTGTGGGTTCCGGGTGGGCTCAACCAAAGGAGAACATTGGTGGGAAATCAGAAAGGGAGTACAACGTTAGGGTGTTTGTTCCGCTGACCCTCCCGTGGCAGGATTGCGGTGGGGTGGGGATCAGGGCTGCTATTAACTGTCCCTTCCCAGAGCCGCACTCTTTCTGCCTTCTGACCACCTCTCTCTGGCCCCGGGGTGGCAACAGCGCCCCGCTTCGCTAGCCTTGTGGGACTGCGCCTTCCCTTGTGAGCTCCTCAGCCTTTCTTACCACCCCCCTGTCATTAGCCCTTTACTTACCCCTGCTCAAATCACCCCACTTGGGGTGCCTTCTCTTCCCCACCACGATCCCCACCCGTGGTCCATACCTGTCGATGACGTAGAGGTGAGCCACGAGAGGAGGGTCACTTGCCGTCACAAGGACTCCCAGGCCCGTTCTCGCGCTGAAATGCCCTAGGGGAACCAGGGCATCCCCTCGGAGCAAGAGGGAGAGGTTGAAGGCAGCACAGAACAGTGTGGGATGCCAGCGAGGAGCTCGGGTCTGGAGTCAGACAAATCCGAGGTGCGGTTGCCACATCTGTGTGGTGTGGATAAATGCATCTCTGTGGCAGGGCTACGGGGAGGACAAAGTGCGTGTGTAACACATTCAGCACTGAGCGGGCAGGCGGAGACACTCGTCATGAGATGCACAGGATCGCCGCTCCGCCCCCAGTGCCACCTGCCACGTTATGGTTGTAGACATCCTTGTGCGTCTTCGTCTGGCCGTCTTTCCAATTCAAAGCTCCACGAGGCTGGGGTTTCTGTCTTACCTACTTCTCTCTCTTTTTTTTTTTTTAACGTGTATTTATTTATTTTGAGAGAGGGAGAGAGAGCGTGAGCAGGGTGGGGTGGGGGGCAGAGAGAGAGGGAGAAAGAGAATCCCGGGCAGGCTCCGCGCTGTCAGCGTGGAGCCCGATGCGGGGCTCGCTCTCACGAACCACGAGAGCACGACTTGAGCCGAAATCAAGAGTCAGACGGTTAACTGAGCTGCCGAGGTCCCCCATTTGCCTCACACACTTCCATAACGCCCTCAATGCCAAGCTCGGGGCTCGGCAGACAGGAGACCCTCACGATGGATGGAAGGAAACCAGCATGTCCTGGGAATCCGGTATTATTCTCATTTTGAAGATAAAATATGGAGACTTGAGTGACTGGTGAGCTTAACGAGGGCACACGGCTTGAATTTAGAACCGATTTGAACTGACGGACCCCACCACCTCCCTGTGTTGTTTTACACGGACGCACCTGCTGATGCTTTGACCCCTCTGATGAGGACAAAGACACCAGTGATAAAAATCTTCATCGGGTTATGTGAGATTGTAAAGCAACAGAAACCCATTCTGGCTACCCTGTGCACAAAAAAGCTTTTATTGTTCAGAGAAGCAAGTCTTGCCCAAAGGAGCAGAACCAGATGTCAGAAGGGACAGGGAACTTGTCAAGGGCAGGATCTGAGTAGCGGGAAGCGATGGGCGGGCCCTCCCGGGAGCGGCTTTGAAAGTAAACGAGCACCATTAGGATCTGGCCTGTGAATAACTCTGCTGAAGATTCAGATCCTGGGGAGGAAATGTCTGATTAGCTCGGCTTGGGTCACGTGGCCTCTTGGCAGAAGGCAGGGATGGATTGATGGACTTTGAGACCGCATGCAATGGGGGTGGGCGGGGTTGGTTTCCAGAAGGGAAAACCAGGGGCCTGAGATGAGAAGGGAAGGAAAGAGACCCCAGATTGGTCCCAAACAGCTGATGCCCCCTGCAGTGACGGTATCAGCTGTCTCTCCACAGTAGATAACATTTGCTGGGTCTTTCCACGTGTTACAGGGCTGCTGCGTACAGTTGCGCCGTCTGTGCCCTGCTCAAGGCCATTTGGCTGAGACAACGCAGGGCTGCTAAGTCCCAGCCTGATCTCTGCTAGCCAAGTGGCCGCATCTACCCACAGGAAGGGAGCTCTTTCGTGATGTGCAAAACTACACTAGGCACTTTGTATAAGTCATCGTATTTAATCCTCTTAACAACTCTGAAAGGTAGATTAAAGACAGTAACAAGTCCTTTGTTTCTCCTGCCAGCAAGGAGCTAGTCTAATCCCCGGGGGACGGGATTCATCCTATTTGCATCATTGACGGGTGGCATCGCTTTCCCCACCCCTTGAATCTGGAACCAGCCCAGTGACTTGCTGATCAACTAAACGGTGGGGATAATGTCCTAGGATTTCCAGGGCTAGAGCAGAAGACTCCTTGCTGCCTTTTTTCTGGGTTTCTCGGACCCCTCTGCCACCATGTACGCGGTCCAGCTATCACATTCTCTTGATCGGTTGCCGAGCTCGGATCCAGGGGGAGGAGCAAAGACATGACCCCCTCCTGGGAGGAGGGCCCAACAGTGTGTGCACCTCCTCAGTCTACCAACACGTGAGTTGAATTCATTCGACCAATATTTGTGTGTTGAGCACCTACTCTGGGCCAGACCTTGGCATAAACCCTGGGGAATAGCGTGGTGAGCAAACCGGCAAAGGTTTCCTTCCGCATGCGGGTCGGAGTCTGTGTTCCGGCGGGAATGAATGGGTTCGTGAGCTGGAAAGAAAAGTTAAACATGTCTGGTCTGCAGCTTTCAGCCTGATGCATGTACCCCATAAAATCATCTCGCTACGGTACAACACTGGAGAGATTTCGAAGTTGCCAGAGGCCGCGTTCCGCCTCCTTCTTTCCGCGAGAGGCCCTGCACGTCGCCGGGCTTGGGAGCAAGGTGCTGCCTACGGTTCTCCGGGGCGACTCAGGTCCCCTGTCAACTAACTCCGGATTGAGGAACCTGCCTAGTGGGACTCACAAAGAAGGAGGGCACGTGGGGAGGGAGTGGGGTTGCATCACCGTGACTCAGGCCAGCCAGCGTCCACACGGAACTGAGCTGCAAGCTTCAGGATCCATATGGGGAGGTTACTTTGGGCCCGAGGGCTGGGGCTGGGTAGCGCTGAGGAATTTCACACGTGGTGCAGCCAGCCTGGGTTCTGTTCTGGAATAACGCATGTCAGTGGCGGGGTAAACTCGTGAGTCACAGAGCTAATCTGAGCTCTTTTGACCCGGGTGCCGAAGAGATGAGCAAAGGCCAGACTTCAGCGCCATCCAAGTGGTTGCATGACAAAATGAACAGTCTGAACGGGAGCAAAAGGCTGAATCACGCAGGCCGTTGCCTTCCCTTGCCTGAGTCAGGCGTAAAGGATTAAGTGTGCTATTTTGGGGAGTTCCTAAGTGCTCCCTCGGAGGGTTTCCAGCAGAGGTGTGTGCGTTCCCATTAACTCCTTTCAAGTTACAGTCCATTTATTATTTTTTTTATTTCCATTATCGGGCAGCTGACCAATTACTATTTGTTGAGCTCTAACTCCGAGCCCCCGTAGATGCGTTTTGTATTAAGCACCCAGGTTTACTTTTCTCCGGATGTGTTTTGCAGAACAGTAACTTTCGATCATGCTTCATAGGTGGTCAGGGGCGAGGACGTGGGGAGGGGTGGTGACATGCATAGAAAAAGAAAATTCCCGTCACCAAATACACCGGGGAAATACTTGGTTACATTTTTCTTCTCCTGCACTCTAGAATTTTAGGGTTTCCAAAGTGCTCGTGTCCATTGAAAATCTCTAAAAGGGATTGCGATGATTCATTTTCCCCCAAACTCATTTTAGGCCTAGAACCCCCTCTTGTAGAGCAAAGGAATTGTGCTTTTGACGAAGATGCTTTGACAAATACTGTCCTCGAATTACCAACTTAGAAAAATTCTTTCGGGGCACCTGGGTGGCTCAGTCGGTTAAGCGTCTGACTTTGGCTCAGGTCATGGTCTTGAGGTTCGTGAGTTCGAGCCCCGCGTCGGGCTCTGGGCTGACAGCTCGGAACCTGGAGCCTGCTTCGGATTCTGCGTCTCCCTCTGTCTCTGCCCGTCCCCTGCTCGCGCTCTGTCTCTCTCAAAAATGAAGAAAAGTTCTTTCCAATTATGGGTGCCCGATTCACTGGAGAGCTTGCTATAAAAATGCAAATTCCCACCCCAGATGTCAAAATTGGGTAGGTCTTGGGTGAGACTCGGAAATATTCATTTAATAATCATCTCAGGTGATTCTGATATGAGTGATTCACGACGCCCACTGGGGGCTGAGAAGTGTCTTGTCACACAACGAGTTTTTGTAGAGTTGGGAGACTGGCCCGGACTCCCTGTTCAGAAAAAAGAAATCTGCCCATCATCTGCTGAGGCATGCAGGGCCTCATATGCATTAGAGGTTTCCATAACTAGTGATTAGGTGTTCAGGGGTGGTATCGAATTCATGGGTAGATACGGAAAAACCAGATGACTAAATTAATGAATATATGTCCCTTATTCTAGTCCCTTATACCTCTTTTGATGTGGCCGGGTGTGGCCGGAGGGCAGAGGCCCAGAATCCCAGGGTAGGAATGAGCTCTGGAATTCACCTGATCCAACAGCCAACCCTCCGTAGAGATGCACTGTGAGAAAGCCCCAGCGGCCCCGTCTACTCTCAGCTTATCACCTCCGCCGACCGTGAACTCACCACCTCGGGAACAAGCCCAGTTGCTCCCTAGAAAAATAAGTGATTCTGAGTACTGTTCCCCAGTCTCGGCCAAGCATCACTGCTTCCAGAAGCCGTTCCTCAAGAAAAGAGTTCTGCGTCCAAATAAGCTCATGTGATGTCACGTGCTCTAACCGCTTCCCTTCCTTAGAGATACCTGTAATGCCTATTGTCATGTCAAAGGCTCTGAGAAGTCCTGCAGTTGAGAAAGAAAAAAAAGTTAATCTTTGTGGACCCCAAGGCCCTCTCCAAACTCATATTTCCAAAAAAATCCCTATAGACAGCCCGTAGAGCTTTTTCCCCCGGCTGTGGAATCACTTTGAGGCCTTCTCCTATGTTAGAAAGTAGTTCCTAAGTGATTTTTTTTTTTTTTTTTTTTTTTTTTTGGTAATCATGCTGATAAGACGTTGGTCCAGAATCATTGGAGTTGAAATACTGCTGTTGTCCCTTCTGAACGTGGATACTTCCCACATCCAGTGCTGGTCACAGCTGGTACACACAGGTGCAGGGGGACCGATGGGTCACAGCTGGTGTGTATTCCGATTGACCTGTGTCTGGACCATACTGCCTGCGAAATATTGTGCATATCGCTTCTGCTAACCGTTCCTCATTTCTTGAGCCAGTCGTCTCTCAAAACCTGCCACCCTCCTTCCCTGGCTGCTATAGATCAGCGTCACAATGCCTGCGCCCTCCTCTTCTCTCTGGGACCCTCCACCCAGCTCAGACGCTGGATCTGCCCTCAACTTGCTTCTCGAGCCAGCCAGTGACTTGAGTTTCTCTCTCCTGTCCCCCGAAAAAAGCGTGCCTGGGAGGAGAGGTTGGTGCGAAGCCAGAGGGCCCGGCACGGCGTTGGTGCTCCCGGGTTGCTATTTGACCTTGAGATTCAAGCATGTGTGAGCACACACACGCACACACACACCCCTGCCAGACTCCCCCAAAGCAGATACCCAACCCTCGCCCCTTCCCTGTTGCGGCGGGGGTCTCCCTCCTCTGCACCAGGCGAAGCCACTTAGAGAATTTCCAGAGCCCTTGCTTGGGGAGGGGAGGAAGGTTAAAAGTGTACATGTAGCATTCTTTCTGGCTCCGCTCAGAAGCCGTCAGGGCAAAGGGAGTGGGGTTTCTGGTTTCAAAGGAAGCCCGGGTAAAGCTGCTTCTTTTCGTTGCAACCCCTCTTAGGAAAATGGAGCGCTTTCTTTCTTTTTTTTTTTTTTTCCCTTGTGCAAGCAGCACCATAAATCACGAGCTCTCCTTCGGTCCTGTGAACGGGGGCGGGATTAGGGCTGTTGGGTCGGATTTGTTTGAGTGTGTGTCTTTTGGTCTTTATCGCCCTCCCCCTTCATAAACATCAGCTTGTAAGTTCCCATCCTCCAGAGGACGCACCGAAGGCATCACGTTAAATATTTAGAACAGGAAACCGCCTCATGCCGCTGGATGGGAAAAAGCAATCTCAGGAAAGGCGCTCGTGTGCGGGGGTCGGCGGGGGGGGGGGGTGTCTCTCCCTGGACCCCGTAAGGGAGAAGACACCCTTTTGATACCCGGAGTGTCACCCCAAACTCTTCCCGAGGAAAGCGAGAGGCTTGGCAAGGCCGGCAGGTGAGGGCTTGGCTGGGAAAATGTCTCCTTGCAGCAAGGTTTTGTAGGCCAGGGATAATCGATAAAATACATTTTTAATAGCCTTTTTCTTGTGAGTAAGGTGGTTGTGAAGGGAGGAAAAACACGGTCTGCCAAATCGTCTGCCACAGCACCACCCGCGTCCAGGTGCTCGCCGGTGTTGAAATGCAGCACTGCTCGAGGTGCTTTCCTGTGCACAATCTTCTATGGCTCCCTACTGCCCAGGGAAGAAAGGTCAAGTTGCCACAAAGGGAAGAGAAGACACTTCAGGACTTGGCTCGAGTCCGTACTTCCTTTTCTCGTCATCAAAATTCTCATCCCTTCTCTTACTATCGATGCATTTTCACGTCTGATATCCTTTTTATATTTTCTGCTCCCTGTGGCTAGAATGATGTGTGCTTCATCATCCCTTCATATTCCCGGAGGGGTCTGGCCTGACGGGTATCAGTTTAGAATGCTTTCATAGTAAATAGCAATAACCAGTAAAGAAGATACCTCAACTTGTGGCACTGAGAAGTCAAGGTACAAGGGACTTCAGGTCAGGCTGGATCCAGCAGCTCAAGCAACGGCAGGGAGGGCTCAGTTTCTCCCCGCTCTCTCTCTCCCCTCGGGAACTCTTAGATCTCCCTTACCCGCAGTAGAGTAGTTCTACCAGGTCTAGACCTCATATACTCACCCCGTACCACCCAAGAGAAAAGAGATTCCCTTTAGGTAACTCCTTTACAAGTCTTGGGACTCATTCCTTCAATGGCCCAGATGAGTTCTTGTGTCCATCCCTCCACCAATGACTGGGACTGAGGGTATCATATCTATTTGTCTTTATACATGCCATTCTCTCTATGTGAAATACCTTCTGTAAAACTCCTATTCAACCCTCAAAACCTGGGCCAGATATCCCATAGTGTCGTTAGGCTTCCCGGTCCATTCCAACCTCTCCCAGGTGAGTGAGTGACTCTTTCTGCCATGTTGCCAATGCCCTCTGATTCTTTTCCTTTGTGCACCTGGCACATCGCCTCATGGTTGCATTTTAAAAATGTGTGACTTCCCCCGTGAGTTCTTCTAGGACACTGACCACACTGGCTTTATATCAAGAGCCCGTATGTTGACTCAGGTACCGTCAGACACACAGAAGGTCTAGAAATACCCGCTGAATGAATGTAGGTACAGTGTTCACGGACATCTGGTGTTATCGATAACACCTCGGTTTTGAGTCATCAGGCAAGGTAGAGGTTCTTGAACTCTCCGAATCAGTTTCGGCTTAGAGCTTGAGTTGATCTTAAGATATGGCACTTCCCTGGCAAGCCCCACCTCACTTTTGCAACACACACATACACACAAACACACACACACACACATCCATACGCACACACACGCACACACACTCACACACATTGCTCTCAAGGATCGTCTCAGGATAGACTCCGTCCTGAAAGCCTAATCCCAGGCTGGTTCTAAACAGGGATGGAATATAGGTCAGACTCTCAGCAGGATGCTGGTGGGCGCCCCCAAATAGGGTAATTTAGGGAGGGTTTAACAGAGGAGTGTTTACAAAGGTGTGACTGGCTTACAAAAGTGTGAAGCAGGCCAGAATTAGCAATAACAGGACGCTGTTAACAACCTCGAAGGAATCCGGAGAAGAGAGAGCTGGATAGGGACTGGCTATCTCATAGAAGCAGGGGCTCCGGAAGAAGGGGAGACCAGACAAATCCCAGCGTTCCAGCAGGGAGGAAACCAGGGAATAAATACCCGATCTCCTTCTTCTCCTGCCGGGGGCTGCCATTGCCCAAACTCAGGCCGACAGCAGGGAACCAGGGACCTGCTGAGCTAGTCGGCACGGCTCAGCCTCCTGGGACAGACAGCAGAGCGCAGAAGGGCGGACGGGCACACGGAAGATGTCCACGGGATGAGGTCCTGGAAAATGAAGCAGCGATTAGTAGGGGCCACCGGGGTTTCCTACAGCTGCTAAAATGGCCTCGTTGCTCCTTTCCGGATCAGGGAAGAGTGCGGACTGTCTGCCTTGGTTTCAACTCGATATCTGACAAGAGTTTCCATGATGTGTTTTTGGAAAAGACGGCTAAGGGTGGGCCACACGTCTGAACCGATCCATGGGCTTCCTCGCAGATTGGATAATGACAATGCAGTGGCAGTGACTGAAGACGCGGAGACGGTCAGAAGGATGGGTGTGAACCTGGGCCATGGGCTCCGTCCGCAGCCCCGCCTGCTGATGTTACCAGTGCGCTGGTTGAAAACGGAACACCTCTCTGTTCATGATGCTTCCCAGGGATCAAAGGTTGGGAGAACTCCCTAGCAATCTGGAGAACAGACCAGAATGGCAAATGGATGCAGTGATGAGCTGAGTTAAACGAAGCTGAGTGAGGTCTTGAAGCTCACAATGTGAAATGCAGAAATCCAAGACCAAGGATGGTTTTTTAAGGGAAGAGAACAGGTTGGCCAGGCAAAGGTGACCCGAGTTCATCCCGGCCGGAGGACCGAGCGTGAGCAAAACAGCATCGAAATGAAGCAACCCACAAGTAGGGCTGGGTCTAGGCTGCTAATGGATGTGTCAAGAGGCAGGAAGCGAGGAGAGGTAATGCAGGGGAGATGGAAAATGCCCCGCTCGAGCAGGGTTTGCTGAAGAGCATCAGATTCACCCAGGAGGGGATGGGAGCTCATGCACGTGTGTTTAGCAGGTGCCTAAATAGACCAGATTATTTATTTATTCCCTCATGCGTGGATGTGTGCGGTTACGTGTTTCTTTTTGTTTTAATCAGTTGAGTGGCGCAGTTTTACGTCCGGAAGGTTTGATCACGGGAATTTTCAAACTCGCAGAAAAATCGAAAGGATTGTGCAGTGAACACCCACATACCCACCTCCTGGGTGCTGCCGTTGACATCTGGCTACGCTGGCTTTATCACACGTCCTGCCCTTCTTCCGTACTTCTCATCACCCACCAACCCACCTTATTTCTTTGTTCCCCCTGTAAGGAAGTTGCAGGCATTGGGACACTGTTCTCCTAAATCCATCTGGCTTCGTAGCCTTAACTGTGGCTCATGCTTTGGTCACATGGGTTTGATTTCAAGGATGAAATCACTGCCTATCACACCCAGTAAGTCGATCCAAACCAGGCAATCCGATTTCACTGTGGCATCTGGTTGGAGCCAGCCAAGAGTTTTAAGTAGAGGACTGAGCTAACAGGTGATGGATGGGTCGGCGGATGGAGTCTTGATAAGGGAATGAGGCATCCCCACAGGTACCTGGGCTTGCCAAGTTGGAGGGGCCCCAGGACCAAGGAGAAGGGATGCTCAAAGAGAGGCATGCGAGTTCTTCCATCAACCCACTGGCCCGTGACAGTCGAGACGCTGGACTCAGAGAAGTCTTTGAAGACAGCGGAGATGGGCAATGGACCCTGTGCCTTCTGGTTTTCCTTAGATCTTTGACTCAGCCCAGGGCACTTGCCTTGGGAGGGAATGGGCAGGACTCTGAGTCATAGGTCAGTGCTAACAAACTTCCTGAACGTTCTGAAGAGGATGAGATAAAGTCCGGGAATGTTCATCACAGAAACACTAGAAAACCACAGTGGAAGAAGTGAGGACTTCACGTTAGCACTTGGGGCTGGAGTCCTCATGCTTCCGTGTTTAGCTCTGTGATCAAACCCAGCCCAGTGTCCCCGGTTTACTCATTTGTGTATATAAGGAAAACTCCAAAGTGCTCACTTCCTTTTATATCGGTCCCGGTTTCTCAAGGCATCAGGGACTTTCCTCGGGACACACGGGAGTTTAAACAGGGCTCCTATCAGAGCTGTCTTAGCAATGAGTTAGGCCACATAGTACATCATCTGCCATCAATACATGATTAAGTGGCAACTTAGTAGGATTCCAGTCAATGAATAAAGATCAGCTAATTGAGAGGGGGAAAAAAAGCAATTAGTTAATTCTTGAATTAGTATTCCTTTTCCCTATCAACTGTCGATGCTGACTTTGTGTGTGTGTGTGGCAGGGGGGGCAGGGTATCTTCTCTGATGTAGCAGAAAGCTAACTTGTTCAATGGTAAATCAAGCCGTGTCTGAATTTCCACAGCCAGTTTTGCATCACGGAGCGGGTGGGACCAGACACAGACCCGACATAACGTTAAGACGCTAACCTTGTCATCAACATGTAAATTCGCACTTCAACATGGCGGGGGAGAATGGGAATCAGAGAGAAGAATCTCAAGGAAAAATGTCATTAGTTTTCTTCCTGGCCTGGCCTTAATAGTAGAATGTAATTTGGCTAATGGAGTCTTCGTTTCTCATTAAATTACATGGGCATTAAAAATATCTCTAAAACAATAGAAAGATTCCAGGGAGTTAATTACTCTTGGAGTTACTCAGCCATTCTTGCCCTGTTCAGGAAAACCCTGCAGATTCTCTCTGACGTGAATGAGGAAACTGAGGGCGAACCTGTTGTATCGTGATGGGACCTGTGATTGGACCTTTGAAACGTACTTCGAAGATGAGGTTCGGATGGCTCTTAGGAAAACGTCTTTCTTAACACTTTTGCTTTCGAGACGTGTCGGAAACGAACACATTGAAATAATCTGATTTGTCCTTTTACCCAGAAGGAGCCCCTGTGCTCCAGGGAGAAGGAGAACACTGAAGAAAGTACCAGTGGCCATCGATCACTTCTTTATTCTTTTACCCCAGGAGTATATTTTGAGATCCCATTGAATGCCATGGGCTCTGCGAACGGAGTTTTTCCTGGAAGTGAAGGAATGTGCCTCTGTCATGCTTATGAAGCCAGGCCTTCTGATATCAAAATAATTTTCGGGGGGGGGGCGCCTGTGTGACTCAGTCCATGAAACGTCCGACTCTTGATCTCAGCTCAGGTCATGATCTCATGGTTGATGAGATCGAGCCACATCTCGGGCTCTGAGCTGACAGCAAGGAGCCTGCTTGGGATTCTCTCTCCCTCGGCACCTCCCTCCCTCTCTCTCTCTTTCTTTCTCTCAAAATGAATAAATAAGCAAACATTAAAAACAATCGTTGGAGGTCATGCAGGACTTCCACCTGTACCCTAATGAAAATCGCAGGTGAGCTGTTAAGTGTCCCTGAATTGTATCCGGGAATGGACCGATAGAGTGCTTCCTGCCGCCATCCATTTTTAGGCAGTGGGTTTGATCTACAACAGATTTGCTCCAACTCTGCTCTGCGGAGATCTAATTTGATGAGTCATTAATAGATGTTTAATAGACAATCCCAAAACACAGCCAGATCAGCCTGCAATCCCTGCACACTGTGCCTTGCCCCCCGGAGAGTTGCTTATTAATGCCCCGAAGAAATACCGAAGTAAGATGTGTGTTGAACTGGGTGAAACCAAGATGTCTCAAACATGCTGAACACCCACACACCCCACGCACACAAACCTTTCCTTTCTTTCTTTCTTTTTTTCTCCCGGAGAAAGCATTTAGGCAGGATGCTCAGCTGAGTACGCCAGTAATCAGTGACTGTATCCGGAAAAAAACAAATCACAGCAATTCAGGAATTTCCAAACACAGAATCTGTCGCATCAACCGATATTCCGTGCCTGCAACGCTTGGCAAGACTATGGCTGTACAACAGCATGGGTGTCGCTTCCTGGTTATTGGGCATTTGGCTTTGTTCATTCCTTTGGATTCCTCCTAAGAGGAGGGCAAAGTCCAGGACAAAAAAAAAAGATTCAAGATGAGTAGGGCCATAGTTATGAGGATAATGACAGCTACCATTTACTGGGTAAGTAGCGCGTGCCAGGCTCTGTTCTCGGTCATTCACGTGTGTTGGATCGCTTAATTCTTCAAACAATCTGACGAGTTGGGTGGGGATTGTTAGTATCTCTGTCTTAGAGCTGGGGAAACTGAGTCACGGAGCGATGAAACCACTTCGGGGGTCCCCAGTTAGTGAGCAATGACTAGGCTGGAGTTGAGACCAGACACTCTGGTCCCAGTCCATATGCTTTTAACTCTTCTGTCTTCTGCCTCGTTTGTAAAACAGCCACTCATAGTTCTGAGGGATTACTGTGTGTCAGGCACCGAGCTAAGCACTTGACAAGCATTGTCTCATGCGTGCATCTGGTTCAGAGAGGCTTAGCCACGTCTCCAAAGTTGCTTAGTTAAGCAACTATTCCAGTTCAACTCTAGCGGAATGGGGAGTCTACTTTCTTCACTGAACTGTGAAAAGGAAATAAAATGGTAGATGTCTTGAGGAAGGCGGAATCTGAGTCAATATAAGGAAGACCTTTCTAAGAGCCAAGGTTGTCCCTCAGTGGAATATCTGCCTGCCAAGGTAAGAGCTCCCCATGGCTTGGCAGTGTTCGAGTAGGGAGGGGCGATCGTCTGCCAAGGTTGTTGTAGCGGGGTCCCGATTACCCGGGGGATGGCCACTTGGATACCTTTGACCTAAGATCGTATAACTGTGGGAGGACCTTTGGTTGGATGTAGGATGACAGAAATTCTGATCATCAGAGACTGAGAGTATGCTAGGAAACAGTACATGCTTTTTGCTTGGATTCATGGGCACAGATTTGGCATTGCAAATGGTTACCTTATTCATTCATTTATTCATTCATTTGTTACCTAATATTTATTGAGTACCTACTGAGTGTCAAGCCTTATGAAAAGCCCTGATGAAAATCTTGTAGAGTTTACAACCTAGTGGTGGAGTCTGAAAGTTTTTTTTGAAGGTTTTTGTTTTTAAGTAATCTCTGCAGCCAACACAGGGCTTGAAGTTACCACCCAGAGATTAAGAGTTGCGTGCTCCACTGACTGAGCCAGCCAGCCGCCCCTGAAGTCTGAATTTTGTAATGAGACAAGTAAACAAAACAAGCAAATCATTGGCAAGTGTTAGAAAAACTACAAAGAAAGGAACCAGAATCCAGTGATGAAGAGTAGCAGGACACGGGGGACAACCTCTTCAGGTTGTTGGGGAGAGACTCCATGAAAAAGACATTTGAAGCAGAGGCTTGAATTACAAGAAGGGGCCAGCCATGGGGCGATCTGGAGAAAGAGCGTCCCCTCAAGAGGGAAGAGCTTATGCAGGGCCACAAGCAGGAAAAGCTTGCTCAAGCAATTGGCCAAAGACCAGTGAGACTGGAGTCATCAGCGAGGGACACTTGTGTGAGGCGGTGAAGAAGGAGTTTGTACACCAACCCAAATGGTTGACGTCAATTACAATGGAAAGCCATTCAAGAGTTTGAGAGAAGGAGGGTTATGTTTTTAGAAGATACCTATGGCTGATGGGTCAAGAATGGATGGGAAGGGAGAAGACAAGAACAAGAGAAGAACAAGCAGTTCAGGAAGGAGGACGCGACAGTCACTTAAATGGGACATGGTGGTGGTGGCTCAGAGCAGCGAAATGGTGACGGAGAGGTTAAAGACCTGGCAAAAACGTGATAGATACCCGTATGTATTTTTGGATTGGAAGTCGGGCAACGAGGGTTTGTTGATGGGTTGGAGGACACTGGGATAGACTGTAGGGAAAGGAAAAAGCAAGAGATCAAGCGTAATCCCCCGATTTCCGGCTGGATGATAGGATTGTTCACTAGGATATAGGAAAACCCTTTGCAAATATGACTGGCCTGTAATTGCCAGTCCTTTTGACTTGATTGCCAAATTCTTGGCCCAGAGGATGTTGGGAAAAGCAACATTTGTTTATTTGAATCCCAAGGAACACGGACCAAGGATGGTCCACCAAGGTCTTGTGAACAGCGAAGACCTGACAACCATTGGGGGTCCACGGTCATCCCCCTAGACGAGGCAACTTAACACACACACATACTCCTAAATCGTCAGGGCTCTCTGTCAATTACCGATGGTAAACCACACGCTGGATCTCGACCAATCCCAGGCTCCCACAAAAGCCAACAATTAAAAGGTGTATCCTCGGTGGATGACCAGCCACTCTGGAGACCCCGCTGTCCCTGGGGCTTGTCTAACAGCTTTCAAGAGCACGCCCCAGCTCTATCTAGCTCCCGAAACCCTGGCCCGGGCCCTAGGAAGTGCTTCAATAATGGATGATCACCAATAAACAGCCAGCGATTTGCTGGAAATTATGAGCGATAAATAATTGAGAGGTAGGGAGCCTGACCAGCGGTACCCTAGCCTCCTGCTGATTCTTCTTAATGCATTTTCTTGATGTAGGTCCCTGCAGCGTAGGGCTCAGACGGACCCATGCCCCCCAGAAGATGCTGACCAGCGAGCTCGGAGAGTTATAAATATACGGGCCTCTCTGCATTTTACTACGGGGGAACATCAGCCAACCGCCCAGCAAGGACGGGGTCCGGCGGCAAACTCTACTTAACCCACTACTTAATCTGGACCCCACTGGCCATGGTGTGATGCACAATCATCCCCAGCGGGCAGCCAACCTCTGAGACCCTGAGAAAGGCTGCAGGTTGACAACCTACATGAGTTTAGGGAGAGATGAGAGGGACTGGGTCACCCATGAGAAGGAAGGGAGGGGTGTTTTGAGATGATCTCAATTGCCCAAATCATAAAGAATTCAAGCCATGTTTTCTCATCAGGCGTCAAACCCTCCTCCCTCCACGGCCCCTCTGGGTCAGGCACGCGAAAGCACCCCAGGTGCACGCCGCTTCTCGTAACCTCTGTTGTTCCGATCTGGTGCGGGCCACGCTCACGATCACCTGTGGCATTGCGATAGCCTCAAGCAGCAACCCCCTCGCCTAGTTTCAGTATGAGAGCCAGAGAAGGTCCATCATGGGTGAATCACAGTGTGTCTGTCTTCTGCACGAAGCCCTCCAATGGACTTGGAATGAAAGTCAAAGTCCTTCCTGATCTGGGCACCAGTTAGTTCCCCGACCTCACCTCCCGCTACTCCCTTCATCGCTGCCTCTGTTCCCACTCTTCCCTGCAGGCACCAGACACACCCCGACCTCTGAGCCATCGTGCCTGCTGTTCCTTCTCCCTGGAGGGCTCTTCCTCCAGATATCAACATGGCTTTCTACATCCCTTGATCCAGCCCTTCGTTCTTGTTTATTTTTTAGGTTTATTTATTTTTGAGAGAGAGAACACAAGCTGGGGAGGGGCACAGAGAGAAGGGGAGAGAGGATCGAAACAGGTCTGCACCGACAGCACAGAGCCCGATGTGGGGCTCGAACTCACAAACCCATGAGATCACGACCTGAGCCTAAGTCGGACGTTCAATCCACCGGGCCCCCCAGGTGCCCCTCAGCTCTTTGTTCAAATATCACTGTCCTGGGGAGGTGTTTTTTGACCACTGTGTTTCACACTGAGTCCTTCCCCGTGCCATACAGAGCGGGCACCTCTTCTGATATTACGTTTCTGTCAGTGCTTACCCTCATCTCTGTTAGTTTTCGATCGCTGCTGTACGTTACCGTAAGTTTAGCAGTTCAAAAACCACAGCTTTACCGTCTTCTGGTTCCGTAGTTGAGAAACGTGGCACGGGTCTGTAGCTGGATACAATCGAGGTGTGGCCGGGGCTGCGTGCCTCCTGAGGGATGCAGGGGAGTAGCTGTGCCCTTGTCTTTCCCGGATGGGTTCCGGAGGCGTCTTCCGTGGCTCGTGCCCCCCCCCCCCATCCTCAAAGCCACAGTGCTGTGCCTCTCTGCCCACATTTCCGCAGTCACATTTCCCTCTGAGCTCTTTCTTCCCTGCCTCCCTGTTGAGTACATTGCGCCCCCCTACCTAGACCATCAAGAATAATCTCCCTATTCCAAGTCAGATGCTCAGCAAAAGCAACTCTGTTTGCAGCCTTAATCTTCCGGTGGTCATGGAGCCCAACAAGTTCAAATTCCAGGCATTAGCATGTGGACAGCTTTGGGGGCTATTGCTGAGCCCATTAAGCCATCCAAGGGTCAGCTTTGATAATGTTGCTTACTGTCTGTCTCTGACAAGTAGAATGTAAGCTTCAGGAGGTCAGGGCGTCTTTGTGGGATCGGTTCATTGCGGTATCCGCACTGAGCACCTGTAACAGTGCCTGGCATGGAGCAGTTGCTCAAAAAATATTCAATTTTTGAATGGATGCATGAACACATGGCACTCTGGGATCATTCTCTGCCCTTCTCCACTCACCTTTGGGTCCTGGACGCCCTGTGTGTATGCTGTCCCCTGTCTGGAATATTCTCTTGCCTGTCCTGTAAGTTTTTAACTGAAGCATCCTTAACACCGAACACGTTGGCTCCCTTCTGTGAAGCGTTCTGAGTCTCTCAGGAAGAAGGAGATTGCTCTGTCCCTCGCCTTCTTCCGGCACCTTCTGTATTCCTGAATTTTGTGCCTTCCTCTCTGGAATGCTACAGGAAGATTGCCATGATGTCTTTTGGTGTTTCGTCTTTGTACTCTCTATCCAGCGTGTAGTAAGTGCCCCAGATTTATTTTCATCGCGTGCCTTTACTTGCTTTCATGGAAAGGTCCAGATTTGGTGGAGAGGAACTCTACGATTTAGAATTCAGTCGTGACTGGGGCAAGAGGCTCTGGAGACAGAGCGTATATTACATTTTGGAAAGTAATAATAATAAAATTGCTTGGAGTGCTTACTACTTGCCAGGAACTGTGTCCAGTATTTTCCATGCATTATCTTACTTGATTCTTACAACAAAGCTACTCTGATGCCAATGTCCATGCTTTTAACCACGGGGCTAAATGCTTAGGACAGTTGGAACCAGAAATAAGCCATGGTACAACAGCCAGGGAGAGAGGCTGTGAGTTCTGGTGCATACCTTTACACGGTCATTTATAAATTGAGAGAGTAGCAGGTGTAAATGCGGAACAGAGGAAAGAAAAATAGTAGAAGCGGGAAATCCAGAGGGCAAGAAATAATGGGTGTTCCCAGCACAAGGTGACATTTCCTATGGTGGTGCTTCTGTTGAACACAGTGTAACCTGGGCATCGATCTCTGCATCTGAACCTTACTGAGGCTAATGGGATTAGATAGGACTGATACTCGGCATGCGGAACTTGACTCAGAGTCAGGAAGTGACAAAAGGGGACTTCGGAGGCGTGGGGAAGTTCAGTGGGGGAGATCTTTTGAGGGGGAGGCTTCTCTGAGTCCTGCAATGTCGGAGGAACATTTGTGAGCCCGAGGGCTTTCCGCAGCCTGATCCCGAGGGAGATGCCCAGCAGTGGGGATCTCGGCCTGCCCACCCTCACTGAAGCGGGGTGGGCTAATTTTCTATGTGCCGTGTTTCGAGCCTGCTCTGCACATCAAGGCGGGGATTGAGGATCAGAGAGCTATTTGTGTAAGATGTCTTCTGTGCATGCCTTCCGCTCCACCGTTCCCCCTTCTCCGCTCGGCTTTCCGCCCTGAGAAACGTCCCTATGCACTTTTGGAAATGTCGTCAGCGATCTCCTGGCTTCTGTCTGCATTTGGCCGGCGGGGGTGCTGGCAGATCAGAGAGAGGTGGATGCGGGAAGGGGAGAAAGGTCAGAGTAGTTCGTTCTCCTGCTCTGTTCTTGCAGGGTCATCTCAGACCTCTGGTCCTTCACCCAAAGGACACAGCTCCTGCTGGGTGACCCTCTGGGCACAGCCACTGGCTGCAGGTTGTGACCCGCTCCCTTCTCTTACGCTTCAGGTCTGGGCTTGGTAATGTCCCCTCGTGACTCGTCCCCTGCCGCGGCTCTGCCCTGCCCCTCGCTACTTTCCCTGCCTCCTGCACACATCTTTGCAGAGAGGCTCTTCATTAAATCCTTCCAGAACTACCCGGACCTGAGTGTGTCCTTTGTTTCTTGCCAAGACCCTGACAGACATCCTGTGACTTACCCAAGATTGCATGACGGACTCAGACTAGAGCTCTAGTCACTCTACCTCCTTAGATAAATGGCCCTTTGGCCAAGTGGGCCTCAGTGGGCACTCTCTTTCCTGGGGAAGCACTTTGGGGGGAGAATCCCATGGATCAAGCCAGGATGGGACAGTGTCTGCTTTGAGGCATGCCGGAAGAGAGGACTGAGGACCCTTAGGACTTGGGAAGACTTCAGCTCCCAGAAAGTCAACAGGCCAAGTGTCAGCTAATGCTAACAGAGCAGGCATCGTAGACACGAACCGGTTAGATCCATGTAACAATCCTACAAGGAACTTAATCTCTTAACAACATTGAGCTGTGCCCAGAGTCTTTTAAACGAGCATTTAAACGTCAAGAAAATAGGTATGACTTCCATTGTTTGCTACCGAGGAACCTCCGCCTCATTAATTGTGTTATAGTTCTTTTCTGTATTATCATCATCACTCATGTTATTTTTATACCCAGACCATGCATCAGACCTAGGGCATCACTGTCTCATAAGACTCCCTTGGAAGGCAGCCTCGTGACGAGAGGTGTTTCTCCAGGATGTAAGCTCGATGCAGGCTGAAGAGAGTGACTCATTCTCATTAAGTGGCATCGTGTCTGAGGGTGGTTTCTGGTACACAGTAGATTCAGTCATCAAGCCTTCATTGAATGGATGGAGGAAGGGATTAAAGAAGGAAAGAGGGAGGGAAGGGAAAGAAGGAAGGAATGAAAGAAAGGAAAGGAAAGGAAAGGAAAGGAGAAAAAAAGGAAGGAAGGAAGGAAGGAAGGAAGGGAGGGAAGAAGGGAGGAAGGAAGAAATGAAATTGTGAGGTCATGGCCTTTGGGACATCAGGGCCAACTCCAGCATTTTTTAGCTTAGCTTTCTGAATTCAGGGTCCTCATCTGAAAAAGGGGACTGACAGCAGTACCTGTCTCACAGGCTCCTTGTGTCATGTATAAAGTGCCTGACTCTGCACCAGGCACAAAGTAGGTGCTCAGTAAATGCCGGCCCCCCATCCCGCTCCACCCCTGCTTGGGAAAGCTGCCAGCACTGACTGAGCAGGAAGGAACCAGTTCATTGCCTCCGGACCCTCCCCCACCAGGTCACTGCGGACGATCGGCACGAACGTGGCCCCACGTGGCCGTGGTAGGGAAGCGGGGTACGAGCTGAGGTGTAAGGAGATTCCTGACCTTGACTGTTCTCTGTAGCCTGATTTATGGGGCAGTGCCGTTTCTTGGATGAGAGGTAGACAGTGTGAATGAGAGACCCGAAGAAAGCCTTAATCCCCCAATGGCAGAAAGAGACACGCTGGAGTCCAGGACGTGTTTGATTACATAAATCAGGTGGGGCGTCATTCTCCCAAACAGAATCCCATCAGCTGTCAGTCCTATACTGGCGTGTCTGAAGGAGGAATGAAATACTGTCTTCACTTAGCTGACAAAATCCTCGGCTGATTTGCTCAAAAAAAAAAAAAAAAAAAAAAAAAAAAGAGGGAAAACCTGGCCTCAGAATATTACAGTCATGTCATTGACCCAATTCCGGCACAGAGGGGCAGGAGGCCTGGGGGACGGGGGACGGTGGAAAGAAAAGCCCTCTTCGGGGAGAAAAAAAGATATCCTATCTCTTTTCGGGGGGTGAAGGGGCATGGGCTGACTTGATGTGAGCGGCCCGTGAGGGCCCCGGCTTCCAGGGGGTCAGGCTGGGAGAAATGGAAGAGAATTTGCTATTTGCCTCTTTTCCTGGTGGCTGAGCAATCTTAGGGTCCCTGGGAACAAGGAGCAGCCGCCCTGTTGCAGAATCCATTCCGCCCTGTTGCAGAATCCCTGCTCCTGTGCTCCTGGCCGTCCAGACTGTCAGAACTCAGAACATCCGGAGAGGATGATGGGATTCCCCATAGGGAGAAGACGGCCATCCAGCAGCCGGCGAACGAGGCTGCCGAAGAAGCCAGTCCTGCTCACGCCTTGACCTCAGACTGCCAGCCTTCAGAGCTCTGAGATGCTAAAATTTCTGTTGTGTGAGCTGCCCACATGGCCGCTCCAGCTGACTCATTCAAGGGCTCAGCAAACTCTCTTTTTGTAAAGGGCCAAGTAGTGAGTATTTTCAGCTTCGCAGCCACACGGTGTCTGTCGCGACGACTCAGCTCTGCCACAGCCGTGTGACAGCGGACGGTACGTTAGCGAGTGGGCTTGGCCGTGTTCCAGTGAGACGTGACTTCCAGGACAGGCAGCTGCTTGGACCTGGCCCCCAGGGAAGCCACTTGCTGACCCCTGTGTGAGCTGAAAGCCCCACGAGACCAGGGTCTTTTGACCACTTTCTTTTATTTTCATTTTATTTCTAAGGGTGGAGAAGAGGACTGAGCACACAGTAGGTGTTCAATTGAATATATATATTGAATGTATATATATATCTCAATTGATATGTGTATATACACACATATATGTATCTATATCTTATTAATTGTTTACACTTTTTATGTTGAAATAATTATAGAGGTTGCAAAAATGCTACAAAGAGTTCCACGAACCCTTTACGTCAGCAGCTTCGCCCACATCTCAGGCATCAAATCAGTATACATCAACTTGTTTAGAGATGCTAAAGCCAGAAAGCCTTGCTCTGCGTATTTCCAGCTATGTATCCCCGGGCATGACACGCGACTCCCTCGGAGCCTCAGTTTCCTCAGCTGGATAATCGAAGCTATCCACTGGGCAGCGAGGGTTTGAACAGAAAACACATACAAAGAATGTCGCACAGCGTTCAGGACTCAGTAAGCGCTCAATTAATGCCGATGAGGACAAGTGTTTAGCGTTTCACTTGGCATCGATTTCCTGATGTTTCCAGACCCAAACAAACCCCTCTGAGATGTAGACATCAGTCCTCCAGGTGACTCTGGGGAGATCAGCTTAAGACCTTTTCTAGGATGGCCCCTTGCTGTTGGCATAGAAGAATCCCCTCCTTATGGGAGGTCAAACTGCAGGACACCTGATGGGCAAGGGCAAATGGAATGACTCCAAGAAGCACAGTCGGGGCTAGATGAGGAAAGGACCACCAAGGCACCTTATGCCACGTTTCTGGACCAACCTGTTAAATAAGACCCAAGACTTGATGAACTCTTTGAGGACCAATGGAAGGTCCAACCCGTGACTTTCCTTGCTCATATGCAATCAAGTATTTACCGTGTCTCACTCCCAGATCTGGCCCCCCTCAGAAAGGCCTTGGGGCCACTGGGTGGCTCAGTCGGGTTGAGCGTCCGACTTCGGTTCAGGTCATGATCTCAACAGTTCGCGGGTTCGAACCCCACGTCGGGCTCTGCGCTGACAGCTCAGAGCCCGGAGCCTGCTTTGGATTCTGCGTCTCCCTCTCTCTTGGTCCCTCCCCTGCTAGTGCTGTCCTTCTCTCGGTCTCTCAGAAACAATAAACACACACACACACACACACACACACACACACAAAGAAAGGCCTCGAGGAGGCCAGTAATAAAACTGCAGAAGAGAGAGAGCCCCAAACCAGGAGCTGGGAAAGAGAAAAGTGGCCAAGCCACAGGAAAGGACAGCTAATAGACCCAGGGGCCTCGCTTAGCTCTGAGTTACCGTAGCTTGAACCAGGCTTTTCAAAAGGCGATGATAATGATGATGATGGAGATGATAATGACAATAGTAATAATAGCTAACATTTAAATAGCACCTCCTTACGTTTATGTTAATGCATTTATACAAATGACCTCTCCGCGCTCGCTTAGGTAGGTACAGTTATTAATTTTTTTTTCAATTTTACAAATGAAGACACTAAGGTGAAGCGAGGCGAAGTAACTCGCCCAAAGTCGCACAGCCAGTAAGAGGCAGGGCTGGGATTCGGACGTCTGTGCTCAGCCACCAAAAGCGTCAAATAGCTCTTCCTCATAAAATAGCTCTAGCCAGTGGATATGGAAGCAAGTTTCCAGAACAGTCCCTCTGGCCCCCGGGGTCAGCAAACTTTCTGTCGAGGGCCAGGTTTACTTTCTGTAAATCTGACTTTGTGAGCAAGAGACCAAACCGAGGGTGTTATGTAGGGACACAGGAAAAAAAAATTTTTTTTCTGCGATGGGAAATCGTCCCACAGTGATGTTATTGACATGTTTCCGTTAATGATATTAATTGAGTGGTGCTTCTTTGCTTGTTTGTTTGTTGCGGCCGTCTTGTGGGACTATAGGCCTGCTAACAAGAAAGGAATTCTTTTTTGAGTTGGCTAACCATTGGCACAAATGGGGTGCAGCGTGTTTCCTACCAGCGTGATAGAAGCATGGTCCCATTTTGCAAAGCCTTTCCTTGCTTCTTTGAAACACCAACCGTCCCGCTTGGGAACTCACCAGAACACCGGCGGGTGTCTCTCTTTGGCATTGGCATGCCTCCCTCACAGGGTCTGAGCACGCTCATATGGGGAAGCAGTTAGGAACAGACATGGCGGGGGCTGGGGGGTGGGGGGACACTTCCTGAGTCTGAATTCCAGGGAAACTCATCATTCGCTGTGTGATGTCCTACTGGCTTTACCAATTTAGAACAGAGGCTGTTACCCAGCACCGATTCTGTCCCACAGCGGACACTTGGCTGGAGATATTTTTGGTTGTCACAACTTGGGGTGGGGGGAGGGTACTGCTGGCATCTGGTAGGTAGGGGCCAGGGACGCTGCTTGGGGAAGGCCCCCACAACCAACACTTATCCAGCCCTCGTGTCAGCTGTGGTGAGTTTGAAATACTCTGTTCTAGAAGCTTCCAGAAGCTTCTAGAAGCTTCTGTTTCTTCCCCTATCCGCTGCATGTGTTAGTGCCTACTCCCGTAAGCCGAAACAAGCTATGAAAAAGCAAAGAGACAGAGCAAGGCATGCCATATTGTGAAGCACTTGGGAGAAATATTCCTCCAGTTTTTATGCAATGGTTTAGGAACGTAAAACCACTCTTAGGGGCCGGATTTGGCAGCCCCCGCGGTAGTCTGAGGTGGGAACAGAGGCTCTCAGAGGAAAGACCATTTTGTTATTGTCTCTCTTCCAACTCATCCGCCAGCCACCCCTGCCCTCCCCTCTTCGCCACGCTCGGAGACCGGATGCAAAAGCCATTATTAAAAAATGAACATGAGTTGTTTTTTCCCCTTTTTGATCAAATAATCCAGTTTGCTGCCTCAGACAAATCATTATTCATATGGAACCTGCCTGCGCCGTCCCTGGGGAGGAAGGCCAAATTGATTTAACATCTAATCCAGTTTGTACCTTCTGCTAACCCCAGTGGTATGCTAACTTCACCCTTGCAGGATGAGGAGGAAGGGGTGGGAGGGAGGGGGGCAGAGGGAGGCAGGAGGAAATTAGCCCAAGGCCTAGTCTCCCAGAGAGGGGTGGCCACTGTGGCACCCAATCCTGCTGCCTTCCTCAGAGGGAATTTTCCTCTTTTCTCCCACTCACTGTAATAACAACTCCACCATCTAAAGGACAGCCGCCTCTCCATGGGGTGGGGGGGGATCCCTGAGGACACCCTACACAAGAGACCGCACGGCGCCCATCGTACAGCTGGGGAAGTTGAAGTCAGGGAGGTTGAAGACCACGCGGAAACACATAGAAAGTTCTAGAACGGGACTCAAAGTCAGTCCTGTCTGCCTCTGGAGCCATAACGGACATAATAGCGGGCTCCCGAAGGCAGGAAGGTGTTCAAAAGAGCTTGACAGCTTTGCTGTTACCATAAAGGTCACCCGAGTGACAGTCCAGGCACCTTGGGGTTGCCTAGGCGTGGTGGGTGAAGAGTCACGTCTGGCTCTTCCGCTCCTCGCCACAAAGCCTGCCTGTGCATCCTCCACCTGGGCCTCCGGGTGGAGGCGGGCAAGGTGAAAACAGCTTCTGATAGCCCGTGGAGCGGAAGGTGGCATCCCAGGGCACCCGGCAGTGACACGTTCTTTTTATAAGTTTAGTTTTAATTGTTAAAATTTTTAATTTTTTTTTTTTAATAGCAAACGTGCACACGAGTGAGCTGTAGCGTGAATAGGAGTCCGGGCATCAGAGGGAGCCAGGGAACCACAGGCTCCCAGCTTTGGCCCAGCCCCGCGGAGCTCTGAGGATGAGAGTCCCGGGCCGGAGCAGCCTTGTCGGGCACTGCAGGGGGCTGGCGGCTTCTTGAGGACCAAGAAACGGTGCCGGTGACAGCTGGCATCTTCACGGTGGACTCCAGCACCCTGGCTGTGCGCCACCAGCCCTCCGGACCCGGCCAACAGCCCGGTGGAAACGCAGATTATTCTCCGTGAGCGCGTGTGAGGCACCCTCTGGGGATTCTGGAATAAACTGAAGGCCACTAAACGGGGCGGGGTGGGGGGCAAGCTGTGCAGGTGGGAACTCAGGGGCAGCGGCATTTGAGAGCCAACGTCAGGGGACCTAGTCTCCCGAAGCACTGGTGACACCTCAGCCCCCTTCCCTGCACGATGCACGTTCGCAGAATTATCGCCCCGTGGGCACCGCGTGGGTGCTTCAGGAGCCAACGCTCTGGAAGGAATGGCACCTGTTGGTCCGAGCGCCCCGCGTGGGCGCCTGCGGGGGGGTGTCGGCTGTGCACTTGTGTGCCTGCGTGTTGCTGTGCGTTCCCACGGGGGGTCTGTGTTCGTGTCTGAGCTTCTGCCTGCGCCTCTGGGGGTATCCGTGCCTGTGCTCTTGTGCCTGTGCGCACGCGTCTGTGTTTCTGGATGCTTCTTGTGTCTGTGTTTCTTTGTGTGGTTGTGTTTGCCTTTCCGTGTGTGTGTGTGTGTGTGTGTGTGCGTTTCAGCTTGTGCTTCGGCGGAGGGATGCGTCTTGTGCTCAGTTGGGGCTGGCAGACGGGCAGGTGGCTGGTGTGGGAAGAACGTGCCCATGTTGCCTAAACAACACGGCCGGTGGGTGATGGGGACAAGGAGACCCCACTGCATCCTGGTCGCCCTGGGAACCGAGGCTTCGGCCCAGCCCCCCACCCTCTGGGTTTAGGGCCCGGACGGCAGCTCCTCCCCATCGGCCTCATGGCCTCCATCCTGCCGGGTCGACGCTGGCTGCTCCGTGCATGACCTTGTCTTCCCTTCCTTGCCTGCTGCCTGACCACCCCGAGTTCCGGGGCCGCACCGCCGGGCCCCAGGGACAACCCCACACAGTCCGTGGGATGGCGACTGCACAGCACCTACCGTGCTCCCTCCCAACCTCCCTCCCCGCCCCCGTGCTCAGATTCCAGGCCTGCTTCTCCCTCTGGGCCCTTGAATAATTCAGACGGGAGAATCACACTGCAGGCCCGGCCAGTCTAGCGACAGAGGGGACAAGGCGGAGGGTGGGATGCACCAGATGGAACCTGTCCCTCGAGCTCTGGGTGAACAGAGCCCCCGACACCAGCCTGAGTCTTATAGCCAAACCCGCCAGCCCTGCCGGGTATGTCATGGGTCGATTCAGGCCACAGACGGAGCCTCTGACCCCTGACACGCCCCGGAGCGCAGGATCCGAGGAGGGGACGGAGTGAGGTTGACAGGGACATTTTGCAAAGAAAGCGAGAACCACCGGCAGCAAGTTATTTCCCCATCTGCCTCTGTAGCCACAGGACCGGAAGGTCCCTGACAGGGTCCAACCGAGACACGAGGCTGCCCTCTTGGCGTGTGATGTGGCAGGCCACTCAGTCGCTGAGCCTCGCTGGAGAGGCGGTTTCTGGACAGAGGTATGCGGGAATCGGCCAGGGCCAGCCTGCCTGCCCCCCGGGGGCCACAGCCAGGGTCAGAGCGGTGGGAAAAGTACCCTGCCTAGATTTGGGTGCGTCCCAAAGTGCACCCTGATGTGGGGCCAAGGGGTTTATTGGGAGGGGGGACCCCAGGAGGCAGGGATGGGGGTGGGAGGAAGATAGGGAAGAAGAAGGGCCAATAAAAGGTGCATCACCGGGCGGGCGACCGCTGAGGGCGCTCTGGAAGGAAGGCTGTGGGGCGCGCCGTCAGGGCAGGGGGCCGGGGCACTCACCCACCGCTTCCCATGCGTCGTGGGCTCGGCTGGGGGGCGCTGAGCAGGTGTCAGGGAAAGGCAGAGAGAGCCAGACGCTTGAGCCCAGATGCCATCGGCACAAGGGGAATTGTCCCCTAAAGCTGCAGGGGGCCTCGCTGTGGCCAAGGGGCCGCGGAAGGACGCTGCTGGTGTTTGCTCCGTGGATGAACAGGGTCACCGTTAGCCGACCTGCCTTGTGCATCTGGTGTCTTGTTTTCTGTCCTCTGGGAATACCCAGCTTGTCCTCACCTCAGGGCCTTTGCATTTGCTGTTCCCTGTGACGGCGACGGCCTTCCCAGCTCTGGGCCTCTTGGAGAGAATTTCCTGGCCTCCCCCACGCCCACGTCGCCCCCTCTGCAGTGGGATTTCTCTACTCCACTTGGGGTCGGGTGATTCTCTGTGATGCGGCTGCCCCGTGCTCTGGAGGACGTTATGTCGTAGAGTCTGTTAGTCTGTTCGGGCTGCCATGACGAAACGTCAAAGGCCGGATGGCTTATGAACAACAGAAATTTATTTCTTACCGTCCTGGGGGCCAGAAGCCCGAGATCTGCATGCCAGTAGGGTCGGGCTCTGGTGACACCCTCTTCCAACCACAGACTGTCGTCTCAGGTGACAGACAGAACAAGCGTGTTCTCTGGGGACTTGTTCACAGGGACACTAATCTCATTCTCGAGGGTTCCACCCTCATGACCCCATCACCTCCCCAGGGCCCCTCCTCCGGATCCCATCACACTGGGCGTTGGGATGTCGACATTGGAATCTGGGGGGACACAAACATTCGGTCCGTCGCCCCCAGTTACAGCTAACCCTTGTGCGGAAGCGTGCTCAGGTCCCAGCGCGTGATTTCGTGTAATTCTTGCGTGAACTTCGTGTGACGAGTAAGATCATCTGTCTACAGTCACAGCCAAAAACAAAAGTTTAGAGACATTAACTTACGTCCCCACGGATTGAATGAAGGAATTTAAGAGATGTCTCCGAGGCAGATGTGATGGCCTATTGATTCACTTACAGCAGGGGGTCGGCCAACTTCTTCTGCAAAGGGCAGAGAGTGAGTAAATATTTTAGGCTTTGTGGACCAAGAGGCACGATGGAGATTGTTATGCAGGGATGGATAGAACCATTTTAAATGGGTGCATTTGAAACTGTAAAAACCGGGGCGCCTGGGTGGCTCAGTCGGACGGGTGGCCGATGACAGCTCAGGTCATGATCTCGCGGTCTGTGAGTTCGAGCCCCGCGTCGGGCTCTGTGCCGACAGCTCGGAGCCTGGGACCTGCTTCCGATTCTGTGTCTCCCTCTCTCTCTGCCCCTTCCCTGCTTGCTCTCTGTCTCTCTCTCAAAAGTAGTAAACATTTAAAAATTTTTTTAAAAAATAATAAAGCTGTAAAAACCATTCTTAGTTTGCTGGTTGTAAAATAATCATAATCATAATCATAAGAGGCAGCAGTCAGGATATGGCGACTCCTGGGCCATTATCTCCCTGCTCCTGACCTAAGCGTAGGCAGTCAGAGAGATGATTGTGCACTGGAAGGCACTCAATTGGGATTTGGAAATAAAGGTGGATACCAGATTTAAAAAGGAGGGCACAGCATCCTTGTATATAGTGGGGCCCGTGCTGCTCCCTCCAACCTGTCCATTTCTTTTTTTAATGTTTATTTATTTTTGAGAGAGAGAAAAAGAGAGAGAGAGAGAGCACGAGCAGGGCAGGGGCAGAGAGAGGGAGACACAGACTCCCAAGCAGGCTCCAGGCTCCGAGCTGTCAGCACAGAGACCGACGCGGGGCTCAAACTCCCAAACCGTGAGATCATGACCTGAGCCGGAGTCTGATGCTTAATCGACTGAGCCACCCAGGCGCCCCCAACCTGTCCACTTCTAATCTTCTCACCCCTACGCAGAGCTTTTCACGGTCTGACTTTGAAGTGAACAAACAGGCAGGCTGGGGCCAGGATGGGTGGCTTTGGGTCCCAGTGCCGCGCACACCTGTGTGTGTTGGGGACAGTGTAGGAAAGCCTTGGGGGGGGGGCATTGCTCCCATCAGACCTTAAGGGACACGTCCTTCCCCCGTGCTGGCAAACCCAGCTGCAAACTCAGTCCGCCGGTAACGTGATTTGCCTCTTGCTGCCTTCTGTTTTTCCCCGGGTCCACTCTTTGGCAATTGATGTTCTGGGATTAAAACAGGGCTGGAGGCATTTGCAAATAAAGGAAATGGAGAAGCTGATTAAGTGGTCCCGTGGACACCAGAGTCCCCTGAATCAACACTGCTGTTTATGAGAACTTCAGTCCTGTGCCAGCACCCATGGCAGATAGAGACCCAAGAAGCTTCCCCGACTCGCCACCTTTCAAGACTCCAGAGCCAGCTAGATGGTTCCTGATCTATTCTGACTGTAGATGGGGTCACTGTGCAGACAGAACCCACTCAGGGCCAGCACCCCCTGGGCGAGGTGGTCATTCGGAGGAACGGTATTCTTCCCCCGCCCTCCCCACCTTCCTTGGGACATCCTGGTATAACCAAAAGCCAGGCAGGTGTCACGAGACCTGACTCACAGACACTCTCCTGATCCCTGACTTCAGAGTGGGGGTTGGGCAATGACCAGACCCCTCTTCTCCTCACTCTCCCCATCCTATAAAATGGGACCAAACGCGATCTCATAGTGGGTGCTTTGTCGGTTGGCAAACTGTTGTTACGGCCTTTCTTGATTTTGATCCGCGCAGACCCTCCGCTGAATTTTGGATACAGATGAGCTTAAACTCGAGGCTGGAGGGGTTGAAAGCCTGCCGACGACCACGTGGCAAGAAACGCAAGACATCGGGGAGAAGAGTCTGGGTTTTCCGACTCCAACGGCAGTGCCCTTTCCGCTGGAAGAAGAAGAATGCCTCCAGTGTGCTCGCCTTCCAAGGCTGTGTCGAGTGTCCAAAGCATGTGCAGGCAGGTTGGGCAGTGCAGGGTCACGACCAAGGGTGTTGCACCAGCCACGCAGCATGAAGTTGTACGGAGGCAGAAGCGGGGGGGCTAAGAGACTTTGGAGCCTCACTGCCTTGGTTCACATTTGGGCTCCACCGTGACTAGCTGGGTGAGCCCAGACAAGTGAGTTAACCTCTCTGTGTGCCATCTGTAAAAGAGGACGGTAATGACAGCCTACCTTCCAGGGTTATAAGGATTAAACGAATCAGTGCATTCACCCTGCAGAGGCCGGGCCCGGGTGTCCCTGTCACAGGCAGAGAAGGCTGTAGACTGCGAACCCCCCAGTGCTAAGCGTTTCCCCTCCGATGCTCTCTAACCATCCCTAGGAAGCCCCAAAGACCTGGCACCTTGTCCAGGCACAAAAAAATCTCAGCGCAAGAATCCGAAAATCAAAAAACTCTAACAGCCGGGGAACGCCTGGGTGGCTCAGTCGGTTAGGCGTCCGACTCTTGGCTTCGGCTCAGGTCATGATCTCACGGTTCGTGAGTTCGAGCCCCCGCGTCCGGCTCTGCATTGCCAGTGCAGAGCCTGCTTGGGATTCTCTCTCTCTCCCTCTCTCTCCCTGCCCCTCCCCTGCTGGTGCTCTCTCTTTCTCTCTTCTCCCCCCCCCCCCAAAATAAATACATAAACTTCAAAAAATTAGTAAAAATATTCTAACAGAGTTGATTTCTATTGAACAAGATGCCATTGCTCAGCCGACTTAAGGATGGCTTTCTCCCCGTTGACTCATACCGCAAAAGAACTTGGCGTCTGAGGCCGTCCGGGTTTTCTACAGGGAGCGAGAGGGTGGCAGAGAGGGTAAGAGAGGACGCTCCAGGCTAGCAGCTGCCAGCTACCCTCACCCAGCCCACGCGGGCTGAAGGTCTCGCCAGTGGCCATTGGGAGACAAGGCAGTAGACGGGCCTGCCTTGTCTCCACAGAGGCTGGGAGAGGCTTGTGAGGGGGAGCATGGAAAGGAGGCTGTGGAAACCGATCCGGAAACTGCCACGGGAAAAAAAGCAGAAGCAACCTAAATGTCCAACAGCGGGGGATCAGCGTAGGGGATCGTTTTTAGTCCCTGTTGTTCCAATACGTGCTCCGAACAGCTCCACTGGAGATATCAGGCGGTAAGATCATCGTGGGAAGTACCAAACCTATGCCTCGGTTTGGCTGCGTGTGTTATTTAACGTGCTGATGTGTCAGCTACCCCCTAGCCTGCCCGCTTTCCCGTCTAGTCTCTGCCTTCCTCTCCTCTGTTCTGTATTACAGGGAACTGATCCCTACAGACGGCATTTGCCAGTCTCCCTTGGTTTCCAGTTAATTTCAGCCAAGGGCAGGTACTGGTGAGACCCTGGAGGGTGGGAATCGGGGAGGAGTCGGGACATCTGTCCATCCTGCTTTGGGAGGCAGTGACTCTGTCTTCTTGGTGATTCCAGCTCCCCCCCGCCACCCCAGGACAGCCTCTCCCTCCGTGCCCCCCAGCTCCCGGCAGCCCCTGGAGGAATGACGGGCCCTACCGCAGGTTGGCTTCTCTGGGGAAGAGACTCTGAGACAGAATTTAGCATGAGGGTATTTATCAAGACGCTCCTACAGAATCCACGCCCGTGGGAAAAGTGGTGCCCTTCTTTCCAGGGAATTGGATACCACCTTGAGGGATTAGTACGAGGAAAGGTATTTTAGTAGGAGACAAAACAAAATTGCTGCATGGCAGTGCGAGCCAAATTTGAGACCCGTCTACAAGACCTAGCTTGGTTGAGTTACGCCAAATTCTGTGTGAATGAACCGGGTCTGGGAAAGGCTGTTGGTGACACGAAGGCCCAGTTAACAGCGGTGTTAAAAGGAATGAATGAAAGACGCCTGGGGGCTCAGTTGGTTAAGCACCTGACTTTGGCTCAGGTCATGGTCTCACGGTTCGTGGGTTCGAGCCCCACGTCGGGCTCTGGGCTGACAGCTGGGAGCCTGGAGCCTGCTTGGGATTCTGTGTCTCCCTCTCTCTCTCTCTCTCTCTGCCCCTCCCCTGCTCATGTTCTCCCACGCGCTCTCTCTCTCTCTCTCTCTCTAAAATAAACATTTAAAAAAAGGAACGAATGAGATTCAGAAGAATAGTTGTGGGCACTAGAATGCCAGGGACCCAGGGTCCTTCTGTCTGTTTGCTCCTCTGGGCACATCCCTCATTCACAGGTGCACCCTCATATTTCTATATGGTGGCATCTGTGTTTCAGGTCAGGAACAGCATGAAGGAAAGGAAAAAAAAAATGGGTCCTGGAAGCTGCACTGGGCACTTCCCTTTACGCTGCAGTGGCCAAAACGTAAGTCATATGACCACGTGTAGTGGCAGAGGACGCTGGAAAGGGTGACATTTATTCAAGGAAGTTGTGTGCTCACGTGAAACTTATAAGCACAGCGCTGTTCAAGAAGGTGAAAATGGAGTTTAGGAAGCGGCTGGTAATCCCTGTTATGGTACATGCGTACTATATGCACATCTAACTCCGTGCTCCTGATAACCCTAAAAAGTGAATTATTCCCATGACACGGATAAGCAAATGGGACCCAGAAGCGCCAAACTGATACAGTTGAGTATGAACAGCACTCAGTTCTCAGCCTCCTTCCTCAAGGTCTCTGTTACCTACATTCAACTCACGGGGGGTTAATTTTTCTATTTCTTTGGAGTTTCAAAAACAATATGTAGGCAAGACGGCCCGGCCCTCCTGGCTGACCTTGCTCTTTCTCCATAGCACTCCAGCTTTGTAAGAGCTCAGAGCTCTGTTTGTTTTGCAATTACCATGGGTTAAGGGCCCTCTGACATTTTCACAGGGGGCAGAGGGAGGCCCAGATCCTCATCCCTCCCCTTGATTCTTTGACTGTCATTTCCTCTACCTTTAAAAGAAAAATGCATAATGGCCATCACTTAGGCACCTTTCCAAAGTACTTGAACTACATTAATGCAAAGGGCCATGGGAGGAAATAGCCCCAGATGTCACACGCCAAGTTACAGAGTGGAAAAGTGGATTCAGAGCTCTCTTTATCGAGATCCCTTTGGTGAACAGGACCGCATGGGCACATGAATTGTGGTTATGACCCATTCTCCAGGACCCAGGGCCAACGCAAACAGTATCAAAGTTGTTAATGAGATTTGGCCCCATTAGGCTCATGTAAACATTTGTAATAAACCTTCAAAGCCTCTGTTAAATATGTGTGTGTGTGTGTGTGCGTGTGTGTGTGTGCGTGTGTGTTCGTTCCATGAGAATGTACGCAATTGAAAGAGACTAACCACAGCCCCTTTTACATCTGTCCTTCATGGGACCGATCTGGGACAGGTATTGGTCTACATTAGGGGTGGAAGGCCACAAAGGTAGTGTCGTCACTTGTTGAGTGACAAGTCAACCTCCGTCGTCGCCTTGTCGGGACCGGCACCCTCTCGGCTGTCTTTGGTAATGGTGCCTCATTTTTTTTCACCGGGGGGCTTACCTCACCCTGTGCTCGGTCTGTGTGGTTTGGGCAAGGCAGACTCTCTTCCCTTGACTTTGGCTAATTGGCACACTATTCTGCTGCTTATAGTGCCATGAATCGAGTTCAGTACGATTCGGTTCCGGAACTGTGGCTACAACCGTAGGGAAAGGGGTGACGCGGGACCACATCCCCCCGGGTGCTGACGGTCCCCGTGCTCAACTGGCACTTCCTACCTCAAGCACTCGAGACTCTCTACCTGAGGGTTTTCTCTGCTGCTCTCAGACCTTGCAGGGGGCAGACAGAAGTGCTGTGGGGTTTATGCCCCTGGGATCAGCCCTCGGCCAATCACGGACAGGTGTTGGAAAACCAGTACATCATCTCCCTTGTCCCTGGAATGGGACACGTGTTCTGTACTATCCCCCAGAAGTCCCCAGGGAGGTGTGATCCCTGTGGTCTCACGGGGGTCCCAGTGGGATTGAGCAGTGCTTGCCTACAGTGACAACCTGCTCATTAACGCCCCTCCCTTCCTTTCCTTCTCCTTTCCGGGTTTCCAGAGGCGGCTTCCCAAATAAACCATTTCCACTTGAATCCTGTCTCAGCGTCTGCTTCTGAGGGAACCCAGCCTCAGAGAGAGCGAGCGAGCCCCCTTGACACAATAGGGCGAGAACCTGCCCAAGAATGCAGTCAGCACAGAAGAGGCAGTGCAGAGAAACAGAGGGAGAGATGCATTCTGGATGGTATGTTGGGCATCTGGATCCAGCCATGCCTGAAAGTTGAATTGCCCTCAGATGTGCCCGAAGAGGAAGCACATAAGGACAGGGATCCCAAGGTCTTTGTTGTGACTTGTGTTATTTTTCCTTTCCATGCTTTTCTGGATGGATCCAAGTATCGAGTCCCACGTACTTATACAGGCCAGTGACACGAATTTGTCCCCAGGTCTGTTGGGCCTTATAACTGAGAGAGGGTTAAAGCCACCAGGGTGACAGTTCAAATCCTTCACTGCAATTTCATGCAAATAGCCTTCTGGCAGCTTCCTTTTCACTGCTGTGCTCTTGTCTGCCAGCCAATCTGAGGCCTGGGCATCCCCCAGGAGATGTTAAGTCATCTCCCTTATCTGCTTGACTGACTGTCATCTTCACACATCACTGAGCTGGTGACGAAGCCCTTAATTAGTACATGTCTCCGGGGCTCGCGTTTTGCCACCCTTCATCTGCCCTCCCCGCACCTCTCTCCTCCCTGTCTCTCCACCGCGTCCAAAGACGGAGCCCCACCTCCTCCTTAGCAATGCTGTTCCGTTGACTCGCCTCCTCACTCACCGTCGTCCTCCCGGGCCACACGGTCATTGCCGTCCGCACTCCCTGCGGACCAGATTGGAAGGCGAGCATCTTGGGGGGTTACCCCATCTCACCCTCCCAGCCCCCGCCCCGTGATGGCACCTGGGATGCCCGATATGCAGACAAGGATACGGGCCCAGAGAAGTGCACTTTCCGGTTTGGGCCCCGGGCAAGGCCTAGTTCGAGTCGCTGCTCAGTCACTGACCAGCCCTGCGAGTTATTTAACCTTTTAACTTTCATTGTCCTGCAACATAAGCGTGAGGATACGGGCTTCTTTCTTTTTTTATGGCTGAATAGTATTCCATCGCGTGTGTGTATAGGTATGCATGTACATATATATGCAGATATGTGCAGTCGTCAGTCTTAAACAAGAAGGAAACCCTGTCATTTGCAAAAAAAAAAGAAAAGAAAAAGAAAAAAAAGGTTGACCTCGAAGACACAAGGAGTAGAATGATAGTCGCCAGAGGCCGCAGGATGCGGAAGATAGGAAGGTGTCGGGCAAAGGGCACAAACTTCCAGTTATGAGTAAGTCCTCATCAAATGTACCCATGGAGGCCAGGCCTCTTTGAATGACTCCTAATTTCCAAAGGAAAAAAGGCTGTTTTCTCCGTGTGCTGTTGGCAATGGAGGAATCCCACGGAAAGTAGAATTGTAATAGGCATGATCGCGTTTAGGTAAAGGGCGCAGTAAGTGAGATAAGCCCTATAAAAATGTTTGCACAAGGAGTTCACGTAGTAAATGCTCAGTAAATGCTTCCTGTGCTTATTGTAATATCAGTTCCTGCTGCTGAATGGGTCATACTTTGTAAATCGTAAACTGCCATTTCATCTATTAATAAACACATTAATAAATATTTATTACGTGTCAACTAAGGGCTAAACATGGCGGGTTCTAGAATCCGTCAGTTGGACCAAGTCCTCGCGGTGTTTGCGTTCTAATGCAGAAGTATCCAATAGAACGTTCTGGGGTGATGGAAATGTTCTGTATGTGCCCCGTCCAATATGGTAGCCACTAGCCCCTGTGACTACCGAGCTGTTGAAGTGTTGCTATAGTATAACCAAAGAATTGGACTTTACATTTTTATTTGATGTGAATTAATTTTAGTTAACTTTAAATACCCACGTTTGGCCAGTGACTACTGCACTAGATAGTACAGGTCTAGTGGATGCAAACAGACGATCACTTGTGCGTTAAAACGTCACACTGAATTTAGTAGCCAGTGAACCAACAATGATCTATCCAGTATCCACAGAGTGCTAAGCATGGGGGGGTTCAGTGTTACGAAAGTTGGACAAAATGCCAGCTCTGAAGATAGGATATTTAAGCCCAAACCCAAATGGGATGGGCGTGGTCTTGTCTTGCGATGCTCATGTCCTGTGATGAGCCGGAGGAAAGCATTCCAGACAGAAGAATGAACAAACTCAAAGGCCGTGAGGGAGGAACCATCCTGGGATGTAAGAGGAACATTGCAAAAGGCAAGAAGAGGGTGGACCAAAGCGAGAGGTGGAATGAACCTCTTGGCGTGATACCAAGATGGACAAGGACAGATCATGGCAAGGCTTTTGGATTCTACTGGGGCTCTGTGGGAACCCACCGGGGGCTTTGCCTGGGGACTGACATGGTGAGAATAATCTGCGTGAAAAGTCCCTTGGCTGCTCTATCAATTAATGGCCTGTCCCCAAACCACAGTAGATAGAGATCGACGGTTAAGAGGTTGTTAGAGTCATCAAGGTAAGAGATAATGGCTTAGACTGGCACACTTACAGAATCCTCAGTTCTGGTCACGAAACAAGTGTTTGGAAGAGAACTATGGTTGTTTGGGAGGCTACGGGCTTCCCATGATGAAAACAATAGTTTACTTTTGTCAGCCAACCTGTCCAAGTGTCGTATTCATGGAACACTGTTATGGATCTTGAGTTCAAGGGCTTCTGGAGTCAAGTTAGACAGAGGCTCCTTCTTTGAGTAATCCCAACCTGACTGGGGAGGGCAGTCCAATGCTCTACAAACAACCGAGCAGATCCCAAACTAGGGCACGGCCAGCGGCTGGAAGACAAGGCCCTCCGTGAGAGCCTGCTAGCTCAAAGGAAAGAAGCTGCCAAGAGAGACATTGCACGGTTTATCCCCCACAAGAATCCTCCTTTTGGAAACGATTGTTTTTTCCATTTGGAAAGCATTGGTGCATCTTCCAGAAGAAGCTGAAGCCTGAGCACACACAGATGGGCGGCCCTGCCATTTCCTCGAGGGGTGGAGGAGAGAAGTATGGATGTGTCCCAGACCCAATGAATGGAGACGATTTTTTTGCGGGCAGCGGGGCGGGTTGGAGGGGGGAGTGGCGCACTGGGAACCGGGTACTGGAGGCCATTAAGTCTCTTGAGTTAAGGAGCCATCTGTGGTGTGAAATGCCACATCCTGTCATGGGGAGACGAAAATGGTCAGCGGCTGCATCCCCCCCCCCCCATTCCACACCAACCACCGACCATCTTGAGTTCTACTATGTTCAGGAATAAGAAGGCTTTCTCTGCGACCTTGGCTGAAGGCATTCATTCCTCCAGGTGCCAAATACACAATATGGACAAATAGGAGGAGAAAACAACTCATGCCCGACTCTGGGGCATGAGAAACCCATGGTTGGCCGCACTCCACCTCCATTAATTCCCCTTCGTGTGTGGCTTTTCTTGTTCGTAACCACCCCTGGCCACGAATGGAGGATGAAGAGTTTGGTCCTCTGTGTCCCACGTGGAGATGACGGTCCCACAAACCACGCGCAGACCGTGCGACTCCGGGCAAAAGAGATCTGCTGTGTCTTCCGGTCTTTGCAGCTACCTTGGGAGACGGGGAGACATCCTGTCTACTTTAGAAGTCTGTTGCAAAGATCGGTGAGAAAGCGGATGTAAGAGTTGAACACAGGGCTGGCACATGGTGGGGCTCAGTGAGAAGTGGGGACTCTATGAATGATGTGCATTAAAACATCGGAATAGCAAATACTAGATCAGGAACCAGAGCGACGCCTGCCACATTTCAGGCCATGGTGCATGTGGCACTCAACTGAATGATTATAGTTGCCTAAAGACCCATCTTTCAAGGATAATGGGTGTTCAGAGGAGAGAACAGGGTCCCGGAGAAGGAGAGAACAGGGTCCCGGAGAATTGGCTAAGCTAATGGGGGCAACCTTGCCTTCGAGCAATGCTTTCTTAGCCGGAGTCACCCAGATCTGGGTTTGAACCACAGCTGAGCCATTTGGCATCTCGATGGCCTTGAACGACTTCCCTTCTCCAGATTCCTGTTTGCTAAAATGGGGGAGGGTCACCCACCCTATCTTGTAGTGCTGTGACTTAATCTTAACCTGGTGCTTAACAGATCCAAGTAGAACACTGGCTGCCTCTGTCATTGTTATTAATATAAAATCCATATTGCAATAATAGGGTTATTAGCGTCAGTAATAATAGCGATGCCCGTAGAATATTTATTTAGTCAGCAGTGATGCAGCCTGGCCCAAGACCCAAGAGGAATGGGTAAAATTACTTGAGTAAAAAATTACTACCAGCTCTGCGCATTCATCCACTGGAAAAATAGTTATTTATTCTCCTACTACGTGCCACACACCGGTCGAGGAACTGGGGACACGGCAGTACATATGACAGACAAGATGCCTGGCCCCCTGGAATGCCACGAAGGGAATATTTGGGAAATAAGGTCATAGAGAAACCATTAAGCGTAGAAATGTCAAACGTGTCAGGTAGCGATCAGTTCTAAGAAAAAACCTGCAAGGTCAAGGGAAAGAGTGATGGGGGGCGCCTGGGTGGCTCAGTCAGTTAAGCGTCTGACTTGGGATCGGGTCATGATCTCGCAGCTCGTAAGTTCAAGCCTTGCGTCGGGCTTGGGGCTGACAGCTCGGAGCCTGGAGCCTGCTTTGGATCCCGTGTCTCCCTCTTTCTCTCTGCCCCTGCCCCGAGCATTCTCTCTCTCTCTCTCTCTCTCTCTCTCTCTCTCTCTCTCAAAAGTATTAAATTTTTTTTTAAAAGAAGAAAGAGTGACAGACATAGGACATGAACAGGTGGTCAGGAAAGGTCTTTCTGGTAAGGTGACATTTGAGCAGAGACCTGGAGGAAGTGGGGGAGTGGCCTGGTGGATATCTGAGGGGAAGCACACTCCTGGCAGAGGAAACAGCAAGTGCAAAGGCCCTGAGGCTGGAGGAAAAAGAATGGAAACCTAGTAGGGCAGAGGAGGGAAACCTAGTAGGGCAGAGGACGTCCGGACAGGCCCTCACATAGCACAGTGCACGCCGCAGCGTGGGGTGCACAACCCGTTGTTTTCCAGATCATTCTCAGAACGCTGCTTTGTAGCGCCGTGCGCCCGAGCCGTCATGCTGAGCAGACCCCGTTCTCATTTTCTTACGACTGAGGGATTCCAACCAATGAGTCTTCTGGTCCCCCCGCAAGTCACACCCGAGACATCTGCAAGAAATGGTCACGTCGAGACGGAAGGCGCCAGAACCCTGGCCACAGCCCCTGGCACACGGCCTTTCTGCGAGGCGTGTCAGGCAGATCCTTGGAAGGGTTTCTTCCCCATGGCTTCCCCGGGACAAGATGCCAACCGCTCCCCGGGCTCCCTCCCTGGGTTGCATCATCAGTGACGTCTGCGACCAGAGAGCCCCAATTAGCAGCAGGCTTCTGCTGCCCAGATGGTTGGGGGACACAGGAAGGCAGAGGGGTCAGCAACTTGGGTGGCTTTCCTGGAGTAAGACCCTTGTCTCTGCTCGGCGGGCGAAGGCCACAGCTGGCCTGCGGGTAACAGCTACCGTCCCCAGCACTGCGATGCACCATCTTCCAGAAGCTGGGGATTTCCCTTACGAGAGCAAAGGTCTGAGATGTGCAGAAAAGGATAATTGGATGGAATGTGTCCCTGCCTCATGCTAAGGGCGCTCCAAGGGGTTTGGGGCCCAGAAGCCCGGGAATGCGCTCAGTACAGCTGGGCAGCCGTGTTGCTAAGCTATGTCCCCCGGAAGGCTCTCGAAGATGCCTTCACGAGGTGGCAGAGTGAACTGAGTATCCCGAGCATTTGCAGAGCGCCAGCTGAGTGATTTACAAATGGGGCTTCCCTGAATGCTCACGAGAGACCTCTGAAGGAGGCACTCTTGTCTTGCCTTCTTTCTGCAGAGAAGGGGACAGTTAACCCTCACGGGAAGGGCCGGATACTAACTGTCTTTGGCTTTGCCAACCCTGTAGTCTGTGCCGCAGCCATATACAGCTCTGTTGCCATAGGGCGAAAGGAGCCGCCGACCACAGGGAGACGGACGTGTGGCTCTATTCCGACAGAACTGTATCTACAAAGGCAGCCAGAACACCACAGTTTGCCCTGATGGAGACGGCCACCCACGAGTGTGTCTTCCTTGGAGCTAACCAACCGACTAAGCATCTCCACAATGTCCTCCAAGAACCCAGATTCATTTAGCATTTTGCTCGGCCGTCCTTGGTAATATCATAGGCTTCCCGTGATCATTCTTAGTGCCTCGTGGTCACAAAACGGCTGCAGCAGCTTCAGGTAGGATATCCCCAAACTGCAGGCAGTAGGGGCAGAGGCTACGTAACCATTGCATAAAGTTTTGCCTTTCTTTCTTTCTTTTTTTCTCCCCCCCCCCCCCCCACCGGAGAGGGAGGCCTCCTATGTGCACCAGGTTTCCTCCTTCAGTTCATTGGCTGGCACTGAGTTCCACATTCACCCCAAGATCAGTGTCTGGAAAATAGGAAGTATGAACCCAGTATACTCAGCTCTGAGGCTCAGGGAGGGTCCCACATTCCCTCCAAATCTAGGGATCACCAACCATTACAGAATCAGGTGAGGCTGGCAAGGAAGAAGGGAGTGGAAGCTTTTGGGTAAGTGACAGCACCCAGTCATTTTTAGGAAGGATTCATGGAGTGTGGAGATCTGTGCTGCTGGGGCTCCACAAACCCCTCGGAACTTGTGCTAAGCCTCTGAGGCATGAAGTGTGGTAAGAGCCCATCACTCACTCTTTTTTTTAATTTTTTTTTTTACATTTTTTACATTTCTTTACATTTATTTATTTTTGAGAGACAGAGAGAGACAGCGTGAGCAGGGAGAGGCAGAAAGAGAGGGAGACGCAGAATCCGAAGCAGGCTCCAGGCTCCGAGCCGTCAGCACAGAGCCCGACGCGGGGCTCGAACCTACGAACCTCGAGATCGTGACCTGAGCCGAAGCCGGACGCCCAACCGACTGAGCCCCCCAGGCGCCCCTGTCTCTCACTCTTAATACCCAGCATGAAGGGTGCGGGGAGCAGGCGTCAGCCCCCGAGCCGAGACAGGGGGCTGGGGAAGAGGGGGTGGGGGAGACAGGGGGTGAAAAGGAGGGAGGATTTAGCAACCAGGTCTGGCCCCCTCCCAGGCAGCAAGATTCCTGCAGTTTCAAAGCCCCGGGACCTCAATGCTGAAACCATAGAGGGCGGGCCCCCAAAGTCCTACTTAGACGTGATCTTCCAGACCCTGAATGGTTTCCCCCCGAAACTTGCAGACGAGGTCTTCTGCTGCAAGAAATGGACTGTGGAGAAACCAGAAGCCCTTGAGAGCCTTGTAGCGACTCATACTTGCCCTCCGGTGGGTCGGGAACACAGACGCCCTGCACAGTGTGGGGTGCCCAGAGTGAGACATTATCCCCTGCTTTGAGAAACGTGGTTTGCGACCTGAAGGCAGGAAAAACATGAGATGTGAATTAAACACTCGCCATTCATTCATTCATTCAATGCTTGAGTCATTCAATCACATTATTGAATGCTACTGTATGCCCGGGACTCCTCTAATTGGTGTGGACTCCTCAGTGAAAAGAATGGGGGAAAAAAATCTCCCCTTCTTGTAAAGCCCACTTGCTGCGGCAGAAAACAGGCAGTAAGATGAAAAAGAACATTTCATAGCTGTTTCCTCGCGCTAGGCATTTCACTTCTCTCAACCCATTTTCGCTCACAAGACGGTTTCTTGTTACTCCCTATTTATTATGGTTAATTTCATGCGTCCACCTGACCGGGCCGGGGTGTCTAGATATTTGGTCGAACGTTATTCTGGATGTTGCTGTGAGGGTGACATTTTGGTAAGATTAATGTTTTAATTGGGGGGCTTTATGAGCAAAGCAGATTGCGAGCTAGAACGTGGGTGGGCCGCGCCCGATCAGTTGAAAGCCTTACTAGAACCAAAACTGACCTCCAAGCAAGAAGGCATTCTGAAGGACTTGAATTGCAACATGAGCTCTTCCCTGGGTCTCCTCCAGCTTGCCGAACCACCCTGCGGACGGGGGGGCCGAGCCATTTCGTGGTACCGAGGTTTATACATTCTGTTGGTTTCGTTTCTCTTGGGAATCCTGGCTAATACACTACTACAGAGACGTTGTGCAAAGGACCTCACAGTGATTGTATTTCACGCTCAGACAACCCCGCGGGGTCAGTCTTCTCTTTGCTGTCCCCACTCTATCGCTGAGCCACACGAGCCTCCAAAAGTTGAGTACGTTGCCAAGGCTACACTGCGGGCGAGCAGCAAAGTCAGGATCGGAACCCAGAGCTGGGTCTATACCTGAAACCCAACACACCCACTCGGGCCCAGCCGCCACAGGCTGCGGCCACGTCGCATACTTGCCGGGGACTCCCATGTGCCACAACGTAGAAGCCTCCACTCTGAGCCGTGGGGAAGAGTCTCGAGACCGAACAGAAAGTCACGGAGTCAAAAGCTATTCTGCTTTGGCGCAAAAAAGAAAAAAAGAAAATCCCGTGATTTACTTCTACTGATGTTGTGCACGGCACTGCCACGCGCCTCCTGTGATCCGGTGAAGAGCCAAGCCTGGGTTCAGATCCTGGCTCTCCCATGTGCTGGCTGTGTGGTCCCGGCCAACCGCCTTCGTTCGCCACTCGGAACTTCGCTATCTTTGCGGTGACCGACAAGAGCTGTTCCCCTTCCAAGAGCCACGGTGCTGCTTAACTACGGCCGCCCCTGTGAAGCTCTGAGTATATAGTTCACGGCGACACGTGTTTCACGAACATCAGCTCTTGTTTGGGGGGGGGGAAGCAGAGATGGACCCCGGTTTGACAGAAGAGCTAAAGGCCCCCGGAGCCTGCGGTCTGGGACCCAGTCTGTCCGTTGTCTGTGGCGGCACTGATGGCTTCAACATCACCGAGCACCCAAGGTGCCAACTGTCTTACCGCAGGCTTTTCCGGACGCCACTCCGTTATTTTCCTGCCAGTGGGCCCTCTTGGGGGGATTGGGCCACTTGTCTGGCGACGAGGTGAGGCCCCCAGAGCAAACAGCACCTGTGATCCCCTCACCCAGTCTGAGCGGCTCTCCCGTCCAGGAATTCCACCGGCTCATGAAATAATTCCTGAAGGGACAGGGTTGGGCTGGGGGCTGAATTTTTTCTTTTCCCCCCACGAGGTGGTTTCAATTTTGTAATATTGTTCTTCTCCGGGGTGATAGAGGCATGTCCTTCCTCGTTGCATGCTCGACAGGGGGCGCGGCAGAGAAATACGGAGGAAATGGGAGAACGCTCCCGTTCCCTGGCGCTCGCGATCATTGTCGTTATTGACGTGTGATCGGTTGCCGTCTGGGTGTTTGTGCTCCTACCCTCCCAGCTGACCCTCGCCAAAGTCTTGTGACATCACCTAGGCTGGGGTTGGTAGTCTGCTGTCACTGGCGGGGCAGCTGAAGTCCACGGGGCTCAGGGGCCCTTCCGTGGGTTCCACAGAGTAACACGTGCGGCCGAATCGACGTCTCTCAATGACGAATCGTATGCATTTTCCATTAAGTCGCAGAGATCCTTGGGATGTCTGGGTCTTTCTAGCGCCGTTTTACAGATGAGAAAAACTGAGCCCTGGAAAAGCGAAGTGATGTGTCCGAGCTTATCATCCCCATCATCGTCACCATGTGAATTGCAACAATTATTATTAGTAGTAATAGTAGCCGGGGGCCATGTCTACTTGCTTTAAGTACATGAATTAGTGTATTCCTTACAAGAATTCTGTGAGATGGATATTACCATTATTCCCATTTTATGGGTAAGCAAACTGAGGCACAGAGACCTTACTATACTCACGCTGGTGTGGCAGAGCTAGGATCCCTACCTAGCAGCCCAGCTACGGAACAACTCTTACCCAGTCTATTAAGCCGGTCAGCGTGAGCTGCTATTTGACGAGCCTGGGTCTCCAGATTTCCAGCCCAGGGTATTTTCTACCATTTCACTGGGGTCACCTCCTTCTTCCTCCTGGTGCTTCTTCTGCCCCCAACGGAACCCCCTTGCCTGCCCCTCTGCCCATCTCACCTCTTGCTAAGTGAGCACCATTTTGCAGGAGCCTGCTTTGGATTCTGTGCCTCCCTCTGTCTCTGCCCCCCCTTGCTTGTACTTTATCTCTCTCTCTCTCTCTCTCTCTCTCTGTCTCAAAAAAAAAAATTAGAATGTATATTGGTTGGGGGGCCTGGGTGGCTTAGTCAGTTGAGTGGCTGGCTCTTGATTTCGGCTCAGGTCATGATCTCCTGGGACGGATCTCCGGGTGACTGAGCCCCACGACAGGCTCTGTGCTGGCAGCGTGGAGCCTGCTTGGGATTCTCTCCCCTCTCTCTGCCCCTCCCTCACTCTCTTTGCCTTATCCTCTTTCCACCAATGAGATTACTTGACATTGGTCCTTTAAAGGAACTCGTTTCTGGGGCGCCTGCGTGGCTCAGTTGGTTGAGCGTCCGACTTCGGTTCAGGTCACGATCTCGCGGTTTGTGAGTTCGAGCCCCGCGTCGGGCTCTGCGCTGACCGCTCGGAGCCCGGAGCCTGCTTCCGATTCTGTGTCTCCCCCCTCTCTCTGCCCCTCCCCCACTCTCACTCTGTCTCTCTCTCTCTCTCTCAAAAATAAATAAACATTAAAAAAAAATTTTAAGGAACTCGTTTTTATAACCTAAGTGAATTTACGTTCTGTATTAGTGTGCTCAGGCTGCTATAACAAAATAACCACAGACTGGGTGGCCTAAACCTACACTGGTTTTCTCACAGTCCTGGAGTCTGCAAATCCAAGATCGAGTATCAGCAAGGTGGGTTTCTTCTGCGGCCCCTCTCCTCGGCTCGTGGATGGCCTTCCTCCCGTGTCCTTACGTGGCCTGCCCTTTGTGTCTGTGTTCTAATCTCCTCTTTCTATAAGGACACCCATCGTCTTGGATCAGGATGCACCTTAATGACCATTTTTCACTCCTTTTCCTCTCTAAAGAGGTTATGTCCAAATGCGGTTAGATCCTGGGGTGCCGGGGGTGTGCACTTCAAGGTGAATTTGAAGGGGCGGGGACACAGCTCAGCCCGTAACGTGTTCCGAAGAAATATCGGACGGTAATCGTGTCGCACCGTGACACCAATGTCACCATAGACAGAAGCCACTCTCACTTGCCGTACAAAGAAACACCCCCTAGCACCATGGCCGGTGGCTGTTCTCGATTGTGGAACGGGTGGCTGGATGATAGTACAACAGGTGTGGCGAAGACAGAATTATTCGATAACGCTCCAGGTAGATGCTGGTGCTTGGGAAGGGCTCTGAGCCTGAACTTCCTCTCCCTCGGCAGCAGGGAGATCCCAAGTGCTCGAAAGGCGTTGAAGACATGTCGGCACTCACCGGAACTTTCCCCTCCATCCAATTAGAGGCCCTGAAAGAGAAAGAGAATAACTTTCGCTGTATGTGGTTGAGTGTGGTTTTTCCACCCCCTAAAGCGATCTCCTCTCCCACTGGCGGGTCTGTTCCACGCCTCGGAGAACATTGACCTGCCCTCGGGACAAAGCCACACTGTCCCTGGGGCACGATGGAGTTCTCTTGACCTCTCTCCCACCCCTCTCTCTGGCCACACGCTCTGCCTCTTTCCCCACCACCGTGCACTCCAATTCGTCCCGTCCTTCCCCATGTCTTGACACAGCCCTCTCCTTCTGCCGGGAACATCTACCTCCTTCCTGCCAACCCGGTGAACTCCTCTTCGTCCCTCAGGACCCCCCGAAGGATGCCCCCGGGAGACGGGTGAGTCAAAAACGTACAATACCAGCTAGCACTTGCACCGCAGTCGCATAGTAAAGGGGAAAAAATGCAAACATCCTTCTGGAAGCCGTACATATGAACCTGCTAAAAAGCGATGGGAAGATGGTGATTTATTTTCTTTTCGCTTCTCTGCGGCTTCTGGTATTTTGACAGCCGACACGCATTCTGTAGTCGTAACAAAAAAGCTACTTTTGATGTCTGGAAAGAACAAGCGTCTTCATGTTTTCTTTGGGGAACTCTTTTCCAATCTTACCCTGCTCCTCGAGATACGTGTGCGTGTGCACATGTGCCCCCGGCAGGCAGAGACAGTCACCTTCGGCCAACTTTACATTTCGCACGGAATTCTGTTCTTTTATTAATCGTGCCAGTTCGGCATTATCTACTTCCTTAACTCTTTCCCGCCGCGGTCCGCAAGGCAGGATCCTTCAGATGTTAAGAGCGTAGATCCTGGAGCCACGACCCCCGTCCCCCCCGCCACCGGCTTGAACTCTGGACCCACCACTCCGTCCATTTCTTCACTGACCATGAAGCACAGACCCTGTGTCAGGCACTCGCACTGGATACAAGCGTATCCAGACCAGACAATGGCCCCCGCACTCGTGCAGTGACCAAAACAGTCACCAGTGAGCCTAATACATCAGCAAACTCAGGAAGATATTAGAAGGTGTACATCTTCCACAAAAACGACAATGGGGCGCCCGGTGAGAGAGAGATTAAAGGTGAAAGAATGTCTGAGGGAGAGGAATAAGCATTTCTCTGGAGCGGCGGGTCTAGGCATCGCAGAGAAGGGAGCCGTTGGGGCGCCTGGGGGGCTCAGTCGGTTAAGCGTCTGACTCTTGATCTCCGCTCAGGTCTCGATCTCAGGGTCCTAAGTTCAAGCCCCACCCTGGGTTCCTTGCTGGGCACGGAGCCTGCTTACAAAAAACAAAAAGAAAAAAAAAGAAAAAGAAAGAAAAAAAAAAAGAAAGGAACTTTTTTTTTTTTAATTTTTTTTTTCAACGTTTTTTATTTATTTTTGGGACAGAGAGAGACAGAGCATGAACGGGGGAGGGGCAGAGAGAGAGAGGGAGACGCAGAATCAGAAACAGGCTCCAGGCTCCGAGCCGTCAGCCCAGAGCCCGACGCGGGGCTCGAACTCACGGACCGCGAGATCGTGACCTGGCTGAAGTCGGACGCTTAACCGACTGCGCCACCCAGGCGCCCCAAAAAGAAAGGAACTTTTGAGTAGGAACCTGCAAACACCGAGGGTGTTATCCATGCAGATGACTGGTGGAAATGCATCCCACGTGCAGGGACGGCCAGTGCAAAAGCACAGAAAAGGACTATGCCTGGTGCCGTGGACCGAAGTGTGACCCCAAACCTATGTACTGAAACCTTAGCCCCCACTGTGACTGTATAATAAGGTGACAGGGCCTGTAAGGAGGTAATGAACGTCAAGTGAGGTCCTAAGAGTGGGCCCTGAGCCTCTAGGACCCGTGTCCTCATAGGAGGTGGGACAGATGCCAGGGGTGTGCGTAAGATGGCCCGCAGGGCCCCGCGTGCTGTTGCGGGCTTCTGTGTTCCCTCTGAGGGAACTGGGGAGCCATGGCAGGGTTTTGAGCCGCAGAGTGACGCATCCTGAGCTATGCTTCAGAGGCATCCCTGAGAATAAATTAGAGGGGAAAAAAAAAAATAGAAGCAGGAAGGGAAGACAGTCAGAGGCCGATGAAATAACTCCGGGGGAGCTGACGGTGGCTGGGGCCGGCGTGGAGGGGAGAACAGCTGTCGGATCCCTCATGGGTTAGGCGCAGGGGCGGGGGGGAGAGAGAAACGGCAGGGATGAGTCCAACGTCGGTGAGACGAGCAATCAGAGGAGGCAGCAGCTGTCGACTGAGATGGGAAGGCTGTAGCTCGGTGGTTCTCAACCTTGGGGGATGCTGCCCCCGGGGGACACGGGGCGGTGTCCGGGGCGGGTTTGGGTTGCCATGAATTGGGAAGTGCGGTTGGCATCTGGCGAGGAGAGGCCGGGAATGCCGTTAAACATCCTCGCACAGGAGGGCCCTCCTTCCGCAACAACGAAGAATGATCCAGCCCGGAAGTCAGGAGTCCTGAGGTTGAGGAACTCTTGTATGTTGCGCAGAATGCGGTTGGGCCGGGAGTGAGACACGTCACAGACAAGATCAGTGGTTCAGACTTGGGCGTATTAATTTCTCTTCCTGGCTCTCTGTATCCTGGTCGGGACCTCGGTTTTCTCGTCTGTAAAATGGAGATACGTTTTTCGCTTACCTCATAGGGGTGTCACCGCAAAGCACTTGGAATGTTACCTGACACAGAGTAAGTGCTCCATACCTCTTATCCGTGATTGGAAGGGACAGTGTGCCTTATGCGTTGCGAACCCCCAGCACCAGAACAGCCCCGGCGTGCAGGAGGCACTCAATGAACGCTCGCTGAGTGAAGCAGCAAACTGATCGCAGGGTTTCTGTCTGACTATACGTGGCTTTTCTCCAGGGCCCACTCTAGCTGGAAATTAAGAGTGAATACTGAGGGGCGCCCGGGTGGCTCAGTCGGTGAAGCGTCCGACTTCGGCTCAGGTCACGATCTCGCGGTCCGTGAGTTCGAGCCCCGCGTCAGGCTCTGTGCGGACAGCTCAGAGCCTGGAGCCTGTTTCGGATTCTGCGTCTCCCTCTCTCTCTGACCCTCCCCCGTTCCTGCTTTGTCTCTCTCTGTCTCAAAAATAAATAATAAACGTTAAAAAAAAAAAAAGTGAATATTGAAAGTCAGGTTTGTCAACTTACTTGCCCAGAGCCTGGGTAAGGACGCGCAAAGTAAAGTTTCAGTTGAAACTTACGAGCAGGTGGGCCTGGAGGTCGAGGGGCCAGGAATAACCGAACCCTCACGGTCAGTTCAGACAGGCTTTCCAGGAACCTTCCACTGGCTCTCCCCGAAGCCTGGGCTTTGTGTTTTTTGTTTTGGGGGTTTTTTGACGCAATTTCGTTTATTTACGGTTTCATAATTTGTAATTCAAGTGGCTTTCCATGTCAAATGTTGTTAACTTATTAGTTAACAGACAAAAGTATGATTAGGTCCAACCGAGAAAGAGATCACACAATCTTTCAATCACGATGCACGCAGTGTTAAGCTGTCCTTGGTTACTAGGGCTCATAGATTTGTTTCTGCCCAGTGACCTGAGAGAGTTTCTCTTGGATTCCGGTCCCTCCTGCTCGGTCATCTTCTGGAGCTTGCTATGGTTTCCTTGTCCCCCTGTCCCCCCACCTTGTAATCTACAGGGACGTCTTCACATGCCCCAAGCTTCAACTTGATGATGGGTGACTACATACCAAACACATGGGGTGTGGGGCTCTCTCCACGAGCCAAGCAAACAAAATCCCTGACCTCGCGTTGCTTGCATTCCCAAGGCTTGTGTCTGTGGGGAGGACTTCAGGTGCAAGCAGCAAAGTTGATTCAAACTTCACGTGCGATATTCAGAACGTTCACAGACATTTGCATCTGTAAGGTATAAAATCCGGCAGAACAGATCACCCAGAGATAGAGCAGTCCCAACATTGGCTCACTCGGTGGCTCAAACTAATCATCAAAAGCCCTGATATTACTCACTGTTGTATTCGTGACAGCCAGCGCCGTGCTGGGCAGAGAGGAGCTCAAAGAACATTTGTTAAAAAAATGAGAAGAGGGGCGCCTGGGTGGCGCAGTCGGTTGAGCGTCCGACTTCAGCCAGGTCACGATCTCGCGGTCCGTGAGTTCGAGCCCCGCGTCAGGCTCTGGGCGGATGGCTCGGAGCCTGGAGCCTGTTTCCGATTCTGTGTCTCCCTCTCTCTCTGCCCCTCCCCCGTTCATGCTCTGTCTCTCTCTGTCCCAAAAATAAATAAAAACGTTGAAAAAAAATTTAAAATAAAAAAAAAATGAGAAGAAAGAGTAGATATGATACGAGCTTGGCGCCTTCTTATTCTTGCAAGGTGGAGGCCGCATTTCCCAGGATCCCACCGGGATACGATAATGTCCAGGTAAAACGGATTGTTTTTTCCTGTGTTGGGATTTTTTCATATTTTTGTTTCGAATTATTTCATATAAACAAGTATAGACATACACGTATACGTATATATTTTATTTAATTGTATGTAACTTACACATAAGGTACATATTAGGTTTAAGGAATAATAAAATTAATGTTCCTGTAACTTACCGATCAGTGTAAGAAAGAGGACTTCAACCCCTGAATTTTTCTGTGCGTCCACCTCCAATCATATTTCTCTCCCTTCCCACGCACTCCAGAGAGCTAATCATTAATCTGAGTGTTGCATCACTGCTTCCTGGTTATCCCGTCTATATTCCTTTGTAAGCGCAAGACAGCATTCCCATGGACACTCAACCCTCTCCCTCATGTTTCATTGGCCAGAACAGGGTCACATGCCTGTCCGCTAATTGGTCACAGGCAAGGGATTGGGGTTGGTTATCATCTGCTTGAGCTAATCAGGATTTTTAGTTTTAGTCTTGAGGGGAAAATTCCAAAGGGTCTATTGGAGATTAAATCAGAACACATATGTTAGCCCATCACGATGTTCAGTTCCTCAACCATCCAGAGCTATTTTTTCCAATCTGTAAGTCAGCTAATCTGCCAATTGCTATCCTGAAAACACACACACACACACACACACACACACACACACACAGTTGCACACATACAAACACACAACTCTGGAATTGGATAGTCCTGAGTTTATATGTCCCAGATCAATAATCAGGAATACATATATTTTTTTAACTCTTTTCGCCCTTTTCCATCGACAGTGAGTTTCTATATGCCAGACATTCAGGTGCCCCGAATATAATGATGAGTCAAAAACAGAATCCTGTCCAGTGGGGGAGAATAACCATTATCCAAAGACTCCTACAACCAAATACAAAATTATAATCCTCATTAACCTACGTAGGGCGAGTTGTGTGCTGTGAAACCGCGTGAGGGGTGCTCTCTGGAAGGCTTCCCTGCAAAGTGATTGAGTTGGGACCCGGAGGAAGACTAGGCATCGGTTGGGCAGCAGCTGTGGTGTGGAAGTGGCCCATACGCCACATGAGAAGCGATAGTTCCATTTTCAGGAATTTTGCAAGCTCTTCACTAAGCCCAGTTATTAATAAGAATTAAATTATATGGGCATAAAATTAAATATGCTGTATTAACACAAGTAATACGTTCTCAAAACTCATCACTTCCCAATTATCATGTTACATCTATACCCTCAAGATCACGTGTGCCCGTTATAGCCATTTGGTGGGAAGGCCCCCTAACGATGAGATGAGCTCCAATGGTTTTCTTCCCGACTCTGTGTTCAGTGACGTCGCCTCCATAGCTTGACGTCGGCCATGGCGGCCATATTTACACCACAGAAATTGACAAACGCTGCAGGTCACTTTTTGCTTTTTGTTTCTGCCTCCCTCCCGTTGTTAAATGTTTACCGGTATGCCACTGGACCAAGGGGTCTCGGGAGAACATTCTAGGCAGTAGGGACAGCTTGTAAAAAGGCCCCATGATGGAGAATAACACGACATGCTTGAGAAATTGAAATGAAGTCACTGAGAATATTAAGAATCTCTGCTTCAGGGCGCCTGGGTGGCTCCGTCGGTTGAGCGTCCGACTCTGGCTCACTCAGGTCATGATCTCACGGTTCGTGGGTTCGAGCCCCATGTTGGGCTCCATGCGGACGGCTCAGAGCCTGGAGCCTGCTTTGGATTCTGTGTCTCCCTCTCTCTCTGCCCCCTCCCCTGCTCACGCTCTGTCTCTCAAAAATAAATAAACATTACAAGAAAAAAATCTCTGTTTCAAAGGGTTTTATGGACTAAGCGAAACGAGCCATGTAGAAACCCATTTAACACCGTCCCCAGCACGTACTGTCCCCAGTGATCGTAGTTAATTTTTTTCAAACGTTCATCAGCGCTCAGTTTCTTCAAATGGTAGCTAGTTTTAGGTCCGGCAGCTTGAACAGCACGGCGACAGCTGCTACTGGCTTCCTACCCCATACCCACCCCCAAACTGCAATCGTGCTCTGTTAGTAGTAATATTTGTGATCTCAGGCTCTGGGGGGTCAGGGGCAGCCACATCACTCAGTGCTGCCTAACGTGACATAAGCCGGAAGATCTCTGACAAAGCTTGCTGTCTGCCCATTCCTTCTGGAATGTCCCCCCCCAGACCCGGAATGCGGACCATGCAGCTTGAAGGTACAAGAGGTGTTTTGCATTCGTGGGGCTATAAGCATGACAACGAATGGAGAGGGAAAAGTGGAAGAGACCGGATCAGCGAGCCACTGAAATTGCCTTGGACTATTTATCCATTAGTTTTGAAATCCCCGATCTAAGCCACGGGGGCTGGCTGTTCTGTTACCTGCAGCCAAACACGTTCCTCCCCGATGCAAGCGGATGGTCCAGCCATACAGTAGAAAAGGCAACATGGCAAGAAGAGGTCAGAAGTCTCTGGAAACTTGCTGCGGAAAGTATGGGCAAAATCAAATAGACCTTAAACAAGATCTCCAAGCATTGCGTTAGGAGACTCTCACGAAACAGTTAGATTTTGGGTTCGAGGGTGCCTGCCCGGTGGGCATCCTTAGATGCCCTAAGGATGCAAAGCCAGAACCTACCACATTAGCAGATTTTTTCAACGTCATGCTGGAGCCCAGCCCAGCCCTCAAAAGGCAATCAGCGTTAGCTCTGAGCAGCCCTCCAGAGTGACTTCCAGATTACCCAACACCCAGCAACGAAGCCTAAATATCCATCCCTCGATAAACACGCTCAGGCCCTTGAAAGTTCAAACTCCGTGTTCGGTCCTGACCTCTGAAATATGTATACACAGTGATGCACCTTCCAGATAACATCTCCCGGAATCTGCTTAGCAGCCTGGTTGCAAGCGGCCGGAGTTAATGAATGTTCGCCTTGTCTATAATTCAGTAAGAGAGCTTTCGCTGAGCCCCCAGACGCGGCTAAGAATAGGCAGGTTCCTTCTCGTCTTCGAGAGCGCCAGCATCAAAAATAAGTTTCCCGTTTCTCTCCTTCCTCCTCCAGACTCCACTTTAGAAGCTCTCTGGGTTGGTGCACCCTGGCACATGCCCAAGAAATACCCTTGTTTGTTGGAATGGGTTCAGCTCTTGGCCAATTTCTTCCTTGTACTATTCCTTGCCAGACTAGTTCAATCTTGGGTCATCCCTGTTTGGGTTTCTTGATTAACCCCAAGCCTCCCAGGGAAAGGAAGAGACAACACGCTTTGTGAGGACAACAACGTCGTGGGCCAAGCCAGCCGGAGCTCGTCTTCTCTCCCCCCCACCCCCCCAGACCCTTCCTGAACTTGGACAGCTCTACACCCTGCTTCGGTCCCTGCCTGCCCCCCAGACCGAAGGAGAGTCCGGAGACCAGGAGCCTCAGAAGGTATCAGAGACCGAAATCAAAGCACAGCTTGGCCTTTCACCAGCTGTGTCACCAAGACTAAGTGACCCAACCTGTCCGAGCCTCACGGTCCCTGTCTGTGACACGGGGGAGGAAGACGCCTGTGGACAGCTCATGGCGGGAACGTTGCCCACACCCACTGGAGTATGTCCGGAGAGGGCAGGAGTGTTGCCTGTGTGGGCTGCTGTCGTGTCTCCAGAACTTAGAACAATGCCTGGCCTGTTGACGTCACTCAGGACACGTTGTTAGGATAATCGATCCTGGCAACAATCGTATGAGGTGGGTTCTAGAACTCTCCCATTTTGCAAATGTGGATACGGAGGTTCAGAATGGTTAAGTCTACTGTCCAAGGTCCCGTAGCCTGCGGGGGACAGAGCGAGGATTGGAACATACACCCACCTGACTCCAAAGCCAGTGCCAGCCACCCCACAGATCTGTAGACAATTAGATAACTGACCAAGTGCACATACGTACTTCATACGTCATGGGTGGCGAGGGCTGCTCCCTCTTCCTCTTGACCTCCCCGCCCCACTCTGCCTTCTCCCCCCCCCCCCCCCCAAACTATTTCGCGTTGGAGAATGATATCATGAAGGGAAAAACAAATCCCTGGGCTTGGCTTCTTCAGGTCCCACTGGTGATGGAAACAGGCCTTCAAGGAAGGCTTCAAGGAAGTGTAGAAATGGGGCATATTCATCTCCGGGGCATCCCAAGGCCTCGGTATTTTTGCCCAAGACCTTCGCCTTCTCTTTTCCAACCTCGACTTTTCCATCACAGGTGAGTTGAGGCCGCGCGTCCACATAGTATGTGTGATCTTTCTCAACGTGTGCTCTGTGGGCCAGCTGCTTGTGAGAATTCAGATCCCTGGGCCCTGCCCCCACCTCACTGAATCCAAATCTCTGGAGGTGGGGGGAGCGGCGCACACGGGGGGGGCACTAGAGAGTGCATTTCCCACAACCTCCCCAAGTGGCTCTCAGGCGCACCAAAGCCCGGACATCCCTGGCGTAGACCTGGGCCAAGTGGGGAGAAAGGACGGCTGCTGGGACACCCGTATTCTCCTGCCCTCGGATGTTGGTTGGTGCTCATGGCGCCTTGGGTCTTCAGGCCTAGGACTCGGATCCGGAAGTACACCGTCCACCTGATTCTCAGGCCTGCGGGCCCAGACTGAATGACACAACCTTCTCTCCTGGGCTGCAGACAGCAGATGGTGGGATTTATCAGCTTGCGGCTATATAACAGTCTTCTCATACCTCTATCTGTCACCTATGCTGATTCTTGTGCCGGGTTATATCTGTACCTATAGCTGTATTTACACGTATAACTATGTCTGGATCTACCTATATCTACACCGTCTATATCTATATCTATATCTGCTTAGACCCATCGATACCTGTCGAAATCCATACTAGACCTGCATTTACACCTATACCTGTACCGTCTGTATCTCTGGCTGAATCTACATACGCTATTAGTTCTGTGTCTCCGGAGAACCCTAACACACACACACACACACACACACACACACACACTCATACATGCTGATATTCAATGGTTTCAACCCTCCCATCCGTGTTTCCAAGTCCTTTCCCAAACCAGCCGTCTGATGATCTCAGTTTTCCTTGGTGGCTCTGGGCACGTGGCTGAACCTCTCTGAGCCTCTGGGGCTATAATCCTGGGATAATAACCCTGCCTGACCCACCGAAGAGGGTGGGGAGCCAATTAAGGGGCGGCCACTTTCTTTGAAAAGACTCAAGGACGGTACCAATAGCACGGTTATGAGGATCGTTTGGCACAGGCGGGCGGCAGTTTCCGGGGCCCCTGAGACGCCCAGGCCAGCGTGTCCCGAGCCCCTGTCGCGCATCTGCACGAGTCCGTTCTGCAGCGGGGCAAGCCGACCCACTCTGGGCTTCAGCAACACGACAGAAGAGTGGAGGGCGGTTGAAGGCCTCGCCCAAGGTTCCTGGCCCCTTTCCGGTGGCCTCTGTGAAGTTCTGCGTGTGAATCTACTTGTCTTTGTGGGGGGAGCACAGGGAAACGGTTGGGAAAACCTGAGAACCTTTGCTCCCAGGTGCTGCTTCCTCCCGAGAGGCACTTTGCTGTTGCAGGCACCCAGGGGATCGAATGATCTCGCGCGATTGGCTCAGGATTCTCCGCCTGAACCAGTTCGGACAGACAATGGCTTGCTTTCAGTGCCATATTCCCAGAACTTTGCCTAGACACCTGGCATACAGTAGGTGCCCAGTAAACGTGTGCCGAATACGTGAATAAGTGATTAAACCAGTGATTAAACCAGAAAAGGATGGACAAGCGCCTCTGTGGGACCCAGCGTCGGCAGCACGTGTCCTGTCTGCCCCCATCCCACACCCGTTGCCGACGTTAACCGACAGATGAAACCTATGTGCCACCCGGCTCTTCCTGGAGTGGCCAGGGGAGGGGTCCCGTCTGAAATACGTTCTCCCCGGAGGTCAAGCATTGTTATTTCACCTCTACGACAGGCACGTCGTGCCCCACGCCGGAGTGTCTGATCCGTTGCTGAGTCCCATTACGTGCACATCCTGCTGCATTTGGAATCTGGTCACCTGCCTGCATCGTACTTGCGGGTCTGGAGCACCACGGGCGCTCACCGGGCACCCCTCGTCGCATCATCCACACAAAGGCCTCGGCACAGGGCCTGGCACGTGGAGCATTGGCAAGCCCTGCTTGGCGCTGTCATTTGGACAGCGGGGAGCCAATACGCGGTAGGCCAGTGCAATACTTTTCTGCACTTACGACCGGGGCTAAACCGGCAGGCTCTGGGGCTCAGATTTCCCACATCCCAGTGTCGCTCCTTACCCCTCTCCGGTGCCGTCCCAGCCTTGACCTTGCCCTGTCTGCGCCTCGGGCTCCCCGTCTGCCAAAGAGAAATAAAAGCTATACTGACCTTACGAGGCCTATGGCGAAGTTTCCGCACATGAATATATGCAAAAGGCTCAGAACGATGTGAAGCTTGCAGTACATGGCACTATGCAAGTGTCATCCATTATTGACTTGTTTATCTGGCCAAGTGTTGTGAAGGAATTAAAGAAGACAGAGGACATCAAGTGTGGGACACAGTGCTCCAGCGTCTGGAGGGATGCAACTGTTCTTTTCCCTGGTCGGGCCGTTTAGCAATTTTTTTTTTTTAATGAACTACCCACACGTGGGAAATTTGGAGTCCTCTCGCGTACAATGGGCGAACTCCACGGGGACGTGCCGAATTCTCATCTGTGCATCCAACCGATGCCTGTCCCTGGAGTTCTCTCCCTATTAGCCGCAGGAAGGGTGTTGCCTCTTGCCCACCAGCTCCAAGCTTCTGCCAAATATCGAAGACTCCTCTCTCTGCTCACGGGCGTCCTGGCCCCTGACAAGTCTCCTTACGATGGGAGAAGGCCCCTGGTTGCTGACCTCCATCTACAACCGTCGGCCGATAAATTCGGGTCCCTCCTCCCCTCCCCGACTCGCCTTCCCTCCCCCACCCCCGACTATTCCTAAGCCCTCTGTCAGTGTCCGTTAGATTTTTCATTGGAGAAAAAAAAACAAAACCCTACTTCCTAAAATGTTCAAAAGTCTTTCCTCAGTTTGTTATTAAAGCAATTATCTAGCATAACACACTGAAATCGCAAAAGGTATTCTAATGGGAAACAAATGCTCCAGACAAGCGACTGACTGGACTCAGAATCTTTATTGAAAAGTGAGGGGAAGGCGATTAGTGGGGGGAAAGGCAGGGGAGGAAAGATTTTCCACCTGGCCTTGGACAGTACATCAAACGGCCGTCAAAAGGATGCTATTTATAATCATTATTGCTCTGTCTTTGGAGCCCTGTCGGTCTGACCGTTCCTCCTGCCTGTTCCTTCCTTCCCTACGCACTCCCCGCTCCCCACCTCTGCACGCAGCCTGGTTCATGTGGCCCATCTTTTAGAGCTGGGTCCCTAGGGGCCGCGTCCTGGAGACAGCTTATACGGGTTGAGGCCCACGTGCCAGCCAGACAGCTTCCCATGTGTCTCCATGCGCTCCTAACATCTTTACAAACTCATTTCAACTTCCCTCTACGTAGCTTTCAGCAACAAAACTCAACACCTAGCAGAGATGCCGGACCGCCCACACGTCCAAGGGAAGCTAGCTTTCCGTGGACGTGGGCTAAAGAACGGCGAGTGCCACAGGAGAAAAGGCCAAGGGGAAGATGGAGTCTTCCACAAACACCCATCGGGCGCCCATGATGGGCCTGTTGCTATATGCTCAGCACTGGGAACATAAGGGTGGAAGTGACAGTGCCACAGAGCTCTCTTCAAGGGTTGACACTCGGGCAGAAGGTAGATTTTAGTCCGGAGCCAACTCCCATTGATTGGCTCGGGCTGCCTGGAACCACGGCCTGAGAAGATTCTCCACTCAAAAGAAAACAACGCTGTGATTGATTATGGAAGCCTGCCACGGACACAACAGAGAGGAATGACAGCACTCCGTGCCTTTGACCAAGCCGCCCAGAGCCTCTCCTACAAGCTCTTGGGTGTGCGTGCGGATTCATCGGGATCCTGTGAAACGGCAGATCCTGAATCAGTAGATCTGGGGCAGGACCCAAGGGTCTGCATTCCTCGCCTTGTCCCAGGTGCTGTGGACGGCTTCCGGTCCGTGAACCACATGTAAGAGTGGCCAATGGCTAGTGAAACACACCAGGGAAACCGCCACATTCCCAGATCATTCCCAAGGTCAAATGACTTTGTCTAAATCGCTGACCCGGGGAACAAGAGACTCCTAGGTATATCCTGAAAGGACAACTGGTCTTTAAGTTTCCCCCAAATCGAAGGCGGTGGTCCAGCCAGCTCAGCCCTTGAACGGGCGGCTTCCGTTGATTGGCCGAGAGCAAAAGAAGGCTTCCAGGGGCTTTGGCCTCGGCTCGGATCCCCAACCCGAAGTTCAGATGTTTTTCCAAACCAACTCTAGGGCTTTCACAGGTCTCCGGGGGCCTCCTAGGCGCTCCGTCTAAAGCTCCAGAAGGTTACATTCCTGGGTGAGCCTTTGGGCCACACCGCCTCCCCCTTGGCTGAACAGACGAGCACTTCAAAGGTCTTCCTTCTTGTGGTTATTTCAGCACCTCTGACCTTGGCCAAGAACCACCAGCCCAGAGGCGTATGAAAGTGAAAAAAGAAAAGGGGAAACATCGTTCACCGACTCCCCCACTCCGGGCCAAACAAGCTTTGCCAAAGTTTTTTGCTTGGGCTCAAGTTTGAGTTTGGATGAAGATGCAGTGGGGCCTTGCAGGGTCAGTTACCCCTGGGTTTAATTCCGCACTTGAACCCTGTTCTTGGAGGAGCGGAGGGCACGCACGTACCAGGGGGATAAGACGGTATTTTAAACACGGCGGTTGCTCAGAGAAAATCTTGTAGCCACGCGGTGAGTGGAGTGATGCCGTGTACAGGAAATCTGTTCTTGGTGATAAGCTCATCATCCCCTGAGCGTGGATGGATAGGGAAGAGGTAAAAAGCAGGGGACTTAGAAATCCAACTTTTGGGGTTAAGGCCCTGGCTTCACCACTTACGCGTCGTATCTCCTACTCTCTCCTGCTCACACACTGCAGCCTGTCTATACTGCCCAGCTGTCTGTTCCTCTAAGCTCATTCCTACCCCAGTGCCTTTGCACCTGCTATTTCTGCCTAGAAGGGTCTTCCGCAGATCTTCATGTGGCTGCTCTTCTCTTATCGTTTGAATTATCCCTTCTCGATCACCTCTTCAGAGAAGTCTTACCCGACCATACTGGCTAAAGGAGCCCTCGCCCCGCCCTGGACATTCTCTGGCACACTGCCCTAACTTAATTTGTCTCCTGGCACTCAGCTCGATCTGGAATAGCATTGTAGCTTTTCATTCGTTTGTACGTTAGTTGTCCCTATCTCCCTCTAGAACATAAGCTCTGTGAGTTTACGAATTTGTTTTCTGTTCACGGGCGTGTCTCCATACACCCTGAAGAGTTCCCGACACGTAGAAGGTACTCAGTCCATGTTTATTATTGCTACTGAATAAATGACCTCGCGGCCATAGCAATTGGCTCAGGGGCGATGATGTGATTCAGACGAGACCGATACGAGGGTTTGGGGCTGTTGATAGAAAGGGTCTCAGGTCTTGAGTTAGTGGAAAGGAATGCTGCTTTCCACCGACTCAACTGGAAGGATGTGGGTGTTGAGCTATTAGAAGTTGTCTTACTGCTGGGTGGAGAAAGCCTGTCCAAGGGATGGGTTAAACCCCGACCACAAAGTGTGAGCCGTGCTTGAAACCACGGAGATCTACCTTTTTGGTCTTTTCAGTGACAGGGACAAGACGTCTGCTCCCTTCTTCTGCCCCACAACCACCCACAAAGCTTAAACCGGTCTTAGTTTCTATCGTGCAAAACTGACAGAATCCCGGGCACTACATGCTGGACTGGGGCAGGATGGGGGTTGAGTACCCGTCTCTCTACCACTCCCTAGCTATGGGACCCTGCCACTGATCAGATGACGGTCCCTCCAAAAATACGTCCACCCAGCATCTGAACATGTGACATTTCGGAAAAGGTCTTTGCAGATGTAATTAAGTCAGGATCTTGCAATAAGATCGTCCTGGATTATCTGGGTGGGCCCTAAATCCAACGACAAGAGCCCTTACGAGTGCGGGATGAGGGAGGTTGGAGATAGACCGAGAAGGCCACGTGAGCTAGAAGCATAGACAGAAGCGATGCGGCCGGCAGCCACGGAATGTCCGGAACCCTCAGAAGCTGGAAGAGGCAAGGAACAGATTCTTCCCCTGGAGCTTTCAGAGGACACGCCGTCCAACGGACACTTCCGTTTTGGCCCAATGACACTGATGTCAGACTTCTGGCCTCCAAAACTCTGAGAAAACAAATTTCTGCCACTCCAAGCCATCGAGTCGGTGGCACAATTCTTCCAGCAGCCACAGGCGATAGTACGGACCTCCAAACTCTTCTTACCCTCGATTTCCTTCTTAGGAAAATCGGAATAATAACTCCTGCCCCGTTTCGATCGAAGAAGGGATCGAGTGAAGTCGAATTAGCCTGGACCCCCGACCCCGGCTCCGTCACCCCACTGGCTGCGTGTGTCATCTCGAGCAGCCAGAGTTTCCCGGAAGCCACAGTTACCCTATCTGGGAAATGAGTCCATTTGTAACACTCTCTCCATTCATTTGCGAAAGGGTTAAATGAAAGAACACACGCAAAGTTCTTCCTGCCTAGTTAATGCTCGCTGAATGACTATGTTAGACTGTGAAACATGCTCGTATTTGTCTGCAGTGATGGTGATCCTGCCACCTTACCGTGTGCACTGTCAAAGGCAACCTTGCGTTATTATTTCAGGAAACTTCCAGAAACGCCAATGAACAGTGCCATTGTCACTAAAAAAAAAAAAATTAATGTTTATTTTTGAGAGTGAGAGAGAGAGAGTGAGCAGGGCAGGGGCAGAGAGAGAGGGAGACACAGCATCCGAAGCAGGCGCCAGGCTCCGAGCGGTGCGCACAGAGCCCGACGCGGGGCTCGAACCCACGGACCGTGAGATCCTGACCTGAGCCGAAGTCGGACGCTCAACCGCCTGAGCCACCCAGGCGCCCCTCATTGTCATTTTTAGGTCAGTGATTTTTCAGATATCACGGTTGGTTGCCACGGTGGCTGAATACGGATTATTCGGAGAGACGGTTAAACGCACAGATGACTGGACCCTGCCAGACTCTCCTTCGTGGAGATTCAGGAAGTAGGGCCAGGAGCGTGGGCTTCCAGTAAGCGGAGCTGCATGTGGGAGCCACTCTCTTACGTCCATATTTGTATTATTATTACTTAGGAAACAGTGGCTGAAATGTACCAGATACATGCTACCTGGTGCGCCCTTCTGAGCGTCCACGCCTGGATCTCCTCCTCATTCCCGGCGTCTACGGCCAAGTGCGCTTGGAGGGGTCAGCCGGAGACAGCCTCTCCCCAAGGGTGCGTCCCACCGGGACCATTTTCAGGAAGTCAGTGAGAGTTTTCTTCAACTCCCACAAACCCTGTGATGTGGTGTTCCCTGTCGGGCGAGTCGGAGGGAACACATGCAAGGCATCAACAGCGTAAAAAGCAATGGAATCCATAAATCTCGGGCACGTTGTCTGCTTCCTTAATTCCAGTTGTGGAACAACAGCCAGGGCCAGACATCACAGCCAGACCCGCAAGCCGCCCCATCTGCCTTCGAAGGCCATTTGCTGGAAGGGAGGCTCACGTTTGGAAAAGTTTTGCATCTATCTGTTATTTATCATCTTCTCAACCTTTTTTTTTTTTTTTTAATGGAAGAAGCAAAAACTTGAGAAGCTAAAAGACGGCGTCTAACATTCCTGCCTGTGACCTTGGGAAATACAGGTCACGGGCGATGCCGTGCATGGTGGTAGGAACTCCCAAGTGTTTTCCGAAGGCAAACGGTTTTGGAGGGAAGCCGTCCCCCCCCGAGTGCAAATTCTGCCTCTGTGTCATAGACACTTGTTTTCTGGCTCACTTGGAGCTGGATTAAGAAGGGAATAAAATATTTCTGGTATCTACGTCTTTAACCGATAAAGAACAACTCAAAGAACATTGAACAGGCCCCCCCCCCCCCCCCCCGTCCCGGGAACAATGGAAAGTGCTAGGCCCGTGTCGCTCAGGTACATAGCAGATTGTTTTGTTTTCTGTAAGGAGCGGCGGGTATCGCCGAGCTGCTGGCCAGTAGACAAGAAAGGACCCTCTGCCCCAGATGGGAAAACACATCACTCAGTAATCAGCGCCGAAGGGCGGCCGTGTGCCTCTGATGGCAGGAGTACGTGACACAGTGGCATTCGCGGGCAACTTAGCGGTCCGGAGCCCTGGGCCACCCTCTCCGTGTTAGGTCCTGTCCTCCCGGGCCGCGGGGACCCGGTAAGTTGTTGCTGTCACCGTGCCAGGTCGCCATTCTCACTAGACAGAAGGTCCGTGACCACTGTGTACTTGTTCTCTCGTAACAGGCTGTCCTCAGCCTTCTCAAATGATGATTTAAGGCTTCGAGCCTCTAAGACGGGGGCCTCAACTGGCCGGGGGGATGAGGCACGGAACTAGACACAGCAAGGTATTAAGGGAACAAAAGCACGTGTTCTGCCCAGTTTAAGAGTTCCCTCGGTGTCTTTGGGGGCCTGGTGCCAACAGCCGGCTGGGAAGCAGAAGTTTCCGAGCATTTCCAGGGCGGCAAGAAGGTATTTCCCTGAGTAACATTGCCAACGATTCTTTCCGCGTATGGGGCGCCTACTGGGAGCGCAGCAGTGAATGCAACAGAGAAGTCACCCTGTCCTCTTGGAGCTGGGGAGGGGGATGAGGAAGAAATGAAATGGTGTTTGTCCCTCCTCCGGGTCCCGGCTTTTCTCTAATTGGAGGCACGGAGCAGAGGGTCTGCGGATGGTTGTTCCCGTTGTGCACTGCACAACCCCAGGGGCGGCAAATCGCTCTGAAGACTGTCAGTGCCCCTCCCTAGAGTCAGGCAATGCCCAACCTGTTGGACCATACCCTGCAGCCCTGGGGAATGGGGAGGGTGACAGTGTTTGGGTTATACTTAGATGGAAACCAAAAGTGTCAAGTGAAAAAAAAATACATACAAGAAAAGCTGTTACTAACGGGTCCTACTCCTCTTCTGCCTGGGTTGGTCTTAATATCTAACACCTACAAGAACAACATCCATCATCTATGGGGCAGTGACAATGCGTCATACTTGGCATTAGTTTATAAAATATATTATCTCATTTAAGGCCAGCGCATCAGGGTTAGAAGCGCCAGACGCGATAACAAATTCGTCCCGTCGGTTCAGCGGCCCCACGCAACGCAGCTTTGTTTCTCACTCACACAAGAGTCCGATCAGGTATTCTTGGCAGTCTTGAATCCACCCAAAGTCCTTCCAGACTGAGGTTCTGCCACGGCGTGGAGCCTCACGACATCCCGAATCCATCCATCACAAGGGGAAAGCGAGAACATCACGAGGCACAGAGAGCTGCTTATTAAGAACATCCTTTAGGGTGGGAGGGAGGGGAGGGTGGGTGACGGGCATTGAGGGGGGGCACCCGTTGGGATGAGCACTGGGTGTCGTATGGAAACCAATTTGACAATCAAGTTCATATTTAAAAAAAAAAAAAGAAGAACGTCTTTCCGCAACCGCGGCGGCGCAACCCTGCTGCTCACACTCCATTGGCTAGAGATAAGTCACATGACACATCTTGCTGCAAGGGAGGCTGGGAAATGTAGTCCGGCCATGTGCCCGGAAGTGGAGGAAAGCACGCACCGCACGGTCGCTGCCTCTGAAACCATCAGACAGATTGGGAAGAGAGGTCAGAGATGTTAAGTGACTTGACCGAGGTCACACAGGTAGCGGCAACTGGGAGTCAAAGCCACGTGATTACGAACCAAGAAGTCTTTTTTATTAAATAAGGGCGTGACATGTTGAAACGGAGAGAAGTGCTTTTCCATCCGTGTCCTTGGGTCTTCCCATCAGCTCTCCACGGAGCGCAATTTCCTGTTCTACTTCCTCCCTCCCAGAAAGGTTTCTCTTTCTGTCTCCAATTCTCCCGGAACTCATGTCGATTTCAAACGTTACTTCCTCCATGAAGCAGAAAGCCTCCTCTGATCCATGAAACAAACCCTTACGCATTTAGCTCATCCCCCAAAGTTTTAAACGGGAGGCTCTGAATTTCACCCACCCCTGGATTTTTGTAACGGCCAGCAGGTACCTGACACCCAGTGGAGGCTCAAAGACCTTCCCCAGTTTGAGGTCAAAACAAGCGAAAGGCCTTTATGAACACGTCTTCCTTACCTTTGTAGCTTTCAAAAAATGATGCTAAATCCGAATTAAAAAAAAAAAGTTCCTAGTCTTCTGTATGATTTAGAAGTAAGTTTCATTGTGAGTAACAGAATCCCAAACTCACAGCGATTTACACAAAGTAGAAGTGTATTTCTCTTTCACACACATCTGAAAGTAAGGAGCCCAAAGCTAATATGAAGCTTCTACATCCCAATGCCCCGAGAGGCTTAGGCTCCTTCCAGACTTTTCTTCTGCCTTCCCTAGGATGTGGGCTGTGTTTGCAGAATCTAAGTTGGCTGCCGGTATGGTCGTTATTTTAGTCACCTTCCAGCCAGCAAGAAGGTGAAAGGGACAAAAAAAAAGGGGGTGACAAACACACATCTAGGTTTTAGGGGAAAGTTCTTATTTTTTTTTAATTTATTTATCTATTTTGAGAGAGAGAGAGAGAGACAGAGCACATGCGTGCGAGTTGGGAGGGTCAGAAAGAGAGGGAGAGAGAGAATCTCACTGTCACCGTGGAGCCCGATGTAGGGCTTGAACTCACCAACTGTGAGATCATGACCTGAGCCAAAATCAAAACGCTTATGGGGGCGCCTGGATGGCTCAGTCGGTTAAGCGTCCGACTTCGGCTCAGGTCCTGAAGGTCGTGATCTCGCAGTACATGAGTTCGAGCCCTGCTTCGGGCTCTGTGCCAACAGCTCAGAGCCTGGAGCCTCCTTCAGATTCTGTGTTTCCCTCTCTCTGCCCCTCCCCTGCTCGTTCTCTGTCTCTCTCTGTCTCTCAAAATAAAACGTTAAAAAAAAAAATAAGAATCAGACGATTAACCAACTAAGCCACCCAGGCACCCAAGCCACCCAGGCGTCCCTGGGGAACATTCTTATAACCTATTTGCTACAATTGAGACTCATGCCTAAACCTCGTGGCAAGAGAGGCTATACTCTTTATTCCTGGTGGGTATATGAGGAAAATGGAGCAGGTGTATTGGTGCTTGGGGAGGAGGGGGCTGCTGGGAGGCGCTGATGAGAATAAACGAAACGAGAAGGCATGTGGAAGGGAGGCTTTATAGGAGTTGCCACACTCTCATTCTAGGTATCTTTCTTGGACTCTCTTAGGGCAGGAACTTCACTCCTTCTCCACGCTTCTTACCCTCATTAACTCCTCTGTACCACCCGCCCTAACTACATGCGTGAATTTCTCATCTGAATAATCTAATCCCTAGACCTTTCCATTGGGTGATATTTACCAGAATATGGCTCTGCTCTACCTGCACCAGCTCCCTCTCTTACCGTGTTGTCTCCATATGATAAGAAAAATATCAGCTTCTATAGGGAAGCCTTAGCTAGATTTCTTCCTCCCTCCCTCCCTCCCTTCTATCCTCCCTCCCTCCCTTCCTTCCTTCCTCCCTCCCTTCCTCCCTCCCTTCCTCCCTTCTTTCCTCCCTTCCTTCCTTCCTTCCTTCCTTCTTTTCTTCCTTCCTCCCTCCCTCTCTCTTTCTTTCTTGCTTGCTTGCTTGCTTTCTTGCTTTCTTACTTTCTCACTCTTTCCCTCTAATTCTTGTTCTGATTCTTCCTTATCCAAAACAAGGAAGCAAATCTGGAAGGAACTTGTCATTAGGGTAGGGGATCAGGAAGCCCATTTACGTCCCAAGCGCTAGTCAAGCTCTACCAGAAAGTTCTATGTCTGGTGCCATTGGGCCCTGGCATCGTTACTAACCACTCTTGTGTGTTAATGAAGCAGCACCCTTGTTTCCTATTTGCTGTGTGGCCAGCCTCCTCTGGAAGGAATCTTTCTGGGAGGAGAGGTGAATGCCGATGCATTGTGGTCTCAAGCTTGGTAACCATTCGCCCCCATTGGAAACTTCACTCTCACCTTTAATAAGCACCTATGATGTGTAAGGTACTTCGTAGCACTGCTCTGGTGCACTCATGACAAAATCCCCCCGCGATTTTTGTCACCTCCATTTTACAGATGAGGAAACAGAGACGCAGGAAGGTAGACTATCTTCCCCAAGCTCACGAACTCGGAAGAGGCAGTGGTTCCAAAGCTGGCTTCTTGATTCCAGCCCCTCATTTCACCTCCGGGCTACAGCTTACCCTTTATTGTCTCATTTCCCCCTTGTTTCATCCTTTTCTGCCTTTATATATTTTCTAGTTCATTGAATCTTACTTAATCGTTCTTGTTTTTATGGTCCTTTTTTTTTTTTTTATGAACCCATTAAATTCTTACCAGAACAATAAACAAATAAATAGTCCCATGTAATTGTCTGTCGGTTTTCATTTCTTCCTCTGCTGGACACCAAGTTCTTTGAATTCTGTGACTGGCTCTCCACTTCTTCAACCTCAGAACATTCTTCCCTAGACGTGCGAGTCCTCAATCCATGTTGGAGGACAGAACACAGTCCCAATTCCTCCCTCTCCAGAGCTAACCAGCAGATTGGAATTCTGTTCCCTGGGGGAAGAGTCACTGGTCTCTTGAGCAATCTGTGGCTGGACAAGGATGAGTTTTCTTTGATCTGTCTGGGTGATCTTGGGGGACTAGTGAAGCCAGCTGGGCCAGCAGATTTGGTCAGCATCTGGGTCTATGGTCCCATGTGGTATTTAGAGCATGATTCCCAAGGAGCTGTGTCTGTCCTCATTTTGTGTTGGCAGCCGAGCTTCCAGAGTGTCACAAGCCCTGACGCCTTCACACCGATACTCATGTGGGAGGGTCTCAAGTCATTGTCTCCCCTTGAATTTGGTCTGGGTAGCTCAAAATAGTGAATATTGTTCAAGAAATTTTTTTAGCATGTATGAATTCATTTGACCTGCACAATAACCCCTTGAGCAAGGAACTAATTTACCTGCGTATCTACAGAGGAGATAAACGCCCACACTTAACTGGGGTGGTTAGCTTTCTCAAGGTCACACCACAGTAGTGCTGGGGCTCCAATCCAGATATTCCGGCTCCACAGCCTATCCGAGTAACCACTCCACTAGATGGAGACTCCCAAAATGTAGCAGCGACATGGAACATCGATCCCTGCTCAGTGGGCTCCCTGGAAATGTTGAGTTGACCACATGGAAGGCACAAATGACCACGTCCAGGGGCTTCCTTGGCCAGTCTGGTGCTGCTTTGAAGTGATACAAGGTGAAGAGTTGGTTGCCCACCGTAGTGCTATGAGCTAGGTTCACTTGGGGCTGATTTCTGGAACTGTCTGTTTCTGGGTGTGGTGCCATCTTTCAAGCTGTCTGTCCCCCTTCCAATGACCAACTTAACTGAGTCATTCTCCCACAGTGATCAACCCTGAGAAGCCATATTGTATAATATGAGCCCATCCACCCCCCACCCCCCCAGTCTCTGGTGTTTGATCAGAATTAAACCCTTGAATCCAGCGAAGCCAAGAGCATTTCTTGCCTAAGAATCTGGACTTGCATTTGAGAGACAGAAAGAGAGAGAGAGAGGTGCTCTGTTTCAGTGTCAGAGTTTGCTGATGGCCATCTCGGGTCACTGTATGGTTGGGGGAAAGGGTCAATAAACTAAAGGGCAGAGAAGAGGAAAAAATGTAAGTCACGTTTCTCTCGTTCCTCATTCCTTCCCCTTCACCAAACCTAACTGCATCCTTGCCTTTGGGGTGTGATGTAGAACTGAATTCCCCCCTTGAGGTAGCTTCTGGATTCCATGACTCGCGACCCAAAGCACGCGGGCTCTGTTCCCTCCACTCGGAACACAGTTTCCCCAACTTTCTGCACTGGTGGCTCTGCCTTTAACTCAGCTTTTAAAATGTTGTCTTTAATTCATCATTTACATGGTGTCCTTGGCACACTTAAGGGCGTACTAAATGGATGAATAAACGAAAAGAAATCTGACGAGTCCCTGATGTCACTTGGAGAAAATTCATTCCCGTCTCTGAGTCTCAGTTTCCCCAACTGCGAAATGAAGCACAAAAGACTAAACGTAAGAGGTGCAAGGTGCCTGACACAGAGGAGGTGCTCCATGAACGGCGGCCACTCCGGGAGGCAGTGCCGGACGCAGACATCCATCCATCGTTTGAGCATCCCCAATGGTAGGCATTGGGTTCCTGCCTCAGGTCGTGTCCCCTCTCTAGGTTTTCCCTCAACCCCCCAACAGGGTGAGACTGTGGAAAAGGAGTAATCTGAAATTCGATTTGCCACTATGAGTCCCAAATCGGAATCCATTTTCATTGACTGTGTCTCTAACGCCCTGAACAGTGCAGTTGTGTAGGAGATTAAACACGGACAGATCCGTCTCTGAAAGAAGGGAGAATTCCCTGCACTGATCTGTCAAGATATCTGCTTTCCCATCATCCGTCTGGGTTGGATCCCAGATGCCCCCTCCCACTGGCCACCTCCCTTGCCATGATCAGAGAGAATATTAAGCATCGGCTCTTGGAACTGAGAAGACAGATGGAAACACAGGAATGTCAAGATCTCCAGGGTTTTTCAAAAATAAATATAATTCTCTCCCCACTCCCCGGACCACATGCTGGGGATACCCAGGACTTATCTGTCCACTCTGTCGGCAGGTGTGCAAGGAGATACCGTGGAAGAAAACAGATCACAGACACGGAACATATCCCTAGGGTGGGCGGCCGGGGGGGAGGGGGGGGGTTAGGGCTCACCACTCAAAAGTTAACAAGTGAAAAAACCCTTTCTCTTGAGTATCGCCTATGAAAGCCCATCGCTATTTCATAACAATCTTTTAAAACTAAAAAAAAAAAAAAAAATTTTTTTTCAAGTAGGCTTCACCCCCAGCACGGAGTCCAACACGAGGCTTGAACTCACGACCCCGAGATCAAGACCTGACCTGAGATCAAGAGTCTGGTGCTTAACTGACTGAGCCGCCCAGGCGCCCTTGTTTCATAAGCATCTCAATCCAACTGTGTAGATTCAAAAGGCTCCCATGGTTCGCGAAGGACTGGTGCAAAGTGGGGCATTAAAATGATTTCGACATTGAGGCCATTTGCAACGAAAACGAAACGGGGGCGGGGGGGGGGGAGATGGCTTTAAAATGAGCCACATCGTTGGGGCGCCTGGGTGGCGCAGTCGGTTAAGCGTCCGACTTCAGCCAGGTCACGATCTCGCGGTCCGTGAGTTCGAGCCCCGCGTCAGGCTCTGGGCTGATGGCTCAGAGCCTAGAGCCTGTTTCAGATTCTGTGTCTCCCTCTCTCTCTGCCCCTCCCCCGTTCGTGCTCTGTCTCTCTCTGTCCCAAAAATAAATAAACGTTGAAAAAAAAATTAAAAAAATAAAAAATAAAATGAGCCACATCGTGCGAGTCGCCGCTGCATCAGGTGTTAGTAGAGGCAGTGTAAGTAACTGAACCCGTATTGTGACGACGTACTCGATCTGTTTCTTTAATCGGCTTGCTCTACTCTCGGGGGTGATGGGAGCTGAATCTCACGGTGGTGCAGTGGACGAGACACCAGACTGGGCGTAACTGGTAGCATCTTGTCTAATTTGGGGCGAGTAACCTTCACTTGGGACTCAGCTTCCCCATCTGGGAAAGGGGGCAGTAGCCCTGTAGGTAGGAAAGTGGATATTTGGCTCTTATTTCTTGACTGTTCTGTTCACAGCAGACGGTGTTAATCCACCCCGTCATTTTTTCTTGTTTACCCAGATATGGTTTCAGGATCCATTTCAGCCCAGAGTTTCAGGAAGCCACCACCAGTTGATCAAAGAGAGCCTCTGAGGAGAAGTTTCTCTGTCATTCCCACACCGGGGGACTTTAAAGGTCTTTATATTGTGCAAGCGCTGTATTCACATAGGACAAGTGTGATGTCGCCAATCATCACCCTAAGTGAGTTTATGGAGGAAAAGTTTTACTCTCTTGCCTTCAGCCAAACTCTGAGCGGCTTTCGAAAGAATATCGCGAAGGGTTAAGATTTCCAAATAATACACTAAACTCAAGGTTGGGTTTTCGTTTTAATGGTTGAATCCCTCATCCCATAAAAGCTTCACAAAAACAAGGGAGAACGAACTGGGGTGACCTCAAAGTGATTCAGAGGACTGCTCCAAATTATCAGCGAAATCTGCCCTAAAACCATAAGAAAAAAAAAAAAAAAACTTCACTGGGCTCAATATGGGAGGTTGCTTTCCAGACCCGAGCTCAGTCCTTACCCCGCTTGGTAATGACTCATTTTTCTTTCAGATGATGCCCGATAAAAGCATTTGCCTGCCTCTCAGAAGTCTCTGGAAGGAACATGTGAAATCGTAATTAGGTCTGAGAAGGTTTTTACGCAAACATCCTGGGAGCAGTAAAGCCCATCCTAAACCTGGCTCATCTGCCGAGGCTGACGTGTGGCGAGGCTATGCTGCTACCCAAAGTACTTACACTTTGGACAAGGAGGAACCGGTCCCCAGGAGAAGAAAATACGGGCCCGACCCCCATTCGGTGCTGATGTTAGCGGACATAGCTGTGCCTGGCCTCAGGGGCATCAAAATACATCTCTAAGGGGGTTCCTGGGGGGCTCAGTCCATTAAGCGTCCAACTTCGGCTCAGGTCATGATCTCGCGGTTCGTGGGTTCCAGCCCCACGTCGGGCTCCGTGCTGACGGCTCGGAGCCTGGAGCTTGCTTCGGTTTCTGTGTCTCCTTCTCTCTCTGCCCCTCCCTGGGTCAAGATTTGTCCCTCCCTCCCCACCCCTCTCAAATAAATACTTAAAAAATTTTTAAAAATACATTTATGAGCTTTTTTCTCCGCCAACCCCAGTATTAAAGGTCATGAAACTAGAATGCCATAGAAGGAAGTTGTCTGGTACTATTCCTTGGGGACACAGGCCATGAAACTCCCTGTGGCTCATTATCCAGGTTTCGGTGGTACAGAATCTTCTCTGGTTTGGGCAAATGCCCTGCAAAGCAGGGGCATCAGAATAAGGTTCGAGGTAGCAATAGAACCAGGGTCTTGGTTGGACTGGGGGAAAGTATTTTGAATTCTGCTTGCGTCCACTTTCTTTAAATTTTTTTTTTTCATGTTTATTTTTGAGACAGAGGGAGACAGACGCGAGTGGGGGAGGGGCAGAGAGAGCCGCAGACACAGAATGCGAAGCAGGCTCCAGGCTCCGAGCCATCAGCACAGAGCCCGACGCGGGGCTCGAACCCGCGGACCGCGAGATCATGACTTGCGCTGAAGCTCCACCCACGGAGCCACCCGGCGGCCCCTGCCTGCTTCCACTTCCCTCTGATGTACACGTACCTCTCAGAGCGATGTTACCTGAGATATTGCACAAGCGCCGGCAGGTGGAAAGAGCTCAGTAATGGAAGCAGATAATTACGAGAGCATCGTAGGCAGGCTCCCTGCCCCTAACTACCTTCTCCGGTCCTTTCTCCCCATCTCGGGAGTGACGGCGACACTCAATCACCCACTTTGCTATACTGTCTCTTATTCACTCATCCAATGACGATTTACTGAGGATTCAGTACTACAGTCTAGGTGCCCCGTTTCTGATTCTGGGGACACAGCGGAGAATGAGACAAAGAAGACCCCCTACTTTCATACCACTTACGTGTTCATCAAAGAAGACAGATAATGAAGGGGGGGGGGAAGGGAACTAGATGATTTCAGATAGCAATTAGGACTCTGGAATAAAGACAAGAGTGAGATACAACATGGAGAAATGGAAAGAGGAAGGACAATTGCATTGGGTGCCGAGGAAGGCCCCTCTGAGGAGGACACGTTGACAGCTGAACGCTGGAAGTTGTTCCCATAGAAGGATCTCAGGGTAGATCATAGCAGACATGTGCAAAGGCCCTGAGGCAGAAATGACCTTGGCATGTTTAGGGAAAATCAAGGCAGAGTGGCTGGGGATGAAGGAAGTGATTCTTCCAGCAGTAGATGAAATTGAAGAGGTAAGCAGGCGTCAGCATTTGGCCACCCCCAGCATTTGACAGAACTTGGCACATACGAGATGGCCGATAATAACTGGGCAACTTCTCCTTTTCATTAAACCGGTTGCTGACCAGCCTCTCTTTCTCTTTACCATGGGAAATGCGTTTCCGTATTTCTTCCAGTTCAAAAAGCAGTTTGGGCCGGGAAATTCATGAGTTACGGCTGAAAGGACTGGAAAGAATTTCCCAAGCGAGGCTCAGCTCAACTCATTCACAAGACAAAACATTTCTTGAACGCCTACTTGGTTTCTTCCCTAGGTCACTACGACTCTGTGTTGCCATGTGGAAGGTGAAATCGGTCCTGCTATTCCTCAGAGCTGAGAAGCCCGATTCTACCCATGAGTCACCCTGGGCTCGGGCAAGAAGTTCGAAACTCCACATGGGTTATAAACGCACATGAGTCAGAAACCCTCAGACTCACCAGATGAGTAGTTGAGGAGGTCAGTTTAAGAGTCTCCCAGACCTTGGTTGGAATGCTGCGTCTGCCCGTTTTTAGCTCAGTTATCCGGGGCCAGCCACTACTATCTTTCTCAGCCTCGATTTCCTCATCTGTATTATGGGGATAATAATACTATTCTTACTGGTGAGAGGTTACATGCCTTCTTAGCTTACGTGTGGTCTGCTCTGGGGTGTCGCTAGGACGGGAAATATTGTTGTAATTACTTATGACATAAATTACAAAATTAGTTATCACGTAATTATTACAGATAAAAATGACCTAAATACTAATTTTCCCTCATAAAGGAACCCGGAGTAATTATTTGCCCCGTGAAGTGCAGCCAGCGTGCTTTGAAAGAAGAATGCCTCCACATCAGAAGCCGTGAATCCCAGGTTCTAGTTCCAGCTGGGATCCCTGCTTACTCTGTCATCTGAGGCAGGTCATTTCTCCCATCCGGGCTCTGGGTTCCACGGTTTGCCTCTCAGAGGTTACAAGACCTCTTACCCCTAGAGCCGAGCGTCAAAGCCAGCAAGGGCTGTGCTTCCCCCAACCTGCAGTGCCTTTCCCGGCGGAGCAAAGAGCCATGCAGCAAGCCTCGCACCTTGATCCTGTGTGCGCTGGCATGCGTACGGCTTCCTCGTGGGGATGACTCTGTCCAAACAAGCTTTCCTCTGCCCCATGGGGTCAGCCTCGCTTCTGAAAATCAAGCCGCCGACCGAGTCTGGGTCCAGGCATCGTGGGAGTCAGAGCACGGGGCCAAGCACGGACTCACATTCCGCGATGATCATGTCCAGGGATGTCTGAACCAGCTCCTCGACGGGGAGGAAGTCCCTCCAGGTTGGGGTGACCTTCCCAGCAGTGTGTTTATTTCACAGCCCAAGGCAACACATTCAGGGAGGAAGGGAAGGGAGGAGGAAGGGAAGGGGGAAACGAGGCTATTGAAGCAAAAGAACATTCTCCCGAGTCCGCCGAAAACACGTAAAGCTCTGACAACAGGAGACTGCTACAAGCATGTTGAGAAAACAGAAGACAATCAGAGAAAGAAAAGTCCAAAAGTCTACAATACGGAGGAAACTCGCACTTTGCCCGTCTCAGCGCTGAGGTAGATTAGTTGTTATTGAATCCACTCGGCACATAATAAACAGTCAAGAATGATTTGTGAAGTGATTGAATGGCAGGAAGGCATCACTGCTGGCCGGACCCACTAGTGAAGGTGTCACAGGTTAAATGGCTTGTGGGAGACGGGTAGGATTGGACTTGCTGGCGGAGGGAAGTATTTCAGGAAGGACATCAGCTTCAGCAAAGGTCTCTCGAGAGACTGAGCTTGGGAGTGTTGGAGGATGTATTAGTCAGCTGAGCCCAGGCTCTGCTGCAGTCAATTTCCCTGGAATTTCAGCGACTCGGTGTAATAAACATCGGTTTCTCACTCGTGTTGTATGCCCAGTGCAAGCTGGCCGCGGGCTCTGCTCCACACGGTCACTCCAGGACCCAGGCCGACATCAGCACTGACATCTATTACGTGCATCTTGCGCGACATGAGTTCTTGAAGGTCCCCAGAGTAGGGGAAGAGATCTCATGGAGAACTCGCGCGTGCTCTTTGGTGCTTTGGCATGGAAATGACATAGGGGTCTTCTGGGCACCCCCCCCCCCTCCCCGGACAGAACTGGAGTTCTGGCTCCACCTGATGCTCGGGGGCTGGGAAAGGTCATGAGCTCATTTCACAGGCATCTGTGAGCCGCAAATGGCTCTGCTTCGTGGCAATGGTCAGAACGGCCCACGCAAGTGGCAAACACATTCGAAGTGAGGTAGAGAAGAATGAAATATTTGTAGCTTTGCCGTGGACAGTGTATATCCTGAGAGTCTCTCCCATCACATAGGAAAGCTCCCTCTGCAGTGTCCTAAAATTTGTCAAGTGATCAGGAAAGGACGTCTCCATTATTTTTTTTTTTATCCTTACAAGTGTCAGAGTTATCAGGAAACCACTCTACTATCTTGTCTCTCGGGCTCTTCTCAACAATATATGAATGAATTTGGGTATCTGCAGAAAGGATTCTTAAGAAGGGCAGACGTTCTACGCGTACCTAGAACTCAGTCTGAGCCTTAGTGCCCCCGTACTTGTCAAGGCCCTTAATCTCCATGTCTATATTTATTCCTTCAATTACAATTTATTGAGTATCTACCATGACCAGCCTATGAGGTGGGGAAGATACAAACGGGATCCACTGATAGGATTCTTGCCATCAGTAAGCTTTCAGACTAGTGGATGAAGCTTGCATTATATGGCCTGACAAGAAAGCAAGAAAGACAGATGTTAGACCATAGGGAAAAACTCCTGGTCCTCGGAGTGGCAAAGGTCCCTGAAATGGGGGAAGGCAATGAGCCTCCTTCCTCAAAACCGTCAAAGCACAATGTGGGTATTTATTTCCATGGATCCCTCAAAGTTTTCCAAAATATGTGGGGATGGGAGTGGCTGAGGACAGCTAACGGAAGGTCCGGTCTCCTTACCACCGAGCAGACTCCCCACTTCTAGAAAGACACCTGCTATTCTTAAAATACCCATAAATCACCCTAGAGATCTTTGATAGCACCCAAGATCAAGACCATTGACCTCAAGAAAAAGATGACTCTCTAATTATTAGGAACCCACTGGGCATGGTAATCAGATTTAGGGAATAAGGACAAATAAAATAGAGGCACCTGGGTGGCTCACTCGATTAAGCAGTCGACTCTTGGTTTCAGCTCAGGTCACGATCTCACAGTTAGTGGGATCGAGCCCCATGTCGGGCTCTGTGCCGACAGTGTGGAGGCTGCTTGGGGTTCTCTCTCTCCCTCTCTCTCTGACCCGCCCCTGCGCTCCATTCTCGCTCTCGCTCTCTCTCAAAATAAATAAATAAACTTAAAAAAAATAGAATAAATAAAATATGACCCACCTCACTGAACAGGGATGAGCATTAAGGGTCATCATGGATATCCCAGACTTTCCAACATATGGCTCCTATGGCAGATTGCATTTTCCAAAAATGGCTGCAATACCATATCAGTCTTCTCAGTTATTCTTACAGTATGACTTTGACCATCCTCCCACTGAAAGGACGCGGTGAGGTCCCTCCGTGTGAATCTGGATACACTCATGACAGTAGACAGTAGTGCAATGGCGTCGTCTGACTTCCGAGAATAGGTCACAAAGGACAGCACAGCTCTGCCTACTTCTCTTGGGATGTCCCCTTTTGGAACCCAGCAGCCATGCTGTGAAGAAGCCGAGGACCTTCATGGCGAAGTCACACACAGGCTTCCCAGCTGAGAGACCCGGGCTCCTGGAACTAGGTTCTATGCTTGTGAGGAAGCCTGTGCTCTATTCCCGCCCAGAAAGACTGTGGGGAGAAGCCATGTGCATGCGTTCTGGCCAACAGTCCCACAGAGGTCCCTGAAAATAGCCAGCACCAACCACCACGCATGTAAATAAAGATGCTTCTAGATCCTTCCAGCCCCAGCTCTCACGTTATGCTTAGCTTTGAGTCTTTCCTGAGAAAGCCCAGGCAACCTGGAACCCAGGTTCTGGAACCCAGACAACCAATTCCCATAGTGCCCTGTCTGAATCCCGGAAGGACAAAATGGCGGTGTTACGCCACTCAGATTTAGGGCAATTTGTTCTACAGTGGTAGTGACTGAAACCAGTTCTCAGTATAGCTGAATCACCTAAATATTTAGCCAAGTGATAACATTCTGGTTACCAGAGCGTTCTAGGTAGGTGACTGTTGACTGAAACACCCTCATGCCAGGACTGGCGTGTCAGGTTGAAAGTTTATCAGTCTTTAGCTGCAAAGTCTTTCCTTTTTTGCTCTGTGCAGGGGCAGCATTCCCTGAAAGATCACGCCATGATGTTCTGTGGCCTGAATTTCCCCCCCAGAAGCTGCAGTACTGGATAGAGTTTAGGTCATATCCGGGGCGATATGCCTAATTTCAGCGTCTGTTTGCCTAACATTAGAGCTTCAGGTAGCTGGTCTTATTATTTCTGGGAGTTCTTCCAGAGCTGCGCTTCCTTATTAATATTGGCGTTGAGTTATTACTCATGTTATTTGCTGCCCTTCATTTCAGATCCCATTCTCTGGGAGAATTCTACATCCCTGCCCTGGGGCTGTCAGACTCGGGCTTGTGACCTGCCTTGGCCAATGGCGTATAGATGGAAGTGGCATGGGCTGTTTCCAAGAGGCAGCTCTCAGATCCGTTAAGAGCCACTGGACGGTAACGCCATGTTCTTTCCCCTCTATCCCCCCTGCCCACCATTAGTCCACGAAGGCCCAGGATGTCATTTATTTCATAACCCTCGGTCCCAAAATAAGGAAGACATACAGCCAACACATGATGGATGTATCATGTGAGGAAGGAAAAAAAAAATCTCAGTTGTTGTAAAGCCCTGGGATCGGGGGCATTTGTCACGGCAGCATAACTTAACCTAAACTGATTAATACAGCTTCAGTGCCCCACTCCTGAGACAACAGTGATGTTAATACCAAGAGTTAGCTTCCTGGAGCTTCCAAAGCAGATACTTGGCTGGTGGCCACATGGGTCCTTTGTTCCTGGCCGTCTCCCCCAAGCCACGTCCATGTTGAGTTCCGGAAAAAAATAAGGAAGAATACCTTTGGCCTCTACCTAGTGCCACATCTTGTCACCTGGGACCCAAAGCAGATTATTTGTGCCTCACAGATCACAGAAGGTCCCATAGATTTGCCTCTATCCCTTCCGTCCCAAGGATTCAGAGATAGATTCCATGGAGCTGTTCTGAGAAAGAGACTTTCTGCCACCTGACAGTCTTTCAACTTTTCGCTGACATGTTCTATTTCCTCATCAAAGTTCCCTTTCTTCTATGCAAATCCAGATATGCAAAATCACTCCTGTGGGCTTGCGCCCTATCACTTTATCGGACACTCCTAGACATATCTGAGTCCCAGGTTGGTGGAGACAAGATCCTATCTCTCCCTCAAGAGCAGTCTCTAGCTCTCTTCCCAGATATCCTCGCAGGCAGCTCCCTGGCTCTCTGTGATAAGGTTCCCATATCAAGGAGGGAGACGCCTCTCCCATTATCCTTCGTAAGTGGCAAACTTCATGCCCGCTCAGCCAATCCCACTCCTCTCTTTTTCTTTTTCGTCTTAGCATTCACCGTCGTCTGACGTGATTCCTTTATGCTCTGTGTCCTCCGCCGGAATGTGTTTGTGTTTATTTATTGCTCTATTACTCGCATCTTGAATCGTCCATGGTATACAGTTTGTGCTCAATAGATACGTTTGACTCAAATAATGAAAGCCCTAGAGATTTAAAATAATATTGGTGACGAAGCCTTGGGTTTTCAAAGAGGAATCTGTGGAGGACCAAGCCTCCACGGGGAGTGGTTTTGAGATCCTCTAGTTACAGGTGCTTCAGAGCAACTCGGGTTCTATTTGCTGCGTCAGGTTCAGGGTTCGAAGAAGATTTTATCGGAAAAACAGGTTCAACTGAAAAAGAGTTGGGAAATCATGGGTACGGGCCAGATCGGTCCTTGAATGGATCCGTAGACTGAGGTCTTGCAAGCTGAAGACTGTTTACCAGAGCACTCCGCCAACGAATGATAGAACGCAGCTCACGTGTGGATTTACTTTACATCGTTGGCATGAAAAGATTGGGCAAGATCGCTTATTAGGTGCTTCTGCTTCCACGAACTCTGAGTCAGCCCTCTGATATGAAACTGAGTGCAAGGACAGGAGGGGTTCCTTGTTCATAAATCCTGCCTTGTGAAACCGAGGCGTTAGATTCCGAGGTGTGACTCCTGACAGCTGGAAATATCCACAAAGCTGACTTCGTGCACATGTGCATGTACTTATATGGTGGCTAAGTATGGTAGGTAGCAGAATGTGGCCAACTGTGGCCAACTCTTATTAGATGGTCGGCCACTTGTGGTGTGGGTCCTTGTACCAGTGAGGGCTCCCTCATCTACGAATAGGAACCACCCAAAAGGATATTGATCATCTCACAAGGGGGACTGCGAAAGGGAACCCCCAGGGCCGGCAGATTCAGCAGTTCAATGGCATCGTCAAACCAGCTCATGTGCTCTTTATCCCCAGTGACACTTTTCAGCAAGTTTGTCTTGGTCGGCCTTCCTCGTGACCCCAAGATGGCTCCCAACTCGTGAAGAGGCCAATGAGTAGAGGCATAAAAGGGAACGTCTCTTTCCTTGTGTCCTCCCTCTTATAAGCAAGGCACAGTTACCTGAGAGCCTCACGCTGAACTTCTGTCTACGTGCCCATGCTGCAACCAATTTGTGTGACTCACTCCCCGATAGTCATGCTGCTGGCGGGGGGGGGGGGGGGGGGAGGGGGGGGGTAACCAAAATCAGAATTCTGTCAGGGTGATGATTCCTTTTTCATGTCAGCTTGGCTAGTAAACACTAATCTAGGTGTGCCGTGAAGGGATTTTGAAGACGGGGCTACACTGTACAATCTGTTGCCTCAAGGAAGGATTATCCTTGATCATCCGGGGGGGCCTCGTCCAATCAGTTGAAAGGTCTTTCACACAAATGTGAGCTTTCCCCAAGAAGGGATTCTGCCTCCAGACCGGATCCTCAGCTCCTGCCTCAGAACAGGCTGGTCTGCCATAGAGATATTGGACCTGCCAGTGTCTATAATCTCATAAGCCAACTCCTTAACCTTTCTCTTTCTCTATTTCTCTCTCTAATAAAACTACTCAATGAGTCTCTTTAATATACACTATCTATCTATCTATCTATCTATCTATAGATAGTCATATGTATAGATCTATAGATAGATCTACAGGTACATAGATAGATAGATAGATAGTCATATATGTGTGTATGTATAATACATATTATATTTCATATACAGTTGGCCATTTAACAACGGAGGGCTTAGTAACACCAACTCCCACACGGTTGAAAACCCACCTCTAACTTTTGACTCCCCCCCCCCAAAATTCAACTACTAATAGCCTATTGTTGACCAGAAGCATTATGTATAACATGAACAGTCGATTAGGACACAATTTTTTGTTATATGTATTATATAGTGCATTCTACAACAAAGGAAGCTAGAGAAAAGAAAACGTTATTCAGAAAATCACAAGGAAGAGAAAACACATTTAGAGTCCTATGATGTAGTTTTCAAAAACATCTGTGTAGGAGCGCCTGGGTGGCTCAGTCGGTTGAGTGTCCGACTTCAGCTCAGGTCATGATCTCGCAGTCTGTGAGTTCGAGCCCCGCGTTGGGCTCGGTGCTGACAACTCAGAGCCTGGAACCTGCTTCGGATTCTGTGTCTCCCTCTCTTTCTGCCCCTCCCCTGCTCATGCTCTGTCTCTCTCTGTCTCAAAAATAAGTAAAAACATTTAAAAAAAGAATCTCTGGAGAAGTGAACCTGTACAGTTCAGACCTTGTTATTCAAGCTTCAACTGTATATTACACATATTATAAACATCTATGAATATTATATAACATATCACATATATGTAGAATATATATATTCCACCGACCTGTTCCCTCTGACGGGTAATGGCTACTGGGTAGATAATCAACATTCTCTTTTTTTTGAACAAAGGGTGAGATTTTTTTTTGAGACCACACCATTCTTTTATTGACTTACCAAATACTTGGAGCACTCACTTTCACATTTATTCGCAAATATTTTTGGGTACTTTCTAGGTACTTGGGAGATATTACCGAACAAAGCAGATAAAAAATCCCGCCCTATTCTAAATTGGCATATTCTGATATGTGTTTTCATGCCATCCTAAAATTTTCCTTCATAGTGCTCATTGCCATCTGTTTATACAGTATTCTCTCTACCACCAGAACTTAAGCTTTTTTTTTTTTTTGAAAAAAAAACAAACTTCAAGAGGCATAAGGCAAATTAAACCCCAGAGTGGATGTGGTAGGCTTCTAGTGCTCCCACACACCCGTTTCTCCTCTTCTTCCCGAGCGTGTGGGAGGGCGGTATTGTCTCCAATCCCCTTGAAGTAGGTGGGGCCTTGTGACTGGTTCTGTCCCAAATTCATAAGATGGAAGGACCCTGGATCCATGAGTCGCTTCGTGGACAGCAGCTGGCCTGGAAAGTTGTCCAACCTGATAGAGGACTTGCATGAGTGAGAAATAAACCTTTTCTGTGTTACGGAAATGAGGTTCCGGGGTTTATGTGTCACTGCAGCATAGCATAACCCATCCTGACTAATACGGTCGAATTCCAGATCCAGACTGGAGGCCAACGGGGGCCATATTGTTCTCATGCGCCGCGTATCCTCGGCGCCCAGCTCGATACCTGAAACAAACTAAATGCTCAGTACTTTGAAAAAATAACACCACAAAACCCCATCCATTAAAAGATATATAAGATAATTTACACCTTAACGGGTTAGTGATCTTGTAAGTGAGCTTGATTAAAAAAAAAAAAAACCACATAACAAAAACCTTTTTGACTTTCCTGTCAACCTAAATAAATTACCATGGATGAATACAATTCATGAAGACAGGAGTCATCAGCCAACAACCTGTTGTCCTTGTCATTCAAATGCAAATGAACGACACCCTAATTTCTTCCAAGTATAAGGCACTGTGTGGGGCCTCCTTAGTAATTTTAAATTATTCTGTAAAGTGTGGGTTTCTTTTTTTCTTTTTTTTAATGTGTATTTATTTTTCAGAGACAGAGACACACGGAGCGCGAGCAGGGGAGGGACAGAGAGAGAGGGAGACACAGAACCAGAAGCAGGCTGTTAGCACAGAGCCCGACGTGGGGCTGGAACTCCCGAACTGTGAGATCATGACCTGAGCCGAAGTCGGGACGCTTAACCTACTGAGCCGCCCGGGCGCCCCGTTCAGTATCTTTTTATGGGGCCCCTACTCTGTGCTGGCCGTTTGCTAGGTGGTGAGTATATAGACAGGACCACGGACCTAGTACAAACAAACCCTCTCTCTCTCTCTCTCTCTCTCTCTCTGTCCCTCCCCTGCTCACACTGTCCCTCTCTCTCTCAAAAATGGATAAACATTAAAAAATACCTTTAAAAAAAGAAGCTGCATTTTGACAAGCCTTCCAGGCGATGGTGATGGACCCCAAAATTTTGAGAACCGTTGCTCTAAGACCTTGTTCCTGAGGCCTCCTTATTACCTGAGAGCAAATGGGGAACACAGGAGCTCGGATCCCATCCCTGACGGATCCCCTGCATCAGAATCTCTGAATGACAACGTCCCCAGGGGATTCATTTGCAAGTTCCATTGTGCGAAACACTGGTCCAGGCCAATGGTGTTCAAACTTAGCTGCTCAGTGGAATCAGCGGGCGGCTTTTCAGTCTGGCTGATGCCTGGCCTCTACCCTCCAGAGATTCTAGCTTAGTTGATACGGAGTTTGGCTTGGACGCCAGGGAATTTTTAACTGCCCCCTCCCCCCAGATGATTCTGATGTGTGGGCCAGTTCCAGAACCAAGGGCCTCCAGGACTCTAAGAAGGCTTCCCAGAGGGGCAGCATCTAAGCTCAGCCCTGGCCCCCAAGGTGGGGTGTTTCCCGGAGGGGAACAGAGAAAGCCAGAGTATTTTCGGTGTCACTTCCGCCCCTGTGGGTACCTGTCTTCAGTCAGAGAGGGAGGCCTCCCAAATCAAAGGCTGTCAATCCCCTTCCTGTCAACAGCCTCAAATTCACTAAAACACTCGAGGCACGGGTTCAGAGGCAGGGCAGAATGAGGGAGAGGTTTTATTGCATAAAGCCCGCATTCTCTGCGCTGTGCGTTAATTAATTTCAAAGTAGGCCGAGTGATGAGGGAGATTTGGGGCCGCAGCGTGGGTAATAAAAAAATTTGCTGAAAGTCCCTCTTTGCCTCCCGGAATGCCCTCTGCCCCGACCTACCCTATCACGATCAGAGAGAAAGGCCAGCCCGTGAGCATCACGACCTGCTGAGACTGGCCAGGGATGCTGCTGAGAAGGTACCCGGTCCTCTCCTTTGTTGGGAAACACGAGAGGCGGCTGGTGAGCACACAGAACTCGAGGGGGTCCTCGGGAGGGCCAGAGGGGGTGGGGCAGAGGAGATCCGAGGGGGTGCCCCAGAGGGCAAAGGTGAGAAGGACGCGGAGGGAGTCCTTTTTCGGAAAGAAGGATCTAGATTCTTCGGAGTTGGCCTCTTCCGGTCTCCCAACACTGGGACTGTTTCCATGCTACCCACTTCCCCACCTCCTCCCCCTATCGTCTGTGACTAATGATTCTGACCCTTCCCCAACCCGATCTGCAATATCTCAGGCCTCTGTCATAGTCGGCTTCCGGCCATCCGCAGGTCAGATGGCTCTGAGCACGGGAGGGCCAGCCTTGTAGCAGCAAAGGGCAGCCGAACTCGGCCAAAGGCAGGTTCCCGAAATACCCCCAGGGCTCCTTTTTTTTTTTTCCCCCCCTGTCTTTCCTTCCTTTCCCTCCCCCCTATCTTATTACAATTAATTAACTTAATTGTTGATTCTTCTCTCACTCCGTAGGGTCTCTTTCCCAGCACTAGCCCAGGGGGGTCCTAGGAGGCAATGATAAAGTGACCGTAGGTTCTTACTTACGTTACCCGAATGAGTTCATCACGCGAGGACTTCTCAAGAGAGACCCCTTCAGCATTATCTTCTCAGAACGAATACGGTGGCGTCACCCCAAGTGCTCCTTGAATTCCTCTTGAGGAATGGCCTTAGGAACGGTCCAGATGGGCATTTCAAAGTGAAATAACAATAGTATTATTATTACGCTAGTCATTCACCTTTTTGTTGTTGTTTTAATAAACAAAATCCTGCTTGGGGCGCTTTGGTGGCTCATTGGGTCTAGCGCCTGATTCTTGATTTTGGCTCCGGTCATGACCCAGGGTGGTGGGATCAAGCCCCGCGTCCAGCTCCGTGCTGAGTGTGGAGCCTGCTTAAGATTGTCTCTCTTTCTCTCTCTCTCTCAGATAAAAATTTTATATATGTGATAAGAAGTCACGCTTGTGTCTCAGTTGTTTGCCCCAAAATTAGGGTTAACCAGGTGAATCATCCATTTTATTCCTAATAGTTATCCCTGAGTAATATTCGACTCTTTCCCCCAAGTTAAAACTACCTTCAGAGTTTCCAGATCTGGCCACCAATAAAGAACTTCGAAAAATACTCTGAATAAAGACAGAATCTTCAGGAGAAGTGTCCAGCTTCTGGAAGAGAACCTTGGGCAGGGTAATACCGACTTGAGGGGCCGCTCTCTATAGTCACGAGCTGAAAAGAAGCGTAAAGGGTTTTCTTAGTCACGATTAATGAACTCGGTCCCACTTTCTTTTTTATCTTCCTAGGAGTATCTGGGACGATCCCAGCTCTTAGCAACTCAGATTTTCCAGGCATCTCTCCTCCTCGGGGTAAACAAGAAAAGGAACAAGTACATACTTGACTCAATATTATAGGATGTGGTTTTCTCCTCTGTTTTATTTTTCCCTTTGACTCCTCTCCTCTCGTACCTTGAAAGGAAAGACTATTTTAATGCCAAGTGAAATCAATTCGACAAGTATTTTCTGCATGCAAGGCCCTGTTTCACATGGTGTGTGGGAATCCCTGGCCCCCTAAGATGTGCTTTCTCACTTATTCTCTCTAGAGCGCCAACACAGCGAAATGGATTGGGAAGCTGGGGGAAGAAGGCTTCTGTGTTAAGAAGGATCCCGAGGTCCAGATTCAGCGGGAAAATACACATATGGCTTCTTTCTCCTTACACTTAATGCACATTCAAATATTTTGAATGAATAACTGGGGGAAAAAAAAAAACAGAGTGAGTGAATGCATCCAAGAGTGATGAGACCCACCACTTGGGCAAGAGGAAATGAATCACATTATGTCCATGCATCCAAGTGAACTTTTAGAGTAATATCCATCCCAGATGGTTGCCAGAACACAATCCTTTCCTCTTTCCACCCAGCGTTGAAAGTCACAGTGTACGTGAGATCTGCTCCGAAATCGTTTATTTTGAAGTATATTTTGCCCCATTCTGTTGAAATAGATTGGCCATACATGAAAGTCAAGGAAAGACGGAGGGAACGCCCCAAGACTAAGGGCGATGAAAGGCACATGAAAACAAACAAACAAACAAAAGGCACCAATGACTCTGAACGAGAGCCTCTGACTACAAACAGCGTCGTGTGGAAATTGAATGGGACCTGAGAACTATCTGGGAACAATTTACCAGTGTTACTTTCCCTGATATTGATTGTTATATTTTGGTTATACTGGGGAATGCCTTTGATTTTAGGAAATAAACATTAAGTAGCAGGGCTGAAAAACATTTTTTTTACCTTGTCCACACGTATAAATGTACAACTTCTTCCTCTTGCCCCCATTATGAAGACAGGATTTACCTCCAGCAAATATACGCAGAGTTTCCTAATAAACAGTGGCCAAAAAAAAAAAAAAAAGTACACAAAAATATGTAGGAGAACTGAATGAATATATTTAGGTCCAGCTTGATGTTCTTGGTGGTTTGTGCTAAAAAGGAATTTTCCAGCTCCCGTGAAACGTGCTCCAAAAAGAGAGTGTACTTAAAAAAAATTTTTTTAATGTTTATTTTCGAGACAGAGAGAGAGAGAGAGAGAGAGAGGCAGAGCGTGAGTGGGGGAGGGGCAGAGAAAGAGAGGGAGCCACAGAATCTGAAGCAGGTTCCAGGCTCCGAGCTGTCAGCGCAGAGCCCGTCGCGGGGCTCGAACCCATGAACCACGAGATCATGACCTGAGCCAAAGTTGGACACTTCACCGACTGAGCCACCCGGGCGCCCCGAGAGTGTACTTTTTAGATGCCCATCAAACACTGCAGCAAAAGAACAGACTTAGGATATTATGAGGTCTTAGGTCTTAGAATATTATGAGCTGCTACATCCTGGGGCGGTCATAGAGATTTCATGGCTTTGACCCTAGAAGAGCAAGAATCCCAGGCATGTTTCTAAAATAGTATCTTACCATGGGATACACCTGTCAGCGTTCCTGATTCCTTGAAAGATGTGCTTAAACAAAAATACCCCAATGGAAGAAACGTTCTCAACTTAGAGTTCTCAGGGTCAGGTTTGTATAAGAAGGTTTTGGTGTACAAATAACTGAACAGATGCCGGAAAACCCAAGACTTTCATTTGAGTAGAAGAGAGGGATTTATTAGACCACTAGATTAAAATTCCTGTATTTAAGACATATTTCACAAACACTTAATGGGGTTTTCCCACCCGTTAAGAGCAAACCAAGGGCACAATGTTCCGTTTTAATAGGGGGCAGTAACTCTATTTCATTTATAGACTAAACTGACCGAAAAAAAATACGTGTATATATGGGTAGTTCTCGCCAGAGAAAACATGACTTAATGCAAATGCTCAAGCAACATATTAGAAATAAAGGTCTGTCTGTAGCCTTGGCAATTTCTTTTCCTTTTTCTATTTTTGGGAGGGGGTGATGATTTGGAAGAAAAAATCCTGTGGTTGGTATCCAATGAAGTTAACCCTTCTGGCGTAGGACCTCTATTACATGCAAACATCATGAATTATAATTAGAGAACAGCGTATTTACACATGGAGGTACACAGGGTCAAACAGGAAACGCTGCCAACAATCTCAGCGTTTGGCTGGGAACTCTTGGCGGTTGGCATAAGCAAAGGGTCCTGGAATGGGGCAGAGCCGGGAGGAACACGGAGGTCTAGTTTTCAGTCCATGTGACATTTAGCAAACACATGCATTTAGGATGCATCATAAAAAATCCATGCAGATTTATCATTTTGATCAAGAGGTCTCAAAAGGGGGCCACATCTGTCTCCTAGAATTCAGGACATTGAAGCTGTCGGCGTACAAAGCGAGTCAAAAACACTTTCTCGAGGAAATTTGGAAAAGCCCGTGCTAAAACCTTTAACGATATGAGCGCCCGTCTCGAGTAGTGCATCCTAAGGCGAGAACTAAAAAACGTTCCAAAACAATATGTGTTTACGTTACAAGGATGCTTCTTGCAACGCTGTCCACCAAGTGTAAAATATTGATCTCAGTGTTCATTGATAGGAAATTGGGTAAATCAATTACAGCAGATCCATAAATGGGACACCATAGAGCCTTTGAGGAGGATGACATATATTTATATGTATTGACTTGGAAAGATGTCCCCAATATATTAAATTAAAATGGCAGGATATTAAGAAATGCACAGGATGATTTTATTTATCGTTAAGAAAACAAAATGAAAGCGTGTGTGTGTGTGTGTGTGTGTGTGTGTGTTTCAAAAAGCAGGCTAATACAGGACTACCAAAAGCAGTTATTCTTGGTGAGCAGAATCACCAGAACACGTCCGGTTGCTATAAACGTCATATTTCTACGTTGTTCGGATTTGTGCACAAATGCAGATCACATTTTTATGAGAAAAGACTCTGAAGTTGTGTCCGGGACGCTGTATCTCAGAGAGCTGATCTCATCTTTCCTAGAGGAACACCGGAGACAGAACTCGGGACGCACCGGCTTCCTCAGCCGGTTCTGCCCTTTGCCAGCTGTTGACAGCGGGGAAGTCACCCAGTCGTCCAGCCTCTCCGTGGCTATCTCCCACGCTGTTATGTAAGGACATTCCTTTCCTCCTGGGCTGCTGGTGAGCACGAGATGAGGTAATGTTTTGCACAAGGCCTGGCCTCATTCTTGGCACACGTAGGTGTTCGGTTAAAGAAAAGAGTGGGTTCCTTGTCTCTCGAAGAGCGACAAAGCGCATCATCCAAACTTGAGCCGCAAGTGGCTCTACTCAAGGGGAGGTGCTGAGAGGCCCACGAGCGAGCCAGACAATGTGGATCTCTCCCTAAAGTGCCTGACCTCCAGCCGGGAGGATTGTGATCAGTGACACCACTGCGGCACCTACTATGCGCCAGGCACCGCTCAGGCTCTTGAATGTGCCAAGTCGTTGAATCGTTACAATCACTACTGACTCGTCATAGACTAACCTCATTCCCATTTTGCAGGTCAGGAAGTCAAGGCGCAAGTAGGTTTGGGAGCTGGGTAAGGTCACGCAGCAGCTTAGAAATCAGAACTAGCTTCTGAGTCTGAGCTCTCGCCCACCAAGGCACACGGCTGTCAAAGAATTTAGGGCGACGCCCAGGCTAGAGAGTGGAACTGAGCGGAAAGGGCGTGCCTTTGTGTGGCAAGGAGTCAGTCACCAACACCTTAGAATGGACCAGATGTTCGGGAAGTCCCGGAGAGCTTGTTGGAACCCGATGGCCACACTCTGCCCCAGAGCTTCCGATTGGGGAGGTCCAAGGTGGTGTCTGAGGACCTGCCTTTCTAACCAGCTCCCAGGTGACGCTGATGATCCCAGGGCCCCACCTGGAGCCACAAGGCCCCTGGGGAGCAAGGACAGGGCAAGACAGAAGGAGAGCAGCCCCCTGCCTATCCCCTATTTAACTGTCAAGTCATAGAACGTTTTTAAAGAAACCTAAGTAAAGACACTTGCCTCCGAATACAACCCTACTGCCCTTTGATTTCCACCTCTGCGTGAGGCAGCATTCGCAAAGTATCTTTCAGAGGCGGCTGGGTAGCTCAGCGGGTTAAGCATCCAACTCTTGATCTTGGCCTCGGTTATGATCTCATGGTTCGTGAGCTCGAGCCCCACGTCAGGCTCTGTGCTGACAGTGTGGAGCCTACCCTAGGATCCTCTCTCTCTCTCTTTCTCTGCCCCTCCCTCACTTTCACTGTCTCTCTCAAAATAGATAAATAACCTTAAAAAAAAATCTAAGGGGCGCCTGGGTGTGTCAGTTGGTTAGGCATCCGGCTTCCGCTCAGCTTGTGATCTCACAATTCGCGGAGTTCGAGCCCCGCGTCGGGCTCTGTGCTGACAGCTCGGAGCCTGGAGCCTGCTTCGGATTCTGTGTTTTCCCTCTCTCTCTGCCCCTCCCCTGCTTGTGCTCTCTCTCTCTCTCTCTCTCTCTCTCTCTCTCTCTCAAAAATAAACATTAAAAAAAAATTTAAAAAGAAAGGAAAAGAAAAACCCCGAGGAAGTCTCAATCCTTGTGATTTTGACTGTTATTCTGCTAATAGGACTCCCCGTGATGAAGTCAGGAGATGCACATCTCCCATTTTTGTCAGCTGATTTTATTAGATAATCCTACCCTGGTCATTTATGGCTACAAGACCTACCCTAAATTGATTTGGGGGGGGTGGGGAAGGGGGGTTGCTGTGGGACAGGGCGGCATGAACTCTACCAAATTCCAGAATAAAAGAATTAACAAGTCTCCATCGCGGTGTAAACGATGTCAATGAAAGGTTATTCCACGAAAATTAAAGAGAAGTTTAAAGCACAACGTCTAGTAATTCCGATGCGTTAAAATAAATGTAGTCTGAGATCTGATATCCTGTTGAAAAACCTGAATGCTGCCGCCATGTTGTGACTAATCGGATCTCCTTGAATAATAACCTTCCGGACGGGGAAAGTGGTGCCAATGTTCTCATCGACTTTTTTTGACGAGCCCAGAAAGTAAGTTCATAGTTTGCCACTCTGTTCCCAAGGAATGCTCTTATTGTTTCAAATAGCAATGGGAAAGTGACCCACTTATTTAAGCTTTAGGTCTTTCATGCTCTGTAGTCAGGGTGACCTTTCTTTCATATGTTATACGTTGGAGTTTGGATATAAGACTTCCCTTGAGAAGAGATTAATACTGTGAAAACCAGATTGAAGACAACCGACAAGGGTCATTTCAATCGGAAAAACAGACCTTTCTCCTGGTGGGACCCAATGAAACTATTTTCCATGTTAGTGGAAAAAAATAAGCCGTAAACATTTGTACTTTTCTGGACTTCTGTCTTGTAAAGTTGTGTTTTTGTTTTTGTTTTTTTGGGTTTTTTTTATTTTTTATTTTTAACGTTTATTTTTCATACAGAGAGAGACAGAGCATGAACGGGGGAGGGGCAGAGAGAGGGAGACACAGAATCCGAAACAGGCTCCAGGCTCCGAGCCGTCAGCACAGAGCCCGACGCGGGGCTCGAACTCACGGACCGCGAGATCATGACCTGAGCCCAAGTCGGCCGCTTAACCGACTGAGCCACCCAGGCGCCCCAGTTTTTGTTTTGTTTTAATGATTACTGTCGTCGCGTGAAACCGTGGCGTTGTGTCTTTGGGGTTGATAGGACAATAGCAAGCCCTCTCACTGCCCCCACCTCCATGTCAGCAACCCCCCCCCCCCAAATCCGCAGTCCGCTGGCCCTTGTTGAGGGCCCCAAGGATGATGTCTGTCTTCTCTAGTGTCTATTTCAAAGATTATAAACAAAGCTCTGGTTTCCACAGTTCTCTGAATATATTATGACTTAAACACTATGAGTGAATCCACGAATATCAGTGGCTCTCCATCTCCCTTGTGCATCCAAAGCTCCCGGGAGCTTCTAGAACATCTAGAGTCCCAGCACTCGGTCCACATGTACTAAATCAGAAGCTCCAGGGGTAAGTTCTGGGCGTATTTAAGGAGCAGCAGCATGAACACAGCTTTCTCACCCTTTATCCCGAAATCAGACCACGGTCAATATCACGGGGGGAAGCTGGATGCCCAGAGTCTGAAAAGTAAGTGCTGCTCGTAGATGGCCAACAGGGAGGCGTGTCGCGGAGCCCAGGAGCTACTGGGCATGCCCTCAGCCTTCGTGCGTAGGTCCCGTCAGTGTCAATGTTGTCTCCTGAGCATCATCTTGTTTTTTTCACTTCATGCCCTATGCTGTCCATTCAAGTAAGGCTCCTGGGGAGAAAGGTCATGGTCTCCTGAAGCAGTATTTCCCAAGTATGCTCATCCTAAGCAATGCCCACTAGAAAATGGACCTCTGGGGGCGCCTGGGTGGCGCAGTCGGTTGAGCGTCCGACTTCAGCCAGGTCACGATCTCGCGGTCCGTGTGTTCGAGCCCCGCGTCAGGCTCTGGGCTGACGGCTCGGAGCCTGGAGCCTGTTTCCGATCCTGTGTCTCCCTCTCTCTCTGCCCCTCCCCCGTTCATGCTCTGTCTCTCTCTGTCCCAAAAATAAATAAACGTTGAAAAAAAAAAAAAAAAGAAAATGGACCTCTGTGGTCAAGCTCGGGACATGCCACCGACCCCGAGCCCTACTTTAAGACCTGCCATGCACCCGGGCTCTGAAAAGTCCTGCAATAAAGAAATGTGTTCCGCGAGCATTCTCCACCCATAACCCACCATGCAACCATTTTCCTATCACCATCAAAGGACTACCCTTTGGCAAAGGCTGATCCAGACTGGAAACAGCCGGACATCAAGTCCAATGTCGCCTGATCTCCGTACCCCTTAAAGCACTCGGCGAGGGAGCGGAGTCCTGCAGCCTGACTGCAGGGACAGGAAAGACGTGGGTGGACCGAAGGGATTGAGAAGCATGATAGTAATCAGAGAACCTGAGTGTGATTTGCTTATGTTGTTCCCGAAGGCATCGCAGCCAGGCCGGTGGTCCAACATCCTAATTAGCTAATGGGCAGAGGAGGGTTTTACCTGTTTAGAAAGGAGGGCTCATTGGATCAGCACTCTAAGACACTCGGATTTAGTTTTGTTTTTCTTTTTTGACTTTCCATTTTCCTCTAAGATTGTGATTCTCCAACTTCAGCGTGCATAAAATCCCCTGGAGGGCGACCCCCGCCTCCAAGCGTCTGATGCAGCAGGTCTGGGGCGTGATCTGAGAACCAGCATTTCTAGCAAGTTCCTGGGTGACGAGGATGCTGCTGGTCTGGGGACCCCGCCCTGAGAAGCAGGTGGAGAAGAACCCCAGAAGAGAGGAATAGAATGAGACAGGCTGGATGAAGAGGGGACAGAACAGAAAGAAGGGAGAGAATGTAAATAAGAGAGGGAGGGAGGGAGGGAGACACACACACACACACACACACACACACACGGGGCTGTTTGGACAAATGCGTGACGTCCCCCAAGGTGTCAGAGCTGGAATGTGGGCAAAGGACCAGTGGCGGCCGAGGCTCCGGTGTTTGGGGGGACGACTTACTGTACGCACGGCTAGACGCTTTTCCATCCACAGTCTTCGTGGATACGCCTGGGTTGTGAGTTTCCCTGCCTCAGCTCGGTGACACCAGCTGATCTGGAAGCAAGTCTGGCCCCAGCGAAAGGGAAAGCCGTGAGAAAGTAGGGCAGAGTTCTCCAGCGGCCTCCGTTCCCCCTTGTACCCGCCTGCCTCCCCCGTCTTGCTGGATCCGCGATCTCCTTCCCAGGCCTCCCTCTGACCCAAAAGCACTGCCAACTCGAGCTGGAACCGACCCTTCCACTCCACGCTCCCTGCTGCTGGCCTGGGCACGTCCTCCAGCCGTCCCGTGCCCCAGACCCCTTAGGGCTCCACGTTGGGGCCATGTGGGTCCCCACTACCCCCCCCCCCCCCAGATCAGGCAAACACGTGGGGTCTGGAGGGTCAGAGGAGGCCGCACCAAGGGCTGCCGATGAGATTCACATGTTGTTGTTCCTGGGGCCGCCTTCCCAGCAAGGAGACGTTTATCATCAGAACCTGGGGCCACCTCCACGTGAGGAAATCCAAGTGGGTGGAGAGGTCCCGGGGCTTGGCTATGTCACCTCGTTCAAAAGAGACACGCAATGGCCCCTGGCGATGGGCCGTGTTGTAGCGACGGTGGGGTAAACAGGCTGAGGAAACGTGGGCTCAGCCTGGGAAGCAGGCAGGCAAGGCAGTGCCTCTCTCCCCTGGAGGTGCGAGAAATCCTCGCTATAAATCAAGGAAATTAAATAGAGTGCAGGGCTTAGGGCCATTGCTCAAACCCCTAATCCCCATCCCAGGGTTGCTCAAAAGGCCGCCACGCCCAGCAGCTCAGAAAGAGGAAGACCGTTTCACAGGCTTTGCTCTCCCGGGAGCCCGGCGGGGAGACCGGACCCGGTGGGAATTCAACACTCAGAGGGGCCCTGCAGTCCCGGGGCAGAGGGAGGCCGGAGTTACAGAGGGGCTCAGAGACCCTTGCCTCTTATGGCTTCCTTTTCCCAGGCAGAGAAACTGAGGCCAGACGAGAAGGAACTTCTGGCGAAGCACGTAGGAATTAGATATCCACGGGATCCACAGGCAGCTACAATTTCAACTTCCAGTGTCAGCAGGCATGGTGTCTGGGAACAATCCCCCAGTGGTTTGCTCTCAGAGTCCTGGGACTGCAGCTACACAGTGACAGGCGACAGTTCTAAACTTTTGAAGATGCGACTCGGGCGCCTGGGTGGCTAGGTTGGCTAGGTTCGTGGGTTCGAGCCCCGCTCATGCTCTGTCTCACTCTCTCTCCCTCTGCCAAAAATAAATAAATGTTTGGGGCGCCTGGGTGGCTCAGTCGCTTGAGCGTCCGACTTCGGCTCAGGTCATGAGCTCACGGTTCATGAGTTCGAGCCCCGCGTCGGGCTCTGGGCTGACAGCTCGGAGCCTGGAGCCTGCTTCGGATTCTATGGCTCCCTCTCTCTCTGCCCCTCCCCTGCTTGCACTCTCTCTCTCTCTCTTTCTCTCAAAAATAAATAGATATTAAAAAAAAAATTAAATGAAGACGTGCCTTTAAAACCAATAGGCAAGCAACAAATGCACTTCCATTCACACTGTAAAGTTACGCACGCACGCGCACCGTGTTCTCTAAAGTTTTGCAAAACACTTAGACTATGCGGGCTAGCGAAGTGGCGACAATGAAAACCTTACCACATGCAAGATGAAAAGAGCATGACTTTGGAGTTTTGCGCTTTAATGATGCATCCGACATGCGACCAAGCCCTTGACTGGTCATCTCCCTTAATCCTTACCGATGCCCAAGGGAAGTGTTTTGTTTGCAGCCATTTTTCAGATAAGGAAACTGAGGCTCAGAGAAGGTAAGGTAATTGCTCGAGATCGAAATCGGGCCCTTCCTGTGTTTTTCACTTAATTCTCGAGTATGAGTGTTTGTCCGTGGCTGGAATTATTCTCCTATGATATCACATGAGATGGTTGCTTCCAACTCCACCATAGAGTGGACGGCAAATCTTTGGTGGCAGGGACTGTGGCTCGTCCTTAGGGTGGAGATCTGTAACCTTATTTTTTTTTTTTAAAGTTTATTTATTTTTGAGACAGAGCGAGACAGAGCATGAGCAGGGAAGGGGCAGAGGGAGAGGGAGACACAGAATCGGAAGCAGGCTCCAGGCTCCGGGCTGTCAGCACACAGCCTGGCGCGGGGCTCGAACCCACGAACGGTGAGATCATGACCCGAGCCGGAGTTGGGTGTTTAACCGACTGAGCCACCCAGGCGCCCCTTCGGTGGAGCTTATTAAAAATGCAGAGGGGCGCCTGGGTGGCGCAGTCGGTTAAGCGTCCGACTTCAGCCAGGTCACGATCTCGCGGTCCGTGGGTTCGAGCCCCGCGTCGGGCTCTGGGCTGATGGCTCAGAGCCTGGAGCCTGTTTCCGATTCTGTGTCTCCCTCTCTCTCTGCCCCTCCCCCGTTCATGCTCCGTCTCTCTCTGTCCCAAAAATAAATAAACATTGGGAAAAAAAAATTAAAAAAAAAAATGCAGAAGGGAGAGCCCACACCAGAGAATCCGGAGCCGGACGGGTCTGAGCGAAGGGCCGAGAATCTGCGATCATGGTGAGTTCTTTCAGGTGGCCCTGGTGAGCGGGCTGGGCGATGCGTTTAGAAAAACACAGCCAGGTGGATCTTGGACTGGGAGGCTGGCAGGCACCGTATACAGGGGGAGCGGCCGGGGGCGTCCCCATCACAATAGCCCTGGGAGCCACGTTTCTGTGTCCCAGGAAGGGACAGAGACTGGATAAGCAAGAGCGAGTGGTAAAGACAAGAAGCCATTGGAAAATCACCTACAACCCAACAACCCTAAGACCCTGCCCCCCCCCACCCCATTAGAATGGCGACAACGGGGGCTTAGCTTGATGGCATCTGTTTGTAATCTGGCCGCACGATGGCAGAACCTGAACACAGACCTGAGGGTTTGAGACCCTGGAAGACTAGGACAGAGAGGCTGAGTCAGGCTCTAATGGATGGACGATCTTTCTGGGGGTTCAAAGGCCAAGTAGGTCTGTAGCGGGGAAGGCTGGGCTGCCCGAAGAGCTCTTGGTTCTGGGGACTGGCTGCTTTTCCAGTAGCCTCGGGGGCAAGTTCCAGGACTTCCAGTTCCGGGCAAGGGAATAATGGTGCTCAGAATCAAGGTCACATGACCCACTCTACCCATATGCACCTGCATTAGGATTCAGGATCCTGACCCTTGGTGATCCTGTTGTAGTTTGGGAAAAAGATCCCACTCACCTCACATCCCACTGAATGGGTTACCCTTCAGGATACAGTTGGCACTCAATAAATGCTTGCTGTGTCCTCTTGGTGCCCAAATAATCTTCCTTTTTCTCTTACACTATTTTTTAAATGTTAATTTATTTATTTTGACAGAGGGAGAGAGAGAGAGAGAGAGAGAGAGAGAGAGCGAGCATTCCTGAGTGGGGGAGGGGCAGAGAGAACGGGAGAGAGAGAATCCTAAGCAAGCTCCGTGCTGTCACTGCAGAGCCCGATGTGAGGCTCGATCTCACGAACCTTGAGACCATAACCCAAGCCAAAATCGAGGGTCAGAGGCCCAACCAGCCGAGTGACCCAGGCACCCCTCTCTGACAGTGTTTGAGCACAGATAGTAATAAAAGCAAATACAGCTGACCCTTAAACAACACGGGGGTTAGGGGCACTGACCCACCAAGTGATCAAAAATTTGCGTGTAACTTTTGCTTCTCCCCAAACTTAAATACACTAATAGCCTACTGTTGATCAGAAGCCTTACTGATAATACAGTCACTTAACACATACTTTGTATGTTACATGTATTATACACTTATTCTTAAAAAAAATTTTTTTTTTAGCATTTATTCATTTTTGAGAGTGAGAGAGACAGAGCCTGAGCAGTGCAGGGGCAGAGAGAGAGGGAGACACAGAATCTGAAGCAGATTCCAGGCTCCGAGCTGTCAGCACGGAGCCTGACACGGGGCTCGAAGTCACGGACCGCGAGATCCTGACCTGAGCCGAAGTCGGCCGCTTAACCAACTGAGCCACCCAGGCGCCCCTAAAAAAAATTTTTTTTAACATTTATTCATTTTTGAGAGTGAGAGAGACAGAGCCTGAGCAGGGCAGGGGCAGAGAGAGAGGGAGACACAGGATCCGAAGCAGGCTCCAGGCTCCGAGCTGTTAGCACAGACAGAGCCCGACGCGGGGCTTGAGCTCACGAACTGTGAGATCGTGACCTGAGCCGAAGCTTAACTGGGTGAGCCACCTAGGCGCCCCTCCACTGTATTATTAGAATCAGGTAAGTCAGACAAGAATGCAAACTGGTGCAGCCACTCTGGAAAACAGTATGGAGATTCCTCAAAAAATTAAAGATAGAACTACCCTACGACCCAGCAATTGCACTACGACGTATTTATCCAAGGGATACAGATGTGCTGTTTCGAAGGGACATGTGCACCCTATGTTTATAGCAGCACTATCGACAAGAGCCAAAGGATGGAAAGAGCCCGAATGCCCATTGACAGATGAATGGGTATACACACACACACACACACACACACACACACACATATATAGGAGCATTACTTGGCAATCAAAAGGAATGAATTCCCCCCATTTGCAACAACATGCATAGAACTAGAGTATATTATGCTAAGCGAAATTAGTCAATCAGAGAAAAACAAATATCATCTGACTTCACTCATATGAGGAATTTAAGATACAAAACAGATGCATGTAAGGGATGGGAAGCAAAGATAATATAAAAACGAGACGGCAGACAAAACGTGAGAGACTCTTAAATATAGAGGGCAAACCGAGAGTTGCCAGAGGGGTTGTGTGGTGGGGGCGGGGATGGGCTAATTGGACAAGGGGCGTCCAGGAGGACACTTGCTGGGCTGAGCACTGGGCGCTCTACGTAGGGGATGAATCCCTGGAATCTACTCCTGAAATCATTGTTGCACTATAGGCTAACTAACCTGGATGTAAATTAAAAATAAAGAAATAACAGGAATGAGGACGAGAATACATTTATATACTCTGCTGTGTTTATTGAAAAATATCCACGTGTAAGTGGGCACGCACAGCTCAAATCCAGATCGCCGGAGGGTAAACTGGACCCGTTGTCGGTCTTCCATATGTGGACAGGTACCTTCTGCACTAAATAGACTACGTTCGTTGAAAACGATCTTCAAGGGCATCCCCGTGGCACCCGTGAAATAATTCATGTGGATTTCCCAGAGGCCCTACAGTTGAAACATGTTGTACCCATTTTAGAGATGCGGAAACAAAGGCTCAAGAAAGGTAAGTGATTGTTTCTCCCCACCCCCCACCCCCCTCAAATTGTGGAGCTGGTGAGGAGAAGAGGTAGGATTTGAATGGGATGGTTCACTACCTACGATGCCACGGTCCTCACTGGTTTCAAAACATTCTCGTGTGTAGGCTGCTTACAGCAATCTGTGATTGGCTTTGGTAAGGAAGTGGTTCTCAAAAAAAAAAAAAAAAAAAAAAGTGTGGCTCTTAGACCAGCGTCGACAGCACTGACCTTAGAATTGCAAACTCTCAGGCTGTCCCCCCAACCCAATGACTCGGGAACTTGTGAGGAGAAAGACCCACCCTCCGTGTCCTAAGAAGCTCTCCAGGCAATTTCAATGGACATTCAAGTGTGAGGACCGGCGCAGAAGGAATCTTGTTTTTTCTAATTCTACATGAGGGAACAAAGGAACAGAGAGGTTTATCAGCTTGTCTGAGGTTGCGCAGAAAAGGGTCACCGGGCTGGACCTGTCTCCGGGGCCGGAGCATCCAGATCCGCATGTTAAGAAACTCCCAGGTGACTCCAGAATTTGAGAACTAACCTCAGAGAATTACACAGTTCTTGCCTCTTCCCGCACCCCTGGACCGGGTACCTGAGTTCTTCTGGTTTCTCTGCGACTAACCTGGAAGGTACCCTGCCTTGTACCTCTCGGTTGTTAAGCTGTTTAATTTTTTAAAGATCACAAGTCAACCACAACTATGTTTACTGTAAGGCTTCAACTACTATAGAACTTTATAGATTTTTAAAAAGGGAAAGCTGTTTTTCTTCTGACCCTCCCCCTGCCCCAAATCCAGACCACCCTCAATTACCGTTAACTGTTTGGTGTGGAAGTTTGCAGGCATTTAAAATTCTTATTTAAATGCCTATATGCATGTATACCCTCAGATGCTAATTCAAAACAGAAAGGAGCTATATCATGATTACACTGTGGCATGGTCCCCTTAATGGGATATACTTGTACCTACATCTCTGTGTGTGGTGGTGTTTTTCAGGACATAGAAATCCAGCCCGTTCTTGCTTCTGGTTACAGAGTATTCTGCTTCTGCAAATGTCTTCATTGCCTTAGTCACCAATTGATAAAGCTTTTTGGTGACCCTGAAAATCCTTAGAGGTACACTCTTTCGAACATGTGTCTGTCTGAAAGGTTGACCACCTCGAATAGGAAACCCTGCGATCCTGCCTGCCATCCGTTCCACTTTTTCACTCTATCCTTTTCCAGCCAGACTTTTCTATGGGGAAGAGAGGGAATTGACACAGAAAGACCACTTGTAGCTGTTGCCAATGTACTTTTTGCCAGGGGAAGGGGCGGGTTGAAGACAGGAAAAAAAAAAAACAAGAATGTTTTTCTTTCTTTCCTTCTTTCTGTCCCAAGGTGGGGAGATCATCCCGAAAGCCAGTGTGAGTTTTCAGATGGAAACTGTGGGATGGTGTTCTCCACACGATTCCCAGAGGGACGGAAGGAGTGGCAGTTCGCAGGGACCAGGAAGGTTGGTGACTTTTGCCAGGTCGAACGTGGCACGTGAGTCACGCGAGACCGGGGTTGGCCGCGCTCTGGCTCGCTACTGCTGAGGACCATTTTCTTCTCATCCCCGGGTGACTTCCGTAGATGCCCCACACTGCCACCCCCCACCTCCCCAGCTCTCTGTGACTCAGTCGCACACTCATCCCTAGTCATCAGAGGATGGAAACCATGAGCAAAGCCTGGCTCGCGCCCAGGGAGTGACAGAGCACGTCCAGAAAATCAGGGATTCCCTACTCTGCCAAGGAGGCGCGAGTGGAGACAGCTGATTCTCCATGGTCGGGAGGGCGATGTTTCAAAGCTCCCGGCCCCTGAGGTTGGCAGGGTGCGTGTTGTTTTGGAAAACGGCGTGTTGAAGCGACTGCGAATTGCTTCCAAGCAAGAAGAACGACCACGGGCATGTGCGGTGCAGGAGTGGTGACCGATGGTGACCCCCAGTCTCGTTGGGGTCATCCTCTTTTTTTACAGGTAGCATTTAAAACCCATGTTCTCCTGGGGCGCCCGGGTGGCTCCGTCGGTTAAACATCCAACTCTTGGTTTCGGCGCAGGTCATGATCTCGCGACTTCGCGGGTTCGAGCCCCACCTCGAGCTCTGTGCTGGCAACGCGGAGCCTGCTTGGGATTCTCTCTCCCTCTGTCTCTGCCCCTCCCCTGCTCACACTGTCTCTGTCCCTCTCAAAATAAGTAAACTGAAAATCGAGAGGGAGAGATCGATATCGATATAGATTATAGATAATAGGTAGATCCCTGATTAATGATAATAGCTATTTTTTTTTTTTTTGGTGTTGTTATTAAACGGCTACTCTGTTTGGGGCGCTGTGCTAGAAACTTCGAAGACTTTATTCCCTCTAATCCTTAGGACAACGCTTTTGACAGGCACGGTTATGATCTTTCTTGTAAATGGAAGGACCAGAGACCCTAGACGGGCGCTTTGCTGCCCAGCGAAGAGAGTCTGGCCCCCGGGCCTGGTGAATGATGGTGGTCAGAACAGAGTAAGAGATCCCAATGTGCACTCACCATCCCTGCTGCAAAGCCTCGGATGCTCCTGGTGGATGATTGCCTGGCGTCAGGAGCCACACCCGGTCACTTCTGGTCGCAGAAACCCACCCTCGTCCAGCGTGGGAGCGGAAAGGATCCTACCCAGAAGCGTGGGATCACCGGGGACCACCTTGGAGGCCGGCTGCCAACTGGCGACATAGCGACGCACGGTCTTAGCTAGAAAATCGTCCAGCGGTTCGTGTCCCACAACACCCTAAAATACAACACGCAGGATCCTGTGCGCGCTTTTGCTCTCCGTCCAGCCCTCAGGTGCGTCACATAGAAGGGAGGACTTCTCACCGAAGCGTGGGGGAGATTCTGTCTCCCTTCGGCACGACTATCCCACCCAGCCAGCATCTGGCTCTGGGCTGACAGCTCGGAGCCGGGAGCCTGCTCCCCCAAGGCTGTGTCTCCCTCTCTCTCTCTGCCTCTCCCCCACTCATGCTCTGCCTCTCTGTTTCTCAAAAATAGATAACCATTAAAAGAAAGAAAGAAAGAAAGAAGAAAAAGAAAGAAAGAAAGAAAGGAAGAAAGAAAGAAAGAAAGAAAGAAAAGAAATGTCTCTGACTTTAACCATCTGAACGGAATTCTTTTTGTTCTTCTGGGAAGAAGGCTCCAAAGAGACTGAAATGGCCTCTCTGACTCGCAGGCCTCGGTTTCTTCACGCTCGGAGACAACTCTTGAGGCATGCGTAAAAGTAGACAAGGGCCCGGGGCTCGTTTTAGTCAACACAGGATTTGAGAAATCCCGAGAGACACATTAGGGAAGACGAGTACTTTGGGTTTATGTGGCCGCGACTACCTCATCACAAAACTGGTACCCTTTTGAGTCGTCGAGAATTGTGTATGTTTTTAATGGGAAATGCATGACTGTAGGCTCTCGAAGGCTTCCCAGGGGACGGTTAGCTGGGGCACTGAGATTTGGGGAACTTGAGAATGTCCTTCCACAAAATACCCCGACCAAATCAATCGCAGTTTGCTATTAGGGTTCTATCATGCTGTGTATGACCTCTTCTTTACTGTACTTTTTTAAGTTTTTTTAAAACATTTATTCATTTTCGGGAGTGAGACAGGCAGAGCGTGAGCAGGGGAGGGGCAGAGAGAGAGGGAGACGCAGAATCCGCGGCAGATTCCAGGCTCCGAGCTGTCAGCACAGAGCCCGACGCGGGCTCTGAACTCGCGAACTGTGAGATCGTGACCTGAGCCGAAGTCTGACGCTTAACCGACTGAGTCACCCAGGCGCCCTGACTCTTTATTGTGCTTTTTAAAAAAAAGAATCTGTATCATTTTTTTGGTTTTTTCTGGGGAAAGACAGAAGAAGCAATCCAGGTTGTTTTGTTTTGTTTTTAAAGTGAATTTTCAACCTTTATTTATTTTTGGGGGGGACAGAGAGAGACAGAACATGGACGGGGGAGGGGCAGAGAGAGAGGGAGGCACAGAATCGGAAACAGGCTCCAGGCTCCGAGCCATCAGCCCAGAGCCCGACGCGGGGCTCGAACTCCCGGACCGCGAGATCGTGACCTGGCTGAAGTCGGACGCTTAACCGACTGCGCCACCCAGGCGCCCCTAGCAATCCAGGTTTTGAAAGATCCTCTCCTCCAATGATGCAATGCGATGGTTCTCTATTACTACTTGGAGGTGAGAGAAGAAGATAGCAAAGCTGGACGTGATTTTGCAAACCATCCACTCGCGCATTCATTCACCCATTCATTCTGGAACCCTTACCCTGGGTCAAGGAAGGTCCCGAGGGTGCAGAAAGAAACCAGGCTTCCATCGAGAAGCCCACAATTTAACGAAATTCAACAGACAGAGGGGCGCCTGGGTGGGTCAGTCGGTTAAGCGTCTGACTCTTGAGCTCAGCTCCGATCTCGATCTCAGGGTCATGAGTTCAAGCCCCGCTTTGGGCTCCACACTGGGCGTGAAGCCCATTTAAAAACAAAAAGCAAAGAAATTCAGCAGGCCAGAGCAGAAAGAGCCCAGAGAGGGTCACGCTGAGGGAGCATCGCCCATTCACTGTGTTCCAAAGAGAGCAGGTTAATTGGGGTAAATCTGTTTGGTCACATTTGAGAAGCCATTTCTCAGGCAGGCTCTTCAGGGGAGGGGAGAGAATGAGGAAGGGGGGGGGGAACGCCTGGAGAAAAACCTTGTAATTAAACTCTATACCTCCAGGTTAAGGACAAAAAAAAAAAATTGTTTTTAATGAAAGCGGGGAAAAAAAGATCCTCTCGCCCACTTTGAAGAATCCTCGCTCTGGAGAAGCTTCTAGAGTTTTGCCACAGTGCCCAGGACCATTAGTCCGATCACCAGCTATGAGGTCACGCTGGCCAGAGACAAATGAAGTTGGTGCCTGGGGTTCCCACACACCTTTAGCGCCACACGGACGCACAAGGAGGTAGACGGGCTCCTTGGACTGTGGTTGTTTGTGTCTCGGGGGAGGTTCTGCGACTCTTGTCCTTGTCATTTGAAAGATCTAAAGGCATCCACCTGGAACGATGCTTGTCCTTTATTATGGAGTGTAAACATTTGGAGTTAGTCACCAAAAGGTATCACAGGTTCAACTCTCTGCCTCTTTCTCCCTCTCCTTCTCCCTCTCTCTCCCCCCACCGTCTCTCTCTCATACTCTCTCTCACACACACACACACACACACACACACACACAGACACATTTTTATACACACATACACATACGTGTTTAGGAAACATTTGGTAGGCTAGAAGAAGGTAAACATTTTCAATTTAAGTTACAAATTACAGTCATTTTTGTTTTCTTCATTGTGTTTATATGCATATATTTTTTCAAATTTGTTTTCTCCTCCTCCTCCTCCTCCTCCTCCTCTCCTCCTCTGAAATGATCCAAACTTCCCATGGTAGCGTGGGGAAAGAATACTGGAGTGAAGGCATTTAAATAGGTTCTTGTCTTACAGGACTTATCAGAGCCTTTACTGCTCTAACATTCACTGGGACTATGGATGATCCGTGAATATATAATAATGTAGTTGCCATGTACGGAGTATGCCAGGCACTGTGTGGAAGCTTTTTCAAATTTCGACACTTTGTTTTTGCTACCATTTCTGGAACGCTTTCTTTATGCCGGGGTCTCCCATCAAGCCTCTTTACATCTGCTACCTCATATGATCCTTTCAATTACCTCCCAGAGGAGATGCTGTCACTGCTCCCATTACACAGATCAAGGCAAGTGAGGTCCAGAAAGGACCTTGTTTTTGTTCGCATAACTGGTCGAAGTGGTGAATTCAAGATTTAATCAGAATCTGCATGTGAATATTCTTTTCAATCGTCTAGAAAAAAGGACTAGGGAATTGATTCCCGAGAAACTCATTTGTGGGGTTAAAGGGACGGGCAAGACTCGCGAGAATCTGGGAACTACCTACCGTGTCTTCTGGAAGCCAGGTTCCTTAGCCAAAGTGGCCAGATATTGGTGTGGCTGACGTGAAGTGAAAAGCATCAGACCCAGAGCAAAGAGTGTAAGGGTGATTTTGCAAGTGTGTGTGTGTGTGTGTGTGTCCTTTATCATTTTTAAATTCTAAGACGCCTTTCATTTCAATACTAGTTTGATGTCAGCTCTCAACGCGTGTGGGATCGATGCCGTGAAAGGCTAGATGCCTGTACCTATCGCTGATTTTCATATGCTCCCTGAGCTCAGAAATCAGGAGAGGGTGTGTCCCTTGCAGTCAAGAAGATACTTCAGACACATGATCTTGGCAAAAATGAGGGGCGGAATATCCCTCATTTGCTCTGCATTTCCCACATTGGTTACACCGAGTATTTGGCCCTTTAGTAAGAATGAAAATAAAATGAACAGATCTTTGAAAAGAAGGTCGTTGCCCCTGAAAAAAAAAATATCTTTCTGCCTGTCTCTCCTTGTCCCCTGTACGAACCCTCAGAGGTGGGGATCCAGGAACCTCCATGCCTGCGGGGAGGCGTTAGCATTTTACCTACAGATGACCTATGTTACAGACGAGAAAAAAGGGAATCGAGTCAAATCCAATCTAGAATTCCTGACCCCTCCCCCTCCCAGGATCTTCTCCGCCCCCCCCCCCCCCCCCACCTCAACCTTGTCCCAGCTCCTATGGCCTCAGCTTTGCCCCAGCCTTGTCCCAGGGCTGCCTTCCTGTCCCCAAATATCGCCATCACTTCCGCTCAGCGCACTCCAACCTCAGTTCAGAAAGAGGGAGCATCACCTCCCATCTCTGTCTCCACCAAGTAACACCGTAGGCTGGTGCCCCTCGTGGGATGGGTCCCACTCCTGGGGGGTCCCCTGGTATAACATATGGCCGGTCCAGGAGGGGGGCACTGAAGCCTGGCCGGTTCCTGCACTGTGGCCACCGTGGTGACTGACGTACCTCGGGCACTCCGAATCCTGCCCAGGACACGATCTGCCTTGAGTCCGCACTCGTCCCACTTCCTTGCCTATTGACCGCATTCGCTGGTTTATTTCTTCGTTCATGCATTCATTCAACAACCGAGCATTGATTCTCTGACCGTTCTAAGCCCTGGGGACAGAGCAGGAGGCCAAACAGCCAGCAATGCCATTATAGTGACACTGAAGAAAACACACAAGTAAATGATGTAGCGTGTCCCCCCAGGCTCGAACAAAACAACGTGAATGCAGCGGGAGGGTTGGGGAGTTTGTAATTTTAAATGGGGTGGTCAGAATAGACGCCCGTGAGGGGCCATTTGAGCAAAGAGTTGGGAGTGAGGGAGCATCCCCTGCAGCTATCCTGGAGAAGAGGGTCCCAGGCAGAAGCACAGCCAGCGCAAAGGCCCTGGGGTAGGAGCCATGCCTGGTATGCGTGAGGACCAGCAGGGATCCCTGTGTGTCTGGAGGGGAGTGAGGCAAGAGGGACACATCAGAGATGAAATCACAGAGAGAACAGCAGGTGTAAGGCGAACGGTGATGTAGAGCCTTCGGGTCCCGGGAAGGGCTTTGATGCTCATTCTCTGGTCTGATGAAAAAGAACATTTCCGCTAAACACTCAGAAGCTCTCTTGCTGCATTAAGGGCGTGCTGAAAGCAGAAAGAGCTACAGTGACTCCCCGTTTGGGGGGAGAAGGGCTGACGTCACGACGCACACGAAACAAAGAGGAGGCCTCGGCTCCGATGTGCACACGCACCCATACGTGCGCGTACGAACGCGCACGTATGAACACGCGCGCGCGCGCGCGCGCACGGCCTCCTGTCTCAGAACCCGGGAGTGGTCTCAACAGAGGAACGGCGACCGTGGCAGCCTGGGGCCTTGGGGTGATGTCGAGGGAAGCCTGCGCACTAATGCTAATGACTTCTGATGATGCGGAGCGGTCATTAAACTAACAAGCCCATCTCCAAATTAGCACAGCGGCTGTAGCCAGCGAACATTTAATCCAGCCGCCTTGCGTATTGTAGACACGGCGCATTCGGTGCGAGCGACCGCAGGAGGCGGGATGGGGGGCCCTCATCTGATGATTTTATCACTTGCCTGCCGGAGCGTGAAGCAATCGGCGTGATGAAGTTGCTCTGTTGGTTTTTTCCCCTGCCAGAAGGGGATGCCCACCTTCTGAAGAAGGTTCTCTGTCTGCTTTGGTTCCTCCCGTTTTTCTCCCTGCCGGCCTCTCCTCCCCCAGAATGGACCCCCCCCCCCCCCCCCCGGTTCTCAGCAACCCAGACCTTGGAAAGCTCAGCTCAGGCAGGTGCACACAAGCAGGGAGGACCGTGAGCTTCCTGATTCCTCTCTTGAAACGTTTAGCCAAACCCTGCTTTCCCACCTGTCCCCTTATGCCTGAAGCACCCCCCCCGCCCCGCGCCCCCGTTTCTGGACAGTTAGTATTATTAGCTGCGGCCTAATCAGATCAGGGTGACCCCGCCCCGGTCCCAGATTTCTCAGGACTTTGCTAGTTTTAGCCTTGAAAGTCCCACCTCTGGGGAAAAACCCCTTAGCCCCTGAGAAACTGGGGCAGCTTGTTACCACATCAGAGACTCCCCAGCATTCTGTCTCCTGTTGGGGTTGCGTTGCCCATGAGTGATCGGGCTCTGTCTAATGTCCATTGTTGGAAGGAAGGAATGCCCACAGTTCCTGGTAAGCAGCACTCAGGCTCCCTCTCGCTCTCCTCCTCTCTCTCTATTTCTGTGTCTCTGCCTCTGTCCCTCTTCCCTTGACCTTTTTCTTCTCTCTCTGACCCTGTCTCCATCTGTTTCTCCCACCAAGAGGGTTAAACAAGCCATGTGCAATGCCTGTTCCTGATAATATCCAATCAGGTGTTTGTCATCGTCACTGGAAGGTTCCAGAAGGATTGTTGCATCCAGCACTCTGATTTTTAAAAAGAATTCATATTGGCTTTCCCGAGCGCATGGGGGGGCAGGGTGGGGGGTGGGGGGGATGGGTTCCCAGCTGGAGGACCTGATGTGCCCTTGTTTGAATGTGGAAACTGGGCTTAGAGAGATTACTAGCGCGTTCAGGACGCCCCGGGGTTCATCCTCGCTGCTCCCTGGCCTGGTACCCTGGCCTGCCCAGCACGAATGCTACCTTCTCAGTCACCACTCTCTATGGCCTTAGGCGAGCCGCTCAACTTTGGTTTCTGCTTGTTACACACAAAAAAGAAAAAAGAAAGAAAAAAAAGAATAATCCCTGAATTTGCTTCCTCGCAGGAAGGCTCGGCATGGAATGAACAAACATACCATCGAGCATTTCTGGAGAAGGAAAGAAAGTGGTGAAATCTGATGATCGCTGTGCTTACCCTCGGGTATTTCCTTTTCTCTGCCTTGGACAGAAATGGAGAGGGTGTGTGTGAATGCACGTGTGTGTGTTTTTCCTCCTGCTGAACGATTCCGTGCCCCCCCCAACCCCCCCGGTTCTCAAAGGTAGTGGCCCCATGGGGGAAGGGTGGCTGCCAAGGGAGAAGTAATCCTAAAAAAAAAAAAAAAACTGAGGCTGACAGCTGTTCTTACCTTTGCAAACATTTCGGTCGGGCCTGGGGAGGTCTCCTGCTTACAAGATCAAAGAATCAGTCCTCGGAGCTGCAGAAACAGGGCAGAAAAGGAATTAAGTAAATAAACACATCATTTGAAGCTGATGGAGTGGCTGACAGGAACCTCGTTGTGGGTGGGTGAATTGATCAATATTTGCGGAATTCTTATATTAGACGCCGTCCCGAGTCTTTAGAAGATGTCACTCTTGTCGCGGAGGAAAACGTCTTTAGAAAGCCAAGGTTCCCGTCCAGGCACGCGGCCATTTATTCCCTTTTTTTCTTTTTATTTATTTGGCGGGGGCTGGGGGGGGGGGGAGTGGTAAGATGCAGAGAGAGGGAGAAAGAGAGAGAAAGAGAAAGAGAGAGAATCCTAAGCAGGCTCCACACTGTCAGCACAGGGCCCGAACTCTGTGCTCGAACTCACGAACCGTGAGATCCCGACCTGAGCCCAAACCGAGAGTCGGATGCGCGGCCGACTGAGCCACCCTTCCCTTTCTGAAATTAGGACACCAGGTCTCACTGGGTGAGCGTTCACAGGCACCGGGCATGGGATGTGAGTCATTTCATCGGATCCTCGCATCGGTCTCAGGGAGAAGCCGGACACCCGGTGAGGCTGGGCGGCTTGCCAGCTGGAAGCCAGGCTTCTATGCACATGTTCTTGACCTCTCCCTCCCCCTGAGTGTCAGTCAGGATGCCGAGGGAGGCACGCTGCGACCTTTCATGCGCACACAGATCCCTCAGGGACCTTGTAAAAATGCAGATTCTGAGCCAGTAGGTCCGAGGCGGGGGGCCCGAGATTCTGCGTCTCTAACAAGCCCCCAGGTGGGACTGATGCAGCCGGTCCGTAGGTCACCCCGTCAGCGTGAAGGGGTTACACTATGCAGCAGTAACAAGCATCCCCCAAATCTCAGCGGGTTAAAATGACAAGGGCTCCTTTCTTATTCATGCCACGTGCTCACCACGGGTCAGCCAAAGACTCTGTTCCCTTTTTTTTTTTTTAATTTTTTTTTAACGTTTATTTATTTTTGAGACAGAGAGAGACAGAGCATGAACGGGGGAGGGGCAGAGAGAGAGGGAGACACAGAATCCGAAACGGGCTCCAGGCTCCGAGCCGTCAGCCCAGAGCCCCACGCGGGGCTTGAACCCACGGACCGCGAGATCGTGACCTGAGCCGAAGGCGGATGCTCAACCGCCGGAGCCCCCCGGGGGGCCGCTTGAACCAGAACTTCTCAGCGGCCAACACTGAGTGAGGTATCCAGGGGTATCCACAAGCTCCTCTCTCCCCCCTTCCTGTGGACCCCGGCTGCTCGAACAGTGAAAAGGAAAATATCTGAATGACAGTTCCTGCACGCACGCAGAACGCGCCTCAAAGGTTTTGCAACCTTAAAACACGCGGTGATTACAGACAAGCTTTTCTGAGTTATGCAAAATCTCAGTTGCACAAGGCTTTCCAAAATAACACTATTGTGTAAGCTGGGCGTGTCAGTGTGTTACAGAGATCATTCTGGGGGCACAGTTTTGCATACTGCTCTTCCTTGCTTTCTGCGTACCATTGTCTGTATCTTGGGTTTCACAAGCTACATCTTTCTTTCTCAGGCTGTAATATTCTACAATGTGCTCAACCAATCAATATTGTCGAATATGTCCTTTGTTCCTGCCTCTTTTTTTTTTTTTTTTTTGCTATTATGCCAGCAGTATCATGAATAGGCTGGTAACCAAAATTTGCTGCACCTCTCCGTTTATTTCTCTAGAAGAAACTCCTACGAGAGGAAGCATGCAAGGAATATGAATAGACTGTGTCACAGCCATTGTAGCTTGTGTTTATAGCTTTGGTAACTGATACGTATGAATAGTTAAAAAGGAGATTCATTAGTGAATGTTTCCTATTCGGTCATAGATCAGCCCATAGCCCTGTGCCACCTTGGTTTCCGTTTGGGACCTAGAACGTGGCTTCCTCTATGGTGACTTTACGTAAAAGAGCTCGTAACCCTTCGTTTGACACATATGGAGGTAGATTTCTCTCTGATGTGTCTCTTGGGTTTTCGCTGCCTTTCGAAAAATAAATACATAAACGTGACGGAAGGAGGTCTGAGATGGGGTTCACTTGGTGGGAGCCATTTGAGAATACGTCTCAAAAAGTTTGAAAACTTCATAGGTCTTGACCAAGCCATCCTACTTCTGGGAATTTTTCCTAAAGGAATCCACACGATCGGTGAGCGATACTTAGGTGCCTGGTTATTCATCGCAGGGTGGTGAATGAGAGCAAAATGAGTGAGACTTCCCTAGTCTTCCTTCCTCTGTGTTTCTCCTTTTCTGTTTTCGTCAATGTTATTATGTCTTAATAATAACAGAGAGACAATAATAATAATAAGAGAGACGAGCACGCCATTGTAACATTCTTCCGGGATTTTCGTTTTTGCTCGATTAAAAATGGATATATAAATAAATAAATGAATGGACAGGTGAATAGATGGGTGGGCAGATATTTTAGACAGATAGATCAGAGAGAGAGATGATTTACACATAGATCATGGTTAGAGAGAGAGAGAGAGAGAGATCAGAGAGAAAGAGAGAGAGCCACACTGGTTCTCTACATTAAATGTGCTTCAGAATCACTTGCAAGGCTTTAACTCACACAAGTCCGGGCTCCTCCCCCAGAGGGAATGACTCATTTGGGCTGGGTGAGGCCCAGGGAAAAGATCATGAGAGGCTCCACTGGGAACAGAAGCCAAGAACCAGAGAGGAAAAAAAAACCAAACAAACATGGAACACTGACTCACCACCCAGGCGAGAGCAAGACTGCAGAATTACCAAGTTCCTGCCTAACTCAGAAGAAAGCCCGCGCTCCTCAGTGTGGCCCCGAGGCGCCTTCTGGGCCAGCATGGAGTCTGAGTTCACCTGGTCCCAAGGGCCCCAGCCCCAAGGCACCAGGACTTCTGGCCTTTTTTTCTGTCCCGGAACATGCCAGGCCAGATCCCTTCCTAGGCCAGATCCCTTCCTAGGGCCTTTGCTGTCACTGTTCCCTCGACAGGGACACTTTTTTATTTTTCAATATATGTATGTTTACATTTATTTATTTTTGAGAGACAGAGGGAGACAGAGCGTGAGCAGGGGAGGTGCAGAGAGAGAGAGAGGGAGACACAGAATCTGAAGGGGCTCCAGGCTCTGAGCTGTCAGCACAGAGCCCGATGTGGGGCTCAAACCCATGAACCATGAGATCATGACCTGAACTGAAGTCAGATGCTTAACAGACTGAGCCCCCCAGGCGCCCTTTGCCCGGGACACTTCTCTCTGGCACATAGCTATCTCTCCTTGGTTAACAGTTCAAAAGCCACGTCCCCCAAGAGGCCCTACCTGGCCTTCGTCACAGCCCCAGTGACCAGGTGTGCCTCAGGCACCTTTGGGCTCTGTCTTCCATCCGTCCACGTGGCTCAGCCCTCTCCACACCTTTCTCACCTCACCAGAGCCCCCTCACCTGCTCATCCCCTGCCGCAGGTTGGCCGTGATTCGGATCCCCCGCGGCCACCGCCGGACGGGACGCGGCGGGGCGTGGGGGGAAGCGTCACCTCCAAGCATGGCTGCCGGTCCCTCTAACCGGTCCCTTCTGCACGATGCCGAGAGGGTGTCTGTCTCCCTTCGCCTTTAGCTGCGTCGTCAAGCACCCTGCTTTCCCGATCCTTGGTAACCTTGGTCTAGGACACACTGGGGCAGGCGTAGGGATCGTGCCGTACCCCACACGTGAGCTGCTCCGCTGACCCTTTGGAAACCAGGTGAGACCTGGGTCCCTGCCATAAAAGGGAGGCGGCCTGTGTGGTGATGACGGATGTTAACTAGACTCATTGAGGCGATCGTCCCATGATGTGGACAAACACTGAAGCATTCTGTTGCACACCTGACCCTAATATAATGTCGTATGTCGATTGTCTCAACAAGATAATAGGAAGTAGACAATAAACCTGAAATAATGCTCAGTCTTAACGTAAGGAAAAAAAAAAAGAAGGTAGCGTATATTTAATGAGGACTGACCAGGTTCCAGGCCCCGTGATGACAATGAAGACGAAGACCCCGTCCCTCCCGAGAAGGGTCTGTCCGGCACCTTCCGGCTCTCTCCGATCCTCCAGATTCCTCCTTGTGCCCTTAGCTTGCCTCCCTCATTTTCCCCTCCCGGGACCCCTTTAAGCATTTGAGATTCTAGTCCCTGTTGTCGAAATTGTTAAGGAGGTTGGTGCAGGTTCTATCTATCTATCTGTCTATCTATTTTGAGAGAGCGGTGGGAAAGGGATCAGCACAGAGCCCGACGTGGGGCTCGAACTCACGAACCACAAGATCAGGACCTGAGCCAAAGTCGGCTGCTCAACCGACGGAGCCGCCCAGGCGCCCCTGCACTTGTTTCTGTCCTGACGGCACCCCTCTGGCACCCGCTGTCAGGGCGGACAAATCAGCAGAGGTCAGATGCTTCCGACCCTTGACGGCCGCAGCGAGGAGACGGGCCTTTTCCTTAAAGGCCACGAAGATCTGTTGAGGCGCTGGAAAGAGAGGGGCGATCGGTTTTCTTGTGATTTCAAGAAAGCGCTTTCTAACCACACGCACGTGTTCCCCAAAAGGTATGACCTGCACCCTTCACAGCAGTGGTACTTTTAAGAGTCCCAAACTCCCCACCGGCCCACGAACAGTAGGATGGAGGGATAACTGGGACGCAGTCACACGATGCGAAAGAATGATCGACCGCTCCCCGCAGTAACGTGCTGGATGATGCTTACACACATCACATCGTGCGACAAAAACGCAGACCAAAAGGAGTAGAGACCTTCGGATTTTAGGTCAAGCCTCGAAAGAGGATCCGCCACCATATATATATATATATATATATATGTCACCCATTCAGCACCATTTTAGAGATGGCGGTGGCTGGTCCGGGGCGGTGGCTAGCAATCTTACAACGAGCAGCTTTAAGAGACACTAAATGAGAGATAACACCTCCGAGACGGGGCGCTGCAGAGACGAATGGGGGAGAGCTTTGGCCGCGGGAGGAAGATCACAGGAACAGAGAAGCAGAGGAAAGAGACTCTCTCGGCCCGACCCTCTTAGGCGTGGGGTGCCAGTGGCAGCGAGCCACGCGGATACGCGCCCTCCGAAACCGAGTCAGGGTTCCAGGGGAGCTCCGAGCAAAAGGGAAGGTGAGATTGGCCGATGAAACATTTATTTGCCTAAGAAATATGACACGATTATGAGACACGTGTAGCCGGAATGGAGCCGGGCCGCGGAAAGCCGCCCCCCATAAATTTCCAGGAAAGGTTCCCAAAGCATCCCTCCCCTTCCTTCAGGCACCATCTGCTCCGGGACTCTCCCCGCTTCCTCCTCGCCTCTCCCACCCACCCCACCGACGTCTCTATCAAGTTCTTGCTGAAACCTGGAAAAGGCAAAACAGTTCCAGCAGGGAAAGCTTTAACTTGTCACCTCCTGTTCTTCTTGGATTTCCAAAGCACGGAGGCCTGCGGAATATGTTTCCAATATCCTCTCATCTTTCGGTTCGAGTGTGCTCTCTTCCACACCGGGGAGGTTCTGACCCCTGGCGTCTCTGGGGAAGAGGGGCTTGGAGTGGGGTCAGGCTTGTCAGAAAGAGAGAGGCCACGGCGCCCTGAGCAGCCCCCCGCCCCCCGCTCCTTTAATGCATTTAACCTGGAAGAGGCACTGTTCCAGCCGAGATTAGATTACGGGGTTGGTGAAGGTGGCCTAACAAATGGCGAATGGCGGCGTGTGGGGCTGAGCTAATCTCTGTTGACACGCATCTAATGCAAGGCCCGTGTTGAAGGCAGCGGGTCCCGTCTGCAGCCCGAGTTTGCCTTGATGACCGGAGGGGGAGGTGAGGCCCAGCCAAAGCCGCTGGGATGCCTGTCTCTTTCAATCTTAGAGAGCCCGGAGCGTGCACGTCATTATTTAAAGGTCTCCTGGTACCAGCAAAATGTCCCTGCTTCCTGTGGGCAATGAGGTCAATTTCATCTGTTCTCGGAGAAGCGTTTGATGATTGCATTTCTGTAAAACGTTCCCGGGGCTCACCTCCCTGAAGTGCGCGAACCGTATCGTTCCCTGACACAGCAAACTCGGGCTGGTTCTGTCTCTGGGCGGGGTGCTTATGTGGGAGCCGTGGGACCCGGTTTTCAATTCGCTGTTGCGACTCACGCAAAAGGGGGCACTGTCCAGCTCTCCCACCTCCTCACCGTGGGACACTGGCCACAGGGAAACTTCCCAAGCCTCGGCTCCCTCATCTGGGGCTTGTTTGGTGCCCTACTCCACGGACCAGCACGTGATAGTTACTTAGATATTCGCAGAATGAGAACAGCTATGGAATCAAGAAAGCTAACTGGAAATACGCACAGCAGAATCGAAGAAAACTAACCATTTACCCAAATGCCATGCTCTACACTATTCTTTGGCAAGAAGTTTTTCCATCTCCTTCCTCCCCCTGCTCCCAACCTGATGGCTAAAACGTAAGGGTCACCAGGGTAGGGACTGTTGCCTGTTTGCTTATCTAATGCATCTCAAACCCGCGGATGAGTGCCCGGATCGTTACCAGAAGCACAACAAAGTTCTGGTAAATATTTAGCAAATAGTAAGCTGAATGGATGAATGAATGAAGTGAACGTGAAAGTCCCCGGGATCAACTCTCCTGAAAGGTGGGGGAAGGCAAGCCATCAAACTATTTAACAGGTCCGTTATCATTTTTCTCTCCTTCTGCTTCTCGGCAACATCAATTGCTCTACGTTTAAATTTGAAAATATTCACTGATCCATGGCATATCAGGCACTACGTATCCAGGCTCCTTAGTCAAGGAATAGGGGCTTGGATTCCAGCTCCATCACGTGTTGGTTGGGTGACCTTGTGCAAGTCCCGTAACCGCTCTGAGTCTCTATGTCCTCATCCGTAAATTGGAGGAAATAATACCACCTAGCTGTTAGTATTGTTGTGAGCTTCAAATGAGTTCTTACGTGTCAAGTGTTAAGTAAGAATGGTGTCTGGAACCTTCGTAGCTGTTGTTGGTATTGGTTAAGTATTGAATCGTGTTGGTATTTACAAACTAGATCCGGTTGAGAGAACAGAGAAACTGTAAATAATATTCGAGAAGAGAAAGAAAGATATAGAGAGACATGAGGGTCTTGAAAGTCACTTTATCGAGGAATGACTGACATGCAAAAAACGGTAAGTATCTAATGTGTGCAACTTGACGAATTTGAAATGCACACCCTTGCCATCATCACCCAAATCTATGCCGTAGACATAGCTGTCACCTCCAAAAGTTTCTTCCAGCCCTCTTTGTTATTCGTGTGCAGGCGTGTGTGATGACAGCAGTTCCCAAGCTCTTCGCAAATAAACATTTAAGTATACGATGCAGTATTGCGAACTTAGGCGCTGTGCTCTACAGTAGGTCTCTGGACTTCCTAATTTTGTGTAACTGAAGCTTAACCCCCTTTGACCGACCGCTCCCTGGGTCCCCTCCCCCAGCCCTTGGCTGCTCCCATTCTATTCTCTGTTTTTATGAGTTCGATTATTTTAGATTCCACAGGTAAGTGGTACGGGGTAGTATTTGTGCTTCTGTGTCTGGTTTGTTTTACTTAGTATAATGTCCTCCAGGTTCACAAATGGAAGGATTTTCTTCTTTTTGGGGGGCTGAATACTATGCCAATATATATGTAAATATCACATAGTCTTTTTTAAAAAAATTTTTTTATGTTTATTTATGTCTTGAGAGAGAGAGAGAGAAAGAGAGAGAGAGACAGGGTGCGAGTGGGGTAGGGGCAGAGAGAGAAGGAGACACAGAATCTGAAGCAGGCTCCAGGCTCTGAGCCGTCCGCACAGAGCCCGACGCGGGGCTCGAAGTCACACACCGCGAGATCGTAACCTGAGCCGAAGTCGGACGCTTAACCTACTGAGCCACCCAGGCGCCCCCCTCTGCCTATTTTTTAAGTGAGTTGGGCTTTATGCTGTTGAGGTCTAAGAGTTCCTTATATATTCTGGATCCTAACTCTCAGATATATGGTTTGCATGAGACTATTTTTAAAATACACAATATACCGGACAAACACACACCCCTAATTTACGTCTCAACAAAAGGGTTACCATTCTGGGAGGTATCAGACTGGCTGGAGAAGCAGAGAGCTAAAATAGAACATGTTTCTTGGAGAACAATATTCAAAAACATTCTCTCCAAGGAAGATTCAGCAGCCAATGTTAGAAGCCAGTTTTGACCAATCTCGCCTAGAATCACAGATGTCAAAAGCCTCATTTAATTAATTAATTTATTAACACTTAGTTTATTAATAATTAATTTAAATACTATATTACATACTCTATTAAAAGGATGACCTGTCATGTCTGAAGAGAGTTTATTTTAGGAATACAGTATAAAATAGCTTGTTTAACAGGCAAGGTAGAAATGTATAATAACCCCAATAGATTCATAAAAGGCCATTGCAAAAAAAAAAAAAAAAAAAAAAGACATCCATTCACCAAAAATCCTTTCAGAAAACTTGGAACGGAAAGATGGCTTAAAAAAACAACAACAACATTGTGATGATTATCTATCTCAAAACCACATCCACGATGTCATTTAATGGTAACTCACTACAAGTATTTTTATTGGAATCTAAATAAGACAATGATGTTCTCCGTCGCCATTAACATTTAACATTTTTCCTGAAAGGCCTAGGCTCTGTAAGAATTCATATAGCCAAAATAAAAAATAGACATGAAAAGGAGGAAAATATCAGTTGCAGATGACAATATTCTACCTTTGAAAACATAAAGGAAACCATTAAAAAACATGAAAACCCAATACAGAGCTCAGTCGTGTTGCCAGATACCGAATTAAACATTCACAAATCAATAGCTTCTTAAACAGCCGCAAACAGCGGTTAGGAAAGTAAAAAAGATTCAGCCAAAATAGCAACAATTTTCATAAAACGCCTAGAGAAACCATAATAGAACACGTATCCGACCCACCTGCAGAACACTACCAAACCTTCTTAATGGACACATTAAAAAATGGGCTCAAATGAAGCGATTCAACCTTGTAAAAGATGTCATTTCTTCCAGGCTGCTTAAGCTACAGTGCGATGCTTTGGTGAGACACAGGTTAAGGATGGGACAATGCCAAGGTACCTTGTTTGCAAGACCATCTAGATGGCTAAATGCATGGGATTGGCCATTAATTTCGTTCCAAAGGTGAAAGTATTTGCCTTTCTGGATACTCATGCTATCGAGGTACGATCATCAGATTGTATGCGTTGGCCGAAGAGTCCGCAGAATGTGCTCGAAGGGACAAAAGAGTAAGCCCAGAGATAGACTTTACGCAGCAGGTTAGGACATGATAAGACGGCGACATAGATCAGGGGGCAAGAGGGTTTGTTCAAGAACAAAACGAAGACATCGCTTGCACCTGCCTCATGGAATTGCATGGAAATGATTTCATATATGTGAAGGTCTGAGGACAGTTCTGGAACACGGCCCGTGCTCACTATATGCTATCAGATTCTTTTTTTTCAACATTTATTTTTGGGACAGAGAGAGACAGAGCATGAACGGGGGAGGGGCAGAGAGAGAGGGAGACACAGAATCGGAAACAGGCTCCAGGCTCCGAGCCATCAGCCCAGAGCCCGACGCGGGGCTCGAACTCCCGGACCGCGAGATCGTGACCTGGCTGAAGTCGGACGCTTAACCGACTGCGCCACCCAGGCGCCCCTCAGATATTTTTATCAAAGTCAAATCCAGGCATATGTTAAATATGTATGTTAAATACAGATATGATTATCAAGAACAATTCTTGATATTATTAGTAGTAATGATGTGTTTTTATTATGTTAGTATTTAATATTTTATTATTATTTATAACTGTGTTTTTAAGTGTATTTATTCTGAGAGAGAGAGAGTGAAAGGGACAGAGAGAGAGAGGGAGAGAGAATCCCAGGCAGGCTGTGCACTCTCAGCACAGAGCCCGACGTGGGGCTCGAACTCACGAACCGTGAGATCATGACCTGAGATGAATCCAAGAGTCAGACGCTTAACTGACTGAGCCACCCAGGCGCCCTTACGATTGTTTTTTGGTTTTTGTTTGTTTGTTGTACCTAACACACTGATCTCCACGCTGAGCAGATTTCTGTGTTGTTTTGTAGGCAAACGTTCAGGTTCCCAGTGGCAGCCAATAGAGACAGAAGCTTCTTGGGGCTGCTCTTTTGGCTTTCCACCTCCCAAACCCTAGATTTCAAAATGCCATGCAAAGAACTTCCCAAGCACTCACCAAGCCAGGTCTTCTAGGGTGTTTAGTCAAGAATCCGCCCACCTATTGGAGCAAAGATACCTTGGAGGACATGATAGCCTGTGAGGCCGGCAATCTCAAGCAGAGAGCTCTGTTGTGTTTGGAAATGAGAAGGAAGACAATAGTAACTCACGGGTAATGTACTCATAACCGACAAGCCCCCCCCCCCCCCGCGCCCCCCACCCCGCGTTCCCACCGTATCTTCACCCCAGCTAACGACATGGTCTGCTTTTCAAGTTAATTTGAGACCAATGCTTTCCACACCAAGTGCCAGAAGAGGGAAGGTGATGGCTTCCTACCCTATTTCTTGGTGACCCGTACTTTCCCCTGACCCAAGGGGTCCACATCTTTCAGCCATGGGTGAAGGCAGCAGAAGGGAGGAGCCTAAGTAAGCTTTTGCCATCGCTTTATCCATGGGACCCTATATATATCCCATTGAAAGGAAACCTTGGGTCCTCAACATGATCAGGGCCTCCAAACTGGTCTGTTAAAATCATTCCCACGGCAGAATGCTCTAGAATAGGGAAACATGTCTTACTCGCCAATTAGTCTATCTGCCGTGCATTGCCCCAGAAACACAATCGGAGAGAGAGCGCTACCTTCTGAGATACGGCAGGGTTTCTGGAAACAAGGGGGGTAAAACCATCCCAGTGAAGACTTCAGGGTCTCCTTGTCTTCCAAAAAACGGCCTCTCAGGGCTGGACATTTCCAGCCAATGGCTTCATTAGCGCTTCTCTCCTTTGAGAAAATGCTCCAGAGGGATTGGATTTCAGGCAGTGAGACGAGCGAATGGCCAAAATTAGCTTGAGGCCTTCGCGTGATAGGCTAGGGGAAAAAAAGATCGAGAGAGGTAACAGAGAGCTCCCCAGGATGCAGGGGCCATTCCTCACCGGCTCTCCAGGCCAAAGTAAACGTGAAACCTGATGCTCACAAAACCCGAAATGCCTGATCATTTCTCAGAGGGAAAAATACAACTGGTCTGGAAAAAGAGAGCCTTCATGTTCCGGGGGGGGGGAGGGGGGGGGTTGGGGGGAGCTTGTAGATCCAAGGAGCTCTCACCGGGGCCCTGCTGTGTGTTAGATGTCTGCAATTGCTTTTCACGACCTCTCAGTGAGACACCGGCTACTTTCCTCCTTTGACAGATGGAACGCAGAAGTCAGCGTGCCCCAGATGGTCTCTCTGTTTTATCCGATGCCAGGATCGATGCGGAACGTGGCCACCTGCAACAAAAGCATCTGTGAGCCGCGGAGATTTTACTGAAGGTCCCACAGGGCAAAAGGAGGAGGGCGTTTATATCAACTCCCAAAAAGCGACCGAAATCTTCCCGTTAGGCGCGTCCTCTCTCAAGTTGGTCCTCCCCTCGGTGCCAATCCTTCGTCCTTTGTCAGTGTGCTTTGCGGCTCCTTTTTCCTCCCTTCCGCCTCTCCTCTGGTGGAGACTCAAATGCCTTCTCCCTCCCCATAGCGGACCTGCCCCCAAGCATGTACACCTACACTCACCACAATGGTCAGCCAACCCCTCACTCCCAGAACGTTCTCCCACCTTCCTTGGATGGTATGGGTGCGGTGGGGAGCAGAGTAGAGCAAGTTGTCCTCTTGTCAATCTGAGCAAACAAAACCCAGGAAGAGTGAAGCAGTTTCCTTACTGTGGCCATAAGGAATGTTTGCAAAGTCAGACATTTTCACTTCTAGGTCAGCCTCTGCCTCCCACCGCCCCGCCCCCCACGGCCCCCTCCGCCCCACCACCCATAGTTCTGTGAAGTTAAGCGTTGGTTATGTAGAGATAAGGCACGTGAGCTGGAGAACCAAAAGCTTGGAGACACCAAGAGTCGGAGATCTGAAATGGGAGTCAGAAGTCAACGCTTGTCCCCAGCGCCTCCAACTCCCTTTGAAACATCCAAGAACATGGGCTCGTGTGCCTTGTCTTCGATACTTGGGGTGAGAGAGAGCTTAGTCTCTCCCGACACAACCCAGCCCGTTGTCGGACATTTGTGGGAAGTGTTTCCTTTGCATTGAGTCAAAGTCCATCTTCTTATAACTTTTTGTCCCACCACTGCTGACTGTTCCTCCTGGATCTATCCGGAATAAGCCAAGCCTCGCTCTGGCATTATGTCTTCCGAATGCTGGGGGCCAGCCACGCATCATCTCACTCAGAAGCTTCCTGACGTCAAGCGAGGGAGTGGACTTTTTCACCCCGTTTTACAGACGGGAGACTCATCTGTTGGAGGTGGAGAGCCCAGGCAAAGACATAGAGAGGGTCACAGGCTGGGCTTCAACTCAGCACCTGGGAAGTTGGGTCTCGCGGCGAGAGGCAGGTTGAATGGATTCTCTGTGCACCCTTGGAATTGGGTTTTGCCTACTTTTTAAAATGTTTTTAATGTTTATTTATTTTTGAAGGAGAGAGAGAGACAGAGCATGAGTGGGGGAGGGGCAGAGAGAGAGGGAGACACAGAATCCGAAGCAGGCTCCAGGCTCCGAGCCGTCAGCCCAGAGCCCGACGCGGGGCTCGAACTCACGAACCGCGAGATCGTGACCTGAGCCGAAGTCGGACGCTCAACCGACTGAGCCACCCAGGCGCCCCAGGGTTTTGCCTACTTTATGAGCACCTCCTGATGTCAGAAGAACGGATCCACAAAGGGATGCTCTTGAGAGCATTCAAATGAGGAAAGAAATAAAAGAACAAAACGGAAGGGAAAAGAAAAGGAGAGAGGCAGAGAAAGAAAGAAAGTCCAGGAGGTATAACATGAGGAGGAAGAACAGAAGAGGGAAAGGGCGCCTGGGTGCCTCAGTCGGTTGAGGGTCCAACTCTTGGTTTCAGTTCAGGTCACGATCTCACGGTTCATGGGTTCGAGCCCCACCCCGGGCTCCGCGCTGACAGTGCGGAACCTGCTTGGGATTCGCTCTCTCCCTCTCTCTCGGCCCCTCCCCTGCTTGTGTGCGCTTTCTCTCTCTCTCTCAAAATAAATAAATAAACTTTTTAAAAAAAGAATTAAAAAAAGAGAGAGAGAGAGAGAAATATGATGCCTATGACCCGAATGCAGCTAGCTGCCTCTCTCTGTGGGATCCGGGATGGAACTCAGAGATGCTGGTCAATAGACACTGGTTGGTTATACTGAACCGTGAGAGACGCCCAAGTTGTGAGTTAGCCACGTTCGGCCCTGGGAGCGGGGATTCGGCCAAAGGGAACTGTCTTAGGAGTGGAAGGGAAGAATGCAAAGGAGGCGAGGACAGGGTGAGACCTAGAAGGTAGAGGTGGGGCGGGGGGAGGGGTAGAAAGAAAAGCAGAGAGAGACGGAAAGATAACACAGCCAAATAACAAAAGTTCCCCGGGCTGGTGAGATCGCGTGCTTTCTCCTCACTTCCCCGTATTTCTCTGTCTCGTCTGCATTTTTTTTTTTTAACAGCGGTCACAGATTAATTTTACCATCAGCACGCACGATGAATCTATTTCCATTTGGGGAAAATTTCCTTCAAGAAGAATGCATCTGGGGACACTAGCGTTTTCCCCCTGCAAAGCCCGAGGGAGAGACGGAGCTGGTGCTCAGGCCTTTGTAGTAAATATCTCCAGACCACACTAAATCCAATCTTCTCGTTTGGGGTTATTTGCTTTCCGGACGGCAGCCTGTGATGGATCCCAGATTCGGCACTCGTGGCATCTCAATCAGCTGTGTTTAGATGCCGCTGTGACACAAGATTATGACGTTTTGATGGGATTAGGAGATAACTTCGCTTTAATCTATAAAGCCCTGGATGCTTTGGGCTCTGATTACCCTGGCAATTCCCTTTCTCAGCCCCAGCAATTAAGATTAGCCAGAATGCTCCTGTTAATGATCCCCATATTGAAAGCTCAGGAAATCAGAAATGGGTGGCTTTGTGTTGTGTTTCTTTTTCTTTTTCTTTTTTTTCTTTTTTCTGGTTCTGTCCCTGCTTTTCCTTTTTTTTTTTTTTTTTTTGCTGAAGGCTCTGGCTCTCCCTAAGGCCCTTGTCTTCAGATCTTCGTGGGCTGCCTGGCTTTGCTTCTTTCTCTGCTTCCTGGGGACGCCATGTTGGGTGTGCCTCTTTCTCCTTTAATCCAACGGAGTTTGCTTCTGTTTAATTTAATCAGCGATGCTTGTGCTTGGTACCATCAGTCCCCGAAGCGATGAGTGGATTTTTAAATCTGTCCAAGAAATGAGGGAGCTTAGAGTTACAAAGACTTTAATGAAACTCCTTCTGCCTGAGGAAGTTTGGTTGGTTCCACCATAACCACATTGGCTCGAGGTCATATTTTCCAGAGAGATCTGCTCCCAGAATCCTTCAGCTGCAGAGATTTATGGTCTGTGGTCGCAACGTTGTTACATTCGCTCATGCTTTTATTCCCACTAAAATACAGTTGCATGAATACAGTACAAAAAAACAACAAAGGTTATTGGAAAGTACACAATCCATCTACCATCATTTAAATTAGCTGCATGGGAGAAATAATAGATCATTATGCTGGATGTTCCGGCTCACCCTGCCAGCCCAGCTCTCCACACTGACTTCTGCCCTGGAAGGCTGACCTGGATGGTTAGCATCAACTGACCCCCTTGCCTTTGGGATTCCAGTTGGGTTGGACCAATGGGAGGCCTCTGCAAGAGATAGAAAGGGATGGAGGAGAGAGAGGTGGGGGTATTTAACCTCTCCATCCTTTCCTGCGGGGCCTGGGTTTGGCGATGACCCAGTCCCTGTACCAAGGCCACGTCTCCTGTCTGGAGGTCTTTTCTTGCACCTACAGCTCCTTTTACCTTCTGGTAATTTCTCCCTCGCCATGCTTACCTCTTCTGCCCTGTGGTGGGGAACACTTCAGGCTATTTTGCCAGTCTCGGGGGTATTTCACTAGGCTCATTAGCTCCCTTGAACTCTGCTGACGCTTCTGCAAATGGCCCCTTGTTACACTTTCCTCCATTCTTCCGGTGGAGTGAGCCTTCTCTCTCCTGCGGGGACCCTGAACCAATGCCAGCGCTGTGGTTGACAACTGGGTTTCTGGAGTCAGGGCTCTATCCCTTCCTTGGTACGTGAACTTGGCAAGTATTCCGCCTCCCTGAAACTTCACCGCCTCACCGATAAAATAAACACATAAATAATACCCAATTCATACGGTCGTCGTGATGGTTAAGTCTTTTAAAATGGGACGGTGAGTTTGGCACATAGCGATCACTCGATAAATGTCAGGTTCCTTCCTCTGCCCCCCATGGCCAACGTTGACTTCGTAATAGGCCTCGTGTCCATTATTTTTAAGGCTATTCTTCTCTGAGCCATTTTTCCCCCCAGTGGTTGACATGATTACGACTGGCACGGTTGAGTAGCACAGGATAAAAAATGAGGTGAAAAAGAGAGACTCCATAGCAAGGCGGGCCACCCAGAAGGCTATCGATTGTCCTGCCATCTGTGCGAGGCTTGTCAGGATAAACCCAGGTCTGGTAAAACAACTATGGCTGTTATTTGTTGAATACCGCCCTTCCCAAACTGGATCATTGATCCCTATCTGTGTTCCCACAGCCTTATGGGGCATTGATTACAATGGGTCGTGATGTCTAGTTTTTGTTCTATTTGTCTTACCACGCTTTATGATGGAGTGTGGCCTGGGAGTTTTCCTCTTGTGAGTGCTCAACAGAGTCCCTGACATTCATGAAAATGCTCACAAAGTATATTAAGAGAATGAGTGAGGGGCGCCTGGGTGGTGCAGTCGGTTAAGCGTCCGGCTTCAGCCAGGTCACGATCTCGCGGTCCGGGAGTTCGAGCCCCGCGTCGGGCTCTGGGCTGATGGCTCGGAGCCTGGAGCCTGTTTCCGATTCTGTGGCTCCCTCTCTCTCTGCCCCTCCCCCGTTCATGCTCTGTCTCTCTCTGTCCCAAAAATAAAAAAATTAAAAAAAAAAAAAAAGAGAATGAGTGAATGAATGAATGAATGAATGAGAGCAAGAGATACTATGGGTCTCTTTTTTTTTTTAAAAATTTTTAATGTTTATTTATTTTTGAGAGAGAGAGTGCAAGCAGGGGAGGGGCAGAGAGAGAGGGAGACACAGAATCCGAAGCAGGATCCAGGCTCTGAGCTGTCAGCACAGAGCACAAACTCAACTCATGGCTCAACTCAACTCAAACTCAACTCAAGCTCAACTCAACACGCGGCTCAAACTCACGGTCCACAAGATCATGATCTGAGCCAAAGTCAGACGCTTAACCAACCGAGTCACCCAGGTGCCCTGATACTATGGGTCTCTTAAAGCCTGTGGGAATGTTTCACCAAAGAGATGGGACTTAGGCTTTAAAGACGGAACATAGCTTAAAATAGGAAGGAAATAACTCAGACTGTTCCAGACCGAGGACACACAAGCGGGGATGGGGGAGAGAGGACGAATGCAAATTTGTTGGACCAGAATAGAGATGTTGGGGACCAGAGTCAAGCAACAGGCAACTCAGTTCCAAGAGGTGATTCTGGAACCAGGTTTCTCCCATCTTGTGGTGCTCACGTCTGGGAAAGGCAGCCTAGGTGCCAACCAGGAGGAAGAGGAAATGTATTTGGAGATCCTGGCACAGATAAGGAAGGTTGGAAGACATCCTGGAGAGCCATACGTGCCAGACTGAATTCTGAGTATATTCCATGGCTGGATCCCATCAAATGAGTCCGTTGCTCCCAACGTAAGGTGACATTTTGGAAAATGGAAGATGATCTATGAAACACGATTATAGGTCGAGAGACCGCCAGGGAGGGGCTGGAGAAGGTTCTGGGGAGACGCTAAGCCCACCGAGGAGGAAGTCAGGTCCTGTGCATCTCAGACATTGTCAGTCTTCAGCAACCCTGGATCGTCAGACCAAAAAAAAAAAAAAAAAGGCGCTGCTAGCCCAGCCCCTTCTGCAGTCGACCATGCAGGAAAGGAAAAGGAAGGAAAGACAAGGGGCAAACCTTGTTCTTCAAAGCCGTTCAGAATTTGTAGTGTGAGGGTGGCCTCGTTGCTTCCTCTGATGACAGGCCATGATGGGTCTCCCAGGCCTGAGGGCTTTCCCAGGGCTCTGCCCTTGTAGCACTAAAACCAGGAAAGCCCAGGCAAACTGGGACCAGTCAGTCACGGGAGCTCTGGCATCCGAGAAGCCTGGGTTCGAATCCCAGCTCTGCCACCAGGTGAACCTGTGACTTGGGGCAAGTCCGTTTATCTCCGTGAGCTTGGACTTCATCATCTTTAACACGGGAACAACGAAACAGCCAAGGCCTTGGGTTGGGTGCGAGGGTTGAATGCGATCGTGCCTGGAAAAACACTTAGCAATATGTCGGTGCACAGAGCACGCCCGGTCAAGGTGGAGTGGGGCTCTCTTCCTTGACTTACAAGGGACTGGTTTACCACAGACCCTCCGAGAGGGTGGAGGTTCTTGCTGGCGGCGGTAGGGGTGGGGGAGCGAGGCAGGAGCGCACGCCCAGGGTGGGAGACTCACTCCCCACTCTGGTCCCGCGGGCAGGGCTGGCCAGGTGGTGCTCAGATGCGTGGGGCAGGAGGGACTGCTTGATAAGACCAGGGCCATCGGGACTCAGAGGAGCGAGGAGGGCGGCCCGCCCGGGGGTCTGCGATCCCCAACTCTTGCCACCAAAGGAGGAAAGGCAAGGGGGTGAGGGGGAAGTGATAAGAAGGCCCCGAGGAGCGTTTTATTCCGGAGCTTTTCAAAGCTCACCCCTTCCTCTCACAGGAACCGAAGTTTAATAACCAGAGCCAGGGGGTGAAAGAGAAAGAAACCAGACAAGCAAACCGTCCCCTGGAAACAGGTCACGTTGTGTTCAGAAGTAGGCTTTGAAATTGCGCATGGGTAACCACAGCAGAGAGGGCTTGGGCCCCTCCGTTCCCGCCTGAGGGTGAGCTGGAAAAAAAAAGAGAAGAAATAAAAGGGAGGAAGAAAAGCGAGGAATTAAAGCAAAAGGAAGGGGACCCGTTGAGACCATCAGGAGAGAGCTTAGGCGAGACCCAGAGCTGGGACTTGAACTCAAGTCTGTAAACCGCTCTCCTCGACACTGTTCAGAGAGGGAAACAGCAGATGGGGAGGGGAGGAACAGAGGAGAGACACAGAGCACCCCGATGTGGAAAATGGGTCCACCATGTGGCCTGGCGGCATCCTGCCACGGCTGGGTGGGGATCCCCTTAAGCTGCTCTGTCCCAGACAGCCCCCAGGTGCTGACCTCCTCCCCCTGACGCGTTCCTTCCTGTGAGAGTGCCCTGCACGTGAGCCCAGCCTCTCTCTCTCCTCTCTCTCTCTCTCTCTCTCTCTCTCATATCTCATAAGGAGAGACAACACATTCCAAATGCACAGTGATTTATGGGACAAAGCCACTTCCCTTGACCAAGCATCTCTCTTCACAGGAACGCATATGTTGGGGAGCATCTATTCTAGAAACGACCCACATTCATTGTCTGCCAGGAGCCACTGGCCTCGGGGAATTCCAGAAATGCCCCTAAATTACAAACGAACTGGGGGGGGCGGAAACCTTCCCCCAGAAACCTTTACCCAAAGCCTGAGCAGAGCTATAAATCACCCGCCCAGCAGCACATACTGCCGTAAACCACAGATGTGTGGAGAATGGCAAGGTGAGTGAAGACAGAAGGCAAGGTTGGCCAAGAACTTGGAAAGGGTGGCTGGTTGTTGGAGGAACTCATCCTGACCTTTCCCACTTGCAGCAGCTTTTAGCCTGACGTTTCATGGCCGATACCTTTAGAGCAGGAAGCAAATTTCTCCCAAGGAGTTTTCTTTTTTTCTTTTTCTTTTTTTTTTTTTAATAATCACCCCCCTCCCCCACCCTCCCCCCACCTTGCCCACCTCTCCTGCAAAATAGCACAGCTTTTGTTCTTAATCTTCCAGGGGGTGAAGGTTCCCTTTGAAAATGTGATGACAGGCACGGGCTCCTCCCTTCATTAAATAAATGATTATTTACTTGCACCAAAGGCTTCACAAATGGTTAAGACGGGTTTATGGCGGGGGGGAGGGGGGTTCTTTTTTCTTTTTTTTCCTAGAAAGATAAAGGGCTTTTTCCCTCCTGTCATATTAAAAAAAAAAAAACCTTTTTTTTTTGAGTATTGATTTTTTTTTTTTTTGAACTTTTACGGACTATCGCATACCTGCCGAAGAGCGCACAAATCCTAAGTGTTCCGCTTAGTTTCACAAACAAATTGGTGTAACGTGTGCCCAGACCAAGAAAAAGAGCAGCGCTGTGGGTAGCTGGGGTTTGTTTCTTCCCACGAGCATAGAGGGTTCCAGTCTGCCCACGGGCCCCAGTTTATTTCCATCCTCCTCTCGAGAGGCCCTTGGGATTTATTCATTCTTACCGAAGTTGACTGAAATCCTGCCCTTTTGTACTGGAGCGTTAACCTTCCCTGTGTGTGTGTGTGTGTGTGTGTGTGTGCGCGCCTCACTCTCCAGTTGACGATAGGAATGCGTAATATATTCTTGTGGCAAAAAATAAATTCCATCACTTCAGGTGAGGGCAAGCAGCGAAGTTTCTTTTGCTTTCCTTTCTCCTTCCCATCCCAGCTTAACTCAGCTCCGTTCTTCCTGGTTTGCTGAGTTTCGTTCAAGACATTGCTCTCTGCATCGGTGCACAGATCTAGGCAATGCACAAGGGGAAGCTTTTAAATTGTGGTTTTACACGGATGCAACTGCTGTGCCATTTGGTTTGGGTTTTTTTTTTTTTCCCCTCACTTATCAACATATCCTGGAGATCCTTCCCCAGATCACCTCTTTAAACTGCTGAACGCTCTTCCCGTGCGTGGGCAATGCCATGATTAACTTGACCAGTCTCCCACCGATGAGCATTTAGGCCGTCTCATGTTTTGTGCTCTTGCAAATACGATGGCAGCGGCCATCTTTTTTTTTTTTTTTTTTAATGTGCTTCTTCACGACCATTTGCAAGTAGTTCTCTAGGAGAGAAACAGAGAGAATTCCTAGGCGCACACATTTGCCTTTAAGTGGTTTTTAGGAGGTCCGACGGACCGTCCAAGCCGCCATGAATTCTGGGTAGAGCTCACGATATCTGTGAAGGCATTTGGCAGAATGACCCGAATTTAATCGGCCTTTTAAAGACTGGCAGATGCCCGCATTCGGAGGGAACAGAGGAGGAATTTCACGTAGATTCCATCTAGTGAGTTTCCCCGCACCTTGGGCCCTTGGGATGGGACACCGTCCAGAGACCCCATGAGGGGAAGAATATACTTACAGTCTGCCTGGGGTGGAGCTGGCTCGAAACGAATATGCCTGAGATTCAAGGGGGCAGCCCTTCAGGGACAACCACAATAGTTATGGTAATAACACGATGAACATGAGCTGAATACTTACCCCGTGTCCAGCGGTGTGCCTGGATTGCCCGTTCAATTCTTGCCATTCTCTTAGGGGGAGACTACTAACCTTTGAATCTCATTTCTCCAGCTGGACAAACGGAGCCTCGGACAGTCGCTTGCCCAAAGTCACGCGGATGCAGATTACTGGGAGACTACACCATGGGGCTCTTGCCTACAGAAAGCTCACAAACTGGTGGGAGAAACAAAATAAACCACCAGGGGATGACGATCAGTACCGTTGGATGGGTCATTTGCAGCGTGCTTCACAGACCATCTCGAAGGCTGCCGAAGAAAGACCCCTTCTAGAAACAGGGAACCTAGAATCAGCCCCTGGACGAGAAAACCTCTCCGGGCCCTCCATGCTGCGGGACCGAGTGCTGACACCCTCTGTGAGGTTCAATCCAGATCTAACACAAATCTTTCCCCCGATCCAAAACCTCCGGGGGTCCGTGGGGCCGGGTGTGCTTTGGTGGTGGATGGGGCCGAGAGCTCCTTTGGTTCCACCCCCCACCCCCCACCTTCCAGTCCCTCCCTTAACAATTAAAACTCTAAACTCATTGGCCCTCTGTTGGGTTGATGGATTGCAACTTTCTCCTTTTGGATTGATGCCTCCTGACTTTTGGACGCAGGAACAATTGATTATTACCCTTTTTAATTTTACGCCCCACCCCCCAAGTCTGCTAACCAGGCAATCGCTGACACGGTCCATACATTATGCGCCTAATTCAGCAGAGGTCTGACACACCCGCCCAGGGGCGGAAGATTAAGCTCTTCCAAATTGCATAGATCAAGGCGAGCCCAGACTGGGTGCTTGGAGACAGGGGTGGGGGTGGGTGGGGGTGGGGGGGCACCCTTTCATTCCTGCCCTTTGGAGGCCTCCAAGACTAAACAGTTTAGGCCACATCTTGAAGAAAATTGCTTTATCCTTTCACCTTTAAGTGGATTCAGGCGCAATCGGTTGACTCAGGAGCGTGCGGAGGTCAGCACACACGCACGCCAGGATGGGAGGGGGGCGTGGGGGGTTGTGGGCAGAGCTTCGGGAAGAGGGGAGGCGAATAAAATAAAGGAAGATGTGAACGCGAGGGGGGTCGGTGTCTAACCTCTAACATCTGGTGCCAAATAAGAGGGCCGTGAGGGACAGCATCCAGGCTGGGGCCGGGAGAGTGCGTCGGGAAGGAGGCGCGTGCAGGAAGCTTTCAAAGACGGTAACTGGGACGCACGAGGCCTCCTGCCCCTCTCAGATGTCACGGGAGGAAGTAGAGGGGGGTGGGAGGAGGAAGACGGTGGGAGGAAGAGGTCAGGTCTCCAATCCCCAGAGACAGGGGACACGCAAATGCTTTGCAGATGGAGGCAACGGGGAGCAGAGAACAAATCGCATCTCGATGCCTGGGAGCACAGCACAGAGGCAACCGGGGTTACCGGAACTGGGACCCCCTTTTGCAGGAGGAGGAACGCACGGCAACGTCCCCTCGACCGAGAGCATCCTACCACCGGCGGGCTGGTGCGGAGGGGCCCCGAACGCAGGGAGCTCCCCCTACCCAAGTTCCCAGCCTGAGCTGCACTGGCCATGAATCCGCGGCCACTTCCTCCTCAGTGGGACCTGCCTGCCACCCCGGAATCGGACCTTGAGGAAAGACACCCAGAGAGAGACGTTTAGCTCCCAAGTTGCACCATTTGGCCTCCCGGGCACAGCAGGAAGGGTGCCCGTGCGGGAGCCAGAGGACCAGCTTCGAAAGCGCCATCCGCCAGGAGAGCTGCATGTGCTCCGAGCCCTCGTAGCTCTCTGTTCCAGCAAACGCATTCACCCCTTCTCGCTCCGTCCTCCCAGTACCACCGAATACAACTTCGTTGCCACATCTCTCCTTCTTCCTTCGTCGTTCCCAGGAAGTGTGCCGAGAGACCTCCCGGACGCTGAAGGGCCCAGGCGCTAAACTTAGCAGCGACACCAGTCAGGAACAGAAGGAACAGAAAAGCCCACGCGCCATGCACTAAACCTTAAAGATACCGCATTTGGGCATATTTTGGACATCCGTAGGCAAGCGGTTATTTTCCAGGTGCGAGCAGCCAGTCAGCTGGGCATCAAAACAAGCTGTGCCCATCTGTCCTTTCTGGGGCTCAGTATATTGACTTTTCCTGCTGAGCCACCCCTGCTTACGAGATGGCGGTCACAAGTCCAGATATCGTGACCTCCGCCAAAGGCACAAAGTGTAGGGGGGGGTGGGTGGGGGGGTCTTTTCCTGGAATTACCTTTTCCTTTGATCAATGTTTGTAGGCAATGTTTCCAGTCATCGTTGTTGCCCTATCCAAGTCTCATGGACAAGAATTGGGTCACGTGACCACCACTAGCCCACAGGCCAAAACACGAACAAAATCTACTGGTAGGAAATACAGGAAATGGCTCCTGGCTGGTCTGTCTCACCATCTCCCCCAGATTTTTCCTTCAGTGCCCTAATCTGGTGATTGGTTCCACCATCTACCCCGTCACCCAAGCCAGATACGTGGGTCTACATCATCTCCTAATCAAACCATCCCTGGGTCCGCTCTCCCCCTCACCTACTCTTCCCTTGAGCCCTGTCCTCTACACTGCTCTTTGACTCTAAGGAATCCCTTATACGGTGATAAGCATACCACAAGCACCCGATAAATGCCAAGATTCACTTCAGTGGCTCTGCAGTTCTGCAGCTGTGGGACCAACTTCATGAACAAGCAAGCTCCCCCTGGAAAACTCGCGTTCCTGGGTTCCAGTTATTACTTAAGAACAGATTTGTGGTTGAACGTCCAGATATTGGAGTCCCAGAGCCCGGATTCGAATTCCTCCTCCCCTCCACCTCAGCTCGTGGGGCCCTGGGCAACCTACTAAAGCACTGCGGACTCAGTTTTCTCATCTGTGAAATGGAAATGATAATACAATCCATACGTCTTAGGACGAAGCTATGGTTAAGCACGCTAATACATTTAGGCGCGTGGCACAGCATAAACAAAGGGTGTGACGGTCATAACAGGTATTTGTCTATGCAGCAGGACCCTTCGGCCAACATCTCCCCATGGCCCCGGCCTCCCTGCCCCTGGTGACCAGCCCGCTTTCTGCTTCTACGGATTCGACTTTTTTAGATTCCGCACATCAGTGAGATCGTGTAGTATTTTTCTTTCTGTGTCTGCCTTATCTCACTTAGCATTGCGTCCTCCAGTTCCATCCGTGTTGTCTTCAAAGGCGAGATCTCCTTCTTTTGTAAGGCTGAATACCGTAATGTCTTGATCCATCCGTCCCTTGACAGGTGGGTATCTCGGCTGTTGTGAGTAATGCGGAAGTGACCAATGCAGGCTTTTCTCCCCAGCCGGCCCTCGGGACACACTCTAGAGGGGCGCCGGCTCCCCACCACAGAGTGGGGATCACAGTTCCACGCTCGCCAGCCCTGGGGGCCAGTGGGGGGGGGGGCGGCTCGGTGACCGAGGCTCACTTCCATTGCTTTAGACGGAAATGGGGCAAGAGAGCTCTCGACAGCTTTGCTGATATTTATTTCTGGCCAGATCAAAGGTCCTGTCGGCAACCTGTCCTGATGTCTTGATTCCTGTTTTTCTTGGCAAAAATTTTTTTTCCGGATGGTGTTCACTCCAAATAAGCTTCTAAGAGGCCCCCAGGGAGCGAGAGAGAGAAAGAGAGAGAGGAGAGAGATGGGGCAAGCGGGACCGGGTGGGTAGAATTTAGTTGTGTCTTGCATTAAATAAGACTGGTACAGATCCCCCTGGCCTGAGATCGATCAGCCACTGTCCTCCGTGGTGGGGATAAGACAAAGCTTGGGGTTCTTTCTGGGTTCCTGGTGGGAGGCACACAGCTTACAGGGCACCCAGGAAAGACTGGATGAGTAGAATTTTAACAGGGATCTTTTACTGAAAGGGAGCGTTACCTAATGGTTAAGGACGCACGACCCGGAGCCAGGCAACGTTTGAATGTCCATTCCACCACTTAACTAAGTGACCTTGGGAAAGTCTTCACCTCTCTGTCTCCTTCTCCATCTGTAAGATGGAGAGGCTAACAGCTCTTACCTTAGGCGGTGGGAAGAGGAGAGAAATGTATGAAGGTAGGGCGTTAAGAACAATGCCTAGCATATGGCTACTTAAGTATTAGGGCACATGTATTTGCATCCAAGCCTTACAAGAGCCTTTGACCTAGACGTTGCCATTTATAGACGTTAACTGTTTGCAACTCTTTTTGCAAGAAGAGGAAATCCAGAAAGAGGGACTTGAACAACTTGCTTTCAGCTACTAAGTAGCAAGGCCAGGGTTCACAGCCCGGGTTGCCTGACTTATTTGCCAGATGCCTGTAGTCTGCCTCACCAGGCTAAGAGAACCAACAGGGGGGCGTTTATTCGCCGAGGGCGCAGAGAGCAAGGCTCACTCTTCACTCTTGAGAGGGTTAACCCCGACCGAGCAAGTGAGGTGCTTTGAGCACATCGTAGCGAAGGGAGATGACTCACCCCTCGCCCTTCGCTTCTGGATTCCTGGTGATGTCTACAGGGAAGCTCCAGGCCAGCCAAGGCTGCCGTTAGTGGAAGCTTTCGTCAACTTACCAGCTCGGGGGAAACTTTGCCTACGAACTGATTACGCCGCCCTGGGGGGGACTCGGACAGGCACTCACTTCCTGCCCGGCTCATGCAAGGTCTGGAGTTGGCATCTGGGATGATGTCAAAGCCCCCGTGGGCTTGGGAAGAGAAGGTTCCAGTTCGCTTAAACGTGCCTTGATAAAAATACAGCCCCCCAAGCACATTCACCCCGGGCACGTCCACATCCAGCCCCAAATGTCCCCCATTGCCCTGCCTCGGCCAAAGCAGATTTGCTGGGGAGCCTGAAAGCTTGAGGAGCCTCAGGATCCTCCCAGGGAACACCAGACGGGGAACCGCCTGGGCTGCCTTCCTACAGACCCAGGAAAGGGCTTCGTTCTGTTCTGTTTTGCTTTGCGCTTTCCTCTCCCTGATTTCGAATGCGTGCGTCCCCCTCTGATTCTCTTTTTCCTCCGGAGAGCTTCCCCTGGGCTCCCCGCATCGCCGCGCAACTAGCGGCCACTGACATTGACCGAGCGGGTCCTAGGAGCCAAGAGCTGTGCCCCCTCCTTTACACATATCACCCTCTTTACATTCACAGCAAACATTCGCGTAAGCACGTGACCCCACACGCTATGATCTTTCCCATTACGCGCCTGTTTCGCTCGCGAACAGTGAAGTTAATCCTCACAACCACTTACTAAGTGAGCCCTTGTGCGTGTCAGGCATTGTGCTGGAGCAGTTGCGTGCTTCTCCTTTAATCCTGCCGACAGCCCTCGGCGCTGATATCAGGTGCCCCATTACACAGAGGAGCACATGAGTTCAGAGAGGCCAAGTGCATGGCCCCAGGACAAGGACCTGGTGAGTACTGGAGCCAGTTTGGGGAATCAGGTTTGATGGGTCCAAGGCCCAAGAGCTTTGTTCCGGGTCGTGGCGACTCCTACCAGCTGTCAGCTTCTCAAGGGCTGGGCCGGCCTTCCAGGCTCTTCGTGCCCCCCTTGGCGTCTGGCTGTGAACTGGATGAACTGAAAAAAAAAAGGGGGGGGTGAGGGCGGTAGAATCAAGGAACCTGTTAGCCACGCGTCTGTCTGCTCAGTGTGGACGTTAGATTTGCAAGCTGGTGTACAAACGGCAGAAACAAGATGTTTCTGTTTTTCTTTTGACGTTTGTTTTCAGTGTGCGTTCATTTTTGAGAGACAGAGAGAGACGGAGTGCAAGCAGGGGAGGGGCAGAGAGAGAGGGAGACGCAGAATGGGAAGCGGGCTCCGGGCTCCGGGACGCGGGGCTCGAACTCACGAACTGTGAGATGATGACCTGAGCCGAAGTCGGACGCTTAACCGACGGAGCCCCCCCAGGAGCCCCCCAAGATGTCTCTTTTTTTAATGATCAGCCAAAGAAAATTGGAAATAAGAATGAAGTTACTGTGAGTCTCTTATGCCCAGGGTGACTTAAGTCCTGGTGAGCGAATGCACTTGTCTATTCAACTCACGTGGCACTTGAGACCATCGCTCAGATATTCGCCACGCATCTTGGACTTGTGTGTCCACAGCTAAGGTCCCGACCATTCCCCACCTTGCAGTTGCCCCCACCTTTCCCATCTCTGTGAAAGGAAACCCTCTCTTTCCAGGTCCTCAAACCTTTGCAACTATCCTTGACCCCTCTCTTTCTCACATCCCACACGAACCTACCAGAAACATCTGCTTCCGAACTACCTCCTGAAATCTGACGACTTCTTGCCTCTCCCACTGCTCCTGTCGAGGTCTGAGCCGCTGTCACTTCTCACCGGGGTTACAGCAACCCCCCCCCCCCCCGCACCCCTCCGCCCCGCCGATCTCTCTGAGACACCTCTCTCCTTCCCCCTCTGGTTCATTCTCCCCTCACCAGCCAGAGGGGTCCTGCTCAGAGCTAGTTAGATGATTTCACCCACCTGCTCAAAACTCTCCAGCAGGCTTCCACAGGGCCTTTGCACAGTGGTTCCCTCTGCTTGGGATTCTTTGCCCTCGGAAGCTGCAATCTTTTTGTTGTTGTGATTTGATTTTTTGCTTTTTGAGTGTTTTCGTTTTCGTTTTGTTGTTATTGTTTTTGGGTTTTTTTTGTGTGTGTTTTATGTTTTGTTGTTTTTTGTTGTTTTTGTTGTTACCTTCCTGCTGAGCCGACTCTGACGGCCCTTTTTTTTCCCAACGTTTATTTATTTTTGGGACAGAGAGAGACAGAGCATGAACGGGGGAGGGGCAGAGAGAGAGGGAGACACGGAATCGGAAACAGACTCCAGGCTCCGAGCCATCAGCCCAGAGCCCGACGCGGGGCTCGAACTCCCGGACCGCGAGATCGTGACCTGGCTGAAGTTGGACGCTTAACCGACTGCGCCACCCAGGCGCCCCTGACTGCCCTTTATATACGCCTCTCGGGGTGCCCGGGTGACTCAGTTGATTAAGCATCCGACTCTTAATTTTGGCTCAGGCCGTGATCTCACGACTTGGTGGGCTCCAGCCGCGTGTCTGAGAGTGGATGGAGCCTGCTTGGGATTCTCTGTCTCCCTCTCTCTTCTCCGCTCGCTCTCTCTCAAAAATAAATAAACATTAAAAAAATAAAATAAAATAGACCCCTCTCCACTTTCTTAGCACCCAGCATTCTCTAATCTCCCTTCACCCACTTCATTTTTCTCCAGAGCTAAATTCTATTTATATCTATGGAACACTTTTTCTTTTTTAAATGTGTATTTATTTTTGTGAGAGAGAGCAAGCGGGCTAGGGATAGAAAGAGAGGGAGACACAGAATCCGAAGCAGGCTCCAGGTTCTGAGCTGTCAGCACAGGTCTGGATGTGGGGCTCGAACTCACCAACTGCGAGATCAAGACCCTGACCGAAGTCGGACACTTGACCGACTGAGCCACCCGGGCGGGCGCCCCTGGACCCTTACTATTATATACCAGCATACAAGCTTCATGAGGACAGGAGCTGCCTGTGTCAAGCAAATCTTAATCCTGGCAAAGAGTAAATATTTGTTGAACGAATGAATGAGTGAATGGCTATGAGGCATTGGTTTCCTTTCACCCCAGTCCAGAAAGGTCTGCTATTTACTAGACCCAAGTTCTCCAACAGAACTTTCTGTGATGATGGAGACATGCTACGTCTGAGTTTTCCCACCCAGTATCCATCAGCTACATGTGGTTATTGAGCACTTGAAACAGAGCAAAGGAGGTACTGTACTGAGTTTTGATTCACAGACTTTATTTTTCGGAGACATTTTGGGTTTACAGGAAAACTGAGCAGAAAGTACTTAGAAGGGACTGCATTTTCCATTTGATTTCACGTTCGTTAATTTCCATAGCCATCCAGCGCTCACCATCTTGGGCAGGGCAGGGCTAGCCTGAGACCTCGTCCTGCCGTCACCGCCCGTCAGCCCCCCGAGGGGTTCCCGCAGAGGGTCCCCGGGCAAGGCAGCAAGCCTTTTCCCCCAGAGGTATTCACCAAAGCCCCGAAGGCTGGGCCAGCCTCCTAAGCAGACAAGTTTGCGGATCGCGCTTTCGGAAAGAAGGAAGCGGATCGCCCAGCAACTCGAAACGTGCGATGAAGACAAGCCGATTGCAAACAGACAGGCCCCTGGCCATCTCGGGAGTCTTCTCAGGAATCCGCTCCTGAGCCTCGGGCCTGACCCACCTCCTCGGGGGCTGCCTCTTCTGTTCGCACTTCCCTTCACCTCCTGTGCTCTCCTGGGGGCCCCAACCTGCCTCTTTTGCTTCGCACCCCTATCCAGCCGGGCCAAGGGCTACCTTGGGTCCCGCTGATCATTCTTCCTCTCAGGAGCCCCCGCTCTGTAATCTGACTTTTCATCTCCATAACAACCAGGAAAACAAATACGCGCCCCCCCCCCCCCCCAGCTACAACAAAGATTTTTTTTTTTCTAAAGGGTGAAGTGAATGAAGAGGAGAGAGAATAAAATCCAAAAAGGGGGCGGGGGGGGGGGGGAGGTAAATAAACCTTGCCAACAAATAAATAGAGACCTTTCTAAGGGAGAGCAAAGGGACACAGAGAGCTGCCTGTAATTAGCGGCCACCACAGCCCCAAACAAAATCAGACATTCAGCCTTTGCCACTTCGTTGCCATGGAAATGGCGACCCGAGATCTGCCAGGCTGTCCTGCAGAAGTGGTTCCTTCCCTGACGGTGCCCACATCAAAGAGGGTCTTCCCATGCTCGCTGATGGCGTGCACCGCGCCCGGGACCCCACCGAGCCTCTAAAGAGGGCAGGCGGGGGGGGGGGGGGGGGGAGGGGGGGGGTGGGGGGGGGGGGGACAGTAGGAAAAATTCCCAAGCGTCCCAAGCCAGACACGGCAGGGGAAGGAAGGACCGAGCCAAGTGTGACCTTAGGGGGTTTCCATGCCTTGGGGCTGCGTGCCAGCCATCGGAGGCTTCCACTGGTCACACTACTTTTGACATCTGTTTTCATTCTTTTTTCTCTATGCTTGAAAAAAAAAAAAAAGGTCCTCTTGAACACAGAGAACGGACTGGGGGTTATCCGCGGTGGTGGAGGGGCGCCCTCCGAAGTAGAAACTTCCAGTTATAAAATTAATGAGTCCCGGGGATGTAATGCACAGCATGGAGACTACAGTGAATACTTCAGAGTCCATTTGAAAGTTGCTAAAGGAGGAAATCTTAAAAGTTCTCATCACAAGAAAAAGAAAACTGTAACCATGTGCGGTAATGGATGGTAATTAGGCTTGTTGAGAATTATTTCGGGGCGCCTGGGTGGCTCCGTTGGATAAGTGTCCGACTTCAGTTCCGGTCGTGATCTCACGGTTCGTGGGTTCGAGCCCCGCATCCGGCTCTGTGCTGACAGCTCAGAGCCTGGAGCCTGCTTCAGGCTCTGTGTCTCCTTCTCTCTCTGCCCCCTCCTCCACTCACGCTCTGTCTCTCTCTCTCTCTCTGTCTCTCAAGAATAAATGTTAAAAAAAATTTTTTTTTAAAGAGAATTAGGGGCGCCTGGGTGGCGCAGTCGGTTGAGCGTCCGACTTCAGCCAGGTCACGATCTCGCGGTCCGTGAGTTCGAGCCCCGCATCAGGCTCTGGGCTGATGGCTCCGAGCCTGGAGCCTGTTTCCGATTCTGTGTCTCCCTCTGTCTCTGCCCCTCCCCCGTTCAAGCTCTGTCTCTCTCTGTCCCAAAAATAAATAAACGTTGAAAAAAAAAATTAAAAAAAAAGAGAATTATTTCACTCTTTATGTATCTATACATCAATGTCGATAGATATCTATCTATTATATTGTTTCAGGTATACAACATAGTGATTCATCTATGGATAGCTATCGATATCTACATATTGATATATCGATATCGATATCTATATATCAATAGATATCAATAGATGAATCACTATGTCGTATACCTGAAACCAATACAATGCTATATGCCAACATTCTATACATTGCTATACGATGCATATATAATGCTATATGTCAATAATTTTTGTAAATTTTTATTTTCATGTATTTTTAAATGTTTATTTATTTTTGAGAGAGAGAGAAACAGAGGGCCAGCAGGGGAGGGGCACAGAAAGAGGGAGACACAGAATCCGAAGCAGGCTCCAGGCCCCCAGCTGCCAGCACGGAGCCTGATACGGGGCTAGAACTCACCAACAGTGACATCATGACCTGAGTCACATCGGACACTTAAGCGACTGAGCCACCCAGGTGAAATTTTAAAAAAAATTTTTTTTTAAATTTTTAGTGAAAAAGGCGACTTTATCTATACATTAAAAAAGTGGCTGAGGAAAAGAAGATAAGATTCTGGTCATATCGTTCTTATGGTTTTACTTCCTGCTTTTTACCCATTTCATAGTAGAAAGTAAACAAGGTCACATGTTATTTATCTTTCACATTGCTGGTCAGGGTCCAGGCTGGAGACAGAAAGCCTACGGGTTATTTTAACAGAGATAATCTAATTGAGGTATATTATGCATTGTGTTGTTTGTCCTCGCTCTGGGGGGGGGGGGGTAATTAGCTCATTGGCTATCACTTCAAAATTGCTTCACAAGCCATCTTTTTAAAAACACTTTTCTAATGTTTATTTATTTTTGAAAGAGAGACAGAGTATGACTGGGGGAGGGGCAAAGAGAGAGGGAGACAAAGAATCCAAAGCAGGCTCCAGGCTCTGAGCCATCAGCACAGAGCCCGACGCGGGGCTCGAACCCACGAACTGCGAGATTATGCCCTGAGCCGAAGTCGGACGCTTAACCGACGGAGCCACCCAGGCAGCCCATTTCACTCGCCGTCTTGCAGGATGAGGGTCATGCTAAGTGGTGACCAGCGACGGTAAAGAGAGAAGACAGAGCGTGGTGAGGCATCACATGATGGTAACTGTGGAAAGACTGGGAAGATGAAAAGAAGAGATTGAGATCATTCAGCTCAGTTGGGAAGTCCCGGCAGAGCCCAGACCCAGACCCCAGAGGACAGGTACCGCCCGGCTGGCACGGGTACCTTTGAGGGAGCGCAGAGAGAGCCTGGCTCCGACAGGGTAGAAAAGTTGCAAAGCGGATCCACAGGCTGCTGCTGAAATGAGTCACTGCGGGGGCGCCTGGGTGGCTCGGTCGGGGAAGCGGCCGACTTCGGCTCAGGTCGTGATCTCGCGGCCGTGAGTTCGAGCCCCGCGTCGGGCTCGGTGCTGACGGCTCAGAGCCTGGAGCCTGCTTCGGCTTCTGTGTCTCCCTCTCTCTCTGACCCTCCCCCGTTCATGCTCTGTCTCTCCCTGTCTCAAAAATAATTAAAACGTTGAAATGAGTCACTGCGGCCGGGGTGATCTGATAGGGACAGGAGGCCACCAGGAAGGAGTTCCTCCCTCCTCCCGCCTTCCATCATCTCTACGAGCCACCTGCTGGTAGAACTTTTCACAGAGTCCCAGCCTCCGCATCACAAAGCCAAGCCTAGAAGGATGGAATCGGAGCCGAAAGGCAATGACGCCGTCGCTGTGTGGTTGTTACCTACTTTGATGAGTCCCCCACGCTGGACGTTAGGGTGTTGCCAATCCTTTGCCATGATAGATATGGCTTCGGTGGTGGTCTTCTGCACCTGCAGCTTTGAGCGCCCGCAGAGGACTTGGTTTGTGAAACATCCGCCAACGTGGCAGCAGCTTGCTGAACACCGTGGGCCTTTTTAGGGGTCCTGATGCCTGCGGCCAAAACGTCTCCCTTAAAGACCGCGTCAGTTTCAGGGCTCTCTATCGATCAGCGTCCTAAATCCACCTCACTGATTGTGAAATGACTGAGTGTGCCTTCACAGATGCGGCCCCCCCCCCCCCCGAGCCCCGAAACTTACTTTCCGGGTCCTTCTCTGCTCATCGCCAGACAGCAGCCCACGGTCACATTTCCTCTCCTCTGATTAACTAGAGGGCCTCTCATTCATCGGCCGCTCACCTCATCCTCTCTGGTCCCGCCTCCCTTCTTTCTCCACGTGGTCAGCAAAGCGTATCGGGTAAGAGAGAGGGCTCCGGGACAGACTGCCCACATCCACACCGGACTCCATCAGTGGCTAATGGTGTGGGCTGCAGGGCAGTAGCCGGGTCTCCCTAAGTCCGGGTCCCTAATTAACCCGATGCCAGTGACAACCCTGGGTACTACAGAGGGCTGTGAGGCTCAGCTGTGATCCTGCAAGGGACGTGGTCTACATAGCATGAGTTCAGAGCGTGCTAGCCATTACTGTTGCGATTACTGGCATCATTTTGTTTAGCTAGTAAGCTCATCGAGGGCAGGAATCGTGTTCCTAGAATTTTTTTTTTTTGATCACTTTTCCTATATTTCATGAGGATGCTAAGAAGTAGATACCCAGACAAGTTAGCTAACACAAAAGGGGATTATGAAAATCAGGAGAATCTCAACAAAGTCGACTTGAAGAAGGAAAGCCCAGCCCCACGGGCCCCCAGCCCCTCTCTCTAGGGACACATACAGCCCATCTCTGCTGTATGCTACCTTGGGTTCTCTCCCTCTGACCACCAGCTGTGTTTAAAGACTCGAGCAGCTCCTTCTGCAATCAGGGGGCTCTGGTCCCAACCCTGGAGACCAGACTGCCCCTCCCCCCTTAGACTCATGCTTCTTGGATCAATTCCCCAACGTGAAGAATTGGGTTGATTGTGCCTCTGGACTACACTTGGACGAATCAGATAAGGGTCACAGGGCCCCTAACGCAGGCAGGCCTGCCTCAGTTTACTGCTTCAGAAAGGGTGGGAGGGAGGGACAGTTCTGAGGAGGAAGCATGAGCTGAGATGCTCACGTATGCCTGCCATTCTCCCCACGTCACAATGCCCGACAGAGACCTCTGCACGTAGAAGGGACACACTCAGTATTCGTCGATTAATATCCAGTGAGGGAGTTTCACCCCCATTGTCTTCAAAAGCTCATTGCCAATCTCCTTTACAATAAAAACAGTGTTTCCCCTACTTACTATTGAGTAAAATCACGTGCCAGAAAGCTTTGCCATCTTTTTCGCGCAGAATTTTCTACTCCGCGAGAGCCTGTGAATTACCTGCGCTAAACGGTGAGCTCCTTTGGGGAAGAACCTATATCCATTTTCATCACTGTGGGGTGGTCTAGGTCATAGCACGAAGCCGATTATAGAGCAGATGCGCCACAAATGTCCCTTAAATGGAAAAATGGATGAACTCGCGAGGGAGGGAGGGAGGGAGGGAGGGAGTGAATGAGGAATGAGTGGGTGGATGGATGGATGGATGGATAGACGGACGGTACAGTAGATGGCTAAGTGGATGGACAGATGGACGCAGGGATGAATGGATGCATATGGGTGGATAAATGAAGTTCTATGTGTCCCATCTTGAGAAGCAGCAAAATGAAAGTCTAGCCTGCTCACCCTCTCAATTCTCAGGTCACTTCGCATTTTCCATGAGTTGAGGCAAATAACATCTGAACCAAGGAACAACTGTCACACTCAGCAACCACCTCCCAAAATATAAATATCCTTTCAAAGGAAGAACTGAACCGGGCCACCCCCCATAGCACTGGTTTCTACTGCTGAGTTTAACCAGTTCTCCCCAGAAGTCATGATCCCCCTGATCTTACGGAAAGAAAGAAACGTGATGATACACAGGCTGGACAAGCCAACAGCAAATCCGAAACCCAGTAGTGAGAGCTGCTTTCTGGTTTCTTCTTCCCAAACCCAAGAGCAGATACTGGAGGAGAAGGGTGAAAAAGAGGGGGAACGGAACAGAGCAGGGAGGAAGAGCAAAGAAGAAAAGAAAGAAGGGGGCCGCCATTTTCTAAGGGCCATCATACGCTGTATACATATGTCATTTATTTATTCAGCAAATAAATAGCGAGCTAGGCAGTTTCCTAAGTCACCGGGGACACAGCCGTGAAGACGTTGCCCACATGCCTGCCTTCCTGAGGCTTGTGTTCTGTAGGAGATCAGCCTTGGCTCCATCAAGAGTTGGGTCCAGACTGATGTGTGGCATTCCAACCCTCACACGGGAGGAAACCAAGGCACGGAAAAGTTAGGCGACGTTCTGGGATGATCCTCAAAGCTTTTCCAAGTGATTTCTATGTAAGAAGGAAAAGACAGCGTGGATGCATAAATGAAGAGAGAATGAATTAATGCCCCCCCCTAAATAGAACAAGCCCACTTAATTTCATGGTCCCCCCCACGCTCACATCTTGCAATATTCCATCTCTCAAGTCTACAACGGGATGGTAAAGGACTTCATACATTCACAATAAATCCATATCGTTTTGAGCTCTGGCTCTATCCCCAGGGACATAAATAACTTTCCTCCGATAAATGTGCAGCCACACTCTTGAGTGTTTTCAGATGAAATAATTAGCAGCAATAAAATGACATGGAGATTTATTCTACAGCCAGTCGTTCTTCACACGCTAATCAAATGTCTACATAGTGTGTTAATCGTGCTCAGTAGCCAGGCAAATCCTCAACTGCCTTGCTCAGGGGAGGTCAGAATGACCCAGACAGAAGCTGGGATCAAAAGACTGATTTCCGCTGCCGTTTCGAATCTTCCCAGACTCATCCAGAATGTTCTGGTTCCCTTAAAAATAACTCTAACCGTAAACCTTTTTCTCCATTTCGACAGATGATTCTACTTCTCGTTCTCCCTGTGTCCACTCTGTCATCAAACCCCGGCCCTCCCACCTCCAAAATAGCTCTTGAAAGTGTCCGCTTCTCTGTGAGTCGACCATCAACTCTGGGCCCAAGCCACCGTGGCATGTTTCTTAGTCATCCAAGGGGTCTCCCCACATCTACCTGTGCCCCCCTCCGTTCCATTCTCCACTGCAACCAGAGTGGCGCTCTCAAAGGCAGATTTCATCAAGGTCACCGTTGCGAAATTTTCACTGACTCCCCAGAGTTCCCAGGATAAGTGCCAGAATCTGTTCCGTGGCTTCCGTGGGCCTGTGGGACGTGGCCTGGGCTAACCTTCCTGCTTCACAGCTCAGCACACTCTTGCTCTCATGTTCACTGCGGTCACACCAACATGCTTGTCCTTCCTCCAGCGCTCGGACTGTCTTTATTTCACCCCCTTCTGCCTGCCTGGAATAAATTCCTGTTCCCTCTTCATATCAGGGCGCTATGCCGTATAACAAATTAATCACGAACTTAGTGGCTTAGGGTCAAAATACATTTATTATCTCCCAGTCTCTGTGGATCAAGGGTCTGAGCCTGGCTTAGCTGGGTCCTCTGCTTTGGGTGTCCCACGTAGCTACAACCAACTTCTCACTCAGGGCTGAGGTCTCATCTGAAAGCTCAACGAGGGAAGAGCACCGTTCCAAGCCCACTGGGCTGTTTACAGGATTCAGCTCCTCATGGGCTGTTGGACTGAGAGCCTCAGTTCCTGGCTGGCTATTGGCTGGAGGCTGCTTTCAATTCCCTATCACGTGGAACTCTCCAGCACGGCCCTCTCATCTGCGCACGTAAGCTAAGACAGCAAAAGAAAGGGTCGGCTTCCAAGACAGAAGTTACAGTCTTACATAATATAATAATGGAAAGGACATTGCATTGCTTTTGCCTTAAGCTATGGAGAAAGTCACCCGTCCTGCCCACCCTCAAGGGCACAGACACCAGGAGCAGGGATCATGGGGGCCATCCTGGAGTCGGCCATATTCTTCCCCTAGCCTGAAAAACAAAACAAAACAAAACAAAACAAAACAAAACCATGTCCCCTCAGATCTTTGCTTACATGTCACTTCTTTAGAGAAGCTTGAAACTTCCAACTGAAATCCCTCCCCACCCCTTACATGCCCACACGGTAACCTGCATTTCCCTTAAATTACACCTGTGCCCTTCTCTTCACTTGCCTTGATGATTGTATTCACCAATAACCCGTTAGGTTCCATAAAGGCAGGGAAAACATTTGTTCATAGCTGCAGACCCAGAGTCTCGCACAGAAATTGGCTGGCCTATTGGGATACACGATAAATATATTTTGAGTGAATGCTTGAGTGACCAAACAGAAGTACCACGGGCACACCCTTGTCCCGGACGGGGCGACTTGCAAAACCACCCAGCCCCTCAAATGTTGACCCCCTCAATCTCTCTCCCCGATTTTATCCTTCTGCCCCCTTATCAATGCCGAGGTGACAGAAGCTCCTGAAAAGTTTTAAGATCTCTCCTGGGAAAGCTGAAAACAGTCCCTAGGAAACAGTCCCATGCTTCACCCTAAAATGTGTATTCTTTTCCTGCTCAGTGACATTTATTCACCAACCCATAAATCCAAAGGAAAACTGAACCCGTTGTTTACTTTCAATATTAGTTCAGGAAGGAGAGAGAGGGCTGGAGAGGGAACTAGTAATTCCTGAGCACCTGCTATGTGCCAAGCTCCATTCTGCGTCAATACTTGGGAAATGGCTCAAGATAAGGATTTTTATTCCTGTTTTTCAGATAGGGAAAGAGCCTCAGAAAGGGGAGGTGAATTTGGTGTCAGGGTGCTGGATTCTAGCGTGTGCTGACTTTCTCGATATATATGCTCCCACCGTGGCCAATCTCAAGCCACTGATGGTTTGACAAGTGGCTCACGAAATTCCTAAATGCTTATCAATCGGCTCTCGCAAGCCCCTGGCTGCTGGCACTTTCTCAGGAGCATGCCCGTGGCTCGGTTTTCTTTCACCATCCCCCCGCTTCCAGCAGATAATCACCCCACTGAGATCTTCAGCCCCCGGAGGTTGACGCCTGGTCCAGCCCAGAGCATTGTTGGGAGAGTAATGCTCAGTAAATATTTGTTGTGTCGCTGTGATTGGGATTGTCAAGGGCAGCCCGGGAGGAGCCAGATCCCCCCCCCCCCCACCCCGGCAGAGCCTAAATGAGAATAGAGGCAGATGTAAAGGCAAACATTGGGAGGGACTGGAGACCTCCCACGGAGATGACTGGGGAGGCAGGAGCCTGTGGTGATGGCCCCCCTCTGGCTAAAGCAGCTGAGCAAGAAAATAACCAAAGCAGGGTGACGCCGGCTTGGTGGGGGACTGGCGGGCACACCTCTCATCTCTCTGCCTTCCCAGCTCCTGCTGCTTCTGAGCTATTGCCCAGCAGATGGATATGTGGACTTAGGATCTTGGGAGTCCCAGAGAGAAAGCTGGTGCCTGCGAGGTGGAGACACCTGGATCTTTCTCACCTGCCCCAAAGCTCCAGGGATGAAGAACCGTAGGAGGCCAGAGCTGAGCAGGACCCTGGAGGGCACCTGCCTCTTTATTTATTCATTCCCCAACCACCTCCTGAAGGTCATGTCCTAGGCAGAGTGGAGCAGTGATGACTTAGACAAAATCCGTCTTTGACTTCATGGAATTCGCTGTCTGGTGGGAGGGAGAGAGAAATAAACACAGCACAGCATCAGGATACTTCTCATGCCTGCTGACCCCGGGGGGAGAAGGGGAAGAACACAAGGAGGCATCTAATCCAGACTATAACATCGGGGGAGGCTTCCTGGAGGAGGCGATGTTCAAGGTGAAGCCAGTTTTTTTTTTTTTTAATTTTTTTAACATTTATTTACTTTTGAGAGACAGAGAGAGGCAGAGCATGAGCAGGGAAGGGGGAAACAGAGAGAGAGAGAGAGAGAGAGAGAGAGAGAGACAGAATCCGAAGCAAGTGCCAGGCTCCGAGCTGTTTGTTAGCACAGAGCCCGACGCGGGCTCGAACCCACGAACTGCGAGACCATGACCTGAGCTGAGGTCGGACCCTCAACCGACTGAGCCACCCAGGCGCCCCCAGGTGAAGCCAGTGTTCTTGAGGCCAACAGAGGGGAAGGAACATGCCTACTATACGCGTCATCTAATGCCACACATCGAGCTACTTTTCATCAGCCTCGCCTTTTTTTTTTTTTTTTTGACTAAGAAGAGTCTATCTTATTTTCTGTTACTACATAGCAAACTGCCCACAACTCAGAGGCTTCCAACCATATTTTCCTATGTCTCACGATTTCATGGTTCAGGAACTTTTTTTTTTTTTTTTTTGAAGTGTAATTGACACAGTGTACCCTATTAGTTTCAGGTGTACGTGAGAGCGATTCAACATTTTTAGACATCACAGACTGATCCCCCGCGATAAGCCTGGCTACTGTGAGTCAAGAACTTCAGCAGGGCTCAGCCGGGCATTTTTCTGCCCTGCGTGGTGTTGATGGACGTCACTCGGTGCTCATCAGCCGGAGAATGGGCTGGTCTGGAGCTTTACTCCCCTGGGGCTGGCAGTTTAGCAGGGACCGATGGAAGGCCGGGTTCATCCGGGCTCATTGACTAGAATGGCCACACCCGTGGCTCAGGACTTCTAGATCCAGTGCAGGGAGACGGAGGCAGGGAGGCTTCCAGGTTCTCGAGATTCGAGCCTGCGATCTGGCCTGCGCACCCCCACCCCCGATTCCATATGTCATTATAGAGCCTTCCCAGATTCAACGGGAGGAAACAGAGATCCCATCTTTCCACTGGAGAAGCATCAAAGAATTTGAAGGCCGTTCTTTGGTTTCCTGGTCAGACTCGTCAGAAGTTGCAAAATAGTACAGAGAGTTCTTTACTCTTCACGGAGCTTCCCCCTCCATGATAATATCTCACAGAACCATAATATATTGTCAAGAACAGGAAATCGGCCACAGGGCTTAGTAAGTCGGGTCCAGACCTTATTTAGATTTGGCCAATTCTCACACGTACGTGTGTGTGCCTGTGTGGTGTATACAGAAGTCCGCGAAATGTTATCCCATGCGTGCATTTATGTAACCGGCATCCTGGTCAAGATAGGGAACTGTTTCATCAGCACAAAGGGCTTTCCTCAAGAGGACAACCTCAGCCCACGACAAGGTCTAGCGCTGAGATCAGAGAGTACTCAGGTGGAAGCCAGACCCTGCCACGTGACGGCTGAGTGACTCCGTCACCGATTCTCAGTTTCTTTATCCGGAAAATGGGTCACCACCACCACCCCGAGGGTTTGTGGCGGGAATTCGGGGAGAGGAACTCAGATTTGGTTTGACCCGAGCCCCAGCTTCCCTGCGAACCCCGACAGATGGGCTTCAGCTCACCGTAGGGCGGCTCGTCGGCCAAATCGGAGCACGACATCGCACGCACTGTGAGAAGCTGTTGAGCGGCACAGGAGAAAATGCGTGTAAGTCCTTCAGCCCAGCGCCTTGGAGAGACGCTCAGAGTCTGTCTGCCACTCGTCTGTGTCTCTCCACTTATTCATAACCCTGGCGTCTCGAAGAGTCTGTGTATTTACATACCGGGCTTTGTGGTCAATTGGCTTGGTTGGTTGCGTAATCGGTGAGGTCAAACCCGACGTTGATTGTGTGCCGCGTGTTGTTTAAAATAGTCCATTTTTCAAATAATTCCAAATCAAAGCGTCCTTCTCTCGTTACTTTGAATAATTACAGACCAGGCGGAATAACGGTCCCCGACAGGGTCTTAACCCCGTTAGAGAAAACCCAATGCCAACGATCCAACTGTCCAGTTTCCACACGTCTTTAACGAAAATGCTACACGCAACTCTCAGCCCTGAGTATCCAAATCTCCTACTTGCCCGCAGTGTCGCTGAAGGAAATGGGAAAATGGAACATGAGAGCAATCTTCCTCCCGAGACACAGGAAGGATCCCCGCCCCCCCCCCCTTTTCTTTCATGATGCTGGCAGTTTCTCAGTCTCAAGAATTCCCGCGTGGATCCCTCACACCTCCTCTCTCTCGTTTTCAGCCCGAATCCATTTCCGAAATGGACACGCATTGGGTCTGGAATCAAAGCAGAGTCTTGCCGAGGTCCTAAGCAACGGGTGTTGGTCTGAGAAGTCCCCCAGGCTGTCCCCCTTCCTCTCGCCCGCCGCCTCCTTCCTTCACACGCTCCACGTGTGTGTTCCTAGACTCACAAACACGGCATCGGTGTGGCTTTCCTCAGGGAGAACTTGGACAGAAGCAGCCACCTTGTAGGACTTAAAAAAACAAAACAAAACAAAAAAACAAATCAGCTTCTGAGCTTCTGAGTGCCTGTGATGTCCCCAGGCGACACTGCACAGAAATCAAATTAGGACCGTTTTGAAGGAAACACGAGTATTCTGTTGTTCATCCACCCTTTTGAGGGAGCCTTGCTCCGGCTCCTTTCCTAGAACACCGTGAACTTCTCTCTGTACGTGTTTGCTGGAGAAAACACAGGTGTGTGGTTTCTGCTCGGCCTGGAAACAACATCAAGTGACTGCTGAGCCTCACGGGCGTCACGAATCAGACCCCCAGCACTGGTGACCGGGGGACACGCATTCTGCTTTTGCCTGCCTGCTCACACTCGGACCCACCTCCGGTTATTTTTAAAAAGGGAAAGACAGGGGCGCCTGGGGGGCTCAGTCGGTTGAGCGTCCGACTTCGGCTCAGGTCACGATCTCGCGGTTCGTGGGTTCGAGCCCCGCGTCGGGCTCTGTGCGGACAGCTCGGAGGCCGGGGCCTGCTTTGGATTCAGTGTCTCCCTCCGTCTCTCTCTCTCACTCTGCCCCTCCCCCGCTCATGCTCTGTCTGTCTGTCTCTCTCTCTGTCAAAACATGAATAAACCATAAAGAAAATTAAAAAGGAAACGACCATCCCATGCTCTCTCTGAGGACTTCTGGAGAGCTGGGCCCGTGCCGTCAAATCTCTAAAACGGCACATCACAAACTTTAGCGCACACATCAGTCTCCTGGGCATCTTTCGACCATGCAGACCCCTGACTTGGTGTGTGTGGGCCGGGCCTTGAGATTCTCTGTATCCCCTGCTGGTTTGCCCAGAAGATACGCAGCTTCCGGTCTGGGGACCACACTTTGAGCAGCAAGGCTTTGAAGCACTTCGATGAGGAAGCACAGACAGGCCCTTCCCAATATCTTCTCGTGTGAAACATTCTCTCCTAAATATCGAGGCCATCTTGGGTAGAGCTTCAGAAGCCATTGCAACCAGCTTCCAGGTTCGGGCTGCCTCCGAGGGAACAGCCCGTCCGCAGAGTTCCGAGGGCAGCCGCAAGGAGAAAGTTCGAGAATCAAAGGCAGCAGAAGGTTCTGGAAGGCAGAAGTCGGAGCGCGGGTCTCACTGATCTAAGAATCAGGACAGCGCTGTGTCCCTTCTGGGTGCCCCCGGGGTGGGGGGGGGGGTCTATTGTGTGCCTTTTCCAGCCCCCGCAGGCCACCTGCATTCCGGGGCTCCAGGCTCCGTCCTCATCATCAAAGCTAACTGTGCCATTGTTGGAGAGGGAGCCTTTGTGATCTGCTTCTGCCAACACCTTCCCTTCTCTGACTCTGACACTCCTGCCTCCCTCTGATCATCGCCCATCTCGAGACGGGCGCATTACAAGGGCCCTTGTATGTCAGGGAGCCCCGGGGCCCTGTGGCAGGGGTTACCACTCGGCCATATTTGGGCGGCCATTTTGCTACCTGCTGCGCCTTTTACCCCTTTGTGAGTCTCGGTGGGACGATCTCACGCTGGACGGAGCTGTGGTACAGATGGTTTCTCCAGAAGGTGGTCTTAAGACTTTGATTCCAGGAGTGCTGAAACAGATCTGTCTCCAGAGCCAGAAACTCCCTCCCAGACCAACTTATTTGGTTGAAGTTGAACGGTAGGTTATACTTTCCAATGAGACCATGGCGATACCTCGTATCCCATGTGCTCCTTTTTTTTTTGAGCTTATTTTTATTTATTATGAGAGAGAGAGAGAGAGAGAGAGAGAGCGTATGCGCACGTGAGCAGGGGAGGGGCAGAGAGAGAGGGGGAGAGAGAGAATCCCAAGCAGGCTCTGAACTGTCGGCGTGGAGCCCAGCGTGGGGCTCGATCTCACGAACAGTGAGATCAGGACCCAACTCGAAATCCAGAGTAGGACGCTTAAGCGACTGAGCCACCCAGGCACCCCATCCCGTATGCTCTTCGACCGTGCGGCCTTGCCACGGTCCCTTCCGGCAGTGGGGTCTGAGCCGCCCCCCACTCTGAATCTTGGTGGGTTGTGCGTGCTTTTGGCCAACGGAGTTCCAACGGAGCGTGGCGGAAGTGAAACCGTGCGGCTTCAGAGCTTGGGTCTCCGAGCGATCCAGCTGGCCCCCTGGGACGCTCACGCTGGGACCCCAAGAGCCCACACAGGAGGTCCAGCCAGCCCTGAGGCCACCAGCCTGTGAGGAAGCCCGGGCCGCAATGCCCAGCGAAGGCATTTCTAAAGGAGCCCGGCTCCCCACCTGTAGAGTCACTCCCAGCCATTAGACTCTGCCCAGTTAAGACATCAGATGACCCCGAGCAGATATCTGTTATCAGCATCGTCCTCAGACCAAACCCTGACTCACACAATGTTGCCAAATAAAACGGTTGGTTTATCCCCCCGCGTCTGGGGAGGCTTTGGTGCCCGACGAAGACCACAGGAACAAAACACCTTTCCTCGGAACACAAATGGGTGCCGGGGAGGCGACACCATCGGGACTGTGGCTTCTATCCACTCATTCATTTACTCCCTTCCTCGCCCACCATTAATAGGCGCGGGCTCTCCTAAGTGATCTACGTCATTCTGAACAAGCGTGTTGAGCTCTGCAGCGATCGGTACGTGACTGCTCGCCACGAGCTGGTTTCTTTCGCGGTGGAGGTTGGCTCGTTCATTTAATAGACGTTGACTGATCGGCGGGGAAGGGCCACGGACGACCAGGGGTCAGCGCACGACGCCCCCCCCCCCCCCCAGGGCAAATCTGGCCCTCTCTTCCCTTTTTATCTGAACACAGCCACACGTACTTATTTGCATGTTATCTGTGGAGGCCGTGGCTTCGGGCTCTGAGTCACTGTCCTGGCCGACTTCGCAGGGGGACCGGGCTGGGAAGACAGAGTAGAGATTTCACCAAAAGAGGATTTCAGAAGGTCGAATCCGCCTGAAGCGTGGTTAGCGCGTCAGGGGAGGTCCTGCGGCGTGCAGCAAAGCCAAGGTCGGAAACCAGAGGCGTAGGGCAGGGAATTGTTTTTAAGGAAGAGGGGGACAAACCCGGGGCGGGGGTTCCCTTTCCGGGGCACGAGCTCTCCCAGGTTGCCCACTGCAGCGGGAGTGAAGTTAGCACGAGGTTCCCAAGAGGTCCCTGCAAGAGTGAGGCAAGAGGCCGGACAAGCACTAAGCAGATACCCCGGGGCGACCTGAGCCCGGTGGTTACAAGCCCCGGCTCGGGTTTCCAGTTGCGGTTCTCCCACCGCCCGAGCTGGGGGACTTTGCACCTGTTACTGACCTTCTCTGTGCCTCAGCTGCATCCTCTATAAAGTAAGACTAGACAGATGCCAGATGCTTAGACTGATGTCGGCCCTCGGAAGGGCTCCGAAGCCGTGGGCGGTCGCCTTCGTTATCTGTGCCCATGCAAGGTCCTGACCCATCCAAGTTCAAATCCGCTGCTCCCTCCCTCCCTGCTGGGCTGCTTCTGTGCGAAATTCATCCCACCTGCTGACCTGTGTTTCCCTGAAGCCGGTCTGAGCCCTGGAGGCTACCCAGCACCCCCCCCCACCCACCCACCCAGAGACAGGTCGCCAAACAAATCTCCCCAGATCCAAGCTTCCAGGGACTAAAGGAGAAGAAAAAAAAAATACACATCTAGGTTTAGGACTCACTTGCTTTCAGGAAAAGCAACAACAGAAGCCCCAGGAAACATTAGAGCTGTTTACGCATGGTTCCAAAGGCCAGAGAGGCATTATCAGGATAAGGGACTTGTGTTCTCTCAGCTGACCGATAACCAAACACTCCTCACTAGGGTTGTGAGCGCCCAGAGGCTCACCTTTGAGAACAAGGATGTTTCTTCTCCACCCCCACCCCCACACCTACATGTAGGATCTTCCAGGCAAGCATTTTATCATCGAGATTTTTCTTAAGTCCTCCTACAGCAGAGATCCCGGGCCAGGGCTCAACATCCTTGCCCCACACGGAGGCGAATCATTCGTAATGAGGTGAATGCTTCGTGTATCCCCGTTACCATGCCAGGACCCGGGGGACATCATTCTCACCCTGAGAGAACGCTCCGTCGTCGTTGGCACGTTTCTAGAGGAAAACTCTAAGCCATCCGGAAATCACATCCTCCGACAGAAAGAAACCCAAGGAGCACAGGGGGAAAGGCACCGGAACCAGGCTGGGGTGTATTCTGGTGGGGGTTCCCAAAACCCGCTCCTCGTAGGGCGGTGCTGATGTCTCAAAGTCAAGGCTGCTTCGTACTCTAGGCCACCAGACTATCCCAGAATTAACCGAAGCCTGAGGGCCTTGAGTTATAAACCAGATAGGAGTTGGCCAGGGCAGCGCATGGGCCAAATTCGGCCGCCACCTGTCTGGTCAGGTGTTGTCTCTGGCTGTTTTCACCGCGTGCGTGTACAGATGTATCTGAAAACCTATCTCGGTAAGGACGAAACCCACAGAGGTGAAGGCCTGACCACCTTGCACGCGTAACAACTATGCGTTTGGAATGTGCCCGGTCACGTAAGCGGTAAATAGGTGAGGAAGGTCCCTTCCTTCCAAACCTCAGCCTGCCCCCTCCCCTTGGTTCCGTGGCTTCCAACTTTATACCACGGGACCCCGGAGAGGGGCGCTGGGATGTTTGTACCCAGACCCACCCCACTCCACGCAAGAACCAGAGAATCAGGTGCCTGCTACCCAGGAAATCCCTGAGTTTGGTGAATGCCTGATACGTTATTAAATGCCCACAGCTCCGTGTGGGAAGAGATGAAGCAAGATATATAAGTGCAGTCTGGCTTCTTTCAGAAGAATGTGAGTCTCGGGGCACCTGGGTGGCTCAGCCCGTTAACCGTCTGACTTCGGCTCAGGTCACGATCTCGCAGTTTGTGGGTTCGAGCCCCGCGTCGGGCTCTGTGCCGACAGCGCAGAGCCTGGAGCCTGCTTTGGATTCTGTGTCTCCCTCGCTTTCGGTCTGCCCCTCCCCTGCTCATGCTCTGTCTGTCTGTCTGCCTCTCTCTCCAATATAAATAAAAACAGTAAAAAATTAAAAAAAAAAAAAGAAGCGTGTGAGTTTCATGATGACTTCTCACTTTTCTGGCCCCGCCCTCAGCAGACGTCCACTCAAAGTAGGGACCTTCCTTCAGGAAGTAGCCACACTCGGACTGTCTCTACTGTCCTCGTAAGCCTAACGCCAAGAGCTAAGGGTCATGGGCACACGTCAAGGCCAGTGGATCTGAACTGAACTCTTGGCTCATCATCTGCCCCTCTCCATCCCGAGCTCTGACATTTTTGCTGAAGGCAAAGGTGCACCTGTTATTGTGTCACACGTCTGCTCCAAGCACAAGGGTGACCCTTAGGATTCGATCTCAGATTTCCAGTGCAGCCCAGTTTTGGCTCATGTAACCTTCCCTAACGCTGCCCCAACCCACGCCCCACCCCCCTCCCCCCAGTCTCTGAGCTCGGGCCACACTGAGCTTTTGAGAGCTCTTCAGTTGAACTCTTTTCTGCCTTAGGGCCTTTGAATGTGCTGTTCCCTTGACTTAGAATACCCTTTTCCCTATTCTTCCCTTGGCGAATTCCTATTTGGTTTTTGGCAGAAGGAGACCTTTAGACTCTCTCGTCTGTTAGTCACTTAAGACTCTCTCTCTCTCCCTCTCTCTTTGGAATGGCAAGTAATTTTTTTTTAAAATACAATCTAATTTATGGAAAACAAGACCTAAGAAGGAGATTGCCAACTCAAAAGTACACAGAGCCTAGGCAGCTAATGTCACAGGGTCTGAAAAGGCAAAATATGTGAAAATACCCACTCCCACACACATAATACAAAATTACTCGCTTTAACAGAAGTATCCTGCGTAGGCACATAAGATACTCCAACCAGGGATCTTATTAGATGATATTTAAGATTAAAAAAAAATTTTTTTTTACATTTTATTTATTTTTGAGAGAGAGAGAGAGAGACAGAGAGCACGAGTGGGGGAGGGGCAGAGAGAGGGAGACACAGAATCCGAAGCAGGCTCCAGGCTCCGAGCTGTCAGCACAGAGCCCGACGCGGGGCTCAAACTCACGGACCGCAAGATCATGACCTGAGCCGAAGTCGGCCGCTTCACCGACCGAGCCACCCAGGCGCCCCAGGGTTTCCTTCTTTTTAAGGCTGAAGAATCTTCACTGCACGTGACTACCACATTCCCTTTATCCCCTCCCTCAGCCACTGATGGACATTCAGGTTGCTTCCGGGTCTTGGCCGTGGTGGATACTTCTGCAGGGGACGTGGGAGTCCAGATAATCCCTTCGAGGTCCTGATTTCCACTTCTTTGGAGACATACCCACGAGTAGGGCTGCTGGGTCACAGGGTAGTCCTATCTTTACTTTTTGAGGACCCTCCATCCTGTTTTCCCACCGTGGCGGCCCCAATACCCATTCCCACCAACCGTGCACGAGGGGTCCCCTTTCTCCACGTCCTCGCTGACCCCTGTTACCTCGAGTTTGGTTGGGGTTTTGTTGTTTTTGTTTGTTTGCTTTTAATTAATAGCCACCCTAACCCGTGCGAGCTGGTATCTCCTCCCCCTACGTGATTTGCACGGCCCTGACGATTGGTGACGCGGAGCACTTGCCCGTGTAGCCGTTTGGCCACATGTGCGTCTCTTTTGGAGAAAGGTCTCTTCGGTTCTTTTGGCTCTTTTTAAATGGAGTTCTTTGTTTTACTGTAATGGAGTTCCTTATATATTCTGGATATCCGATATACGGTTTGCACATATTTTCTCCCGTTCTGTGGGCTGCCTTTTCATTTTGTGGACCATGTCCCCCGCGGGAGCGGGGGGGGGGCAAGAAGCTTTTTAGTTGGATGTAGGCTATTGTCTGTTTTTCCTATCGCTGTCTGTGCTTTTGTGGTTACATCCAAGAAAGCATTGCCAAGGCCAACATCAAGACGTTTCTCTCCTGTGTTCTCTTCTGGGAGTCTTACAGTTTCAGGGCTTATGTTTAAGTCTTTAATCCACTTTGAGTTGATTTTTGTACGTGGTGCAGGATAAGGGTCCAACTTCATGCGTTGGCACGCGGCCATCCCATGTTCCCAGCATCACGTATTGAAAAGGCATGCTTAGTGTGCCTCAGTTTTCTCCCCTACGATATGGGATGATATTCTTTGGCGAATATTGTGCTGTATTGCCCTGTGGGCATACCTGAGTGAGGCGCATACTCCAAAGAGTCTGGCACGCAGGACCACGCCCCCGGTAGATATTAGCTTCTGTCGCTTTCAGAAATAAAGGAAGAAGGATGGTGATGAAGAAGCATAGAAAGGAATGGATTGAAAAGACAGGCTGATACATCAAGGTGAAAGCCAAGGGATGTCCTTACGCAAAGCTCTGTAGAAATGCTACGGATACCACGGTTCCTGAGCGGCTCAGTCGGTGAAGCATCCCACTTTGGCGCAGGTCGTGATCTCGCAGTTGGTGAGCTCGAGGTCCGCGTCGGGCTCCTCGCTGGCAGTGTGGAGCCTGCTCGGGATTCTCTCTTTCTCTCTCTTAAGGAAATACACTTAGAAAAAGAATGCCACAGATACGGGGTGTCATGGAACAGAGAGGTTGAGAAGCAGCTGAGGGCTGGATGTAAATGGACTGCTCCAGGACATGGGGAGTCAGCTACGAGGCAGGGAGAGATTTCTGATGACTTTGAAACGTTGATAAAAGCCACATGCCTTCTACCAAATGAAGTAGATACAAATTTCCACGTATCATTTCACGGGCTTCATGGTCTCTTGAAGTGGATTCACATCCACGAATCCCTCTAAAATCCATAGAATGCAGGACAGGAATTTCTAATTGAGATGGTTTGTCAAAGCACGTGTACAAACTCGCAGTTACCCTTGCCCTTGACTTGGACCTAGCACGTTCTTGGTAATAGTGGGATTCCACCTAGTGAATGTGGACCATGTGCCAGTGAACATGTTAGGACCTTTACCTCCAGCATCTGAATCATCCTCACAACAGCCCCATGAGCCAGGGACTATGACTATTATTAAGGCTATTTTTTAAAGCAAAGTTGTACGTTTAAAACCGCATTGAGGGGGAGCCACAAAGATTTCCCATTATTACCCTCTATTTTATTGAGGAGAAAGCTCAGGCACTGAGAGATTACATGACTTTCCAAAGGACACTGTTGACTTCTAACAGTGGATCAAGGATGTAACCCAACTGGTTTCACTGAATTTGTGTGTTTATCAATGACATCATGCTTCTTGACTGTCAAGGTATGAATGGCAGATCAGTCAAGACTCTCGGGTTGCTTGCAAGTGACAGAAAGCCCAACTGAAGTTAGCTTAGGCACGACAGGAAATGTACCGGAAGGCTCACCCAACTCAAGAAAGGCAGGCATAATGGGGAGCCTCAGGAAAAAGCAGAAGCAGGAAAAGTCAAATGCCCCCTCGAAAATTCTGTCTTCATTTCTGTTCCCTTGTCCTGTAAACCAGTTCCTTCCATGGGGTGGAGAACATCTTACCCCTCACAGATTCACCAAAATAAGGACAGGATGTTTTTTTTTTCCTGCTTTGGCTGAGAAAAATCCCAGGGAAGTGCTCTCATTGGCCCTCTGAAGTCACATGTGCAACTCTGCACCAATCAGCTAAGACAGGATGGGGAGCAACAAGGATGGGCAACTTCCATGCAAGAAAGGAGGCAGGACTAATTTATCAAAGGGGAGGAGCTACCTATCCCTAATGAAGTGAGAATGTTAGCAGCCCAAACAATGGCAGGCAGCCCCTTCTAGAAGATTCCTTTGTCCTGCCCTTATTATTGTGATCATGCACTGTCTTTTGTGACTACCAGCTCTTCGTTCATCCACCTGTTCTGGACCTAGCTTCCAAACTCTAAGGACATCTCCTGATACTTTGAAGAAGATGGAGTAGGAGAATTTTTAAAAATTTTTACTCAGCCAGGGAAGAATTTCTTAAGCAAAAGGACAATTGCTTTTCCTTTAAATCGACCTTAAAGGAAAAGACTAATAAAATTTAGGGGCATTTGACTGGCTCAGTCAGTAGAGTGTGCGACCCAGGGTTGTGAGTTCAAGCCCTACATGGGGGATGGAGCTTACTTAAAAAAAATGAGTGAAAAAAAGTCTAATTTAAAGATTTCTAATTGTAAAGAGACCTCGTTAAGAGGTAAGTCACAGAGTCAAAAGTTACCTGTAACATTTATAACCTGGTAAAAGTTCATTTTCAGAATATAGACAGCTTGACAAGTCAGTCAAAGGAGAAAGAGTGAGAGAGAGAAATAACATGATAGGAAAATGGGCAGAAGACTGGAACAGGCATTTCATAAAAATGAAAAGGCCTTCCGCCTCAACAGTAGTCATTGAAATGCTAGTTTAAAACACAATGAGGAGGGGCGCCTGGGTGGCTCAGTCGGTTAAGCGTCCGACTTCAGCTCAGGTCACGATTTCGCGGTCGGCGAGTTCAAGCCCCGCGTCGGGCTCTGGGCTGATGGCTCGGAGCCTGGAGCCTGTTTCCGATTCTGTGTCTCCCTCTCTCTCTGCCCCTCCCCCGTTCATGCTCTGTCTCTGTCTCAAAAATAAATAAACGTTAAAAAAAATTTAAAAAAAATAATAAATAAAAAAAATAATAATAAATAAATAAAACACAATGAGGGGCGCCTGGGTGGCTCAGTCGGCTAAGCGTCCGACTTCGGACTTTGGCTCAGGTCGCCGTCTCACCGTTTGCAGGTTCGAGCCCCGCGTCGGGCTCTGTGCTGACAGCTCGGAGCCTGGAGCCCGCTCTGGATTCTGTGCCTCCCTCTCTCCCTGCTCCGTTCGCACTCTGTCTCTCTCTGCATCTCAAGGATAAATAAATGTTAAAAAAAATTTTTTTTATAAAAACACAATCAATCCGTTGACCATAAAGAAATAAATAAACGGTGAAAAAGATTTAAGACACAATGGGATACCCCTGCACACTTACTAGAACGGTGGCCAGTCAGAACGACCGATGATAGCACGTGTTGGCAAGGGTATGGAGCAAACGGAGCTCTTACGCATTGCTGGGGGTGGGGGGGTGGGCAGAATTCGGTGCAAACACTGTAGAAGACGGTCTGACATATGTAGGTTTTGATGCCGCAATCCCAGTACCACACACGGACCTGACAGAAGTAAATGCACCGTGAGACAGGGAGAGGAACCTTCGTGGTGCAATCACAGCCAAGACTCCCAAACTGGCGACCCACCACATGCCCACGAACGCTGGAATCCCTCAACGCGTCGTAACATACTCGCGCAATGGAATGACACCCAACAAAACACGGACAGCTTCGGCCGCGGCAGGGCCAGAGCCACGACCAGTTCTGCACCGGAGAGCCCAGCCGCGGGAGAACACGTGTCAGTAACAGAACCAGGCAAAAGTCAAGACGGGGGTTCCCTCGAGGAAGGGGTCAAGTCTGGCGGCTCGGGGGGCACAGAAGGGAGACTGCTGGGGGGCGCGGGCGACGTCCTGTTTCTCGGCCTGGGTGTGGTTGGACGAGTGTTCACTTTGTGATTTTCTGAAGCTGTACCTTTAAGTTTTATGGGGTCCTCCCCCCCCCCGATACACTACAATTTATGAAAAGGTTTACCGATATCGGGGGGCCTCCCCTGTTGCTTCCTTCCAACATCAGTGGGCAATGTCCTCCCTGCAGCCAAAGCTTCCCGGGATCACTGTTTGCCTTAGCACTGGGGGCATAAGTGCCCCGGAGCCCCCGGTCAGACCCCCCTCCTCGGGCCCAGCCCCTCGGGTACCTCCGGTTGGCCTCGGGCCAGCTTCCTCCACCCCTGGGGTCTTTTGTGCTCCTCAGGTGGATGTGTTTTCCCAGCATGCTCCAGTCCCTTCCGTCAGAGGCCTGGGGGGCCTGGATTCTGTTTCCTCAGCGACACCCCTCCCTGTGGGCTGCCTCAAATGAATCCTGTGGAAGACAGAGAAACGAGAGAGTATTAAAAATGTCAACGGCAGATCCTGAGATGCACAGCTGGGTAAACAGGGCCGGTGGAGATGTTTTTATTAGTGGCTTTATGGTTATGCTCACTTAGAGTTGTGGATTTAAGGTAGGGGGTGGGGTAGGAGAAGCGGCCTGAGGGTCCTTCCGTCAGTTTCCGGACCTGCTTGGCCCAAAGCATCTGACGCCCTCAGATTGGGGGGGGGGGGCTCCGTCAGTTTGGGGGACCCGTCCCATTTGGGGAAATTGCATTCCTTGGAGTCACCTCTTCGTAACGAAGTCCCCCTGCCCGTGATGGAAACTTCCTTTCTCTCAGGTTTCTCCGGGGAGCTTTACCCCCCATCCCTACCTCTAGAAGAACTGATACCGAATTGTTGCTGTGGCACAACTAGCTTAGTTTTGGAATGGGAAGTGGGGGGGGGGGTGCAGAGGAAGAAAACATCCTATCAAGTGTCACAGTTCGTGTCGCCACAGCCACCAGAAATAAATGCTGTCTCTATAACTACAACGTCCAGCCCGGACATGCCACGAACACTCATTATGCGGGTCAAAGAGAGGAGGGTTCAAATGCAAGTTTACCAGCTTCGTGGCTCCGTGGCTTTGAGGAAATTATTTACGTTTCTGTTCCCTCATCACTGAAATGTAACTAGAGTATACCAACCTCACAGTGCTGTCGTGAGATTAGACGACTACAGACCCATAAAGCTCTTAACACAATACCAGGCATACAGCAAGCACTGAATAAATGTCAGACGCTATCAGTGTGAGAACATGTCTTCCCCACAAAACCATCATCTTGCAGAAATGTCTGCATTCCCACATCCGTTGCAGTAGTATTCACAATAGCCAATGTCTGGAAGCAAACTAAGTTGTCCATCGAGGGATGAAGGGATCAAGAAAATGTGGTGTATACGGGGCACCTTGGGTAGTTCAGCTGGTCGACCATCCGATTCTTGGTTTCGGCTCAGTCACGATCTCACGATTCGTGAAATCGAGCCCCGCGCTGCGCCGGGCTCCGTGCTGACCCAGACCCTGCTTGGGACTCTGTCTCTCCTTCTCTCTCTGCCCCTCCCCGCCCGCAAATAAATACACTTTAAAAAAGGAAAGAAAATGTAATGCATGCACGCAGTGGAATATTAGTCAGCCTTGAACAAGAAGGAAATCTTGTCATTTGGAACGACATGGGGGAAACTGAAAGGCATTATGCTAAGTGAAATAAACAAGACACAGAAAGACAGATAAACGCACGGTGTGTCTTACGTGTGGAGTCTTAAAAAGCAAAAGCCAAACTCGTAGGAACAGAGAGTAGGAGAGTGGGGGAAATAGGGAGAGGTTGGTAAACGGGTACGCATCTTCGGTGATAAGATGAATACAGTCTGACGACCTGATGTAGAACGTGGAGACGATAGCTGTTAACGCTCTGTTGTAGAACTGGAATTTGCTGAGAGTCGGAGTTAAATGTTCTCACGCACGTGCACTCACATGCACACGCACGCGCACATACACACACACACATCAGAAAAGATACACGCGTAAGGTGAGGGATGTACTAATGAAATCAGTGCTGGGGGTCTTTTCACGATGTACCCATATACCAAATCATGAGAGTTTACAATACATACATCTTACAATTATGTTAGTTACACCTCAGTGAGGCTTAAAAAAAATGTCTTCCCAGAAGACCTAATATTTGAGTGTCGCCTCAAAGGAGCAGAATAACACTAATAGTTCAGGGTGCTCTGTATCACTACTGTAGAACGTTCTACCTCCAGACGTAGCGGCATGGAACCACAACTGTTCCATCGTGTTCCTTTATTCCGTGAGTCAGGCCTTGGGACGGGGCACAGAGTGGGTGGCTGGTCTCCGCTCCATGATGTCTAGCGTCAGCGGGGAAGACTTCAGCAGCTGGGACTAGACAGCCTGTTTCTAAGTGTCTGGGACCTTGGAAGGCTGGGTTCGGACAGGCCTGTTAGCCGCCCCGCCTTCCAGAGACTTCTCCAATATGGCAGCCTCAGGGTAGTTTGGTTTCCTTCCCAGTGACTAGTGTCCTGGTGAATAAGGCAAAAGTTGCCTTACCGTGTAGAACGTAGCCCAGGAGTCTCCCAGTGTCCCTTCTGCCATACTCTCCCAGTTGAAGCGGTCACAAGCCTACCCAGAATCAACCGGAAGAGTCGTAGATGTTATTTCCCCACGGGAAGAGTATCAAAATATTTGGGGGGCTCAGTGTGTGTGTGTGTGTGTGTGTGTGTGTGTAAACAAGGTTTACTCTGCATCAAGTCCCGAGCTAAGTTCTTTGTAATGTGTAGATAAGAAACCTGAGCTATCAAGTAGTGAAACAGCTAGTCATTCGAACACCCATCTGTCTGAAACATGTTATTTAATTTTGGAGTCAATTAACCCCTTAGTATTGAATCCCCCCATAAATATATCAATAAATGAGTGAGTAAATAAATGATAGATATGAGAGGTAGACAAATGATATATAGAGATAATAGATTGATAGACAAATAGAAGATAGATAAGATAGATAGATAGATAGATAGATAGATAGATAGATAGTTGTCAGACCTACAGTGAACAAAACTGAAGCCCAAATTCCTAGGATCCTTGCAAGCCTGAATCCATATTAACTCTCTGAGAGAAAGAGGAATAGAATCCTTGGAAACCTAAAGGACACAAATACCCCTGAGAAAGCCACCTCAGAGCACTGGCAAAAGCCTCCGAAAGGGTGTCTACAAGATGGTAAACATCTGTCTACTTCCAAATATTTGGATGATGGACTACCAAATTTTGTCCAACTTTTCTTCCATTTGTTTGATAAACACAGCTGGCTTAGAAGCGAGTAGTGGATCTAAATGCAGGGAACCCTTAGAGATTTTCTCACCCAAACCTCCTCTCTATACCAATGAAGGGAACCACAGAGAGCAAGGGGCTTGGGCAAAGTTACCCACCAAGTGGCTTTGGTATCTTTACTTCAACACGAGTTAAATAGAATCTATCTTGATTTAAGTACGATGTAGCTTAAGACCCAACAATCTACCTCCAGGAAAAATCTGACACAGATCTCTACCGTGCGGGTTGTGGTGGAGAATTGGAAGTAAGCTAGGTGTCCAACTCTAGGGGAACGATAGAGAAAATGGGGGGCAGGTGCACTACGGAGCCCCGTGCATTAGAAACAAATACACGCACACACGACATACACACTTGTGTCTTAATATGTTCACATGGCGACAAGGAGGGTTTTCAGCCACATGGTGTTGAGTTAAAAAAAATGAACAAAATGAGATCATTAGCTCACTGACTCTTTTTTTTTTCAACGTTTATTTATTTTTTTTTGGGACAGAGAGAGACAGAGCATGAACGGGGGAGGGGCAGAGAGAGAGGGAGACACAGAATCGGAAACAGGCTCCAGGCTCTGAGCCATCAGCCCAGAGCCCGACGCGGGGCTCGAACTCCCGGACCGCGAGATCGTGACCTGGCTGAAGTCGGACGCTTAACCGACTGCGCCACCCAGGCGCCCCTCACTGACTCTTATGTAAAGTAAGTTCATGCACAAAGACCTATTACATATATTTTTCTTCATATATATATTTTTAAGTCTAACCCTTCTAATATCTGTCTTTTTTAATTTTTTAATTTTAAATTTTTTAATTTTTGAGCAAGAGACAGAGAGAGCCAGCGTGGGAGAGGCAGAGAGAGAGAGAGAGACAGAGAGGGTGAGAGAGAATCCCAAGCAGGCTCTGCACTGTCAGCATGGAGCCTGACACAGGTCTCGAACCCATGAACTGTGAGATCGTGACCTGAGCTGAAACCAAGAGTCAGACACTTAACCGACTGAGCCCTGTCGGTTTTTAAAGGGAAAATATTTAAGGGCATGTTCAGACATGAATGTGAATGCCTTTAGCTGCCTTTAGCGGGAAGGGAGATAAGAATGGGGAATAGAACAAAGAGGGAAAATACAATGTACACAACACAATACAATACAGTGCTTACAATAGGATACGATACGATACGATACGATACGATGGTATGATACAATACGATACGATACGATAAAGCAAGAGGAATGTTTGGCATATTCTAAGTTGATAAAATATGATCAAAGGAGGAGCATAATTGCTTCTACCCTGCAGATGAGGTGAAAAGGAATTCCTCCTATGTCTCAGCCCAGTGACATCACAGGAAATACCAGAAATTCTCTGGAGGCACACACTACCTCCAGCTCTTGGCCAAAGGTCCGCTGAATGAGGTTGAAGGGGTGAAAGAAACATGTCCTTTAAAAATCCTGTTTTCATCAGCCATAATGGGCTTAAGCCACATGTGAACTATGGGACCAGTTTCACCTTTCAGGACTCCGGGAACCTGGTTTCCATTCACATGTCTTGGGGATTTACGTACATCTCAGCGGGCGATCCTGCTGTGGTCAGCTGGGGAGATCACCTTTCGGAAATGACGGATGAGTTTCCATCTTCCCCAGACGGAGCCCTTTCTTCAGCCCTCAGACATGCTTTCTGGATGGCACCGATCCTCCTCCAAAATACCACGGAGGAAAAGCAGTCCCTTCCACGTCTAGACTGTTTCTTTATCCTTTGCAAAGCGCTCGCAAGATCATCACGTAAAAAAAACACGGGTGGCTGAGAAATTACCAGCCCTGCATAAAGAAAGCAACGGACGAGGGGCGTCGGTGGCATTCAGCGATGTGCCCCAAATCACACGCATGCCTTTTGAACCCTCTCCTCCAGCTTTTCAAGCTGTTCCTTCTCATGTAATATTTGTCACGCTACTGTAACGAAGAACGATCATTCCTTTGATTGATTTAAACCTGGGTGGCACGTACTTTACACAGAGGATGTCACTGAATCTGCGGCAAACTCTTTAACCCATTTTATGGACAAGGACACCAACCTGTAAGAGACCGGGTAATTTGACACGCGGCAACAGCTACTATGCTACCCAGGTAGTATTTGGATCCGGCTTCTGAGCTCTGGAGTCTTGACCAGAAACCACTACTACCCTTGGCTGTCTCGTTCCACAAATCGAATTTGTCCTGTGCTCTGATCCTGAGACCTAAGCATCTCATTCATTTATTCACGCGCTCAGAAGTGTTCATTGGGCACCTGTTATGTGTGAGACACTGTGTGTGGCCCGTTAGCGGGGCCTACACGTGTGAGTGGCGGTGGGGACGGTCCAACTCCCAGACTCTGGATTCAGCCCTACTGAAGCCTGGGGTCCGCGGGAAACTGAGGCCAAGACGTTTGCATTAGCACACCGACGGCAAGTATGATCCCAGAGAGCACGTGCAGGAAAGAGCCCACGCAAGAACGCGTTACTGTCGAGCCACCACGAGGCTGCCATCGTGTCTGAGAAACCACACGAAATGGACCTCGGGCCCATTCGTCTGCAAGGAGGTGGAGGGGAGTCTCATCTCACGCTCCCATTCCCCCTTCGTCAAAAGGGCCATCCGAACGGGTCACGAGTTCCCCCCGTCTCCAGGACGATGCGTCCTCTGCCGCGTCCCACGCCGTGACACCCAAAGGACAGGCCTGCGGCCGGAGGCGAGAAGTGCAACAGGGCGGGCGGGGGGCGGGGGGGGGGAAGCCACGTGCGTTGCACCTGCGTGGAATGTGGTCAGACTCTGCATAGAACTGGACCCCGAACGGTGGCTGGAGTCAGACAGGCGAGGCAAGGGGGTTGGAAGCGTGCATCCGAGGTCTCTGAGTGAGTTCCGGAGGCAGATATCAAATAATAATAATGGCTGTGGAAATAACTCTGTTGTTCTGCACGCGGGACTTGCCACCGAGGACAAATACACCGCAGGCTGCATATATGCGTACCTTAGACCAAGTGCTTCTGCGTCTGCAGACTGGCTCCTGCCTCTTCATTGTGATCACAGGAACCCAATGGAGACGGGCGCGTCTACACCTGCGGATGAGGACAGAGGCCGAGGGGCAGAATCGGGCCCCGGGGTTACCCAGAGCGTGACGGATGGGCCGGGATTCAAACCCAGTGCTCCAGCTCCAAGACTCTTCCCCCGCTCTCTGTGAACATTTCTAATTCTTTCCCGATCCTATTTCAGGAAAGGACAGCTGGGTGGGGGTGAGAACAGCTGCCATCAGCCTCATAAAAGATGAGTTTCTTGCCCCCCACTGCTACAGAAAGAAGGGAACAAATCCTTTGGTTCTGACCAGAAATTTAAAAAAAATTTCTTTTCTTAGCTAAAATATTGTGGGACGGGGGGCGGTGGGGGTGGGGGGGGGGATATTTTGCTCAATTTCATCCTGAAATAGATTTAACCCGTTCAGGTATTCGTTACCGCTTACGGGATGTTTGACCCTGGGCGCGTTAACGTTTTTCTCCATGCCTCAGTTTCCCCCACGGCTATAATAACAGCACCTGGTTCCAAAGCTTGCTCAGAGGACTTAAAAAAAAACACATCGGCACCAAACACGATACGGGAACATAAAATTTCGTTATAGAGCCTAGTTCACCTTCCCCCTGTCACTGGACTACTTCTGTCTCTATCCGGGTTATACGAGCAACTCACATCATCGCCATTTCCCTTTGCACATGCCATCCCCCCTTCTCGGCCCTCATTCCTTCCTTCCTTCATTCGGGGGTTCTCGAAGCCATCCCTGAGCCAGGCCCACGGCCTCGCCTTTCACAAGATACGCATCTGCTGAGGCCTGCTCTCTCATTCAGGGCAAGCAGACAGCATTTATCCTGAAAGCCAATTTCAGTGCGCTGCAGGTGGCTGGGCCCCCGGGAGCCCTGTTTCGAGGTGCATTCTAGGGCCACCTGCAGGCTCCGTTGGTCTGCTGGGCTGAATGCTGGATCTCCGCCATCCGCAGAGGTCCGGGTAGGTGTGCACCGTCTTTCGGGAGCCCTGATTCTTTTCGGCCGTTCACGAAGGCCATTTTCTTTTGGCCAAATACCGCAAACTCTTGACTAACCGACCGTCCTGTTCTGCTTCCGAGGAAAGCTCAGGTCGGGTATTGAGAGCTTAGAGAGGATCCTTGCAGGAAACACGGCAGTCGTCCCGTTTAGTCCTCGCAAACGCCCTGGGGTTGGGTCTCATTTCACCCATCTTACAGAGGAACAAACTATGGCCCAGAGACACTAGGGACTCTGCCGTGGAGCTTCACGCGGGTCTGTCTCATTCCAGCATCCACCCTACGGTTCTCTTGGCCACAGGGAACCACAGCACCTCAGAGGTGCTTGGACCCTGGAGGGAAAAAGACGGACCTACTTTGGGTCTCCCTTAGAGCGCCCCACGGTGGTCCCAACGCTCCAGGCCACCCGTCTGTTGCCATGCCGAAGTCCACGGTGATGATCTCAGGTCACACCCCTGGAACCCCGCCCCCCTGCGTCACACCCCAGCAGCCTCTGTGCCTCCGGTCCCTGATGAAGCCTCAATGGGGCGCACAACTGTCCAGCTAAGTCACCGACCACAGCACACTCTTGCCCATAGTAGGCCCTCAATAAATAGCGATAAAAAGAGAGGAGGAAGGAAGGAGGGGGGAAGGGAGAGAGGGAGGGAAGGACACACGGGAATGGACACATAAGTATGACTAAACAAAGGATTCAGACACAGCCCTGGGCCCCAGGAGCTCCCAGAGGAGTCCCAAACCAGTTCCTTCAAAGGATCCCCTGTCACTTGACCTCCACCTGCCCTGCCCCCCCACCCCTCCAGCTCCCTCTCTTCTTTCCCCTCCCTTTACTGCCCTCCTCCCTCCCACCCCCACCCCTGCCCCTGCCTCCTTGGAAAACAAGAGCCACGCTGGCCTTTACTGACTGTCAAACACCTCCGTGAGTTTCCTCAGAACAAACCGACTCGGCCGACTGTTCGGTTTGTTTTCTTCCTTTTTCTAAGCTGCTGAGTTGTCCCCGGCCATTGTGCAAGAGGTCAGATGGGGGGGGGGGGCTGTCAACAGCTCCCGAAGGTAGGCTCCTACCCCCGAAAGGGGGTCCGGGGTTTTACAGGCCTAAGTGGCTGGGCTGGAACACACACACACACACACACACACACACACACACACAGAGCGGCTGTTTGTTTTCGCGGACAGGTCTGGTATTTCCCCGGTGGGAGAGGCGGAGCTTGAAACACAGAAGGTCCTCCTTCCCTAACTGGACGCCAACAACAATTTGGGTAAACAGACCCACGTCACCCCAGGTGTGTGCGCCCCTCCCGGAGAGCGGGAAGGCTGAACGCTTTGAGGGAAATACGTTTTGACTTTGTTTTTCAAGTTTACCGTTCGTGTATGTTGTATCGTAGAACAGAAGCCAAAAGTCCCCCTCCAAAAATCTTGAATCACACACCCCGGGGTAAATAGTGACCGCTTGTTGCTTTCACCATCCATTCATTCGCTCAGCAGATATTTATTACATGCCTACTATGTGTCAGACACTGTTCTAGGTTTGGCGAGGAGAAGCGGACCCCGGTTCTTCTAGAAAGTTTCCCTCCGCAGCCCCAAACATCGGAGCGAGCTGCTCTAACGAGGGAAGGGCCCTGGTTACATCCGGGCATCTCACACCCGCCCCCCGGAATGACTGCCAGACACACGGGTCGGCAGCTTAATTTTCTGTGTTTAAAAAATAGTCATTGAACCCTTCGCTATCAGCCCAGGCGCTTCTGCCCCTTGCATTTCAAAAGTTGCACATACCCTACCGTTTGGATGTACCGTGACCCATTTGATCAGTTTTCTGTGGCTGGAGATGTGGGCTGTCTCCGAGCTGATTTCTAGAAGTCAGGTTGCTAGAAAAGGGAACCAGTTGAAAAGCCAACAGACGGTGTAAAAGGGGCTAAGGAGTTTGAAGGGACAAGTTAACTTGCCGTCTTCCCCCAGTTGTACGTGCTGCGTCCCTTTCTTAAAAGTAAAGGAATCTGGTCCACCAGCTCCTGGAAAACACAGACGAAATCCACTGCAGTGATAAGGAGGCCCTCTCTGACATCTGCTTCGGAACCCTAAAACGGACCACACCCACCTCGGGGACTTCAGCCTCCTGGTGTCAGCCACCCTGAGTAGGGGTGCTACCTGCCTGTGCTTCCCTGGGTTCGATGCTGACCTGGGCAAGCTGGCTCTCAAGGTGGTCCCTTCCCCCCCGCCCGCACCCCTTCGTGCCCAGATTCACCCCAGTCCTGGGCCCTGACAGTGCGCCAGCTCACCCCACACATGGTGGGTACCAAGAACACAATGGCCGTCTGTGACCTTCACCATGGCCGCTACCTGACCAGGGACGCCATGTTTGGGGGCCGCATATCCATGAAGGAGTTGCACAAGCGATGCTTGACACCCGAAACAAGAACAGCAGCTATTTTGTTGAGTGGATCCCCAATAATGTGGGAACAGCTGTCTGTGACATCCCACCCGGGGACTAAAAACATCTACCCCTTTGATCGGCAACAGCACAGCCATCCAGGAGCCGTTCAAGCACATCTCAGAGCAATTCGCGGCCATGGCCATTCTGCCCCAGTGCACAGGGCACGGACGAGATGAAGCTCACTGAGGCCGAAAGTAGCATGAATGACCTGGTGTCCAACTAACAGCAGAACCAGGAGGCCATGGCCGAGGAGGAGGGCGAGTTTGAGAAGGAAGTGGCCTAGAGTTTTCTGGTATCCGGGAAAGCATGGAAGCCGTGTGAGCTCTTTATCACTCACAACCTCTCCTCCGAGAGCCATGCCTCTGTGGGTTCTTGTGCTACCTGTCCTGATGTCACGTGCTGTACAGATGCCACTATTGAGGCATTTTCATAGTAAGAAAAAAAAAAGTGAAAGAACCTATCCTAGGACACTCAGAGAGTGACATTTACGTGGCATAAAGCTGTGCCCAGCCTTAAGAAACCCAAATCTCCCCCCATCTTGCTGGATGTCATATCTGGTGATGTGTTGGTTCTTCCTGGAGACCATGTGCTCCCTGAAAGCTAGTGTCTTATCTTTCCAATGCCCAAAATGAGACTAGAGACATAGTAAGGACTCTGTAAACGTCCACTGGAGGAGTAATTAATGAAAGAATAGAGGAGAAAGTGAGTGAATGATTGAATGGATCCTTGGTGGTTAGACAGATGTGGGGGGTGGGTGGACGGATGGATGGATGGATGGATGGATGGATGGATAGATGGATGGATGGATAGATAGTTGAATGGATGGATGGATGGATGGATGGGTGGATGGATGGGTGGATGGGTGGATGGGTGGATGGGTGGATGGATGGATAGATGGATGGATGGATAGATAGTTGAATGGATGGATGGATGGATGGATGGATAGATGGATGGATAGATGGATGAATGGATGGATGGATGGATGGATGGATGGATGGATGGATGGTTGAATGGATAGATGGTTGAATGGATGGATGAATGGATGGATGGATAGATGGATGGATGGATAGATAGTTGAATGGATGGATGGATGGATGGATGGATGGATGGATAGATGGATGGATAGATGGATGAATGGATGGATGGATGGATGGATGGATGGTTGAATGGATAGATGGTTGAATGGATGGATGAATGGATGGATGGATAGATGGATGGATGGATAGATAGTTGAATGGATGGATGGATGGATGGATGGATGGATGGTTGAATGGATAGATGGTTGAATGGATGGATGAATGGATGGATGGATAGATGGATGGATGGATGGATGGATGGATGGATAGATGGACGGATGGATAGATGGATGAATGGATGGATGGATGGATGGATGGATGGATAGATGGATGGATGGATAGATGGATGGATGGATAGATGGATGGGTGGATGGGTGGATGGGTGGATAGATGGATGGATGGATGGATGGATGGATGGTTGAATGGACAGATGGTTGAATGGATGGATGAATGGATGGATGGATGGATGGATGGATAGATGGACGGATGGATAGATGGATGAATGGATGGATGGATAGAGGGATGGATAGAGGGATGGATGCATTGATAAATGTATGGCTAGTAAAATGGATAGATGGAAAGGTAGATGGGTAGATACATAAAGTATGGAGGAATGGACGAATGGAGGCTAGATGAACGTGTGAATAAATGGATAAATCAATGGGCAGGTGAATAGGTAAATAAGGGAAAAGATGGACGATGGATGGATAGATGGATAATGTGCAACCACCAAATTTATAAGAGTGGTAAATTATAAAGAGGGTTACTCAGCAAAATAATTAATTGTTTTCTGCAGAATTCCCGCATAAGACTCCTTTTAATAAGCTCCCTGGATGCATTCAGCATTATAATTCAATTTGCGCTGTGCTTATGAGGGGCGCACCAACGTGACAAGTGAACCCAGCAGAACGGTGGCCAGGTCTTGGAGCTGAGTACACCAGGGGAGTTCAACAGGTAGTAATTAATGAAGGTGATGAACAGGAAAGAAGAGGTCGCAGGCCTGTTGGGGCCAGATGCATCCCGTGAAGCCCCATCACCGGCATCGGCCATCCAACATCTGGAACAGAGGATCCCACACCAGGACCCCTGTGGGCCTGCGAATCGCTCTCTACAGCTGCCACTTTCAATGAATATACTTCCTCTTGCATATTCTTGTTTAAATGCCGAGCCATCAACAAGGAACGAAAAGGCCTCCCCTGTCTCCATAGGCGGCACACAGAGCCACCTTTCCAAGAGCAACAGAGATTAGGCAGTCACTCCTCTTCGGATCAGTGCGTCACCAGGCTTCTGCCCCAGCTTGTCTGCCAAGCCCCTTTGACCTGACCAGGAGCCTCTGGGTCTCCCGGTCCCTAGACCCAGCCCTCAAAGGCCAGGAGTTCAATAAATCACCTTGGGAGCCATCGGTGCATCTTCCAAGGGAAACAAGCCTTGGCCCCCGTGAGGTCAGCAGCCAGGAGGGCGAGGCACTTAAGCCAGTATGTTTGTCTGAGGCTTGTCTGTCTTCTCGACAGACAGCAAAGTGGCGAGAGTCCAAGCTGCATCTGAGGAGAGACGAGCAAGTGTCCACTGAGCACCTACTACGTGTCGGGTAGTATGCTGGGCTCCGTACAATGTCCCAATTTCTCCTAAGAGGGAGGGAGCAATTTTCCGAAGAGAAGGCTAAGGTTCAGAGAAGCGAAGTGGCTTGCCCAAGGTCGCACAGCTAGCAGGTGGAGGAATGAAGATTCAAAGTCACGTTTGCCTTTCAGCAAAGCCATTTTTCTTAAAAATATATTTCAGCTTTTGACTGAAAGGGTAAATTCTGTGTCTTCGTAATGGAAAATCCTAAATATCAGAACCTATGAATGCATTTTGAGGGGGGGGGGGGAGGGTCAGAATAAAACTGTGCCAAAGAAGGAAGTCTTCTATAACCCAGTGGGAATAGGGAAGAGGAAACCGATCATTCTGGAGCACCCCTACGGACCAGGTAGACACGGTGGTCAGCCCTAGGCCCCCTGGATCCTGCTGTCATGGAGCTTTTAGCCACATAAGGAAAAGAGCCATCAAGGAAAGATGCACACAAAAAAAACGCTGAAATTGCAAATGGTGAATGGGAAGTGCACAGGATACTGTTTGTACAAGAGAGGGGAGTCTGAACGTGTCTGAGTTTCAAGGAAGGCTTCCAGGAGGAAGTGACACTGGAACTGAAATTGGAAACGCAAGTCGACGCTGGTCAGGTAAAAACAGGCAGAGAGAGAGCATTTCAGCTATTGAATGTGCAAAGGCCCTGTGGCACAAAAAGGCATGTGGCACCTGCCATGACGGGAAGTCCACTGTGGCTAAAGGATAGTGATTGAAGGGGAAATTAAGTGAGAAAAGACTGGGGAGGTCTTTCGAGCCAGATCATGCAGGACCTAGAAGGCCACTGAGGTGGACAGAGACACGCTCTCTAGATCCCTCTAAGGAAAAATGTGTCACCCCAGCTGCCCAAAATACTGTGAGCAGTTGGGTTGACCTGCAGCCATCAGCCTCTTCAAGGATTCCTCCAGTAGCAGAGAGCCGCCTAGCCCGAGGTCACACCCCTTCTCAGGGGGACCTATGTCCAGCGACCGATTCCTTTCGAAGGAATATAAAGGTCTGGTTGTGCCAGCGCAGTGCAAAACAACGCTGGAGGGCCTTTCTGGCTCCAGGGTCCTCCATGGGGTTGGCCAAGTCCGGGGTCAGGCCCGCGTCTCCTCTGTCTGCTCCCGCGTCCTTCCTCCCCTCTCCACCGGTGCTCGCTCCAAGAAGACCCCTGAAAATTCATGCTGTGCACGTCACTCCACACAGAGCCCGCTTCCGGGGGAAACCGGTGCGCAGTGGTAGTTCCAGAGCTCAGCTTCTGTCGTGAGAGCAAAAGGAGACACCACGGGAGGCTCTCAACGAGAGGGCGACAGGACCCAGTTGCATTTTCCAACGTGGGAAAGATGCTTCCCTTCTGCTGTTGTGCGACCAGACGCCCTAGACCCCAGAGGCTCTCTCGAATAGCAACGCGAACACAAGAGAGAGCAGAGAAGTCTGTGCCTCTTGGTCCCAAGGCTTCAGGTCATCTACATGCCGAAGCCCAGGTTAGCCAGTCCCCGGACTTGCCAAGAACGCGCTGACGGGGGACCCGGGGCGAGGAGGCCATAAGTGGGCCAACAAAGCCCACCCCCGGCTCCCCATCCTTCCCTCGATTAGCTCCAATCTTTCATGCCTGGGCCAAACGCCCCATCACTCACGCAGGCGCACAAAAGCACTTTGACGCCCCCCCCTCCCCCAGCAATCCTCACCTGTCCTGCCACCAGAGCCATAAGGATGCCAGCTAACCCTACCAGAGTGCCCACCATGTGCCACAGCTATCGCTCAAGAGTGGCTTTACACGGGGGCGCCTGGGTGGCTCAGTCGGGTAAGCGTCCGGCTTCGGCTCAGGTCACGATCTCAGGGCTCATGAGTTCGAGCCCCGCGTCGGGCCCTGCGCTGACAGCTCGGGGCCTGGAGCCCGCTTCGGATTCCGGGTCTCCCTCTCGCTCTCTGCCCCTCCCCTGCTCACGCTCTGTCTCTCAAACATAAATAAACGTTACATGAACCGTGAGACTATGACCTGAGCCAAAGTCAGACGCGTAAACGACGGAGTCACCCAGGCGCCCCCAGAATTAGCATTCTAAAGTGAAATAAAACATATCTACCCTTATGTCCTTCCCGGCTTAAAAATCTTTGCTAAAGAGCCAAATTACTATGGAGGTAAGAGAGAGATACTGACAGATGATGCTAAAGACATGAGAAAAGGTTCCAGAATACATGTTTAAGGGCATGTGTTTTACTAGTGTCAGATTAGCCATGGGAATCACGTGAAGGGGTGGAGAAAAATGTCCTAGGAGATTATGAGTGTTTGTGGGGCGGTGTCAGTGGGGTTCATGGAGCAGGGACAAAGACCCACAAACCATCCCCAAGGAGGATGTCCAAAGATACGACTTACACAAAGGAATGCATACGATTTGGATTCAATACAAGTTAGATGAATGAATGAATGAATGAATGAACGAACAAGTGAATGAATAAACTATTTTTAAGAACGAGTGGCAGACTGCACTCAACATTTAAGAAAGAGCTAACCAAACTCACCACTCTCCTGAGATTATCTGAACCCCACTTGTTGGAGGAAGTCACCTATGGATGAGTTCAACAGGCAAGTTCATATAGACCTTATTAAGCAGAAAATACCACCTGTGCCTTGGATGAAAGAAGGGAGACAGGGCTCGTTGATAGGAGGCCCTGAAGACTTTCCAGGGTCCCCAGCCTCTCCTATCCTGCGGCTGCCGGACAGCATGTCCCCACGGCGACAGGAGATGGGAAGCAAGCCAAGGGCAACCTTCCTTTTAGTCTTGGGCGTCTGTTCTCGGCTAATGAGACAACAATGTAGGTGAGGATCTTGGTTGTTAGTCCCTTACACATCCGATATGGTCCTTGTTTCTAGAAACTTCTTTTCTATGTGCTTTCCCACAAAACATTCATGTGCCTGGCCAAGTGTTAGGTATCTGGGAATCATGTCTAAGACGTGGCCCTCGCCCTCTAGCATCTCCCCGAAGATGGTGATTATTTCTGAAAAGATAATTTAAATACACCATCGTATGTGCAATTTGTTTCTCAGACATCATCTCACAGGTTATCTCTGAACACAAGGCAAGAGTAGACTCATCACTCCTTTTAACTGAAAATACACTATGTGCAATGAATTTCTCAGACATATCTCATAAATGATCTCCAAACACATATGAAAAGGGTGAAACCATCACTTTCTTGAATTAAGTCGAGGCGCAAAAGTGCTCAGCACCGGACTGGCGCTCGGCAAGTACTGAATGAATAAATGTTGAAATGGTGAAATGAATAAAGAGATGTTGAGTGAATATGGAATAAATCAATTGAATGCAGAGACAGACTAGCTGCCCACCCAACCCCCATCTTTTTCCACCCCAGTAAAGGGCTAGACTGTATTTCCCAGACGCCCTTGAGGTTAGGTGTCGTCACGTGACAGAGGTGTGGCCAATGGGATGAAAGTCCTGGCGGAGGGCCAAGCCACCAGATGGAGGGAACTTGGGTCTCTGAATGACCACATGGAAACACGTCCCCCACGAGGCGCATCTGATTGGCCTTTAGCGCGACTGGGATAAACGTCCACTGGGTGGGGCCACCGAAGCCTGGGGATCATTTGTTACAGCATCGAGCCACGCCTGTCTTGAACCGCCCAGCTGCTGCCAGCTTTCAGGCTCAGAGCCCACGGGCAAAGCACCTTCGTGTGAATCGGAAAAAGGCGCTCCCGCCCCACGCTTCCCCCGTCTGCCAACGCTCCATTTCTCATCCAGAACGAGATCTCCCGAGACAAGGGTCGTTCCGTATTATCTTCACCGTGGTAGGTAACGTCCTGTACCTGTCCCTCCTGAAAGTCTCTCTCGGATCAAGAAATCGTGTTCTGGAAGATCATTGAGATGACCGCTTGGCTTCGGGGATCTAAATATGTGGTTGGGGTCCACGACACCTGGAGGCTCTCTGCCATTTCTTGCCCCCCCCCCCCCCCCCATCCACATAGCCTGCCCCGTTTCTCCCAGCCCCGGCACACAAGCTTACAGAGCCCCGGGGGCCCGCCCTGGGTTGGCCGCAAAACTGAAATGCCACTTCCCCAGCTTTTCCCAGGCAGAAGCACCCAGCCCATTTCTCTGTGCTGCGCCCGTGCCCAGCCCTCACCATTCGTCAGCTTTCTCGATGACTTCCCCCTGCTCGTCCCAGCCACACTTCTTTGCAGGAAACTGGAAGTCAGAATGTAGTAAAGACAATTTGCTCCGGGACACAGATGCCCCTGACCGCCTCACCTTTGAGAGCTGTCCAAGGGGCAAACGGAAACACACACACACACACACACACACACCCCTAAACCCCAGAGCACTGCCCACGGAAGAGGGATGTGTGTGTTTGTGGGTGTGAGCGTGTTGTATGTGTATCTGTGTTGAGTATGTATGTTGTGTGTGCATCGTATTGAGTGTGTGTGAGCGGGTATGTGCTGCTCTCAAATACCCCTGCCAGTCTGCTTAGCAAGTAGTTATTATTTTTTTTAATGTTTCTTTATTTTTGAGCAAGAGAGAGACAAAGTGAGAGTGGGAGAGGGTCGGAGAGAGGGAGACACAGAATCCGAAGCAGGCTGTCAGCACAGAGCCCGACGTGGGGCTCGAACTCGCTAACCGTGAGATCATGACCCGAGCCGAGGTCAGACGCCCAACCGACTGAACCACCCAGCGGCCCCAACAAGTCATTATTATTTTAATGACTTTGCAATGTGATTCGCACAGTGCACACTTACAAAACTTCCCCAAGGTCTGTTGCAATTCTTAAAATAATAATAATTTAAAAGATTTTAAAAATATACAATTATTAAATAGGAACAATGCTATAAGAATCTTAATAATAATTTAAATATTATCATAATAATTTACAGCTTTAAGATACGATAACAATTCTACAACTCTGCCAGGAAGTCTGCAGCTAACAAAGCTGTGTGATGTCTAGTGAGTTGCTTTGCCTCTGTGGGTCTTGTTCTGGACCTATGAGATTTTAGCCAGATACTCCTCATAGCCCCATCTAGCCCCAAATATTTATGACTTTTTTAAAATTGTTTTTAATGCTTATTTATTTTTGAGACAGAGACAGAGACAGAGCACGAACAGGGAGGAGAAGAGAGAGAGGGAGACACAGAATCCGAAACAGGCTCCGAGCTCCGAGCCGTCAGCACAGAGCCCGACGCGGGGCTCGAACTCCCCAACCGCGACATCATGACCTGAGCCGAAGCCGGACGCTCAACCGACTGAGCCACCCGGGCGCCCCCCAAATATTTACGACTTGATAATTCCATAAAGTACAACTGACAAAAGCCACTGCCAAGCAGAGACAGTACAAAGCTCTGTCATCCTTCAGCTGTGTGTCCTTGGGCAAGTGACAGGGGCTCACTGTGCAGTGGCTATTATTACTCATATTGTTGTTCCCACACAGGGTCCCGGGGCTAGATGAGGTGACTCCCGCAGATGAGAGGGCTCCTCTCTGCAGGGGCCTAGATTCTTTCCAACTGGAATGTTCAGGAATCCAGAGATAGGTGGGGCTGATCTGCAAAACCACTGCACAGGGGTCGGCCCAATATCCACCCACCTGACTTCCCCAGGCAGGAGGGAGGAGGGGGGAGGAAGGGAGGATCTAACCTTCGAGCAGGAAGGGCCTTGAGTTCACCACCACCAACCACTCCGAAGATCACAGGAAGGCTCCCAGGGCCCCCACGGCCTCGGAGCTGAACAAATACAAGCCTTGTGGCATGCCTTGGTTGACTAACTAGGGCAAATTCTGTGTGTGTGTCTGTCTCCCTCCCTTTTATTCCACTAATGAAAGAGAATGAGAAGAAAGATTTCCCTTTAGAAAAGCAGGAGACAAGAGCATTAAATGCTGAAACCCCAGAGGGCATCTTCGGGATCTAGCCACATAAGGCAAATTCCTTGTCTCTCTGAATCCTTGCGACTGTTCAGCCGGCCAGGTGTTGGCAGCTAAGTTAAGGACTGTCACACAGGAGATGAGCAAGATCAGGTTGGCTCGAGGCCCTGTGGGTATCGGAGCCAGAGAGAGTGAGAGAGAGAGAGAAGGTCTCTTTACTTGGGGGACGGCACGTGAGGTCGGCCGGGAGAGGCGTCTGGGGACAGGGAGGACGGGACACATGAAGCCAGGTGGCATCTCGTAGCAAAATCCCTGGCCTGGGTGTCTGAGTTTCTTCTTTCAGATCTGGTACTCATCTGCCACATGACCTTGGGCAAGTCCTTTCCCTCCTCTGGGGTTTGATTTCCGCATGTCTGGGATCCCGTGTGACCCTATCATTTCGTGCTGAGGAAGCGGGGCCAAGCTTTGGCCCCGTAGCCCCGAGGATACCCTATTGAGAAGGCACTTAGCGATGATTCTAGTGAACATTTCTGCAGTGAGATTGATCCGTATCATTTTAATATGGTGCCACCCTCTCCCGGGCCTCCTTTTAAGGACCGCGGAGTAGGTTGTTCTAGTATGTTCTTTTCCCATGCTTGGGTTCAGACAAAACATCAGCGGTAAAGATTGAGAAGGCGAATAATGTGCTGAGTGCCAGAACACTCCAGCGCTTGCCAGAACTTGAGCAGTTGCTCAAACGATCACTCATTCATCCTTAAAACTATCAAATCACCCATCCGCTTATAGATGTACACGTGTTTCCATCATCTGTCCCTTAATCAATCCATTCATCAGTTTATCCCTGGATCCACACATGCATACATGCGGCCCATTCACACACACACACACACACACACACACACACACACACACGTATCCATCCATCCAATCATCCAAACTTCCATCCAGCCACTGATCTATTCACATATGCATACGCCCATCCCCTCACCCGTGCATTTACATAATAACCATTTATATAATCTGTCTAGCCATCGATGCATCCATCCAAATATCCATTCATCTATTCATACATATACCCTTCCCTCCATCCATCCATGCACTCATGCATTCATCTACGAACGCGTACACGCGCACATAAATACGTACCTACCTATACACACGCATCCACACTTACATACAGTGTTTACAGCCTCCTATCCGTCGTCTATCTCTCCACGCGCCCGTTCATTCACTTACCCCCTCAGCAATGCATCGTCTACCTTTCATCCAGCCATGCGTCCACTATCCATTCATCCACCCCTCTGCTCTTTGCGAGACCCTCAGAGAAGGAGGACCGTCGTTCGTTCCTTCAAGGGGCTCACGGGCAGTGAGAGACAAGAGAACGGCTATTTCAGTGGGGTGTGCAAACTCCCGTGATGCAAAGTAAAGAGCCACAGGTGAGGACGGGGGAAATACGTCCATGACAACCACCTCCTGTGCGCCTGGGTCGTTGCTTATGTTGCACATGGACTTTATGAGCTGGATGCTATAATCCTCGTGTCGAGGGGGAGGAATTTAGGCTTAAAGAGGCTCCTTCATTCTCCCACGTTCTTGCAACGAGTAAGTAGCACAGCTAAGACGCAAATACTTGACCTGAGAGCCCAAGACCCTCATCCACCCTTCAACCAGTTCCAACGGAAGAAGTAGGAATAAACGCAAAGAAAGGCAGAAACGAAAAGAAGTCATCAGAAGCACCAGGCCAGAAGGGACCTCTGAAAATCTCCTGTCTTGTCACAGAGGACAGGTGAGGGACCACTTCCCTTTTAAAGGGATGGCACGGGGCGCCTGGGTTCCTCGGTCGGGTGAGCGTCTGACTGCGGCTCAGGTCGTGATCTCACGGTTCATGGGTCTGAGCCTCACATCGGGCTCTGTGCTGACAGCTCGGAGCCTGGAACCTGCTTCGGATTCTGTGTCTCCCTCTCGCTCTCTGCCCCTCCCCCCGCTCACACTCTCTCAAAAATAAACAAATATTAAGAAAATTAATAATAAAGGGGTGGGAACTCTAACATCTTGTGCGAGGTGGAATAACGCCCCCTTAAAGATGCCCACGTCCCCAGAACCTAGAAACACGTTACCAGACATGGCAAATGGGACTTTGCAGAGTTTAGCCTCTTGAGAGGAGGGAGATCATCCTGGATTATCCAGGTGGGCCCAGTCTATCACCGGGACCTTAAAGAGGAGTTTAGAGGGTCAGAGTCAGCGAAGGAGATGGAAACGGAGGTCAAAGTCATGCCAAGATGCTCACGGGGGCCCTGAGCCAAGGTGGATTCTAGAAGCTGGGAAGAGACAAGTAAATGGAGTCTTCCCGGGAGCCTCCAAAACAAAGACGCACCTGCCGACACCTGGGTTTTACCCAGTGAAACTGATCCCAGACCTCAGACCCGAAGAACTGGACAATAATCATTAGCGTGCATTGTGTTCAGCCACCAAGCTTGTGGTCACTTGGTGCAGCAACAACCAGGGTATATTTGGGGACATATAACCATGATCCAGGATCTTCTCCAAGAACCAAGAAACTCTTTCTTGTAGTTGACAGCAATATCCCTTCTGATTTTGTTTCTTAGAGCATAAGCACCGAATGGCCATCTTTATGAGAGCTTTATTGAGATAGAACTCATCACGTAAGGTGCACAATTCATCCACGTAAGGCGCACAATTCTGTGACTTTTAGTATATGCACGGCCGTGAGCCACCATTACCACAGTCAACTTTAGAACACTTTTGCCACCTCAAAAAAGAACTCTGTACCCATCAGCTGTCACCTCTTTAAACCCCCAGCCCTTCCCCTCGCCTTCAGCAACCACTAAGATACTTTCTGCCTGTATATGTTCGCCTGTTGTGGACATTACAAGCCAATGGAATCACATACTGCATGGCCTTTTTTGACGGGCCACTCTCTCTTAGCATGATAGTCGTAAGGTTCACCCATGTTCTAGCACAGATCGGTGGTTCACTTCTTTTCAGAGCTGAAGAATATTCCAGTATAGGGATAGACCACATTGTGTTTATCCGTTCATCTGCCGACGACCACGCGGGTCGTTTGCACCTTTTGGCTGTTATGAATAAAGTCGCTACAAACATTCGTACAATTTCTGCGTGGGCTTGTGTTTTCACTTATCTGTTCGCTCCTCTTGGCTTTTCTCATTCCACCTCATTGCCTCCCAACGGCCAGAGGCGGAAGCCCTGGTTCATATGGTAACTGCGTTCGGTCATCTGAGGACGTGCCTGTCTGTCCCAGAAGCTGCATCATTTTATATTCCCACCAGCACTGTACAAGGGTTCCCATTTCTCCCCAACCTCACCAACATTCGTTCTTTTCTTTTCTTTTTTTTTTAATTTTATAGAGAGAGTGAGCAGGGGGAGGGGCAGGGAGAGAGAGAGAGAGAGAGAGAGAGAGAATCTTAAGCAGGATCCATACTCCGCACAGAGCCCAACACGGGGCTTGATCCCGCAACCCCGGGATCGCGAACTGAGCCGAAATCAAGAGTCAGACACTCGACCGACTGAGCTTCCCAGGCGCCCCATGTCTTTTCTTGAATTGGAAGAGCTCTTTATATGTTCTGGATACTGGTCCCTTATGGGATATATGATTCGCAAATATTTTCTTATTTATCAATTACTTACATATTTCTATTCTATGTTAATATTTCTTACGTCTTAATTCAGTATGTCGAATATTTCTTCCTAGCCTGTGGGTTGTCATTTCACTTTCTTGATTGTGTCCTTTAAAGCGCAAAAGCCTTTGGGGCACCACGGTGGCTCAGTCGGTTAAGCGTCCAACTTGGGCTCAGGTCACGATCTCACAGTTCGTGAGTTCGAGTCCCGCGTCGGGCTCTGGGCTGACAGCTCGGAGCCTGGAGCCTGCTTCGGATTCTGTGTCTCCCTCTCTCTCTCTGCCCCTCCCCCACTCGCGCCTCCCTCCCTCTCTCTCTCTCTCTCTCTCTCAAAAATAAATAAAAACGTAAAGTTTTTTGAAGTGCCAAAGTCTTCAAATTTGGTGAAGTCCGATTTCTCGAGTTTTCTTTCGGTGGCCGGTGCTTTTGATGTCCCTTGAACGATTATTTAAATGACAGAATAATAGATTTAAAATATACGGCGCAGGGTCTGGCACATAGTTCGAGAATGACCCCTCCTGAGCTGCCATCACCAACAACGTAAGAAGACTTCAATGCAGCGTCTGTCGAGGGCACTGACATGTTCATTCTCCCCCTGCTTCTAACCACCTTAGAAAGGCAGGGATGCTTCTCTCCTACATGTTGTGAAGGACCCCAAGGCCTGAGAGGTTGAATGAGGGTAGGTGGTCAAGCCAGGATTCCCTCCCCAAGCCTGGCATTCCTCCCAGGATCCCACAGCGGCCTCAGCACTTTCCTAAGCCCTCTGGGCCAACGGACGATGAAGTCTAGAGATTGCTGTCTGATCCGGGACAGGACTATTTCTCCAGAACTCGGGCATACTCGTAGCGTGCGGAGCGGTGCCTGATGGAGGAGGCCATGATGACCGTCTGGCAACTGGGCATATTCATGGCAGCGCCGGGTTCTGCGTGGGGCTGCCTGATACAGGCCAGAGTAACTTGCAGAGGGGACAGAAGTCCATGAGACCTGGAGAAACCAAGGGAGGCTTCATGGAGGTGGTAGCTGTCAAAGACGATAGGATTTAGGGGTTTGAGGACAGGAAGTAAGTAAAGTTGGGTCGACGGAAATGACCAAGAGACAGTGCCGACTCACTGAAAAAGTTCGCGGTGGGCAAACAACTTCTCATGAGGAGCAATACGATTAATGACAATAAATGTAACCATAATCATTGCTCACACGCCAGGCATTGTTCTAAGGTTCATCGGAGCCCATCAGGTCTTTACGATAATTCTCCGAAGCGGGTAACGTTATCAGCCCTGTTTTAAGCCCAGTGGAAATTTAAGTCCAACTCAAAGATGGGAAGACTGAGGCTCGGAGAGATTAAATAATTTGACCGAGACTACAAATGAGAAGTGGGAGAACACCAAACTCGGCCAGCGGGGCGGATGTGGGTGGAGGATGCAAGAGAAGAACAGAACGGCCGTATAACACAAGAACGAATTCCTAAGTTGAACCGAGACATGTAGGGGTTCGCTCCATCCGCTTCCTGGCTGTGGAATCCTATCCGTGTCTTAACTTTCCTGAGCCTGGCTTCCCCAGGCCACGGAAATGGTTAGTTCGGGCCCCTGAGGGGAGGATTTCCAGAAATCAGAGTCATCCAAGAAGGGACTCAATACATTTTAAATTAGGGGATGACATTATTTGCTTCTGGGGAGGGAGAGCCTTAGAAACACAAGCTGAGGGGCGCCTGGGTGACTCGGTTGGTGAAGCATCCGACTTCGGCTCAGGTCATGATCTCGCGGTTCATGGGTTCGAGCCCCGCGTCGGCCTCGGCACCGACAGGGTGGAGCCTACTTGGGATTCCCAATCTCCCTTTCTCTCGGTCCTTCCGCCCTCCCCCTCAAAATAAAGAAGCTTTTTAAATTATGTAAATAAATAAGGGACACCTGGGTGGCTCAGTCAGTTAAATGTCCGACTTCGGCTCAGGTCGTGATCTCATGGTTTGTGAGTTCGAGCCCCGCATCAGGCTCTCTGCTGTTGGTAAAAGAGCCTGCTTCGGATCCTCTGTCTCTCTCTCTCTCTGTCCCTCCCTGCTCATGTTTCTCTCTCTCTCTCTCTCTCTCTCTCTCTCTCAAAAACAAATAACAATTTAAAAATCTTAAAAAATGGGACACCTGAGTGGCTCAGTCGGTTAAGCGTCCAACTTCAGCTCAGGTCATGATCTCCCGGTCCATGAGTTCGAGCCCCGCGTCCGGCTCTGGGCTGACAGCTCAGAGCCTGGAGCCCGCTTCTGATTCTGTGTCTCCCTCTGTCTGCCCCTCCCCTACTCTCACTCTGTCTCTCTCTCTCTCTCAAAGAATAAACATAAAAAAAATTTTTTTAATCTATTTAAAAAAAAGAAACACAAACTGAACGTCGGGCGAGATGTGTATGCGAGCAAGTGGCTCATATACGGCACAAAGTACCAGCAACAAGACCCAGCAAAGGGGAGTTCACTGTGAAGGTTCACTGTCATTACTGTAAGGGGCCAGGCTGAGGGCACCCCCCAAGCCCCAGAGCATGCCACGCGGGTGTCTTCCAAGGACCATCAGGCCCAGTGCGCATGGTGCCCACAGCGGGCAGGCGGAGTCAGCTCGTCAGCTATTACGATGCTACAATGGGTGTCGGGGCCTGGGAGCCTCCTGCCTCATACACCGGAATCCAAAGTGTCACCCCGTGGGCATGCAAGCTTTCAAGAAACGAGGCAGGTGGCCCTCGTTTGTCCAGTGCAAGACCTCCGGCCACCGCCCCCAGCTCCTCCAGTGCACACACGCACACGCACACACGCACACGCACACACGCACTCCCCCCAGGAACCGGCCATTGTGTCCGTGCTGTTGTTGAAATGTACTCCGTACATATTTGAGGTCGCGCAAGGGAGCGATTACTTCCCAAGTCCTATTTATGGCAGTTTTGTTTTGGAGGAGTTAGCGAGGGCGCGGGGGGCCGGTGGATATCGTTGGTTTTTTCAGAAAGGCTATTTAAAAAGCAGAATGCCGTGGCTGGCTGAGTTTGAAACAATGAGGATGAACATTCGCGAGCGGTGATGCTTTTTCCTTCATTTGCTCGGACTTCTGTTGAAACCTGAACCCCAAATGACCCTAGACACAGACATCCCACGGTGGAGATGGGTTTTTTTTATTATTATTATTTTTTTAAATCTTTAACGTTTACTTATTTTTGGAAGACAGAGTGTGAGTGGGGGAGGGACAGTGAGAGAGGGAGACACAGAATCCGAAGCAGGATCCAGGCTCCGAGCCGTCGGCACAGAGCCCGACGCGGGGCTCAAACTCGGGAACCGTGAGATCATGACCTGAGCCGAAGTCGGACGCTTAACCGACGGAGCCACCCCGTGCCCCTTCCTTTAATTGTTAAAAAAGATAAAGAGATCTTCAGACAGACCCTAAATATTTGAATCAGCTCCCTGGTGAAATCTCTGGGGGCACACGCACCTGAACTCTTATAAGCAGCTCTTATAAACTCATGATTAGTTCATTCCGTGTGTAATTATGTGTGGCAACCCTGCCTTTCTTCGTGGCCAGGTAGAGGGGTCGTTACCTCAAAAGGGCCATGTAGCTCATGGGGCGGGCAGCACAGGGCTCGACCTTGGCTCTGCCTTTTACTGGGTATAACCTGTCCTTTAACCCCTCTGAGCCTCAGTTTCTGGAAAACAAGGGATTGTAACGATTGTTTTTATTCATTCATCCTGGCACTTATATATTTGTTTCTGAGCACTAACTTTGAGCGAGGCACTGGAGACAGATCAGCGAATAAACACAGACACAGATCCTACCCTCACTTTTGTGCAGGATGATCAATCACAAGCACAATAGGGAAGAAAATCTCATAACGAGTTAAGTTCAGAAAAACCAAAGAAGGGAGGGGGGATTGTGTGTGTGTGTGGGGGGGGGAGGTTGACAGAATGATCCAGAAAGGCCTAAGATGATGTTTGGGAGAAGATCCAAGGTGAGAGGCGAGAGAGCAAACCGTGAAGAGACCTGGTGAAAAGTGTTTCAGGCAAAGGGAATAGCACGTGCAAAAGCCCTGAGGTGGGAGTGGGTCCAGTGTATTAGAGGAACAGTAGGAAAGCCAGGAGTGGGGGGTGTGTATGCATAAGGAGTGGGGAATAGATGAGGCGAGGGACATAACTTTATAAAGTGGTCCCGAGAATTCAACCATCGGCTGGCCCATTTACCTAATAGATTCGCAAGGACAGATTTTAGATCGCGGACCCATGCAAGTGAGTGGGTCAGTCAACGGAGAAGTCATTTATCCATCAGGACCCTACCACTCGGAGGGGTCTGTCGACTTGCCCAAGGCCACTCAGCTGGCTTATGAAGCACTTGCGGGGAGGCTTCAGGACCCATGTTACTAGCCCAAGGTTTCACCCTCCCCAAATTGACACAGATAAAAATCCTGAGCAATGCCCTTCCCCAATCCAGCTTGAAATGCTAGTGTTTGCTGCTGTGAAGCCAAGGTGTCCCGCTCTCCACCCTACAGGGCACTGAATAGCCCCACATCACAAAGACGTCCCCAGTCCCCAGCGACAACGGGTCGGGGAACAGCCCCAATCTATTGTTGTTGTTGTTTTTTTCCTCTTCGAACTCTTCATTGTTTTAAACCCTACTTGGTGATTCTCAAGGGCGTGTGGGGAGCTGATAGTGAGATTGAATGAGGGGTGGGACCCGCTAGTCCCTCCACCCACTCCGGGGTGGGGATATTTGGGGTGGGGCGGCGGGGGGGGGGGGGCGGGGGAGAGGAATAACTCAATCCTATTTCCCCTTCCCGGGATCTTTGTGGAAGGCATTAGCAAACTAGGAGCCAGCGGAGTTTTCCAAAATAAAGTCATAGATGCGAGATCAAGACCCAGGAGACTGTTTAGCTCTACTATTCACAGCACAAAGGCTTGACCCAGGGCTTCTCCCTGGCTTGGCTGGGACAGCAGATATTATCAGGGTGACACATGAGAATAATAATACCTTAGGTCAAGAGGGTGCGTCCTTTCTTCCACAGGGATCTCGGCACACTTCTAGCCACACGAGCCCGTGTCCTTTCACAAAGACCAAGCTACAGGGACAACTTCCTAAGCCAACTTGAACCCAGGGACCGGAACCAAGAGCAAGGCTAATGGCACTCCCAGTGACAGCCTGATGAGGGCAACGGAGGCGACAGACCAGTTTTCTTGAGCTCACTGCCCGTTCACTCATTCATTCTTGGATTCATACATTCAACAGGCAATTACTGGGTGCCCACAGCGTGTCAGGCTCCACTCTAGACCTTGGAGGCACAGCTGTGGACAAGACACGGTCCCTGACCTCTGGAGACTCGCGAGCTAGAGGGGAAGAACGACAAAGACGTAGGTTGACACGCGGGTTCTTCACCTGGAGTCCAGAGACCACACGGGGTGATGGAGGCTTCGACGGGCAAGATCAGGATGTGGTGCCCCCCAAGGGGCATGTCTGCTCAGGTCCAGGGATTCGGGAAAGGCTTCTGGAGGAGGTAAAAGCCTACACCAGTTTCTCAACCTTGACATTATTGACACTTTGGACCCGTTGACTGTCACAGAGGCCGCCCTGGCCTTTATTCACGAAAACTCAGTAAGTAGAACCCCCCCCCCCCGGAAAATTGTGACGACTGGATATCGCCAAATTGTCCTCTGGGGGACAAAATCGGCGTCCCTTCAATTTCCTCCCTCCACCCCTTGAGAACCAGACAAAGGTGCAAAGAATATGCGGAAGGCGGGGCGGTCGAAGCTTCCGGAGTCCCGCACCCCGGGCCCTGGTGCTGTGAGCGCCATGCGGGGCGCCTGAGTTTTATTCCAGGATCCACTGAAGCCACTGGAAGGTTGAAAGCTGAGCGACACAACCTCATTTTCAAAACCTCCCTTGGTTGTTGGGGTAAGAGGTGTGAACACGGCACGGGGAGACCGGAAGGAAGGGCTTCCCCCAAAATGAGCTGGCCTGCCAATGGCCCCAGGGGATGGACTGCAGAGAGGACCCCCTCCCTGTCCCCCACATCCTCCCCTGCGGGGACCTCGTGTTTAAAACACACAGCGTGGGGCACCTGAGTGGCGCAGTCGGTTAAGCGTCCGACTTCAGCCAGGTCACGATCTCGCGGTCCGTGAGTTCGAGCCCCGCGTCGGGCTCTGGGCTGAGGGCTCAGAGCCTGGAGCCTGTTTCCGATTCTGTGTCTCCCTCTTTCTCTGCCCCTCCCCTGTTCATGCTCTGTCTCTCTCTGTCCCAAAAATAAATAAACGTTGAAAAAAAAAAATTAAAAAAAAAAAAAAATAAAACACACAGCGTGTCCCCCGGCCATCTCACCCGCGACGCGTGAATGACCGCGTCTCAAAGAATTAGAACAAGGTGCACTGAACGCTGCAGCTACTTAAAGCTCATTTTCAGTGACGTTCCTTCTTGATAGCCCTTGTCACTGTGCGGAAAAAAAGAAGCCCGGTCTTCAAGAGGAAGAGACAGGCTCGGAGTGTTGTGGAAGGCCCAAAGTCGCACAGCGAGGAGGCTGGGGATCCAGGAATTCAAGTTCAGACTTACCGGCGTGTCAAGTCTGAGGTTCTGTCATTGCCCGGATTTTCAAAGGTCCTGAGAGTTTACCCACAATTATTTAGGATATAAATATCCTAAATGGATAGAGATTTAGATGTATAGATTTTAAACTTAGATTTAGAGATATTAAAACTTCTTTGGCGGTGCGGGGCGGGGGGGGGGGGGGGCGGCGCCTGGGTGGCTCCGTCAGTGAAGCATCCGACTCTCGATCCCGGCTCAGGTCGTGCTCTCGCGGTTCGTGAAGTTTGAGCCTCACGCCCCACTCCGTGCTGACAGCGCGGAGCCTCCTTGGGATTCTCTCTCCCTCTCTCTCTCTGCTCCTACCCTGCTCGTGCTCTCTCTCTCTCTCTCTCTCTCTCAAAAAATAAAATAATTTTTCTTTAAATTTTAAAAAATTAAAAAAAATAAAAATAAATAAAAAATTAAAAAATTAAAATTAATTAAATGTTTTAATTTAATTTTTTTAAAAATTAAAAAACATTAAAAAAAAACCAACTTCATTGCATTCTAGGTGTTGGAATTACCCAGAACTATCATCCTCTTTCTATTTTATTTTTCAAATTCCTGCAAAAAAATTTTAAAAATAGGAGCCACTCATCTCGCAGCTAACGATAGCAGCGTGTGCCCGTTATCGAGGGACTGTGGTATATGCCGTCCCTCTCTCAGGGCTCAGACCCGTGCTGTAAAGTCAGCACTGTTGTTATTCCCATTCTGCGGATGAGAAAATCAAGACTCGGTGGCTCGGAGAAGCTTCCCAGCTGGGAAGCGGCAGGGCCACAGTTCAAGGTGAAGTCTGGCCACCTAGCCGCCGCCTACACTGCGGGCTTCACTTCCTTGGGGTGAAGCAGCCCTGACGGCAGGAAGCAGCCAGAGGGACGAAGGCAAGACCAGGGCACCTGTGCCCGCCGCCTTTCTTTTCTGGGAAATAACAGGGCTTTCATGCAGCCCAGGCAGGGATCCAGGCCTCTCCACTTGGCCTTGGGGGCTCTCAATACGAACAGGCTTTTCTCTCTCGCTTCCCAGCCCTTTCAGACCTCAACTCTCTGAAAACTCAGGCACGGAGGAAGGTCGCACGGACAAAGGCACCCACCGGGTGCTTTCCGGAAGCAAGTGCCAGGATTCCCCTTGCAACAGCCAGAGGCGACATCTTAACCCGGTGCAAGATCGAATCACTCCTCTGCTGAAAGCCTCCGCATTTGATTTTTCTTTTCCTTTTCCTTTTAAATAAACGTTCATTCATTTTTGAGAGAGAGCATGAGCAGGGGAGGGGCGGGGGGGGGGGCAGTGAATCCAAAGTGAGCTCTGCGCTGGTAGCAGCGGGCCCGACGCGGGGCTCGAACTCGCGAACCGCAAGATCGTGACCTGAGCCGAAGTGGGACACTCAACCGACTGAGCCACCCCGGCGCCCCAAGTTTTTTCTTTCTTTCATCAGATCCAAAGTCCTTTGGACGCCCCTGCTGACTTGGCCCGGCCAGAACTCCTACCCCTTGCCCGCGCTGGCCACATGCCTTCTAGCTGATTCTCAAACACCCCACACCCGTGAATATGCACAGGTCTGTGCACCCACTGTCTTCCCTGCCCATTCTTCACGGGCTGCGTCTCTCCCCCAGCTTTGATCGGGTGGGCAGCAGGGAGCCATGTAAGGTTTCAGAACAGAGGAGGAGTGCACAAAAGGAAGGACACCTTTACTGGGTACCGACAATGGGACTGGCAGCCGATGGCATTTAACGCGGTCCCCTCAACCGTTCTATTAGGTTGTTTTACAGTTGAGAAAACTGAGGTCTGAAGAGGAATGGCGTTCTCCTGGCCCCAGGGTAGCTGGGTTCCAAGGGCAGAGGTGGGATTTAAACCTGTGCCCGTGGTCTGCCAGGCTCCCTTCCCCTCTCCACGTCCTCGGTCAGAACCCTTTGAGTCGTGAGCTTGGGAAGCTGTCAGAAACTCAGCTCTGGGGTCATTCACTCGTCCCCGCGGGAGCTGGCGGCCTTCACAAAGCGTCATCAGCCTCCCAGAAGGCACAGCGCACCAAGGATTGGAGATTCTAGTCTGGCCAGAGAATGACTGTAGGATAATAGCAAAGCCACCTTGGAGCGTGAATCCATCCAGTGTATCTGGGGATTCAGGGCCTTTCGGCCTCCCCACTACCTGTAATCACAACCCCTGACAGGGAGGAACCCTGGCGAGAGGGGAGAAGGAAGAATCCGGCCAGTCACCGACATGGGAGTCTTGTCAACATGGTTACGGCCCTGCCTTCGGCCTCCCAAACGACTTCTGTCTGATCTCTATCGACCCTGGCTCCACAGGCCCCTGTCCTTCGAGAATTATCTGCAGATCCGCTAAAGAGCCAAGCAGGGTTTAAATCCGCATCCAGGGCTTGTTGGTGGATGAAGGCAGAATTCCCAGACCTCACCTGGGGGGCCTGAACGGAAGGGCACAGGGCAGAGAAGGGGTGTGACCTTTGACGGAGCCGTCATCGGACCTCGACAAGCCCGGGAAACGCCACCCCGGAAGCAAGACCCCAGAGTGCCCGGGCAGACGGAGGTCTCTCCTCTCCCTGAATCCCAGAGGGCCGGCAGGAACTAAGGTTTGCGGCTGTCCCCCAGCCACGTGGATACCCAGGAGACCTCCCTATCTGGACCCCCTTGTGGCTCTCTACCACAGAGTTGGCAGGCTGTCTGCAAAGGACCAGAGACTAAGTATTTCCGATTCTGTTGCCACAACTCCACTACCTGCCAGAGCACAAGAGCAGCCAGAGGCAAGAGGTAAAGAAAGGAAGGAGCAAGCACGGCCGTGTGCCAGTTCAAATAGGTGGCCGTCCCAGTTGAGCCCATCGGCCACAGTTTGTAGATCTCTGCTGTACCAAGCGTGTGAGATCCTCGGATATGTGTACCAGCATTTCCGGAGCTGTCTTCTGTCCAAGGTCAAAAGAAGACCCCCCCCCCCTTTTTTTTAGGGAGAGAGTGCGAGCAGGGCAGAGGGAGGGAGAGAGAGAGAGAACCCACACTCAGCGCAGGGCCCACTGCGGGACTCGATTTCACGCACTGCGAGATCATGACCTGAGCCAACATCAAGAGTTGGGACATTTAACCGACGGAGCCACCCAGGCGCCCCCAAAACAAGACCCGTCTTAAGGGTAAGATTTTCCTGGAAAGGCGAATGCATTTGGTTTTGCATCCTTCCACGGGCCCACTGTCATCTGGCCCCCACCGGACTCCGGAAGGGACCGGAATCACAAGGGCTGTTAACTGCTGCATCACCAGTGTCCAGGCAATTGCCTAAATCGTTGTTGAGTTGGCTGGATGTGCTGAGCTTCTGGCTGTAACGCAAAACATTCTGAGCAGGCTCTTTCCACCCGTTCACCCTGGCTGCCCCAGCCCCGCACGTCCTGGGAGCTTTGAAAAGGCTTCAGGCTGAATTCTCACGAATGGTAGCCGCCCTGTGCAGCGAATGGTAGCCGCCCTGTGCAAGGCTGCTTCGGCAACGCTGGGGGTGTTTTTCCCTCTCTCTCCGTTTAGCGAACCTAGCTGTTCTATCCAGAGATGCGCACTGGGAAGGAGAAACCACCCTGGTGAGCACTGGCACACGAATCATTCTGTGAATCTTCCCTTTTTAATTGCTTATTAAAAGCAGACCAGATTTTCCTAAATGGTTACAGTAAACATGTGTTACTATTGTAATTACTTTAAAAAAAAAACGCAACAACTCTTCATGTGCAAAGTCGGAGAGAAAACCAAGACGAGGGGCGCCTGGGTGGCTCAGTCGGTTGAGCGTCCGACTTCGGCTCAGGTCACGATCTCGCAGTCCGTGAGTTTGAGCCCCGCATCGGGCTCTGTGCTGCCAGCTCAGGGCTTGGAGCCTGCTTTGGATTCTGTGTCTCCCTCTCTCTCTGCCCCTCCCCTGCTCATGCTCTGTCTCCCTCCCTCTCTCTCTCTCTGTCAAAAATAAACATTAAAAAAAAAATTAAAAAAAAAGAAGAAGAAAACCAAGTTGAACTTTCCTCCAGGAAAAGGAGGATGTCTCATACTTCACAGGGGGTAATTACAACTTGCTGCCCACTAAAACCCAGCCCCCAGGCCCACCTCTCAGCTGCTCTTATGCAGCAGATCTGGGGCAGGGCCTCTGCATCTGCATTTGGAAGACCTGTCCCCAGGTGAGCACTGCAAAAAAAGTATTGCACCCTGGGCTAGCCAATGCCTGCGATTGATTTCTACCAATCGCTGAAGCTTTTGAGAGGACGGTCCAAGACCTCAGAGCTCACCCTGCCCCCAGCAGGAAATCTACATTTCTGAAAAGGGCCCACAGACATCCTGTGACTGTTCTGCAAATTACCGGTGAATTACCTGCCAAGGCCTTTGACCCCTCCGGGTCTCCCCCCCCTCCCCCCAGCTTATCTGCCAGGTTGCCTATTTGCTCTGTCTCAAAAGTGAACAGAGGTGCCTCCAACTCCAAAGCATCTCAGGCTGTTTAATTACACTAATTGCCACCCGGGGCTATAAATTTTATGTTAATGCTCTACCAGGTGATTCACGGGTAAATTACACACTTACAACTTCCCCCAAGCTTACCTTCAGACCCTAAGCTCACTCGGGACACTAACGCCCACGCCCCCAGAGCCAGAGAGGCTGGAGAGAGGAACAGAAAGGCCTGGGGACCTCCCGCAGTATCTCCTCGAACCCCGCCATCTCGGTGTTCTCCTCGATGTCTGTTCTTGGGCAAGGCGAACCCTCCCTTCTCAGTAGTAAGCGGGGCTCCGCTGCCCGGGGCCAAGTCACCATCTCCCGGGGACAGATTATAGGCCATGCAAGCGGGAGAAAACAGACCAAGGATTCCACCTTCACCTCTTTAACAGGTGTCTCCTGTCCATTTCTCCTTCCTCCCCCCCCCCCCCCCCCCGTACCTGGCTGAGGCCTTCCGATTAATCTTCCTAAAGCACTCCTTTGATCATGTTATAGCTCAAACACCTTCCATGGCTCCCACTGGCCGCGCTTTTACATCCACGCCTCTTCAGCAGACTTTCCTAGCCCCGTCCTGCTCTGGTTATCCATTGCTGTACAACAAATCACCTCCAACTGGATGAAACAAAACAACTCTCATGTATTATTCCTCTCGCTCTAGGGGACACCTGGGCTCCGCAGGGCAGTTTGTGCGTAGACCCTCCCACGTCACTGGAGGCAGAAAGAGGCTGGGGCTGGAGTCATCTTGAAGGCTTCTTCCCTTATACATATGGCACCGGGACTGGGAAAATGTAAAGCTCCTTGAGACTGGGAAAATGTAAAGCATCCCTCCCTGTTCTTTGCGATCTCTCCACGTGTTCCCTCCAACACGGCAGCTTCAGAACACATCCAGAGCTCCCAAGGTGAATGTCCCGAAGGACAAGGTCAGGCGGATGCTGTATCTCTCTTTATGACCTAGCCTCAGAACCCACACAGCATCATTTCTGTGACCGATCACCAGGATCGCCCATTTTCAACACAGGGGAATGAAAACCTACTTCTCTCTTTCTTAATGTTTTTATTTTTGAGAGAGAGAGCGCAGGGGAGGGGCAGGGAGAGGGAGACAGAGGATCCAAGCAGGCTCCGCACGGTCAGCACAGAGCCCAGTGCCGGGCTCGAACTCACGAACCGTGAGATCATGACCTGAGCCGAAGTCGGACGCGGACGCTTAACGCACCGAGCCACCCAGGCGCCTGAACACCTACCCCTTGATAGAAGTGTCAAAGAGTTCGTGAGTGTAGTTTAAAAGCACTTCCGGCCCCAAACTCCTTTTCCAATGAATGAGCCCGGCTTGCATTTTTCAAGTAAGCCAGCTGCTTCCGGTCAACCTGCCCTACTCATTATGTTACTTTATTTTTCATTTTTATTTTATGTTCTTTATTTTTTATTTTTTTAATATAATTTATTGTCAAGTTAGCTCACATACAGAGTATGCAGTGTGCTCTTGGCTTCGGGAGGAGATTCCCATGATTCATTGCTTACATACAATACCCAGCGCTCATCCCAACAAGCGCCCTCCGCGATGCCCGTCACCCATTTTCCCCTTCCCCCGCGTCCCCCCATCAACCCTCAGTTAGTTCTCTGTATTTAAGAGTCTCTTATGATCTGCCTCTCTCCCTCTCCTTATAACTGTTTTCCCCCTCTCCTTCCCCCATGGTCTCCGGTTAAGTTTCTCAAGATCCGCTTATGTCTACTCATTATTTTAAAAACACACTCAAGGGGCGCCTGGGTGGCTCAGTCGGGGAAGCACCCGACATCGGCTCAGGTCATGATCTCACAGCTCATGGGTTCCGGCCCCGCGTCAGGCTCTGTGCCGACGGCTCAGAGCCCGGAGCCTGCTTCGGATTCTGTGTCTCCCCTCTCTCTCTGCCTCTTTCCTGTTTGCACTCTGTGTCTCTCTTTCTTTCTCAAAAAATAAATACAATTAAATAAATAAATAATTAAAAAGACAAAAACACACTCCAAACTTGCCCACCCCACGACTCCATTTACCCCATCGTCTCTGCAAGGGATGCCCCCATTTTGGCCCCTTTTCACCCACAAATCTCCCCTCTCAAGCCCAGTCTCTTACACCAGTTATTATTCGTACAGTTTAGCGGGCGGTTAACTACTCTCTGTAATATGGCTTCTATCCCCACCTTGACGTTGGGGTCAAGCGTTTTAGGATTTCATTTCTTATATGTGGACATTTTACCTCCTTAGCTGCCTGGCTAAATCGTCATCACCATCTCTTGGGCACTTCCTACGGGCCCAACAAAGCACTTGAACTTTTGCCAACGCTAACTAACTCACCTGTTCTGGACCGCCAGCTGGAAAGACGGGGATTAGCATCTCATTTTGCTGATAAGAAACTAAGGCACCGACAGGTCACCTCGCCCGGCCAAGTTCACATAAGCTCGGAAGCAACAAAGCTAGAATTAGACCCATTTCTCTGTATCCTAAAGCCTGACCGTTGTCCCCTTGGTGGACCACCTCTTAGGATTATCTGCCTTTCCGTCATCATTCAAGTGGAGGACACTTGGAGAGTACCGTCAATTTAATTGTATTGTTTTCTACCTTAGTTTGATTTCCTTTTCTTTACCTGCAGCCTGGGTATAACGCCAGGCATAGACCGGGCACCAAGCAAGCTCTTAGGAATAAAGAAAAGTGTAGCCAGTTAATTTGGGGGGGGGGCGGGGTTTGATAAAGATGCACTTGACTTGTGAGGATGCCAGCACAGGTTTAAAGACCTGGGAGCTAATCACTAGGTGTTCTCCTGGTTTTTGAATTGCGTTTATGACTCGGTCCAAACCCCCGCCAACTCCATTTGCCCACTCCCCAAAGACAGACGTCGTGTCTTCCACATTCTCCAGCCTTCTGCTTTTCCGAGAAGCCTTATGATCCCCCCGATGCACCACCACCTCCCCTCCAAGGCTTGAGCGGTGCCTCCATTATGCCCTGCTAGGGGTTGAATTACGTCCCCTAAAACAAACACGTTGAGGTCGTAAGCCCAGATTGCCGGTGAATGTGACCTGATTTGGAAACAGGGTCTTTGCAGATGTCATCAAGTCAAGATGAGGTCCTAAGGAGGGCCCGGATCCAATATGACTGATGTCCTCATGAGACGGTGAGAAGAGACACACAGGAAGAACGCCATGGGAAAAGAGAGGCGGGACTTGAGGTGACGCAGCCAAGGAGGATGTGCCCCCTCCCAAAGCTGGAAGAGTTAAGGAAAGAGTCCAGGAAGAGTCCAGGCTTCCGACAGAGGAGGGCCCTACCCTGAGTAAGGACTTTGGCCTCCAGAATTGCGAGAGAATACATTTCTGTTGTTCGAAGCCCTCGGGAAATGAACACATACCCTATCCTACGCGATTTCTGTGCTGGCCATCTGCCCGGTAAATGTCAACCCCACGAGAGCATCAACCGTGTCTTGTCAGGAGCACACAGTAGGTCCTCGGTAAACAGTCCTTGCATGCATACATGAATTCAGGCTCCTTCGCACCATGTTAGTCGAGTGTTATCAAGGGCTGTCACTGTTTATGTCACCCGAGAGCCACACAGCCACGACAGCTTCCGTCCGATAGGACTCCTCTCTCACGGGGACACGCAGTCAGGACTCTGAACTCAGATGGGCCTGGAGACTTGTGTCTGCCCCATCCCACTCTCTGAGTCCCACGACTAGTAGGTACCCTGGGATCATCATGCGCCTAGCTTCTCACCTCTCCTGGGAGCAATTAACTAATGGGTGGCTGGACGTAATTAGACTCCCATCGGAGTATGACAGCCAAGCCTTCCTTTGGAAGTTTGAAAACAAAGATCACCTACAATGCACAGGCCTCAAACCCAGGGAAATAAATCTAAAAGCTCCATGAATTGAATCAAATTCCCTGCCTCGAACTGAAGAATGTACAGGTTCCTGTACAGCCCTTCCAGCATTCTTCTGGTAAGAACTGTATTCAGCCGCTAACCTTTCTCCTAAATTGTTCATCCAAGATAGACCATTATAATAATGAAATACCTCACCCGGGAATGTTCTTGGTTTCAGCTAAAAGGTTTTCTCTCTGAGAAACCGTGCTCACAGGCGCTGCCTTAATTTGGGGTAACTTCCCCTTGGCTGTCTTGAAAGGACTTCGACAGGCCTCTTTATATTTTATTTGATTTGCTTCATTTCGGCGTGTGGGTCAGCACGCCCCAATCCTAATGATGATGAAAACTGGAAAAGATGGCACAGCCCCAAGAAAGGATTAAGGAAAGAGAGGCATCATTTTAGTGAGGGAGGAATTGGGAGCAAAGCCTCGGGTTCTAGAAGGTTCTGCGTCCTTCCGCCTTCCGGGAGACAGAGAGAGCCGAAGGGAAGAGGTCAGACCTAGATGTTTGCAGCCTCTGGCCCCTCTGGGGCTCCCTGTTTGAACTGTAAATTGTCATGGCCATTGCACAGGGCTGTCTCAGGAGGGACAGACTTTAAGGGGAGTGGCAAAGTCCAGCACTAAATTCTGAACTGTCTGTTTCTGCTGTCTCCCCCTGCCAGGTCCCAGCTCTGTGCAGAGGTCTGTAGACTCAGCATGAATTTTGAAGCCTGGCACCTAGGAGGGTCTCCACGTGCTTGCAGAATAGAGAGAGCATGGGACAGAACGGACGAAACGGCCCCGTTGCTCAGGGTGCTGACAGCGGGAATGCACAGTAATAATAGCCAAAATAGTAATAGCTCCTAATGCCTATTGGTGGGCTTTGTATGCGAATCTTTTACAAATTACTTCACTTAGACTCAGTTTAGGTCTTCTGGGAAGGAGACACTCAGATGCAATCAGACAGTCAAGAGATTTGTCTGGGGATGCTGGGGAAGGATCCAGGGGCCAGGGCGCAGGAGGAGAGCATTCAGACTACACCACAGGGTACTCTTGGGAAGGCTCTAGTCCCTCTGCGGTGTTCGCGGACGGGCTGTGGGCAGCCTGGGAGGGTGTGAACACCGTACCGGAACCTAGAATGGGTCAGCAGGAGGCTCTCCTACTGTGGTACCTCTGTAATATTTCTAATAACTCCTGGGGAGCCACTGATATTAACGTTGCTGTGTTCCAGAGGCCTCCAGCCTAGGCAAACTGGGGTGACTTGGCCCAAGGTCTCACGCACATACACGGGGCTCTTAAAGATGCGACCGTATAGCGCTACCCGACCAGCCTGGCTCCCAAACCGCAAGCCTGGGAAGAAGACAGTGACGACTCCCAGGGGCTTAACAGCAACTTCTCTGTGCCTGCACCGCGGTGAAGCATCACATCTTCCAGCTCCTTTCACCCTTCGGGCAGCCCTGTGTGAAGGCACCTCCATCCTCCCATTTCCCAGAAGAGGAGCCCGAGGCAGAGAGAGGGGAAGCCGCTCACCCCAAGGCCACAGCTTGTAAATAGCAAAGCAGAGCGGCAAGCTCCGGGAGGCCTCTGACTCCTAAGGGCTCCGTCCACGGCACCAATGCAAATAGCAAGAACGTTCGACATACATGTCGTGTGTACAATACGTTTCTGCAAAATGTTACTGTTTAAATTGACCCGGAACCACAGATGTTCACAAGCAGCGGCTTGGTGAAGACGCAAGCCCCCAGCAGAGCCCCTGGGGGAGGATCGCAAGCCCCGGGCGGGTCCTGGGGCGGAGGCGGGCGGGGGGCAGGTGCCCAAGCCTCCAGCTCTGGCGGGCAGGTGGCTGGAGCCGGCTCCGGGCTGGCCGGCGGCGGAAGGGCGCCAGGCCGGGATGCTCAGCGCCCTGCGTGCGAAGACGAGGCCGCGCCCCCGCGCCCCCGCTTGCGCCGTGCCTGCCGCCGCCACCCTCCCGGCCGGCCACGCAGCGGCCTCCGCAGACTCGGCGGCGCCAGCGCACCTGCAATAAGGCCCCGCCGCCGCCGCCTCGCGCCCAAGGCCGCCCGCCCGCGAGCCGCTGATAAGACGCGGGGAGGGGGCGCGAGGAGGGGGCGGGGCCGGGCTCCGGCCCCCTCCCCCACCGCCCCCCCCCCTCCGCCAACCCCGTCCCCGGACACCGCGCGCACTCAAGCCAGTCGCCCCTGCAGCCTCTGCCTGTAGCTTTCTCTTGCCTGGGCCCCGCCCCCGCCGCGTGCTTGCGTGTGTGTGTGTGTGTGTGTGTGTGTGTGTGTGTGTGTTTCCCTGTCTCTTTCCCTCTCCCGTAGCCGTCTGGTCACTCCCAGCCCTTTCTGCCCACGCTCCCCTCTCTGCCTCTCCCCGTCTGATCCTCCCTCCCCATCTCTCCGTTCTCTGCCTCCTTTTTGGTTTCTCTCGCAGCCTGGTGAGTCACTCTATCTGTGTCCCCGTCTGTGTGGCTCCCTCTCCACTGCACCACTGCAAGCCTGCCTGCCGGGAGCTAGGTCCCCAGAGCCAGCGGGAGCAGGAACAGCTGGACCCCTGGAGCGGGCTCAGCAGGTGTCCTGACATCAGTGGGCTGGGCTGTACTCACCTGGGCGCCTTTCATCTGGGGCTCTGCCGCGCACTTCACAAACGGGTCATTAGGGCCCGCCTGCGGGCAGGTCAGGGAATAGCGCGGCCCGGGCTGTTTGGTTATCTTCATTATTAATACGCACCCCCTCTCCCTTAAATGACTTTAGTGCTGGAGACAGAATCCCCGCTGACGCCCAAGAGATTAAGGTCTCTCACGGTTGCGCAGGCCAAAGATGACTGATAGCACGGGGAATATGAGTTTCTGCCGCTTCCGGCCTGCAGTGGGAGCTTAGAGGCTGCTTGCGGGTTTGAGAGCGCCCCTGGGGTCCGGCCAGGAGGCTGGATTTCTCAGAAGGGGCCCTGGCAACCAGGGGTCCACCGGGAAGGTACTCCTGCCTCCCAGAAGGGACGCGCAAGGATCCCAGGGGGACCACAGCCTCTTCGCCCTGGGCGAAATCAGGAGAGTGGCAGAGAGAAGGCCAGTGACCTAGGCTTTATTTCTGCATTCATTTTTCTGATCAAGTGGTGCATCCATCCAGGTACTGCCTGCGGATAAACAGCTAGGGGCCCATGCAAGCCTGGGGCAGCTCAGGAACTGGCCCCGGGGAGGAGCCCCCACCCGGGCAGAGAAGGCCTTGTCAAAAGCATATTCCCTGGGAAACAGAGGCTCTGCCTCAGGAAGGCGGTTCAGGTCCAACCAACTTGTCCCCCTAATCCCCAGAGTCCCCAAAAGTGATTTTGCGGGTACCCATTCTGGGTACCCAAAGCTAGCCTAGAGGAGCCGCAGACGGGGTGGGGATTGAGAAATCTGGAATCGGAGTCCTAACTGTCTCCGGTAAACAATGAGAGGGATGGTGTGAATGGGGGGCAAAGCGATACTGACAAAAACGTTGGGGCCTTCTGAGGCCTTTCAGACCAGCTCTGCCTCCAGGGTCCCAAGTTACTGGTCTAACACTGTCACTGAGAGGCCTTCACTGTGTGACCTCAGGCAAGTCGCTTGCCCTTTCTGGGCCTTATCTCTAAAATAAGATCAAAGCTCTTTGGCTCCTTCAAGTCTCTCGCCAGGCAGTTTCTTATAGCCTGACCTCTTGCACGTTTCCCATAGGAGGGACCTAAATTGTTTATTCCACACTCCCTGTCCCAAGTCTATGTTTGGGTGTGTGTTTATTTTTTAAGCTATGGGAGGGGAACTTCTTTTTTTTTTTTTTTTAATAGAAAAATCTAGCAAAATACCATGATATTTTATTTTCAAGACTTGTGCCAGGATATATTCTCAACGTGAAGAGATTCTTGCAATCTGCTTGTGATTTTACTGTGATAGCAAATACAGGCGAGGAGCTGAAAGACTGAAGTAATTTTTTTTTTTTTTTAAATTGCTTTCGGGACGCCTGGGTGGCTCAGTCGGTTAAGCGGCCGACTTCCGCTCAGGTCACGATCTCGCGGTCCGTGAGTTCGAGCCCCGCGTCGGGCTCTGTGCTGACGGCTCAGAGCCTGGAGCCTGTTTCAGATTCTGTGTCTCCATCTCTCTCTCTGACCCTCCCCCGTTCATGCTCTGTCTCTCTCTGTCTCAAAAGTAAATAAACGTGAAAAAAAATTTTTTTAAAAAATTGCTTTCTTATCAGTCACAGACATTTAAGAAGATTTTCAATAGCACCACTTACTTGGACTATCATTGAAAAGAATTTCGTCTTCCTGCTTAACAGTAGTTGGGCTAATCACAGGGCAAAGCATTAATTGTAGAATCTAGCTGCTGGCCGTGCAGGTACTGACTGTAAAATTCTACCCGCTTTTGTGTTTGCTTGAACGTGTTTATAATCCATTCCAGGAACAGAAGGATGGAAGGTCAACGAGAACCCCTCTTGTCCTAATGCATAAACCAGAGTTCACGCGGCTGACGCCCCGGATCTCGCTAGTGACTACGCTGCAGGAGGCATCGGGGTGTTCGGTGGCGCTGTTCCGAGGGAAAGGAGGCGTCGCCTGCTTGGCGTCCCAAAGCTGGCCTCGAGGAGCCGCAGAAGGGGCCTGGGGACCGAGAAATCTGGAATCTGATTACGTGTGCGTCACTGAGTCATGCTCTGACCTTAGGTAAATAGCTTTGCCGCTCGGTGTCCTGGTTTTTTCCATCTGTGAGATGGGAATGATAACAGCAGGGCTGTTGGGACAAGCAAGCAGATAACTTCCAGAAAGCCCTTTGAGCTTCTTGGAAATAGCACGAAAGATATGATTAGGCGCCAGTGTGCTACAGGGAAGCGTGCCCAGTGGCAGCTGGAATGATCCGCGCTCCCTCTGGGCAGACGTGGTCATCAGGCTATAAACGGAGCTTGTCACTTCTAGCACCTGGCATTATTCATCTTCTCTCCCCCTCCCTTCCCTCCCCCATCCCCCTCACCCCCACCCCTACACCCAGCACATACTGTCTCTAGAAGCTCGTCTTATCGTCCCACACTCTTGCTCGTGTCCCCGCCCCCCCCCCCAAGCCTGAAATGCCCTCTCCTCCTGAAACCTAGGGCAGGAGCCCTCATTCCAGTCCTTTCTTACAGTAATGACATCGGCACGCACCAGCACTTACTATTACAGCAGTCTCCATACTATGCAACAGGCCCTGTGCTAAGTGTCCTACTTTACAGACGTGATGTCATGGAGCCCTCGCCGGGCGAGATAGGACTTCGGTCCTCACTCCACAGACGCCCCCCCCTTTCTGTCGCCTCGATGCCGTGACCCTCCCCATACGCGTCACCTTGACCTCGTCGAGGAGCTGTTCGGTCCGTGTCCCCCGTACTTCCGGGGTGCGTAGACACCCGCGAGGCATGTATTAGGGCCGACCCGCCGCGGTAACAAACAAAAGTCTCTCAAGTCCCAGATGGCGTGTCACCATCAAAGTCTGGTTCTCCGTAAGACTAAATCCAAGGGAAGTCCGCAGAGGGCTCCGTTCCACACCGTCATTCCGAGATCCGGGCTCCTTCCGTTTGGTAACTTCCGCCCTTCCCTGCGCCCCTGGAGTCTTCTTCATTTGGCAAAGGGATGGGAAAGAAAAAGCACAAAAGGCGGTGTGGGAGGTTTTGGGGGGCCCGGTCTGCGAGCTGAGAATGGCACTAGCGGCCACCATCGGACGTCAGCAGGTCCTGCCCACAAAGTGTCAGGAATGACACAGAGGGAGCACAGAGACGTATGTCTTCCGGAACGAGAAAGAACTTCAAGGTTAAGTGTTTTCAGAGCTGTGGCACCTGGCTCCTGGCTGAGTAACCTCTTCACCACACACCCGCTGCAATTTCCAGGTCCTTGCAGAAAGATAAACATATCTGCCCTGGAAGTCTTTACTCCCGGCTAGTGGATTTCCTCACGGCAACAACAACAAGACCCCTTCCGAGTTTAAAACCTGCCCATGACTCCCTAAGAGAAGACTATCTTCCCGGCATGTTATGCCTACATTCTGGGACATGTTCCTGCTCACCGGCCCTACCCTCACCACCATGGAACCTCACCTGCCATGGGCTTATGTGCAATGTCCTGAAAACACTAGGCTTTTCCCATCCCCGGAGAAACGGCACGTACGGGTCCCTCTTGCTAGAGGCTACGGAAAAAGACGTCTTGGTCCTTTTGAAGAGACACAGGGAAGCAGTGGACCGTTTTCTGCCTTTAGCCGTTGGCGTTTGAGAAAGTGATGCCTGAAGCAGCAGAATCTATGGGTAGAACCGGCTGGAAAGGTTGGCAAGGGAAAAGACGGAAGGAGGCTCTTTGAGCTTCTGAGTTACTCAACCCTACAACCATCCTCCTGCACATCTGATCTCTCAGATTATAAAGCCCTTAAGTGTCCAGACCTCCTGAGTCTTGGCTTCTTGGTGCTTGAAGCCAACAGCCTTCTCATAGGTGATAAATGTACCATCTGAACTGAAACACCTTTGAGAACGCAAGGAACCACGATCGATAATTACACCCAGCACCAACCATGAATTTCCCAAGCCGAGAGGTGAGGATGTTCATCATAATGCTGAATTATCCAAGTTCATATCCAAGTTTGTATGCCTGTCAGACATAAACCTCCATTTCCTCACCTGCAAACGGGGGCTGATATTATCTGACTTGTGTCGTAGGTGTGAGAATTATCTAAGAGGGGATGGAGGTGCCTCCAATGATGTTTAATACCTAGTAGGTGGCTGTCCTTCTTGCTACAACTGCAGAGAATTCTGGTCCACTCTCCTGTTTCCCTTTCCATCACCTGTTGCCTTACTGAGACTTCGGGTTCTATCCTACAGAATCACAGGAAGAGAGAACAGGAGAAAAGGAAAAAGGCCCATGGCCCATAGGTTTATGTCCATTTCACAGTGTCCAGGAAGGACAAATGAACCTGTGCCACTGGGAAATTACTTTTGGGTTGTCTGTGTTTTATTGACAGTGACAGGGGACCAAAGGCTGACCTCCATGGCTCATGGAAGCCTCAAGATTATAAGTAAGCGAATGAATAAATGAATGAATGAATGCCTTACCTGGGCCAACGACCAGTCAAGAGTCTAGGAGCACTTGGATGGCTCAGTCAGTTAAGCATCTGACTCTTGGCTTCAGCTCAGATCATGATCTCATGGTCCGTGAGTTCAAGCCCCATGTCCAGCCCCACGCCGATAGCACAGAGCCTGCTTGGGATTCTCTCTCTCCCTCTCTCTGCCCCTCCCCTACTCACACTATCTCTGTCTCTCTCAAAAGAAATAAATAAACTTAAAAAAAAAACTGTAAAAAGTCCATCTACCAAGAATATAGCTGCTGTAAGCGTGGACCTAAAAATAAATACAGATGACCTTTCAATAATGTGGGGGTTCTGGATACCAACCCCCCATGTACAAAATAACTTTTGACTCCCCAAAAACTTAACCACAAATACAGCCTACTGTTGACCAAAAGCCTTAAAAATAGCATAAACAGTTGATTAACACATATTTTCTGTGACTTGTAGTATACACTGTCTTCTTACAATAAAGTAAGCTAGAGAAAATAAAATGTTATTAAGAAAATCATAAGGAAGAGAAAATACATTGGCAGTCCTGTGTTGTATTTATAAGAAACAATCCACATATAAGTGGACCCATGTTGTTCGAAGCTCAAACTGTATGTTTAGCCCTGTCTTTATTTATTGTCTTTTAATTTTTTTTAATGTTTTATTTTATTGTTGAGAGAGAGACAGAGAGACAGAGTACACGCAGGGGAGGGGCAGATAGAGGGAGACACAGAATCTGAAGCAGGCTCCAGGCTCCCAGCTGTCAGCACAGAGCCCGATGTGGGGCTCGAACTCAGGAACCACGAGATCATGACCTGAGCCAAAGTCGGATGCTTAACCGGCTGAGCCACCCAGGCGCCCCTCGGTAAGCCCTGCCTTTATACTGGACACTCTATGTCCTCTTATTCTCCATGTCCCAGTTCCGTGGTGACTTCAGAAATAAAATCAATCACATCTGTGCGACAAGTGATGTAGCAATGTCTGTGTTCTTTGGGGAAGAAAAACTGATGTAATGAACAAAATCATTCATAGTGTCTCTGCCTTCAATTCAAATCGAATCAACCAACATTTATGGAGCTCCTACAAGGGCTCAGGCACTGTTGTCCCATCCAGAAATATCTAAATTTGAAGAATAAAAGAAAGGGCATTACTTAATTCAAATTGATCAATTTCAAATGCCCTGCCAAGCCCCCAGAGGGAAATCATCGTGGTTAGGAACCTCCCTGAACCCTCAATCTCCCATTGAATGTTGTCTATCCCTGACCTACAGGTTTGACAAGTCCTGAACGAAAAATGGGTAGATGCTGATGTGAAGAACTCAGCTCAGAGGACAGACAGCTTTTTGATCAGATATATTAAAATAATTTTTAAAATATTTAATATACATTCTTATCATCAAAGAAATAACACAAGAATTTAGGATACATAGAAATGTGCAAAGAAGAAAATAAGTCATCAGAGAACCATTGACACGATATTTTTCCACCCTTACACTCTTTTTCTGGTGTGTGTGTGTGTGTGTGTGTGTGTGTGTGTGTGTGATTTGTGGCAAAAGTGATATCATGCAATGCAGATTCTTTTAGAACTTTTTTAAAATTATTTTTTAACATTTGTTCAGTTTTGAGAGACAGAGACAGAGCGTGAATAGCAGAGGGGCAGAGAGAGAGAGGGAAACACAGAATCCAAAGCAGGCTCCAGGCTCTGAGCTGTCAGCACAGAGCCCAATGCGGGGCTCAAACCCACGAACCGCGAGATCAGGACCTGAGCCGAAGTCGGACGCTTAACCAACTGAGCGACCCAGACGCCCCATAGAACTTTTTAAAGATTATCTATCGTAAGGAAATTAAAGAAGATATAAAGAAATGGAAAAACATTCCGTGCTCATGGGTTGGAAGAATAAATATTGTTAAAATGTCAATACTACCCAAAGCTATCTACACATTCAATGCAATCCCAATCAAAATTGCACCAGCATTCTTCTCGAAGATAGAACAAGCAATCCTAAAATTTGTATGGAACCACAAAAGACCCCAAATAGGCCAAGTCATATTGAAGAAGAAGACCAAAGCGGGAGGCATCACAATCCCAGAATTTAGCCTCTACTACAAAGCTGTAATCATCAAGACAGTATGGTATTGGCACAAAAACAGATACACAGACCAATGGAATAGCATAGAGACTCCAGAATTGGACCCACAGAAGTGTGGCCAACTAATCTTTGACAAAGCAGGAAAGAATATCCAATGGAAAAAAGACAGTATCCTTTAACAAATGGTGCTGGGAGAACTGGACAGCAACATGCAGAAGGATGAAACTAGACCACTTTCTCACACCATTCACAAAAATAAACTCAAAATGGATAAAGGACCTGAATGTGAGACAGGAAACCATCAAAACCCTAGAGGAGAAAGCAGGAAAAAAACCTCTCTGACCTCAGCCGCAGCAATCTCTTACTTGACACATCCCCAAAGGCAAGGGAATTAAAAGCAAAAATGAATTACTGGGACCTCGTGAAGATAAAAAGCTTCTGCACTGCAAAGGAAACAAGCAACAAAACTAAAAGGCAACCAACGGAATGGGAAAAGATATTTGCAAATGACATATCGGACAAAGGGCTAGTATCCAAAATCTATAAAGAGCTCACCAAACTCCACACCTGAAAAACAAATAATCCAGTGAAGAAATGGGCAGAAGAGATGAATAGACACTTTTCCAAAGAAGACATCCGGATGGCCACCGGGCACATGAAAAGACGCTCAACGTCGCTTCTCATCAGGGAAATACAAATCAAAACCACACTGAGATACCACCTCACACTGGTCAGAGTGGCTAAAATGAACAAATCAGGAGACGTAGATGCTGGAGAGGATGTGGAGAAACGGGAACCCTCTTGCACTGTTGGTGGGAATGCAAATTGGTGCGGCCACTCTGGAAAACAGTGTGGAAGTTCCTCAAAAAATTAAAAATAGACCTACCCTATGACCCAGCAATAGCACTGCTAGGAATTGACCCAAGGGATACAGGAGTACTGATGCATCGGGGCACTTGTACCCCAATGTTTATAGCAGCACTTTCAACAATAGCCAAATTATGGAAAGAGCCTAAATGTCCATCAACCGACGAATGGATAAAGAAGTTGTGGTTTATACACACAATGGAATACTATGTGACAATGAGAAAGAATGAAATATGGCCCTTTGTAGCAACGTGGATGGAACTGGAGGGTATTATGCTAAGGGAAATAAGCCATACAGAGAAAGACAAGATACCATATGTTTTCACTCTTATGTGGATCCTGAGAAACTTAACAGGAGGCCATGGGGCAGGGGAAGGAAAAAAAAAAAAAAGAGGTTAGAGTGGGAGAGAGCCAAAGCATAAGAGACTCTTAAAAACTGAGAACAATCTGAGGGTTGATGGGGGGTGGGAGGGCGGGAAGGGTGGGTGATGGGCCCTGAGGAGGGCACCTGTTGGGAGGAACGCTGGGTGTTGTATATAAGCCAAAGTGACAATAAATTATTTTTTTAAGAAAAAATAAATAAATAAACAAAATAAAGAGTATCTATCGTCAATATTTCCTCCTGTTCTTTAAGACCGCAGTTTTAATCACTATCTATAACTGTCCCTTGTATAACATTACCACATTTTCCTTAAGGATCTACTGCTGAATAGCTAATTTCCTTTTTCTGTAGCTTAGTGGTATGACCATAGTCATCCATACATCTTGGTGACATCTCTGACTACCGCCTCGATAATTGTCACTGTAAATTTTTAACTCCTTCGGTAGGCAAAACACAGTGGCTTGCTGTTTTAATTTATACATATTTTATGATGATGTCACATGCCTTCTTACAGCTTCAGTCGCCATTTAGAGTTCTTCTTTGGAAACCGATCACGCCTATCCCCAGCCTGTTCTTTTCTGCGTGCACAGTTACCTTCTTAGTAATTTACAGTAACTCGTCACGTAGTGAAACCAATAATCATTTTGTCGTCACGATGTGTGCGTTTTCTTCTAGAATTATCTTCCTTCTAATTTTCATGGCATTTTTTTTGGTCTGGTTTGGGGTTTTTTGGGGGGCGGGGGTTTGTTTTTGATTTTGTTGTTGCTGTTCTCATTTTTATTTGGTCGAATACATCGCGGGTAGCTTTGCCTTTCCTTTTAAAAAAGACTCCTCCACACAGGGTTCAGGTAAAAATTCGTCTCTGTCTCTAATTCTTTTATGGTCTGACTGTTCACAGGTGACTCAATCTCCCTGCAGTGGCTTTGCCACATGGCGTAAGACTTTGACTTCACTTTGTCAAGGTTTATCACGTGTCATAGTATCTTTCTTTACCTAATGGTCATTTCTCCTTTGATTTAAGCTCCCACCTTTCTCATGGATTATACCCTTATCTATGCTTGGATGTATTAATGAGATTTTATATTTAATTCCATGTATCTAGATGTCTATTTTGCATTAGGCCCATATTGCTTGAGTCATGTAGCTTGGTAATATGCTTTTAAGTTTGGTAGTATAATTTCTCCCCTACTTTTCACATAAAAATGTATGGCTACTCTCACTTCACTTTAACTTGAAGACCGTTTCACCTCATTTTAACGAGTTCCTTTAGAAGCCCTTTTTTGGAATTTCATTAGGTTAATTTAATTTAATTTTTTATTATTTTTTAATTCTTTTACATTTTATTTATTTTTGAGAGAGAGACAGAGAGACAGAGCACAAGTGGGGGACAGGCAGAGGGAGAGGGAGACGTAGAATTGGAAGCAGGCTCCAGGCTCTGAGCTGTCAGCACGGAGCCCAACGTGGGGCTCGAACCCACAAACCGCAAGATCATGACCTGAGCCGAAGTCGGACGCTCAACTGACTGAGCCACCCAGGTGCCCCCCTATTTTTTTATTTTTTTAATGTTTATTTATTTTGGGGAGAGACAGAGACAGAGTGTGAGTGGAGAAGGGGCAGAGAGAGAAAGAGACACAGAATCCAAAGCAGGCTCCAGGCTCTGAGCTGTCAGCACAGAGCTCAACGCAGGGCTCAGACTCACAAACTGTGAGATCATGACCTGAGCCAAAATCAAGAGTTGGACACTTAACCAAATGAGCCACCCAGGCACCCCATTAGGTTAATTTTAAAAACCAGAGAAGGTTTTGGTTTATTTTTAAACTCTCTATCTCTTACAATTTTCCTTTGGTTCAATCAGTACATCTGCAAATAATTATATTTTTTATCCCTCTCTTTCTAGTTTATCTTCATTTCATCTGGGTTTTTTTCCCCCTGCTTTATTGCATTGGCTAGAACTTCTTAAAAATTATTAAATTGGGGCGCCTGGGTGGCTCAGTCGGTTGGGCGTCCGACTTCAGCTCAGGTCACGATCTCGCGGTCCGTGAGTTCGAGCCCCTTGTCGGGCTCTGGGCTGATGGCTCGGAACCTGGAGCCTGTTTCCGATTCTGTGTCTCCCTCTCTCTCTGCCCCTCCCCCGTTCAAGCTCTGTCTCTCTCTGTCTCACAAATAAATAAATGTTGAAAAAAAAAAAAATTAAAAAAAAAAAAAGCTTAAGACCTCACAGATGAATTTCTGTGAACAAAGCTTCTTAAGTAAACAAAACTACTTTTACATAGCGCATGCCTCAATACCAATGTTTCTTTGTTTACTATGTTCTCCTTTATATTCATAAGTGGGTGTGGCCTGTCAGTTCTCTTTTCAGCGCGAAATTGGCTTACCTTCACCCATGACTCATGGCAAAGTGTTAGGATGACCAGCTGGGCCTGGTTTGCCCAAGATCCTCCAGGTTTTAGTAGTGAAAGTCTCATATCCCAGGAAACCACTCAGACCTTGGCAGTGCATAGCGAGTGATAATTTATTACCTCCTGAGCATGGACTATAACTCACCAGATTTGACCCAGGATTTGGTTTTCTAGAGTTGGAATTTTGACCACGCTGCAAATGTTTTCCCCGCCTCTTATGCACGTACAGAGATATGTGCACACATATGAATAGACATACTTACATGCATTAATTTTTCAGTAAAATTATTACTGTTTCCCTAGAATAGTTTCCTCGTCACTGAGATTTTTCAAAGTGAATAATACAGAACAAGGGTTCTTAGCAGGGGGTGGTTTTGCCCATCGGAAACATTTAGCAATTTCTGGAGATACCTTTCGCTGTCATAACTGGGGGGGGGGGGGGAGAGGTGTTAGTGGCATCTCCCAGGTTGAGACCGTGGATGCCGCTCAACATCTACGGTGAACGGGACAGCTCCCCACCACAAAGAACTCTCCAGCCCACGTGTCCACAGTGCTGAGGTTGAGAAATCCTGATATAGGGTGACATGTAGCACTCTCTCACAACTTCATGTTCTGTTTTTTGTGGCTAACTTAGGATATTTATGTTTCTTCTTGCTTGACCTTCTTTCAACTTCTCCATACCTTGCCCTTTTAAATTTGTTTATTTGAGGGGCGCCTGTGTGGCGCAGTCGGTTGAGCGTCCGACTTCAGCCAGGTCACGATCTCGCGGTCCGTGAGTTCGAGCCCCACGTCGGGCTCTGGGCTGATGGCTCGGAGCCTGGAGCCTGTTTCCGATTCTGTGTCTCCCTCTCTCTCTGCCCCTACCCCGTTCATGCTCTGTCTCTCTCTGTCCCAAAAATAAATAAAAACGTTAAAAAAAAAAAAAATTAAAAAAATAAAAAAATAAATAAATTTGTTTATTTGATTGCTTCTCAACCTTTCGGCTAAGATCAAGTGTAAAATCTGTTTGGTTCTCAAAGAACAGCCTCCCAAGTTTACCTGTCAAAGTGGGGTCGGTTTCGGTCCTTACTTTCTGATTTCATATGAACGACTTCTGGTCTCCTGCATTTGCTCGGTTCGTTTTGATGGTCTTTTCCCAACCGCTTTCGTTGAAAGCTATTAAGTGTGAATCAACAAGACCCATTTCCAGCTGACATTCAGGGACATACACTGTGGTTTCACATTTATTTCAACCATCAAAGTCACGCCAAGCAGAGGGGGAAAGTGGTCGAAACATACATCACGATCTGTTTTCCAGCCGAAGGCCTGGCTCCAACAGCTGGATCAATTCAACTCCCTGGGTTTTAATTAAGCCTGCTCATGTCCACAGTTACGAAACGAGAGGTTTCTTTCAAAAGTAGACAGAGCTGGAGATCTAAAAGCCAAACAGATTCAAAAGGAGACACAAGTTATGTAGGGCATAAGGCGAGTGGACGAAAGAAGCAAGGTAAAGTTAAAACATTGGAACAGCTGGAGGCAGGGAGGGGTCCAAAAAACAGAAGCCTCACAAGTGAATGGAAGCAAGGGCGGTCCTGCCAAAGTGGTCAGAGGGAAGGCAGAAACCACGAGAATAAGTACCAGGATTCAAAGAGAAGGCGGTGCCTAATAAAGATGATCTTCTCTGTCCTGTAGGACAGATACCGTCCTTTCTCATTTGGTAGATAAGGACAAGGGGGAGGCACAGAAGGGGCAGATAACTTGCCCCAAGTCATAGGGCTTCAAGAGACAAACCGTCTCAAGATTCCAGAAACCAACCTCTTTTTCCCTACACCACGTTTCCTTGCAAATTACCCCTCGCAGGTAAGAACTAGTCCAAGAATCTCACTACAAAGCAGTTTCTCCAACGTCCTCTGCTTCAGACACTTCCGCCTGAAGGAAAACACCCACGACTGAGAACCAGCTAAGCTGGGAAAAGTCCACATGAGGGACATAAATCTCCAGTTTACAAGAGTCAGGAAAATCCCCCTTGGGAAGGTTCTGGAGACGACCCAAAAAGACAAAGTCTGGGAATTTAGAAAGAGAAGCTAAAATGAGCCTGACAATGATCTCCCCGGGTTGTCACATCCTGGGGCACCCACACCCATGGAGATTGATGGCAAGAAGGCTTATTATTTGATCGTGTGACTGTTGCCAATTGCCCAATGGAGCAGCGAGGGGGGCCGAGAGGGATGAGGGTTCCTTCCATGCGGTTTCCGCACGTGGGATTGTGGAGCTTTGCCTCTGCGTCGGTTTGCCTGCAAAACCTCTTCTCATTCGGCTCCCCGAAGTTGACTGCCCCAGATATCCGGGCTCTGCAGACCACGAAGGGGCAGCGTGCCTGCAGCAAAGTCACCATCAGGCAGAGGAGGCGTATTTGTGAACCAGTAACCACAAGGGTGTTCTCTGCGAACAAGGTGCCGCCGTGAAAGAAACGCGGGGCTTAGGTGAGAGGGGAGATGGTCTTCGATCCAACTCAAAATACCCGTCCCTTTATGTGTTGGAGTATTACTCAGCCATGAGAAAGAAAGAAAGCCTGTCGCCATGACGACATGGAAGGTCAGGCAGAGACAGACAAATACTGCCCGGTGGCACTTATATGTGGAGTCTTTTGGGGGGCGGGCAGGGGGAGGGTGCAAGCGGGGGAGGGGCAAGAGAGAGGGGGACAGGGTCTGAAGCCGGCTGTATGCCGACAGGCTGACGGCACAGAGCCCGACGCGGGGCTCGAACTCACCGACCGCGAGATCATGACCCGAGCCAAAGTCGGACGCTCAACCGACCGAGCCCCCCACCCAGGGGCCCCTGGAATTTTGAGAACAAGACGGAAAGGCAAACTCACGGAAGAGCAAGTAAAATGGAGATGGCCAGGGGCTGGGGAGGTGGAGCAAACAGAGAGAGGTCGGTAAAAGGCAGCACATTTTCAGCTCTAAGACCAACGATGTCTGGGGATCCTTTGCAGGGCACGGTGACCGTAGCTGACAGCACTGTATTGCACCATTGAAATGTGCTCAAAGAGTGGAACTTTTTACGTGTTCCTCAAAAAGCAAAGAGAAATACGTGAGATGCTGGGCGTAATTAGCTAGTCAAGGGAACTCGCGGACAAATGTATGCAGATATTGTCCAGCCACGGTGACGTGCGCTTTAAATGCCTTCCAACTCTGTTGGCTACTTGGGCCACAGTAAAGCTAAAATTGTAAGAAATTAAAAATAAGAATGCCTCGATTAAAATCACGCCTGTTTTCTTGTAAAAATACATAAAGTCCATTAGATGTCTGACATATCGCGAATGCCCAACTGCGGCTGTGAGTATCGATTCTTATAAATATTTTATAAAATATTCAATGCTGTCATTCCTATTAATTTTATACTAATTAACGATGCAATTCTTACCATTATATGATTACAACCGCTATCATTACTAGTATGATGTATCAGTTAATATAATTAATCCTAATATTATTATTATTATTTTTTTTAATTTTAACGTTTATTTATTTTTGAGACAGAGAGAGACAGAGCATGAACAAGGGAGGGGCAGAGAGAGAGGGTGACACAGAATCGGAAACAGGCTCCAGGCTCTGAGCGGTCAGCCCAGAGCCCGATGCGGGGCTCGAACTCACGGACCATGAGATCGTGACCTGAGCCGAAGTCGGATGCTTAACCGACCGAGCCACCCAGGCACCCCTATTATTAATAGTCAGTATACATTTTACTGTTTAATATTAATATTCCTGTGGCGCTTTTTTCTTTGGGAATGCCAGCCCCTTACACAATAAACACCACACAGTAGCTGTTATGGAAATGCCCACCCGGGTGACTCTTTGTCCTTTGTTTTGCAGGTAGTGGGAAATATCCTTCCGGGCTTAAGACCTCGGACCCAAGCCGGACATACAAGATCCGTGACCTTGGGCAAGTTACGTAACCTTCTGTACGGTCATTTTCTTATCTGTCCATTGGGTCTGAAATGTTACCAACCTCACAGAGTTGTTATAAAGGATAATCATGTTAATTACAAATAACATTTCAACGGCATGACAAACACATAGTTAAGCGCTGTGCCCACATTTTCCATTATCACTCGATGGTTTCTTCATCTACAGATAGTCCCCGTGACTCAACCCTGCATCCCCATGAAGCAATCAAGAAGCCGGCCCCTTGGAAACAGCTCAGGCTTTCTGCAGAATGTTTTTTTGCTGTCTGCAAAGACCATACAGATTGTTTCACTTCAAACCAACTTAGCGAACATTAACTGAGCACCTGCTATATTTAAGGCCCTGGGTCAAGCACTCTGAGGATACGCTAATGAGCCAGGGACTGCCCTCAAGGAAGCCTGTGCTCTGGCACAAGCGGGACCTAAAGGTGTCCATTTCTCAAAGCGCCCATCACCAGCACGGGGAACAGGATGGCCAAGTAGGCGGTGCCTGGGGGGCCCGCTCACACGTCACCCGGGTCCAACCTGCCTGCAGCTGGCACCTGCTACCTGTAACCTGGGGCACGCGACATAACTCGGCCGGGTCTTAGTTTCCTCGTTTGTCAGACTGTGCGCAAAAGTGGCTCCTACCTCGTGGGCTTGTAGTGCAAGTTCAGGGAAGTGTTCTATGCCAGGGGCCCAGCAAGGAGCCTGGCAAAGCCTCTCAGGTGATAGCTGTTTTTATTATGATTAATCTAGGGAGCGATGGTGGAGTAGAAAGGTATTCTCTTAAAAGCACTTTTTTGAATTAGTAAAGTGTCGGACTTAATACAAAAGGCTTTGAGTTCTATTTTTTTCTACTGAGAGCTTTTTCTGTGGTTTTTTCTTTAAGTTTATGTATTTTGAGAAAGAGAGAGAGAGAGAGCATGCGCACACATGAGTGGGAGAAGGGCAGAGAGAGAGAGAGAGAGAGAGAGAGAGAGAGCATCCCAAACAGGGTCGACCCCATCAGCACAGAGCCCAACTCGGGGCTCGATCTTGGAACCGGGAGATCACGACCTGAGCTGAAATCAAGAGTCAGACGTTTAACGGACTGAGTCACCCAGGCGCCCCATCTGTTGTGTTTTCCAATAACCAAAAATGGTCTTGCTCCCTTGTACGGGGTTTTCCTGTTGCTCCGGTTGTTTTTGAGGCCCCTTGCCACGAGACAAGTCTTACCTGTCCATCTCTACACTGGCAAGAAGAACTTTTTAGGTGGATTCCTCAAAAGGAATCAACTATTCTGGGTCCACAGGCCCCAGGGGATTTCCCAGGATGTGGAACATCCAGCGCTAAGACGAGGACAGTCCCGGGCAAAGCGGAAGAGCCGTGTCCAGCCCGGACCTTCGCGCACAAGGGAGCACGTGCATGCACGTGGAAATTTCCGTGCGTGTGCACAAGCGTGAGCCTCTGAAGACGAAAGCCACCCCTGGACAATACACAGCTGGGTCTGGCGCGCAGCGGACAAGGTCCACGGGATGGAGCAGGGGCGTGACATCCGCTTCCATCCATCCCCGGCCGTGCCTGAGCCACGGAGCGCCTTTCCGCAGGCTGCCGAGCAGGAGGGCTGGCACGACTTTTTCAGGATGTGAGCCTCAGCTTCCAATTATGCGGGGCAGTCCTGGCTCCTGACAGTACGTGTGATCCCTGAGTCACTCGGGAGGATTTGGAAAGTAAACGGGAAAAACAGATCAGCACGTCCACGAGGGGTGACGACGCGATTGCCCGGAACGTTGATCCTGGATTCAAATGTGGGCTTTGCTACTTTCTAGAGCCATGACTTTGGGAAAACTACCAACCCTTCTGAGCCTCAGTTTCCTCTTTAGAGGACTAAATAGATCATGTATGGCCCCCTACGGAGTGTGGGGGAAGAGAATACAGACAGGAGGCCGTAAACGGTTGCCGTGACTGACCGTTGTCACCGCTGTAGAGACGTCGTCACGAACAGCACTGACACTCGCCCATAATGGGAACCCAAGTAGTTTTCATTCCTGAGCCTTTAAGTCAGCCATTTAAAACAGCTACAAAAATCTCACACCAACATTTCCGGGTACAATACACAAGTTTTGTTTTGTTTTGTTTTGTTTTTTTAAATGACATTCAAGTAGGACACATTATGAACAACAGAGATTAGACACAAAATCTTCTTTTTTTTTTTTCCAACCTTGGGGAGCAGAGTTCTTCCAAATTCTCTTGGTTAAACTCAATCTCTCTCCCTAAGTATTTTCAGAGAAAGGATGTATTATTTTATGAAATCAGATCAGATAAAAGGAGGGGTTCAAGAGTTAAATAGGTTTGGGGAATACTGGAATTTCCTCCTGGAAATTCAATGGACTTCTCCACCGCAGGACTTCTCAGAGCTTTTATGACACAGATAAACTTGGTGGTGCCCCCAGAGGGAGGAAGAACATGCTCCCCACTTACTTGGCCATGGTGTCCTTTGCTCAGGAAGGGTGAACCAGTGGACTGGTATTGGGTAGAACAGCCTTGGAAAATCCCGATCTAGACGTTTCTAGACGAGTCTTAGTTCCTGTCTCATCTCAATCCACACCCCATTGCCTGACTTACTTTATTCTTGGTTTTTCTGCTTGGCCACCCAAGAGCTCTGACTCATTCTTATGCTTGGCCTTTGCTCCTGGATGATTCCAAGCCCTCCCGACTGACCACCCGGAGTGCATGGCACCAGGATCTAAACAACCATAGAACTCTCTCTGCGTGTCTCATGCCTCCTTTCTGGGAAACCGAGTTCCTTTTTGATTACCAAGATGCTTCATTTCTCCTAGGAGAGCACTGCTCTTTGACAAAGATGATAACACGTGGATGACCAACATGAAGATAAAATAATCAATAGCTTATCTTTACAGAGCACTTGCCGTGTTTCACACACTGCGTTTCACCCCTGGGAAGTGGGGACTGTCCGTATCCCCATTCCCCAGACATGAAAACTGACATTCCCAGAGGTCCTTCGACTTCCCTACTGTCACCCAGGAAGTAAGTCTTAGCACCTGTATTCCTAGGGACCACCAGAAAATGGACTTATTCCAGAACCCGTGTTCTTCAAATACATGACGCAGAGACTCTCAAAAATACGAGGACTCGAAGATCTTAAGTGAAGTCCCACAGGCAGAATTATAGCAAAACGATCAGGCACAGAGGCCCTGCAAGACCTCAGCTCCCTCCAAACGCTAACATGAGCATCTCAAGCTCCACAAAATATGGCGGCCAATGACCCGAGCCTTGGATGACCACCTCCACCTTCCCCTTGGCCTTGGCAGAGGAAAACAAGGCGCGCGGTCCCAGCCTTGGCTCTTCTCCATCTCTTTCATGGCTTTCTTTTGTCCCATCGGCACCTCGGGTTTTCTCCTCATCTATATAATGGGGTAACTGGGGGAAACTGACCCTATCCCGTGGCCAAAAGACGCTTCCCTCACCTGGGCTTCTTGGGGGTAGAATCCTCCCACTAATCAATAACAGGCTCAGAATCACCTCCACCCATTCCCCCCACCCCGGTCAGAGGAGATAAGACACGGCCCTACTTCCTGCATCAAACTGTCTCCTTGTCGAGTCCTTGGTGCCACTGAGGTGACTGGCGCCTGCTGCCACCCCCACCCCATGAGGTGGCAGCTTATCATCTGAGGGTGAAGCGAAGTGATGCGTGTGTCCACACAGGGGCCAATTGTCGCGAGCGCTTGCAGGATTGTAAAAGGTGCTGTATAAATCAATTATTAATACCAATCAGAGCATAATAGCACCATGAGCAAGAGACAGGACGCCCGGAGACAGGCACCACACCCTCTGTGACACCGTCCTCAGGAGCCAGGTATCTCACGAGTTATGAAAAGATCTGAGGAGAGATGACCTGAGAGCAGTAAGGATTAACCCCTTCTCCACGAATCCCACCTGGCCTTTCCGAAGCCTCCGCCTGAGCTAGGGAAGGTTCTAGAACTTTAGAACCGTCGGGTATTGAGCGCCAGCTTTGAGTGCCAGTGCCCAGTCAGGACGGCAGCCTGCCCCACTGGACTTCACAGAAAACGGTTCCCACTGAGACGCCTCTCATAAGCCAACTTGATGCTCCCTGGCATCGGGGGGTGCCATTCACAGGCCCCCTGAGCTGGGTGTATTTTCTCAAGCCACTTCCTGTTCCCTCCCGGGCTCCACCTTATGAGCTGGGGACAAAAGGAACAATCTATTCAGGCAGTGGATATGATGAGTTGATTTTGTGTGGGTTTTTATTTAAATTTTTTATCAAAATTTTTTTTAATGTTTATTTATTTTTGAGAGAGAGCAAGTGGGGAAGGAGCAGAAAGAAAGGGAGACACAGAATCGGAAGCAGGCTCCGGGCCCCGAGCTGTCAGCACAGAGCCCGACGCGGGGCTCGAACTCCCGAACCGTGAGATCAGGACCTGAGCCGAAGTCGGACGCTTCACCGACTGAGCCACCAGGTGCCCTAAATTGATTTTGTGTTTTTCCTCTGATGTTCCAAGCCCCTGGTCTGGTTTGGTGATTCTCCTCCGAGTTTTCACATGTCTCCGACGAGTGGGTGTGCCAAAGTTACACAAACAAAACTTCCCCGGGGGGGGAAGACATCATTTGGGCTCTTTCAGAAATACAGATCGGGGCACCTGGGTGGCTCAGTCGGTTGAGCGTCCGACTTCAGCTCAGGTCACGATCTCGCGGTCCATGAGTTCGAGCCCCGCGTCGGGCTCTGGGCTGACGGCTCAGAGCCTGGAGCCTGCCTCCGATTCTGTGTCTCCCTCTCTCTCTGTCCCTCCCCCGTTCATGCTCTGTCTCTCTCTGTCTCAACAATGAATAAACGTTAAAAAAAAAACAAAACCAGAAATACAGATTAAGCACCCTATGGCACTTGTAGGACCTACCAGTGTTGGGTGACAGATCAAAACTGGACAATGATTAAGACCAACAGCCTCGAGGCAGGGTATCCCTGTCCTCAGGAAAAACAATCGACGATAAAAAGGAATCTGGGTCCAGCAGGAACTGCCTGAGAATCCAAAGTACCAAGAAAGGCGGCACAGGAGGGAGAAGACATCTTGCAGGAAATGGAGCTGAGGAAAAGCCCAGGGTGAGCAATAGCAGATCTAGACAACAGGCGCCAGCTTCCAGAACAACTTGAGTCATCTTTTTGTTTGTCTCTTACTTTTTTGGCCAGTAAGACCGGCCCAGTGGTCAGAATAATGGCTCCCCCAAAAGAGGTCCACATCCTCAGGGGGGCGCCCGGGTGACTCAGTCAGCGAAGCGTCCGACTTCGGCTCAGGTCCTGATCTCACGGTTCGTGGGTTCGAGCCCCGCGTCGGGCTCTGTGCCGACAGCTCGGGGCCCGGAGCCTGCTTCGGATTCTGTGCCTCCCTCTCTCTCTTCCTGTCCCTCCCCCGCTCACGCTCTGTCTCTCGAAATGTAAATAAACATTCAGAAAAATTTTTTAAAAAGATGCCCACGTCCTGATGCCTAGAACTCCCGGAAACTGTGCACGTGTTACCTTACTGGGCAAAAGGGAGCGTGTAGATGTGATCAAAGGCCTCCAGATGGGGAGACTATCTTGGATGATGCGGGTGGGTCCGATCCAATCACAAGAGCCTTACAAGAGGAGGGCAGCAGGAAGAGTCTGGAGTCGGAGAAGATGTGCTGATAAGGCTCTGAGTGATGCCTTTGCTGGCTTCGGAGAACGGAAGGGGCCGTGAGCCAAGGAGTGTGTGCAGCCTCTAGGGCTGGAAAAGGCAAGGAACCAGATTCTCCCCGGAGCCTGAAGCAGCCGTGCCGTGCCGCCCAGCAGACAGCTCCGTTTGGGAAATTCTCATGTCCAGCGCGGTAGGAGAGTAGACGTGCATCACCCCGAGCCGCTGCTTGTGCTCAGACGTTCACGCCGCAGCTGGAGACGAAACGGGGTGAGGCTGGGCTCCTCTCCCCTCCCGGCCCCCGAAGGCATGTGCGCCCCCCTCACAGAATCATGCTCGAGGTCCGTGCATGTATTCATTCATCCAACAAATACTCAGCGCAGAGCTCCTACGTGCAGGGCTCTCCTCCCAGCCTTGGGGGTTGCACCTGAGAATGATCCAGATGCGGAAATGAGTGGAAAAGACAGCCCAATGGAGGGACGCGCGGTAACAAGGCGAACGAACAATCAAATGACTCCCATCATTGCTGATAGACAATAAAGAGAAGGTCAGCGATGGCTTGGGAGGAGGTGACATTTGAACCAAGACGGGCCTATGAACACCTGGGGGAGATCCTATGGTTACCCTAGGGTAGGAGTTGGCTGGGTAGGTCTGAGGAATAGCAAAGGGGTCGGTTAGGCTGACAGTGACAGAACCCAGAGAGGCCGATAGAGCGTGGGGTCAAAGAGGGAGCCAGGGACAGATCACACAAGGTCTTACAGGCCACAGTAAGGAGTGGGATTTTAGGGTAAGCGGATGGGAAGCCACCGGAGGGGTTTGGACCCAACTGAGCGATCCTTTATGGAATGTTCTGAAGGATCCCATCTATGATTATCTTGCAATAACATTACTCTCAGTTGCATTCAGCGTGCTTCCGTGAGGGGAGAAAAAATGAGGCGGACCAGGAACGGACCCCAACCCTACCTATCCCCCCGACAGAATATGTTCCGCAGGGCAACAGCTCTACTCGGGCACGCACCAGGAAGGAACGGGGCGCTAGGTCCGTGTTTCTCAAGCCCTTGGCATCAGAATCACGCAGGGGTGCTAATTAAATCGGCAGAGTCCTAGGCCCTGCCCCCACACCAGTGGAACGGGCATTGCTGTGATTTGGGCCCCGGACCACCCTGCTCGAGAGGCGTCTCGGGAGGGTCTATGCCAAGGAGGGTTTGAGGCCCACTGACCACTTCAGGGAAGACACCGCAGAGTCCCGGGGCACGTCAGAGAAATGAGGGTCGAACCCGTGAGGAGGCAGTGAGACCTCTTTCCTGGAGGTTCCTCCCACGACCCAATTACTTCCAAGTTCCATAATGGCCCTCACGGGGTTAGGTTCACCGGGGTTCCCTCCAGTCACTATTTTCATTATGCCGTTGAAAGGATCGTTTGCGCATATGACAAACGCGTCTCGGGCTCCGATGGGCCCACGGACTCCCCGGGGGCCGGGTCGAGTAAGACTGGTGCAGCAGATCCGGGGTGGGGCTGCAGATTCTGTAGCTCCGACCAGACGCCAGGCGACGTCAGCGCGGCTGGTCCCCGGCCCCAGGCCCTTTGGATCAGCGAGCGTTGCAGAGACCCAAAGGAACAGAATCCGCCAGCGGCCCCCGGATGGGTACAGCTCCAAAGGCAGCCGGGTCACGAGGACGCTCTCGCCCGCCACGCAAGAGCCAGCGTGTCAGTTTCCACTGGGACGCTAGCTGTGGCGTTTGGGGGGCCGTCACTCAAGGGGCCTGTGCCTCTGTTTCCCCATCCAGAAGATGGGACCCTAATGGTGTCCACCACTGAAGAGTGGTCACGAGGATTCCAGGAGCAAATATGAGACGGGCCGCACCCGTCATAAGCGTTCAGTACGTGTCAGCTATCGGCCTTGTTGACATTTCTTTCCCTCTTTGGACGCGGTTCCGTCAGGGAAGCTCTTTTATCTAATCTTTGTCTGCCCGGCCTGGATTCTGGCACTTAGTAAGAGTTCGATCCATCCGAGGAAGGAACGAAGGAATACAAACACACCCAATCTATTCACCTTCAAAGGTGACGTTCCAAGGAAAGAATAGGGAAGGAGGCGATTCCCGCTTGTGGAACACTGCGCGGGGCACGATGTCGGTTGCTTTTCATACATTATTGTAGTCCGTTCCCCAAAGAGCCCTCGGAGAGAGGAAACGGAGGTTCAGGAGGTTGAGGCTTCGAGAAGTGAAGACGCCTGCCCGAGATCCCGCAGCTGTGAAGCGTCAGAGGCAAGGTTCAAAGCCATTTCTACCCAGGGTGGCTCTTCCTCGCCGGTCCCGTGACACCAGCCTCCTCTGACCCTCAATATTTCCCCCTGAGAGAATTAGTCACGATCGGCTTTGATCGGCGGGGCGGCCAATGCGGTCCCAGCTCATGGCATTTCTCCGGGGCCTTATCTTTATGAACTGTGAATTTATCTCCCTGCGGAGATAGGGCTGTGGGCGAAGGGCCCCTGTGTCCACACCTGGGCAAGTCTTACCTGCTTCAAACAGGTCAGCAGGCAACTGGGAGCCTTTAATTGCCTTTTTCCTCACTTAGCCCCCTCCCTCAAGTTCAAACCCGCACGGTAAACACAGCCTCCAGGACCAAAGGTAAGGGAGGTGAGGCATGAGAGTATTAGCCTGTAATCCCTTGATAAGACCCAGCACATTTCACAGAGCCATAAATTAATTCTTGGCCTCCGCAGCCTGTGAGGGTACAGGCAAGCTGGGAGGCGAGGACAGGCCACAGCGGCACAGGGAACACAGCGTGATGCGATCACAGCAGCAGGAAACCCCCCAGAGTGTCCCCTCCTAGCAGGTGAAGGGTGAAACCCAGACCATCCCGTATGGTCTATGGTGGCAGGCTTCTCGGAGAAGGAAAAAGCCAACAGTCGGAGAAGGGGCAGGAGAGTGTCCCATGCACTGTGCCCAGCTCACCCTTACGGCCAGGTTGGGGGGGGGGGGGTCTCGTGTTTTCAACAGGCGGCAGATTTCCCACATCAGGCTGGACTGGCCACCATGTCCCAGAGGGCCTAGAATTCATGTATGGAGTAGAGTGACCCCAAAGCGTGATCGGGCCCACCTCAGCCTTGTCAGTCAAAGGTTGTCACCCTGACCTAAGGGGCCACCTGCAGAGTCATTTCCCATAAGTCCTGTGGTTCTAAAAAGCCCTCCCTTGTGACACTTGAAAAATGAGTTCAAAAGGCATCCAGGCTTGGGCGCCAGCTTGGCTCAGTCTATTTAAGTGTCGGACTCTTGATCTCAGCTCAGGTCATGATCTCAGGGTCATGGGATCAAGCCCCAGGTCAGTATCCGTGCTGAACATGGAGACTGCTTGAGATCCTCTCTCTGTCTCTTTCTCTCTCTTCCCCTTTCCCGCTTGTGCTCCCTCTGTCTCTCTCAAAATAAATACACATTAAAAAAAAAAAAAAGGCGTCTGGCATACAGGGATGTCTCCAAACAGAGTCATTTCCCAAGTGTCTATTTACAAGACTGTCTATAGTTCGTTTTCCTAATTCTTTGCTTCCTTTCAATACAACTTTCTGAATGCCCACCAAATGCCAAACATTATTGTCAGGCCCTGGGGATCCTACAGTGTCCCAGGTGTACATTCATGGGTCCTGAGATTCCTGATCCAGTGGAGGATGAGGATACGTGGACAGGAAACCAAAATATACCTTAGCAAACTCTGTGATGGCAGCCTAGGACAGGTGGGGTTTTAAACGGATCCTCACATGGGCTTGCTTTTGCAACACAGCAAATCTCTCTCTGATCCTTCACCCATTTGGAGTCAGCAAATACTTGGAGAATGAGAAATCATTTCATTATTAGCTAACACCAACTCACAAGGTAAAACTTCTATTCCGATTTGCATAGCGCATTCCAAAGCCAATCATCAAATATGTTTAGGCTTTCTACTTCTTAGGATAATCTAGTCATCAGCTCTCTGCACAGATAGACGGTATGAGATCGCCCCACACTTCAGATGTTTTAAAAATATGATTTCAGTTGTTGAGAAGGAAACGAAAACCCACTTAGGCAGAGAAAAGAGGGTAAGTCAAGTGTCTTTAAGGGACCAGCTTTGAGAAATTGCTTTAGGATAGAGGTATGGTTAAATTCACTCATCTTGACCTGAAAAATACATTTACTTCCCTAAGACTTGCCAAAAAGATTAAGAAAGGGAGAAAGAAATGAAAGAAAGAAAGAAAGAAAGAAAGAAAGAAAGAAAGAAAAGGAAGGAAGGAAGGAAGGAAGGAAGGAAGGAGGAAGGAAGGAAGGAAGGAAGGAAGGAAGGAAGAAGGAAGGAAGGAAGGAGCTCAAAATCACAATCTGATTTTCAAAACACATATTCCTGTTTAAAGATGTCCCTTACAGCGTTACTGAAAATACAAGAAAAGTCCTTTAACGAGAGAATGAATGGTTTAAGTAACAATCAAATAGCAATTAAGGAGCTATAAAAAGCTTCTACTGACACGCAAAAGATGCTTCAAATGTTAGGGGAAAAGGCAGAATACAAAATAAAATTTTACTTTAAATAAGTTTTTTAAAAATAATCAAAACTAAGAAATACACTAAAATGCCAGCAGAACGTGCTTCTGGGTCATGGTCGTAGCACAGTGGTTCAACAAATGACGTCTGTTGTCAGAGACTTTTTGATCAAATCCTGACTTCCCCACTTTCTACTTGACTTGCTTTGGGAAGATTGGTATTTTCTGTCCATGTTGATTTTTCCTCTTCTGAAAAATGGGGCTCACGGCAATACCTACCTCGTAAGAATTAAAAGAAATAAATAAGTAAAGAATATATAATAAATGTTTAATAAACAAAAGCTGAAATATTGAAATGTTATAAAATGAAATATCATGGGCATACCATTTAATAAGCTTTCCACGATTTACATATACGATATATTGCATCAGAAAGAGAAAAACATTAAACATTTTTTTTAATTTTTGTTGTTTTTTATTTAATTTTTGAGAGAGAGACAGAGAGCAAGCTGGGAGGGGCAGAGAGAGAGAGGGAGACACAGAATATGAAGCAGGCTCCAGGCTCCGAGCTGTCAGCACAGAGCCCGACGCGGGGCTCGAACTCATGCACTGTGAGGTCATGACCTGAGCTGAAGTCGGAGGCTTAACTGACTGAGCCACCCAGGCGCCCCATAAACATTTTTTAATTTTACAGTTAAACACAAATCAGGATCTCAGATGTCAAACTGCCTTCCCATCAATAAAGTCAGTTCCCCGTAAACCAAAGCGCTGGGCTTGGCAGGGGTTATGGTGATTAACGTATCAGAGCAAGGCTTACCTGTTGCTAGAGATGAATGCTTCCTTTTTTAAAGAAATCTTCAGGGGCGCCTGGGTGGTGCAGTCGGTTAAGCGTCCGACTTCAGCCAGGTCACGATCTCGCGGTCCGTGAGTTCGAGCCCCGCGTCAGGCTCTGGGCTGACGGCTCGGAGCCTGGACCCTGCTTGGGATTCTCTGTCTCCCTCTCTCTGCCCACCCCCACTCACTTGGTCTCTGTCAAAATAAATAAATAAGCTTTAAAAAATAAAATGAAACAAGAATAAAATGTCCTAAGTAGCTACAACATACAATTAACCAATATCCTTTACCCTGCTCAAATTTTTAGGAAACCTCTCCTCCTGATGCAGGAGAGAAGCATCAAAGGAAAAGACCTTAAAAGGGAAGGGCTGGAGGGGCGCCTGGGTGGCGCAGTCGGTTAAGCGTCCGACTTCAGCCAGGTCACGATCTCACGGTCCGTGGGTTCGAGCCCCGCGTCGGGCTCTGGGCTGATGGCTCAGAGCCTGGAGCCTGTTTCCGATTCTGTGTCTCCCTCTCTCTCTCTGCCCCTCCCCCGTTCATGCTCTGTCTCTCTCTGTCCCAAAAATAAATAAACGTTGAAAAAAAAAATTAAAAAAAAAAAAAAAAGGGAAGGGCTGGAGAAGGTGTAAGGCCTTAGGACGCGTTTAGATAGTTGAATGTGGCTGCTGCTTGTAAGGAACACCCAGGGCCATTAACATTGTCCAGGGTCGGATCCTCCTTTACACCTGACCCCTCCTAGTGTTATAGAAACCAATTAACTCGAAATTCAACCTTGAAAAGCGAAACCGTTAGACTGATCAACACACTTGCTTAGCTGACTTTATGCACATCGTCTTAACAATTATCCTCATACAAAGAAGCTTCATTCTAAAATCAGGGCCTCATTCCAACTCAAATATAAGAACCTTCACTTGACTACACTTTATTTGTGAACTCATCTTTTGCGGCTCCGACCGTACCCCCCACGACAAACAAAGGGGAAATTAAAAAATAATTTTTCTATTAGAAGTTTGGTAAACAAAGTGGCAAAGCTTCCAGAAATAGCTTCCCTGAATTCTTGACCTGGATCCCCAAGAATACCCAGGACTGACACCGAAGGAAAAGGGATGTGGTCACAGGAGAAAGCCCACCACCTTCTATCACGTGGTCGGAGGAATCTGTGACTTTTCCCCCAAATTTTTCAGAAACTGTCCTACCTCCTCAAGCCTGGATAGGAAGAAGTGTTTAAAATGATGGAACATAGGACAAACCAAGGAAACACGCGACTGCTTTCCCTACACTGGCCTTCTCGACGCTGGCCCGGGCGCCATGAACGAATGGCCACCATGGGTGACACAGGGTCCCAAGGTTACCCACACAAGAGTTAGGGTATGCCCGGGGCCAAGATTCCACGTTAAATCTCAGTTACGCTGAACACCCTGCTCCCTACACACGCCACTTAATATTGTCATGTTTAAAGTCTTCCGTTCAGGGAGCCGCAGAGAGAGAGAGAGAGAGAGAAGTCCTGAGGAGGGACAACCCACCCCACGTCAGAAACGAGGAAGGACCAACAGGCTGCGATTGTGCAGAGTAAATATTTAAACACGGAACGTTCGATAGCTGTTATATAGGTTCAGGAACAGGCTCATTTTTAAAAATCAATACTCTTACTAATAGCAATGGACTAGCCTTCTATGGAAGAGAGGAAAAGAGTGGTGATCATTTTTGAATCAGAAGTCCGGAGGACCCTGATTAGAAAAGCAAGTAAGGCGAGGGGGGAGGAAGTCCTCGACTGTTCTCCAGGATGACTTAAACAACCAAGGAGTTGGCTTTTTAACCTGCAGGTGGTAGCTGTGTGACCTTGAACAAGGAAGTGAACCACTCTGAATGGCAGATGTCATAAGCCCTCCCCACCTTTCCTTAGCCTTTGCCATCTCAAGCGGTCAGATTTCTACCCCTAAGCGTAGGCTCTGTCTGGACTCAGACACAAAGTGGCCTGAATTATGGGCCCCCCACAGTGGCCCTAACCATTGACTGAGGGGTGGCCCCTTATCCGTGGTGTGGTCTCCAGGCTACCTCTCAGAGCCCTGGGTGGGATGAAACCCCTGTGGTCCCCAGAGGCGACCAGCTTTCTTGCCTACTCTTCTGTCTTCCCCGCTCCCCACCCAGCGCTCGAGATCCCCTCCCAAATAAACCCCTTGCACCCGAAATCTGGTCTGCGGTCAGAGCGTTAGTTCTGGGGGCCCCCCAGAAGACTTGAAGTATCTGCCTTTATGTACGCAAAATGAAGGGGAAAAAGTAACACCTTCGTCGGACGGTCACTGTCTGGATCCAGTGAGGTGATGCTAAGAAGTATTTGCATAGTGCCCGGCACCCAATAATTGCCAGCCGTGGTTATTCTTAACTCCATAAAATAAGCAATCTTCCACCTACCCCATAGACGGTTGAGTTACCAATGATTTTTATTTTCTTCTTTCTCTTTTTGAAAATGAGTGGTGCTCGAAGACGGCAGGGCGTCCAGGAACCCAGGGTCCAAATGGCAGCTGGGTCCACTGTTGGCAGGAGGCTGGCTGCACGGCTCCGTGCCTCAGTTTCCTCGCGGGAGACGGGGCGGAAAAGCATTTCTTTCAAAACCCTCTTAGGTTTGGGGGATGTTCCGGTGAGAAAAATGCATGTAAAGTGGTCAGCACAGTGGTTGGCAAGGGATGCCACAGAAGTAAACATAAGCCGTCGTCACGAAAAGGGGATTAATAAAAATCACAGACGGATACTATGTGTATCCGGTGCAGATACAGAACGCCTCCTGGATCGGGATTAAAATTTGTTAAACAAGCATCCCACCAAGAATTAGGCCAACGAAGCTCTCAGGAGGTTGTTTCGTAAAATCCTTTCTGCCTCTGCTGCAGAAAGAGGTCTGAAATGGGTTATCACAGTAGGAACGACAGCGACACTTATTAGGAAGGGGCAAAAGGAATCAGCTAGAAGTAAATACTTTCTTTTTTTTTTTAATTTTTTTTTCAACGTTTATTTATTTTTGGGGACAGAGAGAGACAGAGCATGAGCGGGGGAGGGGCAGAGAGAGAGAGGGAGACACAGAATCGGAAACAGGCTCCAGGCTCCGAGCCCTCAGCCCAGAGCCCGACGTGGGGCTCGAACTCCCGGACCGCGAGATCGTGACCTGGCTGAAGTCGGACGCTTCACCGACTGCGCCACCCAGGCGCCCCAGAAGTAAATACTTTCAAAATGATCTACTTAAAGAAAAATATAGGGCAGATGTCAAGTGGGAATGTTGGCTTAAATACAGCAGTCGGGGGATGAAGGGGAATGAGACTCAAAGTTCAGAGGGGTGCCTAGCAGAGAGAGAACTTCGAAGAACTAAATCAAGAAAACGATGGCAATGGTCGCAGACTCTAATCGGTGGAATATTCTAGAATCGGCTGTTTTACCTTGAGACAGCAACTTACCCGTTCTTCTGTGAATTCAGGCGTTTATTCACTGCTCGGATGTCTCGTATCTACACCCCAAATAGAACAATGACACGGTCCCAGTCCCTTAAACACTGTGCTCTGTGTCTTTAGGCCCTTGGCATATACTTGACACCAGTAATATTCTACCCCCTCTCCATTGCCCCTAACTTACTCCCTGCAGATATTGATAATTGAGTGCTAGACTATTTCTACAGTTCTTGGATGAACCCTCTGAGTCTTTCCAGACACAACATGCCATGTAGCCACTATCAACCGATTGGATGGCCGGCGAGCCAGTTGCACAACTGGACTAGGTAAGACTAGTTGACTGCAAGCAACAGAAGCTGAGTCTGGGTAACATAAGCCAACGAAGGTTCCGTTGAAAGAATATGGGAGAGAAACCAGTTTGACAGTAAACTTCATATATTGAAAGAAAAAAAAAAGAAAGAAAGAATATGGGAGAATGTAAGAGGACTGAAGGGAATGTTCAGGAACCAGGAATTGCCCGGGGGCCTTGACAGCAGGTACCTACTAGGTCAACAGCTTTGTCTAGACACCCCCGCTGAAATTAACGTGTCCTAAGTATATTTTTCTCCCAGTCCTTGAGCCCTGCCTCCCAAGATTGAAACTCCCCAGAGAGTGACTACTGGGGTAGCATCAACCGTGCACCAGAACCACACAGAATGATGAGTGAGCGGCCACACGCGTAAGGGAGGGGCTCTTTTCCGGGGAAAAGAACTCTGGGAAGTCCAAAACAACACCACCGGCACCAGTTGCCAACCCTCCACTGCACCAGATCTCAACCACCCAATTAGCTGGGCCCAGTGGTTACGGCAGGGCCGAGGGCTGCTGAATGGGTTAACGGGTTGGACAGCAAGTGTTCACTAAAACAGTTCTGCTGATGATTATAAATCAAGCATGGGTGTCTGCACCTGGGGAACTAACTCATCAACCAGAGAAAGAGCTGGCAACCTCCAGGATGGGCCTCTGAAAGCCTCTGATGAAATCAGCCCGTTGATTAACGCAATTAGCACCATTAGGAAAGGAAGTTGTTAACCTAAATCAATTATCCACAGACATCTATCACGCTAAGTGTTCCTCTTTGTCTTGAGTATATTGCACTGTTGGTGTTTCGGTGGTGATGGCCATTAAAAATAAATGATTATTGTTGATTTTCTATTGATATAGCTATTAATGTATCGGTGCCTGTGTGTATAGGCCGCTTACGTGTAGTGTACAGAAAATAGATGTACTAACAATAGGAAGTAAGTATTGACTCTCATTTCTCAATTCAGGAGGTAAATATTGACCAACAAAGAGCACTGCTAGCTTGCGATGAGCTAAAAGGTAAAACGTTCGTATCGGCTCGATTTTTCTTTAACTACTTGTATCACCTACTTCCTGCAGCACAGAGGTTCCAACGCATGGATGAGGTTCCTCACTCACGGTCCTGAGGCACTTCGTGCCAGTTAGGTTCCACCCGTACGGAGACTCTTACTCCTCTTGTCTGTTCTGAGCGTTTCCAGCACTTTAGCCAATGTACGTCTTCTGTATCAATTTCCATGCTCGTTAGCCCAGCCGCACAGGCAAAGAACAATCGTCCATGATAATGACGGTCGACGTTTATTGAATTCCTTCTACCACCCAGTCCTTTGATCGGTAATGGTGATCTCCATCTTGTAGAGTGATAATAAAGATAATAATGGCTTACGTGCCAGGTACCCTTTAAAGCACTTTCCGAGCAGGGATTAAGTCAAACTCCCAACTGGCTCTGGAGGTAACATTACCGTGGTCATTCTACTGATGGGGAAACTGAAGCCCAGAAAAGCTAAGTCCTAATGCTCAGCTGGTAAAGAGTAGCATAAGCCAATTCTTTGAGTGTAATTTTTTTCCCTGCTTGCCCATGCTTCTCCGAACGTACTTCAAGATTTGTAGGAGATAATCCAGTTTCAAGAATACGCTTTTGGGGCGCCTGGGTGGCTCAGTCGGGTAAGCCTCCGACTGTGGCTCGGGTCAGGGTCTCACGGTTGGTGAGTTTGAGCCCCCACATCAGGTTCCCGGCTGTCAGGCTAGAACCCGCTTCAGATCCTCTGTTCCCTTCTCACTCTGTCCTTCCCTGGCTCACGCTCTCTCTCCCTCTCTGTCAAAAATAAACGAACACTAATAAACAAAACAAAACAAAACACACTCTTGCTATCATGGACATGTGCCCTGGTGTGCTGCACACACACGTCTATGTGTGCGTGTGTGTGCATGCACGTGTCCCCACCCCACCCCCGGGGAAAGAAACATGAAATGTACCCGGGCCAGGCAACTTTCAAAAAACGATACGGCCAAGAAGCAAAGCAAGAAATTCAAACCAGTCTCTGTTGGAAAAGCGCAGTCTCCTAAGAGAAACGGAGAGTTCTTAAGCGTTTCGGTTTTGGAAAGGACCCTCAGATTTCTCCACCGCAGCAGAGCCTGGAATTAGCCCTGGAGGAACAGAGATGATACATAACGCGATATGCTCCCATTGGGGCCTGGAATCTGATTGCAACATCCAGAAATATCTGCGTGATCGATTGGAGTGACTGGATTCAACAGAGCAAGTAAGTCTGGGCAGGGGAGGGAAGGAGGGTTGCCAGGGGCGACCCGGGAGCATTAATATGAAAAAAAAAAATCACAAGACTGGAGAGAAGGGCCAATTGTTCCGAGCGCCCTGGCTGACCGTGCCCTTGAAGGTCAGACTTGCACAGAGTCCTCAAAAGGAGGTTTAAACACGGCAAACCAGAAAGGCAAGCTGGGCTTTACCTGGGGAGCTGAATTGTCAGGAACTTGTTTCAAAAGGTCTTAGCCTCTGCCAAGACGGCACTTCACCAGGTTAATTAAAACTGGGTGTCAGCGATGCTTCGAAATTGCCAGCAAAGGTGTCAGCTTCAGGGCATGCCTGGGAACCCTCACGGGTTTTGATCTTGGGGGCGGGGGAGATTGTTTGAGGGCCCCCAGGAACCTCCTGGTAAAACAAACAGAAGAAGAGGGGAGGGAAGCTGTGAGACAAGGACTCAGGAAAGACCGATTCCTTCAGCTCATTTAGAATTACTCTCCGGGACGCCTGGGTGGCTCCGTTGGTTGAGCGCCCAACTCTTGATTTCGGCTCAGGCCAGGAACGCAGGTCACGGGATCGAGCCCTGGGTCGGGTTCTGTGCTAAGCATGGGTCCTGCTTGAGTTTCTTTTTCTCTCCCTCTCCCCTGCTCTCTCTCTCTCTCTCTCTCTCTCTCTCAACAGCAACAAAAAATGACTCTCCAAGGTTCCCAGGGAGACTAAATTTCAAGTAAAATTTCCACCTTGCTTTTAAAAACATTTTAAGTTTATTTTGGAGAGAGACAGAGAGGGCACAAGCAGGGGAGGGGCAGAGAGAGGGGACAGAGGCTCTGAAGTGGGCTCGGTGGTGACAGCAGAGAGCCCGACGTGGGGCTCGAACTCACAAACCACGAGATCACAGCCTGAGCTCAAGTCTGATAATGGGCTGAGCCACCCAGTTGCCTCTCCGTCCCATTTTCGATCACCGGTCCTATGAAAAGGTCTTTAAAGTCAGTTACTATGCTGCTTGGGGAGAACCCCAGATTACTGTGCTGTGCAAAGTTCATATCGGAAATAACTTCGAAGCTGAGTAGGCAGTTGGATGATGTGGCGGGCAGAATAATGCCTGCCAGGGATGTGCACTCCCTGACTCTTGGCACCCGAGGGACCTGTGAATACGTGACCTTTTGTGGCAGGGGAGACTGTGCAGGTGTGATTGAAGATTTTGAGATGGGGAGATTATCCTGGATGTTCCAGATGGGCCCTAAGTATAATCAATCGGGACCTTAGAAGAGATACACAGGAGGGTCAGAATAAGAAGGAGATGGGGAGGATAGTCAGCAGGGGTCAGAGTGGCTCGGGGCCACAAGCTGAGGTTTTCAGGTGGCCTCCAGAAACCGGAGGTGACAAAGAACACACAGTTGGCCCCCTGAGCTTCCAGAAGGGGCCCGGCGCTCCTGATATCTTGATTTGAGCCCCAGAGGGCCCGTTTTAGACTTCTGGCCTCTAAGACCCTAAGTGAGTAAATCCGGGTTATGTGCCGTTGCCCTGTTCGCGATTCTTTGGGGTAAAAGAGCTAACACGGACGGTTAGTTCATTCTTTGCTTTACTCTAGGAAGGTCTCGGGGCTTCTGATGACGCATAAAAGGCAACAAAAATAACCAGGGGTAAAAGCGGTTCAGGAGACTGTCTTCTGAAGACAAAGACCAGGGGGATGGAGAGCAACACTGGCGTTAGGGGCTGGAGCCACCTAACCTAGTCTGGGCACAGCGAGAAGAAACTGTTCCCAGCGGCACCAGATTAGGTTGAAGAAGGGAGAACCAAGCAGACATTGGGTGTATGTGTGTGGGAGGGGGCCTGGAAGCTGAAGGTATCGTGGGAAAGAATACAGAATAAATACAGGTGCCTGGGGGCAAGGGGGCACCCCGGAGCTGTGAGAAGTCATGTAGATCACCCCCAAGATGCCAGGGAAGGGGTTGGGGTGGGGCTGAAGGCCTGGGAGGTAGGGAGGGTCAGATCCTGTCTACAGAGTTCTTACTTCTTTTTTTTTTTTTTTTTTTTTAGCGTTTATTTATTATTGGGAGACAGAGAGACACAGAGCGTGAGCAGGGGAGGGGCAGAGAGAGAGGGAGACACAGAATCCGAAGCGGGCTCCGGGCTCCGGGCTGAAGGCTCGGAGCCCGACGCGGGGCTCGAACCACGAACCGTGAGATCATGACCAGAGCCGAAGTCGGAGGCTTAACCAGCGGAGCCACCCGGGCGCCCCAAGAGTTCTTACTTCTAACCGTCCTCCCTCCCGAAGAGAACCACAGCAGCGATGAGCCACAAGGCTGCCCAAACACCCCTTCACAGCACGAGAAAATCAGCCCAGGCAAGGACTCAGTTATACAAACTGGCTGTTCCTACCTGAGCGCTGGCCACATGGCCCACCGTCAGCAGCTGCCATCATTTTCCCCATTCTAGAAAGGAAGGAGTCCTTCGGCGGGGTCACACAGCAACAAAGGGACCCAGTGGGAGCTAGCCGGGTCTGTCTCCCCAAGTCAACCCGTTTCAAGCTTAGGGTTTAAACAACAGGCGAGGTAGACTTCCTTCTTTCCCCCTACCCTTGAAATGGCTATCATGGATAAGAAATCTCCCCCCCCCCCCCCCCCCCCCCGCCAACTTTCATCCATTCATCCACTTACTCAGCAAATATGTATTTAGAGCTTATTGTGTGGCTACGCTAAAGAACCAGGCAATTTCCTTGGCTTCTCGGAGCTTAGGTTTGGGGGAAGAAACGCAGGCAACACACACACAGAGATGAGTCGGGGGGTGATAAATGCTACGTAATCCGTAAATATGGGCAAGGGGTGAACACCCACCGGAGCAGAGCGGGGGTCAGGGAGCAGGCTGGCTTCGGGGTGGAAAGCCGAGACAGGTGTGACAGAAAGGGCTGTGCGTTAGCCCTTGAGGGGTGGGCTCGCAGGGGGTTATTTTATCAGCGGGCCTTCACAATTTATACATATGCTCATAATTTGTACATAGGCTCTTTGGATGTGTCAAATATTAGCTGGAAAACATTCTTAGAGGGTTAGGGAATGCTATTTTATGGTGGGGGGCAGGAAAGGCCTCCACGCTGACTCAGTGGCAGGGCGAGGATGTGAAAGTGCGGACGGTACCTCTGGGAAGGGCGGAAGCAGCAGGTGGAAAGGCCCTAAGTGCTCAGAGTATTCGCACAATCTACGGAAGGAGCGGGGAACGCAGAGCTACCCAGAGCCTCTTCCTCATCGGATGTTTTCCATATTTTGTATTTTATATTATTGTATATAATCTTATATTGTTTGTATTATTTCATATTATTCTCTCACTGACCCAAGGCCTTCAAAGGGGAGAAGAGAAAGCCGCGCATGCGTGCATTCATTTGTTCGCTACGCGTTTATTGAGCACCTGCCGTGCGCTTATAACGGGCCACACACGTAGTGAGAACATGGCCTGTTCTTCAAGGAGCTTACGGTCTCGTGAGGGATTGAGGACAAAAACTTGGGGAAGATAGAGACGTCACCAGACATTCCTCCTGGCCCTTCCTAGGACCCTCCTCCCTGAAGAACCCGGGTTGGTTCCGTCTCGTCTCAGCTAACATGACAGAGGGGCCAGTCCCCGGCTGAGAAGACCCTCCCAGGTCAGCAAGTGAGCTCATGGCTCAACAATCAGAGGGGACGACTTTGAGGTTTCTGGCGGGTGGCTGCCCCGCCCTGTAAGGAACCAGGCACTGATACGTTTTCCAGCCAGCAGGGATCCAGAAAGCTCCAGGCGCTTACCGACTCTGTGCACTCAAGATCTGCTCAAACGTAAAGAAGATGCGGCAGGTCCCCGCGATGGGATATCACGCACCCCTAAAAAGGAACGGTATTCTAACCCATGTTACAACACGGACGCACCCGGAAAACATCATGCCAGGGATATACACTAGGTGCAAAAGGTCACTTATGGTATGATTCTGTTTTTATGAAATGTCTGAAATAGCTAAGCCCTTAGGGACAGAAAGCAGATAGGCAGTTACCCGAGGCCTGGGGGGAAGGGGAGGGAGACGTGGGGAACGCGCGCTTAATGAACACAGGGTTTTCTTTTGGGGTAAGGACATGCATGTCTTGGAACTAGATAGGTTCATTTTGGGGCGCGTGGGTGGCTCAGTGAGCTAAGCGTCCAACCTCGGCTCAGGTCACGATCTCACGGTTCACGAGTTCGAGCCCCGCGTCGGGCTCTGAGCTGTCAGAGCCTGGAGCCTGTTTCAGACTCTGTGCCTTCCTCTCTCCCTCCCCGTCCCCCACTCGTTGTCCGTCTCTGTCTCTCGGCTTCAAAAATACATAAAACATTTCAAAAAATGGTTCACTTTGAGGTGCCTGGGGGGCTCGGTCAGTTAAGCGTCTGACTCTTGGTTTCAGCTCAGGTCACGATCTCACAGTTGCGTGAGTTCGAGCTCCGCGTCAGGCTCTGCGGGGACTGGGAGTCTCTCTCTCTCCCTCTCTTTCTGCCCTTCCCCTGCTCGTGCTGTCTCTGTCTCTAAATTAATTACTTAATAAAACTTAAAAACATATTTAAATTTTTTTTAAATAAAATGGTTCATTTTATGGCCTGTGAATTCACCTCCATTAAAAACATGGCCAGGTTTGGGGCGCCTGGGCGGCTCAGTCACTTAAGTGTCCGACTTTGGCTCAGGTCATGATCTCACAGTTCGTGGGTTCGAGCCCCGCGTCGGGCTCTGTGCTGACAGTTTCCAATTCTGTGTGTGTGTGTGTCTCTCTCTCTCTCTGCCCCTCCCCTGCTCATGCTCTGTCTCTCTCTCTCTCTCTCTCCCTCAAAAATGAATAAACATTAAAAAAATTTTAAAAGGGGCGCCTGGGTGGCGCAGTCAGTTAGGCGTCTGACTTCAGCCAGGTCACGATCTCGCGGTCCGTGAGTTCGAGCCCCACGTCGGGCTCTGGGCTGATGGCTCGGAGCCTGGAGCCTGTTTCCGATTCTGTGTCTCCCTCTCTCTCTGCCCCTCCCCGTTCATGCTCTGTCTCTCTCTGTCCCAAAAATAAATAAACGTTGAAAAAAAAAAATTAAAAAAAAAAATTTTAAAAGATGGCCAGCTTGTTGGGCTGCTGTGACTGCCGTACTTTGTCATTAAGCACTATGGACTCCCAGTGGCCAATGCCAGGTGACCGTTAGGTACAGCCCTGTTTGTTAGATGCGACTTTTTTTTTTTTTTTTTTTGCCAGCATCAGTCGGGTCCCCACCGTCTCCTATCGGCTGACCTACACAACTGCCGATCCGGAGTCTCCGAGGAACCAAAGTGTCCCGGTCCCTCTCTCCTACACCCTTCTAGAGCACCCCCCCCCCATGCTTGAAGGAAACACCTCACTTGGATTTGCTTCTGAGCGAAACGCAGGCAGGGGCCAGGGGGGCACCGAAAGCTCTGCGAAGCAAATGACGAATGTTGGGGGTCCCTCGCCAAACCTACATCAGAGTCCTTTCAACTCCGAACCTGGTAAAAGGATCAGGCCTCTGCCGTCCACAAGGGCGCGTGAAAGCCGGTCTGTCTGTTAAAAGACTCTTGCGTGCACACCCCAGTCCAGGCATCAAACCCTCCCTGCCCTTTGATAAAGCCAGACCTCCTTCTATGGACGTGCGGCCAGGGAATAACGAACACCTGCTAAGAGAATAAGAGACGCTGGGGGCGGGGGCGGGCAGCGAGGCTAGACAGGACCACTTTCCATTGTACATCATCCGTACGGCTGGTAGAGAATGAATTATTTCTTCCCAATTCGGCGCCATCATCCATCACCGTCAATTTGCGGCCCATCTGGAAGGTTTCAGAGGCCCCGGAATGGGCTCAAGAGTTACAAAACAGCCACGGCGGCAAGCCTTTCTAAACGGATTACGGTAAATACAAACACGAAGAAACAGGGTGCGTGTTGCGGGGAGTTTACGCCGCTCCACATCCCGGGCTCGAGCTCCCTCATTTCATCCCCTCAACGAACCTACGAGGCGGGAACGAGGACCGTTCCCAGATGAGAAAACCAAGGCCCACGGAGGTCCACGCCGTTCTCTGGTCACCCAGGTGGGAGGTGGCACAGCTGGGGCACGAGGCTGGGTGGTACTGACCCGGGACACTGTGTCCTGCTCCTGATGTGAAAGCGATGAGCTCAGGAGGCCCTAATTTCCCTGTCTACACTCTCTCGGCCTGAATCCTACCTCGTTCAGTCACTCCCTTGGGACCCTCCGTCTTAAGCTGTATTCTTCCAGCTGAGCCTAGAAGGGGCGGGGAAGATGCACGACAGACTCGAGGACCAAAGAAATCGTGTGTTTTCTGTGTGTTGAATTCAGTTCTCCCCAGTTGCCGGCAAGGGGGCCCCACTGGAGAGCGTCCATATTAGCACAGAAGGCCCAGAAGAAACGGCACAGAGCTCTTTGCCTGGGTTAACTGACCGGGACCTGCTGGAGGGAACGGGCTCATTCTACAAACAGCCATCAGTGCCCCCTCGAGCCTGGTCACGTGGGAGGGAACGACAGCACACACAGGGACACAGTCCCTGCCTTCCCGGAGCTGCGTGCCTACTGGAGGCATGGCTCGAAGAACAATGTGATGAGTGTAATCAAGGGGACGTACGGAATGCCACCGAGCACAGAAAGAAGGAGTCAGAGCAGATCTCGAAGGAAGAAGGAGGAGTCACCGAAAACCAACACAACAGTGGCTTCAACAAGGTAGGAGCTTATTTCTCTAGCATCTAACAGAAGTCGGAAGGTAACAGTTCAAAGCTGACGTGGCAGGTGAATGGTGACATCAGGGACCCAGGGCTCTCTTCCTCCCTTCCTTCCTTCCTTCCTTTACCTCCTTCCTTCCTTTCTCTCTCTCTCTCTTTCCTTCTTCTTTCTTTCTTTCTTTCCTTTCTCTTTCTTTCTTTCCTTCTTTTTCTTTCTTTCCTTTCAAGTCTCATGGTTGCTTCATGGTTCAAACTGATTGCTGGAGCTCCAGCCATCACATTCTAGCTGTAGCCCCCCCCACAGAAGGAGGAAAGATGGCAGAGAGCCAAACCAGGCTTCTCCCAGCTGGGCCAGCCCCCTTTCAGCAGTCTTTCTGAGAGTCCCACACATCGGTTCTGCTTTTATTTCACTGGCCAGGGCACCGCCCTATGACCACATCTGCGCTGCACAGGAAGCTGGGTAATGCAGTTGTTGAAGCCAGACGGCCACGCGCTCGGCTAAAAAGCGGGGCTCCTGCCACGGGGAGCCCAACTGTTTGAAAGCGTCTGTGTTTGAGGGAAGAAAATTCCAGTTCAAGCCCCATCTGTGTTACTCGCTTGCTGTGTGAGCTTAGGTCACGCACTTAACCTCTCTGAGCCACAGTCTGCCCGCCAGCAGAATGGCCCGATAGACCGTGCTTCGCAGTGGTGCTGGAATCTTAACCGAGGAATGCAGTCTGCATATCATTGCGTTGCCGACTATGTGCTTGAGAAGAACCACTGAACCGAAATGAGCCTGAGTCCTTGGGGAAGTGGTGTTTCACAAAGGGAGAGCAGGATTGTAGGTCCAGCAGGCGCGAATAACAGCTCATTGCAAGCTTCCCGTGTCGCGGGAAACATTACTGACTCCTGGGTCCATCATTCCGACTTTGCTATCTCATGATTCGTCCTTCACGGAGGTCAAGTTTGATGTAACAGACAAAGGAGCTTGCTTGCTCAAGGCTGTTCGAGCTGGTAAATGGTACCGGTAGGGCGAGTGACGGCAGATGGGGCCGAGGGGGGAAAGGCATGGCACGCCCCCGGGACCTTGTGAGCAGAGCCAGGGGTCTGAAAGAGCGTGGCACGGTGGGGCACCAGGGAAAAACATCTGGATAGAGCAGGTAGTTCCGACAGCAAAGAGTAGGCCCCAAACACGGAACGGAAAGCCTCGAATTCGGCGGCAAGATAATGGAGACTTCACTCCCATGGTAGCAAGGAGCCATCGAAGGTTGTGGAGCAGGAGAGGGACACAGTGCAGGAAGATCTGGAGGAGGAGGACCGGGGGGGGGGGGGGGAAGCTTTGTCTGGGCAAAATGGATTCTCCAAGTTATTACTGGACCCCTGGAACGGAGGAGAAAACCGAGGCTCAGAGAAATTTCTTCGTTTGCCCAAGTCAGAGTGAAAAGGAAAATGCTGCAAGTTAAGTGGGAATGTCTTGAGACACTGGTGTGGGGAAACCCCTGCACAGGTAAAGGACGGTCAAGCCACGGTGGCAGCCACAGGCCCTTCTCCAGGGCTGGGGGCTGGCTTTACACGTTTGGTTCTTTCCCCAACCCGCCTCTACCTTCCCCGAGAAGGCCCTCTCAGTGATCCCTGACCCTCCCGGCCTCTCCCCCCCTCCCCCCCCCCGGGGGGGGGGCGGGGAGGGGGACAGAGAGATGCCCGCATCCGCCACCCTGGAGAAGCAGGGACGTGGAAACCCAGAGGCGGTATTTCTAACAGATAATTGCTCTCTTATTTAAACAACAGCCACTGAAACAGCTCATTCAAGAGACAAAGGCAGTCATTACCTGGATTTTTATCGGGGAAATCTGAGAGAACTACCAGGGGTCACGTTTCTAGCTAACAGCCCGAGAAGCCGGGGCAGAGCCCGAGCACAAGGCCACAGACCAGCTCGGCAGCAACCTTTCCTCCCGTCTTCAGGGGTTCACCGGACTTGGGGGTGATCGGGGTCAAAGTTCCTGAGCTGCTACTGCAGAAACTATGCATTAGTGGGTGCTCGTCATGTCTTGGAGGTTGCACAACGGCCCAGGAAGATGGTCACGGAACAGCCCCATTCTACAGAGGAGGAAAGCGAGGCTCAGAGAGGCCGCTTGCACAGAGTTATTAGGCTGGCAGGTGGCGGTGCTGGCACTCGAGCGCAGATTCTTTGCCCCATTCTCTCTCAACACAAAGTCTTTGGCTCCCAAGGTTTCTGCCCCAAAGCCCGGCCAAAGGGACCCTCAATAAACCCTCAGTGGTTGGGGATCCCAGCCCTCAGTGATCCAGGGCTGGTCCCCAGACGCCCCGGGGAGGCCCTGCGATCCATATGCTAGTTCGGTCGCCCAGACACATGACTGTCCCAGCAGAAGGAAGCCAGTCCGATGGGTCTGCAAGTTATAGCTCATGGGCCAGATTCACCCCATTGCCTGTTTGTGTATGGTTCATGAGCTAGAAGAGGTTTTTGCCTTTTTCAATGGCTGCAATCAATAAAAGGAGGAGGTTTCACGCTACGTGAAAACTCTCTGAGATCCCAAGTTTTTAAAAGCATCCACGCATTAAGGTTTGTTCGACTACAACCACGCTCATTGTTTCCGTATCAGAGGTAAGTGTGCGTGACACACAGAGGTAAGTGTGGCTTGCGAAGCCTAAAACCTTTATTGTCTGACCCTTCAAGGAAACGTCTGCCCTGCTGTGGTTTAGATCATGAAGGTTTAACCCGTGGCCATCACCTTGACACGTTCAAAGACGCGCCATGTTGGGAAAAGCCTCCCTTCCTGGAAAAGGAGAAGAGGGAGAAATACACAAACACACATAGGCTCACGCCCTTTAGAGGCGCTTCGGGACACACGGACGAGCAGGTACACGTGCACGGAGAAATGCAAACCTTCAGGGAGAAAGCCAGAAACACAGACACTCAGAGAAATATCCAAGTGCATTCAGAGCCTCGGAACCATCCAGGTGTGCATAGACACTAAAGCATATAGTTAAGCACATGCACACACACTCATGTACACACACACACACACACACACACAGGGAACAAATACCTCCACACATACAGACATACACAGACCCCCAGGGACCCAAAGAGAACACGCCAGCTACTAGGTGCACGGCTATCCATCATGCTACGAAACAAGGAGATACATATACAGCCTCCCGGGCAGAGAGAGACACACAGGAGTCCCCAGCTGTTCGGCTGTCACAGACTCAGAGGCAAAGAAAGCCAGAGCCATCTGTGCACGGTGACAAAAACACTCCGAGACAGAGGAGAGACAGAGAGACGCAGAGGGGCTGGGGTCTGTGTTCTTCGCCCCCGTGCTACGTTAACCGTCCTTTGTTGTGTACGGACATTAATGGGAGCCCCAGAACTGGGGTTTCCTGTGGCGTAAGTGGAGGGGCCATTCTTTGGATCCAGGGCTTGGAGTGTCGCTACAAAGAGCAAGCAGATTAAATAGACTTCACGCCTCGCCAGCCACCATTCTGCCCGCGGGTTCTCTGACTGCCCCGTGACACCCGCCTAGTCTGAATCATCCTTCTTCACATAGATCTCCCCTGACCCACCCGGGAGAATCAAATCTTCATCCTTGGAAATACCCGTCCCACGCATGGCCTTGGATCATTCCCGCCGGCCCGGGCCCAAAGCTGGAGAGGCAGGAGGATAGAGAACTAGAAACCCATGGGTAAATACCACTGTTGAGCACGAGCACCGTGCCGGGCGTTGGGCTCAAGGCTTTCTGGCAAGCAAGGGGAAAAACACCGTCACCCCATGTCACACCGTCACCCCATATCACAGATGAGAAAGCTCATCACCCAACTAACAAGCTCCAAAGCAGAGATTCAAACCTAGTTCTGGCTGGCCCCAGAGCCCAGCACCCCAAATCCTCTCCTCGGCTTGTTTCGTCCTCTCCGTGAGCTTGGCATTCGGTTGAATTGATCTCAGGAACCCCAAACAGTGCCTGGCCACCAAACTACAGGAAAATAAAGCCCTCCCGTTAGGTCTTACCACGCGATGTTTATCAACGGCCAACAAAGAGATGACGGGTAGGCTTTCAAATGCTCATTGTGCCACTGGGTAAACTGAGGCTCTGGGAGGTCAAGGTGAGCTGCAGAACCGGTATTCCAAGCCAGCTCTCTCTCATCCATGGAGCCTGCTGCCTCAGTACTTACGCACATGGCCTGGGACATTCAGAGTCAGAAGAGAGGTCCTGTTTGTTCCTTTGCTTTTCTCTGGTTCTCTTTTACAGAAATTCTCTCACTGGGGAGAAGGAGAGAAAAGCCAACAGGATATGCCTAAGAGTCACCTGTCAGCTTCCCCCGTCCACAAGCAACATGGTTACACAGAAGAGACCCTGCTGCCTGTCCCCTTCCCCTGTCCCCCTCGGGATCGGGCTACATGACAGGGCCAGTGGAGATGTCCCGGGGGGCGGGGCATCTGTTGCTGCCTGCCTAGTGGGAGCCCGAGCTCAGAGGAATGTTGGAAGGAAGTCTCCCAGGCAGGAGGGCGTCCCCCAAGGGGGCCAAGCAGTGTTGGGAAGGGCAGCCGCGAGGATGTCTTTTTCTCCTCCCTGCTCCCCCGGAAGCCTAGCATCTCTGGCTTGGTCTCCTTCTTTTGACCAGCTGGGCCACCCCCTGGGGGTCAAGGTGGCACAAATCCTGGCCATCAGAAGGCATCTGACCTCAAGTCTTTCCTTGAGGGAGGACAGGTGACCTGGGGGCCGACGGGGCATCAGGGGGCTTGTTTGTTTCTGTAGGGGCTCGATGGGCCCTGCCCCTCCCTGCTGTGACAGGAACGACGGAGGGCCCGGGCACCGAACACCTGCTCCACGGCACACAGATGGGTCCTTACGACGTGCAACAGCCAGCTGAGGCCTGGGGAGGTTCCAGCCCCTGACTGAGGTCATTCGAGGAATAAGAAACGGAGCTGGCCTAACAAGGCCCGGATGAATTGCTGAGTGAACCAAAGAGATAGAGGGACGAGTGAATGGCTTCAGACCTAGAAACGACACAAGGCGAGCCGCGTGATGAGGACACCCGTATTCACAAGCAGCATTTTTCACAAGAGCAGAAACACGGAAGCAGCCATCGGGAGGTGAACGGACAAACAAAATGTGGTCCATCCACATTTAACGGAATGTTACTCAGCCTTAAGGGGCGCCTGGGCGGCTCAGTCGGTTAAGCGTCCGACTCTTGGTTTCAGCTCAGGCCGTGGTCTCGCGGTTCGTGAGTTCGAGCCCCGCGCCTCCCGCTCCTTCTGCCCCTCCCCCACTCTCTCTGTCTCTCCCTCTCGAGATAAATAAACAAACTTTAAAAAAAAAAAAAGAGGGAAATCCTGCAATATGCGACAACGTGGACGCACCTTGAGGACATCAGGCGAAGTGAATTAAGCCTGTCACAAAAAGACGCACAGTGTTGGATTCCACTTACGTGCAGTACGTAAGTGGTCAAAATACGAGATACACAATGTGGAGATGTACTTGGCAGGGGGTGTGGGAGGGGGAGTGAGAAGAGGGAGCCAGCGTGGGATGGGGACAGAGTCTCAGATCCACAACATAAAAAGAAGAGTAACGATGGAAGGTAGTGACACTTGCACAACGATGTGAATTTATTCACCACGAACTGTGCGCTTAACAACAGTTAGGATGGCGGGGCGCCTGGATGGTTCAGTAGGGTAAGCAGCCAACCCCTGATTTCGGCTCAGGTCACGATCTCACGGTTCTTGAGTTTGAGCCCCACATCAAGCTTTGCACTGACAGTGAGCCTCCTTGGGATTCTCTCTCTCTCTCTCTCTCTCTCTCTCTCTCTCTCTCAAAATAAATAAATACGCTTAAAAAAAAAAGAATACTTACGATGGTAAATGTTGTGAGGCCTATTTTTAACACAGTAAAGAATAAAACAGGGGCATCTGGGCGGTTTAGTCGGTTGAGCGTCCGACTCCAGCTCAGGTCATGATCTCAAAGTTCGTGGGTTCGAGCCCCGCGTCCGGCTCTGTGCTAACAGCTCAGAGCCAGGAGCCTGCTTCGAATTCTGGGTCTCCCTCTCTCTCTGCCCCTCCTCCATTCATGCTCTGTCTCTGTCTTTCTCCCTCTGTCAAAAACAAACATTAAAAAAAAATTTTTTAAATAAGTAAACATTAAAAAAAAAATAAAAGGAAGAGAAAGCAGCAGCATTATCTTGGTGGGATCCACGGCAGCCACACTGTATCGGTTAGCTAGTGCCGTGTAACAAGTCGTCACAAGGTCTGCGGACCAGGAATCCAGTCCTGGTTTAGGTGAGCCATCTGCTTCGGGCGGCACTGAGGATCAGCCAGAACCGGGGGTTTCATCGGAAACTCAGCTGGAGAAAGCTATGCTCCCAGTTTATGTGGTCGCCGGCAGAATTCGGTTCCCCACATCGTGTTGGCCCAGGAGCCTCAAGCCCCGTTTCCTGCTGGGTGTCCGTCGAAGGCTGGCCCCGGCTCCTGGCCGCTTGGGCTTTCCCACCGTGGCTGCAGGCTTCCTCAAAGCCAGCAAGGGGGAGCGTCTGCGAGCGGAGAGAAGTTCCGATGCGTGTCATCACGGAAGTGACATCCCGTCCCACCGCTTTGATTCCATCTGTGTAGGAGGAAGTGCCAGGATCTGACCACATGCGCAAGGAGAGGATTGTACAAGGGCGTGAACAATGAGATGGGGCTCAAGCATTACGGGGGGCTCCAGAATGATTAAAACCAGATTATCATCTTTCCTTCAGGCTCTGGAAAATTCTAAAATCTCGCTTCCTTACTTTAAGAGAAGAGCTGAGAGGGGGTAGGCAGAGGCCATCTGGATCTTGGAGACCAAGGTGAAGATCCTTATTTTAACCTTGAAGCGCTGGGTGCCGTTGATGGATTTTAAGCAGCCAACTGACATAGTCAGATCTGTGGGGTTTCATTTAAATTATTATTATTATTTTTTTTAATGTTTATTTTTGAGAGAGAGAGAGACACACACACACACACAGAGCGCGAGCAGGGGAGGGGCAGAGGGAGAGGGAGACACAGAATCCAAAGCAGCTCCAGGCTCTGAGCTGTCAGCACAGAGCCCGACGCGGGGCTCGAACTCATGAACCACAATAAAAAATCACTCCCTCTTTCCTCCTCCTTCAGCCCCTGGCAAGGACCGTTCTACTTTCTGTGTGTAGGGTTGTGACTAGCTAGGGACTCGGTATAAGCAGAATCGTACACTATTTACCTTTCTGGGACCAGCTGATTTCACTTCGCACAATGTCCTCGAGGCGCATCCCTGTTGACGCACAGGGCAGAATTTCCCTCCTTTTTAAAGCTGATTAGTATCCCCTTGTGTGGACAGACCCCATCTGGTTTATCTGTTCCTCTGCCGACGGACCCTTGGGTCGCTGCTACCTTGGGGCTATATCGTGAAGAACGTTACTACGAACGTGGGTTCGCCAATGCCGGCTCGACACTCTGCCTCCAGGTCTTTGGGGTATGTCCCCGGAAGTGGCATTGCCGGCGTGTGTGGTGATTCTGTTGGTGATTTGGGGGGGGGCACTGGCCAGATCTGTGTGTGTGGGTGTTTTGTCTAATGCCACTCTGTTGATCAAGAGGCCACTACGGCCGTCCATCAAGGGCAAGAGATAGACGCGACCTGGGTGGGGTGGTGGCCACAGACGGAGAAGAGACCATCCCCGCAATGCAAATCAAGTCTATCCTAGGAGGAGACCTCGGGCTTCTGTTCAGAGAAAAGCTATTTAGAGAAGGCGAGACGCCTTCCATCGGGCAAATCGCAGACGCCCTGGGTTCAAATCCTGATGTTGCTGCCTCTCTTTGAGCCTCGGGAATTACTACTGCTTACCTCTTGGGGAGCGTGAGGATTAAATGCGCTAACTCAGGGGCAGGGTCTTGTGTAAGGCAAGTGCTCGTTAAAAGCCAGACGAATGTCACACGCCAACCAAACCCGGCGTGCCACGTTCGCCACTAGCCCGTCGTGGCGCTGCCCTCCGCCAGGACGGTTTGGGGAGGCAGGCTGTGTCCCAAGCTTCCTGTGGCGTCAGCACCGCTTGGGGAGTTAGTACGAGAGGGCACCTTTCCTCTGTGTTTTCTGACACCCCCCTGCCTCTGCCCCAACCGTCACCAGAGCTTCCTGCCTTGGTCCCTCTCAGTGACTGACGGGCTCCTGAATTAGAAAAATGGGCGAGTGATATTTATAAGCCCCGCGTGGGCCCCGCCCCTACCCTCCAGAGCCAGCGGGAAGGTCTTTCCACGCAGGGGAAATCTACAAAGTCCTAGAAGGAACCAGTTTTCTGCCTTTCTCATTCTCAGCAGCCTTCTTCAGCTTTCCCCCCACCCCGGCCCCACCGTCCTTGTCCTTCCGAGGACAGCTGGCTTCTGCTGTCTGTCCAGCTGAAGGGGGCGGGCAGGGAAAGGGGGAGAGGGTAATGGAGCAGGGGAGGGGGAGCGCCACCGGCCTGCCCTGCATCACTGTCCTCCTTCCGTCCTCTCCCTCTAGGCCAGTGTAGAGCAAGCACACAGCTTGCTCTGGTTCTGAGGACTCAGGGTCCCTGTTGCCTCCAGCGTTGTGGTTCAGGGTACGGGCTGTGGAGTCGGGCTGTCCCGGGTTCGAATCCCAGTGCCACCACTTATCAGCTGTGTTCACCTGGGGCGAAACACTTGACGACAAGCTGCCTACTTCCTCTTGTCATGTCTTCAGTGATCCCCCCCCCCCCCCCACAAACGTCACAGGCGGAAGTCCTGACTCCCAAGACCTCGGAACATGAACTTATTTGGGAACAGGGTTGTTGCAGATATAATTCGTTACGATGAGGTCACATTGGGGTAACCGGGCCCCCAGTCCAATATGAGTGGCATCCCTATAGAAAGGGGGAATTTGGACACGGATACGCACACGGGCAGGACGGAAGCAGAAGCTAAAGAAAGAAGCCTGGAGAAGGTTCTTCCCCAGCGCCCTCAAAGAGAACACGGCCCCACAGACACCTCGATCTTGGGCTTCTCACCTCCAGAACCGTGAGAGAATAAATTTCTGTTATCTACGCCACGAGTTGATAGCAAATTTTTCAAGGTTTTTTTTTTTTTTTTTTTAATTTATTTTGAGAGAGAAGGACAGAGAGCGAGCAGGGAAGGGGCAGAGAGAGGAAGAGACAGAATCCCAAGCAGGCTCTGTGCTTTCAGCGCAGAGCCCGACGAGGGGCTCCAACTCACGGACCGTGAGATCACGACCTGCGCCGAGGTCGAGAGTTGTACGCTTGACCGACTGAGCCCCCCCGGGCGCCCCACGCCCTTGTTAACTGCAGCCCCCGGAAACTAACACACGCCTCCGAAACACTGAAAGGTCTAGCACAGTCCTCGGCAGGTAGCGGGTGCTGTCTACGTGCCTGCCGTCGTCAGCCGTGTGACCTTCAGAGGAGTGTCTGCCTCTCTGAGCCCTTAGCCTCTCCAACTGGAGGGGGACCAAGAACTTTCTAGGAGCTACCTATGGCAAAACCAACGGGAGAAGCGGACACGTCCTTCCTTGCCTGGATGCCTTCGGTCTGCATTCACTCAGGAATTCATCCCACGCACATTTGCTGTAAGCTTGCTATGTGTCTCGTACTGGGGAACACGGCGTAAAGCTAACCATCCAAATTTCTGCCCTCGGGAGTTCACGGTCTAGTAGCGGGCGGGGGATGGGCGTGGGGGGAGAGCAAGTAGCAAGATGAACTGATGAACGGTACGGTAGGCCAGATGCATTCGAATGCCAGTGAATGCCACCCGGAAAACTCAGAGGGGGGCAGACCGTGCTGCAGGCAGGGGAGGGATGCGATCTTGGAGACGGAGCCGGAGAAGGCCGATTACGACCCAAGTGGTCATTTGAGCTGAGACGATAACGAAGTAGGTCGTGCAGACATCTCAACGGGAAGAGGGTTTCTAGAAAAGAGAAGCACGGAGGCAGGAGTGTGTCTGGTGCGTCGGAGACATGGCAAGAAAGCCACCTGGCAAGTGACAGAGGAACGGAACACTTCTTGGGACAAACTTAGTGGGGGTCTTCTATCAGGAAAGAATGAAATGCAGTTGTATAAGCACTTATGCATATGTATATGTATGCATATGCATAAGCACTTATGTATAAGTGATATGCCCGCTCCCCCGTTTAATCTCCAACCTTCTGGGTGAGCGGTGCACGGGTTACCCCTGTTGTAGGAGACGAGGAAAATGAGTTCGGGATTGGCCACAGATCGAGAAGGTGATGGACTCTGGGGTCCTTTCTTACCCATTCACAGTGGTCTCACAAGCCGTGCCAGCCGGGAAACCCAGAGGTAAGAACCGCTGAGGCAGGGGCCCCTGGGTGGCTCAGCTGGCTCAGTGTCCAACTCTTGATCTCGGCTCAGCTCACGATCTCATGGTTCATAAGATCGAGCCCGTCAAGGGGCGGGGGGGGCGGGGGAGAGGGGGTCCGCGCCGAGGGCGTGCAGCCTGCTTGGGATTCCGTCTCCCTCTCTCTCTCCGCCCCTCCCCCGCTTGCTTTCTCTCTCTCTCTCTCTCTCAAAGTGAATAAAAATCAACTTCAGAACAACTATTTAAAAACAGAACAGCTCATTCGAACCCACACGGTACGGCCCCCACCTCGCTCCCTCTGACCCACCCGGATGGCAGATCGGGCTCACCGGGGTATCCAGAAGGTCAGGAAAAATCTTTCAACTCAGCCACCGCGCGAAGACGCTCCCTGAGTCCGGTCCCTCCCACGCACCTCCAGCGGTTTCCAGCTAAACGCATTTCCCTGAGGTCTCCGGAGAAGCTTCTTGGCGCTCTGAAACTCCCCAGCTGGGGCCTTCCTTCCTGTTTTAAGAAGTGAAAGCTTGTGGACACCAGGTCGGGCCCAATATAGTTCCCGATCTAAATTTAACAACAATAACACCGGCTCCAGCCTGACCCTGCAGAGAAGAAAGGGGAGAAGGGAAAAAAAAAAAAAAAAGTAACAACTAATTCTTCACAAATTGGGACAATAATAAAGGTTCCTTTCAAGTGTCAGGGCATATTCTTAGCAAGAACGTAACACCTAAATCAAGTCCAGGCTGTAAAAATGGCATAATTGCAGGAAGCCAGGCTACAGGCCTGACTTCCTCTGGGGAGACAGGGGACTTAGGGGGTGTCAGAGGCCGGGCAGGCAGGGATGGAGCTGGGCAGGGCCTGACTCACTGGAAGGAGCACACGTCTGTCTGGACTCCCACCGAGTTCCATCTGGGGTCACCTGCCCCCGCCCCGCTGCGCGGGCCTTGGGGCTGGAGCCCTCGAGGGTCATCACTAGGCCTCTGGCCCGCCTTCCGGGCCCGTTCTTCTTGGCACAGCCCAAGTGCATGTCCAAGCTGGATGGGGCCACGCAGGAATACACCTCTCAGACCAGCACCTACAGGGAGCGCAGGAGACCGAGGGACCCAGCCACCAGGCTCTCCCAGCTGCCCTCCATCTATATGCTGGTGGCCATGACTCCTGGGGGCCACATTTCAGCCAATGTCTGAAAACGGCAAGGACACGAAGGCAGCCCTGTTCCTGGAGACACGAAATTCCTCTGATGGCTCCAGGCCTCCTCAAGGCTTTGCAAAATCTTCTTTAGATGGCCAACCGGGGATGCGGCCCTCCGAGCTTCTATCTCGTGTCTCCTCACTCGGATTCAGACCTGCCTTGCTGACCAACCGCTCATCCTGCCCGTTCTGGCTTCCTCCGTGTTTACTCTCGAACAGGCACCCCCCCCTAATTAAACCTTCTCACTTGTCATCTGTCTTGGTATCTGCTTCTTGGAAGATCCAGATGAACACACAGGGCCGTATGCCCTTCTGGGCATAATCCCCTTCCAAGAGCTTGTCATCTGACCAGAAGAAAAATCCAAATTTCTTACGCTGGCCTTCATGGACCCTGCCTACCTCTCCGACCTCAGTTTCTAATCTCACCCCCTGACTCGATGGTCTTCTTTTGCTGTTCTTTGAACATCCCTAGTTGTCTCTGCCCCAGGGCCTTTGCACTTGCTCTCCCTGCTGCCTGGACCATTCTTCTCCAGGCCTGGAGGCTTCTTACTCATCCTCCTCAGCTCAAATATCACCTCCTCAGAGAGGCCTTCCTTGACCCACTTGATCGAAACAGACTTCCTGTCTCTGCTCCCCAATCAATATCTACTTTTTAGACTGAGAAAATACATCACTCCGTTCTTAGTTGATCTGTCTGACAGCCCTTCTTGAAAGTGAGCATCTAGAAATATAATAAGAGCCAGCATTTACTGAGGACTGACCAGCGCCCAGACTTTTCTTCTAAGAGCTTCTCAGGTTTAACTCATTCGATCCTTCCCAAACGCCTGTGCGAGGCAGGTGCTACTTGTATTACAGACGAGGAAACTGAGGCACGAGGAGTTTAAATAAATTCCCTGGGGTCATAGAACTAGTAGGCAGGACAGCAGGATTTGGACCCAAGCTGTCTGGCTCCGGAACCCACCCCCCTTTTCTAGGATCTCATTTTGTGTCTTGTGAAGACAGGATACCTTTAAGCACCAAAAAGTACCCCCACGTCTCATCCTGTGGCAAAACTGAATGGACTTGTCACGTGCCTGCGGCGGACCCGAGGCTTTACAGGAGTCACCCTGTGCCCTTTGCCCCGACACCCTGGGAGACGGGCCCCCTGTTACTTCCTTCACTTGCTCTCCCCTCCTCCTCCCTACCCTTCTCTGTCCAGCCCTGTGCCGCAGAAGCTGACCTCTCCCCCTGCAGACGTGGCCCAGGATCCCTTGTGCCCTGGCTTCTGGTTGGGATCATCGAGAGGGAAGCACGGGCAAGAGATCAAGGGGTACGAGGAGAGAGAGGCCGGGGCATTTCTTCTTCTTCCTCCCTTGCTCGGGACCACATCAACTGGTGGGGAGATGATATGTCCCTCCCCACGCGCAGCTCCTGTTGGAAAACTCATTCGGCACGACCCTGTTCCTAACGGGGCTCCCGAAACCCCCTTTCCTTACGTTTTGCTCCTTCAGCCTACGGAGGGGGCCTCAGCGCCCCTCATTAGCTCACTGAACCCTGTCCACCTCTCTGTAAGCCACCCCCTGATTAAGCTCTCATAGCGTGAGCCACCCAGGGTAGACTCCACTTCCGGCAGGGATCCTGGCTGCCGTGGGAGCGTGAGGGCGGCCCATGTTACAGATGAGGAAAGAGAGGCTCAGAGTTTAGGACCCACCGACCCAAGGTCGCGTGGCTTGGCCGAGATCAGATCCCAAGCGTGTCTGCTCCCTGCCCGGCCCATTCTTACAAAGACCCACCTGAGCCCCGTGGTCAAGAGCATGGCCTCTGGACTCACCTTAGGCCCGGGTTCAAGGCCTAGTTCCGTGACCTTGGGCAAGTAATTCACTCCCCCTGTGCCCCATTTTCCCCACCTGAAAAACAGGCATAATAATCGTTTTCCTTTCCCGGGCTGTTGTCGGAAGTAAATGTTGGTGTATGTGTAATACTTCAGGGTGGCCGGAACCTAGTGAGCGTGCGATAAATATAGCTGGCGTCACCGCCGTCGTCATCAGCATGATGACCGCCGTTGGCATTGGCGTTTCTTGCCCACCGATATCATTTCCAGACTCGCTACTCCCCAGAACATAACAAGAGAACAATTCACACAAGGCGTGATGAGCTAACCTCCAGCTATTCATAGGGTTTATTCTTACCAACCCGGGAGGACAGTGGACCCCAGAGTTGTTGAACTGGGTCAAAGTTACACCTGACCCCTCCTTTCCTGCCCCCGCCCCCCCCCCCCTCCAGGCTCTGGCACGGGAATTATCACAGCGTCCCTTGCCTCTGAAGGCCATCCCTGCTGCGAGGCTTTGATAGGGAAAGTGTGAAGAACAAAGACCATTGTTCACAGAGGCGGCTGGTGCCTCTCAGGCCCCCGGCCAGCTTCCCAGGGTTGAGGTCTGGCTCCTAAGACACAAAGACGAAAGTCATTAGCACTGGGGACAAACAATGACGGAATCACTTCTATTTACCTGAACCGGAAGGGGCTGCCGAGTGGGGAACAATGGAGTTGGGTTGAAGACACGATCTGCCCACCCCCCCTCCCCTTACCCAGTTTCTTTCACAATAATGGGGCCGTGTGTGGTCCCAGAGGCTCAGAAGGCTTCAGCTCCGATTTCTGGAAAGAAGGCACGGGACAGTGGTGACAAGAATGGGCCGTGGCATCCAACTGGAAAATGGACGTAATATTCGCACCACCCTGGGCTGCGGCATATGGGATGGTGACCTAGTTAAGGGCTCCCTGCAGGCTATCAATGATCACCTCCCCCGCCCTCCTCCTCCCTCACTCCCTGTAGCTTGAGCAAGTTCCCTGCCCCTCGCTGAACCTTGGTTTCTGTATCCGTCAAATGGGAACAAGCCACCAGCTCAGAAATCAGGTGAAGACTAAGAGAAAGGAAGAAAAGCAGTTGGACACAGTGACACCGTGCCAATTTGGAAGCAAGATCTCATGAAGAGTCTAGTCCCGGCTCACCTCCAAGGTGACAGCCCATGTGACCTTGGCCATGCCCTCCCTTCCGAGGCCAGGCACCCCAGGGGCATTAAGGGGATAACCGCAGCGTCATTCTCACAGGGTGCGTGCCTTGAGAACTCAGGGAGGTAACAATGCTGGCAAAGCGCTGGGCGCCATGCTGACTGTGTTCCAGGTGCCGAACGCGTTACAACACGATTAAAAGACTGAAGTTTTCAGGAAGGTCAGGAGCAGACACAGACAAGTAATTAACAGAAATGAACACGCTGCCTCGCTACACTGCACCGCATACCCACTGTATGGAAGGAAAAACTGAGATCTGGGAGACAAACGTGGGGGGGTGGCTTGGGGGAAGCACCTGCTAATGACCTGTGGTAGCTGATGAGTTCAAGGTCATTTTTACCAGGGTCGTTACCAGGCAGGGAGAGTGGCGGTGGCGGGGAGCCTAGAATGACTGGTCTTTGCCAGCACCCTCATGGCCTCGCCCTCACCCAGCAAGGTGCTGATGGGGGGTTGGAGCCCGCTGATAGTCCAGACGGAGAAACCAGCTCAGACCGGCTTAAGCCAGCCCCTCTCCACCTCTCAGCCCTGCTTGTATTGGCTTCATTCTTAGGCAGGCCCATCCGTCATGGCGGCAAGATGCCCACGGACAGCTCCCCATAGGAGTTTCACCAGTCGGGCACCCCCAGTGAAGAAGAGCGCCCTCCTTTCCCAGAGGAGGAGGGCTCCCAACGATAGTGGGTCCCCACTGGAGTGCCTCGGGTCACATGACCATCCCCGACCCTGTCACTGGGATCCTATCCCAGGAGATCAAATGTGCCCATTGGTCAAATCTGGAACAGGCACTGAATCCACCCCCCCTTGAACATCAAAGACGGAAAGTGGGGGCAAAGGGGGGGTGTATCCCGAGGGAAAATCGGGGTGCTATTGCCAGAAGAAGGCAAGGTGGGGGTCGGGTGTGCACAAACCACACATGTCCGTTCACAACCTCACCCCTACTCCCGCCCAGCCCAGCAGCTGCCACTAGGGTCAGTCTCCTCCTGCCTGACCACTGCTTAGGATCTACCCGCCCCCGTTGTGTTCAGCAAGGTTCAGAGGGAGGAGGACCACCACACACGGCCAGCGTGAGTTAGTGACCTGGCTGACCGAAATTTCTGGACCTCAGTGCCTTCCTCCGCTGTACGAGGCGGAAACGTGTGCCCTCAGGACATCAGTGAGCATCATTAATGATGCAGGGTGCAGCGTTTCTCTGCATTTGACCCATCCCTCTGCTCTGGGGCGAGAATCCCGACTTCTGCTTCACCCGGGAAAAATAGCTATGGCTTATTAATGCACACCCAGTGACGCCTGGGCTGTGTTCACTCAACTCACATACCGACACCACGAGAGATAGACGCTGTTTTAATTCTTCATAGAGGAGGAACCTCAGGTTCAAAGATGCTTAATAACTTGGCCACTGTGCCTGCATCCAGCCACATGCACGCGTGTGTGGCCCCGCAAGAGGTTCCTCTCCAGCTCTCCGGAGATTGTGCCCATACCGCGTGCAGAACATTCTCTTTTTATAACAACTAAGGATGATTAAGTACCTACTGTATTCCAGATACAGAGATGAATGAGGCCTTGTTCAGAGTCTCTAAGAGCTCACTTCCTAAGACAGCGGCTCTCACCTGGGGGGCTTATGAGCAGGACCTGGGGATCTTTGTGTTACTACTGGGGGTGAGGGTGCTGCGGGCAGGTAGAAAGTAGAGACCAGGAAACGGTGCCCCACACCTACAACCCTCTCAGCAGAGAATTGCCAAGCCCAAAACGTCGAGGGTAATGAAGTTCAGAAATCCTGATTCGGCGAAGGAAAAGTACAAAATTCATGCCATGATCAAACTGCGTGCCTCCTCCAGATGTGTTTTAATAGATCTAGACTGTAACGAACGAAATATTCAAACGAGAATCAGAACAAAAGCCTGGCGAAGAGAAACATACTATAGGAACCGCATACTTAATTAGCCCTCCCACTGACGACAGCTTTTGAGTGATGCCTGGGAAAGTCAGCCACACACCCCCCAAGCCTCAGTTTCCCTACCTGTGAGGTAATCATGGCCTTTCCTGTCCAGGTCAAGGGGGGGCAAAGAGCCATATGGACAGCGGTGAGGAACAGGACAAATCCGTTTCAATGCAGCAGACCAGGGGCCGTTATCTGGCCCCCAGATGTATTTTGCTTTCCAACATAATGTATCCTTTGTATAAACTTATAATTGGAATAAAATTACAAACAGTAAACATATGTCACCATTAAGACAGTTTTGGCAAAGTGAGCGTTTCCCCGTCACCACCGTCAAGATGGCAGTGTAGACCACGGCAAGTGGTCTCATACCCACCCTCCTGGTCGTCACCCTTCCCAAAGGCGGCCTCTGTTTGGACCCCTTCTCCACAGTTTAGTTTGTACCTTTGAACGTTAAGTAAACAGAATCACAGGGCTTCATTCTTCTTTGTCTGCTTACTTTCCCTCTATTACGTGTGTGATTTATCTAAGAAGTTGCTTGGGGCGCCATTTCATTTTCATGGGTATATAGTATTCCACAGCAAGAATCTGTGTGTGTGTGTGTGTGTGTGTGTGTGTGTGTTAATTTCTCCATTGTGTTGTGGGCGGGTATTTAAGTTTTCAAGTCGTGTGCTGCTGAGAACATCCCAAGGCGTGTCCAGTGCACGTATGAAAACCTTTCTGGTGGGTTCCTAGTTCCTTTTAAAATCCCATCATCCTTTCTGCTTAATTGTATTAAATGCTGCCTCGAGCCTACAGGGTCCATCCCTGCCTGAAAGTTTCCAGCCTGTGGGCCTGTCCTATAGATTACAGACTTGCAAGCTCCCCACAGCTACGTGAACCAACACCTTAAAATAAATCCTTTAATACACACACACACACACACACACACTGGTTTTGTCTCTAGAAAACCTCGGCTGACACAGATTACCAAGGCTTTGACTGAACTCCACGCCTCTCTCTGTTAACAGAGGAATGTACCCAGGCATCGTTGACAACCTGCTCGTCGGGGAGACTGGCTAATAAAAAAAATTAAAATTAAAATAAAAAAAAAACAAGGTGACATGTGGAGACTGAGAATTGCCATTAGAGAAATTAAACTTTTTTTTAAAAAAAAAAGCCAAAATGACGCTCGCTTTTTCAGGACAGCATGCATCCAAGAGTAGCGGGAAATACCGAGGGAACATTTTCCAATCATGCCGCACGTATGCCCACTCTTCAGATTGGGAAACTGAGGCTCAGACAGAGGCAGAGGGTTCCCCAAGGCTAACAGCTATTGAAAGACAAACGCTGGACCTGTTCATCATCGAGACTTGGCTTCCTCACCAACACGATTTGCTTCTTACTCTTGAGCTGGCAGTTTGGGAACTGGAGGCTGACCTTCCCCCTTTGAATTAGTTACCCCCCCCCCCCCCCCCCGCCACGTGCCATGAGCAGGCTCACAGCCCTGTGTGTGTGCAAAACCATAGCGGTCGCTCGCCGGGGAAACTGGGTAGCCGATTTGATGCTTGCTCCTGCCCATTCTCAGACCTCCAGTAAACCCCGCGGCCCTGACCCTGGCCACCTGACTCAGCTGCATATTTTCAAGTGCACTTGACAAGAACTGAAACGCGGTTCCCCGGAGGCTCTGCACCAGCCTCCAGGCAAGGCAAGACGTCGGCAGCTTTGTGGAAGGGGCTTGGACGCTGGCTCCATATTTCCAGCCGCTCACCCCTCCCGCGGGGTCGCTTGGGATGTCATCTCTGGATTCACCTCTCTAGGATTAGCCTCCCAGGCTGTCCTCTGCTCAGGGGCCAGGGTGCTTCTGCCAAAACGCAAGCCCGGTCACATCACTTCCTTACTCACAATCCTTCAGTGGCTGCCTATGGCCTTTGGAGCAAACGTCACAGTTTGGTCCAAAAGACCCTGCTTATCATTCCTGGCTTGTTACTCCCATTGCTTCTTGAACTTTCCTCCTCCGAAGTCCTGCCTCATTTGTAGTGGCCGCGAACCGTGCACTCTTTCAAAGCTCCATGACTTTGCACCGCTGTTCCCTGTGCCTCGAATGCCCTTCCCTCATACCGCCTACTCGGCAACTCCTCCTTACCCTTCAAGACCCAGCTTTAGCATCACCCTCTCCTGTCTCCGCAACCTGACTTCTGAAGAGGAAGCCTTCTTCCTTCAGCCTTTGCTAAACAGTACCAGTAGCAGCAGAGCCCAGGGACGGCCACAAAACCCAGCAAGGACCCGCCACTTTGGCCCAGGCCCTCGTGCGAGTCTTCATTTCCCACAAGCCCCCGGCTGAGAACAGCCCCAGGCCTTCCTCCTGGAGGCCTTGCAAGCCAGAGCCTTTGTTTTCCAGCCCAGGGCCCCTTCAGTGATCTTGTTTTTCATGGAAAAGCGGGGCGAGTTCATTACATTGTGTTCCTGCCTCGGAGATCATTGTCATTCATCCGACATCAAAGTCGGAACCTTGATCACCTCCTTCAAGGCGTGTTCCACCCAGACTTTCTTGCAACCAGGAAATGGGGAACTTCCTTCATTTTTAAAACCATCCCAGCAAGCCTCGGCCCACCGGCTTCCTTTACAAACCTTTCTTGAAACACAAAGATAGAATCAGGCCGTCCCCCCCCACCGCAGTGGCCCTGAAGGGTCCCAGCCTTCCTCTGATCCTTATCAAACACTTGTTGAGCACATTGCAATGGCAGTTAGTTCTTGTTCGTACAACACCTTTCTGCGGGGGGCCAGCGTTGGGCTGAAAGGGGGCGGGAGCCCGACGAAAGCCTTATATAGATTTGGCTTCATTTCTCCCGCCCGCCCGGCTGGAAAGGACACTCTTTACTGGAGAAAGATACAAAGTTGGGAAAGCAGAGAGGCTTGCCTCAGAACCAAGGAAGGTGCCAAGACTGGAACCAGCTGCCTGACCTTTGAATGCCTTTGTTCCATGTTGATCGTTATTTACGTGACCTGATTTTAGATTTAACGCGCCCCTAATAGCTGGTAACCCAACAAGGTTTCTGCTTCCCACCTTCCCTGCCGGGCTCCCAGGCTTTTCACCATCTGATCTGTCCTCCCGTCTCCTGCCATCAGCCTCCCCCCCCCCCCCCCCCCGCAACCCCGGGGGAATCCCTCCTCCTCCTCTGTCCACATCTTGAAATGTCCTGTTCCTAAGCATTCGTCCCCAACCCCCCTCTTATCTCGCTCTTTCTTGGCCATCTCCGGCTTTCCCAGAGCTCCGATGGGTGAAAATTCCAAATAACTCCAGCCCAGACTCCAGAGAAGCTCCAGAAGGGAATGACGTCTCAGGGTGGGTTAAGTAAGCTGCTGTAACACACAGCCCCCAGGTCTCTGTGTCTGGACACGGGAAAGCGTCATGTCTCATTTATGCCAAGGGCCACGGGAGACAGCAGGGCGTGCTCTGCCTCACAATGTCATTCAGGGACCCGGGCAGCTCTCGTCTCGTCTTCCGGGGCAGAGGGTCTCCTACGGGGACATTCGGCAGCATTTGGAGATATTTGGGGGGATATTTGTCAGAACTGGAGGCAGGGACAGCTGGCATCTAGGTGCTAAGAGGCCAGGGATGCAAGTAACGATCCTTCACGACAGAGGACGGTCCCCCACAGCCAGAATTATTGGGTCCACAATAGCACTAGCTGAGAACGCCTGTCCCAGGGCATGAGTCCTCTGCCGGGACACCGTGCATCTGACTGGCGGGAGAGCACAGGAAGGCATGGAAGATTCTATGGGACGTGTAAGAGGTCAGACCTAGAAGGGACCCACGGCATTCCATTAGACAGAACTCAGTCTCCTGCCCCCCCCCCCCCACCTGCAAGGAGGTTGGGAAATGTAGTCTGGAGGCCGTCATCTTCCCCGGTCTCCCAAACCCCTCGCCACCCCCATATATCACCTCATTTCCCACTAATTCCACTCTGTCCCCCATTCTGTCCCATCTCCTTCCACGGACAGGAGCTTTATCTCAAAGAAACTTCTTCCTGGAACCTCCTCCCTGTCCCCAGATCCCCTAGGCGGGCCCTTGACTATGTAAATAGGCCCCAGCACTCACTATCACATTGCCCTGTTTATTTGCCTTCTTGGCGCTTAGCACACGATCACCACTAAAATTTCTACACGTTATATTTGTATATTTATATAATACAATAAATCCATCGTATAATAAATACATTAAATATAAACATAAATAAATATATGATGTTTGTATAATCTCGAAATATAACGCATTGTTATATTTGGGTAGAAATCATATATAATATGTATGATGTGACACGTAAATTATGTTGTTTATTATCTGTCTCCTACACCGGAACACTAGAACCAAAACTCCAAAGGATAGATTGCTTACTTGTCTTATTCACAGCTATTCCCAGCACCTAGTAACGTGCCTGGCATATAGAAGACCCTTGATATATACTTGCTGAACAGACAAATGGATCCTTTCTGTGCAAAACAGCCATGTTGGTCTTTCTAAACTATGGACCGGTTGTAGTGGCTACCAATTCTTTTCGTTTTCTTTTGTTTATTTTTTGACAAAGAAAGAGCACGAGCGGGGGAGGGGCAGAGAGAGAGGGGGGGACGCAGAATCCGAAGCGGGCACCGGGCTCTGAGCTGTCGGCACAGAGCCTGACGCGGGGCTCGAACCCATGAACCATGAGATCATGGCGCGAGCCGAAGTCAGATGCTCAGCCGACTGAGCCACCCAGGCGCCCCAGTAGTTTCCTATTCTAAGGTCTGAAAATATCTGGGTCCAAATTCTTTTGCCTGGTACTTATGGCCATTCGTGATCTGGCCCTCTCCTACCCTCCCACCTTCTTCTTACACCCCCCACCCCCCGCCACTTTGAGCTCCTTATGCTTCAGCCCACAAATCTCTGTATATAACATGTTTTAACACTGTTTAAGCTACTATTCTCAGCTCTCTATCTTTGTACGTTATTTCCATTGCCTGGAATATGTCATCAGCCTCTCCCTAGCAAACTCCTACTCATCCCTCAATACCCAGTTCCATGTTGCTTCCTCTGAGAAACCTTTCCTGATGACTTGGGCGGTCACTCACTCCCTCTTCTTCGGTTCTCACATATTTTGCAAAATACATTGTACGTATTTTCTCCCCGGGTGCTCTCTCCCACGTCAGGTGACAGATTCTTAAAAAAACAACAACAACAAGAAGAAGACAATATCTTATTTGACAGTGTGCTCTCTGGCCAGTCTCCCCCACAGTCTCTAGGCATTTTCTCAAAGGAGCCAAGAACCCAATATGATTAGGACATTCTTCTCTTGGAGTCATTGCCACTTCAGATGCAGAGCCAACTACTACTCAGAAATGTCTGCGGCTGGATCCAGATCACCCACATGCAATGGTGATCAATCACTAGAAGCCAGATGAGCACAAGGGCCAAGAAAGAGGGAAGGCAGGCTGATGTCACTAGTGGTAGTTGCCAAAGGCCCCGGCCCCTGCCTCCCAGCCCGGGAATGCCACAGACGTCCCTCATGCCTACCTCCTGTTCAGCCCTCGGATCTCAGCGTGAAAACGCTCCCAACTCAAGAAGACCTTTCCACGCCCCCAAGACCACGTTAGAGCCCCCACGCCTCTGTACTGCCCCTTCGTGGACCAATCGCCCAGCAAGTCTGTCTTGTCCATCAGCGCGTGGGTCCGCGGGGCAGACCTTGCCCTGCTTGATCCTCCGCTGTTTCGTTCTCTGCGTGTCTACAGGTCCCAGCGCAGAGCTGGCCCTCGGTATCGGCCAGGGTCCAACTGTGGATGGAAACTGAGGGCCTTTGATGCGGGGAACTGGTTACGCAAAGTATGGAAGATCCGAGAAGCCCAGGGGGATGGTGAGGAAAGCAGAGGCCAGCAACAGCAAGGGGGTTACCGCCACCCCCAGGCTGGAGGAGCAGAAGAGGAGATGTCACCACCGGGTTGGGGTCTCCTAGTGGGAGCTGGAACCACAGCAGGCCTGGCAGGGCACTGAAGACGAGGAGAAGACACAGTTCCCACCAGGGTTAGCACCTGAGCCAAAAATGGAGAAGATGGGCGCCTGGGTGGCCCAGTCAGTTGAACGTCCGACTTCAGCTCAGGTCATGATCTCGCGGTTTGTGAGTTTGAGCCCGGCATCGGGCTCTGTGCTGATGGCTCAGAGCCTGGAGCCTGCTTCCGGTTCTGCGTCTCCCTCTCTCTCTGCCCCTCCCCTGCTCATGCTCTGTCTCTCTCTGTCTCAGAAACAAATAAACATTAAAAAGGTTTTTTTTAAATGGAGGAGAAGACATATCATGACCTCTCGTCTCCCGCCCTCCACAACATCATGAGTCCCACCCGCAGAAACAAAGTGATGGGAAAAGCTGGTGGCGACAGCTTGCAGGGGCGATCCCCCGAGACACAGAGCAGAGCAAAGGAAGGCCACAGAATGGATCTGACAGCAGGTGCTTCCCGGCTCAGCCTCGAAGGAACCCCTGCTCTCCTTCTGTCCCACACCCTGTGTTAGTCAGGGTGAACTACGTTGTGCTGCGGTAACAAGAAAAACCCACTCTCAGCTCCGTGGCTTAAAACAACAAAAGCTGAGCACTGGCAATTAAATGCTTCCACCTGGAAGTGATATTTGTCCCTTTCTCTGACATTTCACAGGCCAAGCGAGTCACATGCCCGCCATTAACTTCAGGTGTGCGGGAAAGTATAATCCCTCAACTGCTCTCAAGAAGAAGAGAGCTTGAAACACGGGGCCAGCAATAATCTCTCACAGCTGTCTTACCCACTCCCCCCCCCCCGCAATTCTTGAGTGTCGGCCGGTTATTGGGGCCACCTGAAATGTCCACACACATTTCTAACCACACCCCGAGGGACCCGCTAAAAATGATGCTATAAAATTTATGGTCGGAGGTGATCACGATCCACTGATCCTGAAAACAGCAAGTCACGGCAACTTCGCAGCTTAAAAAATAAGAGACGTTTATTGTCTCACAATTTCTGTAGGGCGGGAACTTGAGAGTGGCTCGGCTCGGCCGTTCCGGCTCGGAATTTCCCATGAAGTCACCGTCAGACGTTGTTGGGACTGTAACCTCCTTCTCAAGGCCTCACTGCTCCAAAGTGGTCTGCCGAATCGCCCCAAGGTGACCCACTCACAAGGCTGGTGAGCTGGTATATATGCTACAATGTCAGCTTTTTAAAAGTGTCCGCATTACAGGATGTTACAGATTTATACAATGGTAGCCATCCACCAACACGGCCTCTAATGACCCTCGCCTCCTCACCTTGGATAGTTTCCTCCCACAGCGCACCAAGGTTGGTCGGCGTGGCCAGCAGAACGTGGCAGAAGCGGTCAAGTATGACTTCACGCGTGAGTCGAAAACACCACGGCCGCTTCTGCTTTGCTGGCTTGGATCACTCGCTCCGGGAGGAGCCGACTGCCATGCTGCGAAGACACCTAAGCACCCTACGGAAGGAAAGAGACCACGGGTGAGAAACCGAGGTCTCCCGCCGACGGCCAGTACCAACTCAACAGCCACGTGCATGTGCCATTTTGACAGCCCAGCGTCCAGGTCCAGTCCAGCCTTCAGATGAGACTGCGGCCCCAGCCAACTTCTGACTACAATGAGAGATCCTGTATCACAGCTGCTCAGACAAGCTGCTCTTGAATTCCTGGTGGCCCACAGAAGCTGTGAGATAACGACTTTGCATTGCTCAACCCGCCAAGGTCCGGGATAAGTTTTGAGACTTATCAAGGTTTGGGATAAGACTTTGAGACTTCTATGGGTAGAATTTTTGCGTGCGCGCATGTGTGTGTGTAGAGAAAGAGACAGACAGAAAGAAAACTTTTAGAAGGATAGGATTATGAGATGGGGTATCTACTCTATTTAGGGTTTATCCAATTACTAATTTTTCTACGAGGGACACGTATTCCTTGGAAGACGGGAAGAAAAAGACAGCAGCCGCTATTGGGCGACGAGGGCGTCTTTCGATAGCTGTTTCAGACACTGAAGCAGAGCTCGACTGGCCAGACGGTTAGCACGGCCTGCCAATGCAGATAACTTGCTAAGGAAGATGGCCAAGCCAAAGGAGGAATGTGCCAATGTCCACCTCGGTCTTCTCCACCCAGTTGGGTCTGCTCTGAGCTGCCTAGAGGATGTGTTTGGGAGGAACAGGGTGCTGGAGACCAGCTGCCAGGAAGGGGCGGGGGTGTTGCATTTGGAAAACCTCAAGGTTTCTGAGCTGGCAAGATATGTCAGCAAAAAAAAAAAAAAGAAAGAAAAGAAAAGAAAAAAAGCCCTCGCCTGTCTAGACAAAAGTTTGATTTTGAATCAGAAAAGGGAACGTTTGCAAATAGGAAAGGAGTTGAAGCATTTTTTTCTCCTTTGAAAATAACCATGAATTTTTAACTATCAGCCCTAAAGAGAGACAGCAAGACTCCGGTGTCCACACCAGGGATTTGAATATTGCCCCACACCCCCCCAGATGGATTATGAAATGGGGCCATTTCTTAGGCTGGACATTGACTTCTTGAGCCGAAGAGAGAGGTTTAACAAGGCCCCAGGGCATCCAGGAGGAGAGACAGACAGGCTTCCACTGCGAACATCTGAGGCTCGGGAACCGGAGTAACTCAGGCAGCCTGAGAAAATGATCAATCGGGCTGCTGACAGAGGGAAATCGCCGGCCTGGGTTTCGCTGACCTCAGGCCGGGGTGGGGAAGAAGACGTCCACGCTGGTTCGCCTGGCCCCATCGGGCAGGGCTCCCGCGGGCCGCCGTCTGAAACCACAGTGCCAGCTGAGTCTGAGAATTAGAGAGAAGGTCTGCCCTGAAGGGATTCCCCCCTCCCCGCCCCCCGAACATCCCTTTGTCTGTGGACTTGGCCCAGTTCTGGGCAGAGAAGCTGGGCCCTGAAGGCCAAGCCAGGTGGGTGCGTCAGACTCATGGGGTTGTAAGTGATGGAAATCTGACTGAGGTTGCTCAGGCAGAATGAATCATTCTAAGGCGGGTTGGGGGAGCCATAAGATCGGAATGCACCTGAGCTTGTGCAAAAGAAAATAGGGACAAAGGCCCTCAGGGACCCAGGGGGGCCCTTGCCCACCCCTGCCTCTGTTGCTCTCCGCCGGCTGCTGTTACTCCTTTCCTTTTCACTGGAAACAGACTCCAGGTCTTTCCCCGCATCGTGGGCCACCCCACGGTGCCCAACTTCACACGTCACTGGTCCCACCAATGGTCCAACCCTGAGAGAGGATGAGTCAGTCAGTATGCGTGTGAGTAAGTGTGTGAGCGTGCGTGTGTGTGTGTGTGTGTGTGTGTGTGTGTGTGTTTCGATTCCTGTCTCTCAACCCTAAATGATCACGGAGGGAACTCTCACTGGCACATCTTGGGGAACCGTCTAGATCTAGAGGAAGGTCAAGGAGTACAGCCTTGCCAGGCATAAGACGCCCACCGGGGCCCTTAGCCGGGACAGTGGGCTGGCAATACATTCCAAACGGATTTTTCCACTACTCCTCAGATGAGACCCCTGCCCTACCCTGGAGGGGGCGCTGCAGGCTTATTCTCACTGCAAGGATTTGTGCCTGTAAATCTACTTGTCCCTGGTGCCTCCCCTGGGCATGTCTCGTGGCATAAGCCCCGGCACGAAGATTTACTTATTTTTCTGTTTCTGCGACTCTTTTCTCCCCTCGACGTCGCCTTATCCCGAGCAAACCATGCCAATGAAATCGCAAGCTCGAGGCGAGAGCCTCGGGTCAGACCGACTGGGTGCGAATCTCCACCCTGTTATTTTCTTGCCATGTGGCTTTGGGCAAGTCGCTTCACCTCTCTGGACCTCTGCTTCTTTAGCTGCGTAATAGTCTACCTGGCATAATCGTGGCCGCTGCGTTAACGGAGCTATTTCGCGCGTGGAACGTAGGCGCCCTTAACAGACAGCCCTGCACGAGGTTAACTCCTACCGTCTTCGTGTGTTTGATGTGTCTGATGACACCGTCATCATTATGTGTTTGCTACACGCTTCGTCTTGGAAATCGAATGAATTTTTAAAAACTCCAAACAGGGGCGCCTGGGTGGCTCCGTCGGTTGAGCGTCCAACTCATGGTTTGGGGGTTCGAGCCCCGCGTCCGGCTCTGTGCGGACAGCTCGGAGCCCGGAGCCCGCTCCGGATTCCGGGTCTCCCTTGCTCGCTGCCCCTCCCCCGCTCATGCTCTGTCTCTGTGTCAAAAATAAACGTTAAAAAATAAAATTAAATAAACGAATCAATCAATAAATAAATAGAAACCTAGAACATTCCCAAATGACCAGGTCATGTGGTATATCGGGTCAGAAAATGATTCCTATCATCCACTCGGCCTACAAGCGTCTCCACCGCTTGAACAAAGTGAACTGCGCAGAAAGCCAGAGATCAAGGCCTACGGACGAGAACTTGATGGATCAAAACAATGATAATCAGGTGATGAAACAGATGGGCTTTGCAAGCGGGTCAGAAGCCTGACTCGCGTCGCGAAACAGCTCTTTCTCGTGCTTACCTGTGTGGTTTGGGATGTGGCCTTCCGCACACCCTGGCTGCAGGAAGGGGCCCTGGTTAGCCTAAACCATCACCCACCCCCCCCCACCCCCCCCACCCCCCCCACCCCTGGTCACAGCGATCGGCTCGAAAATGGACACAGAACCCTCCCTCTAAGACACAGTGGGCTATCGTGAGATTCTGGCTTCCAGAAGAGCCTGTTACCCTGCCTCTCTGGGATTCGAAGCTGGGAGGAGGTAAAGATCAGATGTGCTGCAGCCACCTGCGCCCTTGAAGAGAGACCCTGCGTGAGAAAATCACCAAGGCCGGTGAGATGGAATCAGTGAGGGCCCCGGAGACAGCCGGGTCCTGGATCCGGTCGTTCCTGAAGCTGATTTGCTCCCGGAAGTTTCAGTTCCAGAAGCCAATAGTAATTGACAAGCACATCATTTGCAATCACGCTTTTTTTTTTTTTTTTTTTTTTTTTTTGGCACAAGCCAACCAGAGTTGGGTTTTCTAGGCCTTGCAACTGAAACGTCCTAATTGCTGCCTTATGCGTAGGATTAAATGAGATGGTAAGCCCTGGAAACTACTTAGCACGTAGCAAGGCGGACACACGCGGAGTTCCTATATTTTCAAGATGCCCGGGAGGATTCTTTCGCTTAACGCCATACAAAAGGGCACGCCAGCCAAATCCCACACCCTCCCCCTCCCTTCCCAAACCGGCCTTTTCTGCCTGCCTACGAGTTACACACATCAGCGCACCAGCCAGAGGACCTGCTAAGCTAATTAGCCCAGCGTCACAGGCGTTACGCGGACTCGGCCGAGAGGACGTGTTGCAAACTCGGGGTGAAATATTTAATTAATCAAAGCTGCTCAGCCACTTGTCGCACCGAGTCAGTGTGCGCTCGGACGAGGGCCGGGGCTCCGTGAGGCAGACTCGTCCAGAGCCTTCCACGTCCTTCCCCCACGGAACCCGGTCGAACCGCATCGGCCACGCGGGTGAATTTAGAGCGCTCGCTCTTGGCACCTGACGCTTCACAGCTCCGGGGTGTCTGGGGTGCCCCGTGGCAGGCCACCACCTGTGCCCATGGTTTCCACGGCACCATGGGAGAGCCGTTAACGTCACGCGCTTTGGGGGAGGGAACGTTTCCACCGGGGACCAGGTCAGGGGAGAGGAGAGCAAGGCTGTGTGTGTGTGTGTGTGTGTGCGAAAATGCGCGCATCGAATATTTCAGGGTAGATACCGGTGGCCTCTAAGGAAGGGGCACAGAATACCTGAAAACTTTTTAATTTGATTTGTTCAGGTTTTATATATTTTAAATGTTTACTTATTTTGAGAAAGAGAGAGAGAGAGAGGATGGAAACAAGGGAGGGGCAGAGAGAGAGAGAGAGAAGGGATAGAGAGAAAATCCCAAGCAGGCTCTGGGCTCTCAGCACAGACCCTGACACAGGGCTCGATCCCACGAATGGTGAGATCACGTGACCTGGGCCGAACTCAAGGGTCGGGAAGCTTAACGACTGAGCCCCCCGGGTGACCCTGAAAACCTTTCTATAGTTCAAAATATTAAGGGACAAAGCAGGTTTAAAAATGTGTGTGAAATATTATTATAAAAAGGTACACAGAAAATATAAAATTTACATGAAATCATACACACACACATATACATATATAATTTTCACCATGATGATGTACATTTTAAAATTCAGTTTATTTTAGCTTTCACATATTTTAAGTCGGTAACATATACTTACTTGAAGGTTCCAGTATTTTTAAGAAGGACAAAAAATAATAGGAGCTGCACACTGTCATCGCAGCCACTCTACTGATGAAGGGACAGCAGCACAGAGCGGTTAAGTCATGTGCCCAAACTCACGCAGCCAGTGAGCGGCAAACCGGGATCGAAACGGAAGGAATATACCTTGGAGGCTGTGCATTGAACTCTAGGCTGACTTTCGTCACTCTGCTTCTGTGTCTTGTTTTAGTTTATGCCCAGTGCAGAAAATATTTACTTATTATTTATTTATTTATTTATTATAATACATGTATGTTTCTGTTTTTACCTAAATGGTAGACTATATGCACTATATTCTGTTTTTCTTTTCCTTTACTCTTTCTTCTTCCTCCCTCCCTCCCTCTCTCTCTGTCTTTCTCTTCCTTCCTTCTTTCTTTTTCTTTTCTTTCTTTCTTCCTTTCTTTCTTTTCCCTCCTTCCTTCCCTCCCTCCTTCCTTCTTTCCTTTCCTTTTTCCTTCTTTTCTTTCTTTCTTTCTTTTCCTTCCTTCCTTCCTTCTTTTTCTTTTTTCCTTTCTTTTTTCTTTCTTCTTTCTTTCTTTCCTTTCCTTCCATCCTTCTGTCCTTTTTCTTTCTTTTCTTTCTTCCTTCTTTCTCTTTCTTTTTCCTTTCTTTTCTTTTTCTTTCTTTTCTTTCTTTCCTTCCTCTTTCTTTCTTTCCTTCCTTCCCTCCTTCCTTCTTTTTCTTTCTTTTTCTTTCTTTTTCCTTTCTTTTCTTTTTTCTTTCTTTTCTTTCTTTCCTTCCTCTTTCTTTCTTTCTTTCTTTCTTTTCCTTCCTTCCCTCCTTCTTTTTTTCTTTTGCTTTCTTTTTCCTTTCTTTCCTTCCTTTTTTCTTTCTCCTTTCTTTCTTTTTTTCTTTCTTTCTTCTTTCTATTCATCTTTCTGCTTGGAAACCATTCCCTGTTCGTATGGAAAGAGCTTCTCCCTCTTTTATAAAACTTCATCATGTTCCACTGTCTGCTTGTACCTTGATTTATTTCTCTAGTCCACCCTGGTAAATATTGTTATTTAAAATCTTCATGAAAGAGGTGACATTTGAGCTGAGACCTAAACTCAGGTGCAGAGGTGAAGATCAGGAAGGGAAAGGAAACAGAGTCAAGATGTGGGGGAATAGCACATGCAAAGGCCCTGAGGCCCATGACATGGAAAGAAGGAATGTGTGATGGTTGCCCAGAGCAAAGCGGGGCAGGAGGTGGTATCTAAGGGGGCAGCAGAGAACTGACAATGCTGGGCATTTCTAGTTCTGGAAAAAAAATACCACCTTCGTCCTAAGAGCTAGGGAAGCCACTAGCAGGTGTGCATTTGGGGGACTTAAAACAGAAAAGCCCACTTCCTCTTCTCTAAGAAGCGCTACCCAGGCTGAACCTTCCAACCCTGATGGTGTGGACTGGGTCAGGGCGAAGTCTTGATCCCATGGCTCTGTCCCAGGTAGCTGCCCTCCTAGCCACTTCCTCTCGGCTAGCCAGGAAGAGTCAAAACCCAAGGGACTTCCTCCGGCCTGCCCGACGCCCAGGGCAAATGTTCTCGCGGTGTGTAGAGAATTCCTGTCACCCCCCACCCAGGTCTGGGTGTATAAAGATACAGGAGAGGTGTTAAGCCTTGAGTAATTATCACCTCTCGGGTGGGAGGAGGGAGTCCAGATGGGGTCAAGAGGAGAGAGCGTTTATTTTCTCTCCGAATCCCGGAGAAGTCCCTGTTTTCCCTGAAGTCCCCAGGCCAGAGCTCGGGGTATGTGTGTGTACCCCGCGTTGGAAGGAAGGAGATCGGTACCACCGCTGCCCGTCTTGCCAAGCAGAGGGGCCCATCTGGCCCCCGCTGGAAGCAAGTCGGCTCGGCTGCATGGAGTCTGGCCCTGTTGGCAACATGCTCTCAACGTAACGACCATTTTTGTTTGATTGCACTGGAACAGCCCTCTACCACTCTTCTGTGAATCCAGAACACTCCCTCCCAAGCCTCCCTTCCAGAATGAGGAACGTCCACGTCTCTCCCTTTGTATGAGCTTCAGAGTCTGCCCCAAATACTGCCCCCCCCAAATGTCGGCGAGAGAGACAGAAGTGGACCCCAGATTTCAGAAACCATCCTAAGACTCTGTGATCCCTCTGGGGGCTGGGGTGGGAACGATGTGACCCAAGCTTCAGTGTGGAAAACATCCTCTCCTCTAGCCTCCCCCCCCCCCGAAATCCCTTTTAGGGAGAAGAGGCCTCAACAAATATCTAACCCATCTCCCTATGACCACTCCTGGCCCTTCCAATCGATTCTCTGCCTTTGCCAGGGTAATGGTTGTTTTAAAATCATTATGAGTATAATTGTTACAGTACGTCCTGGGCTCCTTAAATGTATTGACTTATTCCGTTCTCTCCATAGTATCATTAAGCGGGCCCTATTGTTATTTCCACTTTACAGAGGAGAAAACAGACTGCAGCAGGAATTCGGTTAAGCAGCTAATTGGGGGCAGAACTGGAGGGTGAGCCTAGGTGGTCTTGCTCTAGAGCTGTGCCCTTCAATATGGCAGCTACCAGCCACATGTGGCTTTTAACGCATGAAATGCTGGGAGCCCTCGCTGAGCTGTGCTGTGAGGGCAAAACACACACAATGTCCTGCTCTAGTGTCTCTCAACGCAGAGAGGATCGTCCCCGAAACCCTCAGGGCTTACATATTTCCCTTCCGTTGAAATCAGAGGGTAACTTGGCCTGCCTGCCCTCCCGTGCTCTGGGGCCCGCCTTGCTCTCTGTCCGCAGGTCCACGACCTCCCTCCCCGACCCAGACTCACCAGCCTTGCGCTCACTGACCTGAGCCACTGACCTTCTCTCTTTCTGCTCTCGTCCATGCTGTTCCTTGACTCAACACTGTTCCCCGCCTTCCTCTACTAACTCTCACTCACTCTCCTTTAGCGCCATTTTCCCTGACCCCCACGTTCCCCATCTATGCTCTCCTGGCCTCCTGAACCTTCCCTTAACGACACAACCACCATTTATAGTTACATATATGTGGGATTTTGTGATTACTGGCTTCGTCGGTCGGAGTTCAACTGGGAGACAGAAATCCCCAGTTGTCTCAACAGGGAGAATTCAACGTAGAGAACTGCCAACCAGGTAACTGGGAAGGTGACACTAAGTGATCTCGGAGATAGTAATTGCAGGGGGTCCCTGCCAACCCTGGGATTGGACAATCGAGGGAAGATGCCAGCATTACTGGCATTTAGAAGCTTAGAGCAGGGACCCCGTGGAACCGGCACTTGGCTGAAAACCCTGAGCTCAGAGACGGCTCCCGCGGAGCAGGTCCCCTGACCTCCGGTGAGGAGACCTCCCAGCTGGTGTCTCCGAGGGGGGCGTGACGAAGCAGGCTCAGCAAACCAACGGCAAAGTACAGAGGGGACCCGGCTGTCGCTACAGGAAGGCCCCGCTGTTGCAGGGGGACCGCAGTGCTGGGGGACGGCCGCAGGAAGGGGAAGCAGACTGGAAGGCACAGACTGGACGGCTGTCTCCCCACGGGGTCGGCAGAGCCCAAGCCTAGGCCACTGGCAAAGCAGAAGTGAGGTTTGCAGAGTCCCCGCCCCAGCATCCCAGGGGTGGGTACAGGGCGTGAGTGAGAGCGGTAACTGGCCCCCACCTGCTTGTACTCTCCATGAGAGCAGGGGGTGGGGTCAACTGCTCTTCTCCCTCTTTCTAGAACAGCCAGTGCCACAGAGGAATAAACGAACCAAGCCCTTCACCTCGGAAGGGGCACACGGGGGAAGTCACTTTCCAGGCCCAAGGCCCATCGAGGGGTAGCTTTGGTGACAACCCAAGGACTGCTGAAGAAAGGCAAGATACGGCTTTTGTCATTGGATTGGGCATCACAGTCCTTGGCTCTCCCTTGCCATGGTGACAAGCATACCCAACTACTGTGACCACACGTCCATTTTATTTTTTATTTTGAGAGAGCAGGGGAGGGGCAGAGAGAGAGAGGAAGAGAGAGAATCCCAAGCAGGCTCCACACTATCAGTGCAGAGCCTGACGCAGGGTTCCAACTCACAAACCGTGGGATCGTGACCTGAGCCAAAACCGAGAGTCGGAGGCTTAACCGACCGGGCCCCCGGAGTACCCCAGTGACCACATTTTCTAAACCTAAATTGGGGTCACTAGCCTGACTCAGGAGAGGACAAACTACTTCCAACCAAGACCTGGTCAGAAATGTGGACAGGGGCACCTGGGTGGCTCAGCAGGTCGAGCGTCTGACTTCACCTCGGGTCATGATCTCACAGTTCGTGAGTTCGAGCCCCGCGTCGGGCTCTGTGCTGACAGCTCGGAGCCTGGAGCCTGCTTCGGATTAAGTGTCCCTCTCTCTGCCCCTCCCCTGCTCGTGCTCTGTCTCTCAAAAATAAGTAAACGGTAAAAAAAACTTAAAAAAAAAAAAAAGAAATGTGGACAAGCGTGCCCCAACTTCTGTCCCGTCTTGCTCAATGACTAACACATACTAGGCGGCCAATAAATATTTGTTGGATAATCGACAGAAGAAAGGATGAATCTCTGTGCAGGGATGAGTTCATCTAGAGAGACGCCAGCCGTTCACAAAATAACAGGACCCCCCGTTGCAGAGAAAGTTCTGGACAGGTGGAAAGAAAACGGGGCTCAGTATCAGGGACACATAGTTACAGTTTGCAGCTTGGGAGACTGATCCTCAGATTACTGGGGTCTGTTGGGGGGCGGGGGGCGGCCGGAATCCAGCAAGCATGAGCTCTCAGTGTTATGATCGATATTATTATTTTCCAAATAAACGCTTCATGCCTATTAAAGATTACGAGCGCGGGACTTTTACTAATGTAAATATTCAATTCGCTGTTGCCCGGTTCAATAAATAATGTAACGATGGCTTATTTTTCACTCCAAGTGTGAAAAAATTATCCGCACTGATTTTAGGCCACTCTTTACTGGTTTTTAAATAAATAAGTGTCAGAGATGCTAAATATTAACATAAGGTGTTTTCCCCATAAGGTGTTCACTACAAACAGCACCAGACTGGCAAGCGACAACTAAGAAATTATGAATAATCAGGGCTGGGCCTATAGCTACTCATATCAATGCCCAGAACTTGGAGGTGACTTTAATTCTCTCCTCTTTGGCTCTCTCACAGAAGTGGACCGAAGTCAGCTTTTTTTTTTTTTTCCTGGCGACTCAGGATGTCTGTTAAATGCTCCTAATGAGCTGTGTGACCTTGGGCAAGCCATGAGACCTCTCGGGGCTTCCGCTTCCCAATCTGTAAACTGTTAAACCACCCCCAATGCTCTTTGAGCCACAACCATTCAAATAACCAGAATCGCCAACCCCCGCGTTGTATCAATGAACGGAACCCTGTCGTAGTCCGAGCGTCCTTCTCACTCCTGAGGGTGCAGACACGGCGATTTCAGAGGCCCAGAAACAAGACGCGGGCCGTCTGCGTGCCCTCATAACGAGAGGATTGGACTCACACACAAAGGAAATGAGATTCCCAAGAAATGCCCCCGTTTATGAAAGGGCAGGAGGAAAAGAGAGAGACTTTTCATTCTGCTGAGGTTGAAACCCTCGAGAACATTACCCAGGCATCGGATGTCTTGGGAACAGGGGAGCTGGCGTCCCACTAGGCTAATACACATATGGAAAATGTTAAACAGGGAGGTGAGCAGAGTGCGAGCGTACATGAGTTCAAGAGACATCCCGATTTGTTTCTGGGAAAGGAGGAAATTGGCATACACACCAAACAAGCCAAAAGGTTGAATTAAGCTAAACCCCGACAGGGGAGATCAGCAGGGCCTGGATGGGCCAGAGCGTATATTTTTTTTCTTTTCCTCTTTCCGTGTGTGTGTGTGTGTGTGTGTGTGTGTGTGTAAAGACGGCAGGGGGTGGGGTGGTGAACCACTGCCGTTATCCTTCTTCTCCATATTCTTCTATTAGCAAAACTTCTCTGTCCAAGACGCTTGGCCAACACACCCTAGAAATTAAGGCATTCAGCGTTCCCATCCTGATGTCGCCACCAGCTTGTCGAGGGACCTTCAGGAAACGTCTTAACCTCTACGGGAGCCAAGTTCCCTCCAGTAGCATCTGGTGATGCCTTTGCTCATGCGGGACCCCCGGGGAGACAGCAGGGAGATGGGATTCGGGGCCCAAGGTATTTACTAGAGGGCCCCAAGTTACCCACATGTCCCCCTGCACACCCCAGAATTCCCCCGAAATTCACCCAATATCCCCAGGAGAAAGAGGCAGCCAGAGCCAACCCTTTCCCACTGTCTGTGGGCAGGGATGACTTGGGATTTTAGGTGGAGACAACACAGTAGAATTCTTCAGAATTTGTAACTCAATCTTGTTTTTTTCATTTAGAAGACGCAGATTCTGTTTCATCACAGCATTGTCCATTACCGCCAAAGCAATGGAGGCAACGTATGTTGCAAACGAAAGGTAACCATTCAAAAGAGATCATGAACCTCATGGTGAAATGCTGAACAGCCACTGTAAATGCTGGGTGGCTCGGTGAGTTAAGCGTCTGACTCTCGATTTTGGCTCAGGCCACGATCTCACGGTTCGCGAGTTTGAGCCCCAAACGTGCTCGGTGTTGACAGGGAGGGGCCAGCTTGGGATTCTCTCTCTCCCTCTCTCCCTCTGCCCCTCAACCCCCCTTTCTCTCAAAATCAAGAAAGAAACATTTTTAAAAATCAGGTTTTCGCAGATTCGGTGGCCAGAGAAGATTCTTGTACACACAATTGTAACAAGCAGGAATCAGTAGCGTACAAACACTTAGAGTCTAAATTTATATATGCCAATGCATGCAAATAATTAGACACAGATTCCAGGATTGGTAAACTCCAGCCCGCAGGCAATATCCAGTTTCCTGACTCTTTGCAAAGAACCGGTGAGCTGAGAATGTTTTTTTTTAAGCATCTTTTTTTAACGATGAAGAGAGAAAAACTCCAAAGAAAAAGGTTTCACTGCGCAGGAAACTTAGGTGAAATTCAAATGTCAGGGCTCAAGAACCAAGTTCTATTGCTACAAGGTAGCGTTCATGGGATCAGTGGCTGCCTTCACACCACAACAGCAGAGTTGAAGAGTTATAAGACTGCACACGGCTATAAAGCAGAGAGTGCCTCTAGATGGCCCTTTACAGCAAAAGTTATTTTACCCTTAAAAATTTCTTGCAATTTTCACTTTTTCCTAATAACGAGTAGTGATGGCTTAAAAAATTTTTTTTAATGTTTATTTATTTTTGAGAGAGAGAGGGAGACAGAGTGGGAGAGGGACAGAGAGAGAGGGAGACACAGAATCCGAAACAGGCTCCAGGCTCTGAGCTGTCAGCCCAGAGCCCGACCCGGGGCTCGAACCCACGGACCGCGAGATCATGACCTGAGCCGAAGTCGGACGCTTAACCGACTGAGCCACCCAGGTGCCCCTTGATGACTTTTATGCGAATGAAAACATGTCCATTTAGGGGCGCCTGGCTGGCTCAGTCCATTAGGCATCTGACTCTTGATTTCAGCTCAGATCATGATCTCATGGTTCAAGAGCTTGAGCCCCACGTCGGGCTCTGCGCTGACAGCTTGGAGCCCGGAGCCTGCTTCCGGTTCTGGTCTCCCTCTCTCTCTGCCCCTCCCCTGCTTGCGTGCATGCTCTCTCTCTCTTTCTCTCTCTCTCTTTCTCTCTCTTTCTCAAAAATTAGACATTAAAAAAAAATCCTGCAAATAGGAAATCCCGGATTTCAAGAAAAACCCTCTTCCAGGACTGGGATGAACAGCAAGAGGTTCCACGGGATGCTAACAAAGCGGGGTTCTTGCTCCAAAATTTGCAATCAGAGGACCGCTACCTGGTGCCAAAATTGGATCATCTTTATCTCCTGGACCTCACTCAAACTTCACAGTTGTCCTGCACGAGCACTCCTATCCTGTCCCCTTCTACCACCGGCCAAACAGGGGCCCGGAGACACAGAGCTGGTTGTTCGAGAACGCGCGATGAGCGAGTTGGAATCCTAGGGTGCCGGAAACCCCGCCTCTCACCACGGAGGCAGAAGACGGAGGTCAGAGGTCTGTCTCGGACCCTTCTTCCTCCAGCTGGCGGGGCAGGCAGAACTCTGCAGAAGGTGAGGACCAGTGAAATATCCCCCCCCCCCCCCCCCCGCTCGCGGGGTGGCCAAGAAGGTCGCACCTCCGCCTGTCCCGGTTGCGTGTGGCATCCCACCGTTCGCCCTTTAAAAATTCTAGGCAGCGATCGCATTGTTCTTGCACGTAAGAGGAGGAAAAAAAGTCCCAGCCACAAATTGCAAGCCACGAGCTGAGCTGCTGACCAGATGTGCCAGGCTTAGGGCACTTGACCTGGCGGCTCATAATAGTTAACACGGGCTCCCCTAGAAAAGCCTGTAGTTAATAACATCCCCTTCTCTGCTCCCGGGGGACCCCCTGCTTCCTCCACTCTTCTTTCCAACACCCCCAAGGCATGCTAAGCACAGACTACTCAGCAAGCAGAACGGGCAAATGCCCATAGGGACACGGGCCCATGTGGCGTCTACACTAAGGACAAAGAAACTGGACGTGGTCGTGAGCAGCGGGAGGAAGGATTTGGGGCGGAGGAAATAACGGATTGCCAACAGGGGGCTCGACGCTACCACGAGAGATGCCGACGAAGGGGAAACGTTCCGGAGAGAGGCAGCAGCCCCTCTCTCCCCGGCCCCAGCCCCGCCATTTACAAGTCCAGGGGCCGGGGGCAGGTGTCCTCATCGTGTAAAATAATAATGTGAATTGCCGCCTCCTTGGGACATCCTGAGAACTGGGAGAGAAAAGCCGAGCAAGAGGTACGCCCAGAGTCCGGCGTGCACAGGGAACTCGAATAGTAGCTATGCTGAGTGTTGTCGCTCGTGTTTTTGTCACTATGATTCCTGCCGTGGCGTGAGGCTCTTTGGTTGGGAGACTGTTTCGCAACCTTCAAGGCTCCTCACGATTCCAGCAAGCACGTGAAAGAGAGAAACTCTGGAAGCCTCTGACATGATACAAGGAAGCACGGGGCGGTGAGTAAGCGGGGCTTTCACACCACAAACCCTGGCAGTCCGGGCAGAGCTGGGGCTCTGCCCCGAGCTAGGAAGGGCTCACCTCTTTGAATCTCGGTTATCTCAGCTCCCAAACGGTGATCCTGACGTCTCCCTCGCTAGATTGTCGCATCAGCGGCAAAACCGGGGCGCCTGGGTGGCTCAGGCGGTTAAGCATCCGACTTCGGCCCAGCTCACGATCTCGCGGTTCGTGAGTTCGAGCCCCGCGTCGGGCTCTGCGCCCTGTCAGCCCAGAGCCTGCTTGGGATGCTCTCTCTCTCCCTCTCTCTCTGTTCCTCCCCTGCACTTGGGCCCTCTCCAAACAAATAAAATAAACTTAAAAACTTTTGCAAAACAAGGAATACAGCGGAAACATCTCTCCACAGGCATCACTGCGGGGCAACTTTGCGCGACGCGTCATTCGAGCAAAGGCCGAACGCGTCAACTCTATTGCCAGTGGCCCCATCAGCCCCCAGAGCCGGTCACCTCTGTCATCCAACCCTCCCCCTCACCGGTACTCCACACCCCGCCACTGCCAAGGTCTTAGGGGTCCAGGAGCACTATATCCAACAGAGAGCAAGGTCTCCTTCGTGCCGGAAGGGACTTACAAGAGTACAGCTCTTTACAAGAGTGGCCTGGCCCCTCGGGCTGCCTGCTGGCTGGAAGGGGAAGGGCCGAGGTGCAAATGAGAACCAGATTTCTCTCCTTCTGAAGCTTCTCAAGGTTGCAGACGACTGGGGTGTTCTGCCTTTCACCTTCTGAATTACCGGGCCAAGCGTTGGCCAACGAAACAAAATTGTTCGAGATTAGCCTACGCGCCTGGAGAAATGTGGAGCCAGAGGCTGGCACATCTCAGGGATAACGTTTCTCAGGGCGGGCGAGGTTAGGATAGATGTGGCTGGCTGTCGGGACAGATTTGAACATCCGTCCTGGTGCCTCGAAAAGCACTGAGGCGCTCGATAATAATGCGTCCCGCGAACGATCACCCTCATTTCTCAGATTCCTGGTTTCTTGAGGGGATTGATAGACACCAAGGGCAGGGGACGTGCTGTGTGTCCGAACGCCATCGGAAGAACGAGCTACGTTATTCCAGACAGCGTATCAGCAAGCTGTTCCTAAAAAGGGCCAGGCGGTAGATATTTTAGGCCTTGCGGACCATACGCTCTCAGTTCAGCCTCTTCCATTCCGCCTCTGTAACAGGGGAGCCATAGATAATGCACACACAGAAGGGCCTGGCCGTGTCCCAATAAAATTTTACGTGCAAAACCAGGCAACAGCCCGGATTTGGCCCCGGGGCTAGCGCCGGCCGGCTCCTGCTCGAGACCGGAAGAGCAGGACCTCAACCTGGAACACGGCAGCCAAAGCCAAGGGTATTCTGGCTTCTGTGTTAGGATCCTCCGAAAAGGAGACCCAAAGACGGCGTTCAACGTGCAAGCAATTGATTGAGGGAAAGGTTCGCGAAGGATCCAGAGGAAGGAGCGGGAGCAGACAGGAGGGCTTTCGTACCCAAACACAGGTCTGACCCGGCTGAGAGGGGGAAGGGTGGATTCTGGCAGGAAGAACCTTTGATCACAGGCACTATGGTGAGACAGTCTCAACCGGGCTGATGGGGAGGTTGCTTTCACCTTCACTATCGTTGTTTTAAGAACCTTAACGTAGCCTTGGAGTGTCCCAGGGCTGGAGAAATCCATGATAATTCCGGAAGACCCCGGAAGTCTGAGAACCTCTCCTGCCTTCCCTGAAGAGGAACAGTGCCCTTCACGTACGGACAGAGCCATGTTTCCCAGAGTGTGTTCTATGGAACCCTCACCCACAGAAGACTAAGGCAGCTGATAGGCTGCTAAGCCAAGGGATTTCTTTTTTTTTTTTTAAGTTTATGTATTTATTTGGAGAGAGACAGAGACACAGGAGCAGGGCAGGGAGGGGCAGAGAGAGAGAGGGAGAGAGAGAATCCCAAGCAGGCTCCACGCTGTCAGCACAGGGACCGAGGCGGGGCTCGAACTCACGAGCCGTGAGATCGTGACCTGAGCCGAAACCAAGAGTCGGATGCTTAACCGACTGAGCTACCTGGGTCAGGTGCCCCGGGAAACATTTCTTTAAATAAAATTAAACAGGCTTCCTCCCTGAAAACCTTCTCAGAGCCTTTGGTCCAAGATTTGGAGCATTTCCCAAGCTTCACTTAGCATGGACTCCTTTTATTTTTCACTCAGTGCACCAAACTCAGTGGAAAACCATCTATCTCACACCACGGAAAACCCAGGGTCAAGATTACAGATGCAGTGAGTCTGTGGAAAAGATCTCACTCCGTCGTTTCTCTGTGCCTCACCTGGATGTGAGTTTGCCACCCTCCTGAGGACTATCCAGATAACAAGAATGCCTATAGATGTTTGAGAGTCTTCTAGAGAGGCAGTACTGTGTCGAGGGTTCGAGCAGGACTGGGAACCAAGCCTCAGTTTCCTCATCTGTAAAATGGGGACATAGGAACAATGGTTCCTATGTCACTAGGCTATTTAAGAATACAAAGAACCTTTAGGTATAAAAACACCCGAATCAGGCTTACAACGTAGTACTTAAGTATTACCTATTGTTGTCCCCCTCGTTATTCCCCCGAGAGCTCTTAGAAATTGGCCCAAGGGGAACCTGGGGGGCTCAGTCAGTTAGGCATCTGACTCTTGGCTTCAGCTCAGGTCACGATCTCACGGTTCGTGGGATCGAGCCCCATGTCGGGCTCTGTGCTGACAGCGTGGAGCCTGCTTGGGATCCTCCCTCAGCCCCTCCCCTGCTCTCTCTCTCTCTCTTTCTCTCTCAAAATATATGAATAAACTTGAGAAAAAGGAAGAAAGCAAGAAAGCAAGCAAGAAAGCAAGCAAGAAAGAAAATAGCTCAGAATGCTAACCAAAACCAAATTTAACGTTTGGGACTTCGAAAGGGTTTCCGTGAAACTTGGTACCTGTGTTGAGGCAAGATGATTTCCTGGAGGAACAATTATAGGTCACAAAACCACCGGGGTACGTGTTTGCGGCCAGACTCCAGGTGGTGGCTTGACAGTTCCCTCCTGAGCCCAGATGCGTCGGGAGCTCTGCAGGGAAACGCGGGGAGGCCAGAGCCCAGGCCAGACTCGGTGACGTGCCCCAGGATCTTTCCGAAGTGTCAAAGGATATTGGAACCCTTCTAGAGAGCGCGGTGTAGCTTTAAACGTTGCGAAAATGGGCCACTTTGGAAACGATTTAGCTCTACTCTGCGTATGAAATCATTTCCCCGTCTTATGAGTTACGTAGAAAAATAATAATAAATTATGTCCCCCCCGGGGTACCGGCAGAAATTGTGTTGCAGCATTAGGTTATGATCTCTTGTACCGTTTCACAGATACTCAAGGCTGTTTGATTCTGATACACAAATATAGAGATCTGATGAAAGGTGTGATGGAAAATATGTGCTCGTGAATCATCGGGGTTTCAGCACTGGAGTCCTTTCCCCTTAATTCCATACGCAACATTATATTTCTTTTTGTAAGTTGATTTATTTTGAGAGAGAGAGAGCATGTGTGCGTGGGGGGGGGAGGGGCAGAGAGAGAGACAGAGAGGGAAAGAGAGAACCCCAAGCAGGCTCTGCCCTGTCAACGTGGAGCCGGATGCGGGGCTCGATCTCGCAGACCGTGAGATCGTGACCTGAACCAAAGCCAAGAGTCGGATGCTTAGCTGACTGAGCCACCCCGGGCGCCCCAGCAAAATTATATTTCCACGAGAGGAGTCTTTGGGGGACTACTGTGCCCACCGCTCAGTGGGCATGAACTAGATCTTTAGGCAAATTCATTGACCGGGTTAGGGGGGATTTCAGTGAGTTATCGTCTGAGGAACCGAATGGTGGGGGAGGAGGGTAGAGATCCTTTGCATAATCATCTGTCGCTTCATGGAAGAAGCAACTAGGGTGAGGATCCCACGACCCACGGCGCCCCCAAAGCTGATTCTGATTGGATCAGGGGAGTGTATTTCATAGGAAGATATTCATCCCCACACTGAATTTGCCACGTAAAGTGGAGTCGGGCGGGGCTGGGAGGGGGTGGGATATGAGAAAAGACAGAGCGAAGGCAGGAAAGGAATCGAGGCAGGGCTGAGAACACCTGCTATGTGCCAGCCGCCGGGAATGAAAAGCATGGGAGGAAATAAAACCCAGGGCCTGCCTTAACGAAGGCTGGCAGGCAAGACACGAACCGGTGTTGAAGACACCTGCCCGTTGTGACTTCTACGATGGCCCCCAAGTGTCCCCACCTCCCGGCATTCACCGCCTTGCGTCCTCTCCTTTGAGTGAAACGCTTCTAACCAGTAGCAGACCCCACGGTCAGAGACTAAGATGAGTGTGAATCCCTGAATACGTGTTAACATTTGGGACGTGGCGAGAACGACAGCGGTTCTGAATATGAAGTAAATCGCCTTGGAGGTAAACAGTCACAGGCTTGAAACAGCTCTCAGGACAAATCCACTCCTCCCAGGGATTCTCGCTTCTTAAAAAAAAAGAAATTTTTTTTTTTACATTTGTCTTATTTTTGAGAGGCAGAGAGAGTCGGAGCACGAGTGGGCGAGGGGCAGAGAGAGAAGGAGACACAGGATCCCAAGCGGGCTCCAGGCTCCGAGCTGTCAGCACAGAGTCCGACGCGGGGCTCGAACCCACGAACCGTGAGATCAGGACCTGAGCCGAAGTCGGACGCTCAACCGACTGAGCCACCCAGGCGCCCCCAGGAATCCTCGCTTCTTAAACTCACCTCCTGCACTCACGTACACGCCCGATCTCAGCTCCCAGGACCCAGCGAGAGGAAGAAGTTCCCAATAGCTTGTCTCGAGCCCTGTCTCCGAAGCCTGATCAGGAAGCCTTTCCTGACCACGAGTATGCCATGCTGCAGTGACAGAACTCAGCCATGCTTTGGCCACTTAAAACGTTTTTTCCTCTCCTAAAAGCAGGCACCCCCTCCAGAAGAAGGCAGACAGAAGCTGGTCTGGCCACTGGCTGCCTCCAATGACCTAGTAACACACGGGCTGCTTCCAGAAGGCCACACCAAGACCCTGGCGCCCGGGGATTCCCAGCACGATGACTTCCCAAACCATCATTTGGTGGGAAATGGAGGGAAGATGGAGGAGGAGAAAGATCCAGGATCTGAGGGAGCAGAACCAGAATTCGGGGAAAAGTAACTGTCCTCTCTGGCCTCAAAACATCATTACCGGTTTGGCTTTGGGGTGTGGTAACTCGAATAGTGTTGGGCACAATGTTCTGGAGCTTTCCGAGGAGCACCACAGCGGTGTCGGCGAGAGTTCTGAGCTGGACGGATGGTAAAACTCTGCCCCTGCCATCTACCAGCCGTGGGACCTTGGTTGTGTTCTCCAAACTTTGGAAGTCTTGGTTTCTTGATTTGCAAATCGAGGACCGTGACAACTCCCAGCCCAGACAGGCTTGTGGTTTCAAGGGGACACTGTTCAACGACGTTGTCTTTAGACCGCACGTAGTAAAAAAATGAAAGAAAAACAATAATAATTAATTAATTAAAAATAAATAAATAAACAGCACATAGTAGGGGCTGAGCAAGCGCCAGTGACTGTACTGGCGGGGGGGGGGGGGGGGGGGGGAGTGAAATGAAACGGGAGAGGGTCAAATGAAAGGGGAGAGGGTGGTTGCTCCCCACCAGTTCTGGACTAGCTTTGGAAAGTCCGGTGTCCATGGGCAAGGCCTCCCTGGAAGTCCTGAGATGCTCTGGGCTGGACTAAAGGTGTCAGGCCATTTTCTACCACACTTGGAAAGGAAGCATGATGTAGGCGACACAGGGGGCTGCAGAGTAGCAGTCTCCCTCCTTAGGGCCTTTTCTGGGCTGGAGTTCAGAGAGCCATTAGTTGGCCTCCTTGCTCCACACTGGTGGAATCGGAAGGCCGTGGGATGACCTTAAGGCGAAACGTGTGCAGAAAAATCTATGTCACGCATGGAAAGATCCAATTGGTGTTGGAGCTCAGGTTCAAAGGCAGGGATTAAAACCAGGAGTTGGCATCCAGGTAAGAGGGACCTGAGGAGGAGCAGGAACTGGAAGAAGCCCGGTCACGTCCTCAGGAACCCAGCGTCTTTCTGTCTGTGTCCCGCCATTCTCGGAGGGTTGGCTTGTCCTCGTAGGCCACCAAACGTGGCTCCAAAAGATGGCTAAGACCCAAGCGTCGCGGAAAATGTCCAGGTGTAGAAAAAAGAGCATCCGTTCCTCGTATCTCTTTTTCAGACGGAGATAAAAACATCTCAGCAACTGCTCCGTCAGCTTTCCCTGGGTTTCTTATTGGTCACAACCACGTCACATGACATCGCCTAACCCAATCACTGGAAGTCAGGAAGGAGCCGCTGTGATTGGCAGAGACCAGACCCGACCCGGGGCGCCGCCTTCTGGTGGGATGGTCCCTGCGGGGAACCCGCGTTCTTCGGAAGCGTGTCGCTGACAAAGCGATTCACGGAAAACATTAGAGAGCTAGTTCCGAGGCAGAATGGACAGAGCGGCCATAGGATAGACAACAAAGCGTCTCCCGTCTTCACCAACGCGGTCCCTCCTTGCCTCAGATTTTGTTCTCTAACATTTATTGCAAGCTTAGGTGGCAGACATCATGCTGACCATCCCAACGCGTCACCTTGCTTCACGTCGACAATTAGGACGTAGGTACCAACTTTAGCCTCATCTGCTGATGAGAGAACCATGGCTCAGAACGGTGAAGCAACTTTCCCAAGGTCACACAGTTATAAAGTGGTAGACTCGGGACTCCTGAAATTGACAGACTCCGGGACCATTCTGCCCGAGAAAGCAGCCACTAGCCACCCAGGACCCTTTTATTGTAAAGTACTTAGAATGAAAAATCCTGTTCCCCGGTGGCTCGAGCCACATTGCCAGGACTCAACAGTGACATGCAGGTCAGAGGCTCCCATGTTGGAGAGGGCAGATAGGGAACATTTCCATCAACTCAAAAAGTTCTATCGGACAGCGTTCCAGACGCCAAGATCGTAAAGCTCCCCGCCAGAATGGTTCCATGTGACTCTCGCGGTGGACTGGAGGTCTTTGTGGAAGTTTCCAGAGCAACGCCGTCAAAGGCGGGAAGATTCCCGCCTCTTTCCACCCCACCTCCAAGAAAAAGGCTCTACGACGATGCGAGACCATTAGTTCTATTCTGAGAAATCCCTCAACAACCGACCTAACAGGGAAAGGGAGACACTGAAAGGCATCTCTCACGTCCTGGGAGCACTCGGAGGAGGGAGAACTAGAAAGGTAACAATACGTAGCACCCTCGGAACCCGGCCACACTCAAAATTGCACTGTGGCTCCTCTGTTCCCCCGCACCCGCATCCAGCAAAACCCAGCCTCGGTCCACATCCCCAAGCGCCTCCCAGTTCTCGCCCAGACTGCTAGTCCACGGCCAGTGTGTTTCCCAATGCATGACAAGAAAACATTGTGTCAATAGCAGGTGACAATGTGGTATAAGGTACAACACCCGACAAAAACCCAAAATACTCCCATTGTTCCACCCTCGCAAAACTTCCTCAAGGGCCAGAGCTCATGAGTCAGTTTGTGGTTTGCTTAATCCGACTTTCAGACACTGGTGAGTTAGGAACTGGGCACGGTTCCTGGCCAAAGGTGCTGTAACAGCCGTGGAGATGTTTCAGATGGCTCGCAAGACTATCCCTTTATTCACCTCCCTTTCTGCTCCGTGGGGTGCCAGGACTAAAGTAACCTCAAATGATGAGTAACGTCCAGGAAGGAATATGTATTTAGGGTGCCCAGACCTGGGCTTGGCCCTCCTCTGCCATTCACCGACCTTCCAAGAAAGGAAGGTCAC